>NC_064921.1:962209862-967009862 GCF_023897955.1 Schistocerca gregaria | reverse complement strand
GATTAAGAGTAAGCAGAAGTTCAATAGATTACTGAGGAATAATTAAGACGCTAAGAAGTGGGATACGGAATTACTAAGGAGTGACGAGATGTGGTTGAGGTTCTCTAATGCTATAGATACAGCAGTAAGGAACAGCTCAGTAGGCGGTATTGAAGATGAATGGACATCTCTAAAAAGGACAATCACAGGAGTTGGAAAGAAAACATACATATTAGGAAGTTAAACCATGAGTAATAGAAGAAATACCTCATCAGTTGGTCGACAAAAGAAGGATGTACAAAAATGTTCAGGGGAATTCAGTAATATAGAAACACAAGTCGCTGAGTAAGGAAATAAATCGGAAGTTCCGGGAAGCTAAGACGAAACGACTGCAGGAAAAATGTGAAAAAATCGAAAAAGAAATGAATGTTGGTAGGGCTAACTCAGCATACAGGAAAGTCAAGACAACCTTCGGTGAGAAGAAAAGCAAGGGTAGTACCATTAAATATTCAGTCGATGTTCGTCTCTTGAATACAGAGGAGAGAGCCGATCAGTGGGAAGAGTACATTAAAGGTCTCCACGAGGCTGCTGATTTGCAGATGTGATAGAAGAAGAAACAGGAGTTGATGCACAAGAGATAGGAGATCCAGAATTGCAATTAAAATTTCTACAATCATTTGGAGAAATGGCAAGAAAACGACCAGACACGTTGGTGTATAGTATCGATAAGTCTGTCTTCCAGAAAATTATCATCCACATAATTTTGATGACATCGAGAGCTGACAAGAGCGAGAATTGTCGCACAATCAGTTAAACAGCTCATGCATTAAAATTGCTGCCAGACTACTATACAAAAGAGTGTAAAAGAAAATTGAGGACGTGTTAGATGACGATCAGTTTGGTTTTAGGAAAGGTGAAGCCATCAGAGAAGCAATGCTACCACTGCAGTTGATATTGGAAACAAGACCAAAGAAAAATCAAGACACGTTCATAAGACATGTCGACCTGGAGAAAGCGTTTGACAATGTCAAATGGCGTATGATGTTCGATATTCTAAGGAAAATAAGTGAAAGCTATAGCGAAAGACGGATAATACACAATATATACAAGAGCCATGAGCGAATAATGAGCTCAAATCAGACTCCATGTAGGTACGTTAGCAATGACTTGAGAATACTGGTCTTGCGCCAGCTTGATTGACCTACAATTACCACTATATTATCTGGGAGGAGTATCCCAATCTTCTTCTTCTAATCAATCGCACTATCACAAAACCAGTCGATTACAACAAAGTCCTCGTGTCGAGGATCCTGCAACCACCCTACCAATACACCAACTAGATACTGTATTGACGTGACATAGGCTTTCATAGAAAATACATGTCATCGTCTATTACACACATACACACACACACACACACACACACACACACACACACACACACACATATATATATATATATATATATATATATATATATATATATATATATATTTCATTGTAGTGTTGGGCAGTTGGCTGTTAACAGCGCTTAGCGTTGCGCAGTTGGAAGTGAGCCGCCAGCAGTGCTGGATGTGGGGAGAGAAATGGCGGAATTTTGAGAGCGGATGATCTGGACGTGTGTCCATCAGAGACAGTACATTTGTAAGACTGGATGTCATGAACTGCTATATATATTATGACTTTTGAACACTATTAAGGTAAATACATTGTTTGTTGCCTATCAAAATCTTTCATTTGCTAACTACGCGTATTAGTAGTTAGTGCCTTCAGTAGTTTGAATCTTTTATTTAGCTGGCAGTAGTGGCTCGGTTGCTGAAGTGTGTGTTATTGGTTTTCTGGGCACTGAGCGGGCGCCTGTTCCGTTTCGTGACGTTAGCAGAAGTCTTATATTTTTATGTGTGCTTGTTAAGTTGCTAGCAATTGCTTTTAGCCTTGTGCTTACTTATTTTTATTGAAATTGTTGGGCATTGTCAATTGGCTGTTCTTTTACCTTTATTTATTTGTAGTGTCAATTAAGGCTACGTCGATGTCTAAGGTGCCAGCAATTCATTTCAGCCTTTTACTTAATCCTATTTAAATACTTGGGAATTTCCATTTGCTTGTTCTATTACTCTTATTTATTTGTTGTGACAGTTAGCCCAAAGATGATGTCAGACCTTGGTATCTGTCAACCTTATTTTGGCTACTAGCGCTCAGGTGAAATATTGCTGGGCCTATCGCGGATTTTGTTATTAATTGAGATCCTTTATACTGTACTTCTAGTAGTAGGTTTGGCAAGTGCACTTGCGTATGGTACTCATTATGTTCCCCCCCCCCCCCCCCCTCTTTTTCCTTCGTGCAAACGGATTTTGGTCAGATTGCTAGGCGGCCTGTGTTCATTTATTACCTATGTAAGTTTGCCCGCTGCCGCAGTCGTAACATGTTTTGACCGGCAAGCGGCCCTTGTTGGCTAGAATTTGAATGTGGTCTGCGCTGTTGAAATCAGCAAACTTACTGTAAGGAGACAAAAGTTGGGCATTGCCGCACATATATTTATTATTTGAGCTAGTTATGTACGTGTTGTTGTGTTAAGGGCTTTAGGGCATTTTTAATTGAGATATCTTTTGGAAATTTTATCACTCTTTTAATGAAAGTATAGGAAGGAGTAACTTCGACTGAAAATTTAATTGTAAATTATATATTTGTGCATCACATTGCAAAATTTAACTGTATTAGGTGAAAGTATGTAGTTTAATCCACAATGATTATTTGTTAATGTATCAAATTGTAAACAGTTTTGTTTGGCAGTGATTCAAACTTCACAAATAAGTTTCTCTGTTCACCTGTGGCATATAACATGTTTATTACCTAATATTGTAAGCAGCTTGATTTGTTTGAGACACTGTAATTTGTAAGCCACAGTGTAACGTACTACAATTAATTAGTTGTTTTGTAGAAATAAACCTTGGACTGTATGTCCCCGTGTCATTAACCGAATCCCATCCAAATCGTCCGCTCATCTATAGACGGATATTTAAATAGGAATTGTTAGTCTAGCTTGAATACAAATGTCTGTTAGATTTCAGTTTTGGACAGCGCTTAATCACAACAGTCTGGATTACGTATTTCGTGCATGAAATGTTAGACATTTGATAGGCTGTGATCCAGAAACCGTACGGTATTTAATTACTGGACGTAAATACAGCAACTTCGGTTGCACAAAATTATGTCAGTTGACTGCGTTTTCGATTGCACTAGGGAAGTTCCAACAGAATAAGAAGTTACATGGAATATATGTAATCATACCGTGGTTTAAAACGTCTGAGAAGTTCAAAGCTCTCTAGAGGACTGTAGCTTTCTCCTGAAGCCGTCTGCGCTTCACTGTGGAAAGCTGTCAAAAGGATGCCAGGTATTAGGGATTTCTTTCAATCCGTTCGACTGTAGCAGTGTTTTTAGCAGCAAAGGAAAAGTATGGGTTCTATGTGATTATGGAATATATAACAATCATATCTGCCCCCCTTCCCACCGTCAAGGACATACCACGACACCTCGTTTTAGGCTTCATAATATACTACTGGCCATTAAAATTGCTAAAACACGAACATGACGTGCTACAGGCGCGAAATGTAACCGACAGGGAGTAGATGCTGTGATATGCAAACGATAAGCTTTTTAGAGCATTCACACAAGGTTGGCGCAGGTGGCGGCACCTAACACGTGCTGACATGAGGTAAGTTTCCATCCGATTTCTCATACACAAACAGCAGTTGACCGGCCTTGCCTGGTGAAACGTTGTTGTGATGCCTGGCATAAGGAGGAGAAATGCGTACCATCATGTTTCTGAATTTGATAAAGGTCGGATTGTAGTCCATCGCGATTGCGGTTTATCGTATCGCGACATTTCTGCTCGCGTTGGTCGAGATCCAATGACAGTTAGCATATTATAGAATCGGCGGGTTCAGGAGGGTAATACGGAACGCCTTGCTGGATCCCAACAGCCTCGTATCACTAGCAGTCGAGATGACAGGAGTCTTATCCATATGATTGTAACGGATCGTACAGCCACGTCTCGATCGATGAGTCAACAGACGGGGAAGTTTGCAAGCCAACAACCATCTGCACGAACAGTTCGACGACGTTTGCAGAAGCATAGACTATCAGCTCGGAGACCATGGCTGCCGTTACCCTTGACGCTGCATCACAGACAGGAGCGCTTCAGATGGTCTACTCAACGACGAATCTGGGTGCACGAATGGCAAAACGTCATTTTTTTCGGATGAATCCAGGTTCTGTTTACAGCATCATGATGGTCGCATCTGTTTTTGGCGACATCACGGTGAACGCATATTGGAAGCCTGTATTCTTCAACGTCATATTGGCGTATCTCCCGGCGTGATGTTATGTGGTGCCATTTGTTACACGTCTCGGTCACCTCTTGTTCGGACTGACGGCACTTTGAACAGTGGGCGTTACATTTCAGATGTGTAACGACCCGTGGCTCTACCCTTCATTCGATCTCCGCGAAACCCTACATTTCAGCAGGATAATGCATGACTGCATGTTGCAGTTCCTGTACGGGCCTTTCTGGATACAGAAAATGTTCGACTGCAGCCCTGGCCAGTACATTCTCCAGATCTCTCACCAATTGAAAACGTCTGGTCAATGGTGGCCGAGCAACTGGCTCGTCACAATACGCCAGTCACTATTCTTGATGAACTGTGGTATCGTATTGAAGCTGCATGGGCAGCTAAGCTTGAATACGCCATCCAAGCTCTGTTTGACTCAATGCCCAGGCGTATCAAGGCCATTATTACGGCCAGAGGTGGTTGTTCTGGGTTCTGATTCCTGAGGATCTATGCACCCAAATTGCGTGAAAATGTATTGATATGTACGTTCTAGTATAATATATTTGTCCAATGAATACCCGTTTATCATCTGCATTTACTCTTGGTGTAGCAATTTTAATGACCAGCAATGTAGTAGAAAAGAAGTAGCAAATTTAAACATCGTGAGTGATGCGGTAGTTTTTTCACACATTACAATGTTTATGACGTCATACCTCCAGCTTTATTTGTGGTATTATGATACACTTATGTAGGTGCCTTTAACGGCACATATGGATACAATCTGCAAAACTAAATGCGAATACAGTTGGCAGCAAATGTGTAACTCATTTAAACGTCAAGTATGATGCGGCAGTTTTTAACGCATTTCATTGTTTATGACGTCATATCACCTGGGTGGTTATTACCCGCAGAGCGGTAGTTGGGAGACAGTCAGGGAAATGTGTACCAAGTTTAGTTGAAATCATTAAATTGGTTTTGGAAGAGACAAGGAACATACAAACATTCACACACACGTACTTACATAAACCCCGTTTATAATATGTAATGGTTCTATTTGATTATTGAATATATAACAATGATATACCTCCTCTCCTCCCCTCCCCACCCCGCCCCCTTTCCAAGGACGTACCACGACACCTCGTTTTAGGTTTCGTAATTTGTTTTTTGGGGTGCCTCCGCAACAACACTTGACGCATTGGTGGTTACTGTACTTGGAAGGTGAGAGGAGGTGAATTGTCGAAGTTTGATTTCCGTGTACAGACACCAGTTTTGCGCACTGTGTGGGCTCTGGCTGTGCTTGCTCTTTGCGTCAGCCAATAGCTCTTTCTAGCGCGACTCGTGCATTGGTATTCGGGGCGCGCCGCTTCAGGTCCATTGAGTTGGGGCGCGTTATTCATAACGGCCCGCTGTTGTGAATTGGCGAAACATAAAAACCGCAGCCGCGCCGCCCTGGGCCGCGGCGACGTGCCCCGCCTCGGTGAGCAGGCGCGGCCGCCGCAGCCGGCTGCCGTGCGCCTGATTAACCGCTGCACGGCGCCCCTCCCCGCTGCAGCGGGTCCTCTACACTCTCTGTACGGCGGGGCGGATGAAAAACTCGGCCATTAGAGTGATTGCTCTTCCCCGCGTGAATCGCCGTCTTCTTCGCCTTCTTGCTGCGTCCCTCCCCTCCTAAGCGGGCGCAAACAATGGCGACTGCCTTCCGGCACTGCTTTGCGGAATCACTAAAGTGACAGCCAAGATCTACAACAATAGCCATTGTCACTAAGAATTTGGACAGTGTAGTTAATCATACGTTGCCGCACTTAGGAGACCCCTTGGGTAAACGGTGCTTCAGAATGAAAGAATATGGATTAAAAACGCTGATCGACACGAGTCTTCATCGTGAAATGGTGGATGTCATGTGAATAGTTGTTCTGAGGAAACGTAGCTACGTGGTAGAAGCTTCCTGGCTGATTAAAGCTGTGCATCTGTCCGGGACAAGAACTAGGAACCAAGTCATTCGTGGTCAATGCTCTGACCGAATGAGTACCTTCTATTTCTTTTAATTTAGTGGGCTGTCATCTAGGAATGGGAGAAACCTGCCCGTTACAACCGACACCAGTATTTTAGTGTCTAATATCCGGTATTTTTCGGTATTTGTTTGGTCTCTGAAAAAGGTTGTTTTCGTTTTTAAATAAAGTTTTCTTATAAAAGAAGTAATTTTTTACGTAAAATATGCGTTTGTTGCAAATATTGTGGTATTACAGAAAATGGGAAAAAGCAATTAGTGTTATTTTAATAAGAAAGACGCCAGTAAAGAGCAAACAACAAATTGCATAAGGAATGGTAAATTTTTTTTGGGGGGGGGAGGGGTGATTTGACGTCCGCCACTTACGCGAAACACCGTTTCTCTCAGTACCCAAACATGTCTCGCCACCACTGTGCCATCATCAGTGGGTTTTCGTTTTTATTAAACCTGCAATGTGAACATTTTTATTACATGATTATAAAATTACTTGCATTTTTAGTTCAAACAACACATCGTTTCTTTTTGTAAATCTGTTGTTTGAACTAAAAATGCACATAATCTTATAATCATGTAATAAAAATGTTCACATTGCAGATTTAATAAAAACGGCACAGTGGTGCCGAAATATGTTTGGGTACTAAGAGAAACGGTGTTTTATGTAAGTGGCGGACGTCAAATCTGCCCCCCCCCCCCCCATAAATAAAAACGAAAACCCACTGACGATGGCACAGTGTTGCCGAAACATGTTTGGGCTCTGAGAAAAACGGTGTTTTGCGTAACTGGCGGACATCAAATCAAAAAAAAATTTAACCGCAAACACGGCCAATATAAGGAGCTGCAAATCTAATGATAGAAATGGTAAGGTATTACTGAGACAACACTGTCCCAGTTGCCGTGTGTCGTAGCTTAAGATATGCGTATACGTGCAGTGTGCAAGACTTTCCCCCACCTTGTCAATACCGTAGTTTCTCACCGTCGTCACCGGACATCCTCTGTACTGCATAATGTCACTAACATTGATCTGGAAATACTTCCCTTGCTTCAATAGATTAAAGATTTGTCTGCTATTTCTACGAAATAATAACACAAGAAGAAGATTATGGTAACAGTAATAAATTAAAAGCGTAGCAACTATTCATTCATAAAGCACAATAAAAATTTAAAATTGCTGAAACGGTGTCTACATCTGTTTTTCGTTGGTGAAAGGATTGGTACGGGGTGATTTCAGCCTCTTAATGCCAATGTAGGAGCAACTTGAGCAGAAATAGTGGTCCCAATGTCAAGAAACTGAGAACGGCGGGGAGGTGTGCTGATTTCCATATCTCATCCTTATGACGCCATTGGCAGAGAACGACACGGCTTTCGGTCGGTCAGATTTAGTAGTGCTGGCGAGGACCTGGAGGTTTCCTTTGGCTTTCCTAGAATACGACGTGACAGACAAATTATAACTTAGGATTCTCCACTTCGTTGTCTTCTATACGTAATGCTTAAAAATAAAATATAGTAAACTAAATTACACCATGATCTAAATGTAAAATATCTTTAATGCTGTTTAACTAATACTGACATGATTTCCCTTCTTCCTGCGGTTTTTAATTAAACTCTTAAGTACTTTATCTGGAAATGATCAGATAAAATAATGTGTAAATAGTTCTGGATGATGTTTGTTTACTTAGTTGAAGTGGATTCATTATTTTCTGACGTTTTATGACAAATGTAACAAGTAATGTATGCTTTTGTATGCATTGGTGAGTATAAGATACGCTAAAAGCCAGACAACGAGCTGCGGCTGTTATGTTCGGCCGAGGTGGGCGACCCCACACGTAGCTAGTGTTGTTTCCAGTACTCTGCAGGAGTCTTTCTGGAAGCTCTTAAACACCATCCGTAGGTCCTTTTCTCCGCCCAGGTGATTTCCATATTTTTGGAGCACTGTAGAAAGACATTGGTGACCACCGGTTTGCCTCAGACGAAAAGGTGCATGGCAGATTAGAATGACTTTTCCGTAGGCAATCTCAATCATTATGCCGTGAAGGAACTGACCGTCTTGTCTCACAGTAGGATAACTGTATTTACAGTTATTACGATTATTTTTGAATTAATCAACAGTTTACTTACTCTTTTTCCCATCTGCCTCGCTTCAGATTGAGTGCCCTTACAGTTTTGGAGGCTTTTGAGGTTCATCTTCTCAGGAGGTAATCAGAAGCTATATATTCGTGTTCAGTGTGCTGCAGGCTGCATTTGGCGTAGAAACCTGATGTGTTTGTGTTGCCATCCGACTGACAGCTTCTGATGTCAATACGTGTCAACCAAAGAGTAATGCTGACGGTGCAGTGGCTTAGTTGGAGAGGGGTGTAAGGTGAAATAGTGTCTTGAGTTGTTAAAGGAAACATTCGAAGTGGTTAGATAAGAAACGTTCTAGATTCGTAATATTTAATGTAAGCATTAGCGTAACAGTGATTAGTTAAAGCAGGTACCTGTCATAGCAGTGCATTTTTGGTGGTGAATACCCTAGAGAGTGTCTGCTCCAGGCTCATAATTTCAAGTGACGCGAGACTTACATTTCATTTCATGAGATCTACGTATTCAGTAAAATAGAAATGCTCATCGTCCCAAGTCCTTATCAGGCTTAACTTCATACAGGAAGTTCTCACAGACTGAAATAGTCTACAAATTTAAGTACCAACAAGGAAAAGTTTGATTATCACGTATTTTCAACACATACGAGTCGTTCCATCTATATTATGACGCTATAGTATGACAGGCAAAAGTTATGTACGAAAAATAAAATACTGTTTTCAGGATTTTAGCTGATACTGCTTGTTGGTGTTGAACTCAACGAAATGACAGAAGGGTTGGGCTGGATAGTACTGTGATGGGAACCCCAATCTATTTTGTGTCTTTATATGGCTATTAAAAGATAATTCCGACCACAGTATTGGCATATGTAACAATTATAATGCCCAAATACGAAGTCTAGCAGTGACCCGTTTATTTAAAATGAGACTAATGCAAAGAGTAGCTTGGATGTATTAGGTAGAACTGCCGGGTCGAAAGGATTTGCACAGATGCAATAAACCACTATCTTCGTTGATGGTTGATACCCTCCGGAAATGGAAATTAAATTTCGCATCTTGTCTCCTCAAGTGATAGTATGTCCCTAATGTCTCTATATTAGCTCCGCTGGCTATTTCCCACTTTTGGACGTTGTTGCTTATCTATCGGACATTGTGCAATGCACACATATACGTTTGCATATGCAACAACTGCTACTGTTGTACGTGGAAAACTTTTGTTGAATAATATTTTATATCAGAGACTGCAAGTTCTAACAGAAATAGACAACTGAACAAGGAATGCCCATACCACACAATTGTAATTTGATGTCTCGAACATGAGACGAAAGAAACATGGATCTAAATATGGTGCTATCAATGTAATAACTAAGAATAACTTTTATTCTGAGCAATGTCCTTGTTTGTTAATTTTGAAGCGTCAAAGGAACATACAACTATTCGTATTCATATTCAGAGATATGTAAACAGACAGAATATGGCGCTGCCGTTGGCAACGTCTATTTAAGACAACAAGAGTCTGATGCTGTTGTTAGATCGGTTCCTGCTGCCGCAATGGTAGGTTATCAAGATTGAAGTTAGTTTGAACGTGGTGTTATAGTCGACGCACGAGCGATGGGACACAGCATCTCCGAGATAGCGATGAAGTGGTGATTTTCCCGTACGACCTTATCACGAGTGTACCGTGAATATCAGGAATTCGGTAAAACGTCAAATCTCAGACATCGCTGAGGCCGGAACAACATCCTCCAAAAAAGGAACCAAACAGAATCATTCGACGTGACAGAAGTGCAAACCTTCCGCAAATTACTGCAGATTTCAATGCTGGTCCATCAACAAGCGTAAGCGTACGAATCATCGATTTAAGCTTTCGGAGCCGAAGGCCCACTCGTGTACCCTTGATGACTGCACGACACGAACCTTTACGTCTCGCCTGGGCCCGTCAACGCCGACAATGGACTGTTGATGACTGGAAACATGTTGGCGGTCGGACGAGTCATGCTTCAAGTTGTATCGAGCGGATGGACGTGTACGAGTATAGAGACACCTTCATGAATCCATGTACCCTGCATGTCAGTAGGGGACTGTTCAAGGTTGTTGAGGGCGTGTAATGGTGTGGGGCTTGTGCAGTTGGAGTGATATAGTACCCTTGATATGTCTAGATACGATTCGATAAGTGAGACTTACATAAGCATCATGTCTGATCACCTCTAACCATTCATATCCATTGTGCATTCCGAGGGAACGTGGGCAATAGCAACAGGACAATGCGACACCCCACGAGTCCATAATTGCTACAGAGTTGCTCCAGGAACACTACTCTAAGTTTAAATACTTCCGCTGGCCACCAAACGATTCAGACATGAACCTTATTGAGCTTGTCTAGGATGCCTTGCAACATGCTACACTCCTGGAAATGGAAAAAAGAACACATTGACACCGGTGTGTCAGACCCACCATACTTGCTCCGGACACTGCGAGAAGGCTGTACAACCAATGATCGCACGCACGGCACAGCGGACACACCAGGAACCGCGGTGTTGGCCGTCGAATGGCGCTAGCTGCGCAGCATTTGTGCACCGCCGCCGTCAGTGTCAGCCAGTTTGCCGTGGCATACGGAGCTCCATCGCAGTCTTTAACACTGGTAGCATGCCGCGACAGCGTGGACGTGAACCGTACGTGCAGTTGACGGACTTTGAGCGAGGGCGTATAGTGGGCATACGGGACGCCGGGTGGACGTACCGCCGAATTGCTCAACACGTGGGGCGTGAGGTCTCCACAGTACATCGATGTTGTCGCCAGTGGTGGGCGGAAGGTGCACGTGCCCGTCGACATGGGACCGGACCGCAGCGACGCACGGATGCACGCCAAGACCGTAGGATCCTACGCAGTGCCGTAGGGGACAGCACCGCCACTTCCCAGCAAATTAGGGACACTGTTGCTCCTGGGGTATCGGCGAGGAGCATTCGCTACCGTCTCCATGAAGCTGGGCTACGGTCCCGCACACCGTTAGGCCGTCTTCCGCTCACGCCCCAACATCGTGCAACCCGCTTCCAGTGGTGTCGCGACAGGCGTGAATGGAGGGACGAATGGAGGCGTGTCGCCTTCAGCGATGAGAGTCCCTTCTGCCTTGGTGCCAATGATGGTCGTATGCGTGTTTGGCGCCGTGCAGGTGAGCCCCACAATCAGGACTGCATACGACCGAGGCACACAGGGCCAACACCCGGCATCATGGTGTGGGGAGCGATCTCCTACACTGGCCGTACACCTCTGGTGATCGTCGAGGGGACACTGAATAGTGCACGGTACATCCAAACCGTCATCGAACCCATCGTTCTACCATTCCTAGACCGGCAAGGGAACTTGCTGTTCCAACAGGACAATGCACGTCCGCATGTATCCCGTGCCACCCAACGTGCTCTAGAAGGTGTAAGTCAACTACCCTGGCCAGCAAGATCTCCGGATCTGTCCCCCTTTGAGCATGTTTGGGACTGGATGAAGCGTCGTCTCACGCGGTCTGCACGTCCAGCACGAACGCTGGTCCAGCTGAGGCGCCAGGTGGAAATGGCATGGCAAGCCGTTCCACAGGACTACATCCAGCATCTCTACGATTGTCTCCATGGGAGAATAGCAGCCTGCATTCCTGCGAAAGGTGGATATACACTGTGCTAGTGCCGACATTGTGCATGCTCTGTTGCCTGTGTCTATGTGCCTGTGGTTCTGTCAGTGTGATCATGTGATGTATCTGACCCCAGGAATGTGTCAATAAAGTTTCCCCTTCCTGGGACAATGAATTCACGGTGTTCTTATTACAATTTCCAGGAGTGTATTTAGAAGGGACCCCCACCCCCCTCGTACTGTTACAGATTTATGGACAGCCTTGCGGGATTCATGGTGCCATTCCATGCAGCACTACTTCAGACATTAGTCGAGTCCGTGCCATGCCTTGTTGTGGCATTCCTGCTTTGTCGCGAGAGCCCTAGACGATATTAAGCAGGTTTTCTTCTCTTACAGTTTTTTTTTAAACTTAAGTTAAGCAAATATCTCGAAAACGATGCATTTTACTAAATAAATGTTCTTGGTGAGAAGTTAATATTAATAAAGGATACATGTGTCTGTACTACAACTGGCCATTTCCTAACCACCTCTCCTGCGTTGGTGGGGCCAACTTGGTATTTTCAAATGGGAACACACACTCGTTTTTCTTACATATTCCAGTCCTACTCAAAAATACGTACTATATGCTGAAACCATTGTTTTCCATTGGTGATAGATGGCGCTGCCATCGAAAAATATCTAGTGTAGCTGTTTCTTTACTTAATAACCGACTCATTTCATTCTGCATTGCATTTATGATGTGAAAGTAAAACCTTCGTGATCTAACGGTTGATATTATTGTTCGAAATTTTTTTAGTGTTGAAAATTTGATTCTGCAGTACAATATGGTTTCCCATTTTAATGTATAATTAGGAACTACATTTAGCGTGATCCAGGTACAACGACCTGGATGTAATACTTGGCTCCTCCCATGTTGTTCCTTGATTTTGTTGAGTTTCCTTGCTTCTCAGGACTGGGAGAGCTTGTTTTTGATGAGTATTTATGCAGGTGCACTTGTCACTATCACTTCATAGACAATTTACCTTATTACAGTGTAAGTGGTTTTTATTCCTCTGATATCCACACAGGGGCCAGTGCAAGCTACGGTGGCTGCATGGAAACACACACCGAGTTCAGTCACCCTCTAGATAGCGTTCCAAGGTGCCTAAGGAAATGCAATCATTCAGATGGTTTTGGGGCTCACTATATTCAACCCTGTAGGAAACAGAAAACTACGTTACCGTAGAAGAATCTCATTTGTCCTAAATTTTAATGTCTAGCCATATTGTGTTTTCTGCATTATCACATTTGCAACATTGGACATCATGACCATCGCTTAGAACAAAGGTTTACGTCCACATCGTAAATGAATGAAATATATCTGTTCTTAATTGCAAAGAATGGCACAATTGATATTTGTCGATTACAGCGCCATCTACCACTAATAGAAACTGTGGTTTCAGTGAACCGTACGTTTTTTTTTTTTTTTTGCTTAAAATCCGCATATGCAATAAAAATTAGGGGTTTCCATTTGCAAATACGAAATTGACCCCACGTATGCAGGAGGGGTGGTTAGGAAGAGGCCACTTTTAGCACAAACAGATGACCGCTTTAATACATTAAATGGTCACCAAGAATATCTGTTTCGAATGATAAGTTTTTTTCGGGACATTTAGTTGTTTCAAGTAAATAAACACTATGTGTAAGAGGAAATCTAACTTCATTTGTTACTGCCTAAAACCAGCACTCGAAAAGACCAACCATATGGACATTGGCACGCGAAATTCAAGAAACAAAAGATGAGTTTCACTTGCGAAATTCAAGAAACAAAAGATGAGTTTCACTTTCTGGTGAAGTGACTGCTTTGTCGTCATTGTTAACTGGACGTATAGCAGAGTAGAAGAGCAAGAACGAAGTTTTCGGATTAAAAAAGGTTCAATACGAAGATACAGTCTTTCGCTCCAAATGTTCAAGCTATGCTTCGAAGAAGCAATGATGGAAATAAGATAGGTTGAAGAGCCAAGTTAAATTCAATGTGAAAGGACATCAATGATAAGATTCACTGATGACATTGCTATCCTCAGTGAAAGTGAAGAAGATTACAGGCTCTACTGAATACGATGAACAGTCTAATGGCTAGAAAATATTGATTGAGAGTAAATCGAAAAAAGAAGAAAGTTAGGAGAAGTAGCAGAAAAAGGAAAAATGATAAACTTAACGTCAGAACGGAGATCAAGAAGCAGATGAACTTAAGGAATTCTGCTACCTGGGTACCAAAATAACCCACAACGGATGAAGCAAGAACATAAGAAGCAGGCTAATACTGGCAAAAACTGCATTTCAGGCCCAGATGAGCCTACTGGTATCATAAATAGCCCTTGAAACGAGAAAGAAATTTCTGAGAATCTATGTTCGGAGCAGAATATTGTATGGTAGTGAAACATGGACTGTGGGAAAAGTGGAGCAGAAGAGAATGGAAGCATATGAGATGTGGTGCTACAGAAGAATTTTGAAAATTAGGTGGACAGATATGGTACGGAATGAGATGGTACTAGGCAGAATCAGAGATGAAAGGAGTCTGTGGAAAACAGGATGGTAGGACATCTGTTAAGACATCAGGAAATAGTCTCTTTTCTGCTACAGGGAGCTGCAGACGGTAAAAATTGTTGAGGAAGACAGACTGAAATACATCCAGCCAATAGGTTGTAGTTGCTACATTAGCACAGGAGGCGAAGTCAGCACGGGCCTCATGAAATCAGACAGAACACTGATGATTAAAAAAGAAAATTAGGTAAGCTTGTCGTCATGTGCTTTTACTCAGTTGGCCTAATTTCCTTGCTGGAGAAGTAGGGCGAAAAGTTCGTTGTCGAAATACTTTGATAGATAACGCCGAATAGCGTCAGGAAAGTGCTTCTTTTGCTTAACATATTCACACTGCGTATCCATCTTGTCATGATTTGCATAGAGAAGAGGACTTACTATATATTGGTATGCATTTTGTCTCAGACGATGAACATATTTATCATACCAAGAGACGTTTCTCTAATGCGTTTACAGTCTGGAACCGCGTGACCGCTACGGTCGCAGGTTCGAATCCTGGATCGGGCATGGATGTGTGTGATGTGCTTAGGTTACTTAGGTGTAAGTAGTTCTAAGTTCTAGGGGACTGATGACCACAGCAGTTAAGTCCCATAGTGCTCAGAGTCATTAGAGCCATCTAATGAGTTGACTGTCGTGAGATACGTCAGATGGCTCCTTGAGGAGAAAGGATAATGGTTTGTGGAGAATCAGTATAGGTGAGGCGTTCCTTTCTGTCGTTGTTGGTTATTTTAAGACTTCTCACAAACTCCGATTATGAATGAGTGATGGAAAGGAAGCTGTTACAAAAGAGAAAAAATTAGGATTTTGTGGCATAGTACTGCTTATGTCTCTGTCTGGCCAACGTAACTGGATGTTGTGGTTGTAATTATGCACCTAGAATGCATCAAGATGAACAGTGTTGCAAATAAATGCCCAATACGTATGGCTCCAGAGCAAGTACATGACGCTTCCACGTCTTTGCTGTTCATTGCAGTGTGTACACAAACACTGACGCTACAGGGAAAGTATGCTCTTTGTGAACATCACTGCAGCTGTGGCGAGGTTGCGTCCCCGCTGTGCGGTGCTTCTCCCGGCTGCTAAAACTTGACTGCCTGGTCGAGGCCGCTTCTTCACCTGCGGTGGAGTCAAGATAAAGTGTTAAAGGACGCTTGTCGTTGTTCTGTCTCTCTCCCTCGTTAGTCTCACTTCCTTTCAGGTCTGACTTGCCAAGAACTGAGCGCTCGAAAAGGCCCAGGCTACCACGAGCTGTGACCCCTTTCATCACGTGCTCCGGCCGTGTCTACTGCTGCCGTTCTCTCCACCTCGGAGCAGTCTTGAAATTCACAGCTTACTAACTTGTCCTAAATTTACATTGAAAGCATGATTCACATAACAGGAAATTTCTTTGTGTATTATGCATCTACTGCATTCTCACACTTTTTTGCGTTTTCACTGTCATATTTACTGTTCGTTATCATTTACTTGCCAAAGCTGTTATTACATGTATCTTTACTGAAAACGAAGATTTTATTTATTTTTATTATTTATTTTTACCATAGCAAAACTTCCAGAAATCACACTTCAAATTTAAGCACACTAGTTGCGTTATTTTGTAAAACTGACTTGCAGTGTGATCCCGCTGTAATCGATAACATTAATTAAGAAGTGAAAAAGAAGAAAGATTCAAATAAAACTGCTGATAAGACAAACGAGATTAAATATATTTCTATGATCTAAAACAGTCCGCCCTCGGACAAAATTGAGCAACAATTCGTAATTGTAGTGCAGCCCTTGCCTTTAATAGAACTAATAGCTTATACATTCTAAACAATTGCACACAATAAGAAATCTTCAAGATAGGTATAGAAATGCTGCAGTCTACTAATTATACTTCAGACCGTTCGATGGCTTTTACGTTGGCCAGACGGGGAGGTCTTTCTTCATCCGCTTCAGAGAACACGCGAGTGTTCATAACAGAACTACATTTGGGAATCGTCTTACCACATCTGAGTATAGAGAAGTAGACATAAGCTATAGTATGAAAATTATTTATAAAGCTCCCAAAGGTGAAAACAAAGTTATGAAAAAAAGAGGTACCCATATCGCATTCTGAATGACAAATTAGACGCAGCTGACCATAATTTATTTATTTATTTTGTTTTATTTTATTGATTTTTTATGCTTCTTTGCAAGACTATGTAATCCAGAGGAAGAGATTATAACGTGTACACTACCATGTAGGCACTTATAGTTGAACAGAATGTAGGTATCTAGGTACCACGCAATTTGCACCACACCTTACAGGTAACGTAACCCAACGGGAATAGTGAAATTGTATCACAAATGTACACTTTGTGTCCCACACCTCATGGATATTCCATATGGTGTAAGTAGGCTGTTTAGGTTTTTTTATTGGTAACGCCACATAGCGCTCTGTTTGAAAATCACTGTCTGTGCTGTGTGCAGTCTGTGGCTGGTTTGCATTGTTGTCTGCCATTGAAGTGTTGGGCAGCTAGATGTTAACAGCGCGTAGCGTTTTGCAGTTGGAGGTGAGCCGAAAGCAGTGGTGGATGTGGGGAGAGAGATAGAAGAGTTTTGAAATTTGTAAGACTGGATGTCATGAACTGCTATCTACATTATGACTTTTGAACACTATTGAGGTAAATACATTGTTTGTTCTCTATCAAATTCTTTCATTTGCTAACTATGCCTATCAGTAGTTAGTGCCTTCCGTAGTTTGAATCTTTTATTTAGCTGGCAGTAGTGGCACTCGCTGTATTGCAGTATTTAGAGTAAACAGGATTTTTGTGAGGTAAATGATTTGTGAAACGTATAGGTTAATGTTAGTCAGGGCCATTCTCTTGTAGGGATTACTGAAAGTCAGATTGCATTGAGCAAAAAAAAAAAAAAAAAAAAAAAAATGTGTGTCAGTTTAAGCACAGTATTGTATAATTTTTCTAAGGGGACGTTTCATATGGCGACCCTGCCAGGATACCTCACTGGAATCTTCTGATTTTTTTCGTGTAGTTTGTGTAATTAGTGTAGCTATCGTTTATTGCTAGCTCGCAATTGTAGAGAGAATCTCCTTTGTAGTTGCAGTCTTTCATTGTTGTAAACACTTGTGGCATGCATGTAGATTTGCTTCTAGTATTCTTCAGCTGCACTTGCAATTAACTAGATATTATTTTAAGTGTTGTGTTAATGTGTTCTCTTATTTTTGCTCTTCAAATTGTGCTTTTCTGTTTTATCGAGTGAAATATTTTGACAATAATGGCGTGTGAAAAACGTAAGACTAGGCTCCATTGTAAACTGAGAAATAATAGTGACGACGAGCGTAGCTTATCAGCACCACTGTGTAGTGAATTAACAGACATTCAAAGTAGTAATTTGGTAATCGTGCATAGGGAAATGGAGCAGGCGGCAAATAAAGGTGTAGACAAAGAAACAGGTAGTGAACAGGGAACAATTATCGATCGATTGGTCGGCAACAGCTTGCCTCAGGAATTCGAAATGACAGAACACAATATTGCAAATACTTTAGACTTAGGTTATGGGTCCTCACCGTTTTCTCAAATGAGTCAAGACAGATTTTCTGCCAGTCAAAATGTAAATGTTGCCGGTGAAAATGCACTGCCAAAAAGCATAGTAAAACAGATTCCAGACACTAATACATTATTATTGCAATTAATGCAACAAATGGAACAAAATCAGAGACAAACACAGCAAAAGCTTCAAATGTTAGACACAATGGAACAAAATCAGAGACAAACACAGCAAAAGCTTCAAAAGTTAGACGCAATGTAACAAAAGCTTCAAAAGTTAGACACAATGGAACAACACCGGAGAGAAACACAGCAACAGTTAGACACAATGGAACAAAAGCTTCAAAAGTTAGATTCAGTGGAACATACCTTTGAACAAACACGTGAAGATTTAACTACTGAGTTACATAAAATCGAATCGAAATGTCAAAAAGCCTGTAATGACGTAAAAACACAAATTTGTGAGCATTTTAAACCTATTTTTTCGCGGCATGAAAATGCATTACAGAATCTCGAAGCAGCCATAAAAGAACTGCAAACTATTGTTCATGAAAATCATGAGACCTTGCAAGCAAAAATGGACTCAGTTGCATCTACCGATTCGGTTACGCAACTTGCAAAAACTCGAGAAAACTTAAAGGACACAGTAGATACTTTGAAATTTGGTTCAGAAAGACAGGTGGAGAAAATTAGTTCAGTATCAGAGAAAGTAGTTGAACTTTCGGATCAGGTAAATAATTTATATACGAAGGTAGATTATAATTTGAATGACACAAAACCGGTAGTCTTTAATGACACAGAGGAGAGCGAACAAATTAGGAAATTCAAACAAAATCTGAATCAAATTAATCCGCAACACCAAAGAGAAAACCGGGAAGTACAAGATCACCTGACACAGGTAATACAAGCATTACGTATTTTAGAGGATACTCGCGCTCCAGTTCGGGAAGAGGCACAAAGAAATAAGGAACTGCCACAAAATAATAACACAGGGCACTTCGGAATTTATGAAAGAAATTGGCAAGGTACACTGAATTTTGAGATGGAACCGCCGAAATGACATAACAATGACCGAAATGCGACTCGCCGACATGATGATTTTGACTATAAGCTGTTCATTACTACACGTAAATTCAAAACATTTAAGAATTCTGGCAACGACATTCATCCACAAGCGTGGCTCCATCAATTCTCTCATTGTTTCCCTCCTAACTGATCATTAGAGCACAGATTAGAATTTATGTGTGGCTACTTAGAGAATGAACCACCTGTAAGAATGCGATCGGTCATTCACGATTGTCACAGTGAAGTAGAATTTTATCATGCCTCCCTCTCAGCATATTGGTCTCAAGATACATATCACCGAGTAAAACATAGCATCATTATGATGAAACATTTCGAACAATCTGAATTTTCCAGTCTTATGAAATATTTTGAAGACATGTTACATAATAATCAGTATCTTTCAAACCATACAGCCCCTCAGAACTCATCCACATTTGCTTAATCAAATTGCCTGAACATTTATGACATATTATTTTGGCAGGACGTAGCAAAGACGACATTGAAGCTTTTCATGGACTGTTAAAAGAATTGGAAACTGACACTGACAATCGAGGAACGCGAAAACAGGACACATCAATTACAGGTCACATCCGTCGCAATTCCGCGATGAAAGAAATAATAACTGGACACGACAAGCCTATTCTCACAACACAAATCGTGACCAAAACAGACGCCACCCGTATGACAACCGTTGCAGAGTAGTAATAATTACAGGGAGAGGTCGCGTCTCCGCGGTAATGACTATCACAGAGACAAACAGAGAAACAGACAATATGTAAACCAACATAATTATTATCAAGGGAGACAGAATTACTTCAGACGCAACGGTCCAGCGCGCAGTTACGATTCAGGGAGAAATTCTCCACCACGTGACCGACAAAAAAGAAACTATGGAATCTACCGACATGACGACAGACGAAATGATCGTAACGACATACCTGAATTGCATCAGAACTAGCGGGATTCAAACAGGGCGGGGCCCTCTCGACAAGTTGAATTTGTAGAAGTTAGGTCTCCTAATAACAAAAACGACGTGCGACAACAAAGAGACAGACAATGACTCGCACCGCAGGCAGCCACGTGCGTCCGCTGGCTCCGAGAAAAATAACGTCAGACACTAACCTTGAGAAAATTTTAGCATTCCTTACCGGCGTATACGACATGATAATTCCGTTGAAGCTCGAGCTTTGTATAGTAGAAAGAGTAAAGGCTTGCACCACGTTTTACATGTAAAACCGTCTATTGAGAGATAATCTGCTTTTTAACTTTGTCTTTGCCATAAAATTTTTCACTTCACGCTACTAGTATGCTTTGTCACACTGAGAAACTGTTAACATGCAACAATGTTTTGAAGTTAATTATCCAGTCTAGTACGTAGGGAACATTTTCAAACAGAAATTACGAATGCATTGTTACAGCGAACAGACGACACAGTGTTGTTATTTGTACATTCCTGCTTGTTAGTTGCACAATTACGTAACAAATATAAGGCTGACATACTTAGAACATTTACCAGTACTGCTAATGAGATTTTAATCCAACATTTACTTGAAAATACATTCTGGATTTAAAGCACTTTCTGTGAGATACCAGACGATTCAGTGGTTAGTTTATGTGATACCTACACGATTTTATCAGGACGCTACTAATGAATGACAATTTACAATGTTGCTTTTGTGGTGTATCTGTTTTATATCTACACAGTTTTTCTGAATTCTTCTGGAAAGTAAAACATGTTATAGTAGTAACTTTTGTGGTATAGCTACAATGAGACATCCTTTTTCGTAGCACAACAATACGTTACAGTATAGTACTTTCTTGATCACAGCAATAAGCGTAGTAACTACGATATCTATACGCAAAGCATTTCGCTTTTGTTTATAATCAGGTAAGTACATTGACTTCTGCAGAACTTTTCTTATAGAGGACGATAACTACGACACTTCCACAGAGATTATCTTACAACAAGACGCACAGTTTAGCACTACAGTACACGTATTTGAGTGCTTAATTTTGTACTTAAAACATTTATTTTTAAAGGTATTGGAAGTACAATGATACAAAGGTTTTCCGTGATACATTTCATTCCATTGGTGTATTCTGTAACACCTGAGGATATAATTACATTGATCCTCAGGGGGGTACACGCATACTTTGTGTACCATGCGTGTGGCCAGCACAAGGTGCCGTAGCTAATATGGTATTTGCTTATACGACTTTACACATTGGTACCATATTTCTCTAACACAAAATTACACAGCTATGTGATCATTTAACTGAGAGACAAACATTTTTTTTTATTACATCAGTGACACATGTTTACACAATTACACCGTTGGATAATTTCACACTTATGAAATTGTATTTGGTCTGTACTATGTGAAACGTTCATATTTTTTCGGAACCGTTGTGATACTATGAGAACTTTTAATGATGTATTTGGTATGGGATGATGATTTTTGAAGTACGTTTGAGGTAGATGACACTATTGAAATGAGCACAGAATATTTTTTACGGTCTGAAGTTATTGCAGAAAGCTACGATGATTTTGAGATTTGGCTGAGGTTTTATGATGTTATGATGACGATATGTATTATGCTGTTGCGGTATGTTTATGATCAATAAGCTGATGCTATATGAGTTATTTGGTTATGCTACGTATCTGTTATGATGACATATTGAAGAAGTGTCGACAAATAAGGTAAGGAATAATGAGTAGTGGTTAGGGACTCTGGTTTGTGAAAAAGGTTGTTGGAAACCAAGAATCGTACTTTAAGAGATTTGAAATGTATGTAAATGCGTGAATGTATTACAATGCCGACGAAAATTTTTTGGACACTGTTATATCAATAGGATTTTGTTTCTACAGATGTGTAACGCTAATTCTTGACCTGTGAAATTTTTTTATATGAGACTGCGACTATAGCGGAAACTGGTGTCGTAAATATTTCGGTAAGACAGTTACCACCTGCACGTAATGCATCGTGGGCTTGCGCGACAGCCACCTGACAAAAGAAAGCCATTAGGTGGAAAAAAGAGGCCATTATCCTCGCTATTGACATTCCTTTGTAGAAAGCATCGCAAAAACGACACGCTCAATACTTGGAAAGATACTTTCTGACACCTACACACCTGATAATGAAAAGTGTCTTTCTACGAGAGTTGAGAGAATATGTACTAACTTATGAAATGTCACATGACTATTGAATGATATTTTTATGCTTTGCCTTTCATTGTTGCTTATTTCATTTGATATCTGATTTCCAGTTTTGTTGCAGCATTGGTTTTATAAAATAAAATTAAATGCATTTGCTAATGTGAACACTTTCTGTCAACAGATCAATTAAATAATCATTTTATGATCCACGTTCATCGAAAAAGGAGTAATCGGGAAGGATAGAACAATAAGAATGGATTAATAACAGTTACTGCGTACTTAATTTTCTTTTCAACTACTTGGTAATGTCTTTTGTAGAAGTAGTTTTGTGGTGCACCACTTTAATGACATAGATATTAATATGTGAATAGACATTTCCCTTTTCTGCATTGTTGTCCTTACTGTAATATTTTTTCTGCTTTAGCTTTGTCATGTTTAGATATAAATTATTGCATTTCCTGCTGCTGTTTGCCAGGCATAGTGTTACTGAATTTCACTTTGTATTACTATGTTAAGCCAGTTTTACTACTGATTTATTTTTCTTGTTGCTATTCGTTGCTTCATATAAGCTGCAATGTTGCATATGCATTGGAAGAAAAGCATTGGAAGAAAAGCATTGAGAATCTGTAAGAAAATAGCTTGGCCAAAAAAGTAGTGTACAGTGGAGAAAAAATTTTTGAAAGACGATGTGAACAGAATACAGAAAGCATGCTTGGATAGGATTTTTTTTGGCCGGAGCAAATGTTGAAATAAGAGGGACGATCTATGGAATGAAGTTTTGGGTTGGACTGCAGTACCAAATGTTACCCTGAAAACAAACACTGTCCTTTTCTTTTGTGTTATCCCACTATATGTTTGTGTACCCTTGTGTATTTGTTTTCTTTCTGCCTCTGTGTACTGTTTCATAGAATTTTTTCTCTTCTAATACTAAGCTACATTCAACATGATGAGGAATACTGTTTTCCTAAAATATAATTTGCATTAATAACATGTTATTTACTTTGTAAAGATGTTTACACATTATTTATTCTGTTTTGTTCTATAGCTCATGTGTGAAGTTGCTGTTTCAAAAGTTGTTCTGATCTTTTATGTATGTACTTATGTCAAAATTCCTGTAACACTGACATATATGTTATTTCGATTTTTTTGTAAAGCTTGTATTACTGCAAATGTTATCTATACTATTATGTTCTTTAATGATATATTTTGTACCTTTGTTATTATATTCTTATGTTATAAAATTCTAATTGACTCCAGTCACATAAAATTAAGTAACTTGTAAATTACATTTCACTGCACACGTTTCTGTTGGTCATATTATATGGACAATATGTGAGAAGCAGGGACTGATAGTGTTTGCACATGTGTTAATAATTCAGCATGGGACTGGATAACAGCATTGCTGGTTCTAAGGACATTTCAAACAAATTCTGTGTGAGTGGACAAGTGGTGGTTTATGGACTTGCTATTTTGTCCACAAGACTCTTCGATGGTGATTGTGCACCTGAACAGTCGCAACAGTTGGCTGCTAGCCATCTTTACAAGGACCACAGTGGGTCTACACCTTTGATGACTCACCAATACCATTATTTCTACAAGGACTGCAGTGGGTCTGCACCTCTGGTGGCCCACCAATACCATAATCTCTACTAGGACTATAGTGGGTCTGCTCTGTGATGACCAAGCTACCAATATTCTTCAAAACTTCGACTGACTCTGCTGTGGGTTTGCTCTGTTGTGGCCCATTACCTGTCTGCATGTCAAGAGTCCACACTGTGTTTCCGTTGGAAGGACAACACTACTTCTTCAAGACTGCATGGAAAGCCACTACTTCCGTGTGCATTTTCTTTTACTACTCAGACTTTGAGAAAAACACAGCAATTTTACTTTGATGAATGATCAGGACTGCCTTTATGGACTGTGAGAAAATTTTAGCTTTTGACCAACATTGTATCGATAAGTGTGTGAATTTCATTTCTTTGTCATTGTAATTATGAAAAAATTTTTCAAATCTGTATTGGCCACTGCCCAAAACAATTTGTAAATTTTTTTGTGGGGAGCATGGGGGCTATGTAAGTAGGCTGTTTAGGTTTTTTTTATTGGTAACTCCGCCGCCACTTAGCCCTCTGTATAAAAATCACTGCCTGTGCCGTGTGCAGTCTGTGACTGGTTTGCATTGTTGTCTGCCATTGTAGTGTTGGGCAGCGGCAGCTGGATGTGAACAGCGCGTAGCGTTGCGCAGTTGGAGGCGAGCCGCCAGCAGTGGTGGATGTGAGGAGAGAGATGGCGGAGTTTTGAAATTTGTAAGAATTGGTGTCATGAACTGCTATATGTATTTTGACTATTAAGGTAAATACACTGTTTGTTCTCTATTAAAATCTTTCATTTGCTAACTATACCTATCAGTAGTTAGTGCCTTCCGTAGTCTGATTCTTTTAGTTAGCTGGCAGTAGTGGCGCTCGCTGTATTGCAGTAGTTCGAGTAACGAAGATTTTTCTGAGGTAAGTGATTTGTGAAAGGTATAGATTAATGTTAGTCCGGGACATTCGTTTGTAGGGATTTTTGGAAGTCAGATTGCGTTGCGCTAAAAATATTGTGTGGCAGTTTAAGCACAGTCGTGTATAATTTTTCTAAGAGGACGTTTCATATAGACCAGTCTTGTATAATTTTTCTAAGGGGACGTTTCAAAGGTTAATACTTTACTAACTCACGGCGTTTGGGAAATTAGTTTGCTTACCTTATTATTATCATTCTTTATCGATTTACTTACCTTATTAACCCTCCTATCCCTATCAAACGAAATATTCAAAAATACAAACGAAAAGAATAACATCCGCTAGGTTCTTCGAGGTTCGAACCTGGCTTCTCCCATTTCGAGCCAGTTACCTTGGTCATTGCGCTATTTTTCTTTTTAATCTCATTTTGCTCGTTTTCGTTCGTTCTATCTGCTCTGGGCGGACGTCGCATGACATATGTTTCAGTTCGCCGTTGATCCATTAACTAAGTTTTTTATGACAGAGGGCAGTTAACTTTCTGACCGAACACGCGAAAAACGTTTTACATGTCGGTACAGAAGTGGTAGTTGTAAGTATGCGTTTTCGGACCCCATACCTGATGATGAAAAAGCCCTACTTAAAATTATCTGTCGATCCCGCCAATTTTGAGTTGATTGCTCGTCATAGCCCTTAGGGGTGATTTTCTCAGAAGCAAGGGGGTGCTGACCCAAAATATCTTAGATTCCTTCGCGTTAGGTTCTACCTGCCAAATTTGAGCCGAATCCGTTGACCGTGTCTGAGGCCTTCCCCTTGTAAGCCCGTCCAAAGATGTAAACAACTATGCATGAGCAGCGCCAATTAGACGGAGAGGGTCCGACAGCCGACCAGTTCCAGTCATTTCACCAGGCAGGAGGTACAGGAGGTAGATGGCTCGTGTTGTCTGTAGTTCAACCATGCATAGACGGTCAATACAGCGGTTCGATCGTCTCCGCATTGTTACTACTGCCAGGAAGGGCTCTCAACAATAGAAGTGTCCAGGCGTCTCGGAGTGAACCAGAGCAATGTTCTTCGGAGGGGATGCAGAGAGACAGAAACACCTGGGTTTATTTATTATCTTCTCACAAATATCCGTTGGTAGCAACGTAATCAGGTCTCATACTCTGATTTTCATTAAGTAGTACTCTTATTTACAATACAGAAACACAGTTATGATCAGTTTAATATCGACAATAAGTGAAAATCGTCTACTGTTACTGAATATATGATTCACTATGAACATATTATGACTTCAAGACAGTCACTAGCGGTACCCTTACGTATTTCAAACTAAACAAAAACACCACTTGAGAACACAAATAAAAATTCTACATGCTAAAATTCCACATGTTTAATTTACGTACTCCCATCATGATTTTACTATTATTTGTTAGAGTAGGGGCCTTGTGTTAGTAATGTGGTGCATCCTATAGGATTTTCCTGCCTTGAAGCCTTCAGCTTCTACCTGTTTAAATTTCCCCACATGCTATCTTCATCGCTATCAGCATATTCCGTTCCTCATCATCAATAATCTTGTTTCCAGGTTCTTCATAATGAAGGTAAGTGACATTCTTTTGCGCCGGCTGGTGTGGCCGAGCGGTTCTAGGCACTACAGTCTGGATCCACGGTCACAGGTTCGAATCCTGCCTCGGGCATGGATGTGTGTGATGTCCTTAGGTTAGTTAGGTTTAAGTAGTTCCACGTTCTAGGGGACTGATGACCTCAGAAGTTAAGTCCCATAGATCTCAGAGCCATTTGAACCATTTTTTAACGTTTTCTTGCTCTTCTAATATTGTTTCTAGTGCATTCTTGTATACCCTCTAATTCGTCTGTCGGGTTCCGATAAGATTTATGGGTTCCGCTGCCACCATTCCCATGTCCCCTGTCAGTCATTGCAGTGATGTAGTGTCTGACCATTGTCCCTAGGACTGGCCTGTCTTATCTCAATAGCTTCCGCCTGTGGCCTGTTTTTCATTGGCGTGTTCCAGGTTCACCAAAATCTGGTTATGGTGTATCTTCTATGATTTCAGCTTCCTCGATTTGATGATTTTGGCTGAAATTGTCGCACCCCTTGAGATCTGGCTCTGTTGTTTCTTCTTTCATTAACGCGTTTGTTGTGGCCAGTCAAAATGTCTTTACTGCTATCCTCTTCCGTCTCGTTCATTACTCTCTCCTTTGGCAAACTATTTCTTAAGAAAGACTTTGAAATGTGCACCGTAACATTCTGTGAGTGCTTGTTGGTAACGTGTGGGCAGTTCCCTTAATAAAAAGCTTGTCATGAGCTGATTAATATGAGCACTGACTCGAAGTATTTCAGACGACCACTGATTCTGCTTTTAAGTTTCTGCTCATGATAATTTCTTGTTTTATACATTCTTTTCTCAGCCTCTGACAAAGAGCTCAAGATAAATGCAGCTTTAAACTCTTCATTTGATGTGCACTTCACTGATTGCCGCAGTTTCACCTTCGAAATAAATGCAAGAAATTCCAGTTCATACTCAACGGCCATGATGGTAGCAGTGAATATTTAAATTGAATACTCCAAATGTTTGTATGCAAGATATTAACACTTGCTCTGAACTACTAGAGCTTCCAAACCGAGAGGAAGTGTTTATAATCAAATTCTTATACCTCTTGTGCTCTCCTTATTGAATCCATTGAAGGATTACTACTTCCATCTATGATTCACGAATTTATCTTAAGGTCCTCTCATGAGTTACTTCTGTTTGCGTCATGCATGTGACCGTCTAAGACGAGTGCAGCTGTCGGTTCTCCCTGCCATTCTTTTCTTCTTCCCAGCGATGCACTTGCGCTACTCTCGCATTGAATAAGCCATACTCTTGCTTTAACGTTTCATTCTTCTTCTCTTACTGATTATGTAATGGCTCCTATCTTTCTTTACACACAAACAGTACCTGTATTTCTATTGTATATATTCTGCACCTAACACTGGACGCCTTCCATATGATCCATCACATAGTTTCCTAACTTCGTCCTACATAATTATACGGTTTTTAACTTCTAGCTGTTTTCTAGCTTCACGTAGTTGTGTTTCTATAACTACTCGTAGGATACTGATCCTTTCTTCGCTCTTTTTAACGCGTTTTATCTGCTTTTCCTGTTTCTCTTGCCTCTCTTTAATCCCACTGATAACTGTCTGTAAGTTAGGGATTTGGTGTTGTTGCTGGATAGTTCGTTTACTTGCTTTGCTAATTTCGTTCGATGTTCACGTGCTCCTTTCATAGTCTCTCTTACCTCTTTCCTTGCGTCTTTTAATTTTCTGACCTAAATTTTCTAGGCGTTTCTTCGTTTGATTTCCTCCTCTCTGTCCTTGCCTTGTTGAGTAGTTCTAGAATTCTGAAATTAATGATTTTCAGTTATAGTGATCCAGTTGTATGTGGGGTGGCTGGAATTTATTGAGTAAGTCTTTCTGGGATGGTTTTTCGGCTGCCACTCACCTCCATAATTTCTGGCGCTTCGATCACATCAACGTATTGTGATGCCATTGAGTCAGTATCACGGAGTGGTCCTACACAAACCGCTAAATCTGTTTCCAGTCCATTGTTACTCAAGGCTACCTGCTCAGTAGGAAACATCCCCTACACTCTTTCTAATTCTACTCTACCTGGATATGACTCCCTGCTTTCTGATTATTGATTTTTTTCTCTAATATTCTTTGTAATCTGGTTTGAGCTCTAGTTTCTATTTGGCAAGAAGAAAGATTATAGTGAACGAAATTTAAGATAACCCTCAACAATAACATTTCTGAATGTCACACATATAAAAAGAACCCCTCCAAAATTTTCGACGCTGATATCAACACAAGCAGATAACTCTCGAGTGAAGAAGAATCCACAAAACTGTAATGAAAACTCAAAGAGAAAACTTCCGTCTTGTACTGGCGCCACGAACTTACTCTAAGTTTGTGACTGCATCCAGTTCACGATGTTCTTATTTTTTTGTTTTTCTTTCTTTTTAGCAAAGAAACATCATCAAAATCTATATAAAAATACAAGATTCCCAAGTGACTGCATCGCCATTTCACCAAATAAATAACATGATAAACCTTCTCTGACTGTATCGCAGAATACGCTATTAATAAATCATATCCCGGCCAGGGTTGGCCAGTTTGTGCGAAATTCCGAGTGCGAGCATGCCAGATCGGCATCAATGGGACCTACTGAAAGGCATATCGCTCCTATAAATTCGAATACTCACTGATGTCAGGCAGTGGAATCAATTTAACTCTATTTCATAGTAACACGGCCCTAGCATTGATTTCCTAGTAACGATATATCCATAATTTATATACAGATTAATCTTATGAGATCGATCTAATAATTACGAATTTAAATACTATTCAAGAAGATTTAAGTGGTGCGTGTCTTTAATTACAGTAATTGCATGATTGTAAGAAGGAAGAGGAAGTACACGTGCGCTGTGGCTGTGAATGCAGTCACTGTGAGCCTTACTGTGTTTTCGTGAATCTGCCGGGTTCCTAACCTTGTTGCGGCCTAATGCGCCGAAACTGCCCTACGATCTTACCACCATTGTGAGAAGACCTGATGACTACAGCCATGTAGGTGAAGGTCACTAGCATTCACACTGTTACCAGCGAAATTGCAGTTATCGCTTTAGCCTCTCTCCGTCTCCAAGAGGTCATGTTACGTCAGGAACAGAATCTCTTTGACACTGCCTAGCCCTGTCAATAAGTGAAATGAAGTGAACACCGCGCTTCAAATGTTTGCTCTGCGCAAGGTATATGTGCTGAAAACCTTGTCCACCAATTTAAAGAGTTTTTTCAAGCTTCCGCCAACAGTATCTTTGTTGGCTTTCAGTCTTACTCCCACGCCGGGGTACAGCTTCAAATCCGGTGTCTGTCAGCCTGCTCTAGTCTGAAGACTCTGGTCCTTAGATCTCCGTCGTGAACATGTCTTTTACTATCAGCAACTGATCGTTCGTCCTACATGGAAAAATGTTGTCAAACGACAGTATATTTTCCAAGAGTTCTGTCCGTGGTAACGAAATGTCTCCTAATCCATTCTCGTGGCACCATACAGTCGGCTCTGCATCTGGTGGTGTAAACGAGACACATGAAGCCTGTAGGAATGTCTTATTAGCTTTAGAATCAGAAGAAGTAGGCATCCGTAGAATTCGGCCATCCTAGTGCCTTCTCTCGCGAATTCGCTAACCATACAACAAAGCTTAAAAGACAAACTGTGTTTTCACAGGAGAGCCAGATAGTAAATTTGGTCGATCCTATTCTAGGATTATTCACTACGGAGTTGTTTTAATGGGGTACTAGTGTTGTTATTTAACTGGCGACAGCTGATCCAGACCGCCACAGGAATGCCACACCAGAATACATTCACTGGGCCAGTAACTGAGCTATTTGTTGTGGCCTGTGACCGTGGCACTTTGCCGCTCATGATGTTTATGTCACAATAAGAAAATTATAACAAGCCGGCGAAAATAAACGAAGAGATGATTATAAAGCCCTGTCTTATAATGTTATTACATCTTCAGTGGCTATAAATACATTTAGATTCAAAACTCAAATAAGCACAGTAAACTGAACTGTCACAAGTCCTCGATCACGGATATTGGCTATAAAACATCAAATAACAATGAAACATAACTAGTTCAGGTTTGTAAATATATTACCATTTCTCCTTTCCTGTAATAGGAAAGGTGTTATGTCAGAGCCAGGGTAGCCCCTGAGTGCTAGCAGCCCATATCACACCACAGAGGATGGGGTTGGCTATGTCCATGGCGTACCAAAAGCACAGTAGTAAACACTGGCTATTTACATACAAGATAATGGAAACAGACATTCCGTGCAGTACTTCCTGCAGGGGGAGCTTGAGCCACGGCCTGCAAGAAGTATCACTACGCCGAAACCTGATTCGTTGGAGACAGCTATTGGGGCCAGAACCAGCCCCAAAGTTCAGTTCACTCTGGATACCGACCTCGGGGGCTTCGACCTCAGAAGATTACGTCTTCGTTTCTGAATTGCACTGTTACTAGCGCGCGCGCGCGCTCGCGCTTTTGTGTGTGTGTGTGTGTTACCACGAACCTTTGTGGAGTATTAGAAGTGAACTTCAGTGTGGCTCTATTAGGAGAGTGTTACTGGCATCGTTATTGTTGTCTCTCTTTTGTTGTTCAGTCACCAAACTTGTAAACGTACATAAATAAAAGTTGTGTTTATGAAAAATTGTGAATTTTCAGCCACAACACAAGTCATGTTAAAATTTAGAAACGTAGCTCTTAATCCATGTTAAAGGAAGCTATGTTAATCAGTGTCTACATTGACATCTATGTGTAAACTCCACAGTTCACCGCAGAGTTCATGGCAAAAGGTATATATCACAAGATTTATTGATTTTCTATCGTATTCCACGGATGACTTGAGGACGGGGAAAAAATACTATCTGCATTCATCAGTACTCTGATACCTCTTTCTAATTCTCATAAACTCTTCGTAAGATATATGATGGTGGCATCGTATTGGTCACACAGCATTCTCCGAATATAGATTCTCTAAATTTCTTCAACAGAGCTCCATAACAATTATGTCCTCCTTCATATAAGCATTCGCATTTATGTTCGCCGAAAATCTCCGTTACACAGTAACGGTCCTAGGGCTTCATTCGATGTCATTCCATGGCTACTTGAGGAAGATTCCAAGCACTGGAACAACTGAATTGATCTCTCTGGCTTCTTGTATGCTAATTCTTTAAAGATATTATGCTTTAGAAAACACATAAGAATATAGAGCCATTTCCTCGAACTCTTAAGGCAATAAATTTTCTATCCGCCTTTCCCAACACTGGTTTCATGTGATCATCTCACGTCATAACGATTTTCAGTTTTACCCTTAAATGCTAATACCACATGATATCCTAATAATATTCACGAATGATCTAGGACTCGAATACTATCGTGTTCCTGCTCTTTTTGTAGGTTTTAGTTTGACCAAGCAAATCACTCATTCAGGCCTGTTGTAGGACGGTGGGTTGATATGTTATTTTTTGTACACACCACTTTGCTCTTAAATGTGCGTCACTTTGCATCATATCTCTACTGTAGTTTTCCTTAACGAGAGGAAAACCAAACTCAGGCTCAACAACAACTTCTGCTCTATAGACCACCGATGCAGCAACGGCCTCTAAGCTACTAAGGTAGAGAAATTGAAAATATTGTGATAAAGATTTACCAGTAGTTTCCATTGCGTACCTTTTCTAAATTTTGGTATGAGGCAATTACGAAATTTTTAATTGGAAAGATATAACCAGAGATCCAGTAAATGGTACTTACATTGATTCTTTCGCTAAAACAGTACAACCACACCAAATCATACAGTTTCCTCATCATCTGGCACTGTCTAGATTCGGAATTCTACGAAAATACTGTTAATTACAGCTACTGTGTACATAAAACATCTGATGGTTCAGTCAGCTCGCTATTAAAGTGTAATATCCAATACTCAGTGCTACATACGGATTTTGGGTGTAGGCAGCAAACAAAAGCTCTCGAATACCGATAAGAGGGAGGCAATAAATCCATTCAATCCTTTTAGTTTCTCCACACTGAAGTTTTTAGTTTATCAACACGAAAGTTCAAATTCACGAAACGAAAATCGAAGGCGAACAAAATTGCTTTCCTGAGTATGTACGTTCTTTCATACACAACCAACCGAGGCTAGCACTCACGTTTACAACAAAGAACATATATTGAAGAGCCCAAGAAACTGGTATAAATATGCATATTCGAATACGGAGATATGTAAACAGGCAGAATACCGCTCTGCGGTCGGCAATGCCTATATAAGACAGCAAGGGTCCGGCGCAATTGTTAGATCGGTTACTGTTGCTACAATGGCAGGTCATCAAGAGTTGAGTGAGTTTGAACATGATGTTATAGCCGGTGCATGAGCGATGGGACACAGCATCTCCGAGCTGTGTTGATGTGGGTATTTTCCCGTACGACCATTTCACCAGTGTACCGTGAATATCAGGAATCCAGTGAAATATTGAATCTCCGACATTGTTGCGACCGCAAGAAAATCCTGCTATGAATGGTGCAGCGAAGACTGAAGAGAATCGTTCAACGTGACAGAAGTACAACCCTTCCGCAACGACATTGGACTGTTGGTGACATGAAACATATTACCTGCTCTGACGAGTCTCGTTTCAAATTGTATCGAGCGAATGGACATATAAGGGTACGGAGACAACTTCATGAATCCATGGACCCAGCATGGAAGCAGGGGATGTTCAAGCTGGTGGAGGCTCTGTAGTCTAGCTTTGGTAAGTCTATTCATCTCTAACTGCTGCAACCGACGTCCTTCTGAGTGTTTACTGTATCCATCTCATTGTTTCCCTCTGTGCTTTGTTCCCCCACGCTTCCTTTCAGTACTAGATTTATGATACCTTGATGTCAGAATGTGTCCTACCAACCAATCCCTTCTTCTAGTCAGGTTCTGCCACAAATTTCTTTTCTCACGAGTTCTGTTCAATACCTCCTCATTACTTACATGATCTATCCATCTAATTTTCAACATCCTTCTGCAGAACCACATTTTAAAAGCTTCTATTATCCTCTTGTCTAAACTGTTTATAGTCCATATTTAACATCCACAAAAGACCACAATCCATACAAATACTTTCAGGAAAGACTTTCTAACGCTTAAATGCATACTCTACGTTAGCAACTTTCTCTTCTTCAGAAACACTTTTCTTGCCATTGCCAACCTGTATTTTATATCCGTTTTGCTTCTAGCATCATAGGTTATTTTGTTGCCCAAATAGCAGAACTCATCTACTACTATTAGTGTCTCATTTCCTAGTCTAATCATCGCAGCATTGCATAATTTAATTCGGCTACATTACATTAACTCCGTTTTGCTTTTGTTCATGTTCATCTGTCGAAAACACTGTCCATTCTGTTCAACTGTTCTTCCACGTCACATGCAGTCTTTGACCGAATTACACTGTCATCAGCAAACCTCAACGTTTTTATTTCTTCTCCCTTGACCGTACTTCTTACACCCATTTTTTCTTTTGTTTCCTTTACTGCTTGCTCAATACACAGGCTAAATAATATCGAGATAGACTACAACCTTGTCTCACTTCCTCCTCAACCACTTCTTCCTTTCATGCTTCTCAGCTATTATGCTTTTCGCTTCCTGTATCATACCCCTGCCCCCTTTAAAATTTAAAAGAGGGTATTCGAGTCAACATTGTTTAAGTTTTTCTCTAGATCTACAAATGCTATAGACGTTATTTTGCCTTTCCTTAACTCACCTTCCATGAGACGTCGCAGGGTAAGTACTGCCTCACGTGTTCCTGCATTTCTTTGGAACACAAACAGATCTCTCCTGATATCGATTTATACTAGTTTTTCCATTCTTCTGTGAGGAATTCGTGTTAATATTTTGCAATCTTGAATTATTAAACAGGGAGTTCGGTAATTTTCTCAATTGTCATCACCTGCTTTCTTTGAAATTGCAGTTATTACATTATTCTTGAAGTCTGAGGGTATTTCTCCTGTCTAATGCTACTTGCTCACGAGATGGAAGAGTTTTGTCCCAGCTGGCTCTGCCAAGGCTATGGGTAGTTCTAACGTAATATGCTCAACTCTAGGGCCCTTATTTCGACTTAGGTCCTTCAGTGCCCTGTCAAATTCTTCACGCGGTATTATATCTCTCATCTCATCTTCATCTATGTCTTCTTCCAGTTTCGTGATATTGCAATCAAGTACATCTCCCTTGTATAGACCATCAATACACTCCTCCCACCTTCCTCGTTCCCCATCTTTGCTTAGCACTGCTTAGGACCCTTCTGAAGTCTTGATATTCATACTGGTGTTTCTCTTTTCTCCAAGGATTCCTTTAATTTTCTTGAGGTGGCATCTATCTTTCCCCTAGTGAAATGTACTTCAGAGTCCTTAGATTGTCCTTTATCCGTTCCTTCATAGCCATTTTGCACTATCAGTCCTATTTTTTTAGACGTTGGTATTTCTTTTCATCTGCTTCACTTGCTGCCCTTTTATATTTTCTCGTTTCATCAGTTAAACTCAACATTACTTGTATTATACAAGGATTTCTACTAGCTGTCGTCTTTTTACCTACTTGATGCTCTGCTATCTTCACAATTTAATTTCTCAGAAGTACCCTTTTATTTTCTACTGTAGTTGTTTTGTCTGTTCTTGGCAAGCATTCCCTAATGCTCCATCTGGAACTCACTAAGATCTCTGGTTCTTTCACTTTATCAAGGTACCATCTCATTAAATTCCTACCTTTTAGCAGTTTATTCGGTTTTCATTTGTACTTCATAATCAATAAATTGTGGTCAAAGTCAACATCTGTCCCTAGAAATGTCTTGCAATTTCAAACCTGATGTCGGAATATCTATCTTACCATTATACAATCAATCTGAAACATTCCAGTGTATCCAGTCTCTTCCATGTACGCAACCTTCTTTCATGATTCTTAAACCACGCATTTGCTTTGATTAAACTGTGCTCTGTGTGTATCTACACTGTTCCTTAACGCTCATCTTTAGTTTTTCTGGTTTAACATTAATCCACGTGAGCTATGGTATTAATAAAAGAAGATTATCTGACACATTCATACAATTTCAATTAACTTCATTACCAAAATTTTTCCATAATTAAATTCTATACAATTTCTGTTGAAAACTTTGTGCAGTTGACTGGAATTTAAAAAGAAATTGAGTCAAGTAGTTAATAAATAGGAAAATGTACGAAATTACGGCTTTGCTTCTCTGGATGTTGTGGAATATTAGTGCAGATACACGTCTGGGACATGTTTTATTAGATTCACCAGACCCATAACAACAAAATAAATGGAAATTGTTCTTTATTTTAACCTCGTACAGTTTTGCAATGGCTTCATATTCGTGAAGTTACTAAATTTCAGGCAAAACCTTTTATTAGCCGTAATTCCGTAGGTAAACATTTGCTGACATGTGTTTACATGAACGTTTTCTTTAGTGTAACTTCTAGAATGGCATATTAAAATATTTGCAAATCTTCGCAAATTACCGTGTATATAAAGGGTGTGGTGTCACCGCCAGACACCACACTTGCTATGTGGTAGCCTTTAAATCAGCCGCGGTCCGTTAGTGTACGTCGGACCCGCGTGTCGTCACTGTCAGTGATTGCAGACCGAGCGCCGTCACACGGCAGGTCTAGTCTACAGAGACTCCCTAGCACTCGCCCTGTTGTACAGCCGACTTTGCTAGCGATGATTCACTGACTACATATGCTCTCATTTGCCGAGACGACAGTTTAGCATAGCCTTCAGCTACGTCATTTGCTACAACCTAGCAAAGCGCCATAGTCAGTCACTATGTCTTCTGAACAGATAATATTGTGACTCATGTACCGTCAAGAGCGACGTTCATCATTGATGGATTAAAGTTAAGTATCCAGCTAATTACGTCCGCTCTCTGAATTCTGTTTCCTTGTCATCTTCTAGACCTCAAATCAGTATAGTCCGTCCCTCCTCACGCCAGCGTGCGTGAGCTAAAACGCGTGTATTTCGGCCTCCTCTAGTAACACTGTGTGGCTCTTCCCTTACAAAGGGAAAACATTGTTACCAAAAATCTAAAAATATAGCTTTATGATTTACTTTAAATTTTTCACGTCATTGTAGTGAAAGTATAGACACTTATAGTATATGAAGTAGTGAAATCTTGTTAGCAGCAGAAAGTGGTGGTTATGGCTGATTGCTTTATGATTAGAATACTGGTACAGAATCCGATTTTGCAATAACAATAATCAAAGCTCAGGGTTAGAGAGAGTGAGGAGGAAGAGATGGATACAGGGGTTAGAGGAAATTGACATAGAAAACTAGAAGGAGAAGATGAACAGCGAGTGAGGGAGAAGGAGACGGAGAGAGAGGGTGGAATGAGAATATGGGTAGAGAGAGAGGGGAAAGGAGGTAGAGATGGGCAATGAAGGGAAAGATGGACAGAGACGGGGGAGAAGAAAATTACTACATATTTCCAGTTCGCATACATATTAGGACCTCGGTGTTTTCTTTTTTATTTCTTTTGTATTTAAGCAGACAAAGCCACAGTGAAACGTGGTCGGTTACAGCTGGTACGGATATATATACTACTGTTTACGACTGAACGAGTTCGGTTATCTGTAGCTGCCCGGCCTGGTGAAGGACGAATTTTTCTTTCTTCCATTCGGAACACTAGACAACGTTCTTCACTCGAATAAATGCTGCGTGGCGGCGGCGGCAGGCAAAATGAAATGTTTTGGCACCACCTTAATTAACTTCATATCAAAGTGAAATCTGACCTTTTGAAGAGGCAGAAGAATAGAGCGAGTCTGCGGCGCGCTTTGATGTCGGACCCACACTGCCGGCCATCCGGCTGCGCAGAAAGAACGGCACGGAGCGGCGGCAAACGCCCGCTGTGCGTCATTACCCACACCACAGTGCAGAGCACAGCGCAGAGCAGAGCGCCATCCCAGCAGTGGAGGCCGTCCCAGCAGGCGGCTGCAGGCCCACCCAGCGCCGTCCACCAGATGTCGCGCGGCCGCTCTAATTGTCTCGTTACGCCCCGAAACCCGAGCTTTGTTTACGAACAGCCTGCCTGCCGGATGGGGGTTCGTAGCACAGTAGCAGAGTTTCCAATGGACTGCGCCTGACGCCACACACGCCTGGCAGCGTTCCACACACGGAGCGCTGCCAGGGGCAACGTAGCCCTCAGGGATGCCAACTGTATTCATATAATATTCAGTTCGGTCCAATGACGTTGCACGTCACTCCATTTTCGCATCACCATTTCACGTAAACCATGTAAAAACTCGGTAAAGGTCAGCACCCGATGCTGCTACATTTCGATCAGTTGGGTTTGATATGTTTCACTTATAGTTTAGCCTCTATAGCGCACACGTTACCATACAAATACATTCGCAACGACAGTAAGTAGTAAAACTGCAGAATTTATTTTATGCTTGCTTATTATGGAGACAGAAAACACGTTCGGTAGGAAACAATATAAATTCGACAAACAACGAGGATGTGAAATCCAGCTTTTTCTGTTTCTCCACACGATCCGGAGGGCAGTAGATACCCGTACGTAGATGATGCAACGTCTTTTGATTCCCTCAAAAATGGTTCAAATGGCTCTTAGCACTATGCGACTTAACGTCTGAGGTCATCAGTCGCCTAGAACTTAGAACTAATTAAACCTAACTAACCGAAGGACATCACACACTGTTGTGTACATAGTTCCGCGTAGTCAGCGCTTACACAACTTTCCCACTAGAGCGCGCCCTGCTAAGCACAACAGCGCAGGCGCAGCGCTCGTCCGTCTCCGCACTACAAGATGGCGCTACCTAAAAGACGGACCAAATTCTGCTTCCGAAGATCCACGTATTAATATGTCACGCAGACAATGAGATTGCTGCTAACGTAGAAGCTTTTCTCCTCGCGGATGACACTCGCGCAGTGATACCTGAACGCGCGAGGTATTATAGCTAGTGAACAGACCTGCAGTCAGCCTGTATTAGTCTGCATTAGTCTGTAGTCGAGTTTCCGTCTGCGCCTAATAAGATTATCATATTCCTGTACATAGCCATGAAGAGAAATGTATAGACACTTTGTCAAGTATCAGAGATATGTGAGAATAAGATTAACGTACCAAGACCAAAGGAACTTCAGATTGTCAATTGTAAATAGCATCCAGAACCACATAAAATAATTTTTATGCTTGCTATTATTTTAATAAATGTGTGTGAAAATTAATCAAGTTCTGTTTGAAGTTGGTCACCGTGAATCTGCTACTCTAAGCGTGCTAGTGGCATTTGTATCGTCTGACCAAACGGCAGAAGATAAACACGACACGATAAGAACACGAGACATATTGCTGACACTCGCCTACTTCGTTAGAGCGACAAGTCAAATAATCTGATGTTGTGTGTACCGAAGGTCTTACAGTACGCACGCCACACACACATCCATGCCCGAGGCAGGATTCTTAGTGGTCGCTCGGTTCCAGACTGTAGCGCCCAGAACTACACAGCCACTTTGATTCCCTAAAGGCAATTGGTAAGACAATTGCCATAGAGTGAAGACTTTATGAGAGTACAGAATATTAAACCATATTTGAGAACGGATTGAAGACTTCGTAGGAAATAGAACATTGCGGGTCTTTCTTAACGAGGAGTAATCTTCAGACGTAATAGTAGCTTCAGGCGTACCACAAGCCGGTGTCATCTACATCTAAGGCCATATCCTGAAAACCATTTAATAGTGTGTGGTGGAGGGTACATTGAGTACCACAGTAAGTTCCCCCCTCTTTGCCAAGTGGCGAATGGTCAGCGTGACGAACGATTGTGGGTAAGCATCCCCGTTATCTCCAATCTCTCTAATTGTCTTCATGACCTCACGAACGAATCAATATTTCGTTGACTCTTCTAGGCACGTATGTTCTTGATATTTGAACAGTTATACCACACCGTGATGCAGAACAACTCTTCTGAAGCGTCTGCCGTTGGAGTTGGCCGAGCTTTCTCTTGATGGCTTATCGCGTATTACATGATTCTGACACGAACCGCGCTGTTATTTTTTGGATCTTCTCCATTTCCCTCATCAGTTCTACTAACCTTGTATCGTACGGATCCCAGACTGCAGAACAGTATTCTATTATTCGTCGAACATGAGTTTTGTAAGGTACCTCTTTCTGTGAGTCGACTATATTTCCAAAGTATTCTCCGTCTTGTATTTCTTTACTGGTTATGTGCGTTGTTCTTTAAATCGCTGTGTACGCATTCTCCCAGATATGTAATGTGACTAGTAAGGCGGCGGGTAAAAGTTTATCATTTGTTTGTTCGCCATTTTCTCGCACGCGAGCTTGGTTATTTCTGTGGTCAGCCAGAAAGCGAAGGGAAACATACTGACCTTAGTTTCCAGTCCAACCCAATGGAAGAAAAGTTTCTATCCTCCTATCTCTTTACGGAATCAGGACTATGATTTTAAATAAAAGTATAAAGTTCCATTCAAAATTATATTGCGTAAAGTTTCACACATACAACGCTCTGAAATTCACTATTTTTCAAGTGGTAGCATGTCTTTCTATTCTAACCGCACATTTAGCGGTTCAGAGGCGACCTCTACGTTACGTTCCTGCCAGATGACCTTTCGCCCTGACTAAAACTACTCAATGAAAGTGTATAATAAATGTTGAAAGTTAACGCTCGCCATAAAAGTGGAAATAACGTTACCACTTGCCACGCAGAGTTATAATTCACACGGACGGAACACTAACAATTACCCTGGCGAATTCTAAGCGATCAAGGACGGTGTACAGTCCTCGCGAGCTTATTATCCGTTTTTACAGCAAAATACGCACTTTGTCACAGTTCGGCTCACACATCATCCGAGGTAGCGCGCGATCCGACGTTTTAACACACGTAGATCTTTCAGTAGCTGAATGCGAAGTGAACCTTCTCTACTGCCTCTCGGGCGGTATTTATATAGGTGCCGAGGGAACATCTGTTGTGTACGGCTATCTGCACAATGCACCAGCCTCCGGACGACCGCTTTCTCGGGCACACAAACTTTAATAATGTAGTTAAAAATTATTTCAGAAACCTCTTAATTTTTATTTGCGTTTACTTACTTTGTTTAAAATCATCGATAAAGTTTCAGCTCGCTAGAATGAAAATTTGCCTTCTGTAATTTTTATAGTGGAACTAAAGGTAGATCGTTACCTCTGAACCCTATCATTACTGGAATTTATGTCGGCAGTTAGTAATACTAGAACTCTCAATTTTGGTATAGTTCCATCATTGTTATCATCCACGTTAACCAAAATTCTGTATCATTAGAATTACAGGTACTTAATCTACCACAATTGGGTGCATTTTCGTTAAAAATAGTTTTTAATCAATTACTAAAAAAACTATAAGAAGTAGCTTAGCGTGGTCTCTCAGTTATTATTTTTGGGGTCAAGTGAAGCATAAAACAAATTTTCATGTTTCAAAATCCATTATTTAGTGGTTTTGATTTTTCCTCAAAAAAGAGGATTCAGGCGTTAATTTTTGTTTTATGGCTTTGTAAACCTGCACCACTTATTTATGAGCTCCTACTGCATCTTCTGACAAAATTCTGGCTTTCTAGTTTCATTATTTAGCGCCACTCTTTTTTCTCTTAAAACGGCATTATTACGTAAAATGTTAAGTTTAGAACATAAAGACTTAGTATTTGGAACATTATAACTCTAAACTATATTTTAACAAAGTTTTAAAAATAGATATTGAGTTTAATTTCATACTCAGTTGTGATGGAATACTTGCGCGCTACGCGCAGACTCGTGGTACGAACGTGGCGCTGGTAGTAGTGGACTGGGGTAAGTCCCGGCACACTCGCTAGCCTCTGTATCTCACACACAATACGGCATTTGCTTTGCTTCAGACTGCTTCCAATGGCAGTCCTGAAATTGTGTAAATTTAGAAGAATAGTTATTTTTAGTTATTTATGCACAATGCGTATGTTACCGTGGTTTACATTTACGACCTTAGAGGAGAAGGCATTCCTTCAAAATTAGTGAGATCCTTTGGAGCGTCAGCCATCAAACATTATCCCACCAGATGTGCAATAATGTGAGACATGCATTGTACACTCAGGCCCTACGAAAACAGCTAAAATCCCAGTTGAAGGAAAGTATGAGGTGATGACAGATGTGAAATCTAACGATGCGTCAGTGTAATAAGTTATGATTGGAAAATACTAACAAGGGTTGCTTGTAGAAGAATGGAAAAATTGGTACAAGCCGATCTTGGGGAATACCGGTTTGGGTTGTGGAGAAATGTGGCAACGCTCGAGGTAATACTGAATCCATCATGTATCTTAAAAGAAAAGGAAAGGGGAACTGTGTTTATATGTCTTGTCGGTAGAGGGAAAGCTTTTGAGGATGATGAGTGCAATACACACTCGGTAATTCTGAAGGTAGCTGGGATAAATACAGGAAGTGACATTTTATTCTTATATCGTAATGAGATTGCAGATATAAAAATCGAAGGAGATGAAAGGGAAGGAATAGCGAGGAGGTGAGGTAAAATTGTAGCTTATCCCTGATGTTCAATGTGTACATTACGAAAACTGTAAGGGAAACCAAGGAGAAATTTGTGAACGGAACTAAAGCTATGAGAGATGAAATAAAAAGTTTAATGTTTGCTAACAACTTCGAAATCTGTCAAACACAACATGGGTGTTGAATGAACAGCTCAACCAAATGGATAATGTCTTGAAAAGAGATTATAAGATGATATATAAAACTAAAACATGGGTCACGAAATGCAATCGAAATAAACAGGTGATGCTGTGAAAATTATGTTAGCAAATGAGATAATAAAAGCAGTAGGTCAGTTTCACGATGAGGGCAGAATTACAGGGGATGTAAACTGCAGATTGGTTATAGCAAGAAAAATGTAGTAACACTTGATGCAGTACTGTCTCTACGACATATCCTAAAAGTCAGGTCGAGGAAAGGCAAACTTACATTTAAGATTTGTAGTTAGGAAGAAGACTTTTGACAGTGTTGAGTGGAATACATTCCTCGAAATTCTGAAAGTATCGGGAATAAAATACACGAAGTGGCAGGTTTAAGAGCCGTTTAGCGAATATAATATTTTTCGTGTAAAATTTTGTCTATACTTGCGCAAAGGAACATGTAACTGACAATTTGATTCAGATAGAAAAATTTCATTAGCCAATGTTGATACAATCTGTACAAATAAACGAGCATACAGCTGCAATTTTTTATTCGAGGGCAGCTTAGAGATGACTGGCTTTTCGCCTCTGTCTTTTACCATGCTTATCTTGTCATGTAAGCATCATTCTCTCTAGTTCTGAATTATTTCTAAAATAGTTGCGTCCCATTTATTTAAAATGTATTTGAATACTTTACTACATATTTATGTCAGCAATCATTGTACTGGCAGTTCTGGTTTTCAGCTTTTTATGGAAGCGCCGCAACATTTAGACATGGCACCAATCCGCCACTGGCGTGAACTCGTTACTAATTTTTTGTAGGAATTTTCTCTTGCGTACAACCTGAACCTGCAGTCATTCGAAGAAAAAGTCCGAGTATTTTAACAAACTACACAGTATAAAGTGGTTAACTGATCGTAGTATGCAACTAGCATTTTCAAAACTTCCGTCGGTCAACATCTTTAGTTGCGCTGTACCCAACACCGTTCTACCGAGCGAGGTGGCGCAGTGGTTAGTACACTGGACTCGCATTCGGGAGAACGACGGTTCAATCCCGTCCCTGGCCATCCTGACTTAGGTTTTCCGTGATTTCCCTACATCGTTTCAGGCAAATTCCAGGATGGTTCCTTTGAAATGGCAATGCTGATTTCATTCCCAATCCTTCCCTAACCCGAGCTTGCGCTCCGTCTCTAATGACCTCGTTGTCGACGGGACGTTAAACACTAACCACCACCACCACCAACACCGTTCTGAGATAATTTGAAGTGCATTACTTCACTGCTTCAGTATTTACTTAATAAGTGGAGGTGGAAGTCAACTCACACTGGCGATAGCGCCAGTACAAGTGTTAAATAATGTCTACTGAAAAAAACTGTAATTTTTTTATGCTTCTAATTGTTTATTTTTCTTTTATGATCGAGCGATCTCTCAGAGAATTATGGAATGAACATACAAATCATTCGGAAAGTGAGCACAGTGGACTGAATTACCATATAAAATAGGCAATGAAATCTGTAAAGGGAAATTAAGAAGCCGAAGCAGCCTGAAATTTGTGAAGGAAGAGAGAATGGATTATTGTTCTCTACTGCTTGAAGTAGTAAGCGCTAGGATGAGATATTACATTATTTTATTCAATTATCAGAACAATACAGTTAACAGCAACATACGTAACATTAATCAGTTTAGCTGGTCCAAGATGGACGATCTTGTTACATTTGACAAGTAATGGAGCTTTTCATTGTCGAATAAATCCAGTTAGTATTGTGGTAATTTAATAACAGCATTAATATTTTTCATTACCTGTTAATTTTATCTGTTGCAAAAAAACACTTTATTGCAATGTATTAATCTTCCACTTTTATGGTAAAAAGTGATAACAAACAAAAAATAGCATAAACAAGTTCTGGTAACAGATCTCCAGAAAATGAAAGTAACGAAATAGGAATTAATCCAAACGTTTAGAATATTAATGTTGCTGTGTGTGAAACCAATGTGCAGTGAGAAAGTGACACATTGAAACCAGTAGTTCAGTCCACTACAAGTAACCAACATATCGCGAGGCCAATGGTTTAACCTTCAGCCTGGATAAGCTTTAACCGAACTAAATACGCAATAAATGTTGCAAAAGTTATAAGCTATATGACCACTAATGATGAAATGACTACGTTTAAAAATGAAGTTGCTGCAATGATATCAGACGAACTGAAGTCATATTTCAATGAAGCGGGTAAAAATATCACAACACAAATTTTAAAGCTATCATCGACTGTATCTGATTTGCAGTAACAGTTTAGTACCTTTTTCCTATGTGTATGGCCAATACCTTAAGAGAATAAAAATTTGAAGCAACAGCAACGAATGTTAGCTATTAATGTAATAAAATTATATAATATTTGTCATTATTTGTCTACTACTATAGATAAACTCACTAGTGAAGATACCATGCTCCAAAACAGTGGTACATATACTTCAGTCTAATGGAGAACATTTCGCTACTGAACACACAAATAATTTAAAGTTACAATTCGATGACCAGATGCATACCTTTAGCTGTAATTATTACGAAGGGATAGATAACAAAGGTAAGCACACTGACAAGTTTATTAGTGAAGAGTTACCGTTAGTGATGCAACGGTCTGTGAATAAATACTTTGCAAGCAATGAAATTTCAAAACCTGAAGACATTTTGGTACTTAAACAATTTAAACAAACTTGTCCCGGTTTGGCAATAAAATCTGTCTTCACAGTTGTCTAGTTGCGAAAAAGAGCTAAAAAAAGTAAGGGAACGTGTAACACAATCCTCAGCCGCGGTTGCATCCCCCATAGGTGTTCCAATCATGTGCAGACTGCACGAAGTTATGCCAGTGAAAATGTGTGTGGTGCTCAGTTTCACACTAATGACCAACTGTATTATCTGGTGACGGCACACAACTTGTCAATTGTATTACTAGATGAGAGTGTACTAAAACATCGCTAACTCGAGGTATATATTCTCGAGAAAGACTGTCCACGCTGTCGTTATTCTCAAATCTTTCAAAACGGCTTTGCCTAGGACTTGGACTGACCAACAAAAGATTAATTGTGTAGTAGGCTACAGAGAATGGCTAGAGAGAACGAGATAAATGGGTTCTTAGCCAGAATTCCTTAATCCACTACAAGGTAGCCTAAGGGGCTATTTAGAAAAGTATCTAAATATGACGCACTACTGGATCGCTGATGTTGCTATTTTGATTTCGATTGCCTGACTACTGCTGGATTTTGGTAGATTTTTGTAGTTGAAATTATATTTATTGTTAGTGTTCTATCTTTGTCCCCAAAAGTGATGTGTTACGAATTGCGAAAGTTATATTAACATTTGAGACATATGAAAACCTTGTAAAAGTTCAAGGAACAGATAAAGTATTCTGTAGACTAAATTTCCTTTAGTTAACGCCTATGGTCACGAATTTTTATGTCATCAGACAAGCGGTTTCGGTCTATAGTGACCATCTTCAGAAATGTTTTGTGAAAAAATGTCTCACTATACTATATCCACAGTGGCATCGTCAAAGGCTAAACACAAAAATAACGGTATACACAAGTGTCAGCATGTCAGCAACACTACTGTTTCCTTTCAACACAGAATGAAGTGATACAGGTCACAGCGCAAGCTATCGTTGGTGGTGTACCAACCGTAGTGGTCATATATATGGGGGCAGCCAACGGTCTCGAAGGCGGAAGAGGCACGTCGTTTCCAAACGGCAGAGAGAGAGAGAGCGCAAGGGCCGCTGAAACATATCAGGTAGCGGCTGTATTCCTTGTTAGGGGCGGCTACCAAAGGCGTCTGTGTCCGTTCTGGGGCTAACAACTTTAATCGTATAACTGGACGGAGACGAGCCGTCCAATCAAAAAAAATTTTTTCGCTCATGGAATCGATCGCACTACGGAATCGAGATCAAGGTCGACGCTAGCAGGCATTCGGATTCTGGGGGACCTGTCAAAAATTGCATAAGAGAAGAGTCGGAGCTCCCAAGAACCTCAAAGAAGTTGGAACCATAAATCTACTGACAATGATTAAGGCTGGTAATCTTAAACAGGTAATAGATGAGATGAAAGAGAGAAGCATTGGAATATTAGTGCTGCAAGAAACAAGATACACTGATGAAGATACAGTGGAGTCAGAAAGCTTCATAATACTGAAGGCGAAACCAGGAGTTAGAGTCGGAAAGGAAAGACATGCACTTACATGCTTTGGTACAGGGTTCATAGTAGGCACGAGATACGAGGATGGCACAACTGAAATGAAGAGCAGGTCAGAAAGGATATCAACACTGACGTTTCAAGCAGGGAACAAAAAGTATACGATAATAATAAATGGACATGCACATAAAAAAGACAAGAACAGCAAAGACAAGTAAGTTGGAGATAGTTTCTGGGAAAAGCTAGATGATACACTGAAAAACATACCATATAGACATGTAAAGATACTCGCAGGAGATTATAATGCATAGATTGGAAGAGAGAGGCAACATAAAGGAGCAGTGGGCGAGTACCCTGCACACCGGTAGACAAGCAAAAAAGGAGAGAGACTAACTGAACTGTGTCGAGAACACAAAATGAGATTGATAACTACACACTTCAGGGCCAGACCGTGTAAGAAAAAGACATGGGCAAACCCATGCACCCGCCTTGGGGAATTCCAAATTGACCACATGGCAATCAGCTGGACAAATGCTAAAGAGATCATGAACACAAAGATCAGGAAGAACACAACAATAGAATCGGATCACTATCTTACAGGAGTTAAGAGCCTTTGGATTCCAAAGAGGGACAGCTGCCATTCACTCTTACCTCGAGGGCTTATGATTCAAGTAGTAACTTGCGAAGTATTCAAATGATTTACTAGCCACACATATGCGGTATACATCTTAGATCGTGAGGTTCTTCGTACCCTAAAACGTACGCAGTGCCCAGTAGACTATTATGTATTTCAGCTTATGTACTCACATGTAGACTGACGAAAAAACATAACAACAGCGAAAAAAATTAATGCAAAGTGATGATATTTTGGGATTACGTCTTTTAGGTAACGTGTTTGAGACGTTAACATTGCCAGATCACATGTTAATGCAAGCGCGAAATAAGCCATTGCAAATGGGAAATGCTGGTGTATTAATAACCTGTCTAACCGCTAGAATGTTGAATACAAGTACGCAAACCTGCATGCATTATATTGTACAGGTGCCAGATGTCAGTTTGTGGGAGTTCCATACCGTTGCACTTGGTCGGTCAGTACAGGGACTGTTAATACTGTTTGTGAATGATGCTGGAGTTATCGTCCACTGATGTCCCATATGTGGTGACAGATTTGGCGATCAAGGAGGCCAAGCCTACAAGTCGACGCTCTGTAGAGGAAGTTGGGTTACAACACTGGTTATGTGGGAGAGCATTAATGGAAAACGCCCCTGGAATGGCAGCACAATGTGTCGAATCACCAGAGGAACGAATAAGTTTGCTGTGAGGATGTGTGGGGTACACTGCTGTCATACGAAATAGCACCTAAGGCCGTAATCCATGTGTAACCAACACACTGCCATCACTGGCAGAACCTGATTTCATCCGAAAACACAACAGACAACCATGCGCTCCAATGAGATCTCACGTGATACCACTGAAGTCTAAAGTGGCGGTGGTCTGGGGTCAGTGGAAAGAACGCTTCTCGTACCCCCAATTATAAGACACAGTTCAAACTCAGTGAGGTGTCAGTAATGGCGTCTTTGTCAGATTAAAGCCATTCTTGATTAACAACAACTCACCAGGATCAGTCTCAATGGAAAGACAGGTTACAGGCCATAATAAGAGGAGTGCTCACTGCAATTGACGAAAATATTTTCTCTTTCGAGGTCGAAGTGGAGCGGGGCAGTGGAGTTATCAGGTCTGTATATCAGATGTAGGCGTAACTAAGTCAACTGCAGGATTTTTTTACAGGTCACCCGATTCCGCTGTGACAGTCCCAGAGTAGTTCAAAGACAGTCTGCGGTCCGTAACGCGTAAATACCCACATCATGCAATACATGTTGGAGGCGACTTTAATCTACCAAATACAGAATGGGATGACTATGGCATCATTCCAGGCGTTACAAATATACAGTCGTGTAAATTACTTTTGAACACGGTCTCTGAAAATTGCCTTCAGCAGATATCTGGGCTGCCCACAAGCAATGGAAATATTTTAGACCCTGCAGCTACAAATATCCCGTATCTTATCGACAATGTCAGTACAGGAACGGGTATTAGCGACCGTGATGTCATTACATCAACTACGGTTACGAAAGTTAATAAGTCAGCCAAGAGTGAAAGGACAGCTTTTCTGATAGATAGAGCAGCTTAGCAGTTGTTAGCATCTCACTTTGAGAATGAATTGACGTCACTTAGTTCCATTATCATGGTCGTAGAGGGATTATGACCAAAATTATACCACACTTTCAAATGATCATATCTATGTGAATTCCTAAGTGACCAAATTGCTGAGGTCATCGGTCCCTAGACTTACACACTACTTACACTAACTTATACTAAGAACAACAAACACACACACATGTCTGAGGAGGAGTCGAAACTCCTACGGGAGGGGCCGCGCAGTTAGTGACATGGTGCCTCTAACCGCGCGGCCTCTCCGCGCGGCGTAGCAGACTTTAGTGTCCTGGAGAATTATGTGCCTAGTAAGTGGATAAAAGATGGTAAAGAGCCACAGTAGTTTAATAACGACATTTGGAAGATGCTGAGGGAATAGCAGCTGCAGCACTATCACTTCAAAAACGATGACAAGCAAAGGTTACTAGAAAGTCGTACCTCTGCGAAAGCAAAAGATCTGGCAGAGAAGCCGAGAAAATTCTGGCTCTACGTAAAATCGCTAAGAGGGTGTAAGGGTTCCATTCCGTACTCCCTTGACTAGTCTGCTGAGGCAGCTGAAGCTAGCAAAACGAAAGCTGAAGTTGTCGTTCACACAGGAGAATCGTACAAACATATCGTCATCTGACCATCGTACGAACTCCCGTGTGGACGACATAGTAAAATACGTCTCTGGCGTAGAGAAACAAGTAAAAGGTTTGAAAGCAAATAAGTCAACAGGTCCAGATGGAATCCCAGTTTGGTTTTACAGGAAGTGCTTTATTGTGTTGGTCCCTTGCCTAGCTTGTATTTACCGCGAATCTCGTCATTAGCACAAAATCACAAGTGACTGAAAAAAAGCGCAAGTGACTCCTGCATATAAGGAGGGTAAAAGAATGGACCCTCACTTCGGTTTGCTGCCAAATTCTTTAACATATTTCAATTAGAATATAATAAGTTTCTTCAAACTCAGAAGCTTACGTTCACGAATCGTCATGATTTTAGAGCGCATCACTATTGGGAAACTCAGCTTGCCCTTTTCTCGCATGATATACTGCGAAGGGCAACACGTAGGTCTCATATTTATGGGTTTCCGGAGAGCATTCACGCGTTGCCCACTGCAAGCTGCTAACGAAGGTACGAGCATAAGTTGATAGATATGAGAGTGGCTCGAACACTTCTGAAGTAATGGAACCCAGTATGTTGTCCTCGACGGCGTGTGTTCATCAGAGAGAAGGGTAACGTCAGGAGTGCACCAGGGATGCGCGATAGGAACGCCATTGTTCTCTGTGTACATAAATGATTTGGCGAATGGAGTGGACAGCAACTTGGGTTAAGATGCGGTGGTCTACGGTAAGGTGTCGAAGTTGAGTTGCTGAAGGAGGGTACAAGACGAATTACACAAAATTTCTAGTTGGTTTGATGAATGGCAGATAGCTCTAACAGTTTGAAAATGTAAAATAGTGCCGATTAGAAGGAAAAAACAAACCTATAATATTCGTGAGCCATGGCGAGGTAGCTGGAATCGAGTTGGGAATTCCTGGCGCCACTGATTCTGTCGTGGGATGTCCCTCTGATTTGAGGCCACTAAAGTCTCTGCTTGAGGATGTTGGTGGAAAGGGGCGTGTTGTGACATGGCGAGTTGGGAGTAATATCGCAGCGATGAGGACGGTATGAGAGGTCCACCAGGAACCTCTGATGGAAGAGAACAACGTTTTACCATATACTGAATATACTGCCATGTCTCTGAGAATAACTGAAGACACAGAGGCTTTCAGTTATTAAGATTGTATGTTTGAAGAGAGTACCTGTGCGTAGCCGGTGGAATACAGTATCATGAGTGGTAACAGGACGGACTATCTTTGTTGTAAACCATCATAGTTGTGCCGGAAAGGAACCAGAACTCCAAGCGCTAATCGAATGCACTGAAGCTCAAATCGTAGGCGCCGATAGCTGGCCAAAGCTGGAGATACGTTCAGCCGGACGTTTTACAGAAGACCTAATGGTATTTAGAAAATACAGATTAAATACAATTGATGGCGGCGTCTTTGTTGTTGTCAGAAGTAGTCTATTTTGTAACGAAATTTAAATGTTGTAAATTGTTGTTTCGAGTTAGTACGAAAGTAAGTTACACTTTTCGACAGAAAATCATCGAGCAAAACGGAAGGGACAACCGGCGCTCTCCAAGGAATTGTTATAGGCACTTTGCCGTTCCTGATTGCATAGACGATTTCGAAGGCAGCCTGACCAGACTCTCAGGCTCTTTTTTTCTGACAATGCTGTCCTTCACCGTATAGCAAAGTCACAAGAAGATCAAAACCAACTGCAAAATGATTTAAACCATACATCCTTGGTGGGGAGGCTTGTGTGCCTGAGCGATACAGAATGCCGTACCGTAGGTGCAACCACAATGGCGGGGTATCTGTGGAGACGCCAGACAAACGTGTGGTTCCTGAAGAGGGGCAGCAGCCTTTTCAGTAGTTGCATGGCCAACAGTCGGGATGATTGACTCATCTGGCCTTGTAACACTAACCAAAACGGCCTTGTTGTGCTGGTACTGCGAACGGCTGAAAGCAAGGCGAAACTACAGCAGTAATTTCTCCCGAGGGCATGCAGCTTTACTGTATGGTTAAATGATGATGGCGTCCTCTAGGGTAAAATATTCCGGAGGTAGAAAAGTCCCCCATTCGGATCTCGGGGGGGGGGGGGGGGGGGACTACTTAAGAGGACGTCGTTATCAGGAGAAATAAAACTGACGTTGTAAGTACTGGGAGATGAAGAAGCTTGCACAGGATACAGTATCGTGGAGAGCAGCATCAAAGCAGTCTAGGGACTGAAGACCACAACAACAACAACATATGTATGGTGCGAAAAGTGGCGATTCTGTCTAAGTGAGAATAAGTGTGAGGATATCCGCATCAGTACGACAAGAAATCCGTTAAATTTCGATTTCACGGTAAATCACAGAAATTTATAGACCGTTAATTAAAGTAAATATTCAGGAATTACAAGTACAAACAACTCGAACTGGAGCGCAAACCAAAGACTATGTTCTACTGGCAGGGCACCTAGAAGATGAAATAGGGCTACGAAAGAGGCTGCCTACACTCTACTTGTCCACCATATGTTACAGTAATGCTGTGCGGTATGGGATCCTAAGCAGACAGAATTTACGAAGGACATCGGAAACAAACCTACTGCCTAAAGAGGACCTACCCAAGATGACGTTTAGTAAAATTCAGTAGCCTGAAGACTTCATGCTACGTTTAACCGACAGTGAAACTATGATCTTGTCCTAGGTGCCGGGGGTTAGGACATAGGTACCGGAGTTACGTGTCACAAGAGAATAACATTCACACCAGAACACAGTTTCGTAACTCAGTATTCTGGTATTTTGTGGTCTTCTAATACTAGTACGGCCGTCGATGCAACCTCTCAGGACTGCACATTGTGTACTGGAGTGACCATAAACGCCCCGCCCCGTTGGCGGACTGTAACAGGGTATGAAGCACTGGTCGTGAAACTGCGGCCCGAAGGCAGCATGAGGCCCGCAGTTCGCAGCCATATTTTTTAATAATATGCCTCTAGTAACTACGTAATAGCAGAAGTCGTGACCAAACGTTAAGAGCTTTTTTAGAGTGAATTTTCCTTGCTGAGTAACAAAGAAAAATAATGAAAGAGACAGGAATATTTTAAGATGTGGTTACTTTTAATTGACGTTGGGGAATTCGATGGTAAACTAAGTACGGTAAAATTCGGTGCATACTTCAAGGACGGAGCTGCCACAGCGACGTTAAGGTGTTAATAGAAGTGGGAAGAGTAATATTTTAATCTTAATCGTCCAATTCTGACACCTCACGAGACAGGGAAAATCTCACAGGTCAGCTGCTATGGTATAAAAGTCAAACGAAAGTAACATGGATTCGTGAATGAGAATGGCAGACACGGTCATCTCGAGATGTGGTTCATGTTCGTAGGAAGTAACGTAAAATAAAATTAAGAGTTTTGTAATATGATGTAATGGGTAGATGAAAAATCGCATTCAAAACGTTTGGCAAGCGTTTTTGGAAGTTTCGAATACTGCAGTTAATGTTGCTAATTAATATAATATACTAATTTATAAAGGTTACCAGTTAATAAAAAGATCGGTAGGGGCAAGTGAGATTGACACAGAAAGTTTGTTCCATTGCATTCTAGTAATTTTTTTTTTTCATTTCAAGTTGTTTGATGTGACATCAGTAATACATATTATTCTTGTTACATTACATGTACCGAGAGCACTAATTTTTTTACAGCATCCAAGTTTAAACAACTTCTTTTGGCATACAGACGTTGCTCATTGTTATTTCTTTCAGACTTATACTTTCTTCTATGGATCACTAATTCCGATATGGCGTCCGATCGCGAAAAATGAACACACCATTCGTCGAGAAATGTGGCAAAGTTGTTTAGCACATAACAGTTACTTTAAGAAACATGTATAAGGACAGATTATATTAGATTAGAATAGACGAATTATTCATTCCATAGACCCATAAAAGAGGGAATCCTCCTGGGTGTGGAACATGTCAGGTAAACACATTACAAAAATTTAGTTAGAAAAACTTGAGTTTAATTAATTTTAATGATCCTCAGTCAATAAACAGTTAAATTATGTACATGAATTAAATTGAAACTTCTAATATTTACAGGTTTAATACTTACATCTGCTTTCATTAAATCCATAATTCAGACATTTGCTAGTTTCATGGCTATTACAACCAAGTATTGTCAAAAATTAAATTATTCACTTCAGTGATCCTCAGTTAAGTACAGTAAGATTATGTACAAGATTTAAAATTAAACTTCCACTATTTATAAGCTTAAGACTTACATCAGCTTTCCATACATCCAACATTCACACAGTAGGTAATTACTTGGCTGTTACAACCAAGTATTGGCAAAAATTAAAGTATAATAAATTTTCTTTAAAATGGTCTACTTCACTTGTTGAGAACCTCATGAATGGAATAGAAAGAGTTGGCAACCAAAAATTCTTTTAAATTATGTTTAAATTGTGCCTTTCTGAAACTAAACTCTTAATGGTTGCTGGTAACTTATTGAAAATACTGGACTCCTTTCTGGGCAACAGTAAGAGATTTTAAATCTTTATGTACATTGTTCTTATTTTTAGTATTGATACTGTGTACTAAGCAGTTAGTTGGAAAAAGAGATGTATTATTTACAACAAACATCATTAAGGAATAAATATACTGAGAAGCTGTGGTAATATGCGCAATTCTTTGAATAGGTTTCGACATGATGTTCTTGGATGTACACTACTCATTACTATTATTATACGCTCCTGTACCCTAAACCTTTTTTCTCTGTTTGTGGAGTTACCCCAAAATATGATACCATATGACATAATGGAGTGAAAATAAGCAAGATATGCCAATTTTTTTATATTTATATCTCCTACATCTGACATCATTCGCATTGCAAACACAGACTTGTTTAGGCGCTTTAGGAGTTCGTTAGTATGTTGCTCCCAACTGAATTTATTATCAGGTTGTAATCCCAAGCATTTCACACTCTCAACTTCTCCTGTTTCCATGTCATCATATTTTATACACACACCAGAAGGAAATCTCTTGGAAGTTCTGAACTGCATATAGTGGATCTTTTCAAAGTTTAATGACAGTTAATTGGCTACGAACCGATTATTAATGTCAATAAAAATCTGATTAGCTGCCCTTTCTAAATTTATATTTGATTTACTTTTTATTGTAATGTTTGTAATATCTGCAAATAAGACGAACTTGGCATCTGGTAATCTAACAGATGACAAGTCATTAATATACACAAGAAAAAGTAGTGAACGTAGTATGGTACCTTGGAAAATACCACAGGTAATTTCTTCACAGTCAGATGATGTCTGATTGCCTACTGTTGAAGTGATATGTAATGACACCCTTTGTTTTCTATTAGTAAGATATGACTGAAACCACTTTGGAGCACTACCAGTGACGCCATAATATTTTAATTTACTTAAAAGAATGCTGTGATTCACACAGTCAAACAACTTTGATAGGTCACAGAATATGGCAGTTGCCTCTAATTTGTTGTCCAGTGAATTAAGTAAATAGCTTTCTCAATATCAGAACTCTTAGGAAACCCAAAGTGTGACTTTAACAGTATGTTATGTTCACTAAGATGCTTAAGTAGACACTTGAACATAACCTTTCCAAAGATTTTTGGGAAAACTTCCAAAAGCGAGATCAGTCGGTAATTTGACGGCATTTCATTGTCCCCTTTCTTGTGGAAAGGTATAACTCCAGCATATTTAAACCAATCCAGGAATGGTTCCTGTGACAATTGACTGGTTACACACTTTTATAACTTAAGATATGACTAAGCCCACATAAGCACTCTTTTATTAACTTTGTTGATATGTTATCATAACCACTAGAATGCTTTGATTTCAAGAACTTTATGGTGGATTCTACACTCCTGGAAAAAGAAAAAAGAACACATTGACACCGGTGTGTCAGACCCACCATACTTGCTCCGGACACTGCGAGAGGGCTGTACAAGCAATGATCACACGCACGGCACAGCGGACACACCAGGAACCGCGGTGTTGGCCGTCGAATGGCGCTATCTGCGCAGCATTTGTGCACCGCCGCCGTCAGTGTCAGCCAGTTTGCCGTGGCATACGGAGCTCCATCGCAGTCTTTAACACTGGTAGCATGCCGCGACAGCGTGGACGTGAACCGTATGTGCAGTTGACGACTGACTTTAAGCGAGGGCGTTTAGTGGGCATGCGGGAGGCCGGGTGGACGTACCGCCGAATTGCTCAACACGTGGGGCGTGAGGTCTCCACAGTACATCGATGTTGTCGCCAGTGGTCGGCGGAAGGTGCACGTTCCCGTCGACCTGGTACCGGACCGCAGCGACGCACGGATGCACGCCAAGACCGTAGGATCCTACGCAGTGCCGTAGGGGACAGCACCGCCACTTCCCAGCAAATTAGGGACACTGTTGCTCCTGGGTTATGGGCGAGGACCATTCGCAACCGTCTCCATTAAGCTGGGCTATGGCCCCGCACACCGTTAGGCCGTCTTCCGCTCACGCCCCAACATCGTGCCGCCCGCCTCCAGTGGTGTCGCGACAGGCGTGAATGGAGGGACGATTGGAGACGTGTCGTCTTCAGCGATGAGAGTCGCTTCTGCCTTGGTGCCAGTGATGGTCGTATGCGTGTTTGGCGCCGTGCAGGTGAGCGCCACAATCAGGACTGCATACGACCGAGGCACACAGGGCCAACACCCGGCATCATGGTGTGGGGAGCGATCTCCTACACTGGCCATACACATCTGGTGATCGTCGAGGGGACACTGAATAGTGCACGGTACATCCAAACCGTCATCGAACCCATCGTTCTACCATTCCTAGACCGGCAAGGGAAGTTGCTGTTCCAACAGGACAATGCACGTCCGCATGTATCCCGTGCCACCCAACGTGCTCTAGAAGGTGTAAGTCAACTACCCTGGCCAGCAAGATCTCCGGATCTGTCCCCCATTGAGCATGTTTGGGACTGGATGAAGCGTCGTCTCAAGCGGTCTGCACGTCCAGCACGAACGCTGGTCCAACTGAGGCGCCAGGTGGAAATGGCATGGCAAGCCGTTCCACAGGACTACATCCAGCATCTCTACGATCGTCTCCATGGGAGAATAGCAGCCTGCATTGCTGCGAAAGGTGGATATACACTGTACTAGTGCCGACATTGTGCATGCTCTGTTGCCTGTGTCTATGTGCCTGTGGTTCTGTCAGTGTGATCATGTGATGTATCTGACCCCAGGAATGTGTCAATAAAGTTTCCCCTTCCTGGGACAATGAATTCACGGTGTTCTTATTTCAATTTCCAGTAGTGTATTTCTTTGGGTGAAGTAAGTGTCAATTCGATTTTACTGAGATTGATTGTGTGCACTTGTCTCAGATATACAATTGCATTATTTACTGAACCTAACAACCCAATACTATCAGTGACAGAGACAAAATGCTTGTTTAAATGGTTTTCTACACAACATGCGTTTGTTACCAGAGTTTCATTTATGTTAGAGTTAACTGTTCATCCTCATTTCTGGTCCTACCTGTCTCTGACTTAACTATGTCCCATACTATTTTTATTTTATTGCTGGATATATTTATCTTCTTCTCATAATGCAGGTGTTTAGATTTCTGGATAACCTTTTTCAGTATTTTGCAGTAATTTTTGTAATCAGCTATAACGCTAGTATGAATGGTGACCTTACTTATCAGATAGAGTTTCCTTTTTGTCTCACATAATATATTTATCTCTTGTGTGATCCATGGTTTCTTATTAGACTCCTGCTTAATTGGATTAATCTTCAGGGGAAAATAATTTTCAAATAATGTGTTAACTTAATTAATGAATGTTTTGTATTTCTATTTGTGTCTTGGATGCTGTAAACATCCATCCAATTAATTTCTTTGAGCAATCTCCTAAATTTCTCAGTTTTTTACAGTTTTATTTGCCTTCTGTACTCAGTTCTGATAGATGTTTTAAGCTGACAATTTCCAAAATGTAATGTTAGGTGTTGCATGTCATGGTCAGATAGCCCATTTACTACTGGTTTTGTAATACGGTTTAGTTGCCTAGAATTCTCGATAAATGTATTGTCAATGGCAGTCTTAGAACATTTGTATACCCTAGTTCAGAAATTTACAGTAGAAATTAAACTGAATGACAATATAACTTATTTCAGTAACTGTTCACTGACAGTGTTTTTCAGAACATCTATATTAAAATCACCAACAAACCACTAGTTCTTTGTTTTTCAATTTTAGATGAGATAATAAATCTTCAAGACCGTTTACAAACTGGTTGAAATTTCATGAAGGTGCTCTCTAGATGGCTACTATTGTAAAGGACCTATAATGAAATTCTAGATTAGTTGCACATCCTTCTTTTTGAGGGCTGCTCTAAGCAAAATTTATTAATGTCAGTATCCTTAAATTTAAAACTCCTTTTAACAGATGTGGCAACTCCTCCTTTCTCCATCTTTTGTCTACAGAGGTAGGAGGCTAACTTAAATTCTGTAAGGTTTAACATGTCTATTCCACCGGTCACATGATGCTCAGAGAGGCAGATTATATCAACTAGGTTCGAAGACGCTAATTCATCAATGCACATAAGTACTTCAATAATTTTACTTCTAAGCCCTCGAATATTTTGATGCACTAAGGTTTGTTGGCATTTCACATTTACCGAGATGAAATCGGGTGGAAATAAAATTTCTGCTGATTGCTGTAAATTTTTAACTAACAGCTGTGTTTCCTGCTCCAATGTGCCTGGATTATGCAGTTTCATTTCTTTACCAAACCGAAGGTTTGTTTGAATCTTTACTTCTCTCAGAATTTGACTTCATTCTGTCCTACCTATCCTACAAAAGGTGATGCTCCAACACTGGTATATTACCACTCATGGCAGCGCCTCTCCCCCACCCCCTCACATATCCTGCTATTAGGCCAGCCAGTTTGCCCTTCCCTTTCCTGTTGAGGTGTAGGCCATGTCTAGTATAATCCCACCTACTGAGAGAATCAACACGAACCAAACCAATATGTGACCCCGCACTCGACCCAAGCAGCCAAATTAACTCTCCCAACAGAAGAGTTTAAATGAGGTCGGACAGGGCATCTCAGAACAGGCACAAACTCAACACTGGTATGTCACGTTGCTGATGCAATCTTTGCCAGGTCACACTCTATATTGTACCCCAGCCCACCTACAATAACCACGTTGTCTTCCTTAGTAAAATCTTTACAGAGTGAACCTAAATCCTCTGTCACCTGAACCAGACCTGCACTTGGTTTAAAAAAATTTGTGACCTGGTATTCCGATCCTAACTGGTCCTGCAAAAATTGGCCAACCTCTGGCATGTCAACTACCTAACAACAAAAATTTCTTCCTCTTTTTTGAATTCTCTACATTCTTATTGAATTTTCTACTGAAAGTTTGTTGTGCCCTCTCTGCATCTACCTCTGTCTTTGAGTCATCATCTTCTAACTGAAGAAACAGGTCAAACTTATTATTCACATTCGCCACAAAGCTGCCTGACAAAGTTCTAGGTCTGTTACTCCTATTACCTGTTGCCTCTTACCACCTCTCTTTACCCTTCTCCCTCCTTAACCTGTTCAGATCTTCCCTAGCCTGCTCTAACTGTGCCTGAAGGACAGCAATTTTCCCCTCCTCTTCCACTATTTTCCTATCTCTAGTGCATATCCTACACCAACCACTGATGAGTCTGTTCCACTTCCCGATTTCCGATGCCGCTACAGTCACCGCAATGGAAAAAACTACTGCATCCATCACACCAAACCCCGTAGATAACAATTCTACGGCACGTCAGGCACTTTTAAATCATGGTAAAACTCTTACTTTAGCGAGAATAAGTCAAATTAAATAACAGAAAAACAAGAAAACACGTTTACGAAAGATTAGGTCTAGTCTCAAACGTATGTAAAGAAACTTACGTTAGTGACAATAAGTTAGATTACCGAAAAAGAAGAAGAAAAACATGTTTACAAAAATTAGGCCTAGTCACAACTGTATGTAAACAAAGTTACTACCAAATATACAAAATTTCCAGGTACCTGAATTTAAAATTTACTCTCTGTTTCAAAAATAAGAGTTAAACGACAAAGGGGTACGCTTTTCTTAACTTGCTGTAACTTAACAGAACAATTAAATGAGATTCTATAAGTTTTACTGCGCTAAAATATATGCAAGAATACGATCGTAACCCTACTTTATGTTCTATTCGAGTTTTCTAGAATAATACCCAAAGAGAAATGAAACCTTTAATAGTAAGCTTGCAAAACACACTAATACACTTATTAAACTAGTTTCCTGAACCAAACAGAGTGTTATTACTCTCTAAATCACTTAACGGTATGGCAGCACAAAACTCAGACATCTTGCTTGGTGCAGGGCTACCAACTTGCATTGATGAAAGTGACTTCTAAACCCTTTTATACATTAAGCCATTATTCACTATTTTATCCCACTGTGGTATTTTCCAATTAACGAAATTATATCACTTAAAAAAGTCCCTGTTCTCTTTTATTAGGCCCAATACAAAATTCCAGTTGAAAATGGTGTGATGCAGCCGTCTGGTAACCTTTCAAATAGCAGGGCGTGAATACATCTAGAAAATGTGCTAAGAGCGTGGGGTCCTGTTGCGTTGGCATTGGTCACTTTACTCGATTAGGTGCGGAAAACTGGCCACTGTATAAGCCTTCAGAGAAATTAATGTATTTCATGTATGTTATTTTCTTTTTCACTTAAAAAATTTGATATCGTACATTATAATATAGTGATTGAAAATGTGTCGTTGATAAGCTTCTATCAATAACTATGGTTTGGTGAAAATTCAGTTTCCCTTTGAAAGGAAACCTTAGCCTCCTATGCCCCCATCGCCACCTACGCAGGCCGAGGTGTCGCACTGCAGTGTCAGTATCGGCTTTTCAGCAAAAAGGCTTGACGACTAGTGGTGCAGAGAAAGAGGGTAGAGCACTGCCGAGAGCCCCATTGTACGTCCGGACTCACCAGGGATAAACATCGAACTGGAAACGAGATCAAAGGTCGTCTACTGACAGTTGTGAAGTAATTATGTAAGTATGTAACTACTCCTTCTAGATGCTGGATTTCTCTTCAGTAGAAATACTTATGTTCTCAGTAAATAATACCATTAATTAAGGGCACTCGTACATGCTTGCTTGGATTGCTTTATAGTTACATCGGTGTTCCACAGCAGGAGCCATCGTGTAGAAACGATAGATGAAAACACAGTAACTTATAAGCTTTATTTTGTTATTTATGTTTTATTGCACTGGGAATTGTTTCTTTCACTACGTTTGATTATTTATGTTCTTATATTTCTCATTTTGTGTGATTTTTATTTTTAGATATTTTTTTTATAATGTCTTACTATTTTAAGAAATAGAAACTGACCTTTTTACAAGGATGGATTCTTATCATCTGTGGCCATAATTGGCGTCAGTTTAACGCCGAGCACTGAACTAGACTATTAGAGTACGAGATACTTACTTTTGTAAACGAGTCCTTGTGAGGGGCTGCCAATATTTTATAATTCCACTTTGTACCATACGTTGGCTGCAATAGAGAAAAATATTTCGTAAATGATTCTTAAATAATATTTTAAGTGTGTAGGCTACTGTTATGGATTTGGTCGAAGTATGGCTTGACGGTGGTACATGATAAAGAAAACGGTAGTCGTCAGTCCCAATAAAAGTGCGACTGTAAAGGAGGCAATTTTTTTCATCTAGTCTTGGTTATTGTTACAAACACAGTATTTTGGAAATCTGTAGCTATGCCAGTACAACAGCATTAAACATGTAGAAAAGCTTTGACTAGACATAACATAATTTTTTAGCTTTCACTTAAGAAAAAAATTAAAAGAAAGTGTTATGGCGGGAATGAAAGAGCTTAAGAAAGTATTGACCGTTGCGAAATTTGTTTGATCAATTATTCATAAAAAATTCTCTTCGCTGTTTCATTCACTTGCTAAATACGCCGTGCTCTAACCTAACGTTTACATAGTGATGGCCGATTCTTTCATTTTCTTTCTCTCTTCATTCTGTCTCCGAGAGGCTACTTCTTGTCACCCTCTGTGTTACTGGAGGACCAAAAACTCTGGAGATGCAGCTTAAAATAACGCTGCGCCCCCCAGGGAGTGTAGTTTGCCGAAGAAATTGGAGTTCTTTGTGTACGCGGCATCCTGAGCTCGGAATTAAAATGAATACAAATTTAATGAAACAGTCTTCGTAATTTAAGTTAAAAGCCCAGCCCAACACCGCCGCCTCAATTCGCTCCCACTTTGGAGTTCGGACAGGTATGTATACGTAGCACGCACGCTCTAGAATTTTTATCCTACCGTTTTTAAATTGGATTGTATGCAATATTCATGAGATGCACTACGTAATTTGCGCAGAACTAGAACTCCGAAACAAAATTCTTTGGCGTTAGGTCTGTGCTAACACGGAAGTCTAACCTTTCCACATACAAGATTATCATTTGACAATTTTTATAAATATGTAAATGGTTTTAATTAAATTTTTCGTATTTGATGCAAAAAATATTAGGTAACGGGACTACCTTCATAAATTTCCAGAACGTAAAAAATAAGAGGACTATAGGATACGTTAACATAGCTGCAATCTTTGATATTTCTGTATTAGTTACTACTTGTCAGCGTTCATGAAAATTAATCACTAAAATAAAACTAATTACATTGATGAGCCCAAATTCTTACATATTCTTAAATGTTACAATCAAATCTGCTTTTGTTTCAGATGCACTTGTCATATGGAGTTATCTCAAAAGGATGAAATCAACTGATTTATTTTAAGAATTTCTATCTGAGAATTATCTTCTATTCAACTAGCTGTTAGACCGAAATTTTGTATATGATGGACCCGAGAATTTATATTAAACATTGATTCTGTTTTTGCTGCGTTAGATATGATTGAAACATACACTACTGGCCATTAAAATTGCTACACCAAGAAGAAATGCAGATCATAAACGGATTCGTTGGACAAATATATTATACTAGAACTGACATGTCATTACATTTTCAAGCAATTAGGGTGCATAGATCCTGAGAACTCAGTATCCTGAGCAACTACCTCTAGCCGAACTAACGGCCTAGATACGCATGGGCATTGAGTCAAACAGAGCTTGGATGGCGTGTACAGATACAGCTGCCCATGCAGCTTCAACATGATACCAGAGTTCATCAAGAGTAGTGACTGGCGTATTGTGACGAGCCAGTTGCTCGGCCACCATTGACCAGACGTTTTCAACTGGTGAAAGATCTGGAGATTGTGCTGGTCAGGGCAGCAGTCTAATATTTTCTTTATCCAGAAAGGACCTGCAACATGCGGTCGTGCATTATCCTTCTGTAATGTAGGGTTTCGCAGGGCCACGGGTAGTAACACATCTGAAATGTAACGTCCACTGCTCAGAGTGCCGTCAGTGCGAACAAGAGGTGATCAAGACGTGTAACCAATTGCACCACATGCCATCACACTGGGTGATACGCCAGTATGGCGATGATGAATACGCACTTTCAATGTTCGTTCACCGCTATGTCGCCAAACACGGATGTGACCATCATGATGCTGTAAACAGAACCGGGATTCATCCGAAAAAATGACGTTTTGCCATTCGTGCACCCAGGTTCGTCGTTGCGTACAACATCGCTGGTGCCCCTGTCTCTGAAGCAGCGTCAAGGGTAACCGCAGCCATGGTCACGGTGTTCCGTTATTACCCTCCTGAACACACCGTTTCCATATTCTGTTAACAGTCATTGGACCTCGACCAACGCGAGCAGCAATGTCGTGATACGATAATCCGCAATCGAGATAGGCTACAATCCGACCTTTATCAAACTCGGAAACGTGATGGTAGGCATTTTCCTTCTTACACGACGCACCACAACAGCTTTTCACCGGTCAACTGTTGTTTGTGTATGAGAAATCGGTTTGAAACTTTCCTCATGTGAGCACGTTGTAGGTGTCGCCATCAGTGCCAGCCTTGTTTGAATGCTCTGAAAAGCTAATCATTTGCATATCACATCTTCTTCTTCCGGTCGGTTAAATTCCGCGTCTGTAGCACGCCATCTTCGTGGTATAGCACTTTTAATGGCCAGTAGTGTATGTTTACGAGTGGTACAGGAATTTTGAAATAGATCATGAGGACATTGAAGATAACGAGGTTTCAGCACTCCCCAGAACGATTTCATACGATGAAATCTTGTAAAAGTAATTGGTTATGAACAATCTCCACATCACAGTCAGAGATGTCGTTGGTGAATGTGTCTCATCCTATGCAATCTTATCGGCTGGTTTGGGTTTTAAAAGTGTGACAGCAAAAATTTGTTCCAAATTAATTGTGCCTGAAAAAAAACTAGAGAGAGAGAGAAAACGTCGGCGAATGCAAGTTGCTCAGAACTCTTAGTATTAAGTTAACAACGATGCAGAACTACTTAAACGTCTCACAATAGATGATGAAACGAGCATTTCGGATATGGTGTCGAAACTAAAGCCCAGTCGTCTGCGTGGAAGCATTATGGACCACCAAGAGCGAAAATCGTTCAACGAATGCGGTGAATGTAAACGTTATTTTCAATATTCCAATTTCAACGATACACTGCGTCATGAGTTCTTGTCACATCTTCCAAAGATGAATTAAGAGTACTACCTCTAAATTCAATGCTGTTTGCCGTAATGAATGCGGAAAAAACGCCTGTTTCTGTGGTGGAACAAGTCACGGCTTTTGAACCGTGACTTAGCGTCTGCTCACTCTTCGAAACTTGGCGTTAATTTTCGGCCAAACACAAATTCGTTTAACGTAGTCACATTTGTCTTTTGTCTGTTTTCACAAATACTGCGAGCAAATAACAATCGTTTTACTGACGTTGCTAAGTTAAAACGTATCGCTGAGAGAGCTAAAAGATATACGAAATATAGTTCTCCAGAAGTGGTTCAGCGATTGGAAAATGCGCTGGCGTAAGTAGACCAGTATAATGTGTTATGAGGACTAGTTTAAAGATGTTTCATAAATGTAGACGAGTAAATAAATTTATTTTTGAAACAAAAGTTTCTTCATTGTTTGAACGCACCTCGCACGCATTAATGTAACTGTTTGAGTGTGATGTACTTTATGTCTTCTATTCAGTATTGTAAAGTCTGAACGAAGTACTGGCTGACATAAATAAACTGCTGCTACTCAAAGAGGTCCAGTGAGTGCTGCTGTTATCATACGGCAGCGAATTTTGGAAGACTGCTGATACATCGTTATGCAAACGATTTATGCACAAAAAAAAAAAAAAAACAATTTCAGTTTAGGCCACCAGGTGCAAATCTGACGCTTTGAATTCAAGAGAGACGTATGTGTGGTGAGTTAGGAATGGGACGTTGGCAGAAAAGAGCAAACAGTTGAGATAGGCATAATGTTAATTTTATTATTAAGAACGCTTACATAATCTGTTCAATATGAGCGTCGGACAATTGTGCGACATGTTGAATCCATAAAACGACGTGATCAGCAATTGCTATCATCAGTTCCGGTGGAACTTGAGCGACGTTTTCCTTTATACTGGGTTCATACTGGCTCCCAGAAGATGTGGAGAACGAAAGTGTTGGTGGCAAACACGTTCTTTTAGACATCCCCCCAAAAAATAGGATTCATATCAGGAAATCTCACAGGCCATGCATCTGGGAAGCATTTGGAGATAATGTGTTCATGGAAGGCTACATTAAGCAAATATTTTATTTATTTATTTATTTATGCATTTATTTTACCTGGCAAGATTAGGGCCTTCAGGCCCTCTCTTACACCTAACCAGGCATACTCAGATTGAACGAGTTACAGTTTCTACATAACATTAAGGACATTATGCACTATTGATGTTAAAGAAAAAAATAGATATTATAACAGTAGTACAATGATAATTAAAACAATAAAAATAATTATAACAACGAAGAATAATAATGATGATGATAATAATAATAATAATAATAATAATAATAATGACTATGTAAATGAAAGTAAACATACTTTTCTTTTCTGAATATCAGTCCCATTGTTAGTTGGGAATTTTCTCATTATGTTCTTGCAGCTTGTGAGTTATTCTCATCGAGCAGAGACATAAGACGATAGAATGGGGTGAAAGAGATATATAAGAGGTAGATAGGTTAGAGGAAGAGAAATAGAACGGTAAAATTCGAAGCTGTGATGGAGAGAAGAAAGAAAGAGATGGGAGGGGCACAACAATGTTGGCTATACCGTCCCTAATATGTAAGTTTTGAGTTCCCTCTTGAATGTTGAGTAGTTCTGGATAAGACGCAGATCACAGGGGAGCGCGTTCCATAGTCGTATGGCTGAGATGGAGAATGACACGGAGAAAGATTTCGTGTTATGTAAAGGTACAGCCAAGATGATAGACGTATCCGATCTGGTGTTGCGATTGTGGAATGATGATAGGTGTTTAAAGTGAGAAGATAAGTATTGGAGGCACCAGTGTCTAAGAAATCGATGAAGTAAGCACATCGTGTGGAGATCGCGTGCCTTATGTGGCCGTATCCAACCTAGCTGGGAGTATGAAGGACTGATATGATCATACAACCGAATATTGCACACGTATCTAACGCAAGCATTCATCACTAGCTCGGGGCATCTAGAATTTTCACTATTAGTGCCGTGTTGAACTACATCGCACTAGTAAAGATTAGGCAAGACTAGTGTTTGGACTAATTTTTGTTTAACATGGGTTGGAAATATTTTTCTAAATTTTTGAGTTGCATGTAGGGAGGAGAGCGATTTCCGGCAAGCTGTGACTGTTTGTTCTTCCCAGTTTAGGTGTTCATCCAATATTATTCCAAGGTCTTTTACTGTTTTTTGGTATGGTAGTTGGGTACCATTGAGGAGTATTTTAGGGACTGTCTCGCGAAAGTACCGGCTGATTAACTTTGGACGAGATATAAGTATGACCTGGGATTTCTTGGGGTTTAGTTTCAGACGTAGGTTCTGTGCTCATCGAGAAACAGAGCAAAGATCTGCGTTCATACTCGCTACTGCGCCAGCAATGTTTTTGGGGCTTGCACTTATGTAGAGTTGGATGTCGTCGGCATAAAGATGGTAGTTGCAGTAGTGAATCACTAAAGAAATATCATTAATGTACAGTGAGAAGAGTAGTGGACCAAGGACGGAGCCTTGGGGAACTCCAGAGGGCACGCTTTTCCATGATGACTTTTCCGACCCACAAATGACTTGTTGACTTCTGTTTCTGAGGTAGCTGTCGAACCAGTGTATTGCGCTGTTTGAGAAATTCAGCTGTGTCATTTTAATTAGTAATATATCGAAGTCAACTGTGTCAAAAGCCGTGCTAAAGTCAAGCACTGTTAAGATAGTAGCTTCACGTCTGTCCATAGCATGTTTAATGTCATCAGTTGCTTTGATTAATGCGGATGCTGTACTATAGTGCTTTCGAAAGCCTGACTGATATTCGTCATGGATGTTATGAGTTTTGAGGTAATCCGTCAGCTGTTCATGGACGATGTATTCTTGGGCTTTAGAAATTGCAGGTAGTATGCTGATCGGCCTGTAGTCACCTGGCGACTTAGGGTTGTCAGTCTTGGGTATAGGCTGAATTAAACTTTGCTTCCACTCAGTAGGATATGTACTACTGACAAGACACAGGTTGAAGATGTATGTGATAATTGGAATAATAGTGCTACGATGTTCTTAATCATGCCAATGCTTGCTCCATCATTTCCTACTGCCTCGGAAGAGATTCTCATACTTGCCTTGTGTATTGTGCCTGTAGTGACATGTTTTAGGAAAAACTTATCTCTCGAGAAATTGATATCTTGGGGCTGGTAATTTGTCGCTGCGTGGCAGTTTACAGCTATTGAGAAGAAATCGTTTAATTCTTCTGCAGACGCTTGATAAACAGCGTCAGATCTTAGCTTCCATATACCGAAACTGCGCAACTTTTTCCACAGTGCAGCAGGTTTTGATATGCCGCATACGACAGACCGGGCGTGTCTGATTTTGGCATTCCTCACGCTTTGCTTGGTTCTGTTTCGGAGTTTCCTATAAGCTTCGTACGCCTCGGGAGTTGGGTTACGCTTGAAGGCCCTATGTGCAGCATCACGTTTATTCATTAACTGGCGTAATGCAGTGGTGAGCCACGGAGCGGGAGCTCTCTTTACCTTGACAGTGCGTTGAGGAGCATGTTTATCATACAGTGCAATAATTTTGCGACATAATTGCCGAATTTTTCCGTCTAAAGTCGGTTCATTGCTTATATCATGCAAAGGGATGTCTGAGCAATCCTTTTGAAGAGCGTCATGGTTAACATTTTTTAAGTTTCTTTAGGTTACCAGGTGAGATTTTTCTTTGGTAGTATGCATTGAGTAATTTAAGAATATAACGTCATGAGCAGAGAGTCCCGGAGCGGATGTCTGATTGGCGCGTATTATTTTATCTGGTCGCTTTGTTGCTATTATATCTATGATTGTGTGGCTGTGTGGCGTGTGATGAGTTGGGTCCAGCGGTGTTAAACTCATACCATTGGAGTGGAACAGTCGCCTTAGTTTTTCGGCAGAGGGAGATTTTAACTGTAAGTCGATGTTTGTGTCGCCCATAATGATTATGTGTCCATACTGTGTCAAGAGTGAGGACAGGGCAGACTGAAAGGACATGGCACCGACGTTTGGAGGTTTATAGATTACTCCAATTAGCAGTTTCTGATTTGATGTATTTATTTCGAAAATCAAGAACTCTGCTTCTCCTTCGCCCTTTGCATCCGATGTGCATAGTGCAGTAGGTGTCAGATCAGAGCGAACATAGGCACCCACAACACCCCCGTGTCGTGTTTCACGATCTGCCCTTAGGAGAGAGTAACCAGCGATTCGGGTAGCGTCGGAAGAAATGTTTGGTTTCAACCAAGTTTCAGAGACGAGGATAATGTGGAACAGCGATTTGCAGAACAGGTCACAGAACTCGTCGAAGTGAGCCGTTAGCGACTGCGCGTTCGCGTGGGCCACAAAGAGCCCGCCGCCGGAACCGGTCCGTCCCATTGTGGCCGCCTGTAGGACCGAGCGCGCTCCGTTTACCTGCTGGCCGGAAGAGGGACAAAAGCTGGATTTCGCGGGGCAAGACATATTTACAGGTGTGTCCAAGGTCGTGATTGACTCAAGCGTCTGTGGACTAAAGGTGAAAAACACGCTGGAAGTATCGAAGAAGGGAGCGAAAAGAAAGATGGAAAGTGGCAGTAGTGGTTATGAAAAAGATAGTAGTAGTAGTAATGGTAGTGGCGAAGATGAAAATAACAGATATAGAAAGGCGGTTGTAAGGAGATTCCTGTTAATGGAGAATGTTAATTCCCATTTGACTGACAATATGAATATACATGATCACTTATGATAGACAAATAAAGAAACAATATTTTTGTGAAACAATTGACTGATTTTAAATAGAGTACTTATGGTACTTATAGATATAACGGAGCAGTATTTAAGCTAAAAAAATAGAAAAGAAAGAAAAGAAATTAACTTATGTTAGACAGATTACAATATGAGACTTTGTGTCTCGCGAGATTTCGCTCAGTCTTTCAGTTAGAACATGTTTGTCACCGTTTTCCTCCCTCCTTCCGTCTTGATTATGATCCTGCCATCCTGGGTCCATAAATTTTGAAGGCCAGACTGTGTGATCGCAGCGTTCAAAACTTTTAGCCTTTCGCGCGTCAGATCTTCCCTCAGGGTAACACCACTCTTGGCGAGTTTTCTTTTCTGAGCAAACACTTCAGCTCTTTTCCGGTAAGACACAAATTTTATTATTATGGGCCTGGGTTTCATGGCACCTGGTATCCTGCGCCCAACACGGTGGCTTCCGTCAATATCGGCCACGTCGATCTGCACGCCAAGTTTCTCACGCACGAGGCTAATGGCCATGTCGTCGGTGTTTTCGCGATCGTTTTCAGCTACCCCGAACAAGCGCAAGCTCTTCCTTCGCTGATACAGCTCAATTTCATCGGTGGCAGCAGACAGTTTAGCTTCTAGGTCGGCGGCTTGCACTTGCTGCAGGGTCAGTTACAGCAACAGAAAACTCGTCAATGACTTCCACCGGGATAGGACAACTTCGTCTTCCAAGTGCAATATCAGACTCAACAACATTTTGGAATTTCATTGCCATCTGCTTTAAACCATCTTGTGACATCAGACCTCTCTTAAGAACTTTCAGTTGGCGATAATCTTATCGTGGTACAAATGACTCTGAGCACTATGGGACTTAACATCTGAAGTCGTCAGTGCCCTAGACTTAGAACTACGTAAACCTAAATAACCTAATTACATCACACACATAAATGTCTGAGGCAGGATTCGAACTTGCGACAGTAACAGCAGCGTGGTTGCGATACTCTCTCGACGAAGCGCCCTAATTGCTGCCGTTCACATGAACTGTTTTACCAACAGCGTCTGGTCTCCATTTTCGATAGCCATACTGTTTACTCACACTACGGCTGCTCAAATGATAGCACGGATGTCATACCATCAAACAAACAGTTTATAGCGTGACATTCGCACCAGGTGATAAAAATTGTAACTAACTTGTTTTCCAGCATTAATGGGCTCCGCATGTACACGTTGGCATACATAACAAGTTTCACTGTCATACGATAATAATTTATTGCCCACACTGGACATCAGTTAATATCTGCACTTTAATTATAAGTGCACGGTATATAATTATTTTAAAGTTTCTTTATTTAGGGTTTCGTACTGCTCTCCGGTAGCAGGTGCACCACATTCACATATACGCATTGTCAACAAGAAGCAATCACTCATAGGCCGACGTATTCACATTGAGCTTGAATAACTTCCCTGTACAAATAATAAGAAAATAGTAACATTCATGCATAAATTGAAGAAAGCAGTTCTTATTGACAAGAGGTCTGGGTATGTAGTAGAATTTTTAACTCTACAACCCGATTTATATTCAGACTCCTTTCAGCATAGGAATTAATGCTAATCTTCAGTAGTAAAACCCGCAATCGCTGTTCATTAGTCACAACAACAGATTGCTATGCATGTAATGTAACATTCCATTAATAATTTGGCCACTTCACACAGTGGTAACACCATCATATTGAAACAGCTTTTTAGTGTAGTCTTGATTATACTGTTAAACATGTGTCATCGTGGGAGAAGCTGAGTAACAAGCATAAAGGGGCTTTGCAACAATCTTGTAACGGAAGCTCTGATCACAGGTCCTGCCGAGCCTATCGGCAACGAACCGTCCTCCGTGACATTATGGTTTTGGGAGGGATGGTTTCAGCACATTCCTCTCACGGCAGTTTTCAGCTCTCGACACCTGTTGCCTCTACTAACTGAACAAGTAGTTCCGTAGCTGGTATCACGATACTGAGTGCTTCCCGTGCCAGTCCTCCCACCAAGAAAATATTTCTGGCAGTTCCCTGGCAGTACCAGGAATCGAATCCAGGTCCTTTGCTTTGCACCCGCGCTGACCACTTAGCTGCTCAGGCAGACACAATAATGCAGTCGTGTTGATAAATGACCCTTGAAACTCAAAAAATTAAAAAATAACATATAAACCTAACTGGACACATTGAAGGTGATTATTAGCGAATTTGATTAAAAGACTAATAAAATCAGAATCGTTCATTTGTACAGAGCGCGTTTTCGACTAAGAGAGAAATCGCCCAATGAACTTTACATCCAATACGGATAAAGAATCAATTAAAACATTAGGTGCTCAGAGTGCGGACTCTGAAGAATGAAGAACGTCTCATGTTGTAGCAAAATCGTCGCCTGCAAAATGCACCGTCACCATGGAAGGAAGCCAGGAAGCAAATGTAGGCCGGCACAGGGCGAGTCTCAGAAAACGAATGACACAAATACCAGGCTCTTTGATCTCAACTAACAATCTTTGGGCGAACGTTCAAGTGCCCCTAACCTTGACATTAGAGAGAAGGCTGCAGGAGCTTCGCTGATACGATGTACAACAGACACCTATAAACGATTCGTACAGTCTTCCTGTATTGGAGAACGTAGCACACACAGTGTCTGGAAGGGGAAGCAAAATTGAGCATGGGCCGAAAAAAATACTGTTAAGATTGGGTTAAATTTCTCAGGTCTGACGGGAATGGAAACCCATGAGTCTTGATAACATCTGTTTTAATACATAGATATCGTATTTGAAGTGGGCCCATTGGTGATAAGACCTCCGTGCGGCCACACGTAAGGGATTACCTTCCAGAAACTGCAACTTCAGAACACACAGAGCAGGCCCTGCAAACCACTACAGAATGTCAACCAATTTTGAACGACAGCTTTGGTGTTACACTTCGCAGTAAACATATTATGTTTCGGAATTCACAACTTCGTCTGAGAATCTTCCAGCCCTCACCCAACAGTCAGTACTGGACACTTTAAATTAAGAAAAAATGTGTGTGAAATCTTATGGGACCTAACTGCTAAGGTCATCGGTCCCGAAGCTTACACACTACTTAACATAAATTATCCTAAGGACAAACACACACACCCATGCCCAAGGGAGGACTCGAACCTCCGCCGGGACCAGCCGCACAGTCCATGACTGTAGTGCCCTAGATCACTCGGCTAATCCCACGCGGCCTTTAAATTAAGAAACAAGATTTAAATGGATACAGAATCGTGAAGCTATCTGTGCCAATAGTGTTACGTTACACAGGATTCGAAATGGCTATTTTCAAATAATAGGGTTTCAAGTCATCACTCTTAACGCTTATCTCTTATCCTCTCAACAATAAAATTTTACAGGTTTCAGTCACTGCAACAGAATGTTACACGTACGTAATACCCGCTGAAGCAGGGCACTTACGAAGAACAATGATTTACTGTCCATCATTCACAGTGACAGCATCCAGAGAACCATTACAGGCAGTCGTTCCTCGTGTGTGGACAATGGAACCTATCGCCGTGGCCATCAGCGCAGCCAGCAGCAGACATCGTCAGACCGTCGAAGGAGAAAGGTTCACACCCACTGCAGTGGTCCAAGCGAATGTCTACTATCCACTGTGATCATGCGGGCAAGAAGACTTTCATGCTCTTCCCTGGTCACATTGTGAGCCTTACTAATCTTTATATGACGATAAACTCACACATCGCTGTCGCAGTAGCATGTTCTATCAGACCAGCATGTAGTGTTCATCCTGAAATGTTACAGTATGGCAATCTCGTTCCAGAAACTATCACTGTCTCGCACTCCATTAATCTGCGCACTGTTTTCATTTACGAAGAGTTAAGGCAATTTGCGTACGTTTTCTCATAGTTTGACGGCACTTCCCTTTTGAAGATTGACTCAAAACCGACCTTTCTGGTGCTTTAAAAGACGTCTCTGGGCGTACTTGTACGCTATCTCCGTCCACTCTTAAATTAATCGCTTGATTTACTGTTCGAGTTTTAACTCGTTCCCGAGCCTATATCTTTGAGTGTTAGAAGTATAACAAACGCCAGTGTGTGAATTAAAGCCGGCCGGAGTGGCCGTGCGGTTCTCAGCGCTACAGTCTGGAGCCGAGCGACCGCTCTGGTAACAGGTTCGAATCCTGCCTCGGGCTTGGATGTGTGTGCTGTCCTTAGGTTAGTTAGGTTTAATTAGTTCTTAGTTCTAGGCGACTGATGACCTCAGAAGTTAAGTCGCATAGTGCTCAGAACCATTTGAACCATTTTTTTGAGAATTAAACAGCACACGATGTCTATTTGATTTGTTACGAAACCCATACACATCTTTACTAGCTACCTAACGCTGTCTTCGATTTTAATTGATTTTCCTTTTATGCTTTTGGAAGTATAGGGCCCCATTTTAGTGACGCTAGCGCACTTCAGTTTTGGAATAGACCTGTTTACACCAGTAGGTGGAATAAATAAAGGAATATATTCAATATATTGCTCAAAGAGCTCTCATCCTCAACCACTTAAAGATAAGTAAATAAATTTGACATTACCTCAAAATAAGTTTTTCCTTTTTATCACACAAATTAGACAGATTTTACTATCAGTTAATGTATATGCTTTCAGTCGTGTACATTCTTCTGTGATTAAGAGATGCGTTGAATTGAGAAAGCACTAACTGTCGAATATCATACGTGTGTGAACTATTTTAAGAACTTGTTACGCTTGACATAGACATTTATTTGCAAGGTCTTCGGTGAATTCGTTACTTTAGAGTCGAGAACAATAACTTTCATTGGTGGAGACAGCCACCACGTCCTGGCTTTTAGGAAGATTATCTACAAGATGCCAATGGAATGCCCAAATTTTCGATTATATTGAAAGACAGTGATTTGAAACATTGTTCCGGCATCTGCAATCACGCTCTTTATATAGATATCTTAGCCGTTTTGAAAATTGCTTCATTAGTTTTTGCAGAACGGTATCTATTGTATCTGCAGAAAGTATCAAATATTCCTCCATCCGGTCGCATGACACACATAACTCTTCCCCATAGTTTTTATACAGCAATAACAATGGACTTTGCTAGTTTCTGAAAGGTCGCATCCAACAAAAGTTTCCACTGTACGGGTTTTCGTAGTCCTGTGACTCTGACGTATCGTATACTAAGTGTGTAATGCTGGGGAGTACAATTAGTTACTGAAGAGCGTAGTGTCGTTGTTAAAGATGAGGCAGAGACAAGCAGATGAAACTTGGGACAAACATACAGCCTGTTAACCTCTGAAGAAGGCAGACCTGAATGGAAGGCATCATTTGTGAAGGCCTAAGTCTGAATATCAGGAAGCGATGTGAAATCAGACAGTGATATGTGGAGTTGTTCACTCAAGTCACTGATACGCTATAAACCTACCTGGAAAAGAAACATTTCTTATTTTCACTGATTCATGCAATATGTTGGCTCTTTAACAGCTACCATAGTACTGATAATGGGACTCGTGATTCTGTTATCGGGTAGTGTCTGCAGACAGAAGTAGTTTGGGATTTGACAGCCTGATGGTCTTCAATGGTAAAAGCTCCTTGTACTCGCTATATATTATCACTGTCATTTAAGAGAGAAGCCAAAGTTAGTTCCATAGAATGGGGAATGCATTTAGTTTCTACATCTACAGGATTACTCTGCAATTCACAATTAAGTGCCTTGCAGAGGGTTCATCGAACCACCTTCAAGGTATTTCTCTACCATTCCAGTCTTTACAGGCGAGCGCTGAAACTTTGAGCATTTAAATCTTTCTGTAGGAGCTCTGATTTCTCTTATTTTATTAAGATGATCGTCTCTTTCTATGCAGGTTGTCAACATAAACTTCTTTTCGTAACCGGAGGAGAACGTTGGTGATTCAAATTTCACAAGAAGATGCTGCCGCAACAATAAAGCCCATTGTTTTAATGATTTGCAGTCCAGTTCACGTAACATGTCCATGACACTCTCTCCCATATTTCCCGACAGTGAAAAACGAGCTGCCCTTCGTCGAACTTCTTTTCTGTGTCCTCCGCCAGTCCCATCTGATGCGAATCCCACATCGCATAAAAATACTGTAGAAGAGAGCGGATTAGTGTGGTGTAAGCATTCGCTTTAGCAGATGCGTTGTACTTTCTGTTCCACCAATAAATCACATCTTTGAGTTGCTTTCCCCGCAACATTGTCTACGTTATTGTTCCAGTTTCACTTAGTCCTAGTGTTTAGTTGAATTTACAATGTTTAGATTCGTTATTTTACGGTGTAATCGAAATTCAGAGGATTTATTTTAGTACTCATGTAAATGATGTCAAATATTTTATTATTTAGCGTAAACTGACAGTTTTTGAACCATACACGATGTTTTGGATCATCTGACGACTTCGCAAGACGTTTATGAGTGCATAGTCTGCAATCAAAGAGGACTGCTCAGATTGTCTCCTCTGTCGTTCATGTAGATCAGGGAAAGCAGAGGGCCTTCGCTGGGGAACGACAGGTACTACTTATGTTTTTCTCGGTGACCTTCCGTCTATTACTACAAACTGTGACTTTTATAACAGAAAGTCACGAATCGAGACGCACAATTGAGTCGCCATGCCATAGGCAAGGAAATTGAATAGAAATTCTGTTCAATATAAGTCCTATTACGAGACGGTTATGTTTGCATTGAACCAGGTGTAGGGAAAAGCTGCTGACAGTAGGTACGGCCTCATAATACATAATTCAGCAAACGACAGTAAATGACAGGGTTACAGCACCTGGTCCACTTTAAAAGGGCATTCATTAACTTGAACTAAACACTGTTAGTAAACGGTATTCAGGGCTCCGAATTAAGTACTTACTATCACAAAGGTGGACAATAAGTTATAAAATTCACCTAACTTGTAAACTTAGGGGGAGGAATAGTGCCATCCAATTAATTTCTTTTATTATGCAGACATGTTACAGATTTGAAATTGAGCCCATAGTGACTTTCTACGACAGTCATAAAAGCTTGGAAAAAAAAAGTATAATCGAACGAACCACGGGAAACATTTGACGCACTTAGTTGATTATGAATTGTAAGTAATTAAAATCCGTAATTAGTATCAGATGATCGTAATTATTCAGTTATACGTCTTATTATCAGTGACTGACACAAATTTTGGAATGAACACATGTGAGTTTACCCATTACTCTCAGTGCTTTGTGGTCTGGAACCAGTTAGCAGAAAACAATGTGACAACACCATCCACGCAGTGGGATGGGATTGTTATCCACCTGAAACCGCTAAGCTAGGGGATATTGAGATACCTGCACACTGCATGTCATCGTATAAACGTTTCGACTTTGGCGTTTATAAAAACAAAACAAAAAAGGGACACGGAGCTATGAAACGATTGCCTATAGGATGCTGTATATACAAATGTAAAACATACACGATTAATCGTGATTAAATTTGAAGAAAAAAATAAAAATATAAAAGATACCTCGATCTTTTCCCTACAATGCGTGTGTAACGAACACAAAGATGGTTTTTAGCACCAGAAAGGCCAAGAAATTGTACGTCATCCTCACTGGCAATAAGCGTAAGCAAAGTAATGGTCAAAGCGTATTAACAAAATGTTTAAATGTCCTATTGTTTAAATTTGGCATGACTAAAGCAGAACATTAGTACCAAAGTTTAGACTTGACGTGTCAGTAATATTAACGTATTCCTCATACCTCAAACATCTAACTGATGCTTGTGTAATGAACACAGAGATGGTTTTTAGCACCAGAAAGGTCATGAAATCGTACATCACCCACACTGGTAATGCGTGTAAGCAAAGTAATGATCATAGCCGATTAACAAAATGTTTAGATGTTCTGTTACTTGAATTTGGTACGACTAAAGCAGAAAATTAGTACGATAGTGTAGACTTGGTGTGTCAGTAATATTAACGTATTCCTCATACCCCAAACATCAAACTGATTATTCTAAATAAAACTTAAGCAGTGTATCACTCTTCAGTGAAATCAAAGACCACATCTTTTGCTGTCCCTTGAGTGCTCCGCGAATGATCGTTTATTTCGGAGCTGACAGCTAGTAAATATCTAATGTGGACTTAATGTTCTCTTTCTCGACGCAGCTGAATGTCCTAAGCGCAACAGATGCGAAATCGATAAAGCGATATTTGGTTGCAGTTGGTCTTTTCTTTGTCTGGGAGAACCTTCCTGCTGTTATTTATTTATGTCAATTAGTTCAAACAAAGCAAGGAAAACAATGATATCTGGCAGAGGTATAAGAGAATAAATAATACGGCAGTTTTCGTTACAGAGGGCCTTTTGTTGACTGTAAGCGACCAGTTTGTGGAAAGAATGTTTCTTCATATCACAGATAGTTTGATGTAGTAACTTGCAATGTATCCCAGACCAACGACGGACGATGACAGTAACATAATTCAAACAGACTGTTACAAGTTTAGAATAAACTACATTGTTTGCTTAATATATACAAAAAGTGTGAGCCGTAATGAGAAATAACATCGTAAGTAAACATAGTAATCACAATGAAAATGCAGTTTCATAGCGGATCGAACTGTATTTGGAAATTTATAGAGAAATAATTTATACTGTGGTGCACGATTACGGTTGGGGTTGCAGTCTGACTGGGGGATGTGCAATTGTGGGCATTTAATGAACTATAATTTAATTTTACTGTAAGTAAAATTAACAGAGAACATGCAGAAGAGAAAACCAGAAGTCCCACGCTCGTTTTCCAGCTGACTGAACACCAGATACAATAAATTAAAAACAGGAAACAGGGAAATAAGCTGTCTCCTCATCATAATAACACACACCTTAAGGGGAGACGACTGAAGACACAATTAGAAAAACACACACACACATACACACACACACACACACACACATACACACACACACACACACACACACATACACACACTTGCAATTTTGTCATATGAGAAGATGCTTGGAGATCGTGGCTGTTATTTGAAGACACATGTTTATGGTGTTGAGAAAGCCACCAGCCACAAATTTATTTTCAGTTCCTTTATTCGAAGGAGCTGGCCGGAGTGGCCGAGCGGGTCTAGGCGCTACAGTCTGGAATCGCACCACCGCTACGGTCGCAGGTTCAAATCCTGCCTAGGGCATGGATGTGTGTGATTTCCTTAGGTTAGTTAGGTTTAAATAGGTCCACGTTCTAGGGGACTGATGACCTTAGCACTTAAGTCCCATAGTGCTCAGAGCCATTTGAACCAATTTTTTTTCGAGGTGTACCTTTACCGGTTTCGAATCGTTACGAGTCATCTTCAGACGGTTTTCATGCTTTCATTACAACATGTGGTGTGTTTTTATATTAATTAATTGTCTTCAAATGTAAATAGTACATAATTATAAGCACTCCACACAGACGCTTGTGTGACAGATTTTCATTGGATGTAAGGCGCAACGCTAACGGTACCCTTCGAATAAAGGAATTGAAAATAAATTTGTGGCTAGTTGCTGTCTCAACACCTTCAATAAGAGTTTATTTTTTGATTTTCTGTTTTTTCTTCCATGTCACCGTTGCTGCCGGTATTTCAGTTCACATATTATTATTTTGCGATCTGGAGGTGCCGATGGTAGAAAATGAAATGCCAAGTGAAGAAATGGCAACTTTCCCAGATATTATTCGGTTTGACACAATGAAACATTCACTCTGCAGTGGAGCGTGCGTCGCTATGGAACTTCGTGGCAGATTAAAACTGTGTGGCGTATCGAGACTCGAAATCTGAACCTCTGCATTTCGTGGGCTCGTGCTCTACCGACTGAGCTACACAAGCACTACTCAAGTCCTCTCCTCACAGCTCTATTTCTTCCAGTACCTCGTCCGGAGCAGAGTCCTAGCCCGGCACACAGCTTTAGGCTACCGGGAAGTTTCTTCTGTGTGAGTTCAATGGATGGGTGCCAGCTGCTGACGCAGCCAGAAATATTTCTGCCATTATGAGAATAATGTCACTGGACACAGCAAGACAAGAAAAAGGTTTTCTCTTTTTAAAGTGGATAGTTTTGACATTAGTGGCCTTCGGTGTACGATGATGATCGTTTGAAGACGTTAATTCACAATCATCCATCTCACTGTACTCGGGAACTTTCAAATGTGATGAATTGTAATGATTCTACCACCGTGTGATAATCGCTTGCAATGGAGGAGATAAAGAAGTTAGGTACTTGGGTATCGCATGCCAAAAATCACAGAAATCACCGGTTGGTCGTAATATGTTCATCTCTGCTTGCTCTGCTGGCTCGTGAACAACGACGGTTCCTATTCTGTACCGTTACTGGTGACGAGAAATGGTGTCTTAATGCTAACGCAAGGGAAACAAACCAATGGCCAAATAAGGCCAAGAAAAGCAGCAGTCTCCCGTACAAAGCCCTGTGCATCTGCAAAAGATAATGTTATAGGTCTCTTAGAACGGCGACGGTGTGGTGTACTACGAATTGCTTTCCCGAGTTGTAACCATCGTTGTTGGCATTTACTGTCAACAGCTGAGACTTCTTGCAGACGCAGTCCAGGAACAACGACGAGGAAGACTGCGTGAAGTGATGCTACTGCAGAATAACGCACGCCTGATGTCTGCTAGACTGACAAAACCACTATGGAGGACTTGTGTTGTAAGGTCATTCCACACGCAACTTATTCGCCTGATCGTGTACCCTCAGATTTTCAGAGTCCGTTCTCTATCGAACAGCCAACGGCCTTGCCACATTGGTAACAGCGGTTCCCGTCAGATTACTGAAATTAAACACTATGGCGCTGGACTAGCACTTCGATGAGTGACCATCCGGTCTGCCTAGCGCTATTGGCAAGCGGGGTGCGTTCAGCCGTTATGAGGCAATCTGAGGAGCTACTTGATTGATAAGCAGCGGCTCCGGTCTCGTCAACTGACATACGGCAGGGAGAGCGGTGTGCTGACAACATGCCCTTCATATCCGGATCCGCTGAAGCCTGTAAGCTGTGGATGACACGGCGGCCAGTCAGTGCCGTTGGGCCTTTCAAGGCCTGTTTGGACGGAATTTAGTTTTAGTTCTCTATCGAACAACTGTCAACGATCTTCTTTTCTGAATGAAAATGCGCTCCCAATATGGGCTAAGGCCTTCTTCGTCCCAAAACCATGTGATTTGTACAGTCGCGGAATCGATAAGTTGTAAATATTGAACGACAATATATGATTGACGAATAAAGTCTGTGATATGTATCTGTTATGTTTATTAAACTTATGGAAAAACGCCACGAATTTATGCTTCAACCCAACGAAAATACTTCACCTCGCTGAAATTAATGACAGATGCACTCATTATAGCTTGCAGCAAGACATAGTAACAACGAACCACAAATGTACGCCTACTATGATCAAAACCTTAAGCAAACACGGACAGACAATCGGAAACATACCCAAACAGCAGGAAGAGAATGATCAAACGTTCTTCAATTTTCAGGGAACATAGAAAGATAATTTGAATAATTAAAAACTGATCACCAAAATGCAGTTTACGGGTAATTCAGTGTTTTACATATTCAAGCCCCACGTGGTCTCACTATTTTGCATTAATATACAATTCATTCACACAACAAGCATCAAAATACAACAGATTCAGACAACAAGCATCTTCTGTTGTTATAGGCCGAATAGCGGCCCTGACGTGTTCACCAATTCAGAAGCGTGGCCATAAACTAATGCCTCTATACATTAAATGGTCACTATAACAAAATGGCTCAAATCACCCTTAGGTACAGTTATCCACTCGCCGTACAGAAAACTTTCTTCTGCAAACTCTCCTCGTCCATAGCGGCAGCAACCTTCGAAAGTACCAACGTCGTCTGTTTTTCCGGCTAATCTATGCCTCGCTTTCATCACAGCTCACATCTAAAACTGCAACCCCACTGCCTTGCTGTCTGCTTTGTACCCGCTCTGACTCGAGTTGGCATTGCTGTAGTTCAATCCTTCGTATTCTGAACTGCATGTATGAAAGCTACAGGGGCCACTCACGCTGAAGCAAAACTACTCTAATTGGTACACTAAGCACGGCCTTGTCAGCCTCTACCCTCAGCGGCCAAGTTGAAGTCTCCACTCCAGTTTTGTACACCACACTTTTGTTGTCCCTTGCATTCAGTCAACCTCCGTAGCGACTCCACGCCACTTCGCGAGACAACGGCAGCCCTGCACTCCGTACACCAAGGTTAGCTACTACCGACTGACCGCAGCCAGTCGCTAGCTGTGTGCTCAGACTCCACTGCATGGCAACCTGTTCTCAGAGAAAACAACTCTGGGAGGAAATGATGCCGAACTGGCATGAAACGCACAGCACAGTGCTACACTCCAGGACATGTCCACCACTGTGGCTAATGGCGTCGGCGCTGCCTAGAAGTTGTTACTACCTTCATGCAGTACCAGTGTCCGCTTTCCGCTCTGGGCGTGTCACTGTTTCCGCTAGTTCACCGATACTCGCGACATTTCGCGTGACTAGAGCTCCTGACCCACGGTGGCATTAACTGCTGTACGTGACGCGTAACACTACACATACATCTACACCTACCTAAACACATTGAAAGCCACCATATGCTGCTTGGCGGAGGATACCCTGTACCACTACTAGCAATTTCCTTTTCTGTTCCACTCGCAAACAGGGTGAGAGAATACTGATTGTCTACATGCCTCTGTACGAACCCTAATCTCTGTAAGATTCATATTACTTACACTAAATGTACATTGGCGGCAGCAGAATATTTCTGTAGTCAGTCTCAATTGCTGTTCCTCAAAATTTTCTCAGTAGTTCTCCTCGAAAAGAATGTCGCCTTCCCTCGAGTGATTCCCATTTGAGTTCCCGAAGCATCTCTATAATATTTGCGTGTTGTTCAAATCCACCGGTAACAAATCCTAGCAGCCCGATTCCGAATTTCTTTGATGTCTTCCTTTAATCTCACCTTGTGTCGACTCGAAACACCCGGACAGTAAACACCAATGGGAGGATCCTACATGCAGTCTCTTTTACAGATGAACCACACTTTCATAACTCTCTCCCAGGCACCGGACTATTTGCTTTCTCTACTACAGTCCTTTCATGCTGATTCCATTTCATTACGCCTAGGTATTTAATCGGCAGAGTCTGTCAAACAGCACACTACTAATACTGTATTCCAACGTTATTGGTTTGTTTTTCCTACTAACCTCCATTAAGTTAATTTTTCCTAGATTTAGAATTAGCTGCCATTCACGACTCCAGCTAGAAGCTATATCTAAGTCATCTCGTATTCTCTTACAATCACTGAACGACGACACCTTCCTATAAACCACAACATCATAAGCAAATAGCCGCAGACAGCTGCTTACCCTGTCCGTCAGATCATTTATGTATGTAGAAAATAACAGCTGTCCTTTCATACTTCCCTGGGGCACACCTGACGCCAACCCTTGTCTCAGATGCAACACTCGCTATCGAGGAATGCTATATACATTACTCTTTTGTGTTTTGTGAATCATACGAAAATATTTTTCCCGTAAATTTTGAAAAGAGATATGAAAATAAATGTGTTTCTGTAATTTGTGCGTAGATAGCTAAACAACCTAAATTATATTGGTAATGTAACGTACGTTATGAATTTACTGTGTCATTTCTGACAGATAATGTTAGGTACACTTGTATAGTTTGTCTGTGAGGAAAGCTCTGGGTGCCGGCGTGTGATATCAGAGAGAGTACGCTGCTTACCAATGTCAGATACGAAGTTGAGTGGATGGTCATATTGAGTGACAAGTTAATTCCTAGTGAGACCAAATTACTAAATGTGAGGCACAATGAGATTGGCTGGTGTGGGCAGTTGTACAAGGCTTCACGATCATCAAGATCCTGCCTCATAATTAGTCGTTGCTGTGCCCATGGGAAATGAGAGAAATGTAACTTCGTTGCAGACTTCAGCGCTGCAGCAGAATATACCCGTACACTGAAAGACTTGATTTCCTAGTACTAAAATTATCCTGAGGCATACTCTCAGTGAATTTTTAAACGATAATACTTAAATGTTAGAGCTCTAACACCATTACTTCCACTTTCCACTGTATCATTGTCACCTTGACTACAACCTGCAGTTTTCCTACTATAAAACAAACAGTATGTTTCGTTATTAAATAAAACCCATATTAAGAAAACAACGCTGCCACTGTCGTTTTCTCTAAAAAAAACTTTATTTACATCGATCAGCGATGATGTGTCTGTAAGTTAGCTAATCTTTTACTAGATAATCAAAGGCATTGTTCTTTCCTACTGTTTAGTTAATTTACAGTAAAATAAATTAACTTAAAGTAACACTGGCCAATTAATACCCAGGTTAAAAACAGATGCACATTTTATTGCATGTTATTTATCATAATATTATTTTCGTTGGCTTCATTGGTTCTTATCCCGACACTACACTTGTGCTGAAAGTTGTTATTTATTCATTCAAGTAACTTAAAATTTTTAAGCGACGAAAATTCAATGTACATTATTTGCAGATTTCATGAATTTTGGGCGTGTAACTAAATTTACTGTGAGGCAACGCTGTTCTTGCTATAACAGAAAGTTGTCATCAACCAACAATTTTGGTAACAATCAATTCCAGCCGGTTCTAAATTATTATTATGGATTTTCGTAGTGGATTATTTTTGAGCTCATTTTAACTGATGTTTGTTATTTGTAACGTCAAATGGTATCATACGTGATTATTTTTACGATGAGTCACCATGATATCGATATTGGTAAGCAAATTTACGGTTTACAGGCTTATGTATGTGTGATGTTGTTTTAATTTATTTTTTATGAATGATTCTCATTATGTTCTTGTATTCATACAGCACTGAAGATAGCTACGCAGTAGCTGAAATCGATCTGCAACATAGAGATTAAAATTTTTCTTCCACGTTGATTGCTATGATTTCCTATTGGAAAAGCCCAAATGCTTCACAAAGAGCTCTGTAAGGACAAACCACCAAAACGTAGAAACAACTGACTGCGCCAGAGATGTCGAGTAGTGGGCACAGATTATCATGGTAAACAGCTCACAAGTCAACGAACTTAAAAAAAAAAAAACGTGACCAATTACAAGCTGACAAATACAATAGGTCTCTTTCACTGTTTAATTTTTCTGTACGTACAAAGTAGTTGAAATTCAAATGTGAAAACACTTCTGTGTCCTATAGCTTATATTTCCTGTCTCTCTTCTTCATAAAACATTAATACAGCTTTTCCTACTACGATTTGCCGGTTTTACTTATTATGAAGTTACCCACGAAAGTCTCTCATCATAGCCGTCCTGATACCGTCTCTCCATCACATGACGTCCCTATGAATCCATTGGCTGTGTTCCTCGCTGCCTCGGTCAAAGTTTCAGAGGCGAATATAAAGGTGACTGTTGAAAATGTGAATCCTTAGGTTCTTCAAACAGCAAAATTTCTTGAATTTTTCCTGTATTTTGGTTTTAACGGCAGTGTAACGTTGGATTTTTGTTCCATAAGAACTTGAATGGTTCATTTCGTTGGGAAATAAGAGTTCAGTGATGGTGATCATAGTGAAATTTGTTTGGATTTGACCCCTGCAATTGATTTAAATGGATCTGAGATGAACAGTGGCCATGACTGCTGATCTTCTAAAAGACGTGATGGATTACACAACGCGATATAAATCGTTACAAACAGATCAACTGCAAGTCCCTAAGTGAAGTGCTTTGACGGATTTTGAGTTCCAGGACAGTGCATTCAAGGACTGAGTGTAGGTCATAATTTTCTTTACTCGGTTAGAAATGAAAGTTTTCCATTTGTTTGGATACTTTTGTATCCATGCCATGGTGACTGCTGAATCATTCCACACTACAGCTTTGCTCGGATCAAAACCTGTTTCCTGGAGAAGTAACGCAGGAGTCAACCAATACGGCAAGTAATTGAAACCCATGTCCCAGTTTGCTCTCGCAAGATCTGGCGCTGTTTTGTATGCTCATAGTTAGACAGCACAAATCACTTGCAGCAAAACACAGTGGTACCAGTCCATTTAGGATTCAAAGAAGGAATCGAAAATGATTTTCTCGTTTAAGAATGATGTCTTCTTTCTATATTGCTTCAGGTGGATGACAAAATTTCGTGTAGAGACACTTGATACATACTCCATCTTTTGGTAAGGCTTCAGGAATTTGAAACTTCCTCAAAAATTGTTTCTTTACCTCTGCTTAAAGTGTACAAGTGATAGTAGAATTTTAGGAATAGGCCATACCACTGCAGCTTATGCTCAACGTAAGTTTGATTTTATGCAAAATGTTTCTCGTCGAAACACTCGGATTTCGCTACACTGCGAAAGACTGCAGTGGTTAGAAATATAAAACGAAAAGTTATTTTAATCTTAATAACAACAGCCTAGCTGCAGAGTATTTTCATTTACAAGAAAACAGACGGAAACTTTATAGTATCCCACATTTGAATATTTGACTACGAAACTAATGGAGTAGGAGTCCCTGCTGTAAATTTGAAGTTGCCATACGTTTCAAAGACAAACACGCAGAATTAGCAAATTCGTATTATTAAAACAGAATCCAAACTGCAGCGGATGCTGAAGAGGTTTAATAGTCTGCTGGAGATGAGACTATTTGCACACTGAAGGCATTTTCGCATATATCTTCAAGGAATCAATGTTAAAGATGCAAGTTGAGTTAAGCTAAGAGGAAACCCCTACACTAAAGGAATAACGATCCTGCGGAGAAGACTAGAAGTCTCGTAGCGAGCTATGCTGATAGGACATATCACATCTCTCCCTCACAACAAACGTGCAAGCAATCGCTGCAATATTTTGTTTGTTGCACAGGTTAACAGAATGTTCCTTGATGCTGCCTGCTGATGTAACTGTACACAAAGATGCCCTCACAGAAATCACGGCGTAAACTTCTTGAACATTCATTTTGTTTGGGACTCCAGCGAAGAATTGCTTAGAGCCTCATATCTTCCCCGAATTGCTTAAGTCTTTTGAATAAGGCCACAGAATACATTTCTGCACTGTTACGTGTTCACATCCGTAGATGTATTAGCGTTTGCATTAGGCGTTGCAGTCCCAGATCAGAGCAAGTGGGTCAACGATGCACTCCAGTGACGAATTCCACATCGGGATAAGCCCAACAGATCGAATGAAGCTGAAAATATCCGCCAACATCATTATTTACCAATTCTAACAGAAAGCTGTGAAGTCATCTGGCTATATTTAAACACAGCTTCTATGAATTGGTGGATCACATCTCGAATAGGATTCACCATGACGCCCATGCGCACAGTCTACAAACATCTTCTCCTGCTAAGAGTGAGAAGTGTTATTCAGCATACAAGGCTAAGCGTGTGGTTATACAAGGTTTCCAATGCCGACCAACTGTGAGGAAACTAGTAGTCTTTCTGGTCGCAAAGACTAGGCCCGATGAACATTTAGGTGGTAGTGGTTGTTACAAGTATTCCTGTGTCAAATAAACCGCTCCACCTAATCAGCTAAGACATGACAAGCTATGAGAAGCATTTCTTTAAAAACCCACCTGTAGAAGCAGTACTGAAGGAGGGCAAACAAGAGATAGAAAGTAGCGCGCCAAAACAATGTCTTTCTTTGCTCCAGTCACCGATTAAGCAGCTATTGTTGGTTCAGAAGTTCACGTCAGACTTCAGACACAGACGTAGTTTACCGTATCCCGTCTGGAATTGCTATCATCATTGCCAGATTCAGGGTAAAGTGTAGTTCCTTTCTGTTACCTTAATAAAATACCATACCATAATTTCCCTACTATTTAAAGAAAGGAGCCTATACTCAGAAACTTATTCCTGTTCCTCAAATTTAATACTACTATACTTCTTGTCTGGGCTACGTCCTGTTTGCATCATGTGGTTTTTGGTTCCAAGGTAGACAAATCCCTTCACATCGTCTGCTTCATTGCTCCTGTTGTAGTTTTCATTAATGATCATATTTCTACAACTCCTAATTACTTTCATCTTCTTCGGTGTACTCTCAATCAGTAGTGTGTGCTCATTACAATGTTCATATCTTGCAACAGATTAGGCAAGCCTTCCTCACATTCGCTGGGGATAATAATTTCATTAATAAATTTTATCATCAATTCTCCTTCGTTCTGAATTTGAGTCTCTGTTTTGAATCTTCTTTTTATTTTCACTATTGCTTCTTCGATGTATACATTGAACAAAAGGTGCAAAAGCTTACATCTCTATCCTACACCCACGTTAGTCTGCCCACTTAAAAATTGTACCTTCTGCGAGGTATGCAGTCTATCCTATACCTTTCCTAATGCGAATAATTCTTTCTTGGTCTTTCATTCTTATTTTTCACCTTCTTTCTTCTACATATTGCATATTATCCGTTTTTCCTCTTGCTTTCGTCAACTGTTGTACGAATTCCGAACATCTTCATCTACATCTACATCTACATGACTACTCTGCAATTCACATTTAAGTGCTTGGCAGAGGGTTCATCGAACCACAATCATAATATCTCTCTACTATTCCACTCCCGAACAGCGAGCGGGAAAAAACGAACACCTAAACCTTTCTGTTCGAGCTCTGATTTCTCTTATTTTATTTTGATGATCATTCCTACCTATGTAGGTTGGGCTCAACAAAATATTTTCGCATTCGGAAGAGAAAGTTGGTGACTGAAATTTCGTAAAAAGGTCTCGCCGCGACGAAAAACGTCTATGCTGTAATGACTTCCATCCCAACTCGTGTATCATATCTGCCACACTCTCTCCCCTATAACGCGATAATACAAAACGAGCTGCCCTTTTTTGCACCCTTTCGATGTCCTCCGTCAATCCCACCTGGTAAGGATCCGACACCGCGCAGCAATATTCTAACAGAGGACGAACGAGTGTAGTGTAAGCTGTCTCTTTAGTGGACTTGTTGCATCTTCTAAGTGTCCTGCCAATGAAACGCAACCTTTGGCTCGCCTTCCCCACAGTATTATCAATGTGGTCCTTCCAACTGAAGTTGTTCGTAATTTTAACACCCAGGTACTTAGTTGAATTGACAGCCTTGAGAATTGTACTATTTATCGAGTAATCGAATTCCAACGGATTTCTTTTGGAACTCATGTGGATCATCTCACACTTTTCGTTATTTAGCGTCAACTGCCACCTGACACACCATACAGCAATCTTTTGTAAATCGCTTTGCAGCTGGTACTGGTCTTCGGATGACCTTACTAGACGGTAAATTACAGAATCATCTGCGAACAGTCTAAGAGAACTGCTCAGATTGTCACCCAGGTCATTTATATAGATCAGGAACAGTAGAGGTCCCAGGACGCTTCCCTGGGGAACACCTGATATCACTTCAGTTTTACTCGATGATTGTATACTACCGAAAGCTTTTCCTAAGTCGACAAAACCCATAAACGTGATATTTTTTAAGTCAGACAGAAATATGTAAAGATGGACGGTCTCTTGACCTCTAAGGCTGTTAGTGGTGACATACCAAGTGTGAATGCTGTTATGTCAGGCATTGAACATTTCTTTGTTACGGTGAACTGTTGTTAGCCTAATTGCAAATAAGTTAGTAACTATAACCTACGGCCATTGGTTTTATTTGATAATTTTCAAGAAATAATTAAAATAAAATACCTGTACGAAACTGAAACTGAGATGCACGACGACGCAGCTTCAACATTCTGGAGATCGCTGTATGAAAAAGTAAGACATCGTCTTGACAAGTGGTAACAGCAATGGTTTTCAACGGAGTACTTTGAGTGGCTTAAAAAATAAAATGTGACTAAAACTGGGAATGTTGCTGCTTACCAGGGAATGTACGTAATTTTACGTACGCGTACCCTTGGAAGGCTAATTCCGTGACTGTTTGCTTGAAATATAAATAAAAATTCAACGTAACCAGTCACTAATTCTGTTTTTATTTACAACCCCTTTTCAGAGGTCTTTCTCCACCATCAGGTGGCACGTAATGTTGATGAAGCTTCCATACTTATCGGCATACAAACGTCTTACTTTGGGCCAGAACGCTGGCGCCAGAGAACGCGTACGCCAACTCGCCAGCGTGCCAGACACAACAGTGCCGTGCACAGTAGCTTGGCCGTCCGGCAGTGTAGGCTACCCTGGCAAGCAGCGGAGCGCAGCTGCGACGCGGCCGGAGCTGTTAGCGCGTATCAGGCTCCGGCTTTTGTCAATAGTCAGCGGCGCTGGCGCCAACGGCGGAGCTAAATATTTGCAGTTCATTTTAATTTTAAATTGAGTCTTCGTCGGCGTTAACGAAGTTATTCGCCGCGAGCTCGATAAACGCGCAGCCGCGCCACTCCCTCTCCGCAACCGCCTCGGCACCTCGTGGTCCCGGGATGGGGAAAATTTGTTTTCTCGCCACCGCAGGACGTCTAATTCGGGATAAGGCTCGCTAATGAAACTAATTATGGTATAATTCCGAGGAATATGGCGCGGAATGCTGCTGAATCTTATATTTAAACGCAAAGCGAGAGCAGTCGGAGAGTTCCCTTCGAGAAACTCATTTTCATAAAAACATAATTAGTGCTGACATCGATTTATACAGTAAACTATCTCATTTCAACTCCAATAATAACAGTTATTAATTTTCTTTGTTCATCAGTGCAACGTGGCTGTAAAAAGCGTAGCACTGCTGTAACAAACGGCGCTGTCTATCAGACGTTACAGCGAGCAGTCTATAGTAAAATTTCTAAAGAAGAAAGAAAGGTTCATGTTCATCGTCCTGTCGTCAACAAGGTCATGAGAGAGCGCGCACCAATTTGGACTGCACAAGGATGAGAATGGAAATTGGCCGATCGCTTTTAAAAGGAAACATCCTGGCATTTTGCATATGTGATTTAGAGAAATCACGGAAATAATAGAGTACCCAAATCTCTATAGCCGCATGCGAATTTCAACTGTCGTCCTACAAGAATGCGAGTCCAGTGTGCTAACCACTGCGACACCTCACTTGGTTCAAAATTTGTAGTCTGTAACTGAAAGTTTTAGTCATATTAGAATTTACGCTCTCACAGTTTGAAGAGCATGCTTTTCAGTGACACTAAACGAGTTCCCTACAAAGTCTCCTACATTACTAACTAGTTTGAGGTACTTGAGATACGTCATCCTATGCTTATGCACTTGTACTTTTCCATTCTTAATTTAATTGCTTTCGTCAGTATAGCATCTTCAGGAGGGCGGTACCAAAAAACGCACAACGAGCTGTGCTTACACAATCACACACAGATGTATTGAAACAAAAATATTGTAATACATACCATCCTAAAATGTGAACTTTTCCATAGTATTATACATATAAAACGGGTCGACAGTCAAAAACAGTATGTCAAACGTAAATACAAATATTCTTGAGTAAATTCAAATAATTTTCCAAATGTTGCATACTACCAACCTGATATAATTACACAGTTGTTGTATTGTCGTCGAAAGAACCACAAAGTGGATTTGTGTACCGATCTAATACCACTCATATCAGCGAGCGAAACAAGATTATGGAAACACTGACATTCTTTGGGCACGGCATTAAGAACCAAACCAGACATTCAATGTTCACTTACATTCAGATTTCCGGCAACTACGCTACAAACACATCTTCTGCACATTGCTTGTATGGTATACAAGAAAATGAAAGGCATCATTGTCAGTCTTGTCCATGAGGCCGCCGAATACCATTTGTGTAAGAAGAAAACAATGTACAACTGAACATAGTATTCAGGCAACATTAGGTCCTCACAAACGCACTTGACGTATTGACGTCTCTACACTTCTCTGTCACATCATTATACTCGGCTCCGTACGTAGTGGAATAAACTAATCCTTTCTCTTTGTCGGATGGACAGGAAGTTTCATGTCAACATATTTACGAAGAAATGTCCTAGACACAGATATGTTGAGATTCTTCGAAGCATTGCTTCCCAACACACGAACACTGGACAAACATCTGTAAAATATATTGTTATCCGCAATACGTTAAGTGCCATCGGCATCTCCTAAAACTGCCTGTCATCAGCGAAACATGTTTCGACTACATTTTAACATGCACGAAGTCTGGATTCGTTATATTTTATATTGTAAAACTGTCTAATGTCGGTAGTGCAACCACTCATATGTAATTTGCAGCATCATTGTATCCCTTAGGCTGTAGTTGCTGTCTATGAGCCGGCTCCATCCATGGGCCGACTCGTTTTGCCTGTGTATACTGACAACAGGTGCATTATAGTGGTTATTAGGTCTACCACATGTTGTTAATACGTCGCTGTCTTGGTGGCGAGTTGCTCCAAGAACACACAGAGCAACAGAGAAAGAGGTACGTCTTGCACTATGTTCTTGCAATTGCCTCGTACTAATGATGGAAATGTTTTAGTGGTGTGATAACAGTGATTAAATGAAACAGCAAGTTTACTGGTACCGATTACTATGTATCTCCATGACGCATCAGGTGGATGCACATTTGTTAGTATGACATATGTCTGCGTGTTGTGTAACGGTTGTTTAGAGGAACTTGAGGCACTGTCTAGTAGGAGAAACAAAACACCGTTTCAGAATGTGGTTTCGGGTTTCTTATGACAAAAAAAATGTATGTCCGATGGTCAAAATAAAATAGAGTAGCTCCAGTGGTCACAGGTTCCTTTCACTGCCGTAACAAATCACAGCCGCTGGGAGTCGCCGCGCGTTTAGTGGCGCCATCCCATGGATTGCGCGGCCCCTCCAGCCGGAGGTTCGAGTCCTTCCTCTGTGATAGAGTGTGTCTGTTGTTCTTAGCATTAGTTAGTTTAAGTTAATTTAAGTTGTATGTAAGTCTAGGGACCGATTACCTGAGCCGTTTGGTCCCTTAGGAAATCCTGCACACGTTTGAACATATCACATGTATACTCTCATATTTTGTAAACAAACATGGCGCCAGGAAACTATGAGATGCAAGGATCATATAGCAGAAGAGACACATTGTCTTAAAGTACAAAGAATATACATCGTAACAACATTGTTACAGAATAAATTTTAAACGATTTTACAAATTAAATTTTAAATAATTTTGGAGATCTATGTTTTGAGGTATTGATTACATGCGTTGTAATAAATATTTCAGGTGGTATGTAAATCCGATTAGGGTTATATCTGTTACATGTAATAACTGCCTAAAGTCTGAGTTAATACGTTGGTTAATGCTTTAAATATGCAGATGGATGTACAGTTTGTGCTATTAGTTGATGTACTTATAGTTTCAAGCTGAGAGGAGGTACTGGCTGTTGGTGTGATGATATATTTGGAAATGAGGTCAGTCCCTGGTTCATTTTGGAGATGTCACGGCAACACAAGCAAATATTTATGGTAAGTATGGAAGTGAGTGTGTGGGTTTCTATGTTTATGTGTGTGTGTGTGTTTGTGTACATTTGACATTTAATAACATAGGCAGTTCCTGAGAACGGAGATGATAGTGCTGTAAATATTGTCATTTTTCTCATTTAGGTTTGATTCTGTTTGTTGTGTTTCGTGTTTGTACGTTTGGAGTGTTGCGAAGATGTCTAGTTCATTGCCTTTAGGTAGGATGTGTAGGATGCTGATACTTGTGTTGTTAACATGGTATTTTGTTTCATACAGGTGGATGGCTCCTTCTGATGTGTGGTATATTTTTATTTTTCAGTGTTACCATGTGTTCTTTGAATCTAATCTCAAGTGATCTGCCTGTCTGGCCTATGTACAAGCAGTCACAGTCCAAACATTCAATTTTGTACACACCTGTGTGATGAAATGGGTTTCATGTCCTGATGTTGTTGGGTAACTTTTGCCCAAACTTGTTTTCTGTGGTAAAGGATATTTTTATGCCTTTCTGTTTGAAGACATTGGCATTCTGATATGAAATGTTACCTAGATAGGGGAATGTTCAGAATAATGTTGTTTTCTTTTTGTTTCTTTGTGATATGATTGCTTTGCCACTATCGAGCGATTTAGGGTATCTACTTTGGAGCAGTTATAACCATTTGCTATAGCTGTTCGTTTCATTATTTCAATTTCTTGTTGATATTTGTCTTCAGAAAGTGGTAGGTCGGCTATGGAGTGACGAGGAGTTGTGGACTTTAGTATGCATTATAGGAGGCTTCCAGTAGATTTCAAACTCATGTCTGTTAGTCTCTATTATAATGGTAAGGTCTAAAAAATTATACTGTCATCTGGTTGGTGTTGAACATCTATATCTATGTAATTTCTCTGTTTTTAACAATTTAGTGCCTGGCAGAGGGTTCAATGAACCATTTTCAAGCTGTCTCTCTACTGTACTACTATCGGAAAGCATGTGAGTAAACTGACCACTAAGATTTTTCTGTGTGAGCCCTGATTTCTCTTATTTTATTGTAATGATGATTCAACCGTGAATTTTGTTTTCTTCATGGAACTGCTGAATAACTGGTCCAACTGAATGATTTCATGTTTTTTGTCTTTGATTAAAATGATGGTATCATCTACATATCTGTAGTAGTAGATGATATTTTTGAGGAGATGTTGACTAGAATTCAGGATTATGTCTTCTAAATTACTTAAAAAAATATCAGCTAACAATCCAGAAAGGTCTGAGCCCATTGCCAGGCCATTCGCTTGTTTAAAGATGTAATTGTTAAATTTAAAATAGTTGTGTGAAAGTGTGATTTCTTTCTGTGCATCGCAGTCAAAATTGTAATTTGTGTATAATTTTACCACTGCAGCCAACATATTAATTGAATTTTAAATAGTTGTGTGAAGGTGTGATTTCTTTATGTGCATCGCAGTCAAAATTGTAATTTGTGTATAATTTTAACACTGTAGCCAACATATTAATTGAGCTCAAAAGTGGCAACTTGTCACCTTATTGTATAACCGAGTATAAAGTTTAAGCTATATTAACTTGACAAAATCTAATTTATATACCACCTGAAATATTTACTACGACACATGCATTCAACACCTCAAAACAAAGATCTCCAACATTTTTTAAAATTTGTTGTCCAAAATCCTTTAAAATTTATTCAGTAATAATGTTGTTAAGATGTTTTTTTTTTTTTTTTTTACTTTCTGATAATGTTTCTCTTCTGCTATATGATCTTTGCACCTAATGGTTTCCCAACACCATTTATGCTTACAAAATATGACAGTATACGTGTGACATGTTACAGCATTGCAAGGAACATGTGACCACTGTAGGTACTCTATTTTACTGATTTTATTTTTACTATTAGAAACACGTTTCGTTTTGTGTCAAAAGAAACCAAAAACCATGTTATAAAATAGTGTTTTCTTTTCTCCCACCAGTCAGTGCCATACGTTCCTACAAAGAGTCGTTACACAACACACAGAAGCATGTCATACTAACAAGTGTGAATCCACCTGATGGTGGAGGTATAAACCTTTCAAATGCGTTGTGGAGATAAATAAACAGTGACTGGTAACAGTTAACTTATTGTTTCATTTAATGCCAATAACAGTTACTGTATGGCCTAACGTAAAGTGTTCGGATTTAATGGTAACAGTGATTAAATATCTGCAGTCATCATTGGTACGAAAGAGCAATTCACACCATCTTATAATATTCGCAGCGTAAAATTAGGTTTTGTGGACGGATTTGCCTTGATCGAGCGACTCTTCGGACTAAGTAGGCCACTATGAACCAAAACTAATGTTTTTCATTTTATGTTTTCAAATAGTTTCTAATTATTTGGTAATTTTTTGTTGTACCTTCGAAGGTGATGTTTCTACTTTTACTCTCCTTGGTTTCTAACACATGTTATTCGGTTTCAGATGCCAACAAAAAATTTCTAAAAATAATAACTATGAACTATGTTGACACTTATTAGTTGCGTTTAACATTTAACAGCAATTACACTATAGCCTATTCACGTAAACGCCTGACCCAATGAAATCAAGATGATTGGGCCGGTGACACAGGATTTTATTTTTCAAATGTCTCATTAACAGTCAATATTTAAGGGTTTCGTCTCTATTATAATGATATGCAAAATATGCTGTCTAAGTAACTCTGAAAATAAAGCACTTATTACTACATCCGTTATTTAGTTACACGTTTTCTTTAAGTGGCCCATCGAGAGCAGCGATCTGCTACCCATAAGCTTAGATTTATATTATTAGGTTCCGCCTTACGTCTAGTGGCGACGTCAGATAAACGTCCTTTTTCACATTCATTACGTTATGCGTAAGTTGACATATTGTCCTTGGAGAACAAATATGCAAAAGTGGTTTTTTAACAGCTTCATTTTCGGTCTTGATTTAACTAACTTTCTAAACGACCGGTTTCACTTCGAAATGAACCGTCCTCATGTCTATAGACTACAGTAAAGGAATTAATTAACAAATACTCTTCTAAATACAAAATATTGCCACATCATCCCAATGCGCCACATCAAATGCTCTAGGGCGTTCATGAATGTATCGATGATAAGAGTAATCCATCGACTATCAGAAAATTTACATATTAAGCCATGTAATAAAATAGTGGATTATTATAATCACGTTGTTAACACAGCCGATAAGGCTATGCCGACAGGCAGCGTCTTGTACATTTGCCACATAAGAATAAGACTTATACACCATACTTCATTCATTATACCTTTCTCTTTATTTGGCAGAAACTGAGATACGTAATTGAAATTTGGGGTTGCTCAAGGTTAAAGGACACTTTAAATCATTATTAAATATTTATAGTTCAGAAGATGGAAGGAGTCCATGTCCATGGCTTTCCTGTAGGCCTGTCTTCGTCGTGGCTTGCTTCCTCATGTGATAGCTGTGTTGGTGTTGTGCCGCGAACTGACCAGCCATCTGTTTACCGCCGCCATATGCAGAGAGCCCCGCACCGGTGCTCTTCTCCTGTATCAGGCGCATCACAAGTGTCTCAGCTGTCCCACTGCACACTTTCTCTCATCCACCGCCTTGGACAATGATACCCAACCACCAACACCTTAGTAGTTCGTCATAAAAGAGGCATTATGATTGAATCTGTTATTCTATGATTAGATTCGTCTCTTGTTTTTCGTGAATGTGAATTTGAAAGTCCTCCAAGAAATTAACGAGTCGTCCCTCTTTGTTCGTGATTGAGTGCTTTGAGGATGGTATATGCGCGTACAGAGTACAATGTCAGTTTCTAGTATTACCAGTACACTCACGAAATACTCGCTCATACACTAAGAGCAAAGTTTTAAGTTGTAGATAGACCCTTTACCATTAAGTTTTATAGTGTCTTTTCTCTCTATTGTTAGTATGATTTAAGCAGTTATCCATTTCACAGTTTCGAAAGCTGTGGACCTTTCGTTGTTCAGGTCGAATTCCAGTTTCACAGTTTTCATCGGGGGGTTACTTTCCATTATTGTTAATACGTTTTCACTAAATTATGAGATAGTACAAACTCTCACTTTCTGTGTAACGCTAATGTGCTTTGGACGCTGAACACGGTGGCACGAATAGCTCGTAACTTGTACACTCTGGTGGTATCGCTCACAAGTCAGCACATTTTGACCGATCGCAACGAGCGTAGAGGCGGAACTATAGCCTGGAAGATTTTCTGCAGAGCGAATGGTACACCGCTTTCCCGAGAGAGCCAAATGTTCCCAGTTCGAACCCCGATCGGCACACAGTTTTAATAAGGCCATAAGGTTCAAAAAAGACATCGCATTTGTGAAACTATTGACCGTTTACGGAGCTGAAGCGTGAGCGATGAGCAGTTCAGAGAAAAAAATTATGGGTTGTTTAAATATAGTGCTACAGAAGAATGCTGTGGTTAGATGGATAGGTTAAATAACTAATGAGGAGGTACTGAACAAACTTGAGCAAAATTGGAATTAGAGGCACAGCGTGATTTACAGAAGGGGTCGGTTGACAGGTCATATCCTGATGCGTCAATAAATCCCCATGTTTGTAACGGAGAGAAGTGCTAAACGTAAAAATTGTGGAGAGAGACCTATGCATGAATACAGTAATTAGTTTCAAAATCATGTGGATTGCAGTAGTTATTCAGAGATGAAGAGGCTTGTGCAGTACAGACTGCCGTGGACAGCTGCATCATACCAATTCTAGGACTGAAGACCCCAACAGCATCCGCAACTGACATAAATGACAGCTTGGGTGTATTTGGAGCTTACAGATGTTCACCGCCGAGGTTGTCGGCGCCATGAAATAAAATCTAACCAATAGGATGTTGACAGGCAACGATTTCGAGTTTGTCAGGAGCTTCAAAGAAAACTCACTTTTTATTTGCCTTAAATTACATTTCCTTAGAAAGGGAATTACTTTCCTAGTCACTTTTAGGTAAAATTACGCCCGAATCGGCTTTCAGAACACGACTTTAGTGATGGATCCGTGGGCCAGGATTGTCAGTTGTTGATAGACTCTGTGGGATGATACTGTGCTCTCTGCAGCCGCCGACAGATTTTGAATCGCCATGTCTGATTTACGATAAAATGGTTCAAATGTCTCTGAGCACTATGGGACTCCACTGCTGTGGACATTAGTCCCGTAGAACTTAGAACTACTTAAACCTAACTAACCTAAGGACATCACACACATCCATGCCCGTGGCAGGATTCGAACCTGCGACCGTAGCAGTCGCACGGTTCCGGACTGCGCGCCTAGAACCGCGAGACCACAGTGGCCGGCCTGATTTACGATAGCACCATGTCCCAACCGCCCACACTCGCTGATAAAACGCAACAGTACACCTCATAGAAATTATCCTGCCAGTTGCCCTACATTGTTCCATACATATTAAGATTTAATAACCTGTCACATGAAGCAAAGAGAGTGGAATATATAATCACTGTATACCTATTGTTTGAAGAGAGAGTTTCAAGTTCTTAAACATAGAAAACGTTGTGTGCCCATTATTATGTTTCCATCAATTTGGATACCTGTATTGAAATTTTTCTGTGGTTCAAAATTAATGATTTTCCATAACCAAGTAAATTATTCCTTTCTGCAACTGTCATGCCTTGCCGTTTTTAAATTTATATTTCGCGTTGTTCCACTCCAATTTATCCATATATTTCAACAATTACCTGCCGTAATACATCACCACGAACTCGGCTGTCATATAATTGATTCCCAGCACTTATTGAAGGTAAACAAATGATTTTCTCTTTTAATTAGTGTTTGTAAAATGAGTTACATCGATTACTGTCATACGGTATCTTACTTCACAGTCTTTCAAATTGCTCATCGAACAGAATGTTACCACACAATATGGAAAACTTGCGTCAGTGGCTAGTGCCCTGAGCCACTGCAAAATTTTTCGAAAATGTTCCTCCGAAGAATGTCAGCTGCTCTATGCAGCAGCACAGGTGAACTAGGACGGTCCTGATGGCATAATTAGGTCGCTTGAGGCAGTTCACCAACTCAGTGAACCCTTACGTACTTGCTGGATGCGTTCCCGGCTATTACCACAATAAGGAACCCACTGATTGTGACTAAACTGACTTCAGCAGGATCGGTCTACAAAGCATCCCATTTTGCGAGTGTTAATACTGGCCATCCGGCCAAGTAGATTACCGGAGCAACGGCGGAACATCAAGTCGTTTACAGTCGAGTACTGACTTCCGCAGCCAGGCCACCAACGTTCTTCCGCCATCTTGATGGGACTTCCAGCTGGTGGTGGTCCAGCCGCAGGCCTAGACAGTACTCGCAGCCTACAGCCACTGCGGCCTGCAGCGTAAGCCGCTGGTTTCCAGCCACCGGCCCGGGGTCTGATTCTGGGCAATGCTGCCGACCACCAATGGCGCTGAATGTCGGCTTGCTCCGCTCATTGTTACAGGAGCTATGGCGCGGAAACCTGACACAGCACTGAAACAGCGCTGCTACCAAGGTAGTAGTAGAACGATGTGGACGAGAGGTGCTGACGTTGGTGCATTTTTACCAGGGAGTCCGAGTACGGGGTTGAATGCGTGTCGCCTGATGACCGCCTCCTGTGGTTGCAGTTTCCACGCCTGTCTCATTATATACCCAATAATTTATATTGTCAACCACCTTCAGACTATCAGTAACTTTGACATATGTTGTAGGACACGTCAGTAGTTCCCATACTCTAAGTAGTTCAACAAACAGCGCAAACTTGTTGTGCCTAGCTGGAGAAATGGCTTAGTAAAATATTTTTAATACTCATAACTTCACAGGATAAATCACCTAAAACTTACACCGCAGATATTGCGGAAATGGAAAGTGCTGTTGATGTGCCGTTTTCACAGAATGGATTGGTAAACAGGGGATCGTATTGTCAGCCAACCAACATATTGAAATAATACTTAGAAAGTGTATCTTTGTGCAAACATACATACCGTTTCTGAAGAAGAGAAATTTGTTAACATCGAATATAGATTTAAGTGTCAGGAAGTCATTTCTGAAAATATTTGTTTGGAGTGTAGCCATGTATGGAAGTGAAACATGGACGATAACTAGTTTGGACAAGAAGAGAATAGAAGCTTTCGAAATGTGGTGCTACAGAAGAATACTGAAGATAAGGTGGATAGATCACGTAACTAATGAGGAGGTATTGAATAGGATTGGGGAGAAGAGAAGTTTGTGGCACAACTTGACTAGAAGAAGGGATCGGTTGGTAGGACATGTTTTGAGGCATCAAGGGATCACAAATTTAGCATTGGAGGGCAGTGTGGAGGGTAAAAATCGTAGAGGGAGATTGACCATCACAGGTTGTGTTCAAAATCACCACTGGCAGCGGAAATACACGCTTCCTCTCAGATATGGAACGATTGCTGCACACGTGCTAGCTTTCCAGAGGAGAAGCCTAAGCAGTTTGCAATAACACATTCTTGTGTATCGTTAAATATGTAGTTGGTATATCCTTGTAGACAGCATCTTTCAGCTTTCTATACATAAAAGTGTCTACACTCGTCAAATCTGGAAACGGATCGGCCAGGGCACCATTCGGCAATACATACTGTAATTCTTGAAGCACTGTGAGCTAGGTAGCTATCACGTTCCCTCGTGAGATTGCATGGAAAATAACGGGCAGATGAATTGCAACAACAGCAAGAACATTAATTTACCCCTCTTCTGTCGTTACTTGTTTCCTTTCATTACGTTGTGTAGCTGTTACACTACTTCTTTCACGTAACTGGTTGAAAAGGGTGATAAATAATTGCTGAGATTGTTAACGTCTGTTGGGATACCTTTCCACATACGTCGTGTAAAAACGAATATTATTCTTCCTACACTCTCCATACACCCGTAAGTATGCACAAAGCATCGGTAAATCCCATCGTCTGCTCACGAGCTACCGCTTGGACTGTCATATATTAACTGACCAGTAAGTCGCGCTGCACTCCTGGAACACGTAAGCACACGGTATGCAAACATTACAACATAGTATCTGCCGACTACGGTCGCTGAATAGCACAGACAACTGTCGCTGTTGAAATTTTTCAAAATACGATATCTCGTAAAGGACTTCCACTATATTCTTGCAACAAACACCACCGACCTTCTAACTGTCTGTTAACGACAAAAGGCTTCGTTCCATTCAAAAAGTGTATATTTGAGCAAGAAGCACACTTTTTAAGTATTATCACAGTCAGTTTATTGTTTAATAACATGAGCGCCTGTCTACGAATCCATTCGGTGAAAACCGCAGATAACTAATACTTTCTGCTTCCGCAATATTGCAAATTACAGTGAATACCTGAAGCAGACCCATTGGCAGAATGGGCGACGACTGACTGAAGCTTGGTGGGCGACGCCTATATGCATAATGGGCATTTGCATAAAAGGAAAATAGAATAGGATATACATAAAAATAACCAGTGAATTAAATCATAAGCTGTATCCTCTTAAACTGGTATAAGTAGTGTCTATTTTATAGGTCGGAAGTTTCAGCACACACCAGCGAAAAATTTTCGGAAAAGTGGAATTTTCTAAACTGGATGTTTCACTAACTGACGTTAGCAACACATTTTTTGGAATCAGAAAAAATGTGGTTATTAATCTGTAATACTGGATTTAGGTAACAATTACATTTGTGATTCGGACATTCTAGACAACCGTGATTAAAAATTGGAATAACTTTTGAATTACACGATCTTCAGAAAAGGTCATTTGTTCTGCAGAAAGACGGGAATGCTGACTTTTAAACTTCGTACGCCAACCATAAGACTGATGTTTACTAGTGGGGTAGAATTTTGAAGTGTATATGATTCACATCATAACCGAAATTGAGAATTTTTCAGCAAATGAAATGTTTCATAGTAAACCACTCCGTTGTAAAGTTTAGTGAATTACAGCGTGAATAAAAATTTACGAATTTCATGTAATGTTGGTGTGCTTTTGCATTACGGGTATTAAACGTATCAGAAATGCAAAATGTTGAATTCTAGCAAGAGGAGTTACTCCAGTTTAATACGCTTTGGGTTCAAGTTGGAAATGTTTTTAAAATATCTTTCCTTATTTTAACTTTTCGGTGTAGCCTTTCCTGGTCTGCTGACGAAAGAAGAAGGTGCCAGTTTTCCGCCAGCTGTTACTTCCGAGCTGTCTCGGCTGCCGAGTTGTTGAATCGTGAGCCTGAAGCTAGCTACCTCCCTTGGCGCCGCTCCCCAGCGCCTGTTCTAGGGCAGAACGCCACCCGCAACACAGCATTGTGTGTGTGGTTGCCGTTCCGCACCGCGTCCTGTCACGGTCGCCTTCTGAACGCTACTCGTTACGTAGCGTGCTGCAGGCGTCGCTACGCGACACGGAGGAACGCACAGGGAGGGGTCGCTCGGCGGCAGCCTGCAAACACAGCTCTGCCTGCATTAGCTCACACCTATCTATCGTGCAAATATACGCCGGTCTACCTCTGAATAATGCTGCTCTTCACCGAATTGGACGAGATACACTCAGAACAGTATAGCGTCTTTGGTGAAAGCAAGCAGGAGAGACATAACACACTTCGCCTTCTTATAATATTACGTATTGTAAATAACTTTCTTCTCTGGGAGACGACTTTAGTTGCTCTTATGATTAAGAACGTGCGCAACATAACTGACCACGAGTAATCTCACCAAGTCCATGTTAATATGTAAAGAGGAATCGCTGTTGGCAAAACCATCGAAAAATTCACCGATTTACCTCAGATTTTTACTCGATGCTCTAATAAGTAGTAGGCTATAAATTTTTTTAACAACAATGTACAGGTTTTCTGCTAAAACCGACTACATGAAAGAAAATGCTATGCAGTGCTGTTCTGTGGTGCGCGGTGCTGAGAAAACGTACTGTTTGGTTATCTTTCTCACAGTTAATTTTAACTACTATAGTTTTTAACTCAACGGACAAATCAGCAACGATTAGTGTGCGCTGGCCGGAGTGGCCGAGCGGTTCTAGGTGCTACAGTCTGGAACCACGCGACCACTACCGTCGTAGGTTCGAATCCTGCCTCGGTCATGGATGTGTGTGATGTCCTTAGGTTAGTTAGGTTTAAGTAGTTCTAAGTCCAGTTAAGTCCCAAAGTGCTCTGAGCCATTGGAACCATATGATCAGTCTACCTGGTAAATGGCAGATAAGCACCGCAATTCTTTTCATGGGCCAGACCTAGAACTAACCGAACACTGAAACTATTAAGCCAGCAAGAATCAGTGCTATACGCGTTTTATGAGAAGCTTCTCCAGCTGCTAGCCGATTAGCCATAAATAACACTTGAGTATTATACATGTTTCCTGTTGAAACCATCAGCGGGGAAGAAAACAAATTGCAATTATTGTTTACACAATTTCTGTTTAAAGTTATATATATTTATATAATAATGGAGAAACAATACATGTTGTTTAAAGTTTAAATGTCCTGCTAACTTAGTTAAAACAGACTCCGAAAAAGAAACCAAAATGGCACATTGCTACAGCACAGCACAGAATTTTCATATAATGATCTAACTCACTACTGTAATAACACGGATCCTGTAGGTAATTTAACAAAAAATCTATTACTCTATATTTCAGACTGTACTTATTTTTCTGGTAACCGATTTGAGTCATATAACATCTTCAGGCTAGTGTATGTCACCATTGGTGACTCATGGAGTCGATGTGAGGAGTGATCGTAAATGCTATAACCCAGTCACCGTGAACTGCGGTTGTGGGTGATAATATTGTGATGCGCGGTGAACATGGCCTGAATACAAGGCTTTGTTATTGTTCAACGCAAATTGATTTCTAGTTTCCATACAACGAAAAATAAGTATACATTTTTTAAGATTTTGTTTGTCCCTGGTATTCTATTTTACATGAAGAAAAATCTCTTTCTAGTAGCCAGAAAATGTTCTTAGTGTGGGACAACAAATTAAATTTATCTTTACGTTCGAACAAAGAAGAAGCCTTCGATCGGGATTGAATCTAGCCCGACATCTGTGTTACGCCAAACACGGTCTACGACAGTGGAACCACGGTCATATTTTTAGCTTGGCGAGCTGGGCGGCATCAGTGCTCCGTAGTGTCGTCCGTTGTCCACGTTGTCAGCTGCACTGTCACTGTATTCTCAACTATTGCGCTCACTAAAGCTGTGGTTTGTTTATCTCGACGTCTCCTTACAGTTTTTCACACTTGGCGAGAAAGACTTGACTGTTGTACAAGCCTGTTCCTGGTGTAGTGACAGACCTGAAGGCAACAGTGGTCCATCAGCTGACTGAGGGGAGGGAGTCAGTCCAAAGACTAAAACGAGAAGGTGTTATGAGAAGAATTTATTGCTGGGCTTCATGAAAACTCCAATCAGTGTTGACGAATATCTGCAGCGTACAGTTCGATTAATCATTTTAGCTGCTAATAGCATGAAGGCTAACAAGTTAGACATACATCATGAAACCAGATCTCTGAATTAACGGGAAAGGTAAAAGAATTTTTTATCATGAAACGAAATGTGCCATTGTCTAACCATTAGAACATTGCTGAAACGGCGAATGTGGGTGAGAAGGTCATTTTAGCCTCTCGCCGGATTTCGCTGACGATTGTTCAATACAAGAAACTGGTCGCGGTTGCAAAAACTCTTGTTTTACAAGCAGCGATTGACACTGTATCAACAATGTTTACCCACGCAGTTGCTCACCATTGAAAAGTATTCCTATCTCTAATGGTGCGCTGTGCAGGATAATGTTAGACATTTATGACGATTTGCTCTATCAGTTTATTGATGAATTGCGTTACAAATGTTTCGCACTTCAAGTGGACGATGAGAATGATATTCATAAAGAAGCTCTTTCTGTTTGCTTATGTTCGTTTCACTGATGAGGTTAATGCTAGAAAGGAACTGCTTTTGTGTGAGCCGATACCGAAACAGCTACAGCTCAAACTAAGTTTGACATGATCAGTACTTTAACAAAAATAAAAGCTGTGATGTCATGGAACAGGTGGACTCAAGTATTGAGAGGTGCAGCTTGCTCAGTGTCTAGAATCCATGGTGGATTGCAAGCAAAAGCCCCTGATACAATCTACATCTACATCTACATTTATACTCCGCAAGCCACCCAACGGTGTGTGGCGGAGGGTACTTTACGTGCCACTGTCATTATCTCCCTTTTCTGTTCCAGTCGCGAATGGTTCGCGGGAAGAACGACTGTCTGAAACCCTCCGTGCGGGCTCGAATCTCTCCAATTTTACATTCGTGATCTCCTCGGGATGTATAAGTAGGGGGAAACAATATATTCGATACCCTATCCAGAAACGCACCCTCTCGAAACCTGGACAGCAAGCTACACCGCGATGCAGAGCGCCTCTCTTCTGAGTCGGCCACTTAAGTTTGCTAAACATCTCCGTAACGCTATCACGGTTACCAAATAACCCTGTGACGAAACGCGCCGCTCTTCTTTGGATCTTCTCTATCTCCTCCGTCAACCCGATCTGGTACGGATCCCACACTGTTGAGCAATACTCAAGTATAGGCCGAACGAGTGTTTTGTAAGCCACCTCCTTTGTTGATGGACTACATTTTCTAAGGACTCTCCCTATGAATCTCAACTTGGTACCCACCTTACCAACAATTAATTTTATGTGATCATTCCATCTCAAATCGTTCCGCACGCATACTCCCAGATATTTTACAGAAGTAACTGCTACCAGTGTTTGTTCCGCTATCATATAATCATATAATAAAAGATCCTTCTTTCTATGTTTTCGCAATGCCTTACATTTATCTATGTTAAGGGTCAGTTGCCACTCCCTGCATCAAGTGCCTATCCGCTGCAGTTCTTCCTGCATTTCGCCACAATTTTCTAATGCTGCAACTTCCCTGTATACTACAGCATCATCCGCGAAAAGACGCATTGAACTTCCGACACTATCTACTAGGTCATTTATATATATTGTGAAAAGCAATGGTCCCATAACACTCTCCTGTGGCACGCCAGAGGTTACCTTAAAGTCTTTTGACGTCTCTCCATTGATAACAACATTCTGTGTTCTGTTTGCTAAAAACTCTTCAATCCAGCCACACAGTTGGCCTGATATTCCGTAGGCTCTTACTTTCTTTATCAGGCGACAGTGCGGAACTGTATCGAACGCCTTCCGGTAGTCATGGAAAATAGCTTCTACCTGGGAGCCTGTATCTAATAATTTGTGGGCCTTTTGAATACATAAAGCGAGTTAGGTACCACACGATCGCTGTTTCCGGAATCCATGTTGATTCCTACAGAATAGATTCTGGGTTTCCAAAAACGACATGATACGCGAGCAAAAACCATGTTCTAAAATTCTACAACAGATCGACGTCAGAGATATAGGTCTATAGTTTTGCGCATCTGATCGACGACCCTTCTTAAAGACTGGGACTACCTGTGCTCTTTTCCAATCATTTGGAACTTTCCGTTCCTCTGGAGACTTGCGGTACACGGCTGTTAGAAGGAGGACAAGTTCTTTAGCGTACTCTGTGTAGTTTCTAATTGGTGCCCCGTCAGGTCAAGTGGATTTTCCTCTGTTGGGTGATTCCAGTTCTTTTTCTATTCCTTTGACACTTATTTCGATGTCAGCCATTTTTTCGTTTGTGCGAGGATTTAAAGAAGGAACTGCAGTGCGGTCTTCCTCTGTGAAACAGCATTGGAAAAAGGTGTTCAGTATTCCAACTTTATGTGTGTCATCCTCTGTTTCAATGCCAACATCATCCCGGAGTGTATGGATATGCTGTTTCGAGCCACTTACTGATTTAATGTAAGACCAGAACTTCCTAGGATTTTCTGTCAAGTCGGTACATAAAATTTTACTTTCGAATTCACTGAACGCTTCACGCATCGCCCTCCTTACGCTAACTTTCACATCGTTTAGCTTCTGTTTGTTGAGAGGTTTTGGCTTCGTTTAAACTTGGAGTAAAGCTCTCTTTGCTTTCGCAGTAGTTTCCTAACCTTGTTGTTGAACCACGGTGGGTTTTTCCCGTCCCTCATAGTTTTACTCGGCACGTACCTGTCCAAAACGCATTTTACGATTGCCTTGAACATTTTCCATAATCACTCAACATTGTCAGTGCCGGAACAGAAATTTTCGTTTTGATCTGTTAGGTAGTCTGAAATCTGCCTTATATTACTCTTGCTAAGCAGATAAACCTTCCTCCCTTTTTGTATATTCCTATTAACTTCCATATTCAGGGATGCTGCAACGGCCTTATGATCACTGATTCCCTGTTCTGCACTTACAGAGTCGAAAAGTTCGGGTCTGTTTGTTATCAGTAGGTCCAAGGTGATATCTCCACGAGTCGTTTTTCTGTTTAATTGCTCGAGGTAATTTTCGGATAGTGCACTCAGTATAATGTCACTCGATGCTCTGTCCCTACCACATATCTGAGTGTCCCAGTGTATATCTGGTAAATTGAAATCTCCACCTATGACTATAACACGCTGGAAAATTTATGATAAATGTATTCCAAATTTCTCTTAGTTGTTCTGCCACTAATGCTGCTGAGTCGGGAGGTCGGTAAAGCGAGCCAACTATTAACCTCGCTCGGTTGTTGAGTGTAACCTCCACCCATAATAATTCACAGGAACTATTATCCACTTCTACTTCACTACAGGATAAACTACTACTAACAGCGACAAACACGCCACCACCGGTTGCATGCAATCTATCCTTTCTAAACACCGTCTGTGCCTTTTTAAAAATTTTGGCAGAATTTGTCTCTAGCTTCAGCCAGCTTTCTGTACCTATAACGATTTCAGCTTCGGTGCTTTCTATCAGCGCTTTAAATTGCAGTACTTTACCAACGCAGCTTCGTCAGTTTACAATTACAGTACCGATTGCTGCTTGGTCACAACATGTCCTGACTTTGCCCCGCACCCTTTGAGGTTGTTGTCCCTTCTGTACTTTCCCGAGGCCATCTAACCTAAAAAAAACCTCCCAGTCATAGCCATACAACCCCTGCTACCCGTGTAGCCGCTTGCTACATGTAGTGGACTCCTGACCTATCCAACGGGACCAGAAACCCACCAACCTATAGCGCAAGTAGAGGAATCTGCAGCCCACACGGTCGCAGAACCGTCTCAGCCTCTGATTCAGACCGTCCACTCGGCTCTGTACCAAAGGTCCGCAGTCAGTCCTATCGACGATGCTGCAGATGGTGAGCTCTGCTTTCATCCCGCTAGCGGGACTGACAGTCTTCACCAAATCAGATAGCCACCGGAAGCTAGAGAGGATTTCCTCCGATCCATAGCGACACACATCATTGGTGCTGACATGAGCGACCACCTGCAGATGGGTGCACCCTGTACCCTTCATGGCATCCGGAAGGACCCTTTCCACATCTGGAATGACTCCCCCCGGTATGCATACGGAGTGCACATTTGTTTTCTTCCCCTCTCGTCTTGCCATATCCCTAAGGTATACGCGCCTGACGTTGGAGCTCCCAACTACCAGTAAGCCCATCCTCTGCGACCGCCACGATCTTGCAGTCTGAGGGCAACATCTGGAACAGAACAAGCAGCCATGTCCGGCCGAAGATCAGTATCAGCCTGAGAGAGAGCCTGAAACCGGTTCGTCAGACAAACTGGAGAACCCTTCCGTTCAGCCCTCCAGAATATCTTTCGTCCCCTGCCACACCACGAGACGACATCCCTCTCTTCCACAGGTGAGGGATCAGCCTTAATGTGGGCAGTATCCCGGGCAGCCAGAGTCGCAGTCTGATCGGGGGATGCGTGGGACGAGCTGGCCGTCCCTGACAAACCCCCATCCGGACGCCCACAGTTATGCCTCAAGCTATGTGACCGAAGCCAACACTGCCCGAAGCTGGGAGCGAAGGGATGCCAACTCAGCCTGCACCCGAACACAGCAGTTGCAGTCGCTATCCATGCTAAAAACTGTTGTGCAAAGAACGTCTGAACTAATCTACAGAGCGCATAAACAATTCGACACAAAATTTAAATGGTTATTAAAATACAAGATTGCCTAATAGATGCAGTAATGCTGCTACTTGCGCACTGCTGACACACTGCTCGGCGGCGGAAGGAGACTACCCGATTTTACACTATTCAGGTACTAAAACGGGTTGTTACACTCTCAAATACTATAATACACCCGAAATTTATGAATTAAACAATGCAAGTACCAAAAACACCCAAAGAAATTAAGAATTAAACGATGTAACAAATAATTGAGATAGAGTATACGACTTGCTGCTGCAGCTGCTTATCCAACGGCGGCACTGCGTGATGGCTGTACAACAGTTAATATTAGTAAGGTAAAATACATAAATTGAAGGCCTTTTAAAGTATTATGTCAGAAAATGGGTTCTGAATACAGCCAGCTTTATTTTTATGGTAAAGCTCGATGGTTTTTAAGCGGTAAAGTACTAAAAAGAATGAATTGAGGAATGACATATTTTAATTCTTAACGGACAAAAGTCATTCTCTGGCAGACTGTTTCAGCAACGAACTGAAGATGGCTTACCTCATTGACATTTTGGGGAACTAGATGTTGTTAACACTTCACTTCAAGGTAGTAATATGTTGGAGTATAAATTGAGATCATACCGAAATTTCAGCTGAGGCAAAACCGAATGTAAAGTGTCTCGCTATATATGGTTCCTACACTTCAGTCACTCTTAGAGGACACAGATGAACTGTTACCTACAGTTGAGATAAGGCCTGCCATCTTGATCATCGTGTAACAGTATAACACTAGAGGCTCACTTCGAAAAGTATTTCAGCAACAATTTTTATCAATTTGTATGTATTAAAAAATCATTCAGACATGCTTTTGGACCATCATGTCTTAATATAAATGCACAAGATCAACTTATTGACCTCATTTGTGATACTTCATTGAAGAGTAAACTTAATGAAGAGCCTATGTTTGGATTTTGGATACATGCTCACTAAGGAATTCCCAATATTGAGCTAAAATGTAACGATGATCCTGATTTCTTTTGCAACAACGTACTTCTGTGAGACTGCTTATACAGTTTTGGCAGGTATGAAGTCAAACTGCTGCAGAGACAAAAATAAGCAAAGAACTTCGAGTGGCTGTTTATGCTATTATAGCACGTCTTGAGACACCTTTCTTTCTCAAAAGCGAGCTTCCACCACACTGAAATTCGTAATAAAATTTTTTATGCTCTTGTGATTGTTGTTTGCTGAATTGTAAATGTTGTTCATGTCAGAGGTTTTGGATAAATGAAAATGTGAAAAAAATTAACAGTTGTTCCGTATTGTCATAATAGTCTACGTACTTTTGGTTTCTGTTGCGTAAAATCCTTCGAAACAGAATTTAGAAAAAGAGAGAATAAGGCAAAGAAAATATACATAACGACTATGTTTATTAATAAAAGAGACTGGTTAGGGGTCTGATACTATTTTTCCTCCAAAAGGGGGTCCAGAAGCAAAAAGTTTGAGAACCTCTGTTATAGAAGAGGCTCATCCGCGATTAATACTGAGTTCGGGCACACGAAACATTGACAAATCTGCATGCCCTGAGGTAATGGAAATACACAGTAAAAGCATTTTATTTACTTACTTCATTGTACTAGTTAGATTCGCTTTATCGTTTGTGATCACTTCTGCCACGATTTCGATGTTTTTCCACGCCGCTTAAGCTTCAAGTATAGTCTTCTCAAGTTCTTCCTAAGCGCCACATTTCTGTGGGATATCAGAATCTAAACACTAGAATCACATTTTACATGACAGACAATGGGCTCAAGCAACGTATTTACTTTTTAAAACATTAAAATGTTTCTAATTGAAAGTGTGCAACCCTTTGTAAATATTTGTATAATAACTAACTTCGTGATTGGTTAGATATGGAAAAGTATTCGTTTTAGAAATCCTTGTTGAAACCAGTGATGTGAATATATTTTATATATTTAAGTGATCGTCAAGAAATTCATTATAATACAAAAACATGTCTCATTGGGATCCCATTGATTTCCTGAAACTAAATCATAATATCCATCAGAGATTTCTAAGAGCTTTTACATATACATAAAGACACATGACCGTCAATGTATATCCTTGCTATAAGTTAAATACACGGTTTCATATCAGAAACTGTTTGTCTATGCCTAGTAAATTCTCTTTTATGATTGATTTGCTGTTGTAAATGGTCATGGAAACAGAATACATTCGGAACACAGGCATCTTTTAGCTGTTCGATATCAACTTCTTGTGGACACGTGTAGCTATCTTTACAAAATGCATGTTGCAGATGACGCTATATGTCAACAGAGTCTATTATTCCCTTCGTACTGTACACATTAATTTCTTTAGAAGTTCTAGGGGTGAGTGAGAAAACATGGAAACATTTCAGATGTGTTTGTTGCAATATTTATGTTTTCCGAATGCCATTTTCTTTACAACATATTAAAGCTTACGTCATTTACATGTGGCACTGATATGCAATTCCTGTCGGCCATCGATTACTGCATCGTTTCGCAAAATAATTTTTAACCATTTTTGTCAAAAAATGACTGAGTCATTCTAAAGTTGCTATCAGAAACACTAAAAATAATTAAGGAATGCCCCTCTCCAATATGGCTCCCACATAAAAGTGGCCACGATTTTGTAGGAAAAGACAACTTTGAGTAGTCTTTCCAGTTTAGTGGTGAGCTCACTGTAATTACATTCGCCTCAGTGGTGTCACCTCGATTACAATTTTAATAGATCACGCTTCCGGCAGCTGGTAGTACGTTTCAGTACTCCTGGAAAAAACTAAGAAAAAATTTAGTTAACTTTTTAGATATTTCAGTATTTCTTTTTTAATTTCTCTCGCTTTTACCCCACATTATTTTATTTGTGAATTTTCTCTATGTAAAGTCGAAACTGATTTCCACTCGCAAAAGTATGCGTTCGTGAGCAAATCCTGAAAATGTCAACGAGAAGTGCAACCTGATGCGTGCCGCTCGAGGATAATAGGAGGGCAGGCGACTGTAGTTTAATCAGTTCGTCAAAGCAAGCTAATAGCTATCTGTCAGAGTTGAGACCGACTGCAGTGTTAAATTCACTGTTTCATCCATTTGTTTTTCAGCGATTTGTTTCGGAGTACGCTTGCAGCTATGCTTTCCCACTGAATATGTAGGATCATCTTCAGATCTTCTTCCAACGGACATCATCGTCGCTTCAGGATAAGACAATACTCTGACAAAACATATACTAATTTCCACCCTATTACATGGATAACATTCTTCAGCTAATGATATATGTGACACTAAGTACCACCACAGCTGCATCCTGAGAATATCTTTACTCCATCACAAAACTAGTTTCGGCTGCACATTACCGCCTTCTTCATCCTCCACCACTTCCTTGGAGCATTTACTGAAGGATCCTTGTTACTTGCACTCGTGGCCTAGCTTTCATCAGGAACCTATACTCGACACAGTGTTTCTCCATTGCAGTCACATTGGTTAGGTACAGTCGTGTTCAAAAGTATCCGAACGACCTGAATTTCATTTCGCCTGATTCACATGCAACCGACATAACACAGCTGTGCAGCAGGTCTTCTAATCGCTCCTTGGTACAGTCGTTTGACTATTGAAAATGGTTCCAACAAGTCACCACTAGAAAACACTGCTCTGCAACGCAATAACTCAAGATGTAAAGTAATACCACGATACTACAAATATCAGGGAACACCATATCACAGATAATACTGTCCTTAAGGCTTGTAAGCTCACAGTTATTACAATAAATGACGTACCTGATATGTTACCACTCTCATTATTACGCTAGGTAGGTAATGCACGTAGTAAGTTCGTCATATTCATGATTTACTCCTGGAAGTAACATACCGTAGTCATTATTTAACACAAAATGACATTAAAAATTTAATTTTTTCACGAGTAGCTAGTTGAGAATATGTACGAACTTCAAATGACACGACGAACCGTCTCGTTCTGCATACCGATTCAAACCCAGGTGATGCAGACTAAGCAAAGATTTCGTGACTGACGGAAACTAACCGTCATTCCTGATTAGGCATACAGAGAGTGATATACCTCGACATTAGACAATATCAGTTAAAAAATATCAACTTTAAATTACATAACGCAGACATTTTTAACGGACGCGAATTCCTACCCAGCATCTACTGTCCCTGTTAAAGAACTACGATAGATGTTAAATATTGCTTCTTCACAAGTAACGTACTTGAAATGCCGTGTGGTCAAGGTTTCTGTTGGACAGCGATTCGAGCCCAGAATCTAATCGGATTGATATCAAAGTAAAATCAACTGTAACATATCGGATTTTCTCGGCAGTAACGAGATGATTTAACTGATATTACGGGACGGAACATTACTTTTTCCTTACCAGGACTCCAACCCGGCCCTATAGCTGTTGTATTCTAGAGAAAAGGAACGTTAAATATGGGTTTGTTGCAACAGCAGCGACATGTGAGCATGTTTGAACTAGAAATAATATGACGAAGAGTTCAGTGCTGACTGGGAATAGAGCCCCACACATATCGTTGTTGACTGTACACAAAGGGGCGTCAACTACCGAATTTTTCTCCACCAGCAGCTCGGAATAACATCTTGAACTTACAATGATCTCGCAAATAGTTCTGTGTCTCAGTGGGAGTCGAAAACGTCAAATATCGTAATTGTTGACAATGAATGAAAATACATTAAACATCAAAATTATTATCCACCAGCAGGTAGGTGTTCTCATGCTAGATCAGTTTTGAACAAACAACAAATTGTAACCGAGCTGTATTGTCACGATGTGATCAACTTCCGCGTTAAGGGCGGTCTGAGTGCCATTCTCAGCTCAGAACCAATTTTATCGACATACAGAATCTCAAATAAAAGATGGAATAAGTGTCCTGTGACCCTACATTACGTTTGCTTCGTCACTAGAAATAAATAACTAGTATAAGAAAGGCTACTGGTGACATAGTTACTACATGTCGCCACGGCAGACTTTATTGTGGTTCAAACTAATTTCTACTTGGTGGAGGAGGAATGTCATTTTTAATGTGTATATCAGACCACAGTGGCATTATGTCTTCTTTACTTGGTGTAGCCAGAAGAGAATGGAATCTGTCTCTCCCTATATAAAATCATTGACAGAAATTCAAATCGAACCCAGACTGTAGGTATGTGAACTTATCATCAGTCCAACAGACCACCAAATCCTCCTCTCCATGACTAATTTTTCTATCATAACGCCATTGCGCCACATTGGCTGAGAATTATGACACACAGGCCCCCTGTAGTAATTTGCAGCATGTTCAGTAAATTCATCTACTTGGTTGACTGAATCACCATGAACTAGCTGCTTCGGCTACCCAGTGCATACATTCGACTCTATTTTGTAATCACCGAAATAAAATCACGTAACTGCCACCTACACAGAACAGTCAACACTGTAGGATGCAGAAATTTAAATAGGAAGTGTTCCTTTCCACTTCAGCTACTGTATTGCGCTTTCTCTTTGTTGATAACGTCGTGCAGTGCAAAAGATAAGCTGCAACTGTTTGTCTCTCTGAAGTCTAGACCCGGTTATCTGCATTATCTCATAGCGGAGTAGAATGCAGAAGTTCTGGAGGAATTGTTGAGTTTGTGGTAAGTGTCGCACATTGTAGATAAGATGTCGCGAGTTCGAGTACATTCACTGCTACGTTTTTTAAAACAAATTCTGCTGTCTGCTAAAGTTATCAATCTAATGGATCTTTGAATATAATCCCTTCACTTATCAACCCAAAATAGTCGCATGTGAAAAAAGGGCTAACTTCTGCGACATTTTGTTCTCTTCAGGCTTAATAGACATCCGGGGAGCAGATGCATGGGGAGAGCGCATCGTGCCAAAATATGTCAGAAAAGTATTTTGTTCATTAGCTGTCGTGTGGTAGTGGCATTTTATTCTTCTACAAACCTTGTTTGACAGCTTTAACTCAGAACAAGTTTTCTACATGCATGCAACCAATAAACTGCATGTTCATTGTCAGAACTGTTATAGATAACATCAGAGAATTCGCATATATGCTTGATGATTAATATCTCTTTCATATTTACTATTGCTTTAACAACATTAAAGGAAAACTTACGAAAATTGTGCACTGTGTTATAAGCTACGACAATGTTTAAGCGAATCGTCTTAACGGCACTTAATCCTGGTTTGTGAATCGTTTACCTGCCCTACTCAGCCACATTTCGCTGGTTGTAAAGCAAAAAGCTTACTGACAAATTTCACAGAAGGGAAAGGAGGACGAAATGACTCCCACTGGAAGGTCATGTAGTTTTGTTTCAATGATTGCAAAATCAAGTAAAACGAACAGTCAGGTTGTCAGTGTAAGCACATTACTGTTGTCAGTATGATGTTGCAGTGCCTAGAGCCTGTAATGATAAAGGGCCCGTTTAGGTCAGGCATATTATTTAAAGAAGTGGAAGAGAGAGCACCACTAAATTTTGCAACCTGTATGAAATGCATACATACGGAAATTACTGTTACAGTGTACTTATGGAGCCAAATGAGTAAATTGCGTATTTTCCAGTGAGGGAGAGCACTGGCAAATAGTCTTCGCTACATTAGGTTACTTAAAATGGTGTCACTCTGAGCTAGAATATATGGTCAGCGACTAAGTGTAAGGTCAATGAGTTGGATGCGAGTTTTGCAACTATGAAATACTTTCCTACATTATAGAAGCGAATATTAAGTTTGAACTATTATGCGAAAATTTTGTACTTGGATAGCTTAGAATGAAAATCTTTCTGTTTTTTGTAAAGCAAAACAATTGATTTTCTAAAACATTGTCTGTCATACACAACTTGAAGCATGTCATGTCGACCAAATCATATGGAAGAACTGACAGCGACGTATATCGAAAGGCAGTACGACCCCTTGGCTTTTGTTTTGGCAGTATTCGACAGCCATTTCTAAGTGCAAGTAAATGAAGAGAGGCAGCGCGTTTTTGTTATCAAGTAACGTCTTCATCAATTACTTTAGCTTTGATGTATTCTTCGAGTAATTGCTTATGTTCGATATTAACATGAAAAGGATTCCCCAAGCAGGGAAAGAACCTGTTCTTGGGAAACTACTTATATAATGACCAAAAGGCATTAAATGATCTTCAAGCACATATGTTGCAGCAGCAGTATGAAGAAAATGATAGTAATAATGACGGTTATAATCGAATTATTCGGTAACTTCACACTTCACAGTATATTTTCTCGAACTAAGAAATTTGCTGAATTTGTGAAAATTTCAAAATGTAGCCTATGATGCCTAGAAGAGCCTTTACAGCCTGCTGACATTAGCATAGCATAATCTCCGCGTCAGATGCTTGCTTCTATGTAACCATTGAATAGACTCGCATTTTTCCACCGTGACTAATTTTGTAAGCTAACCACTCATCTGTTACAGCACACTCCTGGGGCTGGGAAATGTCGCCACAATGCTCTGGTGGAACGAACTATCACAGGTGCAATGCGTGGGTTCAGGAATTTACTTTTAAGAGGCACAAACGGGTTTGCTTTACCTATGGTAAACCCCAAGGGAAAGGTGTTATAATCCAGAATCAGCATTAAAAATCACGTTCCTTCATTACCAACTGGGCAGAGCCGGTTTACGTTGGGAAATGACATAGCGGAAGTCATGGTAAAGAAAAATACAATCGCCAGTAAACTTACTTACATTAGAAAATTTTATTTTATTTCATGAACCGATAGCCATTTAAAGAAACAGGGCTGTTATTTTACTGATACTTGATTGAACTACAGACGTTGAAAAATTTGGTGCTGGACTGTGATTCGAATTCGTATCTCCTCTTTCGAGGATCTGAATCTCTCGGAACAGTATAGTTCAATTATTTCGTTCTTTTTCCAAAGACTGCAATCTTCTCTAGGTCTCCTCCAAAGGTAAGTATGTGGGTCCGAATAATGATCCAATGCAAAAATATTCATAATGTCATTTCAATCTCATCGGCCTGCTAGTGAAAATTAACGTCCATTTTTAATGTCTGTTTATGTTTTGCCAACAATCGCATTAGGTGCCGTTATTTCTGGTGAAACACACACACATCTTACTGTTGGTGAGTAAGCAGCTGATACTTAAGATATATTCGTGGATACACAGTAGATGTGCAGTTCGATTGTCGCTTAGGCACGAAAGTTTGTATCCTTGATTTAGATTCAAACACCTAGCAGCTGGTAAGAGAAACCGATACGTAACATTTGAGTTTACTTAGTTAACAATCCGATTATGTGTTGGGTTCGTATCTACGTCACAGAACTCCATATCATGCACTTCATCTTTAAATGAATGCACATTTTGTTACTTCAGAATGGAGGTATATCAAACATCTTTCGTGGTTAGTTAACAGGGACGAAAGGGTCTTGATAGGAGTCCCGCTTTATTACAAAACGGTTTATTACAAAAATTGTCGTCTTTTATTGTCAAGTTTAGATTTGGTTACTGGAATTGGCAAAAGTTTCGGTAATTCATGACTCTTCACTGCTAATTGTCAATATGACATGATTACATTAGATTAATTCTTGTTCCATAGATCACGAATACATCATTTTGTAATGATGTGGAACGTGTTATTTTAATGAAAGATTCCTTTACATACCATGATTCAATTTCTTTACAACAATTTTTTACTCTCTCTTTCTCTTTATCATACTTTTTGATTTTTATCTCTGTCTCTCTTTCTCTCTCTGTCACACATACAAACACACACACACACACACACACACACACACACACACACACATTCTTTTCTTTATTTTTATTTGTTTGTTGTGTTCGACTATCAGTGAGGCACGAAAATTTCTGTGAATGAGTTCTTAGTTTTGAGTACACTTACGAAACAAATATAAAAACAACTATGAGAGTTACTGATTTATGATGCTTAGTTTGCAGGCAGTTCTGAGTATTATTAGTAACTACGCTCCAGTCCCTAAACCTAGTTACAGATATGCGAATCAGCCGCATTACGTATTCCAGGCCGCCACAGCCGCGACTTGGAGAAGCCAGCTATGGTCTCTTCCCAGCCCGCTGTAGACTCACATCGGTTCGTCTTCTTCCTGCTGGTACTGTAACTGGGATTTGGAAACAAGGCAGGGTATGTTTGGCAGCTCTGTGATCGATGAGTTACTTCCTGGTGTGCACGGAAATAAGTCTCAAAGTTCACTTGATTTTACCTGTCATTTCCATTGAATAATATGAGTTATTATCGCTTGAGGTGTAATAAAATGTTGTAAATTTACGGCTTTCAGCCCTTCAAATTCGTTGCACGTGGAAATCGCAACTAACCTCTCCCTTTTAAATAGCGGTTTACAAGTTCTACCAAGCATTGGCCTCGTAAGACGAAGTTAAGACACATACCTCTTCGCCAGCTCATTGGGAACGTCCTGACCTGTGAAAAAGCGTCTGTCATGGTTCGCAGTTCCAGTCTCACTGACTCCAATGTGTTTACCCTTCTGTGAAAGAGCTACAAGCAGTCAGATCACACGTCGATATGGAAATCGCAAGAAAATACTTTCGGCTCATAGTGCAATGGTGAGAAATTTAAAATATTTGCACAACAGGTAACGCCTTTTTCCGGTGCTGGCAAGAAAATTTTGCGTTCTAGGAATATGTGACTTTATTAATGAAATGCCACATTTGTATACCCCTTGAGTATGTCACAGCATACCAATTAAATACATATCCAGTCAAAATCTAAATGAGTAGTATTTTACTAATTCGTGTCCATAGAGGCACGCTTGTGTATAGATACTCAGTTTTATTAAAACAGACTTTCGTTGTAAGGTTATCGTGGGTAGTTTTATTTAATTTCTTATAACACAGTGCACAATTTTCGTAAGTTTTCCTTTAGTGTTGTTAAAACAATAGTAAACATGAGAGAGATATTAATCATCAAGCATATCTGCGAATTCTCTGATGTTATCTATAACAGTCTGACAATGAACATGAAGTTTATTTATTGCATGTTTGTGTGACTAAAATACTTCTATTGCAGTTCGTCGTCGTCGCCTGGGAATGGGGGGGGGGGGGGGGGGGTGATGACAGGAGTAGGAGGTTCGTTACAGACTGTGCACGACACGTTCCCACCGCCTCACTCTCCAGAGCGACAATGGAGCCAACGTTATGTTCCAGCATCCTGCTTCTGCGTACACAGAGCAGACTGGACTGCTGATGGCGTACACAGTACAGACCACACCGAGCAGATAGTATTCAACACTGAATGTTATCTGAATAAATAAAAATAAGACTGAAATACTGTTTCTGATTGTAAGAGATGAGCTACTGTAATAAATGAACTATCGTGATGAAACTTGTTCTGCTGTAAAGCGAAGGCAAAGCTGCAATTCAATAATAATTACTTGCTATAACGTAAAGGGATGTATTTAATACTGTATAAGTTAACAATCTGACTGCAAGGATTTTTAACAGTATAAACTGCCAGAATAATGAACTTTGTCATAAAACCTATGACAATTAGTTTCGCAAAACTGATCCCAGAAATAAAACTGATCCACAGCTCAGAAAAATCTGTCTCTGAACGACATAATTTGGCCCTGACTGAATAAAAAAGAATCTGTTCTGCGCAAATCTGCATAACGCGTTGCAGTATGCACGTCTTGTGCACCGCTATGCTACCGCTGCAAATTACTGTATCCACACAGATACACTCGTGAGGTGCAATGATTTATCTGTAAGCTGCAAATCGGAACACACTTGGTTCCTTTTCTACTTTCGAAACAACCACGATCAATAAAAATTTGTAAGAGAAAAGTAGGTGAAAAGTGGCTCTGCTATAATAAAAGAATGACTGTAAACATGTTACCTTACAATTCCTCTTCACGTAAATAAAAGATCCCATTACACTTCTTTCTTCTCATAGCAGTTACCATTACATAATCACCTTAATTAAACACATCAATAAATCGAGACTTTATATTTGAAACGTAACATGACAACTGCTTCCTCACTTTAAGACAGCTACCACTATCTGCCACTGTGCCTTCGCACACACCAAAGGTAATAATCTAATTTCGGCGATACAGCTTTACAACATTTCTGCTCTCTCACCATCGATTCAGATACCAAAATCACAGGTGACATCTGTCAACACTTTAAACGACATGTAGCAACTTCCTAGTAGCTTTCGGTTGCCTTTTACCGCTAGCCAGTGTCAATGGCCATGTCGCCTAGGTTACACCGGTTCTTGGTAGAACACCGTTAATATGCACCCTCGGTCCTAGCTGGATAACGGTCCAGATATACCCCATGCTGTTCACAATTCTTCCTTTGCCTTCACAACAGAAGGGACATGAGGGTTGATGACGTTAAGTGTTCTGGATTAAATTCAGAATCCTTTGACGTGTTTCGTGAAGTGAGGCCATGCGGCAATGTTGCTGGTTATTCGTCCGTCGGATTGGGACACAAATCTCAGCTGTTATCTTGGTGCTATTTAAGAGAAGCAGTCTACGAATCTGCAGTAGGTTTCACCCTCAACCTTCTGTCATCGTAACTGAACACAAAGACACACGGTACTACACTAACCACACACGTTATACAGCCATGTACACTTGACAGTTACACTTAACTACATGCAACGAACGTATTTCGAGAAGGAAAGGTGGCTATGGGTGCTACGATATATCTACATCTACATGGATACTCTGCAAACTTTGGCACAGGTTTCGTTGAACCACCTTCACAAATCTCTATTATTCCAATCTCGTATAGCGTGCGGAAAGAATGAACACCTATACCTTTGCGATAACACAAACCGTGCTGCCTTTCTTTAAACTTTCTCGATGTACTCCGTCAGTCCTATCTGGTAAGGATCCCACAACGCGCAGGAGTATTCTAAAAGAGGAAGAACAAGGGTAGTGTAGGCAGTCTCCTCAGTAGGTCTGTTGCATTTTCTAAGTATCCTGCCAATAGAACGCAGTCTTTGGTTACCCTTCTCCACAACATCTTCAATGTGTTCCTTCCAATTTATGTTGTTCGTAATTGTAATACCTAGGTATCTAGTTGAATTTACGGCTTTTAGAATAGACTGACTTATCGTGTAACCGAAGTTTAACGATTTACTTTTAGCACTCATGTGGATGACCTCACACTTTTCATTATTCAGGGTCAACTGCCTCTTTTTGCACCATTCAAATATTTTTTCTAAATCGTTTTGCAGTTTGTTTTCATCTTCTGATGACTTTATCAGTCGATAAATGACAGCGTCATCTGCAAACTACCGAAGACGACTGGCCAGATTGTCTCCCAAATCCTTCAAATAGATAAGGAACAGCAAAGATACAGCTTTACCTTAGGGAACGCCAGAAATCACTTCTGTTTTACTCGATGACTTTCCGTCAGTTACTACGAACTGTGACCTCTCTGACAGGAAATCACAAATCCAGTCCCATAACTGAGACGATATTCCATAAGCACGCATTTCAGTGCGAGCTGCTTGTGTGGTACAGTGTCTAAAGACTTCCGGAAATCCAGGAATATGGAATCGATCTGAAATCTCTTGTCAATAGCACTCAACACTTCACGTTAGTAAAGAGGTAGTTGTGTTTCACAGGAACGATGTTTTCTAAATCCATGTTGAATGTGTGTCAATAGAATTCATAGTTTTCGAACATAATATATGTTCTAAAATTGTGCTACATAACGACGTTAACAATATGGGCCTGTAATTTAGTGGATTACTCATATTACCAATTTTGAATATTGGTGTGACCTGTGCAACTTTCCAGTCTTTGGGTACGGATCTTTCGTCGAGCGAACAGTTGTATATGATTGTTAAGTATGGAGCTAATGCATCAGCATACTCCGGAGGAACCTAATTGGTCTGCAGTCTGGACCAGAAGACTTGCTTTTATTAAGTGATTTAAGTTGTTTCACTACTCCGAGGATATCTACTTCTACGTTTCTCATGTTGGCCGCTGAAACCACCTTTCCAATTTAGGTGGCTGAAACTGCCCTTTGGGGCATACCATACAACATTGTGTAAGTAGGCTGTTTAGGTTTTTTTATTGGTAACGCCATGTAGCGCTCTGTATGAAGATCACTGGCTGTGGTGTGTGCAGTCTGTGGCTGGTTGGCATTGTTGTAATACTCGCCATTATAGTGTTGGGCAGCTGGATGTTAACAGCGCGTAGCGTCGCGCAGTTGGAGGTGAGCCACCAGCAGTGGTGGATGTGGGGGGGAGAGATGGCAGAGTTTTGAAATTTTGTAAGACTGGATGTCATGAACTGCTATATATAATATGACTTTTGAACACTATTGAGGTAAATACATCTTTCATTTGCTAACTATACCTATCAATAGATAGTGCCTTCAATAGTTTGAATCTTTTATTTAGCTGGCAGTAGTGGCGCTCGCTGTATTGCAGTAGTTCGAGTAACGAAGATTTCTTGTGAAGTCACTGATTTGTGCAAGGTATAGGTTAATGTTAGTCAGGGCCATTCTATTGTAGAGATTTTTGAAAGTCAGATTGCGTTGCACTAAAATTACTGTATGTCAGTTTAAGCACAGTCATGTATAATTTTTCTAAGGGGACGTTTCAGTTGTTTCACCGGTAGCCGCCGTGTAGTTTGCTGCTCTGCATTATGTAAAACATTGTCTGTTACCCGATATGTAATTTACTCTACACAAGATGTCTTTAATAGTGGTAGCTCAAATCTCTGACCATACGAGGAATCGAAACCCGTCTCTCCTGCCTTGCAGTCAGCCGCAACGACCAGTTTTTATCTTATTTGATATTAAAGTTGTAGCTTTGTGATTCTCTTCGAAACAACTCTGCATACCAGAGCTGGCCGCGGCGTGGCAAACAGCCGGATGAGCAGGCAGCGAGCCGGTTGAAGCGTTGTTTGTCTCGATTTATCGCGGTGCTCCTCGGAATAGTCGGTATATTTCATTTAGTATTGCGCATTTTTCGGTCAACACAACCAATTTAACGTCGGTGCAATTATGGTTACAGTGTTGTTTATCCTTCGCTGTTTATTCGTGGTATGAAGGAAGTTCACAGGTCCAATGGCTGAACAAACAGATTTAATCTAGCTGTCTGTCGTTACAAGCCTTTAAAACTGAATAGACAGAGGAGACGAACGTGCGTTTTCAGTATCTATTATGCAGTAGCACAATCGAGCGATACTGCAGATTTGCTATCAAACGACATTACAATACTGTGCAGAAAGAATTCAAGGGTCAGCTAACAATGAAAGAGCAAATAATTACAATAATCGATAGACAGGATTCATTGTTCTGTACATCAATAAGTAGTGTGTGCTAAATTTACAGGTACGCTGCACGTGAAGAAATTGGCAGTGCAAAGTCGCAAGCATTATTCCATTGTCGATTGGAACAGTTTTAGTTGGTGCAGAACTATGCATGTAGAGACGTTGCATACAACTGCAAAGTACTTTGGTTAAGGAAAGGGCATGCTTGAAACGATTTTTCGATTCAAAACCAACTATTGTGAAATTTATGAAAGAATGGAGGACTGCAGGAACGGAATTAGATTATCCAGAAGGGATTGACACCTTCCATTTTAAGCATATTTGACTGCACACTGCCATGGTACTACACTACTGTTCAAAGTGCCGTTCAAATGGCTCTGAGCACTATGGGACTTAACATCTGAGGTCGTGAGTCCCCTGTCATGAGTCCCATAGAACTCAGAACTACTTAAACCTAGCTAACCTAAGGACATTACACACATCGTGCCCGGGGCAGGATTCAAACCTGCGACCGTAGCAGCAGCGCGGTTCCAGGCCGAAGCGCCTAGAACCGCTCGGCCACCAAAGTGCCGTTAATGCAAACAAGAGGTTACCGAGACGTGTAACCATTGGCACCCCATACCATCACGCCGGGTGATACGCCAGCATGCCGATGACGAATACACGCTTCCAATGTGGGTTCACCGCGATGTCGCCAAACACGGATGCCACCATCATAATGCTCTAAACACAAGATTCATCCGAAAAAATGGCGTTTTGCCATTCGTGCATCCAGGTTCGTCGTTGAGTACACCATCGCTGGTGCTCCTGCCTGAGATGCTGTGTTAATGGTAACCGAAGCCATGGTCTCCGAGCTGATAGTCCATGCTGCTGCAAACGTCGTCGAACTGTTCGTGCAGCTGGTTGTCTTGCAAACGTCCCCATCTGTTGACTCAGGTATCGAGACGTGGCTGCACGATCCGTTACAGCCTTGCGGATAGGATTTCTGTCATCTCGACTGCTAGTGATACGAGGCCGTTGGGATCCAGCATGCCGTTTCGTATGTATTACCTTCCTGAACCTAACGATTCCATATTCTGCTAACAGTCATTGGATCTCGACCAACGCGAGCAGCAATGTCGCGATACGATAAATAACAATCGCGATAGGCTACAATCCGACCTTTATCAAAGTCGGAAATGTGATGGTACGTATTTCTCCTCCTTACACGAGGCATCACTACAACGTTTCACCAGGCAACGCTAGCATTTTTAATGGCCAATAGTGTATATTGGAGGTGAGAAACAATATATTTCTAATCTGATGAGAATGATTTTAAAAAGAAAACGGCATTGAAGAATGGACAAATTCACTGGCGTTAAAGGAAAAGCGAAGTTTGAAGAGTCCATTGTGACGTTTAAAGAATTATATGGACGGTTTTCTAAAATCTTTATGATACTGTTAATCTAACATCGATTTTCGTGGTTATTTCGAGATCATTTGTCGTTTCAGCTCAAAGTGCTCCACTGCAAGTGCAGATGTAACGGACTGATCTGCAATGTAATTTCTGTGTTACATACAAATAATTTTACTTTAAAACTACTCAGGCTGTTTGCACTGATTTCCTCATAGAGACTTTCTTCCTCTCCGTAATGAGGTTGCGAAAGTGCTAAAACAAGTGTGTAAAAAACCTCTTCTCGGTTATGAAACTATGTTTCACGTTTATATGGCTACTTGAGTGTGAAAATTTGTCCGCGTTCCGACAGTTTGTACAAGATAAAAATTGTATTATGTATTATATTAATTATATTATGTATTCAGAACGTGAATGATAATTAAATACATAATAATGAAAATTAGTTTTTTTGTAATCTACGGTGTTGATCAATACGACGTATAAAACCAAGTAGTTTGCGGTGAAATGATGTGTTCCTCTCTTCCCTCTGCTATAGCTCAGAAACCATGCCAAGGCAATGGTGTAAACGTGCAGTTCAACTGAGCGATATGGCACTCGTGCCAGTCCAAAACTCCTGAGCGGAATTCTTATAGGTCCTGCCGTATGTTCTTCAGTTTAAGGCACGTAGACACTATCCCAAAGAACGCGAACGAATGACAGCCAGTCGATTTGGCCTACGTTAGTCACCAACGCATCGGCCTGTCATCCTCGCTAAAGTACGGGATTGGAACCAAATTATTCAATCACGTGGAATCGCTTGTTGCTGACAAATTGTCCAGGTGGCTCCCATTTTGTTAATGTTACGAAGTGTTCTCTTAATAACAGTTTCATCGGCCAGTATTAAGGGGGAAGAAGAGGATTTAGCAGTCGTCGCACAAGCAACATTAATTTTACTACAAGAAACTGATCTTCAGGAAAGTAGCAAAGGAAGAAACAACACTGGTGGACGACAAGCTCTTTTGAAAAGTAGGGAGCAATGTCATTGGACAGATTAATGTCTACGTTAAAGCTGAGTTGAAATACTGGCTATTGCATAATTTTTTACTATTGAGAGCTACGAATTTCAATTTGTTATTGAACTGTACAGGCTCCTCTTTTAGGTCACTTACCAGCAGCAAACTTTCTAACGCCTCACTTCTTGCTGTCCGAGTGCCTAATCCTTTCAATTTGTTTTTACACTCGCAGTTCGTAGGGTCCCATAAACATTCTGGTTCACGATAAAACCATCAGCTTTAATGCTATCTCCCTATTCTACTCTATACTCCCACGTTTTTATGCACTAAGTACATACCCGTTCAACAGACGCCGTTAATCGCTTCTGAACCAACGAAAATTGTAACCAGCGGCCACGCTAGGAGATCGTTCAAAAGCCCAAATCACCGCCAACGCTTTGATGTTACCGCCCGGAGCCCGAACCGAAACCAAGGCCAACCACATCGTTGGCTCCGATTTGTCACCCGTACACACAAACGAAGAGGACCTGTTTCCCTGGAATTTCGCTCACTGAAAGAGCAGTCAAAATAAGCGAAAACGAGTCTCGGCCTATTAGTAGAGACTGCACCGTTCCTAAAAAAACGATGGGTCAAAGTTTTCGAAGTAGTGTTTATGCCATTCACTGCCCAATATCCACAGTCGAAATGGTGGCTCATTCATGCGGCCCATGGTTTAAGCTCCATGTTGGTAATGCACTTATTGTTAAAAACCAATTAACATCCAAGAACACAAAAAATATTTTTTATTCAAGACAACCGGTTTGGAAAGTCTTGGCTATTATCTTCTGGTCTTGAAAGTTTTTGTGGTAAAACATGTTTATTTTACGCAAAACCTCATGCACAAGATGTCAAGTGGATAAAACTCAGCACAATACAAATGTTTGTTGTCGCTAACATTTATCATGTGCTCAGTTTTATCCACTTGACATCTTGTACTTGAGGGTCGGGGAAAAATGAACATATTTCACTAACAAGAAGAAAAATTCTTGAGACCTGAAAATAGCAGCTATGACTGTTGAAGCCAGCTGTTTTGAATAAAAAATTTTTTGTCCGATCTTGGCATTTGAATGGTTCTTAACATTTAAAATAGCTCACCCTTCCATACTCTCATAATGAAAAAATTCAACCAGTTATTGTTCTTATTTATTTTTTCTGTTTTCCGTTACGTGCCCACATCCATAGAAGATTGCTACACTAACGTATCTTATCTGGATATAAGAGCACTATATTAATTGAAAAATTACGACAGGATTTCACATTATTTATTATATGACATATGTGTGTATGGTGTGTTGAGAGATTACAACCTTTTTAAGTTCTCATATTGTGATATTTCACTCTCGTATCAATTATCATTTTAATTCTTATATTCTGTTCATATGTATATCGTTCAGAAAGGCAGGTTCGTCACAGTGGCGTTTCTCCGTATGAGTCTAGCTTGGGAGAGAAAAGTTGTTAACATTGTTGAATATTCCACGTTCTGGCAATAATTTCGTGGAAAACCGTGCATAACGGATCAGTTTCGAACTTTCGAACACTCCTGCTTGTATTGATGATGAATCAAGATATACTACCAAAAAATGACCGAAAACCATTTCAAATAATTTTCTCTTTTTTTTCTTTAATTTATTCATCTGATAGACAATTAGTAGACGAATACGGACGACACTATATCAACATACAATGGAAAACATTCTTTTAGTAATCTTTTACAGACATGGCTATATAAATTAAAAACGAAAATGAAAGTAATAACCAGTTTTATAACACACAGCGAAAAATTAAAAAAGAAGCAACAGTAATCACTGTACCGCTACTTCACGATTTAAAGGGGTACACAGAACTTCGAAAATACCTAGAAAACCTCGATCGTCATTTTTCCAGAAAAGATCGAATGTCTACAGTTAATCCCAAAGACGTTTTAGCTTATTTTGGCCCGTCTTCCACTGAGTGACGTTTTTGGGAAAACGAGCTACGTCACTTAGTGTGTTCTCCTCGTAAGTAAATTTCGGCAACGGAACGGTTGGTTGTCCTTCGTTCGCTGTCATGGTCTAATGTGTACTCGCTTTATTTAGATGTAGTTGGCCAATGATGTTGTTCCATTCGGTCTCCACCGCCACTCTATTTTCTTGATACACACACCTCAAAGAAAGGTTTTCATCACCTCGATTGCGAGAGTTCCGGAATCTGTACAGAAAATTGTAATAGAGATCAAAATAAACATCATTTCCGCCATTTTTATTGCTCGTGAAAACCACACATTGTATCTTATACCACCATACAGCGAGTCCTTTAAAGGTGGCGGTACATACTGCTGGAGCGATGCATGTTATCGATAGTTCCTGTCTCTCTGTATCTCGTCCATGCCCGAGCAACATCGCTTTAGTTCACTCCGAGACGCCTGGACACTTCATTTGCTGATAGCCCGTCCTGGTACATAGTAACAATCCGGACGTTACCGAACCACGGTATTGACCATCTAGGCATGATGAAAATACAGACATCACGAGCCGTGTACCTCCTTCCTGGTGAAACGACTGGAACAGAGCGGCTGTCAGACTACCTCCGTCTTATAGGCGCTGCTCATGCTTGATTGTTTACATCTTTGGCCTGGTTTAGTGACATCTCTGAACAGCCAAAGGAACTGTGTCTGATACAATATCCACAGTCAACGTCTATCTTTAGGAGCTCTGGGGACAGGGGTGATGCAAAACTTTTCTTGATGTGTATATTTACCTGATAGTTATCGTGCTCTGATAATGTATCTGACGTCGTCTAGCAGGATTATTAAGGTCTTTCTGGTACAAAGATAGTGTCTTTTCGTGGCAAAAGAAACATTGGCTACAACTATGAGGATTTATGACATTACATACGTGTAGTGTAGTTTATTAAAGAGGTCCTTATTTATGTTCTAGGTAGGTAAACTCTGCAGAACGTCGTTCCAGTCGTATGACCGACATGTACAGAGACGCGGCTGCTTTCCCCGCTGCCGTCGCGAGTTCAGTTTGGTGGCCGCTTGAGGCGGCCGCCGCCACGCCTCCACCTGCCCGCTGGGCCGCTTCCGCCCCCGCACTTGCCGGGCCTCCACTGTACCGGCGAGGCGTCCCCGAGCACCAGACTACGCATTCATTTAAAACGTCCTCGGGGGAAGCTGCGCAAACTTTCCCCATCTTTCAATTCACGCTGCCAAAACTTCCTCCACGAAACTTATTAAGGAAACTTCTGCAGTCACACAGCAGCGACATTAATTTTCTTGCCAGTCAGCCTCAACCCACTTCCTTCTACCACCACCTCCCCAATCCACCCTCCATCACTTTTCTTATCTCATTTTTAATTCAGATCTTTACAAATTTGTAGTAGCCAAATTGAGTTGTACTTACGTGCTTGTGCTGCAGGGAAATGACACAGATTTATTTTCACGTCTTTCCTATTGGTATTTCAATTTTCCTCAGTGTTGTTTTAATCTTGCTTCGTTACTTTCCCTTTCGGTGGGGGACACATTTGCATACAAATGCCGGGGGCGCGCCGAAGCCACTTAATTAACTACCCGGCCAGTCCCGCCCTCCCTTCCGCCGCCGCTCGAAACTAGTTTCGCAGCACATTTAGGTTCGCTGCCACAACAAACCCGATGTGGCGTCATAGAGTTGTGACTCTGAGTGCTACAGTTTATTCCCAGATCAATAACATACATTTGACATAGGCTCCATATTTATCTGTAGCCCTTTGAAATTGGGTTCAACAAATATTTGACCGTCTTACAACTGTTTAAACGATTGCGAGAATAATTCAATTTCACTTGAGCAGTTACTTCGCAGAAAGTTAACCCTTAACTCACTAGAGGAGTTTTCTGTAACCTATACGGCGGGATGAAGTCTCCGGGTACCCTATTTTTAACCCGAGATTTAAGATGCAAATCATTTGAAAATTTTAATTTAAGTTACACAATATTTGTTATTACATTTGTTTAAGTATTGTTTGATATCCCACGCAGTATTTTACATTTTATCACACGAAAGGCCGGCCGGAATTGCCGAGTGGTTCTAGGTGCTACAGTCTGGAACCACGCGACCGCTACGGTCGCAGGTTCGAATGCTGCCTCGGCCATGGCTGTGTGTGATATCGTTAGGTTAGGTAGGATTAAGTAGTTCAAGGTTCTAGGGGACTGATGACCTCAGAAATTAAGTCCCATAGTGCTCAGAGCCATTTGAGCCATCACACAAAATCACATACTTTTAGGCGGATTGGTAGGTAGTAAGCATTAACGTACTGTTAGGGTACTGAATTTGACACTTTGAAAAATTACAGTACCTATGTAGGAAGCATATGTGCATATAAAATATCAAGGTGTAACTTCCCCACAAATATGTCACTCTGGATGTACTAATGAAAGTCTGCAAAACTGACATTCATTTCGGGGATATACAATTTTATTTACTACCACTTAGAACACATTTGATATTAACCAACGCTTGGGGGAAACACAAATTTCCCCAGCAACACTGTCCTATTTTTCCTTTGAATGATGCTATTGTTCAGTAGCGGAATTGTGATCACTCACTTTTACAAAATCATCGGCTGTTTCGTTTATATCTTGATATATGTCGCTGACCTCTTTCTCCATCTGCCCCAACAATTTCATCGAAGTTAGGATCGTCAAGACTGACATTTTCGTGAGAAAACTTTATAAGCCATACCGAAGAGAACAGGTACGCAGTTTACGAGGTGCGGTCAGGAGACTCCAACACGTATCAACAACAAAAAAAGGTGATAATACAACCGACTGCAAATATTATAGTGTTGGCTACTGAAGAGAGAACTGGGAGGGTGTATAGGTGGATTCCCTCAGAACTGACCTCTGAGAGCGACTTCGAAAATTTTCGCCGTGTCTGAAGGACCGCAGTTGGTGAGTTAGGGGTTGAATCCCGTCAGGATGTGGTATATAGTGATAAGAAGGTAATACTCTCTACAAGATGAACTGAAACTCGCTCGAAAAATATTCGAGGGTTGTTCATAAGCATCTTATGAGGATTTCTATGCATAGCATCGATGGTCTGTGTTTTACATTATGGTGTAATTGCATTTCAATTCATTTGTTATTCCCTTTTACTTTTGTATCGGTATTGCGTTTCACATACCTGTACAATACTGAAAAATCAACGCCTGTACTGGGTCTGTGTTTCGGAAAAAAACGTGTTTCAACCTCTCACGTTCTTGCTGGTAACAACAATAGTATTTTCTTTGCTCTAGCTTCAAGCTACTTTCAGCACTGCTCGGTTTGCTTTGGGTTTTTCAGGCAGTGTTAGTAGTAGGCTAGCAGGAGGACAGAGTATATGTAGCCACAACTACCATTATCCACCGTGGTCGCGGTGACATCACCCAAGATGGTGGTCGTGAAGTTATTTGATGGCCTCGTCCAAGATGGAGGATTTTGGCGGGAAGTTTGAATTTTGGTGGGAAGATAGGTCAATTGGGCTACCTCCACTAACTTAAATCCCCCCTCGCATTCCTCCCCCAAAAATGGTGGGAAGCTCAAATTCCATCACCACAATGCAACACAACATTGATACATAATACTATATGGTAGTCTGGCGTGGGGGAAAACGGCAGAAAACAGTGTGTTCACCACGAGGCCTGGACCTAGTGCACAGTACCAACACTAGAGAGCACTGTCATCCTCCTATGACATAATCTAAGATGGCTGTTAGGGGTGAGTGAAAAAGGCTGGAAAAAGACTCACCCTGTGCTGGACAGGATGGATGTAAGTCTTTATTTTACAGGCAGTCTTTATTTAAACAATTTGAGGAAGTACATGCACCCAGGGTGTCCAATTGACCTACTACACAGTATTGCCACCAGAGGGTGCTGACGACCCTCCTGTGATGTAAGCATAAATGGCGGTCTGTGAGGAAAAATGGCCGGTTAATGACTCAGCCTGTGCTGGGCTACTGGAGAGAGGAAGTAGTATACTTCATTTATTTTTGATCAGTTTATTTAGGGACGGATTTCACATGGTTTATTTATTGCACTGGTATAAAACACACGCTCTGACATGCTTGGGATCATGCCACATAGCCTACAAGACCTGCAAACTACTCCTAAATTACCAAAATAATGCTAGCTAATCCCTCTGCAGACATGCAGACAACTCCTAAATAACCGAAATAATGCAATACACACCATACAGACATGAAAACTACTTATAAATAATGCCGTGCACTGATTTGGAGAAATGAAATCAAATTGTCAAAATAATGCAGTACACAGCATACAGACCTGAAAACTACTCCTAAATCAGCGAAATAATGCGGTGTACTGATGTGCAGACTGCAAACTACTCAGAAAATCACCATAATAATACGTATATAACGCTCTGCCAACACGCTCACAACGCGTAAACAGCCGAAAATAACGCACTGCACAAACACTCAGTGCAAGTAAAAATGCTTTCAAACTATAGTCAGTCGCAACGAATGAGAGGCTCCAATGCTCCGCCGTGAGCCACAACTGCTGCCGTGCCACGCGCAGGTATCCGTTCAGGTCCTGTAAGCATGAGGCTGCAGCATCCCTTTCATACTTAAGATCTGAGATATTCCTGTCGAAGATACGTGTTCACCTAGGCAACATTGCTGATGCTATGACACATAGCTGCAGTGCAGGTCCAGCACTAACAGAGATGTTTGGGTAGCAGCTAAAATGTTAGCAATGCTATACTGACACCACAGAACTCCAAGGCATGCTCACACTGGTCCCATATGTGGAAAACCTCTAGGCACCTGTGTTTGCCATTGCTGACGTCACAGAGTGCGGTATAGAAATCTGTTCAACTGCTTTCTCACAGTCGCGATCGTAAAGGGATATGCGAGACATGTCTAGCCATGCATGCATGGCTGATGCATAGCTGTGAAACATATACGTGGCTACTCACCATCTAACAGGTTTTCAGTGTTATACTGACGTCACATGACTATGTAAAATGAGAGCCAAGTCAACCTCTCAGAAATTGTTTAGCGACCCAGAAATAGTTAATGGTCGCTTTTGTAGTGGTCTGCTTCTCATAAGTTACAGATTAAATCGATAACGGTGCTGCAATGACATTGTGAGGGGTGTTTCTGTCTCTAATTTTAGCCTAAGACTGCAAGAGTGCTCTGTGACTCCCATCAGCATAGAAATGGTTCAAATGGCTCTGAGCACTATGGGACTTAACATCTGAGGTCATCAGTTTCCTACAACTTAGAACTACTTGAATGTAACTAACCTATGGACATCACGCACATCCCTGCCTGATTTAGGATTCGAACCTCTTACTTTAGCAGTCACGTAGTTCCAGACTGAAGTGCCTAGAACTGCTCGGCCACCGCAGCTGGTATCAACATAGAGACAGATCGTAAATTAAGAACTATGTTCAAGGTATTAGAAATATGTAGAGCACTGTCTGGTATACTTCGATGATGTATGTGTTCAACAATTAACATTGAACGGACGTACTGCACAGTCATCTATCTACATTCACAATGATATTCGTAAAGTAGAGAAGGCACGGTTTAGCTACGATACTAAAATTAGGAAACATGCTTTCACAGCCTTGCTCAGTCTTGAAATTACAGTAAAATTGTTAAAATTTTTCACATTATCAACTGTGATGCTTCTTATTAGAGTACGTTGATGGTGTCTTTTACACCCAATCCGTCCACTGGTACACTGTTTGTTACCGTATAATGATTGACTGACATCGCTTGTTTGAGTTGGAAAAAGAGTTTTGGTGGAGGGACAACACCTTCTGGGCATGGCTGGCATTGAAACAGTGATTGCGTACATGACTGCAATATAAGGAATCAGATGAAATGGAACACAGAGCTATCAGCTATTCCGTCACTGTGACTGATGAGTTTAAATGTAGAGCTCGTTAATCACCTAGGGACTGTGGTTTGCGAACTCTCCACAACCCCTCCAGCTCTTCCAGTATCCTTACATTGTAACTGACTTTTATTTGATATCATCCAGTGCATGTGGCATGTTATTACAGCAGCAGTAAAAACATGATTTACACTGTGCAACGTTTAGTTTTCTGTGAGAGGCAATGGATCAGTACATGTTAATGTCAGTAGTTCAGAACGTGACACAAATCTCGAAGTCGTGGAGGAAAAACAAAATGTTTGGCAGTGTACACAGCGTGTAACACCAGAAAAAATAAAACAAATTTCCAACATCTACACAGGGTCACAGTGAGCAACTCTTGCAACTTACAGTATTTTTTGTGGGATATGATCATCCTGCTACAGTACAGGTGATGAAACTTTAAACTGGTCTGGGCAGTGGATCAATACCTGTACATTTAATAGGACCGTCACATGTGCTATATTGCTGGGATGCATGCACTATTTGTTTTCGATATATAGGAAGAAACATATGTGGCAAAACTCTTATAGAGTTCTCTATTGGATGAAGGTAGTGGAGCTTTTATTGTTCGTAATTATTTCTCTGGCGAATAGAACAGAATAACGGTGACAGAATGTTGTGGTGATAGATGGGAATGGGCCCTGAGGGTTGTGGATTTGTAGTATCTGCTTGTAATTTGGAGAAGCACCACAAGGCAGTAGAAAAATCCATGTCCTCCCTCCAGTTCCCGTACTGTCTTATATACTACCTCGTGTTGCAGTTGCAGGCTTCATTTCCATTGAACGGTCAAAACACAGTTTTGTCGCACTAGCTCAGCTTCGCCTGTTTCTACATGGGTTGCAGAAGGCGGTAGGTATAACTTTTTCCGACTTCTACTCAGTTTGGACTTACATTGGAACAATAACAGTGCAAAGCTGCAGGAACGGTAGCACAGGGCCTGAAGGGTAGTTGCAAGATGAATAGAGGCTACCTAAAACCCTGTTGGAATTTTACTGTTGCAGATAGGTTCGAGAAAGGTGGCTCGTTACACGACATGAGAGTGAAAGAAATATGATTCACTAGTGGATCCCCCATAGGATCCACTGCAGGTATGTGGTTGAATGGAAAGACTTGGTGACTAATCATAGACATCATTTTTACGGAAAGTGTAGCACTAGAGATCTCAAAAGCTAGTGTACATTTCTTAGAACTTCAATCATCACACCATCTACTACTGTTTATCATCCTGCTCAATCAATCATCACCAATAACTCAGTGGATATATTGCAGAACCTTTGACATGGCATCGAGACAGAACGTGAGAAATATCTAGTGGCAGTGGCGTGAGGGAGTAGCAAATAAAGGTTTCATACCACACTCCTTAGTCAAATCACTTTCAAAATTCAGTAATTTCATTATGAGGGTTCACCGTCGGCAACATGTAACCGCACTGCTCGTGTGATAATAAAAATTCTGGACATCACCGTCTGTATTTAGTGTCATGGTACCTGTCTGGAAAAACCCCGTCATTCTTAGGTAGTGCCATACGTGGATATATAAAGCCAGAATAGCTTTTAACATGGATACTTGTGTGCACCTGTAGAACCAAGACCGCTTGTGATGCTAATATGGTTTGGTTCTTTTAACATATAGTGGTTTGTAAGACGATTACACTTCTCTTTCTAAGACATGGTGGTAGCACTCACAAGAAAAACTTATTAGACATGTCCACCGATCGTTGATTTTAGGTCAGTATTATTTCATATAGCCAGCAATCGGTTACTGACGAAGTATTACACTTAGCAGTAGAGAGTACGTGATAGGTTCGCCTTGAGCATCGGGCTTATGAAGTATGTGTTTGTGTCCCAGAATGGGCAAAGAAAATCACTATATCCAGTCAAAATAAGGTATGGATTTAACATGGAGTACTGTGATAGCAAAGAGAGGAGTATGTCAAGTTATAAGAATGGTACCGACATTTCTATTTCCAGAGCCACAGCTGTCAGCATTGTGTATTTCTGATACTTCACTCATCGTTGAATGTTGTTCAATTGAGACTGCAATATTAACATTTAGTTGTAAGTACAGGCATAAAATATATATGAAGCCAGTATTGACAATTCTTCCTATGCATGCTTGGCATGCAGCGCCAGTGACCTGTGGCAGAAATGATTCACGTTTTCCATCAACTGTAGGAGCTGTCTCAATCCAGAGGTCTGTTGGACTGTAAGAATGTAGCTGATTTAACACTGTTGCCCTCTAGAGGGCAGATTAGCGAACTAATACTTAGTATGTGTTGAGGGAACATAGATTGTGGTGCGTGCATCTAGCAGGTGAAAGAAAAGTTTGTTGATTCTCTAGGTATGAGAAAGATCTTATATGACTTTGTAAATTATATTGTTGATTTTGAATGTGCCACATCACCAACATCAGTATTCGTGAGTTTCCTCTCATTTTTTTCCGAGTTCTCACATAAAGGTCTTCGCAGATGGGATAAGTTTCCAGGTACTTAGTGGTGTACAGCACACTCCACCTTGCTAAAGTTTTGGGATTGTAGAGAAATAATTTGCAGTCTATATCTTCGGAATTATGTTGCACGAGTGATTCTCAGGATACTGTGTGAGCTTGAAATCGAGAAGTACCGCGAAAATGGTATAATATTATGCCAAAGCATGCAAAAGTACATGTGCTCTTGTAATACCAGAGTCTGGAGATGGGTGTAGAAAAGCAGGCTAGCAAGCAGGTCTGGACCAAAAACAGTAACGCATTTGTGCCGAGGAGAAATGAGCTCGAATTTGCAGAACAGTTCAGAGAGTGACATCGGTCCACTAAGGGTGCTCTGGTCATGCGTCATTATTGGATGACTTGTGATCGTCGGCTGTAGGAAAATATCTAGTACTGCGAGGAGTATATATGGTGCTGTCTGTCTTCATGGTATATTTATGAGTGTCTGGTGATCGATAGCTATACGAATTATGTAAAAGGGACAATTTTTGTAATGCGCAGGGTATGAATTTACTACATAGACATGGTACACAGTAATATATTGCTGGGTTGGAGATCGGTTTCAAGCTCTAATATTCAAGCTCCTGTCCTAAGTGGCAGAAAAGTGTAATTGAGTAAGAGTCTTTCCGTATTTGACGACCTGTAGGACACCTTGCAAGGTTCAATTGTTGGTGCAATATGGTGATCTCTGCAAAATAGTTTTATTTGCCGAAAATCAAGTCTACAGAAGGAAAAAAAAGAATGGTGTGCGGTACTTCCACACTAGCGCCAAAAGTAATGCAGCAGGTAAATTCAATAAGGACCAATCATAAGGCTCCATTCATTATATAAGACATCCTTCGTTCTGGGATGTAGGAGCCTCTACATAGCCTTTACAATTTTTGCGTTTTGGAGATGTTTGTTGAAAGCAAGGCTCTTCGATTTTCCAGGAATGGCAACACATGATACATTGGGTGTCACGTTAGGATCATCAGGAGGATTGTATTCAGTGTTATTCTGCGCTATTTTCGTAAACAGATTCTGTTAGGACAAAAATTTCCATGCATACAAGCTGAGACATCATAAAATCTACTACAAAAGTGACTGTTAACTATTTCTGGGAGGCTATACAATTTGTGGGAGGCTGACTTGGCTCTTATTTTAGATAGCCATGTGATGTCAGTATAACATTGAGAATCTTTTAGATGCTGAGTAGTCACGCATATGATTCACCGCAATGAGTCAGCCATGTTTACATGGCTACACACGCGTTAGGATCGCGACAGAGAGAAAGCAGTGAAATAGATTTCTATAGAACGTTCTGTCATGTCAGCAACAGTAAACACACATGTCCATAGGTGTTTCACGTATTGGACAGGTGTAAGCGCGCCTTGGAGTTCCATGACGTCAGTATAGAATTGTGAACATTTTAGCTGCTATGCAAAGATCTCCCTCGGCACTGGACCCGTACCACAGCTATGCATCGTAGTGGCAGCAATGGTGCGAAGGTGAACACGTTTTTTGACAGGAATTTCTCAGGTCTCCAGTATGAAAAGGATGTTGCAGCCTCATGCTTGTGGGACCCAAATGGACACCTGCACATGGGATCGCAGCGGTTGTGGCTCATGGTGGCAGTGATGCATGTTCATGATGGGGCCTCTGATATGATTGGCTTAAGTTTGAAAATGTTTTTTACTTGCACTGAGTGTTTGTGCAGTGTATTATTTTCGGCTGTTTAAGCGTTATGAGCGTGTTGGCAGAGTGTTATATATGCATTATTTCGGTGATTTACGTGTAGTCAGCAGGTCTGCACATCAGTATACCGCATTATTTCGGTGATTTACGAGTAGTTTTCAGGTCTGTAGGCTGTGTACTTCATTATTTTGACAATTTACGAGTTGATTTTGTTTCTCCATATCAGTGCACAGCAGTATTTACAAGTAGTTTGCATGTCTGTATGATGTGTATTGCATTATTTCGGTAATTTAGGAATTGTTTATGTGTCTACAGAGCGTTTAACATGGGTTATTTCAATAATTTAGGAGTAGTTTACAGGTCTGTAGGCTGTGTGTCTTCGCCCCTAGCATGTTGGAGCATGTCTTTCGTACCAGTGTAATAAATAAACTATGTGAAATCCGTCCCTAAATAAATTGATCAAAAATAAATAAAGTACTCTCTCCAGCAGCCCAGCACAGGCTGAGTCATTTTCCCGCCATTTTCCCTCCAGACCGTCATCTAGGATTACATCATGGGAGGGACGGCAGCTCTCTCTGGTGGCAGTACTGTATGCTAGGTGACTCCAGGTCTCATGGTGGACACACTGGATGGATGTACTGCCTCAGATTGTTTAAATACTGACTACCCGTAAAATAAAGACTTACATCCAACTTATCCAGCATAGGCAGAGTCCTTTTCCTTCCACCCCCCCCCCCCCAACCTCCACCTTTGATTAAATATCAGGAGGCATGGCAGACCCCTCTGGTTGCAGTACTCTGTACTAGGTCAGTTGGATTCTGGACCTCATGGTGAACACATTAGATGATGGTACTGCCTCTATAAATTGTGCGTGCAAAATAAAGACTTATGTCCAGCACAGGTCGGTTTCTGTTCCCACTATTTCCAATGAGGAGGTGGGAGTCAGATTACTTAGGTTAGTGGAGGTAGCCCAAGTGCCCTTTCTTTCCTGCCATTTTCTTAGGTTAGCGGAGATAGCCCAAGTGACCTTTCTCTACCACTAAAATTCATATTTCCCACCAATCCCTAGGAAGAGGTGGCGGTTGAATGGCTTAGGATAGTGGAGGTAGCCGAGTTGACCTATCTTCCCGCCATTTTCTTAGTAGAAGTATCCATAGTGTGTTGCATTGTGCTGATGGAATTTGAACTTCTGCCAATTTCATTGGGAGGATGTGTGGAGGGGGCTAGGTTAGTTGAGGTAGCCCAATTGACCTATCTTCCTGCCAAAATTCAAGCTTCACGCCATAATCCGTCATCTTGGTTGATATACATCACTGCCATCTTAGAGAACAGTACTTGGAGACACACATACTCTGTCCCCCTTCTTACGCTGCTGAGATAAACTGAAGTATTGATTGATTTACTGATCATAATTTACGAAAGTAGCAGATACAATGCCACTGCACTGTGGTTGTAGTCGTAACCAGGACCCCTTAGAGGAGAGTAACTGGGCTACTGATGTTCCTTCGAATTCTGTGAACACACACACACATCCATAGTGACCAACTGCTCATCAGTGTATCTATCAATCCAACTGTCCTCTGACTACCCTAAAAATTCCTTGAAGTTGGGGTCGTCAAGACATGTTCATTTAAAAAGATTCTGTGTTTTATCAAAGGGAACAGGTACATAAGTCGACCGATGTGGCCATGCGGTTGTAGGCGCTTCAGTCTGGAACCGTGTGAACGCTACGGTCGCCGGTTCGAATCCTGCCTGAGGCATGGGTGCATGTGATGTCCTTAGGTTAGTTAGGTTTATGTACTTCTAAGTTCTAGGGGACTGGTGACCTCAGATATTAAGTCCCATAGGGCTCAGAGCCATTTAAACCATTTGATCAGGTACATAGCTTAGGAGAACATACAGGTAGCCCTGCCAGAAAAACAAAAGACTCCCGCAGTGAGGAATGAAAATTTCAGAAAGGAGAGTGTAATGGGCATTGCAGTTATCAACAGCAAATAGCTTGCTTGAATAGAACAAGTTTGTTTCCAAACAAAACACACAATACATCCTACCGATACTTACACTGTTATCCGGATATTTTCACTGTAATAGAGGTACAGTTATTAATCGGGTAAGACATCAAATGATATGCGATTACTGTTTAACCAACCCCAGAGCCCCAGGTTCGTTTGCACTAAAATAAAGACGCCAGAAGAAAGGTGCAAAGGATCAGCTGTGGCCTTGGTCAAGTCGAACTCTACTATTCACCTAAAATGACTTTGTGAAAAACATAAATCAGACAAATTCTACAAGGTGCAATCAGCTTCACTAGCCATTTGGAGACACAAAATACGAAGAAATTTTGTAAGTGTGAACTCAGGCAATGTCCATTAGAGATACAAGAGGCTTTTAGTAAGTAATGCAACCCACTTTTTGCGGTCACTCTCAGTTTAGAAAAATGCTTTATTCACTGTGGAACACCGTAGAATACTCTCGCTACAACCCCTATAGTTTCATTAGTTTCATGAAGTGGTGGCGCTACATGTAGCCCCCGAAAATAATGTCTATAGCGCTGTCTACGGAGACCTGGCAAAGAACAAATGCACGACGAGTCTTTGGGTGAGGTGTCTGTCATCATCGCAACAAGGTCGCGCCAACTTGTCAGCCCTCCATGACCTAAAGCACCGCACACAGCTGTGACTGTGGCAATGTTGAAACGTGCAGACACTCTAATTCTATGTTAGGGTCAGATCTCAATGAAACTGGACGTCCCTGCTAGCAGTGCTGACTCACTCCGCTCCTAGTTTAGGTACTCGAGAGGTGTGCGCCCACTGTGTTCCTCGACGCCCAGCAGAAGAAAGAGCTACGGAGGAGCAGCTGTGCGGAAATTCCTGGCATTAAGAAGCTGATAATGACAACGTTTTGTCGATCTTCATCACAGGTGACGAAATATTGGTTCATCCCTTCGAACCGGAAGAAAACGGCAATTTACGGAGTGACGCCACAGCACTTGTCCACCGACGAAAAACATGAAAGACGCACCATCCGCCGGTAAAGTCATGGTGACCATCTTTTGGAAAGCTGAAGGAATTGCTCTGTTTGCTGAATCGCTACCAAAGACCTTAGCGAGGGCTCGTTACAATCCTCAACAACCAACTGAAGGCGCCCCCCAAGACCACGACTACTTCTCAGCATACCTGAGGTCAGTAGAGTGACGAGCATACAACATCTCAGCCCAGTTCGTGGCCTCTGTTACAGGAGTCCTCGTCGTCGTGTAGGACAGTGATAGTTATTAGAGTTCTGATGGAATATGCTTTCATAAATGCATTTTATGCCGCAAATGAACTCCTGGTTAGTAAGAGCCTCAAGGGATTTTTTGCTAGTCAGTGAAATTGGAAATTATCAAGTATTCCTGTGGAAAAGCAGTGTGTCCAAGCTAAGTAATCTTTTATTTGTTCCTTGTAGTTCACGTATTCTAATTTGATTAGCCTCCTGCCAGCGAAAACAAGGAACCCACTGTTATGGCCTGACGAATGTCGTTTCGTCTGGTCGCAACAAAAGTAACACTATTTGTGATCAGAAACTAACGTACAAAGCATTGATAGTAGGAAGAGATGGTATAGTAACTGTAGAAAGGATAAATATTACTATGGAAATGACCATACAGTGTTGCCAGAATCAGGAGAAGATCTACAACTTGTAGGACGGGGATAGTGGGAAAAGCGCATTGAATAACGATAAATGTCACAATGACCAAACTGACGAAAATCAGCAAAGACTTTTTGGAAATTTTTTTTTTTACTTAGTGGAAAGACCTCTTCCCGGTATTTACGAAGTTTTGTGGCAGGTAATGGAAGCTGCATGCGAAGATTAAGAAGTTTAATACCAATGAGGCGCAGAGCATTTAAAGAGATTTCTTTTCTTCTTTTTCATTTATTTTTAAAGCATAAGGAATTCACAGAATTAAGAAACAGGCTCTTCAAGTATTTGTATAGATTGAAGTATATTATGATAGCGAATCATGAAAAGAGAAAATGAAAAATCATTTGTTTAGTTTTAAAATGTGTCTTGTAGATAAAAGCTAAGAGTGAAACTGACGGAGTGCCGAGTCAGGAAGTACTACTAGAAACTGGAGAGAAAATAAAACTGGCGTTAACGATAACAATGAGAAAAATACCTGTGCTGTGACAATCTACAGCGATGAAAATGTCTACAAGAATGAGCTATTAAGGAAAGTAGATCAGCGAATGAAGGGAATTGGAAAAAGAACTTTTGCAAAGTTGGATAACATTAAAAATATACGAAGTTACTAGTAGGTTAGTGAAATGGCTCCAGACAAAGGACCGTGGAGGCATCCAATCATTTACCGCGTACTTGGTTACCAGTGTGGGCAGCCATACAGCAGTAGTTGTATCTCACCACTGCAATATTTTCTATATTTTCTTATTACTTTCGTTCATTACAACATTCGTGATAGCAGTCATGTGATAAATTTCTGCGATTCCTTTTATTTGTTTAAGGAAGATCTTTATTTATCTAATAGTCTAACACCGTGGAGGGTGACCCAAAATATTAGATATACAATTCGAATGAGAGAGTACAGTATTTCACGGATGCAGATGTCGAAGGAAACAATTAAGAAGAGTGGAGGGGGAAGGTGGAGGTATCGGAAGACACACAAATGAAAGCGAGAATAGAGTTTAATCTCAGTGACACACATCATTGCTAACGATCAAAGTAAAAATAACAAAATCAATGATTAGAAAGTATTTCACTGACATGCAGCGATTTATTTATTTGTAAGTGAGTTTTAATGAGAAGGTATAGCTATATGGTTACAGGAAGAACTCAAAAACATTTATGGTAGAATTATTCCAATCTTCTATGTCGAAAATTGTGATGTCCAAAGACAACTTCTAATTCATACAACATAAATGGGGACTCTCTCTGAAGCCTGTTAAAATTCTTAACGGACTGCATATATAAGAATTTTTAATGTTGTGTATTGAAAGACTTAAGATAATGCTTGAATAGGAAGCAAGGAAGCAAGTTGACACCACAAAAGAAAGTTTAAATTACCTTCAAGCTGTCTATACTTGGCATCATCAAGTTAAAGACCTACCTAGATTAATGTAGAAACAGAAGCACAACTTCAAAGAGCCAAGATATCTATTACACAGCTCTTCTTGGAATGACTGCTTTCAGCAAACTAAGATGCAATCATTAGATCTATAAAGAATAGATCAACTCATTGAAGCATACAGGGATCAGATGTAAAGGGGCGTACTAAAATTTCACTTAATCATGAACTATACCTTAGAATATAACTTACCTTTTGCGGTAGATTTCACTGACTTCTGATAAAATGTATCTTACACTCAGTCATGTCACAGAACGATATTTCGTGAACCTGAAAACAATAGTACATCAGCAAGTCATGCATAAAGTAACTACTAGATAAAACAACGCACGTAATGTACTGATTATACAAGCTCATGTTCGTACATTAGCAGAATGGTGGCTGACAGTCTCAGATGAACTTCAAAGATGTTTCAACGAATCACCAGTTGACACTGTGGTAGCAGTTACAAACAAAAATACGTCCCATCATTCAAAGTATAAACAGAAACCAACAATCAAATGGTGTTGCACTTCAGACATCCAATATTTATCTAGTATCTATTTAAAACCACCCTAAATGCATAAAAAGGAGCGCTGTTCCTTCAACATAACGTTCAATTCAGAAGTAGTGAAGTCAGTCACATAGAATGCTCGTTTTGTACAAAGAAATATAATCAAAATATACACTTTATAATACGCAGGCAGCATAAAGCCTCGACAACCGTACATTGGTATCCGGTACGTCGGTGTGGTTAATCATACGTGAAGGAGTTGCAAAGGGAATCTCACGTGTTCCATTCGTAAAGACCAGAAGTACGTTGTTAAAACCATACAATGAAATCACTTTGCTGACTTTCTACAAGTCACAATATTTGTGCTACCAATATCTAACTGGGCGGTTGGGTGGTGCTACGAGTGTTGGTGTGAAAGACACGGATGAGAACATCACAGCAAAAATAGCGTAAACCTGAAACTTACTCTACATTAAAAGAAAATGTGATGATGTCTTCAGAGTCATAAAAACTATACAAATAGGGCTATGTAAGTTGCTGTACGCAATTCACACTATATTAAGCTGTCCACTTGTTCAGGATTTCGTGGCCAGTTGTTGACAAACTGCCTGTTTGCTTCTGCCTCGGGTTCTTCCGCTGACGTTCGTCTGATGATTTTACTGACTGACGTTGCTGTATTACACCTCTACGAGGACGAGATTTGCAGATTGTACCGACGTCTTGACTAACGACGGAAGTAGAAAGTGCGACTGATGTCCTCTCTCGCCTTCCATTCGTGGTGCAGAGATGAAGATGCTACACCGAAGTTCATGAAATGCAAGCGCCTATTCACTACCGCTTAAGTACATCGTATCTACGACATATGGAACGAGCTTTTCTTCGTGAGCGTTTTCATACAACACGAAGAGATTTGGCAAGAACGGATCAGGAACTTTTGGACATTTTCTATCAACTAAGTGGCAGAATGCATCGAGACGACTGAGACAAGATCGAGAGCATCACTCATAGAACGAACTCAAACACATCACTGAGCGACAGAAGAAAAAGTTTGAATGATGCCGGAAACAGACTGACAAGGTGATTCCCGATGTCACACACAGTAGTCAACCTCACTGAACGACAACTGACCGAGGAGGAATTGTCTGTTCTTCACAAAGGTGGGAATGTAGCTATCATTTCGAGAACTATACCAATGAAGGACATCATTGCTAACACCGAAGCGGCCATTCGGACCCTTCCTGGTAAGAGGGCAAAAGAAATACGCACTGAAACAGCCAGGATACTGCGCCGAGCTAAACCACCAGCTTGCAATCTGAAGAAAGAAGAGGTAAAAGCTATTAAGAATCTTAACGCCGACAAGATTATATTGGTATTGCCTGCCGTTAAGCGGAATGCGAACGTCGTAATGTAGACCGAAGATTATGAGCAAAAGATCCGATACCTATTAGATACGGCGACGTACCGAAAACTAAGCGCAGATCCGACGCAGCGTATCAAACGGAATACGAATCGGTTACAGAGAAACACGGAAGCCCTATCACCTCGGTTGTACGGATTACCGAAGATCCATAGCAACAACGTTCCACGAAGACCGACTGTTAGCCCTCCTGGCTCACCGATATATAAACTGGCAAAACTCTTGGCCCCTCTGCTCCAACCGCACGTGGATAAGACCGACACATATATAAAATATTCAGGAAATATCATTGAGAAGCCGGAAAACTAAAACTTGCACCAAACGACATCCTGGTCAAGTTTCATATTATTTCTTTGTTTACGTAAGTGCCACTCAGCGACGATCTGGAGCATTCGGTTCCGTTTTCCCACAAGATTTCGATTTCACAAGGCTCTTCCATGCATGTCTCACCATGAGCTATTTCACGTGGAATGGCAATTTCTACTAACAGCTGGAAGGCGTTGCCATGGGTAATCCTCTTAGTCCAGGGGTGGCCAACTTCTTCATGGAACTTTTCGAAGCACAGACACTGGACTCGGCGACTTGTAAACCTAAAGTGTGGTATAGGTACGTCGACGATACTTTCGTGGTGTGGAGCCATGGTGAAGAACAGCTCGGTGACTTGCTAGTACACTTGTACTGCTTCCACACCAAGATATAATCTACCATGGAAGTAGAAAAGGACAAAAAACTACAATTTCTAGACGTGCTGGTCACAAGGGACGGCGAAAACCTGGGACATAGCGTGTACCGAAAACCGACACACACGGACCGATAATTGCACAAACGATGAAACCACCACCCGAGCAAGAAAAGAGGCATGATTCATACGCTCGTAACGCGAGCACGACGAATATGTGAGCCACAGCACCTCAAACGTGAAATGTAACATCTAGAAAGTGTTCTGAGGAGCAATGGGTACTCCACAAATTATATTAGAAGTGTAACAGAGCCAAACACTCAGGAAATGAAATGTCAGGTACGGCCTTTCTGCCACACATTCCCAGAGTGACGGACAGAATCGGCTGTATATTTCACGAACACCACGTAAAGACCATTTTCTAAACGACAAGAGAGATCAAACGATATCTTACATCGACAAAGGATAAAAGGAACCCACTTGCAGTGCAGGGAATATACCGCTTACCATAGATATTCGGAAAAGTTTATGTCGGAATGACTGGAAGCTCAATCAACATCAGGACCAAAGAACATAAGCGACATTGCAGGGTGGGGCAGGTGGAGAAATAGGCCGTGGCAGAGCACGCGAGGAATGAAACCGACCGTGTAATAAAATTCATCGACACTGAAGTTCTGGCTGTAAAGAGGCACTATCACACCCGCTTATTTAGAGAAGCTGTGGAAATACACAAACACGGTAACAGCTTCAAAAAGAAAGAGGAAAGCCTTAAAGTAAACGGATCCTGGCTTCCCGTGCTGCAACGAACGACCGTCGCATGTAGCAAGAGGAGAACCGCCCTGGTAATGACCGCGGAGAAGACCTCGGACTTCGGCGCGCCAGGTACATACAGTCTGCGGCCGCGAGCTGGGCTCAAGTTCACCACCGCCAAAGGAGGGTGAGGTTTTGACAATGACAGCCACTCGTGTTGGCGAAACGTCAGTAAAACCATCAGACGAACGTCGCCGAAGAACCCGAGACTGAAGCTAATAGGCAGTCTGTCCACTTGTAATTCGAGGTTTAGGTACTAGCATCTTGGTGTACTAAACCTGGAGGACCCAACTAAAAATATCACATAAATCCCTATAAACGGCTGACATTGATATCTATTGCTTTGGTCAGTTTAGTTTGGTAAAACTCAAGAGTCCGCAAATCGAGAACGTGCAGTAGCGTTCTCACTTCCCACGCTCGGGTTTCCGGGTTCGATTCCCGGCGGGGTCAGGGATTTTCTCTGCCTCGTGATGACTGGGTGTCGTGTGATGCCTTAGGTTAGTTAGGTCTAAGTAGTTCTAAGTTTTAGGGGACTGATGACCATAGATGTTAAGCCCCATAGTGCTCAGAGCCATTTGAAACATTTTATTAAAAATCAAGCAGACCGTCAGTTCCGGAAACAATCAGTTGCAATGCGAGATTTTCTTCATTCCAGTTGCCTCGCAACTTTTTGAAGAGTGAAATAGAAAGATTTGTTGTCACTTGACTGATCTTTACATCGAACAGACTTTCTAAAACCGTTTCATACACGTAACGACGGCAAGGAAAATTCAGAAAATCTCTGTTTAGTTACAGGTCAAGACGCACACAGGCACCATTCATATGACCGAAATCTGGAGCCGTCGTATCACGACAAAGAATTGAGATAATATCTTCGAAGTTCCAGACCACAATCGCGTTCCCAACCGCCTACGTCAATTGCCATTCTGAAGCGCTTTTCAGCCTTGTACCAGTATTAAGCTGGTCTTTATTTCCATATGAAATAACTATCGGAAGACATTCTTCTTTTGATTTCCAGTCATCAAAGAGGGGAACAATTTTCATCTCAGTGAACAGTGATTAACCTGATATTTCGTTTTCTAAAATAGATTATATGGCTTCCGCACTCTCTTTCCTTTTTTCCGTATGAGTTCCTTGAATCGAGAATTTACCTGTAGAAAATTCATCAACGTTATATCCAAGTTCCTGAATGGTAGCTTCGAGAATAGACACTGAACCTGAACTGAATGTAACTAGAGCTGCTACTAATTTTGAAGTAAAGAGAATTTTCCACGTAGTTGTTTTGCTGATCTATGGTTGTGTGTACTTCCCCACAGCTCGAAAATTTTCTTGTAAATGTATGTCATTTTCATTACAGTCAGAAAATGACTCTTTTTGTAACGATTTATAAGACGGTGTCGAAAGGGTCAGCGTAGAAAAATATTTAGCAAACTGCCGTTCTTTCTCAGTACTTCTGAGACGCACGCTTTCCTCTTTATTGGTCTGCTTTTGTACACTCCAGCTATGTAACCAGGACGAACTGACTCTCTGTTACTGTATGTGAATACTATTTTCATTTTTTGTATTAACTGATGCGCAGCTTTGTGTGGAATGTCAAAATCACTATCTACGTTGTTCACAGATGGTTGTCGGCGTTGCTCAGATAAAGTTTTGGGATTTTTGTGCTTTTTTCAGTGCCTTCCATATTTGATCAAACTCGATATCGGTTGACTAATTTCTTCACTGGATTAAGCAATAATTTTCCCAAAGGAGAATACATTCACGAATAGTGAGTGTTGCACTTTGAGTGACAGTTAAGTTCACCTCACAGGTATTATAAAATAAACTGCCAAAATTTGTCCTACGTTTATGAAATTTTATTTACAATACTTTTGAAATCGTGTAGATGAATTAAGAGGAAGTGTTCAAGAAAAAATTTGACTTGTTTGGGACACCTTCATCGATATTCTATAAATAAAACTGTATGTATACCAACAAAAATTAATATTTTTGAACGAAGTTTCCTGTCATCTTTAATGTCATCTACTGTTCTCCGCATGTCGTTTGGAAACGGAACATTATCTTCCGTGCAGCTCCTCTAAAACCTAGAGTACAGGATTTGTGCACTATGAATAAAAGAAACTGCTTTAGTGCTTCGAGACTTTTCTAAAGAACTGGGCCACGAAGAACAGAGATCTGAAATTGCATAAATTGTTCTCGTAACGTGCGATATCACCAGATATTCATCCCTAATGATGAACTAATTCCAAATATTATACTTCTTAAGGCTAGAATACTCTGTTTAAATCACACTGGTAAGGAAAATTTTGTTTCCAGTAGCCGTAATACACCGTCATTTGTTTAGGTATCAGTCTTCCAACATTGCTGTAACAGAACCGTAACGAGGTAGTTCTCTAACTGACGGAATCCTACAGAGCAACGTTTTAATTCCGCTGACAGACCTGCGGCGGATGAAGATTAGTCCTATAGAGAAGTCACTCCTCATGCTGATGCCTGCCGCCAAGTTTGATCAAGAGCGGGGAATTGCGCACCTCACATTTCATACGAATTGGACTATAGCCGCAAATCCGTTACGACTCCCCCCTTTCCATTTTGCTCTCTACTTCCGTCATAAAAACTCTCTGAAATTGGTATCAAGCTCATTGCGCCCGCCATACACATAAAACGCCGCGAGAGTTCGGGTGTGTGGCGCTCATAAAAGTTTTAATGGGGGACTTGGCGATGTTTCAGTTTCCTTATTCGCCACCATGCCGTTCGGAGTTTAGAGGACCATTAGAGAGCGGGTAGACTTGCACAGTGTTCTTTTTATCTCTACAGACTTCAGTGGAAGAAATGGCCATTGGGCCCCAGAGGTCCGATGAAACTGTCTGGCCACAGCGGCTGACTCCGAAGCGCGAAAACACTGGATTCGAAGTTCTTGCGCCCGTCCACTTCCAACAGAAGGCAATAAAAGTCTCTCGGAGTACATGTCTAACGTCATAACATTACCTGAACAAAGACGACTGGGTGTGATGTTATTCTTTTTTAAAAGGGCGTACAGTAGAACAGTTAAAACTCGTTTCACCGTTCCTTGTAATGATTCCTGTCGGAATTGCAAAGGAAAAACCATGTAGAGAATAGATCTAAAATAAATAATGTGTTCTCTTCCTCTTATTATCTTTCAGTTCTCTGCGTGTAATACCCATTTTCCTTTCTCGACATAGCTTTTCACCATGAAAAGAAACTGGAATTTAAGAATAAGGCTTGAATTGTTGTCGTTAAGTGCGATATACCGAGATATTCATCCGTATTTACTAACTCAGTGTAAACATGATGCTTCTTTGACTTAGAATACACTGCATAAATCACACTGGTATGAAAAATTTCTGAATTATCTCGTAAAGTGCTAACCGTAAATCAAAGGGTTGATGAACGGTGTGGTTTAGTGTTCTTTAGCCCCAAGATTCGTCTGCATTTGATCTCCACGTTACAGTACCTTGTGTCGATCTCTTCATATCTGAATAAGTACTGCAACGTACATCCACGTGTATGTGCTTACTGTATTCATACCTAGCCGTCTCTCTCAAATTTTTACATCCCACAATTCTCTCCATTAGAAGTTCTTTGTTTCTCGAGGTCTTTGAATGTGTCCTATCTACCGAGTGCTGGTTTTAGTCAAGTTGAGTACAAATTCCTTTAGTCTCCAGTCCTAAACTCTTTATGTGAGAACATACAGGTGCCAAATTTATTCCTTTCGTTTAAATTAATGATGTCCATCGACAGAGCTGAAGAACTGTTGAATTGTGTGAGTACTAAATTAATCAGTGTTGTGGAAACGTGCATTCACAGTTTTATTTTACGGGGTATAGGCAATAGACCATTAAACAATATTAGAAAATGGTAATATTTCCAATGTAAGGAAGAATTATTATCTAAAAAGGAATAAAATGTTTTTAAAAAATCACTGAGGAGAGCAGCAAGACCAGATAGAACGCTAATACAATACGTACATAATGTGACGTGCATTCTTCTGCTTTCTACCGTTCCCACCACAAGTGTTTGCAAAAATCCTCATTGTTTTCATTTATCTCAAATGGTTCGTATTCTGTAGCTCAATCTCCAAGGGACACAAAACAGTGAAACAGCCATAATGTTACGTTCGTACAGAACTGAAGGTTTCCAGTACCTCTAAATGGCAATAAAACAGGAAATTAACAAATCTGTTCCATCTAGAGTATCCCAGTCAAAACTTTTTATGTTTTATGAAAATAAATTTGAGATAAATGTAGATTCTTAAATTTTTAATCTCAGTTTGAAATTTAAGACCACTAACGAAAGTAATTAAACATCAGTAACAACAGTACCTGTTTCTATTGTCGTTAAATACGGTACTTCGCAGCCCGTGAGAGAAATGTAGTCCATTAACATACTATTATACACTACGAAACAGTGTTAAAAAGAAGAGCTTAATAAGAAGTTCATGAGCTATGATATAGTAGGTTATAAATTATTTATGCTACGTCACTTGTATTTGAAGGATTACTTCTGTTATTATTTTCCATATTGCCCGTCTGATCAGTTATTTTCGTACTGAATTTTTCATGTAGTACAGTTTAGCGTCATGTCGACGCATAGGTCACTCCAAACGTAGCTGCACCATAGCTGCAAAAGAATGAATAAGGAAACGAACTTTGTCCTTTATCTGACAATCATCAGAATGGTCAGATGGCGGATGGAACACTGTTCTTTACGAGTCCAGTGCGTTGCCATCTCTCCATCTTTAGTTTTCAATCTGAATTATTTTATTCAATGACACAGTGAGAATAGGCATGTTCTGCAGCTAACGTCGTCAAAATTTAGGTGAAATATTTATGTCTAGAAAAATTTACGTGTTTTGTTGCTTACATATTTGAAGTATGTTTTAACGAATATCCATCGCATTTATGTTACGGTAGAGAAGGGACGATGGATGATTATGTCTACTAATGTAAATCGGCAAATATTCGGAAGATACTTCAGTTTACTTTTAAAACTTTTACTTCGTATGACGTTTTAGTTGAAATTCAATTTGGCTTACTTGTAGGGAAAGGTGGGGCAAAACTGGATCGGCGCGTCAAACATGGAGAAGTTTTACCGTCTGACAAATGATGTCGGCTAACTCCCAGACAGCAGTCAATGTGCGATAACAAGCAGTAGATTTTGCAGCACAGTAATTGTACTACGCTTTCTTAAAAGGTTTTGTGGATAATTTTGCAATCACGTATCACGTGAAAATTAGATTCTTAGATTCTGTGATTTAAATTTTTGCCAAGTTAACCTATCTATTCTGTACCTTGTTTAGAATCGTTTGCCAGCAACACAAGGCATCTGCTGATGGATGGAAGCTTTTTTTTTTAAAAAAAAAAAGCAGCTATTAAGGTAAGGAGATCGCAAATCCGGGTATCCCTATCATATTTTTGAGCCGAAAAAGAACTGCATTGTTAATTACGTAATAGCTTTATTTCTATGTTGGATAAGGTAATGGTTATTGGACACAAATAGAACAGCAGGAAGTGCTTCATTAATTACAAATGAAACATCAATCAATTTACAACATACAATTTCCATACTTTGAGGCAAGTTGGCTTGCAAAGAGTTTCCAAGCTGAGAATACGCCCGAGAACTCGCTAGCCACGAGCGCTATAGCCGGAGTCGATACTTTTCTTTTGCACTGTTCTTGAAACTGGCGCTCTGCCAATTATGCATTGCACAGTCCAACTAGTTTTCCCCAAGGAATTGGCCATTGGCGGTTCATATACTTGATACAAACTGCTTTTCTCATAAGTCACTTAATTTGAATGGTTTCATCACGTTGGTTTGTAAGCATACTTTGATGATAACATTTTTTTCTAATTTCAGGTTCAAAATACCGCGCATTTTTAAGTGAAAGACTTTTAAACAAAATTGACGAGAAGAAGTTATGGCTCTGCCGATCAGCCACTTGTCGAAATGTTCTAAGGGAAATTTGAACGTCTCTAATGCGTACAACTGACCCTACGCAACACTGGAGGATAAGCTGAGGAAAGCCCACCTGAATGCCTTTTCTCCAGAGGAGGCTGCTAAATGACTTTTGGGGTGACATTACACAATATTTATAAACCAGTAGTCTCGCGATAATCCAACAGTTTCGTGAACGAGGAGTTGTCGGATTACCAAAGATGCACTTTTTGAAATTGAATTTTTACTTCTAAAACTAGATAGTTTAAGTTGTTTTGTACAAATATTGGATATGCACTGTATGTGCTATAGTACGCCTATTGTTACAACATATATTGAGTCTATACATAGGTATGTTAAGTCCACTGAGGTTATCAAAAAATAAATATGTACATACAAGACAAGTTTATGTATGTTTGTATGTATTAGAGACGTACACAAACACATACGTACAGTGTACATACAGACATACAAATGTATGCAAATAGCTTGTTTATCGTTTAAAAATCTGTATTACATTTTTTTGAGAAAGAAAACTGGCGTTCTACGGATCGGAGCGTGGAATGTCAGATCCCTTAATCGGGCAGGTAGGTTAGAAAATTTAAAAAGGGAAATGGATAGGTTAAAGTTAGATATCGTGGGAATTAGTGAAGTTCGGTGGCAAGAGGAACAAGACTTCTGGTCAGGTGAACACAGGGTTATAAACACAAAAACAAATAGGGGTAATGCAGGAGTAGGTTTAATAATGAATAGGAAAATAGGAATGCGGGTAAGCTACTACAAACAGCATAGTGAACGCATTATTGTGGCCAAGATAGGTACGAATCCCACACCTACTACAGTAGTACAAGTTTATATGCCAACTAGCTCTGCAGATGACGAAGAAATTGAAGAAATGTACGATGAAATAAAAGAAATTATTCAGATAGTGAAGGGAGACGAAAATTTAATAGTAATGGGTGACTGGAATTCGAGTGTAGGAAAAGGGAGAGAAGGAAACGTAGTAGGTGAATATGGATTGGGGCTAATAAATGAAAGAGGAAGCCGCCTAGTAGAATTTTGCACAGAGCACAACTTAATCATAGCTAACACTTGGTTTAAGAGTCATGAAAGAAGGTTGTATACGTGGAAGAACCCTGGAGATACTAAAAGGTATCAGATAGATTATATAATGGTAAGACAGAGATTTAGGAACCAGGTTTTAAGTTGTAAGACATTTCCAGGGGCAGATGTGGACTCTGACCACAATCTATTGGTTATGACCTGTAGATTAAAACTGAAGAAACTGCAAAAATGTGGGAAATTAAGGAGATGGGACCTGGATAAACTGAAAGAACCAGAGGTTGTACATAGTTTCAGGGAGAGCATAAGGGAGCAATTGACAGGAATGGGGGAAAGAAATACAGTGGAAGAAGAATAGGTAGCTTTGAGGGATGAAGTAGTGAAGGCAGCAGAGGATCAAGTAGGTACAAAGACGAGGGCTGCTAGAAATCCTTGGGTAACAGAAGAAATATTGAATTTAATTGATGAAAGGAGAAAATATAAAAACGCAGTAAATGAAGCAGGCAAAAAGGAATACAAACGTCTCAAAAACGAGATCGACAGAAAGTGCAAAACGACTAAGCAGGGATGGCTAGAGAACAAATGTAAGGATGTAGAAGCTTATCTCACTAGGGGTAAGATAGATACTGCCTACAGGAAAATTAAAGAGACCTTTGGAGAGAAGAGAACCACGTGTATGAATATCAAGAGCTCAGATGGCAGCCCAGTTCTAAGAAAAGAAGGGAAGGCAGAAAGGAGGAAGGAGTATATAGAAGGTTTATACATTATGGAAATGGAAGAGGATGTAGATGAAGACGAAATGGGAGATACGATACTGCGTGAAGAGTTTGACAGAGCACTGAAAGACCTGAGTCGAAACAAGGCCCCCGGAGTAGACAAAATTCCATTAGAACTACTGACGGCCTTGGGACAACCAGTCCTGTCAAAACTCTACCAGCTGGTGAGCAAGATGTATGAGACAGGCGAAATACCCTCAGACTTCAAGAAGAATATAATAATTCCAATCCCAAAGAAAGCAGGTGCTGACAGATGTGAAAATTACCGAACTATCAGTTTAATAAGCCACGGCTGCAAAATACTAACACGAATTCTTTACAGACGAATGGAAAAACTGGTAGATGCAGACGTCGGGGAGGATCAGTTTGGATTCCGTCGAAATGTTGGAACACGTGAGGCAATACTGACCTTACGACTTATCTTAGAAGAAAGATTAAGAAAAGGCAAACCTACGTTTCTAGCATTTGTAGACTTAGAGAAAGCTGTGACTCTTGAAGTTTTCCCGGCGTACTGAGTATTCGATGAGATTTCGGGATTGCAGCCGGATCACGTTGACTTCTTGCCACGATATTTCGGCTGGCAATCGTCCAGCCATCTTCAGGTGAGTGTGCGTCACTGACGCACACTCACCTGAAGATGGCTGGACGATTGCCAGCCGAAATATCGTGGCAAGAAGTCAACGTGATCCGGCTGCAATCCCGAAATCTCATCGAATTAGAGAAAGCTTTTGACAATGTTGACTGGAATACTCTTTTTCAAATTCTAAAGGTGGCAGGGGTAAAATACAGGGAGCGAAAGGCTATTTATAATTTGTACAGAAACCAGATGGCAGTCATAAGAATCGAGGGGCATGAAAGGGAAGCAGTGGTTGGGAAAGGAGTGAGACAGGGTTGTAGCCTCTCCCCGATGTTATTCAATCTCTATATTGAGCAAGCAGTAAAGGAAACAAAAGAAAAATTTGGAGTAGGTATTAAAATTCATGGAGAAGAAGTAAAAACTTTGAGGTTCGGCGATGACATTGTAATTCTGTCAGAGACGGCAAAATACTTGGAAGAGCAGTTGAACGGAATGGACAGTGTCTTGAAAGGAGGATATAAGATGAACATTAACAAAAGCAAAACGAGGATAATGGAATGTAGTCAAATTAAATCGGGTGATGCTGAGGGAATTAGATTAGGAAATGAGACACTTAAAGTAGTAAAGGAGTTTTGCTATTTAGGAAGTAAAATAACTGATGATGGTCGAAGTAGAGAGGATATAAAATGTAGACTGGCAAGGCAAGGAAAGCGTTTCTGAAGAAGAGAAATTTGTTAACATCGAATATAGATTTATGTATCAGGAAGTCGTTTCTGAAAGTATTTGGAGTGTAGCCATGTATGGAAGTGAAACATGGACGATAACTAGTTTGGACAAGAAGAGAACAGAAGGTTTCTAAATGTGGTGCTACAGAAGAATACTGAAGATAAGGTGGATAGATCACGTAACTAATGAGGAGGTATTGAATAGGATTGGGGAGAAGAGAAGTTTGTGGCACAACTTGACTAGAAGAAGGGAACGGTTGGTAGGACATGTATGAGGAATCAAGGGATCACAAATTTAGCATTGGAGGGCAGCGAGGAGGGTAACAATCGTAGATGGAGACCAAGAGATGAATACACTAAGCAGAATGAGAAGGATGTAGGTTGCAGTAGGTACTGGGAGATGAAGCAGCTTGCACAGGATAGAGTAGCATGGAAAGCTGCATCAAACCAGTCTCAGGACTGAAGACAACAACCACAACATTACATTTTTGTTTTGTCTTTCATAAAGAGTCCGTCATTGCTTTTTCATTAATGTCTTTTGACATTAAAATGTTCTCTTGGATGAGTTTCGTCTCTTCATACCAACCTCTGATATTGACAACATTTCTTGCCATCTCCCGAACCTCTAGAAATTTAGTTCTAAAGAAAACCCTATTCATGAGAGACGACATGCAGCATGACATCCAAAATACTGATTTAGTTCTAAAGAAAACGTTCGAAAGTGTTGGCAGCCGCCTTAACTTCATCGCAGTTCATAGTGCATTTCACTTCCGGGGCCGCCTCGATTGGGTCGTCCTCTGACAGCATGAGCAGTAACTAACTGACTAACCTCCTCTTCTGTCAGTTCAAAACCAAGGTTATCGTGTAACACCCATCTTCTCAATTCTTCCGTAACTTCTTGCGAAATGTTAATTTCATCCTTAATGTTAAATTTTTTCAACTTTGATGTGATGTATGCGTCAGGTTGGCTGACTATGTCACTCAGGTGGCGCTTCTTGTAATGTGCTTTCAGTGTTTTGGTATCATTTTAACCCATCGGCTGAATAAGTGCAGACCTATTTTTTGGCAAACACAACGCCTTTATGTAAAACCATCAGACGTAGTAACTCTCAGTTCTTCCTTGTCCGTATGTCCTAACAACACAAGGGCATTCAATCGCAGATTATTTTCTCTTTAAGTGTTGTTTGACTTGTACAAAATGGTTGGAAACCAGTCTAAAAAAAGCTTCTTTAGTACGCATGCCCGGTTTTGTCTTTAGTACATCAGTGGAAGAGATTAGACTTTTTTATTTACAAATGCCATAGGGACTTGCATTTGGTCACAGATAAGAGTTTTAACATATATCTTGTTGCGGCATTTGCGCACACCATTAACGTGATACGCTATTTTCGATGTTTCCTTCCCGAGACGTTTTCTCTTCCTGCATTAGAAAAGTTTTTGTTGTGAGTGGCCGTCAGTTTCAGCCGGTTTCATCGGCATTACAGAGTAGTTCGGGGTAAGGCCAAGGTCGTTGATTTTGGCGTTTAAATCTTGAATGAATTGAGAAACTACAGTCTCGTCAGCAGGTAGTTTTTCTCCTCTTGTCTTCAAGAATGCCATGGCTCTTCTTAAACTTTTCACATCAACCGTGGCTTGCATGAATATCATCTTCGTTGGTCATTTCACGATGAAAAAGCTAGGCTTCTATTTACAAAAAAAGGGCATGTCTGTTTCTTTGTTGTTTAAGCAAAACGTACAGGGCATCCTCAACTTTAGGGTACTCGCGCAGGCGAAGGATTTTTGTCTTAGAGTCACCTTCTACAGTTGTCATCAATATTTCTGTTTTACCCCTGTTTTTTGCTATTTATTAAACGGTAGATTACTCGAAACAAAAGCTTTAGAAATGGAATTTGGAGATTCGCCATGGTCATACCTTTTAATAGCTACCCACTTATCAGTAAAAGTTGAGGTTTCATGCATACGTTTAGCGTTTCCACTTGTCTTCATCGAAACACAATGCTTTTCTACAAAGAAATTGAAACACAACAATAAATCCACGTAGCAGAATTCAAATTCAGTAATAACATGAAACGAGCACTCCGGTAACACATACTGTATACTGGCCCGACGCACTGGTCAGACGGAGGAGGTGCCTGTCGCTACAGGTGAATGCCTATCTGTAACTGGAGCAAGCTCAGTGTCGACCTCCGACGCGGAGACGCACTTCCGAGTTTGTCGGACCGTCAGATGTCAGATTATAGCGAGTACATTGTACAGCTGGAAAATGAGTTACGGATAGAGGAATTACTGCATGGCGTCACCTTGAATAATTTATGGGCACTAGTCTTCGAGTTTGGTAAAAGTGGGTTTAATGACCCAATGAAAATAGTAGAGGAAAGGGCTGGAAATGAGTGGCAGTATAAATTCTTAAACAACGAATCAAGAGACATGAGCCGACTTCAGTGGTCCTTGCAATGGGATTCACGTGAACAGTAGTTCCAACTCCTTCCTCCGGCACGAAGTCCCCCCCCCCCCCACCTCTTTGCCCCCTCTCCTCCCACACATTCCACGCTCCCTCAGCTTGTGAAATGCCGCGAAAAAGACTGAGTCTACGCTGAGCTGCTGGAGAGGAATTTTATTCACTTTATTTCTAAGAGTGTTATCACGCTGCTTAATTGTCTCACAGCTACCTCCACTCCCACACTTGTAAACTGGGCTAATACAGGCTGGAGAGAGAGGACGTGAGTCATTTACTTCTTTATTTATCTATTTATCGCGGGAAAGGTGTTCAATTGACTAGATGTTGGTTTTGGAAACAGAGAAGTTTAATAAGTGTATTACTTATAAGCATACATCTGAGAACTGCGTCTGTAGCCTTCTACTTGAGGAATGGAATGAGGTGATAATGTATGAAAGTGGGAGGGATACATTTTTTCAAATAATAGTGATGCAGCATGATGTACTTAGGATGATAAAAAATGGTTCAAATGGCTCTGAGCACTAAGCGACTTAACTTCTGAGGCCGTCAGTCGCCTAGAACGTAGAACTAATTAAAGCTAACTAACCTAAGGACATCACACAAATCCATGCCCGAGGCGGGATTCGGGATTCGAACCTGCGACCGTAGCGGTCACTCGGCCCCAGACTGTAGCGCCACTCCGGCCGGCACATAGGATGCATTTGGCAACTAACAGACTACTGCTTGTGCTGGAGCTGTTTATAATTTTGAAATGGTCTGTGAATCCACAGTGCAGGAGACAACTTTATCCTACTCCACAAAGCCAGACTGCATGAAATAGAGCAGCTCACCTTCTTATGTGGGGTTCGATGGACGATCACTGAAGCGGGTTTTGATCCACTTTTCGAACGCGTGTGTGTTTCTATGTTCAACTTGCTGGGTGCCCTAGTCCCCAATACCTATAGAAATTGGCGAGAAACTGTCCTACAGATGATAGTTGCCTCTTACTAATGTCAAGCGTATAGCTACCGAGGAACTTGAGCATATATACATGGTAAGAAGGGATGGGACAGCAAACTATCACTGAAGTGTAGTAAGAGTTGCCTCCTACCGATCTACAAGTCTATAGCTACTTATGCACATGTAGACTGAAAGGTAGGGTGGCCAATATACGGTACCACTACTGACTGAAAATGCTTCACTGCTCTAATTACACCTCCAAATTGTCTTGAAAAAACCGCCACTAGTAAATAATCAGAGCATAATATTACACATGCACTGGGAATTGACTGCAATAACAAACCACTTAAACTAGCCCCAAAATATCTCACCAGAGTGTGAAGGCAGCAGTAGGTGTGTTAAGCTCGATATGAGCTTAGTTAGTCTTATATCTTCTCCTTCCACTACAACAGTGAACGTGTCTTCATTTAGTTGCGTGGATACAAACTATGCAGCCTAGAGCCAGTCTTTCCACACTTGCTACCTTCCCTCCTTCATCCCGCTCCTTCCCCCACAGGTACATGTACTGGTTTTCCAGATCCGTTCTAGCCTATCGCTGATGGTCGGTTTTGGGTTGACAGTGATCTGCTATTTCCTGTCTGCAGATGGACCTTCCCATAGATTGAGATGCTGCTTTCCCAGGTCTCTTTTAACCTCTCGCCGATGGTACACAAAGAGATCAATCCTCTGGCTATGCTCTGCTTTGGTTGGTGTTGGGTTGACAATGGTATACTGTTTCAGGTCTGTAGAAATCAAACGAACTTCTAGGAAATGCTGACAACTGGAGTAATAGCCAAGTGACTATTCGTCACGGTTGGGGCAGAGAGAACTCTCCAGAAGAACACTGGCCAACACCATGCTGCATCCCTCGAGTGCGTGTCGTGGTAGGATGAGATAGCACCAAGGGCTCACTAGGTGGAGGTGTGGGCGCTGTGATCAGCGGACGATGAGATCGTAAAACTAAGAACTCTCTCTATGATGCTGTATCGATAACGCATAAGCGAACTGCTGAGGGCGGAGCTCTGTGACGATACATTTGATAGATGTATCACATATCAGCTGTACAAGTCCGCCGCGAATAAAATCGATTAAACATCCTAAACGAATAGGGAACTTTACCTGTTTTGAAGTGAAAACTACTGATCACCACAAAATTTCCTTGTTATTTTGGAACATGCAAGGGAGTTAAAGTGAGAACTTTGTTCTCCGGAAACATTCAATCTACTTAAACACCTGTGTTAAAAGCTGCTGCCTGACGAAACATTTCATTGGAATAGTTCTATCGAACATCAGATTACCGTTATAGCAGAACGGCTAACAAAATATGTTATAAAAAATATAAAAAGTTAAATTCACGATGATAACAAAGGAGGCAGTGATACATAACACCAGATACTCTCATTTTTAATTCATTCGCATGGACAAATTGGAATTCTTGAGAGCGTTCGTTGCGTTAGAAATTAGTGTTTGTGGACGTATTTTAAATAAATTGACTTGCACATGTCTTACATGAATATCAGATACATGAAATATCAGTACGGAACGGTATCTTCCACGCAGTCTATTCGCATATCAGGAAAAGAAACAGTCATTTTATGATCAACAGGAAGCTACAATTCCCATCTCTCTCTCTTCTCGTTATTTTTCCAACAGACGCAGATTAAAACTACGAGAAACATTGCTAACGTCACCAGGTAGAAAACTCGGTAAATTTTTTTATCACGTCTCTCCCTTCCGATATAGCGATAAAAAATACCGCCCTCATACTGGCATGCAGGATATTTAACGATCAGATCAAATGGACACGTATTGAACCATTGTAGCAGGTGACAAGTGATCGAAGTAGCTTCTACAGACCTGTGTAAAGTTTTGTCAGCTGAACTGGAAAAAGACCATGTCCCAAAAACTATCATTTACAATACAGTGTTCCTGAGTTGTAGTTTCGTAGGTAGTTTGATACGTTGCTTTTTTTCTGTAACACATCTAATCGCTGCAGGACTGCTGCTCTGTACACCGCCCACCAATCGGCATTAGCGTACTGTATAACTGCCACCCACAACAACATCAGTGGCCACTGGCCATAACGTCACCCCTCTGGCGAGGGCAGTACCTGGAGCTGCATTTCCCTATCACAAGATGTAGCTGATGTTATTACATTTTTTGTGTTCCTGTAGAACCTAGGCCGGTATGCAATCGCAGCAGAACTTTGTCACTGCTACTGTGTTTTGTGCACTCATATGAGTATTACGTCGCTCTCCCCCTAACAGACGCAGGTTTCGCACACAAGAAAAACACGCTTTTCCATCCCAGAGTGTTCGCTCAATATCGACTATCATGTTGTTGTTTGATCCTACAGCATTACGTTACTGGTGAATTCTTCTACTCATTATAGCGTGCAGAACTTGCTAGCTGAATGTACGAGTGTGAATGTACATTTAGCGAGCTGGAGATTTCATTGATTTAGGTACTATTTCTTCTGTTTGATCTGGTGCCATCGCAGTTAATTTTAAAAGCTTAAGGCTACACCCTTTAAAAGAAGTGAGATGAGGTCTGTCGGTGCAATATTCGTTGTAGGCAGTACGAGAATCATTAGCTAGAGATTTAATGGATTTTAGTACTATTTCCGCTATTTGCGCTGTCCCACTATTCGTTTAAACAGTTTAAGGTTACATCATTTGCCGGCCGGTGAGGCCGGGCGTTTCTAGGTGCTACAGTCTGGAACCGCGGGAAAGCTATGGTCGCAGGTTCGAATCCTGCCTCGGGCATGGATGTGTGTGATGTACTTAGGTTAGTTAGCTTTAAGTAGTTCTAAGATCTAGGGGACTGATGACCTCCGTTGTTAAGTCCCATATCGCTCAGAGCCATTTGAACCATTTTCATACATCATTTACACGTCGTGAGTCGAGGTTTGTCAAAACAGTATTCGTAGTAGTAAGCATAAGATTCACACCTGAAGAATACAAATGGTAATAATGCATCAATGAGTGCGTGTCTTTATGACGTAATTTTATTTTTTAGTAAAGGAGTTGGCATTACAGCAATTGAGCTGTTAACAACGACAGCACTTTAGGCTAAAAAACAGTTTGTCCCTCCACATTTAGGAAGTGAACTGTATAGAATTTCTTTTCCATCTATCCCTCCACTGGCTACAACAGGAATGCCCCTCTTGCAATACCGACGTCGCTAAATGGTCGTGTGTGTATATTCTTTCCGAAGCATGTTTCAACCGTCCGAAGATGCAACTAGAGCATTGTCAGCAAAGTGGTTTATTTAGATGAATGTTCCTAAACAGCATACTTAAGACAACATTCTGTGAGGCGAGCGGGATATTACATCCTTTCACAGTATATGAAGACATTACACACACACACACACACACACACACACACACATACACACACAAGATGGTCTTATTCAGCACAGTGAAGCATCGGATGCCTCTGTCAGACAGCCTTCGGACAGTTTGTGTGAAGTAGTAGAATAAACGAGAGCGATGACAGGTAATAACTTCATAAAGTGGCGGAAGCTAGCGATTGCAGACATAGCTTTCCACCTGTCGGTGGCAGGGCGAATGGATCAGCCCACAATGAGACGAATAGTATAAAGATTTCTTTGTATTTCATTCACGTGGGATGTGTTATTTCAATGCTCTTCCTTCCTGGGACCTACGTTACTTAGAAGAGGACCACTTTCACACAGTACCAGCACATCTACAACATTTGGAAGCAGGCCACTGTTGTCTGTCCAGTTCTTAATCTGTGATGGATACTCCGGTATTTCACTCTTGTTCCAGGAGGCTATGTTTCCTAAGACTACGTTTTATGGTTTTGCAAGAAGTGTCCTGTTTATGAGTCTTCAGTGAAAGATTTCAGCAGCCTGGAAACAATATCTCAGTGACAGCAGATAGATATAACAGGTTATAACAGTCCAGGAAAACCGATATCCCAACCTATGGAGGTGGTAGGAGAGGGAGGGAGTAGGGGAAATAGGAGGGGAGGTAACACTGTTTTTCTTAGTCTGCATCGTCACATCGAGCTGAACACATCTGCTGCTGCCCCCACTCTCTCCTGGCGAGACCTTTTGAAGTCGGTTTTTGCGATAATTGTCACACTCTAGCGATTTTTCTTAGTTCCCCGTGCATGTGCGGCATTATGGTCCGTTGCTTATGAATGGTGGTTTTTTCACGAAAGTTTTGAGGTTCAGTTAGAGCTGGCTGACCTCTTCTTTCCACGTACCTGTGTACACGTCCTTCAGTAGCTATACACTTGTATATCAGTAGGAGGCAATTCTTCTAGCAGTGGCTGTAGGACAGTTTCCTGCCCATTTCGAGTGATATTATGAACTAGGGCCCACAGCGAGGTTAACGCGGTCGGAAAGGGAATCAAAATCCATCTCAGGCACTCAGTAATCGTCAGTCGAGCCCCATACACCAAGGTGTGCACCTCAGGTTCATTCAGTCTGCGTTAGTGAGGTAGGACGAAGTTATCTCCTGCAGGGGCGGTGGCAAGGCTGGCGGCTTTTGGGGTTATAGCCGCCCACTCTCCCTCCCCAATGGAGTATCATATTACACAGGAAAAAATGACGTCAGAAATCAGTAAATACATTACTCCAACAGATTCAGTCCTTTTTTTATAGTTATGTAGCAATATTGGTTACAATGGATTTGAATAACAGCGGCAAGTAGCTTTCAATCTGAATCAATGAATATCATTTAACTTAAAATGGGCGACTTATTATTTATTAATACACATTTTTACCATGCGGATTGACGGGCAATTTCAAAAAAATGGAAGAGATCCAGCACAGGCAGTATTCTCTATGAGTTGTGAAATGCATCCTTAGTCGGTCCTTCTGCATCACAATTATTTGCAGTAACGTATTTCCCCTATGCTCATCCACTATCACCTCCTTCCATTCATGGGGTAGGAGGGTACGGACGCAGTCCTCAGGTGTCCGCTGACAGGTAACACCCTTATTAAACTCCTCTCCGTCCAAAACCCATATCTCATCAACTGCACACATTGCCTGCTGAAATTAAATTAATAAACACTTACCTCATGTCCTCCCTCTCTAGCCATTTCCCTCAGTTCACAAGTGCTTGAGGGTAGAAAGCTGTAGGATACTCCAACAGCAGCAAAGCAGCAAATAAATACATTACATGCTTCCTCTTTAGCAGGTTAGCACAGAGTGAGTCTTTTCCCCACTAATTCACTAGTAGGTTAGAGGAGGGGGAAATTGAGTGCTGAGGGGAAAGTGGAAGAGGGGAAGGGAAAGGGAAGGGAGGAGGAGAGCTGGAGGTGACATTACCCCACCAATACGAGTGGAGGACCGGCGACACCCAAAGGAGAGCCCCCATCGTAAATAAACGGAAACTGTCAAAACTTCGGTTTTGTCTCCCTACTCACATACCCACGATATGCTACTGTCTTGCAATCTGCGTAGCTTACAAGCTATTCATACCAGGTTAGATGTTTACCCGACTGTTCAGGTTCGTGAAAATTCAAGTATCCTGTGCTGTGACCGTTGTGAATCCTTTGCGCTGAGTGAGCACATCGTATGTAGGTCATATTTTACACATTTTACAATCGAATCAAATTTCTAGTTATTCAGGCTGTATCACCGACCTACTTTTACAAATAATTCTTTTTTGAATCCAGTGGGAAGTTCAAAGACTACATGCATATTTTTCGTTCGCCCATCGGCAACATCGAGCACTTCCGTCTTGGTCTTCTATTCTTATTGTCCCCTTTCTGTTGTTGTAGACACTGACTGGTACCTGCTATTCCTTATGGTTTTATATACACTCGACTGAGAAATGCAGATGTTTGTCAGTATTTTACTTCATACAATGGCTGTTCGAGGTCGATTAAGTGCCATGACGTCTTTTACTAAACGCAACATATGAACTACCTCTCAGGTGCCTTTAATGTCAAGACAAACCGATCGTCCTCTAGCAGAACTTGAATTTTCCTTCCCATTCTTATGTATATTGTTCTTGTCAGAACATTGGATGAAGGAAGTGTTAAAATGAACGTGGTATAGCTACAGCATTTATCAGACTTCTGTATCTTCTTACTTGTATGACCTAGATGGTTCTGAAATACCGACTGTCTCATAGACTCTACACGGTAGCAAATATTGCTTTGCCGAGGGAACGAGCGATCAGAAGAGTTACTTATCTTTTTACACCAGAGTGACTGTTGCGTCTGGACACACAGTGGATAACCACCGTGACACTCGATTTACAGGACGTTCACGAGAGCAGCGAACACTTGACTTGTCGCCCACCGTTATTACGGAAGAGACTTCGGTAGGTTTTACATGACTGCTGGTGCCACAGATTTATTTATAAATCACGTCTACTATAGGAGACATTTCACTCGGTGGACAATCGAAGTCAGAGAAAAGGAGAAGGGTTAGAGTTTAAAGTTTTGTCGATATCAACATTAATAGATACGAAAAATGAAGAATTAGTGTACTGGGACTGATATAAAACCCATCCGTGACCCGTTCAACGGCTCCATGCAGGGTTTGTCTACTTATAATTTCGGTAACCATGGGAAACCAAGATCTGTATGGGTCCAAATGTGTTTCAACTCCAGTTCTCAGAACATGTGTCTCATGTAAACACTGAGCCGCCTCACTGAGGTTACACATTGCAATACTCTGAAGACAACGATGAATTCTGCTCTATTCTCACTCCACCCCCACTCCTACCCCCACATGTCTCTCTATTAAGGTCGTCACAAGTCAAGCCTATGGAAGACATCTGGAATCTCACAAATAACCACCTCATAGACAGGAACTAGAAACTGATTGACATGTATCTGGACTTTTCAGTCCCATAGCACGCAACGACACCAGAAGACCATGTACAATTCTCGCCAAACGAAATGCTGACTACTTGCGTGGACCAACAAGCTGTACCCAAGTCCTGAGTTATCAGAGTACGTTATGTGCCAATTATTACTATTTATATGCTCGGGCCATTACATCAATAGTCAGATCACTGTTAAGCATCTCGCCATAGACGGCTAGCGAGTTTTGTACGTACTGAAATCAAAATATATTGCCGTGTATCCTGAATGTTTTTTATTACTGTTATTATTTCATTGTGACGACTGACGATTTCAACCATCACGTCGCATGTTTACGTAGCGTAACTGTTCTCGGAGCTGTTTGTCACGGTTGGACTCCGAGTGTTAATTAAAATGCAGTTAATCAACGACATTCCTGCTTTAATATGACTCTCTTTCCCTGTACTTTCCAGTTCCGTAAGTTTTCTAATTAATCCCGCAACATATGTTACTAACTATATTTGCATTCCATTTCTGTGCTGCAATTACGCAGTAGCATTTGCAGTAACTTCCCGCTCCTTGGCCCATACTTCTGGTAATTGTTAATTGTTTTTTGTATCTAATTAAAACGTATGTGGAGACATAGACCAACTTGAAAACTGTTAAAAATAAAGTCTTCAAATACAAATGTGTTCATGGCACAAAATTGTCCATAGTATACAGTAAATGTGTTCACAATGCACACATAATTCTGTGCACATACTAAACAATTACCTCAGCTATCGGAAAAATTTCGTGTGTACCTCGTAACTTCATCTTCGTCGCGTGTCACTGTGACGACTCAAGCTTTTCAACTAGCCCACCCTTGACTGAATCCAAAACAGCCATCTTCATTCCCTATTGAGAATGTAGTGAATTTTGACTTCAGTACGTCACCTAGGCCGCTTCGTAATTAGTTTTTCATCTGACTCTAGATAGCTAATTTGTTCAACATGGTCCCCATCTTGGACAAAGGGCAGTCACAAGTGATGCAACATTCAGTGTAACAGTTGTAACGCGAACTACGTCGTCCGGATTGGTAGATCAAGTTTAGGTACGAGGACACTTGACGGGATTCGCAGAAAGGACACTTGACGGGGTTCGAAGAAAGATTATCCAACATCTTTGTTCTTGGGTACCTCTTTGCTTTCATGTTTACAATTAGGAGGTGTCACTCGCGTTATTTCTGTGCTTTCCTTCTGGGTGTGGCTTTCAGGGACCTGTACGGTCCGTGTACACGAATGGCTGTAATTGTGTGAGTGCCAGAGCAAAGTTATATATACCCCATTCTGTTTTAGTCTACTTTATCAGTTGACAGTGATATGGATGAGACTGTTGTATCTAGAGAATAGTTTACCTCGAAAAAACAGATGATTTTTGGTCTGCACTTCAGTCTAGTGACTGAATTTATAATTACATAAAGGAATGCGCACTAGAGATTGCCCTAAGTAGTGTCCACCATTTTCTAAAGGATTGTTATTGTTAGACATGACGTTGAGTTTTGCGAGGCATGTCTTAATATTTCTCTTTCTACATATTTAAGTATTGTATTGTATATTAAGCTATTTGGAATATACTACTAATTATTCAGGACAGCTTTTGTGATCAGTAAAACGCTGTGTACTTTTGGACTAGTTATGTAACGTCTGGACAGATAAGCCATACTTCGTCACTCAGTCTTTTGCCATGGATCATGTGATAGCTGCAAAGTACCTGAGTTTCTTTAATTTTTTAACAATTATACGTGCGTTCAAAGTTATTCAACTTGTGACTGGTTTCTGACATTACATCCACCAACTTTGATTTCACTTACTGATTGTTGATGTGCAGCAGAATAATAATGTAACAGATTGATTATTGAGCACAGTATTGACTAGATTTTATCAATTGCATCCCTGTTAAATTTGAATCTAATATTTGTTCATTACATGACCCTAAAGTTACTTGTAATGTAGTTTCACATTTGGAAAAGAAACCTAAATTTTTCGGAGTAATTTTCACAATTCCAGAAAAAAGCAGCTAAACATAAAAATTGTATGCCACTATTTAAAAATGGAATAAGATGATATACCTAGCTATTAGAGGGCCGTCTAGAGGCAAAAGTTTCTAATGTGTAACAAGGTATAGCACTCTCCTTTGCATCTTTGAAGATAAAGTTGCATTGCGAGCAGCCACGTAATTTTACTGTTCTCATTTATTTTTTAACTTGGTCGCTTTTAGAGAGCCTCGAATAACAACTGATGTTTGACGATGTTCCTGAGCGTAGTACGTGTTGCCATCTCTCGCCATGTCGGCGTACTTACAGCATTGTGGAACGTGATAGTATTGGTGGTCCTGGTTTTACGGTGGGGACACGTAAGGTTGCGTGGTTGTACTGACCTCCAAATGTTTGAGGACCGTATACACAACGATTAACATTATTGTGACACAGTAATCCTTCCTAAAACGGGTCGTTTTGGGGGTACATTCCACCTTTACTTCATTTTTATGGACGGCAATGCGTGCCTTCGTCAAACAGGTGGAGGAGCTCTTTGAACAAGAGGATACTCGACGAATGGATTGGCCGGCGGTATCCACGGCTTAGATCAGATCTAGCACGGGTGAGATGCGTTTGGGACACGTATTTTAGCAACTTCACAAACAAAAGCAACTGTCCAGCCGTTACCACACGAAATCCCTACCAATCATGGTAGCACGTTACACAGGGTACACTGCCGTCTGCGCGATCACACGCTCTATTAAGGATCATGTTCCGCTTTTTTAATGTCCAGTGGACCATCGTAGATCACGATGATATTTTTCGGTGTAGCTCAACGCGTTCATCACAGGACTGGAAATCCTCCGTTAAAAAAAAAAAATAATAAGAAAAGTGAATTACAATCTGCTATCCGTTTGAGGGCGGTGCTGCTGCCTACATAAAACGTAGCGCGACTCTGGTGTGGGTATATATGCACAGACAACTTGGCAAGGGACTAGTATAGCATTCCTGTCTTTCCGACCAGCGTGTGGTAAATTCAAAATGAGAACTATTACGACGTCATTGCCAACTACGTCCAAACACGACCATTGTGCAGTTATGCTTTTCGTGGCAACGCCCGTAGACATCCAATGGAGAATGGGGCACGTATGGCGGTAATCATGTCTGTCGAAAGTGACCGTTGTGGAGTGGTGCGCCCAGTTCCGTGTTGGTAGTTCGACACAAAACACCGGTCGAGAGTAACGCAAAATTACGCCAGCTCAGGTGGGAGCCACTCGAGCATCTGCCTTGTGGTCCTGATCTCTCACCATGCGATTATCAAGCCTTCGGTCGTCCTTCAAGGGTCGACGATTCCTGCCATGTAAGCAGGACATCCCGGGTTCGAGTCCCAGTCGGGTCCCACATTTTCAGCTGTTCCCATCAAGGTATATAAACAACACCTGTCTGCAGCTAAGGGTTTCAATGAATTATCAGTTACTAGCGTGTTTTCTTTTCTTACCCAGCATATCCACTTAACTGTTATCACCTTGCATTCAACCCTAATTTAAGGTCGACGCAAGGTCAATAGTACATTTCACAACGTTTGGAAGTCGATTGTCCATTATTCGTGGCTGACCCATTGTCAGTCCGTAACATATAAAATCAAAAGTTCCTATTTCACCTTCACTTGTATAGCAGAAATGTGTAGAACCTTAAGCGCTGCTAGGAGTATGCATGTCGCAAATACACTTCCTTTCATACGACGAAACTCAGCCTCATCGACCCTGTGCAGAGGAGCGAAATATGAAAAGTTATCCTAACTCGCTTGTCTATATGAACACGTGGGAAATGTTAACGTTTTTGAATGTAGCCCGACCGTGAACTGGGAGCAGAGGCTTCTTTTGTCTGTATAGTAGTAAACCACACAACGGTGTACAGGGGTAGGACCCGCAAGTAACGCTTACGGCAGCGCGTGCCGCGAGTAGGTTTTACCAGAGAATACGCAATACGCGAGGACTGGGGCGGTCGGCGACGTTTCTGTCTAATAAGACGGGGTACGACGGAGCGGCAGATGTTTCTCATTGGCTCTATTTGCAGTCAAGTCTCATTTGCAGAATAGCGGCGTATTAAAGTTTCTCCATTATACTTCTGCATGTATGTGAGCATTTCGCAACACCCAGAGCTGCATTTCCATTTAAAACTTCAGTATTTTGCATATTTTTTATGGAAATACCTCCTTAAGCTATGGAGGTGGCTTTTCTCTTGCTTATGTTCCCACTAGAAGGAAAGTGAGAGGCATTGTGATCCAACCGGTTCGAGATGCAAAAGAGGTCACTCGGTGTGGAAACAGTCACTTCTTAACGATAATTTTTAATGACCAGTCATCACACGACCTACGAAGCGTAACAATAAGTTCGTGCTTTGCGTATGCATATTTTTTTCCTGAGTATTCCTTTGCATTTAAGATAACTTCATACACAACCTTCTCCTTATAACACAGTATCGGATATGCACATTAACTTCAAACTCTATTGCACGTCGCTGCCATTTGGCAACAAACGACAAATTTACGTGACAATATTGAGGAAACGTCTTCTGTTTGCATGAGTCCGCCTTCTAGGAACACATAGCCTGGATACATCGAGCTGGACTGTTTTTCACTTCGTTATATTGGCGAAAGTAGTTGGACATGTATAATCTTTGCTGAAGGTTGATTGTACGTAAACACACGCGAAGCAACCAGAGAGAGTCAATTGATTCTGTGACCTAGACCACACCTGTTTGGATTTTTAAGGCATGCGAAATGGTGCATAATGATAGCACAGATTGTTTCCATGTATCTGTAACCAAAAAATTAATAATAATATAAATGTTTTCGATTTATTACCGTATGGCAACCAACCTAGAAAATTGAGTAAATCAAAATTTCCACATGCAATCTGCTACATACTAATTGGTTTCTCGGAGCCTGCATCCTCAGAACTTGTTTCACTGAAATTGTTTTCCTGAAAAAAGTTATATAATAGAGGCTTAAGCAGTAAAATGTGGCGTGTGTGTGTCATATTATACATGTTCTCCAAAACGTTCTACGTAGAGCTGTAACATTGTTATTGATTTCCTTTTCGTGGCAATTTGTAATATGAAGTTAACACTGTGTGTCTGGAAAGTATACATTCTAAATAGTTGAAGAAACACGATTAACTGCGTGTCACACCATCACAGTGCTATACAGTTTGTACGTTCGTATATACATCTACATCTACATCTACATCCATACTCCGCAAGCCACCTGACGGTGTGTGGCGGAGGGTACCCTGAGTACCTCTATCGGTTCTCCCTTCTATTCTAGTCTCGTATTGTACGTGGAAAGAAGGATTGTCGGTATGCTTCTGTGTGGGCTCTAATCTCTCTGATTTTATCCTCATGGTCTCTTCGCGAGATATACGTAGGAGGGAGCAATATACTGCTTGACTCTTCGGTGAAGGTATGTTCTCGAAACTTTAACAAAAGCCCGTACCGAGCTACTGAGCGTCTCTCCTGCAGAGTCTTCCACTGGAGTTTATCTATCATCTCCGTAACGCTTTCGCAATTACTAAATGATCCTGTAACGAAGCGCGCTGCTCTCCGTTGGATCTTCTCTATCTCTTCTATCAACCCTACCTGGTACGGATCCCACACTGCTGAGCAGTATTCAAGCATTGGGCGAACAAGCGTACTGTAACCTACTTCCTTTGTTGTCGGATTGCATTTCCTTAAGATTCTTCCAATGAATCTCAGTCTGGCATCTGCTTTACCGACGATCAACTTTATATGATCATTCCATTTTAAATCACTCCTAATGAGTACTCCCAGATAATTTATGGAATTAACTACTTCCTGTTGCTGACCTGCTATTTTGTAGCTAAATGATAAGGGACCTATCTTTCTATGTATTCGCATCACATTACACTTGTCTACATTGAGATTCAATTGCCATTCCGTGCACCATGCGTCAATTCGCTGCAGATCCTCCTGCATTTCAGTACAATTTTCCATTGTTGCATACCTTCGGATTTCTTGTTAACACCTCTTCCATTACCGCCAGTTGTCTTTTACTTAATATTACGAACATAACAGGTATCAGATTCAGAAGGATGTAGGTTGCAGTTGGTACTGGGAGATGAAGAAGCTTGCACAGGATAGAGTAGCATGGAGAGCTGCATCAAACCAGTCTTCTCAGGACTGAAGACCACAACAACAACAGTAACAACAGGTATGCATGCTGCCATTGTTTCTTCTATACAGAAAATATCATGAGAATCACAGCATACTTTTTGTTTTTCCGAAGCAAAAACTAACAACAATTTTTCGACTTCATTCAGTATTCATTACATGTTTATCGCCCCCTCCTCCACCCCCACCCCCCCAGTCCTCTCTCTCTCTCTCTCTCTCTCTCTCTTTCATAATCGCCCATCTTCACGGACTTTTTCTTTCTGTGATCTTGTGCGGTGTGCGGAGGATGTGCTTTTGTGTGTGTACGTTCAGTCGCACGGCTTTGAATTGTCACGGTATGTTTCTGGTAGCGCGAAATAACTTAACGGTAATAAGTAATCAGTTTTTTTTTTTATTTATTGAGCCATATTTGGTTTGATACGGCTCCTCTCGAATTTCACTCATGTGTCAACATCTTCATGTCAGAGCAGCACTTGCAACTAACGTCCTCAGTTATTTGTTCGTTGTATTACAAATTCGGTCTTCCCCTACGATTTTTACTCTCTACAACTTACTCTAATACGATAGAAGTTATTCCATAAGGTCTCAGTTCATGTCCTACCATCCAGTCTCTTCTCCATATCATTGAAATCCGTGTTTTCTTTTCATCGCCGATTTTGCAAAGATCATGCACAGCCCACCTAATTTTTAATATCCTTGCATAACACCACAACGAATCGACTCTCTTCTTTTTCAGTTTCCCTCAGCTCACTATTACTGTCACTCTCATTGCCACTGCAGACTATGTTACATACTGTGCTCCAAGCGCATATTCTCAGAAATATCGTCCTAAAATTAAGGCCCACATTTCATAGTAGAAGTAGATGTCTTTCGGCACGTAATGCTCTCTTTTCCTGTGCTACTCTGCTTTTTATGTGTTCCTAGCGTCGTCCGTCTTGTATTATTTCGCTTACAAAGCAAAAAAATTCTCTATCTTAGTGCAAATCGAGGTCACCAATTTCCCTGTTAAGTTTATCACTTACCTCATTTCTGCTACTCCTCATTTCATTGGTGTTTTCTTCATTAATTCTCAGTCTATACATGATGAACATGAATAAAACCGACGAACTATGACAGGAAATGGACGAAAAAGTGTCCTTGAACGTGTATCCGAATAATGCATCGTTGACACGGTAGATGCCGCTCATGAATGAAAGTTTCTCTGACCACGTGCCGTGGGTTCATTTTGTATCGCAGGCCATATCATTCTCCCATCATACTGCAAGCAGCAGAATGATCCGGTATTCATGTCGGTAGCAAGTCCAGATGGTGTTTGTTTACGGCCAAGCAGATGGAAACGGTCGAGAGGCAACACAGCTATACCCAAACAAGTAAATACTACACTCGCAGACATCAACATCACACAACATTTCAAGCCATTTATGGGCATCTGTGTGATCCTGAGTCTTTTCAGGCAGACGAACGTGCGGGGAGGCAGCGGACCTTGCGTGCACCAGATTTGGAGGGCCGGGTTCCACGGGATATTGAGACAAACCCTAATACAAGCTCGACGATAGCAGCCGTCCAACATGCTGTATGATTATCTGTATCCTTCTTGACAACCGCTACTATCGCTACCTCCTGCAACGAGTGGAAGGATTATCAGCAGCTGTTTACCCTCTACGGGATGGATTTTTTTCGACGATTTTTTCACCAGATCGTCACAACTAATATTTCTGTCATCATTCTTCTTTACCGATGAAGCAGCATTTACCATAACTGGCATCATCAATCTGCATACTCGTAGTCTGTGGGTTACAAACAAGGCAAGTGATGAGAGGAACCTTCATTCGTCAGCGCCATCCATCGCAGTAAAGATGCATTTGCGATTACAAGTTCGTAGGACCGTTTTCCGTCCATTTACAGTCAGGAATCCCTCCCTGTTACTGTTCACCCTGTATCCCCTATACATTACACTGTTTATTCCATTCAACAGGCTCTCTGTTTCTTCTTAGCTTTCACTGCGGGCAGCCCTATCGTCTCTTAAAAAGTTACTGACATCCTTTCGCACTGATTTTAATGTCACGCTTGAGTCATTACTTTGTTTCCGTCATTGTTTCTTCGATTTATAGACTGGACAGCAGGGGCGAAAGACTGTATCCAAACTTCCACCTTCATTAATCCAAACACTTCGTTCTTGGTCTTGTATGGTTTTTATGGCTTTTGTACGTACGGCATGTCACCCGGGTTTACCTACAACTTACTTCTCTTATTGTCAAAATTCCGAATATCTTGCGCCATTTCACATTGATAAATGCCTTCTTTCGGTTGAGAAATCCTATAAACGCGTCTCATTTTTTATTAAGTCTTCTTTCCGCTGTCAAGTGCAGTGTTAGAACTATCTCTTACGTAGCTTTGCCTTTTCGAACTGATCGTCACCTAAGTGGTTCTCAATTTTCTTTTCGATTCTTCGGTGTATTTATTTTGTCAGCAACATGGATATATGGGCTACTAAGTTAATAATGTGACATTTTTAGCACTTAAATGCCGTTGCTGCTCTATCCTATGCGTAAGATAGCGGAATCACCTTTACACTCTTAATGTGGACATCACTACTCTTAATATCACTTAAGACTGTATTCACTTTTCTATGTGCTGAACATGAGTTGTTTGAACAACCATTCCTGTTTCAATATATTCACATGTTTCCTGCAGAAATTTTTCTTTGGCTTCCCAGCTCTCCTGTTTATTTCATTCCTAAGCAACTTATTTGGCGCAATTGCTGTCTTGAGATAAACATTTTAATACTTCCTTGTTTCGTCAAACATGCGTTGCAAAGTGCTGTAATGGAAACAAATTGGTACTTCCTCACTATGGGGGATTTGTCAATCTGGAAAAGGACAATAAAAATAACAAGCGAGCTTCACTGTGTATCCCATGTGAGAAGAGAAAGAAACCATGCAATAAACCTGGTAAAGACTGTGCGACGTGTCAAATATTTTTGAAGCTGGAAATCTGAAAAACGGAATATGGATTCGGAACTAATGAGTAATCTCCTTACAAGCATCATAGGAAACCACAGAGTAACTACAGGCGAAACAAATGTCACTCTACGGTCAAAGAAGCCTGGGGCACTTACATGTGTCAACCATTGCAACTTAAACACTACTTTAGGCTGCACAGGAATAAAACTACAAAACCCGATCACTTTCATCAATCTGATTATAAAAATTATCTGTAAGAGCCAAAAGCTGCTGCTATTAAGATAGTGGGTAGAAAGAGAAGAGATATAGCCTCACAAATCGAAGACGTGAGTGGGCGTGTAGGAAATGGCGACAATGAGAAGGACAATAAAAAGGATAATATTGATCACAATAACACAGAGAAGGATTGAAGTTTCTGGAAGTGGCTAAGAAGAAAGGGAAACAATGCACCCACATCATACCTCTCAACAGACAAGGAATACTCAGAGCAAGTTGAAATTCTAACACATGAAGGGTATAAAAGCTCGAAACAAGCTACAGCACCAGTGTTACCACGCAACAACAATGAAGATTATGAAAACAAACATGTCATCAGGATAAGGCAACATGGCGCACTCTATCTAAATTTGTTATACCGTCTGACCTAGATCATTGAACTAGTGATATCATCATCCTTATGAGAGAAGTTTTCACTGTTATCAGTGATATCATCTTTATCAGTGGGAAGACACTCCATCTTATCTCAAACCAATTATAATGCAGTATTAGAAAATCTAAGATGGTTGGAACCGCCGAATTACTGTAATAGAAAATGTAAAGCCCTTTTCCGATCCCCTTCTCTCAACCTAGCGCCAGCCAGTAACAGTACAGCATTAAAAACCCAAGATGGTGGATATTAATGAACTGTGTGGTTTACACACCACGCCCCCATATTCTTTCCAACCAGCCAGAGCGTAGTAATTAAATGGTGTGCAAAAAAGGCTTCAAATTACATTAAATCTGATGTACACTTCTCATGGCCAAACGATAAGAGCATAATACTAAAATTAGCCCCAAATATTTAGTCAGAAGTTACGTAACACACAGATTAAAGTAAAAAATATTCATTATTTCCGAAAGACATTTACATCAGACGTAAAAATTGCATTATGTACGCAAAATGAGGCGGACGCTTGGTTAGTTAATTAATTAAAATATTTTTATTTATTACTATGAATAAATATTCTTGATGTGCGATTTTATTTTAATTATTGGCATTATTATCGGTTTTAGTTGGTTTAGCGTAGTTCCGTATTTCCTTTCATCTTTACTCTCCTGGAAGATATAAATAATTCGTTTTAAATACTACAGGAGAGCAAGAAATGTATTCCGCAGCGCCGATTTCGCGGTAATTCCTCGTCGTTATCTGTTCCACCTGAACTGTCCAATACCTCTACTCGATATGCAGATCGTTCGGCACAACTGTGTCCGATGTTGTTTGATGAGCCTGGATGACAGGTCCAACAATTTAGTAAGTTGTAGCTCATTAATTCGGAGATAATCTCTCGGCGGATTCTGACCGTTGAAAATGCAGGTTCGCACTATCGTTCAAAACTGTGCCTCAGAGTGATCTACGTCTGTTAATGCCTGTATCGTGAAAATTAACTAATTTCGGTAGGGAGATATAAACGCCTTGAATGCTTGATGGTAGTCCCAGTCTTTTGTAATAATGGTTACTGATTTTTTAAAGTGATACTTTATCTTTCCTCTCCCTTTCCCTGAAGCAGCTTAAGTATTCGTTATCTTGTTCTGTAGACAGAAAACAATTTGATGTTAACATTGTGATAAGCGACATAAACATTAGACTTTTGAGTTGCCGACCTATTTTGCAGTCACTTTAGAATATTTTTGCGTAAAAGATGTGGAAAATAATTAATTTAAGGCGCTGTTGTGTATGAGTATTAAACTGGGTGTGATCCATAGATCGAAGTTTGAACTTTTCCACCATTTGAGACACCTGTTAGTGACAGTGAGAACAACTCACGGAACTGATATTGAATATATGCTTTTTAACTGTGGAGCTATCTGTTGCTAACAATAAGCTGCTGGGATACAATACAGCAGTTGCTTTTAGTTCACATTGCCAGGGTTTACAGAATAGTATTAACGGTAAACCATGTTGTCCACTACTACAACTGGTAGTTCATTGTTTATGTTTTATAAGCAAACTTTTGCTTTTTAATTATTTACAGGGAATATGTTGTACACTCATACTAATATTTCATAGAGAATGACGTATAGGTTTAACTGAAATTTATAGATGTGACAGGTGAGCCAATTCGTAAACGATTATTTGGAAGTTAGTACTCCAAACATGGCCGAGAACATTTTCGGTATTTTAGGCACTTCAGATAATTTTTTTTTTAAATCTTTCGCATACTTTTTAACACAGCCCAGACAGGGCTCCAATGTAATTGGCTCTTGAATTTTAATACTGGATTCTGACTCGAGGAGATCAGAGGGTGGAGTGTAACTGATTTTTCATTTTAATACTGGACTCTGATCGGAGAACAGGAGAGAGTCTGGAACATTGTGCAGTGTGTGTGTGTGTGTGTGTTTGTTTGTGCGAGTGTGTTCATGCGTTTGTGTGTGTGTGTGTGTGTGTGTGTGTGTGTGTGTGTGTGTGTGTGTGTGTGTGTTTGTTTGTTTGTTTGTGAGAGTGTGTTCATGCGTTTATGTGTGTGTGTGTGTGGGGGGGGGGGGGGGTTATTCTATGTAAGTAACGAAATCTTTGGCATTAGTCATTTAATATTATATAAGAGGTGTATACTTGTTTGTAAACTTAGTAATTTTGCACTATCTTTATAACAGAAGTAAATATATTTAGAAAATAATTAATAACTTTGACTTTAATTTCTGGATAAGTAATGTTTAGTACATATCTGGGGCTATTTTTAATACTACGCTTTGATTGGTTGGAGATGAAGTATACGTAAGAGATAATGTAATGTGACACCACTTTTACACATCATGTAAATGTTAGGCTCTGACGTATTGAAAGTACGGTGATATGGGCAGTAGGACGCACAAAATTTATCACTTTTCCCAACCTAGTAAGATTTAATGCTGCACTGTGATTGGCTGGAGACTAGGGCAGGGCAGGGGAGGAGGTTTTAAATTTTCTATTAGCCCATTTGGGCTATTTCCATCATCGTGTACCTTTTAATTAGCGTTATGGTTGGCTGGACATAAGAGAAGAGTTTAGTGGAGGGGGAAAGAAGTGTAGGTTCACACTGATATGAATGATGATATCTCCAATGATAGCGATGACATCAGTGTTAATGACAATGCATCGATGGCCTAGTTCACATGACAACACAAGTGTAAAAAGTTTCTCAGGAGTTTGCCCATACCCTTAAACTTACAACTAGAGATGATTACAGGAAGGATATGTAAATAGTGACGCTTATAATATGAGAAATGGAAGAAGCAGTTTCTTGTCGGAACCGTGGCTTGCTTACAGCATGTGTGAAAACGTAATGGACTACCTAAACTGGGGCGCTTACATGTGTCAACGATTGCAACGTAAACACTAATTTAGGCATATTCATCGAAGAGGTAGTAACATAAATTGTCCTTTTAGAGAGAAAGTTAATTATATTCAACTTGGTGTCAACAACTTGCCTACTAACACAGAACAACTACAGATCGTAGCTGATGCCGTCTCTAAAAGCAGGCAGAGGGCGCTTGATACTGAGTATCCGTGCAACCAGTTAATGATGATACATTGCGGAACTACGTTGATTACAGATGAGAATGACGCCATAGCTACATACTCACTAGGTCCCAGCACGATACACGTCTACTGAACTCACAACCTAACAACAATGGAACATGAACAAATGATTAAAATCAGCGAGATAAATCCGATGCGTAGTGCCATGATGATGCAAGAAAACGAGAAATTCTTCTAAACTGAAAGAAAATGGTATTTATAGGGGGTGAATTTTTATCTTAATTTTGATGCTGCGCTGACAATACTGAATGCACAGGAAGGTGATAAACAGAATGAAAAGTCTGTAGTAGTGTTCCCGGTGAGGTTGTGTTGAGGAACTAGTGTTAAGAAAGAAATTCGAAAGGCTACACCTTTTCTGTGTTATCCAGCACTGCAGTTAGCCACTGTGATAAACCTCAAGTATTTTCATATGCTAAAATGTGGTAAAGAACAGGCTTATGTGGATCTGTGAGTTACCACATGTTGAAATGCTAATTACCAGTTAAAAATAGACATTTTCAGGAGCGGTAAATATGCGATGCTGAACAAAAGCTATGTTCGTTCGGTTTGAGGACTACTAGGGTGAAGGTCGTTCAGATTCAGTCTTGATATAAAATTTATAATCTAATTGATTAAATTGAACTATTAAACCACCCATGTTTCTCCACACCCCTTAACCGCTTGTTTTACTAAGGGTTTCATGACCCCATACAACAGTAGTGTGTAAGTCTAGGAACCGATGACCTCAGCAGTTTGGTCCCTTAGGATTTCACACACACACACTCAGTATTTTATGAAACTCTTTTTATAAATTTCTGACACTTGAGCGCGTAGCCAGTCTTTCACTACATTTCGAAGTCATTATCAAAGTGCTGGGGCGCTAGCCAGTTCTACATGCAAATGTCACGGCGTCAAGTCTGGGATATATGAGGGAGGATCACGTGCATCTCATTAGATTTTCTTCAGATCTCAAGATTTTTTTCGGATACTTTGATGACAAGTCTTGCCAAGCAGGAACACGACAGCGGTTGTCAGCAAACCTTGATATTTGTTTTTAATGGCGTGGTTAAGTTTCCTTGAGTTTCAGAGAAGACATCTGAAGTGATTGTCGTTGGAGCTTTCTCAAAATCCAACCAGTAATCTTCCTTCAACTTCCCAAAAAACTTTCCTTCGTCGATGATAAAGTTTGGCTCAGATGGCTCTGAGCACTATGAGACTTAACATCTGTGGTCATCAGTACCCTAGAACTTAGAACTACTAAAACCTAACTAACCTAACGATATCACACGCATCCATGACCGAGGCAGGATTCGAGCCTGCAACCTTAGCGGTTCCAGACTGAAGCGCCTAGAACTCCACGGCCACACCGGCCGGCATGATAAAATTTGGTGGGCTCTCTTCGGCTTGCATGGACAAAGTGTTATGGTGCTAAACCGTCGACTGTGGGTTCGTTTCGATGTTTCTGAATACTACCCACGTTTCGTCACCAATCGCAATTTTCTTCTAAAATACCTCCTGCACGTCGTAGCAAGGAAGGAAGGCCCATTCGCTTGGACTTGTGGACCTCTGCGAGCAGTGTGAACACCCATCGACCGCAGAGATTCCGATAGCCTCAGTAATGGGTAAAAAACATTGCACAAAACTGTACGAGAAACTTTCGGGAATTTTTCAGAGTTCAGAGCTAGTGAATCTTCAATTTTCACGAATAGTTTGGTCAATTTTCTTAACATCAACACTACTCACAGAAGAAGACCTACTCTTCCCGTCTTCATCATCAATGTTTGTTCTGCCGCTTGAAAAAAAATAGTACCTTCTGTCTCACAAAACCCTCTCTCACACCAATCGACGAGCTTGGAGAAAATAATACCAGGGATAATGGCTAGAAAACAACGATAAAGTAAGCTAACGAAAGTAGACCAAGAAAAGGAACATGGCTCTTAAAAAAAATTACGTGAATTCAGCCAGGTAGTGTTTGCAGCGACCGCTGATATTTCGGCGGGAGCACACCCCACCAGTTTCAAGGCACAAACTGCAATGGACAGGCTATGTACAAGCAAATTAAAATCATCGGTTCCTGGAGTAATTCAGGAAAGATAACACACACACACTGAACACTAGTTCACCGAAGACGACCGCCGGCAGCGGTGGCCGGGCGGTTCTAGGCACTTCAGTCCGGAACCACGCGACTCCTACGGTCACAGGTTCGAATCCTGCCTCGGGCATGATGTGTGTGATGTCCTTAGGTTAGTTATGTTTAAGTAGCTCTAACTTCTAGGGTACTGATGACCTCAGATGTTAAGTCCCATAGTGCTCAGGGCCATTTGAACCATTTTTTGAACCAAAGATGATCAATGACAGAGGTATCGATAGTGAAAGACTACGAAGTAGCAAGTGGCGTAACATTGACTCTGTCCTTATGTTTTTTGACATAGGAGAGAGCAGGATTCTCAGCAGAGTTTAAAAGAAAACCTTCTTTACTCTTTGCAAGGTTGCTAGCTAATTTAATCTCAAAAGCTTCCTTAATAACACTGTCCCAATAGGTGGACATCCATGCCAACATCTCGGTATTGTTATATAACATAGGGCGACCATTATGCCAACAATGGCCGGAAATAGCACATCTACTTTGCTGTTGTAGCCATGTGTACCGTTCATGTTCAGTAAATCGGTCCTCAACGGTCTGATTGTCTGACCAATGTATGGCTTGCCACAGCTACAAGGAATGCGATATACACCCACCTTACGAAATCCAAGATCATCCTTCACAGGACCCAAAATCACTTTAATTTTAGATGGAGGTAGAGAAACAAGTTTCACATTGTATTTCCGTAAGATACGACCGATACTGTTAGACGTGCTTCCTGCATAAGGCAAAATGGCAGTAAGGATTCGACTCAGTATAATCATCAGTCACCCGATGCACAGTTGGTCGGTAGTGCAACGCAAGTCCAGTCTGTCTTTCACTACAACCATCCTGACGAAGAGTAGCTTCAAGATGGGCCAGATCAGGTGGCAAAACCTTAGTGTCTCAGACCGCATTCTGGAATCATTGTGAAAACTGTAGAGAAATAAGTCTGCTGAATACAGGCTATAAATTGTATGCATGAATAACTAAAAACAAACTGAAAAGCATAGTTGACGCCTTCTTATCTGACGAACAAAGTTATTTTAGAAAAGGACGATCATGCAATTACGATGCTGCAGTTATGCGGTAGGTAAATGAAAAGGGACAGAGGAGCTACGAGTCTGCATTAAATTTTGCCTAGAACTCACGATAACCTCAACACATACTTACCAAATGATGCAGGAAGTCTACGATGATGAGTGATTAAGCCACAGTGGGTGTTACGAATGGTTCACAAGGTTTAAAAATGGCCGGGCGGGGGTTAAAGATGACCCTCGTTCAGGACGCCCTTCGAAATCTACCGACGACGCTCATGACAGGAACGCCAACAAAATTGTATGTACCAATCGAAGACCGACTGCCCCAGAAATTTCAGAAGTATGTAACATTTCAGTTGGATCATGTCACAAAATTCTGACACAGCGCCTTGGAATGCGTCTTGTTGCTGCCAAGTTATTCCCACAGCTCATTAGTCAAAACCGGAATTGCCCTCGGTTCGGATTCGTCGAAGAGCTTTTGGATCACGCAAATGAGAACGAGATGTTCCTTGAGAGAATCTTCACAATGGATCGGATGATTCTCCAGACAAAAGAAACTCATCAAGTCAGAACAAATATCGAAGTTATGTTGATAGTTTTCTTTGACTTTTGAAGGATTAATTCACAATGAATTCGTACCACAGGGACGAACTGTTAATCGAAGGTACTGGCGGGACATGTTGTGACACTTGCGAGAAAATGTGAGAAGGAAACATGCCTGAAATGTGGCTCTTGCATCATGATCACGCAACAGCACATTCATCCCTTTTGGTGCGTGACTATTGCACAAAACACGAAATCACTGTTCTGCCTCATCCTCTGTACCCTCCAGACCTGTTCCCTTCGGATTCTTTTTTTTATTTCCGAAACTGAAAACCCCATTTGGAAGACGAAGATTGGCAACGTTAGACGAGTTAAAAGAGAATTCACAGACGGCGCTTCTTGCGATCCACTAAGGGACGTACCAAGTGGAAATGGTGTTGGGAGCGGTCTATCGTTTGTGAAGAAGAGTACTTCTAAGAAGACCATGCACAATAATTAATAGGTAGGGTAGAAAAATTTTAAGGACAAAGTTTCGTAATTTTTTTAACAGACCTCGTATTTTGCACAAATGAAAGTACAGAAAACAGGATATCAAATGGGACGAGGCATATTAAAAGAATGAGGGCACAGACGATATTCTGACACGTTATATAATACAGACCTGTAGAATAGAGAGATTCAGGTAGACCTAGGCGTCGGTGGCTTTTATGAACACAGAACCGGTTAGGCTATTCTTTAAATTGAAGAAAAGGAACATGAAGAAGTAAACTAACACAAAGAATCTAATAGAATCGGACTGCATGATTACTGGCGAATGTCTTGAGTAAATCAGTTCGTTTAAACATGACAATAAAAACCATATGAACTGGGACACTCACGTAAAATCTGCAGTAGTGACGGTGAATGAAAGACTGACATTTTGGTGAACTATTCTGGGAAGGTGTAGTACATGTTTAAAAGAAACCACATACAGGACTTTAGTGGAATAAAGTCTAGAGCACAGCTTCAGAGTGTGAAGTTTTTGTCGAGGAGGCTACGTTCAGTGACAAGTTCAATGGAACACAAAATAGTACTCACGATAAAACAGCGTGTGATCATTGTCGAGTTTTATCCCAAGCACGTACGCTTGAAACGTGTGTGGAACTGTTTGCTCAAGAACTAATTACCGGAAGTGTTTCAGAAATCCCTCCAGCAAAGTTCGAAACACAGAAGTTGGTGGCAAATCGGCGTAACGAAAAGAATTCGAGCTCAAGATAATGGAGCTCATCTGAAGGAAAGCTCGGAATTAAGTGCCTCGTATCAGTCTTGTAAGTAAATATTTTCCAGCCCATTTTTAGTTCGTCCACTCCATATTCTGTCATGTTTCCTTCCTATAATGAAATCCTATGACCTTAAAGAAAATATTGCGTAACGTACCTGTAAAAAATTCCTCATTTCATTCTCTAGAAGAAAATATTTAGCGTGCACGGTATTAGCATAGTAAAAAATTTAATAATCATATGACATTGGCAGCTGGGAGTTGCCACCAGGGGATGTTCGGTCGCCGAGTTCGTAATCTTCTCAGATGACATAACACTGGGCGACTTGCAAGTCGATGATTATTAAATTGTTATGAGAACTACACAGCACTTAGTCTCCAAGCGGAGAAAACCCTCCGATGTAGGCGATTATGGACCCGGCCCCGTTGCAGGGCTGTCAGGCGCACTGACGAGGGCGGAAAGCCATGTACGAGTATTACTTAGACGTAAGCTGAAAACGCAAACGAAACCGAGCAAACGGAATTACTGCTGGTGTAATCGGAGAATGAGTGAAGTTGGCGCAGAGGGCACGACAGAAACAGGAACCTCAACATTTTCTTGACCACACTATGAGTGTGAACAGGCGGTAGGGATATGCAAACGAGATTGTATATTGGGTACGAGCAGGGCTGTGGCTAGCTTTACGCCATCTTTGACGAAGACGTCCTTCCGATAGTTGTCTAGCAAGTTTCATATTTACTTCTAATAGGCTCTCTGTCTACAGGGACGCAGAACTTTAGTACAATGAAAGAGGCTGGAGATTTTCCGTTATTAACAAATATTATTGCCATGAAAAGGTAACTGGCTATGTTGGAATGTGGAAAGCCTTTGGATTGTCTGCTAAATGAACAAAGAGTGTACCTCTTGCAGAGAGGGCGAAACGAATTACGCGATGTTAAATTATCTTCGTATGAAGAACACAATATTTTGAACTAATGTTCAGTCTAGAATTTGCATTAACTTTCTTGCCCAAGGTTCTAAATCATTCTTTGTTAGAAAGGAACAAGCAAACATTAATAGATTTCGATGTTTCTGTATTTAGAAACGATTCTTAATGGTAACTGAGTCTTATAACTATCATGGTGTGTCAGTCTTGGTAACAAAAACCATGTCCTTCAGCAAACGAGTTCATCAGACGATAATTTGTGGAAGAAATAATATGTCATTGTTGACTTCAACAATTATTCATTCATCTTTCTCAGATTCCGACGCCTTTTATGAGGTAATGTGAATTCTGAACTAATTGTATTTCACGTAATACAACAGCCATCATTTTAAAGGAAATTGCTTGCACCAGGTGGAAAATGTTTAGAAAGTTTATTTAGCCTGTACATCGATAACATTATGAATACAAGGACATAAATAAAAAAACTATAAATTAATTAAAGTCCAAACATCCCTGATAAATTAATGTTGCACGGAAATGAATAAAATATTCTACGTAGCTCCAATAAAATTAGAAACGTTGATACGTGTAAAGAGATATACTTAATGTACAAATCTGAAAATTTCCCAGCGAATCAACTGTTCAAAAAGATTTCGGGGGTGCAGCCAGTCATCGTAAACTTCATTGGACGATATTTCCACTGAACAACTACCACCCATCTTCAGGTGAGCTGAACGAGGACTGACGGAGGCGTTCTCCGTTCCATCTTATATAGTGCGCTAACGTACTGCCGCGCATGCGTTGCAATAGCGGAGACAGAAGAACCACACCGCCCAGCGACAGCGACGTCGCTGGTGGAACTGCAGTACTCAGCTGCCGTCGATATTGTCTCTGGCCGCCGCTATTGAAGTCTTCTGGCGTTTTCGTCTCCAGCAAATTTCGGAAATAACGGGATTCCATGCGTTATTCAATTGGTAACCACTGTCACGGGTCATTTTATTTCCCGTGATTTGTATTTCAACGGGTTGTTGCAGTGGCCAAAGTCTAAGTTTTGTCGTATTCCATTGAAAGTCCGTTGGAAATACAATTTTCCGCAACTGCAGACTTACTGGGTTGCAGTAGGCGAGTGCAACGTTGATGTTCCGTACAACGCTCTTCCACTGTATGCGTTGTCTATCCTATATAGGCCGTACCACATTGGCACGGTAAATGTAAATATTTTTTTGTTAGATCAAGGTCGTCTCAGTCAGTGGATACCTGTGTTAGTGAGTGAAATTAAAGAAGCAGATCTCAAGTGAATGATTAACATTTATCGTTCAAAATTACAAACAAATAACAGAAGACCACATAAGACAGTTTCTGAGACGGCGAGCGAACTTTTGGTAATGAAGTAAGTGATAAGACCTAAACCTAGAATGGAGATTTATCTGTTTAACACATAAATTTTTTTTATTTACTAAGTCTCTTTAATTAAAACATTCGGGTATTATACAGATATTTTTCTGAGTTTACATTCGTTGATTCTGTGGTTACTGGTGGTTAGGTGATACGAGAACCATTGAGAAGCTGACCTCTTTCCACCTAATCACTAGAAACACGAAAAGCTTATGTGTGTGTAAGTATGTATCCGAAATAGAGTAAGTTAAATGGTTTTTTGACATGTGCTGCAGGGCAAGTCACACACTATGTAAATGAATTACGGAAGCTACTTGCAGTTTCCCTACATATAATTAACAAAACTGATGAGTCTTCAGAGATGCACAGCTTTCGTAAAAATACAACAATGTCTTAGTGCAGTCCTAGTCATCAGCCGATGTAGCTACGTTGTAGTAAGTAAATACATATTCTCGGGTTCGTACATACGAAAGACAAAGACACTGCGTAACTGATGAAGCTAATAATCGTACTCGTGCTCGGAAACACACTGTTCTCGTCAACATCGTTTCTGTGGGTCTTTGCTTCCCATTCTGCATCAAGACAATCGCACGTAGGTAGAAACTGGCTTGATAGACTGTCTCGTTGTCGCCGCTCACTTCTACACAGACACATCAAGACAGGCTGCGCTCTCCGTTTCTGCTAAGACTGTTAAGGCTGTAGGACTGGATAACTGTCGTTATTTCAGCTAATTAAAAAGAAAAGTGCTACTCCATCCATGTAGTCGTTCAGTTTAAGTTAAATGGTAGTTGTTAATAATACGAATCCAACAAAGAAAGACGGTCAGCATCGATTGTAATATCATGTGTACTATATTACGAATCTAGATTTTTAGCTATCAGCGCAAATATCGTCAGTGCTATAAATACAAAGTAATGTAGAAATCATACACTGAAATCAAACACTTCTTTACGGAGAACTATGTCACAGTTATACAAAATCACCGTTGCACAATTACATACCGTTAGAGGTGGTCATGTAGACTCAGCATAGTTATAAAGAGATCTAAAATAGATCTTTGGAATGTACAATCATCAGTCAACTTGGGGATGCTATTTGCACACCCACAAAGATATACTCGATTTATGCCATTTTGAATGGCCAGCGCCCTCTATTTCCACATCCATACATAAACGTGTGTTAAGATAAAAAAAAGTTACATATAAGGATAACTTGAACTGAAGTAATAATTATTGTAAAATATGATTTTCTCAGTATGTATATAAATTAAAATTATCATTGAGACAGTCTTACGATACGTTGAGTATATTATCGTGAAGAACGTTAAACTGCATCAAAAAGCTTTATATTCTGTAGAGAACAGGAGTACAAAACTGGCGTAAAAAACTATAATTGCCCATTATTTACTTTATTTCTAATCTAAAAATAGAATATAATCACTCAGAGGTTTATTTATGATATACTTGGTAGCCAATTTTAAAAAGAGCCTAAATAGCATAGATTGATGTTAAAATCTATTTACAAGGTAAACAATTTGTAAATGCTGGAAAGAAAACTTAGATTTCTTGTTATACAGTCTGTACGAGAATGGTACACTGTCAAATGTTAGGACGTAGTAATGGGTCGTTTCGGGTAGTCACCAGGCCTGTAATTAAGAAGGAAACTCAAGAAGTTCCAGGAATAGGTGCTTCTCATTGTCATTTGCTTGTTGAGGAAGATAACACAAGGGGATTTAAGATGGCAAAAAGCCTTCGTCTCCTCAAACAAATCCAAAATCGGTACTCCTCACCACTACAAAGCGATTTCAGTAGCGAGGTCAGATCCGGAACATTGTGGTTGCTGTCAATCAGGTGAACGCAAAATTAAATTTATCAGCCACGTCTCTCTTTTGCGGAGGAAGTAACAAGCTGTCTATGTTACGATGAGCATTAACCAAATTCGATTTCCCCGGAATATATAGCTGTTGTTATCATGCTTAACTTTGGTGCTTCAGTATCTGCAGCGAGCAGCTGGCATCATCGTCATGAAGTTACGAAAGTGCAAAAGAAATGCAGAACTGTCAAGGGACGTGCTCGCACGGGCCACTAGATCCTCGAGGCCTGACAGGATGTGAATAAATTTCCCGCTTTCCCTCGTAAGCAGAAAACCCAAGGCCTTTCTGAGACGGAACCCACGGCCCACGGTGGGGTGCGATGTCCTGAGCTATCGCTACAATTTCCTGTGCACGATTTATGGCCCTCGTGGGACAAGTGCCGCTGGACCGTCTCTCGCCTGGTGCACACACACACACACACACACACACACACACACATGTCGAGTTACATACAAGAGCACACACATGTCCGGACCGCCCTCTTTCCTCCAGCGCCACTGCCGTGATTACCCACCATGTATCATGTCTTATCGGCTTCGTTAGGAAGTTCCCTCCATGTTTGGCAAGCAAGTTATAACAGTGTACAGAATTTGTTGTGTACCAACACGTGAATTTTCATGAATTATTCTGTTCTGCTACAGACATGTATTGAAATGTACGCATTCTAAAGTGTAAGTATTATTTCGTTAGGACACACCTAACGCATACATCACAAATATTTCGAATAGTAGTTTTTCTCCTAAGATGTTCAAAAAGGAACTTTAAAAGCTATACATTTCTTTTACAAATTCAATCGTATTCGCAGTTTTACGAGGGCTAGTCAACGATTAACATTCTACAGACGAGTAAGAACCAAAATTTATAAAAATTGGGACCATATCAGTAGCTTTTATTGTAAATGAGTGACTTACTTTCAACTTTTTTTCTACATATACAGCACCACAGTAGTTATATGCAGATAAGTTTGTATGTCTATTTATTAATGAAATATAGTATTGCTATTTCGACAGTACAGCCATTTTTAAGTGGAGCAGAAGGGCTACACTGCCTGAATTGCAACAGCTGATTCTATCACAAAATAGACGTAGCAGCAATAGGCGCAGTCGTGGCAGCTCTCCTAATGAAGATGCTCCACCAAGCTAAAGTTCTCACTCCCAGATGACCTTTTTCTATACATTACGAAATTATATTTTACATAACCACTGTATGAAAGCTACTCGACATACAGTGGTTGTGTACACTACTCTTGAAATAAGAAACTTTACAAATCTCATAAACAGTTTCTACAACAAGGAGGAATAGAAACAACAATTTAAAGTGTCATTTGTAATAGAACTCATTGTTGACATCCAAGAAAAAAGATAAAAAAATCAATCTAAGGGACAACGTTGAAGGTTGTAGGGTGTTACATGCCGGCCGTTGTGGTAAAGCGGTTCTAGGCGCTACATTTTGGAACCGCGTGACCGTTACGGTCGCAGGTTCGAATCCTGCCTCGGGCATGGATGTGTGTGATGTCCGTAGGTTAGTTAGGTTTAAGTAGTTCTAAGTTCTAGGGGACTGATGACCTCAGATGTTGAGTCCCATAGTGTTCAGAGTCATTTGAACTATTTTTGAAGGGCGATACGTCTAGTTATGTCATTAGTGTTTCGGAGCACTAAACGAAAAGTCGATGACCTCAGATGTTGAGTCCCATAGTGTTCAGAGTCATTTGAACTATTTTTGAAGGGCGTTACGTCTAGTTATGTCATTGGTGTCTCGGAGCACTAAACGAAAAGTCCCCGAGCACCCTTTAAGTCTAGATCAGAAGTCCCCCAGCACCCATTAAGCCTAGTTCAATTTATCATGTTCATTTTGCCCAAAAATTTTCGTCTAGGGCATTTCATAGAAATTTGTAGATTTGGCTTTACTTCTGAAATAGTTTAACTTGTTTATAACTGAAATTACAATGAAATGATAACCCTAGTTGCATTCAGGCGTTGATATAAGTCAACGGGGCAGTTGAAAATGTGTGCTCCAAACGGGAGATCTCTTTTTTTCTTTTCTTTTTTTTTGTAACGTATATAGACCTTAATTACAGATTTCAACAATTACAAATTTTTATATGAAATTGATCTGCTATACTATAAGCGTTGATGGGCATTTTCCCGATTCTCTTTTATGAGTCTTTTGGTAAGGAATAACGCTTTTATTCGTGAGTGTCCTTCATTTACTTTTTTTTTTTTTTTGCATATTGTGTTCACACTGTTGTGCCCAACTTGCCTTACTTTGGTTTGTTGTATTTTGAGTTTAAATACTTTTTTATTTTTAATTTATGCTGTATGGTAATAGAAATTGCGCATATGGTATCATGTTCGCGATATTTATAAGAAATGAGAAACAAACGGAATCAAAAAGAATCATATATGTGAATAAATAAATGAAGGATCTTAATGTGCTGCATATAGGTGAAGGCTACACTTTGCATATCTATTATGAGGCGAAGGATGTACAAGGTAAAAAATTATAATAAATCACATACAAACATCCTACATTTAGGCATATGGTGAAAAGCAGTATATATATATATATATATATATATATATATATATATATATATATATATATATATATACCACAGGAAAAAGAAAGAAACGTAACTTGAGTAGCGAGAGAGAGGGAGGGAGGGGGAGAGAGAGAGAGAGAGAGAGAGAGAGAGAGATAATGTGAGCGAGAGAGCACGCTAATACATGAAGGACACTATTTAAATTTCGTTGTTACCTTGATTCGCTTGTTTGGTACCATTTGCCCTTTGATTTCTGGCTGATCATTTTCTGTTTGCCTGCTTTGTTTTTGTAATATGAAAAGACACTGTATCGATAAAATTTGCACACGTGACACACACTTGCGCACTTTCACTTTATACTTTGCACACACATTTTAGCACACGCTCTTCTCACTCCTGCTTACACGGCAGACGGTCTATCCATCTCTATCTCTGTCACGCCTCCCGTGAGACCCAAATTCCCAACTTATTGTTCCGCACTGTATTCATAGTGCCACTGCCTATTATACTCATTACTCGCGGCTTTTTGTCGATTCCCCTAAGATTTGGGGCACTGTTTGTGCATCCACACAGAAGAAGATACCATCTTCATATTGTTTATAGCTGTCTAGGACGCACACAACTGTGACGTTACCAATGTCGGAAGATATTATCAGCCATCTGCCGCTAGTGTATGCTTCGGTGCGCGCGTGTGTGTATACCGCTGAGGTTTAAGATCCAGGGTGATAGGAAATAAGAAGTAACAGATGACAGAAGGCAGCGTTAATCGCATTCATCCGAAATTGTAGTTGCCGTCAGAGTGAGGAAGATGGCCTGTGCTCGAGAACGCGTGAAAACCTCTTTGGTTACCGCACGCTTTCGTATTCTTGGAATAGGTATTAAAAAAAGACGGATACGGGTGAGTCCACATCAGTGTCTCTTCGTACGACCTTCGAACCACCTTCGTCTACAGGCGTAAGGAGAAGATCACAAATTACTTTCCTGTCAGAGTTCTAAATTGAGTTATTTGAGTTATTCAGCCGGATAGAGAGGCCGAGCGGTTCTAGGCGCTACAATCTGGAACCGCGAGACCGCTACGGTCGCAGGTTCGAATCCTGTCTCGGGCATGGATGCGTGTGATGTCCTTAGTTTATTTAGGTTTAAGTCGTTATAAGGTCTAGGGGACTGATGAGCACAGAAGTTAAGTCCCATAGTCCTCACAGCCATTTTCTGCCGTTTTGTTCCTATACATTTTCAGTAATCGATACATATGAAATTGTTGTTTCCCCTTCTTGTATAGTTATGAACACGTGCTTCATAGCACTTTTCGCAAGTATAATTATACGAAAATGTAGTTTCATTTAATAGTTCTTCTACATCTACGACTACAAAATGGTTCAAATGGCTATTAGCACTATGGGACTTAACATTTGAGGTCATCAATCCCCTAGAACGTAGAACTACTTAAACCTAACTAACCTAAGGACATCACACACATCCATGACCGAGGCAGGATTCGAACCTGCGGCCGTAGTGGTTTCGCGGTTCCAGACTGAAGCGCCTAGAACCGCTCGGCCACATCGGCCGGCTCTACGACTACACCATACTCTGCAACCCTCTAAATCGTATGTGGTGGAGACTATTTCTGATACCACTTACCTAATTGCCCCCCCCCCCCTTTCTCTCGAGAATGGTGCGTGGAAAGAACCAACGTGGACAAGCTTCTGTATTAGCTCTAATAGCTGGAATTTTCTCGTCGTTGTCATTAAGCGAGGTTATGTGGTAGGAAGTAATATGTCGTTTGACTGTTCCAGGAAAGTGTTCTCTCGAAAGTTCGATAGGAAACTTTCTGTAGTGATGCACAACGCCCCTCTTGTAGTATCTCTCTTGTCGAGCATCTCGCTAACGCTGTCGCAGCGTGTGGCGTGCTGGTAGATTGGTGTTGTACAACTATGGGCAGGACTACAACAAAACAAGTTACTTATTTCTATTGGGGTAACATGAAGTTCTTTTTAATCACTGCTTCTTCCGGCTAATGATGGTTATTTTGATAAAGAAATCTCCACCTCGTAATTTGTAGCAATGTTGTCTGTCAAGCAGTGTAAATGGCACTAAGTTCATGCATAAAGGTTATCTCATGCAACAATCAAAGAAGCTAAACCCATGTCAAGTAAACACAGCGAGGTGGCGCACCAGTTAGACACTGGACTTGCATTCGGGAGGACGATGGTTCAACTCCGCGTCCGGCCATCCTGATTTAGGCTTTCCGTGATTTCCCTAAATCGCTCCAGGCAAATTCCGGGATGGTTCCTTTCAAAGGGCACGGCCGACTTCCTTCCTTAATTCGATGAGACCGATGACCTCGTTGTCTGGTCTCCTTCCCCAACCAAACCCCCATGTTAAGTAATCTCAACTATACAAGAGTAATGATTTTTAGCAGTCTTCGGGGCTGTTGCATAATAGTCTCATCACTAGTCCCAATCGTCTATCCAGCTTACCGCTACTGTTATGCCAGATGGCCACGCTTTTCTTCAAGCAAAATGAGCAATTTTGACACACAATACCACACACACACACACACAACACTAATGTATTGTATACTGTCAAAAGTATTTCATGAAAGTTGTTACGAAATAACCAGGCTTCATACATCAGCAGAAAACAATTTTCATATCACAGACGATGCTATTTGCAGTGTATTTAAAGAGTATTCACAATCTAAGTGGAATTTATTAATTCTGAGTGGGTTCTGGGGCACCGATACACAATATTTATCGCAATAATTAACCAATAAGAATTATGTCTGTTTAAAAATTCAATAGAAAACTACCGCAGCAAAATTTCCCTAAGATGTCGGCTTTCATAAGACAATCACTTATCGAATCTCCTTTAGCCACTGGTTTACTACTAACAAATCATACATATTAAATCTATTCTGTTACTCTACTATATGCATTGACATTTAAAAATATTTCTCAATGTCAAACACTTATTATGTATCATTTACCAATAAACCGCACCGTAAATCAATAGCGCTAATCGCTGCTCTCCATTGCAGCTGATAAGATAACTTAACATTTATACAGGACGAGAGTCGTTTGGTAATAAAACCCGCCCGTTTTGACCGAGCGGTTCTAGGCGCTTCAGTCCAGAACCATGCTGCTGCTACGGTCGCAGGTTCGAATCCTGCTTCTGGCATGGATGTGTGTAATGTCCTTAGGTTAGTTAGGTTTAATTAGTTCTAAGTTCTAAGGGACTGATGACTTCAGTAGTTAAGTACCATAGTGCTCAGAGCCATTTGAACCATATTCTTTTTAATAAAAGCTTAAACAAAAGCTTTGATTTCAGTGACACGAAAACTCTATTTTTCACATATTACTTAACAACATAATACAGTTTTTTTACAGGCCTATGTGATACGAGATATCACTCACATCCCATCATTACAACGGTTCGATCAAGGAGAAGAAGACTCATAAATAACAAAAGATGGATATTTTCATTATCTTTTTCTATGGGTACTGTCTGGGATACAGGTTTTTACAGAATATTCAACTGCCATTGACAATAATTATTTACCATTTTGGTAACAATGAAGTCCTTTTTATCAATATCACGAAAATATTCATTCAGATTACACACAATGATGTCGTAAATATTTTCTGAATAAAATATACGCGTGGGTATTAGAACCGACTGAACGATCATCTTTCAGTTCTAAATGATAAGGATCCCTTATTGATTATCGATACTCACGAATCGGCTGCACAAGCGCAATATACTCGTAAAACACTTCTTACGTGACTGCGTTACGTTTCCCTTAAGATGCTTCCTATGAATCTCAATCTGGCGTCTGCTTTCACTACTGACTGTTTTAAAGTTTCATTTATCTAAAGGTCGATCTGCAAAGCTCCTCCTAGATGTTTCACGGTAGGTACTATTTCCAGCGGTTTCTCGCCAGTAGTGCAATTGCGCGATAGTGACTTTTTTTACCTGCGTATGCGCAGTATGTTACATTTATTTATGCACAGGTTCCCCTCCTGCAGCCTGGACTACTCATCAGTCGCCTACAGGTCGTTCTGTAAATCAGTACTATCTTCTCCCGTTGTTACTTTGTTACAGACAACGATGTAATCTACGAAAAGTGTTAAGGAGCATACGACGCACTCTACTAGATCACTTATACAGATTGCAAGCAGTAACGGTCCAGCCACATTTCCGTGGGGTGGACCGGAAATGACCTAACATCTGTCGATGTGCTGAATTCTTTCTGCAGGGAAGTCTTGAATCAAGTCGCAAACCTGGTCCGATACTCTATAAGCTCGTACTATTTTCAGTAAACGCCAGTTCTAGACGGGTTCAAACGCCTTCCTGAAGTCGAACAACACAGCATCAACCTGAGCGCCGTTATCTAGAAAGCTATGGATCTCATGGAAGAATTGCGCAAGCAGTGTTCCACAAGACCTCTATTTACAGTATCCAACTGGTTATTGTATAGGAGATTTTCGTTCTCCAGAAACAGCGTCATAATTCTTGTGCATAAAACAACTTCCATTATTCTACGACATATTGATGACAGCGGTATAGCTTCATAATGGTGTACACCTGTCCTGCAGCCCTTCTTGAATACGGGAACTAATTGCGATTTTTTCCAGTTGCTAACTACCCTTCGTTGCCACAGCGATTTACTATGATCTCCTCCTAGAAGAAGAGCAAATTATATATTATAAGCATTATAGAATACTACAGGTTTCTCATCTGATAATGATGCCTTTCTAATGTTACGCGATTGCAGTTGCTCTTCCATTCCGCGATCGGTAATCTCACTAACTGCCATTTCAACGTTCGTACGATGATTGAAAGGAGGGAATGCGTCTTAGTTTTCCGCCGTGAAACTTTTTAGGAAGCCGAAGTCAGAATTTCTGCATTATGTTTGTTATCGTTGTTATCTTCCGTTTCGATTACAGTACGGTCTATAAGTGAATTAATGAATGATTTAAATTCACTTACTTATTTAAAATGACGCCAAAATCTCTTAGGGTTTTTCACATATAGTTAAAAATTTTACTTTCCAAGTCAACGAACGCTTCTCTCATTGCTCTCTTTACGCTCATTTTCACTTCATTGTTTGTCAGAAAGGTTTGGACTTCTCTTGAATTTGAACTGAAGCTCTCTTTGTTTTCGGAACAGTTTTCTAAGACTACTTTTCCACTACAGTTTGTCTCCCCAAACTTTTAAGATGTTGCTGGGAATATACTTTACTATGGCTTGTTGAACGATGATTTGTGCTCCATATTTTCGTACGACAGCTGTGACGACTTCACGGAATAGCTTTCACGACACTAGAGGGTATTGCAGTGAGTAAAACCTGTAGAGGAAAACAGAGAATGGAATACATCCAGCAAACAATTGAGGACGTAGGTTGCAAGTGCTACTCTCAGGTGAAGAGACAAAAGAAGGCAGCATTAAACCAGTCAGAAGACTGCTGACTGAAAAGAAAAGTTAAATCCTCTTCCTAACCACCGAATTTTTGGTGCTGACTACTCAGATACTCTTCCATTTGTAACCTGTAAAACTAGCTAAATAAAAATATTTCCCACCTGTCTTAACATTTCTTGTAAAACCCCTAGTCTTTTTGATCTCTCAGCCTTATGATCACTGATAACTGTCTCTATGTTAGCTGACTCATCGTTTTCAGGTCTGTTTTTGCTATGGGATTTTGTTCTCTATGTGCTCATTCTCATTTTCGGACAACATATTCAGAATAACGACACAGGAACCATCTGGTACCAGTTTTGGTACTATAACTCCCACAATCTGTACCTGGCAAGTTGAAAAAAGTCAACCCATTTTACAATAGCATGATTGGGGAAATTACTAAAGATATTCTGTCAGCACTCTACTGCTATACCTCCTGAGCCAAGCGGTTTATGAAAGCATCTGGTTACCATTTTTGACCAGTACTAACTTTGATGCTTAATGTCACCTAGATTAATTAACATTGAGGGTCCACTATAACCTCGCTAGATATTATCGAGTTCTTTACAGCAATAAATTCGCCGTCATCACTGACGAATTAAGTAACCTTACGATAAAGATTCCAATCTGAATTTATGATTTAGTTGCTATTCGCTTCCGGTTACAACCAACTTTCTATTCCTAATGCCGTCTGGGCATTATAAAATCCAATAAGCGATATAATTGTGATGCCATATCGTGTTGCTGCTATGCGAGAACTGTTGAGCTTGAAAAATGTATCGATAGTAGGAATGTTAATGAAGATGTCTGCAGAGAACAAATAAGAGACACTGTCGTGTCAAGAGGGAGTGCTGGTGTGGTATATTCGTGTCCGCCGTTTTAAGACTATTGTATTGGTGCTGAGCCTACTCTTATGGTACGTACCGCGCACGGTAAAGCTAAAGGATAACCATATTACAGTCCTTCACATGGGCTAACGTCTCCAAAAAATTATCTTGAAAACACAGTGTACCGTAAGCAGGGTCAATTGGTCGCGAAATGAACGATTTTTGGTCCGTACAGCCCGACCTGTTTCGATTCGTATCGCCGACTGCAAATACAAAATATAAACACTTCCTAGTACTCTCTCATTGGGGACTGTAGTCTGGCAAATTGAACCTGAAGAGCACGATGTGTGGGTGTTTGCCGTGTGGACGATTTTCGCTGAACAAAGTTAACTGTGTACTTAATGAACACGCCGAGTATATTGTTTCCACAATAACTTACTGTGTCCGTCACTAATAAGGTGGAATATTTCTATTGAGACAGTGAGGAGGCTATTGTGCTTCGTTGAACGCTTTCAATGAAGTGCAGACAGTGACCTTATGCTATTAGAATTAACTTATTGCCGCGGGCTAACATTTCGTGAAATTACAATCGAAACGCTACTCGGTTGGAATTTTAAAGCAAGTGTTTAACAAGTGATAGGTTTTTAAGACACATCAAGGAATGCGGCGTACGAAGTACTTCTCGCCTCAGACTACTGTGAATTCAAAAACTTAAACTGTGGCTTGAAATGATTAATAAGCGCAGTGGATCGGCTAACATCGCGTGTTGCAGACACATGAGTCAAGTGGATATTATAAATACAGCAGTTTTGTACCACATTTACAAACTAGCTGTGGTTTTCAGGACGACAGCTACAGCAATTATTACTTGGATTACACTAATGGTTCACTGGCCCACAGCGCTGTGCTCTTCTCCCGGGAATTATTGTAAGACAAATATTTGTAATAAATTCTCATTTGTTCTGAAGTTGTTTCTGATACTTCTCATTGTTGTTACCTTTATGACGCTACCTAATCCGAAGCTTTTTAAATAACAGTTTCAATAATCTCAAGAGACTGAAACGTCCTACTGCTCCCACAGACCGACAGCTCTCAGCAGGATTAGTTTGGGAGCAGTGTACCGGAGTTACTTACTTCCACCAGCATGACAAGTCAATCGACTGACAGAACGTAATTAGTGTTGGCTATCTTAAATCAAGCTTAATTTACTTTATTAAATCACTTTCCATGGCATTCATTATAGTTGTGCTAATATTTTATCTTTTGACACTGCCTCCATTCTTGCAACATTTATTTGTACTCCGTATTTATTTATAGTTTTTTTATCTTTTGCCGTACAAGAATGTGCATTTGCAGTATTAGTTAGTTCTAATCTTGCATTTTGCAAGTGCGTCAAAATGATATATCGTGCCGTGGTTAATTCAGTTGGCTACAGCAGGCTGGAAAAGAGTAAGTGTGATCTCGTTGGTGATGTCCTTAGACCACGTAATACTTCAAATATGATGGATGTAGCATCGCATATGGTGTTTGAAAGCCGTGTTGGGGATAACCTTCCTTATTTGATGAAGATTAGTAACTGTATTACTTTGACTGGGTGAAGCTGCAGTTTTATAGTTATACCTCCTTCCCAATTTACGTACATTAGGTCTTGTGAAAATTTCATAAGAAATGTATGAGGTTACCTCCATTACTACTGTATGAACGTGGTTGTTCCTCGTAAGAGTAATGTTAGGGGGTTTCCTGTTTCAATTACAAAATACTAGTCCAAAAGAGTAGTGAAACAATAGGAGTCGTTATGATGGTTGCCTAATGACCATACTTCTTAACAGGACTAAAGTAGTTTACGTCTTTCTGTCGTACACGCCTTGTAATGAAATTGGTACGTAGTTGTTTTGTAGGCTTTCACAAGTTTGAGAGGAATACTGGTGCAATGACTTGCAACCCAGGCAATATGAAGGCATAAAATGGCAGAAGTCAGTTTAATATTCTGATGTGTGACTGAATGCCAAAGTTTTGTATAAGTTGATAATGATCCACGACGGAGTAGACAGCAAAACAGAAATTCCAGTTAGGGTCTTCAGTTGTGACAGACTCTCAATAAAAATAATCTTGTCTGTAGTGACTTACAATCATATTAATTCCTTACCCCACTGTATACAAACTTACATGGATGTCATACATGTAAGCTTTGCATAAAAAATGGCCTGTATGTGAGAAAACTGCATTTATAGATTTCAGAGGCTTTCCCCTCATGGTACGTCTACTTCAGATATCGTATTCAATTTCTGAGCAAAACAGACTGTTGGTCTCGCCTTGTTTTCCGATAGTGAACAGTGTCATGAAATGATACCCTAAACTTCATGAAATGCAAAATCTGAAATAAGAAAATGAATCTAATCAAATGTCAAATAAACTAATTGTGCGCTCAATGAAAACGATATAACTAAAATCAGTACCGACGTACGTTACAAACGTTGCGTGATTTGAAATGCCGTATCTGACTGGAGCATTCACAAAAACAAATTACTGCCCTACTCGGGAAAAAGTAACTGTCTCGAATAACCTACAGTGTTCACTAAAAATTATTCTACAACGAGGACACCTGACTATCCCTAATAAAATCCGTTAGCTCAGGAATGCCAGGTGAGATCTGCCCTCAAACAAAAATCAATTAGCTCTTATTGCTCATGCTGTTTTCATGTGTGTAGTAACATTCTCGAATGCAAATGTAAATCATTAGATACAGCAGCTATAGACAAAAACTGTACTCTAAATTAGATTCTCAGAAACACTCTGTGATCCAGTGTGGCGTAAGGTACAATACACACACGACGAAGCTTTCACATGTTTTCTGTGAATCATAGAGGTGGGTTTCATTCTAAAATTGTCGTCCGTGAGAAATCAAACTCAAATTGTTAGGAAAAACACGAAGACTTCAATATATTCCATATGTCTCTCATTACAAAAATTACAAACGTACCTTTAAAATTCCTCCAAGGTCTTCTTCATCAATATGAAGAACAAGGAAGTGTTATAAACGAGTTTTCATCCTCAGAATACAGTTTTCGGATAGTTTCTTCCATATTCGCAAGTAACAAATCTCTTTTTCTGTGGATCGCAACTGCCCGCTACTGTACTTCAAATAAGATTACCTCAGCGCTGGACAACTGACAGATAAAACTAAAACTCTAGTCAAGGATCTTAGTCACTACTAATGCAGTGCACTCATTCATCTTTGTCCCAGTACAGCAAAGATGAGTCATTTACAGAAGCAGAAAACATATGAGAATCTTACATTGTCCCCTTTCCTCCCTCCCCCCCACCCTTGCATAAAAATTTCATACTTGTTGTCTAAGCTGTGGTAAGGCAAGTGAAATGTGGATACAATTGAAGAAGATAAATTGTGGCATGACGTAGTACCAACGGAGATAATGTTAATTTTTCTTCTCATTAATCTTGTGGCTAAGAACAGGAATGCAACTATCACAATATTAACATATTTCTTCAAGTACGGCCACCGATAATGTCGCTGACGCTGTATCACTGAACCCTCAGATGAGCAACGTCGACGATTATGAACAACGTAATATTCAGCATTAGGAGCAGCTAGTAAGGCAAGTGAATATTTATCACTGACAACACTCTGAAGATTGGCAGTAAATGTAGACTCAAATATGAGGAAGCTCAGGAACTAGATTTCACTGACAGCTCATATGTACACTTAGGAAGTCTTGAAGACATCTTTGCACTCAGTACTACTATTTCTTTAAGTGTGTGAAAATCTTCAGTCAATCTGTGATTTTTACAATACCTTATAATAATCTGAATGGCACATGCAGTATTGTCTCCCTAAGAAATACCCTTATAAGTAGCAAATATCTGAAGCAGTGTTAAAGCATTGCACGTAAATGTAACAAGAACCTTACATACAAAACATTATTAATTGATAAAAAATTATGCACTATTCTGTGCTAAATACAGAGTAAATTAACAAGAGGAGCTACCAACAAAATATCATTATCTTATAATGATGACAAATGGCCATGAAAGTGTACAAGAAAATCTAGTTTCCACACATTAAAAGATGGTTCATGTTAAGGAAAAGGGAAGGAAATGAATTGTGTTTTAAAGTCAATGTCTCAGTCATGTGTGTGATGTTTTATCTTGGTGTCATGTAATCCTTTGGTGTACTGACCTGCTTTCTAACTTCTGTACTGTATGCACACTATGCTTTCACTGAAACTTCATATTCTTCTCAATTTTTTTCTTTTAGCCCCATTCGCTTGCCAAAACAGTATTATCACATAATAATAATATTCATGTCAGTATAACTGCGAAAAAAATTATGTCTATTTACTCGGCAAAAAAATTAAACTTAAATTTCCTTCAAATATTTCATTATCACATTATCATGACCAAATAACATGATCATTATTGAATTTGCCCATACTCATTTATATTTCCATACTGAAATCAACATCTTTCTTGACCCAAAGCATATATGTAATTTTATTCGACATGCCTACTCACACGTTTTAATACCTCCATTTCTGTTTACTCATTTCTTCGTTACTTCTACGTGCTCCTGATTTGCTGGGTCCTATACCCATTTTCCATAATTCTGTTATGTCATGACAGTTACCTCATTTATAGAACCTAACAGTAAATTCATATTCTAAGTAAGCTCTCATAAGACAATAAACACCATGGTATAGTTATATGCACAGAAGTAGTTAAACAGGAAATCGATACCGCCAAATTCATTATCAGAGACGTATAAACATGACAAATGTTTCATTGGAAAGCCAATGCAGCAAGATTTTCCATTTTGTGCATAAGCAGCAAAAAATCACTATTACAAATCAGTAAACAAAATGAAGAACACATTCTTAGGCATTCATTTTTAGGATAAGACAACTCATACACAACATTCTCATGACAAAAACAGTGCAGTAATTAAAGCCAAATATGTTGTCACAGAAATGGAAGACCCCAGTTATCATCACAAAATGCCAGTATTATAGCAGTGTCAAAAGTTCGTTGGTACACCTCTAATTGTATAATAGGAGTTCACATAAGGTAATATTTACGGTTAGCAACAGTTATATTGACTTCTGCAGAACTTAGCTTTCGGAGGACGATAACTACGACACTTCCACAGAGATTATCTTACAACAAGACGCACAGTTTAGCTCTACAGTACACGTATTTGAGTGATTAATTTTGTACTTAAAACATTTATTTTTAAAGATATTTGAAGTACTATGGTACAAAGGTTTTCCGTGATACATTTCATTCCATTGCTGTAGTCTGCAACACCTGACGATATAATTGCATTAATCGTCAGGGTGGTACACGCCTACTTTGTGTACCATGTGTCTGGTAAGCACAAGGAGCCCTAGCTAATATGGTATTTGCTTATACAACTTTACACATCCGTACCATATTTCTCTAACACATAAATTACGCAGCTATGTGATCATTTAACTCAGAGTGACAAAAAATTTTTTTACTATGTCAGTGACAGGTGTTTACGTAATTACACGGTTGGATAACTTCAAACTTATGAAATTGTATTTTGTCTGTACTTTGTGAACTGTTCATACTTTTTTGGAACCATTGTGATACTATGAGAGCTTTGAATGTCATATTTGGTATGAGATCATGATTTTTAAAGTACGTTTGAGGTAGATGACACTTTTGACATGAGCAGAGAATTTTTTTTAGGTTTTGAAACTATTGGAAGAAGCTACGACGATTTTGAGATTTGGCTGAGGTTTTATGATGTTATGATGACGATGTGTATTACGCTGTTGCGGTATGTTTATGATCAATAAGCTGACGCTATATAAGTTATTTGGTTATGCTACGTATCTGTTACGATGAAATATTGAAGAAGAGTCGACGAATATGTATATGTATAATAAGGTAAGGAATAACGAGTAGTGGTTAGGGACTCTGGTTTGTGAAAAAGTTTCTTGGAAACCAAGAATCGTACTTTAAGAGTTATGAAATGTACGTAAATGCGTGAATGTATTACAATGCCGACGAAATTTTTTTGGACACTGTTATATCAATAGGATTTTGTTTCTACAGATGTGTAACGCAAATTCTTGACCTGTGAAATTTTTTATATGAGACTGCCACTGTAGCGGAAACTGCTGTCGTAAATATTTCAGTAAGAAAGGTAAGTGACCTTGACGTAATGCGTTTTGGGTGCCCAGCTGAGAGGTAGTCGTCTGACTAAAGAAAGCCATTAGGTGAAAAAAAAAGAGGCCATTATCCTCGCTATTGACATTCATTCCTTTGTAGAAAGCATCGCAAATACGACATGGTGAAACTTGAAAACATATGATTACACTTTGGAGTTCTTAATTTATGACATTTACTGAAATGAAATGATGAGAAACATTTTATATCTATTGTCTTTCTAGCTGTGAGATTGCTCATTTTGTTTAATATCCAGTTTCTATCTGCACTGCAGCATTGGTTAAAATAAAATTTAATAGATGTACTAATATCACTATTTTCTGTCTACAGACCCAGTAAAGAATCGTTTTATGATGTACTTTCTTGGAAAAGAGAGCACAAATAGACATTTCCCTTCACAGGAATTGCTAAAATAATTTTTTTTACGTTTTGGGAACTTATCTGCTAGCGTATGTTCTCGTGATGCATCACGCTAGTGTTAAGATGTGACATAGGTATTAAACATTTTTACTGTAATATTTTTTCTGCTTCAGCTTTGTCATGTTTAGATATAAATTATTACATTTATTGCTGCTCGCTATGCTTACTTGCATTTTTTTGTGATTGCTGTTTGTATTAAATGTTTTGTGCCGCTGCATTGCCTCATCCCTTAGTTAAGCATCTAAGCTCAGTAGATTTAAGTTAACTTAAAAGGGAGTAGCCTATAGAAGAGAATGAGTTGCGATGGATTTGAAGAAATGCACTGAGAGGTTATATGAGAAAAGTACAGAAAGCTGGTATAGATAGGTCTTTTGGAAATAATGAAGAACGAAGGGAGATCTCCGAGAAGTAAAGAAAGTTTTGTTGGCAAAATACTGCAGTAAAACAAACCCTGCCCTTTCCTTGTGTTATCCCACTATGTGTTTGTGTTCCCTTGTGTATTTATTTTCTTCCTGTCTCTGTGTATTGTTTCATAGAATTTTTTATGTTGTAATACTAAGCTACATTCACTATGATGAGGAATACTGTTACCCTCAAATTTAATTTGCTCTAATAATATGTTATTTACTTCGTAAAGATGTTTAGCCATTATTTGTTCTGTTTTGTTCTAATGCTCATGTGTGAAGTTGATGTTTCAAAAGTTATTCTGATCTTTTATGCATTTACTTATGTCGTAATTTTTGTAACACTCATGTAATTGTTATTTCAATTCTTTCGTAAAGCCCCTATTACTACAAATATTATCTGTATTGTTATGTTCTTTTATAATGTATTTTGTACCTTTGTTATTGTATTCTTATGTTATGAAATTTATAATTGTATAGACACCTGTTCTTCAAATTAAGTTACATTTCAGTGCACACGTTTCTGTTGGTCATAGTATACGGACAATATGTGAGAAGTAGGGACTGATAGTGTTTGCACGTGTGTTAATAATTCAGTAAGGGACTGGATAACAGCATTGCTGGTTGTAAGGACATTTCAAAAACAATTTTTGTGAGTGCACAAGTGGTGGTTATGGACTTGCTATATTATCTGCAAGACCCTTCAATGGTGATTGTGCGCCTGCACAGTCAAACAGATGGCTGCTGGCCATCTCTACAAGGACTACAGTCGGTCTACACCTTTGATGAACCACCAATACCATTATTTCTATAAGGACTGCAGTGGGTCTGCACCTCTGGTGGCCCACCAATAGTAATCTGTACCAGGACTAGAGTGGGTCTGCTCTGTGATGACCTACCTACCAATAGTCTTCAACTTCGACTGACTCTGCTGTGGGTTTGCTCTGTTGAGGCCCATTACCTGTCTGCATGTCAAGAGTCAGCACTGTCTTTCCATGTGAAGGACTACACTACTTCTTCAAGACTGCTTAGAAATCCACTACTTCCAAGTGCAATTTCTTTTATTGCTCAGACTTTGAAAAAAACACTTAAATTTTACTGTGATGAACGATCAGGATTGTCTTTATGGACTGTGAGAAAATTTTTGCTTCTGACCAACATTGTATCAATAAGTGTGTGCATTTGATATCTATGTTATAGTAATAATGAAAAATTTTATCAAATCATTATTGGCCACTGCCCAAAACTATTTGTAAAAAATTTTTGTGGGGAGCATGGGGGCTATGAAAGTAGGCTGTTTAGGTTTTCTTATTGGTAACGCCACATAGCGCTCTGTATGAAAAATCACTGGCTGTGCTGTGCGCAGTCTGTGGCTAGTTTGCATTGTTGTCTGCCATTGTAGTGTCGTCGGGCAGCGGCAGCTGGATGCTAACAGCGCGTAGCGTTGCGCAGCTGGAGGTGAGCCGCCAGCAGTGGTGGACGAGGGGAGAGAGATGGCGGAGTTTTGAAATTTGTAAGAATTGATGTCATGAACATATATATATATATATATATATATAATGACTATTAAGGTAAATACATTGTTTGTTCTCTATTAAAATCTTTAATTTGCTGACTCTGCTTATCAGTAGTTAGTGCCTTCAGTAGTTTGAATCTTTTATTTAGCTGGCAGTAGTGGCGCTCGCTGTATTGCAATAGCTTGAGTAACGAAGATTTTTGTGAGGTAAGTGATTTGTGAACTGTATAGGTTAATGTTAGTCAGGGCCATTGTTTGTAGCGATTACTGAAAGTCAGATTGCGTTGCGCTAAAAATATTGTGTGTCAGTTTAAGCACAGTCGTGTATAATTTTTCAAAGGGGACGTTTCAACCTTAGTTTATCATGCATTTACCAGTAGAATGTGGCGCGGAGAAAATATTTCGCCGCATACGACTTCCGTCCGATTTCGACGAAAGAATTCGTGACTGTGAACTGGCTATTTGGCAGAAACGTAAAGAAAATTAAATAACTTCATGAAGGAGTGAGACATAGATTCTACACTAAATAAATTGTCCATACACCAATTCCATTTAAATCTGAAATTATGGCAATTAATAGAAGAACTTACACTGCAATGAAAGATTTAACATGGATGCCGTTTTTGACTGGCACTTCTCTTCTGGTAATGACTAATTCCTTTGACGTTTTCCCATACACGTCACACAATAAATTTACTGCTATGTAGTATTGCACTTTTAGTATTGCACTTTACTTTACACTAAAATAATATTATTTTTAACGTTAATAATACGGCGGCAAGACATGCGCGTCCGACACAAATTACAAGAGACAACAGAGGAATGAGTAACTGTTCATCGAGAATATCTCGTACATAAAAAAAGAAAATGTGTAAAAGTGTTCTTCTTCTGTCCGTTTTCCGCGCCGCGGTTTTCAAAGTCAATAACTTACTGCATCTCTGACGGTGCATCGACAATAAACAAGGTACGTCACAGGTCATTCACCTTTTACATTCTCGCAACATTATTTGCTAACTGTAGCTGTTGCCGAGCGACTGCTCGATTAGTGAATAATTTAAAATGGTAAGGCAATCACATAATGTTACACACTACTGTTTGCAAGACTGATTTTTAATTTGGACAACACAACTACTACCTCAGTAATTTGTATATCTCATCATCTTTATCATCAGAACTGGTAGTAAGTCTTTCGTTCTATAACTCATGACTGCTACTGCACTATGTAAAAAAAGAGTCCATGGTCAAAGCTGTATACATGCTTCATCAATATGTGTTTCAGTTAGAAAAATATGATATTGCGAAATGTTTACTTAAAGTACAATTTCTGTTTCTATATTTCTATGGTGGCCTGTTTAAAGTCTTGCCTGGGACGATCAGTAATGTCCCTGATATTTCATTAAGTGGACAAAGTTTAGAGCTGTAGCAGCTTCACAGTTTGTTTGATGTTTACTGCCGGAATGGCGTGTCGCTGTTCTGTAGTGCATATCGATTACGTATTGTTTCGTATGTATCACGATCGGTGTTCAGTGGAACGCAGCTTGTTTTATTTTACATCTTTTCCTAATTGAATCAAATACTCATGACATAGGAGTGAGTTTTCATTTTTAACATTTTTTAACCAGGTCAAATTATATTACTGTCACGAAATGCTTGTAATGGAAGTTTTCAGTTTTTCTGTATCGGTATGTACATTGTAGCCAGTATAACACAGTCTTAATCACAGCTCACAAGTCACTAAAATGCTCTCAATATATTTACATCAGGATAGTAGAAGACCTGGTACTTATCAAGTACATGTTTAGTAGAAGTCAAATGTACCAAGAAACTGAAAAATCACTTAAATTGCTTTCAACATATTTACATTAGGATAGTAAAAGAAACTTCCTTCTACTTATCAAGTACAAGGATAGTAGAAGTCAAGTGTACCAAGAAAGTGAAAAATAATCAACTATTAGCTTGGAGAGGCTACTTTCACCCATCAAAGTACACAGGCCAACAATGAAAATATTTTGGGCTCAAAAATAGTGAATTCTTATCTATTTAAATCTGCTGAATTAAAAAAAATCACCATAAGAGTGACAGATTAGCTCTTGCTTTGGACATAAAGTGACATTTCAATTTTATTGTCAACATTTTCAGCTTTGGAGAAATTTTATTTTCGGAGTTGGCACACTTATCCAATAACAAAACACAAATTTTATTAAGATGATACGCTCAGGCAGCCAACACATGATTCTATTCAGACACAGCCATCTGTGAGGTACCATTTCAAAAATTTCAAATACACCTTCAATGTTGTTAGCATACGCCATTAAAATGTGTCTTTTTCTCTTAGTCCGTTAATATTAATTACGTCCACCTATTGTGTGTCAGAGAAAATAGAGCTAAGGAAAACGTTTCATTATCATACTGGTATACCTCGACCCAAAATTAGCAAATATCGGTTCATAAAGTACAGTAAACATTCAGGAATTGTTTTGGCTTTTTCGTTGACCATTGCGTATCCAAAAAGATGTAATGGATACCCTACTTACAAAAGAATTTAGGTGGAAAATTCGTTGCTCAGTCTGACAAAAAGCGCAGGTGATTCACTTCCTCATCTTGTTTTCACACCCATTCTTTTAACCTTAGAGTAACTGATTTCCATTCAGCTTCTATCTTAATCTCAGCATCATTACAAATTGAAACTGCTCTATGTTCACTTAAAACGTCTGCCCCCAATATAATTTCTGTCGACATAAGTGGTACACCTAAGAACCTCATTACAAATTTATGGCCTTCAGGTGTGGAATTCAAACAAGTTTGATATCGTGCATCACACGTTTGCCTGAAGCAAAACCTTGAAGTTTCATTTCGCGTAAATGTAACGTAGGACAGTCTGTCAGCCTTGTACATCTGCTGAATGCAATTTCACTAAACGCAGGTGTGGAGCTTCCTCAGTCAGGAACAGCAGACACAGAGATATTATCTAAAGAAAGATTTATCATATGATTTGTTATAGTACTCCTTGTACTGACTGAGTCCTGTAATAAAAGATCTACTACGCCTTCAGGACCTGAAGAATTTACTATTTCGTCAGCAACGTTGCGAGTCCTGTCTATCTAATGTCATCAGCTACCGACGTTGCGAGTCGTTTCTGTGTATTATTACTAGGGAGATGATTGTTGGTCGGGTCCGGTGATCTAACTTTAACTATTTCTACGTACCGCGGTGGCCTTGATTTACTTGCATTTAGCCAATGTTGATTGTGTCGTTGTCTATTATCATTTCGATAATGTTTCCAATTTTAATGACTGTCTTCGTAATTTCTGTTTTGCCATGGCTTCTGTGGGCTTAATCTATCAGAATTGTATCCATTGGAATAGGACTTTCGCCTGTAGTTGATCTGATTACTGTGAAACTGTCTGTGCTCGTTTTCATTGCGTCTGTTCTATCGATGACCTTGATCATGATTCTCACAATGGAAAGGGCGGATGATGCCTTTTTCGTCGTCTGTAATTATCTGTGTGATAATGGCTTTTGCGAGAGCGTTAGTCACTTCTCTGATCATACAGTGGAACTGAATGTCGCGAGTCACAATGCCTGTTGTCATTTTTTCTTGTGATACTGTTGTTGAAGTCTAGTTCACGTTCTTTTGGCAAACCTTAGAAAGCGTATAGGTCGTCCTTGCTTCTTCCTGCCAATATTACAAGACGAAGGTGTGAAGAAAATTTTGTTAAGCAAGTGTGTATCAACGGGTTTGGAAGACACTGGTTCCTACGTAACATCTCCTCAAAATATCTGGCTGGACAAGGAAACTCCGAGTGATCAAAATGATTCATCATAATTATTCCATCCTTTACTCGATCCTTAGTAGCTTGGGGCCCTTACCCAGACAAGAAAGCGTGGTAAAAATCTGCTTCACTTTCACCATCTCATATTACCGACCGCGTTCTCACGGCTGATTCACTTTCGATATATCCATGCGTGAATTCCGGTTTACGACACAAAGACCAGTTTGGTAGTAGTGAAAGAAAATATCGTCTAACTAGCGTTGAGTCTGAATATGGTTCCCTAAGTTTCAAAAGATTTTGAATTTACGAACAATGAGAAAATGCATGTAATCGAAATTGTCGCTTTGCTGAGAGTTGGAATGTTCTCTTTTGCGCCTGGTGGGCGACTCACTATTGTGTTTAGATGGAAAGAAATTTTCTCTGGTAAAGTTACAAAGACGAATCGGATTGTTAGTTTATTCACAAGTTCCTGATCGTGGGTGTGAGTGCGAATGCGTTAAGTCGATGGTGTCGTCGTTATAGCTCAGTTTACGTTCGATGCGTGTCAGCTGTTCTCGCATGTGGTTATTGTCTTTTTCTTGTTGTTGATGGAATTTAATCTGACTGTCTTAAAAATTTTTAAGTGACTGATATTCTTTTGTATCTGAAAATGGCACAGAATGTGTGACACCAGAACCATTGTTTGTATTTGTACACAAATTTGCCATCTTTCTTGTCAAACGTTCGAGATTATTTGTTAATGTGCAGATCTGTTCTTTATGTTCGTCGGAATTCAGTTTTAATGCGTCTATCTGTTCAATAATTGTTTCAACAGTGATATTAAGATGGTCATGACGTTCTTTGAGCTGCGGGACTATTGCGCTCGGTACAGTGGTATTTATTTTTGCGAGGAGCTCTTCTTTTGACGTTGCGTTGTGTAGTTTTAAATTATTTTGTTCGCTTGTAAGGCTGCATGATAGGTTGTAATTCATGTCTGATCTCTCCTACAGAAAAATTTTGCTGTTTTTCCTCACGTTCAATTTTCGTACATATGATATCTCAACTTCGTTTTTATTGTCATCTTGTGTTCTGTTCTAATCAAGTGCTTCACGTTGGTCTTTAAAGGATTTATTCATGTTTAGCAACACTGACAATGTTGGATTTTTTGTTTTTACATTCGTGTGCACTGTATTTGAAGTATCTGAAACTGGCTCATGCCCTGTTTGACCGAAAGAAACAAAAGCGAAACCCCAGTCGATTGCTTCCATAAGTGACTGTTGCGAAATTTCGCATAGAAGAGGCGACTTGTCACCTTCTGATTCGTTTTCTGACATTTCTTGTACACTGTTGGATATCTTTTCTGTTACATTTCCTAATAAAGGACTGAACTGTGCTGGAAGCTTATTTGCATTTCACGAAATCTCAAATAAATAATTTACATAAGTCGACTGTTCTGTTTCAGTGGAAATAGAATCATTACTTCATGACGTAGTTTGCGGTCTAAAAGCACGATGAAATACTGTGTTGTTACCCACAATGTTGAATGTAAAAAGTTAAATAAACGAGAGAAATAAATTCGTTTACGTAATAGGATATATGAGAAAAATCTATGTAACACGAAAACAATTGAAACAGTTAGTACTACGGTCTGCCTACGCACCAGAGATCTTAACACTCAATAGCTTTTTCGATAACGAGGAAAAGAGTTTCATACAAAACCACATGCAAAAATTACAATGACATTAGAATAGATGAAAAAGAAAATACATATGTTAATACATAAACGCGTCGCGCTATTTTGCTTTTGAGAACCTGTTTACCAGTATAACTACGTAATCACAGAAGCACCAGAGGACAATCTCTTTCTCTAGCGTTGTACAGCTGACAGCAAGTCAACCACATATATAACTAAACACAGAGTCAATGATCTTATTCACTATTCATCATTCACCCAATACAGTAAAGATCTATTATTTACAACAGCAGAAAACATGTGAGAACTTTTTATCTGGAGCGTAGAAAATATAAGCAAACTCAGATATGAAAAATCTAACAATAAAGAGTTAAAATATTTTCTGTTATAAAACAATCTCAAATCCGGACAGTACCGGGAAAGAAACTTTTTAAGTGAATAACCAGTTACGAAGCATAGCTTACTAATGTTCCATACCTGTCGGAGGGAGACATCATCAGGGATGAAATACTGGCAACACTGGAAACTTCCAGCAGTGTTTCATCTTTAAAGTTGTCCTCCACACAAGGAGGCGAAATTTCAGTAATGAGTTTCACGTATCAACCACAACATCCCCGCCCAGATGTTCAAACAGAAGTCAACAGCTAGTCTAACAACACACTCCGGATCCTGACATTCCGCCAGTACGTCATCTCCCAACTTCCCAAATTCACAGAGTCCTCCTGCGAAACTTGCAGTACTAGCTTTCCAGGAAGAAACGTTGTTGTGGAAATGTGGTTTTTGCCACAATTTCGGGGACTGTCCCAAGAATGAAATTTTCGCTCCACAACGTAGTGTGAGCTGATATGAAACTTCCTGCCACCGACTGGGTCTCGAACTCAGGACCTTCACTTTTTACAAAAGTCGTTTAAAATCTGAACTGCAGTGGTATGGCCTTACTTCTGTCATTACTACATGACTTACCATCCTAATTTCGTATTATGGACTGTTACACAGTTTTAATTTGGAGGGCCGGCCGGGGTGGCCGAGTGGTTCTGGGCGCTACAGTCTGGAACCGCGCGACCACTGCGGTCGCAGGTTCGAATCCTGCCTAGGGCATCAATGTGTGTGATGTCCTTAGGTTAGTTAGGTTTAAGTAGATCTAAGTTCTAGGGGACTGATGACCTCAGAAGTCAAGTCCCACGGTGCTCAGATCCATTTGAACCATTTAATGCGGAGGAAAGTTTCAACGATAACGGCTAGATGCTTACATCCTTATCTGTTAAAACATTCATTATTCCACTTAAAAGACCCTCTGTCGGCCGTAAGAGGCTTGGCGCTGAAATATTCGTTCTGGACATGGATTGGTCGATGTCCAGTTGTAGCAGATAGCGTCATCATCAGCACTTGTTGCTGCATCCTCGGCTGTCGCCTGCGTCACAAGTGCCGACTTCAGAGAAAGACGGGTCTGCCACCTCCTTCATATGGAGAAGAAATGTGGGGTCCATGGCTGGCGACTTTTAATCCGGCGACCAACCACTGAGCATTACGCCTCGGTTTCCGCCCTTTCTGGCGGTTGAAAACAGCCGATGTTGCGGTACGTAGTTGCGCTACGTCCATCGGATACAGTGCTGTTATCGTTGGCACTAGTTCGCCTCAGTGAGCCACGTGACACTGGCATGATTCCTACGCCGGAAGACCTTATAGACACTGCCCAATCAGTTCACTGCTATGATCTCTGGGTCAAGAGGCAACCATGCAAACGGCACTTCAATATGAGTTTCATTCATCGGGGCGACGCGTATGTCAGTTGGACCCACGTCCTTTAATATCGCGTACAGCCCTCGGAGGCGTTATCCATGGACTACGTCAGCGTTACTTTACAGGTCCGGCAGTGTACTCAGATTTGAGATGTATAAACTGTTACGATATTGGTATTACACTCTCATCCGCGGCTCAATACAATCTTATTTTGTATTAATTCAGAATCTGTTTCAGTTGTATTTGCTTAAGCCTTTGTGTGATATAGCTGAATTGCTCTTCGCACTGTCTGGACACATTTTTTCGTTGTGCATTCACCATGCACTACGGGATATAAGAATTGTCTAACAAAAGGATGCTAAGAGATAACATGTAGCTTCCGACCACTACACATGGCACTTTTCTTCAAAAGAACAAGTTTCACTTCAGTGTTTCGTGGTATTATGAAAAGACATAGTGCAAGTCATGGACCAAAACTTCGACGAGTTGTTAGGCCCACTACTCATTTGGCGCTTGATGTAAGCAATAAGCGACATAAAGGAAAAGTATCTGGCTGCACCACTTGAATTATAATTTCATTAGTGGTGATAACTTCGGGGTATAAAACAACCACTGTAACAGACGCCACTTCGTTATAACATAGCGGCTCCGGGTATTGGCTACTCGTTTCAATTTGAAATTAGTCTCATGATGACTGTTATATAACCGAAACCAGCAATCAACAGTGTGTAACACCGAAAATGCAAGATGCATGGCACCTGCTACCGATATATAACTTTTTTGTTTTGTTTTGCTGAATTGTATGTAAGTATTTGTAATTTAAATGCTTTCTTTTAATGAGTAAGGACATTGCTTCACTGTATGTGGAAATTTAGATACAAGTATGTTGACATTTCATTGTATTTTTCTGTGTCTTACCTTGAAACTGGAAAGCTCTGGGGAAAAGCCGGAAATAATTGTTATTTGCATCAACTACAAACGATAATACCAGTGCTTGTGTGTTGTAGAATCTTTGGGTAGTGAGATGTTGCGTAGAGCGCGCGGAGAGAGGGGGACTCTCGCAGTAGGGAGTACCATTTCGGATTTCGGCGGTATCATGTACGAGAGCCGGCCAGGTGTCTAGTAGCAGGTCTAAGGACAGTGGACGGGCGGAAGAGGCTGCATTAATTACAATCGCCGGTTCCTGTAATTAGCCGTGGCTCCACTACATGCTACAGTCTTCAACAACAGCAGCAGTTCCAGCAACACAGTTTCGTCGTCCGCTCCGAGTTTTGTCGCATGCACGGAACTGAAATAAGACTGTTCATTGGTAGAAAGTATTAACAGCTAACTCAGCAGCACAACTGAATGTGATTTGATTCATAAAATTTATTTAAAATAAATGGCTCTGAGCACTACAGGACTTAACATTTTAGGTCATCAGTCCCCTAGAACTTAGAACTACTTAGACCTAACTAACCTAAGGACATCACACAACACCCAGCCATCACGAGGCAGAGAAAATCCCTAACCCCGCCAGGAATCGAAGCCGGGAACCCGGGCGTGGGAAGCGAGAGCGCTACCGCACGACCACGAGATGCGGGCAAAATTTATTTCAATATTAATCAGTTAAACTCAGGACGATTGTGTCCTCGTTGTCCTCAGACATTGTTACCAAGTAGAATCCTTGTTCCTTTTTTTCCTTATATGCTAACCGAATGTCGTACGAAACAAATTGAATAGTTACAGCCAGTTCATTAATGACTAATTTCACTTTTAAGAATTTTAGTCTAAGTATACTTTCAATTAACTGTTGTACAACAGAGGTTTAAATAAATGATTAAAGTAAAGCAATTTCATTTTTCAAGTTTGAGAATCAATCACTGCAAAAAATCCATATCTAAAGAAATGCACAAATTCAGAGTGCAGAGGTTTTATTTATTTTACTTATAGCTTGGAGCACATGACTGTTTGGTTTGGTACGTATTCTATTATTTATTCCTGTCCAAGTTAGTAAGAAAAGCTCATTTTTTCAGACATTAATTTGAAATCCAATTTGCAAAATAAGTAACTGCAAAGTAAATGTGCTTGCGTTTTTTTTCTAAATTTCTTTGATGACATTATGTTGAAGTCACCGAAAGTCATTGTTCACGTAATGAAGTTCATTAATAACTTATAGTTTATTTGCATAGTTTCAAATTATTACTCGATTGTTTTCTTTTTTTTTCAAAACTTAATGACAAACATAATGTAGGAGTGACTTCTCAGTTTTCTTTATCATAACATATTCACTTAAAATTATTATCAAAAAAGAACGTGACAACCTTCAGTTGCCTCGTCAGTGTTTAATACTACATGTTTTCCTTTACTAGCATCTTGCACAGGATTTTGGATGTAACTTGCCCTAGTGCGCTGGCGACCGTAGTGTTATTTCCTTTTCATTCATTTATGTAATTTTTGGATTCATGTTCGTACCCCTTTTGTGTGTTGTTCGTGAGTGAATGCACAAAATAACTTTCATTTTTGCAAAGTATAACCCTGTTCGGTTTTATTACATTTTCTTTTTAGCAGACTTTTCCATCATAAGGGTATGTTGTACACATTACTCCTGCTTATCGGTATTATTTCTTCGGGAAAGATGGCCTTATCAAATTATTAAAAATCCGCTAGGTGTACACGCGATCCACAGTCATATTTTACATCGCAAGCAGGATAGGCCGATTAGTAAGGTGGAGGTTACAAGTGAAATTAAAATTAACGCGAGATGGACAAATACTTCCATTATACGTCTGAGGCAATCGATGATGTTCCAGCACAATGCTGAAAATTCTGAGGAAGATGTACGCCTTAGTAAGTTTCACCTCTCCAAGGTCTCTAATGGATATCAAAGACAGAAAACTGAATTTGCACTTAAGATGCCCTCGTTACAGCTACGTCAACGAAACGGATGCACCTCAGAAGCAGCCCTACTGAGAACTAAGAAGATGTGTGCAATTTTTTGGGAGAACGTCTCACTTACGTCTGACTGACGTTTACCTCATGACTTCATTGTCAGTACATTTTCTTCCAGTACCTGGCAGTACTCAAACCACAAATAATCTCATAGGTCGGGCAACCACAGTTAAAGAACTCGTACATTATGTGGAGGAGAATCAAGCAATGCGAAATCGGAGATGGTAAAATAGTCCGCAATAGTTGTTTATTTTGTTTTCACTGTATGACGACGGTTTTATACTCTGGAGGTATATCTTCAGGTAATGTAAAACTATTACTTCATGTGCCAAGACTTCAAGGTGCAGTTGCACATAAAAACATGCCAATCCCCGGTTAGACCTTGCATGAAACGGCACATGGGCATCCGATCCTAACCATACATGATCATTAAAACATGTCCTAAACTTTGTCAAAAGACGAGACCATACTGCACATGACGATCCATGTATGGTAGGATATAACAAAACTAACACTCCATGTGACACGATTTCCAAGGTGCACTTGCATCTTGAAAGTCGTGACACATGAATATTAATTTTTATGACCTGAAGGTATGCCTCCAAGTTATGAAACTGGTGGTCATACAGTGAAAACACAGTTATTGCGGATTTGGATTTTCATTCAGTTTAATGTAGACTATTTTGATTTTAAGTTGTTTGATTGTCCTTCACATTATCTGCAGGTACACAAACCACCAATTTGCTGCAGTTGTTTTGAGTGTTGCCATAGATACTGAGTGTTAGCTGAAATGTAAACTGTGAGTTATTTAATTTCATGTGGAAGAAGATTGTGAAAGTTGATACCGTTGCTGCTGGCAGCTACATGGATTTTCACTTATATAGACTCACAGCGTGGCACCGAGGTAACTTTCTTCATATCTTTCCGTCAGTAGATGTAAGGCTCTTTTGTTTCTTGACACGTCTAATGACATACACTGCAGCAGAAACTTCACTTTCTTATTATTAGTGGTGAAAATAAAATACATTAGTCCGTCTTTCAAGTGTTGCTCATTGAATTAAGAAATCGTCTCATTAAATGTGTCAGACATCGAGCGAAACAAAGTCCTCATTTTAAGCTGCCGCTTGTTGTAAAATTTATAATCGAGATTCTGCGTGAATAAATGACAGGTCATTAGTGCCCTAAATGCCTTTTCTTTAGACAGGTGCCGTGAATTCCTGGGGGCCGGTGTCCCGCGTTCGCTAATTTGAGTCCCTTGTAGCTCCGCCTATTGTTCGGATACCCATTAGGCCTCACTGGCAGCTTTCATTGGGAGAGCCGTTACATTATTCATGGGTGCCGGTCGGCGACGGACAAAGCGTTCAGATCGAGCCTATCCGGCGAGATGAGAGGCTCGCATCGGCCGCGACTTGTGACGCGTCGCGCCGATTCCCAGGCGGGCTGCGACGCTCCTCACTGACATTTCGTGGCTGACCAATTGATCTGTAGCTTACTGGATTCTTGGCATTTCTTTCAATACACATGTCTCAGAATCTCAAACTAGCAGGTAATCAGATCGGAAAACGTAGCAAAACTCCTTGCGTGTAAAAATGTTTACACCGAGCCAGAAAGGTAAGGAAGAGTCGGTCACGCGTATAAGAACCAATCTGTAATTATTCTGCACGATTGAATGGATAATGCTAATAATTTCCGGGGGTACCTTGTGAAGATGTTGCTAAGTGTGAGGGAGATTATTTCTTTTTTTTCTTTTTTTCCTTCCACTTCACTTACTCTGTACATATATCTCTGATGGTTTTACACACCTGGTGTTTTAATCTACAGTCTGAAATGAAACAGTTTTTTCCTTTATTAATATTACTACAAGAATACTGGAGATACTAAAAGGTATCAGATAGATTATATAATGGTAAGACAGAGATTTAGGAACCAGGTTTTAAATTGTAAGGCATTTGTAGGAGCAGATGTGGACTCTGACCATAATCAATTGGTTATGAACTGTAGATTAAAACTGAATAAACTGCAAAAAGGTAGGAATTTAAGGAGATTGGATCTGGATTAACTGAGCGAACCAGAGGTTGTACAGAGTTTCAGAGAGTGCAGAAGGGAACAATTGACAGGAACGGAGGAAAGAAATACAGTGAAAGAAGAATGGGTAGCTTTGAGGGATGAACTAGTGAAGGCAGCAGAGGATCAAATAGGTAAAAAGACGAGGGTTAGTAGAAACCCTTGGGTAACTGAAGAAATATTGAATTTCATTGATGAAAGGAGAAAATATAAAACTGCAGCTAATGAAGCAGGCAACACGGAATACAAACGTCTCAAAAATGAGATCGACAGGAAGTGCAAAATGGCTAAGCAGTGATGGCTAGAGGACAAATGTAACGATGTAGAAGCTTATCTAACGAGGGGTAAGATAGAGACTGCCTACAGGAAAATTAAAGAGACCTTTGGAGAAAAGAGAGCCACTTCTATGAATATGAAGAGCACAGAAGGAAACCCAGTACTAAGCAAAGAAAGGAAAGCAAGAAGGTGGAAAGAGTACATAGAGGGTCTACACAGGGGCTATGTTCTTGAGGACAATATTATGGAAATGGAAGAGGAGGTGGATGAAGATGAAATGGGAGATATGATACTGCGTGAAAAGTTTGACAGAGCACTGAAAGACCTACGTCAAAACAAGGCCCCCGGAGTAGACAACATTCTATTAGAACTACTCACTGCCTTGGGAGAGCCAGTCCTGACAAAACTCTACCATCTGGTGAGCAAGATGTGTGAGACAGGCGAAATACCCTCAGACTTCAAGAAGAATATAATAATTCCAATCCCAAGGAAAGCAGGTGTTGACAGATGTGAAAATTATCGAACCATCAGTTTATTAAGTCACAGCTGCAGAATACTAACGCGAATGGAAAAAACTGACAGACGAATGAAAAAACTGGCAGAAGCCGACCTCGGGTAAGATCAGTTTGGATTCCGTAGAAATGTTGGAACACGTGAGGCAATAGTGACCCTAAAACTTATCTTAGAAGAAAGATTAAGGAAAGGCAAACCTAAATTTCTAGCATTTGTAGACTTAGAAAAATCTTTTGACAATGTTGAATGGAATAATCTCTTTCAAATTCTGAAGGTGGCAGGTGTCAGATACAGGGAGCGAAAGGCTATTTACAATTTGTACAGGAACCAGATGGCAGTTATAAGAGTCGAGGGGTATGAAAGGGAAACAGTGGTTAGGAAGGGAATGAGACAGGGTTGTAGCCTCTCCCCGATGGTATTCAACCTGTATATTGAGCAAGCAATAAAGGAAACGAAAGAAAAATTTGGAGTAGGTATTAAAATCCATGGAGAAGAAATAAAAACTTTGAGGTTCCCCGATGACATTGTAATTCTGTCAGAGAGAGCAAGGGACTTGGAAGAGCAGTTGAACGGAATGGACAGTATCTTGAAATGTGGGTATAAGATGAACATCAAGAAAAGCAAAACGAGGATAATGGAATGTAGTCGAACTAAGTCGTGTGATGCTGAGGGAATTAGATTAGGAATTGAGACACTTAAAGTAGTAAAAGAGTTTTGCTATTTGGGTAGCAAAATAACTGATGATGGTCGAAGTAGAGAGGATATAAAACGTAGACTGGCAATGGCAAGGAAAGCGTTTCTGAAGAAGAAAAAATTGTTAACATCCAGTATAGATTTAAATGTCAGGAAGTTGTTTCTGAAAGTATTTGTATGGAGTGTAGCCATGTATGGAAGTGAAACGTGGGCGATAAAGAGTTTAGACATGAAGAGAATAGAAGAATTCGAAATGTGGTGCTACAGAATAATGCTGAAGATTAGATGGGTAGATCACATAACTAATGAGGCGTATTGAATAGAATTGGGGAGAAGTGGAGCTTGTGGCACAACTTGTCTAGAAGAAGGGATCGGTTGGTAGGTCATGTTCTGAGACATCGAGGGAGGGCAGCGTGGAGGGTAAAACTCGTAGAGGGAGACCAAGAGATGAATACACTAAGCAGATTCAGAAGGATGTAGGCTGCAGTAGGTACTGGGAGATGAAGAAGCTTTCACAGGATAGAGTTGCATGGAGAGCTGCATCAAGGACTGAAGAGCACATCAAAAACAACACGAATCTCTTATAAATGTGTGCCCAAAAGTGTCAACGTATGTTTGATCTTTCTTGTGATGCTTTTGTGCTGTGCGAAAACGAATATAATACGTACACTGCTGTATGAACAGCGATGCGGGAGCGATATCGATAGCTTGCAGTCAAATAGTGGGTTGCCAGAGTCGCGGTATATGCACTTATGTTTTGTAATCGTGTTAGACAGAACCACATAAAAATTTATAGCTGCAGTCTTAGTTTTTTGGTCCCGACATAAACTTAATTTTGACATAGACGTAATGAAACAAAATGTTGGACAGTGAATATTGTGAGTTTCGTTGAGAAATAGAATAGAGATGTCCGATTGAACAGATACCATCATCATGAATATATAGTTAAGACTCACCGCCTGTTTGACCATCTTCTTCTGTGCGGATGCACAATCAGCACAAACAGTGCCCGAACTCTTACGGGAACCGGCGGTAAAGCCGCGAGTAACGAGTATGATGGGCAAGGCCACTATGAATATAGTCCGGGACAATAAGTTGGGAATGAGGGTCTCACGAGAGTTGTGCCAGAGATACGTCGCTGCAGTCGCACTGTCCTCTGTGTCCTCGGTGGCTCAGATGAATGCCGGTACGGTAGCTCAGATTGTTCGGTCAGAGTGCTCGTTGGCCTATGCCATAAAAAACTCAGTGGAAGGATGACAAATGAACTTTAATGGATGTCATGTGACGTTCGCAACAACCAAACCCAAAAAATAAAACAAAAGATGGCTAGAGCGTTTGCTATGTAAGCAGAAGATCCCGGGTTCGTGTCCCGGTCGGGACACAGATTTTCAGTTGTCCCCGTTGACTTACATCAACGCCTGTATACTTTCACTTCCATTGCATATACTGTATATCTCAGCTGGTAAAAAAATTAAATTGCAGTGTCACTACTCTACCACAGTTTGGAGGTCTGCACTGCCGTAAATTAGCTTTAATACAAAATTCTTGTATAGCAAATGACAGTTTACAGTCATCTTTGGCGTCTACAAATCGATATAGGTTTATTACCTAAAGTCGTAAGTGGTGGGGTACTACTTTTGGGCGACCATGCCAGTATCATGACAGTAACTGGAAACTTTGTGACGTAGTTGAAAGCCTCCTCCAGCGATTATAGTATTATTCTGATCGAATGACCCTTACTTTCCTCGTACGACAGACAATGATAAACAGATTCTATATCGTGAGTAATGAGCACACAATGACAAAATAATAATATTTAATCCTAGAATTGATTTATTGCTACCAGTATAACAGAAAACAAATATAACTAACTACACATATGGTAGCGGCTTGCAGAAACAGAACCGACTGAAGTCCATTTAAGTATTATACGCATCATCAAGCGTTAAATACGGGTGGACACATGACTAATCGCCACTTTTTAGCCTCCTAGATGGTAAAGTCCGACTCACAATAGTTCACATGGAAACAGTAATAAATAATGTAGGCTCAGTAACTTTTATATGTAAAATAGACATAGCTAGTATTAGTACGAACTTACTGCGACATGTCCAGGTTTGCGACTGAGAATTAAATTTGCTCAGAAAAGTATAAACGTAGTTCATCTCTTAACATGACCGTACCTTATTCGTCGTGGCTTCCAAGAGAATCTACACTGCGTCAGAACGTACATGTCCGAGAGAACAGTAATACAAAGAATAGTACTACAAGGTACACTACTGGCCATTAAAATTTCTACACTACGAAGGTGACGTGCTACAGACGCGAAATTTAACCGACAGGAAGAAGATGCTGTGAAATGCAAATGATTAGCTTTCCAGAGTATTCACACCTACAACGTGTTGACATGAGAAAAGTTTCCAGCCGATTTCTCATGCACAAACAGCAGTTAACCGGCGTTGCCTGGTGAAACGTTGTTGTGATGCCTCGTTTAAAGAGGAGAAATACGTACATCACATTTCCGACTTTGATAAACATCGGATTGTAGCCAATCGCGATTGTGGTTTAACATATCGCAACATTGCTACTCACGTTGGTCGAGAGCAAATTACTGTTAGCATAATATGGAATCGGTGGGTTCAGGAGGGTAATACGGAACGCCGTGCTGGATCCCAACGGCCTCGTATCACTAGCACTCGAGATGACAGGCACCTTATCCGCATGGCTGTAACGGATCGTGCAACCACGTCTCGATCCCTGAGTCAACAGATGGAGACGTTTGCAAGGCAAAAACCATCTGCACGAACGACGTTTGCAGCAGCATGGGCTATCAGATCGGAGAACATGGCTGTGGTTACCCCTGACGCTGCATCACAGACAGGAGCGCCTGCGATGGTGTACTCAACGACGAACCTGGGTGCACGAATGGCAAAACGTTATGTTTTAGGATGAATCCAGGTTCTGTTTACAGCATCATCATGGTCGCATCCGTGTTTGGCGACATCGCGATGAATGCACATTGGATGCGTGTGTTCGTCATCGTCGTAGTGGCTTATCACTCGGCGTGATGGTATGGGGTGCCATGGGTTACACGTCTCGGTCACCACTTGTTCGCATTGAAGGCACTTTGAACAGTGGACGTTACATTTCAGATGTATTACGGCCCGTGGCTCTACCCTTCATTCGATCCCTGCGAAACTCTACATTTCAGCTGGATAATGCACGAGCAAACGTTGGAGGTCCTGTACGGGCCTTTCTGGATACAGAAAATATTCCACTTCTGCCGTTGACAGCGCATTCGTCAGATCTCTCACCAACTGAAAACGTCTGGTCAATGGTGGCCGAGCAACTGGCTCGTCCCAATACGCCAGTCACTACTCTTGATGAACTGGTATCGTGTTGAAGTTGCATGGGCAACTGTACATGTACACCCCGTCCAAGCTCTGTTTGACGCAATGCCCATTCGTATCAAGGCCGTTATTACGGCCAGAGGTGGTTGCTCTGGGTACTGATTTCTCAGGATCTATGCACCCCAAATTCGTGAAAATGTAATCACATGTCACATCTAGTATAATACATTTGTCCAATGAATACCGGTTTATCATGTGCATTTCTTCTTGGTGTAGCAATTCTATTGGCCAGTATTGTATATTATTTGTCGAGTGATAATCTCTTCCTAAATATGAAATTCTATATGTCCTTTGGTAAAAATATCTCTATAATACCCAAATCTACAATCACTACTCTGCAGCAGAACACACCCTTTTCACGTGATAAGATTGATGCATTATTGACTTAGTTAATCCATGTCGTCCCTATCCAATGAAGGAGAATGCCCTGACGGAAAGGCCTTATTGCAACTTTAATCAGTAACATAAAAAGGTGCATACTTACCCTACATACCCGTGTACGGAGTTAAATTGGCATCGTACCTTATCTTGTGGGAGCTTAGCTTTCTAGCAAAAATAAATGTCGTATGTGTAGGGCCTCCCTTCCGGTAGACCGTTCTACGGTTGCTAGTATTTGAATTTTATGGCACTTCAGCGTCTTTCGCGTTAATGGGGATGAAATGATGATGATTAGACAACACAAGACCGAGTCCGTATTCGGAGAAAATCTCCCACCCAACCAGGTGGACATGGTGTTCTACATTCAGCATTATTTCTACCATCTTATTTCCTCCTAGTGCCATTATTTTTGTTTTCATTGTATTGATATTCATTCAATATGTCATCAGCAAACCTGCATAAACGTAATGGGCTAGTAAATAAGTTCGTACCGTCTTTCTGTAAGATTCAAGCACAAAAGAGAAACGTTACCTAGAATTTAGTCATCAATAATACACGCTATGTGATCAAAACTATCCGTACATCTACCTGAAAATTACTTACCAGTTCGTGGGGCCCTCCATCGGTAATGCTGAAATTCAATATGGCGTTGGCCCACCCTTAGCGTTGATGACAACTTCCACTCTCGCAGTTAAACGTTCAATCAGATGCTGGAAAGTTTTTTGGGGAATGGCAGCCGATTCTTGACGGAGTGCTACACTGAGGAGAGGTATCGATGTCGGTCGGTAAAGGCCTGGCACGAAGTGGGTGTTCCAAAACATCCTAAATGTGTTCTATAGGATTCAGGTCAGGACTCTGTGCAAGCCATTCGTTACATGGATGATATGGTCGTGTAACCACTCCGCCACAGGCCGTGCACTATGAACAGGTGGTCGATCGTCTTGAAACAGACAGTCGCCATCCCCGAATTGCTCTTCAACATTGGGATGCAAAAAGGTACTTTACTGTAGGCACTACACAGGCTGGCAGATGACGTTCACCAGGCATTCTCCATACCCACACCCTGCTATCGGATCTCCACATTGTTGTACCGTCATTCGTCACTCCACATAACGTTTTCCCACTGTTCAATCGTCCAATGTTTACGCTCCTTTCACCAAGCGAATCGTCGTTAGGAATTTACCGGCGTGATGTGTGACTTATCAGCAGCCACTTTACCATGAAATCCAAGTTCTCTCATTTGCTGCCTTACTGTCATAGTACATGCAGTAGATCCTGATAAAGTTTGGAATTCCTGTGTGATGGTCTCGATAGATGTCTGCCTACTACACATTACGACCCTCTCCAGCTGTCCGCAGTCTTTGTCATCAACAGACGAAGTCGGTCTGTACGCTTTTGTGTAGTACGTGTCCCTTAAAGTTTCCACTTTAGTATCTTATGGGAAGCAGTGGACATAGGAATGTTTAGTAGTGTGGAAATCTTGCGTTCAGACGTACGACACAAGTGTCACCCAATCACCTGACCACGGTCGGAGCCCGCGAGTTCACTGTCACGATGCCTAATGACTACCGAGATCCCTGATCTGGAGTACCTGCCAGTAGGTGGCAGAACAATGCACCTAATATGAAAAACGTATGTTTTGGGGATGTCCGGATACTTTTGATCACATAGAGTATCTACCTTCATTATTTCCCAATGCTGGGGTAAGTATTCGATTCCACGACCGTAGAAAAAGCGCGATTTTAAGGCGAAGAACTCGACGAGTGATGTTCTGAGCGCATTTTCTGTTGTGTCGGCTACTGTGGGAGGCAGCACCGACACAAATAAGGAAGGAGAGAAGCTACGGTGGCAAGTGGGAGGAACCCAAAATCATCCGTACAAAACACTTCCAGTTTGACAGAACTCGTTGTATCTGAAAAGGAAAGAAACGTCACTAGACTTCTCGTGTTGTGGTGGCTTCCTGTGCTTCCATTGATTCCTACGTGCAATTACATTTACTCTCTATTCGTAGTCGCAGAACACAAATTTAGTATTGTCTTCCTATGACTCACTACTGACGCTCTCCAAGACTGTGATCGAACTGCAATCAACCAACGATGGGCGGCTGGTTTAAGTCAGCACTGACAGGGGGCGCTGTACTCTACGTTTTCCTGGAGGTGTGCCTCTGCCCGTTCATTCCATTGGCGAGCTGGTCGGTGCGTAGTCGCGCTTTATGACTGCACATTTTCATCCAGAAGTAGTTAATTGAAGGCTCTTCGATAGAGAGCGGAAAAGTTGAAAATCTTAGGACGCGAGATACAGTGCAGAAGGTTGGTGCGGAACGACTTAAGACTCAATTCCGGTATGGTGATTTTTGCCAGTCTAGCAAGATACGCACGGGCGTTATCGTAGGACAGTATCTCTTCAAGGAGTCTTCCTGTTTGTTCTTTTTGTATTGCATCTGCAAAACGTCTCAGGCTTTGACAATAAATGTCAGCAGTGTTGGTTACTCCTAGGAAAAGCAGTTCGTAGTACACTGTAACCTCCCTCTTACTAATCGGCCTATCCTAATGATATAAAATATGACCGTGGATCGCGTGTATTCCTAATGGATTTTTTCTATTTGGATAAGGCTATCTTTCCCGAAGAAGTAAAACCGGTAAGTGGGAGGAAAGTGTACAACCGACATTTCTGACGGAAAAGTGTACTAAAAACAAAAAGTAATTAAACAGGACACTGCTATAATTTGGATAAATGAAAGTTATTTTGTGCATTCACTCACGAACAACACTGGACAGAAAAGGGGTACCCCTGATCATGAGTCTTAAGTTACACTAATGAACGAAAAGGTAATAATTAACAGTCGCCAGCCCACTAGAGCAATTTACATAAAAACTCCTGTACAAAATGAACGGAATAAAAAACATCTACTATCAAACTCTGACGTCGAAACTGAAGGTTGTCACGTTTGTTGGAACTAATTTTAAGTGAGTATGTAATGATAAAGAAAGCTGAGAAGTCACTATTACATTATGTTTGACATTACATTTTGAAAAAAAAATTCGAGTAGTGATTTGAAAATTTGTAATGAAACTGCATGTTAGTCTTGAACTTCGTTACATGAGCAATCACTTTCAGTGACCTCAACATAACTTCATCAAGGAAATTTACAAAAAACGCAAGCACTTTTACTCTGCAGTTACTTATTTTTCTAATTGGATTTCATATTATTGTCTGAACAAATGAGATTTTCTTACTGACTTGAACAGGAATAAATAATAGATTACGTACCAAATCAAAACAGCCAAGTGCTCCAAGCTATAAGTAAAATATATAAAACTTCCGCACTCTTAATTTGTGCATTTCTTTAGATTTGGATTTTTTTCAGTGATTGATTCTCAAACTTGAAAAATGGAGTTGCTTTACTTTAGTCATATACTGAAATCTCTGTTGTACAACAGTTAAATCAAGTAGACTGAGGCTAAAATTCTTAAAAATGAAATTATTCATTAACAAATTGTCTGTAACTATTCAGATTGTTTCGTATGACACTCGGTTAGCATATAAGGAAGAAGGAACAATGACTCTGCTTGGTAACAATGTCTGGGGAATATGAGGACACAATGGCCCTGAAATTATGTGATTATTACTTAAATAAAATTTATCAATCAAATCACATTCAGTTGCGTTGCTGGGTTAGCCGTTATTACTTTCTACCAATGAACACTCTTACCTCAGTGCCATGCATGCGAGAAAACTCGGAGCCGACGACGAAACTGTATTGCTGGAACTGCTTCTGTTGTTGAAGACGGTAGCATCTTGTGAAGCCACGGCTAATTACAGGGACAGGCAATCATAATTAATACAGCCTCTCCCGCCCATTCCAGTGTCTGTACTCCTGCTGCTAGACATTTGGCCGGTGTGCATACATGAAGCCGCCGAAAATAGCACTCTCTACTGTGATAGCATTAACAAGACACTTCCGCACACTACAAGTGCTGGAACCTGTATCTCTCTCTCTCTCTCTCTCTCTCTCTCTCTCTCTTTCTCTCTCTCTCCGCGCGCTCCGCACAACTACTCCCTACCCAAAGGTTTTACAACTCATAAGCACTGTTGTTATCGTTGCTAGTCGATGCAAATAACAATTCCTTTCTTATTTTCCCAGAGCTTATAAGTTTCATAGTAAAACAAAGATAAATACAATGATGTGTCAACAGACTTGTACCTAAATTTACACATGCAGTGAACCAATGTTCTTAATTATTAAAAGAAAACGTTTAAATTACAAAAATTTACATACAATTAAGCAAAAATAAATTATATATGGGTAGCAGGCGACATGCATCCTGCATATTCGGTGTTACAACACCACACTGTCACTGTTCTACCAGATGTGAAGAGGTATTTGTACGGGAAGTTGATACTTTATTGGCGCTCAACTATTCCTTTCTTTTCCTTATATTATAAAGAGACCACCTCTAATCACCAGTAACGACACAAGGTGCTGTGGCCTTCTCCACCAGACATCACGGCGCCTAGAATATCAGCAATGAAACTGACAGCCTGAAGCCGCGGGTGCCCGCTCCCAGGCACACCGAAGCACTACACAACCGACAGGCAGTATTGATGAACGGCCACAACAAAAACAACACAGCAAAGACACCAGCGGCCATCAGGGGTCAGTACCGACCCACATAAACATAAGGAAGATGTTGCAGTTTCCGGAACTATTTTCACACTTCAAACCACGTGATGGAAAATAGTTCCGAGGTACTCATCCGCCCAAGCGCTGTAAAGGCCTGCACCCGGCCGCACATGGAAAGTTCGACGACCGCCAGCAGACGTGAATAGCTGCCGTCCCGGTAGCCCGGCTTGGCTCTTGTCGCTGATCTCTGGATTAGGCTTGGCGGTCTCTCTGGCGGAGACCAGTAGGAGATTATTTCAGTTGTTTTCTATATTATTCTTGTATGTAGTTGTGATTCGAAGACGGATCGCTGTTTTGTGTTGGTGTTATACTTGGAGAATTTGTTTTGGTTAATTGAACAGTCCAATAAATTGTTTTCGGGCTTTGATCGTTAGTGTCTTCTGCTTACGCAGACATATCAGAAGGTAGCAATGGTCGGTGTTGTTCATGAGGCAACTGACGGCGAGCAAGCAGAGATGTCCGTATGGCCATCCGCTGATTTTTGTGATTCTGTTTTAGGACTTGCTGCCCTCACACATCCGATTTTTGTACCTTCTACATCGAATTCAAATGTCACACAATCGTGGAATGATCACAGTTCATCACATTTGCCAGTTTTCGAGTACGATGGCGTCGATCATTTTCGATTAATGCGTTCAGACTATCTTCCTCAAAAGCCGAAGATCGTCCTGAAGAACCGCTACTGTCAAAACTATACTCCATAAAATGGTAAAACCATTCACTTGCCGTTCTCTGTCCAGTGGCATTATCGCCATAGGCGGGACAAATGTTTCCGGTCGCCTCCGCCGCTCTCAACTCTCTACTGAAATAAAGGCCAAGAATATGTCGCAGATATTTCGACTTCTCTAGTTGGTACTCCATTTTCTAGCGTCAATATTTCCACTCACTATCTCGAAATGAACAAATATGGGAACTCAAACAGCAACAGTGAACTACAAATAAAAATGACAATCGATAAGTATACACATAGCACCCGCAATATCAACATGTCGAACAAAAACGATACGAACTTGTGCACGAACCAATAGAAATGCCGTGATGCTGTAATGCTGGACTTCACTCTATCCTCTAAGACGTAATCAGTTACGATAACTTAAGACTTGCAAACAACGTTGCAGCAGCGGCCTTGGCAGCTGATAAGAACACCTGTGGTCCACATGGTGGTTCCCCCTTCGGTCGCGTCGCGCAGCAATCTGCTTTCACGTCGCTCGTTCATGTAAGATGCTGAAGGTGGTTGCCTCACGCTCCAGAACCCCTATTTGCCCGTATCCCATCTGCTGCCGCAGTACCGCAATCGCCGCCCTCCCCCCCTCCTGCATCCTTTTGATCCATTTGCGCCCGGCTGCCTGCGCGTCGGCAGGTGAGGCAGCGCCAGCTCCCGACCCCATTGGACGAGCCACGCGCCCGCACCGCTGCGACGTCGGATCCCTCGCGCTCGCCTGCAGCCATTTATATTCAGCCCGCGGACAGTGAGGGCGGCAGTGGGGGCGGCGTCAGACAGCCCATCAGCCGCGCAGACCTCTGCCCGCTTCCCGCCCACGGATGTGACAAGAACCGTGCCGAGCGCAAACTGCCGCCTCCGGGAAACCTGCGGGCGGCCTAATTTTTTTCGCTCACCGTCCACTGATTCGCTGCTACACGACAGAAGAAGATTATTATAACTGTGTGAGAATCTGCAGTACTTTCTCCACCTACCAATTTCATTTACAGGATTACTGGTGGAACTCTTGAACACGATATATAGTATATGATTCAAATAGCTCTGAGCACTATGGGACTTAACTTCTCAGGTCATCAGTCCCCTAGAACTTAGACCAACTTAAAACTAACTAACCTAAGGTCATCGCACACATCCCTGTCCGAGGCGACCGTAGCAGCAGCGCGGTTATGGACTCAAGCAGCTAGACCCGCTCGGCCACTGTGTACAGCTGTCGGGACCACCACCTCTGAAGGTCTCGCTATATGGTGTTTGTGTGGTTTTCATGGGCAATAGAAAGGGCGGAAATTATGTTTGATCTAAAAATGATTCAAATGGCTCTGAGCAGTGTGGGACTTAACTTCTGAGGTCATCAGTCCCAAAGAGCTTAGAACTACTTAAACCTAACTAACCTAAGGATATCACACACATCCATGATCGAGGCAGGATTCTAACCTGCGACCGTAGTATCGTACATGCATGTAACGCTAAAATATACCCCTATTTCTTAAATCACTATCCAAAATTTTTTATATGGTGACATACTCCAGATTTGTCACCCACAAGTGCATTACATCTACATCTACATCTAAATCTACATGATTACTTTGCTATCCACAATGCAGAGGGTTCAATGAACCACCGATCCACTCTCGAACGGCGCACGGGAAAAAGGAGCACTTAAATACACTCCTGGAATTGAAAAAAAGAATACATTGACACCGCCACTTCCCAGAAAATTAGGGACACTGTTGCTCCTGCGGTATCGGCGAGGACCATTCGCAACCGTCTCCATGAAGCTGGGCTACGGTCCCGCACACCGTTAGGCCGTCTTCCGCTCACGCCCCAACGTCGTGCATCAGGCCTCCAGTGGTGTCGCGACAGGCATGAATGGAGGGACGAATGGAGACGTGTCGTCTTCAGCGATGAGAGTCGCTTCTGCCTTTGTGCCAATGATGGTCGTATGCGTGTTTGGCGCCGTGCAGGTGAGCACCACAATCAGGACTGCATACGACCGAGGCACACAGGGCCAACACCCGGCATCATGGTGTGGGGAGCAATCTCTTACACTGGCCGTACACCTCTGGTGATCGTCGAGGGGACACTGAATAGTGCACGGTGCATCCAAACCGTCATCGAACCCATCGTTCTACCATTCCTAGACCGGCAAGGGAACTTGCTGTTCCAACAGGTCAATGCACGTCCGCATGTATCCCGTGCCACCCAACGTGCTCTAGAAGGTGTAAGTCAACTACCCTTTCCAGCAAGATCTCCGGATCTGTCCCGCGTTGATCATGTTTGGGACTGGATGAAGCGTCGTCTCACGCGGTCTGCACGTCCAGCACGAACGCTGGTCCAATTGAGGCGCCAGGTGGATATGGCATGGCAAGTCGTTCCACAGGACTACATCCAGCATCTCTACGATCGTCTCCATGGGAGAATAGCAGCCTGCATTGCTGCGAAAGGTGGATATACACTGTACTAGTGCCGACACTGTGCGTGCTCTGTTGCCTGTGTCTATGTGCCTGTGGTTCTGTCAGTGTGATCATGTGATGTATCTGACCCCAGGACTGTGTCAATAAAGTTTCCCCTTCCTGGGACAATGAATTCACGGTGTTCTTATTTCAATTTCCAGGAGTGTATTTCTGTGCGAGCTCTGAGTTCTCTTATTTTATCGTGCTGATCATTTCTTCCTGTGTAGATGGATGCCAACAGAATATTTTCGCAATCGGAGTAGTAGTAGTAGTAGTAGTAGTAGTAGTAGAGCGGTTTTGGGCGCACGACGGCAAGGTCTTCAGCGCCCCAATCGAAGGAGAAGACTGGTGACTGAAATTTCATGATATAAGATACCGTCGCAACGAAATACGCTTTTGTTTTAATGACAGCCACTCCAATTCACGTATCGTGTCTGTAGCACTATCACTCCTATTTCGCTTTAATAGAAAACGAGCCACCCTTTTTGTACTTACGTCATCCGTCAGTCCCACCTGATGCGGATCCCACACCGCACAGAAATACTTCAAAACACGGTCGAGAAGCCTGATGTAAGCAGTCTCTGTAGTAGACCTAATGCACCTTCTAAGTGTTCTGCCAGTGAATCGCAGTCTTTGGTTGGCTCTACCCACAACATTATCTATGTGATAGTTCAAATTTAGATTATCTGTAAATGTAATCATTAAATATTTAGTCGAACTAACAGCCTTCACATTTGTGTGAATTATCGCGTAAATAAAATTTAGTGGATTTCTTTTAGTACTCATGTGAATAACTTCACATTTTTCTTTATTCGGGATCAATTGCCACTTTTAGCACCATACAGATATCTTATCTAAATCATTTTATAATTCGTTTTGACCTTCTGACGAATTTACAAGGAGGTAAATGACAGCATCATCCGCAACCAATCTCAGACGGCTACTAAGATTGTATTCTGTATCGTTAATATAGATTAGCAACAATAGAGGGCCTACAACACGTCCTTAGGGAAGGCCAGATATTGCTTTTGTTTTACTCGGTGACTTTCCGTCTATTACTCGAACTGTGACATTTCTGACAGGAAATCACGAATCCAGTCCCACAACTGACGCGATATTCCACAGGCACGCAGTTTGGTTAGAAGACGCTTTTGAGGAACGGTGTAGAAAGCCTTCTGGGAATCTAAAACTGCGGAATCATTCTAGCATCCCCTGTCGATAGCACTCATTACTTCATGAGAATAAAGAGCTAGTTGTGTTCCGCAAGAACGATATTTTGTGAATCCGTGCTGACTATGTGTCAATAAATCGTTTCCTTCGAGGTACTTTATAATGTTAGAATACATTATATGTTCCAAAACCGTATTGCAAATCGACGTTAGTGATATGGGCCTGTAATTCAACGGATTACTCCTACTTCCCTTTTTGGGTATTGGTGTGACTTGAGTTATGTTCCAGTCTGTAGGTGCTGATCTTTCAGTGAGCGAGCGATTGTATGTAATTGCTAACTATGGAGCTATTATATCAGCATACTCTGAGAGGAACTTTATTAAGTGATTTAAGTTGCTTTGCGATACCGAGGATATCTACTTCTATGTATCTCATCTTGGCAGTTGTTCTTGATAGGAATTCAGGAATATTTACTTATTTGGTGACTGAGTTTCGGAAAACCGTGTTTAATAACTCTGCTTTAATGGCACTGTCATCAGTGACTTCACCGTTGTTATCATGCAGTGAAGGTTTGATTATGTCTTGCCACTGGTGTGCTTTATGTATGACCAGAATCATCTTGGGTTTTCTGCCAGATTTCGACACAGAGTTTCATAATGGAAATTATTAAAAGCATCTCGCATTGAAGTACGTGCTGTATTTCGAACTTCTGTAAAATTTTTCCAGTCTTGAGGATTTTGCGTTCCTTTAAATTTGGCATACATTTTTCGCTGATTCGCAACAGCTGTCGATACTATCTCTCTGAAATAGAATGCTTAGCGAATCACAGTTAAGATTTTGAAAAGGGCACTCTAAAGATTCATCTATTTATACCTTTACTGATAACATAATGATACACTTAAACTCTAGTACATCACGAATTTCATATCCTCTGTGACTTATTAAATGTATTTGATACCGACACTAGTAATTTTCCCATGTTTGTGGGATATGCACTTCACCACATGCCTGGTTTGTTTCTTATTTAAGAAATACAAGGCAGAAAGTTAACCTAGTCTATGAAAGTACTACAAAGAACCACTTTACATCCTCTGTGTGAGGTGAGATTTGAATGAGAGTTCCACAGCGTTCGATCATTGCCCCACTACTGTACCCGTTTTATATTTGCGATCTGCCATTTTATTTGACAGATATAAGACAGATATAGTTCTATCTGCAGATGATACATACGTTGTTATGAAACCTAGCAAATTGGCACCAAGACAGAAGAAAACATATGGTATTGTTGTGATAGTCAATGAGTAGTTTTCAACAAATGGGCTAGCTTCCAACTATTGAAAAACGATAGCTCATCTCGTTTTGTACAGTCAAAAACCTCACTCTTTCTAATAACGTAGTAAACCAACAACCAGTTATAGACAGGATAAAGGGTTCTAGTTCTAGAACTTATGAAAAATTGAGGTAGAAAAACCATTTAGAAGAGCTGCTACCACTTTTTAACTACTGACGCTTTTGCTATAATAATAATTGACATTGTGAGGGATAAAAAACTCGGCAAGTTAGAGCATTTTGCCTATTTTCATTCATTGATGTATTATGAGATAATATATCTGGGTAATATCTCACTTAGCCGAAAAACATCATTTCAGAAAAAGTGTAGTTACAGTTACATGAGGTGTTCACGTACACAAGTTAAGCATCTCTTTAAGCGTCTGGGAATATCAAGAACTACGTTACAATGCACTGAGTCAGTTATGACATTCGTTGTCTTAATCCATCTGAACAGCTACAACACTAGAAGGCAATGTCACCTGCTTTACTCTTTAATTAATCTAACTTTGAAAGGGAAGGCTGTAAGCCTCTTTGACAATCTACATCTCGAAATAAATAGCCTGACAGGCAGCACAAGTTTTTTTTCTTTTTAAATGTATATTAAATATGATTCTCCTTAAAAACTCCTTTATACCATAAAAATTGTTAAATAGAAATAATTTCTTATCAGCACAGAAAAAAACAGTAAATCATCAGCAAGTGTTATGTATTTGTTCCATTCACACGTTCCACTACATAATGTTCGTCGTGAATATGATCTGTGGAACAAGTAGTGAACTAAAGAGCTATCTAAGAACCGATCTCATTTGGGATGATTATATGAAATTGATATAAGGGAAGGCAAGTGCAAGGGTTCTGGGAAAGCACAGACAACATTCAAAGAAAAAAAAAAAAAGAAAACAGGAAAGACGCTGCAGAGAGCAGTTGCGCTGTTCCAGTTTTTGAAATTATGACCACGTGTACATGAGAGTTCACATGAACTAATCCAGAGATGCACTGCTACGGTTCAGAGCAGTCGCCATAGCACATAAAAAGTCCAGTAGATAACTTAGGTGAATGTAAATGAAGATCTCAGCAAGAAGGATGACGTTGTTGCCTCGAAAACGTGTTGGTTACATTTTTTCCTTATAACTTCACCTGCGACATACCTATAGTTCTTGTGACTCAATGTCCTGATAACAAGCTTACGCTCCGCAAGAATATGTGTGAACTTCTTCATGGTATTTCATCTCTACACTGCAACTGACTGTATCTTTTTAACGTCACGCTACTCTCCCTTCCGTGCTATTGCATCATGTTTTTTTTTTTTTTCAAACAATTTACATACACCTGAAGACAACCTCATTTGCAGGACGAAGAAAGTAAGCCAAAGAAAACAGTAAGCCACCTTGACGCTGTCTGCATTTTGTTATAAGGAGCTGGTACAGTCTTCCCCATTATTGTTTTCGTCTTTCACTGCCAGCGCCACACTGCAGACACTTCAGAACGCAGTATAGAACATTAAGTACCACCTATTACGCTGCCTAGCGATCATCGTGAATTGCGGCTTTTTCCTCAAACCAGACTAATCTTAAGGACAGAAGGTACCTTGAAAATGATGAAAATATGAATTTACTTTTTATTCGCGATTATGATGGTTTGAAGCGTTCTTCGTCCCAATGTAAAAGTATTTTCGGTCAAAACATTATTTAAAGCTCCTAAAGGTCGAAATAAAGACAGTTTGAAACTCGAGACACGGCCACTGCTTGCTTTGCGACTTTTCTTTGAATTCATACGACTAGGGACATCTCTCATAATACTAGGGACACTTTTTTTACCATTGATTTGAGTTTTCATCTACTGATTACTTTCTTGTTGTGTTGAATTTAGTTGTTTCCAATAATGCTAATGTAAGCTGCGTTCTTTGGTCGTGGGCTAAGATATTGCGAAATCGATATCCGTAGTTGACCAGAAAAGGTCTGGAAGCTTTGGAAGAAAGAAAGCAGTGACTATGACTAAAACATAATCATGTATCTTTAGGGCATGCGTAGTATTTGAAATAGGTCAACATCGGAGAAACATGCATGAGCACTTATGAAATGGCCTAGATCTCCTAGAAAACTTCAGAAATATAACTATTTACTACATGCTGCTTCCAAAGCAGTGGCAGGGAAACCTATGGAAGATGCAATGAAAATAGCTGTAAATGTGAATGGTGAGGACATGGCAGGAGTGTATTAAATGTACTTTGAGTGCAATAAAATTTTAAACTCCGTTTCCCATAAGTTTTGATTTTTCTAACCTAATGTACCTTTTCTCTGAAACCGTTTCTCCTAGAGTAATGGAATTACAACAGACAATTCTCGTAGTTCACGAGCACGAAGCGAAAATGTTTTAGCGTTCTGGCTGTATTATGAAGGAACCTATCACGTGTTGTTTTAAAACTTTGCTAAGAAAATGTCATAATAAGGAAACATTCTCAGACCTACAGGTATTTGGGTAAAGAGTGAACAAGACCATTTTTAATTTATTGATGATGGCCCATCCCCCTCTGCCACCATATGTAGATGGGGCAACATCGTGCTCGCATTTCTAATTAATTTTCTAAATTTATCGATTCATTACCCCCTCGGAAATCCCCAGTTCATCAGGGGGTCCGTTCATCTCCCCCTCTATGATATACCTATCCCTCTGGTCTGGAAGAACAAACACGTATTCTGCACCAGGTCTCGAACTTGGGACGTTTGCCTTTGAAATTTGAAAGAGAAAAGAAGAGGTTCTGATGCAATTTTGATATCATATTAATTGACTACTGTTATCAATTTATCATCCCTTCCTCCTGTAACTGAAAAAAACTGTAGGGAAATTCAAAATCGTGGGGGATTTCAAATTATCGTGATAAATTTTAATTTTTGCGGTAAATTGAAAAGCTAATTACTGCAGAGGATGTAATAATAATAATCTGCATATTGCTGGTGTTGAAGAATGTAGGGTGCTCTTTTCCATTCATCATATTTGGAATAGTGGCTTAGACTAACTGTGACATCGCATTCGAAATTTCCGAACCAAAATATTGGCGCCGTCTCACTCCCCTCCTTCTATTGGTGGGAAATTCTAATATCTGAGGGAAAATTCAGTTTTTTTCGTCTAGCTGCGAAGCATGGGAGTTGGAGATGGGTAGTTGCTATTGATCGAGTGCTAAAGAGAAGCTCATGCCATTCTCATCAGTAACTGTGGACTGCACAGAGGATATTTTCGCTGTTAGTCTAGAATTAGACAGTTCCTGCAGCCAATCTAGCCATTACCCTTAAGTGGGAAAGGTGAGTAACGAAAATTTGACATCACACTATCACTGAAATGCTGGGAAATAGGCATTGGGAAGGGCATAAGATGAATAATATTATTGAGACAGCGATTCACCATTCCAGTGCTGCTACTTTTATTATTTTTCTTTGCTGAATTTCAAATCCCCATAGGGGATGGGCTGGCAGCAGCATAGGCACCGCTCTTCAGCTAAGAGACAGACATTTAAAACGACATAAAGGAGGAAATATGGTGAAAAACAGAGATAAAAGAGGTGAAACATACTGTAAGACTGCATACAAAAGGGGGTAACTGTAAAAATGGAGATAAAAATCGAAAAATGTGTAGACAAAAAACCACACACTTTGAAAATTAAAAGAACACAAGACAAAGTAAAGCCAGAGCACGAAGTTACGATGAGCGGCATAGCATAGAACAATCATGGACAACAACACTATGTACAATTTTTAATGGTCGCCTAGTCTTGGATATATGTAATTGCTGCAATCGCACTATTTCACTCTCATTTATGGAGCTTGTTAGCACTTGAGGTTGGGTTGGCGGTATTAAAATGCATTGTAGTAATCCCTGCTGCTTATTGGATCGCTGCTGTGGATCGATATTGATGCTGGCTCTAAATCTCGTTGTCTAGGGTTAAAAACATGAGGTCCTGTGTTTTTGATGTGCTTTTGATGATAAATAACGAGCGAAACCCACAAATATTTAAACTTCAAATATTTATTACTCTGGTCGCCATCTTAATTCCACTGTCCACCAAAGACAATGACACAACACAAAGTAGTACTTCTTTTACATGATCTTTGAATTGTTTATCCACCTCAAACAATAACACACATAGTACACACTTTACCAAAGTGACATTCCGACTGCGCTCCCGGCCCTTCTTGCTGCTTGTATTTATAACATTGTCAAAGAACTACTACAAAGAGATGTAGTTTATAAGTTAATTGTACATCGGTTATCATAATTTGTGCAGAAAAGTTATTAAATTACATCGAGTGACATAATTTAACATGTTATTAAAATGGCATACAGATTTGTTGACTTCACAGATTAATTCTTTGTTACAAAAAGGCCGTTTTTCAGAAGTTTGTCAATTGACTTCTCTAATTTGCGTAAATAAGTAAATAACATAAATTATTAAGATTTACATTGGTTTTCGTCTAAAATAGGATTGATTACGTGAATACTGTGTGAAGACGCTCATAGTGAACAAATAGGTTTCACTGGGTGATTTTTATTTTTAGGAGATCCAAAATACCTGAGTGGGCCACTATTTTTCATACTTCATATTAATTATTTAAGATGAACTTAGTGTTTTTAAATGATGACATTTGATGTATCAGTGATCAAGTGATATTAACTTATGTGTGGGTCAGTTACTCAGTATAATTTAATGCGTTGACTGTTTATGGAGACATATTACGCAATCATTGTTAACATACACAATAACTTTTCCATAATCATAAATACTCGGTAAACTGGTTGAAGTTTGAGGGTATGTCATACTTCAGTAAAGTAAAGCCTTTAATATGTTCCAGCACACAATTAAAATCACAGCAATTGAATTCACTGTAGACTAGCACTGAACACAACACACACCAACGATGAAGAACAATCTGAGAGGTTCTGCCAGGGGTACAGATACAAGGGAGAAAGGAAGAAAGGTCAGGAATGGATGGGGCTAGAGGGGAGGAGAGGACGAGGCGGTGTAGAGACTCAGGGGGTGAAGGGAAGGAGGGAAAACTGCTCTGGGGGAAGATGAGGAGAAAAAGTGGCTCTGGGGAGGGGGGCCAGGCCACAGTTGGTAGGAAGGGTAGATTTCATGGTGGAGTTCATCATCTGGGAGGGGGAGTTGTTGGAAATTGCGCTGATGAAGGAGATGGAGGGAATGGAGAGGGGGGGATACAGCGATAGAAGCATGGCAATAGGCACAGGGTGGAGAGGAATGAGGACACCAGAAGATGGGAGGATAAAGCCTGCAGACAGTGCAAAGGATGAGGGTATATTAGAGGAATAGGGGAAGTTGGGGGAAGGGGAAGATATTGTACAGGAGCTGTGTGGGGGAATGAAGGCCTATACAGAAGGCGAGGCAGAGCATATGGTGTTCTAGGATATGGAGGCCTTATGAAAGTAGGGGGATGGGTAAATATCCAGGCAATGCTGGCATAAGAGAGGAGAGGACAGATGAGGGATTTGTAGGTTTGGAGGATTGTGGAAGGTTGCACTGTCTAGCCAGACAAGAGTTTGAGGAGGCATCAGCAGGAATGGGCTTTCTGCTGGATGGTCATGAGAAGAGATTTCCAGGTGAGGTGACGCTTGATGGTGGGGGTGAGCTGGATGGGATGGCCATAAATGGTGATGTCAAAATCGTGGAGACAGAAGGAGCGGGTGATACGGCCTATGATATTTGTCTGACACGAAGCTGCGCCAACATCCAACATCTAAAGATATGACATTTCTTTGACTTTATATATTGTAATTGCTTTACAATTTATATATATATATATATATATATATATATATATATATATATATATATATATATATATCCTTGTATAATTGGTTTGTTTTGTAAATATTATTTGTATTTTTACGCTGGGTCTTGCCTACAGAAAACTATGCTATCAAACGAATACATAAATATATCTTGTGGCGAACCAAAGTGTTTAGGATCTTTGGTACTGTTAACTCTGCTGTATGGAGCTGGCTGGAGTAGGGCAGGGGAGCAGTTGCGCTGTGTGACGCTCCCGCGAGTTGCCGCACTTTCGGAGTTTGGCAGCATGTAATTGCGCTCGACTTGCTATGATAGTTTCTGACACAGTGTTGCGGACGGGAAGCATTAGCTGGCGCACGTCAAGAGCCCGTTTCGCCTGGAGACCATGTCGAGAAGAAGCTGCGCCAACAGGCCAACAACTGTATGGCAGACATCAGCTTTTCAAACTGCCCCATCACAAAAATACAACTACTTAGCATGAAGCTTTGTTGCTCATTGTCCCAATCCCATTACCAAGCAGGTCCCTTCCTTTTCCGAAATGAACCCGTGTGTCATTGATATTAATACGCCAGTATTAAAGTAATATCATTCCATTTCACTGCTTTAATTTCGAAGTCAGTTAAAGTATTCATAGCTGGCTACAGTATTTAGATAACAAAAGCACAAATTGAGAGTGCGAGTCTTGTTACCATATTTTAGCTTACCTGTGACTGGAGCTCAGCTTGGTACATACTAAATTTTGCTATTGTTAATTGTCCAAAATCTTTTAATTCAAGTTCAAAGTTAAATCTCTTATTTCTAAATTGCGTAGATTCAAGTAGCTTTTGAGATGATTGTTGAGGTAGACCAAGATTAACCTTATTTTATTTAATTTTGTAGTGCTTCAGAAGTAAAGTTCACTATTAATTTCAGTCAGTAAATTAACATTCAATTTTCTGGTTTTATTAATTCTTTTGCTAAATTCAGAGTGTAGTAAGATTTATTACTTCTGGCAAACATTCAGGTTTCACACGACATGTGTCAACCGTCAACTGCCACGCTTTTAGTGCTAATTATATGTGCATTAACCTTTCTTTTTCAGTTATTATAGTAGTTGTCTATAGGACTGGAGGCCGTAATTTTCACCAACTCTCAAACACATAATTAACGCCAGTTAATTGTTTATGTAACAACCACACATTTACATTCTTAATTAACTTTACCCTTCTTCAAAATTAATTTCCACCAATTTCATTTGCGTTTTTCCTTTCATTTAGATGTAACCCTTTCCTCCCTCTTTACTGACAGATTAATTTCGGCGCGACTGCTTTTCCAAAATTTCCATTAGGTACACGAGGTTTAATTTTTCACTGTCATTAAGGTAGATAAGTGAGGGGGAGGTTACAACATGAAGACGAATAACTGGCCAGTAGCTTTCTGTCTAGTCCAGCGTCATCTACCAAGTACTGAATATCTGACCAGCTGGAGCCTTTCTTTGTACGTGCCCAGTGACGACAGGGCAAGCCATGGCCTCCAGTTGGCTGAGCCTTCGTGACCACGCCTGCCACTGGCCACGGACTGGAGTCGCTAACTCTAGCACTCTGTGAGACTAACAGGCACGGCTTGGACATGGAGTCCTAACTGCAATTCAACTCCCATCATAGACACCCTAGTTTAAAGAAATCGCTTTACCCAATCTGAGACGAGTATGTTGTCTCTATACATCTATAGTTTCTCACATGTAATATAGATTCCTTTTTTATGTGATTTATTTTTTAAGGCAGAAGAAATCGGAGCATAGACATGTTTCCACATCGCAAAGATATCGTTGCTTGTTTATTCTTATTGTGAAAATCCTGTACAACAGTATGGCACAGGCTGTATTTCCTCTAATATGCTGTCATCCAGTAAAAGAATCAGTTCTTATCAGCTCAATATATGTTACATAGTGTATTTCAGGACTAAGATATTAAAGAAATTTTTGGTTCATGACAGTGTGTTAACAGCGCGCTCCCTACCTCTGTCACGCAATGCCTCAACACTTTCGATCTCTCTTAAGGACGTAAAACGCCTCGTCACCTGCGACGTATATTAAGGCAACCAAATATCACCACAGTCCTCTTGTAAACATCAGTTTAATATTACGTATCATTTTGTAAATTCCATAGTATAGGTGATTTTATTACGATGTCCATCCCTCCCTCTGTTGGTGGGGGATTGAAATTTCGTTAAAAGGTTTCGCCACACTGAAAAGACGCCTTATTACCGCTCCAACTCCTGAATCCTATCTGTGACACTCTCACCATGTCGTCCAACTTCGCAGCAGCAATTTATTTATATTAAATTGATTGCCTGATTAATTAAATTGATCATGAGAGACCCTTTACATAGTGAGTAACTTTATTCCTGCAGTCGGACTGCATTGACCATGTAACCATTACAAACGCTTTTACTGCTCCTGAACTAGTCCTGCTGAGAGCTGTCGATCTATGGGGTCATTAGGATGCTTCATTCTCTTCTCCACCCCCCACCCATGACGACTCCACCCCCGAAGCATGCATATAGATGTAGATGCAAATTCAGTATACCTATTAAGGCGTCAGTCCATCAATTTATAGGCATACAAAATTCACAGAAGAATGTTGTCTCTTATTTTCGGGAGAACAAAAAAATAAAAGGCGAAACCTATGCTGATGATTGTCTCTCAGCTAAAACCTTCGTGTTCGCCTCTAATTTTCTCCGTGCAGTCACTCCGTGAGACGTGAGAGGCTGTAATACGTTTGCCCACAGCACTTTGAAGGAAAGGTACGGCCCTTACCTCTCATCTCCACCCTTCTCAGAGTAACGTCCACCGGCCACATTCTCACCAATCTTCACCTCTTTGATATATAGCATTTTACTGACCCGATTTTGACGAGTAAGAGATGTCCCCAGCCAAGTCACAGATCTCCGCTAATTCTCTAGAAATCCTACCATGTCCCTACAGCACTGACTAATTATTTAAAAGGCTGTCTAGTCCCTGCCTGTCACAGTCTACTTGAGAGCTATCACAACTAAAAGAAGTGGGAGACCCTTTAGAGTACAAAAAAAACAGAAACGATGAATCACAGACATGTATATGTATCGAACTAATGAAACACACGCACATAGTGTCTGCGGCAGGGTGGGAGGGAGTTCTAGACTTCCCCTCATGAGTCTCACTCACACATACAAGTGGTACAGCGCCTTAAGTAGATGGTAGAGAATAGCACGGTACTCAAAAGTGTTTTGGATGGAGCGGACAGTGCCCTAGCCGACCGCTAGAGTATAGCGCTGAATCTAAATGCAGTTTCACACTGAGTGGTACAGCACACTGGGCCCTCAGTAGACAATAGCACTCTACCCCGACACGGTTTTAGTCGTGGTGGGACAGACCATTAGACGTAGGGTACAGTGTAGTTCTGCACCTGGACGCGGTATGTGATTAAGCAGTACCAGGTAGGAGGACAATCACGAGCGGTAGCCCTCCCTACCTGCTGCAGGTAGTGTGTGTATGTGTGTCTGTGTGTGGTTCACTTATTCCATAATTTATATGTTTGTGATTCACCATGTCTGCTTGTTCTGCTTTAAAGTGTATAGCAGCCTTGATCTTCTTGATAGAAGGAGAAGCCGAATTGACGAACACTTTCAAATGTGTGTGGTAGTGTGAAGAGTTACCTACGTGGTAGATGTTATCAAGCCAATCCCTGTCAAAGCTGAGAAACAATATCTATTACAAGGGGATAATAATGTGATGGCAGCAGGAATACTAGGTAAAAACAAGAAGAAAGCGTCTAAACACCAGTAATCAAACCGTATAAGTTGGAAATGGCTGCGTTGGAGAATGTCTGTTCTGGCGAATCAGCTGTCTGAAAAAATACAGAAACAACCAGTTCTTATTACTCTTTTTCTTGTAGCTTATGTTTATTTTCTTTGAATTTGAAACATCTTTTCACCACCTCATCGAAATCGACCTTCCGGGAATTGACTGTCGCACACACTCTTTTCACAGCTGTCGGAGTGTGATAGGAAAATAGTTGGTAACGGTCATACGTTGCAAGTAACCGTGAGAAGTCGTACCAGAATATATAACTCTTAGGCCTTTCAGGGTTAGCGTTATAGGGGTGGATGTAGGCGACAGGTAGCTAAAAATGGGACACTCCTTAGCAAGGTGAATTTAAATGTGCTATGCGTCGGGGTGCAGAAGGCGAGTGCTTGCATTTGCCTTTTTTTACATGTTCCTCCATTCAGAAATTTCCATTATTGACTACAGCAGTGGTGTATGTAATCCACAACTGTGTGTAGAGCTCAATTATATAATTTCGCATCCTGCCTCCTGATGTAAATACTTCCTGCAATTATTAAAATTGGAACGTATGAATCAGTCTACTCAATAATTTTGACAGAACATTCATAACACGAAGAAACATATTGTGATTACCGTAACTCTGTAATGATTTTGAACAGGACTGTACATAGACATCACAGCACACTGATACTTACCTTCAAAAATTTATTTTAGATGAATTAATCAGATCAGAGACATACAGCTTTCAAACTGCCGTAATGAAACTTATTGCACAATATCAGCTGCTGGACGTTGAAAAAGACTGAGATACTGCACAAAGAATAATTTAGAAGCATAAGCTAATTTCTCTCAACATTTGTTTAGTCCGAACATTCAGCTTAAATAACATATGTACCTGCTATAGGTGCAACCACAACGGAGAGGTTCAGTCGAGAGGTCGGACAAACGTGTGATTTCTGAAAAGAGGCAGCAGCCTTTTGAGCAGTAGCAGGAGGAACAGCCTCGATGACTGGCGGATCTGGGATTGTAATATCAAACAAAACAGCCTTGCTGTGCTGGTACTGCGAATGACTGAAAGCACGGGGGAAGAATAGCCAAACGTTTTGCCTCATACATGTAGCTCTGCTGTTGGTTAAATGAATATAGCATCCTATTGGGTAAAATATTCCGGAGGTAAAACAATCGTCCCGTTGGATCTCAGGATGGGGCGTACTGAGGAGGATGCCGCCATCAGGAGAAACAAAACTGATGTTCTACAGGTTGGAGCATGGGTTGTTAGGTCGCTTAATTGAGTAGAAGGTTAGAAAATTTAAAAGCAGAACTGGGTTGGTTGAAGTCAGATATAACTGGAATTAGGAAAACTCGGTGGCGATAGGAGCAGGACTTCTGGTCATGTCAATTAAGGGTTGTAAGAACAAGGTTAAAAGAAGGGTAATGCAGGAGTGGTATTAATAATGAGTAAGGAAACGGGAATGCGGGCAAGCTACTACGATCACCATAGTGAATTCATTATCGTAGCCAAGATAGATACGATGACCATGCCTACTCTACCACAGGAATACAAGTTTATACGACGACTAATTCAGCAGATGATGAATAGATTGAATAAATATATGATGGTATAAAAGAATATTCAGATATTTAAAGGAGATGAAAATTTAATTGTGGTGGAAGAATGGAATTCGATAGTAGGGAAAGGGACCGAAGGAAAAATAATAGGTAAATATGTACTTGGAGAAAGGAATGAAAGAGGAAACCGTCTTGTAGAATTTTGCACAGAGCGTAACTTAATCATCAATAGCACTCGGTATAAGAATCAGGGAAGAAAGTTGTATACATAGAAAAGATCTGGAGGCACCGGAAGGTTTCAGATTGGTTGTATGTTCGTAAGACAAAGATTTCGGAACCAGATTTTAAATTTTAAGACATTTCCAGGGGCAAAAGTGGACCCTGACTACAATTTATTGGTTACGAACTGTAGATTAAAACTGAAGAAACAGCAAGGAGGTAAGAAATTAAGAAGATGGGACCTTGAAAATTTGTAAGAATCAGCGGTTTTTCAGAGTTTGCGAGGGAGCATTAGCTAACGATTGAGGTAAACAGTGCAAAGAAATACAATAGAAGTCGAATAGGTAGCTTTGATAAATAAAATAGTGAAGCCGGCAGAGGATCAAATAGGTAAAAAGACAAGGCCTGGTAGAAGTCCTCGGATAATTGATGGAAGGAGATAATATAAAAATACTGCAAATGAAGCAAGCTGACGGAAATACAAAAGCTTAAAAAATGAGGTTAACTGGACGTGCAAAAATGGCAAAGCACGAATGGCTAGAGAACTGATGTAAGGATCTAGAAGATTATTTCATTAGGGGAAAGAAAGATACTGCCTACACAAAACGTAAGTCTCCTTTGCAGAAAAGAGAAGCAGATAGAGCTCAAGTGGAACATCAGTCCTAAGCAAAGAAAGGAAAGCTAAAAGGCGGAAGGAGTCTACGGAGGGTCTATACAATGGGGATAAACTTACCGGCAATATTATTGGAACAGAGGAGATTACAGATAAAAATGACGTGGGAGATACCATATTGCGAGAAGAATTTGAGAGAACTTTGAAAGATATAAGTCGAAACAAGGGCCAGTGGGTAGACGACATTCTGTCAGAACTAATGATAGCCGTGGGACAGCCAGCCATGAGAAAACTCATCGATCTTGTATGCAAGATGTATGAGGCAAGCGAAATTCCCTCAGACTTCAAGAAGAATATAAAAATTCCAACTTCGAAGAATGCCGTTGCAGACAGGTGTCAAAATTACCGAACTCTCAGTTTAATAGATCATGATTCCTAAATACTAAAACGAATTCTTTACAGATGAATGGATGGACTGCCAGAAGCCTTCCTGGGGAAGATTAGTTTGGATTCTGGAGAAATGTAGAAACATGCAAGGCAGAATTGACTGTACGACTTGCCTTAGGTTAAGGAAAGACAAATCTACAGTTATAGCATTTGTTGACTTAGAAGAAGCACTTGCAATTCTGAATGCAGCAGGGGTAAAATAAAGGGAGCAGAATTCTATGAATGACTTTTACAGAAACCAGTCAAAGGGTGTGAAAGGAAAGCAGTGGTTGGGAAGGGAGCGAAACAGGATTGTAGCGTACCACCGATGTTACTCAATCTATACATTGAGCAGCCAGTAAAAGAAGCAAAAGGCAACTTTGGAGTAGGAAATAAAGTTCAGGGTGAACAAATAAAAACTTTTGGGTTTGATGCTGTTATTGTAATTCTGTCTCAGACAGCAAAGGACTTGGAGGAGCAGCTGAAAAGAATGGACAATTTCTTGAAAGGAGGATATAAAATGAACATCAACAAAAGCATAACAAGGATGATTGAATGTACTCGAATTAAATCAGTTGATGCTGAGGGAACTATATTAGGACATGACCCACTTGTAGTAGATTAGTTTTGCTATTTGGGCAGCAAAATAACAGATGATGGCCGAGTTAGAGAGGATGTAAAAGGTAGACTGGCAATATATATATATATATATATATATATATATATATATATATATATAACATTTCTGAAGAAGAGAAGTTTGTTGAAATCAACTATACATTTAAGTTTTAGAAATTTTTTTTAGGTATTTATCAGGATTGTGGCCATTATCTAAGTGTTTAGACAAAAATAGAACAGAAGCTTTTGAAACGTTGTGTTACAGAATAATGCTCAAGATTGGTCGCGTAAATCACGTAACTAATGAGGAGGTGCTCAACAGAATTGAATTTGTGGCACTAGGTGACCAAAAGGAGAGATCAATTGAGAGGACACATTCTGAGATGTCAAGAGATCACAAATTTAGTGTAGGAGGAGGTGTTGGGGGTACAATGTGTAGAGGCAGACCCAGAAATAAATGCAGTAACCAGATTCAGAAGGATGTAGACTGCAGTGGATATTCAGATATGAAGACGCTCTCACACGGTGGAGTATCCGGAGAGTTGCATGAAACCAGTCTTTAGAAAGAAGACCACAACGCCAACAACAGCAACAACAAACAACATCACCCTCAAAATAGAATCGTTTCGCGATGACATTATGTCTGTTACAGTCGCTGATCAAGTGGAGTGTCAGAAGCAATTAGGGAAGGGGCGGTATGTAACGTTAAGGAAGGATATGAGTGGATCATTTAACTATTATCTATGTAGTAACTTTTCCAAGTTAGTCACTGCGAGGTATGGTGTCAAAGCGAAGCACACTGGAACGATAATATGACTGCAAGAGCAATTCTGTAGAAAACTGGCAAGGAAGCACTGAAAGATACACTGAAGCACCCAAGAAACTGCCACACGCATGCGTAATCAAATACAGAGATGTGTAAACAGACAGAACACGGCGGTGCGGTCAGTAACGCCTATATAAGACAAGTGTCTGGCGCAGTTGTTAGATCGGTTACTGCTGCTACAATGGAAAGTTATCAAGATTTAAGTGAATCTGAACGTGGTGTTATAGTCGGAGCACGAGCGATGGCACACAGCTTCTCCGAGGTAGCGATTAGGGGGGAATTTTCCTGTAAGACTATTTCACGAGTGTACCGTGAATATCAGGAATCAGGTAAAACATCAAATCTCAAACACCAACGACGATGGAAGACAATCGTTCGATGTGAGACGAGTTCAACCCATCAGCAAAGCGCTGCAGATTTCAATGCTGGGCCATCAACAAGTTTCAGCGTGCGAACCATTCAACGAAATATAATAGATATGGGCCTTCGGAGCCGAGGGGGCATTCCTGTACCCTTGATGACTGCACGATATAAAGCTTTACGCATTGCCTAGTCCCTTCAGCACCGACATTGGACTGTTGATGACTGGAAACATATTGCCTGGTCGGACGAGTCTTCTTTCTAATTTTATCGAGCGGATGGACGCGTACGAATATGGAGACAAACTCATGAATCCATGGACTCTGCATGTCAGCAAGGTACAGGTCAAGCTGGTGGAAGCTCTGTAGTGGTGTGGGGCGTGTGCAGTTGGAGTGATAGGACTAGGACGTCTAGATATGACTCAGACTGGTGACACATACGTAAGCACACGTGTCCAGGAGCAGTCGCCGTCAAAAGGGCTCAGCCGAAGAAAGCCACAGCTTACGCTGTCGTTACTGGGCAGGTACAGAGAAAGGCTCCAGACAGTCGGCTTTTCAGGTACACAATACATTCCGTAGAAAGCGTTGGCCAGTTTATTCGATTTCAGATCCCATGTCAAAGTAAGATAATGACCACTACTCTCATATAAAGTATTGTGCATTGTATTCCCCACATTTCTGATAGCTACGATGCTGGGTACAGCCTAGTGTAAGGGTACCGTCGTTGATTAGTAATCTAAATGTCCATGTTCCAGGATTCGGAACACGCTACTCCTGAAATTTTGATTAATAATCGGTATTGGCGGACGAAGACTTGCTGCATAAGCAGTCAACCGTATTCTGCCAACGGCCTTGTCAAAGATGGCGGAGGAGCGGACAGAGGCTCAGGGCACTCTCTCGTCCTAGGGGTGGCAAACTGCCCCTAAAGGCGGAGGGATCAGGAATGATCAACCGCATGAGTATGCAGAAGCAAATGGAAACCACTCCATTAAATACATTTAGCGTGTATCCATATGACACGCGACCTGCAACTGAAAAAGTGTCATGATCATATCTCCATTGGCAAAAGATTCAGGACGAGTCGCCCATTCGGATCTACGAGAAGGAACTGCCAAGGGGGAGGTGATCATAAGAAAAAAATTAAAAAACTAACGAAAGGATAATGTTCTACGAGTAGGGGCCTAGAATTTCAGAAGGTTGAACGTAGTGCGGAAGCTATAACAGTTGAAGAGGGAAATGAAAAGGCTCAATCTAGATATAGCAGGGGTCCGTGAAGTGAAATGAAAAGAAGAGAAAAATTCCTCTTTAAGTGGGAATAGGTTAATATTAACAGCAGCAGAAAATGGTATAACGGGAGCATAATTCGGTATGAAAAGAAAGGTAGCCTAGAGTGTGTTATTGTATACTGTTCAGTGATAGGACTGGTCTTATCAAAATCGAAAGCAAACCAATACCGACAACGATGATTCAGGTACACGTACCGACGTCGCAAGCTGAAGATGAAGAGCCAGAGAAAGTATATGAGAATCATCATCATCATCATCAGTTTTCTGCTGTATTATCAGGTCCTTTACCTCTCTTTTTTCTGCGATTCACTGCTTCCTTCTTAAGGCTGCTGTATGTTGCACTGTCAATCACGTCATCCAGTATATCCGAGGATACTGGGAGGTTAATACAGTAAGTGAAGGGAGATGAAAATCTAATACTCATGGGGGACTGGAATGCAGTTTTAGGGGACGGAGTGGGATAAGGAATGAGAGAGGAGAAAGAATAACTAAGTTCTGCAATAAATTTCAAGTAGAAATAGCAAGTACTCTAATCAAGAATCACAAGAGGAGGTGGTATACTCGGAAAAGACCAGGTGATATGGGATGATTTAATTTAGATTACATAATGGTAAGACAGAGATTCCGAAATCAGATATTAGATTGTAAGGCGTATCCAGGAGCAGATGTAGAATCAGATCACAATGCGATAGTGGTGAAGAGTAGGCTGAAGTTTATAACATTAGTCAGGAGGAATCAATACGCAATGAAGTGGGATAGAGAACTATTACGGTATAACAAGATACGCTTGAAGTTCTCTAAGGCTACAGATATAGCAATAAGGAATAGTTCTGCAGGCAGTACAGTTGAAGAGAAATGGACAGAAGTTGGAAAGAGAAACGTGGGTACAAAGACGGTAGCCACGATGAAACCATTTGTAACAGAAGAAATACTTTAGTTGATAGATGAAAGTAGGAAGTACAAAAATGGTCAGGGAAATTCAGGAACATATAAATACAAGTGCCTGAGGAATGAAATAAATAGGAAGTGCCAGAAAGATAGGACGAAATGCCTGCATGAAAAATGCAGGAAATCACAAAAGAAATGATTGCCGGAAGGAATGACTCAGCCTATAAGAAAGTCAAGAGAACCCTCATTGAAATGAAAATCAGGGGTGGTAACATTAAGAGAGCAAAGGGAATTCCACCGTTAAATGCCGAGGAGAGAGAGGATATGTGGAAAGAGTACACTGAAGGTTTGTATGAAGGGGAAGATTTGTCTGATGTGATAGAAGAAGCAGAAATCGATTTAGAAGATATACGGTATCCAGTATTAGAATCATAATTTAAGAGAGCTTTCGTGGATCCAAGATCAAGTAAGACAGAAGAAATAGATAACATTCCATCAGGACTCAATAATTCATTGTGGGTAGTGGCAGCAAAACGACTGTTCAAGTTGCCGTGTGTAATGTATGAGTATGTACTATACACATAGCATCTGACTTCCGGAAAAATATTATCCACACAGTTCCGAAGATTAAAAGAGTTGACCACTGCACAATCATTTTAATAGGTCATCCACCCAAGTTGCTGACAAGAATAATACACAGAAGAATCGAAAAGAAAATTGAAGATGTATTAGGAATCGATCAGTTGGGCTGACGAAACGTAAAGGCACTAGCGAGGCAACTCTGACGTTGCGGTTGATAATGGAAGCAAAACTAAAGAAAAATCAAGGCACGTTTATAGGATCTGTCGACCTCGAAAAGCGTTCGACAGTGTAAAATGATGGAAGATGTTATAAATTCTGAGAAAAGTAGCAATGTACTATAGGGAGAGACAGGTAATATACAATATCTACAAGAGCCAAGACAGAAGAATAAGTGCAAGGGTGTAAGGCAATGATGTAGTCTTTCGCCCCTACTGTTCAATGTGTACATCGACGAAGCAATGATAGAACAAAAGGAAGGTTCAGGAGTGGAATTAAAATTAACGATGAAAGGATATCAGTGATATTATTCGCTGATGACATTGCTAACTTCAGTGACAGTGAAGACGAATTAGAAGATCTGTTGAATGGAATTAACAGTGTAAAGAGTACACAATATGGATTGGGAGTAAATTGTAGAAAGACGAAAGTAATGAGAAGTACCAGAAATGAGAACAGCGAGGAACTTGACATCAAAATTGATGGTCACGAAGTAAATGAAGTTGAGACGTTCTGCTACCTAGGCTGCAAAGTAACCAATGACGGACGGAGCAAGGAGGACATCAAAAGCAGACTAGCACTAGTAAAAAGAGCATTCCTGGCCAAGAAAAGTCTACTAGTGTCAAACGTAGACCGAGGGAGAAACTTCTGAGAATGTAGGTTTAGAGCACACCATTGTATTGTTGTAAAACATGGTCTGTGGGAAAACCAGACGAGAAGAGAATCAAAGCATTTGAGCTGTGGTGCTTTAGACGAATGTTGAAAAATAGATTTACTGATAATGTATGGAATGAGAACGTTCTGGGCAGAATCGGAGAGGAAAGAAGTATGTGGAGAACATTGACTAGGAGAAGGGGAAGGTGATATGATATCTGTTGAAACATCACGGAATGAAACTTCCTGGCAGATTGAAGCTGTGTGCAGGACCGAGACTCGAACTCGGGACCTTTGCCTTTCGCGGGCAAGTGATCTACAAACGAGCTATCCAAGCACGACTCACGACCCGTCCTCACAGCTTTAATTCCGCCAGTATCTCGTCTCCTACCGTCCAAACTTCACAGAAGCTCTCCTGCATACCTTGCAGAACTAGCACTCCTGGAAGATTTGTTATTGAGGAGACTTCCATTGTGCTAGGGGAAACTGTAAAAGGAAAGAAGTACGGAGGAAGAAAGAAATAGGAATACAACCAGCAAATAAATGATGATCTAGGTTGCAAATGCTTCTCCGAATTGAAAAGTTTGGCACAAGATAGAAAGAAAGGCTGCGACATGTGACTGGTAGATGATTATAAGTGTGTTTTATTCACCAGAGCTGATTATTGTACATAGGGATCATAGGTTCATAATAGTACTGGGACAATCGGTCGCTCCCAATATTATTACCAACCCTTACGTCCGTCTCAGCAGTTATTCAGTTGTAGACGGCAGGAGGCTACTCCCAGAATATCATTGATAGTGCTGTCCTATTATTATTACTCCTAGTTCACATTTAGGGGTATTAGCTAGACTGAGTAATGTAACTTTCTAGTGATAGACTAATAGCAATAATATCCTCTCTGCATCGATCAGTTATTAACGAGACTGGCTATAGCGAGTCTCTAGTGCTCGATCGATGGAAACTACCCCTCCCCAACTCCCATGCTGCACAGCCAGAGAAAAAATATGAATTTTTCTCCCGATTTTTTAATTTCCTGCTAATCTCCCGCGAATAGGGGAAAGGAGTTAGACTGCGCCAGTATTCTCGGTCGCCCATCTTCCATTCTGACGTCGTAGTTAGACTGCGTCATTATTCCAAATATGATTCGATAAAACGAAGAAACAGGAGTCCATCGGAAAGAGATAGCGAATCCAGTATTAGAATAAAAATGTAATGAGGATTCGAGGCCTTAAGATCAAATAAGGTAGATGCGATGGATAAAATTCCATTGGAATTCATTAAATCAATCGGGAAAGCGGCAACAAAACAACCATTCACGTTAGCGTATCGGATGTATAAATCTGACAATACACCATCTGACGATCGGGAAAACAAAATCCACTCAATTCCGAAAACTGCAAGAATTGACAAGTGCGAGAATTATCGCACAATCAGCTTAACAGACATTCATCCATGTTTCTGACAAGATAATATACAGAATAATGGAAAGAAAGCTGAGGATGTGTTAGGTGACATAGTTCGTCCTTAGGGAATTTAAAGGTATCTCAGAGGCAGTTCTGACGTTATGTTTAATAATGTAAACCAGAATGACAAAAAAGTTCACATCCATATCATTTTTCGACTTAGAAAAAGCGTTCGAAAACGTCAAATGGTGCAACGTATGTAAGTTTCTGAGGAAAATAGGAGTAAGCTACAGGGAGACACGAGTAACATACAACAGAGCACAGAGGGAATAATATTAGTGGATGATAAAAAACAAAGGGCTCGAATTAAAAAGGGTGTAAGCCAGGGATGTAGTTTTTCGCCTCTACTGTTCAATCTATACGTGAAGAAGTAATTATGGAAACAAGAGAAAAGTTCAAGAGTGGAATTAAAATTCAAGGAGAAAGGACATCACTGATAATATTCGCTGATGACTTTGCTATGCGCAGTAAAAGTGAAGAATTACAAGATCTGCTGACCGGAATGAACAGTCTGTCGAGTGCAGAACATGGATTAAGAATAAATCGAAGAAAGACGAGAGTAATGAGAGGTAGAGCAAATGAAAACAGAAAGAAACATAACATTGGGAGTGATGATCACGAAGCAGATGAAGCTAATGAATTCTGCTACCTAGACAATGGAATAACCTATGACGGACTGAGCCAGGACATCGAAAGCAGACTAGCACTGGCAAAAAGAGCACTCCGGGCCGAGGAAAGTCTACGAGTATCAAACACAGACCTTAATTTGAGGAATAAATTTCTGGGTTTGGTGCACAGATTTGTATGATACTGAATGTATATTCTCTAGCCCTACTATTAATGCAAAATGATAATATTCTCAGACTAATGAAAAATAAAGAATAGATTAACGAGTGTTTTGTAAACACTGTCTTTCGTGGAAGAATTAGATTTGTTTCAAATTCTTCCAATGAGCTTTAACTACACATCTACAATTCGCTTTATGTCTACAAATACTTTTACTTTCAGAATTAGTTTTTCGTTTTTAGGTCGCTCCGGACGGTCTCTCCCTGATATTTAATGGTCATTACTCTTTCCAGTGATTAATCGCCAATACCGTGATCAAACAGTACTCGCTCTCTTCGCTTATTTACGCCTCATACGTTACCACCTCCGCCACGATAATCTCTCGTCCTCCTCCTCGATCACTGAAAGCTTTCGTCTTTTTACACTATCAGTTTATAAATTTCTGAACAAACACTTTGAGAATAAGTATCATGAAAACTAAGATGAAGATGATGTTTGGTTTGTGGGGCGCTCAACTAAGCGGTAAATTTTTATACAGTCCAGTTTATTGACCCAATCCAATCTTACCACTCTCACAAATGATGATGATGATCATGATGGTGGTAAAATGATAAGAAAAACACGAACACTCACTCCCTGGGCAGAGAAAATCAGCAAACCGGCCTGAATCGAACCCGGGACCCCGTGATACACAGGGAGCAATTTTGGCCACTAGACCATGAGCTGCAGTCCATGAAAAATTTACAATCTCAATAATAGTAGAGTATTCTCGAATATAACAAGGTATGTAGAACGCACTTTAAAGCACCGTGTTCGCTGAGTAAGTGTGCGGGACCACCACACTGATCCAAAACTTTTCCCATTCTCCTGCAACTACTCCCTTCATTGATCCATCCTGGCAGCTAAAACCAACATGAGACGCCCAGCTTCACCCGCAGGACACGGTAGGTAGTTTGAATTCTGCAAAGGGCCAAAATAAGGGGCTGTCAGTTACACTCGAACATACTACTTTATTATCTGATCAAACATTACACGAGAACTAAAAAAATTTTTTTTAAGCACACTGCTTTAATCTTTGGGATTTAATTACCAGCTGAAAGCTACTTTAATTTAAAAATGGCTGAAGGACAATAACTTAAAACGCAAGCATAATCAGAAATTTAAATGCAAGCCTTATCTTATAACAGTTCTTTAATTTAGTCTGAAGGCCTTAAGAGCAAAACAACTCAAACTCAAACACAAAATCGGCTGAAGGCCCAACACTTAAAATTAAACAACATTAAAACCTTTAAAATGCCAGAGGTCTTACGTGAAACAGTTCTTAAATTAGGCTGAAGGCCTAAAGAATCTTAGGCCTTAAGGGCAAAACAACCTTAATTTTTAAAAAAAATCGACTAGATGCCAGACAAGTAGAAACAACAAGAACGAAAAGAAAGACAGTGCGCCCAAGGGCGCTCAGATGTCTGAGCGTCGACCTGGAATTCTCTCACTTAGATGAGACAAACAGTCGGGCCAACCATTCACGATCCGATGACAATCCAACCGACCGACAGTCAGCGGACCCACCGACAAGGTAACTTCCACATCACCCGACCAGGGCTCAACAGAGATTTCAACAGAACAACGTAGAAGATATTGGCGCCCACAACCAATCATACATGGAGCTGTGAAACTACACACCATGCTGGACAGCAACAACATGATGAAGAAACTACACAGCCTGAAATTTACGTCAACGGCCACGGCAGGTAACCGGAACAATAACGGCCACAAGGCAGAAGATTCCGCTGGTGTACTTCAATTCAAATAACCAAAAACACTGAAACTCCACCAGAGAGTGGCTAGAATTTCCTAACTTGAAAACCACGTTGTGGCTCGCGGGAATATCCCAACAGCCGACAACGAACTCCAAATGCCACTATGTGAACTGTCTTGACTTGCTGGTATATTAAATCAAAACTCAACTTTCGTGTCCAGAGTCGGTGAGCCACGGACCTCGTAGCAATGGGAACAGCCCCACACACTCCGACACAGCGTAGACACCGCCAGCGGCCCCAGCCAAATTACGTCCTGTGGAAGATTCCTCGTTGCTGCACGCCAACCGACCGACTGGTCGCACACCGCCCAGCTGGAAACAATAAGCGACATGTCAGAGATAGTCAAAGGTGAGAATACCGATACACACCACTGCTGCCACCCGCAGAAGGAGAGGATAACAGCAAAATCGCAATAACCGCGTGAGACTAAACACAGAATCGCAACGAAGGTTTAATCCAGCGCATGGAATGAGTCGGCCGCGGCCCACCACACTCCTCACCACTCCTCCTGCTTTCCATACTTCACAGAAGTTCTCCCCAAAGCTTACAGTACTTGCACTCCTGGCTTACAGTCAGTGAAGCAATTGCCAGAGAATGTTTCCTGGCTCGAGCCCCAGCCCAGCATACAGCTTTGCTCTGCCAGGAAGTTTAAAATCTTCATACACCATGCTTCAGAATGATCATTCATTCTATATGCCGTGTAATTCCTTATTGAGAATTTCATGGTACTCCCTTCCCTTAAAGTGACTGATAAATTTCGAAATTGATATATGTACAAAAATTTTCAGTGACGGGGGACGAAAAACTGACGCCATCTCACTAGTACTGTTTCCCTTCCTCTCTCTGTCCTAAGTTCCGAGCCTGACATTTCGGTGTGGCATATCGATTAGTGATCACTGAATAATGGATCTTAGACTGTGTCCCACAGAGCTGATGAAAACATTCGGACTGTGTTAGATTTCGCTCTCTACCTCAATGGAGGTCCGCTCCCTTTTCGGGGATGAAGAAAACAGCCCTGCTGAGCAGCAGCCGCAGGTAGTAGGGCAGGCAACACGCGTGGCGGCCGCCATTAAGGGCTGCGCCTGGCGCGCGGCGCCCTTTGGGGACTGCACTTGGCCGGGCGTGACCGCCATCGAAAGCGGCAAGGACCAAAGGGCCACTGGAGGCGAGGGCCCGTCTCCATCAGGTGCAGCGGTGCGGCCGAGAAAAGGTCGCGGCGAAACCGCTAGGCGGAAGGATCTGTTTGAAACGGGGGCGCCTGTTTCAGAAGCGCACGTCAGACTGAATTATTAACGAGTGCGTGCTCTTCTTCCATCAAGGGAAAGCGCTTGCGGCTTAATGTTTTCCCGGCAGGGCTAATGATATGGCATTATCGTTGCCAGTTTTCGAGTAATAATCAGGAAGCGTGTTGCACGTTATTTCATAGGCTATCGTGATACCGCTGTCACACGTGTGAAAAAATATGGTACTAACAAAGGATGACCAGTGGTGGGATATATTTAATGCATTTAAAGCATACTAACGAACTGGAAATAGAAGTTTACTGTCTGTCTTTGCGCAGGTTTGACTTCAAATGTACCTATCACTCTAAAAATCATCTTTAAGCGTGAACAGTTAGGACACATGGCGCTTCCCAGCTTCTTAAAACGTAGTAATCGGTATTTATTTAAAAAAAACTACGCCTTCTAACTGCATTGACATTATTTATTGTTTGGCGCATTTTGAGGACTCAAGCATCGCCGGGTTAAACAGAATATATAACAAACTAATTAGGTGGTTATAATCGCAAGATAATATAAAGTAATGCGAAATTAAACAGATATACATCAAATCCAATTGGCTAATTGTGTATCGCCCTACAACTGTTAACGTCATCTTTGTTACGGCAAAAACTGAAACAACGCTCAGAAAAACTGAAAAGCAAATTGTTATGACAGATTACCACCTGACAGAGCTTGATAAGAAATGAAGTGAAGTTACCATTAGACAAGTTGTGTATGAAAAATATGGCGAATGGTCTCAGAAAATAAAGGAAAGAAGAGTTACATTAAAATATCATCACTGGCTTTCAGAGTAATCACTATTAGCTATAACACATTTGTTACATTGGTTGTAAGGCTGTTGGAAATTGTCAGCAAATGCTTCTCCAGGAATGTTTCTGTTATGCCCCAGGTTAGTATCCCCTGCGGACATTAAAAATTAGTCCAATTTCTACCTTCGCAGCTCCCGGATGCCAGCTTGCCGGTTTCAGTAACCAGTAGCCCGCCAGCTAGTGGGAAATTCTGAGCGAGTTGCGGTAAACACGGAAGTTATCGTAGCATGGGGAAACGACCGACTGTACGAGTCTGCAAGTGAAGTAAATGACATCCTGGAATCCGAGTGATACCGTCTACTAGTGACAATGTATTGTTTTGTAAGGAAGGCTAGGGATAGTGCAACAATAAGCATTCAGGCATCAAGCCAGCGGAAAACAATATCTGGAAGACGAAGCTGCGAATGTCTGAAGTCACTAGGGGAGAAGACAGCGGGGAAGAAACCAAAACACATGATGTCAGACTACGGTCGCAGGTTCGAATCCTGCCTCGGGCGTGCATGTGTGTGATGTCCTTATGTTAGTTAGGTTTACGTAGTTCTAAGTTCTAGGAGACTGATGACCTCAGATGTTAAGTCCCATAGTGCTCAGAGCCATGTGAGCCATAATGTCAGTTCCATCCACATTGCCGCAGAGTGCATGGGAAGCGCCAACATAAATACCCAACCCTTGTTAATGAATGTCTCAATACTGATTGCTGTTTGCTGAGTGGCGACTGCAAGTATGTGGTTTCAGCCCTTGGGTCAGTTCCATCTATCCAGTGTGATGGAATGCTAGTGAGGTCGACCCCTGCCATATGTAGCCATCTTCGATCATTTATGAAATCACGAATCGGGTTGGAAGGACGCTGCTTCTGCCAGCTGCACTGCCAATTTCCGATGCCCCACTGATGGGCTGCAGAGGCCATGACCATGCCGCAGGTCTCCTCGAAGCTTCACCTGCATAACCTGAATGCTTTCCCTCATCCACCGTCAAGTGAGTGGGCACTGCTGCTGTTCATCCCGTTCCTGTGGTCTACACAGTTTTTGATGGCTCTTGTGTCCTAACTGAGGGCTGTGACCCAGGCAGACCTGGAGAGATAATACTGGTAGATATCTTCGATAATCCACAAGAGCACTTTGAAGATCGGTAAGCAGAGCTGGAGGCTGCTGGATTCCGAAGTCGGCGGCCGCTCGGTGACGTAGCAGCTGCCACCTGTTCTTTTGCTGTGCTGGCTGTACTGCAAGATGGCGTGCTATACTGCTGCCCCACGTGGAACAAGACTGTTTGCCTAATGAGTGCGTTATTGTCAATTACGTTTTCATGGTGCTTCTAAAGTAACTAGAACCTCACCACAGTATCCCTCCTGGCTCTCTCCTGACAACTGTAGGAGTCTGGGACAACTATAGCTCGAAGTACCATGGTCACATATTTTTTGATATCCGCAAAGTGTACATGTAGAAATGTGTCACTCAACGCAAGGTTACTGTTCTTAAACGCCATCCTTATTCTCCAGATTCAGCGCCGACATACTTCTTTTGGTTTCCCAGCTTTACATGAATGCTGAAAGACTTATACTTCACATGGGTTGAATGTGTCCAGGGTCCTTCATGCAATTCCACAAGAACCATTTGCTGAGAATTTACATCAGCCTTACAGTGACTCCAGAAGTGTGTAGTACCTATTGGTGATTGCTTTGAAGGCCAGTAAAATTATTTTCCTTGTAACACTAGTTTCCTTTATTTGACTGATCTGTTTTTCGAAATTTGTTGCTGAGTTTAAGATTTTCTAGGTGATTTATTATATTTAGTATACACTGAAATACAAAGTGTAACTCACTTAATTCAGTCAGGTCACTTTGCTTCGTTAGCATAATAGTCATGCTCTAGCCTTTACATACATAAGCCACTCAACAGTTTGAAACGTTCAATTTTATTATCACAAAGCAGAATTATTACCGTTTCATATATCTACATTAAATACATGACACTCAGGTAAATTTAGTTAACAAGGATAAAAAATACTTGTAACTAGCTGCGTTTCGTTAAAGACCTTGAAAACAGTGTTACAGACAGAGACATATTTGGCAGCTCTGTACAGGAATGAAAACTCTATAGGCTGGAGAGGCAGGGGCGAGCAGACCTTGCTTCTAGCTTGACTTGACCTGTTTGAGTGAAAGCAACATTGTTACAAAATGAATCAGAAATTCAAGATTCAACCTGAGGGATTTTGCTAGATATTAACAAAGTCATAATGCCAAAGGGGACGTTATAGATTACTCATATTTATGAGGAAAACGTGTCATACATATATCTAGTTGAAATCGATGATTATGACAGGCCCTTCGCACCACAAGGAAGCTTCAAAATGTGTGTTGAAAGTCTGCGGTGCTTGAGCCAAAAATAGCAGATAGTCACGATTTTGTGGTACCTATGATTTGGAGGAAAAATAAAAGATCGCTCTACGTAGTGTTATTCCTGCATGGCACACATACAGGTAAAGTTAATGAATTTCATTCTCATGAACTTGATGTGTCTCCTTATTAGAGACATTAATTACAACCAGTATCGTAGTTGAATTAATCCATGAGTGTATTTGTCTTACATTAAAGTATAAACCAAACAAAGAGCATAAAACTTTTGAATGTATCTTCTGCCATAAGACCAGTGTCTCTAGGACTAAGAATTATAAATTCAACACTGCCTAATAACCAGAGTGATTATTCTGACCCTGGTGATGAAATGTATGAAGAGGAAACTGTTGATACATATCTGGCTCCCTTCAGGTTAATGCCAATCAGAACTTGAAAGCCAAATTGAACTGAATGATCTGACACAAGATTTGTGCTTATGCAAAGAATCTGCCAATTTAATAGTATCAGGTCTCTATGAAAGTAGATTGTTAGCTCGAGAAACTATCTTCTGCTGGTATCTTAGTCATGGAGAAGACTTTCAGCAGTGCTTCAGAAAAGATGAAGAAGGTTCTCTGGTTTACTGTCATGTCATTGGAGGTCTCGCTGAAGTTTTGGGTTTAACGTACGTATCTACTAAATGGAGCTTTTTCATAAATTCAAGTGGTGGGCTGAAAGATGTACTAGTTCTCTTTCGTAACGTGATAGGTTCTGTTCCAGTGAGTCATTCGGTACACCTGAGTGAAGTCTACAGTAACAGAGAACGTTTGTTAACTTCTCTGACATATGAAAATCACAACTGGAAAATATGTGGAAGTATATTATTGAGCTTAATACAGTGTATCCTTTTGTAATACACAGATACACATTAACAATATTTTTGCAGGTTGTGACCACACTAAGGGGTCTTCAGTGCACCTACATAAAACATCTATGGTTATTATGCCAATGGGATAGTCGAGCAGGAAGGAACACTATGTACAAGATGTATCCTGACTCTAGATTCTCACGCCATTAAGCCACAATCTCTTGTGCTTCGTGAGAAAATTATACTTCTACCACTGCACATTAAACGTGGTTTAATGAGAGACTTTATAAAGGCAGTGAACAAAAAAAGTAGGGCTTTTACTTTCTTAAATCAAAGAGTTCCACGTGTCAGTCAGGTCAAACTGAATGAAAATATTGTTGATGGTCCTCAGATCAGGAAGCTTATGAGACATTCACAATACGATGAGGGTAGGGAGGTTAACATTTACATCAATAATAAAAATCTTACTTGGTAACCATAGGTGCCCAAAATATGGAAATTCTGTCGAGTACCTTCTGCAAAAGTTCAAGTTCCTTTTTGCTTGTTATCCAGTAAGGATGCACTTTCTCAGCATACATTTAGATTTTTTTTTTCCTGGCAAATTTGGAGCTTATAACGAGGAGCACGACAAACATTTTCATAGGGATATTAGAGTGATGGAGAAGAGTTAGTAGGGTTGCCGGGATGCAAAAACGCTTGCAGATTGTTGTTGGTGCCTTAAGAAGGACATTCGAAATGCAAAATACATACGAGTTCTTGAAAAGAGCAATACTTCCATAAAATAATATTAATGCATGATCTTATAAACATAGTTCGGACGTTCTCTACCTGGTTGACTATTCTGAATCTGTAAACAGCATAAACATTGCATTAAAAAAGTCTCTTAAATGTCTTATTTTTAAAAGTGGAAGAGCAATAAAACTAGACTTAATAAAATGAGTTACAAATCTGAATTCAGCTGGTAGAAAATAATAACAGTCAGTTTAAAAGATCTTAACCTCAAAAATGACCATTCGCCGAATTTTTCATATGCGTCATGTGGCACAATTTTGCAATTCCATGGTCGAACCTTTTCTTTATTGCTATATATAAGTCAGTCAGAGTTTGCAGAATTAATCAGAAATCGATGTGTTTTTGCAGCTAAATATCCATGCAAAATCGAATGTGCTGCACTCTACGATTTTTCATAGGATGACTCTACGCTATTGTAAGTGACATGCCCGACATTCGCGAAATAAATCGTTGGCAGAAGCTAGACAATGTCGAAATCCTGCAAATCAGTGTTCAAAGTTTTTTGATGAAATCGACTTAAAAATTATCTGTCGAAGAGCGTAAGTGTTATGCTCAATAAGTCTTACAGGTATGCTCATAGCTACTCCTAATTCATACTCAAAACATTTCGAGATTACCTGTACGAGGTTAGGAGTGTGTATGGAGAAAGGAGTAGTTATTTCATCCAATCTGATTTTAAATGATGTACATTAAAAATTTATTTTCACTCAAGTAATTATTTTCCGTTATTTACTACTGTGTGACGATACTTTTTAAAGAATTGGATATATATATATATATATATATATATATATATATATATATATATATATATATATATATATATATAAATTCTATTTCAGTATCTTTTCACCTTTTTCTAAGATTTTTAGAGCAACTCTAGCTTTATACGCTCAGCTGCACCTTTGTACAAATATGTCACCAGTATTGCCCAATACCCACCACCACCTCTCGCTAAACATCTCCTCCACCTCTCTACATCTGTACATATTCTCCTCCCCTCTCTTTCTGTCCATTCCCTCTTCCCCCTCTCTCTGTTCATCTTCTCCTCCACGTCACTTTGTGCCCATCTTCTCCTCGGCTCCTTCTCTATCTTGTTCTCCCTTTTCCTGGCTATTTGCTCTTCCCCTGCCACTGCGTATGTTTTCCTACCACCTCTCCTGTCCTCTCGCTCCTATTACTGCTGTCTGTGCCCTCCCTCCCCCTCTCTGTCTGTCGATTTTCTCCAATCAGGAAGTTAATCAAAAATCAACTGCAGAATTTGTGTCTGACAGAGAGTTCAAGACTGAAGTCTCGTAAAAATCGTCAATCTTGCCAGGAATTTAATCTGGTACCCACTATTATCTGGAAATATATCATTTACAAATATTATGTTAATTTTAAAAACCAACAGCATCAGTTGCAAAGTATTTCTAGCTTCACCTAGGTTTCTGTAGGGATAACCCAACCTTGTTCAGCATAAAAGTAACTACCGTTTGTCCATAGTTGGACATCGTCCAGCTAAATCTACAAATCCATGAGTTATCGTCAGACTATAAAATTTTATTTCAAATTGCCTCGGCTCCACTTCGTGACCGCGATGCGGCAGCAACGAGTGCTGTACTGAAACATATTTACATATATGGTAATTACGTTGACGATTTATTTAAGAAGTCACTTGATCACAGTTCAGTTATTTCAGAAAGCAGCAAAGGCTGAGTGTTATCCTAACTAAATATTTCTTCTACATCTAGTACGCAGTAATTCACACTTAAGTGCCCGGCAGTGGGCACTCCGAACCACCTTCAGTGACGATGTGAGAAAAATAAACACTTTACCTTTTTGTACAAGCTTTGGTTTCTCTTATTTTATCTACATTGGCGACACATTCGGACGAGAAAGTTACTGATTCAAGTTTCCAGAAAACGCCGTTGTTTTAATGATAGCCCTCGTAACAAACATATAATATCCGCGACGCACCTCCTCTGTTCCACAATAACACAAGACGAGCTGCTCTTCATTGAACTAGTTGTATGTCTCAAGTCAATTCTAGGTGGAAATGTAGTCTTAGCTAATAAATGGTATCGTCGAAGGAAAATCAACAACATATTTTGGCATTCGGTACAGTTACAGTGCTTATCTGAAACTCGCTGTTATTCGTTAGGTCTTGAGTACTCTTTAACGGAGAAACTGTCTAAAAGTATGATTTGGTGACTGTAATGTGCGATGTCGGTTCACGTTTGAGAATGAGTTACAAACGGCCGTTTCATCCACAATATCCTAAGACGAACAAAAATCTTAGAAATATGCTAAAACAATGTAGTATTCTTGTACAAAATAACAGGGAAATTAGAATACCGAAATTTTGACGAACAATCCAGTTAACAACGGCTTTGTAAAGTACGAAGAAATCAGTGGAAGTTGGTGCTCCAGGCTTACACCATATCGGCAACTGGAAGCAGTTAATTCCATAAATTATCTGGGAGTACGCATTAGGAGTGATTTAAAATATAATGATCATATAAAGTTGATCGTCGGTAAAGCAGATGTCAGACTGAGATTCATTGGAAGAATCCTAAGGAAATGCAATCCGAAAACAAATGATTTCAGCCGTAAATAGAAATATTAGAAAAGGTAGGAAGATTTTTCTGTTTAGCAAAAGTGACAAAAAGCAGATTACAGAGTACCTGACGGCTCAACACAGAAGTTTTGTCGCAAGTACAGATAGTGTTGAGGATCAGTGGACAAAGTTCAAAACCATCGTACAATATGCGTTATATGAGTATGTGCCAAGCAACATCGTAAGAGATGGAAAATAGCCACCGTGGTACAACAACCGAGTTAGAAAACTGCTGCGGAAGCAAAGAGAACTTCACAGCAAACATAAACATAGCCAAAGCCTTGCACACAAACAAAAATTACGCGAAGCGAAATGTAGTGTGAGGAGGGCTATGCGAGAAGTTTTCAATGAATTCGAAAGTAGAGTTCTATGTACTGACTTGGCAGAAAATCCTAAGAAATTTTGGTCCTATGTCAAAGCGGTAGGTGGATCAAAACAAAATGTCCAGACACTCTGTGACCAAAATGGTACTGAAACAGAGGATGATAGACTAAAGGCCGAAATACTAAATGTCTTCTTCCAAAGCTGTTTCACAGAGGAAGACTGCACTGTACTTCCTTCTCTAGATTGTCGCACAGTTAACAAAATGGTAGATATCGAAATAGGGGGATAGAGAAACAATTAAAATCACTCAAAACAGGAAAGGCCGCTGGTCCTGATGGGATACCAGTTCGATTTTACACAGAGTACGAGAAGGAACTTGCCCCCCTTCTTGCAGCGGTCTACCGTAGGTCTCTAGAAGAGCAAAGCGTTCGAAAAGATTGGAAAAGGGCACAGGTCATCCCCGTTTTCAAGAAGGGACGTCGAACAGATGTGCAGAACTATAGACCTATATCTCTAACGTCAATTAGCTGTAGAATTTTGGAACACGTATTATGTTCGAGTATAATGTCTTTTCTGGAGACTAGAAATCTACTCTGTAGGAATCAGCATGGGTTTCGAAAAAGACGGTCGTGTGAAACTCAGCTCGCGCTATTCGTCCACGAGACTCAGAGGGCCATAGACACGGGTTCACAGGTAGATGCCGTGTTTCTTGACTTTCGCAAGGCGTTTGACACAGTTCCCCAGAGTCGTTTAATGAACAAAGAAAGAGCATACGGACTATCAGACCAATTGTGTGATTGGCTTGAGGAGTTACTAGATAACAGAACGCAGCATGTCATTCTCAATGGAGAGAAGTCTTCCGAAGTAAGAGTGATTTCAGGTGTGCCGCAGGGGAGTGTCATAGGACCGTTGCTATTCACAATATACATAAATGACCTGGTGGATGACATCGGAAGCTCACTGAGGCTTTTTGCAGATGATGCTGTGGTGTATCGAGAGGTTGCAACAACGGAAAATTGTACTGAAATGCAGGAGGATCTGCAGCGAATTGACGCATGGTGCACGGAATGGCAATTGAATCTCAATGTAGACAAGTGTAATGTGATGCGAATACATAGAAAGATAGGTCCCTTATTATTTAGCTACAAAATAGCAGGTCAGCAACCGGAAGCAGTTAATTCCATAAATTATCTGGCAGTACGCATTTGGAGTGATTTAAAATGGAATGGTCATATAAAGTTGATCGTCGGTAAAGCAGATGGCAGACTGAGATTCATTGGAAGAATCCTAAGGAAATGCAATCCTACAACAAAGGAAGTAGGTTACAGTACGCGTGTTCGCCCACTGCTTGAATACTGCTCAACAGTGTGGGATCCGTACCAGATAGGGTTGATAGAAGAGATAGAGAAGATCCAACGGAGAGCAGCGCGCTTCGTTACAGGACCATTTAGTAATCGCGAAAGCGTTACGGAGATGATAGATAAACTCCAGTGGAAGACTCTGCAGGAGAGACGCTCAGTATCTCGGTTCGGGCTTTTGTTAAAGTTTCGGGAACATAGCTTCACCGAAGAGTAAAGCAGTATATTGCTCCCTCCTACGTATATCTGGCGAAGAGACCATGACGATAATATCAGAGAGATTAGAGCCCACACAGAAGCATACCGACAATCCTTCTTTCCACGAACAATACGAGTCTGGAATAGAAGGGAGAACCGATTAAGGTACTCAGGGTACCCTCCGCCACACACCGTCAGGTGGCTTGCGGAGTATGGATGTAGATGTAGATGTAGAGATAACTGTCTTTTTACGCATGCTGAACAATACGACAGAGGAACGAAAAGTACTCGTATCTCATGAAGAACACATGAAAACGGAAAACAAGGAATTACCATAATTTTAGCAGTGAGTACAGAGGGGGAAAACTAACAGAATACGTTATTTTGAAGCATAAAACATGGTTGAAGAAAAATTTCCTTCATGCTATGTTATTCATTACCAAGTAAAGGCTAGATGACAGAATCAATGTTCGACTGGCTAACTACTGTTTGGAAACGCTGACCTGGTGAACTGTTAGGCAAGAGGACTATTCTAAGATCCAGTGCTTATAAAGCTCAACTCACATGTGAAAGAGAGAATCAGTTGCTGCATTGGAGCCAGGCCTAGATGTTATAGTTTGAGGTCTGACTTCGAAACTGCAGATGCTTCAGACGATGCAAACAAGCCAATTAAAATCACTGTTCCGATTGACTTTCAGTAGTGGTTTACACACTGACATCATTTCGTAAGCATAAAAACCTATCAGTCTGAATTACGAGCTACTGGGGAGAGTGGACCCATTAATAAAAGGGTTTAATTAATGTGCTTCCAGTGAACGAGATGGTAGTGAAGGAAACGTACTTTGAGAGGAAAGTGAAAGCACAGTGATGAAACAAATACCGGCGAAGGAGGTAACACTGCCATCAGCTAAGACTGTCCCTGTTACGTCCTGTATTACAAGATAGAAAATCTGAGTACTAATGGCCTTATTGTGAAAGGTTATCGTAATTCGAAGGCAGCTTACCTTCTGGAAAATACGAAAATTTTGCACTGGATATTATGAGAGGAGACAAAACGAAAACTTGTGCTATGTGACATCTTCCCGACTAGCGATTTGTGATGGTTTTCGCGCTAGAATAATCTTAGCGTAACGTTCACATTTCCTTACACTGGGTAATATGCAACACGTTCACAGTGGTATTTGATTTGCCACGTAATTACATCTTACTGCTGTGAACGGTAAGATTTTATTATTGCTAGAGGTGATCCTGTACCTGTCATTATTACTTTTATGTTGTGTGGTGCTGAAGTTTATACTTCCTTTATCACATGCATTTCACTTATTGCGAGGCACGATACAATATCCGAGCAGGAAGTTTAATGCTTGTACAACGGTTCGAAAGTATAAGGGTAGAAAATCATGTCACGTTTCAGAGACTTTAGGGTCGTCTTCGTGAAATCCCGGGGTTGCGAACTTTTAGTTAAAGGAAGCTTTGTTGCAGTAAACGAAAATAGTCCCGTCACCAGCACATGATCCAATCTCCAGGAACTCGTATCTCCAACGCCGAAGTGCAGGGCGACATTCAAGTATCGGAAGGTAGAAGACCTATTACTTGATGAATTCCCCCAACGAATGAAGTGCGGATAGTACCTGCACCAAACTGTAAACATCCCTTACTTCCAGACATGGGTTTGTGTACTGACGATGTAGCCTTCACAAGGGAAGGAATTTTCAATCTCCGCAATAGCGATGTCTGGTAGTTGGGAAATCTTAAATGTGTTCATTCCACAGGGATTTATCATAAATGTGTGGCTGGTATTGTTCACGACCATCCGATCGGGGCATATCTTCCGCCTAATCCGCTCAGTGGAGGGACTTGCCGTGTCTTTCTCCGTGCAGAACAAACAGAAATGTTAGAGAGTATCCCGCTGGCAGTCAGGCACCGATTATAGTTCTAAAATTTGACGCTGATGTTGGAAAATGTTTAGACAATTATTTCCCGAGTTGGTGGACTGCGAGGATGGTGTTCTACTGAGACCCCCACGTTGTTCCGATCTCAGTCCCATGGATTTCCTTTCGTGAGTGGAGATGAAGCCCTTGATGTACGGGACACTGAAAGACACTCCATAAGAGCTAGTTGCCCCTTTCGTTGCTGGTGGAGCCCTTTTCGTGAAACAGCTGGTTATTCTGAGCTTGTTAAATAATCTTTGCCGCATTGATGTTCGTTGTTCATTAACACAAACGGATAAACTAACTACGTTCCGAGCAATGTTTCTAAAGCATTATTCATCATTCAACAGTTCGAACACCGGTTTTGAACGTTATCTCTTTCATCGCCCCCAGTAACTGTGATATTTTTGCGACTTGAAAAGGTACTTCTTTTCATCTCCTCGACATACACTATAAGGCAGAGGAAACGACGCACCACGAAGGAATCATCCGAATGTGACGGAAATTGGTAGACGTGATGTACATGCACAGACAAGCCGATGATGATAATTTCAGAACTTCACAATTTGAGCAGGTTAGTAAGACGTTGGTCCACCTGTGGTTCTTATGCAAACAGTTATTCAGCTTGGTATTGATTAACAGAGTTGCTCAACATCCTCCTGAGAGATATCGTGCCAGATTCTGTCAGGATGCCTGATAGTTTGTCAGAACCTCGAGATGGTTGGATGACCCAGCCCATAACAACCCAAACGGTCGGCCAGCGTAGAGTTTTGAAAGCACGGAGACAAACAGCACTAGCTCTCGCCGTCTGCAGGCGGGCATTATGTTGCTGCAATGTAAGCCAAGGTCGACTTCTCATGAAGGGCAATAAAATGGGGCGGAGATTATTGCCGTAAAGGTGCCGCGGATGAGAACTAAAATGGTCGTCCTATGGAAAGAAATGACACTTCAGATCATCACTGCTGGTTTCCAGGCCGAATTGCACCGACAGCCAGGCTGCTATCCCTTCAGTGTCCGGGGCGTCTTCAGATATGTCTTCGCAGGTCATCGGGACTCTCTTCGCAGCGGGCCTCATCACTGAAGACAATTCTACTACAGTGAATGAGATTCCAGGCCGAAGACTTATCTGCACACGCTACAGAGAGAGGTGGGATTCCAACCTCACTGTAGCCCACCATATAGCCATACAACCATGAGTGGATAACCTGGGCTGCACTTCATTTCATAGTAGGGCCCCTTTGGTTGTCATTCGCGGCAGCCTTACGGCACAATAGGAAGTCGGCTATATTCTACGTCCCGTTTAGTTACCCTACATGGCAAGCCATCCTAAGTTTATGTTTGAGCAAGATAGCGCCCACCTGCACTTGCCAAAGAGTACCTTGACCGGCAAGGTCATCGGAAGTGAAAAAAAAAAAAAACGAAAAAACATTGTACAAATGGCTCTGAGTACTATGGAACTTAACTTCTGAGGTCCTCAGTCCCCTGGGAGGAGCACACCACAGAACTGCTGAAACGTCTTAACAAATCTGTGTATGCAATGCGAATTGTGTCAGACATAGGGGATATAAAACTGGAAAAGCTGGGATACTATGCTTACTTTCATTTCATAATGTCATATGGGATTATCTTTTGGGGTAATTCATCAAGCCAAGCTAAGGTTTTCTGGCCACAAAAACGTGCAGTAAGAGTTATATGTGGTGTGAACTCAACACTATTGTGTAGAAGCCTGTTTAGGGAACTAGGAATACTAACTAATGCTTCCCAATATATTTATTCCTTATTGAAATTTGTCATTAAAAATATATCACTATTTCAAACCAACAGCTCAATTCATGGAATCAATACTAGAAACAAGAATAATCTTCAAAAGGATTGAAAGTCACTTAGTCTTGTACAAAAAGGTGTGCATTATTCAGGAAGACACATTTTCAATAACTTGCCAGCAGCCATAAAAAAGCTTAACTTCTGCACAATTTCAGTGTAGTAATGTGTTCATTGTAAATGTGTGTGTGTGTGTGTGTGTGTGTGTGTGTGTGTGTGTGTGTGTGTGTGTGTGTGTGAGTGAGTGTAAGTACAATCTAAGTTCTGCACCTTTTCAGTGCAGTAATGTGTTCATTGCAAATAAGTATTATAGAAGTTGTATTACATGTTTATTACCTTATATATACATAAAAAGCTTTTTAAATTTTAAATTCAGTGCATTACTATTTGTAAAACGACTCTTTCATATAGTGTTCATTAAAAAACGACGACCATTCCACTTGGGACCTGTGGAATGGTACATTAGCTTAATTGTTTTATTTGTAAATATTTGTCATGTATTGTTGTTCTTCTGACATGTTCCACATCCTGGAGGACCTCCTCACTACGGGTCAATTGGAATGAAAGTTAACCTAATTTAATCTCGAACTTAGAACTACTTAAACCTAACTAACCGAAGGACATCACACACATCCATGCCCACGGCAGGATTCGAACCTGCGACCATAGCGGTCGCGCGGTTCCTGACTATAGTGCCTAGAACCGCTCGGCCACTCTGGCCGGCTCGGATGTGAACGTTTGGAGCATTATGAACAGGGCCCTCCAACCATCCGCAGATTTTGAGGATCTAAGACGATAGTCGGGCAGAATTCCGCACGATATTCGTCAGGAGGACATCCACAACTCCATCGATCAATGTCAAGGCAAATAACTGCTTGCATAAGGGACAGAGGTGGACCAACGCATTATTGACTTTGACAATCCGTGAAGCTATTTTTGTCGAATATTTTATCTAATGTTTCTCAAATTATCATTGGTTTGTCTGTACATGTACATCGCGTCTACCGATTTCCGTCCTATTCGGATAATTTATTTTTGGTGAGTCGTCTTCTGTTTGTCTCTCAATGTATTTCAAATTAATGTTTCTACACCCTGTAAATAATGTCAGAAATGTGGCTAATTGTGAAAAACTCCTCCTAAGACGTTTACATGAAGTAGTCGAAAATAGATTAAAAGATAACCTTGAAGTATGCAAGCTCAAAAGTATAAGCTTCTGTGCGGAAACACATTACTAAACTCGTTGGGCAGCCACGTGTAAAGGTTGCGAACCAACGAGCTGTCCAGTCACGCAACGCGGCAATGTAATGTGCGTGCATGAGGGCATTAAGGACGTGCCATGTGGTTTTAGAGGCTGACGTGGTTCAAAGGCAAACGGAAACAATAAGCCGGCTCCACAGCACGCTCTTCTAACGAGATTCCAAACTTTCTATTCTTCGCTTCTAAAATGTTTTCTAAGGGTTGTCAATATAACGTCACAGTAAAATGATACAACATAATGAAAGCTAACATTGTGCATTAATTTCTACATTTCAGCCTTCGGAGAGCAGTATTTGCTTATCTTACTTCAAACTTTGTGGTAGGTATCTTTTATAATTTTTCTGTTGTGAGTACAATGGTTGTGCATTGTCAGTAATGGTCCTACTTCTTGATTTAATGTATGGTGTAGATTATCAGTTGTCTCGTTGTTTTCATAAAAGGACACTCACTAATTATTTTTAATCGCAGAATGCTCAATAAACTCCTGAAAAATCATGTTTTGTACAACAGCTGTTATGTCACTTCGACCAAACTATTGAATTTTCTCAGAAATGAAGAATGGCACTAATTTCATTGCGTGGGTGCAAACTTGGCTTGGTGTCTAGATGAACGTTATACACTAACTGCGTCAGAATTATTTCATGCAGAAAACAATTTGACTAATACCTTAGTTAGTATGTTGTCAAAGCAAAACATAAATAAATTTCTTGTATTGTGCAGACAGTCCCCTTATTCTTCTTAAAGAAACTTGTGCTTCTCGTGTCAGGCTTCGTGATGCTCGTTTCCTTCGTTTGTGTAATGAATATGTAAATTTTACGTGCAAAAAAGGATAAAAAATATATGTTACAGCACTCCACATTTCATCCAGTCTCCTAAAATTTATTACTGTTTAGCATGGTCACATGTAAAATGGCCTATAGATCAAACATTGTGAAAGAAACCAGTTCAATCAGAAAAGTAATTTTTCCGATTTTCATTTGGCAAAGGGCTGAAATGCCTTCTATAACCAAAATCTTCGATCACCTAATCCTCTTCACCCTAAGAAGACTAACCATATACGCAGCAGTGCTAGAATAGCCGTTTCTTACCACTACACCCTTTAAATCGTGAAGGAAGACCATACGCTAAGTCCTGATCAACTACAGGCTGATTTCGTTTGCGTGTGAACAGGTGCTATACGAATTTTTAACGATTTCTTAAAACGCGCGATTTATGCTCTAGTTGAAGCAACGAACCCGATTACGAGAAGCTAAATTCAGATTACTTCCTTCGTAAAACGATACAGTTTGTGCTGTGTTGCGGGATGAAGTGTTGTATATGGTTGTATATAATATTTCTGAGCATTGACTTCAGGAGTAACAATACTATAAAGGTTGTGTTTCTTAATGGTTACAGTGTTCTGAAACTAGACGGATATAAGATATGAAGAGACACAGGAACTTCATGTATACACCCTCTTCCATTCACTACAATTACCCTCACGTTAGACATTAAGGACAAACACACAGAATACATATCTACAGGAATTAAATAACAAGAAAGAAAGCACATTCTAATACAATCGTTATACCTCTCACCAGAACTTATGTTATTTGTGTAGTTTAGCAAATAAAGCCGTCTAGATGGTTTAATATGTTTTGATTTATTGTGACATTTTTGTTAGTATTTTTATCTGGTGAAGGAGCCTGAACATACAGTTTACTCTCAATGCCCATACCACCCACACTTGTGTAGGATGTTCCTTTGTAGCGGTGACAGCGAATGACCATTATTCACCGAAAATCGCTACACGACGTAACAAGTGAAGAAACATAACATATTTCAGGGGCCATTGCTTCGTTTTTTGTACATCGATCTTTTGATATTGTTTTGGTATGAATTTCCAGGCTGGTACAGATACGTAAAAATAACTAATTACTCACAACACTTATGCTACTGAACTATGTTCAAGAGTCTTAAGAGTTGATCTGATGGTGCAGTAGCTGAAAATTTGCAGTAAATGAATATGTGGTAAGCAAAGTTTCTTTGCTCACCAAGATCCACAACAACCGCAGAGCTATTTAGGATCATTGTTCCATTTACTTTTATGTCATATTTGTGTCACAGCGTAGGCATTTACAGCTATGGAAATTTCAAGTTTATAAACTTTTCTTTCGACATGTTGTACCGCCACATAGTTACGTTTAAGTCATGATTGCTGTGTTTACGATCCGTGTCTGAGAATGAAATTGCTTTAAGAAATACTGCAGTGGTGGTAAGCAAAGTGGATTTATTTCTTTGCTCACCAAAATCCACAACAACCGCAGAGGTATTAGTGATCATTGTTCCATTTACTATTATGTCATATTTGTGTCACAGCATAGGCATTTACAGTTATTGAAATTTCAAGTTTATAAACTTTTCTTTAGACATGTTTTACAGCCACATAGTTACGTTTAAGTCATGATTGCTGTGTTTTCGATCCGTGTCTGAGAATGAAATTGCTTTAAGAAATACGCCTAGCAGTGACTGGTTGCCATGCAGCCGGAGACGTAAACCCATATTCATTAAGCAACATTCTCTCACATTAAAAAACATGAAAATATTTTATTAATTAGCTATATTGATATGACATCAGAGATCACCAGTTACTGCAAATCACATATATTTACATTCACAATGGCAAGAAACGACAACAGTTGTTACCATATTCGAAGGTCATGTCTTCTTCACAAGATCTGTCTTCGGGTAGACGATCACACGTCTCTGGTTGTTGTTTTCAATCATCTTCCTTAGCTGAACATGCAACTCTTGATCAACGTCTTCTTTTGCTAAAATGTCATTTAGGTTGAAATCTGAGATGGAAATGTTGCACAGGGTATAAGTCGGTAAGAGCATTCGTCAATGGCAGGCACGCAATTGAATTCTGTAGGGACGCTTCGTTTTTCTACTAGTACGTCAAGGAGTTATTATAAGATACTGCGAAACAGCTAAAATCAAAAACTGAACCACAAGAATTAATTTATATATTATAAATCCAGTCCTTAACCTTAAAAATTTATGAATCAGGTAATTAATTTCGTTCAAGCCTGAGTGAATCCAGTATGTGAGTTAACGAGAATTTCACTCTCATTTAAGTATATGGCTGAAAGAGTCAGCCTTCAGGAACTGTGAAACGAACCCAGTCGTCGAGGACCGTGTGCCACAAAGAGTGCAGATTCATCACGAGATGGGGAAACTCACAGGCTTCTGTTGTCTATTGAGGCCTAAGCGTTGTAGTGTGCGAGTGAGACAGACGACAATCTACGTCATAGGGAAACCCAGTAGGATCCGCATATGGCCTAGGAGACGTAGCAGTGTTAAATATGGCGCACCTAAGATCGACCATAAAGAGAAACATTTATGAAAACTATTGCATTCTGTAGTAATGCAGAGAATGAAGCCACAATAATTATAATCTTTTATCCTCCATATATTTTCATTGTTATCTTAATAAAACTTGAATATTGATCATATCTATAACAGTTTAGGATTTACTGTTAAAGCGAAGTTAACAAGTATACCTGAATGGTAAAATCTGAACACTTTGGGCGATCTTAACGATCGACATTTCATATAGAAGCGCATCATTAAAATGACAAACGTCGTAAATATCTACTCTGTAACTTTATTTGCTTAAAAGATATAGTAAATTTAAAGTATCAGCATTTTCAGTGAAGCATGAGATCATCATTTCCTCCACACAAAACACAAAAACACATAACGATGATAACATGACACCTTATTGAATCATTAGGTAAGAGAATATTTGCTGTAAAGTTTAGTGCATAATAGTTACTTTTGTTCTTTCTTTCTTTGTTAGAAAGCACAATGATACAAGGCTACTGGCCGTGACATTCAAAGCTAAAAAGGAAATTATACTGGTTTTAAGTAAACCAAATTAACGTTTATTGTGTAATGGATATTATTGTTGCTTTATTTAGCACGTGAAAGTGGTCAAGCTTTGATTATTTAAATACGTTAAAATGTAAAGCAATGTAGAATAAGCTGTAGCCAATCTGATGGACGGTTTCAGGAAAAGGAACTGCGCTAGTCAATTAAGCAAACATTACAGGCACGCGGGAAACGCGGTCCGTGACGGGCAGAGGGTACAGTTCGGATGGGGACTCGAAAACTGACAGTTCGGCTGGAGACACCAAAGAGTACAGTTGTGGTTGAGACGCGAAAGCGGAAAGTCGGTCTTTAGGTAGCTAGGTACTGAAAGTACACAGAAAATTCCGCGTTGAGTGGTATCTACATCTACCTCTACATCTGCATGACTACTCTGCAATTCACATTTAAGTGCTTGGCAGAGGGTCCATCGAACCACAATCATACTATCTCCCTACTATTCCACTCCCTAACAGCGCGCGGGAAAAACGAACACCTAAACCTTTCTGTTCGAGCTCTGATTTCTCTTATTTTATTTTGATGATCATTCCTACCTATGTAGGTTGGGCTCAACCAAATATTTTCGCATTCGGAAGAGAAAGTTGGTGACTGAAATTTCGTAAAAAGGTCTCGCCGCGACGAAAAACGTCTTTGCTGTAATGACTTCCATCCCAACTCGTGTATCATATCTGCCACACTCTCTCCCCTATTACGTGATAATACAAAACGAGCTGCCCTTTTTTGCACCCTTTCGATGTCCTCCGTCAATCCCACCTGGTAAGGATCCCACACCGCGCAGCAATATTCTAACAGAGGACGAACGAGTGTAGTGTAAGCTGTCTCTTTAGTGGACTTGTTGCATCATCTAAGTGTCCTGCCAATGAAACGCAACCTTTGGCTCACCTTCCCCACAATATTATCTGTGTGGTCCTTCCAACTGAAGTTGTTCGTAATTTTAACACATAGGAACTTAGTTGAATTGACTGCCTTGAGAATTGTACTATTTGTCGAGTAATCGAATTCCAACGGATTTCTTTTGGAACTCATGTGGATTATCTCACACTTCTCGTTATGTAGCGTCAACTGCCACCTGACACACCATACAGCAATCTTTTCTAAATCGCTTTGCAACTGATACTGGTCTTCGGATGACCTTACGAGACGGAAAATTACAGCATTATCTGCGAACAATCTAAGAGAACAGCTCAGATTGTCATCCAGGTCATTTATATAGATCAGGAACAGCAGAGGTCCCAGGACGCTCCCCTGGGGAACACCTGATATCACTTCAGTTTTACTCGATGATTTGCCGTCTATTACAACGAACTGCGACCTTCCTGACAGGAAATCACGAATCCAGTCGCACAACTGAGACGATACGCCATAGCTCCGCAGCTTGATTAGAAGTCGCTTGTGAGGAACGGTGTCAAAAGCCTTCCGGAAATCCACAAATACGGAATCAACTTGAGATCCCCTGTCGATAGCGGCCATTACTTCGTGCGAATAAAGAGCTAGCTGCGTTGCACAAGAGCGATGTTTTCTGAAGCCATGCTGATTACGTGTCAATAGATCGTTCCCTTCGAGGTGATTCATAATGTTTGAATACAGTATATGCTCCAAAACCCTACTGCAGACCGACGTCAATGATATATACGTCTGTAGTTAAATGGATTACTCCTACTACCCTTCTTGAACACTGGTGCGACCTGCGCAACTTTCCAATCTGTAGGTACAGATCTATCGGTGAGCGAGCGGTTGTATATGAGTGCTAAGTAGGGAGCTATAGTATCAGCGTAATCTGAAAGGAACCTAATCGGTATACAATCTGGACCTGAAGACTTGCCCGTATCAAGCGATTTGAGTTGCTTCGCAACCCCTAAGGTATCTACTTCTAAGAAACTCATGCTAGCAGATGTTCGTGTTTCAAATTCTGGAATATTCCATTCGTCTTCCCTGGTGAAGGAATTTCGGAAAACTCCGCTTTAGCGGCACAGTCGTCGGCACTGCGCAGCGAAGGTGTTGACTGCGTCTTGCCGCACTTAGTCTCTGAGCGGTGATCGGCCGCGCGCCTGGTGTCAACTCAAACTTTTCGCGTAGATAACTTTAATTTCGCGATGAGATTGTGAATGATCGAACTGTGTCAAATGGATATGCCCTCGAGTGTAACAGTAACTCTAAATATGGCCACTTTTGGCATTAGTTTGCTTTCTGAATATTTATTATTCTAAACAAATTGCAACTGTGTGGTCTACATCATTTATGGGACGTTAATTTAGATCCCGATAGTATAATTACTGTTATTATATGTTTATGTTAACTTTGCATTTCACAGACTTGGCCTGAGCCACAAAATTTAACCTTGGGGTTACAAGTGTCCAATTTAGGGAGTGTAATGCGACACGTGCATATCAACCGCTAGACAAGTTTGAGCCAAGACATTTCGACGAAGAGAAACCGCATGTGAGACCGAACATCTTTGGGATGTTGGCTCACAAGTACAAGAAACAATCAGAGAAATCATGACTCATGGGTAACGTCATTTACTTGCAGAAAGTGAGAAGTGTGAAAAGTAAAATTAACAGATTATTTAGTGCTGAAATTTCGTTTTATATAAATAAAATGAATAACTGAAATATGAAATACACTTGGACACACCTAAAGCAAAGTGAGAGAATTATCTTTTTTTGGAAAATACTGTATAGCGTGCAAATTATTTAAATCGAAAAACTCTGGAAAGCTGCATGGGAAATCGAAACAATTATTTTTATTTAATGTCATATTTTCCTGTGAGGAATTTTTGTACCGTTAGAGGGTGGTTTCTTTAGACAAAAATTAATTAAGCAAATAGACTCTGGGAAGTTGCATGGAGCAATGAAAACACATTTTCTAATTAGTTTTCTTATGAGGATAAAATGTAACACAAACACGTTTTAGTTCTTTATTACCAACAGGAAGCAACATTAAAGCAATTACTTCACTTATAGCAGAAGTTCTACAATCCCCTATTAACTCGTAAACAGAGGTTACACCAGATGGTCACGTTCTGTCTAAAGCAGTCAAAGACTGCAGGAGAGTCCTTGATTCTTACTGGTGCAGCTACCCCTAGACAAGTTTGAGCCAAGACATTTCGACGACGACGACGACGACGAGAAACCACATGTGAGACCGAACATCCCTGGGATGTTAGCTCACAAGTACAAGAAACTAGCAGAGAAATCATGACTCATGGGTAATGTCATTTACCTGGAGAATGTGAGAAGTGTGACAAGTAAAATTAACAGATTACCCAGGAAACATGATTCAACATGGATTTTGTAAGCACGGTGACACATTTCTCCATACCTAGCAAAAATATCCAGAAGGGTCAAATCAGGGGATCGAGGAGGCAGTGGTACAGGACCACCACTGCCTACCCGCTTTTCTAAAAACTGTTAGTCCAAGAATCGACGCCAGGACGACTACAATGCGCCAGCGCCCTAGCATGCTGGAACTACATACGCTGCCTTGTAGCAAGCGGTACGTCATACCACAATTCTGGTTATACTCTGGCGTGGAAATTGTAATAATAATCGTTATTTAATGCAATAGCTAAGAATCACAAGAGGAGGAGGTATACTTGGAAAAGGCCGGGAGATGCGGGAAGATTTCAATTAGATTACATCATGGTCAGACAAAGATTCCGAAATCATACGCTGGATTATAAGGCGTACCCAGGAGCAGACATAGACTCAGATCACAATATAGTAGTGATGAAGAGTAGGCTGAAGTTCAAGACATTAGTCAGGAAGAATCAATACGCTAAGAAGTGGGATACGGAAGTTCTAAGGAATGACAAGATACGTTTGAAGTTCTCTAACGCTATGGATACAGCAATAAGGAATAGCGCAGAAGGCAACACAGTTGAAGAGGAATGGACGTCTCTAAAAACGGCCATCACAGAAGTTGGGAAGGAAAACATAGGTACAAAGAAGGTAGCTGCGAAGAAACCATGGGTAACAGAATGAAATACTTCAGTTGATTGATGAAAGGAGGAAGTAGAAACATGTTCCGGGAAAATCAGGAATACAGAAATACAAGTCGCTGTGGAATGAAATAATTAGGAAATGCAGAGAAGCTAAGACGAAATGGCTGCAGGAAAAATGTAAAGACATCGAAAAAGATATGATTGTCAGAAGGACAGACTCAGCATACAGGAAAATCAAAACAACCTTTGGTGCCAGTAAAAGCAACGGTGGTAACATTAAGAGTGCAACGGGAATTCCACTGATAAATGCAGAGGAGAGAGCAGATAGGTTGAAAGAATACATTGAAAGCCTCTATGAGGGTAAAGATTGGTCTGATGTGATAGAAGACGAAACAGGAGTCGATTTAGAAGAGATAGGGGATCCAGTATTAGAATCGGAATTTAAAAGAGCTTTGGAGAACTTACGGTCAAATGAGGCAGAGGGGATAGATAACATTCCATCAGAATTTCTAAAATCATTACGGGAAGTGGCAACAAAACGACTATTCTCGTTGGTGTGTACAATATATGAGCCTGGCGACATACCATCAAACTTTCGGAAAAGCATCATCCACACAATTCCGAAGACGGCAAGAGCTGACAAGTGCGAGAATTATCGCACAATCAGCTTTACAGCTCATGCATTGAAGCTGATTACAAGAATAATATACAGAATTATGGAAAAGAAAATTGAGAATTCGCTAGGTGACGATCAGTTTGGCTTTAGGAAAAGTATAGGCACGAGAGAGGCAATTCTGACGTTACGGCTAATAATGGAAGCAAGACTAAAGAAAAATCAAGACACGTTCATAGGATTTGTCGACCTGGAAAAAGCGTTCGACACTATAAAATGGTGCAAGCTGTTCAAGATACTGAGAAAAGTAGGGGTAAGCTATAGGGAGAGACGGGTCATATACAATATGTACAACAACCAAAGAGGGAGTAATAAGAGTGGACGATCAAGATCGAAGTGCTCGTATTAAGAAGGGTGTAAGACAAGGCTGTAGCCTTTAGCCCCTACTCTTCAATCTGTACATCGACGAAGCAATGATGGAAATAAAAGAAAGATTCAGGAGTGGAATTGAAATACAAGGTGAAAGGATATCAATGATACGATTCGCTGATGACATTGCTATCCTGAGTGAAAGTGAAGAAGAATTAAATGATCTGCTGAACGGAATGAACAGTCTAATGAGTACACAGTATGGTTTAAGAGTAAATCGGAGAAAGACGAAGGTAATGAGAAGTAGTAGAAATGAGAACAGCGAGAAACTTAACATCAGGATTGATGGTCACGAAGTCAGTGAAGTTAAGGAATTCTGCTACCTAGGCAGTAAAACAACCAATGGCGGACGGAGCAAGGAGGACATCAAAAGCAGACTCGCTATGGCAAAAAAGGCATTTCTGGCAAAGAGAAGTCTACTAATATCAAATACCGGCCTTAATTTGAGGAAGAAATTTCTGAGGATGTACGTCTGGAGTACAGCACTGTACGGTAATGAAACATGGACTGTGGGAAAACCGGAACAGAAGAGAATCGAAGCATTTGAGATGTGGTGCTATAGACGAATGTTGAAAATTAGGTGGACTGATAAGGTAAGGAATGAGGAGGTTCTACGCAGAATCGGAGAGGAAAGGAATATGTGGAAGACACTGATAAGGAGAAGGGACACGATGATAGGACATCTGCTAAGACATGAGGGAATGACTTTCATGGTACTAGAGGGAGCTGCAGAGGGCAAAAACGGTAGAGGAAGACAGAGATAGGAATATGTCAAGCAAATAATTGAGGACGTAGGTTGCAAATGTTGCTCTGAGATGAAGAGGTTAGCACAGGAAAGGAATTCGTGGCGGGACGCATCAAACCAGTCAGTAGACTCATGACCAAAAATTAAAAAATGGTAAGATACATGGCCCAATTAAGTCACCCCCTCACCATCAAGATCTGTCCACATATTCACGTGGAACTGCCTTTGATGAGATCGAGTAAATGAGGTACGCGAATTAAACTCAGTCAAAACATGCAAATTGTTGATGTTGAAGGCCCCATCACCCCCGAATGTTGCTTCACCTCTAAACAGCGCAGAGGACCCACATGTAGGCTGCATTTGATACTGTTCCTGGTACCACTGCGAAATCAGCGCTCTAAAGCGTGAGCACGCTGTAAGTCAAAAGGGTTAATAACTGCTCCAGAAGTACCATTCTTACATTCGTCTTATTTGTTCCCATATTATTCTCAACTGCACAAGTGATGAGAGCAGTTACATCATCTACCAGATTAAAAGATGCTCACAGGTAATTCTAACATTAGAGAAAAATCATTGTTTTGGTGTCCCATGCAACCTCCCAGGGTTCTTCGATTTAAATTTTCACCTAGCAGGGAGGAATTTGTGGAGTCAATGTCTGACGAAAAGCTCAATGGATTAATCCATTTGAAGCGCAGCGCTGTATGAAAATGAAAAGTTAAAATCATTTTATATTCCAGACAGAATCATATAAAGTTTCTGTTTTGCCTGTTGCGAACATCTCAATACGCCATCTTCAGTTCCCACCAGCAGGTTTGTCTCAGACCACTGTTTTGGTTGTAGGGCACCACCACCCCAAGGAATTTTGCGCACAAAGACGAATAAAAAATATAAACTACTGTAAACAGCAATAATCAATCTTAACGTGAACAGCGGTCTGATGATGAAAATATCTGTTCGAAACCGTTAAGGACGCAATTTATTTGAATAAATTGTATTATTAAAAATGGCTCGTTGCTGTTGTCTTCTCTACAAGAATCAACTTTTGTACTATACATTTACACGCTAATCAGTATGGCATATCATTAACCGTTCTTATATTTCGTTACTGGAAACAATGTCTTAAAATACCCAGTTTGGGGTAAAAAAACGTATAATCAATTGTTGTTGTTGTGGTCTTCAGTCCTGAGACTGGTTTGATGCAGCTCTCCATGCTACTCTATCCTGTGCAAGCTTCTTCATCACCCAGTAACTACAGCAACCTACATCCTTCTAAATCCACTAAGTGTATTCATCTCTTGGTCTCCCTCTACGATTTTTACCCTCCACACTGCCCTCCAATACTAAATAGGTGATCCCTTGATGCCTCAGAACATGTCCTACCAACCGATCCCTTCTTCTGCTTAAGTTGTGCCACAAACTTCTCTTGTCCCCAATCCTATTCAATACTTCCTCATTAGTTATGTGATCTACCCATCTAATCTTCAGCATTCTTGTTTAACACCACATTTCGAAAGCTTCTATTCTCTTCTTGTCCAAACTATTAATCACCCATGTTTCACTTCCATACATTGCTACACTCCATACAAATAGTTTCAGAAATGAGTTCCTGACACTTAAATCTATACTCGATGTTAACAAATTTCTCTTCTTCAGAAACGCTTTCCTTCCCATTGCCAGTCTACATTTTATATCCTCTCTACTTCGACGATCATCAGTTATTTTGCTCCCCAAAGAGCAAAACTCATTTAGTACTTTAAGTGTCTCATTTCCTAATCTAATTCCCTCTGCATCACCCGACTTAATGCGACTACCTTCCATTATTCTTGTTTTGCTTTTGTTCTAGCTTATATACTCCTCTCAAGACACTGTCAATTCCATTCAACTGCTCTTCCAAGTCCTTTGCTGTCTCTGACAGAATTACGATGTTATCGGCGAACCTCAAAGTTTTTATTTTTTCTCCATGGATTTTAATACCTACGACGAATTTGCTTTTGTTTCCTATACTGCTTGTTCAATATACAGATTGAATAACATCGGTGAGAGGCTACAACCCTGTCTCACTCCCTTCCCAACAACTGCTACCCTTTCATGTCCCTCGACTCTTATAACTGCCATCTGGTTTCTGTACAAATTGTAAATAGCCTTTCGCTCCCTGTAGTTTACCCTGCCACCTTAGAACTTGAAAGCGAGTATTCCAGTCAGCATTGTCAAAAGCTTTATCTAAGTCTATGAATCCTAGAAACGTAGGTTTGCCTTTCCTTAATCTTTCTTCTAAGATAAGTAGTAAGGTCAGTATTGCACACGTGTTCCAACATTTTTACGGAATCCAAACAGATCTTACCCGATGTCGGCTTCTACTAGTTTTTCCATTCGTCAGTAAAGAATTCGTGTTAGTATTTTGCAGCTGTGGCTTATTAAACTGATTGTTCGGTAATTTTCACATCTGTCAACACCTGTTTTCTTTGGGATTGGAATTATTATATTCTTCTTGAAATCTGCTGGTATTTCGCCTGTTTCATACATCTTGTTAACCAGATGGTAGAGTTTTGTCAGGACTGGCTCTCCCTAGGCCGTCAGTAGTTCCAATGGAATGTTGTCTACTCCAGGGGCCTTGTTTCGACTCAGGTCTTTCAGTGCTCTGTCAAACACTTCACGCAGCATCGTATCTCCCATTTCATCTTCATCCACCTCCTCTTCCATTTCCATAATATTGTCCTCACTTACATCGCCCTTGTATAGACCCTCTATATACCCCTACCACCTTTCTGCTTTCCCTTCTTTGCTTAGAACGGGGTTTCCATCTGAGCTCTTGATGTTCATACAAGTGGGTTCTCTTATCTCCAAAGGTCTCTTTAATTTTCCTGTAGGCAGTATCTATCTTACCCCTAGTGAGATAAGCCTCTACATCCTTACAGTTGTCCTACAGCCATCCCTGCTTAGCCATTTTGCACTTCCTGTCGATCTCATTATTGAGACGTTTGTATTCCTTTTTGCCCAATTCATTTACTGCATTTTTATATTTTCTCCTTTCATCAATTAAATTCAATATTTCTTCTGTACCCAAGGATTTCTACTATCCCTCGTCTTTTTACCTACTTGATTATCTGCTGCCTTCACTACTTCATCCCTCAAAGCTACCCATTCCTCTTCTACTGTATTTCTTTCCCCCATTTCTGTCAATTGTTCCCTTACGCTCTCCCTGAAACTCTGTACAACCTCTGGTTCTTTCAGTTTATCCAGGTCATATCTCCTTACGTTCCCTCCATTTTGCAGTTTCTTCACTTTTAATCTACAGGTCATAACCAATAGATTGTGGTCAGATTCCACATCTGCCCCTGGAAATGTCTTACAATTTAAAACCTGGTTCCTAAATCTCTGTCTTACCATTATATAGTCTATCTGATACCTTTTAGTATCTCCAGGGTTCTTCCATGTATACAACCTTCTTTCATGATTCTTAAACCAAGTATTAGCTATGATTAAGTTGTGCTCTGTGCAAAATTCTACCAGGCGGGTTCCTCTTTCATTTCTTAGCCCCAGTCCATATTCACCTATTATGTTTCCTTCTCTCCCTTTTCCTACTGCCGAATTCCAGTCACCTATGACTACTTAATTTTCATCACCCTTCACTATCTGAATAATTTCTTTTATTTCATCATACATTTCTTCAATTTCTTCGTCCTCTGCAGAGCTAGTTGGCATATGAACTTGTACTACTGTAGTAGGTGTGGGCTTCGTATCTATCTTGGCCACAATAATGCGTTCACTATGCTGTTTTAAGTAGCTTACCCGCATTCCTATTTTCCTATTCATTATTAAACCTACTCCTGCATTACCCTATTTGATTTTGTGTTTATAACCCTGTATTCACCTGACCAGAAGTTTTGTTCCTCCTGCCACCGAACTTCACTAATTCCCACTATATCTAACTTTAACCTAACCTTTTCCCTTTTTAAATTTGCTAACCTACCTGCCCGATTAAGGGATCTGACATTCCACGCTCCGATCCGTAGAACGCCAGTTTTCTTTCTCCTGATAACGACATCCTCTTAGAGGTCCCTGCCCGGAGATCCGTATGGGGGGCTATTTTACCTCCGGAATATTTTACCCAAGAGGACGCCATCATCATTTAATCATACAGTAAAGCTGCATGCCCTCGGGAAAAATTACGGCCGTAGTTTCCCCTTGCTTTCAGCCGTTCGCAGTACCAGCATTACAAGGCCGTTTTGGTTATTGTTACAAGGCCAGATCAGTCAATCATCCAGACTGTTGCCCTTGCAACTACTGAAAAGGCTGCTGCCGCTTTTCAGGAACCACACGTTTGTCTGGCCTCTCAACAGATACGCCTCCGTTGTGGTTGCACCTACGGTACGGCTATGTGTATCGCTGAGGCACGCAAGCCTCCCCACCAACGGCAAGGTCCATGGTTCATTGGGGGGGGGGGGGAGGGTATTATCCATAGTACCGAATAATTTTATTATCTTTCTTCCGCTCGTGCTCTCTTTAAGCCTTGGCCTCAACTACTGTCGTTGGTTACCTGAAACCTGTAACATGTGACAAACCATTTCGCTAATCTATATAACAAAACAGTTGTCGAAGAATGAAACAATGTTGTGTGCTACGGCTTTATATTATATATACCTGTCTCTTGAAATTAGCTTGGACCCTGAAATAATGTTTAAATATGTAAACCCCTACGTTAAAGCTTTCTGTGTGACTGACGTAAGAGATAATCAGATGCAATCATTGAATCATAAAGAAGACGCCACTAAGATTCTCCATATAAACCACATACTCATTGTCTCTAATGTCGTCGGATACTATAAAAGAAAAGTTCTGGATAATAGTTATAAATACCATCAAACAGTAGCACAGAAAGGAATTCTCTCTAACAAAGGAACTACTTTCTACGAAGGTTGGATATCGAAGTAATTAGGGAATTAGCTTCTTTCATAATAGTAAACAAGGTATTAAATAAAGTTAGTAAACCACTTAAAGATATTGACTTTGACATTACTGGTATTTCAGATCTTTTTTTTTTTTTTAATAATGTGATGATTCAGAAGCTTGCTTCACCAGGATACAGGTTAGTTGTTGTTTTTATAGAAGTTCTTTGGGGTGTGGGGGAGTGACCACGTATCCAAAAAACGGTATTCCTCTTGAGTCAATTTACGTTTCAAAGCGCTGCACGTAACAGATATTTGAATGCTGCGCAGGTGTGGTTTAATTTAATGGAGCTGAACGTTTGTTGCTGTTTATAGGTCACCCGACTCAGATTTCAGAACATTTCTGCTCAAACTATATTGGGACTTTGGTTCAGTTTACAGAAACCGAAGAAAGTTTGTTGTTTATGGTGACTTCAATGTTAATGGTGTGCGTGAGTGATCTAAAAAGAGGATGCTGGTAGATTTTCATAATTCCTATAGACTGATGCAAACTTTATTATTTTCAGTGGCATTTTAGGGATGCAGTAGCCTAACCACAGACCACACTTTTGACCATTCTTCAGTACTAGAGGGGCATTTTGTTAATAAGAATGCGAATGGCCTTTCAGACCATAAACGACAAATTACGACAAATTTTAACTCGGAAAGGCTTTTGTGCACTGTCAAATATCAAATAAATTTATAAACTACATTCATTACACTGCAGAAAAAACTAGAACCAGCCACGAGTTTTTTGAAATAATTTTACTGTACCGTATGACTGATTACGGTATTTCCTACAGTGTAATTTACGAAGAGACCTGCAATGTTTTCCAACCAATATATATATCATTATAAACTATTTAGAAAAGCTAATCCAGTAGCCAAAGTGAATTTTTTAAACCTCATAAATGAACAAGAAAGGCACGATGTTTGTAATGGTGATATCCTAGACGATAAATATAACGCTTCCCTCAACATATGTCTCATGCTCTTTGAAAGTTGCTTTCCATTAGAATAGGGTACTAGCACTAACTGAAAACCTATGTGGCTTTCTTGGGGGGATAAGAACATCCTGTAGAACAAAGTAGGAATTACATCAAAACGTTAGGAGCAGTTGCAATCGAGCCGCAGCAGCCAATTACAAACAGTTGGTAACTTTAAAACGTTATTAGGAAGCCAAAAAGTTTGTAGTACGCAAATAGAATAGCTAACTCTCAGGATAAAATTCAAACCATATGGTCTGCCATGAAAGGAAGTGTCTGGTCAACAGCACGTAGTTGAGCATGTTAAGTCAGTGTGTAGTAGGAATGTTTCAGTTAGTGATTAGTTGCATATATGTAGATTATTTAATAATCACTTCCTGAATAGAGCAGGTGAACTAAACGGAAGCTTCGTTCCTACAGGGAATCACGTAACTCTCTTAGAAAATAGCTTTCCCAGACTTTTATTCAAAACATTTCTCAATTATACTAACAAAGTGGAGTTTGAGTCAATAATTAAATCACTAAACACTGAGGACTCTTATGGATATGAAAAGGTATCTAGCAGAAAGCTGAATCACTGTTCTGTATGTGTTAGCCCAGTACTTAGCCAATTTTGTAACTTTTACTTTCGGAAAGGTCAGTCTTATGACAGATTAAAGTACTTAGTACTGAAGCCATTTTATAAAAATAAAGGTGAAAGGGATAATGTACACAATTTTAGACCAACATCTGTGCCAGGCTTATGCTGCTGAAAATGCTCTGTATACAAAGCTAATTGACGATTCTAATTCAAACAATTTGCTGACAAATGAACAGCTTAGTTTTAGAAGCGGTTTAGCAACTGAAAGTGCTATATTCTCTTTTTTTGAGAGGCTCTGTATGGATTAAATAAAAGGTTGCCGCTCTAGGCGTCATATTTGATTGAACTAAGGCATTTGATTGTGTAAATCGCAAAGTATTCAAGTTGGACCATAATGGGAGTGGTCCAGAACTGGTTCAGCTCTTACTTGATGAATAGACTGCGGAAGGTAATTCTCCTAAATGCTGAGAATGGCTACAACGTGCTGTCTCAATGGGCCGCAGATAAGAACGGGGGCGTCCCAGGTGTTGTCGGTGCTGGGGCCTACGTAAGTGATATGCCTTCTAATAATGTTGCAGGTGATCCTAAAACATTCCCGTTTGCTGATGTCACCTGCGTGGTTCTGTGCCTACTGACGCCGTACCAAATAATGCAGTCCAAGACATAACTTCATGGCTTGTAGAAAATAAATTGATGCTAATTCACAGCAAGACTCACTTTTACAGTTTATAACAAAATGGGCAGTTGATTAGTGAGACTGAACAGTTCAAATCCCTAGACGTTAAGATGTATAGTAAGCTGTGGTGGAAAGCCCGTATTCACGATCTCGTTGAAAAACTAAATTCTGCTGCGTTTACCATTGGAACAGTATCTGAAACAAGTGCTAGTTCATTTCGAAAAGTGGTCTCCTTTGCTTCCTTTCATTCGTTTATGACGTATGGTATTATTTTGTGGGATAACTTTTCTGATTCAAAAAGATTATTTTTGGCTTAGAAACGGGCGGTTTGTCCAATATGTGATGTAAGTTGGTGAACCTCTTGTCGACGAATCCTGTTCAGTAGTCTCCGGATTCTAATATTGGCCTGTCACTACATATTCTCTTTAAAGTCGTTTGTTGTTCGCAATATCAGTTCATGCCCAAGAGCTAACAGCTCTCACTTAGATAATACAAGAAACAAATCCAATCTGCATTTGGAACGCATCTCCTTGACTCCTGTGCAGAAACGTGTGCAGTACTCTGCTGCATCTATATTCAATAAGCTGCCGCAATACTGCAAAAATCTTAGCAGTAACCCACGCACTTTCTAGTCCAAACTGAACAATTTAGTCATGGACCATTATTTCTACTCTGTCGAGCAAATCCTGAAGAAGTATAGAAGTTAAGTTAATTCCCATATTGCGCTATTGATCATGCTACTTCAACTCTCGGCCTGTTGTCTGCATATAGTTCACATACGTTTCATTTATATATTGTTACACTTGTATTATAATTTCATATATACTGACTCGTTTCATGACCCTGGAAACTGCTTCTCAATTTCGTCCTACGGAAAATGGCATACAAAACAAAACCAAACAAAATGTAATTGCTTACATTGAAAGAAAACGATATGGCTGTAAGATTTATTTTCACTTCAATGATATGTCATGTCCGTTACTTCTAGCTATGTGCCACAGTGAGAAATAAAATTACCCTCATACTAAAAGATTATCTGTGAGGACGGGGCGTGAGTCGTTTTCGGGTATCTCAGTTTCCCGAGTCTCGGTCCGGCACACAATTTTAATCTGCCAGGAAGTTTCACTCCGCTGCAGAGTGAAAATCTCATTCCTACCCTCATACCTTGGGTCTATCACTTTATCCTTAGTACAGAAAAACGGAGCAACCTCAACGCAATAGTTTTTAATATTAGAGACATTAAAATACTTCCATCTCTGGTCATTCGCTCATGTGGCTGATATAGAAGTCGAACGTAGTTACTTGGCGAATTTCATACCTGTCTTGGACCGTGAGTTCACTTTGAGAAGACCTGCACTATCGACAGCGCGTCCACACCGGACGTCGTTACTTCAGGAGAGCACTCCGCGCTGGTCGCCCACCTTCGGTGCCCCGACGCCTTAACGGAGCGGAAGGCGTGCCAACTTTTTTCCGAGTAACTTGATGCGCCATCCCCGCTAATGGCTTCCTCGGCGCATCCCCTCCCGATTTATTTCCAGCAGTTTGCTCACTATCGTGGACACCTTAACGCTTCTTTTCCCCTCATCAACGTCGCAATAATGGACCAAACGTTCATGCCTGATGGGTTCTCTGATTTTGGTGAAGTGATGGAAAGTAAACAGTGAAAACTGGTGCAAGAATGGGACCATTTTATGGGCACTTTCTCCGGTTAAATCAGGTACTACTTCCAAATATGCAGAGTGAAACAGGTAAAAGTGCAGATACTCTGTTGGTGATAGAGGACGGTATACTGAGTATTACATCGGCACATAGGTCATTTGCTGACTATTAATTACGGCCATTACAAGTAGTATGTGTTTAGCACATCCGAGTACCTGTGGCAAGAGTAAACTATTAATTGTTACTTTCCTCTAGGCAGCAGGTCAGGTATTGCACCATGGATGCGGGGACATAAAGCTGCTATTCTATAGTGACAAGTGGACTCAAATTTTCACTACTGGCCATTAAAATTGCCACACCAAAAATACATGCAGATGATTAACGGGTATTCATTGGACAAATATCTTATAATAGAAGTGATATGTGATTACATTTTCATGCAATTTGGGTGCATACATCCTGAGAAATCAGTACCCAGGACAACCATCTCTGGCTGTAATAACAGCCTTGATACGCCTGGGCATTGAGTCAAACACAGCTTGGATGGCGTGTACAGTTACAGCTGCCCATGCAGCTTCAACAAGATACCACAGTTAATCAAGAGTAGTGACTGGCGTATTGTGACAAGCCAGTTGCTCGGCCACCATTGATCATAACTTATCAATTGGTGAGAGATCTGGATAATGTGCTGGGCAGGGCAGCAATCGAACATTTTCTGTATCCAGAAAGGCCTGTACAGGACATACAACATGCAGTCGTACATTATTCTACTGAAATGTAGGGTTTCGCAGGGACCGAATGAAGGGTAGAGGCACGGGTCGTAACACTTCTGAAATGTAACGTCCACTGTTCAAAGTGCCGTCAATGTGAACAAGAGGTGACCGAGGCGTGTAACCAATGGCACCACATACCATCACGCCCGGTGATACGCCAGTATGGCGATGACGAATACACGCTTCCAATGTGCATTCACCTCGATGTCGCCAAACACGGATGCGACCATGATGATGCTGTAAACAGAACCTGGATTCACCCGAAAAAAAAATTACGTTTTGCCATTCGTGCACCCAGGTTCGTAGTAGAGTACACCATCGCAGGCGTCCCTGTCTGTGATGCAGCCTCAAGGGTAACCGCAGCTATGGTCTCCGAGCTGATAGTCCATGCTGCGGCAAACGTCGTCGAAGTGTTCGTGCAGATGGTTGTTGTCTTGCAAACGTCCCCATATGCTGACTCAGGGATCGAGACGTGGCGGCACGATCCGTTACAACCATGCGAATAAGATGCCTGCCATCTCGACTGCTAGTGATACGAGGCCGTTGGGATCCAGCACGGCATTCCTTATTACCCTCCTGAACCCACAGATTCGATATTCTGCTAACAGTCATTGGATCTAGAACAACGCGAGCAACAATGTCGTGATACGATAAACCGCAATCGCTATAGGCTACAATCCGACTCTTATCAAAGTCGGAAACGTGATGGTATGCATTTATCCTCCTTACACGAGGCATCACAACAACGTTTCACCATGCAACCCCGGTCAACTGCTGTTTGTGTATGAGAAATGGGTTCGAAACTTTCCTCATGTCAGCACGTTGTAGGAGTCGCCACCAGCACCAACCTTGTGTGAATGCTCTGAAAAGCTAATCATTTGCATATTACATCATCTTCTTCCTGTCGGTTAAATTTCGCGTCTTCAACCAGTCATCTTGCTCATGTTGCAATTTTAATGGCCAGTAGTGTAGCAGTGCAGTTGCGGCCATACAGAAAACATCAGGCTGTAAAGTTTGTGACATGGTTATACGAAATCTGTTCGACCCAGAGAAGAAAACAACCAACAAACCGATGTATGTACGTATTAATTTAGCACATACAGGGTGATTTACGATGATATGCAAATATGTTAACACGTTATTCTACGAGTAAAGTTAAATTAAAAAAAAACGTATAAACATAGGTCCGCAAACGTTTAGTTACGGAGTTACGGCTAGTAAAATATTTTGCCTGAAATTTATCAACTTCGCTAATATGAATCTATGGCAAAACTTTACGAGGTTAAAGTAAAGCAGGATTTCCATTTATTTTTTTGTTATTGGTTTGCTGAATCGAATAAAACTTGTCCCAGACGTGTAACTGAAGTAGTTTTCCAGAACATAACAGAGAAGCAAAGATTATTGTAGAAGTAAATTTGTTTACTTCCCATTAAGAATGTAGAAACGTTTTGTCATTGTTGGAAACCGTTCGTGAGGTGTTTCAGTCATTTCCTAACCTTGAAAACAGATAATTTTCTGTATTGTCCAGTGAAATAACATAACAACAACGGTATATTTAAGTGAAACAACATAATAACTGCTGTAACTTGTAGATTATTTATGAAATCGGAATGAACTTCTAATTTACAACAGAGGAATACACCGATATAGTGTTTATTTATAGCAAATGTGATGGTAATGCTACGGCTGCAGTTAACGAATATCGCGTATGTAATCCAACTCGGAGGATTCCGAATGCAAGAACCATTAGCGGAGTATTTCGAATATAACGGGACACAGGTTCCCTACCTGGCGTTCATAATCAGTACGAGCGCTCGATACGCGAAGACGATGATGAGGATATTATGGATGCTGTTCGACGTGCCCTGGTACCAGTACACGACGTATCTATCTATCTATGATTAGGCATGTCACAATCATAGGTATTGCGTACACTGACGTACAATAATCTTCTTCTTTACAATATACAAAACGTGCGTCATTTACATACGGGATATCATGCCTCTTCGCTTGGAATTGTGCAACTGGTTAAATACTAATCGACAGCTACAAAAATTCATTTTATTTACTAAAGAGGTACAGTTCACTCCAGATGGTATAAAAAGTTTACATAACGAGCACGTACAGTCTGAAGCAAGGCCACATGCAGTGCAACGAAATTTCCGGCAGCGATTTAGCATGAATCTGTGGTGTAGTGTAATTGACACACATTTTATTGATCCGTTGATTTTCCCAGGGCGTCTAACTAGCGAGACGTGCGTGCAATTCCATCAAGAAAAATGCCCCGCTTGCTCGACGATGTTCCACTAGCTACGTGATTGCAAATGTATTTTAAACGTGACGGCTCCTCTCCACATTTCACTAACGCCGTTAGTAAACGTTTAAATGAGCATTTTCCCCAGATGAGAATTGGTCGTGGTGCTACACATTTGTTTCCACCCAGATCGCCCGATTTAGCACCAACGTATTTTTCTGTATGGCGATGGATGAACGTTACAGTTTATGACGACAAAGTCCATATACGTGAGGAATTACTTGCTCGCATTATGAATGCCACAGACAAAATTAAGAACAACCCTATGAAACTGAAGCGAGCAACAAAATCTGTTCATACATGTGCAGGTAAATGCATTGAAATCGGTGGAGACATTTTTGACTATTTATTGGGATTATATTGTGAAATTGTACACTGTGCAATTTTCTTAACACTGAGCTTTGTTTTCTTCCGCCTGAAGACGAATTCACGAACTTCTGTTGGAAACTTTGTGCAATTGTCTGGAATTTAAAAAACAAATTGATCAAAATAGTTAATAAATTACAAATGTTACGAAATTACGTCTTCTTTTCTCTGTATGTTCCGAAAACTACTATATTCTCCAGATCAATAAAAACAAAATAAATGGAAATCCTGCTTTAATTTAACCTCGTACAGTTTTGCTGCAAAATTTCAGGCAAAACCTTTTATTAACCGTAACTAAACATTTGCGGACCTATATTTACGTGAACTTTTTTCTTTAGTTTTACTTGTAGAATAACATATTAGAATATTTGCGTATCTTCTTCAATCGCCCTGTATAACAGTATCTGCGCTTATACCTGTCACATCCTTCATGTACAGGGTTTTAAAGAAATTTATTCCAAATTTTGAGTTTTGGTAGTGTGGACCAGAACAAGACAAAATGTACACTAAACATGGGTCTTAAAATGCATATCCTTGAGAGCAATGAGCTCTTGCTTATCTTTGTTACAGTCAGACACATCTCTTCAACCGTGAACTCTTTGCTCTTATCAACGACTTATGAAATGCTGTAAACAAATAAGGACACATTCCTTTCTTACTGTCTATGGGTACAGCATCCAGTGCCGTTTGTATTGTTGCTTAACTGCAGAAAGAAAGCGTATTATTCTACACACGAAATGACAGACATGATCTTCTGTTATGAAGTGTCAGATGGAAGCTACTGTCGGGCCCATGTCCTGTTTGCTAAAAAAATATCCAGAATGCACGATACCATGTGCACAGTTATGCAGACTTTTGCTCTGGCGAACAGACTCTGGCTCCATACCTCCAAAATAAGTGAATCGCGACAGGCCTCACACCATTCCTACCGCTGTTGTGGAGGAGCGAGTGATATCACGTTTATCACGTTGCTGTGCTATGTTTTTCACGACAAGATGAGGGCGATTTCTGGAGTTATTTGATATGCTAATATCTGTTATTTGAAAGGACTGCATCATGTGGCAACGCGCCTGCTGCCACCTAAGGCGGCCAGCCCTGTCCGGCACCACACACAGCCAGCCACACCGCAAGCTGCGGCCCGCTGAGCCCTGAGGTTCGCTAGCTAGCATCTCCTGGGATACAGGGCTCTACCGCTAGTTGGTGACACAAGAGACCACGTCGTGAGTCTGTCGAGCGGTGCGCGCACTGGCGTCTTCTCATTGGCGCTTCTATCTGTAAAACACGGCGCCAAGAGCCCTGCAGCCCTTTCTCTGCCGTTTGCTGCTTCTAATAAACCATACATCGCCGTATGACTTATAGACCTTCTTCAAGATCTCGGAATCTACAGCGATGCCCCGAGAGGTATCACTATCGCACACATCTCTGAACTTGCCCATCAACAAGAACTTTTCCTCCGATTATCCTTCATGCTTCCTGTGTTTGTCAGTACACTCCGTACTTGCTGGAGAAACATTTTGTCGACCTGAGACTTTGTCCTGTGTGTAAAATACATCAGTTTACAAACAGGAAAGATGCCAACCACTAACTCAGTTAACATTTTCCAAACGCTAATGGATCATTTCAGCAATATGGAATTCCTTGGCAATTCTATTAATTCGCTGGAGGTATAACTGCAAGACACCATTTTAGAACGGGTTTATTACTGCAACGGAGCATACTCGATTATTATGGAGCAAGATAATGGGTTATGGTTTGATGGACTCGAGCTCCATGATGTTGCAATAATTAGAGCCGACTGTGTACCAGAAACTGATGAGGTGACCTTTCCTCCAAGCATTTCTTAACAGACCTTGTTACGTCTCTGATATAGTAAAGCTGTGGTTGACTTTTGGAAAAGCAGAAAGAAGCGAAGTTCGCTTTGATTCGTTAAGCAGAAATGTAGCAAAATTACTTCAGTTGCACCGCTGTGCCGCTGGAAAAAGTATGTTCTTCACAATGTCTCAAGACGTAATAATATAAAGGTAACGCTCAGCTAGATTTTACAAAAAAATACTATAGGCTATTTATGAAAAATAAAAAATTCACGGTACTGGTCTTCAAAATGTGACCTTGCAGACAAGCAGAGAAGTTAAATTGAGATGAATCGAAATCATCGTCTGTCATCGATGGCAGGGAGTGCCCTTCTGATAACATTCAGCCGCTGAGTCTTTTATGTTGACATTGGGTGACTTTGTGTTTCGATGAAGATGAAATTATAGTGAGAACAACACATCTCCGAGTCCCCGAGTGGAGAAAATCTCCGAGCTAGCCAGGGATCGAGCCCGAGATTGCTAAAAGACAGTCAGATTCGCTGACCGCTCAGGCAACGAGGCGAAGGAAGTAAAATAATTTCAAGGCAGGCCTCAAATGGCATTTGTATGTTAAAGAAGAGGCAGATGTAGATGCAGATGTAGATGTATAAGTAATTGTCTTTCGGAAAATAACGAAGTTTGTGGCTAGGAGTTATATAAAACATGAAAATGATCCCAACGAGGCCATTTTACGATTTGTTTTAGCGACTGAAAATGTGTACAACACTAGTCCAATCGGATTCACACGGGAGCTACACTCTGGAATACATTTTTCCAAAAGAGTGTTATGAAAATTGTATCTACTGTGCAGTCATTGTCGCAAGTTACTCACAGGTACATAATTCTGCCTACAGCCTCTGCACCAGCAAATACCTAAGCCCCTTTTCGTAGTTTCGTAGTTCTGAAAGAAACTAATGGAGAATCAGGACCGAGAATTGGAAAATATCTTTCTGATCCCCCATACGTTCTTGGGACTTCATCAAGATCTGCTAAACACCCAAAAGGTATTTACAGAACTTTCTTTTCCCAATGTGAGAAAAAGGTCTGTGTTATTATGAGGCTCTAGAGGCGGTCAGTGTGTAGGAACTTTACTCAGCATCGTTTCTGAGAACAAGTAATTTGTTAATCTGATGATAATGTTTAAAATACTTTCTTATTCCTTTCTTAAGTGGTGGCATACACTTTTTATATGAAGCACTCTTTTTCAAAATTTCTCTGGGAAATTAAGGTTTTTTCCAAATGTGAAAAAACGTTCCGAGGCCAACTTGCCTAACTGATTAGGAGCATGGCAGCTCAGAATGTCTGATCAGTACCGTACGTAATCGACTGTTTGTTGCATTATTACTGTACTATGCGCCAGTAACCAGTAAGCTAAAACAAATGAATCAAAAATATTATCCGAAACCAGTTACAAGTTAATTAGGATATGAAATACAAGCTATTGTAAAATAGCATAAATTTCCGTTTTTGAAACAGTTACATTATTAACACATCAAAGAAACTCAGTTCACATTCAAGTATAATATACTCCATGGTAGGCCTAAATCTCCTGAGTCAAGGTAGAAGATGCTGCATGACCAAAGAAGTATGGCTTAATTGTGCATATGTTATATGTCTAGTTCGAAAATTCTGTGTCTGAAAGCTTAACAATACGTACCAACTTTACTTAACAGGTTCTACAACACTAAATTAGGCAGAGCGCAAAATACTTACAAATACAGCACAAAACACAGCCTCGAGTAAAAAAAAAAAAAAAAAGGAGGCAGGAAATGGCAGAAACTGTTTATCTCTTTATGACAATCTCAAGCGCTTGTTCCTTCATATGATTCTAAAATGAGTCACTAACTGATGTACCAACCAAAGCATATAACGTGTTTCTATGTAGTCTATCCTCTGGTTACAACACTCTCCCCTAAATGCCACCTAATAAACGAGATATTTATTGATGACTGAGACTGAAGTCGTGTTGAAACTCTCTTGAAGTGGCGTGGTAATAACTTCAGTGAATAGCCGCTTATATACGCTATCTCAACTATCATTTTCTCTTCCACATTTTTCTTATTACAAAAATGTTTGAAATTGCCTCTCTACTACATTTAGAAAGGTGCACGGTGCTCACAGTCTTAAGGACTCCCAGTGTCACGACATGCGTCGCTCCCTAACGTATCTGCATATTTCAAAACTCAAGCACTAATGAAGTGAATTCATGCTGTTTTCTTTGTCCATTGAACCACTTCGCAGTAGATCAGGTTATTCACATTGTAATATCACTAAATATTTCCAAATTGCTTTCATTAGCTGTTTTTAATGTCGAGGAAATTGTTTATTGATTCATATATTATCCGATATTTATCAAGCGAAATACTGCAACGTTCTTTGTGAGTTGAACTTCATAGCCGTATGGCAGCTTATTTACGTTGTAATACCTGTAAAAGTTTGCATACTGATTTCATTAATGCATATAAAATCAAGTCTATGTTTTGTCCATTGATTTCATATAAATTCCGTTTTAATTAAGTGTAGTAATGCCACATTCTCAATTAACAAACCAAGTGGCCGCCGCTCTGCTTATTATGTTGTAATATGAACACTTGGTTCCGAACTGTTTACGTTAACTGTTTATAATATCGTGGAAGTGTTTAGCTTATAGACCTCATATAAATTCGGATCTAATTAAGTGAATTGGTTCCGCTTCCTTTGCGCAACGAACCATGAAGTGGTTGGTAAGATTATTCACGTTGTAGTACCAGTGAATTATTTATAGTATCCTAGAAAGTTTTTTTATGAATCTCATAGAAATTACTATTTAATGGGATTTTTGCCACCTTCTTTCTATATTGACAAGTAGGGGCGTAGTTCGGTTTGGGACTTGGTAGAATGTGAGTAAAGGATTTGTAACTCCTGTGGATGCAATGCATAGTGCTTCGCAAGCTTCTATACTATTTAGTATTAACAAACTATTACTGAAAGAATGCAATCTCCTGGTATAAAACAGCATCAATCGTCTCACTGAACTCTTAAATACCTGACGCTAAGGATATGAGGGACGGAAGCTTTAGGAAAGGTTTTGAAACTATCTTTATTGTTTGTTAGATGTCCCTACGTTCTCCCGTTATCCATTACTGTGTGACATTAGTTGGTGTAATTTGCGCGTAGTGAGCCACACTCCTACAAGATATACAGGGTGTTCATTTTATCTGATAAAATTGATATTTTTTTTCACTGAATAGATTGAAATATCTAGTACGGTACTCGTCAGATGAAAAAATAAGTTATAACTCCGGTTCGTCTCGGAGGGGGCATCCAACTATACCACACTCGATCCCCCATCTCAACTCGTGCGTAGGTGGCGGGGCACAACTTTGAAATCTGCAATGAGAACCCCAGTTTTTGTTGCACAGTACGAAAAAATCTAGATACGTTTTGTCTGAAGCATTTTCTTCGTTTCGCCACTTACGGTCCTATAATCGGAGGAATAGAAATGGGTACACAATCATAATTTAAGACACGCTGCTCAGTGGCCCTTGAATACCCAATGGTACCTGGGACTCCGCCTCCATGCTGTGAGGATAGGACAGGCCAGTATTACACAACTTCTAATTGGAAACCCAATTCGCAACGTTATATTCCTACGACATATCGAACAGGGGAGTACTCGACGCGCCATCTTGGCCGTGTAGCGAACTAGGACGTATCATAACGGGCAGTACATTACGACCGGAGGTTACGTATCGTGCAGACGTGGAACACATAGCGGCTCTAAACATTACAATACTTGCACACTCACCTATAATTTGGGGAACAGGCGTACAAATGGATTACGAATGCTGAAGCCACAAAAGAAAAAAACTGGAATTGTCCTCATTTAATGAGAATTTAGAAGAAATGTTGAGGTCGCTGTTGTATGCCGAGCGTTTTACAGACAAAACTCGTTATCGTTCGTTCTTTTACAAGGCTGTGAACGTCTTTATGTTTCATGGTTTGGTACTAGGCGGCAAAAGGAAACGAATCTAACGTGTTACAGGAGTGGATAATGAAATAAATATCATGCATACCATGTGTAACTGCACCAAGAACGTCAAGGCGCCAATTTCCGAAATCGGTAGCGTTTTGTAAAGGAGTACGTCAACAAATGCAAAAGACCCCCTGTTCTTTGCCGAGGTATTACTTTCTTATTAGCCTGCATTCACAAACCATGGTAGTGTGAACAGGCATAATATTCATTACTAGAGTGTAGACAATTCCCACTGGTTACGGCGTATTCTATGGACGACACGTTGAGTGGACGCAAGTGACAGACTTTTTGGGAATAGGAATTACAGGTGCTACTGCTGGATGTTTTCCTGGACTTTCGACAATGTATGCGGTTTCAGCATGACGGTTGCGGAGCGCTTTAAGCAAATGAAGCAAGGGAGTTATAGACCGTGTTGGCGCTGATGGGTGGATAGGCAGAAGTGGCCCTGTTAACTGGGCCGCTAGGTCGCCTTATTTGACGCCACTGGATTTCCATCTGTGGGGATATTTAAAAGATAAGGTGCAACAACAAGTGCCAACAGGCCGTAAAGATAAAGTCGACTGCAACACAAACGAGTGTTCTGACATTATGGCAGATAATTTTCTTTCCTGTGTATGGTTATTTGAAAAGAGGATCTTGGCACTAAAACGTTTGATCACTCACTCTATTGGAAAAACAGAGTACCGTTCGCCTCGAGCCACGGCCACAGTGGCTCTGCAGCAGTCCCCTATGTGTCGGAGGAATGCAACGCCGCGAATGGGGTTCGCAATTAGAAGTTCTCAAAGACAGACCCATCCTATCTTCGAAGCATGGAGGGGTGGTCACACATGCCACTGGATATTCAAGGACAATTCGATAGCATGTCGTAAATTACGATTGCTTAACCGGTTGTATTATAGGCCAACTGTGGCCAAACGAAGAAAATACCTCAGAAGGAACGTATGTAGATGCCGCCGTAGAATCGTAATCTGCAATAGAAAACGGGATTCCCATTGAAGCTCTCCAAGTAATCCCACGCCGCACACGCATAGGGCAGGGTGGCGATTCTAGTCTGATATCATTCGATGTTCCCCTCCGACACAAATAAATTGGAATTTTTTTAATTCGATGTGTAGCTTTCAAGGTATTTCAATGTCTTCAGTTAAAATGAACACCCCATATAATGACGGCTACGTGACTTTAGTCCTGATGCATCTGATCTTGTGGAGTCCCAAATGGCCTCCAAGGAAGGAATCATGAAAGTACCAAAAAAAAAAAATGGAGTGAACAAACTTCACATGCAAACCGTTGCTAACTTCGGCAGATCTTCCATCCTGCTACAAACTATCTCCTTCTAATCAGCAGACGTCTCAAACTGGTTCTGAAAGGAGGACCTGTCTGTGTTTAAGGTCGGGTATATCGGCCAGGACACCACAAACAGGATTCAGAGACGATGAGTGGCAACCTTCCCACCCGTAGCTCGTCGGCGGCATCGTGGAACACACGACTAAGTCCTTCGGCCACCTCTTAATGTGCTTAACTCTAAAGCGGAATATGCCCGTCTGGCCATCCTACTGGTCTTTCTAAGTCGTACTAACATCCAAGTTAATACTTGGCTGTCCTCAAGATAGAATTTGAATTTCTCAAGGGTCAAGACAACGCCGAAGGTCTTACATTTGTAATCGGAATACTTTAATTAACCAGCAATTAAACTCTTCGAGACGTAGCAATGGGACGCCTTTCTCACGTACATTCCTGTAAAAAGAGCAGAAACGTGACGCCAGCATTAGACGCGTCAGTCTGGACAATGAAGCCTTTCTTGAAGGCCACTATGGTCAAGGCTGGGGAATTACTTAGGGTATTTTAATAGCCTCAAAAGCAGCCTGCCAGCACTACTCTCAAACAAAGGTCTCTTACTTTTTCTTCATAAACTATCATGAGGGGTGTCGGGCTGAGCAAAATTAGGAACACATTTCCTAAAATAATTTGCCATGCCGATCAGTCCAGCTACCCCCTTTCTACTCCTTAGGGGAGGAAAACGTCGTATAGCCAAAGTAAGATCCTGATCAATTGTAATCCCATCGCCGGCCGGAGTGGCCGAGCGGTTCTTGGCGCTTCAGTCTGGAACCGCGCGGCAGCTACTGTCGCAGGTCCGAATCCTGCCTCGGTCATGGATATCTGTATCGTCCTTAGGTTAGTTAGGTTTAAGTAATTCTAAGTTCTAGGGGATTGATGACCTTAGAAGTTAAGTCCCATAGTGCTCAGGGCCATTTGAACCATTTGAACGTACTACTTAATCTAACATAAACAAACGGTAAGGACGGCAAACCCACCCATGCCCGAGGGAGGATTCACAGCTCCAATGGGGGAAGACGCGCGGAGCGTTACAAGACGCCTGAGACTGCTCGGCTACCCTCCGCGCCCCCCGCAAACAGCTTCTGGATTGAATTGAGTACATATGTACGCAATGGAAGAATTGTTAAGATCGAGAACGCGATAACAGCAACTAGAAGGCTTAGGAAAAAGAACTCTGCTCGCCACACTGGTGTCACCAGTTAGCTCTTGGACCTCGTTCGGCGGGGCACTCGCACATGAGATGATCCCCTCTTTCACATCAGAAACAGCCTCGGTGTCCCGAAGAACTTGGGCATGGATTCTAGCTCTTCGCGTCGGTCACGCTGCTCGTCAGCGAACCTGACAGCCTCCATGGAGGAAATCTGTTGGCTCAACTCAGGAAAGGTGGTAATCCGCGAACGATGCTCCGATCTCATTCCCTGCATAATATTTGAAACACTATCATGTTCCGTGACTTCAGTCTGTAAGGCGGTGACATCTGTGCGAACGCTCGCAGTATTCTCCGCCGAGGTTTCGTAAGATGCTTGTACCTGCCAATAATGTTCACAGTGCAGTTCATTACGAATGCAGGGCTATACGTTCAGTTGCATTATACGATCCCTCAAGTCTCTCAAGATGCCTGAAGTACTTCGCAAAGCACTCCACACAACAACCCTCGAATCAATGGATATAATAAACTAAGTGTAACAGAATGTGAAAATTGTAAGCCGTCGGCACGGTTAACACCACATCTTCTCAACCTGGGCCATCTGGTCGATGGATAGTTCCGAAATATTCTGAAACAAATGCATGATCGGATATGGTAACTTAGGAAACAATTAGTGGACTGACCTATTCCAAACTTAAACTTTCATGTCCTCGATAGCCTAATCCAATCAAGTCGCTGTCGGACTACTGTTCTCTATGGCGCTCGCCTCCCCATCCAAACCCCGTGTGCTTGCGCAAGCTTGCAACTCCTCCACCGTACCGAGCAAATTATTAACCGCATTTCCATGTCCACTATTAAGCTGAAGATGCTTGGAATGGCGAGACGTTTGTCCCTATGTACTAGTTGTGCCTCAATCCTACATCTCTGTTTACGGGTAGGTGGACTAGCCTCGAGACAGTGGATAGTGCGATACAATTTGCCCAAAGTTTAAGAGAAAGTAGAAACACCAGCCTTTACCACGCCAATGATGTCAGGAGAAATATGATCAGGACTGCTGAACGATGCAAGTAACCTTACTGCCAGTTGCAGAAAGCCGCCCTCAGTCGACTGTTGCTGTAATTTGAACTCATACTGAAATCGCTCCCGTTTCAAACAGGCCAGGCCAAGGCAATCTCTGTGCTCCATTTCTCTGTCTTCCTTTTATTTAAACAATCCGTTTAAGTTTAGGAACAATGATTAACAGAATTCAGATTTAAAATAATGAATGATGTCGACGAGGGAAGAAAGCTCTCTCTCTTTCTCTCTCTCTCTCTCTCTCTCTCTCTCTCTCTCTCTCTCCTCGGCCCCCACCCCCAATCCACGAACCTCCACACCCCCTTAACAAGTAAATAACTAACCTGGCTCTGCTTTATCAGTCGAACTCTTACGAAATTCGTGGAAGAGCTAGACCACATGTTATGACGTGCTAAGTGATTCACATTTATTAAACAATTTTTAAAAAAATAATAGTAGTAAAACACAATGATGGCAAAATTACACCAGAATAAACCAATGGTGGTGAACTACAGAACCAAGATTTAACCAGGATAGCCAAATGATACCAGGCCAATAATAGTTTTGAATTACACACGCAATGTTTAAAATAGTTTTAAGAGACCTCACAGATTTAAAGCAAATATTTATGAAGGCCAAATGTAACAATACTAACACAAATTAAGTACATGTAAAATGTTTAAACCACTTTACACGTTCCATGATAACAGAATGCTTTTAATGAGAGATCAATATTTTTACAGAGCAATTTTAGTAACTGGTAATGTGTTTAAGTAATTTAAGTATCCCAAATTAACAGAATGTTTTTAAACCATAGATGAAAATTTTTGAAAATCAAATATAATAACGACTAGCACAAATTTAGTAAGAAGTAAAACGTTTAAACGAATTTAAATGTCTAAGCTGACAGAATGGTTTTCAGTTATAGGCCAAAAGTTTACATGATACCCTAACAGAGCTGATTAATTTAATACAAGATCCTTAAAAGGTCAAATGTAACAAAGCCGATCACCAGTTTAGTAACGCGTAAAATGTTTAAACAATTTTAAATACCCAAGTTAACAGAATGGTCTCCTTTTTCCACTTTACCTTTTGTAAAGTATTATAGTAAAACTGGAAAACCATAGATGTTATAACACTGTACATATGATAATATATATATAACGTGCTCTACTATAGCATATGACGTATTTGTTAATACATCGGTATTGTTTTGTTTTATGGACTGATGTGCACAACTCATTTAATAACCTGACGTAATATTTTATAGCCTGAGCTGTGTACGATAATTTCTGGTATTACATGTAGTATGACATGTTATATGGGTTTCGACCCACTGATCTTAATAAGACAACGCGTATGAGAACAATGAACATAATATGCGAAGTGAATATGGCGGCAGTAGTTTACCTAATTTTACGACCGTCCACAGATGGCTTTTTAAACATCTTTGGTTATATCACAACAGCTCTAACTGTACTATGAGAGGATATCTTTTTGTTAGTGTCAGCTAGTAGACGTAACGATGTACAGTAGAGTATTGTTTTTGTGCCACCTATGCTCAGAAGTTAGATGTATTCTTGCCCACATGTACCAGTGACATACTGTAATGTAACATGAAGATGTATGTTTCAGATACACAAGTAACGTGGGTTATATAGTATATTTGTATGTGTGAGGTTGTAGACAATTGATTTATAAACCAATGTCACCATTTTTGAACGTATTATTTGTGCTTGAGAATGACCAAAGGCGAATACTGTCCAATCATATAATAAAAAGGAAACCGCCTACGTGCACCATGTTTCCATTCTCAAAACATGAGGTTTTAGTTGCTGAACCGTCTGGGTTTTGTACTGCAAGTGTAAAATAGTGCGGAAACTTTCCGTACTGTTCACCTTTGGATGAACAATTTTCGTGGCACTACATAAGTACTAGCAAGACCCGGGGTGCGTGCGTAATGGTCAGTTACAGAAACAGCAACCTCATCAACAGCTTCCACCGTTATAGGACGCCTTCGTCTGCGAGATGCCGCACCTAGCTCAGCCGTGGTTTAGAATTTCATTATTATCTTCTTTGCACCATTTAACGATATTGGGCTTCTCCTAAGGTCTTTCAGTAGGCGATACTCTCTCAGCGCAGCACTGAAACTGCTACTGTTGCCATAAACCCGTTTCACTAACAGCGCATGGTCTCTCTTATCTGTAGCCATACTGTTCACTCACGTTACGCCTTGGCAGATGGCAGTGCGTGTGTTACACCGTTACACAATCAGTGTACAAAAATAAAATGGTTCAAATGGCTCTGAGCACTATGGGACTTAACATCTGAGGTCATCAGTCCCCTAGAACTTAGAACTACTTAAACCTAACTAACCTACGGACATCACACACATCCATGCCCGAGGCAGGATTCGAACCTGCGACCGTAGCAGTTGCACGGCTCCAGAGTGAAGCGCCTAGAACAGCTCGGCCACTCTGGCCGCCAATCAGTGTACATAATACAGATTTGCACTGGTGGACACATCCAGCGTATGTAGGTTCCGCATTAACGTAACACCATATATACCAAGTTCCGCTAATATATTATAATTAGAGGTCACACTGGATCTCAGTAAGTTCCTAAACTATTATTAGAATCACGGGGTACAATTGTACTCAAGTTATATTTCAAAAATATAAGTAATAATTATCAGTGGGTATCATCAGCTGAAATACACATGTGACCACACCCAACCACCAGATGACTCGACCAGTAATTGAAATATACTCCTGGAAATTGAAATAAGAACACCGTGAATTCATTGTCCCAGGAAGGGGAAACTTTATTGACACATTCCTGGTGTCAGTTACATCACATGATCACACTGACACAACCACAGGCACATAGACACAGGCAACAGAGCATGCACAATGTCGGCACTAGTACAGTGTATATACACCTTTCGCAGCAATGCAGGCTCCTATTCTCCCATGGAGACGATCGTAGAGATGCTGGATGTAGTCCTGTGGAACGGCTTGCCATGCCATTTCCACCTGGCGCCTCAGTGGGACCAGCGTTCGTGCTGGACGTGCAGATCGCGTGAGACGACGCTTCATCCAGTCCCAAACATGCTCAATGGGGGACAGATCCGGAGATCTTGCTGGCCAGGGTAGTTGACTTACACCTTCTACAGCACGTTGGGTGGCACGGGATACATGCGGACGTGCATTGTCCTGTTGGAACAGCAATTTCCCTTGCCGGTCTAGGAATGGTAGAACGATCGGTTCGATGACGGTTTGGATGTACCGTGCACTATTCAGTGTCCCCTCGACGATCACCAGAGGTGTACGGCCAGTGTAGGAGATCGCTCCCCACACCATGATGCCGGGTGCTGGCCCTGTGTGCCTCGGTCGTATGCAGTCCTGATTGTGGCGCTCACCTGCACGGCGCCAAACACGCATGCGACCATCATTGGCACCAAGGCAGAAGCGACTCTCATCGCTGAAGACGACACGTCTCCATTCGTGCCTCCATTCACGCCTGTCGCGACACCACTGGAGGCGGGCTGCACGATGTTGGGGCGTGAGCGGAAGACGGCCTAACGGTGTTCGGGACCGTAGCCCAGATGGTTGCTAATGGTCCTCGCCGATACCCCAGGAGCAACAGTGTCCCTAATTTGCTGGGAAGTGGCGGTGCGGTCCCCTACGGCACTGCGTAGGATCCTACGGTCTTGGCGTGCATCCGTGCGTCGCTGCGGTCCGGTCCCAGGTCGACGGGCACGTGCACCTTCCGCCGACCACTGGCGACAACATCGATGTACTGTGGAGACCTCACGCCCCACGCGTTGAGCAATTCGGCGGTACGTCCACCCAGCCTGCGCTTGCCCACTATACGCCCTCGCTCAAAGTCCGTCAACTGCACATACGGTTCACGTCCACGCTGTCGCGGCATGCTACTAGTGTTAAAGACTGCGATGGAACTCTGTATGCCACGGCAAACTGGCTGACACTGACGGCGGCGATGCACAAATGCTGCGCAGCTAGCGCCATTCGACGGCCAACACCGCGGTTCCTGGTATGTCCGCTGTGCCGTGCGTGTGATCATTGCTTGTACAGCCCTCTCGCAGTGTCCGGAGCAAGTATGGTGGGTCTGACACACCGGTGTCAATGTGTTCATTTTTCCATTTCCAGGAGTGTATTTGTCATAACTGCTGGCCGCCTTGAGGTTGACATAAAGTCAACTGTCACACACAATTTTGATGTCTGATTTCATGTGGATATGTCCGCCGCCCGACTAAGTTCGTCCAGACCATGGGTGCGACCTTTTTGAACTTCGTCCAGGAAACTCATATATCTTGAGCGCGGGCATAATTTGACTCCACACTTACAGTGAGGTATCGAATTAACGAGACATCCGGTCTTTTCATCATTGTGAAATGCAAAGCCTTACTGTCTGTTAGGCACCACAAACGGAAAGGACTACCAACGTACTGTTAACCGCTACGTGTCACTGTTGTTCATTACAGCATACACAAAGAGCGATACTAATTGGATTGAATTAAATATCAACGAAATCACATCGTAAAACAATGAACAAAAATAATCATTTACGAGCGTCACAACCTGTAATAAATATTTTTCGGTTGTTCCACTTTTTTGTATAAAATGTGGGGAGCTCGCAAACGGATTTGGTGAGTGATTTGCAAGTCTGATTTCTGTCACAACGCTTAGGCGCTTCACAAATGATACATGCTTTCTTATATAACTGCATTATAGTTTCAGTTGTAAGACGTGTATACTTCTATTGTCTATTGTCTATTAATGAGAGATGTTTATATTTTATTAATAGGATCAGGTAGGATTAATTAATACTTGTCACGTTGAAAATAATTGTGGTAGCATGGCATGTGTGCACCAAAATATTGTTGGCAGGAGATTCTGCACATTGATCTAATTTTAAAAACGGCGGGAGAGAACGCGTATGGATTCATGTTAAGAAAGGAGCGGGAAAGACCGCGCATTGATACATTTTGTAATGGTAGCAGGTGTTGTCTGCACCAGAAAGCATTGTTGGCCGGAGAGACCGCATCTTAGCGTTCGTAAGATGTCAGTAGTAAGCGAGATGTGAAGCGAGTCGGTAGCACGTCTGAGGCGAGAGGAGCGGTGTGCCTGCCAGCCACCAGCTATGATTTACAAGAGATTATAAACGGATGTAAAGAGACATTGGCTGACTATTATCATAAGAGGAACTAATATTATTGAGAAACTCAAGACTACTGAAGGTATGTTTGCGCAATGCTAGTTGTAAGATTATTGTAAAAAGAAAGTCCCATTTGAACGTTTGTAAAATTATTTCATTCTGAATATAATAAATTTTTGCCAGCAATATTGCATTACTGATTATAATCCACCCCAAAAACGATCAGCGTAACGCTTTGCAAAATTTTACTGTTGTCAAGAAAAAGTTTAACTATGAAGTACGTAACTTCAGTGAAATCAATCACAGAATGACGTCAGTTGTGCTATTACAGAATAACGTCAGCTTTGGTAATAAATACAGCCACTTATTATGACAGCCCACCAGCAGCTAAAAATACAGCCACTTATTATGACAGCCCACCAGCAGCTAATAGAGTATAGTAAGGCAGAGTATCTATATTCATGTCGCAGTTCGATGTAGGAGTTCGATGGCGATCCAGTAACAGTAAAAAAAGCTAAGAAACAGTTTTGGGTTACTGCAGGTAACGACTGAGGGCCACGACGACGACACATTCTATGTTTCGCGAAATATCCAGAAAATCACTTTTAATAAGCAGCATTTAAATTTTTGTGCGAAGATTGAGAGAGAGAATTAATTTCAAAGGCAGGATTTCGTTTGTTATTATTAAGCAAGAGATAGACATTATAACGAAAGGTTTCATAGATTATTGTAGAAGGGAAGGTTGCGTAACAAAAGAGATATAGAGGAGACGGGAAGGCTACAAAGTGAACGGAGACACTAATAAGAATGGAGATGCCACGGTTGCGGTATTTTAGTCTGACATTTCTGATGGACGTTCCACAATCACTAAGGAGATGAAAATCAGATCTTCACCCAATGAGACAAAACCTAGAAATGTATGTTTTTATCGGTATTAACTTAATTTTATGTGTGCATGCGAACCATTTCGTTTCTTAGTGTGGCCTTCACAGCTGCAATATGATCCAGCTGAATTATCCTGCTCTTACTGTCAAACGTTTAAATAAACCGAAACCTGCTAGTCATTTGGAACATGTCGAAAAGCGCTTATTCGTTGAAGGGACGGTCAAATGGTATTCTACTGTGCACCCTCTGAAACGAATCGCTAGAGCTGAAAGAGCTCTTCGATTTTCAGACAGTTACTACTAAATGGCTCAGTCAGGCCGTCAGGTGCTAGGGAGGTGACAATTGTGTGTTGTGTTCAGTCGCTGGTGGTTATTTCAAAAATGAAGATGGTCCCCTGACGGTCGCCTCCATTAGTTTAAGCACTTAGCTATTAACTGAAATACACATGGAAAAAATCGCAACACCAAAAAGAAGTTGTGCGACATAAACGAAAGTTCGTAGGCGTGTTTCTACATCTGAAACATGATGTCTATTCAAATTTCACACCATTCGCAAAAGACTGATGCTGTTGGCGGCACTATGTGAATACAAATCACGTTTGTTTCAGGTGTGCGCTGTAACAGTTATGAGCGTTAGTCACCACTGCGATTGGGCGTTGAGAGTTGATGTTAGTCAAGAGTACCCTTAAGGCGGAAAAGACATCATTGTGAATAACTTACTGACTTCGAACGCTGTCGTGTAATAGGCCTACGAGAAACTGGATGTTCCTTCTGCGATATTACAGAAAGACACAGGAGGAATGTAGCAACTTAACATGATTGCCTTCGGGGTTGGTCATGAGAATGTACTGCCGCAAGAAGCCACGTGACAAGACCGTCGTGTTTCGCAAATGGCGCTGGCGCATCGTACTGCAACTGTAGCAGCAGTAAGAGCAGCAGTTCGAGATGTCATCATGACACTTTGTTCAATTACAGGCCACATGTCCTGTAGGTACACATTACACGCCTTTAATGCAGTGGTTTAGATTGCCTTCTGCATCCTCAAGCCGTTGATCATTGCTGGTTCTTCCACCTTTGGGGCAGTTTCTCATCCCTAGGACAGGAGTGTGCCCTGATCCTTTATCTGTTCATCTGCCCTCTTTGACAAGGTCGTTGGCGGAATGAGGGTGACTTCTTATGCCAAAGTCTTCGGCCGCCAATGCTGATTATTGATCAAATTTTAAGCAGCTGAGGGATTCGAACATGGGAACGAACACGTTTTACTTGTTTATCACAGACGCTACCTGTACACCACGGATTACTGGGCTGTAAATCATTTCTGCATGTTGCTTTCAGTGACGCAGCTCAGATGCTCGACCATTTTCGCCTTCCAACGGAGCTGATGAACACGTATTCATTAAACTGATCGACTACTGCCAATGAGCATTTCGATTACAATGGAGAGTGTCAAGTATTTCAGAAGTGACTGACTTCGTTGCACCACGGGGCAGTCCAGTTAGAATATATACGAGGGTGAGTCGAATAAAAACCTTAAATTTGTAACACAAAAATCGAAATTTCATCTCGTTATCCAGTAAGTTGGTAAGTGTGCAACAAGCAGCGTGCACAATGGCCTGTAGGTGGCAGCATAGTGCAGATGCACACATACGTCGCAGTATCAGTATAAAAATGGCCGCCCCACTTGCGACTTGCGTCAGGGAAGAACAGCGTTCAGTTATTCGGCTTTTGCGTAGTGAAAGTGTGAAACCTACTGAAATTCATAAACGAATGAAGGTTCAGTATGGTGATGCATGTTTTTCACAGCAGTAAGTCTATGATTGGAGTAGGAAGTTCGCAAATGGTGTGAATTCAGTGGAAGAAGCCTCTCGTTCAGATCAGGCACAATGAATTGTGCCTCCACAGATAATTGCAGCATTTGAAGCCATAGTGAAGGAAAACCAGCGAGTGACACTGAATGACATTGCAGCATGTCATGTGTCAGCAGACCACATTGTGGCCGGTCGCAGTGGCCGAGCGGTTCTAAGAGCTGCAGCCTGGAACCGCGCGACCGCTACGGTCGCAGGTTCGAACCCTGCCTCGGGCATGGATGTGTGTGATGTCCTTAGGTTAGTTAGGTTTAAGTAGTTCTAAGTTCTAGGGAACGGATGACCCAAAAGCTAAGTCTCATAGTGCTCAGAACCATTTGAACCACACTGTGTCTGCGAGATGGGTGCCATGACAGCTGACTCCTGAAATGAGAGAATTACGTGTCGATGCTTTGTTGGCGCTTTGAACGAGAAAGTGATGGCTTCCTTGCAAGAATCGTTACTGTGCACGAAACCTATGCTCACTTCCAACAACCGGGAACGAAAAGAGCGAGCAAGGAAACCAAAGAAGATTCGAACCGAACCACCAGCAGGGAAGATTATGCTGACTCTCTTCTGGGACGAAAAAGGGGTCCTTTTTGGAGCATTACATGCCTAGAGGGACCACTGTCACCAGTGCATCATACACAGATCGCCTAAAAAATCATCTGTAGCCTGAAGTCAAATCAAGGCAACGTGGATTGCTGTCAGCAGGTGTCCTTTAGCAACATGACAATGACAGGACCCACTCTGCCCGTACAACAGTTGCAACAATTACAGACCTGCAGTTTGAGTGTCTTCCTCATCCACCATATTCACCAGACCTTGCCCCAAGTGATTTCCATATGTTTGGACCACTCCAAGACGAAATGGGAGGAAAGAAGTACCATTCTAATAGAGAGGTACGGTGGTTGCGGACTACCATTAAAAAAAAAATGTGAAGGAATTTATGCACTTTGTAAGCGCTGGAGGACTTGCATTGAGCGTAGGGGAAACTGTGTAAAAGTGATACAGCTCTGTACCACTTCTGCACAGTTAACAATATCTAAAAAAATATTTAAGGTTCTTGTTTGACTCAACCTCTTAGCATTTGTGATGTGTGTTGCGCAAGGCATGGCCACACTCTGTTAACGTAGTTGACAGGTAGCAGGTAGCACAGCGGAAATAAGCACAGCGGAAATAAGCACAGCGGAAACAATACAGAACGGTAATCCGAGGGACGTGGAGTCGACTATCTACATGGAGTTCTTTTTTCTTTTTTCAGTGTTTACATTACTTACACTACAAATGAACATAAATAACGCTCAAAATACTGTTTTATTAATATTTGCATAAAAAAGCATGAAAATGAATGACAAAGAAAGTTTTTGGATTGCAAAAAAATATCCAGGAATGAGCTGTAAGGCGATCAAGAGAACATCATATATAAAAGTAGATTATTTATTTTAGAGTTGGTGATTTACACGTACTGTAGTGAAATTCATCGTATTAACAGTGCATGCATTAATTGTACCGGCATCTTGCACACTTTATAAACGCCGAAATTTTTACTTGTTTGTCTGTTGTAAAGTTTCTGCAGAGAAACACCCTTAGCTTAAGTCACAAAAACGTTCTCTTTCATAGCACAGTTTAGCAGCAAATCACGCGTAACGCATCATTCCGCCAAGTATTCGTGAGGATCGCTGGTGCTGTTCTATTGAAGTGTTTGGGTGCTCTCTTCCCGAGATGTGATTTCTTTATCTCTCTCGAAGAGCCGATTTTACCTGCACTTGGGATCCTATTGTTCGAGTGCAATTGCCGAGGCTGCACGAAGGTCAAAATTAACTAACTGAATAAGAAGTATGTATGGTTTAATTAAAATCCCTTCTTAAGAAGCCACTTGCAGTGTCCTCGTAGACGTTGTAAGTAAACCCCTTTTTTGAAAATTGATTTGCCGACCTAACGATTTCTTTTCTTTTCTTCTTCACAATACATTGAGAATTATTTCGGTTTATTTACAGTATAAATGAGGTAAAAAATGAAAAAAACTTTTTTATCAGGGCTAACACCCCACGACCCTCGCATTACCGTTACGTTTGGAGTACGCATTAGGAGTGATTTAAAATGGAATGATCATATAAAGTTAATCGTCGGTAAAGCAGATGCCAGACTGAGATTCATTGGAAGAATCCTAAGGAAATGCAATCCGACAACAAAGGAAGTAGGTTACAGTACGCTTGTTCGCCCAATGCTTGAATACTGCTCAGCAGTGTGGGATCCGCACCAGGTAGGGTTGATAGAAGAGATAGAGAAGATCCAACGGAGAGCAGCGCGCTTCGTTACAGGATCATTTAGTAATTGCGAAAGCGTTACGGAGATGATAGATAAACTCCAGAGGAAGACTCTGCAGGAGAGACGCTCAGTAGCCCGGTACGGGCTTTTGTTAAAGTTTCGAGAACATACCTTCACCGAAGAGTCAAGCAGTATATTGCTCCCTCCTACGTATATCTCGCGAAGAGAACATGAGGATAAAATCAGAGAGATTAGAGCCCTCACAGAAGCATACCGACAATCCTTCTTTCCACGTACAATACGAGACTGGAATAGAAGGGAGAACCGATAGAGGTACTCAGGGTACCCTCCGCCACACACCGTCAGGTGGCTTGCGGAGTATGGATGTAGATGTAGATGTAGATGTAGATGTACTGTCTCAGTTGCGCTAGCCGCTGCCTGGTAACTATGCTAACACCAATTAGTCGTCCATCGACAGACCAGCTTATAAAAATACTGATTTTTTTGTAAACTCTGGGTCATATGGAGGTCATACGGTCACTTTCATTTCTGGCTAAGGGGTCTTCATGAACGAAATCGGTGGTAGTACTAGGCGCGGTCCCCTTGTCGGTTCCGACCATCGAGAAAGCGGTTCTGTGTTATCCGCCTCCACGTGGAAGAGGAAGTAATTGCAAAACTGGAAGAGTATTTTAACCGTTGGTGCCAATTTGGGAAAGTAACTGTGCAGTCCTTAGGCATAGGCTGCTCTCAGACCAGCGCAGTGCCACGTAACAGCATCAAGAAGGCACTGAGCCGTGCGCCAAGGTAAAGTGGTGGTGGTGGGGGTGGTTAGTGTTTAACGTCCCGTCGACAACGAGATCATTAGAGACGGAGCGCAAGCTCGGGTTAGGGTAGGATTGGGAAGGAAACCGGCCGTGCCCTTTCAAAGGAACCATCCCGGAATTTGCCTGAAGCGATTTAGAGAAATCACGGAAAACCTAAATCAGGGTGGCCGGAGACGGGATTGAACCGTCGTCCTCCCGAATGCGAGTCCAGTGTGCTAACCACTGCGCCACCTCGCAGCCCAACACCTCCAGAAGGCTAGAGTTCAGCGCGTCCTGTCAACACTGACTTAAGTAGCTACCAGTTGTTTGTGGAACCCAGTTCTGTCGCAGACTTCGAGAGCATCAGTACTGAGTAACTGGAAGACGATAGTTGGCCTTCATTCTGCGAGTAGTAATAGTGGATAAAGTAATTGCCACGTAGGAGGCACAGGAAACACATCAAGCCACTTCATAACGAGGAATTGTCTTTCTTACCTTCTAGAAATTTAGAGAGCTCTATTAAACTGCATGTTTATGTACAGATAATTTTTTATTCCGGCCACCGGTCATCGCAACTTCTCTCCTCCTTTATTTTTATCAGTGCTGATTCCTGACTCCCACTGCAGCTGACACAATATTAACAACTTTTCCCACAGTGAATGAGCCAAAAGCCTCACCGCAGTAGTAACACCTATTCATTGGAGTTAAGCACCATCGGGCTTGACTAGCACTTGGATGGGTGACTGTACGGGTCTGCCGGGCGCTGTTGGCAAGCAGGCTGCGAGTTGAGCTAGCCTCTATGAAAAATATTTGCTCCGGTCAAGTAAACTTACAATGCCCAGAAGAGTGGTGTGCTGATCTGATCGCGCCTATAGGCGGAGGATGGCACGGCGGTCAGTCCGTACCGTTGGTGCTCCCGAGGCCTCTTCGGACGGAGAGTTTTCACAATGACAGCAGTTAAAATCAGCTTCCAGGTAACAATTTCTTAGTACTTTAGGAAATGTTATAATAATGTCCTTTTTCTCATGGAAATTTGTTACCAGACTAAGCCGCGTTTGCAAATTAAAGAAACTCGAAATAAAAAAATGATATCAAAGAAAGGAAGACACAAGTGGGTTCTCCATTACGAGTCCTGAATCTGCAACCGGATGTCTGTTTTCTCACTGAAGTTTTTTTTATCAGACCAACCAGGAATTACAAGTTAAAGGAACTCGAAATAAAAATTGTACAAGGATGTGAGAACCCCATTGGGTTGTTCATTACGAGTCCTGCATGTGCAGTCGGGTGCCTCTTTTGTCAGGAAGTTTTTGTATCAGACTAACCCGCAATTGCAAATTAAAGGAACTCGAAATTAAAATGATATCAGTGAAGACACCAATGAGTTTGCTCGTTACGAGTCCTGAATCTGCATTCGGATGTGTCTTTCGCAAGGAAGTTTTCTTACAAGACTAACACGCAATTGCACATTAAAGGAAATCGTAATAAAAATGATATCAAAGAAATGAGGACGCCAATGTGTAGTTCATTACACGTCCTGAATCTGCAATAAGATGGCAGGTTTTTGTGGCATTGCTGTCTGCTACGAACGGTATCTTTGTATCCGCGGTCAAAATAAACCGGGAGTACGGTGTGAGGTATAGCGGTCGTTGGCAGAGATCGATCAGTTCCCTTAGGTCGAGCTGATCACCCGCTGTGGAACTTAGCAATTAACTGCCACCCGCCAGCAGCCAGTACTGAGGAGAAGTTGAGCCGCAAAGTCTTGGGCAGCCTGTGTCTCAAGTTCCGCGTCCCCTTCCTCAGACCTCGCTACGATGCTGCCGACAGTCTATAGCTGGTGAAACTCCTTGCTCTCCACTCATCGAGAACAAACAACTTTCTCAACCCTTCACTCCCAGGAGAACACACTCTCAACTATACACAGTTATGGTTTTCTCACGTAGATAAAATTGTTGTTGGAGTCTGTATTCGAAGCAACGGTTTGTTCTGTCAGCTGCGCAGTTTTTAGCTACTAAAAATGAAGTTTAATACTAGTACTCTCTGTGTAAGAAAGGAAATAAAAAACTACTTTTACGCATGGGTATAAGGTATTATACAGCATATTCGCAAATACGTGCGCTGCATTTCTTTCGGTTTGGATATACACTACTGGCCATTAAAATTGCTACACCACGAAGATGACGTACTACAAACGCGAAATTTAACCGACAGGAAGAACATGTTGTGACATGCAAATGATTAGCTTTTCAGAGCATTCAGACAAGGTTGACACCTGTGGCGACACCTACAACGTGTTGACATGAGGAAAGTTTCGAACAGATTTCTCATACACAAACAGCAGTTGACCGGCGTTGCCTGGAGAAACGTTGTTGTGATGACTCGTGTAAGGAGGAGAAATGCATGTCATCACGCTTCCGACTTTGATAAAGGTCGGATTATAGCCTATCGCGATTGCGGTTTATCGTATCGCGACATTGCTGCTCACGTTGGACGAGATACAATGATTGTTAGCAGAATATGGAATCGGTGGGTTCAGCAGGGTAATACGTTCCGGCGTATCACCCGGCGTGATGGTGTGAGGCACCATTGGTAACACGTCGCGGTTTCAGCAGGATAATGGACGACCGCATGTTGCAGGTCCTGTACGGGCCTTTCTGGATGCAGAAAATGTTCGACGGCTGCACTGGGCAGCACAATCTCCAGATCTAAAACCAATTGAAAACGTCTGGTCTATGGTGGCCGAGCAGTTGGCTCGTCACAAAACGCCAGCCACCTCTTTGATGAACTGTGGTATCGTTTTGAAGCTGCGTGGGCAGCAGTGCCCGTACAATCTCTGTTTGACTCAATGCCCAGGTGTATCAAGGCCGTTATTAAGGCCAGAGGAGGTGGTTCTGTGTACTGATTTCTCAGCATATAAGCACCCAAATTGCGTGAAAATGTAATCACATGTCAGTTCTAGTACAATATATTTGTCCAATGAATTCCCGATTATCTTCTTCATTTCTTCTTGGTGTAGCAATTTTTATGTGCAGTAGTGTAGAAGCACATATCTGTGATAGCACGATGTATAGCGATGTACGATAGGACATGTATACTTCCCTCCTTGGTATGTGGATCACGAAATTTATACAACTGGAAGCATAAAATCTACGTTTTTCATTATGTTCCTTAAACCGTCAATTAACTTGTTTCTTTGAAATAAAAATGTCTCCCTCGCTGCAAAATTACGTTCTTCAACAGAACTATATAATTAATATTTTTCATCATTATGCCGAGTTTTCCCGATGGTTCTGTCTCGACTGCTGTATGACTTGTAATGTTTTGCTTTATGCGTTCTTTAAATAGGACGACGGAAAGTGAAAATTTTTCTGCTTGGAAGCGAATGTCTTTGTTGAAATTAATTCATTATTGTCACTGGTGGATTTGGCTGTAGTACGTTTACACATAAATTTCCTGAACATCGAAATGCCTCTACCGAACCACATAATACGCAAGCTACAGTGAGTATATCAGTTTTGGAAATCACGTCTGATTGTCAACAAGAGTACCAACAAAGGACAAACAGTTTGGACTCCTCTGAAATCCGACAGTGTTTGTTAAATTGCGAATAGTCTATATTGAATTTAATTTTTTGCGTATTTCTGTGTAAAACCATAACATGCCCCAGGTAATTTCTTATACAGTGCCACGTATCGCAAGTATATCTTTTCTTTTTGCCTGATCGGTTTTGGTCTACGGTTTGCTTTCATACGAGTGAACTCTCCATACATCTGTGACGCTGAAGCGTGAGTAATGCCTCATCACTTTTCAGGGGAATCTGGAGAAGAACGACATTATCAGTCCCGCGTATGAGATACAACTGTAAACTGCAACCGAAAGGAATAGGTCGAACTGGTTCCTCCGAAAATTCAGTGTACACCTTTCATTTACTCATTTAAATAGTTTTGAAAAAATTGAATTACCTAGTGGTTAGTCATATTCGAAGCATCTTCGCACGAAGAGAGCTTCTCCTGTTTGCTCTTATTTCTCAAACCACATGACAGAGACATACCGAGATTTATCTGGTACAGATAAGAAATCTTGGTCTTATGTCAAAGCGGTAGGTGGATGAAAACAAAATGTCCAGACACTCTGTGACCAAAACGGTACTGAAACAGAGGATGGCAGACTAAAGGCCGAAATACTAATGTCTTTTCCCGAAGCTGTTTCACAGAGGAAGACTGCACTGTAGTTCCTTCTCTAGATTATCGCATAGATTACAAAATAGTAGATATCGAAATAGATGACAGAGGCATAGAAAATCAATTAAAATCGCTCAAAAGAGGGACGGCCGCTGGACCTGATGGGATACGAGTTCGATTTTACACAGAATACGCGAAGGAACTTGCCCCCCTTCTTGCAGCGGTGTACCGTTAGTCTCTAGAAGAGCGTAGCGTTCCAAATGTTTGGAAAAGGGCACAGATCATCCCCGGTTTCAAGAAGGGACGTCGAACAGATGTGCAGAACTATATCTCTAACGTCAATCAGTTGTAGAATCTACATCTACATCTACATCCATACTCCGCAAGCCACCCGACGGTGTGTGGCGGAGGGTACCCTGAGTACCTCTATCGGTTCTCCCTTCTATTCCAGTCTCGTATTGTACGTGGAAAGAAGGATTGTCGGTATACTTCTGTGTGGGCTCTAATCTCTCTGATTTTATCCTCATGGTCTCTTCGCGAGATATACGTAGGAGGGAGCAATATCTAAATCTACATCACTACTCTGCAATTCACATTTAAGTGCTTGGCAGAGGCTTCATCGAACCACAATCATACTATATCTCTACCATTCCACTCCCTAAGAGTGTGCGGCAAAAAAGAACACCTAAACCGTTCTGTTCGAGCTCTGATTTCTCGTATTTTATTTTGATGATCATTCCTACCCATGTAGGTTGGGCTCACCAAAATATTTTCGCATTCGGAAAAGAAAGTTGGTGACTGAAATTTCGTAAAAAGATCTTGCCACGACAAAAAATGTCTTTGCTGTAATGACTTCCATCCCAATTCGCGTATCATATCTGCCACACTCTCTCCCCTATTACGTGATAATACAAAACAAGCTGCCATTTTTACACCCTTTTGATGTCCTCCGCCAATCCCACCTGGTAAGGAACCCACACCACGCAGCAATATACTAACAGAGGACGAACGAGTGTAGTGAAGCTACTGAGCGTCTCTCCTGCAGAGTCTTCCAATGGAGTTTATCTATCATATCCGTAACGCTTTCGCAATTACTAAATGATCCTGTAACGAAGCGCGCTGCTCTCCGTTGGATCTTCTCTATCTCTTCTGTCAATCCTACCTGGTGCGGATCCCACACTGCTGAGCAGTATTCAAGCATTGGGCGAATAAGCGTACTGCCACCTACTTCCTTTGTTGTCGGATGGCATTTCCTTAGGACTCTTCCAATTAATCTCAGTCTGGCATCTGCTTTACCGACGATCAACTTTATATGATCATTCCATTTTAAATCACTCCTAATGAGTACTCCCAGATAATTTATGGAATTAACTGCTTCCAGTTGCTGACCTGCTATTTTGTAGCTAAATGATAAGGGACCTACCTTTCTATGTATTCGCATCACATTACACTTGTCTACATTGAGATTCAATTGCCATTCCGTGCACCATGCGTCAATTCGCTGCAGATCCTCCTGCATTTCAGTACAATTTTCCATTGTTGCAACCTCTCGATACACCACAGCATCATCTGCAAAAGCCTCAGTGAACTTCCGATGTCATCCACCAGGTCATTTATGTATATTGTGAATAGCAACGGTCCTATGACACTCCCCTGTGGCACACCTGAAATCACTCTTACTTCGGAAGACTTCTCTCCATTGAGAATGACATTGGTCGGAATACAGAAACCAAAACGACTGGGGGCTCAGAAGAACTGATTTCAGTCGAATTCAGTTGCGGTATCTCTAGACATTTACACCTGACTGATACAGCCGATACAGTTACGATGACAGATCACTCCTCAGGAGGCAGTGCTGATGAATTATATTACGCAATCGAGTCTAATCAAGTGCGGTGTTTTATGGAGCCCTTTGCATTATTTCTTGAGTGGGGCTAACTGAATTATATATTACTTTTACCTCTACTTATGAACATGTGATTCATGGATTGTGAAAAAGATGATTCTGTAGGGGAGAGTCCTACAATACCGGCCACCACACGCTTTGCACACGTGAAAGGTGAAATATATAAAATTTTGGGAATTTACAACAGTAATCCGGTACTTAAACTTATGCCATATGGATGTACATGTATGGTTTTCCTGAAATTTAACAAAAGTGACAGGTCACGCAGAAGTAAAAACAGGTGTAAAACAATTAACTGGTAGCCAAGATCGCAGGAATTCTTTTTTTTTCTATGATTACCGGTTTCGCCAAAACTAAAGCCGCCATCATAAGATCTAGGCAACTATTAAAATCACCATTGTTTTCCTTGGTGTTGTAACCTGTAGGTGTCCTAAGGTATGTAGCTAAATTTATATGCATACATGCTAAATAAGTGGAATCCAAGCCCACTTTTATGGTGTTTTCTGTCCTCCCTAGATCCGATGATGGCGGCTTTTTGAAACCGGTAATCTGGAATAAAAAGAATTATTGCGATCTTGGCTACCAGTTTATTGTTTTAGAAGCATCTAGATCGCTCCAACATGGACACAACCTGCTCCCTGTAGAAACAGGTGGTTTTTCAGTAAGTATACAAATTGTCTTCTGGGTCCGACAAGTGCCAGTATAGGACGATTTTCAGGCTTTGTTGGTACATAACATTACACAAGTAAATAAGACCATTAAACACACTAATATATGAACCAAATTCACTAATTTAGAAACCCTTGTTCACTCACAGCAATCATCACATATAAAATATACTTTCTTGATGTACAGAAACAACATGCGCCCACTCTTTACATTTAGTGCATTGTGCCCACTTTGCTTCAAATGATGAATAGCATATTACGAGTACATATGTTGTACTCCCTTCAGATGGGAGAGTGTCCCCCACCAAGTTGTATCTTCTCTTGACTATTCCCATTTACTGCATCACAATGGGAACTGTTTACTTTTTTGCTTCTATTAAATGCGTCTGACGTTTTTGCATTGAGCACTTTACCGATTTCACGTCTCCTTCTGATTTCCTTTTCTGTGCATTTTACCTTTTATTCGATCGCCTAAATTGCTCCTCGGGACACGAGAAGACTGAGCTGCCTGTCTTTCATTTTCCCCGATATTACTTCATCTATTGCCATCCTAATATCCTCTTCAGCCTATTTCATTTTCATTTTGCCCTTATTCCCAGCCATTTCACTACAAAAAGTGAAAAGAAAGGGTTATTATTTTTCCCCTAACGTTCTGACTAGTCAGTACTCACCGGTATTTTACGACTATCACTCTATAAAAACAATAGCGAGTGCGTATTGTTTAATACTCGATATCTTGAAAGTCTTACGACTGCCGTATACTTAAACATTTCCGTTAAAGTAGATGTGAAAGAAAATTCGATTACTCACCTCGGTTTCTAGCCGCTACAGTTTGGAACCGGGCGAACACTACGGTCGCCGGTTCGAATCCTACCTTTGGCATGAATGTGTGTGATGTCCTTAGGTTTGTTAGGCTTAAGTAGTTCTAAGTCAAGGGGCTGATGACGTCAGATGTTAAGTCCCATACTGCTCAGAGCCATTTGAACCATTTTTACTCACCTCGAAAGCGTGTTTCACAGGCTTTAAACTAACGTCTTGCGTATACCTCACACAGAAACAACATTAAATGCTCACAACTCACAAACCAGTGAATGCAGACCAAAATGTCCGACTTGTCATGAGCGGTACTATGGTGCCTTTCAGTTCAGCCGTTGTATATCCTGCCGCGTAGTACTAGAAACGAGAACTAGCGATGGCCGGTACTTAAGACGGTCGTTACTGTAGGACTGCCCCTTGATCTATACTTACAATTTATTCCACAAATGGCATATTAAATCTTGACGGGATTAAATATTCGTTGCTAAGAGTTCCAAATCAAGTAGGACATAGATGCTCGCAATAAAGACTGCAAATAGTTTTCGGTAAGTTACTGAAATGGACGGGGTGGCAGTCTGGTTTTTACGATTCGCTAATTTTCACAAAACTGCTGAGTTATATGAAGGTAGGGAGAGATTGCAATTCCTGAGGATGACAGTAAATGACGAGAAGCATCTTGCTGGGTAAGAGGTACCGACAGAGGCTTCGTCGCCTCCATACAAATTGACAAGTTATTCTGTCTATCTGTCTCTATGAGGCTGGTTTGTAATATATTCTTACCGTTAGCATAGAAGGTGTGTATTGTGTGTTAGTGCCGTAACACGGCGGGTCTCAGCCGCTGTTCTGGACCGTACGTCTCCCAATCTCTGGGACTGAAAATATGATCCCGAGTGTATCATGTTCCCGACTTCACCACCGAACGTATGGAATTGTCCAAACCGACTGCTCATATCCAAACGACAGCAACTGCCCAGTTCGACACTAAATCCTCGAATATTCACGAATTCTAAAATGTACGGTTTTTAGCGTCCCTACAATGTCTAGCCAGTCACTCAATTTGCTGCCACCGCTGGCCAATGCCACTATAATTCTGTAGTCTTTCATCCTTCCTTCAGTGGCTCCGTATAACCTTTTCTTCCAGTCAAGCTCCTTACCGCCCTTCTAAGTCTAGAAAGTAGAACTCGCTACGTACGTCATAGGCCGTTGTTCAGTGACAGTTTGACGGTCTAACTCCGTCACGTACATGGCGACCGCAAGACCTCATCAGTTGGACTACCAAGTTCTCTAACTTCTCATAAGAAACAAAACACAGAAAATAGCGCTCTCACCTCCTGATTCAATACGCTATCCATACGTTAGAATGGTACAGACTCCACTCGTCCTCTTAGGAATGGGTTTGGAGTGCGTTATTGTCGTGGCATAATAGGGGATGGTATCACATTTATCAAGTTATTTTAAGAGCTACTGTTCTAATTTAATCGCTTCACTGCAATAAAAAAAGCGCTACCGCAGATCTCATATTGATGATGGAGATATTAACGCAATATTAGTTCCTTCGGACAAGTTCCGGAAGCTGAAGGTACCAAGTATACTAGAAAATGTCTGTCACTCAGATATTACAATACATTCTCACGATTAGTCTGGACTCATCGGTGCTGCTATCGTTACTGATGATCCTGATAACGCTTCTGCGCAGTGTTAATACGATACACGATACGAAACTCGCTGCTTCTTCGATTCAATTTATAATAACAGCGCAAATGCTGCCTGCACGGATCGGATGCGAACGCCGTGAGTGCCACTATTCCACATTCCGTGTTTGATGGCTGTTTGCGTGCACTAGATAGTGTTGTAAAACACTTTGCTTTCGTCTATAATCTAACACGGCACTCGAAAATACCGCAGCACATTTCGGAAACTGTTATTATAATACACAGTCGTCAGTGAGAGTGACTTCTAGTTCAGCAGTGCCTCATCCAACCATATTATGACTGGAACTGAGGAAGTGAATATAATGTAAGGTTTTCCGTAGTAAATTCGTTATGAGTAAAAACTGGAGTTTGTTGTGTAATTCATGCTTAAAATGATTCCTTCGAAAGCAGTTTTAGTTGAAATGTCCTGTGGCTAGGGCCTCCCGTCGATTTTGTACTTCGTTCCAATAGCTTTTCACAACGCATTCTCGTCGGAAGCGACAGTAAGAGATACAAAAACTGTCAAGGGTTCATTAAACTACTGTTAATAGCCCGTTTTACGCAGGATCATTTTCCGGCAGCTCGCATTTCTAATCAAGATGTAATTTTTAATTAATAGAAAACTCGTAAGACGTACAATTTTGTTTCCGAGGCCATTTCCTTTCACTGAGTACATTAACTCATAATTATTACGGCGGAAGGATACCGATCGCTACAGATGATAAAATATGCATCTAGTTTTCCGCAAAAGGAGAGCTCATTTACAAATGAAAAAATAGTACTAATTAAGTAATCACGTAGTGCTGGTTGCATGTTAAGGTGTATTAAGGGACTAGTCATTACGCCATTACCTGAAAACTAATGACGTCACCAGTGATATGTTTATGTTCGGCCAGCATGACTCGTTTCGGCTGCTATAACTCTAAACGATGCTACTCCCAACAAAAATATTTTCGTAAAGTTAATTGTCAATTTTTTTAAAACCGACGATGTTAGTTACTGAAAGGAAAATCACTGTCAGAATACTCCAGTTTATTCCACACATAATGAATGCACGCCAGCATTGTTGCAAGGAGAAGTCGCCAGCCATGTTCTGGCCTATGAACATATTACCAGCGGGGCGCGGAAGGCCTCTGATCAATGACACAACAAAACTAAACAAAAACAAAAAAATAATAACATAACAACAATAAAAATAAAAATAAAATTCGGAAAAAAAAGACATGGCAAGGAAACATAAATATTGTCAGGTAGATCCATTTCAGTTAAGCTGTTTACTTCCACCTTCTACATCTACATACATACTCCGCAATCCACCAGACGGTGCGTGGCGGAGGGTACCTCGTACCACTACTAGCATCTTCTCTTCTTGTTCCACTCCCAAACATAACGAGGGAAAAATGACTGCCTATATGCCTCTGTACGAGCCCCAATCTCTCTTATCTTATCTTTGCGGTCTTTCCGCAAAATGTTAAGTTGGCGGCAGTAAAACTGTACTGCAGTCAGCCTCAAATGCTGATTCTCTAAATCTCGTCAGTAGCGATTCACGAAAAGAACGCCTCCTTTCCTCCATCAGAGTTCCTGAAGCATTTCCGTAACGCTCACGTGATGATCAAACCTACCAGTAACAAATCTAGCAGCCCGTCTCTGAATTGCTTCTATGACCTCCTTCAATCCGACCTGATAGGGATCCCAAACGCTCGAGCAGTACTCAAGAATAGGTCGTATTAGTGTTTTATAAGCGGTCTCCTTTACAGATGAACCGCATCTTCCCAAAATTCTACCAATGAATCGAAGACGACTATCCGCCTTCCCCACAACTGCCATTAAATGCGTGTCCCACTTCATATCACTTTGCAATGTTAGGCCCAAATATTTAATCGACGTGACTGTGTCTAGCGCTACACCACTAATTGAGTATTCAAACATTACATGATTCTTTTTCCTATTTATCTGCATTAATTTACATTTATCTATATTCACAGTTAGCTGCCATTGTTTACACCAGTCACAAATCCTGTCCTAGTTATCGTGTATCCTCCTACAGTCACTCAACGACGACACCTTTCCGTACACCAAAGCATCATCAGTAAACTGCCTCATCGCTATCCACCCTATCCAAAAGATCAATTATGTACACAGAAGACAATAGCGGACCTACCACACTTCCCTGGGGCATTCCAGATGATACCCTCACGTCCGGTGAACACTCACCATCGAGGACAACGTACTGCCACTCACATACTTTGGAACCAATCCCATATGCTCGTACCTTAGTTAGGAGACTGCAGTGGGGCACCGAGTCAAACGCTTTCCGGAAGTCAAGGAATATGACATCCGTCCGATACCCTTCATCCATGGTTCGCAAGATATCATGTTAAAAAAGGGCGAGATGCGTTTCGCAGGAGCGATGCTTTCTAAAGCCGTGCTCATGCATGGACAGCAACTTCTCTGTCTCAAGGAAATTCATTATATTCCAACTGAGAATCCTGCAACAAACCGATCTTAAGGATATTGGCCTGTAGTTTTGAGGATCCGTCCTTCTACTCGTCTTATATACAGGCGTCACCTGCGCTTTTTTCCAGTCGCTCGGGACTTTACGTTAGGCAAGAGATTCGCGATAAATGCTAGCTAAGTAAGGAGCCAATGCAGTAGAGTACTCTCTGTAAAATCGAATTGTAATCACACCAGGACCTGGCGATTTATTTATTTTCAACCCATTCACCTGCTTCACGACCCCCGTATGTCCTCCATACGGGAATCTGTACGAGACTCAAACAGCGGTGTGTTCGTACGATCCTCCTGCGTGAAAGATTTCTCAAATGCTAAATTGAAAAGTTCAGCTTTCGTTATGGTGTCTTCCGTTGCCAGACCAGAATGATCAGTGAGTGACTGACGGGAAACCTTCGACCCGCTTACCGATTTTACGTAAGACCAGAATTTCCTTGGGTTTCCAGCAAGATCTTTTTCTAAAGTATGACGGTCGTAGTGGTTCAATGCTTCGCTCATCACTCTCTTTACAGCAGCACGAATCTCCACTAACTTTCCTGTCCTCATTCTTCCGATCTTTCTTGCACCGCAAGTGCAACTGCCCTTGCTTCCTCAGCACTCTCCGAACTGTGCTGTTAAACCACGGTGGGTCTTTTCCGTCCGTAACCCACTTTTTCGGCACGTACTTGTCCAATGCGTGATGTACAATGTGTTTAAAATTTGCGCTTAATTCTTCCACGTCCATCGTACCGGAAGTAAATAAAGTCGATTCATATACTAAGTGAGATGCTAACAACTGCTTATCTGCTCTTTCTAGTAACAATACTCTCCTAGTCTTCTTGACCGACATTTAACTTTCGTAATGACAACATCATGATCACTAATCCATATCGACCTCAGTAGACACAATATGTTTGTCAATTGCAATGAAGACACCACCTCCTACGGTGTCTAATCTGTCTTTCCGATACACTTTACAACCCTCACTAAATAATTCAGAACTTCCTATCTCAGGGTTCAGCCAGGTATCAGTACCGAGAGTAATTAGCGCCCCACACGCTTCATGGAGGGCAGTAAATTCAGGAACTTTATTCCGAACACTCTGAAAATTTACTGCTAATATCTTGATAGCTGACGTGTCTTTACACAATCACATCAGTATCAGTATCAGCATCACCGACAACAGAGGGAATATCATTATGTATCTTGAAACGCGGTTCAAAACCATTAACATCAGCAGCGACATGAAAGAGATCCATCTCCGCTTTCACATCACAACCAATAACACTTCAGTATCGAATGGAAAATCAGTAAGTGCTTCAGCACAAGCAATATTAGCACGCAAGTAGAGCAGTACCATTACCAGTTACTTGACTTTCACTGTTCTACTGCACACTAACATCAACAGAGAAATCTCTGCAATTAAACTAGTTTTGCAGCATCAGAACAAAAGATATGAAACACATTAGAATTCCCACCATTAATTCCACCACTGTAGTCAATTTATTATTTATTGTTTTCGATTCCCTGTCCCTCCTCAGATACTTCCTCAGTTGAGGGAGTCTAGAACAGAGTTTACTCAGCCTCGTGAGATCAAATGAGGAGCTTCCTGTTTAAACAAGCAGTGATCTTACCATAATTCGTCTACCGGCAATAACGACTGGAGGGATTGCAGATCTACAGTCACATGTCAGACGATCACAGAGGTCGCTCCTCATACTGCCTTGTAGACAGTAGGAGGTCCATTTAAACAGGCCTATGACCTAATCCGTTTGCGAGGCTAACGTTTAAAAAGTAAATCAATTACATTATCACTTACAACATTTTCTTTGAAATTCCCCTCTCCTCTCCTTATTCCTCTTCTGCCTTGCAGAAAAAAATTTCCTCCACAATTTACCTCACCAAATATTCTCTCCACGTCAAAGAAATTTAATTGCTTGCCTAGTGGATTCTCATCCAGCCTCTCCATATTTTGAGCCTTTTAGAAGCAATGTCTGTCTCTGTCCCAGCTTGGACGCACGATGATACATATTGTGGTGTCACCGCCAGACACCACGCTTGCTAGGTGGTAGACTTTAAATCGGCCGCGGTCCGGTAGTATACGTCGGACCCGCGTGTCGCCACTATCAGTGATTGCAGACCGAGCGCCGCTACACGGCAGGTGTAGAGAGACTTCCTAGCACTCGCCCCAGTTGTACAGCTGACTTTGCTAGAGATGGTTCACTGACTTCTACGCTCTCATTTGCCGAGACGATAGTTAGCATAGCCTTCAGCTACGTTATTTGCTACGACCTAGCAAGGGGCCAGTATCCGTACTATTGATATTGTGAATCATGTACCACAAAGAGAGGCGTTCTCCATTAATATTTAGAAACTGTAACTCGTTCAATCTGAGTATGCCTGGTTAGGTGTAAGAGAGGGCCTGAAGGCCCTAATCTTGCCAGGTAAAGTAAATGCATAAATAAATAAATAAAGTTACGTATTCCACCACCTACGTCCGTTTTTCTCAATTCTAATTCCCTTGTCATGTTCCAGACCTCATGCCAGCCTGCGTGAGCTAAAGCGCGTGCATATCGGCCTCCTTCAGTAACCCTGTGTTGGCTCTCCTGCCAGCCACAACATATCTACACATTTTCCCCCTTGTGAAGTATTTCTACCACCCCTCCCTCTCACTGCCTCCACAAGCTGGAATTTGAACGTTATTATACTGTGGCCTGCTGTATTTAATTCTATCATGTCGTCCATAATTTCTGCTATCATCAGTTTTCAGATCTCTGTGGAAGATTCTGATGTATTTCCTGTAATTCCTCTAGTCCATTCCAATCATAATTTCCACCACTGTAGTAATTTTTTCCGTTATTAATAGGTAAAGCACTATCCATACTATGTACATGATTGATTTTCCCCTGGAGAAATATGATATCCTGTTCTATATTTTCAGGCAATCTCATCTTTAATCTAGAAATGGTAATTAATGGCGCATGTAACATCCAGCAGATAAATTTTAGCTACAGTTCGACGAGAGGAAATTATGCCTGCAACAGTTATAAACATTATCTATTCGACATATGAAAAAAATTGTAAAAACGATGATAAATAATAATTATTTATATAATATTCTATGATGTAATTGGACATACCGTTGTGTATCATACAAAGACAACAATAATTGCAAATTCCTTTCATGATCTGCGTTTGTCTTCCTTTGTTTTTACCTTTTGTTGGGTGGCTTTTGTAGGTTTCGGACGCATATCAAACTGAGGTCTGTTAAGAAATAGTAATTATTCGTTAATTATTGCTTGAGAATAGAGTTCATTATTATTATAAATATGAGTAAATAATTATTTGTAACTTTAATTAATCTCTCAGAAAGCATTATATGTGTTAATTATTTCTTTCCGCTGCAACGAGCGCAGCCTTTAATGATAGCGATTTGTATCGCGTTTTTGTCTGTGTTTACCTTAGAAAAAATTCAAACGTTTGCTTGATGGAGTCTAAATAGTGCACAGTACGAAAGAAAAGTTTAATAAGCATTTCAAATACATATCTATTTGTTCTAACAATAGAAAGTGTCTATCAATTGTCTGTCGCCATCTTAACAATTATCTCAGCGGCAAATTCAAATTACGCAACTCTGCAGACATAAATGCCGAAGGTAATAAAAATGTGTAAAAATAAATGCGCGCCGGTGGTTCCGAACTCATTTTAATGAAAATGGTTCGAATCAGATTGTGCTCATAGCACTATCGTTATAACAAACTTTTCTAGCTGATGTATGGAACCGAAATTAATTACGCACGAGTTGCGAAAAATATTGTTTCAGGTAACACACGTCAGTGTTGTGCGCGGCTGATATTCGGTGGTTTTAATGATCATTTTGCTCAAGATAACTATTTCCATCATAATCAATAGTTGTATAGAATCTGTTGTATGAAATGTGATTTAGTGACACTTACACAACTTACAGACAACACTTTAACACAACGTAAACTTGGAGTTCTTTAGCAACTTGACCAAATCTTTAGGCGGGAGAAAAATTATTTGGTATTTACTCAGTGTAATAAAATAAGTAATGATTTTCATTTACAAGTTAGTTGAATACCAAACCACTGAATAACACAGCAAACGCCGCACTGGCGCCCAACGTGGGGCCACCAAAGCACATTTATTCATTTTAATAATTCAATTTGTGATCTATTACAGGTACGGGGTACAAACACATACTATTAATCATTGTATATTTACTTGTTTCATGAGCATTTACATCTTTCTACCAAATTGCTGTATGAATCGGTATCTGCGCTGGTGCGAGACACAGCAGTAACTTCATATAAGCAGTACAATCCACTGCCTTCACATGCATAGGGACAGATGTTCATGTTCAACAATTATACAGCAGCACACGATCAACAATTTTACATAAAATCAGTACCTCCATCCATAAGTAGTAATAATGCAATATTCCTGCTGCGAGAATAGTATTTTTTAAGCGTTAATTGTATATATGTGTTAGCTATAAGATCACTTTGTGTCAATTGCTGCTTGTCATGGATTTATATATTTGTTGTGCAATATTGGTGATAGAATGGTTAAACAAATGAAACCGATTAAAGCGAATGAGCATACTGATGCAGAGATGACGTCAGAGTCTCCGAACGATCTACCCATATTTCTGTCAAATTATTAGAAAATTTAATTATGAATGATAATTTAGTGACTGATGTTTCGAGTGATAGTAAAACCGAGGAGTTGCCAAAACAAACTGACACTCCTGCATTCAACCAGTTAGGAATTAATGACAGTATTTCTTCTGCACAATGGGCAGAAGTTAGCAATGCTCAAGCTATGTCCATACAGGATATGCTAACAGCATTATTTGAAAAGTTTGCTATTGAAGAACAGGAGTGTGAAAAACAACGCGAGCTTAAAGAGCAGGAGTGTGACTGACAACGTCAGCAGGAAAAGGAAAAACGTAGACAGAAAAAGCTTATAGGAAAACAGCAACAGGAGTTCAGGGGACCAAGAAAAGGAAATGACATTTATGGAAAATATAAACAATATTTTTCTGGAAAGAGGTAGAGAGATTGTTCGTAGAATAAATCGAGTGTTGGTCGATCGTGATAATGATATTACCATCCATTTTAAGCAGGAGATCGATGCAGTAAAAACCACTATTGAACCGTTAACAAACATTCGAGTTCAGGTCAATAGCCTTCAAACTGAAGTAGATAGACTAGAGAACCAATTCAAAGCCTTGGCTACAGTTGTGGAAACAATGCAGGAGGACCTTTCCTCTGAAATCCCAAAGCAAGTGCGAACAGAAGTAGCCAGTGCGCTGAGCTCTGAAAATCAAAACCTTGAAAATCTGACAATATGCAGTAATGATAACACTGGTACTGACAGGCAAAAGATCGCAGACAATCTGACTCCGACCTTAAATGCACCACAAGGAATACCAAATTTTTTCATCAACCGAAATTACCAGAGCAATATGTGACACCAAGGAACAATAACAGTGGAATAGAATGTACTTGTAATAAATTAACAACACCACCTGCGAATGATTGCAATTCCATGCACTTAACTACTTTGATGCATGAAGAAAGCCTGATTAAGCATAGACAGTTTCAAATATTTAACGAAGAAAGCAAGAAAAACATACATCCAGTAGTTTTCATTCGAAACTTCAAAAGTACTCTTCCAAAATCATGGTCGGAAGAACAGAAAATATAGTTTGTGGTTTCACATATTTCTGGTGATACGTCCCTCTGGGCATTAAATGCAGCAGAAACTTGCAAGACTTTCCAAGACTTTGAGAAGGCGTTCCTTGATCACTTCTGGTCAGCGTCTACTCAAGAGCGACTCCCTGAAGTTGTTTACAATGCACAAATGTACAATCCGAATTCAGGTTCCTTAAGAAAGTACTTTGAAAAATATATTAACATGACCCGCTACTGGGATGAGCCAGTAACCACCAGAGACTTACTGCGTGTGTTAAAAGCTGGATTACCCATACGTATTAGAGAAAAATTATTTAATGTTACAGACACTGATCTGAAAGTATTTCTGTCTGTAACTGACTCTCTGCATCTAGTGCAAGAAGACGCCATAAAAAATTCTGACGTGATCAGCAATAATAATAGTCCTAACAGAAAAGATTAATGGAAGGGAAATAATGGAAGTAAGGGCGAAGGTAGTCCAAAGAAAAATAAAAGTAAAGCTTATATCAACGGAAATTACAATAATAATAGCAGTAATAGGAATCAATGTAACCAAAATTTGGTTTATCCTAATAATAATAATAATAACAATAATTATCAAAAATCCGAAGAACACGAACAACCGAATAGTAATCAGAGGCAGTACCACAATGAAAACCCAAGCAATAACAACAGCAACCGAAAGAGACGAAACGACAATAGGTCAGACAGTCCATACAAAGACAAGCCTAAAAATATGCGGGGTGACCGAGAATATTGGCGACAGCCAGCGCCAAGTCTTTCGCAGCCGCAGCAAAATTCTATCAAACCAGGTAAGCCAATAAATTATGTACACGCTATACCTATACCAAGCAATCAATATCCACCGTGGTGGGATCCAAGCAGCCCTCCTCCGACTGAAGATTCACAAAATTTTAGAATAGTGGAGGTGCCTCCGGAAGCAAAACAAAACACTCAGAAGCCAACAAACTAATTTCGGTCACTTTAGGCTTTCGTCAGGCGACTGAGGACAACAATGAAGGCAATAGGTCTACGGAACAAAAAATAAACACGATATAGTATCAGGGTGGCAACAGGATCGAAGATGAGCTATATCAGGAACCTGCTGTCTCTGATAAGCCACGAAGGGTAAATATCGAAGAAAGTGTTACCGGAGCTGTAAATCGTGTAACAACTACTATTCTGCTTGACACAGGTACGAATGTATCAGTTATGAACACGCAGTTTTCCAAGAAGTTATCAGAGATAAGAAGATTGCCGATTTTACCGGTTGCAAATTGTAAGGTTATAGGGGCATTGGGAAAAAGGGCACAGAGTAAAAATTACCAGACACAGGTGGAAGTTTCCTTGGGAAATGATCGCTTATTATGCACGTTCCTACTAATGGATAACTTGTCCGTACCGCTGCTTCTGGGTCTTGACTTCCTTCGGGAAAGAGAAGCTGTATTTGATCACACCCGTGGGACATGTGCATTTAAGTACCAACAGCGACCCATAACATTAATGCTGAATCGGGAGTTCGGTGCGAACCTACCGCTGATGAGAAAAATGAATCTTTCTGTCAGCAAAAAAAAAGTTGTCAATGTTGGATCATAAGCGCCCACAGATGTGTCACAAAAATCGAAATAACGATGCACCCAGCAACGTGAGTGACATCGTACCAACAATAGAAGACAAAGTACAGGAGGCAACTTGCATTAATGCTTCAGAAGCTAGACAATTAACAGAATTATTATCCGTATTCCTAAACGTATTCACTGAACGCCCTGGAATCATAAAAGATTACCAACACAATACGAAAGTATATCCGCACAAGACCTATTGCAGAGCATCTAACTCGGTCCCCTGGACTAGGAAAAACGAAGTGATTCAAAGGGTCAATCAGAAGTGGAAGTCCACTATCCCATAACTCTAAATATAATGTTCATCGTAAAATTATTAGCAGTAATTATGTGATTATATTATGTATGTATTAGTTTATAAGCTTTTATGTCAAGCATTACACTATAATGTTTGTTGAATTATTTGAACAACGAGTGGACAATCCGCATAATGAATGTATTTTTACTCAAAGGGAGATAAATAGCTTGATACACACTTGAGTGTTATTGCATTAAATGTGATAAATTTTACATTTCTATACGTAGCATAGAAATGATTAAAATGCTTAAATAATATATTTGTTCGTGTGTACGAATGGATATAACAAAAATATTTTCATAAGATTAAGTCATGTAGTCCCACACACGTAGCGAGTGTTGGTGGTGTGTGAGCTCTGTGACTGGAAAAAAAAATAGTTTAGCGAAATCTGAATGTGAACTGATTTACATACATGGTTTCATTACGAAGTCATTTAAAATACTCATATGAGCACCATTCCGCTTAGATAAACCGAACATGGACATCTGTCCCAAAAACATGGTAAATAACAATTTTAAAAAAATAAAAAATAGAAATATATAAATATATGTGTCAGTAATAAAAATGGAAATGTAGCGTTATATGGACAGTTCAGTAATGACCTCATGGTCAAGATAATGTAGCAGATTCTGTAAGTTTTATATTGCCTCATGTTTAGGTGACAGTGTAAAATTTTAAATTTTGTTATTCAGACATGGTAATATGTGCAAGTGTACCAGACCTCATTACTTGAACAGTATCATTTGCATATAGATTGTCTGTTAAGTACTGTGGAAAACTACTGACAGCAATCAGAACAGTGAAACGTGCTTCGCAGGAGCTACTGGACGCATAAAGAACTGTGATTTATGTTGTGAATAATGATGAACAGCAATAAAAACTGTGATCACGTAACCATATGAACGCTCTTGGAGAGTCAAAATTAGTAGCAACGCTATGAACGTTGAGTACTGTTGACTGTATTAATAATGAATTTGAACTTATGACCTTTAGTAGTTTGATACGAAGCGTGAAATTTAATGTGACAGACTGTACAGCCAGCTCGCGGTAAAACAATAATGCAACGTTGGCTACGCAGCGTTCTCGAAAATATTTACATTCCGCTTAAGTAAACGAAGCACACTACGGACACTTGTATGATTAACGGTGCAGTGTTCAAAATGTGCATATTGTGATAAACTTACATGTGAATCACTGCATTGTGTTGAACAGTGTCAAAACACAGAACATACTCCAATAACAGTCTAATTCCATCCACGTGAAGGCGAGTCAAATGGGCAGTAATAATCTTTCCCACAGGATGCGAATAGCAATTATCTTGTTACTGATGCTTATATTATCATATTTCATGTACCCGCCTTACACTGAGAGACGTGAGAAACGAGAAGGAAGACCTGCTGCAGCGCCCACTTCTAGCCTGCAGCAGATCCAAACCACGATGCAGCCGACGACGGCCGACGCCCCACCGACTCGGCCGGGGGCGGTCCAGCAGCAGCCACTACCTGTCTGCGCTCCAACGGCTTTACACGGGGGCGGTCTTACGACGTCAGTGGCAAATTCTTATGCAATTAGATAAATGAGTGACTTTGGAAGTTGTTATCATATACCACCATGAAAAAAACATTCATTATGCCAGATGCTCACAACACAGTCATAAATTGGCATTTTCTAGCGTAATTTATTACATTCCTGTCAAGCCTGACTCTTAAAAGTAGGTGTCTGTATATTTTGAAGCTCCTTGGACGGTTTATTCTCGGTTTTCCAAGTCCAGTGAGGCCAAATGAGGGAGGGGGGGGGGGGATAAGTTAATCCGGGAGGTATCCGCAGCAACTTCCGAGATAATACAGTCACTTAAGTCATTTAAAGTACTCGATTCAACTATAATTTTATCATGTGTGAAACAACATTGAAACTGAACATTTGCAACTTGAGAGTAGCAAATCTACGTGGATTACATGGGCTGATAAAAAAATATACAACAGAGAAAATATTTTTTTTCTCAGCCCAAGGGGCATTATAACATCCACGAGATAAATTTTAGCTACAGTGCGACGAGAGGAGATTATGCCTGTAACAGTTATAAACATTATCTATTCGACATATGAAAAAAATAGTGAAAACGATGATAAATATTAATTATTTATATAATATTCTATGATGTAATTGGACATATCGTTGTGTATCATACAAAGACAATGATAATTGTAAATTTCTTTTATGATCTGCGTTTGTCTAACTTGGTTTTTACCTTTTTTTGGGTGGCTTTTGTCGGTTTCGGACGCATATCAAACTGAGGTCTCTTAAGAAATAGTAATTATTTGTTAATTATTACTTGAGAATAGAGTTCATTATTATTATAAATATGAGTAAATAATTATTTGTAACTTTAATTAGTCTCTCAGAAAGCATTATGTTTGTTAATTATTTCTTTCCGCTGCTAGGGGCGCAGCCATTGATGATAGCGATTTGTATCGCGTTTTTGTCTGTGTTTCCCTTAGAAAAAATTCAAACGTTTGCTTGATGGAGTCTAAATAGTGCACAGTACGAAAGAAATGTTTAATAAGCATTTGAAATACGTAGCGTATTTCTTCTAACAATAGAAAGTCTCTATCAATTGTCTGTCGCCATCTTAACAATTATCTCAGCGGCAAATTCTAATTACGCAACTCTGCATACATAAATGCCGAAGGTAATACAAATGTGTAAAAATAAATGTACACCGGTGGTTCCGAACTCATTTTAATGAAAATAGTTCGAATCTGATTGTGCTCATAGCACTATCGTTATAACAAACTTTTCTAGCTGATGTATGGAACCGAAATTAATTACGCACGAGTTGCGGAGAATATGGTTTCAGGTAACATACGTCAGTGTTGTGCGCAGCTGATATTCGGTGGTTTTAATGATCATTTTGCTGAAGATAACTATTTCCATCAGAATCAATATTCGTATAGAATCTGTTGTATGAACTGTGATTTACACAACTTACAGACAACACTTTAACAAGCTAACTTATAGTTCTTTAGCAACTTGACCAAATCTTTAGGCGGGAGAAAAATTATTTGGTAATTATTCAATGTAAAAAAATAAGATTATCTTTTTCATTTACAAATTAGTTGAATACCAAACCACTGAATAACACAGCGGACGCCACACGCACCAGCTTTTTAAATTTCTGTCACAGAAAATTCCTTGATATCTCCCTTTCCTGACATTTCTATATTCCTGTGTAAAATCATTGAAATTTTACCTCTCCGCAACATTTATTTAGAAATCATTTCTCAAAAGTCTTTATAGCTACAAAAAATTTTCTCAATTTGATTTTCTCACTACAAGGCTTCCATTTCCCACACGTCTTTCACATAGTTTATCTTTTCCTCATCAGCCCGGCCATCCACAAATCTGTCTCTACAACAATAGAATCAACGGTGTGACACTTTCCATCATTATTGATGAGCTTCAAATCCTGAAAATTTTTATGGGCTTCATAATTGCGATGTTGTCCACACTTCACTGTTCTATCATTACAGCTCTTCAATCTATGTATTAATTTTTTTTAATATCATAGGAGTGATATCAGTTTTAATTTACTCACTTTATATTTCTGCTCTACCAATAATCTCCATTATGCACACAAAGGCATTAATAGGCACTTTATTAAATCGGCCCTCGACAACTAACTAGATATTGATAGTTATGAATAATAATCAGTAGAAGCTCTATGCGTGCTAGCTGGATTTCAAGAACTGAATAGGAGATACTGCGTATGTTATGTTACTGTTTGCTGATATCAGACTTGCGGTTCCACTGCTTCACTGATCAGTAACTATTATGACGGTATGTTTGACATGAAGTTATACATGTATTAAATTATCTCTCAGCCAGTTAACTATTTTTGCGTTCTGAAATTATACATTCACAACCGAAGGACTGCCACACAGCACAGTTGGACGCTATAAGCAGAAAGCTAAGTGACAAATTCCAAGTAAACTATTGCTTTCAGTAAATAATCTGTTCGTGCAACGCTTACGATATTCCGATACGAAGGCCCAATCTTTCCTTTGCGCATATTTGCCACGGCCTTTAAGAGTAATCTATCCATCTCAAACACACAGCCAGCGTACACTGTGCCTTGTTAAGCAACTTCTGACAAGGGGGCTGAAATGCTGCCTTCATTCTACCTCCGGACCCCTTATTTTCATTTATTGCGTTAGCCTCACTTTCCTTAGAACAAATCATCGGGATAAAGTTCTGTCCGAGCTCCTCGAGTATTATACTGGCTTTCGTACTTTTAAAGCCTATTGGTAGCTGTCTTCTTTCATTAAACTGCAAGATGCCTCTGCTTTTTTCACTTCACTCTCTTGTGCGGTATATTCCTTCACGATCCTTGTGTAGCATTCATACGCCGTACAAACCCACCACTTTCAATACAAGTTTCAGATGGGTGAATTCTGGCGTCTCACAGTACCACCCATATTTTTCGTGAAGCATTATATCATCATCATCATTTAAGACTGATTATGTCTTTCAGCGTTCAGTCTGGAGCATAGCCCCCTTATAAAATTCCTCCTCGATCCCCTATTCAGTGCTAACATTGGTGCCTCTTCTGATGTTTAGCCCATTACTTCAAAATCATTCTTAACCGAATCCTGGTACCTTCTCCTTGGTCTGTCCCGACTCCTCCTACCCTCTACTGCTGAACCCATGAGTCACTTGGGTAACCTTGCTTCTACCATGCGTGTAACATGACTCCACCATCTAAGCCTGTTCGCCCTGACTGCTACATCTATAGAGTTCATTCTTACTTTTGCTTTGATTTCCTCATTGTGGACACCCTCCTGCCATTGTTCCCATCTACTAGTACCTGCAATCATCCTAGCTACTTTCATATCCGTAACCTCAACCTTGTTGATAAGGTAACCTGAGTCCCCCCAGCTTCCGCTCCCATACAACAAAGTTGGTCGAAAGATTGAACGGTGCACAGATAACTTAGTCTTGGTACTGACTTCCTACTTGCAATGAGAGTAGATCGTAGCTGAGCGCTCACTGCATTAGCTTTGCTACACCTCGCTTCCAGTTCTTTCACTATGTTGCCATCCTATCAGAATATGCATCCTAAGTACTTGAAACTGTCCACCTGTTCTAACTTTGTTCCTCCTATTTGGCACTCAATCCGTTTATATTTCTTTCCCACTGACAGTACTTTCGTTTCGGAGATGCTATTCTTCGTACCATAGTCCTTACATTTCTGATCTAGCTCTGAAATATTACTTTGCAAACTTTCAATCGAATCTGCCATCACAACTAAGCCATCTGCATATGATAGACTGCTTATTTTGTGTTCACGTATCTTAATCTCACCCAGCCAGTCTATTGTTTTCAACATATGATCCACAAATAATATGAACAACAGTGGAGATAGGTTGCATCCATGTCTTACCGCTGAAACTACTCTGAACCATGAACTCAATTTATTGTCAACTCTAACTGCTGCCTGACTATCCATGTAAAGACCTTTAATTGCTTGCAAAAGTTTGCCTCCTATTCCATAATCTCGTAGAACAGACAATAACTTCCACCTAGGAACCCGGTCATATGCCTTTTGTAGATGTATAAAGCATAGATACAATTCTCTGTTCCACTCATAACACTTCTCCATCATTTGCCGTAGGCTAAAGATCTGGTCCTGACAACCTCTAAGAGGCCTAAACCCACACTGATTTTAATCCAATTGGTCCTCAACTAATACTCGCACTTTCCTTTCAACAATACAATACAACGCATACAACAATACAATGCATTCTATACAAAAAAATATTCGTGGCACCCTCTTGTACCTGCTGACTGATATATCGTATGTATTAGTTCCATTCTGTACCGTTTTCACCAAGGACCTAGTGTTTCCTTGGATTTCTACAACTTTTTCATTCTACCTCCTACAAGTTTAATATCTCCATACATATTTACATTCATACCTAAAATCCTTTTTTGACAAAATTTTCTTTTCCTTACGTTACAGTCTGTCTCAAATTTTTCAAATCACTTTTCAGTCCAAATGTCACTTTTGCGATAGTTCATTCTAATTTTACCTGGGCTCTTTTCACTTCCACTTTTAGCTTGCTTTGATTTTCTTTCACTTCAACTTTTATATCTGTTTTCACTTCTTCCATCATACTGAGTGACTGTCTAAAACATAATATTAGTGTTTATTTCTCCCACAGAATGTGCTTCTAGTGTAGTATTTGTATCATCCACATGTTGTTGTTGTTGTGGTCTTCAGTCCTGAGACTGATTTGATGCAGCTCTCCATGTTACTCTGTCCTGTGCAAGTTTCTTCATCTCCCAGTACCTACTGCAACCCACATCCTTCTCATTCTGCTTAGTGTATTCATCTCTTGGTCTCCATCTACGATTGTTACCCTCCTCGCTGCCCTCCAATGCTAAATTTGTGATCCCTTGATTCCTCATACATGTCCTACCAACCGTTCCCTTCTTCTAGTCAAGTTGTGCAACAAATTTCTCTCCTCCCCAGTCCTATTCAACACCTCCTCATTAGGTACGTGATCTATCCACCTTATCTTCAGCATTCTTCAGTAGCACCACATTTCGAAAGCTTCTATTCTCTTCTTGTCCAAACAAGTTATCGTCCATGTTTCACTTCCATACATGGCTACACTCCATACAAATACTTTCAGAAACGACTTCCTGATACATAAATCTATACTCGATGTTAACAAATTTCTCTTCTTCAGAAACGCTTTCCTTGCCATTGCCAGTCTACATTTTATATCCTCTCTACTTCTACCATCATCTGTTATTTTACTTCCTAGATAGCAAAACTCCTTTACTACTTTAAGTGTCACATTTCCTAATCAAATTCCCTCAGCATCACTCGACTTATTTGCACCACATTGCATTATCCTCGTTTTGCTTTTGTTGATGTTCGTCTTATATCCACCCTTCAAGACACTGACCATTCCGTTCAACTGCTCTTCCAAGCCCTTTGCTGCCTCTGACAGAATTACAGTGTTATCGGCGAACCTTAAATATTTTATTTCTTCTCCATGGGCTTTAATACATACTACGAACTTTTCTTTTGTTTCCTTTACTGCTTGCTCAAATTACACATTGAATAACATCCGGGAGAGGCTTCAACCCTGTCTCATTCCCTTCCCAACCACTGCTTCCCTTTCATGCCCCTCGACTCTTATGACTGGCATCTGGTTTCTGTACAAATTGTAAATAACCTTTGGCCCCTGTATTTCACCCCTGCCACCTTCAGAACTAGAAAGAGAGTATTTCAGTCAACATTGTCAAACGCTTTCTCCAAGTCTACAAATGCTACAAACGTAGGTTTGCCTTTTCTTAATCTTTCTTCTAAGATAAGTCGTAAGGTCAGTATTGCCTCACGTGTTCCAACATTTTTACGGAATCCAAACTCATCCTCCCCGAGGCCCTCATCTACCAGTTATTCCATTCGTCTGTAAAGAATTCACGTTAGGATTTTGCAGCTGTGACTTATTAAACTGATAGTTGGGTAATTTTCACATCTGTCAGCACCTGATTTCTTTGGGATTGGAATTATTATATTCTTCTTGAAGTCTGAGGATATTTCGCCTGTCTCATATATCTTGCTCACCAGCTGGTAGAGTTTTGTCATGACTGGCTCTCCCCAAGGCTGTCAGTAGTTCTAATGGAATGTTGTCTACTCCCGGGGCCTTGTTTCGACTCAGGTCTTTCAGTGCTCTGTCAAACTTTTCACGCAGTACCTTATCTCTCATTTCATCTTCATCTACATCCTCTTCCATTTCCATAATATTGTCTTCAAGTATATCGCTTTTGTATAGACCCTCTATATACTCTTTCCACCTTTCTGCTTTGCTTTCTTTGCTTAGAACTGGGTTTCCATCAAAGCTCTATATATTCATGCAAGTGGTTCACCTTTCTTAAAAGGTCTCTTTAATTTTCCTGTAGGCAGTAACTATCTTACCCCGCGTGAGAAAAGCCTCTATTTGGCCATTTTGCACTTCCTGTCGATCTCATTTTTGAGACGTTTGTATTCCTTTTTGCCTCCGTCATTTACTGTATTTTCATATTTTCTCCTTTCATTAATTAAATTCAATATTTCTTCTGTTACCCAAGGATTTCTAGCAGCCCTCGTCTTTTTACCTAATTGATCCTCTGCTGCCTTCACTACATCATCCCTCAGAGCTACCCATTCTTCCTCTACTGTGTTTCTTTCCCCCATTCTTGTCAATTGTTCCCTTATGCTTTCCTTGGAACTCTGTACAACCTCTGGTTCTTTCAGCTTATCAGACCCCATGTCCTTAAATTCTACCTTTTTTGCAGTTTCCTCAGTTTTAATCTACAGGTCATAACCAATAGTTTGAGGTCAGAGTCCACATCTGCCTCTGGAAATGTCCTACAGTTTAAAACCTGATTCCTAAATCTCTGTCTTACCATTAAATAATCTATCTGATACCTTTTAGTATCTCCAGGATTCTTCCACGTATACAACTTTCTTTTATGATTCTTGAACCAAGTGTTAGCTATGATTAAGTTATGCTCTGTGCAAAATTCTACCAGACGGCTTTCTCTTTCATTTCTTAGCCCCAATCCATATTCACCCACTATGTTTCTTCTCTCCCTTTACCTACTGGAAAATTCCAGTCACCCATGACTATTAAATTTTCGTCTCCCTTCACTACCTGAATAATTTATTTTATCTCATCATACATTTCATCAATTTCTTCATCATCTGCTGAGCTAGTTGTCATATAAACTTGTACTACTGTAGTAGGCATGTGCTTTGTATCTATCTCTGCCACAATAATGGGTTCACTATGCTGGTTGTGGTAGCTTACCTGCACTCCTATTTTTTAATTCATTATTAAACCTACTCCTGCATTACCCCTATTTCATTTTGTATTTATAACCCTGTATTCACCTGACCAGAAGTCTTGTTCCTTCTGCCACCGAACGTCACTAATTCCCACTATATCTAACTTTAACCTATCCATTTCCCTTTTTAAATTTTTCAACCTACCTGCCCGATTAAGGGATCTGACATTCCACGCTCCGATCCGTAGAACGCCAGTGTTCTTTCTCCTGACAACGACGTCCTCCTGAGTAGTCCCTGCCCGGAGATCCGAATGGGGGACTATTTTACCTCTGGAATATTTCACCCAGGACGACGCCATCATCATTTAATCATACAGTAAAGCTGCATGTCCTCGGGAAAAATTACGGCTGTAGTTTCCCCTTGCTTTCAGCCGTTCGCAGTACCAGTACAGCAAGGCCGTTTTGGTTAATGTTACAAGGCCAGATCAGTCAATCATCCAGACTTTTGCCCCTGCAACCCCTACTGAAAAGGCTGCTGCCCCTCTTCAGGAACCATATGTTTGTCTGGCCTCTCAACAGATACCCCTCCGTTGTGGTTGCACCTAAGGTACGGCCATCTGTATCGCTGAGGCACGCAAGCCTCCGCACCAACGGCAAGGTCCATAGTTCATGGACATAAGTTTCTAATTCAATCGTTTCACCTGGCAACTTTGTTTTTGAACAGCGTTGTCTCTCACCATGTGTTCGATTGTTGCTTCCATTGACGCCATATTAACTGCACTTAATTTAGCCTGTGACCTTCCGTCTAGTCCCAACTACGTATCCAAAGAATGCTGAACTGGTTTAAACATTAACTGTGTTTGTTATTCTAATGAAAACATCGTGTCACGGCTGTCAGACAATATTTAAAACTTCTTAGTGTTTTATCAGATAAATATAAAGATAAAGTCTGTGTTCATTTTCAGTAATAATCTACTATTTTACAGAATTTGGACAGCTGGTCGTAGGTCGTGTTCCAAAAATTAACAGCACAGAGACAGAAATGTTGACACTTCCTGCAGCAACTGACCATCATTTGGCCGGACAATGCTCAAGCACGTACAGTACAAGCTGTTATTGATTTGTTTGAATGATGGAGCTGCTAAGTGCTGTACCGCCTACTGCACTCCCCTGACTTAAGCCCTCGTAAGTTCAACTCGATTTCCAAACTGATGGAAACACTTCACGGCAAGTGCTACAAATTCGTCGGGCAATAGACCGCGCCGCTCGAACTGTCAACACAACTGGCGCTGCTAGGAGTATCCTACGGCTTCCACATCGCCGGCAACGGGTAATACACAATGCCAACGACGAAGGTCAGTAAAACTTTGAAACACTTGTCTATTTTGAACATGCTGTAAGTAAGTAGTTACCATTATTAAATTTGCAACACTCATACTTTACATTATATTACCAACGGGTTATACACAATGCCAATGACTACATTGAAGGTCAGTAAAACTTTGAAACACTTGTCTATTTTGAACGTGCTGTAAGTAAGTAGTTACCATTATTAAATTTCCAACACTCATACTTTACATTATATTACCAAGTTACCGATCTACAAATTTAGCTAGCCACAATAATCTGATGAGTAGGTTGTGACTGAACGATTATATACTGAGTAATATAAATCCACCTGCGAGCTAAGCTGTTTATTATCCATACTGCAGTATGAAAACGTGGTAATCACTGTTAAAGTTTTCTATGAGTAATATAAATCCACCTGCGAGCTAAACTGTTTATTATCCATACTGCAGCATGAAAACGTGGTAATCACTGTTAAAGTTTTCTATAGTAGTTCACAACCTCATTAAATCCTTTTCTTTATTCAGATATTTCTACTGGTTCAAAATGCATTAATAATTTATTTCAGGTACTATATCGATGTCAACACCATAGAGGTTCGTAGTTAATCTCAGTTAGGTCCTATTGTTTTGCTGCTGCCGTCAAAGATGTATAAGCGAGATTCACCTACCTCTGGCTGGAGACATTGCCGGTACCAAGACTCTTATGCAAGATGTACAAAGACGAGTTTTATATATAATCATCTTGGGTTGAAACTCTCCTGTCCATGTTTGCTTTAGAAATAGATTTGGTTTTGTAAGAGATTCGCCTTGAGCCAAAGTATTCCCCAGACGTATTTCCATGAGTTTCAGCATCATCAGTGGAGTTTTATATTGTTTTTGGTATCATACGCTGTGGTCTTCTTTGCATTGTCCTTTTGTCATTTACCCTGGTTTCCCAAATTTCTTCAGTGTGAAGTCATTATAACATCCCAGCTCCTCCACCAAATTATAACATCCCAGCTCCTCCACCAAATTATAACATCCCAGCTCTTCAACACCAAATTAAAACGTTGCATTAGGAGCTGTCTGCTTTGTGCAAAAGGTCTTGAGTTCATATTGACGACAACAAGTAATTCTTCATTACAGACGTTTATTTACAAAACAGAACTGACAGACTTCACAGACTCAACAACTGACTCTCCGAGCTAACCGCACTGCATATCCGCACTGGCAACTGACAACTCCTAGGTGTATTAATATCTTTCCAAACAATGAGAGTCTTTAACAATGTTTTGTTTACAATACGATAACAATTCACGACCCAAAACTAAATTAGACATTACAGAATTTTAGTACAGATTAAAGTAAGTAAAAGGATCAGTACATATAAATTCTTACAAGCATAATTTCCAAATAGATTTTATAACATTTTTCTACCAGCTTCTGGATAACCTTCACCAGATTTGTACCGATGTTTCCAGAAATATCTTCACATTTGATTCTGGATATTTCTTGAGTTATTTTGAACAACTATTTATATGTAAAATGATTTAAATCGTGTTTCAAAACGCAAATAAATCTTTTTAGCAATACTTCTTGATACAAATCGTCTTTCGAAATTAGGTTATGAAACAATTTTCACAAGTTTTCGTATTTTTGCGATCATAATATAGAATTTCTCCATAGAAAGTACCAGAAGTGTGCATTAAACGCTCATCCACAGACCCTCCCCCTAGCTGGTGAGTTCCCAAAAGTATCTTGTCCATATTATACGAAACAATCCAGCTCAAAACTGACAATTTATACAATTAATCAGAGCTACAGCAAACAGTAAGTCTTTCTTTTACAAAATGAAATATAATTACAAAATTGAATGAAAATAGGTTACTAACACTAATATATATTTACATTAATTCTATTTTTGTTCTTTCTGTGCAAAATGTCCTAATATTGACACAGTACAATATTTAAACATCACCAAAGTTTCCCTTTACATTTTGCATATCTGTATCGACATCCCCTAAAGGTCTACAGTATCGAATACTTCAATATGTCCCAATATGTCCTGTAATGTTACAACATGTATTATGTAATTTTCACTGTCACTGTTTACAGAAAAACGTGTGTAACAGTTTCATGTTTGACAACGCAAGTTTGTCGTTTCATTTGTAGTTTCCTGTGCACCCAATCGTGTATTTACTTAAAGAACATGATAACAGTGAAATCACAAATAGGCGATTAGATGTTGGACGTCCACCCTTCGCCACAGAACGTAAAGGCCGGAGGATTATCTGGTCCGTAATACACGAAATACGGTAATCAGTGGTAGATTAGACGACAGCATACAATGCTGTGTCAAGTGCTAGTGTTTCGGAGCATGCCGTTCCGCGAACATTGTTGAACATATGGCTCCACAGCAAACGACGCCAAAGTCATCTCACGCCTACACAGCTACACCCTTAATTATGACTGCAGTGGTCAGAGGATCATTAAGATTCGAGGGTGAATGAATGAGTACGTGCTATGCTTGTTACACCATATCGATGATCTTGCCAAAATTCACCGTCATCGGGGCTAATGTTAGCTGGAAACGTGCACAGTACCACGTAACCATGCCAGTGGGGACAAAATTATGCTACAGGGAAAGTTTTCCTAGATTTCCTCGTAATTGCTGTGGCAGTTGAAGGAGAGCTGTAGGGTATGTAAAGAGGTATGTTGACCACATACATCCTTTCAGGCGACCCTATGTTACTGGACAACTATCGGTGTCAGGACCGCAACAGTAGTACAGTGTTTTGAGGAACGTGATTGCTACCTCTCGTTGATGTCTTGCCCACTAAATTCGCCTGACGTTAACTCCATGGGACATATATGGAACACAGTAAAGTGCCCAATAATATATGTGAATTACTTGATCTCCAGAAAGCTACCAACGGCTTATCAAACCCATACCAAACAGAATGTCTGGTGTACGTCGTTCCAAAGATGGACTACCATGCTATTAAAATTTCATAATATTTAGGCTCATCAGTAAATTCAATTTAATCTGCTTAGTCAATGAACTTAATCATAGTTAACACTTACTTTAAGAATCATGAAAGATGGTTGTATACATGGAAGAACTTTGGAGATACTAAAAGGTATCAGATAGATTATATAATGGTAAGACAGAGATTTAGGAACCAGGTTTTAAATTGTAAAACATTTCCAGGGGGGCAGATGTAGACTCTGACCACAATCTATTGGTTATGAGCTGTAGATTAAAACTGAAGAAACTGCAAAAAGGTGGGAATTTAAGGAGAGGGAACCTGGATAAACTGAGTAAACCAGAGATTGTACGGAGTCTCCGGGAGAGCATAAGATTCGCTCGCATAGATTGTAAGGCATGCAAATTCTGTTACTTTTATGTTGTTATTAAACTGCAACAACTTCTAAGCATTCACGCTGATTAAGGGCCTATAAGCATGGACTTTTCTTTAAGCACATTTGACCAAAAAGCGATTCAGGTTGCTGGATTACAAAACTTTGGTTAATCATGCCTTTTACGTTCTTGTGGAGACATATCCGCAGCAACTTTCTTCTTCTAACAAATATTTATGTCTAGTCAAGACGTGAAATACCAGCTTCCATAAATATAACGTTTACATTTTTTCTTAAAGTAACGATATATTTCCTTAAACATTTTCCTCCCTTATTGCACTCCCTTACAGGTCGAATTTCGAGAAATACTGAAACACGTATCTTGTTATTTCTAACTGAGAAGTCACATACGAACTGTCATAATTGTCGTCTCAAATATTATTTAAAAGTTCTTTCGCAATTATTTATTTTCAAAGAAGCTTTCACTCACTATTTTACCGACTTAGTGGCTTAATTTTCAAGAAAGCTGAAAGATGTATTTGTTATTTTCCGGCTGATAGACTCAATACCAGTTTCCACATTTCTAGCTCAAGAACTCCTTTAACAGCAACATAATTTCAAAAAGCCTTTCACTCCTTCTTTCACACTCAAGGAGCGGAATTTCATACAATACCTTCTTAAACGATACCTACAGTATAAGGGTTGCATCCTCTACAAAATTCAAGTTTCTGACGTTAGCTGTATAGGCTGGGCGATTATGAGTCACTGAATCAGTTTGACCTATTTCACTTCCTTAACGGTTAGATTTCCAGGAACAGTGTAATATGTATTTTTGCATCTCTAACCAAGTAGTTAAACACCAATTAAGATATAACTTCGAAAATCCTTTCGCAATGAAATACTTTCATACTGTTGTTGTTGTGGTCTTCAGTCCTGAGACTGGTTTGATGCAGCTCTCCATGCTACTCTATCCTGTGCAAGCTTCTTTATCTCCCAATACGTACTGCACCCTATATCCTTCTGAATCTGTTTACGTCCTACCAACCGATCCCTTCTTCTAGTCAAGTGAGGCCAAAAACTCCTCTTCTCCCCAGTCCTAATCAATACCTCCTCATCAGTTGTGTGATCTACCCATTTAATCTTCAGTATTCTTCTGTAGCACCCCACTTCAAAAGCTTTTATTCTCTTCTTGTCGAAACAATTAATCGTCCATGTTTCACTTCCATACATGACTACACTCCATACAAATACGTTCAGAAACAACTTCCTGACGCTTAAATCTATACTCCATGTTAACAAATTTCTCTTCTTCAGAAATGCTTTCTTTGCCATTTCCTGTCTGCATTTTATATACATTCTACTTCGACCATCATCAGTTATTTTGCTCCCCAAATAGCAAAACACCTTTACTACTTCAAGTGTCTCATTTCCTAATTTAATTCCCTCAGCATCACCCGACTTATTAGCACCACATTCCATTATCGCCGTTTTGCTTTTGTTGATGTTCGTCTTATATCCTCCCTTCAAGACACTGTCCATTCCGTTCAACTGCTCTTCCAAGTCCTTTGCTGTCTCTGACAGAATTACAATGTCATCGGCGAACCTCAAGGTTTTTATTTCATCTCCATGGATTTTAATACCTACTCCGAACATTTCTTTTGTTTCATTTACTGCTTGCTCAATATACAGATTGAATAACATCCGGGAGAGGCTTCAACCCTGTCTCCTTTCCCAACCATTGCTTCCCTTTCATGTCCCTCGACTCTAATAACTGTCATCCGGTTTCTGTACAAATTGTAAATAGCCATTTGGTCTCTATATTTTATCCCTGCCACCTTCAGAATTAGAAAGAGAGTATTCCAGTCAACAATGTCAAAGCTTTCTCCAAGTCTATAAATGCTAGAAACGTAGGTTTGCCTTTTCCTAATCTAGCTTTTAAGATCAAATTCTTCATGCAGTATCATATCTCCCATTTCATCTTCATCTACATCCTCTTCCATTTCCATAATATTGTCTTCAAGTATATCGCTTTTGTATAGACCCTCTATATACTCTTTCCACCTTTCTGCTTTGCTTTCTTTGCTTAGAACTGGGTTTCCATCAAAGCTCTATATATTCATGCAAGTGGTTCACCTTTCTTAAAAGGTCTCTTTAATTTTCCTGTAGGCAGTAACTATCTTACCCCGCGTGAGAAAAGCCTCTATTTGGCCATTTTGCACTTCCTGTCGATCTCATTTTTTAGACGTTTGCAGTCCCTTTTGCCTGCTTCATTTACTGCACTTTTGTATTTTCTCCTTTCTTCAGTTAAATTCAGTATTTCTTATGTTACCCAAGGATTTCTACTAGCCCTCGTCTTTTTACTTATTTGATCCTCTGCTGCCTTCACTACTTCATCCCTCAAAGCTATCCATTCTACTTCTACTGTATTTCTTTCCCCCATTCTTATCAATTGTTCCCTTATGCTCTTCCTGAAGCTCTGTACAACCTCTGGTTTAGTCAGTTTATCTAGGTTCCATCTCATTAAATTGCCACCTTTTTGCAGTTTCTTCAGTTTTAATCTACAGATCATAACCAATAGATTGTGGTCAGAGTCCACATCTGCCCCCCCCCCCCCCCCCACCTGGAAATGTCTTACAATTTAAAACCTGGTTCCTATACCTCTGCCTTACCATTATATAATCTATCTGAAAAATGTCAGTATCTCCAGGATGCTTCCGTGTATACAATATCCTTTTATGATTCTTGAATCAAGTGTTAGCTATGATTAAGTAGTGCTCTGTGCAAAATTCTACCAGACGGCTTCCTCTTTCATTTCTTCCCCCCAATCCATATTCACCTACTACATTTCCTTCTCTTCCTTTTCCTACTATTGAATTCCAGTCACCTATGACTATTAAATTTTAGTTTCCTTTCACTATCAGATTTTTTTTCTTTCATCATACATTTCATCAATTTCTTCATCATCTGCAGAGCTAGTTGGCATACAGACTTGTACTACTGTCGTAGGCGTGGGCTTCGTATCTATCTGGGCTAAAATAACGCGTTCACTATGTTGTTTGTGGTAGATTACCCGCACTCCTATTTTTTTATTCACTATTACAGCTACTCCTGCATTACCCCTATTTGATTTTGTATTTATAACCCTGTATTCACATGACCAAAACTCTTGTTCCTCCTGTCAACGAACGTCACTAATTCCTACTATATCTAACATTAACCTATCCATTTCCCTTTTGAAATTTTCTAACCTATCTACCCGATTAAGGGATCTGACATTCCACGCTCCGATCCGTAGAACGCCAGTGTTCTTTCTCCTGATAACAACATCCTCATGAGTAGTCCCCGCCCGGAGATCCAAACGGGGGACTATTTTACCTCTGGAATATTTTACTTAAGAGGACGCCATCATCATTTATCTATACAGTAAAGCTGCATTTCCTCGGGAAAAATTACGGCTGTAGTTTCTACTTGCTTTCAGCCTCTCGTAGTACCAGCACAGCAAGGCCGTTTTGGTTAGTGTTTCAATTCCAGATCAGTCAATCATCCAGACTGTTGCCCCTGCAACTACTGAAAAGGCTGCTGCCCCTCTTCAGGAAACATACGTTTGTCTGGCCTCTCAACAGATACCCCTCCGTTGTGGTAGCACCTACGGTACCGTTATCTGTATCGCTGAGACACGCAATCCTCCCCAGCAACGGCAAGGTGTGTGCTTCATGGGGGGAATACTTTCATAAAAAGTTTTATTCCCTGTCTCACCCCATTACTGTCGTAATTTCCAAAAACACTGATATGTTTGTGTTTTATTTCTCTCAGAGTAGCCTAATACAAGTTTTCATTGATTCAGCGTAAAAAATGCTTGCATAATGAAATATTCCCACAAAAACTTTCATTCCACGTTTCCTACATAGGGGATGAATTTCCAAAAACAGTGAATGACGTATTATTTTATTTCTACCTGAGAAGCCAAATTAAAAATTTCATAGATTTAGCCTGAAAGATTCTTTCATAACAAAATATTTTCTAAAAATTCTCATGTCCCTTTTCACCCCCTTAGGTGTTCAATTGCCAAAAACACTGAAACACTTTTTTTTTTATTTTTAACCGAGAGATCAAATACGAATGTTCAGAGATGCAGCTTTAAAAATACCTTAGTATTTCTTTAAAAATCACATTTTTCAAAACAAACTCTAAGCCAAAATTTCACCCCCATAGGGTTAACAAAAATGTCGAAAGATGTAATTCGTTTATTCTGATGGAGAAACTAAATACCAATTTTCACAGGTCTAGGTAAAAAATTGTTATAATAGCAACATTTTTCAAAAAATGTTTCACCCAATTAGGATTGGAATTTTGAAAAATCCGTTCTGACATGACGCCTACAGTATAAGATCCACGCCTTCGCCATATTTCAAGCTTGCATCCTTAGCGTTTTGGGCAGGGCGATGATGGGTTGGTCAGCCACTCAAGACATTGCCTTTTACACATACAGATAATCCGTATTGAAAAAAGGATTAACCTTAATATTCTTCCCCAAACCATCTTACTTTGACAGTATCATTCCAGTAGATTCCTTCCACTCACAGGCTCGTAAAGTAGCCTTTTTCCTTTGCATAATAAATCGCGCTTTGAGGAGGCCCCTTTCCCCCGATAGTTTACAGAAAGAACTTAATCGGATTAAATCTACTGAAAGCAATAATGGCTACTAGCAGGGTGACGAAGAAACTGCATTTAGCTTAAAGGGATGGTAACATCTTGAACGATCGGGTACATCTGGTAAGTATGAACTTCCGTGACGGTTTTATAGCGCTGCTTATATCCTCGTAAAGTATGTTTACTGGTCTCCGCTAGTTACGGGGAGCTTGCCGTTTTCCTCAAAACATTTTCTCTGTACAGTAATAAATACCGTTTTTTAATTTGTATGACTATTCTTACATGTACATAGCGTTATTTTCAACATTTTGTTGTAGTGTTTTGAGCTCAATATGAATTTTAGAATTTCTTATGTGTTGTGCTTTGTCTGCTGTTCGGCAACTTCTCTAATACGAAGCCGAAGTTTCTTAATTTTAGCAATTACACTGCTGGCCATTAACATTGCTTCGCTAAGAAGAAATGCAGATGATAATCGGGTATTCATTAGACAAATATACTATACTATAACTGAAATGTCATTACATTTTCACGCAATTTGGGTGCATAGATCCTGAGAAATCAGTACCCAGAACAGCCACCTCTGGCCGTAATAACGGCGTTCATATGCCTGGGCATTGAGTCAAACAGAGCTTGGATGAAGTGTACAGATACTGCTGCCCATGCAGCTTCAACACGATACCCCAGTTCATCAAGAGTAGTGACTGGCGTATTGTGAAGAGCCAGTTGGTCGGCCACCATTGACCAGACGTTTTCAGTTCTACATCTACATCCATACTCTGCAAGCCACCTGACGGTGTGTGGCGGAGGGTGAGAGATCTGTCGTATGTGCTGGCCAGGGCAGCAGTCGAACAATTTCTGTATCCAGAAAGGCCTATACAGGACCTGCAACATGCGGTAGTGCATTATCCTACTGAAATGTAGGGATTCGCAGGGATCGACTGAAGGGTAGAGCCACGGGACGTAACTGATCTGAAATGTAACGACCACTGTTTAAAATGCCGTCAATGCGACCAAGAGGTGATAGAGACGTGTAACCAATGGCACCCCATACCATCACGCCAGGTGATACGCCAGTATGGCTATGATCAATACACTCTTCCAATGTGCGTTCACCGCGATGTCGCCAGACACGGATGCGAACATAACGATGGTGTACACAGAACCTGGATTCTTCCGAAAAATTCGTGCACCCAGGTTCGTCGTTGAGTATACCATCGCTGGCGCTTCTGTCTGTGATGCAGCGTCAAAGATAACCGCATCCATGGTCTCCGAGCTGATAGTCCATGCTGCTGCAAACGTCGTCTACCTGCTCGTGCAGGAGGTTGTTGTCTTGCAAACGTCCCCATGTGTTGACTCAGGGATCGAGACGTGGGTGCACGATCCGTTACAGCCGTGCGGATAAGATGCCTGTCATCTCGACTGCTAAAAGTTAATGGATCTTGACCAACGCGAGCAGTAATGTCTCGATACGATAAACTGCAATCGCGATACTCTACAATCCGACCTTCATCAAAGTCGGAAACGTGATGGTACGCATTTCTCCTCCTTACAATGAGAAAGCGGTTGGAAACTTTCCTTATGCCAGCACGTTGTAGGTGTCGCCACCGGCGCTAACCTTGTGTGAATGCTCTGACAAACTATTAATTTGCATATCACAGCGTCTTCCTCTTGTCGGTTAAATTCTGCGTCTGTAGCACGTCATCTTCGTGGTGTAGCAATTTTAATGGCCAGTAGTGCAGTTTTGAAGAGTTTTAAGTTCAGTGTGTTCCTTTGTCCCGTCCCCTTCCTTGCAGTATATATTACTTTTAATACCAGGATTTACTACATGCAATTAAGTACATGCATGACGGAATGTCGTTGCCATGGTACTGTGTTATAAGCTACTGTTTGTAAGCTTCTTTCAAGCTATGTGAAAGTTTCTTCTTTTCAGCAATTGGGTTTCAATAAAAATTAATTCTTATCCGGCCCCCCTTCATCATAGTAGTTACTACTTTTGATAACGCTTTTTACTAAATGCACGAGGAGACGATGTTGCAGTCTTACTCCATTATAAGAATGTCAGCCGTGCTGCGGCTGTTGTTGGCGCTGCTTGTCGGTTTCGGTCCTCTGTTGGAGGCCAGACGGTTTTGTTTAGTTGAATGGTGGCTGTTGTTTGTCTTCTTCTCTTGTTGACTGGCGCCTGTCGGTTTGACAAGCGTTGCCTGTCCGCTAGTGGCAGCAGCGGCTGTTATCGATAAGCAGTAACTGTTGCTCTATCTTTGAGGCGACTTCGTTGTTTTTCCGGATAGTGTGAGTGGGCCAGTTCGGTTGGGGACTCAAGGAAAGCGAGGCCCGCGCTGTGCCAACATGCCGGGACCGCTGGCGGTACACGTGGAATAGAGGATGGAATTGCTGTGGTCACGAGAGTGCACGACCTCGTCGTAAACCGGAGCCAGCAAGCTTTAGATCAGTGCATTTCAATCCAAGTAGAGAAACCATCACCGCTGTGATATCTCGCGATTCTCCAGTGACTTGGGTTCGTGTTGCTGCTCCTAGTGCCGCCGAGTCGAAGAGCAGCGAGTGGCGTGCTTGGGGAAGGCGGATCTAATTAGCTTTCCTCGACTTCTTATTACTATATTCCGCGTTCAACTGGTTGCAGTTTGTTAAATTCAACCAGCAGTAATTTTTCTAGCCTGGTGGCCGCCACATCCCAGTTACGTGCCCTGGGGGTTAGTGTATGTAACGGCAGTGTACGTTTCCTTGCCTTGCAGCTGATTCCGGTAAGGCGTGTAGTTTTGACAGTGTTCTTGATTTTAGGCCGGTTGGTGATTCTTCTACTCTAGTGGTAGTGATTCCTTTCTCGTTCGAGGCGCTCCTACACAGTATTCTTGGGACGTAGTGCAGACCGCCGGTTTTGGTTTTGGCGTATTGTTCCAACGTTAAATTTGGTTTATCGGACGTCAGGTAGCTTCAGCAAGATTATCATTAGTCATTCCTTAGACCACTACTAGTCTGGGTTACCATCCTGTGAAGTGAATACAGCTCTTGGCTGCCTATCCCATCACTCGCGGAAGTTTTTGTTGCCGACCTCCTCAGAGGTCGATTCCTGGAGTACCATATGTGGCCCCTTGGTTCTTGTAAGACATGTATTTTCTAAAAAGGAGGTCGGATGTAGTTCAGTGTAACGCTCCTTCAGGCCACGCATTCTGCGGGTATAATCTGCTTCAGTACCCCTTAAGGGACTTATGTACTGATCCTTTTATTATTGTATTATTTATTATAGTACCTTGTAATGCCTACATTAAATGTTATATATGTCTAGTTAATAGTTCTGGTCACCTTTTGGAATAAATCTACCAGTCTAGTGTTCAGTGGATGTTAAGGGTTGCGTTACAAACTTTACCATCATCTTATTTCAGCCGTTTGGTGAACAGTTACTTGTTTTTCTATTAATTAACCTTTGCTACTGTATTTGCTGTTTTACAGCATGTTTCTAATTTTTTTTATATTTTTGCCGTTCCTGGCACGTACGGTCTTCAGCCTTGACTGTGGTCATTTTTCTTAAAATTCTAAATTGGTATTTGTATTGTTAGCAGTAAGCCTTAAAACCTTATTTACTGACATTCTTGGCGTCAGATGCCTTCTGCAGTGTTTATGGCGACTTACCTATAATATATCAATACCTGTAAGTTGTAAATATCAGCGAGTTCTTAAAAAATTCTTAATTTATTACCATTCTTGGTGTGTAAGGCCTTTAGCAGTAACTGCGGATACTTGCCTTAAAATTCTAATTTGGTATTTGTATTTACGCATGACCGTTGAAAACCCTATTTACTTCCGTTCCTGGCGTCTGTTGCCTTCTGCTGTGTTTGTCGCGACTCGACTTTAATATTTCAGTACTTGTAATTTATAAGTTGCAGAGATTTTTAACAGTTCTTAATTTATTGCCTTTCCTCGCGTGTAAGGCCATGTGCCCAGATCACAGTGGCTTACTTTTAAAACATTATCTGCTGTATCTGTATTTAATGTTGATTGGCTAAATTGTAAGTCACTGAAAACATTATTATTTACACAGTTGTTTATTCATTCATTAATAACGTGTGTCCGCCCGTGATAGCTGAGTGGTCAGCACGACGGAATGTCATACCTAACGTCCGGGGTTCGATTCCCGGCTGGGTAGGAGATTTTCTCCTCTCAGGGGCTGGGTGTTGTGTTGTCCTTATCATCATTTCATCCCCATCGACACGAATGTCGCCTGATTGTTTGGCACTGTGCGATATGTCTAGGAATTAAAGACACTATAACCTCGCAGAAAGATATGAAGAATACTATCATCTCTGATTTATATACAATTTTGGTTGTTTCTGGAATGTTAAGTATTCAGACCACTGTTCTCCGGACTATTGTTCTCGTTAAGATTATTTTGAAACTACTACAGCTCTATAGATATAGTATATTACATCGTATCGGAAGAAATAAAAGAGCTCATCTCAAGTGATTAATAGGTGAGATTCTAAATTAATCATTCTTCTGCAATTACACTCTCACGAATATCTAGAGAATTCCAGATATCAATGTTGAGGTTCATTTGGAGAGACGCTGGAGACGTGGCGAACGAACATGTAATCATATAGCGATTCTTTGCAGACTCAAGAACTCGCAATTAAACAGCATTAACACCGCTTTACGAATATCTCCTCACTCAATATATTACGCTGTCAACGTATTTAGTTAACATTGTATCACTTGAAAGCAAACAGTACAAACCAAATAATACTCGATACACAACATAAAACAAAATAAAACACCACAACAAATAAAATAATATAAAGTAATTGTCGCCCACAGTACGAAAACGACTTGAACCTGCAGAGAAACACGAACATTACAACGTTTTTTTTTACAAATATTGTACCTACAGCTGTTATAAGGAACTAACGTTACATTTCTTTTTCATGTATGATAGCTCGAGTACTACTTACGGAGAAGTGTACATAACAGAAAGCTGGAGACCACTGAATTGTAACGGCAGTCCACTACGCAGAAGTCCACGAAAAGTAGGTGTACATTTTTATCGCTGTCTCTGTTGACTTTTATACAGGTGTGGTAGGGAAGAATTAGTGGCAGATAGGCATTTTCCTTTTTGTAGGCAAGACGTAGTTAGTACCAAACTTTATTTGTGTCAACTACCTGTGCTACGTTATCGCTACGTAAGCTATACTACATTGTTTCTGGCGTACTGTTGCGTAACAGGCAAACACGTTTTTGCTGCATAGTATTGCTGAGGATCAATTGCAATTGATTTGAGCAATATAAACTGTGTCACACGATCTGCGTACAATGTTAGTAATTTTATGGTCAGTACAAGACAGAAAGCTAAAATTGCCGAACAGAACGAACAAAACGTTCCGCTGGCGAATGTGCAAGCGGTTACTGATCTGGTTGCGTACTGAACAAATGTCAACAGAATTGAAAACGGGAATTAAGAACTGAATTGCAGAACAGTCATACAAGGTTAAAAATAGAATTTAAAACACAATTTCAAACCTTTAATTCGGAATTAAAAACCGACTTACAGCCAACTAAAACTGACTTGTAGAATCAAGTAGAAGAGTCAAAAACTGTACTCAACAGTGCAGTTGAACATATTTCTAATGCACAAACGGGTTAGCCACTGAATATGATCAGTTTCGAGATCAACATACGCATTTGCAAGACGCATTTCGTACTTTAAATTCGTGATTTGAAAGTGTCAAATTAGGCCAAGGTAAGCTGTCGAATACTTGTGTTGAGCTGTCATAAGCAGTAGATATTGTGATTCGGGGTTAGTGTGAAATATAATAAACACAATAAATACAATATATAATATAATATAATAAAGTGCTATTCACACAACAAACACAGACTTTTTCTAGCAGTGGTTAGGTGAGCAAGGCACACAGCAGACTAAAAAGGTTCAGTCTGTGGTAAAGGATATCATGTCAATCAGAGATTTAACCAATCAGTATTTGCTACAAGTTTGCCAGAAGTTTGCAAAGACTCTGTGAGCGAAAGATCTAGTGCACACATAACGCAGCTAGCTTTTAGAAATAATGAGCAGGTCCGTACACAAACTTTACCACATGTAAATGTAATGACAAAGCCTGCTGGTGATTACACTGCGTTACGTATGGAGAAGAAATTAATTAAATAGTGACAGCTTCCATCTTAAAATCCAAAAAAGAAGACTGTACATTCAGTTTTTTTATTAGATCATCCAAAGGAGTTTCACCAAGAATATGGACGGAAAACCAGGAGATTAGTTCTGTTAGTGGACATATTTTAGCAGATCGAAACAAGAGGCAGTTGAAGCAACAGAAATATGCAAAACGTATGCCAAGTTCGGACATTCATTTATTGAGAAGTACCGTTCTTCTGCGACACAAGAGGGCATTCGTAAGCCGAGGTACAAACCTGAGCCTTGAAATTCACTTTTAGGCACACTATGCAAATACTTTGAAAAGTACCATGATACGACTAAGTATTTGACAGAACCGGTATCTTCCAAAGACATCATTAGAATACTGAAAGCAAAATTGCCACTGGATGTAAAAACTTAATTATTCCATTTCAATGAAACCAATTTTGATGATTTTTTGACTGCAGTAGATGCTGTATATATGTTAATGGAAGACACCAGTGCCAGAAGAAACAATGGCATGTACATAAAGGGTCAAATAGAAAGAAATGTGGAAACGGACATCGAACAACAATCAGCGGTATGAGAATGTTGATGCAATCCAACAAACAGGTTCGCTCAACACAGGAACCAACAATGCCAGTATTCAAAGAAACGGAAATGACAATAGCCATTGATACAAATACAAGAACAAGAAACATGATAGTCCATTTAATACCGGTTATGAACAGAATCCAGGAACGTCACGCTGCAATCAGAATGATAATATTCCACGAATCCAAAATGAAACCAGTAATGATTGGCTGAATCAATCACCAACTTTTCTGACATTACAGGTGAACAAACATCACTCAACCATAGACGGCAGATAAGCGCCACGTATCCAACTTTAGTCCTGAAAGCCTGGCAGTAGATAGTGAAGGGGTCTGTGACAGTAATATCAAGGTGATAAGGAACTGCTGACATTAGGAACGAATTATTGCTCGGTGACAAACCCTTTAAACCGAAGAGAATGTCACAAGCAGCTATTGATGTGAACTTTGTAGGATTCAGTGTTACAGCAGTCTTAGACACTGGCCGTTCTACATCGCGGATCGCGGCAGCAGAGGGCGCTAGTGCTAAGGACGCACTGGGGGCGCATACCATTCGGTCCGCCAGGTCCTGCGTGACGCCAGCAGCCTCAGACGCAAACTTGCAATTCCGTTGCCAACTTAAAAAAGCTCGTGGGATGCTATCGATAAGCGATATCACAAAGTCCATCATTTCGAAATGGAATAACAAAATGCACTAAGCTTCTATTACAGGGTGAGTAGAGGCGAACGTGTGAAAAGTGTTCGGAGATACAATACTCCATCCTACTGTGCATATTGTTGTCAAGTGAATAACAATAAACATATCAAAGAATATACGAAAACTGAGCTATGTATCTACAAAAGACTAAAATGCATTATGTCGAAATTGAATCTAGCATATGAACTGTGATAACTCTTTATTTACCTTATTCGTCAGTGTTGTTAACATTCTCATTCATTTCAGACTATAGTATAAGATGACAACTGAAACAAAGAATCCTCATTGTACCTTCTTGTAAACATGATGAGACAGTATTTGCAGATACATAACACGGTGTTTTGATACTGACGATTAAATAAATGTTACATATTTCACGTAGGAAAAGAAGAATCGAAGTTGCACAACAATTTACTCCGTTTCTTTAGTAGGTGAGGTCTTGATAGCATTCAGTTTTAGGAAAATAGAAAAATTGTGGGCAAAACAAACACATCGAACAATATGTTGATTTTTAACGATTGCTTGAGGAAAAGAAGGCGATTCTTTGATCGTGTTTTTAGCGTAACTATAAACGCATGATGTAAGTCTCCAAAACCTCTAAATATCTCCACCGAATTTCGCTGATGACTAGATGGTTTATAGAGATCTTCGAATTTATACCCGTAAGGAAAATGAAATTAATATTTGGTGAACCAATACAGCTATAGGAACAAATACGAATACTGTTTTTCCCAAGTAGTGAAGGATCGTGTATCAACAACATATTCGCTAATTATGAGGGTCACTCCAAAAGAAATGCAGACTACTTCTTTTTAAACCCATCTTTTATTCTTCGTGTTTGAAAGTTTTACAGTGTGTTGGTACATCCTTTAGGAAGAATATTTTCATTTCTCCACATAATTTTCATCCCTCTCAATTGCCTTACGCCATCTGGAGACCAGCGCCTGTTTACCCGACCAACCTGTTGGAGCCATTGTTTGGCAGCGTGCACAAGGGAGTCATCATCTTCAAACCTTGTTCCACGAAGAGAGTATTTCAGTTTCTCACAGAGATGATAGTCACATGGAGCCATGTCAAGACTGTAAGTCGGGTGTTTCAGTGTTGTCCATTCGAGTTTTGTGATCGCTTCCATGCTTTTTGACTGACATGTGGCCGTGCATTGTCGTGTAACAGCAAAACATCCTGCTTTTTCCGATGTGGTTGAACACGACTCAGCCGAGCTTGAAGTTTCTTCAGTGTCGTCACACATGCATCAGAATTTATGGTGGTTCCACTAGGCATGATGTCCACAAGCAAGAGTCCTTCGGAATCGAAAAACACCGTAGCCACAATTTTTCAAGCAGGTGTGGTTTTGAATTTTTTTTTTCTTTGGTGAATTTGCATGATGCCACTCCACTGATTGCCTCTTCATCTCTGGTGACAAATAATGGACCCATGTTTCCTCACCTGTCACATTTCTTCCCAGAAATTAATCTCTACCACTCTCTTATTGTTCGAAAAGTTCGCTGCAAACCGTTGTCCTTGTTCCTTTTGAGTCACTGTCAACATCCTGGGATCCCACCTGGTACAAATCTTTTTTTTTTAACGCCAACACTTTCAGTATTCTGACAACACTTCCTTCCCCTATCCGAACGTAGCGTGACAATTTGTGCACTGTGATGCGTCTGTCAGCAGTCACCAATTCGTTAACTCTCTGCAGATTTCTGGAGTATGTGCAGTACGAGGCCTGCCTCTGCGAAAACAATCCTCAATATTTCCGTGCCCGCTTTCATCACGTAACCTGCTTGCCCGCCGACTAACTTTACTGCGATCGACAGCAGCATCTCCATACACCTTTTTCAACCTCTTGTGGATGTTTCCCACAGCAATTCTATGACAGCACATTGCTTCTGACGAACGTCAAGTGTAGCAGCCATCTTGAAGACATGCTGTGACGACGCGACTCACGGGAACAGGTTGAACTGAGCTTGAAAACAAGCGGGAAGGCTGTATCTACACACTGTAAAACTTTCACACATGTAGAGTGAAAACTGTTTTTTTACAAAAATAGCGTGCATTTCTTTTGGAGTGACCCTCGTACATTGTAATCTTCGGTTACAGGATAACATATTAGTGCACAATCTTCCGTTAAGGCGAAATGGACTAGCAGGTGGCATAATTTAATAAATGCATTTAACATAAAGTCGGTTACCACCGTCCCATCTGAGGCTAAACAAGCGCTGTATCGTTGAGAGAGGTACATCTACATCTACATCTACATCTACATGACTACTCTGCAATTCACATTTAAGTGCTTGGCAGAGGGTTCATCGAACCACAATCATACTATCTCTCTACTATTCCACTCCCGAACAGCGAGCGGGAAAAACGAACACCTAAACCTTTCTGTTCGAGCTCTGATTTCTCTTATTTTATTTTGATGATCATTCCTACCTATGTAGGTTGGGCTCAAAAAAATATTTTCGCATTCGGAAGAGAAAGTTGGTGACTGAAATTTCGTAAAAAGCTCTCGCCGCGACGAAAAACGTCTATGCTGTAATGACTTCCATCCCAACTCGTGTATCATATCTGCCACACTCTCTCCCCTATAACGCGATAGTACAAAACGAGCTGCCCTTCTTTGCACCCTCTCGATGTCCTCCGTCAATCCCACCTGGTAAGGATCCCACACCGTGCAGCTATATTCTAACAGAGGACGAACGAGTCTAGTGTAAGCTGTCTCTTTAGTGGACTTGTTGCATCTTCTAAGTGTCCTGCCAATGAAACGCAACCTTTGGCTCGCCTTCCCGACAATATTATCTATGTGGTCCTTCCAACTGAAGTTGTTCGTAATTTTAACACCCAGGTACTTAGTTGAATTGACAGCCTTGAGAATTGTACTATTTATCGAGTAATCGAATTCCAACGGATTTCTTTTCGAACTCATGTGGATCATCTCACACTTTTCGTTATTTAGCGTCAACTGCCACCTGACACACCATACAGCAATCTTTTCTAAATCGCTTTGCAGCTGATACTGGTCTTCGGATGACCTTACTAGACGGTAAATTACAGCATCATCTGCGAACAACCTAAGAGAACTGCTCAGATTGTCACCCAGGTCATTTATATAGATCAGGAACAGTAGAGGTCCCAGGACGCTTCCCTGGGGAACACCTGATATCACTTCAGTTTTACTCGATGATTTGCCGTCTATTACTACGAACTGCGACCTTCCTGACAGGAAATCACGAATCCAGTCGCACAACTGAGACGATACCCCATAGCTCCGCAGCTTGATTAGAAGTCGCTTGTGAGGAACGGTGTCAAAAGCTTTCCGGAAATCTAGAAATACGGAATCAACTTGAGATCCCCTGTCGATAGCGGCCATTACTTCGTGCGAATAAAGAGCTAGCTGCGTTGCACAAGAGCGATGTTTTCTGAAGCCATGCTGATTACGTGTCAATAGATCGTTCCCTTCGAGGTGATTCATAATGTTTGAATACAGTATATGCTCCAAAACCCTACTGCAAACCGACGTCAATGATATAGGTCTGTAGTTAAATGGATTACTCCTACTACCCTTCTTGAACACTGGTGCGACCTGCGCAATTTTCCAATCTGTAGGTACAGATCTATCGGTGAGAGAGCGGTTGTATATGAGTGCTAAGTAGGGAGCTATAGTATCAGCGTAATCTGAAAGGAACCTAATCGGTATACAATCTGGACCTGAAGACTTGCCCGTATCAAGCGATTTGAGTTGCTTCGCAACCGCTAAAGTATCTACTTCTAAGAAACTCATGCTAGCAGATGTTCGTGTTTCAAATTCTGGAATAATCCATTCGTCTTCCCTGGTGAAGGAATTTCGGAAAACTGCGTTCAATAACTCCGCTTTAGCGGCACAGTCGTCGATAACAGTACTATCGGCACTGCGCAGCGAAGGTATTGACTGCGTCTTGCCGCTTGTGTACTTTACATACGACCAGAATTTCTTCGGATTTTCTACCAAATTTCGAGACAATGTTTCGTTGTGGAACCTATTAAAGGCATCTCGCATCGAAGTACGTGCCAAATTTCGCGCGTCTGTAAATTTTAGCCCATCTTCAGGATTTCGCGTTCTTCTGAACATCGCATGCTTTTTCCGTTGCCTCTGCAACAGCGTTCGGACCTTTTTTGTGTACCACGGGGGATCCGTTCCATCTCTTACCAATTTATGAGGTATGAATATCTCAATTGCTGTTGCTACTATATCTTTGAATTTGAGCTACATCTCGTCTACATTCGCATAGTCAGTTCGGAAGGAATGGAAATGGTCTTTTAGGAAGGCTTCTAGTGGCACTTTATCCGCTTTTTTAAATAAAATTATTTTGCGTTTGTTTCTGATGGATTTGGAAGAAATGGTATTGAGCCTAGCTACAATGACCTTGTGATCACTAATCCCTGTATCAGTCATGATGCTCTCTATCAGCTCTGGATTGTTTGTGGCCAAGAGGTCAAGTGTGTTTTCGCAACCATCCACAATTCGCGTGGGTTCGTGGACTAACTGCTCTAAATAATTTTCGGAGAATGCATTTAGGACAATCTCGGAAGACGTTTTCTGCCTACCACCGGTTTTGAACAAGTATTTTTGCCAACATACCGAGGGTAGGTTGAAGTCCCCACCAACTATAACTGTATGAGTGGGGTATTTATTTGTTACGAGACTCAAACTTTCTCTGAACTGTTCCGCAACTGTATCATCGGAGTCTGGGGGTCGGTAGAAGGAGCCAATTATTAACTTAATTCGGCTGTTAAGTATAACCTCCACCCACACCAATTCGCACGGAGTATCTACTTCGACTTCACTACAAGATAAACCACTACTGACAGACACCAACACTCCACCACCAATTCTGCCTAATCTATCTTTCCTGAACACCGTCTGAGACTTCGTAAAAATTTCTGCAGAACTTATTTCAGGCTTTAGCCAGCTTTCTGTACCTATAACGATATCAGCTTCTGTGCTTTCTATTAGCGCTTGAAGCTCAGGGACTTTTCCAGCGCAACTACAACAGTTTACAACTATAATTCCGACTGTTCTTGATCCAAGCACGTCCTGTAATTGCCAAGCACCCTTTGACATTGCAGCCCATCCCGCACTTTCCCGAGGCCTTCTAACCTAAAAAACCGCCCAGTCCATGCCACACAGCCTCCGCTACCCGTGTAGCCGCCAGCTGAGTGTAGTGAACTCCTGACCTATTCAGCGGAACCCGAAACCCCACCACCCTATGGCGCAAGTCAAGGAATCTGCAGCCAATACGGTCGCAAAACCGTCTGAGCCTCTGATTCAGACCCTCCACCCGGCTCTGCACCAAAGGTCCGCAGTCGGTCCTGTCAACGATGCTGCAGATGGTGAGCTCTGCCTTCATCTCGTAAGCAAGACCGGCAGCCTTCACCAAATCAGATAGCCGCTGGAATCCAGAGAGAATTTCCTCAGATCCAAAGCGACACACGTCATTAGTGCCGACATGTGCCACCACCTGCAGCTGGCTGCACCCTGTGCTCTTCATGGCATCCGGAAGGACCCTTTCCACATCAGGAATGACTCCTCCCGGAATGCACACGGAGTGCAAACTGGATTTCTTCCCCTCCTTAGCCGCCATATCCCTAAGGGGCCCCATTACGCGCCTAACATTGGAGCTCCCAACTACCAATAAGCCCACCCTCGGCGATTGCCCGGACCTTGAAGGCTGAGAATGATCCTCTGAAACAGGGCAGGCAGCTGCATCTGGCTCAGCCAGAGACAGTGCCTGAAACCTGTTTGTCAGACGCACCGGGGAGGCTTTCTGATCAGCCTCCGGGGACGCCTTTCGCTGCCTGCCAGTGTGAGTGTACTGGGGCTTAACCAAGTTCACTGCTAAAAGTACCGAGTCATCATAACACGCCTGTGGTTCACATACGAAGAACTGCACCATAATCTAAGCATGAAGTTAAAAATTATGGTACCTATTCCTAATTTTGTTAGTGTATGTTTCAGTATATTAACTTCGTTATGTCTCAAACTCATCAAATATATATGTTAGGCAAAATATACGATTATAAGGAACATTAAGAGGCGGTGAATAATAAAAATATAAAGCTAAAAACTGTTCAGAAAATGAAAATGAATGTCAAAGTCAAATGTGATGAGTTTCAACGTGATCAGAGCAATACTTTGGCGTAGTTAAGAAAAAGTGAAGGCTCTAATTGTTAGACAGGGAATATGAAAATTTATCTGTAGCCTCAGTTTCAAATAAAAACATAAACTATGTGACGCCAGTTGCCTACCTCTATTAGTTTTCCAGTTATTTTCTGAAAATCAAAATTTGGAAGGAATATGTACTTACTCTTAGTAGATTGTTATTTGTATTTGTAATAGAAAGTTCTAATTACAGCACTCAATTAAATTCCTGCTGTAACACAACTGTACCATAACTCAAGACTTGTATTGTGAATAAAAATAACTACAACGAATCTTAAAGAGTCATTTTAGAGGTCGTGTTCTATTCTCGGCTCCATTTTAGAAATTCTACCCGGCAAACTTTAATTGCAGCCCCGTTAATACTTTTTAGTAACTAAAGCAAACTTAACTCTGTTAACAAAAAAATTAAGACTATTGTAAATGGTTAAACGACAGAGTTATTAATTAATATGTGTTGGATAGATGGACCTTTTAGATGCTGCTGCTTGTGCCCATGGTGGATGAAGCAGATGTTCCGTTTGGCTGCCCGCTGCACCCATATGCAAACACAGCCAGAGAGGAGAGAGACTTTGCGTTAGACAGTCGCCAGCGTGTGGTGTGCCACAGACGATGTTAATGCTGGGCGGATTTCAATGCGTTTCCCGCAAAACTAGGAAGTGAATTCGCAAGGATTGTACACCGCCCTGGATTGCTTAGATTTCACGGAATTAACTGTTTGTGTGCCAGCTGCAGTGTTGACAAAACAACGTGACAAGTGGCGAGATTAATTTTTCACTTTTAAAACGAGCAATTAACCTTAGGTGATTGGCTGTCAGAGGAGATTAGTGTTTAACGTCCCGTCGACAACGAGGTCATTAGAGACGGAGCGCAAGCTCGGGTGAGAGAAGGATAGGGAAGGAAATCGGTCGTGCCCTTTCAAAGGAACCATCCCGGTGTTTGCCTGAAGCGATTTAGCGAAATCACGGAAAACCTAAATCAGGATGGCCGGAGACGGGATTGAACCGTCGTCCTCCCGAATGCGAGTCCAGCGTGCTAACCACTGCGCCACCTCGCTCAGTGATTAGCTGTCAGGGAGAAAGACCATTTTACTTGGAATTTCCTGCAGATGTCGCCTCTGAACTGTTAATAGTGTTGTTTCCAAGAGGGATATTCGTATTATTAGTAGGGATATTATTAGATTTTGTCCGTATATGAATTTACAGAATATATCAACCAGAAAAAATTCAAAACTTTTATTTATAGTCATAGTTCCCGAATCTGATGAGTAAATGGCGGGTAGGAAAATTTCTTCCACTGAGTACGAAGAGTAACGTAGTACTGCAGACTGGAAATTATTATCACTGGCCGGTGTGGCCGAGCGGTTATAGGCGCTTCAGTCTGGAACCGCGCGACCGCTACGGTCGCAGGTTCGAATCCTGCCTCGGGCGTGGATGTGTGTGATGTCCTTAGGTTAGTTACGTCTAAGTAGTTCTAATTTCTAGTGGACTGATAACCTCAGATGTTAAGTCCCATAATGCTCAGAGCCATTTGAACCAAATTACGATCGGTGTTTACTCCATTGCTTTCTAGCTGACTGCACAACTAGATTTCATACTCTTGTAAATGGCGAAGGTAGGTGTAAAGCATGCACAGACGATTGAAGTGTCTTTTCATTACACCATAACGAAATAAAGACCGTTTTCACTATATACCTGCCGTCCCACACCACAACATACCTCTCTAGTACCATGAAAAACTGATGATAGGATTCATAATGATCTCACTTAGGCAATGAAGAGAGTTCAAACGTTTATTCACTTATGTCATACGAAGCCGCTCTTAGCTTGAGGCAATATGGATCGTTACATTTCAAACAATGAGTTTCAGCCTGAGAGTGGGGTCGCCCTCATGTTACGAAAAACTTCAAAATGTTGGCTCGAACACACATGGTCCAATTACATTAATCTGACTACCGCCTACGCTCGATGTCAACAAACAATAACCAACCACAGACGGCAGCACTAGCAGAGGAGGGTACATAAAACATGTTTGGATTTGCGAACACAGTGATGTCGTTGTCGTAAAGCGGAAACGAAGCGATCTCTCTGACGTCCAAAAGGGCATGATCATTGGCATTCAGGTCAAGGCTCGGAGCATTTCCGAAACGGTGACATTTGTAAACTGTTGGGTTGCTGTCGTGGTTGAAGAATGCCACGCACGGTAAAATGGCGCTCTCCAAAAGCGGCACCGAGGCAAGTGTTTTACACCACGGACCACAGATGACAGAGGTGAACAATGGTTGCAGAGATATGTACGGACAAATAGACGTGGAACTGTTGAACATTCTACTGCCCAGATGAACCAAGGGGCTATCAACACTGTCTGATCAACGACCGCTTGGCAAACTGTTGTGTACATAGTTCTGCGTAGTCAGCGCATACACAACTTTTACACTAGAGCGCGCCCCTCTTAAGCACAACAGCGCAGGCGCAGCGCTCGTCCAACTCCGCACTACGAGATGGGGCTGCCTTAGAGACGGAGCAAACTGTGCTTCCGCCGATCCGCATATTGATATGTAATGCAGCCAATGAGATTGCTGCTAACGTAGAACCTTTTCTCCTCATGGATCACACTCGCGCAGTGATACCTGAACACGTGAGGTATCATAACGAGCGTACAGATCTCCGATTAGTCAGTCTGCATATGTCTGCACTAGTCTGCACCAGTCTGCATTAGTCTGTACCAGTCTATACTCAAGTTTCAGCCTGCACCTAAGAAGCTTATCATATTCCTGTACACAGCCACGAAGAGATAAGTAAGACACTTTGTCAGGTATCAGAGGTTTGTGAGAAAAAGATTAACGTACCAAGATCAAATGAATTTCAGATTGTCAATTGTAAATAGCATCCTGAATCAAGTTACATAATGTCTATGTTAGTTAATATTTTAATAAATGTGTGTGAAAATTAATCAAGCTCTGTTTATAGTTGGTCACTGCCAATCTGTTACCCTAAGCGCGCAAGTGGCATTTCTATCGTCTGACCTAACGGCAGAAGATAAACACGCCGCGATAACACCCCGAGACATTTTGCTGACACTCGCCTACTTCTTTAGAGCGACCAGTCAAATAATCTGATGGTGTGTGTACTGAAGGTCTTACGTACACATGGGCCTCCGCAGGAAGGACTTACATCACGCACCCAAGCTGACTGCTGCTCATCGGCGACGAAAGTGGCAATTTGCATGCCAATACCGCACCTAGACATCCACCGAGCCGTGAGAGGTGGTCTTTCGAGATGAATCACTTCTTATGCGCCATCAGATACGTGGCCTTAGGCGACTATGGCCTGCAACAATAGTCGGAATTGTCCAGCATGATTTTTCCAGCGTGATCTCGCCATTCTGGACGGCAACAAATGTGCATCTGTCCATGGGGACAATGTTCAGCACCAGTAGGTCAATGTAAGATGTCACTCAGCTCGCAGTGTACTTGGGTGATCCGAAGAGCGCCATAATGAGTTGATCGTTCTCCGCTGGTCGCCAAAGTCCGGCCGGCCGTGGTGGCCGAGCGGTTCTAGGCGCTTCACTCCGGAACCGCGCGACTACTACGGTCGCAGGTTCAAGTCCTGCCTCGGGCATGGAAGTGTGTGGTCTCCTTAGGTTAGTTAGGTTTAAGTAGTTCTAAGTTCTAAGGGACTGATGACCTGAGATGTTAAGTCCCATGGTACTCAGAGCCATTTGAGCCACCAAAGTCCACGTGCTAAAAAACCATGACACGTATTGTCATCAGGGAAACCCAGCTCAGCTGGTCACTACACTAGAGTCCACATAGCTCCAAATCCCTGTCGGTACCTTCTACAGCTCTAGTTGTAGAAGGTGGATGCTCAATCTTTTGACAGGTGGTCACGTGACTGGACCGTGCATGTTCTCTGACAGGAACAATTCCCATCGAGTTTCCCTCTTGATAAAGATCATTTAATTACCACTGTTCTTAAGTCGCGTTACATGACTGAAAGTTGCACACCATTCCACGTAGACTGTTGTGGTTGGCAGGAGAGCCAACCAGGGTTACTACAGGAGGCCGATATGCACGCGTCTTAGCTCACGCAGGCTGGCGTGAGGTCTGGAACATGACAAGGGAATTAGAAGTGAGAAAAACGGACGTAGCTGGTGGAATACTTAACTTCAATCCAGTAGTGGAGTACGTCGCTCTTTATGGTACGTGATTCTCAATATCGATAGTACAGATACTGGCGCCTTGCTAGGTCGTAGCAAATAACGTAGCTGAAGGCTATGCTCACTATCGTCTCGGAAAATGAGGGCGTAATTTGTCAGTGAACCATCGCTAGCAAAGTCGGCTGTACAACTGGGGGCGAGTGCTAGGAAGTCTCTCTAGACCTGCCATGTGGCGGCGCTAGGTCTGCAATCATTGATAGTGGCGACACGCGGGTCCGACGTATGCTACCGGACCGCGGCCGATTTAAAGGCTACCACCTAGCAAGTGTGGTGTCTGGCGGTGACACCACATTCCTCCCCCGCAAATCGGCGTACGGTTGTGGTATAAGGCTTCCGCCCGCCGTGGGGAGGACCGCATGTTGACGTATGCGACGAGGTGGGGAGCCTAACAACAGGCACCCTGCCATTCGGACCGCGGGGAGCTAGGAAACGCCTGAAAACCTGCTTCAGGGTGCTCGCCAACATGCGGTGTATGCGCCCGTAGAGAGACAGGAGAGTCCGAAGGGTCGACCTCCATCGGTCCGGGGCACCCAACGGGCGAAGACGACATGTGGTCCGGAGCAGGCAAGAGTTCCATGTCGGAGGACAACTGCTCACGGGAAGCGATCGGCGGCGCGTGACCCAGGGAGGCGCCCGGCGGTTGCAGTGATGGGGCCACTGCGGGTGTAGCCGGCGGGAGAACAGGCGGCGGCGGCGGCGGCGGCGGAGGCGGCGGCGCGTCGCCATGGGGCAAAATGGAAGGCAGCGTCGGTAACACCTGGGGCTGAGGCGCGCCAGTAGATGGGTCCCCGGGGCGCTGACCGGACGGCACCGTCGCTGAAAGCAGACGGCGAGCGGCAGATCCCGTGCGACGACAGAGGCGCAGCTGATTGAGATGCCGACACACCTCACCAGAGGCCCCCAAAACCAGAGACATAGCACGTCCGAGGCAGCGAAGAATTCGGCCTTCGAGCCAACGCCGTGAACTCGGTAGTGGCGATAGTAGACAACGTCGCCTGGAGCAAAAGCAGGTGTCTGCCGCGGCACAGGAACCTTATGCGGCGGATGTAGCAAAGACATCAAGGTTCGATGAGGGCGACCGTGGAGCAACTCAGCCGGCGAGCGACCATCTCGGGGCTGAGAGTGATACGAGGACAAAAAGAGCAATAAAGAGTCCTCCCGAGAATGCGACTCCTTCAACTTCAACATCTGTGACTTGAAAGTTCTAACCAATCGTTCAGCGGCACCGTTTGACTGTCGCGAAAACGGCGCGGATGTCATATGTTGAATACCATTTGCCTTGCAGAATGACTGAAATTCTGCGGACATGAATTGTGGGCCATTGTCGGAAACAATAGTCTGTGGAGGACCTTCAATGCAAAAGATAGCAGATAACGCTTGGATGGTAGCAGGTGACGTCGTGGAAGACAACCGGACAACAAAAGGAAAATTACTGAATGAATGTACCACAACCAACCACCGAGCATTCCAGAACGGACCAGCAAAATCAATGTGTAAGCGTTGCTAAGGGGAAGTGGCTTTTGGCCATGCAAAGAATTTCCGCGGTGGTGCTGATTGTTGTTCGGCACACACCATGCAAGAAGAGCATTTATTCGTAATCGCGGCATCGATTCCGAACCAAGTACAGTGCAGACGAGCAAGTTGTTTCGTTCTCACTATACCCCAATGTCCTTGGTGGAGAAGCTGTAAGACAGAGGACTGTAACGAACGTGGTACCACGACCCTGGACTGATCATTATCAGAACGCCACAGCAAAACACCACGTCGTACAAAAGTCTCTCCTTGTGAGCAAAAAATCGGCGAACCAACGGGTCCCCGATTCGTGATTTTGATAAGGGCCATAGATTAGCAACAAAACGCTGAACGGGAGGAAGGACAGGGTCGGCAGTTGTGGCTGTAGCTACACGACAAAAATCAATCGGAAACGAATCGACCACGTCATCGGTTTCCGCATCAATGAATCTGCAAGCAAGTTCGGAGGAATCGAATGCCCTTTCCTCAGCAACAGGTAACCGGGACAACGAATCGGCGTTTCCGTGCTTAGCAGTGGACCGATACAAGATATCGTAGCGGTACTGCGAGAGGAAAATAGACCAGCGAATGAATTCCTGCGCTGTAGGTGGAGGTACACGCTTGGTCGGATGAAAAAGCGATGTCAGAGGTTTGTGGTCTGTGATTATGGTAAAGTGACGACCATACAAGAAATCATGAAACTTAGTAACACCAAATACGAGAGCCAATGCTTATTTCTCGATCTGTGAATAATTTCCTTCCGCATACGAGAGCAATTTGGACGCAAAGGCAATAGGGCGATCGTGCGATCCATCTTTGTGCGCAAGCACAGCACCGATACCGAAATCCGATGCACCCACCATCAACAAAAGGGGCTTCTGGGGATCGAATGGCGTAAGGCAAGTATTGGAAAGCAACGCCGATTTACACTGGCGAAGGGCGCGTTAGCATTCCGTCATCCAGACGAACGGAACATCCTTACGGCGTAAGCGATGAAGCGGAGCTGAAATAGAAGAGGCGTGTGGAACATATTTATGATAATATTTGAATGTTACCAGCACACTCCGTAACTGCTTCAAATTCTGCGGCGACGGCAAGTCTTGTATGGCACGAAGGTGCGTGGAACTGGGATGTAGGCCTTGGGCATTGATTACATGTCCCAGGTATGGCAAGTTCCGAGCAAAAAACACACATTTGTCCTTCCGCAAGCGAAGACCATTTTGTCGCAAGACCTGAAATAATGTTCTCAGATTGGCCAAATGTTCTTCTTCCGTATTTCCGGAGATCACAATATCGTCCAGATAATTTGCTGCGGTAGGGACCGACGCACAAACAGTTTGCAGATATTGCTGAAACAATGCGCACCCGAATGGCAATCGTTTGAATTGATACAACCCAAGATGCGTGTTAACCACCAAAACGCGCTTGGATTCTTGGTCCACCGGTATTTGCAAGTACGCATCTGCGAGGTCCAACTTCGAAAAATATTTACCCGGGCACAGTTTATCAAAAAGATCTTCCGGTCGGGGTAAAGGAAAAGTTACAATCACTAGTTGTGGATTCACTGTTGCCTTGAAGTCCACACAAAGTCTCAGCTTTCCGGAAGGTTTTGGCAAAATTACTAAGGGTGATGCCCAGAGAGAAGCCTGCACACGTTCAATTACACCTTGTGATTCTAAATCGTGTAATGTTTTTGCGGCCTCATCACGCAATGCGTGGGGAACATTGCGCGCTCTGAAAACTTTCGGTTGCGCGTTTACTTTCAGTTCCAAATGTGTTTTACAGTTCTTAGCGCAACCGAGGCCCGGTGCAAAAATGTCTGCAAATTCTTCACATAGACGAGAAACACTGTCTGAAGGCACAGTCTGGTTCACTGGTAAGACCTGATTTACTATACACAAGTTAAACAACTGAAATAAATCGAAACCAAACAAGTTCACTGCTGAAGAAGAACGAAGGACGTAAAATGACACAAGTTTTGTTAGTCCTTTGTATATTGCAAGAAGGCTGCACTGCCCTAATACAGGGATAGCTTGACCGCAATAACTACTTAAATTAACCTTTACGGCACGCAACGGAGGTGTGCCCAGCAGTTTGGAAGTGTCTTGATTGATCAGTGAAACTGCAGCTCCGGTATCGAGCTGGAATGGTATCGCTTTGCCGTTAATGTCCAAGTCCACAAAAAGTTTATTGTCCTGCTGACGACAAGAGCGACTGTCTCGTGCAACGTGAACTGACACTGGTACATAATCACTTGCTACTCGACGGGAGTTCCGGCGATGTCGACGCACACAATTTTTGGGACGAACACAGTCACTGTTAGAGAGAGTGGCACTGGGTGAAGTGGAACGAACTATATGAATTTCCATGGGCGAAGTTTCGCGAGCCTGAGTATCCTTGGTTCGATTCCGATTCCGGCGCGAAGCCAAGGGCCTGGAACGGTTTTGAGCTTCCGATCTGAGCTTTTTCTGGCAAACACTCTGAACATGTCCTTTTTTATTACAATAAAAGCAAATAGCTTGGCGTGACGGGCAATTCTCACGCGATTGTTCAGTAGCACACCGCGGGCATGATTTGATCAGTGCGTTTGCTTGCCTGCGCGGCACACGTGGCTGAGAGCCAGGCGGCAGCGGCGCGGCCGGGAGCGAGGACTGTTTACTGTTCCGTGCAGCTCGCCCGGCGGGCAGGTGAACCTGCACACTGCTGGCGAAGTTTCAAATGATTCCTGAGCAAAGTCAAGTGTTTCCTGCCGATCCAATATGTCCATCACATGTTGAAGGGAGGGATTTACTAGTTTCAAAATCTGTTCCCTTATACGAACATCAGAAACGTGCAATTGCAACACGTACCATAGTATCTGAATAAGGGAGTCCACATTGACACTCAAAAGCGCAATCCCTAGTAAGGCCTTGCAAGGTTGCAACCCACTCGCGATTAGTCTGACCTGCCGTACGTTTGGTACGAAAGAAGGTGTACCGTTTGGCAACTACATTGACTGATTCTTTGAAATATGCATATAATGCAAACAAAATTTCTTCGTAGGACAGAGTTGCTACGTCGCGTCGGGGAAATAATTTGACTATCACACGGTACGTGGTCACCCCGACAGATGAAAGCAGAAAAGGCTGCCGCTCGTTACCTTAAATTCTGTAGGCGGCGAGATGGAATCCAAATTGGCGGGACCACTCCGTCCAGCTTTCCAGTGCCGCATCAAAAGGTCGAAAAGTGGGTGCAACAGCGTGTTGTGGCTGCGTTAGCGGTGAAGCGGCTGCTGCCGCATCGTTTTGCATCGCACGTTAACCCTGGACGAGCTGTCCAAGGGCATCCAGTAAGTCCTGCGTCTGCTGATTCTGTAAGCGATAAAATTCGAACAGTATGTCTGGAGATTGTGGCGAAGCAATTACACAAGTAAATAAGGGCAATTTAGAAAAGAACGCGGTATTGCCTCGTCGCCAATGTTGTAGTTGGCAGGAGAGCCAACCAGGGTTACTACGGGAGGCCGATATGCACGCGTTTTAGCTCACGCAGGCTGGCGTGAGGTCTGGAACATGACAAGGGAATTAGAAGTGAGAAAAACAGACGTAGCTGGTGGAATACTTAACTTTAATCCATTAATGGAGTACGTCGCTCTTTATGGTACATGATTCACAATATCAATAGTACGGATACTGGCGCCTTAGTAGGTCGTAGCAAGTGACGTAGCTGAGGGCTATGCTAACTATCGTCTCGGCAAATGAGAGCGTAGAAGTCAGTGAACCATCGCTAGCAAAGTCGGCGGTACAACTGGGGGCGAGTGCTAGGAAGTCTCTCTAGATCCGCCGTGTGGCGGCGCTAGGTCTGCAATCATTGATAGTGGCGACACGCGGGTCAGACGTATACTACCGGACCGCGGCCTGTTTAAAAGGCTACCACCTAGCAAGTGTGGTGTCTGGCGGTGACACCACATAGACACATTGGACAACCGGTTTTAATGCACCAACAAAGTTCACACTTTCAGTCACGAAGCGTTTAAGTCATGACGTGACACGATTGCTCGTGTATGCCACTCAGTTATGTCTCTCAACGACGATGCATCTGACAGCGCTGATTACATACACTATCTAATCAGAAAGAACCGAGCATCTATTATTGGACATTACCATGGAAGGAGTCCCACCCACGCTTTTATGACGGCTTGAACGGTGCTGGGCACACATTATGTAAGGTACTTGTATGTCTGTGAAGGAATGTCAGCCCATTCTTCCTCAAGAGCCTACGCTGGAGAAGTTACTGATATTGGACGTTGGTGTCTGGAACAAAGTCGAGATTCTAACTCATGCCACATGAGTGCCACTAAGTTGAAGGTGGAGCTCTCCACAGGAAAGTCCATTTTAGGTTTGTTACTGTCCACAAACCATTGTAACTTTGTGTCAGGGAGCACTGCCATGCTGACAATAACTACCATCGTCTCCCAACTGTTCCTCTAAAGTACGCAGTTCTCAATGCTACAAAATGTATATCTTTATATCCCTTCACGATTGGTCGTTTTTTAAGAGCAATAAGGGGAACACACACTACACTCCAAAATAGCCCTACACCCCAACACCGTGACCTCTGTACTTCACTAATTTTACTAAATATGAAGCTAGATTATGCCCTCCAGGACTGCCACAGGGTATAGTGTGATTCAACGCTCTGAATCGTTCGTTATCAGCCAAGATCTGTCCAGTGGTGCTACTCAATACACCACCTCACCCTCTTAGCACTGACCGCATACATGTGAGGCTTATTATTTTTCACTGCCTACGAGCAGTCATTTTGCTAGCTGGATTGCTGGTAGCACTTTGGAATTCACTGGTGATTCCTTCCGTTAACGTCATGGTTTTTTTTTTTTTGCCATCTCCCTCCGCAATTTTCGACGGTCCCTATCCGTCAGGACATGAGGTCTGCTTGGTCTTGCTGTAGATGTGGTTGGTTCTTCACATTTCCACTTCACAATTATATCACCAACAGTCTGGCGGTTTTAGAAGAGTTATTCATGTAACATATAACGACTACTCCACTTCCGGAGTCACCGTGCTTTCCTGACAACCTCGTCTCTTGTTACTGCTTCTCTACGGACCACAGATAACATAATACTTGGCGTGTCCTTTTATACTGGCAGGTCCACCGCTCATGATATCTACCAGGTGCACCGGTATGAAATGAGAGTTAAGATACAAATGTGTCGATAGGGAACATTTGTTGTGAACGAGCCTTAATTTTTTTTTTTGTTTGGTTGGTATGATATCTGTCAAAGATATTTAGTATACATCAAGTCATTGAACAAACAACATCATTTGTATTCATCGTGTTAACAATGCCGAATTTTGTACCAGAAAGTGATGATTTACTGAGAGCATTAATTTTTTGTTTTCATTTGAAAAAACGTGCTGCAGAGTCGCATCGACTGCTTCTCTAGGCATATGGTGATCATGTTCTATCAGAAGCAACATGCAAAAGATAATTTCAATGGTTCAGAAATAACGATTTTCATGTAAGAATTGAAAAATGGATTTACTTTAAAAATCCTAAACGGGAAAAATCATGGGTTAATCCGGGACAACCATCAACATCGACTGCAAAACCAGATCGATTCGGCATGAAGACAATGCTTTGTGTTGGGTGGGTTCACAAAGGTGTGGTGTATCATTAGCTTCTAGAACCCGGTGAAACTGTGAATACTGATCGCTACAGGCAACAAATAATCAATTTGAACTAAGCATTGATCGAAACAGGATCAGAATGGGCCGGAAGACATGGCAAAGTAATTTTTATTACACGACAATGCACGTGCACACAAAGAAAAACTGGTTCATGATACAATCAAAACACTTGGCTGGGAGCTGCTACCCCACCCGCCCTATTCACCAGACGTGGCCTCTTCGACTACCATTTGTTTGCACCAATGGGACCTGCATTGGCTGAGGAACACTTAGATTCCTACGAAGAAGTCGAAAATTTGGTGTCTGATTGTTTTTCTTTCTACAGACGAGCGTTTCTGTTGGCGTGATGTCCACAAATTGCCAGAAAGTTGGTCAAAATGTATAGAAAGAAATGGTTAGTACATTGAATAAAATGTTTCTATTTTTCATTTCAAAGTTAGTGTTTCATTTTCACAAAAAAATGCGTATTTCATACCGGTACACCTGGTAGTGATCAGTTATACATGACATCGGGTGTCTCGATACTTCTTATCAGATAGTGAACAATCATCTCGCACATCCGCTGTAATGACCTATGGCTGAGGGGTCGCATGGCCACAGCGATCCAAAGTGACAATTGTGCTCTTTTAAGTATTTCATCTGGAGAACTAACTCAGCTTTCTTTTTGATACGCTGCCGTCTGTTCCAATAACGAAATTAGTGTCTGAGGATCTGAATAGAATTCAGTATTCATTTCAGGCCGAAACACGCAGTAAGCGACCCGGCGCTGCGGTTACCACACTGTACATATGTTCCTGAGTAAATAGGCTGAATTCACCGTTCGGTTGATCAGATTTAGGTTTTCCGTGGTTACCATAAACATTATAAGGTAAATGACAGGATGGTTCTTTCAGAATGATGCTGTCAATTTTCCTCCCTTTTTAAGCCCAGTCCGAATCCATTGTGCTTTGTCTGCAAGGAATTCGTCGTCAGCAGTGTGTTTAACACTAATCTTCCTTCATTTCTTGCAACGTGGACGTCTGGCTGTCAAGAATGAAAAGTTGATTGACGACAACCTCTCTGAATAGTCGATATGTAGTCATCTTAGAACAATCGAGAGAGGCTCCTATGACTCACGTGACATCTGTGTGGTGTTACGGTATTGACTAATATATCTATCTATATTCTGCACACTATACTATATACAGATACCAACGTATAAAGCAAGGGAGTAGTAACTAAAGCCCTGAATAATTCCCCGTATAAAGGAGGTTATGTGTGGATTGCCCATGACTGATAGTAGTTAAAGGTCACGTGGTGCAAGGCAGCCACTTTCAACCCAAGTTTTACATGAACCTTTATGGGGGCATTACTCTAGTTAGCGATTATATTAGTATATAGGTGCGTGTGACACAGACTCGTGTCCGTCAAAGAAGGAGATATAAGTGCATTTTAAGTACTTTTCAGTCAGAAAAATATTTATTTATTTATTTCGCATAGTGTAACAGCTTATCTCACTAGGGGTAAGATAGATACTGCGTACAGGAAAATTAAAGAGACCTTTGGAGAAAAGAGAACCATGTGTATGAATATCAAGAACTCAACATTCCATTAGAACTACTGACGGTCTTGGGAGAGCCAGTCATGACAAAACTCTACCAGCTGGTGAGCAAGATGTATGAGACAGGTGAAATACCCTCAGACTTCAAGAAGAATATAATAATTCCAATCCCAAAGAGAGCAGGTGCTGACAGATGTGAAAATTACCGAACTATCAGTTTAATAAGTCACAGCTGCAAAATACTAACGCAAATTCTTTAGAGACGAATGGGAAAACTGGTAGATGCGGACCTCGGGGAGGATCAGTTTGGATTCCGCAGGAATGTTGGAACATGTGAGGCAATAATGACCTTACGACTTATCTTAGAAGGAAGATTAAGAAAAGGCAAACCTACGTTTCTAGCATTTGTAGACTTAGAGAAAGCTTTTGACAATGTTGACTAGAATGCTCTCTTTCAAAATCTGAAGGTGGCAGGGGTAAAATACAGGGAGCGAAAGGCTATTTACAATTTTTACAGAAACCAGATGGCAGTTATAAGAGTCGAGGGACACGAAAGGGAAGCAGTGGTTGGGAAGGAAGTGAGACAGGGTTTTAGCCTCTCTCCGATGTTATTCAATCTGTATATTGAGCAATCAGTAAAGGAAACAAAAGAAAAATTTGGAGTAGGTATTAAAATTCATGGAGAAGAAATAAAAACTTCGAGGTTCGCCGATGACATTGTAATTCTGTCAGAGACGGCAAAGAACTTGGAAGAGCAGTTGAACGGAATGGACAGTGTCTTGAAAAGAGGATATAAGATGAACATCAACAAAAGCAAAACGATGATAATGGAATGTAGTCAAATTAAATCGAGTGATGCTGAGGGAATTAGATTCGGAAATGAGACACTTAAAGTAGTAAAGGAGTTTTGCTATTTAGGAAGTAAAATAACTGATGATGGTCGAAGCAGAGAGGATATAAAATGTAGACTGGCAATGGCAAGGAAAGCGTTTCTGAAGAAGAGAAATTTGTTAACATCGAATATAGATTCATGTATCAGGAAGTCGTTTATGAAAGTATTTGTTTGGAGTGTAGCCATGTATGGAAGTGAAACATGGACGATAACTAGTTTGGACAAGAAGAGAATAGAAGCTTTCGAAATGTGGTGCTACAGAAGAATGCTGAAGATTAGATGGGTAGATCACGTAACTAATGAGGAGGTATTGAATAGGATTGGGGAGAAGAGAAGTTTGTGGCACAACTTGACTAGAAAAAGGGATCGGTTGGTAGGACATGTTCTGAGGCATCAAGGGATCACAAATTTAGCATTGGAGGGCAGCGTGGAGGGTAAAAATTGTAGAGGGAGACCAAGAGATGAATACACTAAGCAGGTTCAGAAGGATGTAGGTTGCACTAGGTACTGGGAGATGAAGCAGCTTGCACAGGATAGAGTAGCATGGAGAGCTGCATCAAACCAGTCTCAGGACTGAAGGCAACAACAACAACAGTGTAACAGACTCATATAGATACACTACTGGAAATGGAAAAAAGAACACATTGACACCGGTGTGTCAGACCCACCATACTTGCTCCGGACACTGCGAGAAGGCTGTACAAGCAATGATCACACGCACGGCACAGCGGACACACCAGGAACCGCGGTGTTGGCCGTCGAATGGCGCTAGCTGCGCAGCATTTGTGCACCGCCGCCGTCAGTGTCAGCCAGTTTGCCGTGGCATACGGAGCTCCATCGCAGTCTTTAACACTGGTAGCTTGCCGCGACAGCGTGGACGTGAACCGTATGTGCAGTTGACGGACTTTGAGCGAGGGCGTATAGTGGGCATGCGGGAGGCCGGGTGGACGTACCGCCGAATTGCTCAACACGTGGGGCGTGAGGTCTTCACAGTACATCGGTGTTGTCGCCAGTGGTCGGCGGAAGGTGCACGTGCCCGTCGACCTGGGACCGGACCGCAGCGACGCACGGATGCACGCCAAGACCGTAGGATCCTACGCAGTGCCCTAGGGGACCGCACCGCCACTTCCCAGCAAATTAGGGACACTGTTGCTCCTGGGGTATCGGCGAGGACCATTCACAACCGTCTCCATGAAGCTGGGCTACGGTCCCGCACACCGTTAGGCCGTCTTCCGCTCACGCCCCAACATCGTGCAGCCCGCGTCCAGTGGTGTCACGACAGGCGTGAATGGAGGGACGAATGGAGACGTGTGTCGTCTTCAGCGATGAGAGTCGCTTCTGCCTTGGTGCCAATGATGGTCGTATGCGTGTTTGGCGCCTTGCAGGTGAGCGCCACAATAAGGACTGGATACGACCGAGGCACACAGGGCCAACACCCGGCATCATGGTTTGGGGAGCGATCTCCTGCACTGGCCTTACACCTCTGGTGATCGTCGAGGGGACACTGAATAGTGCACGGTACATCCAAACCGTCATCGAACCCATCGTTCTACCAGTCCTAGACCGGCAAGGGAACTTGCTGTTCCAACAGGACAATGCACGTCCGCATGTATCCCGTGCCACCCAACGTGCTCTAGAAGGTGTAAGTCAACTACCCTGGCCAGCAAGATCTCCGGAGCTGTCCCCCATTGAGCATGTTTGGGACTGGATGAAGCGTCGTCTCACGCTGTCTGCACGTCCAAAAAGAACGCTGGTCCAACTGAGGCGCCAGGTGGAAATGTCATGGCAAGCCGTTCCACAGGACTACATCCAGCATATCTATGATCGTCTCCATGGGAGAATAGCAGCCTGCATTGCTGCGAAAGATGGATATACAATGTATTGGTGCCGACATTGTGCATGCTCTGTTGCCTGTGCCTATGTGCCTGTGGTTCTGTCAGTGTGGTCATGTGATGTATCTGACCCGAGGAATGTGTCAATAAAGTTTCCCCTTCCTGGGGCAATGAATTCACGGTGTTCTTATTTCAATTTCCAGGAGTGTATGTACCTCTCCTTCGATTCAGCCACATTTTACAGCTCTCCGCAATCCTTTCGCATTGGGGAATTCGAAACAAACTTCCTAGCACACTCTATATATATTTTATTTGACTGATGCTTTTTGCAGAAGATTTCTGATGTTTTACCATAACCTGATGATGGCCTACCCAGACGAAACGAATCATTTCTGAGATAATAAAGAACAGTGTGAAACCTATGTTTTCAAATAGCAGCAATAGATGTTTGCTGTACCACCACATCAAGATGGAACACAATAGTATTTAAAACGTGTCAACTTTGCTGTGGTGAAGATGCCTCACTGTTGTGCAGTAAACGTCCATTTGATTACAGAGTGTGCTAGCAGGTTTGCAGCGATTTCCCAGTGCGAAAGGATGGCGGAAAGATGTCAAATATGGCTGAATCGAATGGGAAGGAGAGGTACATATCTATATGAGTCTGTTACACTATGTGAAATAAATAAATAAATATTTCTCTGATTGAAGAGTACTTAAAATGCACTTATATATCTGATTCCATAGAATGAATACTATTTTAGCGTAATAGGCAGGTGCTACATCCCACTACAAGTCATCGCATGATTCTTTTTTCTTCCTGTTCTCTCTGATTAAAACTTCTGTCTTCTAAGTTTTATTCGTACTACAGTTACGTCTGTGCTTTACATTACAGATGTATTGCATTATAACATCTATTTTCTTTTACTAGCTTCATTTCACATATGATTAATTTGAGATTAATCACAAGAATGGTTTAAGAAACTATGTTTGACGCCTAAAGAATACGAATTTTTTTTAAAAAATTTCCGCTTACATTATGCTCCCCAACCAAGTGGCTGAAGACATTATTTTGCAACTTTGAATTCCGTTCACTGAAACTCTTGTAAAGCTGTAAGATTATGAGAAAGAAAAAATTGAAGATTACTTAGAACCTACGAGAAAATTAACGAGACCAGGCCATTTTGATAAAATCTAAGTTGGTCTTGCTCCCACCTTTAAACTACAGTTTTTCAGCAGCAGTTAAGCAGGCAGTGGGATCACAGGTACTTCAGGGTTCTAATGTTTCAACTGCATGTTGCACAAGACTTCATTTTCCTCTGTTTCAAATTAATGACGTGGAAATATTGATGTTTGTGAAGCCGTTAAGGGCAAACACGATTATACTCTACAGTTACCACAAGTGTTACTACGCTGTTTAAGAATTTAAAAATTGGGAAAAGAGGTACCTGGAAAACAGTAAGAGTCCTAGGAACAACTATATGAATTAAAAATTGGAATTAACTTATGAACGGAAAAGGTTTCCACCGTTTATTATTGAGCAGGCTTTCTCAAGCTACCCTGGAAAAACCATTCAGTATGGCTAGGGCATATAATCCAGCTGTAGATTCCTTCATTTATAAGACAGTTCTGCTGCTTATTGCTGTGTCACGTAATTGTTCACAGTATTGTCACTCCAGTCACCATCACAATTACCACAGAGAAAATGTATCGAGCTTCATCGACAATACTGCACACAAGCATACCTGTGATGAGTCAGAAATCAACAACAACGTAGCCACGCCTGTAAGTGCAAATTCTGACAAAAGCAACGTAGATTAGGCTTCACACAAGGAAGAACAGTCTCTGAATTACTGTAGATAAGAGGACGGCGAAAACAATAAGCATAAATACTTGTTTCGTGATGTTCACCACGTACCACGTTCGCCAAGTAAGCAGTCTCAATAAGAAACGACAGTTTGGTGTGTGTATCGAAAGCAGCGATAAACGTTGTTCAACAGGCGAGACGAAGTTTTCCGTGTCAATGACAAAGAAATTTTGAAATGGCAGTTACATCATATACTGCAGGGATGTGCATCTAAAGAAGGCCAGAAACTTCTTCATAGCAGGCCCATTCCGTCTTGTCACACTGTCACAGGGAGTTTTGACAGAAGAGATATTCTTAGAACGAAACCGCTAAGCAGAGAGAGAAGCCACTGCAAAACGTGGCACTGAAAGTAGCCTGGTGGCTTGAAAAATGCGGTATGGTTATTTTGAGAGACAGTCTCCTGGCAGATAATTTATTTCCTATATTTGTTGCTAATTATGTTGTCTAAACTTAAAAAGGGTTAAAATCAGGAAAAATAACAAACATTGAATATGTCAACAAGTAAACAGAAGTATGCATTTGTGTTTCAGTATTGTCTCGAATTCAAAACACCTTCCTGAAACACACATAATAGGCATCATGTATAATGTTATTACCTCTAGAGCATATACTGTATTACTTATCACAAAAGTAAGCGCGAGGAGATTATACTCGTATTATGAGGAAAATAAAATGCGATGATTTCAGTGACGGATGTGAGTCCTTATTTTTTTCTCTTAATATATCCAATAGAAACCAGGAAACAGTTATAATGAAAGCAATGTTTTACAACCTAACAATGATCTCATATCATGCGCCTAGAGATGAGAAAGGCAAAAATGAGTAAGTCAGTTTCTATAATGACGCACCATCCTACGATGTGAAAAAGTCCCCAATGCCAAAATGGGAAAAGAGGCCTTTCTGAGACCCTTCATTGGCTCTCATAATATTCACGAAACCTCCAACAACAACACAATGCAATTAGTCAATCTGGCGCCTAAGGATTATGCTTACTATCCTCGCAAAAACATTTCTAAGATAACGTGGAAATCAGCCAACGACAGCCTACAGAACTAACGTACATACTAGCGGAAGCTAGACACAGAAGTATTACTGAAAATGTAAAATCTCAAATTAGGGAAATATGAGTAGACCACTATCTAGTGCTGGTAACTAATTGTGAAGGGATACAATGTAGGAATTCCACGTGAAGAGACGCAGACTTCTTCATCTCAAAGTAGTATTTCAACCAGTGTCCTCAATTATTTGCTGCATATATTCAAATCTCTGTCTTCCTCTGCAGTTTTTGCCCTCTACAGCTCACTCTAGTACCATGTTAAGTCATTCCCCGATGTCTTAACAGATGTCCTATCCTCCTGTCCCTTCTTCTTCTCAGTGTTTTCCACATATTTCTTTCGTCTCTGATTCTGAACAGAAATTCCTCATTTCTTACCTCATCAGTCCAACAAATTTTCAACATTCGTCTGTCGCACCACATCTCAAAAGCTTCTATTGTCTTCTGTTCCGGTTTTCCCACAGTCCGTATTTCACTATCATACAATGATGTGCTTCAAACGTGCATTCTCTGAAATTCCTTCCTCAAATTAATGCCTACGTTTGATACTACGTAGTAACATATCTCTTGACTACGAAGACCCTTTTTGCCAGAGCTCGTCTGCTTTTGACGTCCTCCTTGCTACGTGCGTCATTGGTTATTTTCCTGTCTAAGTAGCAGAAATCCTTAACTTCATCTACTTCGTGATCGTCAATCATTATTTTGTTTCCCGATTTTCTCATTTTTGCTACTTCTCATTATTCTCGTCTTTCTTAGATTTATCCTCAATCCTTATTCTTTACTCATCTAACTGCTAATTCCATTCAGGAGATAAAGACATTCCTCTTCACTTCCACTCTGCATAGCAATGCTAATCTTTTCACCTTGAATTTTATTTCCACTGCTGAACCTTCCTTTCATTTCCATATTGGTTCTTCGACTTGCAGATTGAACGGTAGGGACGAAAGACAGCATCCCTGTCTCATAGCCTTTCTACTCCGAGGACTTCATTCTTGTTCGTCCACTCTTATTATTCCTTCTTGGTTTTTGTACCCATTGTATATGACCCGTCTATCCTTATAGCTTACCCCTATTTTTCTCAAAATTTCGTTCGTCTTGCACCACTTTACATTGTCGAATTCTTCTTCCAGGTTGACAGCTCATATGAACTTGCCTTGAGTTTCCTTTAGTCTTGCTTCCATTATCAACCGCAGCGTCAGAATTGCCTCTCTGGTGCCTTTGCCTTTCCTGAAGCCAAAGTGATCGCCGACATCTAATACATTTTCGGTTTCCTTTTCTACTGTACTGTGTATTATTATGGATGCATGAGCTGTTAAGTTGATAGTGCGATAATTATCGCACTTGTAAGGTCTTACCATGTTCGGAATCGTGTGGGTGATATTTTTCCGAAGTCAGATGGTATGTCGCCAGACTCATACATTCTACACATCAACGCGAACAGACGTTTCGTTGCCATTTCCCTCAACGATTTTAGAATTTCTGACAGAATGTTATCTATCCCTTCTGTCTTATCTGATCTTAAATCCTTCAAAGCCATCTTAAATTGTGATTCTAATACTAGATCCCCTGCATCTTCTAAATCGAAGCCCGTTTCTTCTTCTACCATATCAGAAAAGTCTTCCCCTTCATTGAGGCCAACAGTGTACTCTATAAGCTATCCGCTCTCTCCTCTGCATTTAACAGTGGAATTCTCGTTGCACTCTTAATTTTAACACACTTGCTTTTAATTTCCCCAAAGATTATTTTGAATATCCTATATGGCAAGACCTACTTTCAGACAATCATTTCTTTTTGTATTTCATCACACTTTTCATGTAGCCATTTCGTCTTAGCTTCCCTGCACACCCTATTTGTTTCATTCCTCAGCGACTTGTATTTCTGTATTCCTGCATTTCACCAAACATTTTTGTATTTTCTTCTTTCATCGATCAACTGAAGTATTTCTTGTGTTACCCATATTTTTTGCGCAGTTACCTTCTTTGTACTTATGGTTTTCTTTGAAACTACTATGTCTGCCCTTTTTAGAGATGTTCATTCCTTTTCAACTGTTCTACCTACTGAGCTATTTTTTATTGCTGTAACTATAGCTTTAGAGAAAGTCAACAGTATCTGATGATTCCTTAGCACTTCGTATCTCACTTCTTTGCGTATTGTTTCTTCCTGACTAACCTCTTAAACTTCAGCCTACTCTTCGACACTACTACTTTGTGATCTGAGTCTATATCTTCTTCTGGGCACGCCTTACAACACTGTGTCTGATTTCGGAATCACTGTCTGACGATGATCTGCCGGCATGGTAGCTCAGCGTGTTCGGTCAGAGAACTGACTGGTCTCTGTAATAAAAAAAAACTGATCTAAGGATCAACAACGAACTGCAACTGTTGACATGTGTCGTCCGCTGACATCAAATATAACGATGGACAATAAAATACAAGTGACTAGCGTTGGTGCCCTGGATCACGGGGTCTTGGGTTCGATTCCCGTCTGGGTTGGGGACTTTCTCCGCTCGGGGAATGGGTGTTTGTGTTGTCGTCATCATTTCATCATCATCCATGAAAGTGGCGAGATTAGAGTGAGCGAGGACTGGAAATTTATACGGGCGCTGATAAGAGCTCTGTTGAGTGCTCCACAATCATCATCACCATCAATTATTCTTCCCTCTCATTACTTGTTCCAAACCCATATTGTCCTTTAACCTTTACTTCTACTCCTTCTCTTATAACTGAGTCAAGTCCTCTGTGACTATTAGAGTTTTATCTCCTTTCAAATGCGGTGTTATCGTTTCAGTTCAAAAATGGTTCAAATGGCTCTGAGCAATATGGTACTCAACTGCTGTGGTCATTAGTCCCCTAGAACTTAGAACTACTTAAACCTAACTAACCTAAGGACATCAGACACATCCATGCCCGAGGCAGGATTCGAACCTGCGACCGTAGCAGACGCACGGTTCCGGACTGCGCGCCTAGAACCGCGAGACCAGCGCGGCCGGCTATCTTTTCAGTATCCTCATTTGCTTGCTCTCTGTTCATCTTCAGCTTGCAGCATGTATACCTGAAATATCATAGTCGGTGTTTGTCTGCTGTCGATTCTGACAAGAAAAACCCTGTTATTGAACTGTTCACAGTAACACACTCTCTGCCCTACTTTCCTGTCCAGCGGGCTGGATGACCGAGTGGTTCTAGGCTCTACAGCCTGGAGCCATTTCGAACAGCCTTCCTTTCCATAACGAATCCTACACCCGATATTCCATTTTCTGGTGCTGTTGATATTACCCTATACTCATTTCACCAGGAATCTTTGTCTTTTTTCCGTTTCTCTACACTGACCGCTACTATATATACATTGAGCCTTTGCATTTCCCTTCTCTGATTTTTTTGCTTCTCTATCCCGTTATCGCGTTCAAGCTTCTGACATTCCACGCCGCAACTCGTAGAAAGTTATCCTTTCGCTGATTATTCAATCTTTTTCTCGTTGTCACCTCCCCTTCGACAGTCCCGGAGATCCGAATGGGGTACTATTCCGAAATGTTTTGCCAGTGGAGAGATCATCATGACTCTTTTTTTATCAATTACAGGCCACATGTCTTGCGGATACACGTTGAATGTCCTTAATGCAGTGGTTTTCCTTGCCTTCTGCATCCTCATGCCGATGATCAATGCTGATTCTTCCGCCTTTAAGGGTAGGTTCCTATCCCAATGACAAGAGAGAACCCAGAACCTCTGACTGCTCCCCCCCCCCCTCCCCCTCCCCCCCCCCCCCCGCCCTCTCTGACAAGGCCATTGGCAGAATGAGGGTGACATCTTATGACGGAAGCATTTGGCCGCCATTGCTGATTATTAATCAAATTTTAGGTTGTGGCGGGTTCCGAACACGGAGCCAAGGACGTTTTAGATTACTATCTAACGTCGGTAGCCGTGTACCACGGGGGGAAATACGGCCACAGACGCATCGGAAATTGGAACAAGTCGCCTGCCTCGGAGGAAGAGAGAGGAGATGATACGTTGCTGTCCAAGCTAATGATCGATTCAGGCATGCTGCTGATGAAGTGCTGAAACCATTGGAAAGAAGGACGAGGAGCAGATGAAGGTTTAAGGATAAGTATAGAGTGCAGTAAACAAGAGAGAAGAGCTTAAAGTATTGTTGCTGTTAATCGAACAAGATGAAAAATTAATTTAGGGATATCTGGAGGCAACTAAAGAAGCAATAAAATTCTTACGAACAGAAAGCGAGAGTATGTGAACAGCAAGATAATGCTGACAAGAAGAGATCGAAGAGTAGGCAATACAAGAGACTTTTGCAGGACAGTCGTGTTCGTCAAGAAACGCTATAACGCAAGGATTGACGTGATCAGAGGCCAGTCAACACAGTTGATAACAGTTTAAACGAAAGGAATGGGAAAATTACTTTGAAAATCTCCTTAATAATGACGACACAATCCACAGCGTTGCGGCAGTTGCGTCAGAAGAAGAAAAATTGCATGGAGAAGATAGAGTTACTATACCAACAGCTGAGAGTGAAATGCCGAGCTTATAAGACGTTGGAGAAGCCATAAAAACGCTGAAGAGAGGAAATTCATTATGAATAGATTGCATACCAACAGAGATGCTGACAGAGGGAAGAGATATTTCACAAGGAAAGGTATACCATCTAATCAGTTTAATTTGGAGCAGAAAAACGATCCGAGCAGAATGGAAGCCAGTACAAAAGAACAGAGACCCAGAGAGATGCAGCAACTACGTTGGTATTACCTTACTGTGCACAAACTTATAAGATACTGAGCATGTTGTTGCTGAAGTGGCTAACACCATACGTTCAGGAGGCGGACATATGTAAGAGAAATTAGAGGTCAAGACTGAAATACTAGAGAGAGATTGCCTCCCCCCCCCCCTCCGGAAAAAAAATCTTTAATACAGGTACCAAGCCTGACCTTGGCTTATTCTGATGTTGTAGTATTAATAGCACAGAAAGAGTAAGGTCAGATCAAGTGGAAAGAGTGTTAATGGAAGAGGTAATGAGAGTGGGCCTGAAGATGAATGCAAATAGGACCTAATACGTTTTTGTGAGCAGAGAGGACGATGACAGACCTTTATACATAGACGATGAAATCTTTGAAAGAGTAAAAGAATCTGAGGGCAGTTCTCTGTGAAAGGAATAACATACACTAGAAAATAATAGCAAGAATACAGGCAGGAAACTGGTGACAGTTTTCACGCGGAAAGCAGCTGAAGTCCAGGCGTCTACCGAGATCCACAAAGTTTAAGATTTGCCGGACATTAATACAACTGGTCGTCCTATGAGCGGAGACCTGCACTATGATACAAAAGACAGAAAGAAAACTTCTGACACTTTTGAATGCTGTTCTGACCCATCTCTTTGGGTCCATGAAGGATGGAAATGCCGGCCGCGGTGGTCTCGCGGTTCTAGGCGCTCAGTCCGGAACCGCGTGACTGCTACGGTCGCAGGTTCGAATCCTGCCTCGGGCATGGATGTGTGTCATGTCCTTGGGTTAGTTAGGTTTAATTAGTTCTAAGTTCTAGGCGACTGATGACCACAGAAGTTAAGTCGCATAGTGCTCAGAGCCATTTTGAAGGATGGAAATGACTGGAAAAAATAAAAGCCGTGAACTGCAGGATTTGTACAAGTTAATGGATGCAGTGGTTGTGATTAGAGAAGACTGAGGTGGTACGGGCACGTAATGAGGTGAGAAAGCCAGATCACCGGCTGGTGATGGTAGAAGACAGCAAAGGCAACATGCCGAGGGGAAGCCCGCGGCTAATATGGTTTGACAGGTTGGAAAGGATATATTTATGATGAGACTAGCTGGAAGACTACATGGAGCGAGGAAGATGAAGGAGACAGACTGGTGAGGCCGAAAACCGACTACAGTGTATGGCCAACCTAATACGTAAGGAATAGGTAAATAAATTGTTTACTTTACGCACTAGCATATTATATGCATATATAATTCCACTCACTTCCGCCTAAATAAGAATTTAACAGTTCTATCCACGGCGCTGTTTTAGCCGCTTGGGTCCAAAATAATGGCTGCTGTCGAGTTGGCGGTACTTTCCTTATTCAGGGCTTTAGTAGTAACAGCACGCCAGTCCCGTCATTGTTTATGTAGAATACTTACTTAGCTAAGTGGAGCTATCGACGAATTTAAATTTCACGTGGTGGCTAACACACGATGGCGACTTATGTTCCAGAAATCGAAGGCCACATTAACTGTGATCAGAACAAGAACAGGAGCCAGTCTGCCGTTTGTCTATGTAGTAAGTGAACTTCTTTATTAGGTGAATTGTTAAATTTTAAGCAAAATATAATTTAAACATGCGTAAAGAATGTTTATCGTTCAATTGTACAGTAGCTAACATAGAAATGGGCAACAAATATGAAACAGGACCAACTATTTCGAACTACCATGAGCTACAATTGCACAAATCACATCTAAGACAGGTATATGAATGACATAAATAATCAGAGGCGTCTTATGTCCAAGATAGTCCTAACCGTCTGCAATTTTCCACAACATTTAAAAAAAGAAAACAAATAGAAGAAAAATGGAAAAAATACGAGAAGATGAAATCTCACAACCATGGCCCAAAAAGTGAACTTTCAGCAGTTTGGTTAATAATATTCTGAATGAGCCATCATTAGCATAGAGTAAGTTTGTAATTTAATAATTTTAATGCTTTTATATATTTTTACAGCCAAAAATGTTCCTAGTATCTAACCACAAAGCATTTTGACGTTTACTGCACAATCTTCTGCTATTAGATGCTTATATTTCATTGATTTCCGTTCAGTTTGCGACCAAAAACCAGTTATCGTGGGTTGGCGAAAATGTTTTGAGTCATTTTACAGTTTTATCTACATCGAAAGATTTATCCACATTTTTCGACTGAAACTTTCTTTGTTGCTGCCGGTGTTCAAAGTTATCACCGATGTTTAGAGTTTTCTTTTTGAATAAAACTCGTGAGAGCTGTCTGAAGCTAGTCAAAATCAGATTCAATGGGGGTGACACGGTAGACGACACTTTAGATTACGTATACAATGGCAGACGCATAGTCAATTTTCTTCGAAGATGATGGACGAATAGCCACTTAATGAAATTTAAAATCGTTGGACGCTTCCGTGCACTATGCCGTGGGAAATAAATTAATTTATCGGCTTCCAGAAATGACTTTTATATGTGTTCAAAACTTATTTATTTCATGTTTATGAGAGAAAGATATAAATATGTTTGTACAAACATTGTTTTAGGACTGAGACACCGAAAGTTGTTTAAAGAATTTTTGGTTTGTGCAAGTGGACAAGGAAACCGTCGTTTTCACTGTTATATTAGCGAACGTTTGTATCACGAACAACAGTGAAAGGACATAGAGATTCTATGGCGTGTGAGCGGTCTAATGGAGAAGGAACTAAAAGAAATTGCCTGTGGAACGGATGTGCCAGTTACCATGTAGGTTCAACAAATGACTACGTGAGAATATGAAGCTACTGTCATAATCCAAAAGAAATAGGAAAAATCTGTAAAAGAAGAATAAGAGCATACATAGCCGCCTATATATGTGCACTTTATGGAATAACTGACAAAAAATCACTTGGACATGCAGTAATATGACCTGTACAGTAATTCGTCAAAAGATGAATCGCCTATTGTGCACTGGGCGGCTAAAGAACTGTTTTCTCTTACGAGGTGTGTGATATCCCTCTCTCTCTCTGGCTCTCCTTCCTACTCTAGTATTCGCCAAAAGCAAAAGTATCAAATAGTAGTTTGGTGCATAATTTCGTAGCGTTTTCCATAAGTTTAATAAACAAAACAGTAAACCTTACACAGACTTAAGTCATAAATAATATATTCTCCTTCACTATATACAACACTCTGTCAACATTGGGGTGACTTTTCCATTCAATGGCCGTAGAAATAATGTGTTTTTGACGCGAAGAACTCATCGAGCTTTATTCGGAGCACATTTTCATCAGGGAAGGAGAATTCTAGAAGGCTCTTCGATAGTGGAAAGGTGAAAATCTATAGACGCCAGACCAGGTGAATAAGGAGCTTTCGAAATGATTCGTGTACAAGGTTTTCGTCAGTCTAGCAGAATATGAGTGGGGATTATCGTAGAGTAACATCACTTCACGCATTCCGCTTGGTCATTGCTCCTTGATTTAGTCTACTAGACGTGTGAACTGCTGACAGTAAATGTCGGCACTGACTGTTAAACCTTGGGAAAGCAGGTCCTAGAACACCATACTAATGCTGTTCCACCAGATATATAACGTTATCTCTTGAACGCGTGCAGTTCTTTGTACGGGGTGCTACAGCTTGGTGAGCTCAAACATACCTTTTTTTTCCTTACGTTAGTAGAAAGACACCACTTCCCGTCACCAGCATCGATACAGCAGAGCAATGGTCAGTGTTGTTCGCGGGCCAACTGTTGAAGAGCAGAGTTGCACATATGGCCACCCACTAATATTCATGATTTATCTTAGAGCATACGGTAGACATACAGCCGATTTTTGAACCTATCCCGCTGGATACAAATGTCGCACCATGGTGGCATCATCACATTTCATCACATTTACCAGTTCTCGAGTACTCTGACGTGGATCGTGATGGATTAACACCTTTGAAAGAACGTCATCAAACTCCGAACGTCTTTCTGAATTTTGGTCACTAATGTCAGAACTATCCTTTTTGAAACGAGAAAACCATTTTCTGGCCGAGCTTTTTGCACTGACATTCTCTCCATGCACAGTGCAAATGTTTATGGCTGCCTCTGCTGCTGTCACCCCTCTATTGAACTGAAATAGAAGAATATGCAGGCAACGTTACGATTTCTCTACTTTGCACCCCATTTTCTAGCATTCACAGCTCCACTAAGTCAAATGCCAACAATGCTCTACCAATAAAAAATTACAGTAAATAAATAAAATCACACCATCCGGAATACCAACATGAAAAGCATGCACCAGCCTAATACTTGGCCCAAGGATCACACCATGTATCATACTGGAATTATTTTCATCCTGCCTGTATGTATTAAACGGCAAATTTAGACTTAGTTAAAAGAACGAAAGCTGTACTGAGATAACGAAAGAGAGAAAATAAGGAGAGTCAAAGTGATTTGTGGCAATTACAGTTACTGTGACTCTCTTTTCCGATTACGTTGTGGAGAGGGTGAGAGTAAATGATAATGCAAAACGTGTCAGTGCTTAAAGGACATCAAGTTCAGGCATACTAATTTTGATTAACAGATACACTACAAACACTCAATTTACAGTTGTCTTTTTAAGCTAAATGAATGTGAAGAGCCAATTTAATATGCTTGAGTGTAGTGTTTCCTAAAGTTAGGGTCATATTTATGTCACAAGTTAACAAACTGATGAATGCAGATGATTAAGTGTAGATTATAAGGTATGTTACAAGGTTTAGTGACTTCACTACACATTTACTAATCATCAGAGGTGTGAATGACATATGATACAAGCCAGTACAATATAGAAGTAATTATACACTTGCTCATCATATTCCGACACTTAGAGTTATTGTACCAAGAGGGGCGTTCTGTATTTGTTTTATCCAATGTTCGCAACTCATATAAAATTTCTGTTTTAACCCTAATTAGTTACTGGGCACCTTAGTAATGTTACTAGACCCCACAATTTAAACATCCACTAATTAGGCTACATATGGTTCCTTACTACCACAGATCAAAAGTCCCAAAAGCAGTCATATTTAGGCGGTGACTTAGTAACAATTATTTGCTCATTTATTTATCTTTAAGTACTTCCACTGTTTGACAGTTTAGGAAAGTGGTAGGGGCTGGGGTGCCTTACAACACTTAATGCTCTACGGCTCGAACGAAAGTAACAAAATTTTTTATGACTAGAACCTCAGAATCGTCGGCGTAGGATGTATTTGAAATTTATTATGTCAAATCGGTATCCGGCCACATTTCCGTCTTAACTGGCACACAAGAAAATATAAGTCGGAATGGTAAGATATGCTTTGTTACATATCTAACAAGGAAACCTCCCCAACGCACCCCTCCTCAGATTTAGTTATAAGTTGGCACAGTGGATAAGCCTTGAAAAACTGAACACAGATCAATAGAGAAAACAGGAAGAAGTTGTGTCGAACTATGAAAAAAATATGTAAAATATACAAACTGAGTAGTCCACGCTAACATAGGCAACATAGAGGACAGTGGAGCGCAGTGGTCCCGTGGTTAGCGAAAGCACCTGCGGAACGAGAGGTCCTAGGTTCAAGTCTTCCCTCGATTGAAAAGATTAATTTTTTCAGTTTATGTTGCAAACTCTTATGTTTTCATAACTTTTTGGGAGCGATTATCACATCCACAAAAAAACCTAAATCGGGCAAGGTAGAAGAATCTTTTTACCCATTCGCTAAGCGTACAAGTTAGGTGGGTCGACAACATATTCCGGTCATGTGACGCACATGCCGTCACTAGTGTCGTAGAGAATATATCAGACGTGGCTTCCTGTGGAGGAATCGGCTGACCTACGGTTCCGATTGGAGAGGCACTTCCTTTCGTTTACTAATCGCACGGTTTTGCGGTGCGGTCGCAAAACACAGACACTAAACTTATTACAGTGAACAGAGACATCAATGAACGAACGGACGGATCACAACTTTGCGAAAATGAAGAATGTAAACTTTTCAGTCGAGAGAAGACTTACTCACGCTAACCACGGGACCACAACGCTCCCAAGCTCACATTCTCCATCATGTTGCATATCTGATGGGGGGAGGAGGGGTGGGTGAGATGGGGAGGTTGCCTTGTAAGTAACTTTGTCAACAGTTTTGTACAGAGTCTAACACATGGACTACTCAGTTTGTATGTTTTGCTTATTTCTTTCGTAGTCCCACACAACTTCTTCCTGTTTTTTCGATTGATCTGTGTTCAGTTTTTCAAGGCCTATCCACTGTGCCAACTTATAACTAAATCTGATGGGAGGAGGAGGGGTGGGTGAGATGGGGAGGTTGCCTTGTAAGTAACTTTGTCAACAGTTTTGTACAGAGTCTAACAGAAAATAAGGTACGTCACACATTTGGCTAGGTAGATAGTGCGCAACTGAAGCAGCCATGTAACATCTGGTATTTACGATTCTTTGTGCAATACTGGTACAATACTTTAACATGAATACGAACGCAGCACTACGATTACAAAATCTTCATAGAAACGGGAATGAGTTATGCCTTTGCTCCTCCCTTATGTGGGCATGACTCACGAGTGTCTCTGTATAAATTCGTAATCATATTGGTATGGCCATATTTACGCTGAAATATTGCAACTGTCATCAAAAATTACGTTGCTGAGTGGGTAAATATAGGCCGATAGACGTCTGTACAGTGGTAATGTGCTGCTGTTTCGGGCAGCTGGGTTGTTATTTTTTCAGTTTATCTCATGCTCAAGTTCTCATCTAAAATAACAAATAACCATTATGTCTGTAAACCCTCTGGAGAGACAGTGGGTGGAACTTCCGTGTCTTTGATAAGTACCCTAGAAAGTCTGGTATCACATATATAAATAAGTGAAACCATGAAAGCAGCTTGTACCTCTAGAGCAAGATTTTTATTCTCTTTGTGTCTCGCCTTAAACTGTTACCTCTGTTCTTTCGGAAGTTGAATTTAAATGAATTAATGCAAATATCTTCGTAAAGCCTTTCTGAAATTGGTACGGTACCGTGTCTTTCACTGTGACTCAGTTCTTTCATTATTCATGGTTCAGAATTAATAGGAAGTGCTTCCAGACTTTTAGCTTACATTAAGACAAATCAGGTATTCTCTGTGCAGCCAGTTGATGGAACAGCCTTAAGGTGTAATTTTTTGGCTCGCAATAAATTTTAATATTCATGGAGAGACTTTATTTTAGAAACAGATACACAAATTAATTTCGAACATTTATGAAGCTGCATCAAATGTTTCTTTACAGAGAGCGACAAACATTACAAACCTAGGAACCACAAATAATGATGGAAGAAAGAAGACTTCTCTCTGAAACCGTTAAGCTTTCGTCTGTGTTATTTCTTCTTTAGAAGCTTCATTTATTTGCAACGATTTATATTATAGACTGCTCGGATCTCATAGTTAAACCTGCAGAATTTGTTAAGCTCTTTAAGACGAGGGACAGATAACTGTGTTCGTTCCCCAGTCATTTATTTCTACTCGGGAATGATCTTTGTCCTTACAAAACCGTAACCAGGTGCCAAGAAACGACTGTTCATCATTAGTGCAAGTTTAACTGTAGTTAAATGTAGAATTTTATTAGAAAAATAATCACATATGTGAAATATGTGTTTTCTTTCAAAAAGAAATGCTTGAAGCTTGCTTCTTGCTACTGACTTTATGTCATGTTCATCTTCATATTTTTCAGCACTCGCAGTGTCTAACGTATATGATTATTGTAGTCTATTTTTTTCCTCCAGGTAACTGTACACATTTCGTGAAGCTATTATGACGATAACACGTTTATCAAACAGTGTAACCTTTCAAGGTCGGTATTTGCCGCAGTTGGTGACTGTCGTTTCGGGTATTAGGGAGTGGTCGAAAGCATATTTCTCAGTTTAACGTACCGTTTTCAGATGCTGGAGACATTATGCAGAGGGTATATATAAATAGGCACATAACAGGTTCGAACGTAAACAGTTGAGCTTTTTACATTTAAATATAATCTGTGTTCACTGTGAACAGCCCTGTAGGAAACCGCAGCACGTCTCTCTAAACATCGGCAATTTCGTTGTTTCAGTAGTTTACAATGACACGGTCCAATTCGTAAAATTACCTTATTTAAAATTCCATCGGCCGTGGAAGCCTAGTAACTTATTTGCTATCTAATCTTTCATAACTTTTGACGATGTCTCTATCACTGGAAGCTGAAACATTAGACAGAAAAATATGATTAGAACCATATCCTAACGCCCATGAAACGAAAATCACCGAATATTTAAGATGTATTGTACAATCCAGAATTTCTGGTTGGATAGTAATTGTCTGTGCTTCATGCAGACTGCCACGATTGATCAATGAAAGGCCACAAATCCAAAGAAACTGGAAACATCTCCGTCACCAGCCATTCTACATGTAGTGATGGATAAAGACCTCCTCTAGATTTTTCTAAGCATCTTAGTTCCTGCTCTATGTATCCATATCACTACCGCATGTTTCCTAATGTTATCTACCCAGTTATCGTTTCGTTACGGACTTTTACTTCTCTTGCGATTGCGAGCTAACATCCCAAAGATGTTCCAGTCTCACATGCGGTTCCTTTTCGTCGAAATAACTTGGCTCAAACTCGTCTAGGGGTTGAACCGCACGTGTCGCATTACAATCCCTAAATTAGACACTTGTGACCATTTCGTTAAATTGTCTGGCTGATGGCATGTCTTCGAAAAACAAAGTTAACGTAAAACATAGTAACAGAGTACTAATATCGGGAACTAAATTAACGATCCAAAAATGATGTAGGCCACGCAGTTGCGATTTGGCTACAATAATGTTTATTCAGCAAGCAAACTAATGGCGAAAGTGGAGGATGGCAGATTAAATTTACTGTGGCTTGATTCCCTGCATTACCACAGAATTAAATAGTTTTCATAAATGTTTCCATTTATGGTCGATCTTACGTCCACCACATTTAACACTGCTACGTCTTCTCGGCCACAAAGTCCTTGTACTGGGTTTCCGTACGAGTGGTTTCTCGTCTGTCCCACTCGCACACTACAGCGTTTAGGTATTAATAGACAATAGAGGCCTGTGAGTTTCCCTGTCTCGTGGTGAATCTGGTCCTTTGTGGAATGTGGCCCTGGACTACTGGGTTCTTTTCCCAATTCCTGTTGGCTGACTCTTTCAGTCATATGTTTAAATGAGAGCGAAATGCTCGTTAACTCACACAATCCACATAAGAAATAATTCGGTCCACCTGTCTCCTTCTTTTAATATTTATTATAGTTAACATAAAGAGTTCTGCTCAACTGCGTTTCCTGATCTAATTATTTCATTTCCTCCTCCTCCCGAAAATCCGCAACCCATGATGTGTCAAAGTAATTATTTCAGTCACAATATTTGTTAGCTATGATGATATAGTAATTGGCGTTATTGTCAGTTAATGTTCTAAGAAATTATTACTACAACACATTATGAGTTAGAATATTTATTACATAAAACATGTGGTGTAAAGTAAGATTGTTCTCCATGACTTATTTCAGGGTTCTTACCTAGATGGGTTTCATACTGTTCTTGAAACATTTGATGAAATTCCACTTGCACACGTCTCGGGAGATTATATGTGAGATCTCGTGTCCAACAGCAAATGAAAGTCACTGCGTTGTCTGGTGCAGCCCAATGGGCCAAATCCAATACCATTGAATCCTGTTTGTCGTTTAATCAATCTGACCTTTACAAACTGTGGGAGTGCGAACTTGTCCTTAGCGTCAATTGGGCTAACAACAATCATAGTAGGCTGTTCGATGACTAATGGCGTCACTCTCTCCTTCCTTGGCGACAGTACACTTAATTGTTCCTCCCTGGGCTGATGTTCTCAATAGACGTCTGCTTACAGTCATGATTTCGCTGATCTTCTGGTCAACTTACTGGTCGTCATTGTATTTACAAACCCCGATAGTTGCTGTAACCACTGACCGTCATCTGTTGCACAGATTGTTTTGTTCTTTCTTACATCCACAATCCTGACAAATTTTAGTATTGCGATCTCAGACCTTCAGCTTATTGTACACATGGAGTACTCGTGGACCAACGTGATTGGCTGGACGACAGGGTCTTCTTAAAAGGAATCATATGCATCGACGCACTTCATAGGGAGCTGTCAAGTAAGAATCGCATCACACGACTAAATCGAGATCGTGTTCATCGTGACTAAATACATTTTAATAATAGTCCAGGTGAAATTACTTTTTTTTTAATTTGTGTGTAATATTCCTGCTTCTGTGAAAGCAGACCTAACACATTATGATGGAGAAGGCAATCCCTAATGGTGTTATGAGAGTTGTACTCGAAACTGTGATGGACCAGTGTTAGTATCTTCACGCGTTTCTAAATAAGAAAAGAAAGCAATTAACAATACACAACACAAAGCAAAGCAGAGTGCAAAAAATATTTTATCAAAAACAACAGCAATGGCACAATTGCTTGCTGAGATTGGCAGTATCATAAATAAAGTATTTTAGTCTCAACTTCTACCAATACCTTACACAACCATAGTTTGAAACATCGCACCTAAAACTGTCACGTTAAAATGTCCGCATACTGACAACCTTTGGCTAACAGACAGGCACACTGATTTCTTTGTTCTAAGGTGCTAAGTCCCACGGCGGAGTCCTGCATCGCCATAGGTTGAGTGTACCATAGAGAGACCATTCAACCATCCACAGCTCACGTGGCATCAGAGCACAAATTACATGTGTACTGATGTGTCATTGCATTCATGCATAGGAGTGTTCTTTGTTTTCCAAACAGGCTCTTACACACATTGTCTTTCGAAGCTGGGCAACGTCATAATTGCAAGCAATAGCAGTATCTGAAAATTGGCTACTTTTTAGGTATCTGTAATATAATATAAGGCTAATTCAAAACGTCTACGATAAAATAGTTCATCTGAGTACAATTTGTATGAGGCATAATTTGCATCTATATGTGTATTTGTCCATTAACCGTGGACCTTCCCGCTGGTGGGGAGGCTTGTGTGCCTCAGCGAAACAGATAGTCATACCGTAAGTCCAACCACAAGGGAGGGTTATCTGTTGAGAGGCCAGACAAACGTGTGGTTCCTGCAGAGGGGCAGCAGCATTTCAGTTGTTGCAGGGGCAGCAGTCTGGATGATAGACTGATCCGGCCTCCTAACATTAACCAAAACGGCCTTTCTATTCTGGTACTGCGAACGGCTGAAAACAAGGGGAAACTACAGTCGTAATTTTTCCTGATGGCATGCAGCTTTACCGTATGGCTAAATGAAGATGGCGTCGTCTTGGGTAAAATATTTTTGAGGTAAAATAGTCCCGCACTTGGAGCTCCAGGCGGGGACTACTCAGGAGGAAGTCATTATCAGAAGAAAGAAAACTGACGTTCTACGGACGAGAGAGTGGAATGTTAGATGCATTCATCGGGCAGGTAGATTAGAAAAATTAAAAAGGGAAATGAATAGGTCAAAGCTAGGTATAGTGGGAATTAGTGAAGTTCGGTGGCAGGAAGAACATGACTTCTGGTCAAGTGAATGCAGGGTTATAAACACAAAACCAAATAGGGTTAAGGCAGGAGTAGCTTTAATAATGAATAAAAAATAGGAGCGCGGATAAGCTACTACAAACAGTATAGTGAACGCATTATTGAAGCAAAAGAGGCACGAAGCCCGCGCCCACTACAGTACTACAAGTTTGTATACCAACTAGCTCGGCAGATGACGAATTGATGAAATGTATGTCATGAGATAAAAGAAATTATTTAGGTTGTGAAGGGAGACGTCAATTTAATATTCATAGGTGACTGGAAGTCGATAGTACGAAAAGGAAAGGAAGGAAAAGTAGTAGTTGAATATGGAATTGAGGTAAGGAATGAAAGAGGAAGCTTAACTTAATCAGAGTTAACACTTGGTTCAAGAATCAGGAAAGAAGATTGTACACATGGGTGAGGCCTGGAGACACTGGAAGATTTCAGTTAGATTATATAATGGCAAGACAGTGATCTGAGAACCAGGTTTTAAATTGTAAGGCATTTACAGGTGCATATGTTGCCCTTGACCACAATTTATTGGTTATGAACTGTAGATTAAAACTGAAGAAACTGTAAAAAAGAGGTTATTTAAGGAGATGTGACGTGGATAAACTGATAGAACCACAGGCCATAGATAGTTTCAGAGAGAGCGTTAGGGAACTACTGTCAAGAACGGGGGAACCAAATACAGCAGAAACAGAATGGGTAGTTTTGAGAGGTGACATAGTGAAGGCAGCAGAGGATCAAGTAGGTAAAAAGACGAGGGCTAGCAGAAATCCTTGGTTAACAGAAAAAACACTGAATTTCACTGGCGAAAGGAGAAAATATTGAACTGAAGTAAATGATGCAGGCAAAAAGGAATACTAACGTCTCAAAAATGTGATCCACTGGAAGTGCAAAAGGGCTAATCAGGGATGGCTAGAGGACAAATGTAAGGATGTAGTGGGTTATCTTACTAGGGGTAAGATAGATACTGCGCACTGGAAAATTAAAGAGACCTTTGGCGAAAAGTGAACCACTTGCATGAATATCAAGAGTTCAGCTGGAAACCCATTTCTAAGCAAACAAGGGAAAGCAGAAAAGTGGAAGGGGTATGTAGAGGGTCTATAAAAGGGCGATGTACTTGAGAACAATATTATGGAATTGGAAGAGAATGTAGATGAAGATGAAATGGGAGATATGATACTGCGTAAAGAGTTTGACAGCGTACTGAAAGAACTAAGTCGAAACAAGGCCACGGAAGTAGACAAAATTCTATTAGAACTATTGATATCTTTAGGAGAGCCAGCCTTGACAAAAATCTACCATCTGGTGAGCAAGATGTATGAGACAGGCGAAATACACTCAGACTTCAAGAAGAGTATAATAACTCCAATCCCAAAGAAAGATGATGTTGACAGATGTGAAAATTACTGAACTATTAGTCCAATGAGGCCCGGCTGCAAAACACTACCACAAATTCTTTACAGACAAATGGAAAAACTGGTAGAAGCCGACCTCGGGGAAGATCAGTTTGGATTCCGTAGAAATGTTGGAAGTCATGAGGCAGTACTTACCCTACGACTTACCTTAGAAGATAAATTAAGGAAAGGCACACCTACGATTCTAGCACTTGTAGACTTAGAGAAAGCTTTTAACAATGCTGACTTTAATACTCTCTTTCAAATTCTGAAGGTGGCAGGTGTCAAATACAGGGAGTGTAAGGCTATTTACAATTTGTACAGAAAAGAGATGGCAGTTATAAGAGTCGAGGGGTATGAAAGAGAAGCAGTGGTTGGGAAGGGAGTGAGACTGAGTTGTAACATGTCCCCAATGTTATTCAATCTGTACATTGACCAAACAGTAAGGGGAAGAAATGAAAAATTCAAACTAGGAATTAAAATCCCTGGAGAAGAAACAAAAACTTTGAGGTTTGTCGATGTATTGTAAGTCAGAGACAGCAAAGGACCTGGAAGAGCAGTTGAACGGTGTGGACATTGTCTTGAAAGGGGTCTATAAGATGAACATCAGCAAAATTGGCTGATGCTGAGGGAATTAGATCAGGAAATGAGACACTTAAGGCATTAGATGAGTTTTGCTGTTTGGGGAGCAAAATAACTGATGATGGTCAAAGTAGAAAGGATATAAAATGTAAACTAGCAATTGCAAGGAAAGCGTTCTATAAAGAAGAGGTATAGATTTAAGTGTCAGGAAGTCGTTTCTGAAACAATTTGTATGGCGTGTAGTTATGTATGGAGGTGAAAGACGGACAATAAATAGTTTAGATAAAAAGACAACTGAAGCATTCGAAATGTGGTGCTACTGAAGAATGCTGAAGATTAGATGGGTAGATTACATAACTTATGAGGAGGTATTGAATAGAATTAGGGAGAAGAGAAATTTGTGGCACATCTTGACTAGAAGAAGAAATCGGTCGGTAGGGCATGTTTTGAGGCAGCAAGGGATCACAAATTTAGTATTGGAGGGCAGCGTGGAGGGTGAAAACCTTATAGGGAGACCAAGAGATGAATACACTAAGCAGATTCAGAAGCATGTATATTGCAGTAGGTACTGGGAGATGAAGAAACTTGCACAGGATAGAGTATCATGGAGAGCTTCATCAAACCAGTCTCTGGACTGAAGACCACATCAATAACATATCTATTTACGTAGTAAAAAGCTTAGAGTAAATCTCTGTGGCAATGGAAAGTGCCGGTACATGAAATTAACATCAAAAAACTTAGTAGCAGATGAAATAAAATGTACATGTGTTCTATGCTCACGAGAAGCTGCGAAGTGGGTATTAGCATACTCAACAATAAAATAAATGAATTAGCTTCATTTATTCCATGGAATCCCCCGATAATAGAAGGAGGGAACCACGCGGGAATCCTTCAGTTTCGATGTAAACGTGCTAGGGATACTACATTTTTTTTAAATCTTGTGGTACCTCATGGTAAATGAATTACTTTTGAATACATTGTGGGAGTGAACAGTGATCAGTGTGTTACAAATATTAACTATCACGAACAGTTTTGATCACAATTTATTTATTACACTGACCTGTTTCGACCACTACTATGTTCAACTTCAGACTAGTGAGTAAGAACCTCCATCAGGTGGTAAATCACTACTCATAGTGTAATGATTTACTACCAGAAGGAGGTTCTTACTCATTGTTCTGAGGATGACCACAGTAGTGGTCGAAACCGGTCACCGTAATATATTAAGTGTGATCGAGACTGTTTTTGACAGTAAATCATAGAAAATGAATTCAATAAACTACTGCACGCCTCTCTGCACTAGAATCAAGAAGGTGCGATCCAAATTCAGAATTCATTTCTAATATTAACGGAGTGATAGAGGCTAATTCTTGAGAACAAACTTATATTGACAACAACAAACTCTTTCTCAATACGATCTGTAATCGTACTGATGAACGGAAGTAAAACTGTCCCTTTAGGAGGCCGTCGTTCATCGTCGAACCCAATTCTCTGCCCTTAGTGCGAAGTACTCGATCTATCTCCTTGTTTGAATAAGAATTCTTCTGGTATGCCGAGCGTACAGCTACATACTCATGTTTTACATAAGCCGGTTCCCAAGTTTTCTGTGCCCTATCTACCAAGCTTTTAATCACACCTCCTTTACGTCTGAGGTGGTGGTTGCACCATTGACGCAGGTAAAGTTCAGTAGGCATGGTTTTTCTTTACCCAATGGCCCTAAGACCTGTCCCCTCGCTTCTTAACAGACACATCCAAGAAATTAAATTGACCATTATTCTCCGTGTGCATAGTAAATTTTATTGTCTGATTGATGCTGTTGAGGTGTATTAGGAAGGCCTTCAATTCCTCTCTAACATATCTTCATAGCACGAAACTATCATCGACATAGCGATACCACCTGACTGGTCTTCTACTTGCAGTTTGCTACGTCTTTTTATGAAACTTCTCCGTAAACAAATTGGCCACAGGCCCTGTATTGCAAACAGTCCGTCGTGATTCAGCGTCTGAGTAAATCCACAAATATCTGCTCGAAAAATAGCGGCTATACATGAGATAGCTTCGTTCACTAGAGTCAAGATAAATAACGACACATTAAAAAAAATTGTCCACTTCAATTTCTTTTAATCTGCCGCTGAAATGATATTAATTTTTAAAATGACTGTCAGTTCCACCAACATAAGTTTACAGCAATGTGGGAAGGTATCCAGCTACTTCGAGGGTGGGAGATCGTATAGCACTTACAAAAGGCCTGAAAGGACAGTATGGTTTGTGCACCTTGTGTAATCCATAAAGCATATCCGGTTACGCTTCCGTTTTTCAGAGCACCTTCTTATCGTCAGAGTTGAGTGAACACACTTTCACCAATACATTGGTGATTTTTAACACCTTCGTAGTCGGATCCTACTGAAGTTTTTCTACAATTTTTGTGATCTAAAGTGTTACTGACATATTCATGATAGTACTCACTCCACATCAGGGCCGTGGCATTACCCTTGTCTGCGGTAGGAACGATTATGTCTTTATCTGTATTGATACCCCTAAGTGCCTTTCTATGTGCCTGCTGGGTATTATTGTTAGGTGGCTTATATGTCAGGTTTCCGTCAGTTTCCACAGCAGTCAGATGATGTAATTATGATGGAATTTTATTTAGATGTAAGTGACCCTGAAATAAAATTCATTGCGACGAATATCATTTCGAAAACATCTTATTATCAATCGCTTGTGTGCAAAGACACTATTGAGATTTGTAAACACCGTAATAATTTTAACGGAAAAGAGGAACGGGTTGAATTAGATAATATTAGGATGCCAATACTGCAACATAAGAATGAAGATCAATTACATTAAATCGGGAATGTTGGCATTACCAGAGATAACGTCGTAGCCGACGTCACATGATGGACTGTGGCGCCGTCTACACTGCCAACATATTCTGCGGTCCCTTGATTTCAGATTGCAGTTATCAACTTAATCTCTGAAGATGGTTCCCGGAGTAGGAGAGGAAACGTTAGGGGAAAGTTCTACACATCGACCGCGGCCTGTTACATTGGAAGTCTTTAATGATGTACGGACTTAAATTTAAATTCTCCTTATAAAACAATTGAGGATATTATGATATTATCCTTCCACTCCTAGACCCTAACTACAAGGATGGAAACAAAACCGCGACACCAAAAAATGATGAGTATACAGAATTGAAAGTTCGGAATACATTTGTCTAAGTACCATATTTAAGGGATTAACATTGAAAGATCACAGGTTAATGCAAGCAAGAGATAAGATATCGCAAATGTGAAATGCTGGTATACTAAGAACCTATGCAACAGTCACATTGTTGAAACCAAGAAAGCAAACTTGTGTGAATGATGTGGTACAGGTGACGGATACAAGTTCGTGGCATGTATGTTCATGCCTGTGGCACTTGTTCGGTCAATAAAGGGGCGGTTAATGCTGATTGTGGGTGACGCTAAAGCTGTCGACCGATGAAATCTCATATGTGCAGGACTGCTCACTGATTTACTGATAAAGCAGGCCAAGGCAGCATGTTGACAGTATGTGCAACATGTTACGTTAGAACAGCGGTAGTGGGTGAGTGTTATGGAGGCTATAATGCTGTTCATGAACAGCAGCACATCAGTATTCGTGGGATAGCCAAAATAATGTTTTTGCTTTCATAGGAAATCATACTCCACACCAAAAACCGAGGTGTAGGTCAGTGTGTCTTGCTGTAAGCAACGTACAGCCATCACTGGCATAGAGGCAGACCAGCGTTTCATCACAGAACACAACAGATCTGCACCCTGCACTCCAATGAGCTCTGCTTCTCACCACTGAAGTCGCAACTAGCGGTGGTATCAGAACAGTCGAATGCACGCTACAGGGCGTCTGGTTCGCAGCTCTCCTTCAAATAAGCAATTTGTTACAGTTCACTGTATACAGTGATGCCAACTGCTGCTCAGATTGCTGCTTCATGTAGAATACGTTGCGCCAGAGCCATACGACAAACACAATGGTCTTCCATCTCTGCAGTGCCACGTGGCCATTGTTAGCCTGATCTTTTCGCGATTGTCGACTCTCGTGAGCACCGCTGCCAACAATCATGCAGAGCGTCTACCCTTATCCCTAGTTTTTCTCCAACATCGCAGGTCAAACATTCAGCTTCTAGCTGCCCTGTTACATGACCTCCTTCCAAATCAGCGTAGTGTTGAAAATAGAGTCTTTGTCTCATTAAAGGCATTCTTGACTAACACCAGCTCATCGTTTCTATCTCAAAGGTAACTGACACTCACGACCGATAGGGCGTGTGTTTGAAGCAAACTTGATTTGCATCCTTATAGTGGCGCTACTAGCGCACTCTTATATGAATGCCGTGAAATATGACTAGACGTAGTCTTGCAGATGAAGAAACAAGTCTGCGAACTTTCTTTTACGACGCACAACTCTTTCTTGGTGATGGGAAGTTTTCTCCGGCAGTGTATTTTATCTTTCGATGCACTTGACCTTCTACTTAGTCGACTGTGTATGATGTGGTATTTTGCCATATGTCCATTTCTGACCGGTATCCCTGCCTAAATTACCCTGACTTGTTTCACAGACTCTCTGTAGTCAGAGGTTGCTGTGCAATATCGCTTCCAGTGGCATCTGACAAATCCTGTTCAATTTTCTCATTTTCCAGAAGAGTGTTTGTCGTATGGCTCTGGCGCAACGTACTCTACATGAAGCAGCAATCTGAGCAGCAGTTGGCATCACTGTATACAGTGAACTGTAACAAATCGCTTATTTGAAGGAGAGCTGCAAACCAGACGCCCTGTAGCGTGCATTCGACTGTTCTGATACCACTGCTGGTTGGGACTTCAGTGGTGTGCAGCAGAGCTCATTGGAGGGCAGGGTGCACAATTGTTGTATTCTGTGATGAAAAGCTGGTCTCTCTCTGTGCCAGTGATGGCTGGACGTTGGTTACAGCAAGATCAATTATTCAACAAGCAGTCATTCGTGAAACAGCTCAGAAAATCACTCGGTCGGAGGATGGAATCACAAAAGTCATTCTCCTGGCTGAAGGGCTTAGTGAAATTTGGTCATAATAACAACTCGGACACCACACAGACACCAGGCCCCTTGGGATCTAGTTCTCTGTTCTCTGTATTTTTGTGTATTCTAATGGCATTAAAATATGAATACTGAACTCTGAGACCACCATGTGCTCATTTTACTTGCCTCAGAAACGTATCTCAAACCCGGGGACAATTTTCGTCTATGCAACATGATTTGCGATCGCACATACCTGTTCCATCGCTGAGGTGGGGACATGGGGTGCTATTCCATAAGACATTCATCCGAAATCACTAGGCTCTGCAGCCACTGGAACATATAGAGACCACAGAGGTAACTGTCTTTACTCATCTTGAAGCTGTCACGTTTGCTATGGTCCGTTTCAGTTCTAACTTCCCATTCCTTGAAGGAGACCTCCGTGCAGTGACATCATTTGGCAGGCTCACCACTGGGCAGTATTCAATGCGAAACATTTTTCTTCGAATTCTAGCATTGCTAATCCCAAGGGCAGACTCCTCCTTGAATGGGAGAATAGCTTGGCACAGTTTGTCTGTAGCCCCCCACACTCCCACTGTTGTAACCGTCAGTTCCGACTGCCAAGCTGGACATCGTAGGTGTGTCTATTTTCAAGAATATTGTGGCACAGTTTTCGTTGGAAACACGCTATGAACTGGTATCTGGCCATAATCCGTTGCTGCTGCTCCTTACTGATGCCACTCTGCCTTTAGATGTCTGTTCCAACTTGACCACCATTGACTGGTATAAGTTTGCCAGGGTCCTCAACAACAACACCTGGCAAACCCTCGACCTGACATAGCCTGCCAATATGGTTATTGCTGTTGATTATTTAACTGTGAAAATCCAGCAGACAACGAAGGCTTCTACTTACACTATACATAAGGTTTTAACTGCAGTGGATGCCTTGCCTCCCCTACTACACGAACTGAAAACCCAGAAGAACCCTAGCGTCCATAGAAGTAGCTCCGTGATCTTCGGGATAAGCATCGTATCCAACATGAATTCTGCCTCCACCTGTGCCGACTGGAACACTGAGAGGAAAAGATGTCCGCCTTTCTGCTTTAACAGAAGTCAGAATGCTGAGCTCTGTGTTGTTCTGCAATGTGGACCAACTTTCCGATCCACACAGTGGATGGATTAACTTATGATGCCCTCCAAGAGATGGAAATCCTGGGCAACCATTTGAAGCCCTGCATGAACTACTCGTCCAGGACCTTACCCCTGATAATCTCTAGAATAAACACGATATTCTGGGGGCCGTTACCGCTTTCAGATAACGACTACCGCTTACTGTCCTTCACATTCTGTCACTGGCACATATCCAAACGATCCTCAAGTGGAAGCGTGGGCGGTCAGCTCCAGGTTTCGAAGGCATGTTAAACGAACACCTCCATCGGCTCCCATACAAGCCACTGTTTGTATTCACTAACAAACTGAACTGTTGTCTCACAACTGGTCTCACCACCCCCCCCCCCCATCCCCTCCCACAATGGAAGCAGGTAAAACACATTGCCATTCCACAGCCCTCAGATGTACCTTCAATTCCAACTAAGAAGAGGCCCATTAGGCTTCTAAATGCCGTGGCGCAGTTCCTAGAATTTGACCCTGGACCTAATTTCCCAGCCTCTGGACTTAACTGGAACAGAACACTTCGGTTTCGCTCCAAACCTGTTAGCCGAACTACAAGTTCTTAGGGTAACAGAACACGTTATAAAGGGCTTTAACTCCATCATGTCAACGTCAGCGGTTTTCCTGGGTCTTAAAAACGCTTACAGGATTTGGCAGGACAATGTTGTCCACAAAATGCAGACTCAGACGATCCTCCCAGATATCTACATCAAGATTTTGGATGATTTCCTCCGATGGACCCATCTTATTTGCTCGGCGAGGAAACTCTTTAGCCTGCGTCACTTGTCGATGGGTACTCCTCAAGGCTCTGTGTTGTCTCCCATACTTCTTAGCATTTATGTTAATGATACGCCAGTACTATATGGTGCTGTATACGAACAGCCACAGCACTAACCAGCTCATAGGGATGTGATAGTCAGTTGATGTCGTTCAAACAAGATTGCTCTCACTGCCGCCAAAAGAACGAAGGTATACTGGACTAAATTGCACCCTGTCCTCCACCACAACATCACTATTGCAAGTATCTCGGTCCCATGGTTCCAAGATATCAAATATCTTGCTGTTAGGATGAATAAAAAGCTGCTCTTTTATCGACATGCAGAATACATCACCCAAAAGGGGCAGAGGCTGATATAATCATTGCATCCATTCTTCAACAGCAAGAAACTGACCTTAGACACAAAGCGCCAACAGCACTAGTAGGCGGCTGTCCACCCATCCCTCACCTAAGGCTCCCCTAATTGTGCCACAATTAGTGCCTCCCCAATGCAGGCCCTCCAGCGCCTGCAGAATGAGGTGCCTTGGTGGAGCCTGCACGCCCCTCCATTCACAAGTATCGTTACCCTAAACGAGGAGACCAACATAATCTCTACAAACAGAGAAATGCCAAGGCACCTCTGTGACAAAGTACACCCCCTGCATGACACCGTCAATCGATTGCAACACATTGGCACTACGACCTCCTGGCACTAACACTGCTACCATGTTCCTCCAATCATTCTCGTGATCTCGGATTGGGACAATGGCTAATGATGGCCGTGATATGACCACTAATGAAGTGTGCATCGCTTGTGCTACCACCATTGTAGCTACATCTGTGGTTGTGTTACATCTTACTGACACCCCTGAATTTACACCTTTGGATGGTGGTATGCAGCTTCAAGTCACATTGCCACACCATCAACATGCAGTACAATGATGTCATTGTGATGCCGTCATGGTAAGATAGAAAAACATTGTTCTGTCACCAAGATCCTTAGGAAGTTCTACACCGATGATAATGTACTGCAACCAGCCACAAAAAAAAATCGGAATCTAGGGGTGGACACATGAAGATGTCTGAACATTTGGCAGCCGAAATTCTGTGGCCAAAAGTCAACATGATCCGGATGCAATACCGAAACCTCGCTTAAGTCTTAGCTCCAAAAATGTGAAAAATTTACACGGTCTGTTTCGAGCTACACCACAGACGAAACACTCAAAGCGCTGGAAACATATCTGGCATCATAGAAGTTCATATTTAGCCCGAGTATTCTGATTTGTGTCCTGTATTGTATCTCGAAATAACTTCAGTATGGGAGAGGAAAGATGGTTAGTTCGACATCCATCAAAATTAAAGTAATAGCAGACGGAGAATGGAGCAAAAAGCGGTTAGCACACAGATGGGGCAGGAAACTTCCTATCGTTATCTTTTTGTTATTACTCTCGGCTATCTGTTACAGTCTTCAGTCGTCTGACTGGTTTGATGCAGCCCACCACGAATTCCCTTCCTGTGCCAACCTCTTCATCTCAGCGAAACAACTGCAACCTTCATCATCTACACCTCCCTTTAGTTCCATGGAAGTTATTCCTTAATATCTTAACAGATGTGCTACCATCCTGTCACTTCTTTTTGTCAATATTTTCCAAATATTCCTTTCCTCGCCGATTTGTTGAAGAACCTCGTCATTCCTTACCATATCAGTCCACTTTATTTTCAACATTCTCCTATGGCACCCCATCTCAAATCATTCGATTACCTTCTGGCTCATTACCATACAGTGCTGCGCTCCAAACGCATGTTGCCAGATATTTCTTCCTCAATTAAAGATCTATGTTTGATACTAGCAGACTTTTCATGGCCAAGAATTAAAAAAAAATTTTTAAATGTTTGTGAATACTTAATGTCATACACACACACTACTTAATCTAACTTCCGCTGAGGACAACACACACATCCATGCCCAAGGGCGGACTCGAACCTCCAGCGGGAGGGGCCGCGCGATTCGTGACATGGCACCAAGAATGCCCTTTTCGCCAGTGCTAGTCTGCTTTTTGTATGCTCCTGCCTCCTTTTGTCATGGGTTAGTTTGCTGCCTAGGTAGCAGAATTTCTGAACTTCACCTACTTCATGATCGCCAATTCTGATAAGTTCCTCGCTGTTTCCATTTCTGCTACTTCTCATTACTTTCGTCTTTCTTTGATTCACTCTCAATCCATATTTTGTAATCTTTTCATTCCGTTAAACAGATCCCGTGATTCGGCTTTACTTTCACTCGGGATATGTATGACATCTGTGAATATTGTCACTAATAACGTTTCACGTTGAATTGTAATCCCACTCTTGAACCCTTGTTTTACTTCAGTCATTGCTTCTTCTATGTACAGACTGAGCAGTAGTGGTGAAGGGCTGCATCTTTCTAATCCGAACACTTCATTCTCAATCTTCCAGTGTTTAGTGTTCCCTCTCGTTTCTTGTAAGTATCGTATATTACCCGCATTTCTCTGTAGCAAACCCTACTTTTCTCAGAATTTGGAACATCTTGCACCATTTTACATTATCGAACGTTCATTCGGGGTAGACAAATCCTACCAACGTATCTTAATTTTTCCTCATTCAACCGCAATGCGAGAACTGCCTCTCCGGTGCCTTTACCTTTTGTAAAAGCAAACAAACATTATTTATCAGATTTTCAATATCTTACCATTCTTCTGTATGATATTCGTATCTTGTCGGCTACCTAGTAAGTTATCAATAACGTATCTAGCTATAATATCTTTAATTCGGAGAGACGAGCTTCATTATACGTTTAATCTACATCTACGTGATTGTTCTGCTATTCACAATAAAGTGCCTGAGTGAAGGTTCTATGAAACACCTTCAAGCTGTTCCAATCTCGAACGGCGCACGGGAAAAACGAGTACTTAAATTTATCTTTGGGAGCCTTGATGTATGTTATTTTATCTTGATGATCATTTCTCCGAATGCACGTGGATGCCAACAAATGTTTTCGCCATCGGACGAGGAAAATGGTGTTCGAAATTTCATGAGAAGATCCCGTCGCAACGAAAAATGCCTTTGTTTTAGTGATTGCCACTCCAATTTACGTATCACGTCTGTGGCATTGTCTCTACTATTTCCCGATAATACGAAACGAACTGCCCTTCTTTGAACTTTTTCGATGTCATCCTTCACTCACACCTGACCCGGATTCCATACAGCACAGTACTACATCATATAGGGCGGACAAGCACGGTGTGAGAAGTCTCTTTAGTAGACCTGTGGCACCTTCTAAGTGTTCTGCCAATGAATCACAGTCATTGGTTTGCTCTACCTACAACATTATACATGTGACCACTCCAATTTAGGTTATTTGTAATTGTATTTCCTAAGTATTTAGTTGAATTTAGAGCCTTCAGATTTGTGTTACTCATCGCCAAATCTCAATTTAGCGGATTTTCTTTAGTACTTACATCAACAATTTCACACTTCTCTGTATTCAGTGTCAATTACCACTTTTCGCACCATCAGATATCTTATCTAAATTGTTTGAAATTTGTTTTGGTCATCTGATAACTTTACAAGTCGGTAAAAGGCAGCATTATCTGCAAACTATCTCCTATGTCCTTAATAGAAACGAGGAACATTACATGGCCTATAACACTTCCTTGGGGAACGCCAGATACTGCTTCTGTTTTACTCGACGACTTTCCCTTTATAACTACGAACTGTGAACTGTCTGACAGGAAACCACGAATCCAGTTGCACATCTGAGGCAATATTCTATAGGCACACAGTTTGTTTAGAAGACGCTTGTGAATAACGGTCTCGAAGGCCTTCTGGAAATCTAAATATATGGAATCAATTTAACATCCCCTGTCGACAGTACTGAGTATATAGAGTTGATATTATTTGAATCCCTGCTGACTATGTGTCAATAAATCGTTTTCTTAGAGATAATTCATAATGTTCGAACACAGTATAAGTTCCAAAACCCTACTGCAAACCAACATTAGTAATAAATGTAATTCTGGCATCGAACCCACAGACAGTGGAAATACTAAACTAAAATCCGCTATCAGGCTGTGTAGACTACACATTGTAGGCTGGCCGACGTGTCATCCTCTGCCATTTGGTGTCATGTGGATTTTGCATGGGGGCGGCGAATGTGGTCAGTACATCGCTCTCCTGAACTTTGTCTCCTATCTAGACCTTGGAGCCGCAACTTCTCACTCACTTAGATCCTCAGTTGGCATCACGAGGTTGAGTACACCCCGCTCCAGTCCTCTAACCAAAGAGAAATTTCTAACCGTACCAGGAATTTAACCCGACACCGATGCATGAAAGTTCGATGTGCTGTCACCAAGACAATGGAGGACATAAATGACAAACGTAGTATTTTCATTTCAAATAAGAAGTTTCTTTTATGTATGATAATCATTCCATCTTTCTCCCAGTAGTTTAGTTTTCCTTGGGCATTTCTTCGCTACACCGATTTCTTCGTGCTGTGCTGTTGATGCTGATTATGCTGTAATTTTTCAGGTGAGATTCACTTCGTATTTTGTTCGTTCTTTCGTTTATCGTCTCATGTTTCCGCAGCATAAATTCTAAGTATTTTCCTTGTAATTCAGATTTTTAACGCGCCAGTGAACAGTTAAGAAATGGTGCAAATGGCTCTGAGCTCTATGAGACTAACCCTCTGAGGTCATCAGTCCCCTAGAACGTAGAACTACTTAAACCTAACTAACCTAAGGACAGCACACACATCCATGCCCGAGGCAGGATTCGAACCTGCGACCGTAGCGGTCACGCGGTTCCAGACTGTAGCGCCTAGAACAAGTGAACAATGTTTGTTTTTTCGTGTTGCTACGTGATATCGGTGTTTAAATGTTTCTGGGCAGTCCACAGTTTGGTTTTCGTAGTGGTTTTTGAGTTACAGTTTCGATTTAATTTCCAGCACAATTAACATCAGCTAATTTTGTCTTTTAGTAAATGTGTGCACTGAGAAAAGCAATTGGCAGTACTAAATGCAATTTCACCTTTTTATAACAGAAGGCAGTACATTCAAATGGTTAAAATGGCTCTGAGCACTATGCGACTTAACTTCTAAGGTCATCAGTCGCCTAGAACGTAGAACTAATTAAACCTAACTAACCTAAGAACATCATACACATCCATGCCCGAGGCAGGATTCGAACCTGCGACCGTAGTGGTCGCTCGGCTCCAGACTGTAGCGTCCAGAACAGCACGGCCACTCCGGCCGGCTACAGTACATTCACATTTGACCAAAAAACAGGCAAACACTTTATTGCACAACACCGAGTGAACTATCGAGACAGTGTAAGTAAATTTCCACCACAGTCACCAGATCTCAATACTGTTGAGTCTCTGCGATATCTACTTTTAAGAGGAGGATGTGTGATCGCTACCCATTTCCATCGTAGTGACGTCTTCAACAACCCCCGATACTTCGGCAGGCGCACACCCTGTAATTTTCAAGGCACAGACGCAGCTACAGAGTGACGTGAATACAGATGGACTGTTGATGAGGAGTCCGTTGTCACCCAATATTGCCAATTTGCTTAGAGAGAAATTTGAAGAATGTGCTGTGGAGTTAGCTGCATCGAAACGCACATTTTTTTCTCTGTTATGTAGATCATTATTTTGTTGCTTGACTCAAGGAAGTAATAATTTAAACAGCCTATTATCACTAATGAATTTAATCCGCCCGTATATTAGCTTCACATTTTCTCTTGGCCTGGAGGAAGGTTGACGGCATGTTGGGACATAACATTTATAGGAAGACAACTCACACTGATTTGTATCTACCGAATCACAGTTGTTTCCATCAAATTAAATGTCAAGGGATACTTCGTACTTTGTTCATAAGGCCGATGTCATCTTGGTGCCCGAATATTTGTCAGTTAGGTTCACCCACGTTGAAGTCACTTTTCATCAGAATTCTTATAGTAAAAGACAGATCAGACACGCGTAGCGCTATCAACTGTCTATGAATCGGATGAGTGATGACACTAAAGAGGTGGCACGAAACTGTACGGCTTCCTAGCTTTACTCAGGAAACATTCCCGAAACGACCGGTCGCATTCTCCGTAGATATGTTGTGAAATAAATTTTTTGACCACGATTTAAAATTAGGGCCATTTCAGGGCTCGCAAACGATGATACTGGTTTGCCTAACGTACTCGTTGTAGTTGTGGCATAACATATCATGATGGGACGGGGCTGTTGACCAGAGGCGTCACATATTTAACAATAGCCAAGAAAATCTGCTGTCGCAGAACATTTCTTGGATCCGGTCTTCTTGTGGAGTACAACAACACGAAAATCATGGCCTATACCCCCAGCTTTTGGGATACCTGATATTAAGGAAGCAGTTGAGACTGAATTTGCAATTTGCCTTATAAACAGAGATGATCACTGTCTAAATTCTGTACTGAATCCTGTTGTCGCCTTCGTCAAATAACACACGGACAGACTTAATCATACCTCACCCGGTGGTTATTAATATCAACTATCGATAACTGCTGACGTTGGTCATATTTGGTTGAGTATTATCGGTAGTACTCTGCTACATATCGCTGCGCAAGTAACTGTTATGGGACAGGCATATTGCAGGGAGATTCTTCTTGATCGTGTCTGTATGTTTAGGGGTGCGATCGGTTTCGACTTTATGTTTATGAGTGACGGTGCCTGCCCAGACAGGATGGCTGAGGTGTCGGACACACTAGAAATGCCTGTACATTCTCCGGACCTAAGCCTTATAGAGCATGCTTGGGATGCTCTTGGCAAACATCCCTCCCCTAGCCATGAAAAAGCTGAAAACCTCCTTCAGAGAGGAGTGGAGCAATATCCGCAAGGACTCCTCGACAGTACGATAGCCTACGTCAACAACCGGTGCTAAATGTGATTTAGTGGCCGAGAAGAACATAGACCTTACTGAGAGTACGATACTGACTTTTATGTTGGAAGTCTGACCTGCGTCAAACGTGACTGTTATTTATATCTGTTATCCTGCTTTCCCATGTAGCGAAATCTGTACTATTTTTCGTTATAAATATGTCACAACATCTGTTTCGCATATGTACTCTGGTTCATGTTGTCAATCATTGCCTTTGTTTAATCCTGTCCGACAATGTCTCTGTTCTTCAGCAATTGTCAAGCACACACACCAAAAACGCACACACACATATATGTATATATGTTTTCGTTGCTCGGCGCTCTGTACCTGCATTAGTGGCTTGAAAATAAAGGGTGCAGAGTATGCACATGTCTAAATACCAGCGTTTCTATAGCATATCACCTGGCTGCATACCTGTAAGTTATTTGTACACTGAGTAAGGTTACATGCCTTTCATGGTAAGTGTTGGCTCTTCCCAAATCAATCTGTAAAGAACAGAGGGAAAACATATGTTTTTCGTCATACAATGTAGCCTTTCACCACCGGTGTTGTCTTCATTTGAAACTTCCGGGCTGAGAGGCCGTGGTCGATGTATAAAATTTATTACATCCGCCACGGCCTCTCAGCCCGGAAGTTTCAAATGAAGTATTGTCTTGCGAATGCAGCAACACAGGAGCAACTGAAGTTCTGTTTCTTAGATGGTAATTCGAGGTTGGACGTTTAGAGATAGGAACCAATTTGGGCCAAAACAGAACAATCGTTTATTTCGAGGTATGATGATCCTTAAATCACATCTCAGTCGATTTAAGTATATCCCGTTTTAGTAAATTTAGGACTATCACCAGCCACATTGATGGTACAGGACTGATTTACGTAAAAATCCTCTTTAGTTTCTGCTTTACAGCTGTTATGAAACATTTATGCATAGGAATAGAAAAAGCTAAAATGCTTATAGCGCCGCAACTAGTTCAGACCAAATTTCGTCATCTGGAAGAGAAGAAAAATTTTAAAAACAAAACTTGGTATAGACTATTTTAAAATTTTGATGTCTGCCGGATGACGAGATTTAGTGGAAACTGTTTCCAGCACAGTAAACATTCAGTTACTTGTGCGATACACATAAAAATAGACTTACATAAAAATGCCTAATTTAAGGAGACCTAGAATGTGTGAGGTGTATTGGCGAAGATCGAAGTTACGCCCTTAATGCGACAACTGAATGAGCCTAACGACAAGGACCCAGATCAATGAACTTGAGCACAGAGCGGAATGGTTCACGACTTGAAAGTGAAAATTCCAGAACAGTTGACGACTTGCAGTCCGGTGTAATCTTCAGCTCAGGTAGAAAAACTGATGGACTGTTGGGATTTCGGTTGTCGCTATATTTCGATTGTCTGTGTCCTCGAAGGAGGCGAAATGGGTTAGTTCATAGAAAAATTTGTCTCTTGATGGTTATCACTACCATTGTATTTTTTTAATATGGAAGGAATAAAAAAACACTGAGCGCTTCGTTAATTCATTCGCTATAGTCTGCACTCAGACTTCGACGTTCCACTAACACGAAGATCATCGATTGCCCCTGAAATCACGTAGGATAGTATAATAGATGGTTAAATTTACAGTGTACGTTTGAAAAGCTAAAGTGACTCCAATACAAAGTTATCGAGTAATGTCCTGTACAAAATTTATAACATTAGTATGAGTGAAGGTAACAGTATAAACCCCACAAGAGGCGCAGGATCCGACGTCAGCGTCGATGTGGCCACCAAAATTAACTGATGTGACATATGACATAATGTAAGCAGCTCCCCAGCAGTCTTCTATTAAAATAACTTAAGTGTACTGCGTTGGTATTTACTCCAAAACAGTAGAAAAACTGAATGCTTATAAAGATTCATACAGATTATCCTAAGGTTATTTGAAGTTCAGTTAAGACTGTGAAACGTACATACAGATAAGAAGGCAAATTGTAGTGAACCGGTTACCGTTGTTCACCAAAGCATGGCAGGGCACCGATGACCGTCCAACAATTTTGAATAAGTACGTAATGTTGATTTAAGGTTAAAGTGCGGTATGGAAACTAAGAGCAAATTATTTCTGTACTGATAAAAATCGAGTTTCCTTTCTTCATTCCTTAGTCCACCGGTTTAATTTTAACGTTTAATTCTTCTAGGTGATGGGTATTCCAGCAACAGAAATGGGAAACCATTCTTTTTTCTTTTGAGATACGTTATGAGGAAAAATGAATATATTCGTCAGGAATAGCTCCAGCCAATCAATTCATTAACAAATTTAGGTAGTTTCTTCAACAGTGACAGGTGGACAGCTGTGTTACTTCATTGATTCAAGCAACGTACAGCCACTTGGTGTATGCTGTGGAAAACATGCAATGTGACATTTGAACGACAAAGCGAAAATATATGGGAGCTATACGTGAAATGCAAGCACAGAAAAAAAACAAGATTATGTCATGTAAAATGAATGATGCAAGAGCAAATCCTACACAAAAAAATCCGGCCACGTCGGATAATTTGGAAACCAGCGCGTTAATAATTAAACCCAACCAAAGCGATTACAGTGTACATTTCGTAGCGTAATGTACGGTTTAAACTGCTGCTGGGAGAAAATGAGAATTAGCGAGGAAAAATAATCGCTGCAAATTTCACAGCCACCGTAATTCACACGTACGCTAAAAAAAAAAAAAATTAGAAATATGCGCTGTATCGGGTGTCAGAAGGCTACTGGTGCCGGTAGTAATTTTTTCTGCTTCCAGGACTGCATTATACATTTTCACTTAATTAGAATTCACCCCAAATTTCTTGCACATCTCTCTGAATTGCGAAGTATGCAAGAGAACACTTTGCAAAGAGAGTCCTGTCTCCTTGAACTTAAAATCCCTCATATCATGCTGCGCTATCACCCTTAATAAATCATATGAGTAATTACGATTTTTCTGGAAAATAATAAGTTCTATGTATGATCATTAGAACAAATTTCTACTGCTTACCGAATCCAAAATTATAAATCCATTTAAGTAGGAGTCACTAACTACTTCTCACTTTGTTCCGATTAAAATGCAATTATATTTAAGCAATTCTTTGTATTAAACGCTTTCGTCTTGGTTAAACTAGGTGGTCGCCACTGGCTGACGGCTGCAGAGACCGATAGGATGTGAATGTAACACAGAGACACAACATTCGCTTAACCCTAGCAGCCACCGAGGGTGGGAGGGTGGCAAAAACTGCCCACAGTTTTATTTGTGTAATACATTTATTTGTTGAAGTGAAGAAGCAGGAATTTAGGTAGTTGTCGAAAAATGTCTAGAGTATGTACTGTCATGGGTTTATAATTTTTGTGAATTATTGAAATCTACCAATTATATTTAATTGCAGGCAGTTTTTGCCCCTACCTTAGACATCGGTGAGATAACTTTTCTCATTAAAATATTTCTCAATATTGCAGAAAGAATTGCAGTTCCTGTCTGTTGGTACCGTGGTATGGTGTTGCCACTGTTGTTTTGAAATAAATCTCCGTTGTTGTTCGAGCAGTTGTACATTACGCGCAGTTCTAATAAAATGTCTCGCTAGTGTCAGAGGTTTCTCACAGATGAAGAGGTGTAAGTAAATGAAGCAAGTGAAGGTGATGAAAGTCATCCAGAAGAAGATGATACAGTTGTAACATGCGATAGTGACACAGCAATTGAAAACGAGTCAATTTCGCGGAGTTCATCCCTTGATGAACAGTATGCAGCTGCTTCCAGCATCATTGTTACAGAAAAGAGCGACAGGGAATATATTACTGTGCCTCCCAGGCGAGCCCGTAGGTCAGTACAAACTGTAGTGAGTTTTCATGAAGGTTTGGCTCATGAAGCCTTGACCTCTAGTGTATCAGAACCTTTAAAAAATTTTATAACTCCCTATATAATGAAGATTATCGTTGGCTATACAAACCAAGAAACTCGTAATAAGGACTTAAGACTTGCTACCATAGAAGAAATGTAAATGATACTAGGCTGCCTCTTGAGGTCTTATGGGGGAAAGTACTGAGAAAGAATATCTACATTGCTACAATGAGTCGCATTCGATGTGGGGAACTACTGTTCCTGATTAGGTTTGATGATAAAGAAACGAGAACCGAATTGACGAAAGCAGGATAAGTTTCGATCCCTTCGTGAAGTTTTCGACAAACCTGACGAAATGTTTGTGAAATATTACATAGCAACTGCAGATCTAACGATCGATGAAATGCTCTCCCTATTTCGAGGAAGATGTCCCTATAACGTCTTTATGAAACACAAACCTAGGATGTATGGCATATTGAATAGGATGTTATCAGATGAATACAGCCGGTAAGCTCTAAAAATGGATGTCTGTGCAGGAAAGGATGAACGACCTGCCGAGGAACGGAGTGAAAAGGCAGCTGTTAGACACCTACTGAATCCCATGGCAGGAAGTGGAAGAAATATAACTACAGATCGTTATTATTCATTACTAGACCTAACCGAGGAGCTTTACAATGATAACAAGCTAACTTTGGTGGGAACATTGAAGAGTAACAGAACAAACATACGAGAACAGCTAAAGAAGGCGCAGGATCGAGAACTATTTTCCTCTAACGTCTTATTCTCAGACCTGAAAACAGGCAACGCAACAGTTACCTTGGTGTCATACATCTCCAAACTGGAGCTTACTAAGAATGTCCTACTTCTGTCCATACAACACAATGGTAACAAGGTGGATGATTTGACAGAGAAAAAAAAAGACAAAGATCATTCTCTAGTACAGTGAAACCAAGGGGGGTTTATACAGCATTGATAAAATGACGCGACATCGTTCAGAGAAGAGAAGGTGGCTATTATCTCTGTTTTTCATCTTGATGCATATTGCCTGTCTCAATGCTGGAACCATTTTCATGATAAACAACCCAAACTGGAATAAGAAGATGCATAATGTAAGAAGGCTGCATCTGCTACAATTAGGTCAACAGCTCGTTAGGCCAGCTGTGAAAGAGAAAGCAAAGAATATCATGTGTTTACAAAAGCCTATCACCTCTGCAATGTAAAATGTGTTCAAGGGGAAACGCTGCCCAGCATTACTACAACTGTTCAATCTGTCGAATTATATTAAATAGGAAGATGTCACATCTGTCTGAAGAGTAAGAACTCTAAAAAGGAAAAGCACAAGATGACAAAAGTACCTGTAGTTTGTTGCAGGTGGTCCAAGTATGTGTGTTCCTCTCATTCTGCAAAAACAATCACATGCAAAGGTTGTGAAATTGAAAGTGAAACCGAGTAGGAAGGAAAAACTCAATTCTAATGCCTGACTTCGATTTTCTGTTTTCTTATTTGTGGTTTGCTGTTGTATGTACTTTTATGATTTCTTAATATAAGTGTGATGGATACGAAAGTGTTACTATCATGATAAAAATATAATAATATTACCCATACTCAGTACTTTGTTTATTGTATTTGTATATGTTATAATGTTCCTGATAACTATGGAAACTGTATTGCATCCTAGTAAAGAAATTCCTGGGTCATTAACTAATCAAAACAAACAAACAAACAAAGAAATTGTTAAAAAGAGAAAAGAATGTGAGGGCAAATTTTGCCCCCCTCCCCCCTTAAACATCCATACGACAGATCCGAGCTTAATGGTGCATTAAGAGAGAGGCTCAAATGGTTTTGCGACCGTTTAGGTTCCAGATTCCTCAACGTGCTCCTTAGGGTAGTGATTTTTCTTGTTCTGTTAAATGAGTGAGTGGTCCACTACACACAGAAAGTGGCTACATGGGTGGTGGGAGCAGTGCAGGCTGTGGGGACGGATGTAGCTGTGTGGAGGGGACTGGGAGGGTTTTAGGTTAGACGTTCTTCGGAAAGTGCCCAAAGGTCTTCATCTGGAAAGGGTGCAGGGCGAACACATAATGAGGGTAGACAGAGCAACAGTCAATATTATAGTTCTAAACTGTGTAACAGTGTTGGGAGCGAACCACATCTCCTAGCGCTATTAAAAGAGCATGGAATATCGAATGGTTATAGGTACAAGAAGCTGGACATTACTTCAGCGGAAATTTTTACAAAGGACTCAGCCATTTGCGGAAAACATAGATTAAATACAGTTGAATGTGGAGTATTTCTTGCTGTCAGAAGTAGTTCAGCTTGTAGTAAAATTGAAGTAAGCAGACCCCTGAGTTAGGTTGGTAGAAGTTATACTTTGAAAACCAAATAAATTAACAATTGGTTTCTTTTATCGACCCCCTATCCTCCCCCGATTCAGATGAAATAGCTGCTGAACAGTTGAAAGAAAACTTGAGTCCCATTTTAAATATAATGTTATGTTTGGTGGTGGGTGATTATGATGGCGAAAATACGTGTTTAAAGTCGGTGGAAGGTGTGAAACGCCGTCCGAAATAGTACTGAATGTCTTCTTCGAAAATTGTTTTCAGTGATTAGTTCAGGAGCCCTTTCCAAGTATAAATTATTGCGAAAACATATTGACTTCTTAGTTCAGATAATCCTGAGCAAACAGGGAGCATTGTGACAGATTCCAGGATTAGTAAGCAAAATGATGTTGTAACTAGATTCGACACTGTATCATCCAAGCCCACTAAAAGTAAACGCAAAATACATCTGGTAAAACAAGCAGAAGAAAAGTCATTTGACACCTTCCTAAGAGACAGTCTCCACTCCTTCCAATCTGACTGTAAAACCGTATATTATATGTGGTTTAAATTCAAACAAATCGTATAGATGGCAGTTAAGAGATATATACTAAATACGTTAATAAGAGTATTCTGAAGAAAACCAGCCCACGTTTACTAGTAACAAAAACTCCACAATAAATGCACCAAGGAAATGTAACAGTCTTTTTGCAGTGGTCGGCCTGAGGATGGCGGTAATGTGCCACTGAAACTAGTCGTGTGAGACAATGAAGACATTCTCAAGATTCAGTTGTGGTGATAATTTTCGTCATACCCTCATCTATCCCCTTATTGCACAAAACTAGTCACAAAAGATTTGCAGAAGCAACGAAAAAAGCGTGATTAATTTAAAACATCGCAAAACTCCAACGATTCACGAAGTTTTAGCGAGGCTCGAAATTTAGCATGCCCTTCAACGAGAAATGCATTTAATAGTTTCAACAGCCAAACACTGTCTCGAAATCTGGCATAAAACCCAAAGACGTTATTATCCTGTTTTAAGTACACCAGTAGCAAGCCGCAATAAATGCTTTCGCTGTGCAGCAACAACGGCTATATTATTGATGGCAGTAGCACTAATCCAGAGTTTAATAAAATCATTTCCTGAAATCCCTTCACAAAAGGAAACAAACTAAATTTCCCAGAATTAGAATCAGGAATAAATGCTAACATAAGGAAGTTAGACGGAGAGACCCTCGGTGTGGAAAAGTAGCTTAAAACACTTAACAATGGCAATGCTTCCGATCTAACTTATATACTAGTCTGGCTCCTTTCAGATTATGCTGCTGTAGTAACTACACACTCAGCAATCAGATACAACCTCTCGCTCGTAGAATGATCCGTACCAAAGACTGGAAAGTTGCACGACAGGAAAGAGGAGTAATCCTATGAATTACATACCCATATCATTAACGTCGATTTGCAATAGGATTATGGTATATATACTGTGTTCCGAAATTATGAATTACCTCGGAGAATACGATTTATTGACACCATGGATTCACGACACATCGTTCTTGTGAAACACAGCTGGCTCTTTATTCTCACGCAGTAACGGCTGCTGTCGATACAGATCCTCACAATCATTCCATATTTTTAGATTTCTCACAAGCGACATCGAATCAAATTACTATCTATGGAAAATCGTCTCAGTTGTGGGACTGGATTTGTGATTTTTTGTCAGAAAGATCACAGTTCTTAATAACTGACGAAAAGTCATCAAGCAAAGCAGAGGTAACATCTGGGATTCCCCAAGATAGTTGTTGTTGTTGTTGTTTTTTGGAGGAGACCAGACAGCGAGGTCATCGGTTTCATCGGATTAGGGAAGGACGAGGAAGGAAGTCGGCCGTGCCCTTTGAAAGGAACCATCCCGGCATTTGCCTGATGCGATTTAGGGAAATCACGGAAAACCAAAATCAGGATGACGGGACGCGGGATTGAACCGTCGTCCTTCCGAATGCGAGTCCAGTGTGCTCACAACTGCGCCACCTCGCTCGGTCCCAAGAAAGTATTATAGGCTACTGCTGTTGGTGATCTACATAAACAATACAGAAGATAATTTGAGCAGCCCTGTTCCACATACACGTCTACACACACATCTACATCTACATAGATACTACGCAAGCCACCGTGCGGTGTGTGGCGGAGGGTACCCTGTACTACTACTTGTCATTCCCGCTCCTGTTCCACTCGCAAAGAGAGTGAGGGAAAATTGACCGACTGTACGCCTCCGTACGAACCATAATTTCTCGTATCTTATCTTCGTGGTTCGTATCCGCGTTGTATGTTGGCGCCAGTAGAATCCGTCGGAAGTCACTGCCGGTCCTCTAAATTTTATCAGTAGTGTTTCTCGAAAGAATGTCGCCCTCCCCACAGGGATTCCTATTTGAGTTCTCGAAGCATATCCGTAACCCGTACGTGTTGTTTGAATATGTGGCTAACAAAACTATTAACCCGCATCTGAATTGCTTTCATGTCTTCCTTCAATCTGACGTGGTGCGGATCCCAAACATTCGAGCAGCAGTGAGGAATAGGTGTCACCAGCGAACTATTCGCGGTCTCCTTTACTGGTAAACCACTCTTTCATAAAATTCTCCCGATAAACCGAAGTCAACCATTTGCCTTCCCTACCTCAGTTTTCACGTGTACGTTCCACATCATATCGCTTTGCAACGTTACGCCCACATATTCAAATAACTTGACTGTGTCGAGTAGGACATTAGTAACACTGTAACCGAACAATACAGGTTTGTTCTTCCTACTCATCCGCATTAACTTACATTTTAGCAAATTTAGAACTAGCTGCCATTCTTTATATCAAATGGAAATTTTGTGTAAGTCATCTTTTATCTTCCTACAGACACTCAACTTCACACTTTACCGCAAACCACGTCATCATCGGCAAACAACCGCAGATTGCTGCTCACCCTGTCCGCCAAATCACTCATGTATGTAGAGAACAACAGTGGTCACTTCACACTTCCCTGCGGCACTCCTGACGATACCTTTGTCTCTGGTGTACACTCACCGTCGAGGACAACATACATCATTAACAGAATTTAGTGGGGCACCGTGTCAAATGTTTTCCGGGAATCCAGGTATAAGGAATCTGCCTGTTGCCCTTCATCCATAGTTCTCAGTATATCAAATGAGAAAAGGGCAAGCTGAGCTTGGCACGAGCGATACTTTCTAAAGCCATACTGAATTGTGGACGTAACTTTCCTCATATGAAGAAAGTTTATTCGAACTGAGACTAATTTCAAGGATTCTGCAGCTAACTGAAGTCAGAGATATTGGTCTCCAATTTTGCGAGTCCGTTCCTTTACCTTTCTTTTATATTGCAGTCACCTGCGTTTTTTCCCAGTAGATTGTAACTTTATGCTGGGCGAGAGACTCACGACAAATTCAAAACAGGTGAAGGATCAATACCGTAGAGTGCTCTTTGTAAAATCAAATTAGGGTTTCATCCGGACCTCGTGATTTATTTGTTTTCAGATCTTTCAGTTGTTCCTCTACGCCAGATACGCTGCTTTCTATGTCGTCCATAGGGGAGTCTGTCCGATGTACAAATAACGGTATGTTTGTACGGTTCTCCTGTGTGAGTCACTTCTAGAACTTCGACTTTTCCGGCCTGAGTGGACGAGCGGTTCTAGGGGCTACAGTCTGGAACCGCGCGACCGCACGGTCGCAGGTTCGAATCTTTTCCTGGGGCATGGGTGTGTGTGATGTTACTTAGGTTTAAGTAGTTCTAAGTTCTAGGGGACTGATGACCTCAGATGTTAAGTCCCATAGTGCTCAGAGCAATTTGAACCATTTTGAACTTCGGCTTTCGTTTCGCTGTCTTGAACTGCAAGACTAAACTGCTTAACAAGTGACTGAATGGAAGCCTTAGACACACCCATCGGTTTTATTTACGACCAGAATTTTCTCGAGTCCTCGGTTAGATCTTTTGCTAAGGTGTGACGGTGGTAATTGTAAGCTTCGTGAATAGATCTTTTCACAGACTCACAAATGTCTACTGACCTTCCCTTGTCGTCATTTGTGTGTCCTGTTTTGAACTTAGAGTGCAACAGCCTCTGCTTCCTCAGCAACTGCCGAATTTCGTTGTTAAACCATGGTGGGTCTTTTCTATATTTTATCCACTAATTAGGCACGTAACTCTTCAGACCACAGATTTACAATCTGCTTGTACTTTGCCCATAATTCCTCTACATCTACAGCACTGGAATTAAATGATGCCCGTTCACTGTCTGAGTAATTAATAACTGATTATCTGCTCTATCTGGGAGAAACTCTCTCCTAGCCTTGTTGACCGATTTATTAACTTTCACTATTGTAACGATATCATAATCGTTGATCCCCGTTTCTATTTGGATCTTGTCGATGATGTCCGGCCTACTTTTAGCTACAGGGTCTAAGATAGTTCCATTGCGTGTGGGCTGACAAGCTAGCTGCTCAAGACAGTTTTCCGGAAACGTGTACAACTCTGGAGGCTAAAGTCACCTCCAACTACTCGTATTATTGCATCATCTGGGTATTTAGTGCGCTACTGACTCGAGACTTCCTTCAAATGGTTGTAGAACTGTCACAGTGGAATCAGATGGCCGGTAAAAACACCTAGCCATTAACTTGGCTTCACCTACACCTGTTTTAAGCGACCAGATAACTTCACTGGCACTCAACTTCGACATCAATAGAGACAATATTTTTGTCAACTCAACTGCATTGAACACTCTCCATCGTATGGCCTCTAATCTGTCTTAGATTGTTTGCGGATGGTGCTGTCTTTTACCTTCTCAGTAAGTCATCAGGTAATCTAAAGGAATTGCAAAATGATTTAGACTAAATATCTGTATGGCGTCAAATGTGGCAGTTTAAATAACGAAGAGTGCCGAGTCATTCACACGAGTACTAAAAGCATTGCGCTAAATTTCGGTCATGTGATAAATCATACAAATATAAGGGCTGTTAACTCAGTTATGTCCTTGGGGATTACAGTTATTAATAACTCATACTGGAAAGATCACATAGATAATATTGTGGGAAATGCAAATCAGAGCCTGTGACTTATTGCAACTGTGACTCATTGCACTAACATTTAGGAAACGCAGCAGGTCTACTAAACATACTGCTTATGCTACACTTGTGTGACATATTTTGGAGTATTGCAGTTCGGTGTGGGACCCGCATCAGGTAGGACTGATGGAGGACAAAGAGGTCAAAGAAGGGTATCTCGTTTTGTATAATTACGTAATAAGGAAGAAAGTGCCACAGATGTGACTCACGAATCGGGGTGGCAGTCTTTGAAACAAAAGCGTTTTTCGCTGTGGTAGGACTTTATAATGAAACTTCAGTCACCCAGTTTCTTGTGAGAGTGTGAAAAAATTTGTTGGCGTCCTTCTGCATGGAAGGAAATAGTGATCATAGTAAAATAAGAGCAATCAGAGATCGCACGGAGAGAGGTAAGTTTTCGATTCTCCCGCGCGCCTTTCGAGAATGGAACGGTAGAGAAGTAGCTTGAAAGTGGTTCGATGAACCCTCTGCCAGACACTTCATTGCGAATTGCAGAGTAATCATGTAGATTAGGTTATGGAACTACCCCAAAATTTCGGTATCTGAGGTCTTTCTCTCTCACAGATGCTCTGGTCTAGCTAATGGCAGATCGAATATGAGCTGTCTTGCTACGCTTATACAGCATTCCCAGCTTTTGGAATATGCTATCTCTTCTAAAGCTTATCATTTCAATTGATTGTGTCTTCCATTGCATTAATTCGTGGCCTCGACAGCGTATTACGTGAGTCATTGCCGACAGAGTAACACAGTACAGGTATGTTCTTTTAGCTCTGGAAACCTCATGGTCAGAACTTAATAAGATTTTGATGATATTTCTCTCTACCCTTAGCAGCTATCACCTTACGGCAGATATAGAAAAAATAAGCTTTGGCGTGACAGATGCTAAACTTATGGCACATGTGATATCTAGGGATGGGTTGACTCCAGGATCAGAGAAATTAAAGACTGTACGTGAATCCTCAATTCAAAGAATGAAGAAGCAGTTACGTGGATTTTTGGGCTCGTGCACTTGCATAAGCGATTCTTTAGCATGGAATGTGTCATTGCCACGACTATGTAAATTTTCATGAAATAAGTCATTGAGGATATGACACGACTCCACAGAGTACGAATTTCAGGCCTTAAAGAGAGAGATAGTGGACGCACAGATCATTGTATATCCCGATCTACTAAAGCAGTTCTGTATGATCACCATCAATACGAAGACAGGATTAGGCACAGCTTTGTTCCAAGAGTTCGAGGAGGAAGGACAGCTTGTGAGGCATCAGTCACAATCGGTAGTAGGGTCTTGTCACTGTGCTAGGTGTATTACTTGATTACAGAGCTTGAGGCACTTGTTATCGGGTGGGGCTTCAAACGTTACGCTATTTTGTGTATGGAAGGAGAATCCAGTCTTTAAGAATCCCACATTTTTCCTCCTTGCTGCTCCACAACTGAGTTTATATTGTATTGCGTCAGAAACGTCATAAGGATATTGGATTAAACTGTCAACAATATAAGTTACATGATATAGCTGGCAGCGACTTGTGTTCACTGGTATATTAACATCAAGCTAAAGTAAACCTAGTACTGCATACAGTAATAGTCGATGGGACACCGTTTCATATCGAGAGAACTGCTTTCAATGCTACTTTGCCATAAGGTTCCTCTCTAGGGAAAAGGAACAGAATGAATCTGTGTGCAAGGCCACTACAGATAAATTCGTGTGATAAAGTTCTAGATGGTATCGCGATACCGCTATGGGCTTGCATAGGAAATGACCTGAAATTAAAGGTGTTGTAGGTGGTTGAGTCACTGAAAGAAACGCAAAGTGTCTTGTAGGCTACTGTGTTGAACATTTCCAGGAGTCAGATGCTGAGCAGGTAGTGCCCATCGCAACAGACAACTTTGGGACCAAACACATGGACTTGTGTAAGGGATTGCTGATAGCGAATTTGAACATTAGGCAGAAAACAATCTGGATAGAACAAATTCAGACCCGAAGCATATGTAATTATGAATAAGCCACTAATCCACTAATATAACTACATCACGGGAAAAAGTGAAGCACTTGGAAAGAACGAAAAAAATTAGCAATAATGAAGTTGTTATTAGAGTTCGATAACTTGTTTCAAACTAGCGGGTCTTTACGAGAGTCTCAATGACGCGACACAGAATTCTAACTGGGAATCAGTCACCTCTACACTATAAACTATAGTGTGCACCTCATCACGTGCTGTTGGTGATGAAGAACTTCACTCTAACAGTTATGGAAAGGTATCACTGAGAAAAATACCAATACGCGGGTAACATGTGTGATGATTTTAGCAAAGAAGAATATCGATAGAACCGAAGTGCGCCAGTTCGCCTATGACCATAGATATTGGAATATTTGAACAATTACGGAATCACACCTCAACCTAAATTTAATGCAAATTTCTAACCGCTATGAGCAGTACGGACCTACACAGTGGACTTAACAGTAAGCCTCTGTATTGGCTCGAACTTCTCGAGTTTTCTCGTCATAATCCACGCACAAGAAGTACGTCGTCCTCCTCATCCTAGAAATTGCTTCCTCGAAATTTCTGTAGTAAATCTCTCCGTGACGCACAACGCCTCTCTTTAAATTGTAGGTTTTTCCAAATCATGAGATAGAGTTCATATAGTCTTGTGAAGCACCTAATCAAGTGTTTGGTTGTGTAGGCGTAGCAACAGAACATCGACCAAAAATCGCATTTAAGCTATAATCATCTGTCATATGGGCTTAAGAATGCACCAGCCACTTTTCACGGTTTGTTAAACAGATTTTTGTGTGAGTTAAGGCCGTAGCAGTCTACGGTGTAGGTTTATGATGTAATTGTCTTTGCAAAGGATATAGTGGAGCATGTGCTACGATTAACGGTATATCGGTATTACAGATGCAGCACGACTGACTATGGATAGAGGCAAGTTTCAGTTTACATTAGGAAAATATGCTAAATATGGAATGTATTAATTATGATGGAATTACAACATATCTCAGATGGTGAACGCTGTTTAGAATTTTTCATCGCCGCATATGGCAGAGGAGTTCATCATTCTTAGTTCTAGCAAATTATTACAGAAATTTTATCCCAAAATCTACAAAAATAGCAGGACCTCCTACTCACTTACTGCAAAATTGTAACACTCCATTTGACACCTGTGTGAAGTTGCAGTTCCTAAACTAAAAGAGTTGTTGGTAACTGGAACAGTGTTTACAACTACGTCTACATCATACTCCACATGCTACCTTATGGTGTGTGGTGGAGGGTACCTTTAGTACCACTAACTGCTCACCTCCCCCCTCCCGTCCCCCCCCCCCCCCCCGCCCCGCCGGCCACCCATTTCTAATGGCGAATGTTGCGTGGAAAGGCTAATTGCCGTTAAGCGTCTGTATTGGATACGAGGATACGAGATGTATGTGAGAAGAAGTAATATTTTGTCCAGCTCTTCCCGGAAAGTCCTCTCTCGAAATTTCATTAGTTAACGTCTCCATGAAGCACAACGCCTTTCTTAAATTTGCAGGTTTTTCCAAATTATGGGAAAGAGGTCATATTGTATTGTGAAGCACATAATCATGTATTTGGCTTTGTGGCACGTCAAGACGTATATGATTGGCTATGTATTGTGTCAGTTAAATAAAGTGGACACGATTTATACAGTACTGCTGCAGCAGAGGAAATGCGAAGCCTCATATATGGTGTATAATACTTCTGTTGTTATGTACATGGTAGAGAGTTTTAGTAATAATGGTTCACAGAGTTTAAATTGGTGACTGGCACTTAAAAATCCATCAAGTACATTAATTCATTGGGCACTGAAGCCTAGTGAATAAGAGTTTCGGATAATCTTACGACCTGACAAGAATCATGGAGAGGCCCTCAGTAGGAAGATCTGTGTGTTAACAAAGAGTGAGTCATCCCATTGTGGAGCGGCAGGAAGTGCAAGTAGCTGGCGATGTCTGTAAGCTATTTGTAACACAGTCATAGCACAAACGCTAGCATGAAATCGCTATGTGGTAAACAATAAATCATTTTTTCCACTATGTGGGACTGGCAGCAATCCCAAATCAGTTCGCCGACTCACAGGCTCAGGCCATGGTTGCTAATTGGTTCTTGAAGTTTGGTGGACTGCAGATATTAATTATTGATGAATGCAGCTATATTGTGTTAGACTTAATGAAACAACTGTTTCATTTGTGGCCTATTTGTTAATAAAAGTGAAGGGTGCGGCGTTTTTTTGGTCATAAGTCTTCTGATTGATTTAATGCGGCCCGCCACGTATTCCTCTCCTGCGCTAACCTCTTCATCTCAGAATTAGCACTTGCAACCTACGTCCTCAATTATTTGCTTGACGTATTCCAATCTCTGTCTACCTCTACTGTTTTTGCCCTCTACAACACCCTCTAATAACATGGAAGTCATTGCGTCATGTCTTAACAATGTCCTATCATCCTGTGCCTTCACCTTAACAATGTTTTCCACATATTCCTTTACCCTCCGATTCTGCGTAAAATTTCCTCTTTCCTTACCTTATCAGTTCACCAAATTTTCAGCATTCGTCTGGAGCACCACATCGCAAAAGCCTCGATTCCCTTCTGTTCCGGTTTTCCCGCAGTCCGTGCTTCACTACCATACAATTCTGTACTCCAGACGTACATTCTCAGAAATTTTTTCTTCAAATTAAAGCCGATATTTTATATTAGTAGACTTCTGTTGGCCAGGAATGCCTTTTTGCCATATCTAGCCTGCTATTGATGTCCCCATTGCTCCGTCCGTCATTGGTTATTTTACTCCGTAGGTAGCAGAATTCCTTAACTTCATCTACTCCGTGACCGTCAGTCTTGATGTTAAGTTTCTCGCTGTTCTCATTTCTACTACTTCAAATTACCTTCGTCTTCCTTCGATTTACTCTCAGTCCATACTCTGTGCTGATGAGACTGTTCATTCCGTTCGGCAGATCATGTAATTCCTCTTCACTTCCACTCAGAATAGCAATGTCATCAGTGAATCGTATCATTGATATTCTTTCACCTTGCATTTTAATTCCACTCCTGAATTTTTCTTTTATTTGCATCACTGCTTTCTCGATGTACAGATTGAACAGTAGAGGAGGAAGGCTACATCCTTGTCTTACACCCTTTTTAATACTAGCACTTCGTTCTTGGTCGTCCACTCTTATTATTCCCTCTTGGGTGTTGTACATATTATTTATGACTCACCTCTCCCTATAGCTTACCCCAACTTTTTTTCAGAATTTCGAACATCTTGCACCATTTTACACCGTTGAACGCATTTTCCAGGTCGACAAATCCTATGAAAGTGTCTTGATTTTTCTTTAGTCTAGCTCCCATTATTAACCCGAACGTCAGATTTGCCCCTCTCGTGCAATTACTTTTCCTAAAGGCAAACTGCCTCATGTAGCGCATCGTTAATTATGTTTTCCATTCTTCTGTATATTATTCTTGTAAGCAATTTGAATGCATGAGCAGTTAAGCTGATTGTGCGATAATTCACGCACTTGTCAGCTCTTGGCGTCTTCGGAATTGGGTTGATGATATTTTTCCGGAAGTCAGATGGTGCGTCCGCCAGACGCATTCATTCTACACACCAACGTGAATAGTCGTTTTGTTCCGACCTGCCCTAATGATTTTAGAAATTCTGATGGAGTGTTATCTATCTCTACTGCTTTATTTGAACTTAAATCGTCCAAAGCTCTTTTAAATTCTCATTTTAATATGGGATGTCCTATCTCTTCTATATCGACTCCTGTTTCTTCTTCTATCACATCAGACAAATCTTCTCCCTTATAGAGTATTTCAGTGTATTATTTCTACCTATCTGCTCTCTCTCCTCTTTATTTGGCAGTGGAATTTCCGCTTCACTCTTAATGTTACCAAATTTGCTTTTAATGTCACCGAAGGTTGTTTCGACTGTCTTGTAAGCTGAGTCTGTCGTTCCGACAATCATTTCTTTTTCGATGTCTTCACATCTTTTCTGCAGCCATTTCGTCTCAGCTTCCATGCACTTCCTATTTATATCAGTCCTCCGCGATTTGCATTCCTGTATTCCTAAGTTTCCCTGAACATTTTTGTACTTCCTCCTTTCGTCAATCAGCTGAAATATTTCTTCTATTACCCATGGTTTCTTTGCAGTGACTTTCTTTGTACCTATGTTTTCCTCCCAACTCCTGTGATGGCCCTTTTAAGAGACGTCCATTCCTCTTCAACAGTACTGCCTACTAAGCTATTCCTTATTTCTTTTTCTGTAGCCTTAGAGAACTGCAACTGTATCTCGTCGTTTTTTAGTACTTCTGTATTCCACTTCTTTGCGTAGTGTTTGTTCCTGACTAATCTCTTTCAGATAGAGCTTGTTCTAGGAGAAACTGGTATGGAAGTATGCCCTTGGGATATCCTCCCAACCCAAACTTTCTTTCAGAAAGCAAGACCTCAATGGGAGTACTCTGTACATGACACAGTTGTAATTCCACTTCTATGAGAAAGAATGAACGAAGGTAACAGAAAGGTCAGAGGTGATGGACAACTAAATACCATTAATTGGTATCAAGTATAACACCTCAGAGCCTATTTTTCGGCTTCCAGCAACCATAAAACCTCCTGCTGCTCTGAATCTAACATATCCAATACTGAATCTACACTATTGATCTCTTGAACTACTGAAGGCTGGAAAACTACCCTACATAAATTACACCTAGAATAGCACCATACCGAATTCTCTGAATGAGCTTATACCGATACAGAACTGATGAATTTGCACAGAACACATGTTACAGCATATTTAGCAGTATCGCAGTAGATACCAGTATAGTCACAGTGATGGAATATCAACTTGAGGTAACATCTTTATCACGGTCTCCACCTCTGCAACAGATGTACATCTACAGCAGAAAATCGTTCACCCTTGCAATCTCCCTGCCAGTCATTTACGGCTGAGTGGGACACCCCTGTGATTTAAGTAGTCATTGAGTGTACCAGTCACTACACAATATGAATTATATTGGACTGATAGAATGACGGTGTGTAAATTGTAAATAAGAATATAATAAATAGAAAGTAGTATTATGTTATTTATTAGTGATTCAGAGATTTACCAGCAGTCTGGCATTTCTTGGAACTCAACTTTCAAATTGTTGAACAGATTTTCACGAACACCCTTCCATAGCGACTTCAGGGTTGTAATATGGTTGCCACAGCGCGGTGAAATTTCCAGTCCACCACAGTGGGGATCTGAATTACCTCACGCCATGGTTCTGGGCTGTGTCACTACGGTAGTCTAGGTGACCAAAACTAAGAAACTGTCGTAACAAACCAGGGCCAAGTAATCAGAGGCACCCGTCGCTCCAGCCTAGCAGTGTCTTGTCTTCGACTGCTGCAAATACCGAAACATACTCTACGCCACTCGACAGTCCCATGTGGGACAGTCAGCTTCATTTACTCCTAGCTGCTTCACCCAATGGCTGCTCGTCTACGAGTCGCTTCTAGATCTGATGTTACTGGGGCCCGAGTTGGAGCCATTGTGAATGACATTCTGTCTCTGGTCATCTGCAAAGAGTCTTGGGTGTCAGGTCTAGCACCTATGCACTGCATACCTCACCATCCGCTGGAGCCTCTAGCTGTTCTGCACCCACGATTACAAAAATGGTTCAAATGGCTCTGAGCACTATGGTACTCAACTTCTGAGGTCATTAGTCCCCTAGAACTTAGAACTAGTTAAACCTAACTAACCTAAGGATATCACTCACATCCACGCCCGAGACCAAGATTACAGCCTGTTAGGCATCAGACGTCAGTCCTGTATGAGCATGGCTATTGGTGCTAATATATCGTTGAGGCAGGACACTGTGGCGAGCTGAACACACTGCCCCGTGTTTTCTGAGTCTGCCGCAGATGCCAGAGGGTCAATGAACGTCGTGATTCACATCCAAAACCTATTGTACAGGTCAGTCATTGAATTAACGATATAATGACTAACTGAACATTTCTGATTTCACGGCTGCTAAGGAGCTGATAGTACCCACCACACACACTACCCAACATTCTGCGACGATAGTCCCGGCAAAAATACACTATTGGCCATGAAAATAGCTACACCGAGAAGAAATGCAGATGATAAATGGGTATTCATTGGACAAATATATTATACTAGAACTGACAAGTGATTACTTTTCACGCAACTATGGGTGCATAGATCCTGAGGAATCAGTACCCAGAACAACCACCTCTGGCCCTAATAACGGAATTGATACGCCTGGATATTGAGTCAAACAGAGTTTGGATCACATGTACAGGTACAGCTGCCCATGCAGCTTCAATTCGATACCACAGACATGTGGACTAGTGACTGACGTATTGTGAGGAGCCAGTACCTCGGCAACCATAGACCAGACGTTTTCAATGGGTGGGAGATCTGGAAAATGTGCTAGCCATGGCAGCAATAGAACATTTTTTGTATCCAGAAAGGCCAGTACAGGACCTGCAACATGGGGTAGTGTATTATCCTGCTGGAATGTAGGGTTTCGCGGGGATAGAATGAAGGGCAGAGCCACGGATCGTAACACATCTGAATTGTAACATCCGCTGTTCAAAATGCCGTCAGTGGGAACAAGAGGTGACCGAGACGTGTAACCAATGGCACGCCATACTGTCATGCCGGGTGATGCGCCAGTATGGCAATGACGAACACAAGCTTCTAATGTGCGTTCACAGAGATGTCGCCAAACACGGATGCGTCCATCTTGAGGCTGTAAACAGAACCTGGATTCATCTGAAAAAATGACGTTTTTTCCATTGGTGCACCCAGGTTCGTCGTTGAGTTCACCATCGCCGGCGTTCCTGCCTGTGATGCAGCGCCAAGGGCAACCGCAGCCACGGTCTCCGAGCTGATAGTCTGTGCTGCTGCAAACGTCATCGAACTGTTCATGAAGATAGCTGTTGTCTTGCAATCGTCCCCATGGGTAGACTCAGGGATCGAGACGTGACTGCACGATCCGTTACAGTTATACGGATAAGAAGCCTGTCATTTCGACTGCTAGTGATACGAGGCCGTTGGGATCCAGCACGGCGTTCCGTATTACACTCCTGAGCCCACGGATTTAATATTCTGCTAACAGTCATTGGATATCGGCCAACGCGAGCAGCAATGCCGCTGTACTATTAACCGCAATCACGGAGGCTACAATCCGACCTTTATCAAAGTCGGGAACGTGATGGTAAGCATTTCTCCTCCTTACACGAGGCATCACAACGACGTTTCACCAGGAAACACCGGTCAACTGCTGTTTGTGTATGAGAAATCGGTTGGAAACTTTCCTCATGTCAGCAGGTTGTAGATGTCGCCACCGGCGCCAACCTCGTGTGAATGCTATGAAAAGCTAATCACTTTCATATCACAGCATCTTCTTCCTATCGGTTAAATTTCGCGTCTGTAGCACGGCAAGTTCGTGGCAATTTTAATGGCCAGTAGTGTAGTGTCAACACACAAGACGCTATTACAATCTACGTACAGAATGTCCCAGAAAAGTCGCGACAAACTTCGAGAGATTACAGAGCGTGTCTTGACGAACATATGAAAGATAGAAGCCTCTGCTCTAAAACGTCATCCAACGACGCCACAGAGCGTCGAACGTTTACGCATTGGCGCCTGCCTTTAGCCCATGCCTTCGGCAGCAGATGTGACTGTATGCTTAAGGACTGTAGACGGAACATCTCGCAATGTTATTTGTCACTGAGTGATCCCGACTGATTAACACAATCGGCATTGGAATGACAGGGCGAGCTGCTTCATAGACAGACAAAGTCTACCAAGCCTCCTATGAATATTTATAACTTCGGCAGATAACGGTTTTGGACACGCAGTTCATTTTTCTCCTGCAACTTGCCACGATGTTTCTTGGTAAAATATACTGTAGATGGGAATCTTGTCTGAAACTGTTATACCTGCTGAGTATGCATCAATAGGGGATGAGGCCTCTCTACGCAGCAGCTAGTTCCGTCTCCTCCACTGGTGATTTTGGCCAACAGGCGCGATTACCGAATAACAAGCATCGTTGCGATATATTCCACCTACGGTCGGCCTGTGCACAGCCAGGTATACTGCCAAAGGGGTGGTCTGGCAGCAGGAATAGGTACTTATAGCTTCGACGCTCTGTAACTTTTTTTAATAGCGTTACGGGACATGGGTTCCTATCCTGGATGACCTACTCAAAACGCCCTCTACAGCCCATAAACGTTTATCACAAGTTTTTCGGGACACCGTGTATATCGAGTTGTGGTTCACGCCAACTTATAAGGGATGAAGTGTCAGATTTTCTGCATCAGTAAAATAAACGATAATAAATATTTAACGAAGGTGACAAGTAAGAACATTCAAATAATAAAAAAAAAATTCAAGTTTGACCATCAGGTGCTTTTTAGTTAAAACCCGAATATCGACCACTTTCAACCATAGGCAATGACATGAGGGTTAAAACGGTTTAAGCCACAGTAATGTAATAAAATAAAATATGAGCCGTGACTTATATAAAAAAGAAACACACATTAACGCAATGGTTGAGCATAAAAGAGAAATAACTAATGTAGGAATACTATTAACATTGTAATATGTTGTTTAATTTAGCCCGACGCGTATAAGCACTCAGTAAACTAGCACAGTTCCTAGGGTAGTAACATAATCGTCGATAATTAGTTGTCCTTTTCTCTTTTATCCAACACTAGGCTAGTGAAAAGTTGTGTGCTTATTGCACCAGAGAATATTTGCCAAGTCTGTTCGGTGTACACTACTGTAGTAGGTAACTTCATATCGTGGCTTCGTCTCGAGCCCCCAATGTAAGATAACAAGAGTAGCATCTACAACTGAAATCCTATAATATAACTGGAATCCTGTGATCAGACCTTTTCTGCCTGGGATGTTATCTCGTGATATAAGGAAAATAAGTAAGTAAAATTGTTAAATTATTTGTAGCTGCCTCCGGTCTCATGGGATCTGAAATAAAGTTAATTGTCCTAATCGATGGCACGTCTCGTAGATGAGCTAAATGAAAAATTTTAAAGATTTTTCAAAGATGGCGCCTACCAATGAAAATGTAGTGTTTTTCTCCTTAAATTGTTAACTGATAAACAAACTGCACATTGACACATTCTTGTGCGTTTGCTAGTATTTTTTTCTTGTCTTACATAGCACACGCTAATGCTTCTACAACTGATATTTTTTTCATATATACTGTCTATTGAAACATTATTTATCCTGTTAAGATTGATACTACATTTTCAGTTTGATAAGTGATGACATTAACATTTTGTCCACATTAGGAGTCGATGTTATTTATAAGATTTTGTCATCAACTGTTCTCAACCTTTCGTGCCGAAAGTAGACCTTGGTCCATCTGGACTATCGATCCTCAGGAAATTACATGTGGGTTATGAACCATGCATCACAGATCCACACCCTTAACTGTTGTCAATTTTAATTGAGGAACCATTTGCCCTAAGACCAGGTCCCTACTTCATGGATAAAATTCATGTTTTCGCACGTTTAATTTCCTCATAGACCTCAACCTTAAAATTTGTGTCATGAAATTACTTTCTCTACATGAGATGCTCTCTTAAGTTCTCAATAGTGCCCTTCGGACGCATGCAGTTATATGGCTGACGGCCACTACTTGAAGAAACAAACTATCATGTGATCTCAATAGTGTTCTTAAGTAATCATAATATCCTTCCTTATATTCACACACCGAGAAGTCAATTAACAGTCACTATTTTACATTATTGTTTCCCATGTACTCTGGTAAGTTCTTGATTAGGTATTATTAAATCACATTTTGTTTACTAAAATTGAGTACTCACAAAAAATGCACAAGAAATTCGTAAATTAATATATACACACAAAACTGACAACTGTCTTTTGATTCTACCATCAATGCAACTCATTCGTTGCTACTTCTTTTTGTTTCGAAATCAAGTTCATCCTTCAGACTGAAGGTCTTATTACCACCATATCTTATTTTAAAACTACAAAAATATCAATGATATTGACACATGAACATAAATTTTCTTACTTACTAAAGTATTTTCCTTCCACACAGCTTTACGTTTACTCCACGCCACGGAATAAGAAGCATGTCAAAATGTATGATGCGGATATACCTGCATATCATGTACGTAGCCTTGAATTATTCCAGGTTTTTCTGAAAATGTGCCAGCGTAATCACTCATTAAGTTAGAGAGCTCATGCTGCTGCTCATCGGTTAAATATCCTGACTCCTTAGCCATGGATTGAATCTCCTGTCGCATCTGAACGTCTTCTTCGTCATATTGCTCATTTGTTTCAGGATACGCCTTTAGTGGTACATTATCCTGAATACTGAGTATAAAGGGTTCTACTTCTATCTTTTAGAACAATACCGACAATACCTATTGTGCCTTGCCATTGTTTTTATCAATGGTAATTGAAAAACCTTGGTAGGCGTTCACAGGAAGCAAAAGCCCTGAGAGATGTCGATTATAGCAGTCCATACAAGTTGCTGGAAAATTTTTCACAACGAGAAACGTGCATAATGTCGCATCATTTCCTATTTCTATTCATGCCTGCACCTGGGCCTTGACACATTCTGCCTTTGCCTTTATTGCCCCCGTAATTTTACAATTTTGAACCGGCAACGTAGGCAGTCTTTTACTGTGGTTAATAACGTTAAAGAAATCCTCAGACATGACTGACAGAGCCGCTCCTGTGTCGATCAAAACCTTAGCAAGTACACCGTTTACTTTCACGTGTACTGCCGCCTGTGCAATCTCTGTTTGCTGGTCAGAACATTTACGCGGTTCGGTGATTAATTCCTCCGCAAATCTTGGCCGTCATTATAGCGCAGCATAGCAAATCGATTATTGTAATTTTAGGCTTTACTTTCGCTTCTATTCCTGGTGGTCGAGTGCCGAAGGCTTACATCGATTCCCTGCACTTTGTTGGCTGGTTCTCCTCGGTAACTTCTACTATTTGCACATTGTGCTGCCTATTCACACTGTTTTCTGAGGTACTTGGTTTATTAATCCATGTTGGAGTCGCAGTATTCCCCCGCATGGGAACAGCCTCGACACTATTAATCGCTACTCCCTGCTCCGGTATATTTGACTGTGCCGACCAGTTATCAGTCACATTCTGACGCCACTGGCCACCTAGCTTCATATTTTTAGGTTGAAATTACTTCCGTAATTCTCATCGTTTCTCCTTTTTCGATTCATCATATCATTTCTATCCTTCATGGGCGAGCAGTTACCGCTCGACATACCACTTCCTCTGTTCCCATTACCTCTTTCTTGCCCATTCGCTCTCTCATAACTATTGCCGCCACATTCATGTCCGCAATTATTATTTCGGATTTGATTTGCATAACCGTTATTTCTAGGTATATGGTTATTATTTATCCCCTCACCGTTATTGCTTTGTTGTGGTGCATCATCTTGTATCAAATCTGAAGAATCCACTACCGACATGAATGTCTCTAAATTGTTATCAGGTACGTGTACCAATTCTCTCCTTATTGAGATCGGCAACTTAGATTTCAATATCATAAGCACGTCGTGTGTACAATCGGCTCGGACCATTACCTTGTTTTGTTAATATACTTTTCAAAGTATTTTCTAAGTGTTCCTTGCTTGAAATTGTACATCTCTGGGTTGTATACCTGTTACCGCAATCTCTCCTGTATACTAACCGACCAAATGTGGGCCAAAAATTTTTGCTCGATCTCACAAAAAGAATGACAGTTCTCTGCAACTTCAGATCCCCATAATGCGGCATCTCCGGTAATATATGAGATAACAAACTGTATCTTTTTCCCCTCCTGCCACGATGCAGGTAACACATTCTTAAAACTTTTTATAAATATTACTAGATGACAGGGTTTCTTTCTCTTCGGAAAATACCAGAAATTGTCTATGTTTCAGTAATGACTCTTCGTGTTTCCGTGTGGTCAGAGTGTGTGTGTCATTGTGAACAATTATCAGGTTAATTTTACCTGTATTCGCTGCATATGGACTGACAGTTACACTGTCTGCTAGTGGGTTTCCGCACGCGCCCCGATTTTAAGCATAATTTTCACCGTGCTGTGCGTTATATGAACGACTGCAACAGAGACTAGATGCGGCACAGTTCATGACTCTATTACCAGAGTCACTCACTTGCTTTTCTGTAATCTCCGGTCTTACGGGTTCGTGGTTCATGGAGGTACCTTGCTGGCTCTTGTGTTCAACATGGTCAAGCATTATTAGCTTCACGTCAGCTTCTACTTCTTAAATAGATTTCCTCGATGCCCTTGGTTAATAGCTTAACTTTGGCATCGAGGGATTCCTGCACCTCTGATACCTCTCCAGCCAAAGTATTTACTTTATCGGGTAATTCCTATAAATTTTTCTTCACTTCCGATACCTCAGATTCAACCTTTTCCATCTCGCTGTTAACAAGTTCTAATATGAGTTGATCCCTGTCGTCAAGAGCACAATTCAGATTTGGTATCAACGCTTGTTCGCGTTTGACTAACCGCTCGTCCACTGTGGCGATTAAGCAAGTCTCAACTTTTCCGAAAAACTCATTCTGCCGTTGGAGATCCTCCTCGCGCTCTCTTTTCCCCTACTGTTCCATTAATTCCTGTTCTTTCCTTCTCTGCTGTTCCATTAATTCTAATTTCCGGAATAGTTATGCAAGCATACCGCTTGCATTTGCGAAGTCGACCAGCGCGCGAACACTTCCGTCTGCTTTCTCGGCGTTGATTTCTCTCGCGGTCTCGACATTCTCTTGTTCGCCCAGCGATTGTACACTCGGTTGAGAAATGTCAATCTGCGATACTACACTGTCATGTGGGATCGTAGCTTGTTCATTTTCATTAGCTAACGACCCTCCTGCCAATGATCCAGGAATATTCTATAATTGCTCATCACTTACATCATTCTCAACCTCCACACGGTTCCGCCTAGTATTTAGCCTAACCATGTCGCTAGCTGATACTAATCAGTTCACACACAAAATTCAGACTATAACTGCTCAGTACTGCCTACACTAATAGTGACAATTGAAAATCTAGAAGAAAGCTACGTCTACAGATTGCTTTAATTGCATGCGCCCAGGTGCTACTGACTAGTTTTAATTAGAAATCTGGTCGCGTGCATTCGGTTCCTTACCTTACAGTCTATGTCAGATGTAAGAAACAGCGTTGGTCTGCAATCACCCATTCAGATTTCTATCAGCTTGCCGTAGTTTCCATGCATATGGTACATGAAACGGAAACGTTTTATGCATTAATTACAACTCACTATTTCTGGTATACATACAGGTAATCAATTACAACAATGGAAACAGGTCGCAGGATTACAGTTCCGATTTCGGCCCCTCTAGTAAGTGTTCAGTGAAATCAGTTGTTGGTGGATATGCACCGATCTTTTTAAACACAAAAAAACTGATAAGCATTCTTTAAATATTCAATTATAGATGCTGCAGAACACTTATTACCGGTGTCAAGTGCAATCCAATAAAATATAATATGAGCCGTGACTTATATAAAAGAGAAACACACGTTAATGCAATGGTTCAGCACAAAAGAGAAATAACTGATGTAGGAATATTATAAACAGTGTAAAATGTTGTTTAATTTAGCCCGGTGTGTATAAGCACTGACTAAACTAGCTCAGTTCTCAGGGTAGTTACATAATCGTCGATAATTAATTGTCCTTTTTTCATTATCTAGCATTAGGCTCGTGAGAAGTCGTGTGCTTATTGCAACAGAGAATATTTCCCAAGTCTGTTCAGTGTACACTACTTAAGTACGTAACTTCATATCATGGTTTCGTCTCGATTGCCCAATATAAGATAACAAGAGTAGCACCTACAACTGAAATCCTATAATAACACTGGAATCCTGTGATCAGACCTTTTCTACCTGGGATGTTATCTCGTGATATAAGGAAAATCAGTAATTAAATTCTTAAATTATTAGTAGTTGCCTCCGGTCTCGTGGGATCTGAAATAAATTTAATTGTCCTGACCGACGGCACGTCTCGTAGATGAGCTAAAAGAAAAATGTTAAAGATTTTTCTAAGATGGCGCCTACCAATGAAAATTCTTTGTTAAGGCCCATATCTACTTAAGACAATAAAGGTATCAGATATACGATAGATTGACCACATACACAAATTCTTTTGACAAAATAACCAGTATGTTTTTCGCGTTTTAAATAAAACTTACACTATCAGCTGGTACAGAAAGATGAGCGTAACACAAGAAGGTCCCTTTAGGCCCGAATCCAAGCAGATAAGAGAAGCGAATGACGAAGGAAAGGTAGCTCATGCATAGAAGCGCAAGAGTCCATGGAATAATATGTCCATTGTAGTTCTATCTCTTTTTCTTCGGCGCACTTGTCGATTATTTATAAAATCTATCGTAATTTTAAGTTTACTTTTTTTTTAAACCCAAAGTCCACCCAGGAGAAACAGTGCACCACAACAACTCCACTGCTATTACTTATGAGACGTTTTCATTATTTAAATGAAGACAGTTGTGATGTTGTGGCTTATCCGTGTCAACACTAATACTTGAATGTGGTCTGTAACTGAAACAGGTCGATATTTGGGTTTTAAATTAAAAAAAAAAAGCAGCTGATGGTCAAATAAGCATGTTATACATTAATGTTAATAGTTGACAAATCACGATACTGGCATGATTTTAATTGAACTATATACTTTCTTCTGTGACATCACCACTTCTGAAAGATCTTAAACGACGTAATAGGCGCCAAACTTTAAAGTTCCTGTCAAATTAAAACTCCGGAAACAATCCCGCAGGCTGTGGCGAAGCCATGTCTCCGCAATATTCTTGCCTCGAGGAGTGCTAATCATGCAAATTTCGCAGGGAAACTTCCGTGAAGTTTTGCAGGTGGGAGATGAGATATCCGTGGAAGTAAAGCTGCCGGGATAGCTTGTGAGTCGTGCTTGCGTACCTCAGCAAGTAGAGCGCTTGTCAGCGAACGGCAAAGGCCCCTGTTTCGAGTTAAGGTCTAGCACACAGTTTCAATCTGCCAGAAAGTTTCGTACAAGCGTACACTTCGCTGCAGAGTGAAAAATTATTTCTGTGCCTTTACTTGACCCTATAGTAATAAGAAAAGTGCACTGCCAGCCATTGTCTAGCCGTCAGCGAAAATAGTTCGAGAGACTTCGCCCTCAATCTACAAAACGTAAGGAAACACGTAACTCAGTCACTGTTCGTGTGTTGACGAAAGCATTTAAAATCCGTCAGTCAGAGACTTACTCTTGTAGGGGTGCGGCGTATCTATGCAATACTTTGTTTCCGGAAAATCATAATTTACCAACCAGGGCCAAACAGTCTTTGGGATATGCAATTTCGGTCAGCTGAAAATCCATACAGTCTCAGTGAAATGAGTAAACAACAAAGTTCGTCCGTGAATTTGTGGTATCCAATTTTTTTGCTATCAAAAATCTTACCTTTAGTCTCTGTTTCTCTGGTGGGATTCTAAGTACCAAAACATTTTCTTTCCGTGTCATAGTAGTTTCACTTTCAAGATTTCAGGCACCCACGCCTTCTGTTTATAAGGGATACACTAACAACGCATAATTACGCATAGTTCCTTTCATTTTGACTTGAGCTGTTGTCCATGGAGTGTCTCAGTATAGCTCTCCATGGGCATAGTCACAAACGTATAAGGATTGGTCACAGATGGTGACATTTAAATAACTCAAAGTCATCCCGTTTGTGACTCTGTACGGTGAACCATTACAACACGACAATGTACTACAACTTTCGAACACTTTTATTTCTCCTTTCTCGAAGCAACTCTATCGCTAGATGCTGTGTTCTGACAGAAGATAATCACCTTTCCCTTATGGTTACAGCTTTTCAAACGGTTCAAATGGCTCTAAGCACTATGGGACTTAACATCTGAGGTCATCAGTCCCCTAGACTTAGAACTACTTAAACCTAAGTAACCTAAGCACATCACACACATCCACGCCCGAGGCAGGATTAGAACCTGCGACCGTAGCAGCAGCGCGATTCCGGATTGAAGCGCCTACAACCGCTAGGCCACAACGGCTGGCTACAGCTTTTCGTTTTCATCGTTTCACACAGTTGTTGAAGCTCGTTGATGTAGCTGCCTCAGTTATGGGAGTTTTCAAAAGTGTCATCTAGCCGTAGTCAGAGACGGACCACAACGCTGCAAGATGATCTGTACGTAGCCTTAGTAGTGGACAAAAACACACATACGTAGATTGCTGCAAATCTTGCGACCGCTACTGGTACACGAGTCTCTCCCAGACCCATCTCACGCCGATTACATCAGGGAGATTTGTGAGCTCGATATCTGTTAAACGCATTCCACTTCAGCCAAGACCATCGTCGAGAAAGTGTTCGTTGGTGTAGGGAGCGTATCGTTTGGGATGAGTGACAGTGGTTCAATGTGATGATCTCCGACGAATCCCGATTCATTGTAGCAAGTGATTCTGGCCAATAGTTAGTTTAGAGTGAGAGAGGAGAACACGTTACACACCACAGAAAGTTCACGAACGTCATCGGTATGGCCTATGCATTATGTCGTGGACATGCATTACGTACAATGGCCGAACATCGCTTCATATCTTGGAGTGACGTACCGTTCTAGAACTACGGTATTGAATGTAGATTATTCTGGATCATATCCGTCTATTTGTGGATGTGTTAGATCCCGACGTGCAGTTTATGGACGCCAATACCCGCCCAGAAAGGACTACTCACGTGTCGGACAAACTGGAATGTGAAGATACTGAATGTATCTATGATCTGTGAACTTCACACACCTACACCCAATAGAACAAACCTGGGATACCGTTGTTTCCAAGAATTTACTCAAAGAACATCCCCTCTGCAAACATGCAAGAACGTTGTGAGCTGAGTGGGACAGCATTCCCGAAGGATTTCTCTGTAGGTTGGTAGCCACTTTGATAACAGGTGTATAATATTTATTAGTGTCTGAATAGGACATATTCATTACTGAGAGTTGAACATCGATCTTAATGTTGGGATTTTGTATGTCTATACTCTTGACCGGAGTTCTTGCGGACCACGGCCGTTTACTATTGTAATAAAGTTAAATGCCTACAGCCGTCCTTATGGTCTTACATACAGTGTATCTACCAGTTTCGGTGCTTCAATGCGCCGTCTTCAGGCCTTAGTTGATCTTGAAGGGGTTATCATGATCCGTATATACGTGCATCAGTGACCAACATAACTGGTTTACGCAGACTGTAACTCAGTTGACTGTTGATGGTTGGTGTGCTGACATCACAGTTACAGATATTCTACGTAAACCAGTTATGTTGGCCACTGATGCAATGTATATGGGGATCATGATAACCCCTTGTAATATCATTGATACTGTGCCCTAGCCACAAGATGTTAAAATGAACAAACTTCAACAAATATTATCTATACTACGTACAAGAAAGACCGCATTGTGTAAAAATGATAATAATTATTTCTGTAATGATTTAATTTTTGTGTGAATTGAAACTATTATCAGAGAACTACACTCATGGACAACTACAAATATAATTTCCTTTTTGTTGTCTGTGATAATTGTGGTTCATTTGTTCTTCCTGTGTTAACCGATGAACTATTCGGACGTGGTACGTGTGAGGTCTGTAAAGAGAAAACCTGTAGCTATATATTGTTAATTATTATTTGAAAAATAGAGTCGCTATTGTCTAGAAGTGGATTTGTATTTATTTCAATTGGAATTCGATCTAATTAATGTTTTAAGTGTTAATTTTCAGCTCTGCAATTAGGAGTGCTGCCATTAGCGCTAGTAACCCACAGCGGAGTTTACTAATAGCTGGTACATAAAATATGACGCTATTTATCATTGAAAATGATTTTAAATGCGAAAGAATACAGATAAAAGGCTTAAAGAATTTTATCTAAATATATAACCTTCATAAAAAGGAATGGAAAATAACAATAGACAAGTTGACTATCGTCTGTCTGCCGCCATATTAGCAAAAATATCTCCACGGCAGTTTTGAATCGAGAATTTTAACAAACATAAATGTTGGTAGATATAAATGAATGGAAATAAATGTGGACCGGTGCTCCCGAACCTACTTTAAAAGGCAGAACTCAATTCAGATTGAATCTTTAATAATAGTTCTCACAGCACGTTACGTAATATCAATTTCTTATTTGCTAATGAATGAAGTCTAATTATTTCAGACGATTTACATTAAATATTTTAATAGGAGACATACGTCTGTATTGTGCGCGGGTAGCATTTTGTAACGAAATGTTCCCTTTGCTAGAGAAAAGTGCTTCCATCTGAAGTAACAGTTGTGTAAAATATGATAAATGATATGCAATTTAGTGCCAATCACACAACTTTACAGACAACATTCCTACACAACGTGAAGTGGAGATTTATTTAGCAGAGTGACAAATATTGGCCGGGATAATCATTTTTTGAGAGCAAACGAAATGTTACGCTGACAATAGGTAACTGGTTTTATATTTTTTTATCTACATGAAATATTATTTATAAATAATTAAAGTCATGAAATACTATAAACCGGTTCCGCCACACCCTTCAGCATTAACTACCGCCCGAAGATGGCGCACTGAATCGCCGAAACTGGTAGCTACACAGTAAATAATATTATAAGGACGGCTGTAGGCATTTCATCTTCTTCTTAATGTTGGGACTCTTATCTGTGTCAGGCTGAAAGTTATTTATTACGTATTTACTGTGTTTCATATCGTCCATCAATGCCTTTTGTTATTTCTGGCCAACAATGTCCCTATTCGTTAGCTCCCGGTTGTTGTTGTTGTGGTCTTCAGTCCTGGGACTGGTTTGATGCAACTCTCCATGCTACGCTATCCTGTGCAAGGTTCTTCGTCTCCCAGTACCTACTGCAACCTACATCCTACTGAATCTGCTTTGTGTTTTCATCTCTTGATTTCCCTCTGCGATTTTTACCCTCCACGCTGCCCTCCAATACTAAATTGGTGTTCCCTGATGCCTGAGAATATGCCCTACCTACCCATCCCTTCTAGTAGTCAAGTTGTGCCACAAATTTCTCTTCTCTCCAATTCTATACAGTACCTCCTCATTAGTTATGTGATCTACCCATCTAATCTTCAGCATACTTCTGTAGCACCACATTTCGAAAGCTTCTCTTCTCTTCTTGTCTAAACTATTGAAACGTCCCCTTAGAAAAATTAAAGAATGACTGTGATACTAAACCTTTTAAATTATTTGCTTTTCAATCAGCTGAGTAAACCTGAACGTACTCAGACACTACTCTCTTTACTTATTCTGATCAACACTAAACTGAAACACAATATTTTTAGCGCAACGCAATCTGACTTTTAATAATCCCTACAAAAGAATGGCCCTGACTAACAATAACCTATACCTTTCATGAATCACTTACCCCACAAAAATCTTCATTACTCGAACTGCTGCAATACAGCGAGTGCCAATACTGCCAGCTAAATAAAACAGCCTAACTTCTGAAGTCACTAATAACTGATAGGCATAGTTAGCAAATGAAAGATTCTAATAAAGAACAAACAATGTATTTACCTTGATAGTGTTCAATATATATATATATATATATATATATATATATATATATATATATATATATATATATATATATATATATATATATATATATATATATATATCAGTTCATGACATCCAGACTTACAAATTTACACACGTCCAGATCATTCGGTGTCAAAACTCCGTCATTTCTCTCCCCACATCAAGCACTGCTGGAGGCTCACCTCCAACTGCGCAACACTACGCGCTGTTAAATGCCAACTGCCCAACACTACAATAACAACTTTCAACAATGCGAACCACCCACAGATTGCACACAGCACAGTCAGTGATATTCATACAGAGCGCTCCGTGGCGTTACCAATGTAAAAACCTAAACAGCTTACTTACACTATTTATCGTCAACGTTTCACTTCCATACATGGCTACACTCCATACAAATACTTCAGAAACGACTTCCTGACACGTAAATCTATAATCAATGTTAACAAATTGGTCTTCGTCGCAAACGCTTTCCTTGCCATTGCCAGTCTACATTTTATATCCTGTCGACTACGACCGTCATTAGTTATTTTGCTCTCTAAATAGCAAAACTGGTTTACTACTTTAAGCGTCTCGTTTCCTAATCTAATTCCCTCAGCATTCCCCCATTTAATTCTACGACATTCCAGCAGCCAGCAGTGTGTTTTTCACTTGTTGCTAGGTAGTCAATAACAAGAATTTATTTCTTATGTAAGAGATCCTGGATGCTAAATTCTGACACGAATTGTTGTTAGTAGAATGGGAAAACGTGTGTGCAGATCTAGAAAACCGCCGAAGGACTTGTCTCCGGAAAGCATCTATTGAGAAACTTTCCTTTGATGCCGAATATTACGACTTTAATATTTCGTAAATTACGTTGCGTTTCATTTTTTCGAAATACGTATTGGGAAACGACGACTGAAGCTATTGTGAAGGAGCCATTCTTCCTCAAGTGAGCGCCATATCGAGTTCGCAAGCACTGCCCCGTTGCGAGCTGTACTGGAGGTATCGGGCGGCTGGCGAGGCTTGGCCTGTCCCAGTGGGGACCGGGCAGGGATTTCTGGGCACGTGCTGCCCTTTCTCCCCCACCATATCCCCTAAAAAATGGCAGCGTAACTGATTTTGTTTTTGCTCGCCGGCGGGCATCGGCTGGGGCGGGCGCGTAGCGTCGCGACGCTCCACGCCGCATGGCGTCGCCTTCGTCTTGGCGTCGCTCCAGCAGCAGAGAGGAGAGTGTGGAGTGCTGGGCGGCTGCCAGCCGGGGCACGCGTTGCTTCTGCGTCGCTGTCTGTCCGGCCCTTCCCTGCCCTGCCTTCTCTCCTCCAGCCTTATCGCTGTGGGTGCATTTCCCGCATAAAGACCAGGGTCGACCAAGGCCGGCTATTCAGTGCCGGATGTATCTACTTAACCTCCTCATTTATTGTGTAGCTTATATAATACATCAAAGTACTTAACAGATCAAAACGAAAATTCATGTTCCAACACTGACAATGTTGAGGGTTTATGGAAAAATTCAAGGTACTGTGTCCAGACTATACGCCTGCAAGTCTCGCTTCCCGCGAAGCAGACCGGTACAGCGGGCCCCGGACCGAGTAGGGGTCAGCCTGGCTGGTCGTCCCGGAAACCCACACGCTTCCCAGAGACCACCAGGAGGCGACAACGGCGCCGCAAGAGGTCGCTACAACCGCGGACCTCTTTCCTTCCGCTCGACACGTGACTGCAAATCGAGCCAGTAATATCCAAGCGCCAAGCAGTATTTAGGCTGGCGCAGAAGCCCCGTGAGGGCTCCCCTATCGCATCCGTCTCCCCTCCCCCACGCGGATCCCGTACGATCTCATTCCTTTCCCCACCTCCTCCTCCTTTTCCTTGAAAGGATAGGGATCCTGTACACCTCCCGCAAACTCGACCCTCCTTGCCCGCTTGTCTCGCCCATCCTCTCCCAAACCCGCCCGCTGCTGCGCCTGTATTCCCACGTCCCCCCCCGGTCTCCATCTCTCCACCCTCCTTACACCCTCACAAGGTAGCTTCCGGCAGCTCCCCCTCCCTGATGATGTCCTCCTCCCCTCCATCTACCCCTCCTATCAACTTTGATCCTCCCTCTCTCTTCTTCTGTCTGTTTCTTTGGGCACCTCCCACCCTCCTCCCTTTCTCCCACCCCTCTCCCGGGCTTCCCCTCCCCTGTCCCTCTTCCGCTCCTCCCATGTCCTCACCCATTGGCATCTTTGTTCTCCCCTCCCCACCCTCTCCCCCCCTCACCTTTCTTCCCCTCTTGGCAGGTCCCCGGACTCGCACACGCTACGTGGACTTTCGCGCGCCGGAGATCATCGCCATCTGTGTCTCGTGTGTGTGTGACGTCATTTTGTGTTTTTAGTGTCCGCCGTCGCGCTTCTACGTTCACTTGTGCCATCGGATTCGTCAGTGTTCTGTGTGCCGTGTCAACGTGTTTTCGGTGTCGTTATCGTCGAGTGTGAACGGCTCCGTGTTTTTTTTTGTGTATCTGTGACCACTATTTTTAGATCGTCACTATGTTCATTCTGTTTCTCCAAACTGTGTTCTGTCATTGTCAACACTATGGGTGAAGAGCGGCGTAGCATGCAGCTGACAGCCTACTTGTTTGTATAGGTATTAAAATAAAGGAAACCCCGTGAGGCAGTTCACGCCGAGCGAGTCCACTGGTGTCATCGTAGCCGCCACGTCATCGTCGCAGGGCCTGTACTTGTCCTCGGACTCAGGTGACGGCGACGTGAACTCCGCCCTGCTCTTCACGAGACGCCCGGGGCTTAGTCTGGTAAAGTTGTATGGTTACTACAGACAGCTTATGTTTGGAAGAAACTCTGATCTAGTCATTAGTAGGCTTGGAGGATGAGTCCTACCTCACGAATATTGTTTTGTAAATTTTGAAGAAAGACTTTAGTTTAAATAAAGACGCTATAACTCACAAACTGACATTTTCCTTTCCGCGGACGGTGGATATACACTCCTGGAAATTGAAATAAGAACACCGTGAATTCATTGTCCCAGGGAGGGGAAACTTTATTGACACATTCCTGGGGTCAGATACATCACATGATCACACTGACAGAACCACAGGCACATAGACACAGGCAACAGATCATGCACAATGTCGGTACTAGTACAGTGTATATCCAACTTTCGCAGCAATGCAGGCTGCTATTCTCCCATGCTGGCGATCGTAGAGATGCTGGATGTAGTCCTGTGGAACGGCTTGCCATGCCATTTCCACCTGGCGCCTCAGTTGGACCAGCGTTCGTGCTGGACGTGCAGACCGCGTGAGACGACGCTTCATCCAGTCCCAAACATGCTCAATGGGGAACAGATCCGGAGATCTTGCTGGCCAGGGTAGTTGACTTACACCTTCTAGAGCACGTTGGGTGTCACGGGATACATGCGGACGTGCATTGTCCTGTTGGAACAGCAAGTTCCCTTGCCGGTCTAGGAATGGTAGAACGATGGGTTCGATGATGGTTTGGATGTACCGTACACTATTCAGTGTCCCCTCGACGATCACCAGAGGTGTACGGCCAGTGTAGGAGATCGCTCCCCACACCATGATGCCAGGTGTTGGCCCTGTGTGCCTCGGTCGTATGCAGTCCTGATTGTGGCGCTCACCTGCACGGCGCCAAACACGCATACGACCATCATTGGCACCAAGGCAGAAGCGACTCTCATCGCTGAAGACGACACGTCTCCATTCGTCCCTCCATTCACGCCTGTCGCGACACCACTGGAGGCGGGCTGCACGATGGTGGGGCGTGAGCGGAAGACTGCCTAACGGTGTGCGGGACCGTAGCCCAGCTTCATGGAGACGGTTGCGAATGGTCCTCGCCGATACCCCAGGAGCAACAGTGTCCCTAATTTGCTTTGAAGTGGTGGTGCGGTCCCCTACGGCACTGCGTAGGATCCTACGGTCTTGGCGTGCATCCGTGCGTCGCTGCGGTACGGTCCCAGGTCGACGGGAACGTGCACCTTCCGCCGACCACTGGCGACAACATCGATGTACTGTGGAGACCTCACGCCCCACGTGTTGAGCAATTCGGCGGTACGTCCACCCGGCCTCCCGCATGCCCACTATACGCCCTCGCTCAAAGTCCGTCAACTGCACATACGGTTCACGTCCACGCTGTCGCGGCATGCTACCAGTGTTAAAGACTGCGATGGAGCTCCGTATGCCACGGCAAACTGGCTGACACTGACGGCGGCGGTGCACAAATGCTGCGCAGCTAGCGCCATTCGACGGCCAACACCGCGGTTCCTGGTGTGTCCGCTGTGCCGTGCGTGTGATCATTGCTTGTACAGCCCTCTCGCAGTGTCCGGAGCAAGTATGGTGGGTCTGACACACCGGTGTCAATGTGTTCTTTTTTCCATTTCCAGGAGTGTATTACAAGGCAATCGTAAAATGCGTTTTAGACAGATACGTGCCGAGTAAAATTGTGAGGGGCGGGAAAAACCCACCGTGGTTCAACAACAAAGTTAGGAAACTGCTGCAAAAGCAAAGAGAACTTCACTGCAAGTTTACACGGAGCCAAAACCTCTCAGACAAAACAGAAGCTAAACGATGTCAAAGTCAGCGTAAGGAGGGCTATGCGTGAAGCGTTCAGTGAATTCGGAAGTATAATTCTATGTAACGACTTGGCAGAAAATCCTGGGAAGTTCTGGTCTTACGTTAAATCAGTAAGTGGATCGAAACAGCATATCCAGACACTCCATGATGGTAGTGGCATTGAAACAGAGGATGACATGCGTAGAGCTGAAATACTAAACAACTTTTTCCAAAGCACTTTCACAGAGGAAGACCGCACAGCAGTTCCTTCTCTAACGAACGAAAAAATGGCTGACAACGTAATAAGTGTCCAAAGAATAGGAAAGCAACTCAAATCATTCAACAGAGGCAAGTCCACTGGACCTGAGGGGATACCAATTCGATTCTACACAGAGTACGCAAAAGAACTTGCCCCCTTCTAACAGCCGTGTACCGCAAGGGACGGAAGGTTCCAAATGATTGGAAAAGATCTCAGGTAGTTCCAGTTTTCTAGAAGGGTCGTCAAGCAGATGCGCAAAACATTAGACCTACATATCTGACATCGATCTGTTGTAGAATTTTAGAACATGATTTTTTGCTCGCGTATCATCACAGAATCTAATCTGCAGGAATCTTGTAGTGAAGTCGAAGTAGATACTCCGTGCGAATTGGTGTGGGTGGAGGTTATACTTAACAGCCGAATTAAGTTAATAAATGGCTCCTTCTACCGACCCCCAGACGATGATACAGTTGCGGAACAGTTCAGAGAAAGTTTGAGTCTCGTAACAAATAAATACCCCACTCATACGGTTATAGTTGGTGGGGACTTCAACCTACCCTCGGTATGTTGGCAAAAATACTTGTTCAAAACCGGTGGTAGGCAGAAAACGTCTTCCGAGATTGTCCTAAATGCATTCTCCGAAAATTATTTAGAGCAGTTAGTCCACGAACCCACGCGAATTGTAAATGGTTGCGAAAACACACTTGACCTCCTGGCCACAAACAATCCAGAGCTGATAGAGAGCATCATGACTGATACAGGGATTAGTGATCACAAGGTCATTGTAGCTAGGCTCAATACCATTTCTTCCAAACCCATCAGAAACAAACGCAAAATAATTTTATTTAAAAAAGCGGATAAAGTGCCACTAGAAGCCTTCCTAAAAGACAATTTCCATTCCTTCCGAACTGACTATGCGAATGTAGACGAGATGTGGCTCAAATTCAAAGATATAGTAGCAACAGCAATTGAGAGATTCATACCTCATAAATTGGTAAGAGATGGAACGGATCCCCCGTGGTACACAAAAAAGGTCCGAACGCTGTTGCAGAGGCAACGGAAAAAGCATGCGAAGTTCAGAAGAACGCGAAATCCCGAAGATGGGCTAAAATTTACAGACGCGCGAAATTTGGCACGTACTTCGATGCGAGATGCCTTTAATAGGTTCCACAACGAAACATTGTCTCGAAATTTGGTAGAAAATCCGAAGAAATTCTGGTCGTATGTAAAATACCCAAGCGGCAAGACGCAGTCAATACCTTCGCTGCGCAGTGCCGATGGTACTGTTATCGACGACTGTGCCGCTAAAGCGGAGTTATTGAACGCAGTTTTCCGAAATTCCTTCACCAGGGAAGACGAATGGAATATTCCAGAATTTGAAACACGAACATCTGCTAGCATGAGTTTCTTAGAAGTAGATACCTTAGGGGTTGCGAAGCAACTCAAATCGCTTAATACGGGCAAGTCTTCAGGTCCAGATTGTATACCGATTAGGTTCCTTTCAGATTACGCTGATACTATAGCTCCCTACTTAGCACTCATATACAACCGCTCGCTCACCGATAGATCTGTACCTACAGATTGGAAAATTGCACAGGTCGCACCAGTGTTTAAGAAGGGTAGTAGGAGTAATCCATTTAACTACAGACCTATATCATTGACGTCGGTTTGCAGTAGGGTTTTGGAGCATATACTGTATTCAAACATTATGAACCACCTCGAAGGGAACGATCTATTGACACGTAATCAGCATGGCTTCAGAAAACATCGCTCTTGTGCAACGCAGATAGCTCTTTATTCTCACGAAGTAATGGCCGCTATCGACAGGGGATCTCAAGTTGATTCCGTATTTCTAGATTTCCGGAAAGCTTTTGACACCGTTCCTCACAAGCGACTTCTAATCAAGCTGCGGAGCTATGGGGTATCGTCTCAGTTGTGCGACTGGATTCGTGATTTCCTGTCAGGAAGGTCGCAGTTCGTAGTAATAGACGGCAAATCATCGAGTAAAACTGAAGTGATATCAGGTGTTCCCCAGGGAAGTGTCCTGGGACCTCTACTGTTCCTGATCTATATAAATGACCTGGGTGACAATCTGAGCAGTTCTCTTAGATTGTTCGCAGATGATGCTGTAATTTACCGTCTAGTAAGGTCATCCGGACACCAGTATCAGCTGCAAAGCGATTTAGAAAAGATTGCTGTATGGTGTGTCAGGTGGCAGTTGACGCTAAATAACGAAAAGTGTGAGATGATCCACATGAGTTCCAAAAGAAATCCGTTGGAATTCGATTACTCGATAAATAGTACAATTCTCAAGGCTGTCAATTTAACTAAGTACCTGGGTGTTAAAATTACGAACAACTTCAGTTGGAAGGACCACATAGATAATATTGTCGGGAAGGCGAGCCAAAGGTTGCGTTTCATTGGCAGGACACTTAGCAGATGCAACAAGTCCACTAAAGAGACAGGTTACACTACACTCGTTCGTCCTCTGTTAGAATATTGCTGCGCGGTGTGGGATCCTTACCAGTTGGGATTGACGGAGGACATCGAAAGGGTGCAAAAAAGGGCAGCTCGTTTTGTATTATCGCGTTATAGGGGAGAGAGTGTGGCAGATATGGTAAGCGAGTTGGGATGGAAGTCATTACAGCATAGACGTTTTTCGTCGCGGCGAGACCTTCTTACGAAATTTCTATCACCAACTTTCTCTTCCGAATGCGAAAATATTTTGTTGAGCCCAACCTACATAGGTAGGAATGATCATCAAAATAAATAAGAGAAATCAGAGCTCGAACAGAAAGGTTTAGGTGTTCGTTTTTCACGCTCGCTGTTCGGGAGTGGAATAGTAGAGAGATAGTATGATTGTGGTTCGATGAACCCTCTGCCAAGCACTTAAATGTGAATTGCAGAGTAGTCATGTAGATGTATATGTAGATGAATCGACATGGATTCCGCAAACAGCGATCGTGCGAGACCCATCCCACTTTATTTGTTCATGAGACCTAGAAAATATTAGATACAGGCTCCCAGGTAGATGCCATTTTCCTTGACTTCCGGAAGGCGTTCGATACAGTTCCGCATTGTCGCCTGATAAACAAAGTAGGAGACTACGGAATATCAGACCAGCTGTGTGGCTGGATTGAAAAGATTTTAGCAAACAGAACACAGCATGTAGTTCTCAATGGAGAGACGATTACAGACGTTAAAGTAACCTGTGGCGCCGGCCGCGGTGGTTTCGCGGTTCTAGGCGCGCAGTCCGGAACCGTGCGACTACTACGGTCGCAAGTTCGAGTCCTGCCTCGGGCATGGATGTGTGTGATGTCCTTAGGTTAGTTATATTTAAGTAGTTCTAAGTTCTAGGGGACTGATGACCATAGCTGTTAAGTCCCATAGTGCTCAGACCCATTTGAACCATTTTTTTAACCTCTGGCGTCCCACAGGGGAGTGTTATGGGACCACTGCTTTTCACATTATATGTAAATGATCTAGTAGATAGAGTCGGAAGCTCCATGCGGCTTTTCGTGGATGATCCTGTAGTATACAGAGTAGTTGCAGCCTTATAAAATTGCATAGAAATGCAGGAAGATCTGCAGCGGATAAGCACTTGGTGCAGGGAGTGGCAAATAACCCTTAAAATAGACAAATGTAATGTATTGCGGCTACATAAAAAGAAGGATGCTTTCTTGTTAGATTATATGATAGCGGAACAAACACCGGTAGCAGTTACTTCTGCAAAATATCTGGGATTATGCCTAACGTAGGATTTGAAGTGGAATGATCATCTAAAATTAATTGTTGGTATGGGTGCTCCCAGTTTGAGATTTATTAGGAGAGTCCTTAGAAAATGTAGTCAATCAAGAAAGGAGGTGGCTTACAAAACGCTTGTTCGAGCTCTACTTGCGTATTGCTCGTCAGTGTGGGATCCGTATCAGGTCGGGTTGACCGAGGAGATATCCACAGAAGAGCGGCGCGTTTCCTCACAGGGTTATTTGGTTAGAGTGATAGCGTAAATGAGATTTTTAGCAAACTCAAGTGGCAGACTCTGCAAGAGAGGCGCTCTGCATCGTGGTGTAGCTTGCTGTCCAGGTTTCGAGAAGGTGCGTTTCTGGATGAGGTATCGAATATATTGCTTCCGCCTACTTATACCTCCCGAGGAGGTCACGAATGTAAAATTAGAGAGATTTGAGTGCGCACAGAGACTTTCCGGCAGTCGTTCTTCCCGCGAACCATACGTGACTAGAACAGGAAAGGGAAGGAATGACAGTGGCACGTAAATTGCCCTCCGCCAGACACCGTTGGGTGGTCTGCGGAGTATAAATGTAGATGTAGAAACAATGCAAAATTCAAGATGGAATAAGACGATATTATGAGAAGGATAGACTGCTACTCATCGTATAGTGCTGGTGCTGAGTCGCAGACAGGCACAACGAAATGACTGCTAAACAAATAAGTTTTCTGCACACTTCCTGGTCTATATGAATGATGCAGATGATAATCTTAGCAGCCCTCTTAGACCGTTTGCAGCGGACACTGCCATTTACCGTCTTTGCAAAGTCATCATGCCGTAAACTTGCTCGTTTAGTAGTCATTTTACTGTCTCCGTCTGCAGCTCCACATCTCCACTACACAGGATGCGCCGAAACGTTGTACACACTCTCTGAAACCGAATACCGTTTTGATTAAAGGAGATAGAAATACAATATTTGTCGGGTAATAATTCAGGAGGCAGTGAAAAACATAACAGTGCTTTCTTTTCTTTCAGGATTGTAAACAAACAGAATGCAGTCGTTTGATCTACGGGAACTGGTGCTAAAGTGGTATTGGAAAACAGAGAACGTGAGTGAGGTACGACGACGTTCCAGGGTTGCCACCAACAAGTGTAACAATTACAGGAATCTGGGTTAAGTTCGACGTCGAAGGGAAGGTGCAAGATATGAAGAAGGGACGTTGCGGAAGCAAGAGACGTTCAACAGATAATGAAAGTGTTGATGCAGTGATACAGGAGTACACACAATCCCAGAAGAAATCTGTGAGCTAATGTTCTCGTGAGAATGCGATCTCCAAAAACAGAGTTCATAGAAATTAGCAGGAGCAGAAATTTAAGCCTTACCTTCTAATATCTTTCCGTGCTCTTAACGAGGATGAACGCGATAGAGGAAGTGAATTTTGTGAATGGTTTATTAACGTATGTGGAGAAGAGCAGCGTTTCAAGATGTAATTCTTTGATCGGATGACCTTACCGTACACCACAGCATCAACAGCAAACAACCGTAGATAGCTGCCCAACCTATCCGCCAAATCATTTGTGTATATAGAGAACAACAGCGGCCCCATCACACTTCCCTGCGGCAATCCTGAGGATATCCTTGGCTCAGATGTACACTCGCCGTCGAGGACAATATACTTCACTAATAGACTTCAGCGGGGCAACGTGTCAAATGTTTTCCTGGAATCATGAAATATGGAATGTTGCTGTTGTCCTTCATCGATTGGTCTCAGTGTAACACATGAGAAAACGGCAAGCTGAGTTTCGCACTTCTAAAACCATTTAATTCGTGGACAGGAATTTCCTAGTCTCAAGAAACTTTAATATATTCGAACTGAGAATGTTCTCAAGGTTTCTGCAGTTTGGTCTGTGGTTTGAGAATCCGTTCTTTTACTTTTCTTATATACTGGAGTCATGTGTGCCCTTTTCCCGTCACTTGGGACTTTACGCTCGACGATAGATTCACGACAAATGCAAGCTAGGTAAGGGGCCAGTTCCGTAGAGTACTATTTGTAAAACCGAACTTGGATTTCATCTTCGTACGTAGCCGTTTTGCGATATCTACAAAAGTCTGTTCTCGGTGCACATTTTTGCGTCGATTTTGTGGGCGAGGAAAAATGTCGCTTGCTTCAGCACATCGTTATTTTGTTAGAATTTTTTTTTTTTTTTTTTTTTTTTTTTTTTTTTTTTTTGCTATCGCATACAGGGTGAGTCACCGCTCGATATACACTCCTGGAAATGGAAAAAAGAACAAATTGACACCGGTGTGTCAGACCCACCATACTTGCTCTGGACACTGCGAGAGGGCTGTACAAGCAATGATCACAAGCACGGCACAGCTGACACACCAGGAACCGCGGTGTTGGCCGTCGAATGGCGCTAGCTGCGCAGCATTTGTGCACCGCCGCCGTCAGTGTCAGCCAGTTTGCCGTGGCATACGGAGCTTCATCGCAATCTTTAACACTGGTAGCATGCCGCGACAACGTGGACGTGAACCGTATGTGCAGTTGACGGACTTTGGGCGAGGGCGTATAGTGGGCATGCGGGAGGCCGGGTGGACGTACCGCCGAATTGCTCAACACGTGGGGCGTGAGGTCTCCACAGTACATCGATGTCGTCGCCAGTGGTCGGCGGAAGGTGCACGTGCCCGTCGACCTGGGACCGGACCGCAGCGACGTACGGATGCACAACAAGACCGTAGGATCCTACGCAGTGCCGTAGGGGACCGCACCGCCACTTCCCAGCAAATTAGGGACACTGTTGCTCCTGGGGTATCGGCGAGGACCATTCGCAACCGTCTCCATGAAGCTGGGCTACGGTCCCGCACACCGTTAGGCCGTCTTCCGCTCACGCCCCAACATCGTGCAGCCCGCCTCCAGTGGTGTCGCGACAGGCGTGAATGGAGGGAAGAATGGAGACGTGTCGTCTTCAGCGATGAGAGCCGCTTCTGCCTTGGTGCCAATGATGGTCGTATGCGTGTTTGGCGCCATTCAGGTGAGCGCCACAATCAGGACTGCATACGACCGAGGCACACAGGGCCAACACCTGGCATCATGGTGTGGGGAGCGATCTCCTACACTGGCCGTACACCTATGGTGATCGTCGAGGGGACACTGAATAGTGCACGGTACATCCAAACCGTCATCGAACCCATCGTTCTACCATTCCTAGACCGGCAAGGGAACTTGCTGCTCCAACAGGACAATGTCCGTCCGCATGTATCCCGTGCCACCCAACGTGCTCTAGAAGGTGTAAGTCAACTACCCTGGCCAGCAAGATCTCCGAATCTGTCCCCCATTGAGCATGTTTGGGACTGGATGAAGCGTCGTCTCACGCGGTCTGCACGTCCAGCACGAACACTGGTTCAACTGAGGCGCCAGGTGGAAATGGCATGGCAAGCCGTTCCACAGCACTGCATCCAGCATCTCTACGATCGTCTGCATGGGAGAATAGCAGCCTGCTTTGCTGCGAAAGGTGGATATACGCTGTACTAGTGCCGACATTGTGCATGCTCTGTTGCTTGTGTCTATGTGCCTGTGGTTCTGTCACTGTGATCATGTGATGTATCTGACCCCAGGAATGTGTCAATAAAGTTTCCCCTTCCTGGGACAATGAATTCACGGTGTTCTTATTTCAATTTCCAGGAGTGTATTTCGTAAAACACATACAAATACTGACGAACCGATTCCACAGACCGTACGTGAGGAGAGGGGCTAGTGTAATTGTTTAATACAAACCATAAAAATGCACGGAAATATGTTTTTTAACACAAACCTACATTTTTTAAATGGAACCCCGTTAATTTTGTTAGCACATCTGAACATATAAACAAATACGTAATCAGTGCCGTTTGTTGCATTGTAAAATGTTAATTACATCCGGAGCTTTTGTAGCCTAAAATTTACGCTAGAAACCTCCGACGTTCAGTTGCGTCTTATAACAAACACGGGCAACGGTCGGCGAGCAGCAACTGCAAGGGTCATGTTTACGATGACGACCGTGTTTACGAGTGTGGCTGTAGTGCACTTTTGTCGTTTGGTCTAGCTGTCGCAGTGTCAGCATGTAGCGCTTGCTGCTATTGTTATTCTGCATTTGTCTCCTCACGCAGACCAACTGTAGTACACCGTGTTACCAGACGTCTGTGATAGTATAGTGTTGTAGGAACTGTGACCAAGGTGTAGTCGAACTCTGAAAAGGTGGAGATGATACTCATCTATAGCGAGTGCCGACGAAATGCAGCTGAAGCCTGCAGGGTGTATGCAGAACGGTACCCGGACAGAGCATCCAACGTGGCGCACATTACAAAACATCTACCGCCAACTGTATGCAGCAGGTATGGTCGTAGCAAGCAAACGGGTCCATAACAGGCCTGTCACAGGAGAAGCGGGTGCAGTTGGTGTGTTAGCTGCTGTTGGCATGAACCCACACATGAGTAAACGGGACGACATTGCGAGAGCCGGTGGACTGAGTGAAAGTAGTGTCATGCGCATACTGCATCGTCACCGCTTTCACCCGTTTCATGTGTCACTACATCAGAAATTACATGGTGATGACTTTAATCAAAGAGCGCAATTTTGTCAATGGGCATTAACAGAGAATGCGTTGCAGTTCTACCTGTTTACCGATGAAGCGGGTTTCACAAACCACGGGACAGTGAATCTACGGAACATGCATTACTGGTCCGTGGACAATCCTCGCTAGCTCAGACAGGTAGAGCGACAGCGACCGTGGACTGTAAATGCATGGTGCGGAATCATTGGCGACCACCTCATTGGTCCTCACTTCATTGCAGGGGCCCAGACAGCTGCAACATACATCGCGTTTCAACAGAATGATCTGCCAACGTTGCTCCAAACTGTCCCACTGGAAACGCATCGACATATGTGGTATCAGCATGTTGGTGCACCTGCACATTCCGCAATTAACACTAGGCTGATCCTTGACAGGATGTTCGACGGGCGTTTCATAGGACGTGGAGGACCCATAAATTGGCCAGCCCGTTCTCCTGATCTTACACCTCTGCACTTCTTTCTGTGGGGTACGTTAAAGGAAGATGTGTAGTGGGGTACGTTAAAGGAAGATGTGTACCGTGATGTGCATACAACCCCAGAGGATATGAAACAACGTATTGTGGCAGCCTGCGGCGACATTACACCAGATGTACTGCGGCGTGTACGACATTCATTACGCCACAGATTTCAGTTGTGTGCAGCAAATGATGGCCACCACATTAAACATTCGCCTGACATGTCGGGACACACTCTATTCCACTCAGTAATTGAAAACGGAAACCACGTGTGTACGTGTACCTCACCCCTCATGGTAATGTGCGTGTGGGTCAGTGAAATAGACCAATAAAAAGGTGTTAGCATGTGAACTTAATGTGCTGTTCCAGTCTCTTCTGTACATAAGGTCCATCGCCGTTCCCTTTGGATCCCTACGTAATTCGGTGCTCTCCGATACACACGATCGAAGAGCGGAGGAGTGGTACTCAAGCGTCGACTTTAGGTTACAATATCTCCGGATGTAATTAATATTTTACAATGTAACAAACGGCACTGATTACGTATTTGTTTATATGTTCAGATGTGCTAACGAAACTAACGGGGTTTTATTTAAAAAAACGTAGGTTTGTGTTAAAAAACATACTTCCGTGCATTTTTTTAATGGTTTGTATTAATCAATTACACTAGCCCCTCTCCTCACGTTCGGTCTGTAGAATCGATTCGTCAGTATTTGACGTGGTTTACGAAATATATCCAGCGGTAATGTTAGGTGATTAACCCTGTATATGCTGACAGAAAATATGTTAAAAGACTTTCGTTAAGGGTCTGACAGGAGGACGTCGGGTATTCCCATTGATGAGAAATGTGCAAGGTGTTCTTCCACCAGGTACCGTGGATACGTGGAGGGTTATCCACCTGGTGCATCGGTTACATGGAGCGTCCAATATGGACACAAAAATTATTTCTTGAAGACAAAAGTGTAATAAATAATATTATAACACGTGACTCAGCCTTACGTAACTTTTAGTTGAAAAAAAGTTACTTAAGTCACCTGTTATTCGTGCGTTGTGTGATTTAACGATCATCTCGCTCTCATTTATACAAACATCAAAAAAATATTCTATCACTTCGGTTCCGAGAGTTTCGGAACCTGTATAAAAAAAATGCTAATATAGACCTACATAAACATCGTTTCCGCTCTTTTTATTGCTCATGCAAACCACACGTAGCATATTGTGCCACCACACAGCGAGGCTTTCAGAGATGGTGGTCTTGTTAGCTATACACACAGGCGCCTCTAATACACAGTAGCACGTCCTCTTCCATTGATTCATGCTTTAAAGGAAATAATTCACAAGATGTGCATGATGGGAGCACGAATCGTGGTCCATGAAGACGAATGCCTTGCCAATATGCTGCCGATATGGTTGCACTAGCGGTCGGAGGATGGTATTCAGGCATCGTACAGCCGTTACGGCGCCTTCGATGACCACCAGCGGCTTACGTCGGCCCCACATAATGCCAACACATAACAGCACGGAACCTTCACCTTTCTGCACTCGCTGGATAGTGCCTTACCGGGTTGCCACCAAACACGTTTCCGACGATTGTCTGCTTGAAGGAATATGCGACACTCATCGGTGACGAGGACGTGATGCCAGTCCTGAGCGTACATTCGGCATGTTGTTGGGCCCCTCTGTACCGCACTGCATGGTGTCATGCTTGCAAAGATGGGCCTCGCTGTGGACGTGGGGAGTGAAGATGCGCATCTTGCAGCTTCTTGCACACAGTTTGAGTCGTAACACGACGTCCTGTGGCTGCACGAAGAGCATTAGTGAACATGGTGGCGTTGCTGTTAGGGTACCTCCGAGCCCTAATTCATAGGTAGCGGTCATCCACTGCAGTAGTAGCCCTTGGGCGGCCTGAGCGAGGCGTGTCATCGACAGTTCCTGTCTCTCTGTTTCTCCTCCATGTCCGAACAACATCGCTTTGGTTCACTCCGAGACGCCTGGTCACTACCCTTGTTGAGAGCCCTTCCTGGCGCAAAGTAACAATGCGCACGCGATCGAACTGGGGTATTGGCCGTCTAGGCACGGTTGAACTACAGACAACACGAGCCGTGTACCTCCTTCCTGGTGGAGTGACTCGAACTGATCAGCTGTCGGACCACTCCGTCTAATAGGCGCTGCTCATGCATGTTTGTTTACATCTTTGGGCGGGTTTAGTGACATCTCTGAACAGTCAAAGGGACTTTGTCTGTGATACAATATCCATAGTCAGCGTCTGTCTTCAGGAGTTCTGGGAACCAGGAAGATGCAAAACATTTTTTTGGTGTCTGTAGGTTTTTGGCGTATTGAGGAGAAAAAAGATTGTTTCATGGAGCACGCGCTAAGGAAAAGTTAAATTGGCAGAAGCAGGCAAATTCGTGAGGAAATACTCCACAAACAAATTATTGAGAATACTGTACGGAAAACTTAAGCAAATTTGTAAACCGCGACCTAGTAAGAGTGTCAGAATTATATTAAACTTATTACAAAATTGCTGACTTTTGAAACAAGTTTTGTGTTCGAACCATTTACCGTGACGTGGTAAAAGCAGCGATTTGTGGTGAACAGGGGAAACTCAAGGAGGGCTGATCACGAGAAATCCATGTGACATAACAGAGCCAACCTTCCATCTACCAGCCATGATTATGGGAATCTTGCTAGATCTACCTTTGGAGCTATTGTCAGCATGGAATATAACATTTCTGAATAAAACTCTAAAACCTGACGTAATCCATTCCCTGGGTCGGTTTATTGCAGTGCAGAAAGGACAAATATGAACCTAGCAGTTAATGCAGCGTGTATATCAGGTCTGTGAACGAGAAGGATGTGTGATTGTGAGTGTGTTAATATCAAATGCTACACTTATTCCCCACCTGTTGCGAATAGCTTTTACTTTTTGAGGCGGAAAGCCGATCGTCGGCGTAAACCACCAGTAGTGCACATTCCAGTTGACAGTATCCATATAGCATAAGAGACATAGGGAGGATGTAACCGTGTAGTGTGAATGCAGAAAACGTGTAATTTTAGGGTTAAGAGGAATGGAAGCAATAACGTAAGGTGTGATGGTTAAACTGCCAGAGACTCATACGTAAAGTAGCAATAAGCAGCATTTAAGTAAGATTGGATGCAGTTTCCACCTTGTATGGGCATCTAACATTTGCTTTGATTATAAAGTTAGTTTGTATTTTGTGCTAACGTGTAGTTACGAGTGTTTCGAGGCAGGATAGCCTGATGAAACAGAGAAGTCTGTGGTTCTGCGATGACAAGTGTAGCACACTAAGCAGGTTTCTTGATATTTTTCTAATGAAATTGAAAAATTATGATACCTTTGGACAGTTACATTTAGAATGACCAGTTTCAGTAAGCCATCTTAAGCCCTCTATCCAATGTGTTGGAGAGATCCAACCTTATGTGCAGTAGAAGTTGCTTCTAATTTTACATACACTACTGGCCATTTAAATTGCTTCACCACGAAGATGAAGTGCTACAGACGCGAAATATAAGCGACAAGAAGACGATGCTGTGATATGGTAATGATTTGCTTTTAAGAAGATTCACACAACGTTGCCGCCGGTGGCGACACCTACAACTTGCTGACATGAGGAAAGTTTCCAACCGATTTCTCATACACAAACAGCAGTTGACCGGCGTTGCCTGGTGAAACGTTGTTGTGATGCCTCGTGTAAGGAGGAGAAATGCGTACCATCACGTTTCCAATTTTGATAAAGGTAGCATTGTAGCCTATCGCGATTGTGGTTTATCGTATCGCAACAATGCTACTCGCGTTGGTGTAGATCCAGCGACTGTTTCCAGAATATCGAATCGGTGGGTTCAGGAGGGTAATATGGAACACCGTGTTGAATCCCAATGGCCTCGTATCACTAGTAGTCTAGGTGACAGGCATCTTATCCACGTGGCACTAACGGATCGTGCAGCCATGTCTCGATCCCTGAGTCAACAAATGGGGACGTTTGCAAGACAACAACCGTCTCCACGAACAGTTCCACGACGTTTGCAGCAGCAAGGACTATCAGCTCGGAGACCATGGCTGCGGTTACCCTTGACGCTGCATCACAGACAAGAACGCCTGCGATGGTGTACTCGACGACGAACCTGTGTGCACGAATGGCAAAACGTCACTTTTTCGGATGAATCCTGGTTCTGTTTAGAGCATCATGGTCACATACGTCTTTGGCAACATCGTGGTGAACGCACATTGGAAGCGTGTATTCATCATCGCCATACTGGCGTATCACCCAGCGTGATGGTATAGGATGCCATTGGTTACACGTCTCGGTCACCTCTTGTTCGCATTGACGTCACTTTGAACGGTGGACGTTACATTTCAGATGTATTTCGACCCATGGCTCTACCCTTCATTCGACCCCTCCGAAACGCTAGATTTCAGCAGGATAATGCACTACGAAATGTTGCAGGGCCTGCACAGGCCTTTCTGGATACAGAAAATGTTCAACTGCTGCCCTGTCCAGCACATTCTCCAGATCTCTTACCAACTGAAAACGTCTGCTCAATGGTGGCCGAGCAACTGGCTCGTCGCAATACGCCAGTCACTACTCTTGTTCAACTGTGATATCGTGTTGTAGCTGCATGGGCAGCTGTACCTGTACACGCCATCCAAGCTCTGTTTGACTCAATGACCCGGCGTATCAAGGCCGTCATTACGGCAAGAGGTGGTTGTTCTGGGTACTGATTTCTCAGAATATATGCACCCAAATTGCGCGAAAATGTAATCACATGTCAGTTCTAGTACAGTATATTCCTCCAATGAATACCAGTTTATCATCTGCATTTCCTCTTGGTGTAGCAATTTTAATGACCAGTAGTGTATATTGTTCAGCTGAATTTCCTCAACAGTCTTGTGAAAAATGGACTTACGTAAAATTTTGTAATGGAATTGTACATGGTCTCACACCCTTACAAGGACGATGGTGCTATTCTAGACAAGAAAGTCACATGGCACTGCCAGCAGAAGTCACCACTTCGTGGCCACAGACATGTCAATAGATCTATGCACTAACTCCATCCCCAGACTTGGTGCCTCGGTGCAGCTGCCCATCCCAGTTCATCTCCTGCAGTATGATCGACTCCTGCTCACAAGGCAGCAGGGTGCACACCTTGCCTACCAGCCATCTACCACCATGGCAGGATGGGCGTCTCATAATGGTGTGCGTCCACTGTCGTCACTATGCCACGTGTCACCCAGAGCTATAGTAAATATGCCATCATCCAGTACATGGCTGTTGCATGGAGATCGCGTGACTGGTTTATGTAACAAGGCTGCCAGCACCGGCTAGAGTAACTGTGTTGGCATCACGGCGGATGCAGGTTCCCAGCCCAGAAGAATTCAAGCAGCCCAGATGAACAATTTAAATTTGCTGCTGCCTTTCTCTTAAGCTTCCTGGTTTTATCTCGCATCCTACACCTGCTCGTGCCATCCTGCTTCTGAGATGCGCCATACTGCACTGGGGGCCCTACAATTACTAAAGGCACTTTCTCTGCTGAAGGAACACTTGAATGCATTGTTTGTGATGTTTCGTATCCACTCTCTGTACTTTTCAGCTACATACATAAGGTGATCTTCAGGACATATGTTCTAGACCTTTAGACATTGCCTTGAAATGATTCATTTTCAGTTGGTTAGGTTTTTATACAATACAGTATGCATCTGTACTAGACGTATAATTTCTACGAGGAGCTATACACCAACACTAATATGTTTTACTAGATCAGTTAAATATTTTGGTTGCAATTTATCTTGATTTTTATTATTCTTTTACGCTACGAGAGAAAGGGACCATAATCGCTTATTCCCTTGTAACACTCAGATCAGGTTATTGTCAATTTATGGGTAAAATTCCATACAAAGGTAAATGTTTTCTGGAGATTAGAGACAGCGGTCGGTCATAACATGCTATATACTCACAGTTTAAGGTCTCGATGTAGTGGCCGCTTTCATTGTGTATGGTACTACACTTCTTTATTGAATAATACATAATGTTGCATGACATGAAATAGTTCCCTGTTGTATGCGGTGATGAACGTCTGAAACTTCCTTTTTTGATTATTTTTCCACCTTCTGATAACGGAGGAAAAGGCAGTGGACAGGTTGCCACTCTTCAGTATTTGGTCTGTAAAAATGAAGGAAATATTAAAATAATGTTGGACACTATCAAACCGTAGCGAATGTGTGGCATTGGTTCTCTAGATGAGTCTACTCGTATTATGTAAGAACTAGTAACCTTCGCAGTGATCGAATCTTTAATGAAAAAAACTCACTTCTCAGAGACCCTAGTATTTCATGCATCTCAATTTTTGTAACGTCATATCTCTTGAACTACGTATCGTACATAAACATAAATTTGCAAGTACATTCAGTGACACGTATGGATACTGCCTACAAAACAACTTGTGAATAGAATTAGTGGTAAAGAACTAATATATTAGAACCTCGTGGGTAAGTCTGATAGTTTACTGCAACAATAGTGAAAGTGTAGCAAGAGATGTAGTGTCATTATTTGGTCCGAAGTTTCAGCTAGAAAATGTTTCGAAAAGTGTTGAAACTGTAAGAAGTTTGTTGTAAGTCGGTAAGTGCTCTCATTAGCAACTATTGGATGAACATAGTCTGGGTAATTTAGGCACTTCGATTTACGTTATCTCAAGATACTTTTACAGTTTCTAAGTTTAATACTTGGACTTTTGTGTTAAACCTTTAACTTAAGATTATACCTCTTAATGAGTAGATTATGGAAGCACTTTAATATTTAAATTCGGACAATAATTATATGTCATAATCAAAATACAACGTTAGACAGGCAAGCTGTGACTGGATGTCAGTACCCGCTTTGTAATGTAGATGGACCAGATATGATGTACATGGGTGAAGATGCTCGTTATAGTAATAAAGAAACAAGTAGGATTTTAGTATGTCAGGAAGGCAGTGGTTTGGGGGCTTGTTTTACGACGGAACAATTATTCTGATTCCAGAATGAGATTTTCACTCTGCTGCGGAGTGTGCGCTGATATGAAACCGAAGTACGACTCACGCCCGGTAGCTCAGATGGTAGAGCACTTGCCCACGAAAGGCAAAGGTCCCGAGTTCGAGTCTCGGTCGGGCACACAGTTTTAATCTGCCAGGAAGTTTCAATTATTCTGATGTGTAGATGTCCGGAATTCTTCTAATAGTCTGGAAGAGAAATACTGTTACATTGTTTTTCCAAAGCATATGTGGCCTTTGCAGATGAGAGAGAAGTGGAATTTGGCGATGTAGGTCTGTCAGATGGCCAGGGTCCACATGGATAGGATATTTAGCAGGTTGCTGCTACTGAAGCTTACTGAAGATGTTGAGTCATCGGTCTACTATCTGGCTTGGAACGGTCTGTCAAGATATTCCTCTCCTGCAACAACTTTCTTACCCCAGTGTAGCACATACACCCAACTTTCATAATGATTTGTTGAATGTATTCTAGTCTCTATTAATATAACATTTAAACACAGCATTTCCTCCCAATCTAGGGAGAAATTTTTTAAGGGGGATCGTAGCTTCTTCGAGTGTCCGAATAAACCCTGGTTCACTACTGACTGCAGCAAAATTCCGTTTGCACTTACTCCTGCACAGTGCCGTGACGTCATATGCTTTGAATACCCGAGGGCAATTTGCAGTTGTCGATTGACATCGACCGCTTTTGCTGCCATCTCTTTGTGGGAGACTGGTACGAAGTTTCAGCGAGAAAATGTTTCGAAAAGGTTTGGAACTGTAAGAAGTTCGTTGGAAGTCGTTAAGTTCATTAACGGGGTCTAAATTTCATTCAATGTCACGCCCTCCTCCCTCCTATTAAAATTCCTGGTGTGTTTTAGAATCTCTTTGCCCTCTCTGTATAGCCCGGAACGTTTTATTAATTGTGACATTTCCGGGTGTGAGATTATAGGTTTTATAATTCCTATCTCTGCTTACTATTACCATTTTGCCTTCTACGGTTCTGTCTAGTACTATGGTTTTTATTTCCCGACGTTCTGTGTTTTCCGTACATTTCTTTCTTCACTTATTCAGTGAGTTTTAAGGATAGACAGAGTTATTGTAGGTGTCTGAGGAGCACTGAAGAGTTAAGAGTTGGTGCAACGTAATGGAGGGAGATTTGAATGACAGAGCACTGTAAGACTGATCGCATGTCTTTTAAAGATGTTATTTGAGTGGTAAAATTTGGAAAGAGTGTATACCCAAGCCACATTTGCATAAGAAACAGTGGAGAGGTGTCACTGCCAAGTGAAATATAAACTGAGACTGGTGAAAATATGAAACTTCCTGGCAGATTAAAACTGTGTGCCGGACCAAGACTCGAAATCGGGACCTTTATAGCTCTACCAACTGAGCTACCCAAGCACGACTCACGCCCCTTCTTCACAGCTTTACTTCCGCCAGTACCTCGTCTCCTAGCTTCCAAACTTTACAGAAGCTCTCCTGCAGGAGACGAGGTACTGTCGGAAGTAAAGCTGTGAGGAAGGGGCGTAAGTCGTGCTCAATTGGTAGAGCACTTGCCCGCGAAAGGCAAAGGTCCCGAGTTCGAGTCTCGGTGTGGCACACAGTTATAAACTGCCAGGACATTTCGTGTCAGCGCACACTCCATTGCAGAGTGAAAATCTCGTTCTGTAGGTGGAAATATGTTAACCATGCAGCAGTTTATACAAAGGAACAGCTGCAGGAAATTAACAGAGGAACGCTAAGAAAGAGAGGGAAATTATTTAAAAAAATACCTACTCCTTTGTTGAAGTACATCACGCAGTAGTGACCGCTGTGCTGCGTGTGTTGAAGGTTTAGAGTGATAAGCCCTTTGTGACGTTCCGTGACGACCACCCTCGACGCGCTAGCAAAGGCTGGCGTGGCTGTTGGTGGTGGCTCGCAGGTGGGGCCGCGCCTGCCTGTCTGCGTGTAGCTCGCGTTTTGCGTGCTTTATGAGCCCCGCACGGCCAGCATCGGACAAAAGGAAAATGGGAAAACGAATGTCGACCAGCCACTGCTTCACATGTGTTAAAATGAAACAGAACAAAAACAAAAACAAAAAAAAGAGCAGGAAGTACTCTGGCTGCGTAGAAGAAATGATCGCCCTCTGTGGCCTGTTATCTGGGGGACCACCGCACATCACACAGCTGGCTGGCAATCGTGCGCACTCGTGGAACTGTCACGAAAAGCGGAGCTGCTATTTGCGTGACGTCGAGCGGCCGCCTGCGATCGTACGCAGATAGCACCGCTGCCGGCAAACACGGCGCCCGCCGCCAGGGGGCGCGGCGTTGTCTCCGCGCGGTGGCTCCTGCCGTGAACGAGGTTACGTTGCGTTGTCGCAGCGGAAACCAAACTCCTAGCTGCGCCTGGCTGCATCGACAGATTCTCGTTTGACTACCTCCATTTTTAGGCCACCACTTTTAGCACCAAGCTTTTACCTTTTAGGAACAACGGCATTTAACTCTGTAAGCTCTCGTTTGCAGGTATTCATTGATATGCGTCCCGTTTCGGTTGGTTGGTTGGTTTGTTAGTGGGATTGAAGGGACCAGACTACAAGGGCTATCGCTCCCTTTTTGCACGAACGTTAAACAAACAAATAACGAAGATGACAAGGGAGGACATAGGACCAGAAAGACCCAGACAGAGACCAGAAAAGAGGAATTAAAATCACACAGAGTGTGACAACGGTTGGCCGACCGTGAAAACAAAAAGGAAAGGCCAACCACCGGGTGACACACTAAAAACCACTATCTAAAACCGTAGGACAAAGGCAAGACACCAAAGAGAAAAAGGGCAAACACTTAGATCAAGCGATAAAAAACCCCTGCACGAATAAAACTCAAAACTAAATCTGCCATTGTAACGTCATCAGGAAGAGTATCTGGCAGCGCAAACGTCTTCCTGAGCGGAGCTAAAAGCGGACAGTCCAACAAGATGTGGACCACTGTCAAAGCTGACCCGCAGCAACATAAAGGTGGGTCGTCGCGGTGCGATAATTAACTGTGCGTCATCCAGGTGTGGCCAATGCGCAGCCGGCAGAGCGTAACAGCGTCCTTGAGAGAGACCCACTAGGAGGAGCGCCACGCACCGGTAGTCTCCTTGATGGCCCGAAGTTTGTTGGGTGAAGGCAGGGTGCGCCATTCATCACCCCAGGTACCAAGTACCTTCTGCCGCAAAACCTACCTGAGATCACTCTCCGAGAGGCCAATCTCCTAGGCCGGTGCACCGACAGCCTGTTTGGCCAGCGTGTCAACACGTTCGTTACCCAGGATGCCGACATGACCTGGGGTCCACAGAAAAACGACGTAGCGGACGCAACGTGCACGAGTATGGATGGGCTCCTGGATAGACATCACCAGACGACAGCGAGGAAAACACTGGCCTATAGCTCGTATACAGCTCAGGGAGTAACTAGAGATAACGGAGGACTCACCTGAGCAGAAGCGAATATACTCCAGGGTGCGAGAGATGGCTACCAGCTCAGCAGTGAAAACAGAGGAGCCAGCCGGCAATGTGTGTGACAAAATGGCGGCGGAGGGCCTCAGGAAGGACTGAGTCCACCGAGCCATGTGCCAAATCCAGCCGAAGCTATGGGCGAGGCAGGCACCAGGGAGATAGACGTCTATGGGCCCAGAAAACAGATGGGAGAGGGAAAAACTCAAGCCCAGAGAGAAGAGCCCGGACACGAACCGCGATCGTACACCCTGACCGGGGCCGCCATTCCGGAAGATGGACGACGGAGTCAGCCGTTTCGGTGTGTTAACAGCAAGACTGAAATTGGGAAACGACGGTGTCAAAAGAGGAACCTAACGTCAAAAAACTGTTGAAAACTATGTGGGGAATAAATCTGATTGTATGATATAGAGCACTTAATGATCTTCTCGTAAATTATAATTAAAGTAACATCAGCACGTTTACTCACTACACAGTTTCCAGACAACGTTTTGACATCCTGGTCCCCTGATATCTTTGTATTACAATGTGACTCTTGCTGTAACCCGAAACAATGCTGCAGAAATGGTCGCATGTACTTTTAAAAGCAATTCACCATATAACATAATGTCATCTCTAAACTTTCTGGATGTTAGGGAATGCAATCACTACAACACATTTTCAAGGATACTGAGACTACGGAACGTAAAATCGACGTATCTCCGATATACAGTATTAATTCTAAATTACGGATTGGCTCATTTTAAAGAGAATGTGGAAAGTATTAATCCAAAGACATTATGAAAAGGAAATTATCTCATGTTATTCAGTTGCAGAGACAGTAATAGAGCGGAATTTAAATCATAACGCCAGGAACGCAGTGTGACAATTCACAAGAAGAGTGTATTGTTTTTGGAATACACCGGTTCATCGCTTTGCAGGTTAATTAAAATTAATTCGGGAGTGGGACAAACTGCTGAATCCTGTTCCGGATTTTACGGTAACGTGATAATATAGAGAGAAACATTTTCATCCAGACACATTTATAGCCTGGCTCTTTCGAAATAAATATTCCGTCCTGATAATGCGATGGAATTCAGATCTGTCTTACGAAAGAATTCCTTTTTGGGATTACTTCCATAATCTGTATTCCAGGCTTCAAGTTCACCCCTGTAATTTCCGTAAGACGTTCTACCATTATCACTTCGAGTACATCACATTGAAGCCTTTTAATGAGACCAATTACACTGCTGGTGATTGAAACTGTTACGCCGTGAAGGTGACATGCTCCATTCTCAATTAGCTCTCCTGCAATTTGATCTTCGCCGAAATCCGTGTTATTTTTCAGGTGTTTGATTATCTACATCTACATCTACATCCATACTCCGCAAGCCACCTGACAGTGTGTGGCGGAGGGTACCCTGAGTACCCCTATCGGTTCTCCCTTCTATTCCAGTCTCGTATTGTTCGTGGAAATATTCATTTGAATCTCTATCTTGCTGTCTAAAGTGTCTGGTATCTCAAACGGAAAAGACTTTGTGGAGGCATCACAGTTTAGGTATTCTGCTGAGTATCCACCCATCGCCATTCTGCGTCATGGGCATTAGTGAAGATTTTCTTCCGTGTGTCTGTAGCAAATGTTTCTTTTGTCATATATTTGTGTGTTACTTTACTTACTTTTGGTATATTTGTCTTGTCCTGTGATCGATAAGTCCTCTTTAGCTTGTTCTATTAGTTCCTTGCAATATTTCCGTTTCTCCTTCCTAATATATTAGCAATTTCCTGCCTCATTCGGATAAACTTGTCTTTCAAATCCTGAGCCCTAACATTTTATAAGCACTACTTGCTGGCCAATCTTCTCTCTTCAGTTTCTTCTGCTAAACTTCACTGAACCGCACCTTACCTGATCTCTTCCATTTCCATAGGATTTCGAATGCTAACCTGTTTACTGTTTCCTTAATTTGAGACCAGTCTTGATAGGAATCAAGTGTTCTAGCTTTTCCTCAAATTTACTACTTAGATTTCTACTAGTACTGAACCGCATTTTCCTTTACTCTCTATCTCTTATAATCTGTTTATATCATAATAATTACCCCTCTCAGGTATTCCATACACCACTAATTTAGTGTTCTTCTTATTTATCTCCAGGAAGTGATCAATGTCATATCTGCTCCTCTGTATCTTTGATACTGTTTGCATATCGCTTCTGGATACGTACGTAGTGTATCTGATGTATTGCTTGCCGGCCTGGTGCCATTCACGTCCCTTTATGTAACTTTTGATGCTGAGACTATGTACTCACAAGGCAAACATTACAGTAAATTGCGAAGTTGATCAAATGCGTGCACTGTCATTGCTCTCTTGATGCAAGCTTCCACTAACCACCACCTGTCTGTAAATGTCTTCGTGACCAAATATGGCATTGATATCACCCAACATAACTTTAACACTACAGTTTCGCAACGAATTATACAATAGTCCAGTTCAGTGAAAAATTCCTCCTTTATGAATTCCTCCTTATCCTTGTAGGATGCAAATGGATTAATGAAGTATAAATCACTATTCTGAAAAGCGATTGTAATGTACAAGTTTCAGTTGTTGATGGACTTAAACTCTTTCAGTTCTTGTAATACATATAAACCAGTAAATAATTAATAGTGGTCGCCACAGTCTCCGTATAGTATATTTACATTGGATACCTCGATTAATCCTGTACCCTTCCATCTACGACAGCTAAAACTTTCAGCATGTAGTTTTCTAAATCCTTTTCATATTCTGCACACCTTCGTAGCCTCGCAGGCTCCTTACATTCCTGGATCCCTTCACAATGTGCAATTTCAGTTGAGAAAGTCCTGAATGTGATACGTTAGTAGAGAGTGCAGACAATGTATTTTTTGTGTGATATTGGGAAGGTAGCCCTCTGCACAACATAGTGGACCAGTGGATTTTTGGATGCCCATCCTAGAGACGTTGACTTGTCAACAGCTATCGGCCTCTCCTGGCCATGTTACTTTTGGTCCATCGGTAAATATAATCTCTCTGATTCATACATCACATTAAATGTCCTCTCTGTGTGTAATATTTAATTTACTAAGGCTGCAATCGTGTAATATCTAACAGAGTGACGATGAAATAAAGCTTTTGACAGTAGGGGACTTCTTCTGTCTGATTTATACTCCACAGCAAATTTCCAGGCAGCAGTATTATAATAATTTACAGGGGGAATGAAAGAAGAGCTTTTCGCAGTACCTGACACCAAATCTCTGACTAACATGCCGCAATTCATTCTGACGCTAAAATATTATTATATATTACGGAGTTACTGAAAGGAATACAGTTTGCTTCCAAGTTTTCACTATATAATGGCAGAATATAAAAACATTTTTAGATACAAGATCAATTTAATACCCTACGATGGCTGAGTTTCATAGCAGACGAGTTTTGACATTGGAATAAAATAGTTTAGTTTGATGATTCTCATCGATAAGTCCACTTTATGCTGTAAACAATATGAGTGGTAGTACTCATGTTGAGCATTTCAACGCTGTACCAAAAATTAATATATATCTTGATAACTTTATAGTGCGGTGCTAAGAACGAACTACGATCGTCGACTAACTTATAATTATTTCACTAGTGCCTATAACTGATTGGCATGTGTTTCAATAAATTGTAGAGACAATTTAGTTACGGAAATATCTAATTTTGAGGTGCATGGTCCCTGCAAAATGTTACAAATCAATCCAATTTCGATTGTTTGGAACTACTGCTTAATTTTAAATTTCTATCAATATTATCAATATGCAAAATGTGTATTTTTTAATATCTATATTAGTATTTAATTATGATTGTAGTGTCACACATGTTTTGTGCTCGAAACCTTGCATATTTTGAGAAAAAACGTAACATAATTTTGCTACAAAGATAAATTTTCAATTGCTATTAGAGACCTGCTACAATAATTATGTTTTAATGACAAGGAGCCGGCATAATTTTTGTGCTTGACAACTGATAAATAATTTGTTTGTGGCAAATATTTTACTTTAGAGATATCGAGTTTCCAAATCTGTCATGTATCTTGTTGCATCATCGCTGTTGGCATTACATCTCTATCTTCCTCTGCCACCATCTTCGGTTCTATTCTGATTTGTGAAAACACAGCACAGTTTCTCCTTGTCTATTAGAAAAATATGCAATTTAAATGACACACCCCAATAAAAACTTGTCAAAATACCTTTTTCCATCCTTCATGTAAACATGTTTTGGGAGGTATATATATATATATATATATATATATATATATATATATATATATATATATATATATATATATTGTGTGTATGTGCGTGTTTTCGTGGTTTTAAATCAAGTACATTGATTATTTTTGTGTTATACACTAGCTTATTATAGGAAATAGTCTATAGTGGTTTTAGAGAGCCTTAGCACCATAATTTCAATTGGGAAATTTAGGTGCTTCACCTGTTATTTCTGTTACACATAGCTCAGACTCGGACATGCATTTGTCGTAAATGACTGTTACAGCTAGTTAACACAGTCGATTATCTTCTCCTTCTAAACTGGTGATCGATAGGGTGAAAATTACATGAAAGTTAATGAAAACATAAGCAGTAATACTTAGTGCTGTGCACCAGCAATACCATTCCTGAGACTGAAATGGCAACACCGTATATGGAAGTTTGACTTGGAATACCCTTTGTAGTATTTGATAAACATCATAGAACAAATTAGCTATGAAATATTTAATATGAAGAGCTGTTGTGGCCGAAAATTAACTGCTCAGTAAGTTATTCCTTATCGACATATGCTTTACATTTATTTCAGCACCATGTAGATAGTAACGATACATCATTTGAGTGTTCACAATCATATTATAGGCGCTTATTTGGTGGATATATATTTGTGTGTGTGTGTGTGTGTGTGTGTGTGTGTCTGCGTTGATGTATTTTGGATGTGTAAATACTGCAAGGTCCAACCTTACCATAATTTTTTGATAACAAATTTTGAACATTGTGCAATAATTCAGATCAACAGATCAGTCGCAGCCTTTTGAGCAAGGTCGGTATGGCTGCTCTGGGGTTATATTGTGACTAGCTGTTTCATTTTACTGGCCATTAAAGCATAACACTGTGATTGGTTGTTTTGTTTTAATGGTTGCCATTATTCCAAGAAATTAGTGAGTTCTACCGGAATGTCAGCATAATAAGAAGGGTAGGGTTGTTAAGTGAGAGAGTTATCTTCAGTATGGGTGGCAGAGCTTATAGTGATGCGTTGGGGACTGGTCTGGGTACGTGACGATCCACAGGTGAGCAAAATAGTTTTGAGGCGTTGTATCAATACAGTGGTTTGGAATTGTCTTAAATATACTACTTTTCCACCATATGTCCGTCACGTCTCTCTAGAGTGATCAAGGTGACACAAATCTGAAACCATAGCAGTGGTCTTAGTCTACTTCCTAAACTATAAATCATGTAATTCTGTGTGATGTATACACCATTTCAGTCTGTTCTGTCAGAAATGTCTAAGTAATATATCCGAACTACAATATACGTAGATATATGGCTGTGTCTTTCGCAGAAATTAACGTAACAGGAGTGTAGAAAAGGATCGATCATTCGTGACAGTCTCAGCATATTTTGGAGAAAACGTAATTCCTAAGCAGTTCAAAAACCCGATAAAGAGGTCCGCATAGTGCAATTCACTAAAACGATTATCATGAAGATAGTTATTAGTACTTGCTGTGATGCTCGAAAATCAATATTTTCCATTGATACGTTATGGCAAAAGAAAAGTTATCTTTCTGTTTAACTGTTTATGAGAAAAATTCTATTTTTATTAATTTTCAGTGTAAGTCTCGTTGTATCTCACTTTCTTTGTTCTGCCAGGTACTCTGTGAAAACATGCGAGTTGCTTAAGGTGGTAGCACTGTATCTCATCACCTGCTGTGCTATGGAACAGACATGACTCTTTGCTATTATGGATTGGAGGAGAAGGTGAGACTGTCGTGAATTCTGAAAGTTTTGCAGCAACTGGTTTTGGTTAGAAGACAAAATTTAGTTTGGAGATGCCATAAAGTGTTGTTGATCAGGTACATGGAGTGCGAAACTCTAAGCAAATGTAAGTAGCCACTCGTCAGTATACAATCATCTGTTACATATATCACGGCAGATGACGTTTCACTGTGTCTGCATAACGCTGTTGATTACATGCCTAGATTGATTATTACTAGTCTTCATAGCCTAGGTCACTAACGCGCGCTCGACCCAGTGGTAAGCCGGTTCGAATTCTGGTGGTGGATGAAATTTTCACTAAAATTATTCGGATGGCAAGCGGTGTAAAGACGGTGTAAAGTTCCTCGTCGTCAGTCTTTGTGTCAAAGTGCTGAATTAAATTCCAAACCTTTAGCAGTGTCCCACAAAGTGAGGGCACGTGAGACTGTTGACGGTGATACGTTCACCGGATGTGAACAGTAAATTCGGTGTCGCCCTTTATGCTTTCCGAGAGGAGCAGCGTACGTCTTAGCACCGAGTTTCATCCTCTCCACTCTCTCATCACTGACATACAATACAGAAGTAACATTACACTATACACGCATCCACTATTGTTATTTACGCTCTACAAAGACATACAACAGAACTGCCAAATACCTGCAAGGAAAAAGACCAGTGTCCGCAAGCGAAAGACGCCGTTTCCTACTTTTGACTGATCCCACCCCTTGAGTTTTCACAGCCAACAATGCTATACATATTCCTCTACCGGTAGTAGATTATTGGGCGGAAGCTCTTGTCGGTAGTTTCATGTATTCTGAGGCCTTGGACAGTGTCGGTACGGTACTAGTGAGACGTACACATGATGGTTTGATAGACTGCTGAAATGAAAATCCTGATATCTGTAGTGGGATATAATGATGCAGATGAATAGTTTGATTGGAATGTAACAAAATCGGATGCGATTATTGTATATGATCAATGAATATCGTCTGTTGGTCATCGCTCTCCAGTTCTGAACTGGAAAATGCCCTTAGCAGGTGGCTGCTTATTGACTATAAATTCTTCTTCTCGTCGTACCGCGTTCTGTGTATATTAGATCTCTTAATTCAGTGGACGTAGTGTGATTGTATAAGTTTAATTAAGAACCTTTCTCGTATCAGACTCCATGAAAGGGTACAGTACCGCCCAACATTGAAAATAGATACAACATTCTTTGTTGTCAGAACAACATATTTATTTTGTAATAATAACTCAGTTTCACTTAATACCCTGAAGCCGGATACCAGTGTAGGAAAGAAGGACAATTTATTTATTTAATTGATCACATGTGCACTCCTACCAAAATAAATCCCTACATCCAATTTGGTGAGATCTGTGAAAAGAATGAATGTATGGTCGTCTGCTAACCGCAAATAGTGAATGTGCAATATATGACCATCTTTGAGATGAAATTTACCTGAGCTCTGAGAGTCGGAAATATGGCTGACAAATACGGTAGGATGGTGCTCCGCCACCTTTGCGGAGGTGTGAGACGACCCGAAGAACGGCCATGTTTCAGCACTCTGATGCTGTATCTTGTGTTGGTAAGACCTGTCTTAGGTGTGCTCCGTAAAGACAAAAGAGCGGAGAGAATAGTATGCATGTGGAATACTTAAGAGTAATTTGGAATAATTATTTCTCTATTTCAGGAACTTCTGGGGGGAGAATTAAATGACAGGCAGGTAATATTACGGGGATCGTAGTAATCTTTGGAAGTGACCAATGGTCACAATGAAACCACGTGTAGCAATAAGTTTAAATACTTGCGGGTGCTAGAACTAAGTTGAAATGCTTGCGAGTGCTATAGTTAAGCTGAATTATTGGCGTGTGTTCTATAAGTTGGAACTATTTAAGAAATGTCGTGTGCAGGACTTGAAATTGGAGACGAGCACTTCCACGTGGGAGTACTCTGTGAGTCTCAATCTGTGTATGAGACAAAGGATAAAGAGTACTCATCCAAGGTATGAGTTGAGGAATCGCGTGTGTGAGGAATATGATCTTTATATTAGTTTGCGTTTTATGTTTCCGTGTGACGCTAGATTCAAACTCTAATACTCTGAGAGAGAAGTGAGGTGAGTCAGCCGTCTATCCAGCAACGCCACTTGGCTTGCATTGCACAGGAAGACCTGCATATGTCCTCCAGAGTTCGTAGTAGGAAAGAAAAAGTACGAAATGTGGTAGTGTCGCGTGAAACTGGGATGAATACTAATTGAAGTGGGAAAGCTGAAAGTGAAGGAATTCTAACGTTCTGACTATTCTCTGTGATATATTCTATGTTGCCACTGTGATGTATTTCATGTAGTTTAAGTTGTGTGGTTTGCATGGGAGAGTAGCAAGATAGGTTCAGAGGCAGTGGGTTGTGCATGTTCCTTTTTGTACCGCTCGGTCTGTAGTAAATTTCCGTGATGATGGGTGTGAGAGTCGAAGTGTGAGATATAGCAAAAGATCCACTATCCTATCTGTAAAGTGCACTGTAGCGTTACGAGACCATAAGAAAGAGAATTACCAATATAAAGCCACTCCCACTGGGCAGAGATTCTAAATTCATATTCAGTGCGATGGCCACGTGTTGATCAAAGCCGTTGGGTAAGATAGAAAATGTGGTATTGCCAGAGCGTAGTGAACAATCAGAGTTGTGTAAATTCCTAATAGTCAGATGTGCATTATCCCTTTCCGTTGCGTAATATTCAAACAGAAGAATAATGTTTAGCTTAATTGTGGGTACTAGAGTTCATAATCAGTCATTGATGTTTCTCGAGAAATAAGAATAAATTCATTCGCTTGGCAGACCACTCGTCTTGCGGGCCTGACCTGCTTGATGTCACAGTATGAGCAAGGCATGTAGGTGCCTCTCAACCAAACACCAGCGCACGCACAAAAAAAATACGACAGTAAAGTCATCTGAAAGCAGCTATAAACAGATAACATAAAAATAACATACTTAGTAGCTTCCAGAAATATCGGGGAGCTTTGCGACAGCGTTACTAAGCGGCAATTGCTGTAGTGGAGATCAGTTACATTACAGCCAGGAATCAATTCTGTTCCTCCCTTAGCTCTTCGCGTTTCAAGCGAGAACGGCCCCTTCAAACTTTACTCCATCTGCAAAGGCGCATCGTCGGTGAAAAGCGGCACTTGGAAATCCTCGCATCAGTGCAGTTTCAGATTTCTCATTTCAAGTGCGGCAGACTTCTTCCCCATCCCAATTTTTGCCTGCTGTGGCTCTCAATCAATGCTCGTAGACTACCCGCATTCACGAGTTTCTACCCTTCATTAACCTCCTGCGACAATGTCTCTCTTTTCTGTTTTGTTTTTGTCATTTTCGATTATCAAAGACGTGGTTCCTGTCCACATGGTGCGTTTAGCTTAAAAACTAAAACATAAAATGAAAAAAAATAAATACTCAATATATAAGAACGTAAGCTTCCGCGGCCGGTGTCATAGTGATTGAAATTCTTCTCTGTATAATGCCGCGTCACTACTAAAAACTAACAACAATAATAAACTAAAACCGACGTTTCGACCGAATTGCAACGGCCTTCCTCAGGGCACGATTCAATATGACTGCACAAGACTACGCAAACATTAGTAGCAAAACTTAGAAATGTAATATTTTAGTTATCACATATCACAAAACTTTGATGGTTAGCTATTCTGGTTCATTGGGTGACTAATACTGAACGATGATCCAAACGAATATTTCAGGGGCTTGAAAATAGAAAAAATTGTTACTGCAAAGGCGTTCAATAAGTTTTGCAACACTTCATTTCTGAGAGAATTTGAGTTTCATTCAGGTTCCCAATAGGCCATATTATTCCCCACTCTACGGATTACACAACCCTATTTTTCAATATAATCTCCATTCAATGTGAAGACCTTGCGCCCCCATAATTGAACGGCCTGTATGGCCGCCCGGTACCACTCTACCGGTCGAGATCGGAGCCATCAGCTTACTGCAGCAATAACCTCCACATCATTCAAGTAATGCTCTCCGCGTAGTACATTACAGTACCATCCTTACGTGTGGCATTTGTAGCGAGAAGGAAGCGACTCTGCCTTCCTTCTCTGGTTTCCTTTTTACTAACCTGGTGCCTTACTGCTTGGGTTGTCCCTCGTCGCACTAGTAGCGCTCAGGTGCCAGGTTCAATGTAGGTTTGTGCTCCTGCTGAAATGAGGTGTGTCGGGATGCCAGTTGTTAAAGGTTAACAAAGTTTTGTAACATAGTCGTTTTAATGAAGAAGACCTTAAAACACACGTCAAAGACTTTCCAATATGTCAGCTCTTGGCTGCGTCGTTACACTCAACACTTCACAACACCGTTATCACTCTCAGTACTCTTTACCGATACTGCCCACGACGTGTGGCGTTCACTGTTCATTAATACCGTTCACTTTAATTTTATATCTTGTTTATCACCTCTATATTTTTGATCAGCGGTGCATTCTGCTACTACCACTGTCTACACGCGACCACCCTTTTGAAGCCGCCTCCGGATACTCGCCCGTGCGTTTTGAGTGGCGCCTTGCTACTAACTTCGCACCGTCTTCCCGACACACAATAGAGACCCTAACCTCTCCCTCAGCCAATAGGGATACTCCACTCGTCTCGTGTACATATAGATATCAAAACTCTCAGCCAATGGACGTTCAGATCGCTGTTGCCAGGCGGATGCGACGTCACGTTTGGGACAGTGTGATGGATGTTTGTCACGGAACACTTTCTCAGATTGTAATATCCTACTTCCGAACAGTCGGATCTTGTCCCTAGTGAGGTTGCACAACATTGCCTCTCATGACGTAATATTAATGCTCCTCGCTGACGCATAATTGTCAGATGGACATGTATCCAGGGTGCTACAGAGCATTCCCCAGCGTTTAGATCTCGCAAAGGTTCTTAAGTGTGCGTAATAATTAGCATAAACACGTAAAGGGAATGTACGTATGCATTACACATACCCCCTTCTTTTATTTCCAAAATTCAATATCCCCGAGAACCTTGTTTAATTTTGAAATATTCTCGGTTGCGTGTCTCTTATCCTCGGTTTACATCTTTGTTCATTTGTATTACTTAATCTGGCACATACTCTAGTGTCATTGCTTATCGATTACTGTTCTCATTATTACATTATCCTTAACATGATATAACTATACATATATACAGGGTGATCCATTAACAGTGACAGGGCCAAATATCTCACGAAATAAGCGTCAAACGAAAAAACTACAAAGAACTAAACTTGTCTAGCTTGAAGGGGGAAACCAGACGGCGCTATGGTTGGCCCGCTAAATTGCGCTGCCATAGGTCAAACGGATATCAACTGCGTTTTCTTAAATGGGAACCCTCATTTTCTATTACATATTCGTGTAGTACGTAAAGAAATATGAATGTTTTGGTTGGACCACTTTCTTCGCTTTGTGATAGATGGCGCTGTAATAAGTCACAAACGTATAATTAAGTGCGGACGCTATATGCTTCATAATACATTACCCGTGTGAAAATGGACCGTTTACCAATTGCGGAAAAGGTCTATATCGTGTTGATGTATGGCAATTGTGATCAAAATGCCCGACGGGCGTGTGCTATGTATGCTGCTCGGTATCCTGAACGACATCAACCAAGTGTCCGGACCCTTCGCCAGATGGTTACGTTATTTAAGGAAACAAGAAGTGTTAAGCCACATGTGAAACGTCAACCACGACCTGCAACAAATGATGATGCCGATGTAGGGGTTTTAGCTTCTGTCGCGGTTAATCCGCACATCACTAGCAGACAAATTGCGCAAGAATCGGCGATCGTAAAAACGTCGGTGTTGAGAATGCTACATCAAAATCGATTGCACCCGTAACATATTTCTATGCACCAGGAATTACTTGGCGACGACTCTGAAAGTCGTGTACAGTTACGCCACTGGGCACAAGAGAAATTACGGGACGGTGACAGATTTCCTGCACGCGTTGCATTTAGCAACGAAGCGTCATTTACAGCGGTAACGTAAACTGGCATAATATGTAGTATTAGACAACGGAAAATCCACGATGGCTGTGACAAGTGGAACATCAGCGACGTTGGCGGGTTAATGTAAGGTGCGGCATTATGGGAAGAAGGATAATTGGCCCCCATTTTATCGATGGCGATCTGAATGGTGCAATGTATGCTGATTTCCTACGTAATTTTCTACCGATGTTACTACAACATGTTTCACTGCATGACAGAATGGCGATGTACTTCCAAGATGGTGGGTGTCCAGCACATAGCTCGGGTGCGGTTTAAGCGGTATTGAATAGCATATCTGACGACAGGTGAATTGGTCGTCGAAGCGCCATACCATGGCGCGCACGTTCACCGGATCTGACGTCCCGGCATTTCTTGCTGTGGGGAAAGTTGAAGGATATTTGCTATCGTGATCCACCGACAACGCCTGACAACATGCGTCAGTGCATTCTCAATGCATGTGCGAACATTACGGAAGGCAACGCTACTCGAGAGGAATGTCGTTACTTGTATTCCCAAATGCATTGAGGTTGCCGGACATCATTTTCAGCATTTATTGCATTAATGTGGTATTTACAGGTAATCACGCTGTAACAGCATTTGTTCTCAGAAATGATAAGTTCACAAAGGTACATGTTCACATATGAACAACCGAAATAAAATATTCAAACGTACCTACGTCCTGTATTTTAATTTAAAAATCTTAACTGTTACCGACTGTTCGTCTAAAATTGTTAGCTATATGTTTGACTATTACAGCCCGATCTACCTCAAAGCGAGAAAGTGGTCCAACTAAAACATTCATATTTGTTTACGTACTACACGAATATGTAATAAGAAATGGAGGTTCCTATATATATAAAAATAAGAGCACTTGATATTCGTTTGACCTATGACAGCGCCATCTAGCGGGCCAACTATAGGGCGATCTGGTTTCCCCCTTCAACCTAGACAAGTTTAGTTCTTTGTAGTATTTTCGTTTGACGCTTATTTCGTGAGATATTTGGCCCGGTCATGATCAATTGACCACCCCGTATGTGTGTCCTATTAAATTGAGGACATATTTTATCTTCAAACATATTTTTTATCCCTATCTGATGCCTTCAGAGTGGCACCTTTCTACCTTTGACTCTATTCTGAATATACCATGAACACTATATAACATGTATTTTACGTTATTTAAAATTGACTGTTTAGGCAGATGTACTTTTGTCTTATCTGAAATGGAAAATCTACTCATATCCATCGTCTATGTAATTGCCCTGCTATTAGTCACTAGTTCACTACTCGTTTGTCAGCTAATGCCGTCCTTCTCACTCTTATAACTTTAAAGCATTGGCCATGTTATTGCCGATCTATAGGTAATAAATCACTTGAAGTTTACTATACTAGACATATTTTATGAAACATACAATCTGTGATGTGGTGAGCTGGGAGATGAGAAGAATGTGTGGTGCTGACGTCCATTACAGTGTGGCAGGAGCGAGGGATGTGGTGAGCAGCCGTTGCCCAGGCTTTGCGGACCGGCTGTCTCGCTCATTTGTGCTCTGCGTATCTCCAAGCCCAATCCATGGATTACGTGTAACAATTTACACATATATTTAGTCAACAGTTAATACCATTTTAACATAGATTCCAAATAACATTCTATATACAAATCACCCTTCATTGGGCCAAACAGGTGGGAGTCCAGGCTGTAGGGAAGATCTAGAAGAAGAGTGCAGTTAAGTTTTGTGAGCTCGTCTCGGGTGAGCAAACTCATGTGAGGCTTTGCGTTGTCGTGGAGAAGGGGAAGGTCGTTTGAATTTCTGTGACGACGAACACTCTGAAGTAGTTTCTTCAGTTTCCTGAGGGTAGCACAATTCATTTCCGAGTCGATTGCTGCAACATGAGGGAAGACAAAATAAACCTCTCATATCAGGATGTTCACCCGAGATTTATTTCGTCAGAAAATACGCCTGGAGAAATTGAAGAATCAAATGAGGGGAGACATGAGACAGACGAAGGTCTCCAGAGTCCGAGAAGAGCGTCACCAAGGCTCTTCTTTTGGGTGATTACAGGCATGGTTCCTGTCCACAGGGCTCGTTTAGTTTAAAAACTGAAAAATAAAGAGAAAGAAAGTGTCAATGACTCATTACAAGTTTTCTAGTAGAGATGCGGTTGATGAGAAAAATACTCAGAATGGTCGTAATATGCAAAGATCATTATGGCTATGCTCAGCATGGTCTTCAAAAGTCGTGAGAAACGCAACACACCTTTCGGTATCCCAACTAGTGGATGGTGTGTCAGCACTACCAACCGAAACGTCAAACTGTGTGACGAGGTGTTTGATTGTGATCAGTCTGTCACCTCGAATGAGAGCATCCACACGTTTCAATGTTGCAGGCGTCACAGCTGTGCGCGTCCGGCAGGTTTGTGGACAGGTTTGCGTGACGTTGTTGCGATGATGACAGACGTCTTGCCCAATGACTCACCGTGAATTGTTCACTGCCAGATATACGGAGCATGCGCCAGTGATTATCTGAGATGCTCTGGTTTTCCGTCAAAAGAAACTGAATGACTGCTCTCTCCTTCGTAAGCATTTCTCGTTCATACGCCATTTTGAAGGCCGCCATCTATTGGAATTTCTGGAAACTATTGAGACTGAAGCTTTAATATTCCACGATGTCCCAAAAAAAAAAATCCGCATTGTTTGAACCAGAACTAGTGTAGAGAAAAAAGGGGTTGCGTTACGTAATTATTGAACGTCCCTCGTACATAACTGAAAGATTTCTCCCTGTCCCGTGCTAGTATATTACCAAATATCATACTTAGTCTTAACAATAGATTAGATACGCCAGCAGGAGATATCTCCAATATTTCTAACGAGAATACATCACCAGATTAAACTCGCATTTTAAGGGAAAAAAAACACACACACACTTGCAGTGTATCAGTCACAGCAATGGATTCGCAAAAGTCTGGGCTATAATGGTGACAGGGCGAAGTTATGAGGTTTTGAAAGTACAGTTATTAAACTTTTGTGCGCACCACTTGTCTGTGACGCACTATGCCCCCTAAAGCAGCATTATGGCGAGATCAAAGTACTGTACAGTCAAGTGAGTTTTGTGAAATACTGGTTTGACTTTTGTAACATGCATTGTTCATTGTGCCCGAAGTACTCAGTTTCTAACTGTAAGATGGATACTCTGCAAAACACATTTAAGTGCCTGGCAGAGGGTTCATTGAACCACATTCAGAAAAGAAATGTTTAAATGTGTGTGAAATCTTATGGGACTTAACTGCTAAGGTCATCAGTCCCTGAGCTAACCCACTACTTAACCTAAATTATCCTAAGGGCAAACACACACATCCATGCCCGAGGGAGGACTCGAACCTCCGTCGCGACCAGTCCATGACTGCAGCGCTTAAGACCGCTCGGCTAATCCCGCGAGGCCGACATTCACAATTCTCTATTTTTCCCGTCTCGTATAGTACGCGGAAAGTACGAACACATATATCTTTCCGTACGAGCTCTGGTTTTCCTTATTTTTTACAGGTCGCTGTCAGAAAAATATTTTCCCATTCTGAGGAAGACGTTGTCGATTAGAATTTCGTGAAAAGATAACGGGGCAATGATGAATGCCTTGGTTTTAATGATTTCCACCCCAAATCATGTGTAATTTCACTGACAATCTCCCTCATATTTCGCGACATCCTGCCCTTTAACTTTTTCAATGTACTCCGTCAATACTATATGGTAAGGATCCCACACCGGGAAGCAGTATTCAAAAAGAGGACAGACAAGCGTAGTTTAGGCAGTCTCCATAGAAGATCTGTTGCATTTTCTATGTGTCCTGCCAATAAAACACAGTCTTTGGCTAGCCTCCCCCACAACATTTTCTATGTGTTCCTTCCAACTTAATCTGTTCGTAATTGTAATTCCTAGGTATTTTGTTGATTTTACGGCCTTCAGACTTGACTGATTCATAGTGTCACATAAGTGTCACGAATTTCTTTTAACACTCATGTGGATGACCTCACACTTTCCGTTATTGAGGGTCAACAGCCAATTTTCCCAACACACGGATATCTTTTCATAGTAGTTATGCAATTTGTTTTGATCTTCTGATGACTTTAGCAGTAGATAAAGAGAGCTTCATCTGCAAACAACCTAAGGCGGCTGCTCAGGTTGTCTCCTAAAGGAAGAGTATAGGACCTATAACATCACCTTGGGGAACGCCAGAAATCACTTCTGTTGTAATCGATGTCTTTCCGTCAAATGCTACGAACTGTGACCTCTCTGACAGGAAATCACGAATCTAATCACGTAACTGAGATGATATTCCATAAGTACGCAATTTCACAACGAGCCGCTTCTGTGGTACAGTGCCAAAAGCCTTCCGGAAATCCAATACTACGGAATCAATCTGAAATCTCTAGTCAATAGCACTCAACAGTTCTTGCGAGTAAAGAGCTAGGTGTGTTTCACAAGAACGATGTTTTATAAATCTATGGGTGACTGCGTGTCACTAGATCGTTTTCTTCAAGGTAATTCACAATTTTTGAACACAACATATGTTTCAAAATCCTGCTGCATAACGACCTTAATGATATAGGCTTGTAATTTAGTGGATTACTTCCACTACATCTCTTGGATATTGGTGTGACCTGTTTAGCATATCAGTCTTTGAGTACGAATTTTTCGTCGAATGTACGTTTGCATATAATTGTTAAGTATGGAGCTATTGTATCAGAATTCTCTGAAAGGAACGTAATTGGTATACAGTCTGGACCAGAAGACTTACTTTTATTAAGTGATTTAAGTTGCTTCACTACTTCCAGGATATTCGCTTCTACGTGTCTCATGTTGGCAGCTGTTATTGAATTCTGCAATATTTACTTCGTCTTCTCATGTGAAGGCATTTCGGAAGGCTGTGTTTAGTAACTTTGCTTTTACAGCATTGTCTTCGATACTATCTCCATTGTTATCGCGCAAGAAGGCATTGATTGAGTCTTGCCGCTAACATACTTCACATACGGCCAGAATCGCTTTGGATTTGCTGCCAGGTTTCATGACAAAGTTTCGTTGTGGAAACTATTATAAGCAATGTTTTTATGTTCAATGTGTAGCTGAATGAATCGAATTAGTGTGGTATCAAAGAAATAGCGCTGTTTACTGATTAACGTCACTGTTGTGCGTCATTATACTTGGATTTCAAAAGCTGGGACAACTAATGTCAAGTGTATTTGTAAGAGATGCACTGTTTTCCGACGTGATTGGCATAATTAAATATTATATCGAGAATCATTAACTTCATTTCACAATGATTCTTATGTAGCTTCGGTTTATTTATTTTAATTTTTTGGCGTGTGTATAGCTACCGAATATCAGTTTGAGAATCTTGTCAGAATAAAATTGAACTTACATATGTTTTTGATTCGATACACTACATACTCATATTACTTACTATCTTTCATGTACAATAACATGTATTCTCAAGGACGACTTCAAAACTCGTTTGGGGAAGGCAAACCGTTCCCCCTTCCCATCCTTCGCCTCCACCATCCCGCGAATAGGAAGGCTTTGTTTAATTCCGTTGTACTTTACTTTGCCCTCGGGCATTAGGCGGCAGCGAGGCGAGTGACAAACAACGAATGCGTGCTGAAGTTTAAATGTTGTACTCTTAGAACATCATAAGTGCGTTCTGACAGGCATTTGGCCCAAATCTTCATGCGGGGCTCTGGAGAATTCTTATAAATATGCTCTTTTCTCCTTAAAATAGGAAGTTAAGTTGGTAATGTTTCCTTGTAAGAGGCATCAGACGCAACAACATTTAAATATATACTGAAAGAGGTAAAAAAAAGGTAACAGCATACATTATTTGGGTTTGCAGGTCTTGTATTTTTCGTGTTTTCAGTTAAAATTATTGGATTTAAGGTCCACCAGTTAAGCAAAACACTGTTTCTCCAAGTTTCTGAACATAATTTCAGCACTTCTGTGCCGTCGCCAGTGGGTTTCTGTTTTATTTAATCTTTAATTTGAAAATTTTACTAAATGATCACAAAATTACGGAAATATTTAGTTCAAACAACTATTTGTTTCTGTTAGTTAATGCGTTTACATTTTGTTTGCATGGTTTTGTAGGACCGGTTGCGTGTTATTTCGTACTCGTAGCGTGCCATCTGCAAACAAACGATGTTGATCAGAACATTTGTTGGGAGTATACCTATCACTTTATGCTTCAAACGTGAAAAGTCTACACGGAGAGATAGAGAGAGAGAGAGAGAGAGACAAAGACAGAGAGAGAGAGAGAGAGATAAAATGTAAACAAAATTAAAATTTGGCGCCAAGGTCACTCGTGAACAAATGAACACTGACGAGCCTGGGACACATAACCATAATTACTCTGTGTTTTGGTGAAATGTAAAGTGTGAAGTGTAAAGTGCTGTTTTACGACCAATTATCTGAAAATAATTGTTATATATATATATATATATATATATATATATATATATATATATATATATATATATGTGTGTGTGTGTGTGTGTGTGTGCTTCACAGCACCTCATCAGGATACTGAGAAAAAAAGGCTTTCCAAACAAAAGCGTTGGTAAAAACCAATACATGCGCGACATATCGAGAAGAACTAAAATATGTTTAAAGCATAAAGTAATAGGTTTACTTCCAACAAAATTTTTCATCAACATAGTTTTCATCAACATAGTTTGGTTGCAGATGAGAAGCAACCAGTACGAAATAATACATAATGCTCCTGCAAAACCATGCAAACCGAATGTAAAGGTATTAACTAACAGAAGCAAATATTTGTTTGAACTACATATTTCCGTAATTTTGTATCATTTAGTGAAATATTCACATTACAGAGTAAGTAAAACAGAAACCCACTGATGATGGCAGAGAGGTGCTGAAACATGTCGGAGAACTTTGTAACATCGGAGTTTTGCATAACTGGCAGACCTTACATCCAACAATTTTAAGAACATTCATGTTCTTCACAAGCAATTTAAGAAGTCTGAACTAACGTGAACAGGTCAGTTTTAGGCCATCTCGCCCCGTATTGCGCTGTGTCTTATCTGAGCTTATTTATCATCTAGTCTCGCCGTTTATAAAGCTGGCTGCATTGTAGCTTGTACACTCGACCGTACAATTTCTGTATCGATGGTACGCATGTAGTCTCCAAGTACCAGTGCATAGCTTAGATCTGAAGTTACTCCGGCTCCGATGTGAACGAAGTAATAAGGAGTGAACGAATGGGAGACCTCGAAGCGCAGGTTCAATCGAATAATTGGAAAGCTTTTCCCATCTTTTGTGCACAATGGCACCTTTCATTCGCAAAATGTGAGTCATGTGTTAAGTGTGTCTGATAGGTGTACCTATCTGTAATAACTGTGTATGTGCTGTGGTGCCATACTAGGGCTATTCGGAAAGTAAGTTCCTATTGACCGCGAAATGGAAACCACAGTGAAATTCAGAAATATTTTATCTGTAACAGTCAGCTACAGCTTCAAGCAACTGCTCTACATGGTCACCACTCCACCTTAGACTTTTGCAGTAGCGTTGTGCCAATATTCCAATACCCTCATCACAGAAGGCAGCCTCCTGTACTTCCCTCCAAATCTCTACATTCATCTGTAGCTCGTTGTCTGAGTGGTAATGTTGTCTTCATAGCTAGTAGTTATGTGAGCAGAGATGAAACACAGAGGGAGCCAATTACGGGCTGTAGTGGGGGTGATCAAACACTTCCCATCGAAACCGCTACAGGAGCGTTTTCGTTGCCCCTGCAGACTGTGACCGAGAATAATGTCACGAAGTAGTAACCGTAGGACAGTTCTGTAATGTGGGCTGCATAACATCTGGCGAAATCTCTCACCAGGACCGCATACTTGGCGGAAGACACTGTTTTCTAAGCATCTTTATGTGCTCACCATTCGCTTAGAACTGAAAAGAGCGAAGTAATGCAACCGACGGGCATACTAGAGACACTGTGGAACACATATGTGCAAAGCTTTATTAGATTTTCACAGTGGTTTCCATTTCTGGACCGATCGTAACTTACTTTCCGAATACCACTCATTTTTGCTTTGTATCACGATAGGGGAAAGCACAGGATGAATCCCAGTGCGGGCACATAGCTTACTCCTCTCGAATATCACCAAAGGGGGCCTCTGCGCTTAACGTCCTCATCTGACTGATCGCAGTCAACAGGGTCACAAGCCCTCAGTCCATTAGCCACTACTGGGAAGCCAGGAATTTAATCCTAATGGTCATGAAAAACATGCCACTATGCTTCTACTCCTTTGCTGGAAAGACAAATGGAAAGAAGTGATGTACCTGGGCGGTTACCCATCCAAGTTCCGGCCACTCCCGTCGCTGCTTAACTTGATCTGACCTTAAACAGTGCATTCAATGAGGCAAGGCCATAGGTAAATCTAAGAAGAGAAAGACTTACAGCAGCTGTCAGTTTCCAGAATATTATTATCTTCATAGTGCCCAAGGCTCCTACAAAGATGAGAAGTATCGCCCGGTATTAAACATCTCAATTTTCCAAGTTGACGATAGGAGTTAGAGAGAAAATCGTCTGGGTACTGGATGTTGTTTGACATGGCTTTATGAGAAGTAATTATGGCTGGACTACAGTTCACTCTTTACCAATGAAGATATGAGAAGGAAAAGATATAATAAACGGCAGTCTGTTATGACATTGGTTGTAAACCGAAATAAAATCTTGGCAAATATCAATAAGAAACTAAGAGAAGACAAGTAAATTGTACTACTTATAAAATATTTGTGCGGAAAGGAAAAGAGAAACATCACGAGTCGAAGCGTCACACGCTGACTAAGGCATGTACTACGGAAAAATGGCACCAAAATTAAACTGGAAGGAGGTCCGACAATTTCAAACAAATATATAGGCGTCACCAGAATAGCTGTCTGATTGAAGAAGTTTTTTCTTTGAACACTATTGGTTAATTTCGAGCTTCTCACGTGATCTAGCGCACATGTAACACAACAGCGTCTACTGAAATGAAGTGTGATTGTTTTTATATGTTTTTTGTGAGGACGCGTCCCCATCGTACTCAAGTCGGTCTGCAGGATTTATTATCTTTTTCACCTATGTTCTTTTCAAGTCGTTGTTACTATACGTGCCCTTGACAGGGACCTAAATCAGACGTTAGCAGCAGTTTTGAATAAACTACTATCTTTCTTTGATTCTATAGGTTGTGGTGTTGTGGGGCGGCGTATGGAAATATTTGTATATTAAATGTGGAAATGTCTTTCCTGGCACATGCACCATATGTGGGGCGGCGGATGGAAATTTATATGATTGAATAATATATGTGGAATATCTTCCCCAACGATGCACCATATGTGGGGCGGCGGGTGGAATTTTGTTGTTATTAAAATATTTCTATGATTTATTTAATGCTGTTGTTTGCTGTTCTCAACACTGGCTCTCTAACTACAATACTGGCAACCAGAAAGTGATTAGCAAAACGTGAAGCCTGTAATTAGAATTCCTAGTGCTCACTTCAACTGAGAAATACACTTATAGCTACAGCTTATAGCCCTGAGGAATTAGGAGATTTTCTGGGATTCATAATCAAAAACGATTCACTCTAAAAGAATCCACACAATTCAACTACCAGAGCATTTCAGAGTCTGATGCGCTGATGCAACAATAACTGTTCAAATTAAATTTTTAAGTGAATGCTCGCTATAATTTGATGATAATGTTCATCAAACGCCACGCTAAATAATGGTAGAATGTCTGTCCCGCGGCAGTACGTGAAAATACGACATACGCGAACTGGAGATAGATCATTAAAGTCATCCCAGAATTAGCACCTCACTCGAAAACGATTTCATGGTTACGCGTATCCCGAGTAACTTATTACGGCATACGAGGCTGTTTATAGCAATGATACCGACGGGACGCAACTCCCGGCACAGGTGGTGCGCTGATCAGCGTCTGGAGAAAACTCGGGCCTTTTTTCCTCGCGCAACGTTCTTATATATAAAGCCGCGTTGCGGACGGCTAAGGGAACGCCTGATTAAATCCGCTGTCCCGACTAGCTGCTGGGCTAGTAATGCACCATTTCAAGTTATCAAATAAATCATTGCTTCCTTTGCTGATGGCCAATGAAGCTCTCAATTTAAATGCGCAATCAGCACGCAGGTAAGTCATCATAATAAAAGTCTGACATTGTTAAGTCAAATATTTTGGGTGAGAGAATTATTTTAATTACACTACACACAGTAGACGAGCTCTGAACTTGCCCTTTGGAGATACGCTATCGCTATAGTTTTATAATTATTCAGTTGAAACTGCTCACATCTTTATGATTATAGCGGATCTCCCTTCGTCTTAAATATAAACATCGTAGCTTTATTTATTCACCTACATAATCTACCTTGCTTCCTTAATTTTTAAGACAAAAACCAGAAAATCATGAATTTCAACTGAAATTGTAATTTATGAGATCCAGAATACTGTTTCTACTAAATTATTATGCAAAAGGAATCTAAATATGAATTTTTAACTTTCTAGCTCTTCTCTGTTGCGCCAATGATTTTTACAGAAAAATGTCCAAATTTAGAAAATGGTTAAAGTTATTGAACTGATATTCAACACATATTGATTTAGTATTACTCTTGACATGCTATAAAAGTTTCAGGTTATTTACTTGATTTTTAAAGTATTGAGCAACATTTATGACGTCAGAGCTAGTTACAGTGGACTGGCTGGCACACAATGGAAAGACTGATGTGAATTTTATACGGCGTGAGTAGGCTGCTTCCCTACAGTGTCCGACAAGAAGAAATCAATCTACGAGGGCGCGCTGAAAAATAATGGCTCCGAATCTTGTCTGTGAAATCCTTAAAGATTGAAAATAATGTTATTAAGTTAGAATGTACATATTTATTTCTCAACACTGCAGCCTGGCGACGAACACATTCCTCACAACGAGAGACCAGTTAGTTGATACCGTCACTAAAGAATGTCTCACTTTGTTGAAGGAGCCACAGCCTCAGCTCCCCTTGCGCCGCTTCATCACTATTACAGTGAAATCCTCTAAGGGGTTCTTTAAGTTATCTAAAGAAATGTAAATCGGATGGGGCCAAATAGGGCCTGTATGGAGGTTGATGAATGACAAGCGAACCCAAGGCTTCAGACTGTTGCAGATGTCTTAGCACTCATGTGTGGTCCGGAATTGTCATGCTGAAGTACTGGGTCCTCCTTGTACCGACTCACTCCTCGAATTCCAAACTCGATTACAGCACGCCGTGTTCAAGCCCGACATAGTTACTTTACAGACCGCCATGTTACATGCTACGGTTCGGAGCCCTGTAGTGGCAGACGGCTGCATATACACTCCTGGAAATGGAAAAAAGAACACATTGACACCGGTGTGTCAGACCCACCATACTTGCTCCGGACACTGCGAGAGGGCTGTACAAGCAATGATCACACGTACGGCACAGCGGACACACCAGGAACCGCGGTGTTGGCCGTCGAATGGCGCTAGCTGCGCAGCATTTGTGCACCGCCGCCATCAGTGTCAGCCAGTTTGCCGTGGCATACGGAGCTCCTTCGCAGTCTTTAACACTGGTAGCATGCCGCGACAGCGTGGACGTGAACCGTATGTGCAGTTGACGGACTTTGAGCGAGGGCGTATAGTGGGCATGCGGGAGGCCGGGAGGACGTACCGCCGAATTGCTCAACACGTGGGGCGTGAGGTCTCTACAGTACATCGATGTTGTCGCCAGTGGTCGGCGGAAGGTGCACGTGCCCGTCGACGTGGGACCGGACCGCAGCGACGCACGGATGAACGCCAAGACCGTAGGATCCTACGCAGTGCCGTAGGGGACCAAACCACCACTTCCCAGCAAATTACTGACACTGTTGCTCCTGGGGTATCGGCGAGGACCATTCGCAACCGTCTCCATGAAGCTGGGCTACGGTCCCGCACACCGTTAGGCCGTCTTCTGCTCACGCCCCAACATCGTGCAGCCCGCCTCCAGTGGTGTCGCGACAGGCGTGAATGGAGGGACGAATGGAGACGTGTCGTCTACAGCGATGACAGTCGCTTCTGCCTTGGTGCAAATGATGGTCGTATGCGTGTTTGGCGCCGTGCAGGTGAGCGCCACAATCAGGACTGCATACGACCGAGGCACACAGGGCCAACACCCGGCATCATGGTGTGGGGAGCGATATCCTACACTGGCGTACAGCTCTGGTGATCGTCGAGGGGACACTGAATAGTGCACGGTACATCCAAACCGTCATCGAACCCATCGTTCTACCATTCTTAGACCGGCAAGGGAACTTGCTGTTTCAACAGGACAATGCACGTCCGCATGTATCCCGTGCCACCCAACGTGCTCTAGAAGGTGTAAGTCAACTACCCTGGCCAGCAAGATCTCCGGATCTGTCCTCCATTGAGCATGTTTGGGACTGGATGAAGCGTCGTCTCACGTGGTCTGCACGTCCAGCACGAACGCTGGTCCAACTGAGGCGCCAGGTGGAAATGGCATGGCAAGCCGTTCCACAGGACTACATCCAGCATCTCTACGATCGTCTCCATGGGAGAACAGCAGCCTGCATTGCTGCGAAAGGTGGATATACACTGTACTAGTGCCGACATTGTGCATGCTCTGTAGCCTGTGTCTATGTGCCTGTGGTTCTGTCAGTGTGATCATGTGATGTATCTGACCCCAGGATTGTGTCAATAAAGTTTCCCCTTCCTGGGACAATGAATTCACGGTGTTCTTATTTCAATTTCCAGGAGTGTATGTAGAAATTAAGATTAATGATGCAGAATGTATATTACGTTAGTTTTAGTTAAATAAAACCTTAAGATAGTTCACGTAAAAATTTCGTACGCGCTACTTTCAAGCATGCTCTCGTAACAGTTGACCAGTATGTTACGAATTATCCGGCGGTGTGGATGTAATGGAGTTTATAAAAACGATTAAATTGATGGAACTGATTTTTTAGGAATTACGTCAATGGAGGAATGGAAGAAGAAGTGGTTTAAATGTCTCTGTGCACTATTCGACTTAACTTCTGAGGTCATCAATAGCCTAGAACTTAAAACTAATTAAACCTAACTAACCTAAGGATATCACACACATCCAAGCCCGAGGCAGGATTCGAACCTACGATCGTAGAGGTCGCTCGGTTCCAGACTGTAGTGCCTAGAACCGCATGGCCACTCCGGCCGGCATGGTAGAAGGGATCTGAAGTTATTTCTTATTATTCTGTACCTGAATGTCTCATCGATTTAGCTTGTTTTGCTGGCTTGGCCGTCATTATTGCTGTTGGTGGTCTTGTTTCTGTGGTTTTCAAGCAAGTTTGAAAGCTCAGCACGCTTTCTTGTTCTGCACAAGTTTCTCTGCACAATTACTAAAATCTAAACCCACTTGAATCTATTTACTAGTCTGATTCGTCCTCCAAAATTCTCCCCCGCCGTTTCACATTCCTCCTTTCATAGCTGAGAATGTGTAGAAATAAATTAGTCAAAATGTCCAATTAAATTTTTCTTTCCGGTTCGATACTACACATTCGCAATAGCCATCAACTATATTCTGTCACAACACATTTCGAAAATTTCTATTTTCTATTTGTCTGTGTTGTTTATCATCCACATTTCACTTCTGTATAAGCCTGCACTCCCGGTATATACTTTTAGAAAATGCGCCCTAATTGTAACACCACAACTCTGTGGATGATCGTACATTTTCTACGTGCTTTCCTTGATTAGTTGTGCTGAATATTATTCTGGTAAATATGTTGTCAAGTTACAAATGCTGTTTGTTAATTAAGAAAGAGAATACGCGTGGAATGTTAACGTTTTGTAAGTAGACACGCTGGCCTAGTCAAGGAAAAGATATTGTTAAACAGTGTAATAAATTCTAAAAGCATTATCGCTAGGCGTGCGAGTGAGCCAAAAAAAGTAGAAGTTGGGTGTCGCGAGACGACTGGTGTCGTTGTGAGTATTCGCCGGTATCGGTATGCAAAAGTGTTGAGACAAAAAGTCGGTTTCCGAAGTGCGGAGCAGTGAAAAGTGGAACGGCGGTTTTGACGGATGTTTAATATGGGAAATCCATGACATTTATTGGGCGCAGTACAAATGCAGCAAGAGTAATTCACATAACATCAAGAGTACTCTGTGCCCTTGATATTGGCTATGGTACAGCAAGAAGATCAGCCTCGGCCCAAAATACCGGCAAATGAAGCCACTCGACAAATCAACGGCATCATAAAGAGAAGTAAGATCTACACTTTTTTATAACTAGAAGTGTAATGAACTGACCGGCACAGATGGAATTTTATCGCTTGGATAACATTGTTTTTGTGTATATTGTCACGTAAATATTTTTCATAATTCATTAACCAAGTAGTATCCATCCTATCACTTGTATGAACCGAGATAATCAGAAAATGAACTGAAAATGAAGTAAACATTAGTAGATTATCAAAACATAATTTTTCCAGCTTTTGGACAATTACGTAATAATGAAATTTTTTGTTGTAGTTTGAATAATGTCAGTATTAGAATGGTGCAAAAGCCAATACTAATGCAAAAGCCAGTACTAATTCATTTGCTAAAAACAGAGTAACGTCCATAATTAAAAAATTGGCAGTAATACTTTACGTAACTTGTGCATTTAATTTCATTGTCAAAGTACAATTCTAACTTATAGCTTCTCGCATAATTTGCAAGTTTTATTACAAAGAAATAACAAAGTAATAGCGAGTTAAATGACAGTCCTTAACAGTGAGTAAATTCAAACAACCTTTCTGCTTGCTACAATTACGACAGCCAGTAATATGGTCGGTAGCAACAAAACGTTTATGTCCGCAACCATTAGACAATCTTACTTTTATTGATCTTTGGAAATCAATATATGTTGTATGTGCTTGGTATAGGATTATTATCTGACTGCTGTGACACGTGTGGTGTAAAGTATTAAAACGTGTGCCTTAGGTACTGTTCCTACATCATGACGTCAATAACTAATAGTTCAGTTCCAATTTAATTATTCTTGTGCCGGTGAGGAACTGGCGACCGTTGGTTATTTCATTAATGGCATACTTTAAAAACCTTTCTTCCAAACTTTCCACTAACTACTGCTAATTAAAAAACTAGTTTACGTAATTAAAAGTGTGTAAAGTTAACCAAACCTTGTTGGTAAGCGCCTTCGCTAAAATACTGATCAGTGGCGATTCGGTCATAGCTTCATCTACTTCTCTCGGTTTTGCATTAATCTTCAGAGGAGATGCCTTTTCCCCCACAGATTAGGGACTTTAGGTACACGGTCATATAGAAAAGGCTAACTATCCGGAGAGGTAGGAGGGTTATATGATGCCTAAATTTATATTTCGTGAACACATCTCTGTTTATCAGGATGTCTTTTATTACTATCGTCGTCAGTGTTGGTCTCAGTCCGCTGGACGCTGTTGTAAGATGCTAACCTGTCAAGCTAACGAGGACGGCCACACATCTGGAATGAAGGACAATATGTATGAGGTCTGAAGCTGTCTAACTACAAGCATAAAGTTTCTGTATGTTTCCGCGTTCTTCTAAAGATTGCCTGTTGGTTGTCTTTGGCCATGTGGTGGCCAAAATGAAGGTTGAGTTCTGGAGACAGTAGGCGGGTTTCCACTGTAAAAGTGCTGGTGCGACGCAAAAGGAAATATTCACATCACTGCAGAAATTCACCTGGCTCGGAAGTTACTTATCACACAACATGTTGTAGCCCACTAGCCAGATGTCGCAAATCTGGCGGCTAGTGGTTGCAATAATATTTCCTTGACGTATGCGAATAGCTAGTTTTCCGATTAATTAAATGGAGTCATTATATGGACACAAGTTCATCATTGTAGATTAATGATTCAATTCACACTAAATGAAATATCAGACAGAGAATTAATTTTTATTCACGAGAACTTCACTAATTAGATCAGGCCAAATATCTTGTTTCAGCGATGACGTTTCATTGAACCATAAAGTAACTGTAATATTGAAATATGTGCTGCAGTATCTCTAAGCTCAAAGTAAATATGTTACTGTACATAATACTTTAACTTTTCATTCACGTCTCTTAATGGTGTCATGGTGTACACTGGAAGGTGAGAAGTTGTTAGATGTGACCATGGCTATTGGACTGATTTTTTATTTTTTTTTTTTTACTACATTAATGGTACTGTGCTTTCCGCATCCATGACCTCTCATTCATGGAAGCACTTGAAATACCATTGTCCAGTCTTCTGTTTCGCAATTTTCGTAGTTCACAACATTCTGAAGTTGAATTTAATGTTTCTTTGTTGCTACAGTGAGGGATCCACAAAATAAATGTTAAATTAGGTAATTAGTGCTTAAATTTGTAAAAAGAATCATTCACTACGGTTTCAGTTTCTGTACTCTTGGGAAAATTCAGTCTACCGATTATGTACATGGGGTCATAAAACAGTACCTCCGTTCGATATTTAAATAAATGGAAAGTGAAGGCGAACAGTATATACAAATTTTTGTTTCCGTTAATAAAACCATGTACATCAGAGATGTATGGTAAATTTCCAGTTGTTAGACAATGAAGACTACGCGACATAGCCACAAGCGGTAGTAACTTTGTCTAACACACGAAGGCTCATGATACTCCTCACGTAAAGTATTCTTTTTTTTGTCTTCATGCGAGAAGGACTCTGCTATACACACATACTCTTTCCCGAGAAACTGAAACAGGTGTCGAAGAAAATTATCAAATTTGTTTTTTCTCTTGTTAACTATTTTAGAATATTCAATTAAATGGTATTGACTAGCAAAAATAATGTGTGTAAGTCCAGAAATTTATAACTCAAATGCAAATGAGACATTAACACATTCACCTTTCAAAATAAATGGCATACCTTCATATAGGACAGCACTATCAACTCCCAGTATTTTGCACTCTTCTCCCTCGACACCACGTATAACCTTACTTTGATAGGTGGCGATGCAAAGGGACTATGTACATCGTTCACAATTTATTTATGACGTATCAGGCATGTGACTGTCTTATTTGCTTATCACTTTATTGGTTCCACACAGACTGAATCTATATCCTCTTCCATCAAGAAAGCTGCAAATATGACATGAGTGTACGCTATTAGCGATGATCCATCATCATCAATGTGTTTTGAGGTACTAATCTCGTACATCCATCGTGCATTTGATTTATGGTGTCTTAACGTGCCCTCGCAAGATAGTTTTACGCAAACGATCTGTGTTTACTAGGTGACTGAATTAAATGTCCATCTTCCAATTAATAATTTTGTAACTGGAGGTCATTGATTTGCTAAATGATTAATTACCGTCTTTCAGAGATATCAAAATTTCTTTAGGTCGTAAAAATAGTGCGTTTTTACTGAAGTATTAACTGTGCTTAGATCAACTATTAAAAATTTACTGTCGAGTTATTTCTAATTCTAAAGTATGAATCTTAAAACCTTTTCATGATAAGGAGGCATTCAGAGGTTGCTATTTTGCAATGAAGAATTATTTCAACTTATCTGTAAAAGTAGGCGGTACAAAAATGTTCAGGAAGAGGAAGGAATACAGCAGCAAAAGCAAATTAGGAATGAAATAAATAATTGGTGCAGCGAAGTTAAGACGAATTGGTTGCCGGAGAAATGCGAAGACATCGAAAACAAACGGTTATCTCAACAAGTGATTCAGCACACAGGAGAGTCAAATCAACCTTCAGTGAAATAATAGAGAGCGTCTACCCCAAAAGTGCAAAAGAGTTAAATGCAGTGTAGAGAGCACATAGGTGGAAATAGATTTTTGAAGCCATGTACATGGGAGAGGAATTAAATGATAACGTAATATAAGATACTGCAGTCGACACAGAAGACTAATGGGATGTAATTTTGTAGTGAAGAGGGCTTTTGAACACTCTGGATCAAATGAGGCAGAAGCCGTAAATAACACTTTATCGAAATTTCTGAAATGATTCTGGAAAGTGGCAACCAAAAGATGTTCATGCTTGTTTGTACAACCTACCAGTCTTTAAGACCTAATATTAGACTATCGGACAAATATCACCTAAACTACGAGAGATCACAAGGGCAGATAAGTGCGAGAACTATCCCACACTCAAGTTAACAGCTCAAGCCTCCAAGTTCCTGTACTTTTATTCATCTTTTCCTTTTGCCTTTATCCCGTATCCACAAAGGATCTGCGTGGTGGTTATTGGATGTCCTTCCTGTCGCACGAACGAAGAGCTTTAATTAAAAAAGGTGTACAACAGGAAAGCAGGCTCTCTCTCTACCGTTCAATCTCTGCATTGAAGAAACAATGACTGTTTTAAAAGATTTAGGATGAGTATCAAAATTCAGGATGGAAGGTCACCAATGTTAAAATTTTTAAGGATATTGCTGTCCTCAACGAAAGCTAAGAAAAATTACACAACATACGGAATGGAAGAAACAACATGCTTAGTACAAAATATAGGCTGAGAGTAAACTAAAGACTGAGGAAAGTAATGAGCAGTAGCAGAAATGAGATTAGTGACAAAAGTTGAGAACTATGAAATAGATGAAGGAAAGGAATTTTATTATGTCTGTAGAAAGGTTACACATGACGGACGATGGAAGGTGGACCTAAGAAACATTCTAGAATAGGCAAAGATGGCATTCCTGGCCGAAGAAGCATACTAGCCTCAAACATCGGTGTTAACTTGAGGAATAAATTTCTGAGACAGTATGTCGAAAGCATGTCTTACTATGGAAGTGAATCATGTACTACAGTAAAACCAGAAACGAAGGCCATCTAGTTGTTTGACTTGTGGTGGATTTTAACAATGTTGAGAAATAGAATTCCTAATACGATAACGAAAGACTAGGTTTTCCACAGGGTGGGGAAGGAGAGAAACATGTGGAAATCATTCTCTTGTAGACGGAAAATTGCACGTGTGTTAAGACTTAATGGAGTATCTTCTGTGGTAATAGTGGAATCTGTAAAGATTAAAGTGTAGAGGAAGACAAAACTAAAACATATCGAACAAGCAATTGAGGTCGTTGGGTATAAGTGATACTCTGAGAGTATTAAGAGGTTAGCACAGAATAGACATTCTTAGCGAGCCACATGAAAACATTCAGACCATTGAAAATAAAATAAAAAAATATCCCACTGCAAACTCGAAAGACAAGGGCTGTATGTTCATACTCAAAGCATCCCAAGCAAATGTGTGTCAGAAATTCATATACCATTTTAATTGTAGTTTGTCAACTGCAAGATTGTAAACATAAAACATCATTATATCATCTGTAAAAACTATGTCCAGCGATGTAGTGTCGAATGTACAATAGATATATGAGAAACATCTGTATGAGATATGACGCTGCATTTGACTTCGCGTTGTAAAATGTGTTGATAGTAGTTGTGAAAAGAGCTAGTTTTAAGGTTGATACTAGATAGATAATTAGTTATAAAATTGACATTATAAAATCAGGATTTTGATTGTTGTTGTGTCTAATACACTCCTGGAAATTGAAATAAGAACACCGTGAATTCATTGTCCCAGGAAGGGGAAACTTTATTGACACATTCCTGGGGTCAGATACATCACATGATCACACTGGCAGTACCACAGGCACATAGACACAGACAACAGAGCATGCACAATGTCGGCACTAGTACAGTGTATATCCACCTTTCGCAGCAATGCAGGCTGCTATTCTCCCATGGAGACGATCGTAGAGATGCTGGATGTAGTCCTGTGGAACGGCTTGCCATGCCATTTCCACCTGGCGCCTCAGTTGGACCAGCGTTCGTGCTGGACGTGTAGACCATGTGAGACGACGCTTCATCCAGTCCCAAACATGCTAAATGGGGTACAGATCCGGAGATCTTGCCTGCCAGGGTAGTTGACTTACACTTTCTAGAGAATGTTTGGTGCCACGGGATACATGCGGACGCGCATTGTCCTGTTGGAACAGCAAGTTCCCTTGCCGGTCTAGGAATGGTAGAACTATGGGTTCGATCACGGTTTGGATGTACCGTGCACTATTCAGTGTCCCCTCGACGATCACCAGAGGTGTTCGGCCAGTGTAGGAGATCGCTCCCCACATCATGATGCCGGGTGTTGACCCTGTGTGCCTCGGTCGTATGCAGTCCTGATTGTGGCGATCACCTGCACGGTGCCAAACACGCATACGACCATCATTGGCACCAAGGCAGAAGCGACTGTCATCTCTGAAGACGACACGTCTCCATTCGTTCCTCCATTCACGCCTGTCGCGACACCACTGGAGGCGGGCTGCACGATGTTGGGGCGTGAGCGGAAGACGGCCTAACGGTGTGCGGCACCGTAGCCCAGCTTCATGGAGACGGTTGCGAATGGTCCTCGCCGATGCCCCAGGAGCAACAGTGCTGGGAAGTGGCGGTGCGGTCCCCTACGGCACTGCGTAGGATCCTACGGTCTTGGCGTGCATCCGTGCGTCGCTGCGGTCCGGTCCCAGGTCGACGGGCACGTGCACCTTCCGCCGACCACTGGTGACAACATCGATGTACTGTGGAGACCTCACGCCCCACGTGTTGAGCAATTCGGCGGTACGTCCACCCGGCCTCCCGCATGCCCACTATACGCCCTCGCTCAAAGTCCATCAACTGCACATACGGTTCACGTCCACGTGTTAAAGACTGCGATGGAGCTCCGTATGCCACGGCAAACTGGCTGACACTGACGGCGGCGGTGCACAAATGCTATGCAGCTAGCGCCATTCGACGGCCAACACCGCGGTTCCTGGTGTGTCCGCTGTGCCGTGCGTGTGATCATTGCTTGTGCAGCCCTCTCGCAGTGTCCGGAGCAAGTATGGTGGGTCTGACACACCGGTGTCAATGTGTTCTTTTTTCCATTTCCATGAGTGTAAGTGGAAACGACATAAAATCATTTCATTTTACATGAGAAGTGTTGAATAAGAAGCACGCTAAAGAGGATTGCAATATGTGGAAAAAGTGAGTATTGTTGTAATGACATCGATTCTAAAACTGATGTGCCTTTCATTGGCGAAATAATATTAAAGCTCGCAGCAGTCATTTAGAGAGCTGCTGTGCTCTGGTTCTGGAACTTAATCTTTGTCTTATATTTCTACTTTAATTCCTACAACTAATCGAAAATTTTCTGATACAATTATTTTGGAAATTTCAGAAACATATTACTTACAGAACATGTCCACGAAGAAAGTAAATATTTTGTTTAAGTAACAAGGAGACGGAAATACCAGACCTAACTCCGCCATTTTAGCATGTGAGGAAGAGAAGTTTCACCAGAAGGAGTACCATCTCTCTCTATGCACCGCAATAGGTAGTAGAAAAATATCTTTGCTAGTAACCATGGAGAAAAAATGATTATGGAGCCAGCATGGGGTACGGATCAAGTCTTTATCATAAAATCGGGATTGCTAACTGATTTTTTGTAGAACGCAGATTATCTTAATTTTTCTGAGACTTTAATATAATTGTTTATGCCCCGGGAACGGGTACAAATCGAAATACGTCAAAGGAGAACAATATACTTTTATCAGATTAGTACCACAAAAGTTTATGTGCGCAGCTCGTGGTTTAGACGCCGGCACCGGCACGGTAACTCAGCGTGTGATGGGACATCCGCCACGGACAAATGCAACAAACAATACCGAACAAAATGAGATCACAAAAAAGAGGGTAGCATCGCTACCTCTGGATGACGGGGTGGAGGGTTCGATTCCCGGCCAAGTTCAGGATTTTTTTCTACCCTGGAACTGGCTTATTATTCCACCATCATTTCGTTAAAGTGCACAAGAGGACTAAATACTGATTGGGAATTTGTACGAGCACTGATGATCACGCAGATGAGTGCCCCACAAACCAAACAGCATCAAACAAAGGTATATTGTTATCTTGTTAGTTAGAGATCTTTTATATTTTGAAAAATATCGATACATAGTCAGTACTGCAGGCTATTTCGTGTTACTATGTGGCCGTATACGTATGAGACAATTGCAATGTTAATGCGTTAGAGTTGAGTGTACTGCCAGTCAGTTCGTTGAATGTACGCGTATTTCGAGCAATTTTCAACGGCAGACAAGATTCACACACACATCAAAAAAGCTTAACATCACCTCAGTTCTGAGAGTTCCAGACCCTGTGCATAAAATTGGAATAGATATCAACATAAACATCATTTTCGCCCTTTTTGTAGCTCATGAAAACCACACATTGCATGCTGTACCGCCATACAGGCGTTCTCTTGCATTGATGCATGCCTGTATTTGTCATGGAATACTCCACAAGTTCACCTACGCACTCACTGTTGGTCCAGATTGTCCCACTCCTCAACGACGATTCGGCGTAGACCTCTCAATGTGGTTGGTGGATGACGTCGATAAACAACCCTTTTCTGTCCATTGCAGACACGTTCGATAGCGTTGATATCTGGAGAACATGCTGGCCACTCTAGTCGATCGATGACTACGTCTTCATTTATACTCCGCAAGCCACCCAACGGTGTGTGGCGGAGAGCGCTTTACGTGCCACTGTCATTACCTCCCTTTTCTCTTCCTTTTGCGTATGGTTTGCGGGAAGTACGACTGTCTGAAAGCCTCCTTGCGCCCTCGAATCTCTCTAATTTTACATTCGTGATCTCCTCGGGAGGTATAAGTAGGGAGATGCAATATATTCGATACCTCATCCAGAAACGCACCCTCTCAAAACCTGGCGAGCAAGCTACACCGCGATGCAGAGCGCTTCTCTTGCAGAGTCTGCCACTTGAGTTTGCTAAACAAATCCGTAACGCCATCACGGTTACCAAATAACCCTGTGACGAAACGCGCCGCTCTTCTTTGGATCTTCTCTATCTCCTCCTTCAATCCAATCTGGTACCGATCCCACACTGATGAGCAATACTCAAGTATAGGTCGAACGAGTGTTTTGTAAGCCACCTCCTTTGTTGATGGACTACATTTTCTAAGGACTCTCCCAATGAAACTCAACCTGGTACCCGCCTTACCAACAATTAATTTTATATGATCAATTCCACTTCAAATCGTTCAGCACGCATAATCCCAGATATTTTACAGAAGTAACGTCTGCCAGTGTTTGTTCCTCTATCATATAATCATACAATAAAGGATCCTTCTTTCTAAGTATTCTCTATACATTACTTTTGTGTATGTTAAGAGTCAGTTTCCACTCCCTGCACCAAGTGACTATCCGCTGCAGATCTTCCTGTATTTCGCTACAGTTTTCTAATGCTGCAACTTCTCTGTATACTACAGCATCGTCGCGACAAGCCGCATGAAACTTCCCACACTATCTACTAGGTCATTTATATATATTGTGAAAAGCAATGGTCCCATAACACTCCCCTGTGGCACACCAGTCGTTACTTAGAATTTTACTTTCGAATTCGCTGAACGCTTCACGCATAGCCCTCCTTACGCCAACTTTGACATCGTTTAGCTTCTGTTTGTCTGAGAGGTTTTGGCTGCGTTTACACTTGGAGTGAAGCTCTCTTTGCTTTCGCAGTAGTTTTCTAACTTTGTGGTTGAACCACGGTGGGTTTTTCCCGTCCCTCACAGTTTTACTCGGCACGTACATGTCTAAAACGCATTTTACGATTGCCTTGAATTTTTTCCTTAAACACTCAACACCGTAGGTATCGGTCATCCACTGCAGTAATAGCCCTTGAACGACCTGAGCGAGGCATGTCAGCGACAGTTTGTGTCTCTCCATATCTCTTCACTCCGAAACGCCTGGACAGTTCCGTTGTTGACAGCCCTTGTAGGTAGCCATTACAAGATGTGCACGATGGAGGCGCGAATTGTCGTCCACGAAGACGAATGCCTCGCCAATATGCTGCCAATATGTTGCCGATATGGTTGCCATATCGATCGGAGGAGGGAATTCACGTATCGTGCAGCCGTTACTGTTCCTTGTATGACTACCAGCGGCGTACGTCGGCTCCACATAATGCCATCCCAAAACAGCAGGATCTCAGCCTTGCTGCACTCGCTGTACAGTGTGTCTAAGGCGTTAAGTCTGACCGGGTTGCCTCTAAACACGTTTCCGACCATTGTCTCATTGAAGGCATACGCTACACTCGTCGGTGAAGAGTACGTCACGCCAATTCTGAGCGTCCATTCGGCATGTTGTTTGGCCCACCTGTACCGCGCTGCACGGTTTCGTGGTTGCAAAGGTGGACCTCGCCATGGACGACGGTAGTGACGTTGCGCAACATGAAGCCTATTACGCACAGTCTGAGTTGTAACACAATGTTCTTTAGCTGCACGAAAAGCATTATTCAATATGGTGGCATTGCTGTCAGGGTCCCTCAGAGCCATAATCTGCATTTAGCGGTCATCCACTGCAGTAGCAGCACTTGGGCAGCTTGAGCGAGGCATGTCACCGATAGTTCCTGTCTCTCCATATCTCTTCCATGTCCGAACATCGTGGCTTTGGTTCACTCAGACACGCCTTGACACTTCCCTTGTTGAGAGCTCTCAGTGGCACAACGTAACAATGCGGACGCGATCGAACCGCGGTATTGACCGTCTAGGCAGGTTGTACTACAGACAACAAGAGCCGTGTACCTCCTTCCTGGTGAAATGAATAGAACTGATCGGCTGTCGGCCCCTTCCTTCGAATAGGCGCTGCTCATGCATGGTTGTTTACAGCTTTGGGAGAGTTTAGTGACTTCTCTGAACTGTCTCTGTGATACAGTACCCACAGCCAACGACTCTCTTCAGGAGTTTTGGGAACCGATACAAAACTTTTTTGATGTGTGTATAAAACTCTACAAAACATTGTGCTTATTTTAAAGTAGTCTCAATAGGAAACTAGTATAGTACTTATGACGCAGAAATTGGGTAGTTGTGCCTGATATTCAGTTTTCTTCTGGGTGAACTGAGATGAAACCTGTGTCACTATAAGTGAAAATATAATAGTTTAGTCTCTAAAAGTATTTCACAGTATGATAAATCGCTAATCTGCTTCACGGCTTGGCTACAGATTCGAATACTTTTGTGGACCCTTTCTTATCGGCGTACTAGGAATCCATTTTACAATGCCGCTCTTGCATAATTTTTAACGACGAAGAGTAGATATTTTGAGTTACATGCCTCTGGGTATCCTTGCTTCAAGTGCATATCGATTACAACAGTACCTGTTCTGATACTCTTTTTTTTTCTTTTTTATTCTTTCTTTTAATTTTTTTTGACTCATCAGTCTTCTGACTGGTTTGATGGGACCCGCCACAAATTTATCTCTTGTGGTAACCTCTTCATCTCAGAGTAGCACTTGCAACATGTGTCCTCAGTTACTTGCTGGATGTGTTCAAATTTCTCCCTACCTCTACGGTTTTTGCCCTCTGCAGCAACTACTAGTGCCACTGAGGTCTTTCCCTGACATCTTAAAAGATATCCTATCATCATACCCCTTCTCCTTGTCAGCGTTTTCTACATATTCCTTTCCTCTCCGATTCTACTCAGAAACTCTTCATTCCTTACTTTATCAATAAACCTAATTTTCAACATTCGTCTGTAGCACCACGTCTCAAATCCTTCGATTCTCTTCTGATACGATTTTCCCGCAGTCCACGAGTCACTACCATATAATTCTGTGCTCCAAACGTACATTCTCATAAGTCTGTTCCTCAAACTAAGACCTATGTTTGATACTAGTAGATTTCTGTTGGCTAGCATCGCCCATTTTGCTAGTGATAGTCTGATACTGATGTACTCCCTGCTCCTTGCGTAACTGATTATTTTGCGGCCTGGGTAGCAGAATTCCGTAACTTCATCCGTTGTACGAAAATCAATCCTGATGTTAAATTTCTCGCGGTCTTCTTTTCAACTACTTCTCAATACTTCCGTCTTTCGTCGATTTACTCGCAATCCTTATTCTGCACTCATTAAATTTTTCATTTCATTGAGCACATCATGTAATTCATCTTCACTTTCACTCAGAATAGCAATGTCATCTACGGATCGCATCATTCATATACTTTCAGTTTGAATTTTAATCCACTCTAGAACCTTTCTTTCATTTCCATCATTGCTTCTTCGATGTAACGGCATATAGATTGATCACTAGGGGCGAAATACTACATCCCTGTCTTACGCCCATTTTAATCCGTACACTTCGTTCTTGGTCATCAACTCTTGTTATTTCATGTTGGCTCTTGTACATATTCTTACCCGTCTCTCCATATATCTTAGCCCTATCCTTCCCATAATTTCGAACATGTTGCACCGTTTTACATTGTCTAACGCTTTCTCCAGGTGAACAAATCCTATGAAAGTATCTTGATTTTTTCATTTTTTCTTTAGTCTTGCTACTGTCATCTAACAGATCATCAGTTTTCTTTTCCACTTGTTAGTATGTCATTCTTCTCAGCAACTTTTGTGCTCGAGGTGTTAAGCTAATAATTCTCGCACTATTCAGCTTTTGATGTTTTGTGAATTGTGTGTATGATATTTCTCCGAAATTCAGATGGTATGTCGACGGACTCATAGATTTTACGTACCAACGGGAATAGTCGTTCTCCTGACCCTTCACCAAATAATTATACACTCCTGGAAATTGAAATAAGAACACCGTGAATTCATTGTCCCAGGAAGGGGAAACTTTATTGACACATTCCTGGGGTCAGATACATCACATGATCACACTGACAGAACCACAGGCACATAGACACAGGCAAAAGAGCATGCACAACGTCGGCAATAGTACAGTGTATATCCACCTTTCGCAGCAATGCAGGCTGCTATTCTCCCATGGAGACGATCGTAGAAATGCTGGATGTAGTCCTGTGGAACGGCTTGCCATGACATTTCCACCTGGGGCCTCAGTTGGACCAGCGTTCGTGCTGGACGTTCAGATCGCGTGAGACGACGCTTCATCCAGTCCCAAACATGCTCAATGGGGGACAGATCCGGAGATCTTGCTGGCCAGGGTAGTTGACTAACACCTTCTAGAGCACGTTGTGCGGCACGGGATACATGCGGACGTGCATTGTCCTGTTGAAACAGCAAGTTCCCTTGCCGGTCTAGGAATGGTAGAACGATGGGTTCGATCACGGTTTGGATGTACCGTGCACTATTCAGTGTCCCCTCGACGATCACCAGAGGTGTATGGCCAGTGTAGGAGATCGCTCCCCACACCATGATGCCGGGTGTTGGCCCTGTGTGCCTCGGTCGTATGCATTCCTGATTGTGGCGCTCACCTGCACGGCGCCAAACACGCATACGACCAGCATTGGCACCAAAGCAGAAGCGACTCTCATCGCTGAAGACGACACGTCTCCATTCGTCCCTCCATTCACGCCTGTCGCGACACCACTGGAGGCGGGCTGCACGATGTTGGGGCGTGAGCGGAAGACGGCCTAACGGTGTGCGGGACCGTAGCCCAGCTTCATGGAGTCGGTTGCGAATGGTCCTCGCCGATACCCCAGGAGCAACAGTGTTCCTAATTTGCTGGGAAGTGGCGGTGCGGTCCCCTACGGCACTGCGTAGGATCCTATGCTCTTGGCGTGCATCCGTGCGTCGCTGCGGTCCGGTCCCAGGTCGACGGACACGTGCACCTTCCGCCGACCACTGGCGACAACATCGATGTGCTGTGGAGACCTCACGCCCCACGTGTTGAGCAATTCGGCGGTACGTCCACCCGGCCTCCCGCATGCCCACTATACGCCCTCGCTCAAAGTCCGTCAACTGCACATACGGTTCACGTCCACGCTGTCGCGGCATGCTACCAGTGTTAAGGACTGAGATGGAGCTCCGTATGCCACGGCAAACTGGCTGACACTGACTGCGGCGGTGCACAAATGCTGCGCAGCTAGCGCCATTCGACGGCCAACACCGCGGTTCCTGGTGTGTCCGCTGTGCCGTGCGTGTGATCATTGCTTGTACAGCCCTCTCGCAGTGTCCGGAGCAAGTATGGTGGGTCTGACACACCGGTGTCAATGTGTTCTTTTTTCCATTTCCAGGAGTGTAGAAATTCTTTTGAATTGTTATGTATCTCTTCTGCCTTACTTGGTCTTAAGTAATCCAAAGCTCTCTTAAATTCTGATCTAATACCGGATCCTCTATGGAAATCGACTCCTGCCTCTTCTTCCCCCTCAAAGAGCTGTTGGATGTACGATTTACTCCTAACGGTTCACTCATCTTTATTTAACAGTGGAATTCTCGTTGCACTCTTAATGTTACCGCTCTTGCTTTTAGTTTCACCGAACGTTACCTTGACTTTCCTGTATGCTGAGTCAGTGATTCCGTCAACCATTCCTTTTTCGATTTCTTCACATTTTTCCTCCAGACATTTCGTCTTAGCTTTCATCCACTTTTTTTCTAATTTCTTTCCTCATCGGGCCACGCGGGAATAGCCGAGCGGTCTTAGGCGCTGCAATCATGGACTGTGAGGCTGATCCCAGCGGAGGCTCAAGTACTCCCTCGGGCATGGGTGTGTGTGTTTGTCCTTAGGATAATTTAGGTTGAGTAGTGTGTAAGCTTAGGGACTGATGATCTTAGCAGTTAAGTCTCATAAGATTTCACACACATCTGAACATTTTTTTTTCCTCAGCGACCTGTATTCCTGTAGTCCTCAATTTCTCTGAACATTTTTGTTCTTCCTTATGTCGTCGACCAAATGAAGTATTTCTTCTGTTACACATGATTTTTTAGCAGCTATCTTCTTTGTGCCTAAGTTTTCCTTTCCAACCACAGTGACTGCCCTTCTTAGAGATGTCCATTCCTCTTCAACTTTACTGACTACCGAGCAATTCCTTATTGCTATATATGTAACCCTAGAGCACTACGAGCATGTCTCGTAATTACTTACTTCTTTGCGTGCTGAATCTTTATGAACAATTCCTTAAACTTCAGCCCACTCTTCATCACTTCTACATTGTGATATGAGTCTGTTTCCACCCCTAGGTACGCCTAACAATCCAGAACCTGATTTCGGGATCTCTGTCTGACAATGATGTAATCTACTTGAAACCTTCCCGTATCACATGGCGTTTTTCAAGTATACCTCCTCCTCTAACAACTTTTGAACCTAATATTCACTATTACTAGCTGCAACTTATTACAGATATCAATTAGTCTTTCTCCTCTCACATTCCCAGTACCAAGCCTAAATTTTCCTGTAACCCTTTCTCTTTCTCCTTCCCCTACAACCGCATTCCGGTCCCCCATGACTATTAGATTTTCATTTCGCTTTACGTACTGAATTACCCGTTCAATACCACCATATCCTTTCTGTATCTCTTGATCAGCAGCTTGTGATGGAGACATGTATACCTGAATTATCGTTGCCGGTGTTCGTTCGTTGTCGATTCTGATTAGAACAATACTGTCACTGAAATGTTCACAGTAGCACTCTCTCTGCGCTACACTCCCATTCATAACAAATCCTACTTTCGGTATACCATTTTCAGCTGCTTTTGATATTACCGTATATTCATCTGACCAGAAATGCCTGTCTTCTTTCAATTTTACTTCAATGTCCCTTACTGTATTTGGACTGAACCTCTGCATTTCAATTTTCAAATTTTGTAGTCTCCCTACCACATTCAAGCTTCTGGTATTCCATGATGCGACTCGCATGACGTTATTATTTCTTTGGTTAATTAGTCTTTTCCTCATGGTCACCTCCCGGAAATCCGAATGGGGGACTATTCCAGAACCTTTTGCTAAAGGAGAGATCATCATGACACTTTTTCAATTCTAGGCCACATGTCCTGTGGATATTTGTCTTTAATGAAGTGGTTGCCATTGCTATCAGTGTCGTCATGGTGCTGATCACTCCTGTTTTTCGACCTTTAGATCTACATCTACATCTACATCCATACTCCGCAAGCCACCTGACGGTGTGTGGCGGAGGGTACCCTGAGTACCTTTATCAGTTCTCCCTTCTATTCCAGTCTCGTATTGTACGTGGAAAGAAGGATTGTCGGTATGCTTCTGTGTGGGCTCTAATCTCTCTGATTTTATCCTCATGGTCTCTTCTCGAGTTATACGTAGGAGGGAGCAATATACTGCTTGACTCTTCGGTGAAGGTATGTTCTCGAAACTTTAATAAAAGCCCGTACCGAGCTACTGAGCGTCTCTCCTGCAGAGTCTTCCACTGGAGTTTATCTATCATCTCCGTAACGCTTTCGTGATTACTAAATGATCCTGTAACGAAGCGTGCTGCTCTCCGTTGGATCTTCTCTATCTCTTCCATCAACCCCATGTGGTGCGGATCCCACACCGCTGAGCAGTATTCAAGCAGTGGGCGAACAAGCGTACTGTAACCTACTTCCTTTGTTGTTGGAATGCATTTCCTTAGGATTCTTCCAATGAATCTCAGTCTGGCATCTGCTTTACCGACGATCAACTTTTTATGATCATTCCATTTTAAATCACTCCTAATGCGATCTCCCAGATAATTTATGGAATTAACTGCTTCCAGTTGCTGACCTGTTATTTTGTAGCTAAATGATAAGGGACCTATCTTCCTATGTATTCGCATCACATTACACTTGTCTACATTGAGATTCAATTGCCATTCCGTGCACCATGCATCAAAGGGCTGCAGATCCTCCTGCATTTCGGTACAATTTTCCATTGTTACAACCTCTCGATACAGCACAGCATCATCTGCAAAAAGCCTCAGTGAACTTCCGATGTCATCCACCATGTCATTTATGTATATTGTGAATGGCAACGGTCCTATGACACTCCCCTGCGTCACACCTGAAATCACTCTAACTTCGGAGGACTTCTCTCCATTGAGAATGACATGCTGCGTCCTGTTATCTAGGAACTCCTCAATCCAATCACACAATTGATCTGATAGTCCGTATGCTCTTACTTTGTTCATTAAACGACTGTGGGGAACTGTGTCAAACGCCTTGCGGAAGTCAAGAAACACGGCATCTACCTGTGAACGCGTGTCTAAGGCTCTCTGAGTCTCGTGGACGAATAGCGCGAGCTGGGTTTCACACGACCGTCTTTTTCGAAACCCATGCTGATTCCTACAGAGTAGATTACTAGTCTCCAGAAAAGACATTATACTCGAACATAATACGTGTTCCAAAATTCTGCAACTGATCGACGTTAGAGATATAGGTCTATAGTTCTGCACATCTGTTCGACGTCCCTTCTTGAAAACGGGGATGACCTGTGCCTTTTTCCAATCCTTTGGAACGCTTCGCTCTTCTAGAGGCCTACGGTACACCGCTGCAAGAAGGGGGGCAAGTTCCTTCGCGTACTCTGTGTAAAATCGAACTGGTATCCCATCAGGACTAGCGGCCTTTCCTCTTTTGAGCGATTTTAATCGTTTCTCTATCGCTCTGTCGTCTATTTCGATATCTACCATTTTGTCAACTGTGCAACAATCTAGAGAAGGAAGCACAGTGCAGACTTCCTCTGTGAAACAGCTTTAGAAGAAGACATTTAGTATTTCGGCCTTTAGTCTGTCATCCTCTGTTTCAGTACCATTTTGGTCACAGAGAGTCTGGACATTTTGTTTTGATCCACCTACCGCTTTGACATAGGACCAAAATTTCTGAGGATTTTCTGCCAAGTCAGTACATAGAACTTTACTTTCGAATTCATTGAAAGCCTCTCGCGTAGCCCTCCTCACACTACATTTCGCTTTTTCGTAATTTTTGTTTGTCTGCAAGGCTTTGGCTATGTTTATGTTCGCTGTGTAGTTCCCTTGGCTGCCGCAGCAGTTTTATAACTAGGTTGTTGTACCACGTTGGCTCTTTTCCATCTCTTACGATCTTGCTTGGCACGTACTCATCTAACGCATATTGTACGATGGTTTTGACCTTTGTCCACTGATCCTCAACACTATCTGTACTTGAGACAAAACTTTTGTGTTGAGCCGTCAGGTACTCTGTAATCTGCTTTTTGTCACTTTTGCTAAACAGACAAATCTTCCTACCTTTTTTAATATTTCAATTTACGGCTGAAATCATCGATGCAGTAACCGCTTTATGATCGCTGATTTCCTGTTCTGCATTTACTGATTCAAATAGTTCGGGTCTGTTTGTCACCAGAAGGTCTAATGTTATCGCCACGAGTCGGTTCTCTGTTTAACTGCTCAAGGTAGTTTTCAGATAAAGCACTAAAAATATTTCACTGGATTCTTTGTCCCTGCCACCCGTTATGAACGTTTGAGTTTCCCAGTCTATATCCGGCAAATTAAAATCTCCATCCAGAACTATAACGTGGTGGGAAATCTACTCGAAATATTTTCCAAATTATTTTTCAGGTGCTGAGCCACAACAGCTGCTGAGCCCGGGGGCCTATAGAGACATCCAATTACCATGTCTGAGCCTGCTTTAACCGTGACCTTCACCCAAATTATTTCACAATTCAAATCTCCGTCAATTTCCTTCGATACTGTTGCACTTCTTATCGCTATAAACACGCCTCCCCCTTCACTGTCCAGCCTGTCTCTGCGGTATACATTCCAATCTGAGTTTAGGATTTCATTACTGTCTACATGTGGTTTCAGCCAACTTTCTGTCCCTAGTACTATATGGGCGTTGTGACCGTTTATTAATGAGAGCAGTTCTGGGACATTTCTCTAGACGCTCCTGCAGTTTACTATTAGCACATTAATATTGTTATTCCCTGTTGCATTTTGTCTACTCCTGCCTTGCCGCGTCTCAGGAGGCGTCTTGTCGGGCCTAGGGAGGGAATTCTCTAACCTAAAAAAAAAAAAACCATGTGCACTCCACACGTACTCCGCTACCCTCGTAGCCGCTTCCGCCGTGTAGTGCACGCCTGACATATTCAGGGGGACCCTACATTTCTCCACCCGATAGCGGAGGTCGAGAAATTTGCACCCCAGCTCTCCGCAGAATCGTCTGAGCCTCTGGTTTAAGCCTTCCACTCGGCTCCAAACCAGAGGACCGCGATCGGTTCTGGGAACGATACTACAAATAGTTAGCTCTGATTCCACCCCGCGAGCGAGGCTTTCCGCCTTCATCAACTCCGCCAACCGCCTGTACGAACTTAGGATGACCTCTGAAACCAGACGGCAGGAGTCATTGGTGCCGACATGAGAAACAATTTGCAGTCGGGTGCACCCAGTGCTCTCTATCGCCGCCGGTAGGGCCTCCTCCACATCTCGGATGAGACCCCCCGGCAAGCAGACAGAGTGAACACTGGCCTTCTTCCCCGACCTTTCCGCTATTTCCCTAAGGGGCTCCATCACCCGCCTAACGTTGGAGCTCCCAATAACTAATAAACCCCTCCCCCCGTGTGCCTGCTCGGACCTTGCTGTAGGAGCGGCCACATGTCCACTCATAGGCAGAGCGGGAGATGCCACACGGCCAGCCTCCACATAGACCCTCCGCCTCGTGCGCCGCGAACGCCGCTGAACCCGCCACTCCCTAGGGGAGAGGGTGGCCCAATCGCGCCCGGTACCTGCGAAGATGTCTCGACAGCAGGGACAGTGGGTGAAGCCTGTAACACCTGGGGTGTACCTTGCGAAGCACCAGACTCCCCACTGCCGCTACACTCCGAGGCATCAGCATGAAGACGGCTGACCGTGGCCATCAACACGCTCAGCTGTTCGCGAAGAGTGGCCAGCTCCTCCTGCGTCCGTACACAGCAGTCACACATCCTATCCGTTCTAAGGAATCAATTTACTGAAGAGACTTAATCTACTTTTAACTAGACTGCTAATTCACTAAAGGTGGCTGATTATTAACTAAACTGTGATTGCTAACCACTTCTTGTAGAAAACAATGAAAATAGCACTACCTGTCTCTGGACTGTATTCAAAACAAACACTAGCACTACTAACACTATGGCTGACTAAAGGGACTCTCTCTGACTGTATTCAAAACAAACACGAAATCTATGGAACACTATTACTAGCACTCGACAATTAAAGCTTCCTAAAAGGAAAAACACACCGAAGAACAAGTTACAAGTAAGAAAAATACAGTTTTTTTTTTTAGATGCAGTTTCCCATCCCAAGAACAAGAGAATGCCCTGAACGTATGTCCGCTCCACCGCCCTCTTTGACAAGGCCGTTTGCAGAATTAGGGTGACTTTCTATGCCGGAAATCTTCGGCCGCAAGAGCTGATTATGGAACGGTTTTAACCGATCGTTAATTTCGAACACTCCACCGAGGACTTTTCGATCACTAATCAAATACCATACTCCTACACTATGGGTAGCGCTCTTAAAACAGCCCATGAGTACGGAACGTTTCTCTATTTGATTGGCCATTATGCGAGTATGGCTACGAAGGTTTTTAATAGTGAATGTGTGGGCAGCTATCCTCTTTTACCCCGGGCTGATTACGTCCTATCCGTTACAATTCCAACTTGTACTAAGTATTTACGTTATAGCAAACACTCTATTTCACACTGTTGAATTTTTGGCATGAACCAATGTTGCAAATTCGGTGAATCAGCTTTTCGGAAGTTCTCTATTACAAGCACAAGGTAGCGCAATCTCCTCCAATTTTTAGTTCAGATAGCCCCGCTATTGGAATGCTCGGAATCTGGCTGGAAAGATCCAAGTCTGGATTAATCAATATAGAGTCAAATGCCTGTTTTATAATATATCTGCAAGCTAAATGATACAGATGATAGCTGCATAACTAAAAATATTTTTCGCAGGACAGTAATGCAATCACCATTAGCTCGAGATGCGTTTCATCGCCCACAAACAACTGCCTCACTGATGCAATTGTATGACACCATGCATTGTCATGCTGATACAAACTGTCATGTTCTCAAAACAGTTCCTCTTCTGTACGCAGTACACAGTATTGCACAATACGTCATACCCTTTCGCCTTAAGGGTTTCTTAAGCGCAGTAAGTGGATCACATCCTAACCACAAGAAAATACCGTCATACCACAATACTATCACTCTTTGTTCTTCAGTGTTTTCACTACACATATGGCAGGTTATATCCTACAGGCATTCGCCTTAAAACTCCTCCGTCGAATTGCCACAGCGTGTTTCATCACTCCAAAACGCTCGTTTCCAGTGATTTACTGTCCAGTGGCGACGCTTTCCACGCCACATCAAGCGTCGCTGACCACTGACTAAAGAAATGTGTGGCTTGCGGGGAGCTCCTCGATCAGTTTACGCCACTCTTTTTAACTCCCTGCGAACAGTCGCTGGTTGCTCTTTTTGCTCTTTGTAACTCACAAATGATTTCTTCTGTTGATTTCATTCCATTTCATATAACGTCCCTCCATATTTCCCTACGATCCATGTCCGTCATGATATACGGCAGCCTGGTCTCGGTTTAGCTATGGTTGTTCCTCATCGTTTTCACAGTCACTGTCACGTCATCAACAGTTGAAAGTGCCAGTTTCAGAAAAGCTGAAATGTCCCTGATGGGCCTGTTACGTCCATGTCTCGTCCGTGTGATCCCACACTGATGCACACAATCACGATATGTAATTACTAAAAATACCCTACATTGAGAAAATGCCGTTGTCCTTAAAGAAATGGCCTAACACGGAAGTTACAAATAAACAGCGACACGGAAGTTGCCTTTAGTTAGTTGTTTGATATTAGTTGCTTAATATGAACTTTTTTGAATGTTTAGGAGAGAGAAAGAGTGACTGGCAAATAGTCAGTCCTCAGGAAATTAGTCTGTTTCATTACATTATCGTTTGGAATTAATTGTAATATACATACCCACACACATTTCACAACAATAGAGGTAAAATATTTACAATGCAAATATCATATATATAATGTGTGTGTGTGTGTGTGTGTGTGTGTGTGAATGAGAGAGAGAGAGAGAGTGTGTGTGTGTGTGTGTTTAGCACTCTACCACTCACAGCTGTATAAACCTGTCATGAACAACGCGGCTTATGTCAGTATTACTTTGCTGTTAATTGAAACCCACATCACCGTATACTACTCAAAAATCGGTCGAAGGAGAGTTTTTCTGCTGGGTGAGAGAGTTCCATTAGATTCTTCTGATAAATCTCTACTTGCCTATGTTCATTCCATATTAAACCGTTCCTGATAATTCTTGAAGTTCATTAGTATCAGGTCCATATTACTTACATTTTATGGAATCATTAGGATTCACTTTCAGTTGTCCTTTAATTCCTTAAATAATTGAATATATCGAGCACTACGTCTCATAACTGCTTATCACAAAGATTTACTTGCTGCATTGTCTCGAAAGTTGACTGTTGATATTTCTGTGGCCAGAGGTTCCAATTCTGGTGCAATGAAGGTTGGTGTAGTGTTCTAGCTTAGGGAATTGAATTTAACTGAGACTGGCAACGTGCGAATTTTAGGGATGCCACAATAACGTTAAGCTTCCCTTTTATTTGATGTCTGCTCTTTACTTTAACTTGTGTATGTATTAGTTCAGGTGCATGTCTGAATACCTAATATACTTGTACTATGTGTAAAGGAATTACTTGTGCCATATCGTTTAAAGTCGACCCAGTTGCGATCTGTGTGATCTGTAGAAGTAACACCTCTTGTATTTAGCGTTTCCTTGAGTGTCAGTCATGTTGGTAGTTGCAACCTTCGCCTATCTTCTATTATGAATTAAAAAGGGGCATCAGCCATGTTTATATATGAAGGACATGTTTCTTTGAGGATTGTGTTGTGCTAACTTTCATCCTGATTCCTGATGACAGATAGCCCTTTAAATAACCTTCGACTGCAAAGATTAGTTCGCTCAGTTAGTAGGTAAGTTTCTTGTAGCTTACGGTGCCAGGGTGCCTCTGTTCGCCATTAACAGAAATGTGTCCTTTAGCTAACAATGATAGGTGAGAGACACGGTTCACTCAGATATATACGAAAGGCGTCTGACAGATTCTTCAGCGCGTTTATGTGAGCCCGTCTTTATCGTAGCTTTTCGGCCCCTGACAACAACAGTCCACTTATTTTTCAAAAGAAAACAAAAACAAAAAATACGTGTTTCAGGCAGAGCAAACCATTTATTTATTACCTTAGTGCAAGGCTGAATAGTGAATGCAAATGTTGAGACACAATTCATTTGACATGATACCCTGTATTGCGTTATTTTGTTTGGTGTCCTAATGAAATGATTATAAAAATAAAAAAAAAGTTTTAGCAACAAGTGGACTGTTCCTACTAGCGGCCGAAAATCGTTAACAAAGGCGTACTTAGTATTCATACAATGGTCGCAGGTCACCTGTGTGACTTTATGTCGCAGGTTAAACGAAGTTATAACAGTAGCGTGACGTCAATGATTGTCACCAAACGCGTTACAATGGGCGGTATTTTCTATTATCCGGTGAAACGAATACTACCAAAATCCAACCCTAATAACAGTGTCTTTTTGCTAGTGTGATGTAATCGGTTCACTGAACTGTAGCTTTGTGAATGGACGGATGAATACTGATAAGTAGTGCTGGTCACAAAGCGGATTTTCTTAGGTTGATTTACCGCACCATACCACCTGCAACATCTGCGTCGCTAATGTTGAATAGGGGGCGAGGAAATTTCACACATCTGGACTCCGTGATTTCGACGTAGTGCCGTTTCCTTGAATCCCACATTTAGGATGGCTGTTTCTGGTGTGGATGTTGACTGATGACGGTGGAGGACCCGATGATGCAGCGTAGTCGTGTTATAACAACTACATGAACACCTATGTTATAAATAAGATTTTTTTTTAAATTCTTATAATCCTTACTTATATGCACTCTAAGGGGAAAAAAGGACAGAGCACGAAGGAATTATCAGCATGCGAGGGAATCGCTAGACATGACGTACGTGCACTGACGAGCAAACGATTACAGTTTCAGAAAAATTGGGTAATTTAATCAAGAGAAAACCAATTGAGCAAGTCAATAACGCGTCGGTGTGCATCTGGTCCTTATGGAATAGTTATTCGGCTTGCCATTAAATGATAAATTTGGAAGTCCTCCTGAGGCATATAGTGCCAAATTCTGCCCAATTGGCACATTAGGTCGCCAAAATCCCGAATTGGTTGTAGGGCCCTGCCAGTAATGGACCAGATTCTCTCAGCGGGGGAGAGGTCTGGTGACCTTTCTGGCCAAGGCAGAGTTTGGTAAGCTCGAAGACAAGAAGTAGGAACCCTCGCCGCTTGCGAACGGGTATTACCATGAAGGGTAACAAGACGGGGTTTTGAATATCGTCGATGTACCACTGTGTTGTAAGCGTGCCGCGGCTGAAGACCACAGAAGTCCCGACTATGAAGTGGAATGGTGACCCAGACCATCACCCGTGGTTGTCGGGCCTTGTGGAGGGTTGCAGTCAGGCCAGTACCCCACCGCCTTCTGAAGCGTCTACAGACACTTCTTTACTCGACGTTGGTGCTTCGAGTCTCGTTACCTGGAGTAGAATTGCCTTCAGAGCGTCCTGCTTCGAACTGGGCACTATATCCGTCAGGAAGACAGCCATCAGCTCTACCAGTCAATGGTTGCTTAATGGCTAGAGATAGACCAATGCGTTACTGACTTGCTCAATTTGTGAAACTGAATGAAACATCCATTTTCTTCTGAATCTATAATCATTCATGTATCTGTACATTTAGATTACATCTGCCGACATCCGTCCCATTCGCTTAATTCCGCCTTAGTGTGACTTTTTCTTTGTCTTGGAGTATATTCTTAAGGACTGATATGAATTCTATTTACTTCTGTGTATAATATGGATGGAATTTTATTTTCATGTTTAGATAATCAGAATTATATATCATAGGAAATGGTGGGCGATGACCTCTCAAAGTTTGGGATGTGAAAGAGTCAGTTGCAAAAGTGGCATTGCGCGAGGTTAGCGTCAACCTGTCTGTGACCGGCGTAAGTGGAGGGAAGAACAAGCGTAATAGTAGCCAAAGTATATTAAATGAGTCTTGGATGAAATCTGCATCGGTTCGTTACCACGTGGCGTGTATCGATGTACTCTGATTTATAAGTCCGTCGCCTAGAACAGATTTCTGAGAGCCTATGTGTAATATCTACGACGCATCATGGTTCCATTATTTGTGGTCGGCGCCGTCTCGAGTACCTACAGGAAACGTAATGAAATAGGTCTGTATCATGTATTATAAGCCAGAATCTCGTGGCGTTCAATCAAGGCAGGTGTTTATTGAAACTACGTGCCTCAGTTAGATATCTTTGATTGGCATTACATCACCTATGTTACCATCCTTTTGCTAATGGTAAAAATGAGTGTTGTTATGATAATGTGATCCAAATTTGAACTGTAACTAGTTTTTAATCTACATGATAATACTATTTTCATGTGCATCACGTGTTTAGCAACGTAAATACGTTTATTCAGTACCAACTTACATTAACTTACCTTTGTTTAAAAAGTATTACAGAGTGTATTTTGTTTGCCATTAAAATTTTGGCACGAAAAGTGTTTTGCAAAGGGAGTTACTGCCATATCGACTTAGCAGCCTCCCTCATAATCAGTCAACGTTAGTTACAGAGTGGCGTGTATATTTATTGTACAAGTTGATTCATAGTAAAAGTCTCTTTTGGAGAGTGTGTAGTAGGCTGTGACTTTTTGAAAGTCCCCATGCTTTAGAGTTTAGACAGTGTGTACATTAGTAGCCAGTCAAATTGTATGAAAGAATATCTTCATTAAGCCTTAAGCGTTTTATCATAGTGACGCCTTGATAAGAGGTGCAGTTGAGTATTATAACATATTCAGGAACCCCATGTGTCAGTTATTGTTTGGATCAATAATCCATTAACTTCCCCACAATAACAATTTTGCTAAGCTCTCTGTGTTTGTATACAAGAAAAGTTTGGTCAAAAGTGCAGTGAAACATCATAATAGAGTCTGATTCCCTGTATAGTAGGAAATGTGTTGGTCAGTAGTCTACTGGTGCTCCTTAAAGACCGTAAATGCCATCTAATTTGTCAGCTAGGACACGTTAATAAGACACAGTTGATGCTTATCAACACACAAATGTTTGAAGCTGTTACTGAATTCTCGTATAGATCCAATTTTGTTTGGCATTCTGAGAGCAAAATGGTTTAAAAGCTTAGTTTTTATACTGACAATTGGAAATTATTAATTATTAATTATTGCTCTGAAATTATTTGTTCGTTTGAGCTCCTACCTTTTGCATTTATGTCTCATTAGTATTTTGTTCACCCGTTTCACATCTCATGCATATACATACTCCTCAAGTCACCGTATAACGCGTGGTGGGGCTTACGTTGAGCCACTATTAGTCATTTCCTTCCTTGTTCCTCTCGCAAATTGAGCGACGGAAAAAGGGCTGCCTCTATGCGTCCGTAGGAATGATAATCTCTCGTATATTATCTTCATGGTCCTCGTGCGAAATGTACGTTGGGGGTTGTACAAATGTTCTGCAGTGAGCCTCAAATGCCGCTCCTACAAATTTTGTCAACAGTGCTTCTCGAAAAGGACTTTACCTTTTCTTTAGCAGTTCTCATTTGAGTTCCCGAAGTGTCACTGTAATACTTGCGTGTTGTTCGAACCTACTGCTAACAAATAAAGCAGCCTGTCTGTTAATTGCTTCGATTTCTCCCTTTAATCCGACCTGATGCGGATTCCAAACACTGGAACAGTATCCAACGATGTGTCACACTCGTGTCCGATATGCGACTACCCTCACAGATGAAACACGCTCCTAAAATTCTCCCAATAAACTGAAGTTGACCATTCCCCTTGCCGACTACAATTCTTACATTCGCATTCTATTTCATACTGGTTTCCAGCGTTACACCTAAACATTTTATCGACGCGACTGTGTCAAGCAGCATTTTACTAACGCTGTACTCCTACATTATGGGTCGTTTTTTCTGCTCATATGCGTTAATTTACATTACTCTACATTTAGAGCTAGCTGGCATTCAGAACACCTTGTCTCTGCCAACAGTAACTCAACTACGACACCTTCCTATGTTCCATAGCATCATTAGCAAACAGCCGCATACTGCTGCTTTCCCAGTCCGCCGTATAATTTATGTGTGTATAAAACAACAGGCTACGTTAGAAAAAGAAATCTATTGTCCGACTGCTCAGTCCATTGAGTGCCCGTTTAACGTTCACGCTCAGCTAAACTCCTAAAAACGGGCTAAGATTAACTGAATTTATGGAAGTACTCTTGCTATAAAAAGACCAGATTAGTTTTACAGTCTGAGCGACCGTTATCAGCACCCAACAGAGACTGCAAGGTGCGTCATTGTGGGTTTCCATTTTGCCAGCTGCTAGAATCGCGCAATACCGAAATTTGAGGCTCATTTGGATGTGCCAGTGGCATGATATTTAGTTGTATGGGAACGTGAGGGCATGTATACTTATAAAGTTTGGGCCAAACATGTTTGACCACCAGCATGGAGGACCTCCGTATCGTGCACCAGTCACATCATAACCCAGTCCCATCTACCTCTGTCATGTCATTTCGGTTCGCCTGATTATTTCTATCACTTATCTTCTTTCTATGCCTCGTCATGACTTGGTGTTGTGTGATGTCCTTAGGTTAGTTAGGTTTAAGTAGTTCTAAGTTCTAGGGGGCTGATGACCATAGATGTTAAGTCCCATAGCGCTCAGAGACATTTGAACCACTTTGAAGTTATCTTCTGTACAATACCGTAGAGTTAGTCTCTCTGTATGGTCCTAGATTCCCTCGTGCTGGGTTATTTACCAGCGACACATCACGTTGCAGTTACTTTCTCTCTTACGTTTTGTCTATACTCGTAAAATATATCCAAACTTTGTGGCATGTAGCAGATATACGCTACTGGCCATTAAAATTGCTAAACCAAGAAGAAATGCAGATAATAAACGGATATTCATTGCACAAATATATTACACTATAACTGACAGGTGGTTACATTTTCACGCAATTTGGATTCGTAGATCCTTAGAAATAAGCACCCAGAACAACCACCTCAGGCCGTAATAACGGTCTTGATACGTCTGGGCATTGAGTCAAGCAGAGCTTGGATGGCGTGTAGAGGAACACCTGCCCATGCAGCTTCAACACGATACCACAGTTCATCAAGAGTAGTGACTGGCGCATTGTGACGAGCCAGTTGCTCGGCCATCATTGACCAGTCGTTTTCACTAGGTGAGAGATCTGGAGAATGTTTGGGCCAGGGCAGCAGCCGAGCATTTTCTGTATCCAGAAAGGCCCGTAAAGGAGCTGCAACAGGCGGTAGTGTATTATCCAGCTTGAATGTAGGGTTTCGCAGGGATCGAATGAAGGGTACAGCCACGGGTCGTAACACATCCAAAATGTAACGTCCACTGTCCAAAAACGAACAAGAGGTGACCGAGACGTGTAACCGATGGCAGCCCATACCATCACGCTGTGTGATATTCCAATATGGCGAGGACTAATACACGCTTTCAATGTGCGTACACCGCGATGTCGCCAAACACATGCGTCCATCATGATGCTGTAAACAGAACCTGGATTTATCCGAATAAATGACGTTTTGCCATTCGTGCACCCAGGTTCGTCGTTGAGTACACCATCGCTGGCGCTCCTGTCTGTGATACAGCGTCAAGGGTAACCGCAGCCATGGTCTCCGAGATGATAGCCCATGCTGCTGCAAACGTCGTCGAACTGTTCGTGCAGATGGTTGTTGTCCCCATCTGTTGACTCAGGGATCGAGACGTGGCTGCACGATCCGTTGCAGCCATGCGGATAAGATGGCTGTCATCTCGACTGCTAATGATACGAGGCCGTTGGGATCCAGCACGGCGTTCCGTATTACCCTCCTGAACCCACCGATTTCATATTCTTCTAACAGTCATTGGATCTCGACCAACGCGAGCAGCAATGTCGCGATTTGATAAGCCGCAATTGCGATAGGCTACAATCCGACCTTTATCAATGTCGGAAACGTGATGGTACGGATTTCTCCTCCTTACACGAGGCATTACAACAACGTTTCGCCAGGCAACACCGGTCAACTGCTGTTTGTGTATGAGAAATCGGTTGGAAACTTTCCTCATGTCAGCACGTTGTAGGTGTCGCCACCGGCGCCAACCTTGTGTTAAGTGATTAATATGACTGTATGATGATTCAGAGTAGTAGGAATTGGTACACAACACAGTCACCCTACTCATAGGGTGAAGTCGACTTCCATCAGTTTTATGTTCCGGAAGTAGCTGAAATACAATGGAACACAGGCAGCAATACCGACAGTAAACGAAGGAAACAAAAGGAAGGATGAAATACATTTATGTTATATCTCCGTGCTTTCGACTCTTTATTTGAATACTGAAGACTACGTGTCTCAATTTTTACATTTAGTGCGGTACGAAGTCTTCAGAAGTGAGCTTTACATGTATATTAAATATACAAAGATAGAGAATAACAATGCAATATACATCTGAAGTGATACATAAGGCACTTTGGTAAAGATCGCAACTGATATTTCGCTCTCGGCTCTGACTGCGGGAAACGGATCGTTAAGTTCATAATCAACTATATTCGTTTGCATAAAATGTGAGATCTCTCGACAGTGGTGAGGACGGAAACTAACATGTTCGTATTCACGGTTGAAAATCGTGTATAGCAGCATCCTTCTTTCATATACGTAACAAATTCTTAAAATTGCGATCTTTATTTTACAGTCGTAAGTACAAGAGAGATGAAAATGCAGTAGAAGTAAACACATAGTGCAACGACAGAAATTATAACACACTCACACTACAACATCTCTGTAAGCTTATTCTCAAATTCACCAACACGACAGTTAGATATGGAAAATGAAATCGGTCCCACTAAACAAAGGTATTGAAAAAATATAAAAAATACTCAAGTTTGGCTCTCTGCGAAAGAGAAAACATACCTCTCATTGGCACATTGTGATACATTTGAGCACGTTTTCCAGTTTTAACAACAGTAACGTTCAGCCACATACTAAATTTGGCTGGGAGACTCATCACTCTATTGATCTCTAGATAGGAACTGCTGCAACAGTGCCCAGTGCTGCGTCGTAAGTGAACGGCTCACATTGACGTTTATGACGGATAATTTCATGTTAGAAACACCCAATACGCAGTAAGTACAAATTATAATTGTTTTCAATTGAGTTCATTTCGAGTTGACCCTGATTCATTGGATTATCACTGCGTCGCTTGCAGATTAGGCAGAATATGCTTCGAAGCTTCGATTAACATTCACTGTTGACTTCAATGGTAGCAATCCTCCTGGTAGCCATCAGCGTCTTTAATTTCACAGGTGTGCACTCTATAGTATTCTACTACGTCACACAACACTAAATACATGTAGTACGAAGGAGGTATACCGTTTCGGATTATCTAATGGAATGGTTATACAGACTGATTTAAAATAAAGAAAAATGAGTTACAAACTATTAAGCAGCTTTAGAAAGAAGAAGGCAGTTCTGTACACTATGCTGTACACAGCTGAGTAACAATCTGTTTCATTTCCACTAAACATAGTCTGACTTCAGAGATAAATATAAGCTTTGCCAAGAATGTGCAGTTGCCGCAGTGTTGGTTCCGAAGAAATTTTATAGTTGTTTTCTGAGTTGAATGCACAGTTTACACGGATCCTCAAACGGTAGAGCTTGTAACACCTAGCCTTTACGTTAGTCACAATTAATCACCATATAAATCGAATGCACACCATTTCCAGTGCTTGGTTGCACAGCCAGCTGCTTCGTAGATGTTAATGTTAATTTTGGATGAAGTTACACACATGTAAAATAATGGCATTAGGAATTGGATCATAACTTTTGCTACCATTCGACATCGAAATAACATCCTCCACACAAATAACTATGGATGATGTCGAAGATCCTCTAATTCTTACTTAACACTTCCAGAATTTTTACGCGCATCACAATAAGTGGTATAATCTGCTACAGGTTTGTCGACATATGTGCCGCTATGGGTAACTCACTGACCGAAACTCACTTCCTTCAATTTTGTGTTCTTGACAATCGGTGTTGAAATCCAACGTCCGATCATCCTGATTTAGGTTTTTCGTGGCTCTCCAAATACACCCAGTCACAGGAGCAAACTAATGGAAAATAAATGGACATACGAATCAGGTCTCCTGACGCGTGAGGGAAAAAATGGCACTCAGCCATTGGTGCCAATATCCTCCAAATTCACAGTGTCACAAAGATTGCTATTAACATCTTCAAACTAGTTTTACTGTTCCGAACTGCAAAGTGCAACTACTATAACTAAATATTCCGATACGTTGTTTTGATGTATCAAATAACACAAACACTACCGATCATAGTTAAGTTTTGTTACTGGATGATTCGCACAGGTAGCAATACATGGACTGGACCCAATAACCTGTAAAAACGTTCCCACTCAAACAACAGTAGCCGTAAAACGCAGTGATTACAGATCTAAAAATAAACATTTGTAGCACCAGTTTCTACCTCCTAACATAATTTACATTAAAAATGGTGTGTTCCAGTATGAGATCAACACACCCAACAACATATTTTGTTGACCTGACTACTGTAACGGAAATACTGTTACAATGAACTGTGACCCTAAAAGGAATGATGGATCGAAAAGCTGATCCGAAAATGACAGCGCTCTGAATCTTGTATTCACAACAAAACATTGCCTTCAAATACACTGTTTCTTATAGCTATGTTAGACAAAAATCGCAGATATGTTCCGTGATGCAAGTCTTTAAGAAGACATCTAATTTTAATGATATGTCGGATGTATGTGCGTCCCCTAAACGTTACTTAACAGCCATATGGTCTTTACATCAAGAAAGAGTGCACAATAAGATCAAAAAACGAATGCACTGCTAAATACTGAATAGAAAAACATAATAATAATTTGGCAGACAATTTACTCCCTGTAACTGTACTGATATTGAAAACAATTGTCATGTGTTCTTCATTCGCAGCTACACATTTTTACTTGCAATATAAGTCTCGACCAGTCTGGATTATCTCGTTTTTAGTGTGCTAGTATATGTTCACCATAAACTGGGGAATTTAATACTACGATGAAAGTGAAAGAAATGTTTGTTTCTGTGACTGTAAAGTATGAAAGTAGGTATTAGGTTTTGTTGTGTTTGTGTAAGAAGTCCCGCGTAACGTGTACATCTCTAATGCTTATAAGCCTTCAAACACATCGAACAAGGTTTGCGACAGGTACCGTCAGGTAAAGGGATTAGTAATTTATTGTATGGGTAGAGCTTCCAATATACTTATCAGCAAGTCACTCTGTGCAACAGACTTAACATGTCCCAAAATGCCTCGTAGGATTAGCCGAGCGGTCTAAGGCGCGGCAGTCATGGACTGTGCGGCTGGTCCCGGCGGATGTTCGAGTTCTCCCTCGGGCGTGGGTGTGTGTGTGTTTGTCCTTAGGATAATTTAGGTTCAGTAGCGTGTAAGCTTAGGGACTGAATACCTTAGCAGTTAAGTCCCATAAGATTTCAAACACATTTGAACATTTTTGTCCAAAAAATTTACCACTAGTTTCATTACAATCCTCGTATCAGAATAATCAACTTATAGAGTCGTCAGGGACTTTCCATTGATTGATCTTTTTAACTGCTTAATATGCCGAATTGTTGAAGCAACGTTAATTTTTCACGGGGAGAGTACACTTTCTTAACACCAGTCAATTAAACAAAACAGCTTACTAAAATGACGCTATTAAATTATCGATCAGAAAGCTTTCGCAACGGGAGGTCCGTAACGTGCAAAATATTGAGGCCGGCAAGAACAGCTGATGCGTAGCAGAGTCCGCCCCATAACACGTACAGGTTAGAAAATCGGTCGGAACTTGCACCGCATACTTCGTCTTCATACTTTAGCCTGCTCCTACCCTTTCATTTCAAGGGACTGCTTTATTTTATTTTATTTTATTCATTTATTTATTTATTTTACAGCTCTCGACTGCTGTTTAATATACACGTAGTAGTACTGCAGGGAAAACGACAGTTGTGTATCGACTGAGGACTAATAGTGGGAGACAACGAATTCAGAAAAGGAAAGTGTCGTGGCTGACACACGCATCCGTCGGTCGATATGTAGACTTAGAGTGATTTTATCAAATCAGTTAAGGCGAATGGTAGTGTGCTGCCTTCGAAATGGCCCATCTCGATTTCCTACCTAATTGCTGTCCAAATGAAATTTGTGTTCCTCGTTCAAGGCCTCAATCGTTATTCCTTTCTATATCTGAGACAGTTTTCCAGCAGGTAAAACAATTAATAGCAGGTAGTATACGGTAGAACACCCGCCATGAGATGGGTTATAGTTCTAGCATCCTATGATTTGAAACATGGGCGCGCTTCGGCAACTGTAAATGCAAGAGCTTCAACGAAATGGAAATAACAGCCAACCAGTTGCAAAATTCAGATTTATTAAAACTTGCCTTCGGTTTTATCAGTTTGAGAACTGTCTTCTTCATAAGGTATTGCACGTAGAATCAAATATTCTCTGTATCCAACGTCTTAGTCACTGACACTGTCTTGTACGGGAATTGTAATTTTACGTGTCTACAGTAGAGATTAAGTGGATGAAACACACATGTATAAGACAGAGACGACGACTCCCATATTTGATGGAGATAAAATATGAGTCTGTGTACGATACCTTTTGAAGAAGACTTTTAAAACTGTCGAAACCATGGTCAAGGTATAATAAACCTCTACTTTGCAACTGGTTGGCTATTATTTCAAGTCCATTGAAGCTGTACTAGGATTCTAACAGAGAAAATGCAGTACTCACTATTTTCCTCAGTTTTCGGTTTTCCTTCTTTCGTAGTTCACAACCCGAAATCACCGTGTGTGTCACACGTGTCTGTTGACAGAACACGACAACACCTAATCTGCTCCCTTTACAAACAGTTGATAACTATACCTTGGTATCGATATATTACAAACAGAATTCAGTATTTGTATCACGGAGTCTTTTAAGCATCAACCATAGCAGGCTGAAGCGGTTTCATGTCTCGGAAACAGAAATCGAGCAACGAAACTATATCGACGAGAAATAGTTGTTACGCGAAGTATTTCATTAAGTAGTTCGAGTACTCACTGACACAATTAGTACTCATAAGTTTCGAATGAGAGGTTATAGCCGTTTAACACTCTACAGTCACACTTTGATTGCAGAATACAGCTATCGACGGATCTCACTGGACTTTACAACTGCTAATGTCGGAGATTCGCAGCTGGTACGCTAACGCGGTCCGCCGTGGTATCTGCAGAATGGTGGCGCACCCGCCTGCCCAGGGCGCTGCGGGTGCAGACTACGCCGCCAGAGCGCCCCTGGCGGTGAGGACGAGTGGCGCCAGGGCGAGCAGCAGCGACGCCCGCGACCGGGGCGCGGCGCCGCCGTGGCTGAGCGCGCTGGGGTGGCACGCCAGGTCGGGCGCGCGCAGCTGCAGCAGCGCCACCTGTCGGCTGGCCGCTGCGTCCCAGCAAGTGGCCTCGCGCGCCGCCGCGCTCAGCTGCTGCGCGCCCTCCACCACCACCGTGTGGATCTGCAGCGTCTCGCGCAGCCAGCGCCGCAGCCAGTGGCCCAGCCACACCAGGCCGCAGTCACACGTCCACGGGTTCCCTGACAGCAACAGGCCACCTGCGACAGAAGGGGTTTGTATTTTTCAGAGATTAGTGAAGGCACCATAAGCTGCTCATAGCAAAGAGATCTACTATAGCCATGGAGTATACCGACGGGAAAAATCTGTACACCAAAAATTAATTAACTCAGAGTAATAAAATTTCGGGAATACAATTGTCTAGGTAGCATATTCAACTGCTTAAGATGGTCGTGTGGTAGTGTTCTCGCTTCCCACGCCCGGGTTCCCGGGTTCGATTCCCGGCAGGGTCGGGGATTTTCTCTGCCTCGTGATGGCTGGGTGTTGTGTGATGTCCTTAGGTTAGTTAGGTTTAAGTAGTTCTAAGTTCTAGGGGACTGATGACCATAGATGTTAAGTCCCATAGTGCTCAGAGCCATTTGAACCATTTTGAACTGCTTAAGATCGTTAGACCATAGCCTGACCTATTGGCAAGGTAAGCCAATGCAAAATGATACACAAAGTACAGTAATAACTGCAAACGCTAGAACAGTAATAACTGTAAACGTGCATGCTTTGTGTTGTACAGGTGCCATATGTCGGTTTATGAGGTGGAGGCAGCTCAGGGTAGCCTCCCTGTCTGAGGCACTTTGCCACGGATCGCGCCATTGTCCCCGTCGGAGATTTGAGTCCTCCCTCGGGCATGGGTGTGTCTGTTGTCTACATCTGCATCTACCTCTACATCTACATCCATACTCCGCAAGCCAACTGACGGTGTGTGGCGGAGGGCACCTTAACTACCTCTTATCAGTTCTCCCTTCTATTCCAGTCTTATATTGTTCGTGGAAAGAAGGATTTTCCGTATGCCTCTGTATGGGCTCTAATCTCTCTGATTTTATTCTCGTGGTCTCTTCGCGAGATATACGTAGGACGAAGCAATATACTGCTTGAGTCCTCGGTGAAGGTATGTTCTCGAAACTTCAGCAAATGCCCTTGCTGAGCTACTGAGTGTCTCTCCTGCAGAGTCTTCCACTGGAGTTTATCAATCATCTCCGTAACGCTTTCGCGATCACTAAATGATCCTGTAACGAAGCACGTTGCTGTCTGTGGGTTCTTCTCTATCTCCTCCATCAACCATATCTGGTACGGATCTAACACTGCTGAGCAGTTTTCAAGCAGTGAGCGAACAAGCGTACTGTAGCCTACTTCCTTTGGTTTCGGAGTGCATTTCCTTAGGATTCTTCCAATGAATCTCAGTCTGACATCTGCTTTACCGACGATCAACTTTATATGATCATTCCATTTTAAATCACTCCTAATGCGTACTCGAAGATAATTTATGGAATAAGCTGCTTCCAGTTGCTGACCTGCTATATTGTAGCTAAATGATATGGGACTTTTCTTTCTATGTATTCGCAGCACGTTACACTTGTCTACATTGCGATTCAATTGCCATTCTCTGCACCATGCGTCAATTCTCTGCAGATCCTCTTGCATTTCAGTACAAGTTTCCATTGTTGCAATCTCTTGATATACCACAGCATCATCTGAAAAAAGCCTCAGTGAACTTCTGATGTCATCCACAAGGTCATTTATGTATAATGTGAATAGCAACAGTCCTACGACACTTCCCTGCGGCACACCTGAAATCACTCTCACTTAGCGTAAGTGGGTTTCAGTTAGATTAATTAGTGTGTAAGCCTAGGGTCCGATGAACTCAGTAGTTTGGTCCCATACTAACTTACCACAAATTTCCAAATTTTTGTGGGGTGGAGTTCCATGCCTTTTGCATGTGTCTGGTCAATACAGGGACGGTTAATTCTGTTCATGAATGACGCTGGTGCTGTCGTCCAATAACAACCCATATATACTCGACTGGAGACAGATCTGGTTATCGAGCAGGCCAAGGAAACATGTTGACACTCTGTAGAGCATGTTGAGTTACGACCACGGTATATTGGTGAGTTGGGAAACACCACACGGTAACATGGAATGCTGTTCATGAATAGCAGCATAGCTGCTCGAATCACCAAATACATGTACCGATTTACAGTCAGATTTTGTGAGATAACCACGGATACTCCTGCAGTCATACGAAACGCACTCACATACCATGGATCCCGGTGTAGGTCCAGTGTGTCTAGCGTGGAGACTGGTGTTTTGTAAGCCCTAAACTGGCCTCCTCCTAACCAACACACGGCCATCACTGGCACTAACGCCTAACGAGGTTTCATTAGCAAACACAACAGACCTTCACTCTGCCCTCCAATGACCTCTCGTTTGACACCACTGGTTTATGGTCAGCGTAATGTGCGCTATCGGTGTCAGTTGCAACCGCAGGTGAAATTGCGGTTGCAGTTGCAGTACGACGCGCCACAACCCTACGTCGAACTCGATGGTCTTCCATCTCGGTATCCCAAATGACCATATGGAGCCTGGGCTTATAACCTAACATTCTCGTGACCACTGCTTCCATCAGTTATGTACAGTGGTTATATACCCGCCAACTCTTTCTGTAGTATCACGAAAGGAACATCCAGCTTCTCGTAGCCCCATTACGCGACCTCATTCAAACCTCATGAGGTATTGATAATGGCGTGTTTTTTGTCTTTCTTTACTAACGTCAGCTCACCATGACCCATCTCAAACGTAACAAACACGCACGACAGTTACAAAGTGCATTTAAAGTAAACGTTATTTGTATCCTCACATAGGCGCTACTAGCGCCAAATCTGAAGAGACTTCATGTTTCAGATATAGAGACACCCCTACCGACTCTCACTTATGTCGCAAAATTCCTTCTTGACGCTGCTATTTTTTTCCGTCATTGTAGCTTGGCCCATATCTTTACAGACTGTGCATAAGGGGAAAAGACAGCGGTAGTTTTGCGTTCCAGTTCATGGACAGTATTGTTCGCAAACCATCGACGTCATTGCTTGTGATGATGTGTGACTAACTTCACAGCCCTACTTATAAGTGTCAACAGTTTGGGTGACAATTATGGTCTCAGCGATCACATAACTGTTAATAGAGTTCATTACTGACTTGGATGTCGGTGCATATTTGCAGTTGGGACGTGCCCAATCATCGATGTATGATTTAGCGTATGGTTTCAGCCGTATCACGAAACATTTTTATTGGGAGCGATACCCAGAACGAATGTGCCACAATAATTGGTGTTTGAAGCAACTGATCTCGCTGTTTAAGGAACATACGACGTTTAAGTATCTCATTTAGACTAGGGAAGACTTGGAAGGACGAAAAAAATGCGACTGGATCAGGTATTTCTTGGTGCAGTTGGCGTTGTCCACAGTGTCAGTGTAAGAAAGGTAACAGAAAAAAAATTATGTTTGCTACTTGATCATCTAAGGAATGTCGCACGATAATCTATTGCATCAAGAACATTTACAGCATGTTTAGGCATTATCAGCGAATGAATCTTTATTTTATTGCAGATGTGCTGTCCTAGGATGAGGCGTCATTTCAGTGTGACCACATTCCGAATTATCCAAGTCAGCAGATATGGCCTAACGTCCATAGTCATGCTGTACTAAAGCACATCATCAACATCAATCTCATGCCACTTTCGGGCAGACAATTTAAGTGACTGTCAAGGTAATGAGATTTACTATGCAGCTTGAATGAACGGATTTACTACGCTTTCTAAGAGTTCTGGATCTGATGTGCCTCATGATATATGCTTTCATTAATACGACAAAACACTTACTTTATCAACCATTAAGCTTCTCCTCCGTTCAAGTTGGCTAGCTTTTAAATAGCAGATATAGCCACAGAGGGATAGGACGACTTAGGAAAAATACCTGCATTCGGTTCTAAACCTGCTAAGCATTTATTTATGGGAGCGTTTTAAAGCCATGATGTATGAAGCCACGCTACAGGGTGCAGAGAATCCTCATTCCCGTTTTACAGGAGGTTGTGAAACCATATACAATACTCAAGCGTAAAAGACCCCTTTCTGCTCAAATGGGATGCCACGTGACGACGCTTTGATGCATGTGTCAGGGCTAACGGAAGGCATTTTGAACAGTTTATATTGAGGAGTTTCATATGGCAGTGCAGAGTTGGGCTGGGTACTTGTCAGGACAGGAATGTACGTATCTGTCCAAACAAGGATGCCCCAGACAAGCTCCTCCAGCTGTCACTATAGCTGAAGAAGCAAAGTTTTACGTGTTTGATGTGCAAGGTCAGCAACAGTGGACTAGGAACGAGTCTCTGGAGCACTAGATAGAAATTTTAATAAACGTTGGATTCGCACATACATGAATTGGTAACACTTTTACTCTGGAATGCTCTCAAACGAAACATTTCTTCGCATGAAACAAGGCAGCTACTCAATCTCAATGTAAGTTGGTAACATCGTAAATAATTTAGAAGGGATACAGATCGAAGCCTGCCAATCAAATGTAAGAACATAAAAGTGGACAATTTTGTAAAATGCCAGAGTGACTGAGAGGTATAGTCCACCTGGTGCACTTCACTGAAAATATAAAGGAGAGCCTCTTTACCTGGAAAGTGGCTAAACATTTTTGTCAGGATAGCAATCTGTCTCCATTATCTAGACCTACTGAATACAAGGATCAGTCCTGCTGGGCCATAGACATGCGTATAAGAACCCTTTCTGGCAGTCACATAAAGGGACCATTAAAGCCGTAAGTTGCTCGAGGCTAAGACAGCGAGTACGTATCACCCGACAATGAAATTAATTAATTTACTTATGTAGGCCATGTTTTATTTGTCTATAGCCGGCCGGTGTGGCAGTGCGGTTCTAAGCGCTTCAGTTTGGAACCGCGTGACCGCTACGGTCCCAGGTTCGAATCCTCCCTGTGTGTGATGTCCTTAGGTTAGTTAGGTTTAAGTAGTTCTAAGTTCTAGGGGACTGATGACCATAGCAGTTGAGTCCCATAGTGCTCAGAGCCATTTGAACCATTTGTCTAGAAATACCAACTTGCATCCAAGATACATTATGTATGATCAAAAGCATCCGGACACCTCTCTGAAAGTGACTTACAAGTTCGTGGCGCCCTCCATCGGTAATGCTGGAACTCAATATGGTATTGACCCACCCTTAGCCTTGATGACAGCCTCCACTCTCGCAAGCATACGTTCAATCAGGTGCTGGAATGTTTGTTGGGGAAAGGCAACCCATTCTTCCCGGAGTGCTGCACTGAGGAGAGATACTGATGTAGGTCTGTGGGACCTGGCGTTCCAAAACATCCCAAATGCGTTCTCTAGGACTCAGGTCAGGACTCTGTGCAGGCCAGTCCATTACAGGAATGCTATTGCCATGTAACCACTCCACCACAGGCCGTGCATTATGAACAGGTGCTCGATCGTGTTGACAGATGCAGTCACCATCCCCGAATTGCCCTTCAGCTGTGGGAAGCAAGAAGATGCTTAAAAAATCAATGTAGGGCTGTGCTATGATAGTGCCACGCCAAACGACAAGGGGTGCAAGCCCCCTCAGTGAAAAACACGAACACACCGTAACAACACCTCCTACGAATTTTACTGTTGGCACTACACACGCTGGCAGGTGACGTTCACCTGGCATTCGCCATACGCACACCCTGCTATCGGATCGCCACATTGTGTCACTTCACACAACGTTTTTCCACTGTTCAATCGTATAATGTTTACGTGCCTTACACCAAGCGACTGTATCCTTTCGTACTGTACGAGTCCCTTCCGGTTTCCACTTCACTATCACATCGGAAACGGTGGACATAAGAATGTTCAGAAGTGTGGAAGTTTCGCGTACCGAGGTATGATACAAATGACACGCAATCACCTGACAACGTCCGAAGTACGTGAGTTCCGCGGAACGCCCCGTTCTGCTCTCTCATGATGTCTAATAACAACAGAGGTCGCTGATGTTGAGTACCTGGCAGTATATGGCAGCACAATGCACCTAATATGATAAACGTATGTTTGTCGGGGTATCTGGATGCTTTTGTTCACATAGTGTAGTACCAATGATTTTATCAACAGTATATGGGCGGTACCATTGCATCATTGTGTGTGATGGAAATATGGAAGCTGGTTTGGTTGTTAGAATTTACAGTAAATTACAGTAGAAATTTTTGATGGATAACTAAAATTAATTAATCCGTGGAAATGGAACTAATTATACTGCACTGTCCTCCAACCACAGCATCCATTGCTATTGTTGATATCGAAATGGCACTGTTCCAAGTATGTTGACTTAAGTAATGTAATTTAGCTTTCAGTGTGTACAATAAACCCTTCGCCATATAAAATGTGTCCCGATGTGGAGACACCATAAATATAAATGCTGCTCTCTGTTTGCCCAGTGCTAGTAAGAGTGTCTGTCCACAGTTCTGTGTGACACTAGGAGGGTCTTAATCGCGGCAGAGAGGGCGTCGCCGCTGTGACCCGCGGCACCAGTCTGTCGGCTCACACACGTCCAGCGGGGTGAGACTTCCCGCGTCTAATGCCGTCGATCTCTTCTCTCTCTCAGTTCGGAAGGAGCCACTTATCTCCTGTTCCGGGTCCAGTATAGGCCCTATAGTAGGTATTTTTCCGTTTTTCCGAATCAAAAAAGATTACAATTTCATGTTCGTGATCATTATAAATACCAACATTTTGAAAGTTTGCTGTCCATTCGGTACTTTCATTTCTAACCATTATGTTTTGCTTTTGCTGTGTCACTAATTAATCTTTGCAATACTTCGCGGTTATCTTCTACGATCAATGTCTATTAATCGATATAAGCACTGTGACAAATCTCTTCTCACGTTTACTGTAGTGATTTCGTACCTTTAAGAGTCAATTAGTGCTCCGACCGTTGGGGAGCTTTCACTGGTTGCAAGGCACAAGACTGGTTCCATTTCCGTGTTCAGGAGTGGAGGAGATGTGTTCGGTTGGAGAGCGGACCGTCATTGTCTGGTGGTGATTTGCGTCGATATGTAATTCATCTTGGAGAAGCTTAGTCAAAGTGGTTAAGTTATACTGATAGTAGTTGGTGACGATTACTCCGCTATTATGAATGGGGCAGTGTGATTGCTTGTTGTTAAATGGAAACTCGTCGGTTGCTCATACTTGTTTGCAGTCATTGACTGTGCGGCTGGTCCCGGCGGAGGTTCGAGTCCTCCCTCGGGCATGGATGTGTGTGTTTGTCCTCAGGATAATTTAGGTTAAGTAGTGTGTAAGCTTAGGGACTGATAACCTTAGCAGTTAAGTCTCATAAGATTTCACACACATTTGAACATTTTTTGGGAAGCTGGTTACAACGCATTATATTACTTTTCCACTTCGTTCTACTGTTAACTCAAAGTTGTCATTCTCTCCTCAATTCTCTTTTCTTTGTTTAAAATCGTGACCTTGGAACGTAATATTCTGACTGCGTGTGGTGAATTTGACTCTTTTACCTGTTTTTACTTAGATCGACTGACAACGTTTTACTTTCCAAATCATTGGACGCATCTCTCATTGCTCTTCTTACGCTCATTTTCGCTTCATTCAGTTTTTATTTGTCAGCTAGGATTTTACTTTTCTTGAATCTGAGATGAAATGTTCTTTGATTACGTAGCGCTTTTCTAACACGGCTATTAAACCATTCCTTAAAACCTTACTCAGAACATACCTGTCTAGAGAATTTTGAATAATGTCATCATCGTATTCATCACCGAATATTTGATACTGACTGCTGAGATATTTTGAAATTTGTATCTTGTCACCCTTGCGGAGCAAATATATCTTCCTACCTTTCTTAACATTCCTTGTAGGACCCGTCGTCATAGATGCTGTCACAGCCTTATGATCAATTATACCTTCCTCTACGTTATCTGATTCGTTAAGTTCAGGTCTGTTTGTAGCCAGAAGGTCTAAGACGTTACCCTCACGAGTTGGTTCTCTAACTATCTGCTCAACGTAATTTTCAGAAAAGACATTCCAGGACAGTGCCACACAATTCCTTGTTTCTGGCACCAGTCTTGATGACATAACACTCCCAATCTATACCTGGCAAGTTGAAGTCACACCCTATTGCAACGGAATGATAACGAAATTTATTTATGATATTCTGCAAGTTCTTTCTGAAGCGCCCTAGAACTACAGATCCTGACCCAGGTGGTCTATATAAGCATCCCATCACCAGTTTTGACCGTTCTTTGAGACTCAGTTTAACCCAGATTAATTCACATTCGGAATCCGTGATAGACTCGCTAGATTTTATCGGAGTTTTTACTGTAATAAACTCGCTGCCACCATTGGTGACAAACCTATCTTTACGGTAGCCATTCCAGTTAGGATTTCGTTGTCATTGACGTCAGGTTTCAACCAGCTTTCTGTTCCCAGTACTATATGTGCATTATAACCTCCAGTAAGCGATGTAATAGATACTAATTCTGGAACATTTCCTTAGATGCTCCTGCAGTTTACTAAAAACATATTAATCTTCTCTATCTCTGATCTGCGATGACCAAGATTCTCTGAGGTCGCTATGGCTGATTTTACAGGAAAATCGTCTTTACCCCCAAGGGAGAGGTTCTATAACCTAAAAAAGAAGCCCCATGTACACGCCACAAGTACTCTGCTACCGTACTTCCCGCGTGTAGTGCACGCCTGACCTATTAAGGGGATCCTTACAATTCTGCACCCGATAGCGGAGGTCGAGAAATTCGCATTCGAACCCGTCGTAGAGCCGTCTGAGCCTCTTGTTTTGACCTTTCACTCTGCTCCAAACCAGACGACCGCGATCAAGCCTGGATACGATTCTACAAATAGCTTAGGCTGCACCCTGCGTGCATTGGATAGTTGCCTTCACCAAAGCAGCCAGCCGCCGAAATGAGCCGAGGATGGCCTCAGAACCCATGCGGTGGGCACCATTCGTGCCGACATGTGCCACAAGATGCAGCCGGTTGCACCAAGCGCGCTCGTTAGCCGCCGGCAGGGCCTCCTCCACATCACGGATGACACCTCCCGGCAAACATACAGAATGCACACTGGAATTCTTTCCCGGGTTGCCTGCTACCCCTCTGAGGGGTCCATCACCCGCGTATCATTGGAGCTCCCAGTGACTAGCCCACCCACCCTCTGTAGTTGTCCGCATTGGGCAGGAAAATCGACTGCTCGCTCAAAAGGAGAGGCATCCCATGCTTACTCGGAGTTATCATCAACACTGGATGGGACCTCGTACCTGTTGTTAAGACGTAGGGAGCCAGCCTTACGGCCTGCTCCCGCTTTGGCCTTCCGCCCACTGACACGCGAATCCACCACTGTCTGCCACCCACTCTGGAATGAGGACGGACCGGTCAGATGCTGCGTATCAGAAGCCGCAGCGACGTGCGGGCTACCAGAGGATTCCAGTAGCACCAAATGCGTCACAGGCCTCGTCACTGGCACCCCGACGTCAACGCAACATCGATCATCATCTACTAGCTGAACGACGGTAGCCAACGCTGATTCCAGCTGTTTACAGACAGCAGCCAACTCTTCTTCTGACCGCTCACTCTAAGCAGAGTCCCTAGCCATATCTTACTGTGTATATAATAGATATAAGGTCTCTAATGGTGCAACTGAGTTTGAAAATATACTAAAGGGCAATAAAGTAACACTAAATTTGGTGTGCAGCTTTCTAATTGTACTCTTGAGACTACAAGCTATTAAATATAAATAAATGTCTATACTGAAGTTGATTTATTTGCAGGCCGAGGTGGCCGAGTGGTTCTAGGCACCTCAGTCCAGAACCACGCGACTGCTACGGTCGCAGGTTCGAATCGTGCCTCCGGAATGGATGTGTGTGATGTCGTTAGGTTAGTTAGGTTTAAGTAGCTCTATGTTCTACGGGACTGATGACTTCAGATGTTAAGACCCATAGTGCTCAGAGCCATTTGAACAACTTTGTTTATTCATTTACAGATACCAGTTATTAGAAATCCCTTTTGCCGAAAAGTTACTGCACGAGGAAAATACTCAAACTAGAATGCATTGTTCTAAACTGTGTGAAGACTACTAGCACAAAATTAAAACTTAGCGGCGTGACGGAGCTCTACACAAGGATACTCACAAGAGTTATGCAACTACAGAAACTACGACTAATTTTCTAACCACTGGTCTACACAGTAAAATACACATGTAAATTTCACTTATTTGCAGAAGCACGTGAACAAAAATCGAGGAATAAATTAATTTACAGTTTATCAGATAAGTGCTGCTGCTGCTGCTCTGTTGAGCGTTCTTTCGGCTCGGCGGCTGCCGCTGTTTGTTAAGACTTGAAGGAAAACCTTGCGTGCTATTAGAGGGAACACTAAAGAATAAAAACTGTAGACAAAACCAGAAATTGGAATACATCCAGCAAGTAATTGAGGACGAAGGTTTTAAGTGCTACTCTATGGTGAAGAGGTTATCACAGAAGAGGAATTCGTGGCGGGCAGCATCAAACCACTCGGAAGTCAGATCACTCAATAGTCATTAGCCTTCTTCGTCGAATGGAACTACCTGAGAACGAAAGTTGCTAGTGCTACTCTGGGATGGTAAGGTTTTCACAGAAGAAGAATTTATGCCTGGTCGCATCAAACCAGTCAGAAGACGTGAGTCAAAGAAACGAAAAATAATAACCAATACTCCACCGACAAACTTCCATGGGTGGTAGTAGGGAGCAAAACAAGAAAGGAATACCTAGTTGTCATGGGCTCTAAAATGCATTCCTTAAGAGATATGAGCACTTGTTCAGTAAAAGATACTTGGTTCACACTTGCGAAGATGGAACCCGTGATTACCAAACACTTTTCTCGTTTGATTCCATACTACCATCTCCGAAAGTTTGTCGATATAGTTGTCGTTGATCCTGCATATCCACATAGTCTCAAAAGTAGGCGTGCGTGCACACACACACACACACACACACACACACACACACACACACACACACACATACACATACAAACACACATCAAAAGTTTTTCTGCACTTTTCCCGATAATCTTTTTCTTAGTCTCTGATTCAGCCATTGCTCATTACTCAAAAATTATATGAGTGGGTGTTGCCTGTTTTTCATATTATCCACAACATTTAGTGCACTTTTATATTTACGTTCGATCTGAAATTTGCTAACTTGGAGAACATGGCCAGAGACTGGAAACAATTGGCACTAGGTGGTGTTACGTGTTGGCTGGGGAGCTCGCATTTGCGATAAACAAGCACAGGTGTCTGGGTGACGCAGTGGTGAACACAACTGCGTAGGAAGTAGGGGGACACATTTTCACTCATCGTCGCTGATTCAGCATAAAGTCCCGATGCAGATGATATCATTAGCTCCTTCTCTTTCCTTTCCTGGCTCTCCCCTCCTCCTTAAATTTTCTTTATAACGCAAAGAGCCTGTCATACACTACTGGCCAATAAAATTGCTACACCATTAAGAAATACAGATGATAAACGGGTATTCATTAGACAAATATATTATACTAGAACTGACATAAGATTACAATTTCACGCAATTTGGGTGCATAGATCCTGAGAAATCAGTATTCAGAACTGTGGTGTCACCGCCAGACACCACGCTCCTAGGTGGTAGCATTTAAATCGGGCGCGGTCCATTTGCCGAGATGATAGTTAGCATAGCCTTCAGCTACGTTATTTGCTACGACCTAGCAAGGCGCAAGTATCTGTACTATTGATATCGTGAGTCATGTACCATAAAGAGCGACGTTCTCCATTAATGGAGAACCAGCTACGTCCGTTTTTCTCAATTCTAATTCCCTTGTCATGTTCCAGACCTCACACCAGCCTGCGTGAGCTAAAACGCGTGCATTTCGGCCTCCTTTAGTAACCCGGTGTTGGCTCTCCTTCCAACCACAACAAGAACAACCACCTCTGTCCGTAATAACGGCCTTCATACGCCTGGGAATTGAGACACACAGAGATTGGATGGAGTGTACAGGTAGAGCTGCCCATGCAGCCTCAACACGATATCACAGTTCGTCAAGAGTACTGACTGGCGTATTGTGACTAGCCAGTTGTTCGGCCACCATTGACCAGAAGTTTTCAGTTGGTGAGAGATATGGACAATGTGCTGGCCAGGGCAGCAGTGGGACATTTTCTGTATCCAGAAAGGGCCGTATAGGACCTGCAACATGCGGTCGTGCATTATCCTGCTGAAATGTAGGGTTTCGCAGGGATCGAATGAAGGGTAGAGCGACAGGTTGTAACACATCTGGAATGTAACGCCCAGTACTGTCAATGCGAACAGGAGGTGACCGAGACGTGAAACCAATGGCATCCTATACCATCACGCTGGGTGATACGCCAGTATGGCGATTACGAATACACGCTTCCAATGTGCTTTCACCGCAATGTCGCCAAACACGGATGCGACCATGCCGATGCTGTAAACAGAACCTGGATTTATCCGAGAAAATGACGTTTTGCCATTCGTGCTCCCACATTCGTCGGTGAGTACACCAGCGCAGGAACTCGAGTCTATGATGGAGCGTCAAGGGTAACTGCAGCCAAGGTCTCCGAGCTGATAGCCCATGCTGCTGTAAACGTCGTCGAACTGTTCGTGCAGATGGTTGTTGCCTCGCAAAAGTCCCCATCTGTTGACTCAGTGATCGAGACGTGGCTGCACGATCCGTCACAGCCATACGGATGTCTGCCATCTCAACCGCTAGTGATACAAGACTGTTGGGATCCAGCACGGCGTTCCGTATTACCCTCCTGAAACAACCGATTCCATATTCTGGTAACAGCCATTGGATCTCGACCGACACGAGCAGCAATGTTGCGATACGATAAACCGCAATCGCGATAGGCTACAATCCGAAATTTGTCAAAGTCGTAAACGTGGTGGTACGCATTTCTTTTCGTTACACGAGGTATCACAACAACGTTTCACCAGGTAACGCCGGTCAGTTGCTGTTTGTGTATGAGAAATCGGTTGGAAACTTTTCTCACGTCATACCGTTGTAGGTGTCACCACCGGCGCCAACCTTGTGCGAATTATCTGAAAAGCTAATCGCGTGCATATCACAGCATCCTCTTCCTGTCGGTTACATTACATGTCTGTAGCACGCCATCTTCGTGGTGTAGCAGTTTTAATGGCCGACAGTGTATTAAACAAGATATGTCGTTGCGTTAGCATTTGACAGTGGCTGATGAGCACTGGGAACACTTACCACAGGTGGAAGAGAGAGAAACAATTATGTTCTGTGTTGTCTGACTATAATGTGTATTGATACACAGGAAAAGATTGTACCTGGAAAGGGCTTGGTCCCGACGCTCTCCCAGAGTGACCCGTTAGGGTAGAGGTCGGAGGGCGAGATGGAGGCGAAGCGGTTGTCGCGCAGGTCGAGCGCGAGGTGGGACACGTGCGCGGCCAGCCCCGCCACGAGCCCGGCCGGCAGCTCGTCCAGCGACGTGTGGCGCAGGTGCAGCTGCAGCTCGTGCGAGCTGTCGGCCAGCCCGTCCAGAGCGTCTGGCGCGACGGCGCGCAGCGCGCAGCCGCTGAGCTCCAGGCGGCGCAGCTTGGCGTGGCTGAAGGCGCCCTGCAGCTGGTCGGCCAGCGCCGCCTCCTGCACGCGCACCGACAGCTCGCGCAGCGGCCACACCGCCGACAGCGCGCCGCCCAGCCGCAGCCGGTACTTGTCGGCGCGCGGCCACGTCTGGATGCGCAGCGTCGCCAGCTGCGGCAGTCCCGCGAAGCAGTCCAGCTCGAAGCGCTCCACGTCCGGCAGGTCCTCCAGGTTGAGGAAGGTGAGGCGCGAAAGGCCCGAGAAACTGTCCCGCGTCAACACCTGCAAGTCAGCGTTCGCATACGTCAGAATAAGATTTATCACATTTGAATTCTACGACATAAATAACCATTTTGGGCACTATACTCAATCTCAGACTCAGCAGCAAAGTGTCGGTTATTTACTATCAAAAACAGTCTTCATCACAATTTACTTATTATGATGACCGGTTTCGACTACTACTGTGGTCATCTTCAGACCAATGAGTAAGGACCTCCTTCCGCTGGAGGATCACTACTGATGAGCACAATTTCCTGTTCGTAATCATTCTAAATACCAACATTCTGAGCACTTGCCCGCGAAAGGCAAAGGTCCCGAGTTCGAAACTCGGTCGGGCACACAGTTTTAATCTGCCAGAAAGTTTCATATCAGCGCACACTCCGCTGCAGAGTGAAAATCTCATTCTGGAAACATCCCCCAGGCTGTGGCTAAGCCATGTCTCCGCAATATCCTTTCTTTCAGGAGTGCTAGTTCTGCAAGTTTCGCAGGAGAGCTTCTGTAAAGTTTGGAAGGTAGGAGACGGATACTGGCAGAAGAGAAGCTGTGAGTACCGGGCGTGAGTCGTGCTTCGGTAGCTCAGACGGTAGAGCACTTGCCCGCGAAAGGCAAAGGTCCCGAGTTCGAGTCTCGGTCGGTCACACAGTTTAAATCTGCCAGGAAGTTTCATATCAGCGCACACTCCGCTGCAGAGTGAAAATCTCATTCTGGAAACATTCTGAAAGTTTGCTGTCCATTCGCCACTTTCATTTCTAACCATTATGTTTTGCTTTGACTGTTCGCAGATTTATCTTTGCAGTACTTCGGGATTATCTTCTACAATCAATGCCTATTAATCGATATAAGCACTGTGGTGTGCGTACTGTAAGACCTTCGGTACACACACCATCAGATTATGTGACTTGTAACTCTAACGAAGTAGGAGAGTGTCAGCAGTATGTCTCGTGGTCCTATCGTGGCGTGTTTATCTTCTGCCGTTAGGTCAGGCGATAGAAACGCCTCTTGCACGCTTAGAGTAGTAGATTGACAGTGCCCAACTTAAACAGAACTTGATTAATGTTCACACACATTTATTAAAATAATAAAAAAAACATAGACATTACGTAACTTGATTATTGATGCTCTTTACAATTGACAATCTGAAGTTCCCTTGTTCTTGGTACGTTAATCTTGTTCTCACATATCTCTGATACTTGACAAGGTGTCTATTCTTTTATCTTCATGGATATGTACAGGAATATGATAATCTTATTAGGCGCAGGCGGAAACTTGACTACAGACTAATGCAGACTAACTAATCAGAGGTCTGTACACTTGTTATAATACTTCGCACGTTGAGATATCACTGCGCGAGTGTGATCCGCGAGGAGAAAAGGTTCTACGTTAGCAGCAATCTCATTGACTGCGTTACACATTAATACACGGATCAGCGGAAGCAGAATTTGGTCCGTCTCTAAGACAGCGCCATCTCGTAGTGCGGAGATGGACGAGCGCTGCGCCTGCTCTGTTCTGCTGAGCGGGGTGTTCTGTAGTGGGAAAGTTGTGTACCCGCTGACTACGCGGAACTATGTACACAACAAGCACTGTGACAAATCTCATCGCACGTTTGCTCTAGTGATTTCGTACCTTTGAGAGTCAACTCGTCCTATGATCATTGGAGAGCTTTCACTGGTTGCAAGTCACGAGACTTGTCACTGGTCTTGCTGCAAAAAGTGTCTGATATTGAGTTCCGTTTCCGTGTTTAGGAGTGGAGGAGGTGATAACCCCGCTAGATCATATCCAATGTTTTACTGTAATAAACACGCCGCCACCATTGGCGACTAAACTATCATTACGATTACGATCTCGGCGCGCTGTCCGGAACCGTGCAACTGCTACGGTCGCAGGTTCAAATCCTGCCTCGGACATGGATGTGTGTGATGTCCTTCGGTTAGTTAGGTTTAAGTAGTTCTAAGTTCTAGGGGACTGATGACCACATCAGTTGAGTCCCACAGTGCTCAGACCCTTTTGAACCATTTTATGATTACGATTCTAGTCTGAACTTAGGATTTCGTTGTCACTGACGTCTGATTCCAATCAGCTTTCTGTTCCCAGTACTATCTGTGCATTATAACCTTCAGTGACACTAATTTTGGGGCCTTTCCTTGGATGCTAATTTTGGGGCCTTTCCTTGGATGCTCCTGCATTTTACTAATATCATACTATTCTTTTCTGATATGCGAGGACCAATAATCTCTGAGGTCGCTGTGGCTGATTTAACAGGCAAATCGTCTTTGCTCCCAAGGGAGAGGTTCGTTAACCTCAAAAAGCCCCATGTGTACGCCACAAGTACTCCGTTGCCGTAGTAATCGTTTCTTGCGTGTAGTGCACGCCAGACTATATTAAGGAAAATCCTACAATTCTGCATCCGATAGCGGAGGTCGAGAAATACGCATCCGATACCGTTGCAGAGCCGTCTGAGCTTCTGATTTAGACCTTCCACTCTGCTCCAAACCAGAGGAGCGCAATCAACCCAGGATACGATGCTAGAAATATAGAGCTTAGCCTGCACCCCGCGTGCCTTGCTAGTGTCCCTTACCAAATCAGCCAGTTTACTTATTATGGTTACCGATTTCGACCACTGCTGTGGTCATCTTCAGACCAATGAGTAAGGACCTCCTTCTGCTGGAGAATTACTACTCATAAGTACTGATTCTCTAGCGGAAGGGGGTCCTTACTTGTTGGTCTGAAGATGACCACAGTAGTGGTCGAAACCAGTCACCGTAATTAGTAAATTCAGATCAAGACTCCTTTTGATAGTAAATACATGTAACACTATGATCGCTGTTCACTCCCATAATGTATACAAAAGTAACGTGTCGGTGGTTTTCGAAACGTCCTAACAAATTCAAACTGTATATGAATGAGGGACGCCGCCGCAGAACCCTACGTAGTCTCGAAGGAAGGAGAGAGGCGCTTCAGTCTGGAACCGCGCGACCGCTACGGTCGCAGGTTCGAATCCTGCCTCGGGCATGGATGTGTGTGTTGTCTTTATGTTAGTTAGGTTGAAGCAGTTCTACGTTCTATGAGACTGATGACCTCAGATGTCAAGCCCCTTGTGCTCAGAGCCATTTGAACCATGCAGTATGGAGGGGCATGTGGTCAGCACAACACTGTCCTCCATTGGAACCACGAGGCTGAGTGTACCTAGAATCAGTCCTCCCGCCAAGAAAAAAATGTCCTTGGTAGTACCGGTAACTGAACTCTGGTCCTAAACCGGGCAGTCATCAGTGCTGACTCATCAGATATGGAATAGGACTGCCTACAGCTACATGATAGTTATATTTAAACTTTCGCAACCTGAGAAGGCCCCCGTGAAAAACGATTGATCTTAGAGCAATGAAACATTATAGAAACGTTTATAAAACATATGGAAGAGAAATAACGTATACACCATTTAAAGGAACGCATTTTAATTTGCAGATGAGATGGTAATATTTTATGACGGCATACCACATTGACGTTCGTGGTTACAAGAGTTCCTGAATGTGATAACCATTTGCAGCCATGACATCCTCGAACTACATTACAGACACCATTTCGCAGTTATTCTCTGCACCTTTCTAACGGTAGGCTGGGGACTGTTCAGTTGACGTGACACTGCTCGTGCACTGCTCGATGATCGCACATTGCATCCCCCACTCTCGGCCATTAATTCTAACTTCCTTATCATGTTTCTCAAATCAGATATGGAAAGATTACTTCTCTGTATTCCTTTAATACGTCGACACTCACGAAGAGCAGTAGGACTATCGCTATCTTTTTGATAAAACACCTGCTGACCTCGATCAGAACTTTGTTCTTGCACACTGATGTTTGTGTCTCAACCCTACGTCGCCAATCCAGCACCGGCATCTGACGGTGAATCATGCCACTAACACTAATAACCACGCAAATCCTGCAGAGCACTATCTGAACATTATTTCTATACTGTCTGATACAGTAAACAATTTTCAGTATGCACTAGTTCGAGTAGCGAAAGCTTAATTACAATCTACATAAATACTCTGCAAGTCACCACACCGTACGTACCACGTACCTTCCTACCCATTTCCTTTGCTAACAAGCGATGGAAGAAAAGCTGTCAGTCTTGTACGAACTCTTATTTCTCTCTTCTAAGCTTCGTTATCCTTACGGGAAATTTACGTTAGTGGCGGTGGACTCGTTCTGCTGTCAGTCGCAAATGCACTTCTCTAAGTTTCCTCAACAGTAACTGGCAAAAGTATCGTCGTCTTCCCTCCATTCATTCCAGCGTTGTGTTTTGAGGAAAAGTTCTGATACATAATGTTGTTGTTGTTGTCGTCTTCAGTCCTGAGACTGGTTTGATGCAGCTCTCCATGCTACTCTATCCTGTGGAAGCTTCTTCATCTCCCAGTACCTACTGCAACCTACATCCTTCTGAATCTGCCTAGTGTAGTCATCTCTTGGTCTCCCTCTACGATTTTTACCCTCCACGCTGCCCTCCAATACTACATTTGTGATCCCATGATGCCTCAGAACATGTCCTACCAACTGATACCTTCTTCTGGGCAAGTTGTGCCACAAACTTCTCTTCTCCCCAATCCTATTCAATACTTCCTCATTAGTTATGTGATCTACCCATCTAATCTTCAGCATTTTTCTGTAGCACCACATTTCGAAAGCTTCTATTCTCTTCTTGTCCTAACTATTTATCGTCCATGTTTCACTTCCATACATGGCTACATTCCATACAAATACTTTCAGAAATGACTTCCTGACACTTAAATCTACACTAGATGTTAACAAATTTCTCTTCTTCAGAAACCCTTTCCTTGCCATTGCCAGTCTACATTTTATATCCTCTCTACTGCGACCATCATCAGTTATTTTGCTCCCCAAATAGCAAAACTCCTTTACTACTTTAAGTGTCTCATTTCCTAATATAATTCCTTCAGCATCACCCGACTTAATTCGACTACATTCCATTATCCTCGGTTTGCTTTTGTTTATGTTCATCTTATATCCTCCTTTCAAGACACTATCCATTCCGTTCAACTGCTCTTCCAAGTCCTTTGCTGTCTCTGACAGAATTACGATGTCATCGGTGAACCACAACGTATTTATTTCTTCTCCATGGATTTTAATACCTACTCCAAATTTCTCTTTTGTTTCCTTTGCTGCTTGCTCAATATATAGATTGAATAACATCAGGGAGAGACTACAACCCTGTCTCACTCCCTTCCCAACCACTGCTTCCCTTTCATGTCCCTCGACTCTTATAACTGCCATTTGCTTTCTGTACAAATTGTCAATAGCCTTTCGCTCCCTGTATTTTACCCCTGCCACCTTCAGAATTTGAAAGAGAGTATTCCAGTCAACACTATCAAGAGCTTTGTCTAAGTCTACAAATGCTAGAAACGTAGGTTTGCCCTCCCTTAATCTAGCTTCTAAGATAAGTCATAGGGTCGGTATTGCCTCACGTGTTCCAACATTTCTACGGAATCCAAACTGATCTTCCCCCGAGGTCGGCTTCTACCCGTTTTTCCATTCGTCTGTAAAGAATTCGCATTATTATTTTGCAGCTGTGAATTATTACACTGATAGTTCGCTAATTTTCACATTGGAATTATTATATTCTTCTTGAAGTCTGAGGGTATTTCGCCTGTCTCATACATCTTGCTCACCAGATGGTAGAGTTTTGTCAGGAATGGCTCTCCCAAGGCCGTCAGAAGTTCCAATCGAATGTTGTCTACTCCGGGGGCCTTGTTTCGACTCAGGTCTTTCAGTGCTCTGTCAAACTCTTCATGCAGTATCGCATCTCCCATTTCATCTTCATCTACATCCTCTTCCATTTCCATATTATTGTCCTCAAGTACATAGCCCTTATATAGACCCTCTATATACTTCCTCCGCCCTTCTGCTTTCCCTACATTGCCTAGAACTGGGTTTCCATCTGAGCTCTTGATATTTATACACGTGGTTGCCTTATCTCCAAACGTCTCTTTAATTTTCCTGTAGGCAGTATCTATCTTACCCCTAGTGAGATAAGCCTCTACATCCTTACATATGTCCTCTAACCATCCCTGCTTAGCCATTTTGCACTTCCTGTCGATCTCATTTTTGAGACGTCTGTATTCCTTTTTGCCTGCTTCATTTACTGCATTTTTATATTTTCTCCTTTCATCAATTAAATTCGATATTTCTTATGTTACCCAAGGATATCTACTATCCCTCGTCTTTGTACCTACTTGATCCTCTGCTGCCTTCACTGCTTCATCCCTCAAAGCTACCCATTCTTCTTCTACTGTATTTCTTTCCCCCATTCCTGTCAATTCCTCCCTTATGCTCTCCTTGAAACTCCGTACAACCTCTGGTTATTTTAGTTTATCAATGTCCCATCTCCTTAAATTCCCACCTTTTTCCAGTTTCTTCAGTTTTAATCTATAGGTCACAACCAATAGATTGTGATCAGAGCCCTATCTGCCCCTGGAAATGTCTTACTATTGAAAACCTGGCTCCTAAATCTCTGTCTTACATATATATATCATCTATCTGAAACCTGTCAGTATTTCCAGTCTTAGACATAATATAATATCTAAATTTATTGACAAAATTACTGTTTCTAAACTAAGTTTACAGCAAGCACTCTGTTCTGCTTCCTTACAGGTCACAGGTATTTTCCTTACCGAATGATCTATCAGTGCAGACTCAAAAACGACCCAGACACCTTCAATTCAGCCAGTACCTTATCTCTTACTTTCCAGTATCTGTGATTCTCTTCCGCCGACAACGGAATGTTCACTTTTTGAAAAGTTTCTAACAGATTAAGATAACTGCTGAACTGGGTCTCCAACTTGGAAACTTTTTATATTGAGAAGATAGGACAGAGGTACTGGAGGATTGAATCTGTATTGGAAGATCATCAATAAACCTGGATGCCCTCTCGCACCCACATATTTCAGTCATTATACCCTCTTTTATTTTATTAACTAACTACATAAATAACTTGGCTCTCTTATCCCTATTCTAAATTGCATGGTTCAAATCCCAATTTCGACACAGTCTTATACTACTAATTGGGCTTCAGAGTGAAAATACTGTATTACACTGAGGTACTTTAAGAAAACAGAGTTGCTGCTAGATGTTTCTCTTCTTTCTCTTCTTCTCCTTCTTCTCCTTCTTCATTTCAAGGAGTAGGCTACTAACTTGTTTATATCTTAGTCTACTCATATTTGCCCTTGGCTTTCGAGATTGCATACATTTATAGTTTATAGTTCAATATTTGTTTGCTATCTTCCTTGTGGCATCCCAGCGATATATTTCAGCCATTATAATCTCTTTTATTTTTCATTTTATTGATTAATTGAATAAACTTTTAACTTGGCTCTCGTGTCTTCTTTCTGTATCCGATCCGTGAATGGGTGCTTTTCGTATATCTCTTAAATCTCGTTTCAGTGGTCTGTATATACGTTCTTCATATCCTCGACTCTGAGCTGTAAATCATTATTGATTTACTCGTTACTTTATGAAATTTTATTCATTGTTTCTGAACCACACTATCAGGTGTTGCGTTTATCCTAACACAAATCATCAGATACTTAGGAAATTAATTTTATATGTAGTTACAAGGCGGCAGCTTACACAAGAAAGTAAGAATTTAGAATGTGAAACTGAAATCTGGTAATCTCTACTGGGAAAATTTCATTAGAATGTTAAGGCATTAGGAGAGCTTGACGTAGCAAGCATTGCTCAGACTCACGGGTGCACTCGATGTCGGTGGTTATGAAGCGAGCACGTCCTTCAGATTGTGTTATGTTGTCATGGCATGAATCTTGCTCTCAGTGATGAAAATAAGTAGTTGAACGTGCATGAAGGTGTGTTTGTGAGCCTTTACACACATTAATGTCTACGTCATCAGTCAAAAAAGTTTCGAGACAGAGTTAATAAAAAATTAACAGAAGTTAAGTTATTGGTTTTAATGCTCCATATGTTGTAGGCAGACTCTCTCCTCTTGCGTGCAACCCACCAAAAGTTCATACATCAGTGGGAATTTATCACAAAACACTTTCTTTGGGATGTTGTTCAACTCGAACGTAACATTGGCTTGAATTTGCTTACGATGTCACAGAGCGTTGACCCTTCAGATGGATTTTTGCACATTGTCATTCTGCGGTCGGTCTGTCTTGATAAACTCAGTTCTCTTGACCTTTGATGATCTTTTCCAGAAAAGAATTGTCCGTGTTTTGCGTTACTGTCATGTTGCAGGAGAAGACCTAATTCACCGGTTTTGCTCTGAAGTCAACGTGTGAAGAAAAATCTTTGCACACACTTTTCTCTTCTTCAACCATTCTTGGGAATGTCTTGAACAATAAATTTCGAGGTGTTCAGTTCGTTGCTGCTGTACGTTTAGCGACAAATAACATTGACACAATATGGCTGTATGTCCTCTGCTCAACACTGCCTGCTGACAGCCTATTGGTGGAATGTAAATCTGTTGTTTACTCTCGTTAGTCGAAGCTGCCCTCGTAATTAGTGCTCCGATGTGACGTATAAGCCAGTTAAAAACTAATTTCGGAACTTTTTGGATAAATAGTGTATATGATGCTTGTTGGGTATCAGCATTATCCGTACATGTATTTATTCCTGTTATTTCATCTCCTCCCTCCACCTCTCTCTGACCATCTCGTCCTTTCTCTCTCTCTCTCTCTCTCTCTCTCTCTCTTTCTCTCTCTCTCCCTCTCTCTCTCTCTCTCTCTCTCTCTCTCTTCCTACCTGCTTAACGCCACACACTGTCCATCTCCGCCTGTCTCACTCTCTGTCCATACGCTCCTCTCCTCTCTTTCTGTCAGTTTGCTCCTCCTCTCTCTTCATCTCCTCCACCTCTCATATCCCACTCCACCTCACTCCTGTGTCTGTCCATCTCCTCCTCTCCTTTCTCAATCCATCTCCTTTCCCCTGTCTCTGTGAGTCCTCTCCTCTTCCCTTTGTCTGGCATTCTCCTCCTGCCTCCTATCTCTGTAAGTCTTCTCCTTCTCTTTCCCTCTTAGTCAATCTCCTCTCTCCCTCTTCTCACCCACGTTACCACACCCACGCCGATAGGACGTTACTGGCTCTTATCTCCATAGTATTTTTTTCCATAAGTATTGTGTGTAAAATGTTTGATTCAAATCGATCCAGAGTTTCAGGAGGGGCTTCGTTCCTATAGTTATGCCACACATGATTCACTTATATTTAACATACTTCACATATATTTCATCTGTGTCTCTAGGAATTTAGACATGTAGATTGGTTTTCACGCAACTCAGTGCTTATGAATTACCTTCTGGACTAGGTGTTGCACAACGATACAATTTTGCAAATGCATCCAAAGGCACACGTGGATACTGTCTGCATGAATTGTTGCGATTACAGTTAGTAGCAAAGAAGTACTTCGGATTAATGTCATATGTAATGTGGCAGTTTTTCATGCATATCATTGATTAGGACATATTTTCTTAACTATGTCTGTACAGTGATACATTTTTCGAAGAACATTCAGGGGTGTATGTGGACAACGTCTGTAAAATATGTTGCTGACACTAAAGAACTATTAAATTATAAGTTCATGCCCGATGCTACAGTTCTATTGCAAGAACAGCGAAAACGTTGCAAGCATTAAACTCTTTTTCTTTGTCTACTTTGTGGAGGCTTTGAGCAATAAAATGTCTCGTTAAGCCTTCTAATTGTGTGCAAGGTAGGTTGCAAGTCACTAAGTGCTCGCATCCTCAAACACTGGATGAATATATCCTGGTTATATATGCACGTCGTGAGCTACGCTCCTTTTTCACTCCCGCCTCCATCCCTTTCTTACTGTCACTGTGTTTCATTCCAGACCGTAAGAGATATGTATATCTGAACTGGTTGAAGTTGATCTGGTGTGTTAGGAGGCTCCGCGGAAAGTAATGAAGGCTCAATCGTGAAATGGAATCCACAGTGAAAATCAAATGACGTTTTACACCGATGTGTTGAGCAGTGTCTCTGTGACGCCTGTACATAGCGTCACGTCGCCCTTCTGAGTTCACAGTGAACGCGTAAAGGCGCCTAGGAAGTACTGTTTCCCGCCAAATATGGGTGCCTGCCGTGAAGTTTCGCCTGATTTCCTGCAACCTCACACATATAAATGTCATGCATTTTCTTCCTCGTGTCTGTTCTCGGTCACACACTGCACTGGTAACGAGTACACTCCTGCAAATGGTGTCCAAGAAGCTGAACATAAACATGTCCAGTCGATTTACTTTGACCCGAGGACCGAGCCCATTTCTTGGAAACACAGCCCACACCATTATGTAGCCACCACCAGCTCACACTGTGCTTCCTCGACTACTTCTGCTAAAGGCTTCGCAGGGTCTGCGCCACAGTCGAGCGCTACCATCAGATCTTAACAACTCAAGATTTTCTGGCCAGCCCATATTTTTCCGTAGTGTAGGGTACAGCCGATATGGCCACGAGTCCAGAGAGGTGCTTTAGTCTACTTGCTTCAGTGGTATACAGCCATAGCGCATTAACACCAATTTACGCCGCATTATCCTAACGGTTACTGTAGTGAGACGTGAAATTAGAGAGTCACCCATCCACCAGTGTCAGCTGTGGCGATACCTGTAAGACACCGCTAGCCCACGCCTCTCGCGGTAAGCGTTTAACCCCATTTAAATGACGCGCCAAGCGCGCGCCCAGCGGCTGTACGATTAATTAAATAATCGGCGTGCTAATCACAGTTGAAATCTCTGGTCCAGAGGGACGTGAAGAGGCTGTGGTCCAGAGAGACAGTAGAGTTAGTCGAGTCTTGTTCAGTCTTAAGAGTCAGTCGAGTCTTGTTCAGTCTTAAGAGTCAGTCGAGCTAGAAAGTGTCTTGTGAAACGATCATTCTGTGGATAATATTAGTGTGATGATTTCTTTTATATGTGTTGTGTTGTCTTCTTCGATGAGTAAAAAAAAAAAAATAGGTAAAATAAATTTTTGTGATGTCCATCAATAAGTTCATGCCAGTAAAAATAGATCCACTTCCCTTCACCTTTATTTACCCTTTTTTCTTTCTTTCCTTTGCAAAAAACAAAAAAAATTACCACCCCCTTTTTTTTTTAATTCCGGACATCACACAGCCCAGTTTGCAGGTGAATGTAAGTTTAATTTAGTGTTTTGTTTAGGTATTTTGTAATACTTATAATTGTTGTGAATTATCTAAAGTTTTGTATTTATTTTTATGTTTCATGTACGGAGAGGGCGGGACCGAACGGAGACAGCATCTTCGCTGCCGGACCAGAGAGAAAATTGCTGGCCACTATACGTCGCGGGTCGACAGCCAAACAACAACAGAACATCCTGAAACCGAGTTGTTGCGACATGCTTCTAAAAACTGAAAAAATAAGATTTTGTAATGTTTCTACAACAATGACGTCATAGAAAGTTTAATCATGTTGTAAATGTTCAGTCCTATCATGTCAAGGCTCAGGTTCACGTCTATATGTAGTATATAGGAAGATAATAAACTAGTGTATACTACAAAAGTTTAAATACGTGTTCCGAGAATTTATTTATGTTGAAATATTGATTTATTTGACAAGATTATTAATTTTGACAACGTTCATCACGAGCTTGTGTCTTAAAAGTTTATTCAATGTGGTTTTAATATTTATTAAAGCAGATTCTTCCGTTAATATATGACTGAGAAAAAACAAATGACATCTAAATTGAAAAAAGTTTGCGCAAACCAATTGGACTGAGTGACATACTTCTGCGCATACGACTCAAATGATGATGTGTTAATTACAGTTCCGTTCAAGAACCATTCAACGACCACTTATAAAAAGAGTATAAATAATTCTGAAGTGTGTTGTAACTGACGTTGGTGACAAAGTCTGTACATGGTCATATGTCAAGAGAAAATCATTTATACAAAACTTACGTCGTTACACTACATTACGTTCGTCGTGCGTTCCACATTGATTTCTGCTGTTATTTGATGTAGTGTTGCTTGTCTTTTAGAACTGACAACTCTAAGCAAACGCCGCTGCTCTCTGTCGTTAAGTGAAGGCCGTCGGCAACTGCGTTGTCTGTGTTAAGATGTAATGCCTGAAATTTTGTATTCTCGGCACACTCTTAATTCTGTGGATCTCGTAGTATTGAATTCCTTCATTACATCAATAATGGAAATGTCCCATGTGTCTAGCTCCAACTACCATTCTACGTACCCCCCCCCCCCCCCCTGTGGATTCGGGGGTAAGAATAGGCCTGCGGTATCCTGCCTATCGTAAGAGGCGACTAAAAGGCCTTAATGTGATGGTCCCCTAAGGGGTTTGACCACTACCTTTCTAAATTTTCTGTTAGTGCGTAGCATTTGGGGAAGGACGCCTTACTTGGCGTATTATATATCCATCTTGCCCTAAGAGCTGGCACAGAGGGTATTTTCATGGAGTTGGTTTTACACCGAGCTTCCGGCCACATAAGCTGCCTTGTGTTCCGGGCAGCATACATGCCCTCCATTATGACCTTCCATCTTTTCCCTCCTGACACATATGGATATTCGACACACGACATCCAGCACGGTAGCCAGTCCGTTGTGGTGGGGTCGTCATGTACCCTCTTGGTGGTAGCCCCCTGACTACAAAGGGATCGCACTGCTGATGTCTGAGCTGCTACCTCCCCACGTATGCCAAGGAGTAGATGCCTATCCATCTGGGGCATCAGGACTCCTGGCAAAGGCCATCCTGCCAGGTGGTCTTTGCTGCAGCTGGGTGGCGCCCGTGGGAAGAGCCCCTTGTCGGAGTGGGTGGCATCAGGGCGGATGACCTGCAATGAAGCGTGGTACATCATATCTCGCTGGTTCGCTGGTGGGCCTCCACCAGCAGTCTCTAAGCAATCGAGGTCTAACCTCAACGGCAAGAAATACAAACCAAGATCATTTCCCTCCCTGGCCACTCCATGGGAGGAACGTATGGCTAAAGAACGCAGTGGAGAATATTCACCCCAGTACCTCGTGTGTACGCGAGTTGATGGGGAATCGTTTATGTTGACCAAGCCCCAGTTTTTTGTGGAGCATTTAGAGTACAAGTTCAAGGAGGTGGAGGGCTTGTCCAAAATGCGCTCTGGTTCAGTGGTCATCATAAAGGCATCCTCTGCCCAGTCACGAGGGTTGCTCAATTGTGACAAGAGTCTCAGCATGGTGCAGGGTATTATATTCCACCGGGATCTCCTTCTACAGTCCGACGATGAACTACGTGCCCACCTAGAACGACTAGGTGTTCACTTCGTCCGGCGCGTCCATCTGGGTCCGAGGGATAATCAGGTAGCCATCGGTGCTTTCACCTTGGCCTTCGAAGGTGATGTTTTACCCGGAAAGATCAAGGTGATGGTTTACCATTGTGATGTGAAGCCATATATCCCTCCTCCGATGCAGTGTTTTAAATGCTGGAAGTTCGGGCTCATGTCATCCCGCTGTATTTCCAGCATCACATTTCGAGATTGTGGACATCCTTCCCATTCCAATACTCCTTGTGCTCCACCTCCTATCTGTGTTAACTGCAGAGAACACCATTCCCCCTGCTCACCGGACTGTCGAATCATCCAGAAGGAAAGGGAGATAATGGAATATAGGACCCTTGACCTCCTGACCTACACCGAGGCAAGGAGGAAATAGGAGCAGATACATCCTGTGCAACTGACATCCACCTTGCCGCTGCTGCAACACTGGTTCGAACCTCTACCGTTCGATCTCAGCTCTGTCAGAATTCATAGGCCCCCTTGGTTGTGGCGGGCGCTTCACTCCCTGTTGCTCCTGCTCCATCTACTTCAAGAGCAAGACCACCCCAACCATCGGGGACATCTGTTCCCCCTTCCCAGCTGGAGAAGCGTGAGTCTTCTTCGGCTCCTCTCGCCATGAAGGGGTCCCTTGGGGCCCTCCCATCCCAGGCTTTGCCCAGAGGCAAAGCGGAAACCCGCAAGTATCTCAGACAACCGCCAGTCGCTGGTCGTAGGGCGTCACGGTCGTTTTCAGTCCCTGAGACTGACCTAGTGAGGCCCTCCCAGCCAGAACCACAGTAGGCACAGTGCGCAAATCAGTCCAAGAAAAAGGCTCTCAAGCACCGTGACATTGCGGTGGCACCTTTCCCACTGCAACCTTCCAACTCTGCATCCGAAGATGAGGTGGAGATTCTGGCGTCCGCTGAGGACCTGGATCTCGCCAGTCCCTCGGACGCAATGGTTGACTGTTGCACAGGTGGTGACTCAGTTGCAGCAGGGAACCAGGAGTCATAATCTGCCTCCTCAGTCCCTTCACACCTTTTTCCATCCATGGACAATATCATCCTCTAGTGGAACAGCAGCAGTATCTTCCACCATCTAGCTGAGCTCCGACAACTTATCAGCCTTCACCCTTTCTTCTGGATTGCTCTTCAGGAAACTTGGTATCCAGCAACGCGAACCCCCGCTCTCCGTGGCTATCAGGGTTATTATAAGTACTGGGTGGCTTATGAAAGGGTGTGTGGTGGCGTCTACATATATGTCCTTAACTCTCTTCACAGCGAGTCTGTCCCTCGACATACAGCTTTAGAGGCTGTCGCTGTTCGGGTGTGGACGCCACAGGCTATTACCGTCTGCAGTCTTCACCTTCCACCGGATAGTGATGTCGCGCACCATGTCCTGGCTGCACTGATAGCCAATTGGCGCCACCTTTCTTGTTACTGGCGACTTCAACGCCCATAGCCCTCTGTGGGGTGGGTCTGTGGCAACAGGTCGAGGCGCCGCCGTTGAAGCTTTATTGGCGCAGCTCGATCTCTCGATATTAAATGATGGTGCTTTCACACACTTCTGTGTGATGCATGGCACATACTCCGCCACTGACCTTTCGATCTGTAGCCCTAGCCTCTTACTGTCTATCCAATGGAGAGTTCATGACGACCTGTGTGGTAGTGACCTCTTTCCGTCACTGCCACAGAATCAGTCTTCTGGGCGCCCTTGCAGATGGGCTTTGAATAAGGCTGACTGGGACTTGTTCTCCTCCATTGCCGCTATTGAGCCTCTCTCTAACGATGACATTGATGCAGTGGTTCACTCGGTCACCACCGGCATCGTTACTGCCGCCGAATCTGCCATTCCCCGTTCTTCTGGGTCCCCTCTGTGGCGGACTGTGCCTTGGTGGTCGCGTGAGATCGCTGAAGCGATTAAAGATCGCCAGAGGGTGCTCCAGCGTCACAAGCGCCATCCCTCCATAGACCACCTTATCGCCTTCAAACGGCTGCGTGCGCGAGCCCGCCTCCTTATCTGCCAAAACAAGCGGGAGTGCTTGGAGCGGTATGTGCCTCCATGTCACTCCACCTCAGGTCTGGGCAACGATTCGGCGCGTCTACGGCTATCGGACCCCTGTCAGCGTCCCTGCGCTCTCACTGAATGGAGCAGTTTGTACTGACTCCGACGGCATTGCAAACCGCTTGGCAGAGCATTTTGCAATGAGTTCCTCTTCTGCGACTTACCCCATGACCTTTCGCTCCATTAAAGAGCGGACGGAACGTCGGAGCCTTTCGTTTCACACCCACCATCCAGAATCGTACAATGTTCCATTCAGTGAGTGGGACTTTCGTAGCGTCCTAGCCGCTTGCCCTGATACCGCTCCTGGGCCAGATAGCATTCACTGTCAGATGCTGAAACACCCTTCAGTGGACTGTCAACGACGGCTCCTCGACCTATACAACCGTATTTGGATCGAGGGTGAGTTTCCGTCGCAATGGCGGGCAAATATTTTTGTCCCCATTCTGAAAATAGGAAAGAACCCTTTGGAGGTGGACAGCTACCGTCCCATTAGCCCCACCAACGTTCTTTGCAAGTTGATTGAACGGATGGTGAACCGGCGATTGAATTGGGTACTGGAGTCTCGGGGCCTTCTGGCTCCGTCTCAGGGTGGGTTCCGTAAAGGCCGCTCGACCGCCGACAATCTGGTGAGCCTGGAGTCGGCCATCCGTACTGCATTTGCCCGCCGTCAGCATCTGGTTGCTGTCTTTTTCGACATGGCGTCATCACATCTTTTCTACGCTTCATGGATGGGGTCTTCGGGGCCCTCTGCCGATCTTTATCCGATATTTTCTGTCGTATCGTACCTTCCGCGTGCTCGTCGCGGCCTCATATAGTTCCTCCCAAGTCCAGGAGAACGGTGTGCCACAGGGTTCTGTTTTAAATGTCTACCTGCTTTTAATAGCCATTAACGGGCTCGCTGCGGCCGTGGGAAATTCTGTCTACGCTTCCCTGTATGCTGAAGACTTTTGCCTTTAGTACAGCTCTATTGGCATTGCAGCTGCTGAACGTCAGCTACAGTGCGCAATGCGCAAGACACAGTCTTGAGCTGTAGCGCATGGTTTTCAGTTTTCGGCTGCCAAGACCCGCGTTAAGCATTTCTGCCGCCGCCGAACAGTCCATCCTGAGCCGCGGCTTTATCTTGATAACGAACTTCATTTTGTAGTGGAGACCCACAGGTTTTTGGGTGTAGTTTTTGATGCCCGGTTGACTAGGCTGCCTCATATACGGCAACTTAAACAGGCGTGCTGTCGGCATCTAAATGCTATGTGATGCTTGAGCCACACCAGCTGGGGCGCCGACCGATCTACCCTGTTACGGCTCTACCAGGCGTTAATCCAGTCCCGTCTGGACTATTGGAGTCTGACAGCCGCTTATGGCTCAGCATCTCCTTCTACGTTGCGGGTGCTGGACCCACTACTACACAGTGGAATACGACTTGCCAGTGGTGCCTTCTGCACCAGCCCTGTGGACAGCATACTTGCGGAGGCAGGTGTCCTTGTATTGCGGTTAAGGCGCCAACATTTACTGGCTGCCTATGCTGCCGAAGTTTTTAGCTTGCCCGGGCATCCCAACTATCATCTCCTGTTCCGCAATCAGTCGTCCATCTGTCTGCACGTTGGCCTCAGTCAGGTCGTACGATCGCGGTCGGCGTCAAAGAGCTTCTCTCAGGGCTTGGTGCTTTACCTCTTCTACCTCCTTTCCGGGCACCTCTGCGTGCACCCCCGTGGTGTGTCCCTCGCCCTCGCCTTGAGCTTGAACTGGCACAGGGCCCGAAGGACTCAGTCCCTCCTGAGGCCTTCCGCCGCCGCTTTTATTCTATCTTAGCCACATATCAGGGCTCTGGCATTGTCTACCCTGACGGCTCGTTGGTTGCTGGTCGTGTTGTTTACGCGCTAACTCTAGGGGACCATTCCGAACAACGTTCATTGCCGGCTAGTTGCAGTGTTTACACTGCTGAGCTGGTCGCCATCTTACGTACCCTAGTGTATATCCGCTCCTGCTCAGGTGAGTCCTTCGTTATCTGTAGCGATTTCCTGAGCGGTTTACGAGCTCTCGACCAGTGTTTCGCTCGTTCCCGTCTGGTGATGGCTATCCAGGAGTCCCTGCATACTCTTGACCCTTGCGGCCGCTCTGTTGTGTTTGTGTGGACCCCCGGTCATGTCGGTATCCCGGGCAATGAACGTGTTGACCACCTGGCGAAAGAGGCAACCAGTAAACCATCTCTGGATGTTGGCCTCCCAGAGACTGATTTGAGGGTAGTCTTACGTCGCAAAGTTTTTGCGCTATGGGACGATGAATGGCGCGAACTGACCACGCGTAATAGACGCCGTGCTGTGAAGGAGACGACAGCTGTGTGGCGGTCATCCCTGCGAGCCACTCGTAGGGACTCAGTAGTCCTTTGCCGTCTCCGCATTGGCCACTCCCGGCTGACACACAGTTATTTACTGCTCCGGGAGGACCCTCCTGTATGTCGCTGCGGGGCAGCTTTGACAGTGGCCCACATTTTGTTGGCCTGCCCCCTTTTAGCTGTGGTCAGGCAGACGTTTGCGCTGCCTGATACGTTCCTTGCCATTTTATCTGATGACCCTGCTATGGCTGGCTTAGTTTTACGTTTTATTCTGGCAGGGGTTTTTTATTGTTTAATCTGAGTGTTTGTTATGTTCTTTTGTGTTGATTCTGGCCTTTGGTCTATGATTTTAATCTGAGTGTTTTAATGTGTTACTCGGTGGTTGGCTTTTCCTTGTTTGTATCTATGGTCTGCCAACCACCGGTCCACTCTGTGTGATTTCAGTTCGTCTTGTGTGGTCTTTATCTAGGTTTCTCGTGTTCTGTGTCGTCTGTGATCTTTTCTGTTAATCGTTTTATTCTCTGCGGGTGTTTTTAGTATTTGGAAAAAGGGACTGATGCCCATAGCAGTCTGGTCCCTTTAATCCCACAAACCAACCAACCATTCCGCGTACAAAGTCTGTCAATTCTCGTCGGTGGCCATAATCAGGTATGAAACTTTTCACATGGATCACCTGAGTACAAATGAGAGTATTGCACTGACTTTTTTACTTTGCGTACGCTAAACTACCGCCATCTGCACATGTGCATATCGCTATGATATGAGTTTTTTCACCTCAGAGAACAGTACTGATCCTGTGGAAGAGTCATTTGTTCAGTAAGTCTATAACAATCCCTTTTGCGGCTGATGTTTTATGTAAGTAACTATGTCAAGTGAATCACCAGGTGAATATGTTCTTCAGTGATTCGGAAAGAGAAATGTGGAGATAAAGTAAAGAACTTCACTTAGTAAAGATGGCATTTTGAATCGTCTAAGAGACAATTCCATATGGGATGCTGGTATCTTCTGTTGCTCTGTGTCCCCATTATCGTTGACCTATGGGCACTAAATATGGTGATAACCTTTAGTCACACCGCAAATGACTCCACAAAACGTGATGCTAAAGTAAGTGGCTTTCTTTCCCCTTCGATCTGCTAATGGTACGAGGAAATAATGACTGTCCATATGTATCTCTATGTACCATAAATTCTATTGTATTGTTCGCATGTTGCGTATATCATATATGGGGTGCAGGTACCAGCATTGTTGCACTGACTTTCTCGAACACCAAACAGCTTTACTCATCCACCTATTTTATTGAATGACACCATTGTTGTGCGTGTGCTGCTGCGTATTTATTTCACGTCAAAGTGCAGGATGTGTTTAAGCTTTGTGTCGATTTCTGCATGTCTCAACGTGAATTCTGTCAGTGTCAAAACTCCATACAGCACTTCAAAGCGAAAATAATTGGCCTCAGTGGAGATGCAATGATAGTGTTCTCCAATAATGTTTACTCTGGGTCATACATAGGAGATACAAGACATAACATAATATCATACAAATACTTCCATTTACATTTCTTGACCATCCATGTTCAAACTTGATTTTAATGGCTTTCTATGAACGCAAATAGACGTATTTTAATACTTTGTATGTACTCTAGAATGGTTCAGATTTCACTTTCTTTACAGACAGTATAATATCGCAGATGATGCGTAACAATGAAATATGAAGTGTAAATTTTAAACTATGCCCAAAGATATTAACGGTGGATGACAATATCAGGCCCAACCTTAGCAGAGAATGGGAGAACGGGTAGCACAAAGACATCAGTTACTAACAACAGAAGATGAACATTTTTTGTGTGTGTTCCTGCTGTTATGAATTAAATGGTTCAAGTGGCTCTAAGAACTATGGGAATTAACATTTGAGGTCCCTAGACTTAGAACTGAGCAATCCTAACTGCTCTAAGGACATCACACACATTCATCCGGAGGCAGGATTCGAGCCTCCGACCGTAGCAGCCGTGTGTTTCCTGACTGAAGCGCCTAGAACCCCTCAGCCACTCTCACAAGTGACACACAGAAAGTGAAAATATAAAATATACATAATAACAGCACAGTACTGACCTTTATTGGATTCCTTGTAAGGTCTAATTCACGCAGAAGAGGTGTCATGGGCCAAATATGAGCAGGTACGTTTCCTAACCGGTTGCCAGAGAGAGTCAGGTACCGCAACCGAGAGAGGTCTCTCGACGATGTGGAATCTAAATGCGCATTCCCGTCACCATCGCCGATAAGATTGTCACTGAGGTTCAGACGCACTAGATGAGGTAGGGGAAGAGGAGGAAATAGTCTGAGTCCCGTGTTGGCGAGGCTGAGAGTATGCAGTCGTTGCACATAATGAAAGAGTTCCTTGAAGTTCGCACGTAACGGGTTGCCCGAAAGGTCCAAGTCCGACAGGCCATCCACACTGGAGAAAACGTTGTCCGGGAGGATGGTGAGCTTGTTGTGGGCGATGTGCAGTTGAAGCAAGTGTGGCGTCTCAAGGAACATGCTGCTGTCCAGGTGCTCTAGTTGGTTGTGCGACAGTTGCAGGCGGCGCAGGGTGGCGCCGACCTCGGCCAGGGAACTGCCGGGCATCACGACCAGCTGGTTGTGCGACAGATCAAGCCGCTCCAGCTGAGTGTCTCGGAAGGCGTCGCGTGGCACCGACCGGATGTGGTTGTGCGACAGGTCGAGCACGCGCAGGTGCGGCAGCCCGTGGAACTGGCGCAGCTGCAGCGTCTCCACGTGGTTGTGCGACAGGTCCAGCAGCTGCAGCGAGCCGCCGGCCCCAGCGAACGCCTGCGTGCGCAGCGAGACGATGCCGTTGTGCGGCAGCGACAGCTCCTCCAGGTGTGGCAGGGGCCCCAGCGCGCGTGCCTCCAGCCGAGACAGCCGGTTGTAGCCCAGGTGCAGGCGCCGCAGCGAGCCCGACAGCCGGCGCAGGAAGTTCACCGGGATCTGCGGCAGAAGCAATGTAAGGTAAGGATCCGAAGACAAGATCAAGAGGGATACCTGAACAACAAACGGCATATTCCTTCTCCGAAAAAGAAGTAGCCGTTCAGATAAATGCCCCTATAAGGGCCAAGGCTCCTGGCCCAGACGGCATCACTGCAGAGGTGGTGCAATTCCTGGCCCCCCAGCTGGTAGCACCTCTTACAAAGCTATATAACAAGTGCTTGCGGCTCGGGAAATTCCCCCAAATGTAGAAAAGGCCACAGTAGTAATAATGAAGAAGGGCCCAGATAAAGACCCCAAAGAAGCCAAGGCTTACAGGTCCAGCTGTTTACTGGACATACTGGGAAACTTTTTGAGAGGTTGCTGGCAGACAGACTGGCAGCACACCGGGTACTGTGCGGAATGAGCGACAGACAGTTCGGCTTCAGGTCCGGGAGTTCGGCATCTGACGCCATCGCCCTGGCTGTGCCTCAACCCCGCCCAAATACGTGGTCGGCGTCATAGTGGATATCAGTGCCGCCTTTAACAACCTTTGGTGGCCCTCGCTCTTCTCTCGCTTGCGAGAGAAGGAGTGCCCGGGGTCGGTATGTGGTGGTGTCAGGAGCTATTGCGAGAATAGGGAGGTTTGGCTATCGCTTCCTGGCGGGAGAATAAGTAAAAAGATCACCAAGGAGTGTCCACAGGGACCTGTCCTGGGGCCACTCTTCTGGGATATTAACATGGAATCCCTCTTGGACAACCTACAAAACAGCGATGATGTGCTTGAGGGCACAACCTCCTCCTGCTGGCCATTTCCATCCTGAGTACAGGGTGCCACACGGCCAAAATGAAGATGTCACCAACCAAGACTACGTACTTATTCCTTAAAGGACAATTAGTCAGAAATCCTACTGTAAGAACAGATGGCTCGCCACTTCTTCGACGCCATGAGGCGCGATACCTGGGAGTAGTCGTCGATGAGAGGTGGACTTATACATCAGACATTGACACTGTTACACAGAGATCATTAGAAACAATCAACAATCTAATAACAATTGGACACAAACAATTCCACCTGCCACCAGAGCTAATCAAATTATATCATAAGAGCATTCTGACATCAATCGTAGGATATGGGTCAGGAGTCTGGGCCCACAGACTCACTAGGGTCATGCCTGCACTGGCTGTGAGAAGAGTGCAGCGAAACATGCTTCTCAGATCAGTAGGGGCATATAGAACAACCCCAGGGGGAGCGCTAACAGTACTAATGGGGCTCTGTCCGCTCGATATAAAGATCAGAGAAAGAGCGACGTGGTACTGGGTTAAAAAGGGAAACAGGGATAATTGATCTAATGGGGATTCACGTGGGAAAAAAATGGAAGTCAAACGCAGGGAGGAAGAACTTTGGCAGGAACAGTGGGACAACGAAGAAACTGGTCGCAGAACATACGAACTACAGCCCAATATCAGGGAGAGACTGCAACTAAAATACTTCACACCTCCACGAGGACTGCTGCACTTTCTCACAGGTCATGGACCCTACCCGTCATACCAATGCCGGTTCGGGAAACGGCCTACACCAGCGTGTGAGTGTGGGGCCACACCAGGCACCCCAGAATACGTGGTGTTTGAGTGCCACCTATTCGACGACTTAGCGGCGCAATTACGCCACCAGTTACCCAACCACGACACGTACCACCAGCTCATGTATGAGGACCATTTTTCAATCCTAAACAAACTAGCAAACGAGATCTCACTTAATGTCATAAAGGAATTTCTAAGAAACAATGATTAAGACTTCATTCCAACCGATCTGATTCCGTGCACTTGTCCCGTTCCGCCAAGGCGTGCACTTGGCCGGCCGCCTCACAGCTGGAATCCGCCACGTCTGGGATTAGGGGGAGGGTGCGCGTTATTACCGATCCAGACACTCACCGATTTTGACATTCGGTTAAGTTAGGTTGGATGTAGGATAAGCTAGGATAGCAACACTAGCATAGTACTGCAGCGATCAGCAACTCTGGCCAGCCCGGTGCGAGAGGCACGTTCACCGGGATTAGCTCGGCCAACAACACAGGTTTATACAACGTTGATACATTTGTAACGATGCAGGTAGAAATAGATTAGCATAGATAGAAATAGAATAACATAATCAAGACATAACATTAGTGCCCATAGTGTGAGCAAAATAACTAACATAGAGTAAGCTGTAGTATTAACACTTGAATTGTATCAATTACGACCCACTCACTGTTTAAGCTGGTGAGTTGTTATGTATCATTTATACTGAAGGTAAGGTAAGGTGGCCCGTGTACTGGGACCAAAGAAAGAACGACGTCTCGGTTGGATGGAGAAACACTGTGATTGTTTCCTACCAAAATAATTTATTTTCTGATGCAATCACACAAGTTTCCTACGAAGTGGCCGATTTCGGCCGTTACGGGCCGTCCTCAGATCTACAGGATAAATAAGTCTAGAAGTCACAATAAAACACAGTCAAATGCTATTCGTAAAAAAAGGATGCCAGGGTTAGGACCCACCACTGTGAAAACCATACTGTCAATGGATATGCGGAAGGAGCGTCGGTAAGAAGTCTCTCCCTGGTTTTAAATTTCCTTAAGTTTTGTCACTGTTGTTCTTTATCAATGAAAGTTTTTCTTACAGGATCCATGCGAACACCATGAGCGTCCGTAGCATCTTCTTATGGTGAACGACGAGATGTCAGCAAGGTTGATTTTTACAACTGCACACACTGGTAGCGACGCAGTTTCAAGTGTGGCCTTGTTAAGTGTTGATGGCGGGGTGTTCACGGTCCTCATGCCATTTCTGACTCTAAAACCATTATGGATTGTCATACCAAGCGGACGACAATTGGGCCAGTAGTGGATAAACCACGTGCAGGACGACATCTCGTGGCGCGATCTCCAGAAGAAGTAGCAGCAGTGAAGAACATATTCATGATCAGTGCTGGTAAATCAACACGCCAGGCAGCTCTTGAGAGTGGAATCACCAGACTTAAATTGCGTATTGTGTTTACGAAGGACCTCATCTGGAGACCCTCGAAACCCCATTATGTTCACGAGTTATTGTTTTTGGATTGTGACATACGAATTGAATATGGGGAAATTATGCTGTCATAGCATACTGATTGGCCATATTTGTTCAACAACGTGGTTTGGAGCGATGAGCTAGTGTTTCACATAGGGGAAAGCGTCAATCGACACAGCTGTCATTATTGGGCAGAAGCAAATCCATGAACGTCAATTGGTAAACCACAAAGTGGACAATAATTGACAGTCTGGTGTGGAATGACCGCAGAACCTCTCATTGTCCCTTCATATTGCGAGACACCAAGAGTACCGACCGGTACCGCCAAATGCTGAACGAATGCGTGTGACGACTGATACCACAATGGGACAATGTTATGGATACCCTTTTTTAGGAAGACTGAGCACCGTCTCATTTTGTGTGCATCGTTCGTGACTGGCTGGACCAACACTTTCCAGGACGTTTTCTGGGACAGCGAGCACCCAATGAATGGCCTCCAGGAACTCTTGAGTTCACCCCTTGTGACTACTTCTTCTGGGATGAGCGAAACAGGAGGAGTACCAAACATACCCAAGCACTTTCGAAGAATTAGTGGAGAAGATCACAGTTGTCCTCGCAAATGTATGTGTGAATTTCCAGCAGAAATCAGTTGGTGACATTCCTATACGTTTATGCCGTTTCTCCCACAACGTGGAATTTTAGTTTAGATCACATATTCTCATAGTCCTTTGAACTGACTACAGTTTTTCCGTATTTAAATAATCATTAATAAAAAATGTGGACATTTAAAACTAGAGAGTGACTTCTCAGAAACCTTGCATAATAAAACTAATCCCATGCTGGGCTAACGACTGACTATTCATTTGCTATTGACCCTTTTCAATAAAACAATTTTCAATAAAAATTTAAGAGGGCATACATAAATAGTTTTGCCAATAAATTGTTTATGATAAGCAATACGGCACCTTACGCAATGAAAACAGCACTGTTACATGGTACAGTATACAGAAAACCAACATGGAATTGGAATCATTTCCCGAAACGCACATTGCAAGAGATAAATGGAATGAAAATCGTGACTGACAACAAATGTGTGTTATTATATAAGAGTAAACTTACACTCCTGGAAATTGAAATAAGAACACCGTGAATTCATTGTCCCAGGAAGGGGAAACTTTATTGACACATTCCTGGGGTCAGATACATCACATGATCACACTGACAGAACCACAGGCACATAGACACAGGCAACAGAGCATGCACAATGTCGGCACTAGTACAGTGTATATCCACCTTTCGCAGCAATGCAGGCTGCTATTCTCCCGTGGAGACGATCGTAGAGATGCTGGATGTAGTCCTGTGGAACGGCTTGCCATGCCATTTCCACCTGGCGCCTCAGTTGGACCAGCGTTCGTGCTGGACGTGCAGACCGCGTGAAACGACGCTTCATCCAGTCCGAAACATGCTCAATGGGCGACAGATCCGGAGATGTTGCTGGCCAGGGTAGTTGACTTACACCCTCTAGAGCACGTTGGGTGGCACGGGATACATGCGGACGTGCATTGTCCTGTTGGAACAGCATGTTCCCTTGCCGGTCTAGGAATGGTAGAACGATGGGTTCGATGACGGTTTGGATGTACCGTGCACTATTCAGTGTCCCCTCGACGATCACCAGAGGTGTACGGCCAGTCTAGGAGATCGCTCCCCACACCATGATGCCGGGTGTTGGCCCTGTGTGTCTCGGTCGTATGCAGTCCTGATTGTGGCGCTCACCTGCACGTTGGGTGGCACGGGATACATGCGGACGTGCATTGTCCTGTTGGAACAGCAGGTTCCCTTACCGGTCTAGGAATGGTAGAACGATGGGTTCGATGACGGTTTGGATGTACCGTGCACTATTCAGTGTCCCCTCGACGATAACGAGAGGTGTACGGCCAGTGTAGGAGATCGCTCCCCACACCATGATGCCGGGTGTTGGCCCTGTGTGCCGCGGTCGTATGCAGTCCTCATTGTGGTGCTCACCTGCACGGCGCCAAACAAGCATACGACCATCATTGTCACCAAGGCAGATGCGACTCTCATCGCTGAAGACGACACGTCTCCATTCGTCCCTCCATTCACGCCTGTCGCGACACCACTGGAGGCGGGCTGTACGATGTTGGGGCGTGAGCGGAAGACGGCCTAACGGTGTGCGGCACCGTAGCCCAGCTTCATGGAGACGGTTGCGAATGGTCCTCGCCGATACCCCAGGAGCAACAGTGTCCCTAATTTGCTGGGAAGTGGCGGTGCGGTCGCCTACGGCATTGCGTAGGATCCTACAGTCTTGGCGTGCATCCGTGCCTCGCTGCGGTCCGGTCCCAGGTCGACGGGCACGTGCACCTTCCGCCGACCATTGGCGACAATACCGATATACTGTGGAGACCTCACGCCTCACGTGTTGAGCAATTCGGCGGTACGTCCACCCGGCCTCCTGCATGCCCACTATACGCCTTCGCTCAAAGTCCGTCAACTGCACATACGGTTCACGTCCACGCTGTCGCGGCATGCTACCAGTGTTAAAGGCTGCGATGGAGGTCCGTATGCCACGGCAAACTGGCTGACACTGACGGCGGCGGTGCACAAATGCTGCGCAGCCAGCGCCTTCGACGGCCAACACTGCGGTTCCTGGTGTGTCCGCTGTACCGTGCGTGTGATCATTGCTTGTACAGCCCTCTCGCAGTGTCCGGAGCAAGTTGGTGGGTCTGACACCGCGGTGTCAATGTGTTCTTTTTTCCATTTCCAGGAGTGTATTTATGTATGTATATATTTAATCCAGCTTGAGAACTGAGAATCTCAACGACTTTTACTTGTTATCGAAATCGATACTGGAAAGATATTCGTGCCGAGACTTCCAAGAGCGCAACGCACTTGTAAGTCCTTTTCAGTCAGGTGTCTGGATACTTTTGGTCACATAGTGTACAAATACGTTATCCGATCCTTCCTATGCTCTGAAAATGTGACACAAGTTTCCTCTTCTCCCTCTTTTTATGAAGCCATAGATATCTTCTACGCGATCCACTTACCTTCTCCTATCCAGATCCCCCACCACAATATTAAATTCCTGGCCCTACATTTTCATCTCGAAGACCTCCAAGCATCCTATATTACTCGAAAACTTGACACTAACCAGCCACTATTCTCTCCCCGGCTCTCTGATCGCGTTCCTCTGCCATGTCCCTGCCACATCACCCAACTATACAACACCATCCTCTCAGCATCCTGCCTCAACGAAACTTATATTGCCACCATTACACAACTATGAAATCCGCTCTGATATATACCTGCCCTACCAGATATAGGAGAATCCGCTCCTCTCAACAGGGCTCCTTTCCTCACCACTCACCTCCACCAACATCCCTCCCTAAACCCTACTCAAAGCATGAGCCCAAACAAACCCTATCGTAAGCAGTAGCCAAAATGGCACAAGCCCATGATACAACTACATCTTGCAGTCTACATACACGCTTGATTTTAAACATCTGTGTATATAATGTAATCAATCAACAAATTAGCTTTATCCTTTAACTTTGCAACTGCTAACATGTCTTTTTGTGTTAAACATTCATTTGACATTTATCTGTCTATACACATTTCAGTTAATCTATAAACTTGTGTAACTGACCATCTGTCTTTTCATTGTCTAAAAAGTACGTTTTTTTGTAAAAGTTTTACTTTCGTTTGAGTGACGAGCGGTGAATAGTGTCCACAGGCAGGCCACTCCCTTCTTAAATGGGGCGAGGAGCATAAAATTACAATAACATTTAAAAAATGCTCCAATGTATTTAATTTTGGAATGACTTCTGTAATTATTTTTTATTTCCTAGATATTTTGTTAAATTGTGAACTGCTTCAGACTGTCGGAATACTCGCCTTTGTAACTGATTGGTCATAACAGCTGACTGTCATGTGGGTAACCCTATTTCGCTTTACTGTACTGCTGCGGATTTTTCGTTCGTGGGAGGACTTAAAGATGATGCATTCAGCTTCGTGAAGGGAACTGAGCAGATACGTGAACGGCTAGTAGAGGTTCTGAGGTTATGAAATCCTACAAGAACCAAGCGAGCTCTATCCTTACCCCATGCCCCTCCATACCACCTCTGAGACGCTGTTGTCAGAAGATCGCACGGCAGTCTATCGGATCCGATTTGCGCGTCTATGGTCAGAACTCGGAATTTTACAATACCTGTACCTTTTAAACTATCAGGAGACAGATGGGTCTTTTATTCAGTTATATATCCTATTAAAAATCCGTTTGATTAATTACAGACAAATGAAAATATTGTGCTGAATTTTACTTTTAAATGCCTCTCTTTCAATTACTTTGTATAATTACCTACATGTTACGCATGCGCCAGTGATCTCTAGGATAGCATTCCATCCTAAACATAACTGGTTGAAGCATGCATGGAACTTCTGACTTACCTTATTTTTATATGGTTATGACTTCTTGCAGCGCAACAAAATGAGAGGCATACCATGTTCATATTTTAATTTCTGTTGTTTATTTTCAATCTTTTAATGTAGTAGCTAGTAATATACTACCTTTTACCTTCATAGCAGATTATGAAGATGGCTATTGCATAGGCGAAACCGACAATTCTGTTCAAAGGTCACTGTGACGAAATAAATTAAATAAAAAATCACGCAAATTATATAAGAACTCTCCTAATTGTTATGTTATGTCAGATTCCTTAAGACGTTGTCTTTTAGTGCGACTTTTAAAAATTATTGACAGCCTCTATAAAACTAAAATTTTCCTTACCTATGTTTAATTGATACAACTAGCATGAATGTTTGAATGAAAAGTGGTAATTGCCGTGAATGGCGAAAAGTATTCTGTAAAACAGATCTTCATCTCTGGAATTAAAGTTTATTCATTGTCTCAAGTAAATAAGAGGCACCACACTTTGTATTAGTTTCGTGATATAACTCGTATTAAAAGATTTATAACTGCCAGAGTATCACATGAAGCTACCGAAATGGTTGTTTGGTATGACACGTTCCCCAAAAATATCTTCCACAAGACGTGTATTGTTGTTAGCAGTGTACCCTGGAACGCCATCTAGCTGAAACAATGAACAGGTGATCCCATCTTCCTTTAGTTTGCCAATGATATCTTGAATCGTTAAAAAGAAAATTCATTGTTGAAGCTTTATTCAAATCATTAAAGTCTAGAATTGCTAACGACATACCAATACGCTGATCATACAATACAGCTTCAAGCACAGTACGATGATCCCCTTGACGTTAATCGTGTGTTTTAATGTGATCGGAGAGGTAGAACCGGGCCTCATCTGTATAACTGTTGACATCAAGAATAAAGCAGGTATTCCTCTCAATAAAAAATTTACATCATTTTCAGTAAGGAATTCGCTTTTGATTCACCTCCTTCAATTCATGCACCAGTAACCCACGATTGCAAGCCGGATATGTTTTTCTTGTGCCAATTTAGGAAGTGATTTTGCAGGTATTTGCTCCTTAGAGCCAGTAACATCCACCAACTTGTGTTAGTTTATTAGGTTTAGTGTTCCAGTTGGTTTGGTGTCTAAGGCTGGGCGTGTCATTCCAGATTAATCAATAAATCGACGACCCGCATTTAGAAGAGTACAACTGTTTCCGGCGTTATTCAGCTAATATCTCCTGCACTCAAACTATATATTTTCTACCTTATCGAAACACATATTCAAAAAGAAAAAAAAAGAAAAATACTTCCCCCAGTTAAAAATACCATAATTTAAAAATAAATTGAATATCTAAATACTACATACCGCTATCGATAGCTTTAATCAACTGAACCAAAGAGTTAAATGTTGCAGAACGGTAGAATGAATGTTAAGAATCATTTATCCTTGAAATAACAGTTCTCCCATCTTGTGTTTGGCCACTACGAGGGTAAACCCAAAAGTAAGGTCTCCTATTTTTTATAAGTACATAGACCTGTTGATTTCTAAAATGGTTTACATCACTTTACAGCTTGAACATTTAACTATTTTTCGACATAATCACCATTTCTGTAGATGCATGTTTGTAGACGTTGTGGCAGTTTTTATATGCCTATGCTGTTCAGAAAGTCATGAACCTCACCGTCGGAGCTGAATCGGTTTCCGGCCTAATGTCCTTTTAACCTAGGGAACAGGTGATAGTCACTGGGCGCCAAGTGAGGATGGGTGGGTGAATATCTTCCAAGAAGCTGTTGCATGAGAGCAACGATTTGCCGAGCAGTGTGTGGGCGCGCGTTGTCATGGAGAATGTGTACGCCCTTGCCCAACATTCCTCTTCTGCGATTCTGAATTGCCCGTTTGAGTTTTTTCAGGGTCTCCCAGTACCTGTCAGCCTTAATTGTGGGCATAACGTCGACCAACAATACCCGTTTCCAATCCGAAAAATCGGTTGTCATGACTTTACCGGTAGACTGTTTTTGTTTGAATTTCCGCGGCTTTGGGGAAGAATGATGCCGCCACTGATCGTGATCGTGGTTTGGTCTACGGTGTAAAATTTTATGCCCAGGTTTCGTCACCCATGACAGCTGAGTCCAGAAAGTTGACCCGTTAGGCTGCAAGGAGGTGAAGAAATGCGCGGGAAGTATCAACTCGTTTCCGCATGTGGTCTTCAGTCAGCATGCGTGGCACCCATGTTGCGCACACCTTCCATTAACTCAATATTTCCGTTAAAATTCTGTGAGCGGTGCTTCGGGAATCCTCAGTAACCAACGGGCAGATATCATCCAGGGCGATCTGTCGATCTTCACGCATGCTTTGCTCAACCTTCAACACTGTCTCCCGCTCCTTTGTTCGTTGTGAATTTCGTTCGACCAGCTGCAAACTCTCTGCACCACTTACGAACATTTTTAACATCCATGCACGACTCACGATACACTTCCGTCCATTGTTGATGCATTTCAATGGGCGCAATGCTCTTTGCGTACATAATCGAATAACTGCGCGCAGTTCGCACTTGGCGGTAACGTTGAACGAGAGCTGCATTCTCAACAGCTGCTAATCCAAGACTGAGCACCTCAGCGCGGCGTGCGCCTGTTTACACACAGCGCTTGAATCACTCTTCATAACAGTGTCACCAACTGCCACACAACCAGAGTTCTGTACTTATAAAAAGATAGGAAACCTTACTTCTGGAATTACGGTCGTATATTACTTTATAGGAACCAGTTGCAGAAAGAATCGTAAAAGAACAAACAATGGTAACACTTGAGAACAAGAATAGAGCAAGTACCTTAACCTGATTTCCCTGAAACTTTGCTCAGAAGAAAAGCAACCAAGATAAACGACCACGTGTCTCGGCTTATCCGTAAGTACTTGTTAGTTTCTGACAAAACGACTGTCAAAGTTTTCGACGCAAATTAAATACCTTTTAGCGGGCGTTAAATTCAGCCCACCTTGTCACATGAGAGCTCGAACATCTAAATACAATAAGTAGCGTCCTGTATTCGAATACCAATTATTGATTGTATTTCTTTTATTTTATCCATTTATCTGCCCATGTAGGTAGAAGATTACTACATGAATGTTTCCTATCAAGAAATAGGGTATAAGAGCATTATATTAATCGCAAAATTACGATTGCGTTCCAGAATGTCACATGATTGTTATACAACATGTCTGTAAATGGTATCTTTAGGTCCCACAATCTTTTTAAGTTCTCATAGTCTTATATTTCAGTACTACATAAATCAATCATTCTCATGTTTATTTCTTATTTTAGTTCTTGAGGAAGATTTGGTGCATTCCCTTGGATGGTACTGATTGTAGAGACACTCTAGAGATGTTGTTGTTGTCTTCAGTCCTGAGACTGGTTTGATGCAGCTCTCCATGCTACTCTATCCTGTGCTAGCTTCTTCATCTCCCAGTACCTACTGAAATCTACATCCTTTTGAATCTGCTTAGTGTATCCATCTCTTGGTCTCCCTCTACAATTTTTACCCTCCACGCTGCCCTCCAATACTAAATTGGTGATCCCTTGATGCCTCAGAACATGTCCTACCAACCGATCCCTTCTTCTGGTCAAGTTGTGCCACAAACTTCTCTTCTCCCCAGTCCTATTCAATACTTCCTCATTAATTACATGATCTACCCATCTAATCTTCAGCATTCTTCTGTAGCACCACATTTCGAAAGCTTCTATTCTCTTCTTGTCCAAACTATTTATCGTCGATGTTTCACTTCCATACATGGCTACACTCCATACAAATAATTTCAGAAATGACTTCCTGACAATTAAACCTATACTCGATGTTAACAAATTTCTCTTCTTCAGAAACGCTTTCCTTGCCATTGCCAGTCTACATTTTATATCCTCTCTACTTCGACCATCATCAGTTATTTTACTTCCTAAATAGCAAATCTCCTTTACTACTTTAAGTGTCTCATTTCCTAATCTAATTCCCTCAGCATCACCCGACTTAATTCGACTACATTCCATTATTCTCGTTTTGCTTTTGTTGATGTTCATCTTATATCCTCCTTTCAAGACACTGCCCATTCCGTTCAACTGTTCTTCCAAGTCCTTTGCTGTCTCTGAGAGAATTACAATGTCATCGGCGAACCTCAAAGTTTTTGTTTCTTCTCCATGGATTTTAATACCTACTCCGAATTTTTCTTTTGTTTCCTTTACTGCTTGCTCAATATACAGATTGAATAACATCGGGGATAGGCTGCAACCCTGTCTCACTCCCTTCCCAACCACTGCTTCCCTTTCATGTCCCTCGACTCTTATAACTGCCATCTGGTTTCTGTACAAATTGTAAATAGCCTTTCGCTCCCTGTATTTTACCCCTGCCACCTTCAGAATTTGAAAGAGAGTATTCCAGTCAACATTGTCCAAAGCTTTCTCTAAGTCTACAAATGCTAGAAACGTAGGTTTGTCTTTCCTTAATCTTTCTTCTAAGATAAGTCGTAAGGTCAGTATTGCTCACGTGTTCCAGTATTTCTACGGAATCCAAACTGATCTTCCCCGAGGTCGGCTTCCACTACTTTTTCCATTCGTCTGTAAAGAATTCGAGTTAGTATTTTGCAGCTGTGGCTTATTAAACTGATTGTTCGGTAATTTTCACATGTGTCAACACCTGCTTTCTTTGGGATTGGAATTATTATATTCTTCTTGATAAGGTAACCTGAATCCACCCAGATTTCTCTCCCATACAACAAAGTTGGTCGAAAGATTGAACGGTGCACAGTTAACTTAGTCTTGGTACTGACTTCCTTCTTGCAGAAGAGAGTAGATCGTAGCTGAGCGCTCAATGCATTAGCTTTGCCACACCTCGCTTCTAGTTCTTTCACTAGGTTGCCATCCTTGAGAATATGCATCCTAAGTACTTGAAACCGTCCGCCTGTCCTAACTTTATTCCTCCAATTTCGCACTCAATCCGTTTATATCTCTTTCCCACGGACATTACTTTCGTTTTGGAGATGCTAATCTTCATACCGTAGTCCTTACATTTCTGATGTAGCTCTGAAATATTACTTTGCAAACCTTCAATCGGATCTGCCATCACAACTAAGTCATTCGCATATGCGAGACTGCTTATTTTGTGTTCACATATCTTAATCTCACCCAGCCAGATAAGTGAAGAACCAAAATAATTATAATAATCGGGTTCCGAATGTAGTACACAAAAGTATGATACTGAGTCGCTAGCCACCGTGTCATTGCTTCAGCTTGATAAATTGCTCATACACTACCTCTAACATTCTGCGTGGTGTCTGTTTGTTCTAAGTAGTGTCTCCCTACCACTTTCGCGCAACGCCGCTCTGAGCGTGTTTTTTATGGAATTGACTAGTTTGAACGTGGGACCTGTTGCTGGTAAGGAGATGCCAGACCACACATAACATGTAGAGTTCAGAAGAGTTCAGTGAGACTAGCGATGATATAATCAAATACTAAATGATCTCAGCATCAGCTCCACTGCATTCCCTGTAAAAGAATCTTAATACTAACTAAATTTAGTGGAAAGGGTTCAAGGCTTTCCTATTTTTAGTTAGCTGATAAAATAACGTCGAAAAAGCAGTTAAGTTTACCATTGGATATTTTACTCTACTCACAAAACATTCTTTGTAAATTGCACTGTTGATAAAGGGAAATATTTTAATACAGGATGATAAAAACCAACTGCGTTCAACAAAAATGTGAAAGAATATTCCCTGAATGGGTTTCCAAGTTCTACAATGGATCGAAGGATGACCTATGCCATATCAGATCTATAATCTAGGTTTAAATTAAGTTTCACAAAAGAGAAAACTATCAAAATGGTCTAAAGTGACCCTCAATTTTCTTTAATTACTTATCTAACTTGTCATAAATTACAGTGGCTGATGTGGCTTCTCAATAACTATATAAACAGGAAAATCATCGCGTTTCAGATTTTTACTTCACGTAGCAAATGTGAATACCATGATCTTTAATTGACGATGAACACTAGTATTGCGCAAAAAGGGGATGTAACAGATGAGACTTCTGCAGTTCTGAGTAAAGCCTTATGCACTCAAAAAAGCGGCATCACGTGCGTTCATTACCTTGTCGGTGTTTAGGCAGCGTCAGGGAGCAGCGGGAAGCGCAGCTCCACGCCTCGCCGACTCTGAAGCAACTCTCTCCTAACTTCTCCTTGCTACAATTTACCGAACTAGGTTTAAAGAAAAGTATCTGGCTGTGCTTTCAACTGACCAATCAGGGTCTTAATGTTAACCTTAAGCTCCGCCTACAAAAATTATGTCTATCCAATGAGAAACGTTTCCTTTTCGTGGCGGGACAATGTTTTTAACGCTTGCAACGTAACAGAGACGCGAAAAAGTGTCACGCTAAAACTTGCAGCTGGTGTGGCCCTTTTAGTGTTATCGTAAAATCTATACTGTTATTCTGGAGGGCTCAATCTTTTAACATGGGCTGGGGGTGGTTTTGGTCGTCAGCTGGTGATGTGGGTGTCTGTTCCTTATCGTAAAGCCTCCTAGCCCACACGATTCTGCTCTCAGCTTCTGTTCTCCTTTCTCCCCTCGGAACTGCGTCTGTTTCACGGTGGGAAGGTATGACAGACATTTAGCCGTTCTTGTGTTAGTCTGTGGTATTCCATTTGCTCACTCGTTGATCGTATTACTTTGGTTAATTTAATGTCAGGTTTTATATGGAGCTATGCGACATACTGCCTTATTTGTTATCATGTCAGGGTTTACATGGAAAGTGTTGAATTTGCCTGACACCATACATACCTCGAAAACTTTACCCTGTCTTCCCAGAAATGGTCGAATACGTGCGGATAAGCCGAGACACGTGTTCGCTTATTTTGACCCCTCTTCCACTGTGCGAAGTTTCTGGGAAATTCGGTTATGGCACTTGCCGTGTCCTCATCGTCAGTTATAAGTATGCATTTTGTCATTGTCTGTAACCTTTCTTGTCCCTGTAAGACCTTCACCTCTAGGATACACGTGACATAATGGATTTTTCGTACATAAGGCGACGTACATGCCTTTGAAATGGCGGGAGGCCCGCGAATGTGCAGTCCGGAGCAGAGTGCGCCCCCCTGCGGGCAGTGGCTCACCTCAGAGAGCAGGTTATGGGAGAGGTCGAGTACCCGCACGTACATCTCCAGATCGCCGTCGGCGGCGTGCAGCGCGGCCAGCGCGTTGTACGACAGGTTGAGCGCCATGTGCGTGGCGGGCGCGGTGACGTTGTGGAAGGCGGACAGCGACAGCTCCTTGAGCCGGTTGTGCTGCAGGTCTAGCCTGGAGAGCGCCGGCAGGTGGGACAGCGCGGCGGGCGCCAGCGCCGCCAGCCGGTTGTCGGCCAGCATGAGCGTGAGCAGCGCGGGCAGGTCGCGCACCGCGCCGCCCGCCAGCGCGCGCAGCCGGTTGCCGGTCAGCACCGCCGTGCGCAGCTCCGGCAGCCCCCACAGCGTGTCCTCCTCCAGCGCCTCCAGCAGGTTGTACGACAGCCGCACGTCGCGCAGGTGCGGGTGCATCTGCACGTGTCAAGCGACCGCCACACGTCGCACTTCATTATCACAGCATAAAAAAATCTAAAAAAGCTATTCGTGTATTTCGATGTCTTTACCCTCTATGGCTCTCACAGCCTTTCCCAAAATGATCCAAAGCGCTCTTGTCGTCTAACATAGCTGCTTCTTTGTCTGCCACATCTATTTCACCTACTACTGTAACACCCAATTACCTATATCCCTGTCTCAGCAGCAGTATGATCTCTCCTAAATTCGGTTCAAAAAGTGGCATAGTGCTCTTGGGCAGGCCAGGGTTCAATCCCCCATGTGACTATCCAGACTAGAGTTTTCTATACTTTCGATTGATTGCTTTAGGCAAATGTGTATGTCCCCTTGCACCTTTGCAAGGAAGGGGGGATGCAGGTGGAATTCATAGTACTGCATCCATTTCACTTGTCAGTGAATTTGAAGAACTTGAAAGTTTACCCTTTGTTTGTTAGGCTGATTAATTCTCATGTAAGAAGTATCTCCCTTTAATATAAGCGGACGCAGTGATCCATGGTTCCCATTTCTACCACTATGTATCTAATGCTTTCAATTAGGCCACATAAATTGAGATATGGGTAATCAAACACGCTAGAAAAGATAGTATTCTAGTTTAAAAATTAAGTAACGGATAACGCAACATCAGTGAATGGCCATGGAAAAACACGTGCACGTTAGGAACGGTAAGACTTTCTTTTTCTGATACTATGAATTCAGTTAGTCGCATGTAGTGCATAATGCGTACAATGAATATGGCTGGATTGAGACTTCATAGAATATAGTCATTTTCTCAGTGGTATGCATGAAGGATACTAAATAACGCTAAGAGAGAATTTCATTTATCATTCTGATTTATTTCAATAATATTTAAGAAAACTATTATTCTCTGTGACAAAACATTTAAGAAAACTATTACTCTTTGTGAAAAAACATTTAAGAAAACTATTACTCCTTGTGACAAAACATACGAAATCTATTCACTATCTCTTGCATCTTGTCATACGGGAAACATAAGCACTTCGTCGCCAGTTAAATCTACTAATGATTAAAATGGGTGAAAATGAACGTTACTGAATGGTGGCCTCTTAACATCATTTAGTTATTGCCACACCTTTACAACGCGCAGAGTAGGGAAGGATATAACCTTTCACTCTGTCGAACATTACTTGTGTACTATGCATGCAGTACCATGCGGATAAGTTCTTCCTGAAACCGTGTATTATGCAACCGCAATGTAACGTGTGCAAACCAGCCCAGGCTTCATGACTACACATTATTCATACTATGATTAACGAATGGCAAATCCAGTGACTACCGTTATGAATGCTGGCAACACGTGGCCAAGTTTGACAACATAGAAACGAGTAAAATAGGCCGCTGAATCATGAAAAATTTATATCGCTTATATCCAGAACGAAACTATGCAACAAATGAAACATTAATGAACCTATCCGCTATCTACCTCAGAACAGAACCGTTGGTTCATGCCCTCAATCACCTCGTGCCTAAGTCCGCTAGTTGAAACACATTAATCTGAAAATTTTCTTCAAATAAAATATGACTGAACGTTTCCCGGTATTACTTCACACCCAAACATGCTTTATAATCAATGTTACCCCAAAAAAAATCTACATTATAAATAACTTTTCTCGCCATCAATGACGAGCGCCGCACCCCTGCGTCCGTCTCCTTCAATCAGCGGCCCCAGAGTGTCCTAACATGGCGCGTTCCAGGACCAACCGCCAACCGTTCAAAAAATTGGTGGAGGGGTAGGACCTCAATGAGAACCAACCTCACAAACTCTGCCCTGCTCATCCCCACTATCCTTGGAATCACAAACTCCCAGACGAATCTGCTCACGTTGTTATGTTGGTGCTAAATTATCCTACTACTACCATCTTTGACTAACCCAGATTATTATATATTCCATACATGATTACGTTTATCCATCCACAGACATCATGGGATCAAAGGATGAGAGAGGAGGTGTGACACCAACTGAAGAAAAAAAAATACGCCGAATCATTCCTGAATCCAGAGGTTAATTAGCTACATGAAACATTGAAAGGACGCTCTCGGCGTAAAAGGAATTATTAAACATATAGAAATTAATCAGTCTGTTAAATGAAGCGTAAACCTGTGACATTTCAAGCTGCTGAAATTGATTCTAAACCAATATAGCACACTTCGTCTGAGAGGCAGCCAGCTGTGTCTCAGATGTGTATTAGGCAGAAGCAAATGTGTGTGAGTCGTCTACAGTTTAAACTTACAACAAATAATGATTCACTTTCAGCTACATCTACATGATTACTCTGCAATTCAAAATGAAGTGCTTAGCACAGTATTCATCAGACTTCTATTTCTCTAGCTATCCACTCCCGAACAGTGCGCAGGAAAAACGAGCACTTAAATGTTTCTGTGCGAGAACTCATTCCTCTTAATTTGTTGTGATGATCATTTTTCCCTATGTGCGGTATAGGTCTACAAAGTAATTTCACGCTCTGAAGAGAAAGTAAGTGATTGAAAGCTCATGACAAGATCCAGCTGCAGCGAGAAACGCCTCTGTTTTAATGATTGTCAACCGAATAACGTATCATGTCCCGGGCACTCTCTCCCACATTTCACGATAATACAAAAGGAACTGCCCTTCTTCGAAATTTTTCGATTTCCTCCGTCTTTCCCATCGGATGTATATTCCACAGTGAACAGCAATTGCCCACAAACGAGAGGAAAAGAGTGAAGTAACAATTTATAGTAGACCTGTAGCTCATTGCAATTGTTCTGCCAGTAGGTGGCAGTCTTTCGTCCCCTTTCCCCACGGAATTATCTATGTGATCCCTTCTGTTTAAGTTATTCGTGATAGTAATCTATAAGAATTTACTTCAGTTAACTGTCTTTTGGTTTCTGTGACTTAACGCGTAAAAGTAATTTTGTGGATTTCCTTTAATACTCATGTGGATAACTTCACACTTTTAATTATTGTGAGGCAATTGCCACTCTTCACCACAATACAGATATCATCTCCAAATCGCTTTACAATTGGTGTTGATCACATAATGACTTTACATGACGGTAAATGACAGTATCATCTGCAAACAATCTAAGAAGGCTGCACTGATTGTCACCTAAATCGTTTATGAAGATCAGGATTCTTGTGGAACGATAAATATTTATTCTGTTTTACTCGATGAATTTCGTTCAAATACTACGAAATGTGACTTTTCTGATAGCAACTCAAGTCGCACAACTGCGGAAACACTCCATAGGCACGCAACTTGGTTCGAAGTCTCATGTGAGGAACGGGTCAAAACTCTTCTGGAAAGCTAAATATTTCATATTAATTTACGTAGCTATTGTATTAGCATACGCTGAAAGGAATGTGACTTTTATACAATCTGGACCGAAAGCTTTGCTTTAAATAAGTAATTTTAGCTGCTTCGCTATAGCGATGTCATCAATTTACTATAGACATATCAAAGTATAGACATTACTCATGTTGGCAGTTTTATTTAGATTTGAAATCTGGATTATTTACTTTGTCTTCTTTTGTAAAGAATTTACCGAAAACCGTCTTTTGTATCTCAGCTTTAGTTGCAACTTCATACGTAATATCACCACTGTTATCGCACAGTGAAGCTAGTGATCGCGTCCGGCTGCTTATGTACTTTCCATATGACCAGAATCTCTATGGGTTTTCTGCCAGACCTCGAGACAAAATTTCTTCATGGAAACTATTAAAAGCATCTCTTATTGAAGTAAAATGTCAGGGAGCGTTGGGAAGTCCCCACAGAGTTTATTTCTCGATGCCAAATTGCACATACTGAAGAGGCTGTCCCGCAAACAGTGTGGGAAAAGGACGCTACAAATAGTGGACTGTGCTAACTTTGGGAAAAAAAAATATGTCTGTCATCTCGGCTTCGGTGTCATACAAGGAACATTCTAACGACTGGCAGAGAATGTCGACAAGACAAATGCTGCTCAAGGAATTTCAACGAAATTCACAGTCTGAAACCTTCTCCACATCGGCTGTTGCTCCCAGGTCCTTAATCGAGTAGAAACCTTGAACCAGACACTTCATGACAAGATCGGTAGCGATTATCTAGACTTCGACGATAGGCATGAAAATTGTGTGACTCTTCTAGATAAATACCCACGTTGCGTTTGATAATGAAACCAAGATTTAAACAAATCAGACATGGTCATGGGATATGTTGGCCCAGAAAAAGCGTTCGACAATGTAAAATACTGCAAGATGTTCGAAATTTCGAGAAAAAGTTTGATGAGATCAGGGGAATACACAGTATGTACAGGAACCAAGAAGGAACAATAAGACAAGAAGGAACAATAAGACTCGAAGATCAAGAAGAGGAGTGCTCCGATTAAAAATAGTGTAAGACGGAGATGTAATCTACACATCCAAGAAGTAGTGACGAAAATAAAAGAAAGGTTCAAGTGTGTGAGTAAAATTCGGGGTAAAGGTACATCAATAATAAAATTCCCTGATGACATATTTATCCTGAGTGACAGTGAACAAGAATCAAGGATTTGTTGAAGGGAATGAACAATCTAATGAGTACAGAATTTGGATTGCGGTTACCCCGGAAAAAGAAAAAAGCAATGAGAAGTAACAGAAATGATAACGATGAAACTTACAATCAAATTGTTGATCATGAATTAGACAAAGTTAAGGACAAGAAAGTAACACAAGATGGAAGAAGCAAGGAGGACTTTTTTAAGTAGACCAACACAGGCAAAACTGACATTTCAGGCCAGGAGAAGTCTATTAGTATCAATCATAGGCCTTAGTATGTTTCAAATGGCTGCGAGCACTATGAGACTTAACTTCGAAGGTCATCAGTTCCCTAGAACTCCAAACTACTTAAACCTAATTAACCTAAGGACATCACACACATCCATGCCCGCAGCAGGACTCGAACCTACGGCCGTAGCGGTCGCGCGGTTCCAGACTGTAGCGCCTACAGCCGCACGGCTACCCCGACCGGCGCCTTAGTATGATGAACAGATTTCTAAGAATGTACATTTGGAGCACAGTAGTATACATTACAATGCGCAGTAACAGTTCTTTAATGACAGTTGCGCATTCTTCTGGGGTCTAAGCATTATTTCGTTTAGGGTTGGGCAAGTAATATTCTTGAGACTGTGCGCCATACTGCGATCTCTTCACAGGCTATAGCGCGGACACTAACTCTAACATATAGTTATGTCGCTTACACTGAACAATCTTGTTGCCACTTGTATTTTTGGAGAGTTTTTAGTAGTTTGTAGTAGACTGATTTTGACAGTTTTATTGAGTTTTGTGCAGCAAATAATTTATCAGCTGTTGAAGAGTCACTGCAGTTTATATACACCCTGTACTCATACGTGTATAACATGTGACAAGTTGCAAAATTTGATGGTTCATGGAGACACTAAAAGTGTTCAGACACTGACTCTTGAAAAGGAATTATATTTGCATAAGGCACAGTGAATCTGAAAAAAAGCAGTATTTGATCAATGCATTCTTCCTGTGATGACGTATGGCTGCGAGACATGGACACTGAACTCATTTACGAAAGGGGAACTTAGTACAGCACAGACAGCCATGGAGAGATCAATGCAGGGCTATACAAGAAAGGATAGGAAAAGGGCAGATGACATCCGGTCTGTGACGAAGGTTAACGACATCTTAGAGACAGTAGGTTCCTTGAAATGGCAGTGGGATGGCTACGTCGCAAGAAGGAAAGACAAGAGAGGGACGAAGCTAGTACTGGAGTGAAGTTCGAGTGAGCACCGGAGGCCTAGAGGAAGACCACCAGACAGATGGGACAAAGACAACAAGCAGATCGTTGGTTACACCTGGTAGAGAACTGCTCAATACCGTCCCACTTGGGGAAGACTGCTTAAAGCCTACCCGAATCCACGACTCGGAGAGGCCACATAATTTAATGATTGAATTGGCTGATGATGATGATGAAGGCTCAGGCAGCTAGAAAACGAAACACAGCAGTATGTTTTGACCTACAAAAGACACTTCTTCTACATCTATATCTACATGGATACTCTGCAAATCACATTTAAGTGCACGGCAGAGGGTTCATCGAACCCCTATATCCTTCCGGACGAGCTCTGATTTCCCATAGGCCGGCTGCGGCGGCCATGCGGTTCTGGTGTTGCAGTCCGGAACCGCGGGGCTGCTACGGTCGCAGGTTCGAATCCTGCCGCGGGCATGGGTGTGTGTGATGTCCTTAGGTTAGTTAGGTTTAAGTAGTTCTAAGTTCTAGGGGACTTATGACCTAAGATGTTGAGTCCCATAGTGCTCAGAGCCATTTTAACCAACCATTTCCCTTATTGTATCGTGGTGATCGTTCCCCTCTATGTAGGTTGGTGTTAACAAAATATTTTCGCATTCGGAGGAGAAAATTGGTGATTTCAATTTCGTGAGAAGATTCCGTCGCAACGAAAAACGATTTTCTTTTAACGATGTCTAGCCCAAATCCTGTATCATTTCAGTGACACTCCCATATTTCGCGGTAATACAAAACGTGGTGCCTTTCTTTGAACTTTTTCGATGTACTCCGTCAGACGTATCTAGTAAGGATCCCACACCTCGCAGCAGTGTTTTAAAAGAGGACGGGCAAGCGTAGTGTGGGCAGTCTCCTTAGTAGCTCTGTTACATTTTCTAAGTGTCCTGCCAATAAAACACAGTCTTCGGTTAGCCATCCCCACAACATTTTCTATGTGTTCCTTCCAATTTATGTTGTTCGTAATTGTAATACCTAAGAATTATTTGAATTTACGGCTTTTGATTAGACCGATTTACCGTGTAACCGAAGTTTAACGCGTTCCTTTTAACACTCATGTGGATGACCTGCAACTTTTCGTTATTTAGGTTTTACTATCACTTTTCGCAACATTCAGATATCTTTTCTAAATCGTTTTGCAGTTTGGTTTGACCTTCTGATGACTTCATTAGTCGATAAACGACAGAGTCAGATGCAAACAACCGAAGACGGCTGGTCAGATTGTCTCCAAATTCGGTTATATAGATAAGGAACAGCAAAGGGCCTATGATTCTACCTCGAGGAACGCTAGAAATCACTACTGTTTTACTCGATGAGTTCCCGGCAATTTTTTTTACTGGGAACTGTGACCTCTCTGACAGGAAATCAGAAATCCAATCACATAACTGAGATGATATTCCATAAGCATACAATTTCACTACGAGCCCCTTGTGTGGTAACGTGTCAAAACCTTCCGGAAATACAGAAATACGGAATCGATCTGAAATCCCTTGTCAATAGCACTCAACACTTAATGTGAATAATGAGCTAGTTGTGTTTCACAGGAACGGTGTTTTCTAAATCCATGTTGACTGTGTCTCAATAGTCCGTTTCCTTCGAGGTAAATCATAATTTTGGAACACAATATATGTTCGAAAGTCCTGCTGCATATCGACGTTAACGATATGTGCCTGTAATTTTGTGTATAACTCCTACTATATTTCTTGAATATTGGTGTGATCTGTGCAACTTTACAGTTTTTGGGTACCAACTTTCGTCGAGCGAACGATTGTATATGATTGTTAAGTGTGGAGCGAATGTATCAGCATATTCCGAAAGGTACGTAATTGGTATACAGTATAGACCAGAAGACTTGCTTTTATTAAGTGATTGAAGTAGCTTCACTGTTCCGAGGCTACTTTCTTCTACGTTACTCATGTTGGCAGCTGCTCTCGATCCGAATTTTGGAATATTTACTTCAACTTCTTTTGTGAAGGCATTTAGATAGGCTATGTTTAATAACTCTCTTATGGCAGCACTGTCTTCGATAGTACCTCCATTGCTATCGCGCAGAGAAAGCATTAATGGTTTCTTGCCGCTAACATACTTCACATACGACCAGAATCTCTTTGGATTTTCTGCCAGGTTTCGAGACAAAGTTTCGTTGTGGAAACTGCTATAAGCATCTCGCATTGAAGTAAGCGCTAAATTTCGAGCTTCTGTTCAAAAATGTTCAAAAGTGTGTGAAATCGTATGGGACTTAACTGCTATGGTCATCAGTCCCTAAGCTCATTCACCACTTAACCTAAATTATCGTAAGAACAAATACACACGCCCATGCGCAGTCGAGCTTCTGTAAAATATCGCCAATGTTGAGGATTTTCCATCTGTTTAAATTTGAAATGTTTGTTTCGTTGTTTCTGCAACAGTGCCATAATCCGTTTTGTGTACTAAGGAGGATTAGCTCCGTCATTTGTTAATTTATTTGGTATAAATCTGTCAATTGCTACCGATACTATTTCTTTGAATTTAATTCACATCTGGTCTACACTTATTAATTTGGAATGAGTGGAGATTGTCTCTCAGGAAGGCGTCAAGTGAATTTTAATCTGCTATTTTGAATAGGTATATTTATCACTTATTTTTCGAGGATTTGGGGATTACAATATTCAATCTCCTTACGACAACCCTGTGGTCACTAATCCCTGAAACGATTTTGTGCTCGTTATTAACTCAGGATTATTTGTTGCTAAGAGGTGTGCCTTCTGGCAGCAGAGCGTATTATGCCAGACAGTTGTAGACCTATAATGTTTATATACAAGATTTATACTGTGTAGTTGCAGGAATCTGCAATAGGCATGGGAGTCAGATGCTGATCCATTCCAAGAAATTACTTCCTGTTTTTACAATACGTAAGTTAACTGCATTTGTGAGTAAACTACTGCAAAGCATTCAATGACAGAGCTAGGTTCTGCAGTTACAGTACCCAGTATACACAAGTGGACGATGTAGATCACAGGTTCATGATTTATGGTCATTCCTGTAAGATGTGCTACCACGATTTTGGAAATACAACAAAGATTTTAGAATTCAAGGGAATTTGTACCTGTTGAGTGGGTTTGCTCAATTACAAAGCCAACAGGAAATCAAAATAGTCCATATGATTGACAATGCATTCATCACACTCAGTGATCCTTACCTCAAGATCTCAGTGAATGGCTTGAAAGGAATTCAGTGATTTAATTCTCAAAAGAAGACACCATTTTGTTTTACTAAGTATCTCTCAATGAAAACTTGAAAAATCCTCAAAATGTTAATAACGACAAACCACATCGTTATGGCAAAAATATCAGTGTCTTCCCTTTTCTAGAAATAAATAATGAAAAACCTAAGCTAAAATAGCTGACGTACAAAGACCTAGTGACTCTACCTCTTTTTATGCCACCAGTAATTCATGAATTTTACCAGAAACTTCCATACCATGGAGCTGCAAGTACACTGAATCCCCTTAATCAAATCATAAAGAAGTTGGTTGTTATTCAGAAAATAAACATGATTGGATGTTAGAAACAGACTTGCAGTAATCTCATAAACATGTTCAACTCAACTGTTAAGCTATTGCCTGCCATTAAAGTTTTCCTATTTATTTTATTGTGACCCCTAACATTTAATTAGTGATGAACAATTAGCAACTGACAAAATTCAGCACTGACTGTACTGGACGATGAATGCGTTACCGTTTCAAAATTTTTCAAATATTTTTTTTTTCTCAAGTTGTTTATGGATTTTTCTGCAGTGTCTTAACTTTGAACATCATTTACTCAAACTAGTATATTCTTACTCATACGCCTTGGTTTCTAAGAATCTCTTTAAGAGAGGTTATTAACAGACTGTGACACTGATAAAGTCTATTTGCAGTCCCACAGCCCTCGGCTACTCCCACTCCACAGACTATATTGCGACTAGACGATCATAACACGATTAAGATTTTAAATAAGTTTCCAAATTCATTTCATGCAAACAGGGGCACAAACTATTCCCTTCTCAGTATTTCCGTAGGTGAATTAGACCTACCCATCTGACAGCCTCAGTATCAGCCGCATATACCAAAATTTTTGTGTAAAATAGGTGAGGCGACAGCCAGGTTGTTTGTCATTGAGAGGTGTGGAGCACCCATATCCACAGCGAAGTTTAAAAAGTATGGCAGCCATTTGAAAGCAGTGATTCCTATAATAACATAGATGTTTAGATGGCATATCTATCTAAATGTATAGGGGCCTGAAGATGCTGTCAATGAGACACTGAAATTGGTAGTCAATTAAAATGATTTCAGAGCAGACGAGGTACTGGCGGAAGTAAAGCTGTGATGATGGGACGTGAGTCGTGCTTGGATAGCTCGGATGGTAGAGCACTAGCCCGCAAAAGGCAAAGGTGCCGAGCTCGAGTCTCGGTCCGGCACACAGTTGTAATCTGCCAGGAAGTTTAAAATAAAAACTAAATAAAACTAAGGCTGTCAGTAGTTAGTTCCTAAATCATTGACCAGCTGCACTCCCAGTCCATCTACACAAGAGGGGACTACGGAATTTAATTTAAAATGTCTTCTGACTAATAAGTGACATAGTTAATGTATGTTTTTATGTAGAGTCATTTGGGACCACAATTCAGTTTGCATCGAATCCTTTGATGCAACAGACTTGTGTGCGTTATGCTAATCTCCTGTAACTTCTCTTTAAATTTTAAATTAATAGTATGATTTTGGAAAATAACCGTGTAATTACTTAGCTGTGCTTCATTAAATTGATGAGATGCCATCAAAACAAACTAATACCAATTCTGTAGTGAATCGATGATTTTTAAGTCTGGGCAAGGATTTCAAAAATAAAGACACGTCCAGAATGTGATTTTCACTCTGCAGCGGAGTGTGCGCTGATATGAAACTCCCGGGCATGAAACTTCCTGGCAGATTAAAACTGTCTGCCGGACCGAGACTCGGCCTCGCGATCTTTGGAAAGTAGGAGACGAGGTACTGACGGAATTAAAGCTGTGAGGACGGAAAGTGAGTCGTACTTGAGTAGCTCAGTTGGCAGAAAACTTGAGCACTTGCTCGCGAAGGCAAAGGTCCCGACTTCGAGCCTCGGTCTGGCACACATTTTTAATCTGCCAGGAAGTTTCATATCAGCGCACACTCCGCTGTAGAGTGCAAATTTCAGTCTAGAAACTTCCTGGCAGATTAAAATTGTGTGCCTGACCGAGACTCGAACTGGGGACCTTTGCCTTTCGCGGGCAAGTGTTCTACCATCTGAGCTGCCCAAGCACGACTCACACCCCGTCCTCACAGTCTTACTTCTACCGGTACCTCGCCTCCTACTTTCCAGAATTTACAGAAGCTCCCCTGCGAACCTTGCAGAACAGGAGGCGAGGTACTGGCAGAAGTAAAGCTGCGAGGACGGGGGGTGAGTCGTGTTTGGGTAGCTCAAATGGTAGAGCACTTGCCCGCGAAAGGCAAAGGTCCCGACTTTGAGTCTCGGTCCGGCACACAGTTTTAATCAGCCACAAAGTTTTATAAAGATACGTATTTATAACTACAGGGCAGACAGACTTCCTGAACCTATGGCGATTGAAAACTAAAAATTTCATACTTGATGATGCGTAGCTATAAATGTGTTGGGAGTAAACAAGAGCATCTATTGACACGTAATCAGCATGGCTTCAGAAAACATCGCTCTTGTGCAACGCAGCTAGCTCTATATTCGCACGAAGTAATGGCCGCTATCGACAGGGGATCTCAAGTTGATTCCGTATTTCTAGATTTCCGGAAAGCTTTTGACACCGTTCCTCACAAGCGACTTCTAGTCAAACTGCGGAGCTATGGGGTATCGTCTCAGTTGTGCGACTGGATTCGTGATTTCCTGTCAGGAAGGTCGCAGTTCGTAGTAGTAGACGGCAAATCATCGAGTAAAACTGGAGTGATATCAGGTGTTCCCCAGGGAAGCGTCCTGGGACCTCTACTGTTCCTGATCTATATAAATGACCTGGGTGACAATCTGAGCAGTTCTCTTAGACTGTTCGCAGATGATGCTGTAATTTACCGTCTAGTAAGGTCATCCGAAGACCAGTATCAGCTGCAAAGCGATTTAGAAAATATTGCTGTATGGTGTGTCAGGTGGCAGTTGACGCTAAATAACGAAAAGTGTGAGATGATCCACATGAGTTCCAAAAGAAATCCGTTGGAATTCGATTACTCGATAAATAGTACAATTCTCAAGGCTGTCAATTCAACTAAGTACCTGGGTGTTACAATTACGAACAACTTCAGTTGGAAGGACCACATAGATAATATTGTCGGGAAGGCGAGCCAAAGGTTGCGTTTCATTGGCAGGACACTTAGAAGATGCAACAAGTCCACTAAAGAAACAGCTTACACTACACTCGTTCGTCCTCTGTTAGAATATTGCTGCGCGGTGTGGGATCCTTACCAGGTGGGATTGACGGAGGACATCGAGAGGGTGCAAAGAAGGGCAGCTCGTTTTGTATTATCGCGTTATAGGGGAGAGAGTGTGGCAGATATGATACACGAGTTGGGATGGAAGTCATTACAGCATAGACGTTTTTCGTCGCGGCGAGACCTTTTTACGAAATTTCAGTCACCAACTTTCTCTTCCGAATGCGAAAATATTTTGTTGAGCCCAACCTACATAGGTAGGAATGATCATCAAAATAAAATAAGAGAAATCAGAGCTCGAACAGAAAGGTTTAGGTGTTCGTTTTTCCCGCTCGCTGTTCGGGAGTGGAATAGTAGAGAGATATTATGATTGTGGTTCGATGAACCCTCTGCCAAGCACTTAAATGTGAATTGCAGAGTAGTCATGTAGATGTAGATGAGCATCATTATCTGCAGTTTTAAATGGGTCGTCCCGTATACAGATGAAGCGCAAATGGAAATGTGTGTACCTTGTAGTCCGCTAGTAGTAAACAGTGACTGTGCATACCTCAGGGTGGAAGAACCCTGGCGGAAGGCGCGTCAGCTTGTTGGACTCGAGGTTGAGGTACTGCAGCTGGGAGAGTGGGTGCAGGTCGGTCTGCCCCACCGTGCGCAGCTCGTTGTTGTCGAGCGCCAACCAGGCGAGCGCCCTCAGTGGCCTCAAGAACTCGGCGGGGAAGTCCTCGCGGTCCAACCCGAAGCTGACCTCTAGGCTCTCGAGGCTGTCGGCGAGGTTGGCGAGGGCCTCCGGGTGCAGGTGGCCCAGCTTGTTGAAGGAGAGGCTCAGCTCGCGCAGGCGCGGAGCGTGCGCGAATGCGTGCTCTGAGAGCGCGGCGATGCGGTTGTTGCGCAGCAGCAGCGTCTCGAGCGAGGTCGCCCAGTCCTCGAAGTCCTCGGCGCGCACCTCGTCGATGCGGTTGTAGCCGACGTTGAGGTGCAGCAGCCGCGTGCAGTTGCGCAGCGCCACGCTCGGGATGCGTGACAGGCGGTTGCCTTCTAGCGACAGCACCCGTAGCGATGCAGGCAGTGTCTGAAAAAAGTAAGTAAAATTGGTGAACAGTGTCTGCCTTAGCTATAAACCTTACGTCTTTCAGCAAATAATTTACCGAGTTATGCATGCAATGCTGAGGTAAAGAGTTATAAACGCATTCTTAATTGCATGTTGGTTCACTTTTGGAGTACAAAACAGCTGTGTGGCATGGATTCGACAAAACCCTGGTAGATTTTTGAGGGTATGTGTCACCAGATCAGTATGCCCAGTTTACACAGTTACAGTAAATTAAGAACCAGTGGTATATGGGTGTGAGTTGGAACTCGATTGCATCCCGTTCATATCAAGTTAATGTGGCGGCAAAGAAATCTGAGTGAGTTCACTGTCATGCTCTTCAAACAGCCGTAGTGCGATTCTGGCCTTGTGATGGGGACAGTTGTCTTATTCAGACATGCTTTGCTCTTCAGTAAGACATCAAGCCTTAACTGATGTATTTCGTTCACGACACCTTTCTTTTACCCATCCACAGCTGTCAAGGTACCTTCGGTCACTGCCATGGTACCTATGAGTCCACAGGTGCATTCTCGCATGGCATTAAACATCTACTAGCCTGTGCCTGCGTTTTTGGTGTGATGTATACTTTGAGCCGTTTTTCGTCTGGAACGACCTTTGACATGATGTAACCAGAAACACGATTTATTTGACCAGGCGGTCATGTTTCAAGACATTCACGGTTCAGTGTTAATGATCCTGTGCCCCTCAGGTCATAACGGAAGATGTTGTTGAGTAGCCGGCCGCAGTGGTCTCACGCTTAAGGTGGTCAGTACGGAACCGCGCGACTGCTACGGTCGCAGGTTCGAATCCTGCCTCGGGCATGGCTGTGTGTGATGTCCTTAGATTGTTTAGGTTTAAGTAGTTCTAAGTTCTAGGAGACTGTTCACCACAGATGTTAAGTCCCATATTACTCAGAGCCATTTGAACCATTTGATGTTGAGTAAATTGGGATGATGTAGGGGTAGCCTGTTATGAAGCTTGTAATGGTACTACAATTACGTAACCATTACGGCACCTCACCTCAACCTTTCGATACCAGCAATATTCTACTGTGTTTCTGTAAAATAGTTAACATATTTCTGTGACAACATTCAGATTTGATTTCATTAATGTAGAGGTACTTCCATATGTATATATTGCAATGATATTATTCTTATGTATATTCTTTCTTTTGCCACTATGATCTTTGACATACTTGTAACTCAGATTTTTTTTTTTTTTTTTGCGCTTAAGTGGTTATTAGAGAGTCAAGCTTTGGTCATCATGTTAAAAAGACGCAAATTGTTGTCATCTTATGAAATGTGAATTTTAACAGTGAGGAACATATTTTCAAGTATGTTTTATATTGTGATATTGCAACAAAAGTAATAAAAAAGAAGTGTAACGTCAATTCGGAGCGCTGATTGCCCTTTTACATCACCATTGTCCTAACTTGCAAACGTTTAATCTTGAAGTATGGTTTATGAAACACATCTATAAAACTTTTGAATTTCGCAGAATAACACCTAGGCCTCTTTGCATCCGAGCTTGGAATCATCACTTCCTAGATTTTCGACGATTGAGCCGTGAGTTCACAACAAGACCAGCGTGGGAAACACCAAAAGATGAGTGCCTAGTTTATCCATTATTTCAAGAAATGACTTTATTAACTGTGCTCTAATCACATCTGCCACATAGTATACCTTTGTTGTTGCTCGAATAAGCGTGAGCAACACTACAACCATAATTAATTTTTCACCTTTGTTGTGGTAGAGTTATTAGAAGCTCTATGTTCAACAATATGTTCTGAACAGTGAGCTCCTTAACAACTGTACCCGCACCAGCGTTGTACTCTGCCACCATATCTGTCCTAATTTATAGAGTCGGCAAGCCACTGACATGTATCTTCTGTGATAAGAATGCAGTACCAAGTGGTTCAAATGGCTCTGTGCACTATAGGACTTAATTTCTGAGGTCATCAGTCCCCTAGAACTTAGAGGTACTTAAACCTAACTAACCTGAGGACTTCACTCACATCCATGCCGGAGGCAGGCTTCGAACCTGCGACCGTATCGGTCTCGGGGTTCCAGACTGTAGCGCCTAGAACCGCTCGTCCACTCAGGCCGGCAATTCAGTATCCATCATCTTGTTCCCTACTAATGGATTCACCGCCCTTCAATCATTTTTCATAGATACTCACAACAGTATCTCGAGTGCAGCCAGCCAGCTTAATTTTTTCCGAAATAGTTCCCATGTGCTGGGCCATAATAATCTGCACTCTGCCCAGGGTACTTATATTATTAGATATCCGCATTCGACGTCTGTGTCGCCACTAAAATCATTCCTTATTTGTTTCTGTTCCAGAGATATCTTCCTCATCACGTCTTGTGTCCGCTACCCAACAAGTGTTATGTAATCCCTCGATGCACAGTGGTAACAGTGTTAAAGCTCATATGCGTATATAATGATGACTATATACATTACAAAATTCAATAAAAAACTGGAAGGTTGTTTCGAATTCTACTAATTTTAAACATTTGGCTGTTGTGTCCTTCACTGTGATTACGTCATATTTCAAGAATGTATATAGTTTCGTATTTGAAAATGTTACTGAGGAGTATGGCTTGTAATTTGATGAATAACAGCTCCTATCCAAGACCATCTCCTATCCCCAAACTGGCTGATGGAAGTCAGGATAAATTGTTCGAGAATTTCGTGGCTGATTTAAGAGGAAGTTAAAAGGGTCCTGTAGTCCCTTTTCATTATCATTTTATTTTCTTTCCTGTGATACAGGTCTCTCTGGCATGCGTGAGGGAATGAATGTGGGTGTGTTTCATTTTGCTGTCGGGTGGTTTAGTCTGCTGCAGAGAATCGGCGGTAGTCGTAAAGAATGGACAACCCTAGTAGTTTTCAGGTAGGCAAAGAGGTTTACTCCCCTTGTGCCAAAGTTACCGGCGTTAGTTTGGTGGCGGAAGCCTCATCTTGGCCACGGGGTAGCGTGGGAGACGTTGCAGTGTCTGAGACGGTCAGTCTGTTTCCAGCTCGTCGAGGGTCTGCAGCCGAAGTCTCTTCCAAGAAGGATGAGATGTACTTAGTTACCAGGCAACAGCAGTCTATAGATGCATTACACCAATATTTTGAGGAATAAATAATTTTGCCTCCAATCTAATCCAGTGTACTGATGTTACATCTCCGTTACCTAAGCCATTTACCTTGTAGTTTTCCTTGTTAGCCCATCCATAGCGTTTCCATGCTCACAGGTCCCATAATTAGTGTCCCTTTTTTACTTGTACCAAATGCTTTGGAATAGATCTTGTTTTCAGGAATGTTTCTGTAAGCTGCACTTATCCTCAGTGTCCACGCACTCTTTCCTTTATTCAATATCTGATCCACGTGAACAATGTCTGAATCATATTAATAATTACATCACATTTTTTATGAGTGACTTTACAATGAATGTTCTTTTGTGAGTTTTTCTTATGAATAAATTAAGTAATTTTCCAGCTCAGGGCAACCTTTTATTTATCGTGTGGCTACAGATAGTGGCGATCCAGCCATTTACGTTTATTTGTAGTATGGCTACAATTGGTGGCGAACCAGTCTTTTACGTTGCTTTCAATGTCAGATAGCATTTTCTTATCCAAAGTGAGTGTGGCTGTTTTAGCCAACAGGCCACATTCAAAGTGCGCTTCACGATACTTACAAAGTCACCCTACAATCACTTTTCTCTTTGAATGTTACTCCTATTAAGGTATGTCTCAGAGTGAACGCCAGTTAATACCGTGGTACCACACATACATCAACTTATCCATTTAAACTGAAGGCAAGTAAGCTGCAGGCATATTCCCCAAGAGCGTTATTGGATTAATTTTATGGCCACAGAAAACGACATTACTGATCATAATTGTTATGAAACAGTGGAGTTGAAATGGAAGCAGGTACTTGAAAATAGATGAGTTCTGTTTTCTTCATGTTATGTGCGTGTGTATGATGTGCTACATATTGGTCATGACTGTTTGTGCTTGTATGTGATATGCCATGAATTAGGCAGATAAAGTGGATACGAAATTCTGAAATTATTTAATACTTAGTGCCGACAAGAGTAAGATTGGAAACTAAAATGTTGTTCAGTAAAGCGGTCATAATTTGTGAAACACCAATTACAATGACAAATTTCCAGAACAGCAGTATGCCACGGAAAGACCATAACCGTGAATAAGATACTTATTTCACTAGCAGCTATCGTTGATAAACGAAACTATTACATAAATAAAAAGAAAATTATTTACTTTGTTAATAAAAAAGGTACAATGTGAGAAAGCATATAGTTTGAATCTGTAAATTTTTAACATTAATTTATCTATGTACAGTCGAATTTGATGTTTAAGAAGAGAGTGGAAGTAAGGAACGACGTTTAAAAATCAAGTATATGTAATAAAAGGAAGCCAATAACCGGCAATATAATGCAAAAAAGTAATAGCACACTCTGACGACTTATTGTCTTTGTTTCGTGAGATCTTTGTCAAAGCCGCAACTGAAAGTAGAATTTTGGACAAAATTGTCGAACGGTAATGAGACGATATTCTTACATTTGCAGAAGACCAACAAAAAGATGATTTAGGAACGCTTCTCACACGAGTGGTGTATATGTTAGGTGCAAAACATGCAGGTAGAAGGCAAGAAATCATCAGTAAAAATATCTGCTCAATAACCATCTAAAGATATACACTCCTGGAAATTGAAATAAGAACACCGTGAATTCATTGTCCCAGGAGGGGGAAACTTTATTGACACATTCCTGGGGTCAGATACATCACATGATCACACTGACAGAACCACAGGCACATAGACACAGGCAACAGAGCATGCACAATGTCGGCACTAGTACAGTGTATATCCACCTTTCGCAGCAATGCAGGCTGCTATTCTCCCATGGAGACGATCGTAGAGATGCTGGATGTAGTCCTGTGGAACAGCTTGCCATGCCATTTCCACCAGGCGCCTCAGTTGGACCAGCGTTCCTGCTGGACGTGCAGACCGCGTGAGACGACGCTTCATCCAGTCCCAAACATGCTCAATGGGGGACAAATCCGGAGATCTTGCTTGCCAGGGTAGTTGACTTACACCTTCTAGAGCACGTTGGGTGGCACGGGATACATGCGGACGTGCATTGTCCTGTTGGAACAGCAAGTTCCCTTGCCGGTCTAGGAATGGTAGAACGATGGGTTCGATGACGGTTTGGATGTACCGTGCACTATTCAGTGTCCCCTCGACGATCACCAGAAGTGTACGCCCAGTGTAGGAGATCGCTCCCCACACCACGATGCCGGGTGTTGGCCCTGTGTGCCTCGGTCGTATGCAGTCCTGATTGTGGCGCTCACCTGCACGGCGCCAAACACGCATACGACCATCATTGGCACCAAGGCAGAAGCGAATCTCATCGCTGAAGACGACACGTCTCCATTCGTCCCTCCATTCACGCCTGTCGCGACACCACTGGAGGCGGACTGCACGATGTTGGGGCGTTAGCGGAAGACGGCCTAACGGTGTGCGGGACCGTAGCCTAGCTTCACGGAGACGGTTGCGAATGGTCCTCGCCGATACCCCAAGAGCAACAGTGTCCCTAATTTGCTGGGAAGTGGCGGTGCAGTCCCCTACGGCACTGCGTAGGATCCTACGGTCTTGGCGTGCATCCGTGCGTCGCTGCGGTCCGGTCCCAGGTCGACGGGCACGTGCACCTTCCGCCGACCACGGGCGACAACATCGATGTACTGTGGAGACCTCACGCCCCACGTGTTGAGCAATTCGGCGGTACGTCCACCCGGCCTCCCTCATGCCCACTATACGCCCTCGTCAAAGTCCGTCAACTGCACATACGGTTCACGTCCACGCTGTCGCGGCATGCTACCAGTGTTAAAGACTGCGATGGAGCTCCGTATGCCACGGCAAACTGGCTGACACTGAAGGCGGCGGTGCACAAATGCTGCGCAGCTAGCGCCATTCGACGGCCAACACCGCGGTTCCTGGTGTGTCCGCTGTGCCGTGCGTGTGATCATTGCTTGTACAGCCGTCTCGCAGTGTCCGGAGCAAGTATGGTGGGTCTGACACACCGGTGTCAATGTGTTCTTTTTTCCATTTCCAGGAGTGTAAATTAGCTACAGTTAATTGCAAAGTGTGGGAGAATATTACATTCTGGTAACAGAAATACAAACAAGAAGTTTACGCCAAGAAGACTGAAAAACACAGATTAGCAAAGGTAGATAAATGCTTTTTAGAGAATTTTGTCAGACGATGAAATAGTTTCGCCAGAGAAGTTTCCGAAATTTCTGAAGTACAACACTTAATAGACAGTAAAGTAAAATATAGGGATAGTTGGAAAACGACGTGCAGGAATGGAAGATTGAAGACATGTTATATAAACGAAGTGTACAAACATGTTTGCACAAAACAAATAAAAAAGGAAGATATATGCAAGGTTAGATAACCAGCATAGTAGTGAACGAAGTTAAATAGTTAAATAGATATGTGAGTACTGAAACTGTTTTGGGTTGTTTTTTTTCGGTAGCCTCTTAATAACTGATGTCGCCTGCCGTGAATTTCTATCTCGTTTCCATGTCTTCACCACAGTGTAGCACTTACAACCAACGTCCTCAATTATACTTCGATGACGAATAGCTATTCTTGGTGCGTCAGGATGGACCTTTACGTTCCTACGCTTCTCCGAAAAAGTGTGTGCTAGTCTTATTTGGGCAAACTGCAGTAATCGTGGTGGTCTGGTACTGAGGATATCCAACGCCATGTAGATCTGTATCTATCATCGCAGCTTATGACTAATTGCCCTTTACAGTACTTTCATGCTTCCCTGTCCTCAATTTTGGAGGTAAATGGATACTTAGTTATCACACAAGCAAGTGTGAACTATTTATGTTTCTCATGTTTATATTGGGGTTAAGACCATACAGATTTTTGAGGTTATCGTAATCTTTTGTGATGCTGTCATTCCCTGAGACGAATTCGGATAAGTTGCTCTGTCCCTCTGATTTAAATTATCCCCACTCTCATCTGACCTCATAAAATCCCAGTGTTTGGGGTATCGATAGCAATTTTCATTGATCCCAGTAAGTCTATAATTTTGCTGTTGAACCAAGAGGTTGAATGCCCAGCCCATCATGGATTATTGTCAAATGGTTGGTGGCTCTCAGCACATAAGATACAAGATTAGTCCATAGGTGTTACACCTTCTCGCCATGCATGATATTGCTTTTTATAGTAAGTAATTTGTTGCTGGTTTCATTGCAGTCTCTGTTAGCCGTGAGGAGTGTACAGAACGTATTCTGTTTTGACTTTACATTGTCTACAGTGTTGATCTATTGTACACCCTTAGCCAGTGTATACAACACCGTATTCACTGCTGTTCATGACGGTGATGCATGGAATGCACATATCTATTGATTTTAGTCAGCTCCTTTGAGTTGTGTGACCAAATGTACCTCCTGGCTGCACCTACACTTCAGTGTCGAGAAATGTCATTGTGCCGTTGTTCCCTTCTTCCACCATAAACTGTATACTTCGTTATTCTGCACTGAGATACTGGTGAAATTTGTAGAGTACTATTTCCCCATGTGGCCTGATGATATGAGTATCGTCAACATAGGATATAGCGTCAAATTTTATTTCACCAATGTGGAATCAATTGCTGATTCCTAAGACGCTTCCCTAATAATATCCATTGATAATGGTCAGAATAGATACAGTTTGAACTTGTGGAGCTTCGCTACTGGTAGTGTGAAAATCTACTCTCATCTGCTTAACCATTAGTTGCATTTTCGTTATGATCTTGACGGAAGGTACATCCTTTGAGATATATGTTTATATATGTTATCCTTTACCTCATCCTATGTTTTAATGACGTAGCCAAATGTGTATATTACTACACAGGCATTAACTTGTCTGCTTGAAACATATTGATAGCACTGTTATTTCTAGTTTGCCTTTCTCGTTTCAGCAGCTTATCTCGTATCTGCACGCTTACAGTTTCTTACCTCAGTTTCCCAACTCCTTCTGTGGGGCAAATGTCATAGAGAAACTTCCACATATCCCATTAAATCCTATTTCGAAATGAATTAATGTGCCACACAGACATTGAGTCCCTTGGCAAAACGACTATAGTGGCACCACTGAGATGTTCATTGGAAAGACTGACCACTGTTTGCAAGTTCCGCTAAGCACTGCTGCACACACATACTATGCTGTTCTACCCGCACTGGACATTGTGGGCGTAACTCTGCATCGCAAAATTAGGTCTCCCGTGATCCGTCAGAGATGGTCAGCATAATTCAATGTTGAATTATAGACAATACAGAACATGAGCACCCTTCTCCTTAAGTTATAGCATCAAATCATATTACAAGTTTAACCTGCCCTTCTTCTAAGCAACTATTGGGCAAACAATGAAAATACTATACAAAAGTAGTAAGATAATTTGTTCCTTTATTGTTTTACAGTTTGATAAAAGTCATTTGCTATAGAGGTTGAAACTATGGTCCCTATCTGAGTTGTGAGAAAACTGACTCCGCCAGATAAATTACACCAAATAACAAAGGCTATTTAGCACTATAACTCCATTAAACAACAACAAACGAGTCCCATAGCGACACTTTTGGATTGTGTTAACTTTATTTTTATCGAGAAGTAATCTATTACACTCACTATCATGAACGAAAGATCCTGAGAACCTACTAAATTACGAGCGTTCATTAGACGAGTACAGCAAAAAAAGGAGAGGTGAGAATTGCCACGATGGAGATCCAGGTTCAGAAATTGAAATAAAATCGGAAATTTAGTAAAAGAAGAGAGCAAATAATTAAGTATACAAGATACACAAGACCCATAGGCAAAGGAGGCCCAGGCAGCTATTACCTGGTACCGACATTTGCGCTAGGACATCAAGGAGTAAGGAGAGGAAACATGGTGTCAGCTCGGCGACTGGTGGCAGAGAGAGAGAGAGAGAGAGAGAAAGAGAGAGAGAGATAGAGAGAGAGAGAGAGCTGTTCTTAGTTCCATTTCCTATCTGCAACCTGCAGTGTCTCGCGGGATGCCCTCCGGCTATTGGCGTCTTCTGCAGGCAAGTTTAGCAGACTTACTTCGCCAGTAGTTTCTAACTGTGGAAATCACACTTGCCCCGGCAATATCAGGGCGAGATGCGAAGCAGCCATCCATTTGTAGATCACGACAGGGAGCAAAATAAAATTATAACAAATTGTCACATTTGGTACAAAGGGGTGGGTGCTTGTACAGGCACACGTGGAATATTATTCTTTTTCAATTCAAGATTTTTCCTATTAATGCGTAATTCAGGTTCTTATCGGGCGTCTAGCTGGTTTAAATTGTTGATCCCTCAGGAATATTTGGCAAGAAAGCTTACTGCCAACCTTAGGCGACTAACTGCTGATCCAGAGGAGCGTACTTTACAACTTTTACCTCTAGGTGTCCTGCGTAGAAGGGTCAGTCACCGGAAAAGAGCACTGCTATTACAAAACAGTTATTGGGAAGCAACAGTACACCTTGATATAACATTCGAGATGAGTTAAAGACGTGATTTTCTAATTTGTTTAGACCCATATCGCTGACATCGATTTGCAGTAGGATTTTGGAACATGTACTGTTTTCGAACGTAATAAGTTGTCTCGACGAAAACGACTTGTTGACAAATACCAAACACTGATTCAGAAATTATCATTCTTGTAAAACCCAAGTAGTTCTTAGAAAGTAATGAGTGCTATTGATCGGGGTTGTCAAATTAATTCCATGTTTTTAGATTTCCTGAAGACTTTTGAGACTGTACCTCACAATCGACTTCTAAACAAATTGCCTGCATATGGACTATGGTCGCAGTTGTGTGACTAGATTCGTGATGTCCTGTCAAGAAGATTACAGTTCGTAGCAACTGACAGAAAGTCATCGAGTAAAGCAGACGTAATATCTGGCATTTCCCAAGAAGGAATCTGCAAAGATGATGCTGTCATTTATCAAGTCATCAGATGTTCAATGCAAATTTTGCAAAACGGTTTAGATGAGATGTCTGAATTGTGCTAAAAGTGGCAATTAACTTTAAGTTATGAAAATAGTGACGTCATCCATATTAGTACCAAAAGGAATCGGCAATATTACCGTTACACGATAAATCATACGAATCTAAAGGCTATAGATCCGACGAAATACGGATGACAACTGCAAATATCAAGGTGGAACGATCACACAGATAATAATGTGAGTGAAGTAAACCCAACATTACGATTTATTGACAGAACACGGAGAAAATGCAACAGGTTTACTAAAGAGAGAGCTTACACTGCACTTGTATGTCCTCTTCTGGAGTGTGTGGCGTGGGACCCACATGAAATATTGATGGAAGATGTCAAAAAAGGGCCACTCGTTTTGTACTATGGCGAAATATGAGGAGAGAGTGCCACAGATATGGTACATGAACTGCGATGACAATCATTAAAACAAAGACGTTTTTCGCTGCAACAGAACCTTCTCATAATATTTCAGTCATCTGCTTTCTCCTAAAGGTGTGATTAGATTAGATTAGATTAGTTTTTCGTGCCTTAGATCCACACTGAGGAGAACCTCGTGGATGTGGAACATGTCACTTTTTTTAAGCTGAAATAACAATACCAATAGTATGAGTATATAAAATACATCATTTGTTTCTATTAAAAAAATTCGTCAATGAAGTAGAATGAGTTGGTCACTAGTAAGTCTTTCAGTCTTCTTTTAAACTGATCTTTATTTGTAACTACATTTTTTATATTTTCTGGCAAATTATTGAAGATGAGTGTTCCTGAGTAGTGGACCCCTTTTTGAACTAAAGTAATTGCTTTTAAGTCCTTGTGCACATCATTTTTGTTCCTGGCATTGTATGTATGAACTGAGCTGTTTGTTGGAAAAAGAGATATATTATTTAGGACAAATTTCATTAAGGAGTAAATATACTGAGAGGCAGTAGTTAGTATACCCAGTTCTTTGAAGAGGTTTCTACAGGACGTTCGTGAATTTACTCCACAAATACAAGGTATTACACGCTTTTGGACTGTGAAAACTTTTGTTTGACTTGAAGAGTAAGCCCAAAATATTATACCATATGACACTATGGGGTGAAAGTAGGCAAACTATGCAAACATTTTCATTTTTATGTCGCCTATGTCTGTTAACACTCGAATTGCAAATACAGATTTATTAAGGTGTTCCTGCAGTTCTGTGGTGTGCTCTCCCCAACTGAATTAATTATCAGGTTGTAATCCCAGGAATTTAAAACTGTCAACTTCTTCTATCTGCTCTTCTTCATATTTTATGCATATGCAGGGTGGAAACCTCTTACAGGTTCTGAATTGCATATAGTGAGTCTTTTCGCGGTTTAATGTCAGTAAGTTGGCTTTAAACCACTTATTAATATGCATGAAAATATCATTAGCAGATATTTCCAGAAGTACACTTGACATATTATTCATTGCAATACTTGTGTCATCTGCAAACAAAACGAACTCTGCTTCTGGCAATGTAATCGATGAGAGATCATTAATGTACACAAGAAAAGCAATGACCCTAAAATGGATCCTTGTGGGACACCACATGTAATTTCTTCCCATTCTGATGATGACTGATGACTTAATTCACTAGTCCCTTGCACTGACACCCTTTGTTTCCTGTTAGCGAGGTATGACTTGAAAATGTTCCATTGGCGCTCACCTAAATGGGATTACATAGTCATCATAGACATCAGAGATCGGGCAGAAAGATTTAAGTGTTCGGTGTTTCTGCAAGCTGTCCGAGAGTGTTATGGCAGGAAAATAGCTTGAAGGTTGTTCTTTGAACCTTCTGCCAGGCACTTATTGGTCAGTTGCTGATACAGATGCAGATGCAGAAAATCCAAAGAAATTACACATAGGAAACGGCACGAACTCACCCGTGGGTGCACGTCACTGATGTTGTTGGACGGCAGGTAGAGGAACTTGAGCTTCTTGAGGTGCGCTATGGCGCGGGGCACCTCCCGCAGCAGGTTGTGCTCGAGGTCGAGAGCCTCGAGCGAGTGCGCCAGCCCGCTGAAGGCGCGCTGGTCGATGTGTCGGCTGTGCAGCCGGTTCCTCGAGAGGAACAGCCGGCCCGCGCTCGTGCCGCGGAACGCCTGCGCCGGCAGCCCGCGCAGCAGGTTGCGGTCCAGGTTGAGATCGCGCACCTGCAGCGAGCTGCGCAATGTCCAACACAGCCCTCAGCTGCCTTCAGCCACAAAGTGAGCTCTAAGCTCAGCTAAGCACATTCATTGACACACTTGAGATGGGGGTTCCCTCATACCCAAGTGCATGCAGATTTCTAAATTCAGTGCAGTATGAGCAGCAATATCAGTTAATGTGGACAATTTAATCACTGAGAATTATGTACATAATTTTTATCAGCTGCAGAGCGCATTGTTAGTACGTCTCATAGCCTCTTGTTCTGCCAAATTTCCACCATAGGGCTAATCTAGCGAGGTGCTGCAGTATTTTATTACAGAGCAAACATTTGTTTCTTGATGAAGTATGCACTGCCTAGCCAAGAAAGTGAAGTGGGTTAGTCTTGCTCGTAAACGAAGTAGAACTGACGTTTCTGTAAACACTACCACACAGTTCCGTCACTTTTTACACGCTAAAATTATAGCATTAAACTGCTTCGTTTTCCTGCCTTCGCTTTACGAAACTACTGTGCTTGTATTCCATGACATCAGACTGTAAACGTAATTAGCCTTTGCATAACGTTTAATAAAGCATTTTTTCTGTCAATAAACTCAAGGAATGTTTAAATTAATAAGGGTTAATAGAATACACAACTAAGCTATGATGTTATAGTCCAGTCAATAAAATCTTAGAAGGTCAAATTTGGAAAAATTTTCCTGTAGCTGGCAATTTTTTTATAGTTGTAGGAGGCAGAGCCATCAACAACATACTAAAAATCCTGACTGCTGTCAGGTGCGTGAGGAAGAGGGGTGATTTATTGTGAAGTGTGCCTTTGAATTCTACTTTTGTACTTTCTTTTTAATAGCTCAGAAACTGCAACCCCCAATGGAAATGTACCCGAATAAAAAATTAGACTAAATTAAATCTCCTACAAAAAAAGTCCCGTTCATTTTTAGGACTAATAGTTTTGGCAAGGAGAATGACAATGTGCATGTGCTGTAGCTTAGATGGCTATTTTAGGCCAGTTTGAGATAGTTTCCCAACTCCATGGGCTACAAATGCCCGATATAGAGACCACTACCAAACGTTTTAAACAGTTATCGATTATCTCCTCTACATGTAAAACGAAACGGTCCGACTTTACCTCGCACAGCAAAAAAGTTATGACTAACAGTCACACTTTGAGGTATACCTCTTTCGAGGTATGTTTCGTCAAGCTTTTGAAGTTATTGTGAAATATTAGGCATGTTCAAATTACGTAAGTTACATTTGGCACACAGTGTAATACGCTATAGCAAACAAAATTTAAATAGAGCTAATATGGTGAATCTTCTTCTACACTGCTAAATATGGTCAAGCCATACCTCAACGATTCCTTTTGTATCTAGGAAGCATATATTTCTAGGGTGCTAGTCTGGAAAACAATTTTCTTCCAGAAATAGATTTCATATAGCATGTAAAGCTAAACTAAATACTTCCCAAAGTATTTACTAACGTAACTTCGATATTTTACACACGGTGTTAACATTTCTACTCTGTCATCGCTGAGGTCTACCACCTGTGATTGGAATGCAAGATTTAACATTGCTCACTCTTTGTTATTAATGTGAAAGGACACTTGTGTCCAAAATTAAAGCAATAAACGATAATTTGGCACGGTTACGTTTATTTTGCCACAAGACAGTATAAATAGGTGATAGCAGACTAGGTACAACGTAAAAAAACGGAACGTAAACAACTGCAACATGCAGAACTCTAGACGAAAAAGTCCTTCGTTTTCTCCAACTTAACAGAATTGGACACACATTCCTATTACAGGTTAAGGTACTCACCATGAGGTGTGACCACCTCCGGCGGCAATAGAGGCCTAACAACGACGGAACATGGTGTGAATAACATCAGGTTGAGGCAATACCGCCAATTCTCCCTGCTCGGAAGTCTTGAAGAGCAGTTGGTGGATGTCGCCGTGGTGCAGCCTGTCTCCCTGGTGCATCCCAGACATGCTCTATGTGAATCAAATCGAGAAAGCGACCAAGCCACGCCATGTGTGCAGTATCTTCAATTTCCAAGAAGAAATCAACCACGCGTGCTCTATGAGATCGAGCATTATTGTCCATCAGCACTAAGTTTGCGTCCACAGCACCACGTAACAGCCGTACATGTGGTCCCAAGACCTCGTCCCGGTGCCTGACAACAGTTAATCTTTTTCGACTCTCCCATACAGTTTCATGGAGAGGTGTTCGTAAGGTCAACATAATCCCTGCCCACGCCATTAGCAATCCGCCTCTATATTCGTCTGTTTCCACAATGTTCGGGCCTCGAAATCGTGTTCCACGTTCGCTTCAGATGCGAATTCGTCGAGAATCACTCTCAAGAATAAATCGGGATTGATCTGTGAAAATAACATTGGCCCACTGTTCGATTGTTCAGGTTGCATGTTGACGAACTGCACTCTAGACGGTCCCTTATGAGAAGTCGCGTCAGAGGCGCACATACAGCAGTTCCCCGACAGTAACGGCCACTCTGTCGAAGCCTTCTCTTAAGCGTTTGTTTCGATACAGCAATTCCAGTGGATAGATACTGCGAGTTAAATTGCCAGTTGTTGCGCAGAGCTAAAGCGATACCGTGGTGCCCTTACAGCCAAATAAAGGACATACCTTTCTGATGTCACAAGCGGTCGGCCCCACCCTGTTCGTCGTGATACAGATTCGGTCTCTATAACTTGTCACCACATCCGAGAAACAAGAGAAAGATTCACGTTAAGCCATCGGGCCACATGAGTCTGCGACTGTCCTGCTTCCATTCTTCCTGTGCCCGTCCACCGCCGAGAGACTGGTAGGTGTGTTCAAAATGGCTCTGAGCGCTACAGGACTTAACTTCTATGGTCATCAGTCCCTTAGAACTTAGAATTACTTAAACGTAACTAACCCAAGGGCATCACACCACACCCAGTCATCACGAGGCAGAGAAAATCCCTGACCCCGAGAACCGAACCCGGGAACCCAGGCTCGGGTATGCATGTTCCCTGCACCATGGTGTACTGTCTGTGTGCACAGCAACTGTGGGTGTGGGACTAACCGGCAAACACTACTTTGTGGGATACGTGTCCTGAAGTAACCGTTGGCGTGGTTTTCGGCTGGCCTAAATGCCGTCTTCTGTACAGAATACAGTCGTACGGACATCTGTTGACAGTTTGTACAATTATATCATGAACTAAACACAGGACGAGAAAACAAACGTTTGTTGCTTTAATTTTGGACACCAGTGTATATACTAGGATGGAATTTTCTTTTCAGGAGTAGGACAAAAGGGAAAGTGTAGGATTATGGTCAGTGGCATAAAATGGATAGTAAATCATTTACTAACATAACGTCTGCGTAAAATATATTCTTCAATGTTTCATATATGTTGTGGATCAGGATACTTTCAATTAAACTCTCCATTTCGTTTTATGATCAGCTTTACAGAATCTCCAGAAACTAAACATCGGCTGGAAATGGCTGCTGGCTGCCATAATATTATTGTATAGAGTACTTTCTTTAGCCGTTCCCTGAAGTGCTCCACGTTATTATAACCATAAATGGCTGCGTGGGCCGGTGCAGCCGAGCGATTCTAGGTGCTTCAGTCTGGAACCGCGTGACCGCTACGGTCGCAGATTCGAATCCTGCCTCGGGCATGGATGTGTGTGATGTCCTCAGGTTAGTTAGGTTTAAGTAATTCTAAGTTCTAGCGGACTAATGACCTTAGATGTTAAGTCCCATAGTGCTCAGAGTCAGCTGCGTATCTGAAATATTTTGCTATTAACAGGGCCACAGACGGGGAATATACTTGATCCTGCCATTTAACCTATCCACTCGAAGGTGGAAACTGTAATTTTCCAATGTTCAATAGTGTGTGATTTCCTAAGGGACCTAACCGTTGAGGTCATCGGTACCTAGGCGTACACACTACTTAAACTAAGTAACTTGTGGAAAGAACAACACACAGACTCAAGCCCGAGGGAGAACTCGAACCTCCAGTGGGAGGGGTCGCGCAATCCGTGACACTAAAGAACATTGAAATGGACATAGCCTATGGATATTTTTAAATATATATATACCATTTATATGTAACGTAGAAGGGGGAAACGTTGTTTCAAAAAACCCGAAAAGTGCTTGTCCAATTTCCTTCACATTTCTACACTATAGTGAACATACAGAATGATGCAGACCATATCCACTCCTGGAAATGGAAAAAGAACACATTGACATCGGTGTGTCAGACCCACCATACTTGCTCCGGACACTGCGAGAGGACTGTACAAGCAATGATCACACGCACGGCACAGCGGACACACCAGGAACCGCGGTGTTGGCCGTCGAATGGCGCTAGCTGCGCAGCATTTGTGCACCGCCGCCGTCAGTGTCAGCCAGTTTGCCGTGGCATACGGAGCTCCATCGCAGTCTTTAACACTGGTAGCATGCCGCGACAGCGTGGACATGAACCGTATGTGCAGTTGACGGACTTTGAGCGAGGGCGTATAGTGGGCATGCGGGAGGCCGGGTGGACGTACCGCCGAATTGCTCAACACGTGGAGCGTGAGGTCTCCACAGGACATCGATGTTGTCGCCAGTGGTCGGCGGAAGGTACACGTGCCCGTCGACCTGGGATCGGACCGGAGCGACGCACGGATGCACGCCAAGACCGTAGGATCCAACGCAGTGCCGTAGGGGAACGCACCGCCACTTCCCAGCAAATTAGGGACACTGTTGCTCCTGGGGTATCGGCGAGGACCATTCGCAACCGTCTCCATGAAGCTGGGCTACGGTCCCGCACACCGTTAGGCCGTCTTCCGCTCACGCCCCAACATCGTGCAGCCCGCCTCCAGTGGCGCCGCGACAGGCGTGAATGGAGGGACGAATGGAGACGTGTCGTCTTCAGCGATGAGAGTCGGTTCTCCCTTGGTGCCAATGATGGTCGTATGCGTGTTTGGCGCCATGCAGGTAAGCGCCACAATCAGGACTACATACGACTGAGGCACACAGGGCCAACACCCGGCATCATGGTGTGGGGAGCGATGTCCTACACTGGCCGTACACGTTTGGTGATCGTCGAATGGACACTGAATAGCGCACGGTACATCCAAACCGTCATCGAACCCATCGTTCTACCATTCCTAGACCGGCAAGGGAACTTGCTGTTCCAACAGGACAATGCACGTCCGCATGTATCCCGTGCCACCCAACGTGCTCTAGAAGGTGTAAGTCAACTACCCTGGCCAGCAAGATCTCCGGATCTGTCCCCCATTGAGCATGTTTGGGACTGGATGAAGCGTCGTCTCACGCGGTGTGCACGTCCAGCACGATCGCTGGTCCAACTGAGGCGCCAGGTGAAAATGGCATGGCAAGCCGTTCCACAGGACTACATCCAGCATCTCTACGATCGTCTCCATGGGAGAGTAGCAGCCTGCATTGCTGCGAAAGGTGGATATACACTGTACTAGTGCCGACATTGTGCATGCTCTGTTGCCTGTGTCTATGTGCCTGTGGTTCTGTCAGTGTAATTATGTAATGTATCTGACCCCAGGAATGTGTCAATAAAGTTTCCCCTTCCTGGGACAATGAATTCACGGTGTTCTTATTTCAATTTCCGGGAGTGTATTACGGAATCAAAAGTTTCAGTACCCATAAGTGCGGCTCAAGATCACAGAGAGAGGGGAGACGAGTAAATAGGGAAGAGGATACGAAATGGGCATAAAGAGTGGAAGGAGGAGACTGACAGAGAGAGGGGGAGAAGGAGATGGACAGAGAGACAGTGAAGAAGGAGATGGATAGAGGGAAAGTGGAGAAGAAGATGGATAGGGAGAGATGGAGAAGGAGAAGGGAGAGATGGAGCAGGAGTTGGGCAGAGAGAGGAGTGTATGACGAGATGGTCGAGTGGGGTGATGGAGAGATAGATTGGGGAGGAGACAGACTAAGGGATGGGAGAGCAGGGAATGGGCAAAGAGAGGCAGGAGAAGGAAGACATACGTCCAATGCACGTACATGGTTAGCAATTGTGAATTTTGGTTGGTTCACTAGTAGTTTATCTGTGCTCGGAAAACGTGTCAGTTATGAAGGGATTAATTCAATAGTGGTACAAGTCCATTACCTCCATTTTTATGTCTATAATGCTTCTGAAATTAATGAGCAAAACAAACAGAAAGGAAGGTTCATCTCTAGCAAGAAGCCATATGCTTCAATATTTCTGGTATCTCTACTGCATATTTTTCACGGCTCATTTAACTTTACGACTCTATACCTCAATATAAACCGAAATGGACTTTTACCATTATTGAAATAAGCCCTTCATATGTAGTTTTATAGTGGATGGGAACAAGATGGCGCAGAAATCAGAGGTATTACGTTTCACCAATGCAGTGGCTGAAGTGTTTGTGATATTTTGATAGTGACGATATCACATCTAGTGATATCTTCATAATATGGTCACTTCATTATTAATTATAAGATTACACTTAAACATCCATTACACATGAATCTTCAGGGTTTGTTTGAATTTTTTCCTGGGATAGTTGCTTTTCTTTTGTCTAATCATGTAGTTGCTGATATTCTGCTGTCACCCGTGTTCAGCTGAGTGGACTAATGCTTGCAAGTCGTTACGACAGGAGGCTATCATGTTTGGTGATGAGAGCGGCGTGTCCGTTGAATAGCAGAATTGAGAATCTCTGACAGTTCTCTAGGTGTGCACTAACCCACTATTCCAGTTGTTCAGAGGGGCTGATGATGGAACTGTCACCCTAATCCTGATGTTCAGGCCAGTATCAGATTGGTCTTAGGACGGGTACCTACCATATTTTGGTGGTGTGGGTAACTTATGTTTTGAATGACGCTAGTAAGGTATTCTGACAGCTCAACAGGTGTAGACTGTAATGGTACTTGAATTACGTAACCATTACGGCACCTCACCTCAACTTCTCGATACCAGCAATATTCTACTGTGTTTCTGTGAAATTGTTAACATATTTCTGTGACAACATTCATATTTTTCATTCATGTAGAGGTACTTCCATACATCGATATGTATATATTGCAATGATATTATTCTTATGTGTATTCTTTCTTTTGTCACTATGAGCATTGACGTACTTGTAACTCTGAGGTTTGGGCGCGTAAGCTGTTACTAGAGAGTCAAGCTTTGGTCGACAAATTAAAAAGACGCAAATTGTAGTCAGTTTATGAAATGTGAACATTAACAGTGAGGAAGGTATTTTCAAGTATGTTTCATATTGTGAAGTAATGTTTTGGAACGAGTTACGTGAAATTGCAACAAAAGTAACAAAAAAGAAGTGTAACTTAAATTCGGAGCGCTGATTACTTTTTTACATAACCATTGTCCTAACTTGCAAAAGTTTAATCTTCAAGAATGGTTTATGAAACACATCTATAAAACTTTTGAGTACCGCAGAATGACACCTAGGCTTCATTGCATCCGAGCTTGGAATCATCACTTCCTAGATTTTCGACGATTGAGCCATGAGTTCACAACGAGGCAAGCGTGGGAAAGTGGATAAGATGGGAGCCTAGTTTATCCATTATTTCAGAAAATGAGTTTGTTAACTAAGCTCTAATCACATCTGCCACATAATAGGGGGGCTATCCACAAAGTGCATTACGTTTTGGAATTAAAAATAAAGAAAGTATTGGAAATTCTTTTTATTATATACAGATGAAAGCCACACTTAAGTACTACTTTTCTGCATACTTGCCATTTAAATTAAGGCACTTATCGTAGCGATGGACGAGCTTGGAAATTCCTTCGTCGTATAATTCGGCCGCCTGCGCCTTCAACCACGTGGTTACCTCTTCTTGAAGCTGTGCGTCGTCATCAAAACGCTGCATAGCCAACCACTTCTAAAATTGCTGGGAATAAGTGGAAGTCACTCGGTGCCAGGTCGGGACTGTACGGCGGATGAGGAAACAACTCCCACTTAAAAGTTTCGAGAACTTCACGAGTGGCATTTGCCGTGTGGGCCCGGGCGTTGTAGTGAATCAGCAAGATCTGTGAGCCCAACTTTCCCCTGCGCTTGTTTTGTATTGCTCTTCTGAGGTTGTGCCGAGTTTGGCAATGCCTTTGAGAATTTATTGTAGTGCCTCTTTCCTGGAAATCCACAAAAATCACACTTTTTCTGTTCCAAATGAAGAGGTAACCACGTGGTTGGAGGCTCAGGCGGCCGAATTATACGACGAAGGAATTTCCAAGCTCGTCCATCGCTACGATAAGCGCCTTAATTTAAATGGCAACTATGTAGAAAAGTAGTATTTATGTGTGGCTTTCATCTGTATATAATAAAATAATTCCAAATACTTTATTCATTTTTAATTCCAAAATGTAATGTACTTTGTGGATAGCCACCGTATAACTTTGTTGTTGCCCCAAAATGCAACATTTAGCAGCGTAATTAATGTTTGACCTTTGTTGTGGTAGGTTTGTTAGAAGACTCACCCGTTGAACAGGTTACTGGGCAGGCTGGCGATGCGGTTGTCGCCCAGGTCCAGCTGCTCGAGCCGGTGTCTGCGCGGCCGCAGCCCGGACGCCGGCAGCTGGGTGATGTAGTTGTCGCGCAGGTAGAGCCACGAGAGGCCGGGCAGGGCGTCGAGCGCGGCGCCGGGGAAGGCGGTGAGCAGGTTGTGCGAGGCGCTGAGCGTGTGCAGCGACGGCGGCAGCGCGCCGCCCTCCAGCGCGCGCAGCCGGTTCGAGTCCACGTTGAGCCACGTCAGCTTGCTGCAGTCGCGCAGGGAGGAGCGGCGCGGCCCGCCGGGCGGCGAGGTGCCGTCCTGCGACTGCTGCGGCGGCGCCGGCAGCTCCGTCAGCTGGTTCTCGCCCACGAACATGTTGGTCAGCGAGCCGCACGTCTTGCGCCAGTCGCCCTCCAGCGACGCTATCTGGTTGCTGGCGGAACAGCGAGCGCACCGTCATTAAAGCCAAAGTGGCGCTTTGTTTCTCCGTTATACACTAGCACTGAGGGACTGATACGGTGAGGGATGAGCTGGTTCTCCAGACGAACTGCGAGGAAAGGAATAAATGGAAAACGCTGACAAGAAGGAGGAACGTCTGTTAAGTCGTGACGGAATAACTACCTTGGTTCTAAGGCTGGTACACAGGGTATAAACTGCAGGAGAAAACAGGTTAGAGGACGAAGGTTGCGAGTGCTATGAAGAGGTTGTCACGAGAGGAATTTGTTGAGAGCCACTTTAAATCGCCGCGCGGGATTAGCCGAGCGGCCTAGGGTTCTGCAGTCATGGACTGGCTGCTGGCCCCGGCGGAGGTTCGAGTCTTCCCTCGGGCATGCGTGTGTGTGTTTGTTCTTAGAGACTGATGACCTTAGCAGTTAAGTCCCATAAGATTTCACACACAAGTTTAGGGACTGATTACCTTACCAGTTAAGTCCCATAAGATTTCACACACATTTGAAAATTTTGAACACTTTAAATCAGTCAAAATAATTTAAAGACACTGTATTTTTAACTCGCCTTTGCAAATACAAGACAATTCATAGTTTTGTCACCAAATGCGTATCGTTTTACTGAAATAAAACATCATCAGTGGTCCATAACGAAATATACTCTACTGCCCATTAAAACTGCTACACCACGAAGATTACGTGCTACAGACGCGAAATTTAACCGACAGGAAGAAGATGCTGCGATATGCAAATGATTTGCTTTTCAGAGCATTCACACAAGGTTGGCGCCGGTGGCGACACCTGCAACCTGATGACATGAGGAAAGTTTGCAACCGATTTCTCATACACAAACAGCAGTTGACCGGTGTTGCCTGGTGAAACGTTGTTGTAATACCTCGTGTAAGGAGGAGAAAGGTGTACCATCATATTTCCGACTTTGATAAAGGTCGGATTGTAGCCTATGGTGATTGCGGTTTATCGTATCGCGACATTACTGCTCGCGTTGGTCGAGGTCCAATGACTGTTAGCAGAACATGCAATCGGTGCGTTCAGGAGGGTAATACGAAACGCCGTGCTGCATCCCAACGGCCTCGTATCACTAGCAGTCGAGATGACAGGCATCTTATCCGCATGGCTCTAACGGATCGTGCAGCCAATCTCGATCCCTGAGTCAACAGATGGGGACATTTGCAAGACGACAACCATGTGCACGAACAGTTCGACGACATTTGCACCAATAAGACTATCAGCTCCGAGACCGTGGCTGCGGTTGCTCTTGGCGCTGTATCACAGACAGGAGCGCCTGTGATGGTGTACTCAAGGACCAACCTGTGTGCACGAATGGCAAAACGTCATTTTATCGGACGAATCCAGCTTCTGTTTACAGCATCATGATGGTCGCATCCGTGTTTGGCGACATCGCGGTTAACGCACATTGGAAGCGTGTATTCGTCATCGCCATACTGGCGTATCACCCGGCGTGATGGTATGGGGTGCCATTGGTTACACGTCTCGGTCACCTCTTGTTCGCATTGACGGTACTTTGTACAGTGGACGTTACATTTCACACATGTCACGCCCCGCGTCTCTTCCCGATCCCTCCGAAACCCTACATTTCAGCAGGATAATGCACGATCACATGTTACAGGTCCTGTACAGGCCTTTCTGGATACAAAAAATGTTCGACTGCTACCCTGGCCATCACATTCTCCAGATCTCTCACCAATTGAAAACGTCTGGTCAATGGTGGCCGAGCAACTGGCTCGTCACAATATGCCAGTCACTACTCTTGATGAACTCTGGTATCGTGGTGAAGCTGCATGGGCAGGTCTATCTGTACACGCGATACAAGCTCTGTTTGACTCAATGCCTAGGCGTATGAAGGCCGTTATTGCGGCCACGGGTGGTTGTTCTGGGTACCGATGTCTCAGGATCTATGGACCCAAATTGCGTGAAAATGTAATCACATCTCAGTTCTAGTATAATATATTTGTCCAATGAATACCTGTTTATCACCTGCATTTCTTAGTGGTGTACTAATTTTAATGGTCAGTAGTGCCATTCTAAAAGCTAAACTCTCGTCGAAGAAGCCTCAAATGCTCCAACGGTACGACCTAATCCCATTTTATCCTCAGTTGGTAAACGTCACTGGATATGGATGTGAAAATTCATGTGGTCAGCACACCGGCCTCCCGGCCATTGTTAGATTCGTTATAGGAGCTGATACTTTAGTTTCAAGTAACTCCTCAAGTGACCTCAGAATGGCTGAGTGCACTTCGCTTACAAACGATCTTCGGCAGACGCGCAACGTTATTCAACCAAATGCTAGCGAAGCCCGACAGCGCTTAGCTTTGTAACGTGACAGGAAACGTTATTACCACTACTCCAAAGCCGTTGGCTTAAACACACCTTAGTTTGATGCATGATCCTCTCCTCTTGTTATGTACGTGAGAAAGACTTCTACTCCCTCTCACTACGTACAATGGTATGGTGGGGCCAACCACGAGTAATTACTACCGACATCCTGTAAGGAGCTAAAGGGGACAGTAAAAAATGTCAACAAGTTTCGTCGTCACAGCTAGATATTTTTAAACTTTATGACTAGCTGACCACCCATAGTATGTAGGAACATGGACCGTTTCATCGTTTGTCGCTCATCAAAGTGAGAATTCAGACATTTTTCTGAACCATCTGGCTTCTGGCTGGCTTGATTCTAACCGCCACGAAATTCTGTTCTGTGCCGACCTCCTCTTCTCGGAGTAGCACTTTCAACCTACACTATGTGATCAAGACTATATGGACACTTGGCTGAAAATTCCTTACATGTTCGTGGCGTCCTCCATTCGTAATGCTGCAAATCATAATGGTATTGTCCCACGCATAGCTCTGACGACAGCTTCGACTCTCGCAGGCATACGTTCGATCAGTTTTTGGAAGGTTTCTTGGAGAATTGCAGCCCATTCTTCACGGAGTGGTGCACTGAAGAGAGGTATCGATGTCGGTCTGTGAGGCCTGCATGTAGTCGGCGTTCCAAAACATCCACTAGGCGTTCTGTAGGATTCACGTCAGGACTCTGTACAGGCCAGCCCATTACAGGGATGTTATTGTCGTGTAACCACTATGAACATGTGCTCGATCGTGTTGAAAGATGGAATTGCCACCGCCGAATTGCTCTTCAACAGTGGGAAGCAAGAAGGTGCTTAAAACATCAATGTAGGCCTATGCTGTGATAGTGCTACGCAAACCAACAAGGGTTTCAAGCCCCCTCCTTGAAAAACACAACCACACCAGGACACCACAGCCACCGAATTTTACTGCTGGCACTACATACGCTGGCACATGACGTGTACCGGGCATACGCCATACCCACATCCTACCATCTGATCGCTACATTGTATACCGTCATTCGTCACACCACTCAACGTACCTCCAGTCTTCAGTCGTCCAATGGTAAAGCTCCTTAAATCAAGCGAGGCGCCGCAGAAAATTTACCGGTGTGATTTGTGGCTTATGAAATCCAAATTTTCTCACCTCTCGCTTGTCATTGTACTTGCAGTACATCCTCATGCAGTTTGGAATTCCTGTGTGATGGTCTGGATACATGCCTGCCTATCACACATTACGGCCCTCTACTACTTTCAAAGGTGTCTGTCAGTCAACAGACGAGGTCGGCCTGTACGCTTTTGAGCTGCGCGTGTCACATAACGTTCCCGTTTCACTGTCACATCGCAAACAGTGGATCTAGGGATGTTTAGGAGTGTGGAAATCGCGCGTACACACGTATGACACAAGTGACACCCAGTCACCTGACCACGTTCGAAGCCCGTGAGTTCCGCAGAGCGCTCCATTCTGCTCTCTCACGATGTCTGACAACTGAGTTCGCTGATATGAAGTACCTGGCAGTTAGAGGCAGCACAATGCACCTAATATGAAAAAGGTATGTTATTGTGTGTGCCCGGACACTTTGGATCACTTAGTTTATGACCACAGTTTCTGGATGTATACCAGTCTCTGCCTTCCTCTGCCGTCTTTACACTCTGTAGTTCCCTCTAGTACCGCGGTAGTTATTTCCTGATGTCTTGTCACATGCCGTACCATCCTATACCTTGTCCTTGACAGTGTTTTATTTATATTCCTGTCCTCGCCCGTTCGTGGGAGAACTTCCTCATTCCTTACCTTATCAGTACACCTAATTTTCAATATTATTCTGTTGGGCCACATCTGAAAAGTTTCTATGATGTTTTTTTCCAATTTTCCCAGAATCCGTGTTTGACTACCATACGAGGCTGTGCTACAAACGTTCATTTTTAGCAATTTCTTATTCAGAGTAAAGCCCATGTTTGCTAATAGCAGACTTCTCTTGCCCAGGGATGCCCTTTTCTCCCGGTGCTAGTTTGTTTCCTATGTCCTGCTTGCTCCGTCCGTGATGGGCTATTTTGGTGTCTAGGTAGCAGAGTTTCTTAACTTCATCTACTTCTTGATCATCACTCCCGATGTTAAGCTTCTCGCTGTGCTCATCTCTGCTACCTCACATTACCTTGGTCTATCTTCGATTTACACTCAGTCCTTATTTCGTACTAATGATACTGTTCCTTCCTTTCAGCAGATCACACAGTTCTTCTTCAGTTTCACTGAGAATGTCACTTTTAATTCTTTCTTTTATTTCCGACGTTGTTGCTTGCATAGAAAGTTGGGGCGAAAGACTTCATCTCTGCCTCATACCCTTCTTAATCCGTACACTTTGTTCTCGCTCTTCCTGTCTCACTGCTCCCTCTTGGTTCTTCTACATATTGTATATTACCCTTCTTTCGCTACAGCTTACCCCTATTTCTCTCAGAATTTCGAGCATTTTGCACCATTTGACATTATCGAACGCTTTTTCCACGTCGACAAATCCTCTGAACGTGACTTCATTTTTCTTTAGACCCGTTTCCATTACCAGTCTGAACATGAGAACTGCTTCTCTGGTGCCTATACCTTTGCTAAACCAAAACTGATAGTCATGTAACAGGTCTTGAAATTTTCTCTTTCTTTCTTCTGTACATTATTGTCGCCAGCAACTTGGATTCAGAAGAGGTGAAGCTGATTGTGCGATAATTCAAGCACTCGACGGCTCTTGCAATCTTTGGAATTTCGTTGGTGATGTTTTCTAGGAAGTCAGATGGTACACCGCCAGACGTATGGATTCTAAATATAACGTGAAGAGTCATTTTATTGCCATTTTCCCCCATGACTTCTGAGATTCCGGAGGAATGTTATCTATCTCTACTGCCTTATTCGATCTTAATTCTTCAAAAGCTGTTTTAAATTCTGCTTTTAATACTGGATCACCTATCACTTCTATGTCGACTCCTGTTTCTTCTTCTGTCACATCTTCAGACAATTCTTCCGTCTCATAGAGGCATGCGGTGTATTCTTTCCACTTATACGCTCTCTCCTATGCATTTAAGAGTGGAATTCCCATTGCTCTCTTAATGTCACCTCCCGTACTTTAACTTTCGCCGAAGGCTGTTATGACTCTCCTAAATGCAGAGTCAGTCCATCCGACAGTAATCTCTTTATATGAGAACAAATAAGACCTCGTTCACAAATATGAAGTCAAAATTGACCAGGTTTCGACGCTACTATGAGCGTCGTCTTCAGAATTAAACTAACTGTTCTAAAACATATTAGGTATATAATACATCAATAAAATTAAAGTTTGTTCTAACTGGAAAGAGATGCAGTACTTACAAGTCACATTTTCGATTTCTTCATATCTTCGGGTAGCCATTTCGCCTTAGCTTCCTTGCAGTTCCTATGAATTTCATTCCTAAGTGAATGTACGTCTGTATTTCTGAATTTCGCTGCACGTTGTTGTAATTTGTTCTTTCATCGATCAGCTGACCCATGGTTTTTCCCTATTATCTTCTTTGTACCGGTGCTTTGCTTTCCTAATTCTGTGATTGTGAGCTTCTGTTATTGCCTGTAGATCTCCGAGTTTGCGAAAGAAGAACATAAATTTGGCTCGGTCTCTGTTGTTGCACCGACGCACAGCACGGAAGAATGACAGACGGGTGTTGTCCAGCGGGAAGCGGTGTGTTTCTCGGGCCGCTCGGCTGTCAGCTCGCCGCCTGTCGGCGCGTCGTCGCGCTGTGGCAATTACGCGGACGCCGATGGCCGCGGCGGCGGCACGGCTGCAGCGCCGCGCCGAGCCGCCGGCCATTATTCATGCGCCGACTGCTCTTCATTATGCATGGCCCGAGTTGGCCCCACCTGCCCCGCCGAAGCCGCTCAGGGTGCAGTGATACACAGGGTCTCCTGGTCCGGAATTATCGCCGCGCTCGCCACTCTCTGGCACGCCACATAGGACGCGTTCGGATGCGCGCGCGCTCGCGCTCCCACACACATACACACACACACACACACACATACACACACAACATACGCAAACACTTGTGCTCCTCCACCCACTCACCTGCAGAGTACACACGTCCCATCCAACAAAAGAGCTTCGCACACGTGCGCTTCAACGAATGGACCAGTACAAAGGCTGACAGCTGGCTGAAATATTTACGCTTTTATTTCAGTGCCGTCAAATAACATTACCGCACAGCTTTTTGCAACAGGGGCTTTTCCACTGAAGATATCTGGTGAAATATTTTTTTTTTTTTGAAAAGCGAAATCACCCTCTAATTTTTGTTTCTGGTTGAAAATAATTTTCAGACAAAATTGAGAATTGAAACGCCGCTTCAGGAAAATTTCACATGACTGTTTGGAAAGCGTCTGCTAATTTGAAACCAGAAACGGTCGTTATATACGCGACAAATATGGTATTTACAACTGATATGGGCTTGATACGCAATAACATATTAAACTATTTATTGAAATTTATAATACTTAGATACTATGAAAAAAATAAAGTTGATTGAAATCAAAAGTGAACAGCAACGAACTCCTAAGTTCAGATTGCAACATATGTCGCAAGGATGGGTTACTCGATAATGGTGACAGCACATTTGTTGCAATAAATAATTCGATAATCAAGAATTCCGAATGTGAATTAATCTTCGTGAAGTTAAGCATGAAATATCGGTCAAAATTGTAATCGTATCCTTTTATAGTTCGCCTGTATAAGGAGATCTAATGGTTGAGTGCTTCAGAGAGAACTTGCAGAATGTCGTTAGTAATTTGCCTGATCATACTGTTGTAATACAGGGAGACTTAAACTTGCTTGGTGTAGATTCGGAGAGTCGTGGTATCAAAGGTGGTCGCAGAACCGAGATTCTGAATATCTTGTCCGAAAACTATTTCGTTCAGATAATCAGAGAATCAAGGAAAACGCATTCATGGGTTAAAGAAGTTCGCTCTACACAACTTCACTACATTAAACAAGTAGTAGGAAAAGCAGATGCCCGGCTGAGAGTCATAGGAAGAAGCGGGCCCAGGTTCGATTCCCGCCCGAGGCGCAGATTTTCTCCGACCGTGGACTGCGCGTTGTGGTGTTCTCATAGTCGGAATCATCACTGACACGCAAGTGACACAATGTGGCGGCAAGTTAAATAAGATTTGCACCCGGCGGCCGAACATTCCGGGATGGAATCTCTAGGCCATAAATGCCGCACGATCATTACACATTTTTCTTAAGGAAATGCTACTCATCCAAGAAGGAAGTGACTTACTTAGAAGGCTCTTCTTCGGCAGATTTTTTAGTACTGTTCTTCAGTCTGGGATCCTTACCACGCAGGACTGAGAGAAGAGACAGAGAAAATCAAACGAAGAGCCCCGCGTTCCCTCACGAAAACGTTTAGTCAATGCGAGGACGTTAGAAAAAAAGGCTCAAATGGCTCTAAGCACTATAGGACTTAACATCTGAGGCCATCAGTCCCCTAGACTTAGAACTACTTAAAGTTAACTAACATATCACACACAGCCATGCCCGAGGCAGGATTCGAACCTGCGACCGCAGCAGCGGCGCGTTTCCGGACTGACTCGCCTAGAACCGCTAGGTCACAGCGGCCGGCGGAAACGTTACAGATACGCTCAACAAACCCTAGTGGCAGGCGCTACAAGTGAGGCGTTGTGCATCAAGGAGAGGTATAGTACCGCCATCTCCTGAGAGCTTTCTATGGGAAGGGTCGACAACACACACACTGACGGAAACAAAAATTGCAACATCAAGAAGGAATTGTGCGACATAAATAAAAATTGGTGGGCTTGTTTATACATCTGGAAGATGATTTATATTCGAATTTCGCGCCAGCCGCATATTAGTGGCAACATTAAGAGGATGAAAATCTGGTTTGATTTAAATAAAAATTGTAAAGTTGGTGAGCGTTAGTTGCCTTTGAGATTGGACGTGGTGAGTTGATTATAGTTCAGGTTGCCTTTGAGGCAACAAAGACGCCTTTATCATCATCTCACAGACTTTGGACGGTGTCGTGTAACAGGGCTTTGAGAAGCTGAATGTTTCTTCTACGATGTTGCTAAAATACTTGGCAGGAATGTAGCGAAAGTACATGATTGCCAGCAACGCTGGTTACGGGAAAGATTGGTCGTCAAAAGATTGGGTTCCGGATAGCCACGTGACACTATATAGAGAGAGAAGACCATTGTGTTCGGCTTCAGGCTCTTGCGCATCCTACTACATCTTCAGCAGCCATCTGAGCAGCACTTGGCACCACAGTGACACAATGAACTGTTACAAATCGGTTACTTCAAAGACAGCTTCGAGGCAGATGTCCTCTAGCGTGCATTCCACTGACCCCAGACCACAGCAATTGGCGTCTTCGTTGGTGTCAAGCAAGAGCTCATTGGAAAGAAGGGTGGAAGTTTGTTGTGTTTTCTGAAGGAATCTGGTTCTGCCTCGGTGACAGTGACGGTCCTGTGTTGGTTTGGAGAAGGCCAGTCAAGGGCCTACAACCAACCTGTCTGCATGCTAGACGCACTGGACTTACACCTGGAGGAGGGGAGGAGGAGATTAGTGTTTAACGTCCCGTCGACAAAGAGGTCATTAGAAACGGAGCTCGGGTGAGGGAAGGATGGGGAAGGAAATCGGCCGTGCCCGTTCAAAGGAACCATCCCGGCATTTGCCTGAAGCGATTTAGTGAAATCACGAAAAACCGAAATCAGAATGGCCGGAGACGGGATTGAACCGTCGTCCTCCCGAATGCGAGTCCAGTGTGCTAACCACTGCGCCACCTCGCTCGGTACTTACACCTGGATGCGATTCTGTATGACAGCAAGAGCACTCTCAGGGTTATCCCATGCACCCTGACGGTAAAATTATTTGTCGGTCATGTGACTCGACTTGTTGTGCTGTCCTTCATGAACAGCAATCCTGGGGGTGTTTTCCAAGAGGATAACGTTCGCCCACTTACCGCTGTTGTAGCCCCGTATCCTCTACAGACTGTCGACGTGCGGCCTTGGGCTGCTCTGTCATCAGATCCCTCTCCAACTAAGCACATATGGGACACCATCGGACGACAGTTCTGGTGCCAACCTCAAACAGCATTAACTGTCCATGTACTGACCGACCAAGTGTAACAGTCGTGGAAGTTTAACCCACAAACTGACCCCCAGAATCTGTAAAACACACTTGCATTCGACATACTGGCGGTTTTGCCAGGTATTAATGTACCAGCATATTCCACATTTGCAACCGCGTATCTTGCACTTATGTTAACCTGTGATCTTACAGTGTTAATAACTCTAATGTGTTACCTAGATAAAACTGTTCCCGAAATTTTCTACACTACATGAATTTTTTTCGGAGTTTAGATTTTGTTCCCGTCAGTGTATTCAAATGCTTCAAATGGCTCTGAGCACTATGGGACTTAACATCTGTAATCATCAGTCCTCTAGAACTTAGAACTACTTAAACCTAACTAACCTAAGGACATCACACAACACCCAGTCATCACGAGGCAGAGAAAATCCCTGAAGCCACCGGGAATCGAACCCGGGTTACCCGGGCGCGGGAAGTGAGAACGCTACCGTACGACCACGAGCTGTGGACGTCAGTGTATTAAGTCTTCGCACAAAGAACTCACGACATGACAGCGACGAAAAAACTGGACCCACAAACTAAACCAAACAAGAAAACGGGAGACGTTAGAGCAAATACAGAGGCTTACCAGTAGTAAATATCAACACGTGCCATTTGCGAATGCAACAGGTAAGAGAAGATCAGTTAGTGGTATCAGAAGTACCTTCCTCCATATACCGTTAGGTCGCTTGCAAGATATGATGTAGATGAAATACACAAGAAGCGTCACACAGTAACTGAAACCTTGTTTAATACATGGAAACAAGCATTCTGGAAACTGGATCTCCGCTTGTGACAATAATTGGCTGCTGCAACTATTACCAGGCCTTCTGCTGGTCAGCATGGAATTCCAGGAAGATAATCAGACTAAGTTTGTTACGCCATTGACTACACACACGATCGGAATAACAAACTTTAGAACGGACGCTCAGCTGCCCTTGGTTACGCTTTAATGAATTCGTACGCGGCGTCAAGTAACCGGTATTGTGAGATTTGTAGAGAGCGAGGAACTGGCTCGTAGAGTATTCTTAATGTCATGACTGGCATCACTGGGAAGGAATAATGGTTTTGAGGTACACAAGATACGAGGCGTTGGCAAGAAAAGTTGTTGACGAAATGCAAGCCAAAAATTAATAACAGGAAGGAGAAAGAATAGGGAGAGATGTAAAATGACGGGGATTTGCAGTCAGAGATTGAACTCAGCCATTCGTGAAGGTTCTAGCCAAAGCGCAGGTCTTACGTGAGGAATATAAGCAGAAAAGAAGTGGTATCTACATGGGAAATGACACTGAAGGACTAGTCTGCTATAGGTCGTGACCTGAGTGCGTCTTTCATCTGAGGCTGATGAAGACGTCTCAAAGCCTAGAGACGTCTCTAAGCCTAGAGACGTACAATCGGAGATCAGCTGACAACCGACCCCCGACCATATTGCCGACACAGCTGGGGCCAGCGACCAAGTTTCGCAGAGAGCAGATATAAAATTTGCATGCTGAGCCGGTGCTGGACAAGGACCACAATCGGTACCCACAGCATTCCTCACTAATTTCACGCAATGTACAGTCTAAGACAAAAAGAAAACGACACACCACGAAGGAATTAAACGAACGTGGTGGAAATCGGTAAATATGATGTACATTACAGAAAAACTCAGGATTACAATTACAGAAAAACTGGATGATTTATTCAGCAGAAAGAGAGTGCACAAACTGAGCAAGTCAATAAAGCGTTGGTTCATATCTAGCCCTTACACAAACAGTTATTCGACTTAGCATTGTTTGATAAAGTTCTTGGATGTACTTCTCAGGAATATCGTGCCAAATCCTGTCTAACTGGCATGTTTGATCGCCCGATCCCGAGGTGGTTAGAAGGCTATACCCATAGTACTCCTAACGTTCTCAATTAGGGAGAGATGTGGCGACCTAGATGGCCAAAGTAGGGTATGGCAAACACGAAGACAAGAAGTAGAAACTCTCGCCGAATGGGGGTGGCCTTATCAGCATGATCTTGCTGAAATGTAAGCCCAGAATGCAGAACCGATTGCCACGAATGTGACTGTACTGTGAGAGTGCCGCAGGTGACAGACAAATGGATGTGCCTCCCCCCCCCCCCCCCCCCCCCCACGCCCTCCCACTGAGACACCGGCCTAAATCTGCCAGTCACCACTGCTAACGGGCTTGTCAGTGCATACAGGTCAATGGTAGTAGGCCTACGGGGCGCCGTGAGCTCAGCCCCCTTTCTGTGAGCCGCTTATTGATTGTGATTTTGGTCACTGGCGTGTCTGTTGCACAGCAGATCCGTGATAATGATAAATCCTTACGTCTGAATACCTCACTGACGATTGCTCGGTTCTCTTAGGCGACCTCTCTGTTCTAGACGCTGTGTTCCCCCGTGCTTCACCTATTCGTGCCAATATGGTCGAATAGTAGCGATGGTCGGATTCAGATGTTGAACGATTCGCTTATTACTCCAACCGCCTTCTTTAAGCTCAACTACACGTGTTCTCTGACATCTGTATATATTGTTCACGCGCCTGTCTGCGAGGCACAGTTCCTTTTCAATTGAGTACACAGAATGAAACTGGCAAAGACTTTATGCTCTGGTATCGACATATCCCCTGTTTCCCGTCTTCGCCAGCTGCGTGCTGAAACTGCGCTACATCGTCGCTTGTGTGAATATCAATTTGTGATCAATTTGATTAGCTTCTTTGTAATGCATCTTTTCTTTCTTAAAGTATAATACACTCCCCTATTTCCGATGTAGTTCAAACATACCATCTTCAACAACAATAGTCACGTGTACATGCCGACGTCAAAAGCAGAAGATAAAAAATAAGCAGAAAAAAATGTGAGAGGATGTTGAACGGGTAATTCAGTACGAAAAGATAGAGGATAATACAATAATAATTGGAGACTGGAATGCGGTTATAGATGTAGGAAAACAGAGTTACAGAAGGATATGAGTTTCACTGTAGGATTCAGGCAGGTTAAGGACTCATTGAGTTCTTCAATAAATTTTAGCTAGTAAGAGCTAACATTCCATTCAAGAAGCCCTAGAGCTGTTGATACATGTCGAAAAGTACCCGATATAGAGGACGATTCCAGTGAGACATTCCGAAATCAGATATTGGACTATAAAGCGTACTCAGGAGCAAATACAGACTCAGATCACAATTTAGAAACGATGAAAAATCTAAAGAAGTTTAAGAAAATCGTGCGGAACAATGAGCGAGGTAGGAACTGGAATACTGAAGTACTGATGAAGGATTAGGTGCTTTTGACTTTCGCTAAAGGTGGACATTGCGATAAGGGATAAGACATAGGCATTTCAGTTGAAGAGGAGTGGACACCTCCGAAAAGAGTAACCACTGATGATGCAAAAACATCGGTACTAGGAAGATAACTGCAAAGAAACCTTGGTTGACAGAAGAAATCATTCTATCGTTGAAATCAGAAAGTACAAAGGCCGGAATACAACAACATAAATTACTTATCAATAAAACAAATAGGAAATTCAGGGATATCGAGGCTAAATAGCTGCAATAAAAATGTGAAGACACAGAAAAGAAGCTGATCATCGGAAGGACTGACTCAGCACACAGGAAAGTCAAAACATCTTTGGTGAATTTAAAAGTAAGGGAAGCAACGTTAAGAACAGAATGGGAATTCCGATGAGAAAAGAGTCAATAGGTGGAAAGAGTACACTGAAGACCTCTATGGGAGGGGAGAAATTGTCTGATGTGACAGAAGAAAAGATGTAGTCCATATGGAAGAGATAGGGGACCAAGTATTATAGTAAGTATTTAAAAGAGCACTGGATGACTTGAGATTAACTAAGGCAGAAGGCATGGACACCATTCCATGGAAATTCTAAAGTCGTTGGGCGAGAGGCAACCAAACGACTATTTTAGCTTGCGAGTAGAGTCTAGTAGGCTGGGCGACGTACCAGCAGACTTTCGAAAAAAATATCATACGTAAAATTCCGAAGGCAGAAAGTGTAAATAACAGCAAGAACTACGCCACAATCAACGTAACAGCTCATTGCATCCAAGACGCTGATAAGAATAATATACAGAAGAATGGAAAACAAAATTAAGGGTTTGTCTGTTGACGTTACGTTTGACCTTAGGAAAGGTAAAGCCACCAGAGAGGCAGTGATAAAGTAGCACTTGATAATGGAAGCAAGACGGAAGAAAGGACACCTTCATAGAATTGGTTGACCTGATAAAAGCGTATGACATGGTATGATAAAGCAAGATGTTAGAAACTGTATAAAACTGAATAAGCTTTAGGGAAACGCGGGTAAAATACAATAATTACAAGAATCAACAAGGAATAATATGATTTGAAGATCAAGAACGAAATGATAGGATTAAAAAGGATCTACACTCGAAATAAGCAATAACGGAAGTAAGAGAACATTTGAAGAGTGGGATTAAAATTCAGGTTAAAGGACAACTTTCGCAGTCGTATTGCTATTCTCCATTAATTTAAAAATAATTACGAGACCTGTTGTTTGGAATTAAAAGATTATAGAGTACAGAACAAGAAATAAGGGTAAATCAAAGAAATACGAAAGTAATGAGATGTAGGAAAAATGAGATTAGTCGTAGACTCAGTATCAAAATTGGTAACTATAGAGGATGGGAAGTAAAGAATTAGGCTACCTTGGAATCAAAATAACACAATATGAACGAGGCAGGGAGGAAATTAAAATAAGTCTAATATAAGAAATGCGACATTCATGATCCAAACAGGTTCACTAATATCAAATATCAGCCTTAATTTGAGGAAGAAATTTATGAGAATGTACATATAGGACACAGCAATGGTGTTCGTGAGCCACGGACTGTGAGAAAACAGGAAAAGCGTCTGAGATAGGGTATAATACAAGGACGTTAAATCTTAGATGGACTGATAAATAACGAGGTGGTTTGTTCTCTGCAGAACCGGCGAAGAAAGAAACATATGGAAAACACTCGAGATGAAGAGACGGTTTGATATGACATCTGTTAAGACATCAGGGAATAACTACCATCGTAGTAAACCTGTAAAAGGTAATAACTATAGAGAAATATGAGAATGGATCCCTAGATTAATTGAGGGCGTTGGGTGCAAGTTCTCCTCTGAGGTGAAAACGTTGGAACAAGAGCGGAGTGTGTCACGGGCTGCATGATAAAGGGCAGGCCCAAAGTGAGCGTTATTCCCCCTGAGGCAGCCAGGAAGTATAACATTATGTTTTTGTGAACAATTAGTGTCAAAGTGAATTATTCTTTGACTGCTAAGCGACATGTTCATGCTTCAGAAAATTAGGCTTAAGTTTTTCGTTGATTTAGTCAAGAATTTTTCGGTCGTCGAAAAATACCACCAGGAATGATGGGCAGTGACAAAAGAGAAAGTAGACAAAGTTGAAGGGAATTCTTTGTACTAGCACTTACCTGTGTAGATTTAGCCAGTCGAGATTTTCCAGCGACTGCAGAGCCTCGAACGGCACCTCATCAAGCTCGTTGTAGCTCAGGTCCACAGATTTCAGGGCCTCCTCTGACGACCTGCAAGACGTGAGGAAAGATGTATCAGTTTCCATAAGCAACATGAAATCAGAAACATAACGAACTGCTTATACACTCAAGTGCCAAATAAACTGGTATAGGCACGCCTATTCAAATACAGAAATATGAGTATGTAAATAGCCAGAATACAGCGCTGCGGTCGGCAAAATTATATAAGACAAAAAGTGTCTTGTGCATTTGTTATACCGGTTGTTGCTGCTACAATGGCATATTATAACGATTCAAGTGAGTTTGAAAGTGGTATTACAGTCGGCGCACGAGCGATGGAACACAGCACTTCCGAGGTAGCGATGAAGTGGGGATTTTCCCGTACATCCATTTCACATTTTACGGTGAATATAAGAAATCCGGTAAAACATCAAATCTCCGATATCGCTGCGGCCGATAAAAGGTCATGCAAGGACGGGACCAACGACGACTGAAGAGAATCGTTAAACTTGACAGAAGTGCAATCCTACCGCAAATTGCTGCAGTCTTGAATGCTGGGTCATCAACGAGTGTCAGCGTGCCAGAGATGCAAAGAAACATCATCGATATGGGCATTCGGAACAGAAAACCCGCTCGTCTACCCTTGATGACTGCACTAGACAAAGCTTTACGCCTCGACTGGGCCCGTCAGTTCCGACATAAGACTGTTGATGACTGGAAAAATGTTGCCTTATAGGACGAGTATCGTTTCAAATTGCATTGATCGGATGGACGCGTACGGATGTGGAAACAGCTTCACGAATCCATGGACCCTGAGTTTCAGCAAGGGACTGTTGAAGCTGGTGGAGGCTCTGTAACGGTGTAGGGTGTGTGCAGTTGGAGTGAAATGGGACCCCTGATAAGTCTAGATACGACTCTGACAGGTGACACGTACTTAAGCATCCTGTATGGTCACCTGCATCCATTCGTGTCCATTGTGCATTCCGACGGACTTGAGCCATTACAGTAGGACAGTGCGACATCCCATACGTCCACAATTGCTCGTGGTCGCAGGAACACTCTTCTGAGCTTGAACACTGTCGATGCCTACCAAACTCCTAAGCCATGAACATTGTAGAGCATGTCTGAAATGCCTTGCAACTTGCTGTTGAGAAGATATTTCCATCCCCTCGTGCTCTTACGGATTTATGGACTACCCTGCAGGATTTCAGCACTACTTCAGACATTAGTCGAGTCCATGCCACGTCGTGTTGCGGCACATCTGTGTGCTCCCGGGGGCACTACATGATATTAGGCACGAGCGCCATTTCTTTTCGGCTCTTCGGTGTATATTATTACCCAGTACTTCACTACACACAACCTATTACTGGAATACCAAACAGCATTCTGACAATGTCATCTGATTTTTTAAAAGTAACAGATGACCTGAAACTAGTCATGTGCACATAAGAGGCTCAATCGTGTTATTTAGACGTAATCAATTCATTTGATACTGTCGATATGTATATTTTACTTGCCAAATTATTAGCTTAAATTTAGCATCAAGTAAGAGTGAATGTTCTCGCTTTCGCCTGTCCTCTCGTCATCTAATTGTTTGCCTGGAACCATGAATTCGCAATAGAGACAGGAACCCATCCCTGGTTTCAGTATTAGGCACGAGACTCTTCATAATCTACGCCAGTTATATGTCATCTGTTTTACTATTATTACTATTTGAATGTTCATGCAAAACCAATCAACTTGAGCGCAGCTACGAGAATGCCTGTTGTCACCGGTGTGCATTATCAAATTGCTCACTAAATATAGGGTTACTTATCAATCCTCCGAAATTCCTAAGCGGTGCCGGCTGCTAATTGTAGGTTCACTAGACAGAAATTTTGGGAATCCTTATCGTCTCATTACAACTGGGAACCATATCTCGCGGAGTAGTAGTGTATGAAAAACTAAATTGGGCTCAGCACGTAGATACAGTTTACAAGAAGACTTCAGCCTCTTTTCATGTCCTAGAAAAATACAAAAAGCGCTTTTCTTTTAGCCTAGAAAATATTATTGTACGGCGTTGTTACTCTGTAAGGTATTTCTTAAGAACCCTCACGGTTCTTGGAGCTGCTGATGAAAGACTGCTTACGACATATTTGTGAAAATCGATTTTTTGAATATATTTCACAATTGCTCCCAGCCATTCCGCCTAAGAATGCACAAACGTAAATGTTTTCATAGACCATATCTCATTTACCGTCTTATGAGCGTTTACAGTTCGTCTCTCTCCTTGGTCTTAAAGCTCATGTATTAATAACACAACAGGCACACTCTCTCGCATCAGAGTAGAATCATTTCTGTCCCACTACCATTGAGTCGACTCTGCAAAAGCCCTTTGGGTGGTAAGACCCCAAATATCAGAGGGATAAATAAAATTTCCGCTCTCTGATTACAGCTACTGACATAAATACTAAAAAAAAGTGTACCCGTTGTCGTATTAGTGTGAGTAATCTTAACATCGCTAGTATCACTACGATTACTTTTAGTCAACACTACTATTCCAAATGTCGTCCGAAATATGTAAATAATGTTTAAAATATTTTTAATTCTTTCATTATCATTTGCTTATTTGCTTACTATGAAACACATTAACAGTTTGATCATTTCTTAATGGTGTAAAATGTATTGTGTATGTAGAAACTCTGGCCGATGTAAGAGAGGGTCTGATGACCATTATCTGATCACATTAACTTAGTAAAATGAATTAATTTGTTTATATACGTAAATACTCACTTAAAGACCTGATTATGAAATTTAACTTTAAAAACATATGAAACACTTGAGAGATAGCAAAAAAAAAAAATTTCGGTCATGAATTTGTGTTATAAAGACCATTTTCACGGTATTTTGCATATTGCATTCCACTGAGGCAGATGCAGCAACCATAAATAAATCATTCAAGTGGGTGCACAGCCTCTGTTGCAATTATGTCGGGCCCCAACCTCAACTCTTCCAGCGTCTAAAACCATTCAGAATACATGCTAATGGAGAGAAACTCATGCCTGGAGTCAATAAAAAAATTTCATAATTTCAGCAGAGACTCTTCATCTATTTGAATCATTGAAGCAGGTATCTTCTTATATAATGCAAGGGAAAAGACAGTCACAATAACAATTTTTGTTTTGGTGTGAAGTTCCTGCATCTTTAGTGATAGAAGTTTCATATTTACCAGGGGACGGTTTGAGAATCCGCCTTCTTCTTCTGCTTCGTTAAGACCCTTCAGGATCATGTGCGGCTTGTTTTACACGTATCCTTTTTTCCCAATACCTCTTGATTCCCTCGTTTCTTCTGTTTCTTTCTTCTTCTGTTCAGACGACTTTGATTTTGGTGTCCGGCCAGCTGTGACCATCCACCATCACTTTACACTTCTCCCTGTCCTGTACTACCACCTGCAGATTCCTTTATTTTATTCCTACAGCCTTCCTGTCACATCTGACTTCCTTCACCCAGTTGTTTCAAGTACGACATGTTGCATTCAGTATCTCCTTAGTCAACCTCTCCTCGTCCATCCTCATGATATGCCCAACAAATTGTAACCTCCTCTTCCGTATCTTGAGCGATATGTGTTCAATATTTTTATACAGTTACTGTCTTGTTCAGTGTATCCAGATATCCTCATGTTTTTTGGTGACCCATACGTCTCTCAAAATTTTCCGCTCCTCCTCCTCCCTCAGTCTAAGTTTTAATTTGAGGGAACTTTTTTAAGTGTTTGTCGTAATAAAATAATTTCGTGCCATTTTTACTTATTCCTTATTTGCGTATCAGTCTCCTTGTTGTAATCAGTTTCTTACAAAACTTTTGGATTCTCTGTTCCAGTACAGAAGTGTTTCACGAGTGCCAGGACGACAAATCTACTTAATCATAGGTGGGTAATGCGATTTCACAGAATAGCTAGTTTAATGTACCGCTTAGTACCCGTTTTATTTATCATTTCTTTATCTAACTCTTTAACAGGTTATTGAGTGACATAAACTACCTCATCAAAAGTATGTGGACACGACTATGCAATACCAAAATGAACACGTGATGTCACGTGAAGCGAAATAACCGATATATTGTGTTGTAAATATAGAAGTAACGGAAACCGTAACAGCAGAGTTGGTTAGTCAGGAGGGCTCCGTGAGTTTTACGTGGTCTAATCATTGGACGTCACGTGGGTAACATCAGGCAAACCTCACGTAAGGACTTACAGGGACCTTCAGGATTTCCGAGGACCTGTTGTACAAAATCGCTCGCAATCAGCGGACGGAATCACTCCTGATTTCCAAAGTGCCGTCAGCAGTCCAGCTAACATAATGAGAGTGCGTAATGAGTTAAAAATAAAGGAGTACAACGGTCGAGCAGTTCCTGGTCAGCCGCACAGCTCTGTGGTGAGCGCTAGGGGACACTTCAGGCGATCTAAAATATGGGTCGAATGGCTCTGAGCACTATGAGACTTAACATCTGAGGTCATCAGTCTCCTATACTGAGAACTACTTAAACCTAACTAACCTAAGGACATCACTCACATCCATGCCCGAGGCAGGATTCGGACCTGTGACCATAGCGGTCACGCGGTTCCAGACTGTAGGGCCTAGAACCGTTCGGCCACTCCGGCTGGCTCTAATGATTCAGTTATGTACGCAAAATTATTGGTACTGGTTCCCTTACCATTCCATTGGCGTTATGTTTGAAGTGTTCGGTATACCTGATGATTACGTGTTTGTGGTCCTTTGGTATCCCGCAGTACTTTACAAACTGTTCAGTAAGCAGGGCAAAAGTGCGCTATGGGTCAGATCTCTTTTATGCGGAATAAATAAAAGTAGCTTTCTGTGGATTAATTTCTTTTTCTTTCTTCTGCGCTGCGTTTGTATTCGGCATGGATGAAATTATTTAGATATTTGATGTTTACCTTTTGTTACCGCACGCTAGTTCTAAACATAGCTTCGTAAGGTTAACACACTGAAATCGCTGCTCTTCGCAACAATTTAAATTTTTAGCAGTAATAACGACATTACAGGTTCTTCCAACATACATTTGTCCACCATTTGTCGGTAGTGTTCAGAGCCATTTGAACCATTTTGGAATGAAAATCCGCCGGCCTGAGTGGCCGAGAGGTCCTAGGCGCTACAGTCTGAAACCGCGCGACTGCTACGGTCTCAGGTTCGAATCTTGCCTCGGGCATGAATGTGTGTGATGTCCTTAGGTTAGCGAGGTTTAAGTAGTTCTAAGTTCTAGGGGACTGATGACCTCAAAAGTTAAGTCCCATAGTGCTCAGAGCCATTTCAACAATTTGAGCCAATGAAAATCCTGTTACTCCACGTGGCTGATTCCGCCATTCCAATGTATACTACATTTATATTTTAAACTGGGTCGGTGACACACTGCCGTAAGTCCTTTAGATGTTAGGAATGTCTCACTCAACTTACTCCCTACTTTAACTGCTGCATACGATTGGTGATGCCTTCTTTGAATTAAGAATATCTGTTGTGCTTCGCCAGCTATATACTCCGTCGCTTCCCATAGCCCGTTGATGGGTACAGAATCACACAATTTTTCTAAGTCCACAAATATCACGGGTACTTCCTGACCCTTAGAATACTCCCTCTTACTTATTTGCCTAAGGTAAAAAGTACGATCCATGCAATATCGTCCAATTGCAAAACCTGCCTGTTCCACTTGCATCTTTCCATCAGTCTCATTCTCTAACCCGTTGTTTAATACAGCGCAAAAAATTTGCTGACAACACTAATTCCTCTTATTATTATGTGGGTGCTTCGTATTTCCTTTTCGTAGATTAAGTGCTTTCTCTCCCTCCAAAATCTGACTGAACAATTTACTTAGAGTGTAAGTATCACAATTTTCTTCGAAAATTGATGTTTCAGTTTCCTCAGCATCTATGTTACACGTTTGTATCGTCTACAAAATTCTGTAAACTTCTATCAGCGCCTCCCTTACGCCTGCTGTAGCGCCTCTGTGACGAAGCCTGCCAATGCTCGTTCAAGTACAGTAGAACTGTCTGCATGTCTTGCATCCAACTTCCTTAGCAGATGCGCTGGACTATCCGAGAACATTGACGAATGTCCAAAGGAACTTTGTATCGTAAACAGAATAACACAGGTACTGCAATGTAGTATGTATCTGCAGATACCGGGCAAGCGAATTTCAAGTGCAATGTCTGACCTTTTCATTGATATACATAATTGATGTACGAGTGCAGGTCTTAGATTCATGGAAGACGACATATGGAAGTTTGGGTAGGGCCGTGAGTCGCGCATGGATAATGAAATGGAACCAAAAATTCCATATATCGTCAACCAGACGTATATGACCTGTACTCGTACGTCCATTATGTGTATCACCGAACAGGTCACACTTTGTACTTGAAAGTCGCTTGCCCGGTCTCGGAGGATAAATACGATATTGCAGTTCCTGTATAAGTGATTGAATGGGTCAACGATGAACTTGAACAAGCTTCATGGGGCGTCCGCCCCGAGAAAAATGAGATCAACAAAAAAATAATAAAAAATTAAGAAAAATAGTAAGGCGACCGTTCGCGATAAGCGAGAAATCCGGGCTCGAGTCCGGTGCGGCACAAAATTTCACTGCCTGTTCCTTTAGACATGCATGCGTTATAACAAGGGACATAGGGTACAGCACTGTAGTACTTTTAAACGATGTTTTGTGTGCACTAAGCAGTTTTCATTAATAACTACATGACCATTAGTTTTCTTTTATTGTGCTCGAAGGTAGTTGTACCGCCACTCAGATAGAGAAACACCACAGAGTGTGGTATCTTGACAAGAAGCTACATTCCCGAAGGATGCTTCCTCGTCTTGTTCGTTTCTTCAGGGGACGACAAGTTTCAAATCAGGCCAACTTAATCGTCGCAGATCTTGCGCGGGTGAAACCGCTGAAATTGCAGTGAAAACGTGAGCACACAACAGCTTTCAGTAGATACCCTCATTCCAACAGCCAGTGTACATCGCATTCTGTCAGCGATTCACGCCTTAACCTGTACAAATATACGAAGAATGGTTGCCAGAATCGTGTACAGTTGTGTTCGTGAGCACAGCAGAAAAACTTCGCTATCCAGAACTTTTTCTCCGATGTTGTTTTTTCAGATCTTTCTCAAGAAAAGGACAGGTTAATCGAAAGGATATGCGTTATTTACTTCATCAAAAGCCCACGATAGCTGGTATAGGTGGAACATAAGCGTCAATTGAAATTTAATGTCTCGGGTGGGACACATAACAATGAATTTATTTTCTCTCATTTCATAAGTGGTAACATAAGTGGCAGGACATATAACACCTTTCCTCCCACAAATTCTTCCTCTTACTTCTCACTCGCATAATCCTTTAACTGAAAATGGGTGAAATATTTTCACTGTGTACACATCTGTTTACTGCCAACCTCAGCAAGTGGACGAATTACGTTACCCAAGGTATGTGCTTACCACATGTGAGACTAAGTTTTGTGTTGCGTTTGTAATGTCGTCATGTACACGGGATTAGTACACAGCGGTAAGTTTCCCAATAGGTTTTAAGTATAGGGAGTGGATTACTTAATTAAAATACCAATAAACAATTCTGTTCAGAAAAAAATCTCCCTACACTCATGTACAAGGAAAACCATTATGCTGGTTAATGCCCCCAGGTAGCTGAACAGCATTTGCTTGATACAGTTTTTATTTGTCTTCTGCGAAAAATGTTATTTGGTCAACAGAAATGGGACATTCTGTACACGAAAATTGGTTTTATAATTGCAGTGGATCATAACTTAAGGAAGGGAATTTCTTGTGATTAACGATGTTTAGATATAAGGGTGTACATAAAGGGTGGTTTTGATAAATGGAGGCCACTGCGGGAAACAATCCCTGAGAGGCTTATGAAAAAGCGTTCCTAGGGAGGACACAAATTTGAAGATGGAATTAAATGATATTTGACACCGTAGGTTTCAATTATTCAAAGTACACATGATAACACACCAGGCAGTTGGGAATAGTCTGTCGGTACTAATGTTTTAATTCTCCGCTCTAGGCGGCAGTGAGCTTTAGTACCATCATGTAATTAAAAGCCACATTAGCCTTCGTACTTCCCTTCGCACCACCTTCCTACAGAGGATACAGGGTTACAAGAAGGGGCTGTAGACATGCCTAAGCTGTGAGGCGTTGTGGAAGGATGACTGGTCCCATAAGGCGTGTGTCCACAATCCCCACCCACCCACACACTGAACTGAACTAGTGCTGATGTTTCACTGTCTCCTTACCACCGATATTCTCCGTAGCTCACAGACGAGTGTCGCAGGGCTGACGATACCTACCCTGCTAACGGTACCCTCACATGTTAATTGAATGGTTGACAGGAATACCAGCGACATGGTGGCCTGTGCGACGAACCGGTGACAAAACCATCGCTACGGAGGCAAATCTGTAGGTACGAGGAACGTACCGAAAGTGTTTTATCATTGTTTTTGGAAAAGAAGATGGTACACCAGGTGACACAGACAAACGCCATTTAAGTCCAAACACGTTGCTAGTATAACGAGGGATGGCGCGTCAGCGGAGAAGGAAGGCAGTATTCGCAGAAGAAGAGAAAGTAGCAGCACACTGGTGTATCAGAGACTACTCGAGTACGCTGACACGTGCTGAGAACGTGGTTGCCAATGGGAATGAAAACAGTTATTCGATATAAATGGGGACGTCGCACAGACATGTCTATCATCCATGAAAGCCCACAGACTGTGTGTGGTTAAGGTCATTGAGTGGTTGGTCATAGGTGCTGTAGGTTCAGAGCCAGAAGGCATAGCGTGGTTGCCAATGGGAATGAATACAGTTATTCGATATAAATGGGGACGTCGCACAGACATGTCTATCATCCATGAAAGCCCACAGACTGTGTGTGGTTAAGGTCATTGAGTGGTTGGTCATAGGTGCTGTAGGTTCAGAGCCAGAAGGCATAGCGTGTAGTATTAAGGTCAAATCCATCAATAAAAACAATATTGCTAGACTACAGAACAGGTGGACAGGTGGATAAAGGTGTCTGAGGTGGCGTCCACGCTGCGTATCGTATGCTCCACGATGCGCTGAGTTATCGATAAGATTCTGCAAGATGGGTCCCGAGAAACTACAACCCATCAAAAGAGCACAAAAATGGGAATGAACTTCGATTATTTAATGGTGCATGAGCGGCAGGGAAATGAGATCCAATTCAGAGTCATCACAGCTAATAAGACACGGGTGTACCACTTTACCCCAGAATCTAATCAACGACTTCGAAGGTTCCCAATTCACCAGAGGGGAAAAATTCGAAGTGTCATCCTCCGCTGCAAACATTGTGACTACAGGGTTCTGGGATGTGAAAGGTGTTATTCTCCTTGATTTCCCCCAGCTAGCAACCATCGATGCGACCCACTCCTGTGACACCCTCATAGAACCTATATTCACCATTGGGCGAAAAGACCAAGGGTCTTCGTTTGCTCTCGAAGGGCAATGCCAACCAATACACAGCAAGTCTCATCACAGCCCAGAGAACCTATCTTGCCCCGTCGCACTTTCATCTGGTCTCTACATTGAAAACAGCACTCTTGGGCTACCACTTCCAAACTAGTGTTGTGGTGGTGCAAGCTGTGTGACAGTTTCTTGCATCATAGGGCTCTAAGTTTTACCAGAGTGGTTCACTCACTACGACAAATGACTTAATGTCATGTCGGTAGCATAATATGTCGCGAAATGTTTGAATATATGTAGTCCATTGTTCTGTTGGCAGAAGAGCCAACACCGAGTTACCAGTGGAGGCCGAAATGGACGCGTTTTAGCTCACGCAGGCTGGCGTCAGGAGGGAAGGACTATACTGACGTGTGGTCTGGAACATGAGAAGGAATTTGAATTCAGATAGCGGACGTCATTAGTTTGATACTTAACTTTAATCCATTAATGGTGAACGTCGCTCTTGACGGTACATGAGTCACAATATTATCTGTTCAGAAGACATAGTAACAGAATATGGCGCCTTCCTAGTTCGTAGCAAATGACGTAGCTGAAGGCTATGCTAAACTGTCGTCTCTGCAAATGAGAGCGTCTGTAGTCAGTGAACCATCGCTAGAAAAGTCGGCTGTACAACTGGGGCGAGTGCTAGGGAGTCTCCCTAGACCCGCCGTGTGGCGGCACTCGGTCTGCAATCACTGATAGTGAAGACACGTGGGTCCGACGCATAGTAAAGGAACGCGGCAAAATTTGAAGGCTACCACCTAGCAAGTGTGGTGTCTGGCAGTGACACCACATCCATGATGATGTATTGTTTTTGGTATTAAAGTTTCTGTGTGTAGAAAAGGGACGAAAATTACTTTCGGAACGTCCCTCGTGATACGACCTGCACAATTTGGAAATGATAGTCATGGAGGGTGTTGCATACAGTCGTCTACCTTTGTGCATGCTGGTTGTGCACAAGCCTGTTGGTCATACTGTACTCATGTCAAAGATGAGTTATTGCCACCTTCTAGGTCTTGCACCTCCCTAGCATATCAGGCCACATGTGCACATGACATTTCTTGCTCCTTATGCTGTCAGGGTTCTTTCCCTGCAGTTGGCCCCCGTTTAGCAATACCACCCCGTGTAAGGCGAGCAGGCTACTGTGCAGAAGAGGCGCGCTGGGTACTGACGAGAAGGCCCTGGGCGCGACGGCGAGCAGGCTGTTGCTCATGAGGCGCAGCGACTCGACGCGGGCGCCGCCGAGGGCGTCCGCCTCCAGCACGCCCAGCCCGGAGCCCACCACATCCACATGCGAGATGGTGCTGCCCGCGGGCAGCTCTGCAACATAGCCACACACGATCCATCAGGCGCGCAGCAAAGTACAGGCTGTTTACACAAATTTGTCACCGTAAACATACTACTCTCGAAAACTTACATATACCACCAAACCGAGTAACACTAAAGGTCATTAAAATTGCTACACCACGAAGATGACGTGCTACAGAAGCCAAACTTAGCCGACAGGAAGGAGATGCTGTGATATGCAAATGATTAGCTTTTCAGAGCATTCACACAAGGTTGGCGCCGGTAGCGACACCTACAACATGCTGACATGAGGAAAGTTACCAACCGATTTCTCATACACAAACAGCAATTGACCGGCGTTGCCTAGTGAAACGTTGTTGTGATGCCTCGTGTAAGGAAGAGAAATGCGTCGGATTGTAGAATATCGCGATTGCTGTTTATCGTATCGCAACATTACTGCTCGCGTTGGTCGAGATTCAATGATAGTTAGCAGAATATGCAATCGGTGGGTTTAGGAGGGTAATACGGAACGCCGTGCTGGATCTCAAATGCCTCGTATCACTAGCAGTCGACATGACAGGCATCTTATCCGCATGGCTGTAACGGATCGTGCAGCCATATCTCGATCCCTGAGCCAACAGATGGGGACGTTTGCAAGATAACAACCATATGCACGAACAGTTCGACGATGTTTGTAGCAGCGTGGACTATCAGCTCGGAGACCATGGCTGTGGTTACCCTTGACGCTGCATCACAGACAGGAGCGCCTGCCATGGTGTACGCAACGACGAACCTGGGTGCACGAATCTCAAAACGTCATTTTTTCGGATGAATCTAGGTTCCGTTTACAGCATTATGATGGTCGCATTCGTGTTTGGCGACATAGCGGTGAACGCACATTGGAAGCGTGTATTCGTCGACACCACACTGGCGTATCACAAGGCGTGATGGTATGGGGTGCCGTTGGTTACACGTCTCAGTCACCTCTTGTCCGCATTCACGGCACTTTGAACAGTGGACGTTACATTTCAGATGTGTTACGACCAGTGGCTCTACGCCTTCATTCGATCCCTGCGACAGCCTACATTTCAGCAGAATAATGCACTACCGCAAGTTGCAGGTCCTGTACGGGGCTTTCTGAATACATAGACTCTTCGACTGCTGCCCTGGCCAGCACATTCTCCACATCTCTCACCAACTGAAAACGTCTGGTCAATGGTGGCCGAGCAACTAGCTCGTCACTATACAGTAGTCACTACTCTTGATGAACTGTGGTATCGTGTTGAAGCTGCATGGACAGTTGTACCTGTACTCGCCATCCAAGCTCTCTTTGACGCAGTGCCCAGTCGTATCAAGGCCGTTATTACGGCCAGAGTTGCTTATTCTGTGTACTGATTTCTCAGGATCTACGCACCCAAATTTCGTGAAAATGTAATCTCATGTCAGTTTTAGTATAATATATTTCTCCAATGAATAATCGTTTATCATCTGCATATCTTCTTTTAATGGACAGTAGTGTATTTTACAGACTTTATTGTGTTTTCGTTACTTAAATAACTGATAAGAAAGAGTTTTAATATCCCATGAAGGTTCTGTAGGTAAATAACAGCCTCAAGATGTTTATGCCATGTTATGAACAAAAAATATTGCTTGTAAAGCTACCCCGTCCAAAGAGGAAAGGAAAGGAACCAGCAATCTGAAGTCGTGTGACACTTTTTAGATCTTTATGGACTTCTCAGAAGATATTACAAGAATAAATGCAATATACCGAGTAACTCCAGTTTTACGTTTTTATAAAGTAAACTGAAAACAATGATCCTGCTATGCCTTGTACATGACTTCCTTATTTTTCACTTTTATAGAACTTCTATAGCAGTGTGATGCACCCGGAATACTAACTTCACTTCAGTAAAGACTGAATATTAACATACGTGATTGCAAGTATTCTCCAAACTTCAGAAACCCGGTTCATAGTACTCTAAGTTCATCATGTACGACCATAATGTGGTGATAATTGACTTCGGAGAAATCTTCAACATGATGACATAAAAGTGTGTATGTTGTATCACCTGTCATCCTTACGAATTTCTCTCTCATCAAAAGATATCATTTTGTCTATTTTTCCAACACAGTTCTAGATTTTCTTCTTTCCTGCTTACGTTTGCATCTAACAGAATGTGTAATGATTTTGCTTTGGTGTGGAACCACAGTCATCTAAAACGTTTTGAAAGATATACCTGCCATTTGACTGTACAGAACGTTTTATTCCACAATCTAGATTTCGGTCTACGGTCATTATACTTGTAACAATAATGGCCTAAGGCCGGAATCTAGATTGTCGAATAAAACCTGTTGCACGGTCAAATGGCGTATATAGCTTGAGTAATATTGCCCCAACGAAGCGTGAGTCATACACCTTTTGTTGTTTCCTGCTTGCTACTAACATGCTTCCACAGAAAGAAGTTCCCACCTCCTGAGGCCTTGTTGAAATACATTCCACATAAACAAGGATAATAACTACAACGTAACTATGACACAGGCAACGTAAAATACGTGATAAGGGTACTCCAGACCAGTTAACGGCATTTATCATTCAGCAGGATGATGTACAAACAACAAATATGATTTTCCTACCCGTAAAGTTCGCTATGTCTTACCCCAGTAGTCACTTTACTCAGAATTTCCAAGACCGACCGGTTGCAGGTCTCATTAGAAATTAGTGGGAAGTGTGTAAAGTAGCGCAGGTTGTGTAAAGTAGCCCCAGTTGACAATACTTAAGAAATGGGATCACTGAAACTTACGGTTAGATTACAGTGTATGTCAGCATTCACTACAATTATTTTCAAGAACTTTTACATATTTGTATCAACTTTTTAAAGTAAAGCAATGCTAAGGCGCTTAGACATAGTAAGAAGATAAAAATGAGTAGACACAAGACGAAGAAGAACCAAACGAACAGTAATTCACAAAAAAGATAGTTTCTTTTCAGGTTTGAGAGGCGTGCGTATAGTGCTGCATGTCCATGACGTCCATACTTGACAGTAGCAGGTGGTGGTGCATTATGACCGAGTGTTGCTAGTTTATTTTGTTCGTTCCCTTGGATCAGCTTTCTTCACAGGATTTTATGCACTATACCGCTGCGTCTTCTTGAGGACAGAGGCCTCTCCGAGGTGGTTTACGCAGTCTGTGGTTACCTATCTTTTCTTATAATGTAAGTTCATGGGTCGCAACATTTTAAGACTATGGTTAATGGTCGCTTGTCCTTTCAAAACCTGAAGCCTCCAAAGTGTTGGGTGAAGTTCACGCACTCTTAGCGCCGTGTGACCATTATCTCTAAACTGGTGAGCAATCTCTGTCCCCCCGGATGCCCGAAAACCGGCATTGGAGTGGACAATAGCATCCATTACAACGCGAGTGTTGTGGCCGGCGACAAATCACATAAAACTCTCCCACCGTGTGGCGGGCCCCACTTACGTAACACTTATTGTTTCTGACATAGAGAGCTTTCTAGCGGCTGATTGGGTCAATTTAAGCTTTTGGGAAAATTCCGGGAAGTTTCTGATCCTGGCTGGAAGAGGGAGAACAGTTTACACGTGGCATCCGCCTCAGCTACAAGTGCCTACACGTATACAAAACGTACTGTGAGTGGTTCGTGAGCTAACGTGATTGATGCAGTCTTTTCTTCACTGTATGCTGTGTTCTGAGTAACCTGGTAAGTTCGTATGTTCGTCTCAAAAACATCAGCTACAAAATGCAATCTTTGGCAACCTGGTCTGCTTGCTCACTCAGGATTTATGGTCCTTTACAGGAAAATTAAGAGTTAGGTACCTAACAATCTGAAACAAATGCTTTTCAAATTCTACGACACTTAGGTAACTTATTTTTGCGTTCATTGTAACATAGAGAAAGCTTTTAACAATGTTGACTGTAATACTTCTTTCAAATTCTGATAAACCACAGGGAGCGAAAGGCTAATTACAATTTGTACACAAACCAGATGGCAGTTATAAGAGTAGAGGGGCACGAATGGGAAGCAGTGATTGAAAAGGGATTGAGACAGGTTTGTAGCCCATCCCCGATTTTATTAAATCTGTATATTGAGCAAGAAGTAAAGGAGACAAAAGAAAAATTCGGAGTCGGAATTAAAAACTATAGAGAAGAAATAAAACTTTCACGTTTGTTGATGACACTGTAATTCTGTCAGAGACAGAAAAGAACTTGGAAGAACAGTTGAGTGGAATGGACAGTGTCTTGAAAGGAGGTTATAAGATGAACAGCAACAAAAGCAAAACGAGGGTAACGAAATGTGTTCAAATTAAATCAGGTGAAGCTGAGTGATTATACTAGGAAATGAGACATTGACAGTAGTAGATGAGTTTCACTACTTGGGGAGTAACATAACTGATGGTGGTATAAGTAGAGAGGGTATAATATGTAGACTGGCAATGGAAAAGAAAGAGTTTATGAAAAAGAGAAATTTGTTAACATCGAGTACAGATTTAAGTGTCAGGAAGTCTTTTCCGAAAGTATTTGTATGGAGTGTAGCCATGTATGGAAGTGAAACGTGGACGATAAACAGTTTAGGTAAGAAGAGCATAGAAGCGTATGAAATGTGGTACTACAGAATAATGCTGAAGATTAGATGAGTCGATTACGTAACTAACGATAAGATAAGAGAATAAAATTTGGGAGTGGAGAAATTTGTGGCACAACTTGTCTAGAAGAAGGGATCGGTTAGTACGACATATTCTGAGGCAACAAGGAATCACCCATTTAGTACTGGAGGGAAGCGTGAAGGGTAAAAATCGTGGAGTGTGACCAAGAGATGAATCGACTGAGCAGATTCAGAAGGATATAGGTTGGAGTATACGGGGGTGGTTGTTACGATGCCTCAACGTACGTACACGGTCTCGTAAAGTTGGCACTACGAGAGAAGACTAACTACGCCGACCACAACGCTCTCTGGCCGATGCTGTGGAGCTCAGCGAGTGCCGTCTTGATTTCTGCCCATTTCATCAAGAGTAGACGGCCTGGAAACATTGCTTCTACTACCGAATGGGCTAGCTTGCTATTGATACTTTGTATTAGTTACTTTCTGTAATAGTTTGGACAGCAACGAGTATCTGTTAGCTTTGAGATCATACAGAACAGTCATCCTAACTTCGCAGGATTAGACATTGACTACTGCTTCACACCTACATGCTCATCCCAGTCAACGTTAGGGTATGCGTTTGATATATACTTGTGTTTTTGATTCTATTGAAAGTGTTAAAGTTACATGCAATACCGAAGTGCTTCGCCTCTCCTGCTCCTACTCGCTTCCTTCACTCTCATTCTATATTACAGAAGTAGTTCACAGGAGCAGACACACGCCCGCCTATCCAGGAAAAGTGGATGGGATGAATTTTTTTTCTCCTCTTACCTATGACTTTTTGTTTGGTACTGCTTTATGTTTTTTATGCTACGTCCGTGTGACTGAATGAATATGCGCCGCCAGCCTTCTCTCTAAGAAATCAATTTGTGTCAACGATGGCTTCGCGACAGGCACAGGTATCGCTGTTGGATATTGTACGGTTTCAGGCTCAGCAAATGACGCAGCTGCTTGCTGCTGTGAATGGAATTGTCACCCTACAAACTGCAGTTGCCTTGGCGCCTCCGACGCCCCTGCCTGTGCCGCATGTGACGCGTACAGCGCCGTCATTCCGTGCCTTCAATCCGGACTCTTGAAACGTCCCCTCAGAAAAATTATAAATGACTGTGCTTAAACTGACACACAATATTTTTTAGCGCAACGCAATCTGACTTTCAATAATCCCTACAAAAGAATGGCCCTGACTAAAATTAACCTATACCTTTCACAAATCACTTACTTCACAAAAATCTTCGTTACTCGAACTACTGCAAACAGCTAAATAAAAGATTCAAACTACTGAAAGCGTACTAAGCAAATGAAAGATTTTGATAGAGAACAAACAATGTATTTACCTTAATAGTGTTCAAAAGTCATTATATTAGTTCATGACATCCAGTCTTACAAATTTACTGTCTCTGATGGACACACGTCCAGATCATCCGCTCTCAAAACTCCGCCATCTCTCTCCCCACATCCACCAGTGCTGGTGGTTCACTTCTAACTGCGCAACGCTACGCGCTGTTAGTTAACATCCAGCTGCCTAACACTACAATAGCCAACAACAATGCAAACCAGCCACAGACTGCGCACAGGACAGCCAGTTATTTTCATACAGAGCGCTACGTGTCGTTACCAAATAAAAAAAAATTAAAAAAATAAGCAGCCTACTTACACTCTGAACACTGGCCAGAGTATATAGCTCAGCTTGATATCCACCTGTCCGATACAACATTCCAGGTACAGAGCGGCTTGCATTTTTCATTGTCAACGCCGGTGTTGTGTTATACCATGTGCTCATAAAATTGTTTCCCACCACCCGCCCAGAAACTAAAACTTACGCCGAACTGATAGAAGCTTTAAACGCCCACTTCCATAATAGTGTCAATGTGGTAGCTGAATGCTACAAATTTTTCCATCTCCGGCATGGTCCTCCTCAGCCAAATAAATCATGGTTAGCTGACCTTCAGGGACTAACATCTCATTGTGACTTTAATTTCTCCAGTGGACTCTATAATGCAGATTCATGATCAGGGACGCTATAGCGCAGAATGTGGCAGATAACCGCATCCGCGAGCATCTCCTAAGATTAAAAAACCCGTCTTTGCAGGACGTAGTAGACTTGCTAGAGAGACTGGATACATTAGATGTGGCTACTTTCGCGTTCAATGTGACCCCAGGTTGGTGTACTGTTAGGGAGGCATAACACATGCCCTCCTGCCGTGCCCCAGCACAGGTAGCCACGCTTCGCCGCTCGCACGCAAGTAAACAACTTTCCAACCAGGCACCCACTAAGAAACTCAAATCTTGTCCGAACTTCTTTCGTGCCGACCCAGGCTACATTTGTCCATCTTGTCATGCACAGTGTTATTCTTGCAATACGAAAGGACATTGTTTGTGTAGTAAGAGACACTCTAATTCTCAGACTGTTCCACGTTTGCGCGACTTGCGAGGGCGTCACCGCAACGGAAACCGCCGTCATCATAGCTCCCATCGTCAGCCTATGGACAGTAATGCCATGTTTTCAAAGCCTTCTGCTTCACGTGCTTCCACAGCTCTCAGTGTGCATGAACACGTTTTGCCACACGCTTCCTTCCACATTCTGCGCAATCCGAATAAACTTTTTGCGACTATGAACATTTGTGGACGTTACGTTCGCATGTAGCTGGACACTGGTGCGTTTGTCTCTTTACTCAACTGATCAACGTATGACTTGCTTGGTGCCGGCCGGAGTGGCCGTACGGTTCTAGGCGCTACAGTCTGGAGCCGCGTGACCGCTACGGTCGCAGGTTCGAATCCTGCCTCAGGCATGTCCTTAGGTTAGTTAGGTTTAAGTATTTCTAAGTTGTAGGGGAGTGATGACTTGAGATGTTGTCCCATACTGCTCAGAGCCATTTGAATCAACTTGCATGGTTCGCACCCGCTTTGTCGTTCGCATTCCACACCGACTGCGTTTACAGGACAGGAAATCTCAATGCTAGATGTGTGTAGTTTGCAAGAAACTAATAGTACAACGACGAAAACTGTTTCTTTTCATGTGCTCCACTCTAGTAATGCTCCGAACATTTGTGGCATGCATGCATTTGAACTATTTTGCCTTCCCATTCAGAAAAATGTACTTTGCGTCAACACTTGTGACCATGCACACAGCGTGGCTGCACTATGCGATGACTTTGCTGAACTCTTTCCTGATGGCCTTGGTTGTGACTCAGACTTTGCAGCGCATGTTGTAGTTAGAGGCAATACCATGCCTATTTTCCGACGCGCACGCCTGGTACAGAATGCACAGTACGATGCCGTAGCTGCTGAACTTCAGCATTTGCAAGACAGTGGCGTCATTGAACCTGTTTCTCCTTCGCCATGGGCTTCGCCTATAGTGCGTTTGAAGAAAGCAAACAGTAGTCTCTGTATTTGTGGTGACAATCCCCAGGCAATGGTAGCTACATCTCCCTTACCGCGTCCTGAAGACATTTTTGATAAGTTTGTTGCAGGAAAATTCTTTTCCATGATTGACTCGTGGGACGCGTACTTTCAAATTCCACTCGACGAACAGTCGCGGCGATGTTTTGTGATCAACACCCACCTCGGATTGTTCAAGTTTCGCCGCATTTCGTTCGGTAGTGCTTCGGTCCCTGCTATTTTTCAGTCTTGCTTGCAGCAGTTTTGTGCCACTGTACCTGGTTGCTCCAATTATCTGAACGATATTGTGGTGTCAGGTCGCTCCCATGACGAACGTCTCTGAATTAGTGTGCCTTATTTACTGTACTTTTGCAGACAGGACTCAAGTGTAACAGAGACAAGTGCAATTTTTTGCAATCTGCGAATCAGTATTCAAGACATATGATTAACAGACAGGGACTCCACCCCTCACCGTCACATCTCAGAGGGGTTAAGAACTTGCCAGGAACTTGACAGAACTTCAGTCTATGTTAGGCAAAATTACACATTACGTTCGGTTTATACCAAATGCAGCCCACATTGCCGCGCCTTTGCATCGCGTTCGGCGCAAGAAGTGTCCTTTTGTTTGGTCTTCGGAATGAGACGCTGCTTTCCACAAGCTCAAATGTGCTTTGTTGAGTGATCGCTGTTTGATTGCTTTCGATCCCTCCACACCGGTTGTTTTGGCTGTCAATGCGTCTTCTCAGGGCATCGGAGCGGTTCTCTCGCGTCGCATTATTTCTGTCGATCGCCCGAACGCTTTTGCGTCTAAATTGGTCCATACTGCCCAGAAAAACTATTCTCTAATCGAGAAAGAAACTTTAGCAATTGTATATGGAGTGACGAAGTTTCATGATTTTTTGTACGATCGCAAGATCTATTTGGTCACTGACCACAAGCCTTTGACGTCGTTGTTTCACTCGTCAAAGCCAGTTCCAGCCCGTATTTCAGAAAAGTTGCAAAGTTGGTTTTGGTTTTTAATTATGAAATTCTGTTTCGGCGTACAGCCCAGCAATGCCGATGCTTAGTCTCGTATTCCTATCGGTCCAGACGAAGTGTTTGATTCTTCCGAATTTTCATGCATGTTAATTGATTCACAATATTAGGATTTAGCCGATGGTTTTCTGGTGGATTTTCGTCGCATTGCTTCCGCAACAGCCGCCAGTGCTTCTTTGCAGATTGTTTTGCAGTATGTTCGTACTCAATGGCTTCCGTCTGTTACACAGATTAGTGATCCCCTTGTTTGCCGTTACTTTGCGCAACGTCACAAATTGCTTGTACACTATGGTGTTATTTTGTTACGAACTGACACTGATCAGTCTCGTGTGGCTGTACCTCGTTCATTGCAGTCGAAAATCCTCCGGTTTCTGCACGCTGTTCATTGGGGTATAGTGCGGATGAAGCAATTAGCGCGTCGTCACTGCACTTGGGTCGGTATTGATAACCAAATTGAGAATTTGCTTGTTAGTTGTCACTCTTGCACCGAACACCAGTCTGCTCCCCGCCAGCGCTTCTTTGCGTGGCCGAGTCCTACTCTGCCTTGGCAGCACGTTCGTATTGATTTTGTGGGTCCTTTCAGAGACACCCGCTGGTTGATAGACATGTCTTTTCGTTGTACATATGTCTTCTACCACATCTGCCAGTACTATTTGGACCTTGATGTCTATTGTTTGCATTGAGGGCTTTCCTGAAGTCATTGTCTCCGACAATAGCCCCCGATTGGCGTCCTCCGAATTAGAAGCGTTCTGTGCTGCTAATAGCATTCGCCATCTAACCTCAGCCACGTTCCATCCTCCAGTCGAACGGCGAAGCTGAATGCTTTGTGCCAGCCGCTAGTGGCCGAGAGGTTCTAGGCGCTTCAGTCTGGAACCGTGCGACCGCTACGGTCGCAGGTTCGAATCCTGACTCGGGCATGGATGTGTGTGATGTCCTTATCTAAGTTAGGTTTAAGTAGTTCTAAGTTCTAGGGGACTGATGACCTGAGGTGTTAAGTCCCATAGTGCTCAGAGCCATTTGAATGTCAACGCCTTGTGCGTACGTTTAGGTCGCAGATGAACAAGTTACGTGCCACGCACAATCGCGAGCGCGTGCTGTGGTCATTCCTTGCTTGATATCGCTCCAAGCCATGTGGCGCTTATTCCCCAGCGGAACTGCTACACGGCCGCCCACATCGTACGCTATTGCAACTGTTGTACCCGCGGCTGGACGCTCCTGCTTCTTCACCTCGTTCTGGCTTGGCGCCGCACGTTTTGGTTTTGTATCGTGTTTTCTCTGGCAGGCAGCGCTGGGAACAGGGGTGCATTCATCGCTAGCTTGGCCGCGCCTTGTTTGTAGTTTCTGGTCCCTCCGGCACTGTCAAGCGACATCGGAACCAGATCCGTTTGTGTCATCCTCGGTATTTTGCCGCTAGTTCTTTTGCAGCAGAATTGGATGCGTAGCGGCTTCCGCCCCCACAGCCCACGACCACACCGACGGTGCCTCCGCCACCCTCGCCTACGACGCGGGCGCCCCTGGCTGCCCCCCGGTCCGGCGTGCTGAGCCGGGCGGCCGCCTCTCGTCGCCGCCACGGCCCCACCTCCTGCCGACGTCACTAACGTGTTCCTCCGCGATGTCGGAGCCGATGGACGCTGATGCTGACGTCACGCCGCCGCCGCCGTCGCCCATGGAGGTTGTTGTTACGCCTCTTCGTCTAAGCAAACCCAGTGCCGGTGCTCATCCTGTGAAGGTTTTGGAAGGGGCGTTTTCCTCGCCCCCTCGCGAGCAATTCGGGGAATCAGCTGTCTGCCCCCTCAACTGCGCCGGCCCTGGGGCCCTCACCCCACCGTCGGAAGCTCTATTCCACGACGGTGCACCGTTTTAGTGGGAAGGAGTGTGGCGTCCATAGTTACGATACCACAACGTACGTACACGCTCTCGTATGTTGGCACTAGGGGAGATGACTAACTACGTCGACCACGGCGCTCTCTGGCCGATGCTGTGGAGCTCAGCGAGTGCCGTCTTGATTTCTGCCCATTTCATCAAGAGCAGACGTCCTGGAAACATCGCTTCTACTACCGAGTGGGCAAGCTTTCTATTGAGACTATGTATTAGTTACTTTCGGTTAAAGTTGGGACAGCAACGAGTATTTGTTAGCTTTGAGATTATACAGAACTGTCATCCTAACTTCACAGCATTAGACATTGACTACGGCTTCACACCTACGTGCTCATCCAAGCCAGTTATGTATGCGTTTAATATTTACTTGCGTTTTTGACTCTATTAAAAGTGTTAAAGTTACATGCAGTACCAAACTGCTTCACCTCTCCTGCTCCTACTCTCTTCCTTCACTCTCGGCCTATATTACAGAAGCAATTCAAAGGAGCAGATCAACGGGGTACAAAAGAGTAGTTACTCGGAGACAAAGAAACTTGCACAGGATAAAGTAGCATGGAGAGCTGCATCAAACCAATCTCTGGACTGAAGACTGCAAGAATAACACACAAGTGCTACCAAAGGCGCGCGGGAGTAGCCGAGCGGTTTCAGGCGCTGCAGTCATAGACTATGCGGCTGGTCCCGGCGGAGGTTCGAGTCCTCCCTCGGGCATGGGTGTGTGTGTTTGTCCTTAGGATAATTTAGGTTAAGTAGTGTGTAAGCTTAGGGACTGACGACGTTAGCATTTGAGTCCCATAAGATTTCACAAACATTTGAAAATTTCTTTTGCTACGCAAAATGAAAGATATCAGTTCATTTTGGAACACAAATCAGCTGCCTAGTAACCGTTAATGAGCATCTTTAGTGGCAACCGCTAAACAACACAGCTATCCGATGGTAGTAATTTGAAATTAAAATTACTGATCAACAAATATTGACAGTAGTGACAGATAGTGTTGTGTCTGCACGCTTTAATGTAATTCGACGACGTGAAGAATTCAGGCTCAGCACAGGAAAAGGACGTAACACTTTGGCTGATCCTGCAAGTATCAGTAGGCAGCCACAGGAGGCGTCACCAATGGCGCCCGACATGAGTTTCGAAGGCATGAAACAAATCAACAATATACAGTTTATACATCTGACTTTGTGAGTTACTTAGTGACTGTATACGAACGAAATAACGAGTCGTGTTAAGTTGTTCGTGTTACATCTTCACTGTCGTCGAGAAACTACACTTTGAGTTACAGTAAAGTGAAGGCGATAGACGTCGTGCCTGAGCGAGTCAGACTTGCAGGTGTTACAAAAGAAAAAAAACCAAGTACGTATCGAAATTGACACGGCGACGTGCCCGTAATAATCGGTAGTTAAACTTTGAATCGTAGCTCATTCTGCTTTAATTGAATATAATGTGGATGACTACTGCAAGTTTTATCGCGTTGTCGAAATGAGATTGTAGCCTAGACAGTATTTGTGTGTTGCGTATCTGTAGTTGTGTTAGTGCTGATTGGTAATAATTTGCATTAATTGACGATGTCCTATAGGTTGAAAACTAATGTAGAGGATATGAACGTAGATATGACTAAGGAGGAGACAACAGAGATGGATGATAATAGGCTACAAAACGTTTTACCTGAACAGATGAATCGGGCAGGAGAGTGGTTCCACTGTACGACCTAGCAGAATGGGTAAACCTACAAATGAAGTGGGGGTGGATGCTTTGTTTTACTTTCTAATTAAGTTTAAGGAGGGGAGGTACAAAAATGGAAATACAGGGAAAAAGGGACAAAAAGGATCGAGAATTTAAGGAGAAGATATTAAAAGCTAATCGTCGATGGGAGGTACAAGAACGAAAACGCAGGGAAGAAAGTGATCAGAAAGATCAAGAATTTATGGAGGAAATTAAACAGGCGATTAAATCACTAGAGGCTCAAAATAAGGAAAGAGACGATAGGTTGGCTAAGGAACTCGAGACACTGAAACTGGACTTAAAGTCTGCAAGTAGTAAACATGGTATCTTACAGCGATCAGTAAATAGTTTAGAGAAGCATGTGAAGGAGAGATGTAAAGAGCAGGCTACCATGTCAGACAGAATAGATGATCTATCGATCAAAGTAAAAGACTCTCAGCTAATAAGAGAAGAGTCTATTTACAACTGCTTAATGAGTCAGATGAAAAAGACTGAGGAAGAAGTATGTGAGTGGATAGAGACCAAATCAAGAGGAGGTAAGATCTCAAGTACAGCGCGATGTAGAGTTAATTAGTAAATCGATAAGACAGAAATCATCGATACCCGGAAACACTGACATCATAGAACAATTTAAAGCCGAGGTTCAGAATATTAAAGAAAAGGTAATCTAAGAAATTTTCGATTGGCTTAATCAAGTCAACAATTGATTACTGCGTACGGAATACGAGTCAACAGACCTAAAATAGCTGGCTAGACAGTCCGATCAACGCTCACCGATCAATCCAAAAATAAAGAAAACGAGGTGCAACGGCTGCCGGGAAAAATCGCTTTGCAGTAGCGAAGACTCAGATTACGGCAGTCGACATTTTGACCATCGTAGTGGAACAGTATACTTAGAATCAGGCGGTTCCATACGTTTTCAACATAGAAAAATTCTGTTCATCAGTTGGTGCTGATAAAAAAAGTTTTAAAATCTGTTTCCTAAAACCTGGAATGAGCGGACAAAATTCAATTTATAGTATCGAAAACAAGTGGTAAAGTCTAGCTGTGGGCATCTGAGGCAGCTAAGACTTGTATGTCGTGCTGCAAATTTGAAAACTTATGTATCGCGAAATATTGATCGAAGAGTAAACTAATAAGAAACGAGATTGATGCTAAAGAATTGTACAACCAGAAACAGTATTTCCAAAGTACATAAATAACACCCTATATTGGGATGAATCCATCAACCATATGAAGGTTTAAGAGTTCTGACAGGGGGTTTATCAATTCACCTACGAGAAAAACTATTTACTGTACCTGACAATAACTTACATCGGATCCTGTCAGTAGTATACTCGCTAAATGTAATCCAAGAGGAAGCTAGTAGTTCGAAAAGTCAGATATATGATGCTAATGCGTACAATATATACCGCGGTAATTGTTGCAATGATAAACATCGCAAAGTAAACTCGCGATATAATAACGATAATACGAATATTGTAAATTACCACAACAATAATCAGTGTACTGGCTATCATTCGAGGAACAGGAGGTCCAATTCACTTGATAATCAGCCGGGTAAGGCAATAAAAATAACGGTGCTATGCACAATAATAATAATAAGCATTGTGTCCAGGGACCGAATGACAGTAACAGCGGCTCAATCAACTACACACGGAATGGAAAAAGTAACGATCGTAATATGCCACCGGAGAACGGAGGATAATAACGTGAGACACGTCCAATGGGGTATCCCATCGACCGTTCCTGGACATCGTCTGCAAACGTAATAAAGGCGACAAGGCAATACAAGCCACCTCAAATGATAAATAAACTGAAAACAGATCGTGTAATAAGACTTGCGGTTCAGAACTGTGTAGTACGAGAGGCAGTTATAATGGAATGGAATAATGGCTCAAATGGCTCTGAGTACTATGTGACTTAACTTCTAAGGTCATCAGTCCCCTAGAACGTAGAACTACTCAAACCTAACTAACCTAAGGACATCACACACATCCATACCCGAGGCAGGATTCGAACCTGCAACCCTAGCGGTCGCGCGGTTTCAGACTGTAGCGCCTAGAACCGCTCGGAGGGAATAATGAAAGGACAACTGAATCGACAAACTAGAGCCAGCCTCTTTAGTCTTCCGGAATACCCCACTCATACGGTTATAGTTGGTGGGGACTTCAACCTACCCTCGGTATGCTGGCAAAAATACTTGATCAAAACCTGTGGTAGGCAGAAAACGTCTTCCGAGATTGTCCTAAATACTTTCTCCGAAAATTATTTCGAGCAGTTAGTCCACGAACCCACGCGAATTGTAAATGGTTGCGAAAACACACTTGACCTCTTAGCCACAAACAATCCAGAGCTGATAGAGAGCACCATGACTGATACAGGGATTAGTGATCACAAGGTCGTTGTAGCTAGGTTCAATACAGTTTCTTCCAAATCCATCAGAAACAAACGCAAAATAATATTATTTAAAAAAGCGGATAAAGTGTCTCTAGAAGCCTTCCTAAAAGATAATTTCCATTCCTTCCGAACTGACTATGCGAAGGTAAACGAGATGTTGCTCAAATTCAAAGATATAGTAGCAACAGCAATTGAGAGATTCATACCTCATAAATTGGTAAGAGATGGAACGGATCCCCCGTGGTACACAAAAAAGGTCCGAACGCTGTTGCAGAGGCAACGGAAAAAAGCATGAAAATTTCAGAAGAACGCGAAATCCCGAAGATGGTCAAAAATTTACAGAAGCGCGAAATTTGGCACGTACTTCGATGCGAGATGCCTTTAATAGGTTCCACAACGAAACATTGTCTCGGAATTTGGTAGAAAATCCAAAGAAATTCTGGTCGTATGTAAAGTACACAAGCGGCAAGACGCAGTCAATACCATCGCTGCGCAGTGCCGATGGTACTGTTACCGACGACTGTGCCGCTAAAGCGGAGTTATTGAAGGCAGTTTTCCGAAATTCCTTCACCAGGGAAGACGAATGGAATATTCCAGAATTTGAAACACGAACAGCTGCTAGCATGAGTTTCTTAGAAGTAGATACATTAGGGGTTGCGAAGCAACTCAAATCGCTTGATACGGGCAAGTCTTCAGGTCCAGATTGTATACCGATTAGGTTCCTTTCAGATTACGCTGATACTATAGCTCCCTACTTAGCACTCATATACAACCGCTCGCTCACCGATAGATCTGTACCTACAGATTTGAAAATTGCGCAGGTCGCACCAGTGTTCAGGAAGGGTAGTAGGAGTAATCCATTTAACTACAGACCTATATCATTGCACATACGGTTCACGTCCACGCTGTCGTGGCATGCTACCAGTGTTAAAGACTGCGATGGAGCTCCGTATGCCACCGCAAACTGGCTGACACTGACGGCGGCGGTGCACAAATGCTACGCAGCTAGCGCCATTCGACGGCCAACACCGCGGTTGCTGGTGTGTCCGCTGTGCCGTGCGTGTGATCATTGCTTGTACAGCCCTCTCGCAGTGTACGGAGCAAGTATGGTGGGGCTGACACACCGGTGTCAATGTGTTCTTTTTTCCATTCTTCCGAATGCGATAATATTTTGTTGAGCCCAACCTACATAGGTAGGACTGATCATCGAAATAAAATAAGAGAAATCAGAGCTCGAACAGAAAGGTTTAGGTGTTCGTTTTTCCCGCTCGCTGTTCGGGAGTGGAATAGTAGAGATATAGTATGATTGTGGTTCGATGAACCCTCTGCCGAGCACTTAAATGTGAATTGCAGAGTAGTCATGTAGATGTAGATGTAGAAGTGGCTGATCGTAAAGAAGAAAGCGGAAACGTCATTGGAAGTACGAGTGCTCAGATAAAACGATGGGATGGACTTTCGAGAGGAATTACTAGAAAATCCGAGTGGACGTAGAATAAAACCTATTGAAGTGGTACAAGCAATGGTCGAAGTTCTAATAAATAACGAACTTATAAATATTCTGCTCGATAATGGAGTGATTTATAGTGTGTTGAGCGTTTGCCTGTTCAAACAATGGAATAGTAAGCAAAAACTGCCTGTGTTTCCAGTTTCAAATAGTAAGCTGTCAGGTGCCTTGAGTGCTCATTCCGTTTCTGTGAAGGCTCAGGCTACACACTACACTACCTTATCCGTGCATCCGGAGCTGGGGTTGAAAAAATGCACTAATTGATCTTTTAAAACGGACTTGTACTTTAGCCAGTGACGGGCGAATTATTGTTGTGAACCTGTTGGGGAAACTGGAACTCCATGGCAGAGTCTTCCAGAGAATAAATATTAATGGTTTGGGTAATAATACATTGTATGTAAATGACAATTGTGGACTAAGTGGTTTACCAACGGACAACTCATAGGACGTTGAAAACGTTATCTAGAAAAAATAGTCGACTCTCAGTACTTAGTTGAAGTACAGCCGAATTAATTAGCTAGCTTGGAAGTCTTCGATTAGAAAGCTGATATGATCAAGGATTGTGATAGATGTCTACTTAATCAAACTTATTGGAAAGCCTCATTCCTTGGACTTCGGAGGGGTGTATGTTAAAATTAGACGTAATATATGTTAAACATATCAGGATATCATGCAGAATCGTCGACATTTGAACGTATATTTAGAGACTTTAACAGATTCATTCGCATTTATGCTGCAACGCCACAATATATGTGGATAGAGTACGTGTCACTCTTTGAAGAGACTGACGATAACATGTAGCACTCATTCACTAGGCACCAGGCATAACATACAATACGCCCGAAACTAATGGGTGGATTAAAACGTTACCGATCTTGGTTGAGTCACACAAATATACGAAGTCGTTCTTCGACGTCTGTGAATCACTAAAGCATGCTGAGGAAGGCCAAATTCGATTGTAAATTGGGCAGAACTGTGACGTGCACCTTAGGCGATAAGGTCCTATTAACTAGACACTGAAAGTCATGGGCTCTTAAGAGGTTAAACAAAAAAATAATAACATGTTTACGACGGACCTTATCCGATCATTCGCATTGCGCATAATGGAAGATATTTGTTAGCTGGTGTAGATTATGGGGGGGGGGGGGGGTGGTAAACCAAGGGATTGGAAGAAAATTAACGTATGGAACCTTTAGTCACTGTTAATGGAATTCAGAGTGAGAAGATTTGCATACGTAGTTTTGTATAAATTATAAAACATTAAAATTTATTGTTTTAATAATGTTCTGATCTTATTGGATATAAATATATTCTTCGTTTACCAGTACAGTGGTTAATGACATTGTAATTTGTTAACACTTGGTTCCGTAACTTTTGGAGTACTTCACACGTAACTGTTAGGGAACACAAGCTTTAAATTAAGAACAAGTGCGATGGGTTATTGACTTTATTTGCATATCAAATTGTCGCGGTGTTTGTTGAACAGTGAAGTGTCAATTATATCAATAGAGGTGTGCCCGGGACTGAATAGGACAGCATCTCGGCATAACCTGCTGAAATAAAAGGGATTTGAGCATTAAGAATATCTTTTTTTTAATTTGTGGTAGGGACTAAGGGACCAAACTGTGGAGTTCGTTGGTCCTTAGAGCATTAAGAATAACTGTGAAACAATGAAACATCGCATGTGCGAAGACTTAGTGTATAACACCAGTGGGAAATTGCATGCTGCGAACTATCAGAGAGGCTAAAGAGACTGCATAGATTAGTGAACAAGAATATTGATTGCTGGTAATAAAGTTTAATGAGTGACATTAATGGAAATCATGTTCATACGTCGTGATTATATATCATGTCTATATGTGTTCTTTATGTTCTACATTCATCAATCCGGAGCTTGCGTGGAGCCATCTTTCCAGTCGCTGAGGTCGTAGCCCAAACAATCTGAGGGATTGCTGCTGTTAACTAATGGGGTGAGTCATCTTTTGGATGTGCGGCTCTAGAAATTGTAATAGGAGCTACGAAGCACCGGATGACGTCGGCGGAGGGCGACGACGTCGGGAGTTCGTTCGCCTTGCAAATTTACAGGCGACGACAGAACGAGAAAACAAGAAACGTTGGTCTGGAGTTCACCACTCGAAGACGTTATATAAGAATCTAACTGTCCGTTGACGTCAACCGAAAATTTGATCGTCGATTTAGTCAAGAACATCACAAAGGTCTGCAAGCAGCATCGGTATAAATCAGATGAAGGCGTTGAAGAGAAAGGAGTCCCTACCGCAGGAGGTCTGCAGCTGTAGTCAATCCGAAGAACGCATTACGAAGCTTAACATTAGAGACGCGGAATCAGTGAATGGAAACTGAAGAGCACGAAAAATCTAAAATCAAACACCGTATGGAGTAATCATCAAAGAAGCTATGCGATGTGTCGGCCAAGAAGATCCACTGTTACGATGGGCATGTAGCAGACTATAAGAAAAGACAAAATTGATCAAATAACGGAAATGTTGTGCTGCTTAGCCACTGAAGAGGTGGCACAACATACACAGTCATACAGAATGAGATTTTCACTCTGCAGCGGAGTGTGCGTTGATATGAAACTTCCCGGCAGATTAAAACTGTGTGCCGCACCGACAGTCGAACTCTCGACCTTTACCTTTCACGGGCAAGTCCTCTACTCCCTATGTAGGTCGGTGTCAACAAAATATTTTCTCATCCGAAGGAGAAAGTTGGTGATTGGAATTTCGTGAGAAGATTCCGTCGCAATGAAAAACGCCTTTCTTTGAACGATGTCCAGCCCAAATCCTGTATCATTTCTGTGACACTCTCTCTCATATTTCGCGATAATACAAAACGTGCTGCCGTTCTTTGAACGTTTTCGATGTACTCCGTCACTCCCATCCGGTAAGGATACCACACCGATATTCTAAAAGAGGACGGACAAGTGTGGTGTAGGCAGTCTCTCTGGTAGATCTGTTACATTTTGGAAGTGTCCTGCCAATAAAACGCAGTCTTTTGTTAGCCTTCCCCACAACATTTTCTATGTGTTCCTTCCATCTTATGTTGTTAATAATTGTAATTCCTAGATATTTAGTTTAATTTACTTCCTTTAGATTCCAATGATTTATTTTCTAACCCAAGTTTAACGAATTCCTTTCAGCACTCATGTAGATGTCCTCACACTTTTGTTACTTAGGGTCAACTGCCAATTTTCGCACCATTCACATATTCTTTCTAAATCGTTTTTCAATTTGGTTTGATATTTTTATGACGTTATTAGGCGATAAACGATAGCGTCATCTGCAAACAACCTACGACGGCTGCTCATATTGTCTCCCAAATTGTTTATATAGAGAAGGAACAGCAAAAGGCCTATGATACTACCTTCAGGAACGCCAGAAATCACTTCGGTTTTACTCCTTGGCTTTCAGTCATTTACTACGAATTGTGACCGCTTTGACAGGAAATCACAAATCCAGTCACATAAGTGAGACTATATTCCATAAGCACGCAATTTCACTACAGGCCGCTTGTGTGGCACAGAATCCAAAGATTTCCGGAAATCCAGAAATACGGAATCGATCTCAAATGCCTTGTCAATAGCGCTCAACACTTAATGCGAATGAAGAGCTAGTTGTGTTTCAGAAGAACGATGTTTTCTAATCCCATGTTGACTGTTTGTCAATAGACCATTTTCTTAGAGGTAATTCATAATGTTCGAACACAATATATTTTCCAAAATCCTGACGCATATGGACATTAATGATATGGGCCTGTAGTTAAGAGGATTACACCTACTAACGTCCTTGAATATTGGTGTGACCTGTGCAACTTTCCAGTCTTTGGGTAAGGATGTTTCGTCGAGCGAAAGGTTGTATATCAGTGTTAAGTATGGAGTTAATCCATCAGCATACTCTGAAAGAAACATAATTGGTATACAGTCTGTACCAGAAGCCTTGTTTTTATTGAGTGATATAAGTTGCTTCACTATTCCGAGCTTATTTACTTCTACGTTACTCATGTTGCCAGATGTTCTTGATTTGACTTCTGGAATATTTAATTCTTCTTTTATGAAGGCATTTCGGAAGCTTGTTTTTAGTAACTCTGCTTTGGTAGCACTGTCTTCGATAGTATCTCCATTGCTCTGCGCAGAGGAGCCATTAATTGTTTCTTGCTACTAACATACTTCACATACGACCAGAATCTCTTTGGATTTTCTGTCAGATTTCGAGACAAAGTTTCGTTGTGGAAACTGTTATAAGTACCTCGCACTGAAGTCTGCGCTAATTTTCGAGTTTCTGTAAGAGATCGCCACTGTTAGGGATTTGGCGTCTGTTTAAATTTGACATGTTTATTTCGTTGTTTCTGCAACAGTGTCCTCACCCGTTTTGTGTAACAAGGACGATCAGCTTCGTCGTTTGTTAGTTTATTTGGTATAAATGTCTCAACTGTTGACGATACTATTTCTTTGAATTCAACCCACATCTGGTCTACACTTATGTTACTACTTTGGAGGGAGTAGAGATTGTCTCTCAGGAAGGCGTCAAGTGAATTTTTATCTGCTTTTTTGAGTAGGTATGCTCTTCGTTTATTTTTGGAGGATCTGCGGGTAACAATATTCAGTCTTGCTACGACAACCCTGTGTTCACTAAACCCTGCATCCGTTTCAGTGCTCGTTATTAACTCTGGATTATTTGTTGCTAAGATGTCAAGTGTGTTTTCACAACCGTTTACTATTCGCGTGGGCTCATGAACTAACTGCTCTTGACAATTTTCGGAGAATGCGTTTGGTACAATTTCAGACGAAGATTCATGCGTACCTCAGGAATTAAACATGTATTTCCGCCAATATACCGAGGGTAAATTAAACTCACCAACAACTATAACTGTATAAGTCGGGTACATGTTTGAAATCAAAGTTTTCTTTAAACTTTTCAGCAACTGTATCATCATAGTTGGGAAGTCTGTAAAAGGATCCAATTATTATTTTATTCCGGTTGCCAACAATGACCTCTGCCCATACTAACTCAAAGGAACTATCTACTTCAATTTCTCGACAACTAACTCAAACAGCAACAAACACCCCACCGCCCACCGTATTTAGCCTATCCTTTCGGAAGACTGTCAGGGTCTTCGCAAAAATTTCAGCTGAGCTTGCATCTTGCTTTACCCAAAAATCAATGCCTATAACGATTTGGTCATCAGTGCTTTCTATTAGCTCTTGGAGCTCTCGTACTTTCCCAACACAGCTACGTTATTTGACAACTGTTATACCGATGGTTCCTGTATCTACGTTTCTCCTGTGTTGGGACTGCACCCATAGTGACTGAAGCCTTTCTTGTGTTTTCCCGAGCCCCTCTAACCTAAAAACCGCGAAGTCCACGCCACAAAGCTGCCTCCCGCGTATAGTGAATATCTGACCTATTCACCGTAACCTGAAACCCAACCACCCTATGGCGCAAGTCGAGGAATCTGCAGCCTACACGGTCGCAAAACCTTCTGAGCCTCTGATTCAGACCCGCCACTCGGCTCTGTACCAGAGGTCCGCGATCGGTCCTGTCGACAAAGCTGCAAATTGTCAGCTTTGCTTTCATCTTGCAAGCGAGATTAGCAGCCTTTACCACTTCTGTTAGCCGCTCGAAACCAGAGAGAATCTCTTCCGATCCAAAGTGACACACAACATTGGTACCGACGTGAGCCACCACCAGCTATTGGCTGCACACTGTCCTCTTCATGGCATCCAGGAGGACCCGATCCACATCTGGAATGACTCCACTCGGTATACACTCGGAGTGCACATTGGTTTTGTTTCCCTTCTTGGGACATGTCCCTAAGGGGCCTCATAACGCCCCTAACGTTGGACGTCCCAACTATCTATAATTCCACCCTCTCTGATTGTCCGGATTTTGCAGGCTGAGAAGTTTACTATGAAACAGGACAGGCGTCAACACCAATTGTTATGGTTGGCAGGAGAGCCAACACCGTGTTACTAGAGGAGGCCGAAAGGCACGCCTTTTAGCTCACGCAGGCTGGCGTGAGGTATGGAACAGGACAAGGAAATTAGACTTTAGTAAAATGTACGTAGCTGGTGGAATACTTAACTTTAATCCATTAATGATTAACGTCGGTCTTGACGGTACATGATTTACAATATCAATAATAACTGATAGTGGCGCCTTGCTAGGTCGTAGCAAATGACGTAGCTGAAGGCTATGCTAAACTATCTTCTCGGCAAATGAGAACGCAAGTAGGCAGTGAACCATCGCTAGCAAAGTCGGCTGTACAACTGGGGCGAGTGCTAGGAAGTCTCGCTAGACCTGCTGTGTGGCGGCGCTCGGTCTGCAATCACTGATAGTGGCGGCACTCGGGTCCGGCGTATTCTACCGGACCGCGGCCGATATAAAGGCTACGACCTAGCAAGTGTGGTGTCTGGCGGTGACACCACACCAACAGTGGTGCTCATCCACTGCAGTATCCAGCCGTCTAACCGAAGCCATCACAGCCTGAAGCTGAGAGCATAGTGTCACCAACTCGGCTCGCATCCGCACTCAACCATAGCAGTCCCTGTCCGTACTAAAGACCCTGGAAAACTGAACTTTACAGATAAATGGACTATCGACACGTGCTGGCCAACTCTAATGTAGACCCTGACGAAAACGTACGCAATGTGTTTAATAAATTAAGTAAATGCGCAGAAATCCGAAAACCTAACTACCGAAGCACTCAGGTGAAACTAGGTAATTCGCCCCTGATTAGGAACTTGTAATATGTCAAAAAATCGGTTTACTTTCCAACCCAATCGGGAATAGTAAATTAAGATGCAGAAATTCAAGAAACTAAACTATTAAAGCACACAGATGACACAGTAAAATTCATTCCTGGTTAGGAACTGGTAAATGACACAAAAGCGGTTACTTCCCTGTTGCTGCGTCTGTCTCGGTCGGCTACTGCAGCCTGACTGACTGGCTTACTAACGCCGGCAAGCGGTCACTAGCTTTCAAAACGAACAAACAAACAAACGACTATCGACGTGAGCTGAGGAAATCTACTGTATACCCTGACGAAAACACAGAAACTCTGTATAATGAATTAGACTAATACGCAGAGATACATAAATCGAACTTCTGAGGTAAACTAATTTTTTATCCCCAGTTTGGGAACATGTAATATGTGACAGGTTTTACAGGGATATCAGTAGTTCCGATGGAATGTTGTCTATTCCTCGGGCCTTGTTTCGACTAACAGTAGGTCTGCCAAATTCTTCACGTAGTATCATAACTCCCATTTCATCTTCATCTACGTCCTTTTTCATTTCCATAATATTGCTCTCAAGTACATTGCCCTTGTATAGACCGTCTACATATTCCTTCCACCTTTCGGCTTTCTCTTCTTTGCTTAGAACTAGGTTACCATCTGAGATCTTGATATTTCACCATAGGTCTCCCTAATTTTCCTGTAGGCAGTATATACCTTTACCCTAGTGATATATGCGTCTGTATTATTACATTCCTTCTCTAGTCTTCCCTGATAAGCCATTTTCCACTTATTGTCGATGTCATTTTTGAGACGTTTCTGTTCCTTTTTATCTACTTCATTTACTGCATTTTTGTATTTTCTCCTTTCATCAATTAAGTTCAATATATCTTCTGTTACCCAAGGATTTCTACTACCTTCGTCTTTACACCCACTTGATCCTCTGCTGTTTTCTCTATTTCACCTCTCAAAGCTACCCATTCTTCATGTACCGTATTTCTTTCCCTCGTTCTTGTCAATCGTTCCCTAATGCTCTCTCTGAAACTCTCTATAACCTCTGGTTCTTTCACCTTATTCAGACCCCATTTACTTAAATTCCCACCCTTTTGCTGTTTCTTCAGTTTTAATCTACAGTTCATAACCAATAGATTGTGGTCAGTGTCAACATCTGCCCCCGGAAATTTCTTACAATTTAAAACATGGCTCCTACATCTCCGTCTTACCACTTATATAATCTATCTGAAACCTTCCATTGTCTGCAGGACTCTTCCACGTAAACAACCTACCTTCATGATTCTTAAGCCAACTGGTAGCTATGATTAAGTTATGCTCTGTCCAACTTCTACCAAGTAGTTTCATCTTTCATTCCTTCCTCCCAGTCCAAATTCACTCACAACTTTTCCTTCTCTTCCTTTTCCTACTATCGAATTCGAGTCCACCATGACAAATTAAATTTTCGTCTCTCTTAACTACCTGGATAATTTCTTTTATCTCATCATACATTTCTTCAATCTCTTCGTAATCAGCGGAGCTAGTTGACATACACTCCTGGAAATTGAAATACGAACACCGTGAATTCATTGTCCCAGGAAGGGGAAACTTTATTGACACATTCCTGGGGTCAGATACATCACATGATCACACTGACAGAACCACAGGCACATAGACACAGGCAACAGAACATGCACAATGTCGGCACTAGTACAGTGTATATCTACCTTTCGCAGCAATGCAGGCTGCTATTCTCCCATGGAGACGATAATAGAGAAGCTGGATGTAGTCCTGTGTAACGGCTTGCCATGCCATTTCCACCTGGCGCCTCAGTTGGACCAGCGTTCGTGCTGGACGTGCAGACCGCGTGAGACGACGCTTGATCCAGTCCCAAACTTGCTCAAAGGGGGACAGATCCGGAGATCTTGCTGGCCTTCCTGCACCTTCTAGAGCACGTTGGGTGGCACGGGATACATGCGGACGTGCATTGTCCTGTTGGAACAGCAAGTTCCCTTGCCGGTCTAGGAATGGTAGAACGATGGGTTCGATGACGGTTTGGATGTATCGTGCACTATTCAGTGTCCCCTCGACGATCACCAGAGGTGTACGGCTAGTGTAGGAGAACGCTCCCCACACCATGATGCCGGGTGTTGGCCCGGTGTGCCTCGGTCGTATGCAGTCCTGATTGTGGCGCTCACCTGCACGGCGCCAAACACGCATACGACCATCATTGGCACCAAGGCAGAAGCGACTCTCATCGCTGAAGACGACACGTCTCCATTCGTCCCTCCATTCACGCCTTTCGCGACACCACTCGAGGCGGGCTGCACGATGTTGGGGCGTGAGCGGAAGACGGCCTAACGGTGTGCGGGACCGTAGCCCAGCTTCATGGAGACGGTTGCGAATGGTCCTCGCCGATACCCCAGGAGCAACAGTGTCCCTAATTTGCTGGGAAGTGGCGGTGCGGTCCCCTACGGCACTGCGTAGGATCCTACGGTCTTGGCGTGCATCCGTGCGTCGCTGCGGTCCGGTCCCAGGTCGACGGGCACGTGCACCTTCCGCTGACCACTGGCGACAACATCGATGTACTGTGGAGACCTCACGCCCCACGTGTTGAGCAATTCGGCGGTACGTCCACCCGGCCTCCCGCATGCCCACTATACGCCCTCGCTCAAAGTCCGTCAACTGCACATACGGTTCACGTCCACGCTGTCGCGGCATGCTACCAGTGTTAAAGACTGCGATGGAGCTCCGTATGCCACGGCAAACTGGATGACACTGACGGCGGCGGTGCACAAATGATGCGCAGCTAGCCCCATTCGACGGCCAACACCGCGGTTGCTGGTGTGTCCGCTGTGCCGTGCGTGTGATCATTGCTTGTACAGCCCTCTCGCAGTGTCCGGAGCAAGTATGGTGGGTCTGACACACCGGTGACAATGTGTTCTTTTTTCCATTTCCAGGAGTGTATAAACTTGTAGTACTGTTTTAGGCGTGAGCTTCGAGTCTATCTTGGAAACAATAATGTGTTCACTATGTTGTTAGTAGTAGCTTACTCGTGCTCCTACTTTTTATTCATTATTAAACCTACTCCTGCATGACTCCTATTTGATTTTGTATTTATAACCCTGTATTCACCTGACCAGAAATCTTGTTCCTCCTGTCACCGAACTTCACTGATTCCCACTATATCTAACTTACCCTATCCATTTCCCTTTTTAAATTTTCTAACCTACCTACCCGATTAAGGGATATGCCCGGAGATCCGAATGGGGGACTATTTTACTTCCGTAATATTTTATCCAAGAGGACACCATCATCATTTAAACAGACAGTAAAGCTGCATGCCCTCGGGAAAAATTACGGCTGTAGTTTCCTCTTGCTTTCAGCCGTTCTTAGTATCAGCACTCAAGGCATTTTGGTTAATGTTACAAGGCCAGATCAGTCTATCATCCGGACTACTGCCCCTTCAACAACTGAAAAGTCTGCTGACTCTCTTCAGGAGCTACACATTTGTCTGGCCTCTCAACAGATACCCCTCCGTTGTGGTGGCACCTACGGTACGGCTATCTGTGTCACTGAGGCACGCAAGCCTCTTCACCATCGTCAAGGTCCATCATGGTTCATTGGGGGGGGGGGGGGGGATCAGCATGCCTACGGACTTGAAAATCACTGTGGTCCGTTTTACGTATTACACACAAAGTCAAATATAATATAAAATTTTAAATATACTGCTTCAAGGTTGTCTTCGTTACAGAAAGTCTCTGGTATGGCAAATACCGTTTATATTGTACGTACATGAACCTACAGCGTGTATCCAGAAATTGTTTCCCTGAATTTTATTTCATGTCTCTCTTGCATTCGCAATTTATTTCAAAATGAAGTCTTGTATAGACATATGTGCAGTCCAGAACCTTACTGAATATTGAAAATAGTAATTCCGAGAAAGGGAACAATTAAATATCGACTGATTCACGATTGAATATGATACACAATTTATGAACCAATTTATTATACATAAAATAATATTCATGTGCAATCTCGGATTAAAAATGTCATTAGAGGAATCTCATAAATTACTACTGCTGAAGTTTTTGGCAGGCAATTAAATTAGAATTTTTATGTTTTCAAACAAATGCGAATGCATAGTCGTATGCGATTTTGATGATGCCTTGTTTCACTCTTAATACATAGGGGATAGTGCGTCCATAGTGCCCTGTTGTGACATTTCCTTGTAACTGTTATATAGAGAACTGAGTTTCATTAATGTAGAGTCATTCTCTATACTGAAATGCCTGCATACCTACGTCGTCAGTGCAACCGCTCTTGCAAATTTACATTGTTTTTTTTTTTTTATAGGAACCAGAGTATACAATTTTCATTTATGTATTGATAGTCTCCTGATAAGTGGACAGACACGTAGGAATCTGTTTCATTTAATTAACATATTGTAAATGTTCACAGACGGTAATAATATTATGTTCAGGTACGGCCGGAGTCTGGAACAGTCTGGAACCACGCGGCCGCTACGGTCGCAGGTTCGAATCCTGCCTCGGGCAGGGATGTGTGTTTTGTCCTTAGGTTAGTTAGGTTTAAGTAGTTCTAAGTTCTAGGGGACTGATGACCACAGATGTTAAGTCCCATAGTGCTCAGAGCCTCTGAACCATTTTGTTCAGGTATAAACAATCTTTGCGAGTGCAGGAGACACTTTTAACGTATCTCATTATTTCATTTCTTTGCTCTCACGTCTCTTATACATTTACCATTTACACTCTCGAAATTAAATCAAATTGTGTTCTGTACATGTAGCCACAGATTATGAAACATTTTGCGTTAATTAAGCAGATAATAGGAAATCGTTATTTAAAATGTAACATTCACAATTTGGAGCATTTTTATAACGCTTAACCAAATGCAGAATGGTAGTCGAACAGATCGAATATCCGGCTTCAAATTATTTCCATTAGCTCTTTTTTTAACACCTTGTGCCAAAAGAGTTTACTGAATCCGAACATAGGAACGTCTTTCCTAGTTTCCGAAGTAAAATTTTTGTCACAAAGAAAAGTACGTTTTATTAGGTGTTTTTAAACGTATGATATATTTATTCGTACGTTATATTTTTTAAAAGACTCCCTCTTTAGTAACATTATTTGTTTGTTATCGAGCATATCGTTAACTTCATCAATACTGAGCCACAATCGCTTGATAGCGTTACGTAACTTCACTGAGGATAATGAGAACAAAGGCTCATTGCTTTTCTGGAAAGCATACTACATGCATAAGAAATGAAAACAATAGATCTTACACTCACTGAGTGTTCATCGACCAATATAACATACGGTAGTATGAAAACATGAGATCGTGTACCGTCTTCCTGACTGTTAATCTACATTTATATGTGCTGCGATACGATAACTTGATCACCTACATCACATGTAGTAGAGTGGCCTCTGGTATCTACAGCATATGAATCCTTCCCAAGGTAGAAGCATATACTCCTGGAAAGATGTTACTCAATTGTTATTCAGGCTTCAGCAAAATGACCTCCCGTACTTCAAAGCGTTGTTGGAAATAAACAGAGAAAGATATAGAAAAAATACTTTGATTTGCGAAAAACAAATACTTTGCCCTTTTACATTAGTTGGTTTTAAAAATTATGTCTGGTAAATGGCGCCCTTGATTGTTGACACACTGACGAAACATTGCCGGCCGCCGTGGTCTCGCGGTTCTAGGCGCGCAGTCCGGAACCGTGCGACTGCTACCGTCGCAGGTTCGAATCCTGCCTCGGACATGGATGTGTTTAAGTATTTCTACGTTCTAGGGGACTGATGACCACAGCAGTTGAGTCCCATAGTGCTCAGAGCCATTTCAACTATTTGACGAAACATTTCCCGGGAGTTATTCACAGATCGTGTCATTTCCGGTGGACTGGCAGCCTCGTCCTGGGAAATTGTCTCCAGGGCTGTGGGTCATTTTTGTGCGCTTGAGCTTTAAGTGGTCCCAAAGGAAAAAAAATCTCAGGGTGATAAATCGGGTGACCTTATAGGACAAGCAATATCTCTTCGCGAACAGAGAAGTAGCTAAACAACTCTCTCATAATTTCTACAGAACGCTGAGAAGTGTGAATATGGTTCCGTATTGGCAGAACCAGACTTCTCTCTCTTCATGGTCCCTAAACAAAATGATTTAACTTAGCACTCTACTATGTGACAGTAGCAATTTCAATTAAACGTTAAGTTAAGCAATCTTCTTCGAAAAACGTTTATAACCTAGCTCGGATAGGTTTTCCCTCATTACCAGAATCACGCAGCCCAAGTTCTAATAGAAAGAGAAATTCTCGCTGAATAGTAACCACAGAACCGCCATTACGAATATACTCCTCCGCAGCAAACGCTCGATGTTCACCTAATAAAGCCATTGCATCTGCTGGAAAGGCTGCGCACAGCGCTATACATCGAAACTTCCTCCACATTAGTAACCCTACCACTATTCACACACAGGCCTTTTTGCTGGGCCCTGTATATTTATTACATTATTACATATCTAAATGGAAGGAAACTTTCAATATCCTTGAGAGTTGTAGCAAAATGATAAAATGGTCTAAATAGTTTTTCCAGTCACAGCCCACGATGTCATAAGCTATTCAAACTCGGAGTTGTTAAGGACTGGAAATTTGAATATTTTATCATTCTTATCAAACCAAAGTTCGATGTTTCCTACTTCGTGAATAAAAGTGTTACTGTGTCAACGTTGTTAGCGCTCTCGGTCAATAAACCGTCATCCGGCAACACGCAGGGCAGCGGCTACCTGGGATTCCATGTAATACCGTATGTTATCACCACAGGCCGAGCAGAGGTCTAAGGAAACGAATGTCCCTGTTGCCTTGTTATCACCACAGGCCGAGCAGAGGTCTAAGGAAACGAATGTCACTGTTGCCTTTTGTTTCAGAGCAACCCAAGGCCTCACTCAACACCGTAATAGAAACCTCAGAGCCATTACAGCTGTAACTAGAGAAACTGGATTGCTTGATTTCCATGGTGTTGTTCATACATGTAAATTTCCGAGTCAGCGATGAGTTTACATTTCTTCACCGTTTACTGATACAGCCTCTCTGGTGCCTTGGCCTTTTATAAAGCCAAACTGATCATAATCTAACAGATCTTCAATTTTCTCCTCCATTCCCCTGTATATTATCCTTGTTGGTTAGTTGGTTGGTTGATGTGAGGTAGGAGACCAGACAGTGAGGTCATCGGTCGCATCGGATTAGGGAAGGATGGAAGGCAGTCGGCTGTGCCCTTTCAAAGGAACTGACCCCACATTTGCCTGGAACGATTTAGGGAAATTACGGGAAACCTAAATCACGATGGCTTCACGCGGGTTTCTACCGTCGTCCTCCCAAATGCGAGTTAAGGTGCTAACCAGGAGAGCGCCATCTCACTCGGTGTTATTCTTGTCAGCAAGTAGAATGCATGAGCTGTAAATCTGAATATGTGATTGTTCTCGCAGTTATCTACCCTTTCTACCTTCAGAGTTGTGTGCATGATATTCCGTAAGACTGACGGTATGTCGCTAATATCCTAGATTCTACACACCGACTTGAATATTCGTCGTTTTGTCACTTCCCCCAACGATTTTAGAATTTCTAGTGCATGTTGACTGTTCCATATGCTTTATTTTATTTCAAGTCTTACAGAGCTTTTTAAATTATGACTGTTATATTGGATCCCCTATCTCTTCCATACCGTCTCCAATTTCTTCTTCTATCACGTCATCAGACAAGTCCCATCTCCCCTCACAGAGGCCTTCAATGTACTATTTCTACTTATCTGTTCTCTCCTCAGCGTTCAGGAAAAGCATTCCCATTGCACTCTTTATATTGTCATCCTTGCTTTAAATATATCCGAAGGTTATTTTGACTTTTCTAAATTCTGCATCAGTCGTTTCAGAAATCATTTCTTTTTCTATTTATTCACACTTTTCCTGTGGTCATTTCACCTTAGATTCCCTGCGTTTTGTATTCCTGAATTTTAGTAATGGTTTTTCGTCCTGCAATTGAAGTATTTTACCTTTCTTGTAGCTATATTTGTCTATCCAACACCCGTGATCGATCTTTTTGGAGACTGCTTCTCTCCAGATGAACTGCCTACTATGGTATTCCTTATCGCAGTGTCCTCGGAGTCATCCGAGGTGAAATGCTTCCACAATGTTTTCTCTGTTTACACGCCGCGTCATTTCGAATAAAACGCTCGAGCTTTCAACATCGATCACCAGCGATTTCAATTCCTGATGACGACGGTGGAGGCAGCTGTCGAAAACTCGAGTGTTTGATTCGAAATAACGCGACTTGTAAACCGAGAATATTTTATTGGTCCTTATCGTAGTATCCACATCTTCAGCAAACCTCAAATGCGTCTCATCATTACTCAGATATTTAGTATTCCCTCGCCTCTTCGGTACGATTTCTTTGAACTTCAGTTCATTCGTTGCCATTAGTAAATCGTGATCTGAAATCTTATTTTCTCTTGTATAAGTCGTATATTCAAGTATATGATTTCACAATATCTGTCTGGCCGTAATGTAATCCATCTGTAATCTTCCCGTGTCTCTCGGCCTATTCCAGATATACCTTACCCTCTCGTGATTTTTGAACAGGATCTTTCTCAACTACTACCCGACATTTACTGCAGAACTTTGTTAGTCTTGCTCCTTTCTTCATCCTCATGTAGCCCATATCCTCCCATAACTCTTCCTTCTACTTCTTTCCATACAATTGTATCCCAGTCCCCAGTGATTATTAGGTTTTCATCTCCATTTAGGTATTGAATTACCCTTTCAATATCTTCGCTCTATGTAACTTTATTTACAACTACAACTACGTGATTGCTCTGCAATTCACAATCAAGTGTCTGGCAGAGGGTTCATCGAACCACCTACAAGGTATTTCCGCACCGTCTCACTCTCGAACAGCGCGCGGGAAAAGCGAACACTTAAATCTTTATGGGTGAGGCTGATTTATTTTATTATGAAGGTCATTTCTCCCTAAGTAGGTGGTTGCCGACCAAATATTTCTGGAATCAGAGGAGAAAGTTGGTGTTAGAAACTTCACGAGAAGATTTTCCCGCAACGAAAACGTCTTCTTTTAGCAATTGCCTCTCCAAATCCGTGGCACTCTCTCTCTCTTAGTTCGCTGTAGTACAAAACGAGCTGCCCTTCTTTAAACTTTTTCGATCTCTTCCGTCAGTCCCATCTGAAGCGGATCCCACACCGCACACTAGTATTCCCCACACTAGTATTCCAGAAGAGGGCGGACAAACGTGCTCTAAGCAGTCTCTTTAGGAGACCTTTCGCACATTTTAAGTGTTCTGCCAGTTAATCTCTGTCTTTGTTTGGAATTTTGCACAGCATTGTTGATGTGATCGTTCCAATTTAAGATACTCGTAGTTGTAATCTCTAAGTATTTAGCTGAATTTACAGCCTTTAGAGTTGTGTGCTTTATCGCGTAACCGAAATTTGGCCGATTTCGTTTATTATTCATATGGATGACTACGCACTTTCATTATCTAGAGGCAATTGCCACTTTTAGGACCATATAAATATCTTGTCTAAACCTTTAAGCAAATGAATTTAATAATGATGGTATGTCCTGAAAACAATCTAACAGGTCTACTCAGGTCGTGGCCTATGTTGTTTATGTAGATCAGGAACGGCAGAGGGCGTCTAACGCCAGACATGACATTCGTTTCACTCGGTAACTCCATAAGAACTTAATTTTATTAGAAGTCACCTCTGAGGAAGGGTGTCAGGAGCCTACTGCAAATTTAAAATTATGGAATCAATTTGAAATCCCCTGTCGATTGCACTCATTACTTCATAAGAATAAAGGTATTTTCAGAATCCGTGCTGACTATTTGTCCATGATTCTTTCTCTCGGGATGATTCATTATGCTTGAACACAATCCTACTGCGCTTAGACGTTAGTGGTTTGACTCTCCAATTCGGTGGATTACTATCTCCTTCCTTTCGCATTGGTGTTACTTGTGCAACTTTCCAGTCCTTAGGGACGACGGACTGTGTATGATTGCTAAGTATGGAGCTATTGTAACAGCATACTCTGAAAGCAACGGGGCTGCTATTCAATCTTGAATGCACGCCAAGCATTTATTAAGTGATTTAAGCTGCATCGCTACACCGATGATATCTACGCCTCAGTAACGCATGTTGACAGTTGATACAGATTGGTATTCTGGAATATTTACTAAGTCTTCTTCGATGAAGCAGCTTCGGAAAGGTCCCGCATGAGGTTCAAGCCCTTTCTTCGGGCATGGGTCTGTGTGTTTGTCCTTAGGATAATTTAGGTTACGTAGTGTGTAAGCTTAGGGACTGATGATCTTAGCAGTTAAGTCCCATACGATTTTACACACATTTGAGCATTTGAGTTTCGGGTAACCGTGTTTAGTAAATCTGCTGTAGTGGCATTTTCATCAACGATATCACCATTTTTATCGCGTCTTCCCGCCGGCGTATTTTTCATATGATCATAGTCTCTTTGGGCTTTTTGGCAGATTTAGTGTTAGAGTTTCGTTGTGGAAACTGTTAAGTGCAGCTAACATTGACGTTCGAGCTAAATTTCGAGCTTCTGTAAGACTTTGCGAATTTTGGGGATTAAGTCGTCACACTTGGTATTTACGTTTATTTCCTTCCAAATACCTTGCACTCCTTATTTTCCCCCACCTCGTCCCCCCATCCGTTTAATCCGCTCTGAGTGACGCAGTTTTAATGTTATGAGTCACCAGCCTGTCTAGGTATAATGGTGAGTCTAGATGAACGAAGGAACCTGAGGTTAATGTGTAAAATAACTTCCAAACAAGCTCTTGTCTGTGATATACATGGATTTCTAAACTGGTAAACCAGCGAAGAGAGAATGTACACCATGTATTTTTCATGCGTTTGTTCACAGTCTTATGAAACTTCTGAGATATCTTCGTCGTATATGAATTTTAAAATGGTTTATCCACAAAATGCATTATTGCAGGTTCAGTCGTTTACAGCTGAACACAAAAGCAATATAACATATATGCTTTGCACATTTGATGAAGCACAAAATTTTGGGTACACCTCCTGGATATGTAAAACACACTATTGCAGTTTCGGTTGTTAGGTCATTTTCAGCACTATTCAAAAATTTTGTATGGTATACCCTGACGGAAAAGTTACAATAACAAAAGTGATTCAGACTAATGAAATTTTGGAGATACATTTGTCTAGGAAACATATTTAAGAGATTATGATTGCAAGATCACGAGTTAACGTAAGCATGAAATAAATCTGAAATGCCGGTACATTAAACATAGGTGAAACCGGTGGAATGCTGACTGCAGGCATACAAAGGTGCATGAATTCTGTCGTACAGTTACCGCATATCAGTTTGTTGGTTCGAGCGCCAGGCCTGTAGTACTTGGTCGGTCAGTGCAGGGACTGTTAATGCTGTTCGGGGATGACCTTAGAGTTGTCGAACGATGATACAGGTATGTGATATGTGCTCGATTGGAGACCGATCTGATGTTCGAGAAGGCAAAAGGAACTTGTCGACATATGAAGGGCATGTTGGGTTACAGCCGGCCTGTGTAGCCGAGCGGTTCTAGGCCCTTCAGTCTGGAACAGCGCGACCGCTACGGTCGCAGGTTCTAATCCTGCCCGGGCATGGATGTGTATGATGTCCTTAGGTTGGTTAGGTTTAATAGTTCTAAGTTTTAGAGGACTGATCAGATGTAAATATCCATAGCGCTCAGAGCCATTTGAACCATTTTTTGAAGGGTTACAACATCGGTATGTGAGTGAGCACTATCCTGTTTCGTAACACCCCTTGCTATGCTGTTAAGGAATGATAGAACAACAGGTTAAATCAGGAGACTGACGTACAATTTTGCAGTCAGGTTGCTTGGGATAACCACGTTTGTGCTCCTGCTCTCATACGAAATCGCACCCCAGACCGTAGCTCGAGGTGTAGATCCAGTGTTTGTAGAACGTAGTGAGGTTGGTTGCAGGCCCTCAACTGGCCTCCTCCTAACCAACACATTGCCAACACTTGTACCAACTCGTAAACAGCTTTCCACGACAGACCTCCACCTCGCACTCCAATGACCTCTCGCTTCACACCATTGAAGTCCCAAATGCCTGTCGTTTGGAGTCAATGAAATCCACGCTACAGGGATTGTTTGAGAGTTGTCCTTGAAATAATCGATTTGTAATAGTTTGTTGTGTTGCTATGGTGGCAACTGCTACTCAAACTCCTGCTGCAGATGCAGTACGATTTGCCGGAGACATACGCTCAACGAGATGGGCTTCCCTCTCGGTAGTGCCCGGTTTCCTTGCGACTGTACATTCTCGTGACCAATGCTGACAGCAATCATGTACAGTGGCTATACCCCTGTCAAGTCATTCTGCAATATCACAGAACGAGCATCCAGTTTCCAGCGGCCTTGTTACACGCCCCTTAGAATGTGATCTTTAGTTACCAATATTAACTTTTCCACATAATCACCAACTAGTTGGATATATTTCTGCCAAAGATGAACAAGTTTCCTGAAGCCGTCACGGAAGAAGTCGGCCTTCTGTTTCCGCAACCACAGTCTCACAGTTCTCTCAACATCTTTTCTCATAAAAGCAGTATATTATTAATAATAATTGCGTCGAGACCCTGTAACATCAAGCAAAGCATTCTGCCTCGTTCAAGCATCCTCTGTGATCTTCCAAGATTCTCTCATTTTTCCTCCATTGAGTCTCTTTCTATCATCGGTCCACTTTGTTCCTGATTTCTTTGGGACTTCAACCTCTGACCTCACATTCCACTTGTATACCTTGTCCCAATATACATTTCTGTATTCTGTTTCTATTGGATCCATTTTTGCTCCTTCTAGGTATAGTCTGACTTGTGTTATCCATGGTACTGTTGATTTGGCCCTTGTACATGCATTAGAATTCCCGTGGTGAGTCGTTTCGGTGATAGCCTGATGAACTTCACCCTTCTTTTTCTGACATCTGCTGCTATATTTGACATCTTCTCTGTAGTTTTCCTACAGTGTAATCTGTATACCTCTTCTGTCAGCTTTGGGCTGAGAGTTTTCCTGCTGATTTTCCATTCTTCCTTCAGTAAGGTTTACAAGTCACTTTTCCTATGGAGTGTTAGTGTCTCACTTTCAGGCTTGACTACTGTATTGTAGTGTCTGACGTTTGTGTGTCTGACTTATTATATACCTGCTGTGTCTTACAGAACACACTCTTCATTTATTGTAGTCGAGTCTTGTCTGTGGTCTTTCCTCCTCCTGTAGGTTCATGGATTTCACCTAATACTTGAAGTATGCAACTCTGTTTATTTTGCTGTATTATGTGTACTATTTCTTATGTTTCATTTTGAGCAAAAAGATTTTGACTTCTCGAAAGAGATTTGCAGCCCAACTTTTTCTGTGCATTCTTTTAGTGCCTCTACTTGTTTAGTTGATGCTGCTTCATTGTCTGATAGTATGACTGGGTCGTCAGCGGAAGTTAGGTGTGATATTTCTATTTTGTCCCACAATCTACCCAGTCTTGTTAGTTTCCAGTGTCCTTGAGTTTTCAGTTCTTTTCCCCATTCTCTCATCACTTTGTCCAGGACTAGATTCAGTAACAGTGGGGTTAATCAGTCGCCTCCCTCTTTGTCAATACTCTTCTCCTACTCTTGTGCATCTTCTCCTCACCAACTTCTCCGACTGATTTTCTCCTAACCTCTCTCTTTCCATCTCCTTCAGCCTCCTCTCTCTACCCAATTCCTTCTGCCCCTCTCTCTATACATCCATTCCCTCCAGCCCCCATTCTCAGTCCATTCCCTCCTCTATCCATCACGAACTTCTCCCATTCCATACACATATGCGCATATAACAGCTGAAAAACAAGTGGCTGGAGCAGGCAGATACCACTCCCACAACACATATGTTGTGCAATGCTGCATATACATCGGGGGCTTGGTAACCGTTTCTTGCTGATGTCCTGAAAAGCAGGTCGATGAAGCAGTTTGCAACTACTGCAATATAACATTGCTGTGGTGCAGGGCAGCCTATATGTTGGGAGCTGGGAAAACGTTTTTGGCTCCTCACATGTTGGCTGCCAAACAATGCAGATTGATAATGTAGGTCAATACTCTTTTCACATAATATGCCTCTTGCTCTTGCCAGTCTATATGGTATGAGCCAAAAAAATATGTTTTGCCATATCTCCACTACTCTTTGTGGTAGGAGATCATAAACCTAACAGAGATGATAATCACTATGCAATTTGGAAGTAAGTGTACAATGTGCATGCGACTAAAACTAAGAAACGAGTCCAGGTATGATCAAGTAAGTTATATAGTGTGGTAGCTCTCTATCCCCCTTCCATGAAGAGGAGTAATGTTCTTACCTTAAAGTCCTGATTTTGAACACATAAGGGGTTGGAAAGTTTTGCTCTCTAGAAATTTCTGTAACAATACAGAACATTCGAGAGTATTCGAAAACATTACGCATAATTTCAGAGTGTTCCACAATGATCTGGGATGGTCTGGAACGTTCGGGAATAGATTAAAACATTCAGGAAAGTTCCTGAATGATTGAGAACATCCCGGAACATCCCAAATCATTCTGGAACATTCCAGAACACACTCGAATGTTGTGGAATGTTCTGGAAAATTATGGGCCATTTGCTCTGGAATGATATCAGTTACATTTGGTGCACGTATCAGTGAAATTCTGCCAACAAATATAGCAAGACAAGAAATAACAGCCTCTTATTCAAGTGAGTGTGATAAAATGGAGAGAGAAGACAGGACAACGAGGTGGTCGAAGGCAAGAGGGAAGGAGGACATAGGCTGGGTTAGGAGGAGTAGACGGAGGAGGAGGAGGATGAGGTAGACACAAATACGGGAAGGAGAAATGGACAGAGAAAGGAGAGACAATTCGACAAGCTGAGAGAAAGGAGAGGAAGAAATGGATACAGAACAGAAAGGAAGGAGATGAACAGACAGAGGTGAGGAGAAGATGGGCAGGGAGAGGGCAAAGGAGGAGATGACCAGAGGAGTAAGAGCAGATGGACAAATGGGGAAGGAGCAGATTGAAGAAAGAGGGAGGCTGAGGAGATGGAAACAGAGGTCGGAGATAGGCAGAGAGAGGGGACAGGAGGAGATCGACAGAGAGGAGGGAGGACAAGATTGACTAATTGAATACAGGAATAAAGAAACACTTGGGACATGCCAGGATTCTCAGCTTCATATATATATATATATATATATATATATATATATATATATATATATATATATATATATTATTTTCTGCTTTTGTATTATGAAACTGTTCACGGAAATTGTTATATCCACATTAAAAAGTGGGGTTAACGAGTTGGAAAATAATTTACCAGTGGCAAAAGAGTTCTAAAATGATCCGATTCAAAGATTACAACTGTGACTTCTCCTGGACGAAGAAACGTTCGAGCTACACGGCCAGGCTGTTTTCATGTGACAGTTATGATCAATACGTACGATTGGAAGTTTCTTAGTGATGCGAGCAACGCGGCCGTACTACGCAGAGCACGTTGCACCAGCGCTAAACGTGTGGGTGGCTCCGCGCAAGCCGGCAGAGGGCTGTCGGCCTGCGCTAATGAGGCAGCACGCACGAGCACACGAGCACACGAGTCGCCGCCACGCACCAGCGCTGCTGCTGATTCGTTACGCCTGGCTGTAACGTGCGCCGGTCACGCAACGCGACTCACAACTACACGAGGCCGATCTTCGTAGTTCCCAACTTCCTTATCGCTAGGCTTGCGTCCCAACACCGCTGCAGTTGCATATGAAGTGCTCCCGGCGGTATTACACAAGTGAAATCACATAATAATAGTGAAATACAAACAGTGATCCGTACTTAGGCACAGACTGAAAGTTGCATTTAACATTACGTATAATGGTCGTAACAGTACATTAGAAAAATCGATATTTTGCAGAAATGATATTCATTCAAAAACTAATGTCAAATACATGGACAAAATTCACAGGAATGGTTATTCCGCTAAAAGACCGTTGTGAATGACGCCTGAATTTTATGAGTAGATGCGTCGTAGGCACGATATCTGCACATCGGTAGTGGCAGTGGTGACATTGGACATTGTTATGGTACCAACAATGCAGCTGCCAAACAACCGTCAGCATGCACCTGGAAACAATATCCGACAAAATGTCAACACAAAATTGGCCCGACACATAATTAGATAAAATATCAAATTGTACTGCGACATGCAGTTCATATTGTAATAAATGTAGGAACAGACAAAAATACTGTAAAAAGTAAACTAATTTCTTGGAACAGATACAGCGCATTTTTCCATAGCAGATGCGACTTGCAAAATGATTTAGATAAGATATGTGTATGGTGTGAAAAGTGGCAATTGACCCTGAATAAAGAAAATTGCGAGTCTATTCACATGAGTACCAAAAAAAAAAAAAATCAGCTAAATTTCGATTACGCGATAAATCACAAAAATCTGAGGGCTGTAAATTCAACTAAATACTTAATGATTACAATTACAAATAACCTAAATTGGAACAATCACATAGATAATCTTGTGGGTAGAGCAAACCAAGACTGCGATTCATTGGCAGAACACTTAGAAGGTGCAACAGGTCTACCAAAGAGACTGCTTACACTACGCTTGTCCGCCCTATTCTGGAGTACTCCTGTGCGGTGTGGAATCCGCATCAGGTGGGACTGACGGACGACAACGAAAAAGTACAAAGAAGGGCAACTCGTTTTGTATTATCGCGAAATAGGGGAGATAGTGTCACAGACATGATACATGAATTGGAGTGGCAATCATTAAAACAAAGGCGTTTTTCGTTGCGATGGGATCTTCTCATGAAATTTCAATCACCAGTTTTCTCCTCCGATTGCGAAAAAATTCTTTTGGCACCCACCTACATAGGGAGAAATGATCATCACGATAAAATAAGAGAAATCATGCCTCGCACGGAATAATTTAAGTGCTCGTATTTCCCGCGTGCCGTTCCAGAGTGGAACGGTAGAGAGACAGCTTGAAGGTGGTTCATTGAACCATCTGCCACGCACTTTATTGTGTATAGCAAAGTAATCAGGTAGATGTAGATCATGTCCAATGGGCGCCATGCTAGTTTATCATAAGGGGAGAAATTTGTCAAGTCCGACACGACATTTAAACACTACCGTCACTGGTTTAAGCCTAATAGAAGTAAGACTAAATTGCAAATCCCTCTTAATCTATCACATGCACATAACAATGAAAAATGTCAACCACAGTACAATGGTGTCCAGAGATAAAGGGTGAAGGTAATTTTCGCATGATGTATCACTGTCATGTAAAATAGCTCGATGAACCGTGGACCACACATAAAAAGAAGTGTATTCTGCAGTAAATAATTCAAAGAAGTACGCAGTGAGGCGAACAGATATTACACTTTTAATCAAAGATGATCATTATACTGAGGTCACAGCGTTTTATGATGGTCCCTAGGATAAAACATGTGATGTCGTTCTTAACAGGGCGTCTGATCACCACAGAAGGCAGTGCATATTCTGCGACATGTTCCCTTGCAGACCACGAGGTTGATCAGGAGATCTCGTGGTAGGGCGTTCCATTCCTTCACCAGCACTGTTGACTACAGGTGGATGGTGTTGGTGCATTCGGATGTTCTGCAGTAACTCTCCCCAACGCTTTCCACACGTTGTGGATGGGATTTAAGTCGGGCGGTGGGCAGGACAACCTGTTCACCAAATACCCTCTCGTAGGGCTCATCCACCTGCACTGTGCATCAGTAAACTGGATTTCAGGGCCGAATGTACCCTGACAAGACGCACGGTGTGAAACAGTACAGTGTCACAATAATGTTAACTACGAGTGTACTTTGCTCAGAGATCTGGAGATCCATTACTTGTTCCAAATCTCACCGCATAAAGGTTCGTCCATAATCACTACTCAAGCAGGATCTGCTCTCATCCGAGTACTGTATACGATCTCTCTCGTTCTTGATCCTGTCCCTGCGCTCTTGGCACCAGTCCACATCTTCCTATGTATGGCCCTAGTTTCACTAAGCTGTGTTACTTAGCAGTGATACATCTTTCGAAAGTTACCTTCGTTCTTAAGTTTTGCACACCAGTGTACTATAAAAACTTAATCAACGGATGGGAGCCAGTAAGCGCGAACCACCAGTCGACGTAAGAACGATGTCAGGAACTTTAAGACACCTTAATAGATAATTTTCGAGTTCAGTTACATATACAATAACCACAGTCGGCAGCACAGACTATCGTAAAAGAATAAGATCTATGACTCTCCAGTTATTTTCAGAATTTTGCGGTACAATTGTTGAAAGATAATAGACTACGTAGCAATGTCTCAGCTTTCGAAGTTAGCACACTATTAAAATCGGTTGGGGTAAGATGAGAATGGGCAATAATACGTACTGCTATGCTGTACAAATGGGAGGAAGGAGAGGGGAAGAGATTAGGTATCGTTTATCTGGAAAGTGAAAAGTGATGTAGAAATGGAGATTGGAAAAGGAAGGAACCAGGACTGGTTACGATGATGGGAGATATATTCCAGCGTTGGTGTAAGGAGAGGATATGGCAGATAAGTCTGTAAGACAAATCAGGAAGAGGAGGTGGTCGTTGCATTGCCTGGATCTGAAAATGTGGAAATGGAGGGAGCATTGGATATGTTGGTATTGGGGCGACAATAAAGAACAGTAATGGACCGTAAAATGCCGAGTAAACAGTGGGTCTTTAATGAAGAAATTGACGGGATATATGTTATTCAGTCTTTTTGGAATCACATTGGAATACTGTCTTGCATAGCAAGGAACATGAAGGAATGGTTGCAAGCAAAGGTTAGTGTCTTGAAAAGGGGGTACATAGTAAAGAGGATATAATATGCGGAGTGGATATAGCAAGATAAACATTTTTGAAAAGACACGTAACATAAGTTTAATAGTTAGTAAGTCTTTTCGAAAGCTATATGTCTGGAGTGTAGCATTACACAGATCTGTAACGTGGACGATAAGCAGTTAAGGCAAGAAGAGAATATGAACATTCGAAATGTGGTTCTATACCATGTTGCTGAAGATTAGATGCGTGGATCACGTATGTAATGAAAAAGTTATAAATCTAACTAGGGAAGAAAGTAATTTATGTCACGACGAAAAGAATTGATCGCTTAACGGGATGCATTAGATAGTATAAAGAAATCTAAAGTTTGATAGTGGAGGGTAGTCGGTAGAGGTGAAAGTTGTAGAAGGACACCAAGAGACGAACCCACTAACCCCGTACAAATGCAAATGGATGCAGCTTTCAACCTCTATTCAGAGGTAAAGTGGCTTGCACAAGGTAGACTATCGTGGAGTGTAGCATCAAAACATTGTGGGAAATGGAAATGGAAATGCCGTGTGACTAGGGCCCCACGTCGGGTAGACCTTTGGAATGGTGCAAGTCTTTCGAGTTGACGCCACTTCGGCGTCTTGCGTGTCAATAGGGATGAAATGATGATGATAAGGATAACACAACACCCAGTCCCTGAGCAAAGAAAATCCCCGACCCAGCCGGGAATCGAACCCAAGCCGCTAGACCTGACATTCCGTCGCGCTGATCACTCAGCAACCTGGTTGGGACATTGTTGGAAATGAGTCCATAGCATTCGGAGCAACAACATAGGATTTGAGAGAACTTTCTCTGCCTCGTGACAACTGGGTGTTGTGTGATGTCCTTAGGTTAGTTAGGTTTAAGTAGTTCTACGTTCTAGGTGACTGATGACCATAGATGTTAAGTCCCATAGTGCTCAGAGCCATTTGAACCATTTTTTGAAAGAACTTTGAGGAACTTGAGGAGAGGAGGGTATTTTATCAAATTTTAGAGGATACATGTTGGACATTGAATACAGATATGGAAGGAGAGGCGGACTTCACGTCATTAGAATTTTGTGGTAGCTGAATCCAGAAGGATTACAATGGGTCATGTAAGGTGCGTTTTGGCGTAGTGATTGATAGAATTTCGGGCACTGCGTAATGGGGAGTGACGGAAATGCGCGCGAACACGTCTAATCGCGGCAACTATGAAATATTTGAGAGTCGGTTTTGACAGCGGCGCCTTGTAATAACAGAAATGGCGCACGTGACTTTCCAGTGCGAGAAGTTTTACCTTTTTACGCAAAATAATATGTAAGCAGAATGTTTATTCTATCGTAAGAAACCGAATATTTTCAGAAAGTTCAGTTCACAAATACACTTCAACAGAAACGGGAAAAATTAAGAATATGAGATTTTACAAGAGATTTTAAAACTTAAATGAGGACAAAGATGAGGAAGAAAGAATCAACTGAATGAGATATACTTGCGCTACATTTATGGAAGTAATAGCGCCCTTTAACGTGTGGTGATTTAATAAAAGAATATTTCGTAGCTGCAACTGAGCCTTCATGTCCACTTCAGATAGAAGAGTTTCACGAACTGCCGTTATCGAACATGACAATTATTTGTAGCACACACTATATGGGGGGCGACGTTCAGAGCCAGCTTGGAAAATATTTGCAAAGGGCCTGTTGAAAATTCTGTAGCGCTCTATTGAAGTGAAAATATAGCAGGCACAAAGCTTGTTGTGACACTCTCATCAGCGCTGAGGAAAGGGTAAAAATGTGAGTCTGTAATGGAATTTATTGGTTTAAATGTCTTCAGATACAGTGCCAGTCGTGGTGGGAAATACGCTGGTGAGCAAACCTAAAGGAGGAAAGTAACTTTCGCATGATGTGTCACTGTCAAATTTAGCTCCATGAAACCTGAGCCCTAAATAAAAGTGCTCTAGAAACGACAGGATATTCAGCAAGAAAGTAGACTGCCCTGCCAGTTCCACTGACATAAATCCCATCAAATACGCGGTGAGGGGGGGGGGGGGGGGGGGGTCCGTTGGGGTGACGTACAGAAACACATCAACATGCATCAATTACCAGCTCCAGCTCTTGTTCACCGAGCTAGTGGTGGTATGGAAAGCCCTACCACAGCCCCGTGGCCAGCGTGGGAGGATGCTGTAGAGCATGCACTGCCGACCGCGAAGATCTCACAGTCTATTAAGAACAATGCTCCCCCCTTTTGTAACCTCCATGAACTACGATGACTTCATTGTAATTATTGCATTTGCACAGAAGTGTCGTTTCTGTTCGCCTAGTTGGCTACATCTTTCAGTTATATTCTGAACTACGATGGGCGTTCAATAAGTCGTGCAACACTTTTTTTCTCGGCCAATTTCAGTTGAAAAATTGCGATATTTGTTGTGGGACACAGTGGACTATTTCCCCTCCAGCCCCCATAGTTTCAACACGCTCCGATGTCTAGCGGCGCTATACGTAGCTTTCAAAATGGCGTCTGTAGCGGAGGTGCATTGCAAACAGTAATCTGTCATTGACTCCCCTTTGCTGGAAAACCAGATTGTCAGAGAAGTTCACTGGCACTTGCAGAGTGCTTACGGAGATCCAGCAGTGAAAAAATATCAGATTGAGTCGTAGGCCGAAGGGTTCGTCATCATTGCAACAAGGTCGCACAAACACCTCCAGATATGGTTCAAATGGCTCTGAGCACTACGGGACTTAACATCTGAGGTCATGAGTCCCCTAGACGTAGAACTACTTAAACCTAACTAACCCAAGGAAATCACACACATCCATGCCCGAGGCAGAATTCGAACCTGCGACCGTAGCAGCAGTGCGGTTGCCGACTGAAGCGCCTAGAAACGCTCGACCACAGCAGCTGGCCAAACATGTCCGATTTCCCTCATGCCGACTGGCCGCAACCTGTAACTCCTGCAATGTGGGGAAGTCCGAATACTCTCATTCTAGGTGATCGACGGATCGTAATCAGACATTTGGCTGCTCAACTTGACGTTTTTGAAGCTAGATCGGACACACTCGTCCAACATTTGGGGGTATTCAAAGTTGTGTGTCCGTGGGGATCCTCGCTGCATAATACAAGAAGATATAGCGCAGCGAAGTACCACCTACGCGTAACCGCTTACGCGTTATGACGCTGACCGCCACAACTTTTTTCGAACATCGTCACAGGTGCTGAATCATGGCTTCACCACTTTGAACAGAAAATAAAACGGCAATCCATGTAGTGGTGCTACAACACCTCTCCTTTCAAGTAAAAGTTTGAAGTCACACCCTCAGCCAGTAGTCTTGACGACAGTCTTTTGTGACCCTGAAGGAATTATTTTCTTTGATGTCCTCCCTCACAGTGCCACGATCAACTTTGAAGTGTACTGCGCTACTATCAGGAAACTTTTCGTGGCCACCACAATGCAAATGAACATCCCCCTATTCGTCATAATGCAAGGCCACACTTAAGTCTCCGCACCTGAGAGTAGCTCACAAATCTTCAATGGACTGTTCTTCCTCATCCACCCTACAGCCCTGATCTTGCACCTTTTCGATTTCCATCTCTTTGCCCGAATGAAGGATGCACTCCATGGGAAGCCGTAAGTGGATGATGGGGAGATTATTGATGCAGCAAGACATTGACTCCGACGGCGACCAGCAGAGTGGTACGCGCTCATGCAGGCTCTTCCGGTAAAGTGGCGTAAGACCGTTGCACTGAACGAAGATTACGTTGAAAAACTGGGTTTTGCTGCCAAAAGAGTGGCGAATAATGTGGTGTGCTGGAATCTGGACTAAAACCAACCTGCTTTCAGAAAAAACTGTATCGTATTTCTTACTGAACGCCACTCGTATAGTGCACCAGTTCGTTCTCTGTATGGTCCAAGTTTAATCGAGATATGCTACTTGGCAGAAACAGATTCTGCGAAAGTTATTTTTGTCCTTATGGTTTGCAGCCCTATGAAATCAGGATTCTTAGCGCAACAGAATGGGAATATGAAAACGCTTCCATTACGGAATTCGCACTGATCTTGAGCGTGAACTAGCAGATCTGGAATACGACAATGAATATATAGACAATCTGTTTTCATGAATTTCCCTGAGGATCGATTTCCACTTTTATGCAAGTCTCAAAACCACTCTAAACTCTATTCCTGTGACGATGGATGGAGTACAGTACTCGCTGCTCAATGGCCTTCACTCGCCGTCTGCTTATGCAGCGCGTGTAATTAGCCTGTTTATATGTTTGTATGTTGGCAGCGCTGTAGACTGCATTAATATCACTGACAGCCCTCTCTGCTCTCGCTAAGCGACTCTGTGGCTGGAAGCACTCGCATTAAGTAGTTAATACTTAGAAGTGATGGGGATTAGGAGTGCCAGCGCGAGCGGGCGATTTGGACGCGCGCCCTTTATGGAGATTCAAAGTTGGTTGGAAATGGATTGTAAAATGATCATTGATGTATTTGATAATGATTGGGTAATGAAACTATTGACGATTATATAATTTTTGGAACTGGATGACAGTGAATGAGGTAAAATCTGCTAAATGCATTGTTTGCTCTGCAATAAAATCTTTCCTTTGCTAACTACATGGCTAAGAGTAGTTAGAGCCTACAGTAGTCACAATCATTTTATTTAGCTGGTCGTAGTTGCTGCTTGCTGTTACTGCTGTAGTTCGTGTTATGAAGATTCTCTGTGAGGTAAGTGAGTTATGAAAATATGTAGCTTATTGTTAGGATTTCTTCTAATTCAGGGCCATTCTTTTGTGCTAATTATTTGAAAAGTCGGCTTCCATTTGTATACAGGGTGAAAAGTATTTAAACCGTCCAACTCTGGAAGGTTGTAGGGGACATCAAAACAAATATTTTTCCCGAATGTAATTTTTTCCTACGAGGATTATTTAAACCGTTGGAAAGCGTATTACGCTCTTCAGTTGATAGAAGCCGTATTACGATCTTCAGTAGTTAGAGGGCGTACTACGCTATTCAGTTGTAGGTAACTGCTGTCCACCATTGTAGTAGTGCATTGGCTCTGTTTACTAATGGAGCGATACAGCTGGAGTGAGTACACTGATATTGTTGGTGCGTACTACATAGCGCACCACAACGGCCGAGCTGTACAGTGGCGTTATCAACAACAATATCCTAATCGCCGTATCCCGCATCATACGATCTTTGATGCCGTGTACCAACGTCTGCGTAAGACCAGGTCATTTAGCAGATTACCTTTACAGGGATGCCATCGTACGGTAAGGAATCGGAAGCTGTCTTGCAGCATGTGGAGCGGGATCCTTCAGTCGGCACTCATGCAATTGCACGTCACATGGGGACGAATCAGACGAATGTAAGAACAGTCCTTCGAGAGCAATTGTTACGTCCATTTCACTTACAGCGTGTCTACAATCTGGAACCAGTTGATTATCCACCCAGAGCACAGTTTTCGCAGTGGTACCTGGAACAGTGTGAAGTGCATCCTAAATTTCCATCCTCTGTGTTGTTTACCGATGAAGCAACGTTAGGGCGTCACAATTCGCATCTTTGGAGTGAGGATAGCAGACATGCCACAGTTACTAGCGCTCATCAGGTGCGGTTCTTCGTTAATGTGTAGGTCGGTGTTGTTGGAGACTGTTTAAATGGGCCGCATCTGCAAGCTAGGTATTGTCTCGTGGTCATAAAAATGGAAAAGTGTTTGTTGGTTTAATTAATTTACCACCAGAGAAATCTTCTTCCACCGGTTTAGATAATCATCGTAGGAATAAATGACGTTAGGTAAAAATATTTGTTTTGATGTCCCCTACAACCTGTCAGAGTTTGTACGTTTATATACTTTACACCCTGTATTATGGGCCATAAATGAATACGATAAGTTTGAGTTGTATTTTTCAGGGAAAATTCTATGAAATGATAGAAACAAGCAGTAGTTTCAGAACAATCAGTAGTCACTGAGCAGTTTAAGTAGAAAAACGAAGAAGTTTCACCTACTCAGTTATTTCAACAGATTCAGTTTCAGGAATAAACGCCGACGTTTCACAGGTTTGCAGTGAAACCCTGACGTAGGATGTAATGAGACACGAGGGAAAACAGATGCTGGGTGGCGCGTTACCTGGCATGGTGGAGAAGGGAACGCCGACGCAGGTGATGTCGCGCAGACCGTGCAGCGAGGGCGGCGCGCTGAAGCGGACGGTGGGCACGTCGGTGTGGCTGCCGAACTTGCAGGAGCACATCGTGTTGAAGGAGCAGGGCGCCACCTCGTGGGCCAGCGACGGCGCGGGCCCCACCCACAGTGGCAGCAGCAGCAGCAGCAGCAGCGGCAGCGGCAGCAGCGCCGGCCGGCGGGGCGGCGGCCACCGGCTGGGGGCCCCTGGCCGCATCTGCCCAGGACACGACCGCTCACCACCACTGTGCCCCACGCAGCACCAGCCAAATGAGACAGGCTGACACAGTATCGTGTATATACAGATGTACACTACACCAAGAAGAAAGGCAGATAATAAACGGGTATTCATTGGACAAATACATTGTACTAACACTTAAATATGATCATATTTTCACCCAATATGGGTGCAGAGATCCTGAGAAATCAGGAACCACCTCTGGCCAAAATAACGGCCTTGACACGCCTGGGCATTGAGTCAAACAGAGCTTGTGATGACGTGTACAGGTACAGTTGCCCAAGCAACTTCGACACGATACCACAGTTCGTCAAGAGTAGTGACTGGCGTATTGTGACGAGCCATTTGCTCGACCACCATTGACCAGACGTTTTTCATTGGTGAGAGATCTGCAGTATATGCTGGCCAGGGCAGCAGTCGAACATTTTCTGTATCCAGAAAGGCCCGTACAAGACCTGCAATATGCGGTAGTGCGTTATCCTGCTGAAATGTAGGGTTTCGCAGGGATAGAGTGAAGGGTAGAGCCACGGGTCGTAACACATCTGAAATTTAAGGTCCACTGTTCAGATTGCCGTCAATACAAACAACAGGTGTCCGAGACGAGTAACCAATGGCACCCCATACCATCAAGCCGGGTGATACGTCAGTCTGGCGATGACGAATACACGCCTCCAATGTGCGTTCACCGCGATGTCGCCAAACACAGATGCGCCCATCATGATGCCGTAAACAGAACATGGTTTCATCCAAAAAATGACGTTTTGCCATTCGTGCACCCAGGTTTGTCGTTGAATACAGCATCGCAGAAGCTCCTGTCTGTGAACCAGCGTCAAGGGTAAACGCAGTCATGGTGTCCGAGCCAATAGTCCATGCTGCTGCAAACGTCGTCGAACTGTTGGTGCAGATGGTTGTTGTCTTTCAAACATCTCCATCTGTTGACTCAGGAATCGAGACGTGGCTGCACGATCCGTTACACCCAACCGGGTAAGATGCCTGTCATCTCGACTGCTAGTGATACGAGGCCGTTGGGATCCAGCATGGCGTTCCATATTACCGTCATGAACCCACCGATTCCATATTCTGCTAACAGTCATTCGATCTAGACCAACGCGAGCAGCAATCTCGCGACACGATGAACCGCAATCGCGATAAGCTACAATCCGACCTTTATCAAAGTTGGAAACGTGATGGTACGTATTTATCCTCCTTACACGAGTCATCACAACAACGTTACACCAGACAACGCCAGTCAACTGCTGTTTGTGTATGAGAAATCGGTTGGAAACTTTCCTCATGTCAGCACGTTGTAGGTGTCGCCAGCTGCGCCAACCTAGTGTGAATGCTCTAAAAAGCTTATCATCTGCATATCACAGCATCTTCTTCCTGTCGGTTAAATTTCGCGTCTGTAGCACGTCATCTCCGTAGTGTAGCAAATTTAATGTCTGGTAGTGTAGTTTTGAAAGAGGCTGCGAAGTGAGTGAAGAAGGTAAGAGCAAAAGCTTGGCGCACTTTTGGCGACTCTTGGCCCTTCCTTGTTGTCGGGAATTCTGTACAGTGAAGCTTCTTGAAACTTAAGATGAGAATGCGTTCAGTGCCATAATCCGGCTTCTCAGGAACTTTGCTCTCTGGAAGTGCGGTCACAATAAGCGAAATCCTGCTTCTGCGAACACGACGGACAAAGTTTTTGAGTTATTGTCTGTACCTATCAGCAAGTCAATTTCTAAACAGAAGCAGGGGTACATTGGCTAGCACAGATTCACACTTTTCCGGCTTGTGTTCGAAACCCGATTGTTATTTTTATTTTAGTTTGTCATTTATATGCCCATGTCCACAGAAGAATATTTTCCAAGGTATACTGGAATAACCTTGTCCCCATTCGTCTATTAATTATGTCTCTTTCGAATAAATTCCAAAGAACCAACAAAAGAATGGGAGAGTTATCTGGAACAGTTTTCAGTGAGAATCTTGTAATGTATCTTGATTCACAATCAGTTGTAAGCGCCTGTTTCCGGCAAAATTAAACGTTCTACATGGTTTGCGAGAAATTACTGTCGAAGTGTGAGATCTTCAGCAGTCTCTAACAACGTTTCTTTCCCGAGTGAGATTCATATGAAAAAATTTCAGTGTGGTACATTGGTAATTCTCCATTTTCGCCATACTCGTGGTATTCTTAATTTTTCTACGATTGGTATAATCCAAGAGAATGCACCATATCTTCCTGAGGCATAAATATAAGAATAACATATGGTTTCTTTTTAGTCTTTGATCACAATATAAAGTCCTTCGATGATGACCTGGTTTCAGTGCGTAACGACCATCTACAATATAAGAAATATACAACTATTGGGCTGTGTATCTTCCAAACAATACAGCATTTCGTATCACGATATACTCTCTTACAAACTGGGAAATGTAGGGATGAAATGAGGTAAAGCGTACCTATTCTACCCCACGTCATAATGTGATAAAGCCACAATTGCATCATCAAAATCTATAATTACAGTCAGCAAAGCATCGTCACGTAGAACTAAAATATGGTGTAAACTAGGCGTATTTTAGACCATATTTTAGCTCCATGTGATGATGCTTTTCTTTTTTCAAATCACAAAGAAATTACCTTGCAGTGTCTTACTGTGGGCAGTGATCAGTCAAGTCCACTTAAAACACGAAGTCGGCATTTCATTTCGGTTGTTCTAATTTTAATTTCTTCAGTCCTTTTCCCTTCATAAATTCAACAAAAGCGAGATTTAAATGGAAAAATCGTTCAGGGCTTGCAGTAATATATGAAGTCCAGATACCCTTCATTTATTTCCTTTGAAAACTGTTGCAACTTAAAATGGAATAATGAGTGCGACTTCAGAAATTTTACTATTCATACCGCCAATGTCTTCAAGTGCTCTATGCCTGAAAATCTGCCACAACGTGCTTATTGATGTACAGAACAATGAATCCCACCTGCCGATCGCTGGAATTCTTTGCTCTTGCATTGCCATCTAAGAGTATAAATTCTTTCTGCGTGGTATTATTATGTCATTTCGTGGCAAATAAGCAGTATCCGCAGCTTAGGCCAATTGAGAATTCTAATCCGTCTCTTCTGTCCTTCCCATTTATTTTATAGGATTGACTCGTTTTGTGCAAACAGGCAGTGGACCTGTGAACGTCCTTCATATCACGAACACACAGGCTTAACAGCGCTGATACCACGATTCTGACGAACTGAGAGAGTTGCGACAACCGCAAAATGCCACAACGCAGAGCTAAATCAAATGTCGAGTTGTTCCGGATACTTCCGAGAACGCCCGAGCAAAGCTGTGGCCCGCAGGTGACCCGCACACATTGCACATGTGTAGCTTAGCAAGCCGTCGCCTGCCCTCGCCTTAGAGATGTGCTGCGTAAACACTTCTAAGCCTTTCTCAAACACAAATTAGATTGACGGAGGAACGGAGAATCGTATCTACAGAACATCTGAACAGCCTCGTGGAGCGTCTAAAAGTAGATGCACGTCGCATGTTGCTGTTTGCAGTTAACATATTACTTATTGGTAAGTTAGCATGAATGTGATAATTGAAATCATAAAATTAACGTTCATTCATTACCTGTTTTGGTCAAGTGACCACACTCAGGTAAAATAAAATTAATTACATCAACATTTGTAGTATCATTCTGCCTGTGGCGACCAAAAAATTAAGAATAAAAAACCGACGTGCATTAATGAAACACTAGACAAAATTAAAATGCACTAAAACTAAGACTTCGGCAGAAGATTATGGGTACGAAACTCATCGAAACGTTGCGACAAAACGACGCCACCAATCGGCTGATAACCCGAGAACAATTCGTCATTGGAATACGCCGAGAACGACTGCAGTCGCATGTGTAGACAATGCTATTCATGAGTACCTCCTGAATTTCAAAAGTCAACTGTTCTAAAACAACAAGTCACACAGAAAGACGACACATGTCTCCAAGTCTCGACGCACTTTACATGTTCCCAATATGCAGGAAACTTCAGTACGGGTGGAGGAGCATGTAAACGCGATTCACTGAAATCTGTACCACAGTAGCCCGCTTCGAAATTCTGTTCACTGGGTTGCCTATCGGCAGGCGTGAGCTAATTGGATGTGACAGTGCAGAGCGGGTGATTTATCAACATTTTGTGATTCGCCTGCCCTCTAGCGGAGCGCTCAGCAAATACGCTATGGCCGACATACGAGTCGGAACTTGGAGGAATTCTCTATCCACTGACGTGTGTCAATTTTCGGTATGAGTTGCATTTTCATATAGTCGCCTTTTGAAACTTTTGTAGTACTTGTGGATAATCCTTTATTTAGGTTTCACGTTACTGATATACAGATACCAGACAGAAAAATGCTCTTATCACAACACAAAAAAGTCGGAAGGTCATGGCCAGAATTAGATATGTAAGGAAACAGCTCTTCGACTTATCTGGCAGCTTCAAAGATATTTAAATAAAAACATATTGATATGATCGCTCTTTTTTACTTATTAGTAGACAATTCATGTAATGTAACGCATCGTGTCAAGTAAAGTAATATGATACGTCATCTCAAGTCACCCCACATCGCATTCGTCAAATCGTGCAATATGGCACAAGGTGTCATTAAAGTTCATTGTGATATTATATATTGTGTACTATGGCTGGCGGACCTTTTGAATTTTGGGAACAGGATCAGGAATAGTAACCTATAAACTGCGATATGCAGGTGGCTAATACCTCGCAGATAAAAGAGTTCACTCCGCTGAGAAAGTGAGGGTTAACTCGTGAAAAAGCGCGAGAATATTAAGTTCGTTTGATTCAAATGTCTTTAAAGCTGACAGATCAGTCGAAAAGCTGTGTCCAGAACACACTCGCGTTTAATTGAGCTATGATAGAACCATGTTCCATTCTGGTTCCCAACATTTACTGTGCCGTAATTTTGCCAATAGGCCGCCATAGCTTGGCAACTGATCTATATTTTTGTTTGCTCGTGGCACGGCTGATCCGCTACAGGTATAATTTAGACAGAATTAACGTATGTTGCAGAATGAATTAATCAATTGGCATAATTTGTCTGGCCACCAGCTCCAGTTCGTCGTTCAAGCGTTGCCTAATATAATGCAACATAGCTACAATAAAACAGATGTTTGAATGGCTATGCAAATTGCTGCTGTTCTGGACTAGACCAATAGCTTTTAACCCCGTGTTCCGAGCTCAAACAGGAACAGAGCATTAAGACCTCACCCCCAAACCTCGATTCTGCGCGCAGCCGTTTCATGTGTAAGCTTTCCAACGATACTCAGGCTGTGTCAGTGGCATAGGCTACGTTTTGTTTTACTTTAATTTTATTTTATGGACGCCACAGGCGTAAGGTCACCACACAGACTGATGAAAATAATTTTTTGTTACCTAATAATGACCGTGTGCCCAGAACTTGTAAAGAACAGTGATTTATTTCAGCAGCAGCCTTTAGTGTTTCGTAAACATAACCTTTCAAATCAAACATTACAGTACTCGCTGTGCAACCCTCAATTTTTACATTGTTTTCGCACTGAATCTAAGAGGTTTGAGAAAGTGATACGCTGTAGACCATGCGTGTCGTGCCTATGTTTGGAGGTTGCCTTATAGTTAATACTAAAAGCCGCCCTACTTTCACAGTGCTCTTTACTGGTTCACACGTGAGTGCAGCACTCTGTACTGTGGCTGCCAACCGGTGTGGCCGAGCGGTTCTAGGCGCTTCAGTCTGGAACCGCGCGTCCGCTACAGTCGCAGGTTCGAATCCAGCTTCGGGCATGGATGTGTGTGATGTACTTAGGTTAGTTAGGCTGAAGTAGTTCTCAGTTCTATGGGACTGACGATCTCAGCAGTTAGGTCCCATAGTGCTCAGAGCCAATTGAACCATTTGTACTGGCGCCATGTTTACAGTTTATGGGCGTGGTCTTACTCTACGCTGCTACGATCAACATCGCACGAGATAGCGTCATGATGTCCTGTCTGGTGCAACGCGTCGTTTTTCAACCAATAAAGACGATTGTGTGACATAGAGTCTTTTATTTAATATTAATTGCAATACAAAGCTGCTTTATTGTCGCTCCACAATGGAGTGGAATAAAGGTTATCTTACAGACCGGCTAAAGTCAATGCTGTTGTCTGTGAATGGGGTACTCTACTGGACACTAGAGGTACCATTGATAAATTATCGTTGCATTAATGCTTCCTGAGAATAGTCGGTGACTGTCATGGCAGGCAGTTCGAAGACCACATTCAAGTTCCGTCAGAAATATTGTAAATCTTAACAGCTTAATTAGGTGACAAGCAATGTACGAAAATGTCACGGCCACAACATGCACCTAAGCACCTGACAGGAATGTAGTCGGAACTACCTATCCGAAAGACCTCTAACTTCAAGACTATCGGTTTCATAATGCTAGGTCGGCGATGGACAAAATATGGCGAAGTATTTGTTATTTAAGTGCTTTACATAGTGTATGTAGCATTTCATCAGAATTAGTAGGCTTCGGACATTACTCGACTCTTAGTTTAGGAGTCTGGTCTTCTAAAAATAGTTTTCCATTATCTGTACGAGACGAAGATTGTTTCACTATCCAGTACAGAGAATTTATAATTTTAACCAGGTCATTACGCAGACCAGTCATGGGGAAATAAAATTGATAGTATCTTTGCCATTTGTATGTTGGTATCTATGTCAGGGATGCAGAGACTGCGCAACCCACCACAGAACTGGTGGTGCCCCCTCCCCCTCACGTTTATTTCTTGGAAATTTGTATTTACTGATGATGCATCCATTCTCAAAAAGGTGAAGGCGGCTCCTTCTAGAAGTCATTCTTATTGAGAAGACGTTGTTCTGTTTAAAGGAAAGTGAATAATGGTGAAACAAATAATAAACAGTAACTGTGTATAACTCTCTTCTTTTCCTTTTTGCAGCCCTTTCATATTCACAGTAAGGGGTCTGCGGCCAGCAGTGCTATCAAGTTAGACCTCTGCTGCTCTATACGATCCGCTTTCCGAAATAGAGACCGTGTCAACGGTCTTTTTGTTTTGTTTGTGGTATTTGTTTGAAGAGGAAATAGGATTCTGCACTGTATATTCGTACACGGGAATGGAAATGGGCTTATATCTGCACCCAGCATATATCAGATCACGATGGTTAATCCACGGCGCGAGTTTAGTTTGTTTCTCGTTAACAACTGATTTGTCTTTTAGATAAAAATATATTAACAGGAAACACTACGGTAACACCACAGTGGCCTCGATACATAAAAATACCAACCAGAATAGCAAATATTTGTGGTCGACATTACACTATTTTGAGCTCTAGTGACCTATTTGGAGACTTCTTATTAATTTAACACATCCATATATCGTTGCTGCCACAGCTGCAAGAGGAAATAAATACTTGAAAGACAAATGAAACCTCCTATGAACCGATAAACCAGAACTAAAAACTGTGTACCATAAACCCGGTTAAGCAGCGACTTCAACAAACCTTGCTGAGCATTACATTCTGTGACGTGTTCAACTTTCGAAACGTTTACTACAAACTGGCATCAGCGGTACGACGCGACAGAGGTCGTCAACCACCACGAGAAATGATATTTATAATTGATACGACCTTAGACTCACTATGTATGGCAACGGCAGATGAAAATATATCTCGCAAACAAGTAGTAGTCTCTAGTAACATTATAGGAAAACCCGCCATTCGCGTCCAAACGATAATCTTTACCAAAGACGACTGGATGACATAACCTCCTTAAGCGACTCAATGCACTATATAGGAACTAGCTCCACCAGCTAAGGTAATTGGTCGAAATTATAGGGTTAAAATTCTAGTAAACATCATGGTTATTCCAACAACCTACTCTTAGAATCCCGTATTTCTTTTTCAAAAGAAAAAAAATCACTTTTCGGGGGATGGTGAATTTTCTTCAACTTTTTCTTTACGAGTCCCTACCTCTTATAAGTTATTTTTTGCAAAGTCGGTACAGGAGACCCGTTTACTATTCTGAAGTTATTATTTTTTTACTTGTCACGATAACCAAAAACATGAAACGCCTTGCACCCTACATAGTCCAACTCACAGAAATTTGAGCAGGTGAAATCGACTTCGCCTTCTGTGATCTGTGCGAAGAGTCAACCGATCTCTCGCAACCCCATCTCATGGCCACCTTACTTGGACTGCACTTTCTTTGTTGGCGAGTGTAAGAGAACTTTTACGGTAGTATTTTTTTTTTTTCTTAATCGACCAAACGCTGATACGAAATTCCTATCCGTATTTTGCACAAAATTGTACATTGTACTTTCGCTTCTGATATGCCAGTGAAGCCCGTTAAATAACCCTTTAATCTCCCATATAGTGATGTTTTTGGCCGTCCTTTACGCTGACCACCCTCAGGAACAATGTCGCTAGGTTTTCATTCTACTGTCCGTTTCGCAACATGCTGAGCTGAAAGAAACTTTGATGGTTATACGGTCGTAACAAACCATTCCAAATGCTAGAATTTCGTGACATAATGGTATTCAAGTTCAGTGTCTTGTACACACAGAACAGGCATAATATAAACCGTCGTATTAGATAAAGTATTCCGTACACAGGGTTGGAACTCGAATCATATTACTGTCCTATACACGCTAATACAACCATACACTGTCCCAGTTAGATCAGGGTATTCTCTGTGACATGGTAAAACGGCCCTCCTATCCTGACACGTAATTTTGGAAGTCATGTCAGAGTCCAATTAAATTGTGGATGAAAGTCATGGAAATGGACGTCTTTTTCGGTGATGTGGTATGCACAATACCCGAATTTCGCACCCACTTGTGATGCTTGGCGTGATTGTAGACATGTTATTTGAGCAGTCTGTTGCAGTAATGCGTGTCGTGAACAAGGCAGCGCGTCGCTGGTTAACCGACTATAAACATGGGATGACAGTCATTGCTAGGAGCTTTGGTACTAACATATCGGAGATTAGCCAAGAATTCGTGTTTCCGAGGTCATTCGCCTTGGATGAATCTTCTGTACCGCATACAGAGGGTGACTATAATTAAAGTCAAACTTTCAAAACGCTGTAGAAATGACACTACTGGTCAGAATGACGTCAAATTGAAAAGGAATGTTATCAGAGAAGAGGAAAACAAATAGCAGAAGTAAAAAACAGTGTGAAATTTGATCAATAGATGGCGCTGTTATGTGTCAGAACACGTAAATGAAAACACCCGTCATGCTCATGACCCATTGAAGTTGGTATAATCATGCCGGGTACATGACTGTACATCCTTTCGAGTCCACGATGTACGCCATGACTGTCTCAATGCAGGATCGCGCTCTCCTAGTAATGCTGTATTACAAGAATGATGACTGTGCACACGTCGCTTTGCAGAAGTTCCGGAAACTGAAGGGTTAGAAAAAGGCGTTGGTTCGATTACTGCCGTGATTCGGAAATTCGAAAAGACGGGTTATTCTTGTTGTGCAACCTTATAGAGGGAGGAAACGAATTGATTCGACGTCAGTGGAAGCAGTGGCCACAGCAGTGCAGGAGGAGACGAGTGGTGGGGTGCTAAGATGTAGTGCACGGAGAATTGCCCGAACATCGGACATACCCGTGAACACGGTGCGTAAAATCCTACGAAATATCCTTCTTTGCCATCCATTAAAATTTATCCAAGTGCACGAGTTACTTCCTGTTGACCTGCCACCAAGAGAGACCTTTGCTTTAGAATTTCTTGTTCGCGTGGAAGTGGACAATGAATGGCCGTGGAAGATTTTGTGAAGACCACTCACATCTGACAGGATATATCAATACAGAGAACTGTCGATCAGGGGCAACAGAAAAATCCACACGCAAATCAATCAATACCACTTCATCCTAAAAAGGTCACTGTGTGGTGCGGATTTACGGCATCATTTACCATAGGGTCATATTTTTTCGAAGAGACAGATGCTTCCAGTCCTGTTACTTGTACCGTTACTGGTAAGCGCTATGACTGTCTTTCGCACAACCATGTCATTCCAGCTCTCCAACAGCGTGGATGTGCGGATGCGATCATTTTTATGCAAGATGGCGCACCTCCGCTCATTGCAAATGCACTTAAGCAGCCGATGAAGCGCCTTTTCGGAAATGGTAGAATGATCGGCCTCCATTTCCCTACAGCCTGGGCGTCCCGATCACCTGATCATAATCCGTGTAACTTCGTGCTGTGGGGCTATCTGAGAGATGTTGCGTTCAGTGTTCCGACTGCGCACTTAGCTGCACGGAAGACACGCATTGCGCAACATATTCTGAACGTGACCCCGGAAACGCTTTGATCAGTTGTGAAACATGCTGTTTCTCCATTTCAACTCGTAGCAGAAAATAGTGGACAGCAAAGAAATGGCTCTGAGCACTATGGGACTTAACATCTATGGTCATCAGTCCCCTAGAACTTAGAACTACTTAAACCTAACTAAGCTAAGGACGTCACACAACACCGAGTCATCACGAGGCAGAGAAAATCCCTGACCCCGCCGGGAATCGAACCCGGGAACCCGGGCGTGGGAAGTGGACCGCATATTGAACAATTTTTGCGCCGTCACAAGGAAATTAATAATCCGATTTGATTTAGATTAATGGTTTTTATATGGGTTTTAGCCTCAAGACACTTAAAAAGCGATGTGATTGATGCTTTTTATACGGTTTTTGGTCTCAGGACAATTAAAAACCGAGATTTTCCATCCAATGTGATATGACCTTGCCGTGGTGGATGGGCTTGTGTAACTAACAGTACCACACCTGTACAACCACGCACACTGAGTAGGACAGTTTTTTTAACGTCAGACGTACACCTTAGGCACTGTTGTATGACTCACTTGTCATTTGTAGTCGGCCACTGAATTATGATGCTTATAGCTCCATCTATTGCTACATTTCGTAACTAATTATTTTTTTTCTGCCATACGTTTTCCTCTTCTCCGGTAATATTCCGTTGCAATTTCACATCTTTCTGACCAGTGCTGATATTTCTACAAGGGTTTGAAAGTTTAACTTTAATTATAATCTGTACATTGTTGCCACATATGCAGACCGCCGCATAGGTCAACACCGAGCGAGAAGCAACAATGGTTAGCAGTCTGCAATCGCATTACGGAGGACGACCGTTAAAACCCGCATCCCTCCCTCTAGAATTAAGTTTTCCCTATTTTTTCCAAAATCGCTCCAGGCAAGCCCGGGAGATTTCATATGAAAGGGCGTGGCCGATTTCTTTCCCCATGCTTGAAACAATTCCAGCTTGTACTATGTCTCTAATGACCTAGAAGTGGACGGGACGTAAAACGCAAACGCTCTTTCGTTCTTACTTTCAAACGACAAGAGTAGGATGAGTCAGGATGATATGGTGAATCTGGTGAAATGGTGAATTAGTTTAATTCTTTAGTGCTTAAACAGATCTCTCGGTATGTCTGCATGCCAACAGTCTCTGATCATCTGTGTAGTGTGCACGTGTTGAAAACTAGCTCCGTTTTAAAAACCGTAAGTACTTTGTACAAAAACTTTTTCAATGCTAAATAATTTTTATATGCTGCATGAATTTGTAGATGCTACTTCAGGTACCGTAGTCTGCGGTGTATTTTTTGATTATTCTGCCTTCTTATTCTGCTTATATACTATATAACCAAGAAATCGTTGCGTCTAGTGTTTTGGACTTCTTGGCGTGCTATTCACCGTTTCATCCATAGCAAATGGAAGCAATAGTGAACTCGGGCAGGGGTGATACGGTGAAGGACTTTTCTTCAGTGTAAAGTGTTAAGCTTTTATTTAGGTACATTCCAACCAGGGTTTTTGACCTTGAAATGTTTGCATTTTCTATTCCATGCAAGAGTAATATTCTGTTTTATCCGACGTCTCAACACAATTGTTAATTTAAAAATTAGTTTATATATATATATATATATATATATATATATATATATATATATATATATGTGTGTGTGTGTGTGTGTGTGTGTGTGTGTGTGTGTGTGTGTGTGTGAAAATTAATGAACTATCAGTTTAATAAGTCACAGCTGCAAAATACTAACGCGAATTCTTTACAGACGAATGGAAAAACTAGTAGGAGCCGAACTCGGGGAAGATCAGTTTGGATTCCGTAGAAATGTTGGAACACGTGAGGCAATACTGACCCTACGACGTATAAGAAAGATTAAGGAAAGGCAAACCTACGTTTCTAGCATTTGTAGGCTCAGAGAAGGCTTTTGACAATGTTGACTGGAATACTCTCTTTTAAGTTATGGAGTAAAATACAGGGACCGAAAGGCTATTTACAATTTGTACAGAAAGAAGATGGCAGTTATAGGAGTTGAGGGACATTAAGGGAAGCAGTGGTTGGGAAGGGAGTGAGACAGGGTCGTAGCCTCTCCCCGCTGCTATTCAGTCTGTGTATTGAACGAAAGAAAAATTCTGAGTAGGTATTAAAATCCATGGAGAAGGAATAGAAACTTTGAGGTTTGCCGATGACATTGTAATTCTGTCAGAGACAGCTAAGGACTTGGAAGAGCAGTTGAACAGAATGGACAGTGTCTTGAAAGGAGAATATAAGATGAACATCAACAAAATCAAAACGAGGATAATGGAATGTAGTCACATTAAGTAGGGTGATTCTGCGGGAATTAGATTAGTAAAAGAGGCACTTAAAGTAGTAAAGGGGTTTGGCTGTTTTGGAGCAAAATAACTGATGATGGTCGAAGTAGAGAGGATATAAAATGTAGACTGGAAATGGCAATGAAAGCGTTTCTGAAGAAGAGAAATTTGTTAACATCGAGTCAGGAAGTCTTTTCTGAAAGTATTTGTATTGAGTGTAGCCATGTAAGGAAGTGAAACGTGGACGATAAATAGTTTAGACAAGAAGAGGATAGAAACTTTCGAAAGGTGGAGCTACAGAAGAATGCTGAAGATTAGATGGGTAGATCACATAACTAATGAGGAGGTATTGAGTAGAATTGGGGAGAAGAGGAGACTGTGGCACAACTTGACTAGAAGAAGGGATCGGTTGGTAGGACATGTTCTGAGGCATCAAGGGATCACCAATTTAGTACTGGAGGGCAGCGTGGAGAGTAAAAATCGTAGAGTGAGACCAAGAGATGAATACTCTAAGCAGATTCAGAAGGATGTAGGCTCCAGTAGATACTGGAGATGAAGAGGCTAGCACAGGATAGAGTGGCATGAGAGCTGCAGCAAACCAGTCTCAGGACTGAAGACCACAACAACCAGTTTCGTTCAGTGATGAAAAAAGTAAAGTTTCTAACTACCGCCATTGTTCCACGCAAAGATGCCTACATTTTACAAAGGACAAAAACGATCCAGCTGTGCTGATTGGACAGAGAAGCAACTTAACGATGCCGTAAAAGTGGTGAAAAAATGGAATGAGCCTGAATAAAGCCTCAAAGGAGTTTCACGTTCCATGGTCAACGCTGAAGAGACGATTAGCAAACGGGTGCTTTACGAAAAACCTTTGGGTGGGCCACCTGTACTAACACATGAATGTGAGAAAAAGCTGGTTTAACGTATCATAAAACTACTAATATCAAATACCGGCCTAAATTTGAGGAAGAAATTTCTGAGGAAGTACGTCTGGAGTACAGCATTCAGTGGTAGTGAAACATGGACTGTGGGAAAACCGGAACAGAAGAGAATGGAAGCATTTGAGATGTGGTGCTATAGACGAATGTTGAAAATTAGGTGGACTGATAAGGTAAGGAATGAGGAGGTTCTACGCAGAATCGGAGAGGAAAGGAATATGTGGAAAACACTGATAAGGAGAAGGGACAGGATGATAGGACATCTGCTAAGACATGAGGGAATGACTTCCATGGTACTAAAGGGAGCTGTAGAGGGCAAAAACTGTAGAGGAAGACAGAGACTGGAATACGTCAAGCAAATGATTGAGGACGTAGGTTGCAAGTCCTACTCTGAGATGAAGAGGTTAGCACAGGAACGGAATTCGTGGCGGGCCGCATCAAACCAGTCAGTAGATTGATGACAAAAAAAATCATTAAATTAAAAATCTTCGGATTTGCACCGACAAGGACTGAAGTACGTACCATGGCATACGAACTAGCTGATCAATATAACCTACATCACAAATTTAACCAAGAAATCGAAATTGCTGGAAGGGATTGGCTGCATTTATTCGTAAAAAGAAATCGGAACTCTCAATCCAAAAATCGGAAGGAGTTTCACAATCATGGTCAAAGGGTTTAAGTACGAAAAACGTGTCAGGCTATTTTTCATTGCTGCAGAACATCTTGGTAGAGCATAACCTCGTTGATAAGCCGGGAAATATATTCAACGTAGAAGAGTCCGGACATCAGGTGAATGATAGACCGGGTTACGTGTAGGCAGCAAAGGGGTCTAAGAGCGTTCCAGCGAAAACATTCGGTGAAACGGGTGAAAACATATCTGCAATTGCTTACTGCAATGGAGAGGGCATGTTTTTACCCCAGCTTGTGTTTTGAAGAGAAAAATATGAAAAGGCCGAGTACAAAGACGGTATGCCGCCGGGTTCCACGATTTTCACGTCACAAAAGTCGGCGTAAGTAACAACTGACATTTTTCTTTTGTGGCTAAGGAACCATTTTGCACCGAGAAAGCCTGAGGGAACAGTCGTCATTATTTTGGATGGACGTAGCTCTCATTGCAGTAGCGTGGTTACATAAGAGTTTGCAAAGGAAGAAAACATAATTTTGCTCTGTCTATCCAGCCACACCACACGCTATCTGCAGCCGCTACACACAGCATTTTTTTAAACCTCTGAAATCCTATTGTTACAATGCTTTCAATTCGTACATTAAAATGAATCCAAATAGAAAAATTTCCAAATTGTGTTCGGAGGACTGCTTACAAAGGCATGGGTACAAGCAGCTTCGACAGAAAATGAAATATCGCGGTTCAGAAGCACAGGAATCATCCCATTTAATCCTGGTGTCATCCCCTAATACGCGTATTTCACATCAGCTTCAGATCAACATCAGGAAAAGAAAGAACGACGTGAAGACAGACCTACTTCACCCCGACCAAGTCGATCGCATTGGCAGGAGATACTTAATCCATCGGAAGAAGCAACTGCAGACGTAGATAACCAATAGGGACTTGAACGCATATAAGCTCCACCACAACTGGGCTGTTCGCAACGGGCGGAAAATCCACAGGAATACATGCAGTCTTCAGCAGGAGCAACAGATATGAGGACCTCGACAGTAGCAACAGAATAATCTCAAATAACCCCTGGCAAACTCTTGGATCATATTTCGCCGATACCTATCCTACATATAGAGCTTTAGCTGAGATTTTGACAACCTGCGAAACAGAAAACGACAAAATGAGTCAATGAAGAGTGGAGAAAATGCTAAAGAGAGAACTAAAGGAAAAACCGTAACCAAAGGAAAAACTGTAACCAAAGAGACTACCAAAGGAATAGTCAAAAAGAAGCAGCCTTAAAGACGAAAAGCGTCTACCACTAACACCGAATCCGACTCGTCGCTGGATATCCAACTGCAAGACCATGATAACGATGCGGATGATGAAGAGTGTTGTTGCGTAGGGTGCGGTGAACTGTAGAGTCCGGGTTCCCGGGTTCGATTCCCGGCGGGGTCAGGGATTTTCTCTTCCTCATGATGACTGGGTGTTGTGTGATGTCCTTAGGTTAGTTAGGTTTAAGTAGTTCTACGTTCTAGGGGACTGATGACCATAGATGCTAAGTCCCATAGTGCTCAGAGCCATTTGAACCATTTTGAACTGTAGAGTTGCACTAAAAAGGATGTGGATTGGAACAAATGTTTTTGCTACCAATGTTGGCTGCATGAAGACTGTTCAAAATATGAATCTATGTGTGACGTTTGTGGCAAAAAGCATGAGAAATAAGTTCATCACTTCACTCAAAGGGCATTGGCCATTCCACCCATATAAATGGATAAAAATAAGTATTGGTTTCTTTTTAACTTTTGCAGTGCCTTAGAGATGATGTGTTACTTATGTATTTTGTGAAAGGACAGTGTTTTTATTTTGTTTAAATAAACAATTTCTTGTCTTCTACGAGGCCGAAATTTTTTGTTCAGCATATCACCCTGATTTACCCTATCAGTCCTCGTTGCCCCTGCAGACCCACGACGGACGATTTATACTCTCTGTGAGACAGACGTCGATGTGAATGTGAGGCGTTAGTGGACCACTTCTGCCAGGACAGTACGAAGACAAACATAGCGCATAGACTACAGCAGCCGACGCCCGAGGCCACATCCGGTGCTTTCTCTTGCCTTTTATGCAGTCGTTATACTAAGCGATATTGACTGAGGAAGCTGGAACAGGTCACTTTATACAGAGGGTTAACGTTAACAAAACTGACAAATTGCAGGAATGGATTATTGACCGGAGATGGAGGAAAAAAGTACTATGAACAGGTGTCCGAAGTGCATCGTTACCACGGTAGATGGCGCTGAAGAATGACAGTTCCTCTGGCCACGTGCCGTGTGTTCCATGTGTGTTACAGGTTGTGTGATTGAAGCAGCGTGTTGTAAGAAGCTGAATGTTCCCGTACTCGCGTCGGCAATCAGCCGAGATGCTGTTTTTTACGACCAGGCTGATGGAAACCGTCGAGAGGCAATAAAGGCATAAGGCTAAACCAAAACACGTATCTACACAGACACCAACCACAGCACAAACTTTTCAAGCCATTTTTGAGCGTTTGTGTGATCATGGGTCCTTTCAGACAATTGAACGTGCAGGTAGGAGCCGGACTATGCGTACACCAGATCTGGTGAATAGGTGCTACAGGATATTAAGACGAACCCCAGTACTAGCTCGAGACAAGTGGTCCGCCAAGACGGTGTCAGCCAAAGTGTACCCTGCATGACAACTACTACTACCCTCTCACCTGCAGCACACATGGAACTGTCATTCGTCAGGGCCACTTAACATGGCAAAGATGCATTTCCAGACACATGTTCCAGACCCATGTTTCAACATTTCCAGTGTTGAACCAGTCCCTGCCGTTTGTCTGATTTTTAACGTCCATGCAGGCACATCTCACTAGGGGTAAGAACACTCCTGGAAATGGAAAAAAGAACACATTGACCCCGGTCTGTCAGACCCACCATACTTGCTCCGGACACTGCGAGAGGGCTGTACAAGCAATGATCACACGCACGGCACAGCGGACACACCAGGAACCGCGGTGTTGGCCCCGTCGAATGGCGCTAGCTGCGCAGCATTTGTGCACCGCCGCCGTCAGTGTCAGCCAGTTTGCCGTGGCATACGGAGCTCCATCGCAGTCTGTAACACTGGTAGCATGCCGCGACAGCGTGGACGTGAACCCCATGTGCAGTTGACGGACTTTGAGCGAGGGCGTATAGTGGGCATGCGGGAGGCCGGGTGGACGTACCGCCGAATTGCTCAACACGTGGGGCGTTAGGTCTCCACAGTACATCGATGTTGTCGCCAGTGGTCGGCGGAAGGTGCACGTGCCCGTCGACCTGGGACCGGACCGCAGCGACGCACGGATGCACGCCAGGACCGTAGGATCCTACGCAGTGCCGTAGGGGACCGGTCCGCCACTTCCCAGCAAATTAGGGATACTGTTGCTCCTGGGGTATCGGCGAGGACCATTCGCAACCGTCTCCATGAAGCAACCGTCTCCATGAAGCTGGGCTACGGTCCCGCACACCGTTAGGCCGTCTTCCGCTCACGCCCCAACATCGTGCAGCCCGCCTCCAGTGGTGTCGCGACAGGCGTGAATGGAGGGACGAATGGAGACGTGTCGTCTTCAGCGATGAGAGTCGCTTCTGCCTTGGTGCCAATGATGGTCGTATGCGTGTTTGGCGCCGTGCAGGCGAGCGCCACAATCAGGACTGCATACGACCGAGGCACACAGGGCCAACACCCAGCATCATGGTGTGGGGAGCGATCTCCTACACTGGCCGTACACCTCTGGTGATCGTCGAGGGGACACTGAATAGTGCACGGTACATCCAAACCGTCATCGAACCCATCGTTCTACCATTCCTAGACCGGCAAGGGAACTTGCTGTTCCAACAGAACAATGCACGTCCGCATGTATCCCGTGCCACCCAACGTGCTCTAGAAGGTGTAAGTCACCTACCCTGGCCAGCAAGATATCCGGATCTGTCCCCCATTGAGCATGTTTGGGACTGGATGAAGCGTCGTCTCACGCGGTCTGCACGTCCTGCACGAACGCTGGTCCAACTGAGGCGCCAGGTGGAAATGGCATGGCAAGCCGTTCCACAGGACTATATCCAGCATCTCTACGATCGTCTCCATGGGAGAATAGCAGCCTGCATTGCTGCGAAAGGTGGATATACACTGTACTAGTGCCGACATTGTGCATGCTCTGTTGCCTGTGTCTATGTGCCTGTGGTTCTGTCAGTGTGATCATGTGATGTATCTGACCCCAGGAATGTGTCAATAAAGTTTCCCTTTCCTGGGACAATGAATTCACGGTGTTCTTATTTCAATTTCCAGTAGTGTAGATACTGCCTACGGGAAAATTAAAGAGACCTTTGGAGAAAAGAGAACCACTTGTATGAACATCAACAGCTCAGATGGAAAGCAGAAAGGTGGAAGGAGTATATAGGGGGTCTATACAAGGGCGATGTACTTGAGGACAATATTATGGAAATGGAAGAGGATGTAGATGAAGACGAAATGGGAGATAAGATACTGCGTGAAGAGTTTGACAGAGCAAACCTGAGTCGAAACAAGGCCCCCGGAGTGGACAACATTCCATTGGAACTACTGACGGCGTTGGGGGAGCCAGTCCTGACAAAACTCTACCATCTGGTGAGCAAGATGTATGAAACAGGCGAAATACCCTCAGACTTCAAGAAGAATATAATAACTCCAATCCCAAAGAAAGCAGGTGTTGACAGATGTGAAAATCACCGAAATATCAGTTTAATAAGCCATAGCTGCAAAATACTAACACGAATTCTCTACAGACGAATGGAAAAACTAGTAGAAGCCGACCTCGGGGAAGATCAGTTTGGATTCCGTAGAAATACTGGAACACGTGAGGCAGTACTGACCTTACGACTTATCTTAGAAGAAAGATTAAGGAAAGGCAAACCTACGATTCTAGCATTTGTAGACTTAGAGAAAGCTTTTGACAATGTTGACTGGAGTACTCTCTTTCAAATTCCAAAGGTGGCAGGGGTAAAATACAGGGAGCGAATGGCTATTTACAATTTGTACAGAAACCAGATGGCAGTTATAAGAGTCGAGGGACATGTAAGTGAAGCAGTGGTTGGGAAGGGAGTAAGACAGGGTTGTAGCCTCTCCCCGATGTTATTCAATCAGTATATTGAGCAAGCAGTAAAGGAAACAAAAGAAAAATTCGGAGTAGGTATTAAAATCCATGGAGAAGAAATAAAAACTTAGAGGTTCGCCGATGACATTGTAATTCTGTCAGAGACAGCAAGAAACTTGGAAGAGCAGTTGAATGGAATGGACAGTGTCTTGAGAGGAGTATATAAGAAGAACATCAACAAAAGCAAAACGAGGATAATGGAATGTAGTCAGAATAAATCGGGTGATGCTGAGGGAATTAGATTAGGAAATGAGACACTTAAAGTAGTAAAGGAGTTTTGCTATTTGGGGAGTAAAATAACTTATGATGGTCGAAGTAGAGAGGATATAAAATGTAGACTGGCAATGGCAATGAAAGCGTTTCTGAAGAAGAGAAATTTGTTAACATCGAGTATAGATTTAAGTGTCAGGAAGTCTTTTCTGAAAGTATTTGTATGGAGTGTAGCCATGTATGGAAGTGAAACATGGACGATAAATAGTTTAGACAAGAACAGAATAGAAGCTTTCGAAATGTGGTGCTACAGAAGAATGCTGAAGATTCGATGGGTAGATCACATAACTAATGAGGAAGTATTGAATAGGATTGGGGAGAAGAGAAGTTTTTTGGCACAACTTGACCAGAAGAAGGTATCGGTTGGTAAGACATGTTCTGAGGCATCAAGGGATCACCAATTTAGTATTGGAGGTCAGCGTGGAGGGTAAAAATCGTAGAGGGAGACCAAGAGATGAATACACTAAGCAGATTCAGAAGGATGTAGGTTGCAGTAGGTACTGGGAGATGAAGAAGCTTGCACAGGATAGAGTAGCATGGAGAGCGGCATCAAACCAGTCTCGGGACTGCAGACCACAACAACAACAATGCAGACCCAACAGGGTGGTCATAAACAATCTGAAATTCATGTAAGGGTCATTCAGGGGCAGCTGTGCTGCGAAATAATCGTTGAAAAAATTCGATACTTTTTACCGATCCCGAGTTATCCAGCACAGAAGTTAGCTAATTACTTCGTTGCGAGTGTAAATTCAAACAATTACACAGGCTAAATTCCGGTAACGCACTGACATCTGCGGGCCCGTCAATTACCAATTGTTGAAATGCAGATTATCAGTTAAAATGTGAATTTTTCGGAAATGATAAATTAAAGCCATGTGAGGAAAAGCTATGTTTGTTCAAAGTGCCAAAGAACCTGATTTAGGCATGCGTATTCAATACAGTGATACGCAAACAGGCAGAATACGGTGCTACGGTCGTTAACGCCTACATAAGACAACAAGTGTCTGGCGTTGTTGGGAGACAAGTTACTGCTGCTACATTGGTAGCTTATCAATGCTTAAGTGAGTTTGAACGTGGTGTTACAGTCCGCGCACGAGCGATGGGACACAGCATTTCCGATGTAGCGATGAAGTGAGGATTCTCCAGGACGACCATTTCACGAGTGTACCGTGAATATTAGGAATACGGTAATACATCAATTCTCCGACATCACTGCGACTGGAAAAAAAATACTTTAAGACCGGCCAACGACGACTGAAGAAAATCGTTCAACGTGACTGAAGTGCACCCCTTCTGCAATTTGCTGCATATTTCAATGCTGGGCCATCAACAAGCGTCAGGGTGCGAACCATTGAACGAGACATCATGGACATGGGCTTTCGGAGCTGGAGGTTCACTTGTGTTCCGTCGATGACTGCACAACGCAAAGCTTTACTCTTCACGTGGGCCCGTCAACACTGACAATTGACCGCTGAAGAGTGGAAACATGTTGCCTTTTCAGACGAGTCTCGTTTCAAATTGTATCGAGCTGATTGACATGTACGGTTATGGAGATAGCCTCACAAATCCATGGCCCTTGCATTTCTGCAGGGGACTGTTCTGGCTAGTGGAGGCTCTGTAATGGTGGTGGGCGTGTGCTGTTGGAGTGACATGGTAGCGCCGATAAGTCTAGATACGGCTCTGACATGTGACACGTACGTAAGCGCACGTAAGCATCCATTACGTCCATTGAGCATTCCGCCGGACTTGGGATGTTCCAGCAGGATAATGCAACACCCTCCACGTCAAGAATTGCTGCAGAGTAGCTCCAGGTACAGTCTTCTGAGCTCATACTTCCGTTGGCCACCAAACCCCCCAGGCATGATCATTATTGAGCATATTTGGGATGCCTTGCAACACGCTGTTCAGACGAAATCTCCACCCCCCTGTACTCTTACGTATTTATGGACAGCCCTGCAGGATTCAAGGTGTCAGTAGCCTCCAGCACTATTTCACACATTAGTCGAGCAAATGCCATGCGGTGTTGCGGCACTTCTGCTTGCTCGCAGGAGCCCTACACGATATTAGGCAGGGGTACCAGGCTTACACATTGCCTGATGTTTCAGCAGATATTCAGATACTTGCAGTTTCGCTATTGCGTTGCCTAACTGGAATTGCCTTAAACAAATACTGCTCATCAAGTCCTTCGAGGGACGATCAATGCCGACAGAAAGCGTCGGTTTGTTTCCCATAAGGAGCAAAATGATTATTAATGCGGAATTTTACGTCACCCTGCTATTAAGCATGGGCTGACTCGAGTTACACATTACAAGAACGCTTTTGCAAATATCTGCCGCCAACTCAAGATAAAATCCCTCCATGACTCTTAAGAGACACGCCTTGTACACATCGAAATACCATTTTCGTTAAGCTTTAGTAGGAAATGTAGTAACTTATCTAACGTACCGAAACAATTTTTAAGTTCATAGGCGCCAAATTAGACACTTAAATTTCTGTGTCAGTGGAAAAGCCTTCCGAAGACGGCTTCAGCGACATGAATATTGAGGGACTTGTTTAAATAAGAGTAACATAACAGCAATGTTCACAGCTCTGCGCAACTCACTGTACCACACGTAGCTCAGACACTTTTCGTATATTTATTATTGTAATAACTGTCACGTCAAATTCTCAAGTTGCTGACCGTGAGCACTGACCCATGCTGAAAAGGAATTTCGGACAGACGACATGGCACACTGACTTTCATCTGGACTTAACGCAGCACAGGCTCGTGTTATATTTGTATCTTCATGATTACTCTGTGTTTCTTTGTAGACCTCTTCTCTTCATGTTTTCCTCACCGATAAATGTCCGGAACTGCTAGGTCTGGGGAGTGTGTAGGCTAATTTGTGTATCCTAAACGACCTATCAAATGAACACCAAGTGTTGTGTTCAAAAGGTCTGTAATTATTTGTGTAGAATCGACGAAACACTTGTGATGCTGATACCATTAGATACCATTTCGATAGCTGTGGCAGCATCTATGGTAGGAACTGCAGATTTCTGTAGCTGCTGTCCCATCGTAAGCCAGGGACCAATAGAAAGTTGCCACTTAATTCACCTTTCAAAAACCTCGCGGTTTGAAACGAGATCTGCTGTGACTTTTTGCTGTCTGTGTTTTCTCAGGGAGAAATATCGTGCTGGGAATGCAAAATGAGTGTGCTGCATTCTTTATTATTTATTAGATTTGATATTCAAGACAGCATGTCTTGAACCACGCTTTTAGACATCGATGATCACTGGATTGAACAAAAGTTGTTGGAATTGCAAGCAAATGCAACGTGATGAACTCTGGTGGACTTTCTTGGTTCAGCTTTGCAGCAGAGGCCTGAGAACGACAGCTGAGTTAATTTTCGAAGCTGCCTTCAGGCGCCACTCAGGCGGGACGTTATCTGAAAGGGTTTTCTTAACGAGCGGCTTTGCGATTGCCTCCTTCAGATCCACGCCCAAGGGATGCCTCGTTTTCAGATTACAGACGTTCAGCTGATCTGAAATTTTGAGCAAGTCGAAAAAGTTGTCTCTCCCGTCTTCTCACCGGAGTTGTCGCCTGGTACCACTAAAAGAACTCGCTTTACTGACTGGTTAGTCTACCCCGTCCACGTTTTCGGTGTCTGGGGATTGCGGTGAGGCGGATAAGATTTTGTACAGTGTTAGTGGCAGAGTAGCGTCTGAGCCATTTGTTGTGAGCATGATGTGCTGCTTCCGTGTGGACATAGAGAGTGTTTTTGAATGGGAGCTACTTCAGTCTTCTCGGGTTAGAAATCTGTTATTTTAAAATGATTTCTTACAAGCATTATGGTGCATAATTTTATTAAAATTTAGCTACATTCGGATAGGGCCCAACTTTATTCTCATCCGGTCACGATTCACTCCATGCACTGTGATCCCAACTGAGTTTCCTATTTCTTTCCAATGAGAGTCACAAGGCAAATTTGATGATTCAGCTTTTACTACAAAATGATATATATTATTCTTGGTTATTCTGTGGATGTTTGAGTCTTCGTGTGTGAACACTTAAGCATTCATGTTGCGCCCCTGAGCCAATCTACAGTTACATGAATAATGACGATTAATACAGTGGGAGTATTTTAAAAATGTCAGTACAGTTCAGGAACAGTCACCAATTTAGTTTGTTAAACCTTTCGTCAGTGTACATACCAGCACGCCTTTCCTTATCTGTTAACTTCGTGTATCCTGTAAGAGAAAATTAAGTTACTTTGTGAAGTTCGATCCCTAATCGGTCCATCTGAAGTCCGGTAGCTAAGTTTCCGTTGCACCTTTTCCTTGTGATTGACCCTAGAGTTAATCTAGTATTTCTCGGACTTCTGACAGCTTGGCATCCAGGGGAATCTGTAGGACGTTAAGCGCTGTATTCTTCTATAGGAAGTTCGTGGCTACAAAAACTCCGTCTTATATGGTGAAGACCATCCCATCGAAAAACCAGTTATCAACATTCAAACGTTGTGGATAGTCGATAAACAGTGGACGTATTTTCACTGATGCGATACTTGAAAAGCCCGCACCATAAGTTACCAGTCCAAGGTCGATGTTATCCAGTTCTCCACTAATAACAATAACAATCATGATAATAGTAGTAGTAGTAGTAGTAGTAGTAGTAGTAGTAGTAGCAATAATAATAATAAGAAGAAGAAGAAATCCTACAAGTTCCTGCGTATCGTCACTTCTAGGTGGCTCCAGCGAAAGATCAGTAATATTGTACTAAAAAATTACCAAATATTTCTTCTGTCGATGCATATCATCTTGCACTGATCCAATTTAGGTAGGCAGTCGTCTATAACATAAAGCATGGACTTTTGGGCGTCATTCTAAATGTTTCTATATATATTCGAAGCGGATATTTATTGCACACACTCGTCGTGGCCTAGACTGTATGAATGTATACATGAGAAAATTTCATATCAGATTCTGTTTACAGTATTTTACTTTACTCTAAGAAATACTTGTAAATGATAGATTAATAACGGAGGGTTTTAAATAAGATAGTTTGTAATTTGTTGGATCAGAAGGAATTTTAAAGATAATAGGTAAGATTAAAGACGAGAAATGGAATCACCCAGGGCGATCGTTGGAGACATGTCGTAAATACCTTGTGACTAGAGATAAGGAACCAAAAAAACCACTAATAAACTAAGAAGGTGGGAGATTCATGTTGAGTATGACTTTATACCAGTGTCGAGAGAGAACTTTGTGGCCGGAGAAACGCGAAAACGGTTCGTTTCTAATACTGGTCGACAAATAGCCCGCTCGCGTGTGCTAAAGCCTCCCTAATTCCCCAACATTAGGGAGCACATTTGTAAATTGGCTCTTCGTATGAGAAGACAAGGAAAAACAGAATAATTGGAAGGGAAGAGGAAATACATGTAGGTGAAAGGAGAAATATTATACTGCTAGAAAAATTCGGCAGAGCACTGACAGTCCTAGGTCATAACAAGCAGACGAGATTCTCTCTTAAATATTGACATCCCTGCGTGAACATAAAGGGACAAAGCCACCCCACAAGCTATATAAGATATATGAGACGGGCGAATTACCCTCAGACCTCAAGAAAAATTAAATAGCTCCAATCCCAACGAACGTAGGTGCCGTCAGCTGTGTAAGTTGTAGAAATATCTGTTTAATAAGTCATGGTTGCAAAATACGGACACCAGTTACATCCAGAAGAGTGGAAAGACTGGTAGAAACAAACCTCGGGAACGAATACTCTGCATTACCTAGTTATATAGCACCACAGAAGGCAATACTCACTTTGAGACTTATCTTGGAAGATAAATTGATGAAAAGAAAATCGAAGTTTACAAGATTAGTAGAGTTATAGAATGCCTTTCCCAATGTTGAGTTTAATAAACTCTATGAAATTCTTTGGGTCGCAAGGAAAAAAAGAGACAGAAAGATACCTACAACCTTCACAGAAATCATAGTGCTGTAATGAGAGCCAAGGATATGAAAGGGAAGCAGTAGCTGAGAATCTTGTGGGAGAGGGCTGTAGCGTATTCCGCACGTTATTGGATTAGTAGACGGAGCAAGCAGTAAAGGTATTTCGGAGAGAAATTTTAAATTAACATTCATTATGAAGATTTAAAATATTCAAAGTTTGCTGATGACATTCTAACTCTTCGAAAATCTATAAAATAGAATAAATAAATCATTAAAAATATCAACAAATGGAAGACAATGGTAATGGAATGCAGTCGATTAAATTAGGCAATGGTAAGAGGAATAGATTAGGAATTGAGATTCTAAGTGTGTAAAGTGAACTTTGCTATTCGGTTAGCAATGTAATTGATAATAGCGTAAGTAGAGAAGATCTAGAATGTATACTCGCAACACCAAGATAAACGTTTCTGAATAAGAGAACCTTGTTAACACTGACTTCAGATTTCTGTTAGGAAAACTTTTCTGATGGTATAAACGTATGTTCATGTAACATACCCCTGTACAAATTCCTCTTGACGATAACGGTTCAGACAAGAAGAGAAAGGAAGATTTTGATATTCAGTATTACAGGAAACAGCTAAAGATTAATTGGGTAAGTGGGATGAAGTAGGAATGAATGGGATAGGGCAGAAATCTATAGTACAACCTCACTACAAGAAGGGATCAACTGATAGTTTACATGCTGAAAATACACGGACTGTAGGGAAGTACATAGTCAAAATTCTAGAAGGAGATTGAAACTTAACTGCACTAGATGAGTAGCTCTTTACAGAACACATGAACGGAGAGAGCAACGTCAAAACATTGCTCGGACTGAAGACCACAACAATAAGAAAAGGAAGTAAACTGTTGCCCGTGATCCATGAAAACTATTTCGAGCCGTGCGCTTACAAATGTAGATACTAAAATTTTAATTTACTTTTCGTGTGAAAATCAGATCATCTTTAAAGGTGGCAGCCTTGATATAACTATTGTGTAGTTATTCTCTTCTCCTCAGACAGGTCTAACACGTGACAGTAAGATTGCGTGAAGGTCCAAAACCGCTACATAATTTCGAAGAGCGCAATCTCAGTTCGTGAAATAATGGCGCCAATAATGACGAAGGTACTTTTAATCCATGAATCTGAATCGACAAATATACCAAAAATATTTGTGACCGCAACTAAACATTCACAGTCAGCAGGGAAGGGTTGGTGCAGATGTAATTAGTCAACTCGGAATTCAAAGCATATTGTACAGTATGCTATAAAAAAGTTCGTAGTCTAGTCTGAACTCCACTAAAAAAGGATCAAACAATAAAGCTGCCGCTTCGAACACAGCTCGCCAAGGTAACAGATAACAAGTTACAAATGGGGTTTTTGTAAGTTATCTAATGGCGTTGTATTCATAGCTGAAGGTTATTAACTAACGACCGATTTAAAAACTACGATGGTGCCGCGAGTAATAAATTAAGATTTTTGTGTCGGTTACGAGGTTTTTCTCGTATTTTACCAGATTTGTATACGGTCAAGAACGTAGACACCACGAATGTGTTTACGTGCCTATACAAATGACCAGTTCTCCTTAACGTTCACGCCATTATAGTCAGAGAAGTATTTTTGAAAGGGCACCGGAGGAAATCACATTCTAAGCATTCGCCTGAAATGATTTAGCCGTAAACCAAGGCCACCTGGATGAATGTTCGGAATTCCGTTTCTCGTTTATAAAGACCAACTGCTTTAAAATGAGACCCCCCTTGGCTGGAAAATATCTGTTTTTTTCCTTATTTTACGAATATTGTACACCTGTCCGATTTATCTTAGTGCCTGCAGATATTATTTTCATCAAACCAATTTTTATGATGTCCATAAATTGCAACAGCTTCAGCTTCTAAACTTTTCAGACTGATTGAAGCCACAGAAGTATGGTCTTTTCTGAATGTGCTTCTGACGAAAAAGCGAATCTGGTATTTCAGTTGTCCGTCAGATATAATGTGTTCTTAAATACGGCTTTAAATTTTTTTCTAACCCAACGAAAAATTTTCATCTCCTCTTTCACCCCATTAACATTGAATTTCTAAAAACACTGAAACACGTAAACTTTTTTATTTCCAATAGAGTAGGCAAATACCAGTTTTCATAGCTGTCGCATTAAAAATGCTTCATTTGTTCTTTAATAAAGATTTATTTTCAAAACAACTTTCACCCACTAGTATAGGCCGTTAGTGTTTCAATTTGAAATAATGTCCACGAAGTGTTTTCTTACATCTGACTGAGAAACGAAAGATCAGTTTCTTTAGTTCGAGGTTGAATATTTTCTTGATAACGACATACTTTAAAAAAGCTTTTCTGCCTATTTAATCCCATTAATAGTGGAATTTCGAACAATTCCTACATAAACGATGCCTACAATATAAGATCCACATTCTCTACAAATCTGAAATTATTATTCTCATCGATTTGGGCTGCGCTATAATGAATCAGTAAATCACACTTGTCCAGTTTCATCCAGTTATGTGTTGAATTTCCAAAAACAGTGAAACACGTATTTTCCATTTAAAACCGAGGAGCCGTGCACCAGTTTTCAAGCATATGACTTCAAAAATGCTTCTGCAGTGGAATATTTACATGAAACAGTGCACGCCTTATTTCACCCCCTCAGGAGCTAAATTTCGAAAACAGTGACATACGTATTTTTATTTCTTACAGATAAGCCAAAAACAAATTTTCATAGATTTAGTTTTAACAATGATTTCATAACAAATATTTTCATAAAAAATTTCATCGCCTATTTCACCCCGTTAGGGACTACATTTCCCAATTTGCTATTTAAACGTAATTCTTTACTTCTAATCTGGAAACCAATTACAATAATAAATACGGTAGTACCTAAACTGCCTTAATAGTAACGTGTTTTCAAAAAATATGTCATTCCCTAGTTACCCCCTTATGAATGGAATATCCAAAATTCTCCCCTAAAGAAAGTCAACACTATAAAACCGACACACACTGCAAATTTAAAGTTTCGGTCATTAGTGGTTTTGGATGGGCGATGATGAATCGGTGAGTGAGTCAGTCGGGACATAGACTTTTATATACAAGATGATTAATGAAAATATGCAAATTTTAATATGTTATTCTACAAGTAAAACTAAAGGAAAAGTTCATAAAAAACATAGGTCCGCAAATGTTTGGTTACGGAGTTGCGGCTAGTACAACATTACGCCAGAAACTCAGCAACATCGCTAATAAGCCGCAGTCGCAAAACTGAACGATGTTAAAGTAAAGCACGATTTCCATTTATTTTGCTGTTATTGGTGTGGTGAATTTAATAAAACATGTCCCAGACGTACATCAGCAGCAGTTTTCCAGAACAGAGAAGCAAAGATTGTTATACAAGTAAATATCTTTACTTTCCATGAAGAATGTAGACACGTTTATGTGTTTGTTGGCAACCGTTACTGAGGTATTTCAATCGTTTCCTAATTTTTAATCGATTTAGTTTTCTGTATTGTTCAGTGAAAGAACATAATAAAATCAGTGCATTTAAGTGAAACGATAAAGTAACTGTTGTAGTTTGTAGATTATTTATGAAAAAGGGATGCCTTTCAAATTTACGACAGAGGAATACGCCGATTCGATCCAACTTCCTCTGAAATCTTTGTACAGTTGCCTGGAATTTAAAAAACAAGTTGGGCCAAGTGGTCAATAAATTAAGAAATTTAAGAAATAATAATCTTTGTTTCTCTGGACGGTCTGGAGAACTACTGCAGATACACGTTGGCACATGTTTTATTAAATTCAACAGACCAATAACAATATAATAAAAGGTAATCGTGCCTTACTTTAACCGCGTACAGTTTTGCGATGGCTTCATATTAGCGAAGTTGGTAAAATTCACGCTTAATCTTTTATTTGCCGTAACTCCGTAACCCTTGTTTATCAACTGTGGTCTTTAGTTTTACTTGTGGTAAAACATAATAAAATATTTGCATATCTTCGTGAATCACACTGTATAGAGATTATGCACGGAGGAAGGAACTTTCAGTACAGCTTTGCTGATCGTCACTCTATGAATAAACCGCAAAAGGCGAATTTGCACGACGACCACCTCTGGGAACAAGGGAAGGGAATAAAGAACAATTTGGATGATCCAAATCGGCAAATGTGATAGCAGTGGTATCCGGGTACTAAAATACTTAACAACGCGGCGAGTAGAAGTGCTTCATATATTTGAGGAAATGTTTGCTTTTAATTGGAAAGCGTCCTCGTGGCACGAATTGGCGTTGACCCTGGTCTGTTATTTGCCAGCACCCCGTGCCCGTTTATTGCTCATACTTCTATCATTCTTTCTGTCCCAGATAGGTCGTGGAAGCGCCGGACAAGTACTGAACTCGCTTTGTTTATAGCCCCCGCGGTTACACGCGACAGCGGGCGGCGTCGGGTGTCACTTAAACAAGAGTCTTAAAAGCTGTGCGGCGGCTAGGGGGCCATTAGCTAGCAGGGCAGGGCACCTATCAAAATAAATAGCGGGCCGCCGCTAACGGCGTGCCGGGAGCAAAGCCATTAGAGAAATTTTACTGCAGTTGCAGCAGCGACGGACCCACTGCCGAGCCGGGCTCAGCCAATTTCTATCTACCAGAGGTCTTTGTATCTCCATTACATCAGTCTGCTAAACCCAACACGCATGACTACAGACGCGACAAAGCCTGCAGGCGGCAGTCTGCGGGCTTCAATGAGGACTGCTGACATCGTCAGCATGTGTCTACGTCTACATCTACATACATACTCTTCACTCCACCATACGGTGCGTGGCGGAGGGTACCTCGCACCACAACTAGCATCTTCTCTCCCTGTTCCAAACAGAACGAGGGAAAAATGACTGACTCTATGCCTCTGTACAAGCCCTAATCTCTTTTATCTTATCTTTGTGATCTTTCCGCGAAATATAAGTTGGCGGAAGTGAAACTGTACTGCAGTCAGCCTCAAATGCTGGTTCTCTAAATTTCCTCAGAAGCGATTCACGAAAAGAACGCCTCCAGTCTTCTAGAGACTCCCACCCGAGTTCCTGAAGCATTTTCGCAACACTCGGGTGATGATCAAACCCACCAGTAACAAACCTAGCAGCCCGTCTCTGAATTGCTTCTACGTCCTCCCTCAATCCGACTTCATAGGGATCCCAAACGCTCGAGCAGTACTCAAGAATAGGTCGTATTACACATGAACCACATCTTCCCAAAATTCTACCAATGAACCGAAGACGACTATCCGCCTTCCCCACAACTGCCATTACATGCTTGTCCCACTTCATATCGCTCTGCAATGTTACGCCCAAATATTTAAACGACGTGACTGTGTCAAGCGCTACACCAGTAATGGGCCATTCAAACATTACGGCAGTATTTTTCCTATTTATCTGCATTAATTTACACTTATCTATATTTAGAGTTAGCTGCCATTCTTTACACCAGTCACAAATCCTTTCCAAGTCATCTTGTATCCTCCTACAGTCACTCAACGACGACACCTTCCCGTACATCACAGCATCACCAGCAAACAGCCACACACTGCTATCCACCCTATCCAAAAGATCATTTATGTAGATAGAAAACAACAGCGGACCTACCACACTTCCCTGGGGCACTCCAGATGATACTCTCACCATCGAGGATAAACAGTAACGCAAAAGAAATAAAATTGTATGGAAAATTCCGTGTGTCTGATTTTGTAACAACACTGGAAACATACCAATAATGATAATAACAATAACAATAATAATAACCGTCTCCACAAAAAACCAGAACACCCTTTGTTGGAATCAAGAATACGGGAACGGACTAGAAGAAAGAAAAAAGGCATTTCAAAATTAAAATTGCAACAGATCAGAAGATACACAGAAGAAGTATTTCGAAATGCGCAAACAGGCTTCCGAGATTTTAGGACAAATTAAACGAAAATATGTCAGTGAGCAACTGCAGGCATTCTAAGAAAACTTCAAAAGCTACAATACACACGATTTCTATAAGAATTTCGCAAATCAGATTAATGTGTACTCATCATAAAACCTTTGCTTTCGGAAACAAGATGGTAAATTTGTCCTGAAAATAAAGGAAACTACCAAGTAGTAGCCACACATTTTTCACGGCTGTTAAAATGTGCAGAACCCAAAGAGAGATTCCCGAAAGCGCAGCTAGAAATCTCAGCACAGAACTCGTCACCACCATCACAAGAAGAAATTTATGCGCACACCAATAAACTTAAAAGCAGTACAGCATCAGGGGAGGACGGAATTGTAGCAAGACTCTTGAAAAATGTAGGCCCAAATGCACTCAAGGAAATTACTCAAATAATCCAAAACATAAGGCAAACCGAAAAATCCCGGATGACTGGATGATTGTTCTGATTCATCAACTACATAAAAAAGGTAATAAATCAGATGTGAACAATATAGGGGGATCTCTGTATTACGAGGTACCTAAAAAATTCTGTCAGATTGCCTACTGAACAGAACACACTAACAATTAGAACCCAAAGTACCAGAATATCAAGCAGGATTCAGACAGAACAGATCATGTCCGGACGAAACTTTCAACCTCAAAACCACACTCAAAATGCGAGCTCTGGGACACAAACCTGTAGTATGCGCATTTGTAGATTTCAAAAAGGTATACGATTCAATAGACAGGTCCTCACCATTCCAAATCTTAGAAGAGAGGGGATTAGATCCCAAAACACAAGAAATAAAAAAAAAACAATAATTGGCACGAAATCTAAAGTGAAATTTATGGGGGAGGTCTCAGAACCCTTTAAGATTCAAATAGGTTTGAGACAATGTGATTGACTCTTTCCTATTCTGTTCAACGTAGTTCTAGACAAGGTTATGGAAGAATGGGAAGAAGAACTCAATAAATGTGACGTTTGGAAGCCAATGCGACTAGGCGTTGCCAGAAACAACCTCTACATACCACATTTTGCATCTGCGGACGACCTAGCGATACCAACAGAGGGTGACCAGACTGCAGTCAAACAGCTGGAAATACTCAAAGAACGTGCGGAAAAGAAGGTTTACAAATTTCATTAGAGAAAACTGAATTCCTTTGTTCAAAACTAGAAATAGCACGCTTCAAATCAAAGTATGGTAAAATTAATAGGGTCCAATACTTTAAATATCTTGAAGAATTCATAGAACCGACAGGTACTGAAAAAATCTCACAGCAACATCGCCTTCAGAAAATTAAAAAGGTTAGGTTTAACGCAAAACCTCTACAACAAAAAATCACTGTCAAGAGGGGCAAAAATTCGACACTAGAATACTGTAATACCACCAGCAATCCTGTATGAAAGTGAAACACCAACCCATAACAGAAAGCCGCGCAGAGTAGCCGCGCGGCCAAGTCGCCTTGTCACGTCCCGCACAGCTGCCCCCAACGGAGGTTCGAGCCTCCGTCGGGCATGGGTGTACGTGTTGTCCTTAGCGTACATTACTTTAAGTTAGATTAAATAGTGCGTAAGCTTAGGTGCCGATGACCTCAGCAGTCTGGTCCCATAAGACCTTACCACTATTTTTTTTTCCTTAACAGAAAACAACAACTTGACGAAATCAAAAAAGAAGAGAGAAAGATAACCAGAAAATTCAAGGAGGAAGAGATACTCAAGACGGTTATAGCCTACAATCAATTAAAACAATAGAAAAGTTTTCTAACATCGAACTTCTTTGGTCGTCTCAGAGACTACCAAAAAATCGATTGACGAATAGAATAATATATTATGTAACCGTACTTAAGAATTCCACACCTTGGCTGGATGAGATTCAGAAGGACCTAAATAATGCAAAATTAACATCAGCGGACATTCTAGAAAGAGAGACCTTCAGACACAAAGTAGACAAATGAGAAGTTACATCAGAACAACGAAAGGATGAACAGACCCGTATAATGTTTAGTTTCGTACATATACGTTGTACTATAAAATCTAAAGTAGGGTCTAAGTGCTTACTTGATTTCCTAAAGTTTATCGTGACTTTTGAAGGAAATACAGTCTTTAAACGTCCTACTGAAGTATTGATAAAATTACGGAAAAAAGCCCACTTTGGAACGCTATACATATCAAATATTTTGCAACACGCCACTTCGGATGAATGTAGAATCGACATCGTTATTTTAGTAATCAACAATAAAAAGGATTACATTGTTCAACAGTTTTCAATATATGACTTGATAAGTTTAAAGCTGTAATTTAGAATGGAAAATTTCACCCATTTCAGACGCGTTGACATGAGTCCTTTTCTATTTAAAATTAAGAACAGGTTTTCGAAACGCTTAGAGACATTGTAGAGACCTATAGCTAACGTGAATTTCAGCTTGTTTTACTTGATGTATGTCGGAGATACTAACTTGAAAGCGAATTTTTATCGCTGTAGAGAGCCGAGGGCAATTGCAGCTGCATGCAGACAGTACCTGTGGTGACAAAGTGCCAACTTTTCGTTAGTGTCTTTAGAGAACACGCGACTATCTAGGCTGAATAATATGAATTGAAGCCGTGTCGTCTTGATGCACTAGGAACAAACGTGATACAGCGCTAAAAGAAATAAAGTGTGTAACAGGTGTAAGTGCCGATACTGTTATTGGTGGCTGAGAACGGTGTACCGAAGAGTGTTACATCAGTTTTACGTTACTTACAGACTAACAATCATAGCTACTAGGAGGAGTGCGTGGTGTACTTCTGAGTACATGCGGCAAGAGCAAGGCATCAACGTTTATTTTTCCGCTGGATAGCTGGTCAGGTATTGAAGCGTGAACGCATGGACGCAAACTGGTTAGCCTACGCTGAAGGGGTAGTCCATTTAGTGTCACAGCTATGACCGAGAATAAATCTTCAGTTAGTAAATTAAGTGATGTGCTTCTCGAAAGACTGTTTGAAATGCAGGAAAAAAGAGCCAACACAATTATGTTGGACATATTAAGCTCCACACATATAATATCTGCACTTATACCTGTGGTATCAGCCTCAGAAAATAATGCAGGGGCCCAATTAAAAGTAGGAATTGCTGATTTCCTTTCAGCACTCAACACCACGATACCGTGCTCTCTGTGTGTGCAGTAATGTTGGCCACCTTTTCCAGTTCACTGCGGACGCTTTGTTGCACCTTTTAACCTGTAAATGACTACTGGGGCAGCTGCTAATATAAGAGTGGTTACGGAGTCGGGACGGCAGGCAGCGCGTATGCTTACCTCGCTCAGCCACTGCGCCATGGAGCGCCCCCCGGCGTCATCTGGCGGCGGGCGTCGCGGCGCCGCTCATGTCGCTGTCTCTGGCGCGAAGACGGCCTGCAGCCCGCCCCCTGCCGCCCTCGGTAGCGCTGCAACACGGAGCAAAGGAGGCATGCTGCATTAATCACACCACGGAGGGGACATTCAGGGATGTGGATAATGCACAGAAAATATTGGTACTAAGAAACAGTTCGTACACACGGACTTCCATCTGCATGTGTTGGCGAAAAGCAACACAGTTTTCTTATTCGTTAGTCACTACTTTTTCACGACAGTTTACTCCAGAATCTGATACTCTTCTTGTTAATTACTAGCGACTAAAATTACAACACCGTTGTGAGGCGTCGACCACGCCTTGGCCTTTTGCTCACATTTTTAATCAACGTAGAACTGTAACATGTGTAAACAACCAAATCCTGTTGTTGTTGTTGTGGTATTCAGTCCAGAGACTGGTTTGATGCATCTCTCCATGCTACTCTATCCTGTGCAAGCTTCTTCATCTCCCAGTACCTACTGCAACCTACATCCTTCTGCATCTGTTTAGTTTATTCATCTCTTGCTCTCCCTCTACGATTTGTACTCTCCACACTGCCCTCCAATACTAAATTGGTGATCCCATGATGCCTCAGAGTCTGTCCTACCAACTGATCCCTTCTTCTAGTCAAGTTATGCCACAAATTTCTCTTCTCCCCAATTCCATTCAATACCTCCTCACAAGTTATGTGATGTACCCATCTAATCTTCAGCATTCTTCTGTAGCACCACATTTCGAAAGCTTCTCTTCTCTTTTTGTCTAAACTACTTATCGTCCACGTTTCCCTTCCGCACATAGCTACACTCAATACCAATACTTTCAGAAACGACTTCCTGACACTTAAATGTATACTCGTTGTTAAGAAATTTCTCTTCTTCAGAAACGCTTTCCTTGCCATTGCCAGTCTACATTTTATATCCTCTCTACTTCGACCATCATCAGTTATTTTGCTCTCCAAATAACAGAACTCCTTATCTACTTTAAGCGTCTCATTTCTTAATCTAATACCCCCACCATCACCCGATTTAATCCTGTATGCTTAATTAATGAGAACACGAAAAACAAGTCGTTACAAGGTTCGGTAAATGCTCTAGCTAATTTCATCCTATTTACAACCATCTTTAACCTACGAGAAGTTGAAAATACCGCTTCAACTGTAAATTAATTAACAGGACTCCCTGTTCTGCGCTCATAGGCAGCACCCCGCGTTTGGTACACGCGGCGCTCGGGGACCACACAACTGCAGCGACACCTGAAGATGGACTTATAACAGTCCGAAACCGGTCGTGCGAAAATAAAGCAATTTAAAACTGAAGCGGTATATTCAACCTCTGGTATAATGCTCAGCTGCGGATGTTCTACCAACAGGATTGTTTGCATCTTTAACCTGTTTTCAGTACTAGTTTTTCTGTCTAATACATCTGCATGTGAGAGCTGTTCCTGGAACTACCTATAGAATACTCTGAACTTGCGGTTCTCACGGATCTGACAGCGGTGGGCCATCATAATATCCTTTCAGCAGGTGACCATGCGGCGTGACCAGAAGAATCTGGCACTCACCGGACCTTGGCTAAGCCGCTTACAACGGAAACAAAAGTGGACCTGTGGCCGCATTTTCGACGAAACGTGGTCCGCCCAATAGTGTACGCAAGCACGACTGCAGGGCGAGGCGAGTTGTCTCCATTAGCCAGAGCCAAAGCAGGGTCGATGGCTACTATCATGAAGAGCAGACATTCCGCTAGAAGGCAGCGGGACACACTAGTCAAATAATGTTTCGAGAATACTAAATGTTCAAAAGTGTGTGAATATATAAGGGAGCTCAGATGGAAATCCAGTTCTAAGCAAAGAATGAAAGCAGAAAGGTGGAAGGAGTATATAGAGGGTCCATACAAGGGCCATGTTCTTGAGGACTGTATTATGGAAATGAAAGAGAATAAAGATGAAGATGAAATAGGAGATACAATACTGGGTGAAGAGTTTTATAGAGCAATGACAGACCTAAGTTGAAACAAGGCCCCGGGAGTAGACAACATCCCATTACGACTACTGTCAGCCTTGGAAGAGCCAGGCCTAACAAAACTCAACCATCTAGTGAGCAAGGTGTATGAAACAGGCAAACTACAAGGCCCCGGGAGTAGACAACATCCCATTACGTCTACTGACAGCTTTGGGAAAGCCAGGCCTAACAAAACTCAACCATCTAGTGAACAAGATGTATGAGACAGGCGAAATACCCTCAGACTTCAAGAAGAATATAATAATTCCACTCCCAAAGAAAGCAGGTGTTGACAGATGTGAAAATTAACGAACTATCAGTTTAATAAGCCATGGCTGCAAAACACTAACACGAATTCTTTACAGACGAATGGAAAAACTGGTAGAAGCTGACCTCGGGGAAGATCAGTTTGGATTCCATAGAAATGTTGGAATACGTGCGGCAATACTGACCATACGACGTAGATTAAGGAGAGCCAAACCTACGTTTCTAGCATTTGTAGACTTAGAGAAAGCTTTTGGCAATATTGGCTGGAATACTCTGTTTCAATTTCTGAAGGTGGCAGGGATAAAATACAGGGAGCGAAAGGCTGTTTACAATTTATACAGAAACCAGATGGCAGTTGTAAAAGTCGAGGGGCATGAATGGGAAGCAGTGATTTGCAAGGGAGTGAGACAGTGTTATAGCCTATTCCCGATTTTCTTCAGACTGTATATTGAACAAGCAGTAACGTAAGCAGAAGAAAATTTTGGAGTGGGAATTAAAATCCATGGAGAAGAATAAAATTTTGAGGTTCGCAGATGACATTGTAATTCGGTCAGATACAGCAAAGTACCTGAAAGAGCAGGTGAACGGAATCAACAGTGTGTTGAAAGGAGCTTATAAGATGAACATCAACAAAAACAAAACGAGGATAATGGAATGTAGTCTAATTAAATCGGGTGATGCTGCGGGTAGTAGATTAGGAAATGAGGCGCTTAAAGTAGTACATGAGTTTTGCTCTTTTTGCTATTTGGGGAAAAAAATAACTGATGATGGTCGAACTAGAGAGGATATAAAATATAGACTGGCAATAGAAAGGAAACCGTTTGTGAAGAAGAGAAATTAGTTAACATCGAGTACAGATTTAAGTGTCAGGAAGTCGAAATGTTTCAAATGGCTCTGAGCACTATGGGACTTAATATCTACGGTCATCAGTCCCCCAGAACTACTTAAACCTAACTAACATAAGGACATCACAAACATCCATGCCAAGGCAGGATTAGAGCCTGCGATCTTAGCGGTCACCTGGTTCCAGACTGAAGCACCTAGAACCGCTTGGCCACAGAGGTCGGCTGTCAAGAGGTCATTTCTGTAGCCACGTATGGAAGTGAAACGTGGACGATAAATAGTTTAGACAACAAGAGAATTGAAGCTTTCGAAATGTGGAGCTGTAGAAGAATGCTGAAGACTACATTGGTAGATCACATAACTAATGACGAGGTACTGAAAAGAATCGAGATCAAACTGCTGAGGTCGTTGGTCCCTAAACTGACACACTACTTAAACTAACTTATGCTAAGTACAGCACACACACACACACACGCCCGAGGGACGACTCGAACCCCTGGCAGGAGGGGCCGTCGAGAATACTCTGCGGAGTACTACCTCGGAGTTCTTCTGTTTCCAGAGATCCTACGAGCAGGACTCGAGCCCCTGGCGGGAGGGACCGTCGAGAATACTGCGCGGAGTACTACCTCGGAGTTCTTCTGTTTCCAGAGATCCTACGAGCAGGACTCGAACCCCTGGCGGGAGGGACCGTCGAGAATACTGCGCTGAGTACGACCTCGGAGTTCATCTGTTTCCAGAGATCTTACGAGCAGGACTCGAACCCCTGGCGGGAGGGACCGTCGAGAATACTCCGCGGAGTACGACCTCGGAGTTCTTCTGTTTCCAGAGATCCTACGAGTAGGACTCGAACCCCTGGCGGGAGGGACCGTCGAGAATACTGCGCGGAGTACGACCTCGGAGTTCATCTGTTTCCAGAGATCTTACGAGCAGGACTCGAACCCCTGGCGGGTGGGACCGTCGAGAATACTCCACGGAGTACGACCTCGGAGTTCTTCTGTTTCCAGAGATCCTACGAGCAGGACTCGAACCCCTGGCGGGAGGGACCGTCGAGAATACTGCGCGGAGTACGACCTCGGAGTTCATCTGTTTCCAGAGATCTTACGAGCAGGACTCGAACCCCTGGCGGGAGGGACCGTCGAGAATACTGCGCGGAGTACGACCTCGGAGTTCATCTGTTTCCAGAGATCTTCCGAGCAGGACTCGAACCCCTGGCGGGAGGGACCGTCGAGAATACTCCGCGGAGTACGACCTCGGAGTTCTTCTGTTTCCAGAGATCCTACGAGCAGGACTCGAACCCCTGGCGGGAGGGACCGTCGAGAATACTGCGCTGAGTACGACCTCGGAGTTCATCTGTTTCCAGAGATCTTACGAGCAGGACTCGAACCCCTGGCGGGAGGGACCGTCGAGAATACTCCGCGGAGTACGACCTCGGAGTTCTTCTGTTTCCAGAGATCTTACGAGCAGGACTCGAACCCCTGGCGGGAGGGACCGTCGAGAATACTGCGCGGAGTACGACCTCGGAGTTCATCTGTTTCCAGAGATCTTACGAGCAGGACTCGAACCCCTGGCGGGAGGGACCGTCGAGAATACTGCGCGGAGTACGACCTCGGAGTTCATCTGTTTCCAGAGATCTTACGAGCAGGACTCGAACCCCTGGCGGGAGGGACCGTCGAGAATACTCCGCGGAGTACGACCTCGGAGTTCTTCTGTTTCCAGAGATCTTACGAGCAGGACTCGAACCCCTGGCGGGAGGGACCGTCGAGAATACTGCCCGGAGTACGACCTCGGAGTTCATCTGTTTCCAAAGATCTTACGAGCAGGACCAATTACCGCCACACCGAGGGAATCGGACCAGCCGGCCGCCGCTTCGTGCAGAAGCTGCTGATGGGTCCACAGTTAACCCTCCAGCCGTTGAAATGACGCTTTGGCGGTGCCCTGCGACTGGCTGGAGAGACGTGAACGCTGCTCCAAGTCTAGATAGGAAGCCAGAGAGGCAATGGCTGCCCGGTCTTACTCAGGGACGGCACGTGACTTGGCCATTCGTCTTTTCAGTCTTAAAGTTTTGCTTTCAGAACGGGATCTGCTACGATGGAGCGCAGATCTGAAAGCACAGCCGCTGTGTGAGCGATCCTTCCCACGCGTAATGCGATCCCACGCACGCTAAACCGACGGTGATAAGACGGCATTGTAATGCGAGAGACTGTCGCAGAAGTGTGAAATAGTTTGAAGAGGGCTAAATTCACGCGGATTCCCAGTATCTGTGCAGTGTGCAAGCATGCTTGTGTCATGTCTATTCTTGTGACGGTCGTGGGTCGAACAATCACTCATTTTATTAATGGTGGAGATAGCCACAATGTTACTGACGCTAAACGTACGTGACCTCCTTTTCCATAACATACCGATTATGGGTATTGTCCTCCACTGATTTTCTTTTCTTTCCCAACTGTCAGTTTTGTGAACTTAAAGTTAGTACCATTTTGTTAGTGACTGACATTTGGATATTAATAACACAGCGACTTCCGCTGGTGGATGAATCTGTATTATTCTCCATTAATTCACTTTTGCTTCACTGTCAAATCATCAATTTAACTTTTTATCTTACTGAACAAATAGCAATGCTTGAAGAGTTTCAGAACAGAATAAATCTCAAGCTTTCTGATAGGAGCTAAGCAGGTTTAGTAACCGTCAATTCTAAAGATACCACTTACATGTCAGCCAGAATAAGTCTATGAAAAGCAACGGTCTAAAATTATTCACCGACACATGAAAAGAAATCGTTGATTATTGATTTTATTAAAACTAATTCTTTGTGTAATATTTGTAAGCGTGAACAAGTATTGGAAATCAGCTACCTATAATACATTTGAAGTATTCGATTTTCATGTGCTGCGTGTTTGAAGAAAGTTCTCTGCCATTGTGAAAAACAGATGGTAGCAGAAGGTTCGACCTTGAATCCTGTGTAAAACAGTCTACCCTCAAAAAGTGGTTGATATTGCAGAGAGACGGTGAACATTTAAGCCAGGCAACACCCTCTCTTGCGGACAACTAAAGTTAGTGTCACGCCACGCTCACCCTGTGTGGAGCGAACGAAATGCAAACATGAAAGCAAATGCAAGTGTCTATTATGGACGTCTGATGCAGGAGGGTCAGCGTATAAGTGAGTTTCAACTTGTGAGAATAATCTATTTCCTGGAAATTGGCTTGTGTAGTAGGCCATTTAGGCTTGCACATGCTAGGCTTGCTACACTCAAAGAGTGTGTGTGTGTGTGTGTGTGTGTGTGTGTGTGTGTGTGTGTGTGTGTGTGTGTCTGTGTGTGTAACAAATCAATGGCAGAGATTCCTACATACGGTAACACACAATGTGGTTACACCGCGAGATATGACAACAGGTGTGGCTCTACGATTAAAAATGATTTTATTCAAACTGACATTAGCCATTAAACCCTATGAATTTGCACAGGGTGACTGATTACAGGTGTCGTTCCATACAACGCGTAATGGTTTATGAGAACTTGAACAAACTATGCACCAACTATTAGTCCTACAGAAAAAATGAATGGGGTCTTTTTGTAGGAAATTTAATTAGCTAAATTTTGTACTATGATGAGTTTTCGCTAAAACCAGGAGTATTCGGGTTATTGTATATAAGATCAAGATTTCAGGATAATGGCACTCCCTCTTCCCACAAAAATTTTAGACTCAACGAGTTATTTCCTACATTCGACCTTTTCTGGTCTTCATTGAATTGCATTATTGCACCACAATTAGATCGTTGTATTCGTCAGGCGTTCTGCCTACGAAATGACTGACCTTGTAAGGGTTAAGTTAGGATCGAAGTATCAGCACAGTCAGTTTTAGCCTAACATGTACAAAAATTCACTTTTCTTCCAGTTCTGTCACGGTCCCGTTTAAATTAGTAATGTTAATGAAATAGCCGATTACGTTGGTGGCGTAATAGCCCAATTAATAGAGAGTGAAAATGGGTGAAAATTGGGAATAGTAGGCGTAGTCGCAAATTTTGTACAGTGGTAAGAGGAGTGCCCAATCAACTTGATAGAAAACGTGAGTGTTGAAGTATGACTGGTGGGAGGTGGGGTGGGGTGAAGGCTAGTTTGAACGGCACTTTTGTACTATTTTCTTGAATAACTCGAACACCGCGGCCTCCTGTGAAAACGTTTTATACAAAATTTAGCTGCATTAAATTTTCTACAAAAGCTTACTGTTCATTTTTGTCTGTAGGATTGCTGCTGTGGTTTTTGAAGGCCAGATACAGAATTGCATAAAATTACATCGGTAGGGGCAGCTGAATCGCCCTGTAGAGGGGTGGACCTGTTTAAGTCGAATGATCAACGACGACTCCTGTGGGCTTCTTTGACGACCTTCGCTCTGTTGTTCAGAAACACAAAACGTCTGAGACTGCAGTCATCACGTAAAATTTGTCGTTTCATGTTAAGTGAGAGAATGTAATGTTTCAGACGTGTCCAACTTAACAATTTGACTGCGGACGTCTGCTGAGTGTTCGTCCGTGGACACCGACAATGATTTTAGCTGTATTTAGCTGTTACTCCACTGGTCACGATGTTAGAACATTTGCTTGTTCGTAGTTGGATAACTTGATGAAAACTGTTCAGGACACTTTAGTTTATAATTCCCGCCAAAGTGCCTTCTTCCAACCTAGACTCTCTCTCTCTTTCCTAGAGTTTTACTCGTAAGGCGTGCGCTGTATTCATGATTTCGCAAATTTATTTTTATTTTAACTTTGTTTCCGGATGCCGTTCCCGTCGCCATAGTCGTCAGTTAGCCTGAGAAGCGAATTCTTGTCCGCTACTTGTCTGTGAATAGTGTAAACTTTGTTCTGCACGTTATCTTATTTCAACCGTATTTATATCGTGCTTTCTCTGACTCAAATTGGAGACAAAGCATCATTTGCTTAAAAGAGCGCGGAAAACCACCAGACAATCACACTGGAATCTGGTCGGTGAATCAGACGAACTTTCGTCAATCCGCCGCATGAGTTGGATGCGCGCTCTAGTTCGACTCTCTGTTTCGCAAGCTGGTGGCAGAATAGACAGACAGCTGGAGATTAATCACCATTTATGGGGTCCGCATACGCATATGTTCCTAGAAACTGAGAAAAGAAATTGTTATTACAGCGTCTTATATATCCATAACCTAAGCGCCGTAGTACATAAGCTGCGTTGGCATAGCGACCAAGGCATCTGACTGGGTAGCATTGAAACAGTATTATATTCCCCGTTGCACCCTACAGTTTTTTTTTTCCATTTTTATTCTTTCTGTTCATACTTTTGTAGTAATAGGAGGCCTAGTAAGGTAAGTAAATCAATAACAGCAAGATAGGCAAATAAATTTCCCAAACGACTTGGATTTGTAAAGAATTATAATTTAATCCTGGGCACTTCATAACCGCTGTTTCACTTATTATGTTACATATCCTCAGTTTCCTTCGAACACTTATTTCAATGATACACGGCACACAAACATTCGAAGCAAATACATTCGCAGCACGAAGAACATCTAACGAATTATGTCTTCCCGCACCTACATCGCTCCTTCCAAATATTCGGCGGAAAACAGGCTTTATATACAATTAAATATATTTCTTTTCCGAGAATTAATTTTGCTGCATACCACGCTTACGATTAGATTGTCTGAAAAATCGGTATTGAAAGCTGATCATAAATTATGTTGTGAATCGTTATTGCATCGGTGCGGCTGTTCATTTTGCATTGGGGTTCCAGCAGATTGCAATTTTGAAGCACGAAAATAAATTTTTAAGTTCATAATAAAAATAAACTTCACATGGCTGGCACACAGGTGCGCAGTTTTGCGATATTACTTCTACGGAGCCAGTCGTTTAGCTCTCATCATCTATAAAAGTAGTATTATAAATGATAATTTTCGTTTGTCCACTTCAGGAAGTCAATATCAGGCAAAACTTGTTATCAGCAACGCACGGGTTTGCGACATAATGAATATATATTTTGTAAATTGAATTTGTCAATTTTCCAGATGTAGGCCAAATGATGTGTAAATTTTTAAGTAGTAGGCTATACAACTGACTTCTATACGCCCTGTACCTAAATAATTAGTTTCTTATATCCACAGGAAGAGTTTAGGAAGTTATTTTACTATCCGCTGTGATGAAATATTGCGCCTTTTAGGAATGCATTATTTTATTTACACTACTAAATGCTACAAGGGTTCGTTTCTCTTCCATATGCAATAACTCTCATTCTGTAGCAGCTCGTCTTCGCAGCTGTTCTTCATCGGAACTGTTGTCATACAACGAGTCTTAAAATTTTAGATCTTTACTAATTCAAATCATCTGAGGAATTTGTGTGTCTACTTTGTTATCATTGCATATTGATATACGTATTTTATTGAACCTCCAACTACTATCAGTTTCGATGTGGAAAAAAATGGAAAAAAATGCTGAATACACCTGGGAATCGAAAACAGATTTACTGATCTCTATCCAGCAACCTTGGTGACTAGGCTAGCGCCGCTGTCGCTAAATAGTGTTTGCCTTTTGGGTACATAAGTGACAGTCGTGATATTCTGGATTTCAATAAAAGTATCAGTTTTTCAATCACTTACGTGATGCAAAATGCTCAGTTTTCAGTTATATGTTTACTCCGTCAGTTTTGAGTCCATTGAACGTCATGAACCTTATGTTGCTTTTCTCCAAACGGGGGTGGGTGGAAGAGATGTTGATCGAAAACATCTTAGCGACTATCACTACACGATTGTACACAAGCGACCTGCCTACAGAATACTTGCCGTATTGGTTGAACGTGGCGGAGGCCCTCCCGTTATCAGCACATTTTCAATCCTTCAGATCAAAGTGGTTGCTTCAGAAATCCGCCATGTCTGTATCAGAACTTCCACACTGGTAACTAGTATTTTTACTGACAGCTGTTGCCATGTCTTTGAAGGCAGTATTCGAACACCTATTCACGGTATGAAGATATTGATGGCTCCAGTATGCAAGTTATCGATGTATCTGTTTGTCTTTACTTGAAGTGGATGTGGGATCTGATGATGGCGGAGATGCCGAAACTGGCTGTCTATATAAAGTAACTTTCAAAAATGCACGGTAGTTTGGAGATTTTCTTTGGCAAATATTTGACGAGGGGCTGTCTCGCATCCACAGTTCATCAACAGAGTACCCTATGTAGTTCTGAAACAGATGAGATGTTGCTGACGCAACTACCTTGTTCAGAAGGTGTCCCAGAATATCTAAACTTATCATGTAGTTAAAAATGTGCAACTGAGACTGAAGAATAAATTAGAATTGTTCTAAGTATATCTTTTATTTTCTCCTGAACGCCCACCTCCACTGTCTACATTTACTGCCGACCGCTGTGACCGAGCGGTTATAGGCGCTTCAGTCCGGAACCACGCTGCTGCTACGGTTGCAAGTTCGAATCCTGCCTCGGGCATGGATGTGTGTGATGTCTTTACGTTAGTTAGGTTTAAGTAGTTCTAAGTCTAGGGAACTGTCGACCTTAGATGTTAAGTCCCATAGTGCTTAGACCATTTGAACCATTTTGGCTACATTTACTCTCAAAATCGGAAACTGCGCTTAAAAAACTGTACAAGTTACGAATTAAATGTCTGTCAACAGTGCTGACGAGCAACAACCATCAATCAAAGCCGACCTAGTCTCCCAATTCAAAGAGTGCCTCAAAACGGTACCGTGGTTGAGGACGCACTCCGGTCTGAATGGTTGACAGTCATCTTGTTAAACTAGTCCTTGAGTAGTGACGACATGTCAGTTAACCGCTGCAATAGTGATCGCAATCTGGCATCCTACATCGGTGAGCGGCGTTCAAAAGAAACGTTATATCCGATGGATTGGGGGCCACTGGACACAAAATACCAAGTTATAACTATCGTGCCGTTATAGCTAGCTAATCATTCTTTGTGAACATACAAACAACGTAGAGAAGGATTCCAACCGACATATCACATCTTTCTTTGATTTCACAAAACGTTTCAATAATTCACAGCAGCTCGTGGGTGCTGCACTATACACTAAATTCTCTCAGTAAAGTACCATTAATATGTTTGTGATCATTGTCATTTCTGAACTAACATCATTTCTCATGTGTCATTTTTCACAGACGTTATTTACAGTTCAGCACCTGCTCCTGTCGCCAATACGACCAATTCCTATTACTATGGTGGCACTAAACTGGAGTTACCATTTCGTATCTTGTCGGTGAGTATGTTTACAAAACTGACTTCTTCATGTTACAAAACTGTCTTCTTCATGCGCTCCGTCACTAATTCTTCTCCTGCGCCAACTTTTTATCTGAAAGTAGCACTTGCAATTGCAATATATCTCTTCCACTACACTTTTTACCCTCTGCATCTCCGTCTGGTACCACGGATTTAGTTCCTGATGTCTTAACGTATGTCCTGTCATCCTGACGCTTCTTCGTGTCAGTTTTTTCTTAGACCCTTAACATGAGATCTCGGTTAAAGGTCTAGAACTTTTAGCATTGTACGTGACAAGGACGTAGAAGCCGAAATCTAGAAAGTATAGAAGATCAATACATTAATACACTGTCAAATGGTGGTTTATTCTTTCAAAAAATATTGCACGGCTGTCGCTCTACACCATCGTAAACTTTGTGTAAAAAGTATTTCAGATAACGTATATTGTCTGTAAATTCGTTAATAATAAGTGAGAGGAATATATGTTTAGATACGAAGCGCGAGAAATGTTATTCTTCCTGCGGGGTTATGAATGTACTTACTTCATTTATCTTTCAGAGAGCTAGAGCAAAGAGTTATATTTCTTTAGAATAGACCGATGGTTTCTTGTACCAAATAGCTGTTGTGAATGAAGTAAATGGTTGAAATGGCTCTTAGCACTAACATCTGAGGTCATCTGCCCCTAGAACTACTTAAACCTAACTAACCTAAGGACATCACACACATCGATGTCCGAGGCAGGATTCGAACCTGCGACCGTAGCTGAATGCAGTAAAGAATCGAATAAATAAAAACACAAAGCCTATTACAAATCCTCGTGTATCACGGGAGATATAGAACTTAATTTATGCAAGTAAAAACTATAAAAATGCAGAAAATGAAGCACGCCAGAGAGAATACAAATGTCTAAAAGATGAGACTGACAGGAAGCTGAAAATGGCTAAGCAACAATGGACAGACGGAAAATGTAATGATTTACAAGCATAGTTCACTAGGGGAAAGAAGGATACCACCTGCGGGAAAATTAAAGTGGTCGTCGGAGAAAAAGAAAGCACCTGTGTGAATATCAAGAGCTCAGTTAAGAAACAAGCCCTGGGCAAAGAACGGAAAGCTGAACGATGCAAGAGGTTTGTAGAGGGTGTATACCAGGGAGGTAAATTTTACGGCAATATTGTAGAAATGGGAGAGGATGTAGATGGAGATGCGATGGGTGATATAATACCGCGAGAAGAATTTAACAGAGCAGTGAAAGACCTAATGTGAAACAAGACCCCGCGGTAGACAACATTCCGTCAGAGCTAATGATAGCCTTGGGAGGGCAGATCATGACAAGACACTTCGACCTGGTGTGCAAGATGTATGAGACGGGCGAAATGCCTCAGACTTCAAGAAGAATGTAATAACTACAATTTCTTCGAAAGAAAACGGTAACAGGTATGAACATACCGAAATATTAGCTTAACAAATTATAGTTGTAAAATACAAACATGAACTCCTTATGTAAGAATGGAAAGCCAACCTCGTGGAAAATCGGTTTGGATTCCAAAGTCATGTAGGAACACGCAAGGCAATAATGACCCTAAGATTTGACTTAGAAGACAAGTTAAGGGAAGGCAAACCTACTTTTATAACATTTATAGACCTAGAGGAAGCGTGTGACTATCTTGACTGTAAAACTCTCTTTGAAATTATGTAAGTAGCAGTGGCAAAAATACAGGGTGAGAAAGGCTATTTACAACTTGTATACAAACCAGCCGGACGTTAAGTGAGTCGAGTGGTGTGAAAGGGAAGCAGTGGCTGACAAGGAAGTGAGGTAAGGTTGTAGCCTACTTCCGACGTCATTCAATCTGTACTGTAGCCTACTCGCGATGTTATTCAATCTGTACATCGAGCAAGCAGTAAAAAGAAAACATAGAGAGAACTGCAGTAAAAATTAAAGTTCAGTAAGAAGAAATGAAAGCTTTGACACGTCCCTATGACATTGTAGTTCTGTCAGAGGTAGCAAATTACTTGGAAGATCAGTTGAACGGAATTCACCGCGTCCTGAAAGGATGATATAAGGTAAACATTAGCAAAAGAAAAACTAAGATAATGGAAGGTAGTCGAATGAAATCAGGCGATGCTGAGAGAAGTAGATTAGGGAACGGAGCACTTAAAGTGGTAGATGAGTTTTATTATTTGGACAGCAAAATAAATGATGATGACAGAAGTAGAGAACATATATAATGTAGACTAGCAATGGCAAGAAAAGCGTTTCTGAAGAAGATAAATTTGTTAACATAAAAAATAGATTAAGTGTTAAGAAATGTTTCCTAAAAGTATTTGTATGAAGAGTAGCCATGCATAGAATTGCCGGCCGCGGTGGTCTAGTGGTTCTAGGTGCTCAGTCCGGAACCGCGCGGCTGCTACTGTCGCAGGTTCGAATCCTGCCTCGGGCATGGATGTGTGTGATGTCCTTAGGTTAGTTAGGTTTAAGTAGTTCTAAGTTCTAGGGGACTGATGACCACAGATGTTAAGTCCCATAGTGCTCAGAGCCATTTTCATAGAATTGAACTGTGGATGATAAATAATGTATACACGATGAGAAAGAAGCTTTTGATATGGGGTGCCACAGAAAAATGATGAGGATTTAACTGGTAGGAGGTGGTGAACAGAAATGGGGGGACAAAAAATTTGTGCCACATCCTGACTAGAAGGGACTGGTTCGTAGAACACATTCGGAGATATGAAGCGATCACCAATTTGGTGTTGGAGGGAAGCGTTGGGCACTACAAATTGTAGAGGGAGATCAAGAGATAAATACAGTGAGGAGATTCAGAAGAATGTAAGTTACAGTACTTATTCGGATATGAAGAGGGTCGCGGAGGATAGAACAGCATGGAGAGCTCCATGAAACCAGTCTTCGGATTGAAGACAACAACAAAACAATAATAAAAGTTAAAGCAACTCTGGGAAAAATCAGTAAGACGCAGCACATAGTTATCTGTGCAAAGATGGATGTTAAGGTGGTGAAGTGTTTAAACGAATTCCCATTTTCCTGAATGGACAACTCAAAGCGCCTTCTAAACGACCGTGGACGAGATTTTAAGTTTATGACAAAAATAAGAGGAAGAAGTATTGCGTTTAATGTCCGGGTGAGATCGAGGTCATTAGAGACGGAGCACAAGCTCCAACTGTGTCAAGGGTGGAAATCGGCTGTGCTCTTTAAGGAAGTATCTCGCCAATGGCCTGGATCAATATAGGCAAATTACGGAAAACCTAAATCTGGATGGCCGTATAATACTAACGTGCCGTGAAACACGCTAATGTTACCCTCTGAAAGGACTTCAGAGCTCGAACGTGCGTGTGTCTAATGGAAAGGGGTCTCGGACTATAATTTCGAATTTTGTGAAGTTAGCACTAAAACCAAACGGGCGTTAATTATGAAAGTTAACAGAAGTGGTAGAATATTAAGTTGAAACGTCCCCTTAGAAAAAATTATACAAGACTGTGCTTAAACTGAAACACAATACTTTTGGCGCAACGCAATCTGGCTTCCAAAAATCCCTACGAAAGAATGGCCCTGACTAACATTAACCTATACGTTTCACAAATCACTTACCTCACAAAAATCTTCGTTACTCGAACTACTGCAATACAGCGAGCACCACTACTGCCAGCTAAATAAAAGATTCAAACTACGGAAGGCACTAACTACTGAGGCACAGTTAGCAAATGAAAGATTTTAATAGAGAACAAACAATGTATTTACCTTAATAGTCATAATATATATCAGTTCATGACACCAATTCTTACAAATTTCAAAACTCCGCCATCTCTCTCCCCACGTCCACCACTGCTGGCGGCTCACCTACAACTGCCCAGCGCTACGCGCTGTTAGCATCCAGCTGCCGCTGCCCAACACTACAATGGCAGACAACAATGCAATCCAGCCACAGACTGCACACGGCACAGCCAGTGATTTTCATACAGAGCGCTACGTGGCGGCGGCGTTACCAATAAAAAATCCTAAACAGCCTACTTACATAGCCCCCATGCTCCCCACAAAAAATTTTACAAATTATTTTGGGCACAGGCCACATTGACTTCAGCAGAACTTTGCTTACAGACGACGATAACTACGACAGTTCCACAGAATTATCTTACAACAAGACGCACAGTTTATCGCTACAGTACATGTATTTGAGTGATTAATTTTGTACTTAAAACATTTATTTTTAAAGATGTTTGAAGTACAATGATACAAAGGTTTTCCGTGATACATTTCATTCCATTGCTGTAATCTGTAACACCTGAGGGTATAATTACATTAATCCTCATGGGGGTACACGCTTACTTTGTGTACCATGTGTGTGGCAAGCACAAGGAGCCCTAGCTAATATGGTATTTACTTATACAACTTTACACATCGGTACCATATTTCTCTAATACAGAATTACACAGCTATCTGATTATTTGACAGAGAAACAAACATCTTTTTACTACGTCAGTGACACATGTTTAAGCAATTACGCAGTTGGATAACTTCACACTTATGAAATTCTATTTTGTCTGTACTTTGTGAAATGTTCATATTTTTTCAGAACCATTGTGATACTATGAGAGGTTTGAATGATGTATTTGGTATGGGATCATGATTTTTAAAGTACATTTGAGGCAGATGACACTTGACATGAGCAGAGAATTTTTTTAAGGTTTTTAAATTATTGGGGGAAGCTAGGACGATTTTGAGAGTTGACTGAGGTGGTTTGATGTTATTATTACGATGACTATGTGTATTATACTGCTGAGGTGAGTTTATGATCAATAAGCTGATGCTATATGAGTTATTTGTTTATGCTATGTATATGTTATGATGAAATATTGAAGAAGTGTCGATGAATAAGGTAAGGAATAATGAGTAGTGCTTAGGGACTCTGGTTTGTGAAAAAGGTTGTTGGAAACCAAGAATCGTACTTTAAGAGTTATGAAATGTGTGTAAATGCGTGAATGTATTACAATGCCGACGAAAATTTTTTGGACACTGTTATATAAATAGGATTTTGTTTCTACAGATGAATAACGCAAATTCTTGACCTGTGAAATGTTTATATGAGACTGTCACTGTAGCGGAAAATGCTGTCATAAATATTTCAGTAAGAAAGGTAAGTGACCTTGACGTAATTCGTTTTGGGGGCCCAGCTGAGAGGTAGTCGTCTGACAACAGAAAGCTATCAGGGGCATTATCCTCGCTATTGACATTCCTTTGTAGAAAGCATCGCAAATACGACACAGTCATTACTTGGATAGATACTTACATCTAACACCTAATTATAACAAAGTCTTTCTACGAGAGCTGAGAGAATTCTACTAACTTATGAAATGTCGCATGACTATTGTATGATATTTTTATGCTTTGTACATAGTTGCTTCTTTCATTTGATACCTGCCTTCCAGCTGTGTTGCAGCATTGGTGTTATTAAATTAAATTAAATGCATTTCCTAAGGTAACACTTTCTGTCAACAGATCTATTAAATAATTATTTTATGATCCACATTCTTCGAAAAAGGAGCTCTTTGAATGGAAAGAGCAATAAGAAGCGACTAATAACAGTAACTGTATATATAATTTTCTTTTCAAGTACTTGGTAATTTGTTGTAACATTAGTTTTAGTGGTGCACCATTTTAATTACATAGACATTAAGATGTATATTCACATTTCCCTTATCTGCGATGTTGTCTTCAGTGTACTATTTTTTCTGCTTGTGGGTTTGTCATGTTTAGATATAAGTTACTACATTTATTGCTGCTTGCTTTACTTACCTGCACCTTTTTTTTTCATTGCTGTTTGTATTAATTGTTTTGCGCTGCTGCATTGCCTCGTCCCTTAGTTAAGCATCTGAGCTCAGTAGATTTAAGTTAGCTTGAGAGGGGGTAGCCTATATAAGAGAATGAGTGGCGATGGATTTGAAGAAATGCACTGAGAGGTTATATGAGAAAAGTACAGAAAGCAAGTATAGATAGGACTTTTTGGAAATAATGAAGAACGAAGGGAGATCTCCGAGAAGTGAAGAAAGTTTTGTTTGCAAAATACTGCAGTAAAACAAACCCTGTCCTTTCTTTGTGTTATCCCACTATGTGTTTGTGTACCCTTGTGTATTTATTTTCTTCCCATCTCTGTGTACTGTTTTATAGAATTTTTCTCTTCTAATACTAAGCTACATTCACTATGATGTTCACTATGATGTTATCCTCAAATATAATTTGCATTAGTAACATGCTATTTATTTCGTAAAGATGTTTACATATTATTTATTCTGTTTTGTTCTAATACTCATGTGTGAAGTTGATGTTTCAATAGCTATTCTGATCTTTTATGTATGTACTTATGTCATAATTCCTGTAACATTGATGTATATGCTATTTCGATTCTTTTGTAAAGCCCCTATTACTACAAATGTTATCTGTATTGTTATGTTCTTTAATGATGTATTTTGTACCTTTGTTATTGTATTCTTATGTTATAAAATTGTAATTGACACCAGTTCATCAAATTAAGTAACTTGTAAGTTACGTTTCACTGCACACGTTTCTGTTGGTCTTAGTATATGGACCATATGTGAGAAGTAGGGACTGATAGTGTTTGCACGTGTGTTAATAATTCAGCAAGGGACTAGATAACAGCATTGCTGGTTCTAAGGACATTTCAAACAAATTCTTTGTCATTGGACAAGTGGTGGTTTATGGACTTGCTATATTCTTCACAAGACTCTTCGAGGGTGATTGTGCGCCTGCACAGTCAAACAGATGGCTGCTGGCCATCTCTACAAGGACTACAGTGGATCTACACCTTTGATCACCCACCAATACTATTATTTCTACAAGGACTGCACTGGGTCTGCACCTCTGATGGCCCACCAATACCGTAATCTCTACCAGGACAACAATGGGTCTACTCTGTGACGACCTACCTACCAATATTCTTTAAAACTTCGACTGACTCTGCTGTGGGTTTGCTCTGTTGTGGCTCATTACCTGTCTGCATGTCAAGAGTCAGCACTGTCTTTCCAATGGAAGGACAACACTACTTCTTCAAGACTGCATGGAAATCAACTACTTCCGTGTGCATTTTCTCTTACTACACAGACTTTGAGTAAAAACACTGCAATTTTACTTTGATGAATGATCAGGACTGTCTTTATGGACTGTGAGAAAATTTTAGCTTTTGACCAACATTGTATCGATAAGTGTGTGCATTTCATTTCTTTGTCATTGTAATTATGAAAAAATTTTTCAAATCTGTATTGGCCACTGCCCAAAGCAATTTGTAAATTTGTTTGTGGGGAGCATGAGGGCTAGGGGCTATGTAAGTAGGCTGTTTAGGTTTTCTTATTGGTAACGCCACATAGCGCTCTGTATGAAAAATCACTGGCTGTGCTGTGCGCAGTCTGTGGCTAGTTTGCATTGTTGTCTGCCATTGTACTGTCGGGCAGCGGCAGCTGGATGCTAACAGCGCGTAGCGTTGCGCAGTTGGAGGTGAGCCGCCAGCATTGGTGGATGTGGGGAGAGAAATGGCGGAGTTTTGAAATTTGTAAGACTGGATGTTATGAACTGCTATATATATTATGACTTTTGTTCATATTAAGGTAAATACATTGTTTGTTCTCTATTAAAATCTTTCATTTGCTAACTATCTCTATCAGTAGTTAGTGCCTTCCGTAGTTTGAATCTTTTATTTAGCTGGCAGTAGTGGTGCTCGCTGTATTGCAGTAGTTCGAGTAACGAAGATTTTAGGTGAGGTAAGTGATTTGTGAAAGGTATAGGTTTATGTAAGTCAGGGCTATTCTTTTGCAGGGATTTTTGAAAGACAGATTGCGTTGCGCTAAAAATATTGTGTGGCAGCTTAAGCACAGTCGTGTAGAAATTTTACAAAGGGGACGTTTCATATAGACCAGTCTTGTATAATTTTTCTAAGGGGAAGTTTCAAAGTGAATGAAAAACATGAATGGTCGCCAGCCTAATTATGCACATTAATTTGGAAATATCTATCTGAGAACATTGGATATTACACTCCTGGAAATGGAAAAAATGGCGGCTCAAGTTCAACGCCGGGAAAAGCCAGGCGGTGATATTCACGCGCCGCCGCATTCCCGACGCTCTGCTGCAAGTGCGGATCATGGGAGGCCCCATCCCGTGGTCGCGCACAGGAAAATACCTCGGCGTCACCCTCGATCGACGCCTGACGTGGGGTCCACACATCCGGGAGCTGAGGGGCCGAGCGCTCGGCAGGTTGCGCCTGCTGTACCCGCTCCTCAACCCAACGACGACACTGCCCCCCCACTGCGGCCTCTCGCTGTACCTAGCACTCATCAGGCCAGTGCTAGAGTACGCGGCCGTGGTGTGGGGAAACCCGGCAGAAATGCACATCCAGACGCTGCAGCGTGTGCAGAATAAAGCCCTTCGGCTGGCTCTTCACCTGCCGAGGGACTACGGCACACGCAGGCTGCACGACGCCGCTGGAGTCCAGATGTTGGAGCGCCGCTTCCGCGCGCTCGCTACACCATTTTATGAGTTGACGAGGACCTCCGAAAACCCGCTGGTCAGGGGGCTGGGAAACCAACCCCACTGGCGCCCAGCGACCAGATGGCCAGACCTGCTGCTGGAGTAATCCAAGCAGCAAGAGAAGAAAAATTACGAAGCGTGAAGACGTGAAGACGAACAAAACGTGAGGACCACAACGACAAATTGCGATCTCTGACGCAGGAACAGCAGGCCCTGCTTAACCTGCCCAAAACGTGCAGTGAATGCACGAGATGTCACGCACGACGACGACGACACAGGTGTGTCAGACCCACCATACTTGCTCCGGACACTGCGAGAGGGCTGTACAAGCAATGATCACACGCACGGCACAGCGGACACACCAGGAACCGCGGTGTTGGCCGTCGAATGGCGCTAGCTGCGCAGCATTTGTGCACCGCCGCCGTCAGTGTCAGCCAGTTTGCCGTGGCATACGGAGCTCCATCGCAGTTTTTAACACTGGTAGCATGCCGCGACAGCGTGGACGTGAACCGCATGTGCAGTTGATGGACTTTGAGCGAGGGCGTATAGTGGGCATGCGGGAGGCCGGGTGGACGTACCGCCGAATTGCTCAACACGTGGGGCGTGAAGTCTCCACCGTACATCGATGTTGTCGCCAATGGTCGGCGGAAGGTGCACGTGCCCGTCGACCTGGGACCGGATCGCAGCGACGCACGGATGCACGCCAAGACCGTAGGATCCTACGCAGTGCCGTAGGGGACCGCACCGCCACTTCCCAGCAATTTAGGGACACTGTTGCTCCTGGGGTATCGGCGAGGACCATTCGCAATGCACGTCCGCATGTATCCCGTGCCACCCAACGTGCTCTAGAAGGTGTAAGTCAACTACCCTGGCCAGCAAGATCTCCGGATCTGTCCCCCATTGAGCATGTTTGGGACTGGATGAAGCGTCGTCTCACGCGGTCTGCACGTCCAGCACGAACGCTGGTCCAACTGAGGCGCCAGGTGGAAGTGGCATGGCAAGCCGTTCCACAGGACTTCATCCTGCATCTCTACGATCGTCTCTATGGGAGAATAGCAGTCTGCATTGCTGCGAAAGGTGGATATACACTGTACTAGCGCCGACATTGTGCATGCTCTGTTGCCTGTGTCTATGTGCCTGTGGTTCTGTCAGTGTGATCATGTGATGTATCTGACCCCAGGAATGTGTCAATAAAGTTTCCCCTTCCTGGGACAATGAATTCACGGTGTTCTTATTTCAATTTCCAGGAGTGTAGTTATAGAAGTTACTTTTGTTGAGATTTCCATTTGAATAGCAAACAGGATACAAACTGACCCAGTGCATTCTGTACTGTGTGTAGCAGCAGTTGCCAATAACACACACACACACCAATAAATTATGGGGATCAAAATTGCACCGAGCTCATACTAATGACGGCCACAACCATTAACACTACTTAATTAAAATACTGAAACATCACTCCATGAAGTACAGAACTAATTTTGGACATGAGGGGTTTCTATCTTGACTGACATGAATAACACAAATAAACATGAATAACAAATGGTTCAATTGGCTCTGAGCACTATCAGACTTACCTTCTAAGATCATCAGTCCCCTAGAACTTAGAACTACTTAAACCTAACTAACCTAAGGACATCACACACATCCATGCCCGAGGCAGGATTCGAACCTGCGACCGCAGCGGTCGCGCGGTTCCAGACTGTAGCGGCTAGAACCGCTCGGCCACCGTGGCCGGCCATGAATAACATCTTAAACATAAGCTCCTCAGTCTATAGCAGTTTTCCTTAGTAACAGCTATAGTTCATGTTTTCTTAATAGGAGGACAACATGATGGGTATCCATAATGTGGTATAGTTTTACTAGTCAACGCTTTCTCATTATAGCGAAAGTGAAGAATTATCTCTAAAAGGTAATCATTCACATAAATCACTTTCCAAGGTAATAAAATGCAACACTGGGCTTAATTAACTTCAAAAGGAACCATTCATGATGGGTACCAAAGCTGCAGTATATTTGAAAATGTGCATAACCATTTCTAATAGTACAACGCAACTCGGTTCATAACGGATTTATTTGTACTTGTACTTTAATTACCTGTGAACAGGTATCCTTCGTAATAATATTTACACAGTCTTGCGCTGTAATCTTGAGCTATAGCCGGCCGCGGTGGTCGAGCGGTTCTAGACGCTTCAGTCGGGAACCGCGCGACTGCTACAGTCGCATGGTCGAATCCGGCCTCGGGCATGGATGTGTGTGATGTTCTTAGGTCAGTTAGGTTTAAGTAGTTCTACGTTCTAGGGGAAAGATGACCTCCAGTGCTAAGTTCCTTAGTGCCCAGCACCATTTGAACCATTTTATGCTCTATATTTTTTAATAAACTAAGGATACTTTAGCAAAAGCCTATCCTACTTCACTTTTATGGTTTCAGCTTTTAAATAATTAAGGTTTTCACTTTCCTATCGATTGATCTTTAAATTTTTGTACTTAAACTTTCTTCCTTATCAATTCCACTTGGAGTAATCTGTAAACAAAGCATCCAATTTTTACTCTTACTTTAACTTTTGGTACTCCTTTTTCTTTAGACAAAAAATCAGTTTTAAACACATGAATTCCGGCACTGTTCATTTCAATCAGAACACCCAGTTTCTGTAGCACTTAGGTGAGGACCCTATGTAAGTTCGTGATCAGGATTGAAGTTATAGTTTCGAACACGAATTCACGTTTTATGTAATTATTATTGAAACAGCACAAAAATTAACTGGTACATGCCAAAATACATTACGTAACTGAATATATGAACGGTACGCACGGCTCTTGACGTGCAAATGCTCTATAAAATCTCTTCTTGGCGTCGGATTTTCAACATATTAGAGTCATTCCATTATTCCGTGAATACTAAATCACAGCCAGATCCACATCCGAGTCAAATCCCTTCTGAAGCAGCATCCAATTGCCTGTCTTAGTACCGTCGAGGTGTACCATGCTAAGGCTAAACCATACACTGCGTGATGTTCACACAAAAGAGCCGCTCAGTTCGACAGCCAAAACCACCTTTTTCATCACGCCACGCCACTTTCGTTGCTGAGCGACATCCTTACAGCGTTTACATGTTACAAATACAAGTGCCCTAAGCATGAGCCAGCTTTTAACAAACATACTTCTTTCATAAACATATTCATATTGTAATAATTTAAAATTTCAACATATCATTTTGCTTCTTTAATACATACATAACAAACTCTAATTTTCTTGCCATACATCAAGGAGTTCAAACAACACAGAATGCACACTTCCTAGGTTTCAGGTTAACAGTTACTTCCAGTAAACCTACTCCTGATAGATATAAGTGTTTCACCGGGACGCGAGTTTGAACCGTCGTCCTGCCGAATGAGAGTACCACTGGGCCAACTCTCTCGGTAAAACTTGCTGGTGTCACAGAGCGAAAATCTTCCTCAACGTATCTTTTGAAGTCACCTGGGATTGTGGGTTCGATGAAATAAACATGAGTCATTGGATATACTCATAAAAATAAATGGCTTCAAATGACTCTGAGCACTATGGCACTTAACGTCTGAGGTCATTAGTTCGCTGCAACTTAGAACTACTTTAACCTAACTAACCTAAGGACATTACACACATCCATGTCCGAGGCAGGATTCGAACCTGCGACCGTAGCGGTTGCGCAGTTCCAGACTGTAGAGCCTAGAACCGCTCGGCCACCCTGGCCGGCTTTAAAAATAAATCAGCAGGTTTTAAGTCGGGCCGTTTTTTTTTTTTTTTTTTTTTTTTTTTTTTTTTTTTTTTTTTTTTTTGACTACGCTGTCCTGACCATCTTGTAGGAAATATGTTGTTCAGTTCTTGCGCAACATGACGCGCAGACTGGGTAGCGTGACCATTTCGCTGCATTCACACACTCCCTCTAGTTTCTAGCCTGGCATTTTCAAGGAGATTACCTGAACTATCGACGATAATAACCCCTTTACTATTACATCTCAGAGTATCTGCAAAGTAGTGTGAACCAATGATCTTATCTAGAAGGATTCCACTTATTAACCGGCCACCTTTTTTTTTTGCCGATCGAATTGATATACCCACCTAGGATTTACTGTACCCAAGCAATGCATATTATGACTGTTAATTGCACCACAATTTCTGAAAGTGGGTTCATCACAGAACATCAGTATAAGGCGTCCCAAGTGAAAACTTTCACGCCCCATTGACAGAAAGTAGTTCTCAGATTGACGTTGCTCCCATGAAGATTCTGTGTTGGTGAGAAATGGATAGGACGGAACTTGTGAGCGTGTACTGTTCGCCACATAGATGTATGGTTGATGCCTAAGAGTGACTTTCGGTTGCCCATGCGCGACAGTCTTAACAAGGACGCTCAAAACCAATACTTTGATTATAGAATCATATCAGCATTTTCATCTTATAATCTCTCATAATTTTGTTCAGTCTGTTGTACTAATTGAAATGTGTTACTTTGACTTCTTTTAACGTTGTAGTGCGTAATCTAGATAGTATCTAGACAATAGGACCCAAGTTTGAACCATAGAAATAAGCTAGAAGGCTTGGTGAAAGTATGAAGCAGCATCGTTGACGTGACGAACGATACGGCTTTAAAACTGGCAGAAGCTGGTACAGGGCTGGATTTGAGTGCAGAAGAGACGAGCCGTAACCGACAGAGCGATAGTTCGTTAAGGTCGCAACTTTATGTACGTTTTGTTATTAAATTGTAATTTTTAAATCAGAGTGTTTAATTAACCGAGACGTCATAACCCAACCTGATTTCCACCCTACAACCAAAGTGCGCTTTATTAGTAAGAGACGTTTTTGAAACACGGCGTTTAATTAACGGAGACGTCATAATCCGTGCGTGATTTCCGACCTCCTACAAACGTGAGTGATTACGAGGGAGAGGGAGCCCCCACCCTCTCTCTCTCTCTCTCTCTCTCTCTCTCTCTCTCTCTCTCTCTCTCTCATGCATCCACACACAAACTTACCTGCATGTCAGTTCACACGGAAAATGTAGTAAGTCTGTATTTTTAACTTCTCGCCGTGTAATGAATAACCCATTAAATTTCCGACATGTAGCAGCACAAATATTACTTCTTCAGCTGACACTTTGGCCACCTACCGCACAACCACCCTTAGAGAGAGTCATAAGAAGAAGTAATACTTGCGCGGCTGACTGCCCGAAATACACTAGGAAATTCAAATCGTCAGGATGTATTTAGAATGTTTTACACTCAGATTTAAATAATTCCACTCAACTTTTTTATATCTATTGACAGCCAGTGATGCTTTTCAAATACGTAGCGGCTACGTTTCGGGCTGTTCTTTGAAATATGGATTACCTACATGTATCAAAGGTTTGTATACGTCGCTTCCATGGAGTCACAACAACAACGGATCTCTGTCGGGATTTCTTCGTCCTTACTGTTTTATGGAGTTAAGGCCTCGTGGTCACTCCTCCGGTTATTCTTAAATTTTTTCTTTTTATTATTCAATCTCGGTTTGTCTTCTCCCTGACCCGATAGACAGAGTGCAAGTCTTATGGGTTGCAAAGCTAAGGCAGTCTATCAATATGCATATAGTTTTGAAGTTCCACTACTTTCAACGAAGGAGACTCGTTAGAGCATCCAAACCTTAACTCTCAATATCTCTGTATCTCTTTATGATGGTCTCGACGCTTCATTAATCGACATTTGCCAATATTGTTCCACTGCGATGGTTTGATGCGTCATTAATCGACATTTATCATTACTTGTTTATTTTTATTTGTCTTTATTTATCCAGCGATCAGGTCACAGTGATATACAATTTGTCAAGTTAACACAATGTCAATCAATAGGCCCAGATACGACGCACACCATACGTAAAATGCTTTAAGAGGATAAGACTGGTCGCCTATGGGCATAACACAGGTGTTCGGCCGTGGCCAAGATTAAGGAACGGTCCCAGCACTTTCCCTTGCGATCCAGAAAAACTAAGGAAAGCTTAAATAAAGATGGCCGGACAGAGCAGCACCAACCTCCCAAATATTAGGTCAGCGTCCTAACACATGTACTGTCTCATCCGGTAATTCTCTACTGTATAACGTTCCTCCATTTACGCACAATTTGCTTCACGTAGCCTGCTAAATAAAACATAGTTTCCTTCTTCACTGCCCGTACACTGAGGGCACTCGCTGATGACTCCTTGACTCCATCCGATCACTCCTTCCACTCTTCACTGCCGCCCACCGATGACTCCTGGACTGGGAAGATTCTGCTGTGCCTCTTGTCTCATTTCAACGTTTTGCTTGTCTCAAATATACTTTATTCTGTCATTGGCAATTATTCCACTGTGGTCAATGTTTACTACGTAAATGGAATTCGGTAACGTAAATGCCGCCATCTAGCGAGTTTCTCACGTACAACTAGCGGCAAAAGAGGGCTCGTGGCTATCGTCGTTGCTTTCAGCAGTTATCAGTTTTCTTGCTTCCTTAAAGTGCGTTTATTACTTAAGAAAAATTCTGCTCTTTCTACCTGAGCTGCATATTGACGGTTTTTGCAACGTGCCCATTAGACAGAAATGCCAAAAACACATATTTTGAGACATGAGTGAACGGGAAAAAAACTGATAGAAATCTATAACTTTATTTTGGCAATCTTTCATTTCGTCCGTGTTTGCAAAAAGAAACAACAATATGGGAATTGTCCGTCCGCCTTGATGCAAAACACTCTGTTGTTTGTTCACTTATTTATTCATCAAACTAGTTTCGGCGACGAATATTCCCAACATCAGTGGTTATGTAAACCTTATTTATTGTGCGTTATGGCATATTTTTAAGAATTGTTGTCGCTGTTCGCGGAATATTTTCTGTGCTTTTTCTGTTAACGATTTTCTCAGCGTACATCATGTCATCTCCAAGTTCGTTGGACGGTATGTAGCCACTTCTATACAAAGAAAAGAGAATTAGGTTCATCCCGTCCAACGAACTTGCAGATGACATGATGTAGGCCGAGAAAAACGGCGACAGAAAAAGCACAGAAAATATGCCGCAAACAGCGACAACAATTTTTTAAAACGTGTCGTAAAGTACAATAAATAAGAATTGAAGAAACCACTGATGATGGCAATGCCGGCCGGGGTGGCCGAGCGGTTTTAGGCGCTACAGTCTGGATCCGCGCGACAGCTACGGTCACAGGTTCAAATCCTGGCTCGGGCATGGATGTGTGTGATGCCCTTAGCTTAGTTAGGTTTAAGTAGTTGTAAGTTCTAGGGTACTTATGGCATCAGAAGTTAACTCCCATAGTGCTCAGAGCCATTTTTCATGATGGTGATATTTGTCACCGAAACTAGTTTGGGGAATAAATAAGTACACAAATAACAAAGTATCTGCATCAGGGCTGACTCACAATTCCCTTATCTTTGACAGAAAACCGCCACATTCGAGAAACTGACCGCGCTGGTAACACATTCACTGCTTCCCCGTAAAGAGTCTTATTTACGATAAAGAGTTTTTGGCAAGTAATGTCTTACTTGTAGAGAATTTTTTGAATTAAAATCCTATAACGGAACAATTAAGGAGTATTATCGTAGTTCAATGGTTCAAATGGCTCTGAGCACTATGGGACTTAACTTCTTAGGTCATCAGTGCCCTAGAACTTAGAACTGCTTAAACCTAACTAACCTAAGGACCTCACACACATCCATGCCCGAGGCAGGATTCGAACCTGCGACCGTAGCGCCTAGAACCGCACGGCCATTCTGGCCGGCGTAGTTCAATAGTCAGCCTGTTTGGCGGCAAGTATGTCGATCCGGGTTTGATTCCAAGCATAACTACGGTTTTTTCGCTTGTGGGAGAAATGGAAAGTCGTGCACTTAACCACATTATGACAGCTGAGGAGCGACCTGAACGAGACGACTCGGCTCCAAGGTCAAGAAAGCCAACAATGGCCGGTAGTGTGGTGTGCTGACTCCGGGACCACCCATACTGCATCCAGAGTCACCAGCATTGTGTACAACCCGTAGCCAACAATGTGGAGGTCGTAGGATACTCTTAGCAGTGCCAGTAGTGTTGACAGTTCGAGCGGCGCGGTCTATTGCCCGACGGATCTGTAGCAGTTCTGAAGCGAATGCCGTGAAGTGTTTCCTTCAGTTTCGAAATCGAGTTGCAAACGCTTCAGTCAGGGGAGTGCAGTAGGTGGTATAGCACTTAGCAGCCCTATCAGTCCAACAAATCAGTAACAGCTTCCACTGTACGTGCTTGAGCATTGTCCTGCAAAATTATTATCAGGTCCTTTTCATTGACGGCATCTGAGGTAAACCCGAAAAACCATAAGTTTTCAATAGGAAAAGTGCCAAATGTAAGCACAAAGACGAAACTTAAAGTGATATTCTGGGAGAATTTCTAAAGATTTTTCGGTATCATTATGCGTTACCGAGATACTGAGGTTCAGAGTTACCGTACTTACGCAAGTAAAACATGCACTTAATACCCGGTCGGAGGCGTAAATGCCTAAATCTACATCTACTTATATAAACCGCAAGCCACGTTTTCGTATGTGGTGGAGGTATCACTTCACCCTTTTCCAGTTCTGTTCGTGAATTGTTCCCAGGACGAATCAAGGTTGCTCTCTGAGCTCGAATCAGGTTTTACCTTCTTGATCTTTTCTCGAGGTATATGAAGGAACAAATCATATATTGGTTGACATTTCTACAAACGTACGTTCTCCTACCTTTAAACCAAACCGCAGTGCAGAACGACTCTTTTACAGCGTCCGCCACTGGAGTCAACTGAGCATCTGTGTGACGTTTTCGGCGCCTACTATATGAACTTGTAACGAAACGTGCTGCTCTTCTTTGTGTCTTATTTATTTGCTCTATCAGTCCCATCGTCTACTTATCCTATACTCGCGAGGAATACTCACGTACTGGTCGAGCGAAAGTTTTGTAGGTTCCCTTCTTTCTCGGTAGACAACATTTCTGATAATTCAAGCACCTTAGTGTGTTATCCGTCTTAACAACTGTGATTTGCTTTACATGCTCATTCCACTTTCACTGGCGCTAATGTTTACCTCTACTGCTTCGGAACACCAGAAATAAAGCAGCACTTCATGGATAAGTGTGAAATAAGTATCTCGCAACAATAGGGAAGTCATGTTTATGATCTACAGAAAGTATGTTCGCAGGACGTTTCTGCTTCATATCTCGTAGACAACCATACGGAGCGAGTGCATAAAGCAAAGCCACTGCGCGAAAAATATGAGAGAGATATGCTAGTCCAGTAAAATTTGATAGATAAAGGAGTGTATTACGAATTCTGTTACGTCAGCCGGTGTGGCCGAGCGGTTCTAGGCGCTTCAGTCTAGAACCGCACGACCGCAACGGTCGCAGGTTCGAATCCTGACTTGGGCATGGATGTGTGTGATGTCCTTAGGTTAGTTAGGTTTAAGTAGTTCGAAGTTCTAGAGGCCTGATGACCTTAGATGTTAAGTCTCATAGTGCTCAGAGACATTTGAACTCTGTTACAGACTACTGGACATGAAATAACGCCATTATGTTTACGCTAAACACCTGAACAGTTCAAGGGGTCATATAGCAAGATGGGTAGGCAGAATTTCGCCGCTGCGGCAGTTTTACTTCTCGCGATGACCCCAGGCGCCGGGTGCGGCCGTTCTGAGCTGGCAGCTCTCCCCAGTGCTTCCTTCTGCAGCCGCCTAATAACATGCGTGAAACCACGACCCCGGGTCGTGGCTCCGCCTCCACCCAAATTGCGGCCTAACAGCGGCCCAGACGAGACGAGACGAGACGAGAAGAAGAAGTCGGCAGGGCGGACGTGGTTTTATTACTGCAGAGCCGCGCCTTCTCCCTTCACGGCCCTTCTTAAGTCGGTGGATGGCCGCGAGACTGAAAGAACCCGCTGCTCGGGCTGGCTCCTTCAGCGCAACACCTCTCAGCACACGGCACATGGCACAGAACACATTTATTTAAGCGTCTATTTCACCTGGCAAGATTGGGGTCTTCACGCCCTCTTCTACGTCTAACCCAGTAGTTGTCACCCTGGGAGTAACTACCCCCATTAGGAGTAAAATGAAATTTTCTGAGGCGTAAAATAATCGAACGGCGTTCAAACATGTATCGGTCACTTAACTAAGTTATTTTTAACGGCAATTACTGTTATCACAGTAACGCGCGACACAATTTAGTGAAGGCTAATTCCGCTCAATATGATGGAGGCTATACTTACTTTGTACCACGTTTCATGCATCTATGACAGTAAATTGAGACAGAGACAGGCTGATTCACCTAAAGCTTGCGCAGCACATATTTTGGAAATAAAAATTGCTGTTGATGTACGGTTTTCACAGAATAGATTGGTAGTCAGGAGGTCAAATTATTAGCCAATAAACAGATTCTAATAATACTTACAAAGTGTACTTACTGTGCAAACATACGCTTTTTTAAATGGAAGAAACTAAAAGTAGGGTAAATTAGACTGTCAGTGGTGTTTTCTTGCACGACTGTAGGGCGAGACGTTTGGAAGGCATAGTGTTTTGACGAGTTCCCACACGAAATCTTTTTTGTGTCTTTCAACGCGCGTAGTTGCTAGGTACAATGTTGTTTGATTGGCGACTCAATGGCGTGTTGTTAGTACCACCACCAAATAGTGGATAGAATTTGAAGGAAAATAAGCATTGGCCGTATTTTATTGTTTTATTGTCAGCAAAATCGATTTTCGGTCACTTAGTGACCATCCTCAGTGCTATAATATACAAAAAAATTGGTGGGCACTGGTATCAAGCTATAACCACAAGCGTAGAGCTTCATACCAGTGCCTACCAATTTTAATTATACACTCCTGGAAATGAAAAAAAAAAACACATTGACACCGGTGTCTCACACCCACCATACTTGCTCGGGACACTGCGAGAGGGCTGTACAAGCAATGATCACACGCACGGCACAGCGGACACACCAGGAACCGCGGTGTTGGCAGTCGAATGGCGCTATCTGCGCAGCATTTGCGCACCGCCACCGTCAGTGTCAGCCAGTGTGCCGTGGCATACGGAGCTCCATCGCAGTCTTTAACACTGGTAGCATGCCGCGACAGCGTGGACGTGAACCGTATGTGCAGTTGACGGACTTTGAGCGAGGGCGTATAGTGGGCATGCGGGAGGCCGGGTGGACGTACCGCCGAATTGCTCAACACGTGGGGAGTGAGGTCTCCACAGTAATCGATGTTGTCGCCAGTGGTCGGCGGAAGGTGCACGTGCCCGTCGACCTGGGACCGGACCGCAGCGACCCACGGATGCACGCAAAGACCGTAGGATCCTACGCAGTGCCGTAGGGGACCGCACCGCCACTTCCCAGCAAATTAGGGACACTGTTGCTCCTGGGGTATCGGCGAGGACCATTCGCAACCGTCTCCATGAAGCTGGGCTACGGTCCCGCACACCGTTAGGCCGTCTTCCGCTCACGCCCCAACATCGTGCAGCCCGCCTCCAGTGGTGTCGCGACAGGCGTGAATGGAGGGACGAATGGAGACGTGTCGTCTTCAGCGATGAGAGTCGCTTCTGCCTTGGTGCCAATGATGGTCGTATGCGTGTTTGGCGCCGTGCAGGTGAGCGCCACAATCAGGACTGCATACCACCGAGGCACACAGGGCCAACACCCGGCATCTTGGTGTGGGGAGCGATCTCCTACACTGGCCGTACACCTCTGGTGATCGTCGAGGGGACACTGAATAGTGCACGGTACATCCAAACCGTCATCGAACCCATCGTTCTACCATTCCTAGACCGGCAAGGGAACTTGCTGTTCCAACAGGACAATGCACGTACGCATGTATCCCGTGCCACCCAACGTGCTCTAGAAGGTGTAAGTCAACTACCCTGGCCAGCAAGATCTCCGGATCTGTCCCCCATTGAGCATGTTTGGGACTGGATGAAGCGTCGTCTCACGCGGTCTGCACGTCCAGCACGAACGCTGGTCCAACTGAGGCGCCAGGTGGAAATGGCATGGCAAGCCGTTCCACAGGACCACATCCAGCATCTCTACGATCGTCTCCATGGGAGAATAGCAGCCTGAATTGCTGCGAAAGGTGGATATACACTGTACTAGTGCCGACATTGTGCATGCTCTGTTGCCTATGTCTATGTGCCTGTGGTTCTGTCAGTGTGATCATGTGATGTATCTGACCCCAGGAATGTGTCAATAAAGTTTCCCCTTCCTGGGACAATGAATTCACGGTGTTCTTATTTCAATTTCCAGGGGTGTATATTATAGCACCGAGGACGGTCACTAAGTGACCAAAAATCGTTTTTGCTGACAATATATCAACAAATTACGGCCAATGCTGATTTTCCTTCAAATTCTATACAATGTTGTTATCTCTACTTATAGTGTGCTTCTTTGTCCTTTGAATGAACTGGGACATAGTAGTCAATTGGTGCGTGACAGTCTAAGCAGTAGATCGTGAGTAGATGATGGGAGTTACCAACGCAAGAAAAAGCCGACGTGCTCGTGGTGTAGAGAGAATGTAAGAGGAGTGCAGTTCGTTCTACTACAGTTTATATGGCAAGATATCCCAATAGATGTCAACCACTTCGGCAATTATTTATCAATTTCTTCACACAATTACGTGATAGTGTTAGAGTATTATCTAGGAAACGTAAGGAGAAGGAGACAAGTGACGACAGAAAGGAGGGAAATTAATTCTCTTGCTGTTGCCGCAGTTGATTCGCACAAGTTCTCGTGCATTTGCCCGACGAAGTGGCATGAGTCAGGCAAGTTCAAATGGTTCAAATGGCTCTGAGCACTATGGGACTCAACTGCTGTGGTCATCAGTCCCCTAGAACTTAGAACTACTTAAACCTAACTAACCTAAGGACATCACACACATCCATGCCCGAGGCAGGATTCGAACTTGCGACCGTAGCAGTCGTACGGTTCCGGACTGCGCGCCTAGAACCGCGAGACCACCGCGGCCGGCAGTCAGGCAAGTGTCCTATGAATCATCCACCGACAAAGGTTTATACCTATCGCATCTCTATCCATCAACGGCGGCATGGAAACAATTACGAGAATCATGTCTACTTCTATGCATGAGTTCAAGACATGATACTCTAGACGTATTATGTATCTTGTTTAATGATGAAGCAACATTTTCCAATAATGGCCATGAAAACCGCCAAAAAGTGCAATATTGGTTTTCTGACAATCCCCACTGGCTTCGTCAGTGGAACGTTAGCGTCTATGGAGTGTAAACGTGTGATATGCGATGGTTGACCATCAACCCGTAAGTCTGTTTTTCCTAGATGGAACACTGAGGGCGCACAGATGTCGCAGACTCGTAATAGACCATCTTCCACGGATGCTAGAAGACGGTCCTCAGTAGACTACGAGCAGCGTATAGTACCAGCATGGTGGTTGTCCAGCTCATAGTGCATGTCTTTACGAATTTTTTCCAAAACATTCGTTATACGCGGAGGACGTGTACCTTGGCCATCCTGTTCGCCGGATTTCTCACCTGTATACGTTTCTCTGCGGGGAAAGCTGAAATGCGCTGTCTACAAGGACATACCAACTATACGCCATGATATTCAACGACGTATTACTGTAGCCTGCTCGGTTATCTCCGCTGAAATGCCAGCACGTGTGCAGCATACGTTCCATACCAGATTCGAAGTGTGTGTTGCTGCTGCCAGTGGACATTTTGAACACAACCTGTGATCGTCAATTGTCTCGTTAATAGTCAGAATCGACGTAAATAATGTATGCACGTATGTTGTTCTTTAGTGTGTGCTATCACAGGTATTGTACACGTGTTGGTGTGGGAACTTTCCGAAATACGACACGCGTAAACGACTCGTGCTATAATCCTGCGTTAAACACAACTGATATTCTAATTTTCCCAACTCTGAGTTTGTTAATGTCAATAGGAACTGTTCCATTCTTAATGTCAATAGGAATCGTTCCATTAAAAAAGTGAATGTTTGCTTAAAAAACAGTATTTTTGAGTTTTATTACAATCTGCTGATTGGCTAACAATACGAGCCCCTGACTACCAGTCCATTCTGTGAAAACTACATATCAACAGCACATTCCTTTTCCGCAACATATACGGTGCTGGTTTTAGGTGATTCGCCTTGTATTTTTCAGAAGAAAACAGACAACATGGCTTAGTCACCGAAAAAATTCTTTACAGGAATCTCGATGTGAATAAATAGGTGACCGTATCAGCTTGTCTTATGACGTTGAAGTGTTGTGCATAAATAAGGTACGAGATGTTTTTTTTAATAATCAGCTCACCGCATGGAAATAACTGGTGGTGTAGATAAGTACATGTATACGAAATAGGAACTTAAAAGACCGTTCTCCGCAAAAGGCATGTATGAGCGTGACAAACTTTCCAGAACGGGACATCCAGAAAATAAAGGGACTGTTACTGACTGTAAACGAACATCGTTGCTGATTAAAAGTGCTTATAGAAACGCAATACGAATCCAGACCGTTGTCTACAGCACGTACGCTCTCACATAATGAGTTATTCACTCTAACTCTATATGTTTCTTGTTCACAAAATGCACCGACTCTCTCGGACACCTCGTGGTAGAGCCACGAGAGAATGATACAGCGCACTCCATCATAGCTTTAATGTATCAGAAACTGTCACCAAGACGTGCACTGAGATGAGAAGTAGGAAAAATTAGGGAATTTGGAGGAATAGCTTCTATATATATGGCCATGTTACATATCCCACCCCTAACGTCACATATAGTTAGTGTATAGGTTCCGAACGGGATAGTGCAAGTTATGCAATAAGCTTAAGTGAACACTTGTCATCGATGTAAAAAAAGCTTTTGTGACAGACTGTAAACCGTGTACACGCATTCAGCTCAACAGCCTCCGATTTCGCAAAGAAAAGGAAACTTGCCCGAACTGCCACAGTAAAAATACAGAAAATATTGGCTGTTAATGAAAAATCTGTAGACAGAGGCCATGGGATGAATACAGCGAGCGGGTTCTAACGGATGTAGGACGCAGTGGGTATTAAGAGGCGAATAGATATGCACACCGTAGACTAGGGTGGAGAGCTTGAGAGGTACCACACCCTTTTTTGCATGTCTCCTCTCATTTTCATCAATTTTATTAATGTTCTATATCATTGCACGGTGGTAACAGACCGAATAAGGTTACTGTAATGAGAATATTTGTGCTGAGAGCTTAAAAATACTTTTCGCTTGATTGCTATGGATGTTGGGTTACTTCCCTGGGTGGCCTGTGCGAGGCAAGCATTGAAGACCGCGGTACACTGCGTTTCCGGTTAGGGGTGCACTTCACTGAATTCTGAGGGGTTCTTACAATGGGCTTAAGCTCCTGGCAGAACGACTGACGTCAGTCGAATTTCGCCTATTGTGTGGAGGGGGGCAATGACCTGCGAGACGTCAGAATGTCGTCGCAGTTTATGTGTTTAATGTTCTGGAACGAAGACTCCTGGCACCGACTGACTGCATTGTCCTCTTGATTCTGAGAATGTTAGTGGACTGTGCCCTGCTGGGTGCGACTGTCTGGCGCCCGATGGCCGGTGGTCTAGGCAGGTTACTTTCGTAGCCGGACAAACCGAAACTTCAGTGCATCAGCTGAACAGCAGAGGCCAAAAACAGAAGTCAACAAGTCGTTTGTGGGTCGGAAAAGTCATCATGGAAAAGCGTGCACTCTGGAGTTCCCCAAGGCTCCGTCCTTGGTCCACTACTCTTCTCACTGTACATTAATGATATTTCTTCAGTGATTCACTCCTGCAGCTACCATCTATATGCTGACGACATCCAAATGTACATATGCAAGCCCCAAAAACATTGCTGGCGCAGTAGCGAGTATGAACGCAGATCTTTGCTCTGTTTCTCGATGGGCACAGAACCTAGGTCTGAAACTAAACCCCAAGAAATCCCAGGTCACACTTATATCTCATCCAAAGTTAATCAGCCGGTACTTTCGCGAAACGGTCCCTAAAATACTCCTCAATGGTACCCAACTACCATACCAAAAAACAGTAAAAGACCTTGGAATAATCTTGGATGAACACCTAAACTGGGAAGAACAAACAGCCACAGCTTGCCGGAAATCGCTCTCCCCCCTACATGCAATTCAAAAATTTAGAAAAATATTTCCAACCCATGTTAAACAAAAATTAGTCCAAACACTAGTCTTGCCTAATCTTTACTACTGCGATGTAGTTCAACACGGCACAAATAGTGAAAATTCTAGATGCCTCGAGCTAGTGATGAATGCTTGCTTTAGATACGTGTGCAATATACGGTTGTATGATCATATCAGTCCTTCATACTCCCAGCTAGGTTGGATACGCCCACATAAGGCACGCGATCTCCACACGATGTGCTTACTTCATCGATTTCTTAGCCACTGGTGCCCCCAATACTTATCTTCTCACATTAAACACCTATCATCATTCCACAATCGCAACACCAGATAGGATACGTCTATCATCTTGGATGTACCTTTACATAATACAAAACCTTTCTCCGTGGCATTCTCCATCTCAGCCATACGACTATGGAACGCACTCCCCTGTGATCTGCGTCTTATCCAGAACTACTCAACATTCAAGAGGGAACTCAAAACTTACATATTATGGACGGTATAGCCACCATTCTTGTGCCCCTCCCATCTCTTTCTTTCTCCTCTCCATCACAGCTTCGAATTTTACCATTCTTTTTCTCTTCCTCTAACCTATCTACCTCTTATATATCTCTTTCACACCATTCTATCGTCTTATGTCTCTGCTCGATGAGAATAACTCACAAGCTGCAAGAATATAACGAGAAAATTCCCAACTAACAATGGGACTGACATTCACAAAAGAAAAGTATGTTTACTTTCATATACATAGTCACTATCATTATTATTATTATTATCATTATTATTCTTGATTGTTATAATTATTTTTATTGTTATAATTATCATTGTACTACTGTTATAATCTCAATTTTTTTGTTTAACATCAATACTGCATAATACGTTAAATGTCCTTAATGTTATTTAGAAACTGTAACTCGTTCAATCTGAGTATGCTTGGTTAGGTGTAAGAGAGGGCCTGAAGGCCCTAATCTTGCCAGGTAAAATAAATGCATAAATAAATAAATAAAAGATTGGTCAACTTAAACAGAGGCTAGATGATGTCACAAAGCCCTGATCGAAATTTGACGGAACGGCCGCTATTGGCGCGAATGATGTTCTGAGACAGTGTGGGGGAATTTTTGAACGAGAACTGAATGATGATTCGCAGTTTTCGAGGAGAGTAGGGAATAGAGCAATATAGGCTTCGCTCTTGCGTTGCGCGGGCAGTGAATTCGGGATCTGATGTTCGTCGGACTCGGACAGTCTTGCGACTTGGTCGCTCGTTTCCGGAAGAACTTAGAATTCTCGGACAGCCTTCGAGGCCAAAGGTTGACACAAAGTTGCTGCTCGGCAGAAGTCGGCGCCTACATCATCACGACGCTGCCTACCGACGACGTGCTGCAGATTTCAATACTGGTACAGTATTTTGCGGCTCCAGAATTGTAGCACCTTATCAATTTAATACTGAATCCCTCAGCAGCACGCGCGCTCGCGTTGCTACGAGTCTACCTTGCTTCATTCTGCATGTGATCCCATCTGAGCTCTCACAACTAATTTTGATACTGCTATATAGTCGGGAGATTAACATTTCATTCATTAGGACCTCCAGTAATTATCTTTAATCTATTGCATCACAGAGAGTAGGCGCCCCTTGTTTTTGAGCCCACTCTTATTCTCATAATATTTCAGTATACCATATCCATTGTTTACCCTATCAATTTGTAACACCATAGCTCTATTACTCCGCTGATTTATTTTGCTTGCTTTACTTAATGTGACATTGTTGAGCTTCTGTAAATGTGTTTGTTTGAATCGATAACATAAAATTGTATACTCCGTTCTTTGTACAAACTTTGATGTCGTAATTTGATTCTATGCAAAGTAGTGTATCTGTCATTTAAATTCTTTGTTCCATTTGGAGGTAACAAAACTTACTGTATATAATTGTAATCTGTGTGAATAATTTTTTGAAGAAATGTCAGTGTGTGCAAATGTTCTATTTTATGTAATGCATTTAGTTGCTGTTATGTAAACTGCTGATCCTCACTTAGGGTTCTTAGTTAGTTTGTATGGATAAGGCGTTATGGTTCCCCTCGGGAACGGAACTGTGTAGCACGCGCAAATTGTGGTTGGCCTAGGTAGAAAAGGTGGAACAAGAGTCAGTCGGGGACGAGCTACCAAACTGTGCACTGCCGTGTAAACGTTGCATATTGTGCTGGTCCCAGAGAGGAATTTTCTGCTCCTTTCCAATGCCTCGGATGGATGGATAAATAGGTGGAACCATTCTGGAATTTGTATCTATCATCGCCACCAAGAAATGACAGAGTCCAGCAATTCTACCTGCAATTCCACCTACCGACATGCAATCGCCACCACATTGCGCAATCACTATAAAGGACTACTATAATAATGTACAGTAAAGGATCAGCTAAATGGATGTGTTAGTGTGTTCAAATATAAGCTAATTTATAACTGCATTTATGTACCTACCCTGATTTTTCTCCTTATCATAACACCTCTCAGGTTCCTCTCCGTTTGAACTAAAGCGATTTCCGAGTGTCCTTACTGAAAGACCATTAAGGCCCTGTGTTTTGCTAATAGATGCTTCTTGAACATAGTAAAAAGAAAGTTAAAGCGGCAAGAGAATGAATTAAAGTTAACGATGCTTGCTGAAAATAATTTTCCTAGTAAAACTGCTTATTAATGTGTGTTGCCAACTTCAAATTAAAATTTCTTAAGACTGAGGCTTATAAAGTTTTCGTTAGTAAATGTTCACATTACTGCCTGTTGTAAATCGCAGAAGGTGAGTCAGTATCTTACATGTATGTTTATTTTGTGTCTCAATGTAGTGAAAGTGGAAAACTGTAATGTGGAACGTTATATACTCATGTTTGCTAAGTGTTTCTCTCTTGTGTATTGGATGTGGATATTAATAATATAACAGAATCCACAGTTCTTCTATTGTGTTAATGCTAGATAACAAGCAATGGGAAGACCACTAATTATGAAAAACATTATTTCTTTATTCAAATAATAGTGGGAAGCAACCTGTTAGTGGATTCCAATTAACTTTCATTTTAAATAGTAAAGTATTTAACTGAGAGAGACTTAACCTGTATCCAGTTAATGATTCTGTAGTGATTAGTAATAATAACGTTGTAAAGACAATTCAGTTCGTGTAAGCCCTGAAAGTAATAGTGTATTTCGGTATCCGTTATAATTTTGCAAATAGTTTGTGCTGCTCTTGTTGTTAGCTTCAATTTTAAAACATACGTATGTGTCAAGAGTTCACGGCACTCGCGTGTGACAAAGTATAGGTTGTGATTATCCATTAAAGTTACTAATAACTATTTCTTGAACAAGGATGTTAATCATTCTCTTGCCTAGTTAGGCTGCCGACCGTGTTCTTTACCCGTTAAAAAGTGCAGATAGGCAAAATTTTATTTGTTACTGTTCAAATATTTCCGTAATTCTAACTTTCACTTCCGATAAGCCACCTCCGTTAGGTACAACACGGTCAACACAACAAAATTCCTCTCAGAGGGTAACACTGCTCTGTTACGTTATACCATAATTGCTTTAATAAGTTTGTTTTACTTCACAACCTGCTTTAAGGTTATGGTACAACAGCAGTAGCAAATTGCAGCAGACGGCAGTGTTATACATTAACCTACTGTGTGTGTTGAGAATCATGTGCATTTATGTTCTGATGTATAATAAATCTCATTGTAAAATTTAATCCGCATATCATTTCGTAGATATAGGCAGAATCCTATTTCTTGTTGTATGTTATGATAAAGTTCTCTTTTTTTTGAGTAGATTGCGATTTTTATTAAATTATTGTGAGTGTGCACTCCTTATTTTACCAACTAGCAGCGCCCACCATCATTTCCTTCCGTTACCATTGTGCTCATAATTAATTAGCTGATAGATATGGAGGGGGGGGGGGAGTGCATGTTTCGTTCTTATGCAAAATGCGCCTGAATTAAAGAGGTACAAACTCTTCTTCACTCCGACACGTCGCAATCTATATCAAAGCAGTCACCATACCTTAATTTTCCATACAGTTTCAAACAATATCATTGCCTACATTTGTAATTGTAATTTACAGCAACATATATAAACCACTAGCTACCCTAAAATATAAGGTAGATTGTACGCAATATATATTATTGTCAGAATGCCCAGTTTTTCTATTCGTAGAATGGTATGGTAGGAACAAATATCGGCAAACTCTGCGGAAGTCTAAATTTTTTAAGCTTTGCCACACGGTCATTACACGATTCTTCGAACATATCTTCGAAATTTTGTTAGTGAACCTTTCAGTTTGAGTCAATTCCTGTATCAAATCGGTGCACTTTAGACTGTGTTGAATATTCTGTTAAATTTTCAAGCTATCCATATCGGTGATAGTCTAATGTCTGATTCCATCAATCCTAGGATATTCGAGAGATATACTACCGCTAAGATTTGCAGCACTACATTATGACGGTAAACTGGAAAACAAATAGTCGGTATTTCATTAAGACCTAACGGCTTTCTCAAGTTAATTGATTATTAAGTATAGTATAAACGCAGACTGCGCTAATTAGTCACTCTTAAAAGCAATTCGAAATTCCAAGAAGGAACTCGAACTTCCAATTTCAGATGAAAGAAAAGTACATAGAACTACGCAAAGTGGAAAAATATACAAAATTCGATAGTCACTAAACAAGCGTAGTGAAAGAGGCCAGTGTTAAAAATAGAGGACTTGCATTTGGGAGGAGAGGCATTCCCATCTACTCCTATTCATAACTTAGCTTCCAGGTGGTATAGTAACAGCAGTTTATGCTGGGTATGTCTGATGCAATAGAAATTCGAACAGTCCACTATGTATGCACGGCGGACATACTCCCACAGCGTCGTATGCAGTTCGCTGCAGAGAAACACTGGGAGGTGATGACACAGCGCATTCGCAGTGCAGTCCTCGCGAGAGAGAACAATCCAGTTCGAAGCTGAACCGCACACACCACTTGAGCGTACCACATATTTTCGTTTTGAAGGAAGATCGACCTTCTCGGAACTACATCTGGTAACACCAGATACCATGAGGTGTCTTACCAACTGATTAGACAAAACATAATGAAACATAGCCATTTTAGTTCGAAGCTCCAGTAAAATGAGGAGTCATAGGACTTACCGTTAATGTGAACATACCTTGAGGAAACAGCAGTGTACTAAATAAAATGTGTGTAATAATGAACACATAGCATGTGAAATGTTGTCCAGAAAAAAGTGTAAAAAACTAAGTGGACCGCTAAAATACAAAAGAAAGTGATACTACAAAGAAAAGAAAATGACAAATGTATGTGAAAAATGCGAAAAAATTATGAAGTGCCAATGTACGAAACTAAAAGATAATACAAAGAGTAGGCGTGAACAGATGTTCAGGCAATACGCTCACTACAGGAAGGTGCAGGTGACCTCACCGAAGGTAGAGACGATGCCCAACAAGTTAGTCCTGGATCATCATTGAGAGCAGGAAGACTTTGGTGAGCATTTCCGCCATTATCTGATGTTCGCCATTACGTACAGCATAATTTATAGGGAAGATGCGCAAAGAATTGTAACGAACTGCATACTCCCAACTTTATCATGCTTAAATGATAATAAATGAGAAATAAACTCACATTAAAAGTAGTTCTGTGTCTTTGTACGTTATTAATGAGGATAGGGTCTTTGATTTTCACAGTCCCATCCAAAAAGGTTTTAAGTATAAAAATTATATTTATAGTATTCGTTGTGGCAAATAGCATGCTGCACGATGCGTGCAGAAATGCGTGATTACCTAACTTTATATGGCGCAAAGGCAAGTATAAAAAAATTAAAGAAATCAGTATAACAGAAGACATAGTTTAAATTATTTTAATGATAATGCTATAAACCACTAAGGTTTCAGATAATATACACTCCTGGAAATTGAAATAAGAACACCGTGAATTCATTGTCCCAGGAAGGGGAAACATTAATGACACATTCCTGGGGTCAGATACATCACATGATCACACTCACAGAACCACAGGCACATAGACACAGGCAACAGAGCATGCACAATGTCGGCACTAGTACAGTGTATATCCACCTTTTAGTAGCCATGCAGGCTGCTATTCTCCCATGGAGACGATCGTAGAGATGCAGGATGAAGTCCTGTGGAACGGCTTGCCATGCCATTTCCACCGGGCGCCTCAGTTGGAACAGCGTTCGTGCTGGACGTGCAGACCACGTGAGACGACGCTTCATCCAGTCCCAAACATGCTCAATGGGGGACAGATCCGGGGATCTTGCTGGCCAGGGCAGTTGACTTACACCTTCTAGAGCACGTTGGGTGGCACGGGATATATGCGGACGTGCATTGTCCTGTTGGAACAGCAAGTTCCCTTGCCGGTCTAGGAATGGTAGAACGATGGGTTCGATGACGGTTTGGATGTACCGTGCACTATTCAGTGTCCCCTCGACGATCACCAGAGGTGTACGGCCAGTGTAGGAGATCGCTCCCCACACCATGATACCGGGTATTGGCCCTGTGTGCCTCGGTCGTATGCAGTCCTGATTGTGGCGCTCACCTGCACGGTGCCAAACACGCATACGACCATTATTGGCACCAAGGTAGAAGCGACTCTCATCGCTGAAGACGACACGTCTCCATTCGTCCCTCCATTCACGCCTGTCGCGACACCACTGGAGGCGGGCTGCACGATGTTGGGGCGTGAGCGGAAGACGGCCTAACGGTGTGCGGGACCGTAGCCCAGCTTCATGGAGACGGTTGCGAATGGTCCTCGCCGATACCGCAGGAGCAACAGTGTCCCTAATTTGCTGGGAAGTGGCGGTGCGGTCCCCTACGGCACTGCGTAGGATCCTACGGTCTTGGCGTGTATCCGTGCGTCGCTGCGGTCCGGTCCCAGGTCGACGGGCACGTGCACCTTCCGCCGACCACTGGCAACAACATCGATGTACTGTGGAGACCTCACGCCCCACGTGTTGAGCAATTCGGCGGTACGTCCACCCGGCCTCCCGCATGCCCACTATACGCCCTCGCTCAAAGTCCGTCAACTGCACATACGGTTCACGTCCACACTGTCGCGGCATGCTACCAGTGTTAAAGACTGCGATGGAGCTCCGTATGCCACGGCAAACTGGCTGACACTGACGGCGGCGGTGCACAAATGCTGCGCAGCTAGCGCCATTCGACGGCCAACACCGCCGTTCCTGGTGTGTCCGCTGTGCCGTGCGTGTGATCATTGCTTGTACAGCCCTCTCGCAGTGTCCGGAGCAAGTATGGTGGGTCTGACACACCGGTGTCAAGGTGTTCTTTTTTCCATTTCCAGGAGTGTATATATATACTACTGGCCATTAAAACTGCTACACCAAGAAAGAAATCAGTACCCACAACAACCTCCTCTGACCGTAATAACGGCCTTGATACGCCTGGGCATTGAGTCAAACTGAGCTTGGATGGCGTGTACAGGTACAACTGCCCATGCAGCTTCACCACGACACCACAGTTCATCAAGGGGAGTAATTGGCGTATAGTGACGAGCCAGTTGCTCGGCCACCATTCACCAGACGTTTTCAGTTGGTGAGAGATCTCAAGAATGTGCTGGCCAGAGCAGCAGTCGAAAATTTTCTGTCCCCAGAAAGGCCTGTAGAGGACCTGCAACATGCAATCGTGTATTATCCTGCTGAAATGTAGGGATTCGCACGGATCGAATGGAGGGTAGAGCAATAGGTCGTAACACATCTGAAATGGAACGTCCACTATTCAGAGTGCCGTCACTTCGAACAAGAGGTGACCGAGACGTGTAACCAATGGCACCGCATACCGTCACGTCGGACGATACGCCAGTATGGCGACGATGAATACATGCTTCCAATGTGCTTTCACCGCGATGTCGCCAAACACGGATGCGACCGTCATGATGCTGTAAACAGAACCTGGATTCATCCGAAAAAATGATGTTTTGCCATTCGTGCACCCAGGTTCGTCGTTAAGTACACCATCGCAGGCGCTCCTGTCTGTGATGCAGCGTCAGGGGTAAACGCAGCAATAGTCTTCGAGCTGATAGTTCATGCTGCTGCAAATATCGTGGTACTGTTGGTGCAGTTGGTTGTTGTCTTGCAAACGTCTGCATCTGTTGACTCAGGGATCAGCTACTGCCATGCGGATAAGATGCTGGTCATCTCGACTGCTAGTGATACGAGGCAGTTGTGATCCAGCATGGCGGTCCGTATTAACCCTCCTGATCCCACCGATTCCATATTCTGCTAACAGCCATTGGATCTCGACCAACGCGATCAGCAATGTCGCGATACGATAAACCGCAATCGCGACAGGCTACAATCTGACATTTATCAAAGTCGGAAACGTGATGGTACGCATTTCTCCTCCATACACAAGGCATCACAACAACGTTTCACCAGGCAACGCCGGTCAACTGCTGTTTGTTTATGAGAAATCGGTTGGAAACTTTCCTCATGTCAGCACTTTGTAGGAGTCGCCACTGGCGCCAACCGTGTGTGAATGCTCTGAAAAACTGACCATTTGCATCTCACAGCATCTTCTTCTGGTCGGTTAAATTTCGCGTCTGTATCACGTCATCTTCGTGGTGTAGCAATTTTAAGGGTCAGTAGTGTATACATACAAAAGAGACACATATCAGTAAAATGACGATCTCTCTATGTTTGTTAGTCACAGTACATATGTACTCGAGCACTTGACATAACGAAAGCCAGTACTTGCGTACAATTCACTGAGATCGTTCATATGAATTTCCCGGGGAGACGTGACTGCAGCCCACTTACGAAATTTCTTCATACGGTTGAGAAAGTATGTAGCGGATGGTTTTTCTATATGTTCTAATACGAATTGAAATGTGGAGAAACGCTCTGTCCACTGTTATGTGCCATTTGTACGGCTTGCAGTTTTCTTGCAATTGCCTTCCGAATTCCTTGAGACAGTTACGAAATCAACCGCCCCTACCTATAGGTTTTACGCAACCTGCTACGCCTTTCAAATACCACAACTAAGATGTTTGTATTCTCTCACTCCCTGTGAGGAGACTGTTAGTAATACGGAAAAAACGAACGTAACCTCTTGGAGATAATGAATATTGTTAAATTTTGTGCCGGTGTGCGCCTTGCGCTAGAGGCCGTACTTTCGGAATTATTCAAGAAGAACGTAAGAAAGTAACCTCCAAAAGTGTTTTTCGCAAATATCTCGAAAACTGTGGCCTCTAGCGAAAACGTATCCCCATAAAAAATTTTGCTACATCAAAATTTCTTACAAAAAGCCATGTTCATTTTCTCTGTAGGACCAATAGTTTGCGTGTAGTGAGCGAGAAAAAGTGGAAATCTCGCTTGTGGTTTTCGGTGGGTTGCGGGTTGCATAAAATCAATAGTTAGAGGCAGCTGAATCACCCTTCATGTTGTAAATGTGTTATTGGCTACGGTGTAGCTTTGCCTTTAAGCTTCTGTAACTACACAGTTAATCGTGACGAGATATTGCAGTAAGAGGTTAGTATCGGTAACAGCCAATATAGCGCCAGTGGAGAGCGGTGTGTGTATGCAAAATCACGGGCGGGGAGTTGCGGTTGCAATATACTTGCCGCGCGGCGCTCGCAAGTTGGCGCTGTCTCCGTGCACCGCGGTTAGCGAGTTACGCGCCAGAATTCACGCCGGCCTTTTGTGCGCCTGCGGCTGGAGTTGGTGAAACTGAACTGCGAGCGAGGTAGCTCGGGCCGTACACCACCCTGGCTGCTGAGTAGTCCTCAGGATTAAGCCACACATTGTTCCCAGCGGCCGGGACCGCGGGTGGCTGAGTGCACTGTCGTCACACGTGGGCAGGCGCAACCGAGGTCGCCTGTAATATCCGTCCCGTGACCGCACTGTCTGTGCTTTCATTGCACTTCGGCGCACCAAGTAAATGAACTAAATCACCGCCATTTCACGAACCAGGTGTCTCAGGGTCCTAGCCTAACGGAGAGCTCCAGAAGCTCCCGATTTTCCCATTTTCTGTAAACTATAAATAGTGTAATACCAAACATGATAGCTGCATATTATGGTATCACAAAAACACTAAGCTGAAATAAATAAATAAATAAATAAATAAATCACGATAGAGGATGACAGCCAAAACAGTTGCAGGATAAACATTTTTTTATTAAAATTCTTAATAGCGAAAACGTACATAATTCGACGTTTGCCGAACGTCTATGGCTCTTACAGCTTACGCCACGTACACAAGATGACTTAGAATTGCTTCATGAAGCCAATAAGGGTTACAAACTGGACTTTCTCAATGAATTAGAGATTGTCAAGCATCTGTCTCTAAAAGATGGTTTTGTTCTTAATGAACAGGTGCACCTAAGACACAAAATTTTTTTAGACAGTTTCAAACCCCTCCTTGCCTTAATGTAATATAGTCTGGTTGACTAGAAGGTAGTTTTCTTGTTTGTTGATAACGGTGAAATATGCTTTTCCTGTCTTGTTGGGATTTTACGTATTTTTGATGTTTGCTGTTTGTGATTTTTAGATGTGCATGTGTGGTTCATTGACTAGTTTGTTTTTATTCACAACGACAGATGGTTTCGTTTTACTGTAACATTTTGGTTGTTTTCGCTAGTATGTATTTCATTGCCTATGTTACGCGAGATTCTCGTTCATTACACTATTGCCCTCTCTCGTTAGATGTCTTCCATAGTGCAAGCTTCATCTGTTTGAGACTAGGACATAGATAAATTAGTTCCATATTTTCTATTTTACATAAATGTTTTTAAATGGTCTGATATGTTTTATTTATTAAGAAGACTTTAATTAGCACCACTTAATAATTTTGATGCGCTTATGAATGTATCCATGGATTTTAATGTGAGCGAGTGTCTGGCACATACCATAAGTGCCCTCTCTCGGCGAAACCATCTGGCCTAGTGCTTTCACACTCATGTCTTGACAGTTCATAGGCGAAGTACCGGTGCTAAACTGTTCGCATTGACCCTGTGCCCACAGTCATGTTGTACAAATGATGATGTCTTCATTATTGATGACGCCTTTGGAACAATTGTTTTATTAATCTCCATTGCATGATGTAATTTTAGTAAGTAACTAAAAGATTTCGTGCCTGTATTACTTTGGTAATTTCACTGTTGCTTAAGCTCTAGTGTCTCTTTCTGATGCTAAAGTTTTGCTAATGAAAGTGTCTTCGTGTTGAGAATTTTTTACTTCTGATGAAGGTATATTTATATATACCGAAACCTCGGTCATGAATTTTAATAAAAATAATTTATCCTGGAACTGTTTTAGCTGTCATCCTCTATCGTGAAGAATTTCACCAGTTACTGTTCCAGCCATGTTTAAAATCTTGAAATAAATAAATAAATAAATGCAGTACGAGGTATGCTAATTGGTCCAAAGTGATATTTAGGAAGGTACTGACGGAAAATTAAAAATGGTAATACGATAATTGTAATCTTTGGCGGCTGGTGGATCAATGTGTGACGTTGCAGCCCAATTTCACAGCCGAGCTCGCAATAGCAAACAGGGCACAAAACCTTAGCCAATTTCATTCCGTCTACTCAGTTGGTCAGTAACTATGCTTCACACACAGGCTCGTGAACAATTTAAGCAGATGTCTCGTAAAAGCCGGTTGGACTAATCGGCGAATTGCTCGAAATTCGAATAGGAGCGATAACACTATTCGATGTGGTTGGCAGGAGTTGTTGAACCATGGTGGAACACGGCGTTGAGAAGGATATGGTCGACCTGGAGACATTACTTAACGTGAGGACGGAGCTTTCGTCAGAGGGGCACCCAGAGCCTCGGAGTCATCGTTACCGTCGGTTCGACGTGCAGCTATTGCTTCAGTGACCACGTGAACCATTAATATGCCGCAGATGGAAAGGGGGTTGAGATCACGGTGCCCCTTACGCTGACTTCCACTGACCTCTGTACACTAACTAGCTCGTTTGCAATGTTGTCGTGCATACTTGTCCTGGAATCTCATTGACTGGAGTAGGACTGTCTTCACTGATGAGTCCCGGTTTGCACTGATTCCCAATGATCAGCGAAGATGTGTCGGGAGATGCTACGGACTGTGGTGGGTTACCAAAATGACTGTCGCCTGCCATAAAGGCCTACAACCAAGATAGCTCTGAGGACTATGGGTCATCAGTCCCCTAGAACTTACAACTACCTAAACCTAACTAACGTAAGGACATCACACACATCAGTGCCTGAAGTAGAAATCGAACCTGGGATCGTAGCAGTCGTGCGGTTCCGGGCTGAAGCGATTAGAACTGCTCGCCCACCGCGGCGGGCCTCCAACCAGGAATGACGGTCTGCGGCGTCATTTCACGTCAGCACTCCCAGTGGTGCTACCCGCGGTACCCTTACAATTCAGTGGTACGTCGACCACATTCTACTCCCCGTCTTGTGTCCTTTCGTGCAAGCCATCCTGGAATCCATTCCAACAAGATAATGCCCGCCCGCACACGAGCGAGAGTTCTTACTGCTTCATCTTTGTGCTTACCAACCCTAACTTTGGCCAACAAGGTCGTTGGGTGTCTCCAAAACTGAAAACTTTAGAGCATTATGGGCAGCGTATTCCAACCTACTAGGGATTTTGACCATCGAATACGTCGGTTGCACATAATTTGGAAGGATATCCCTCAGGAAGATATCCGACAACTTTATCAGTGAATCTCAAGCCTAAAAACTGCTCGCCTAAAGGCCAGAGGTGGACCAACACGTTATTGACTTACTCTACTTGTGACGGTCTTTGTCTTCAATAAATCATGCAGTTTCCTATGAAATTGTACTCTCTCTCCCTCTCTCTTTTGCCTTAGTGTGCATGTTACTAGCAATAGGTTTTCATCGTATATAACGAAAAGAATGCAGAGTGTCACACGAAGAAGACTAAAAAGTGAATAAAGGGAAACAGTATCTTCTCAATAGATAATAATAAATTCAGGTGTATATCAGTGGTCGATATTGTGACCGCTCTAATTCTTCTTGTATATAAATTATCTGCCATCACAAAAGGTGGAGAAAGAGATATTGATAATAAAGTCGTCAGTAGTTTACTGTGGTATGTCTGTCGCCTCGCAACGATCATTTCCTACAAATGGTTATTTGGAAAATTTACCTCGACTCGACGTTCACTACCTGCTGTAGCCCTGTTAACAGCTTTCTTCCCGTCGCAGATATCCAAAAACTGCAAACTATTCCCTTTGCCTAATAGACAGACTTAAATACCTGAAAATTTATATTTTCTTTAATGACTGTTTCTATATCAACGATTTTACTTGAAACACAAAGATACAATTCTCCACTGCAAAAAAGGCCTGCGTAACATCATTTGAAATAAAATACGAAAATAAATAAATAAATAAATAAAACAGAATATTCTAAATTCTTAGTGGTTTATATTGATAACAACCTGAACTGTAAGTAATTATTACATATCGCCTTAAGCGTCTAAGCTCTGCACCATTTAAGATGTGGATAAGATAAATTTCTTAGATGAAAATCAACAATATTTCTTACTTTTCCTGTTCTGAGTTGCTAATGTCATAGGGCATCGTTATCTGGGTAACTTGAAGAGAAAAGTGTTTACGTTCCGACGTAATAAACACAGAATGTTATGCCAGCTCTAGGATCTCTTTTAAACATTTCTTTACGCAGTTGGGAAGGCTGACAACAACCTCATCGTAGATTTACTCGCTCATGAAGTTTGTTGTCCATAGTCAGTCACAATTTCAATTCGTTATCATTAACATAACGGAGGAAAAATAACTTGAAATATGCTTCATTCAGGTGTAGCATGGAATGAGAATGAGTTACGTGCTCAGCTACAAAAAATTTTCACTTCTCAGTAAGTGAGGTTAAGAATTTAATAGAAGAAAAAATTGATTTAAACAAAAACAGAAATCACATCTGCTTGACAATGCCTTCTACTCAGTAAAAGCGTGTCTGAATGTGTAATAAAAAGGTGTATGTGTGTGTGTGTGTGTGTGTGTGTGTTTGTGTGTTTCATAGATAGTGACTGAGCTTAGTACACAGTATAGACCACTGTGTGAAAAAAATAGTGGTTTAGGACAATTATGTAAATGGTCAGGATGGTGCCATATTTTTAAGCGACAGAGAGTATTGTAACTTAAAATCTGACTAGCTCCAAATCATAGCGGAAGGTCGCAATAACGTTCCGTTATTTTTGCAAATAAGCAAACTAAATGTTTGTGTGTTGTAAGTGGACGTTACTATCTATCCAGCTGAAACACCCACGGTAGTAGAAAGTGTATTTCCACTATAGTTTTAATTGAGATGGCACTATGAACGCTAGTATTATCTGCAGCATCTTCCAAAAAAGCATTGACAACGCTTAGTAAGTTGTCTGGGAAGACAAACTGATCAGCTTTCAAGAAGGAACCCATTTCCAGGAACGTACGGCTTGGGCGCTGTAGAGCGTCGAAGCTGAGAAAGACCGGTTTTGACGCCTTGGTCCGATTCGTTTTGGTGTATGAATACGGGAGGTATGCAACCCCTTAGCCATTGTGTACTGCGTGTGGACGAACCAAGCCCACTGAGTTTCCACCACGCGCGCTACGTTGCTCCACACAGCATTTGTGGGCATCCTAGAGCGGTCCGTGCGTGGTCTGCTAGTGCAGTAACGTTGTTGCCAGCAGTGCGACACGGAGCAGTACACAGCTACGGAAATGATCGATATGGTGGGAGAGCTGCGGCAAAATTGTATGCTGCATATCATTCCACGTTCGTGACCCTCGAGAAGGCGTCTGAGAGAAGCCGAGAAGTTGCATCTAGGTATTTCCTGTCTGAGGTGCGTTCGCTGGACAGTAAATCATTAACGCTTTGTGCTTCATACTTGCAAATACTACCCCAGTCTACTCTTCGTCCTCTGGTAGGTGTCGTATAATGCTATGCGGGTCGTCCACTATCGACTCGAATACGACAGTTGTACGAGAACATGATGACAATGCTCTAAAAGGACCCAGCCACCACCACTGGCATGTGCAACAGGCACTGGACACGGGTAAAAGATCCATTAGGCGTTTTGTCGATAGTCATGAGCTCCATCCGTACCATCTACAGAAAACCCAGGCCTTACGGGAGTGGGACTACCACGACGGATCCACTTGTGCAACGGTATTTACAACAATGCGTCTTCCTGTCACAATTCACGAACGTAGTTCTATTCACCAAAGAATGCACGTTTGCTACAGACGGCGCGCAGGTGAGTCAAAATTACTAACAAAGGTCTGATATTAATATCTGGACCAGGGTAAGTGGTGACCAAATCATTGGTTGTATTTATTAGAGGTCTTTTGCGTATCATATTGTATGTAGTGCCACTAAGTGTTCGGATGAACAAATGGCCGTAATACGGCGGAGTTTCAGGAACACTTTGATGTCAATGTGCAGAATCAGCTTAATGGTAGGTGTTGACCAGTTCCACGGACAGCACAGTCACTAAATCTGAAATCTATCGCCTATTTTCTGTGGGATGCCATGACGGGTACGGTGTATGGTACATCTTTAAAGTCAGCGGAAGATATTATTGCTCGAGTCCACGGAGCGACTGAAATACGTAGAGATAACGCATGTATTGGCTCATGTGCGTCAGGCTCATCACCGCCGACGTAGGCTCTGCATTGACGTTGGAGGTACAATTTGAGGCCCGTCTGTAATGCAGACAGCGCGATGTGCTACTCATGTTGGGCTGATTGACGTAATGTGAAACGCACATCCATTTCAGACTTCGACGTTCCCCAGCGTTCAGTGCGTGCCTTAACGGATATTGTTTCCTGTTCGAAAAGCGATCGGTGTGCCTTTTCCCACAGCATACTAAGCATTGCCTATGTTTTTCGGACACCCTACTTGCTTAATAGGGCGGCACTAGACAACAAATACGGTAACAGAATAAGAAATAACCAATAATATTTGTTAATATTGATGACACAATATTTCATTTTTCTTTGGCAACAGTTTGATGTGTGACATTTGAGGTCCTGTATCTAATGCAACGAAATCTGAAATTACTATTCTGCCTCTTGGCAGTCTATGATTTAGCCATGATTGAAAGTATTACGCAGACACTTGTAGTAACTGATAAGAATGCCCAGTACATAGCGGCAGCTATAATGGAGATGTACTCTGCTAAACGAGCTGCTGGAACTCGTGGAACTTGGTAACTGCAGGAACTGTAGAAATTGATCGTGAATGGGCGGTGCGTAGTCTTTTGTGCCAGGAGGTGGAAGGATCACCATCCGTGATTACTAGGTGGAAGCAAAATAAAAAATTGTTCAAATGGATCTGAGCACTATGGGACTTAACATCTATGGTCATCAGTCCCTAGAACATAGAACTATTTAAACCTAACTAACCTAAGGACATCACACAGCACCCAGTCATCACGAGGCAGAGAAAATCCCTGACCCCGCCGGGAATCGAACCCGGGCGCGGGAAGCGATAACGCTACCTCACGACCACGAGCTGCGGACGGAAGCAAAATACACTCCTGGAAATTGAAATAAGAACACCGTGAATTCATTCTCCCAGGAAGGGGAAACTTTATTGACACATTCCTGGGGTCAGATACATCACATCATCACACTGACAGAACCACAGGCACATAGACACAGGCATAAGAGCATGCACAATGTCGGCACTAGTACAGTGTATATCCACCTTTCGCAGCAATGCAGGCTGCTATTCTCCCATGGAGACGATCGTAGAGATGCTGGATGTAGTCCTGTGGAACGGCTTGCCATGCCATTTCCACCTGGCGCCTCAGTTGGACCAGCGTTCGTGCTGGACGTGCAGACCGCGTGAGACGACGCTTCATCCAGTCCCAAACATGCTCAATAGGGGACAGATCCGAAGATCTTGCTGGCCAGGGTAGTTGACTTACACCTTCTAGAGCACGTTGGGTGGCACGGGATACATGCGGACGTGCATTGTCCTGTTGGAACAGCAAGTTCCCTTGCCGGTCTAGGAATGGTAGAACGATGGGTTCGATGACGGTTTGGATGTACCGTGCATATTCAGTGACCCCTCGACGATCACCAGAGGTGTACGGCCAGTGAAGTAGATCGCTCCCCACACCATGATGCCGGGTGTTGGCCCTGTGTGCCTCGGTCGTATGCAGTCCTGATTGTGGCGCTCACCTGCACGGCGCCAAACACGCATACGACCATCATTGGCACCAAGGCAGAAGCGACTCTCATCGCTGAACACGACACGTCTCCATTCGTCCCTCCATTCACGCCTGTCGCGACACCACTGGAGGCGGGCTGCACGATGTTTGGGCGTGAGCGGAAGACGGCCTAACGGTGTGCGGGACCGTAGCCCAGCTTCATGGAGACGGTTGCGAATGGTCCTCGCCGATACCCCAGGAGCAACAGTGTCCGTAATTTGCTGGGAAGTGGCGGTGCGGTCCCCTACGGCACTGCGTAGGATCCTACGGTCTTGGCGTGCATCCGTGGGTCGCTGCGGTCCGGTCCCAGGTCGACGGGCACGTTCACCTTCCGCCGACCACTGGCGACAACATCGATTACTGTGGAGACCTCACTCCCCACGTGTTGAGCAATTCGGCGGTACGTCCACCCGGCCTCCCGCATGCCCACTATACGCCCTCGCTCAAAGTCCGTCAGCTGCACATACGGTTCACGTCCACGCTGTCGCGGCATGCCATCAGTGTTAAAGACTGCGATGGAGCTCCGTATGCCACGGCAAACTGGCTGACACTGACGGCGGCGGTGCACAAATGCTGCGCAGCTAGCGCCATTCGACGGCCAACACCGCGGTTCCTGGTGTTTCCGCTGTGCCGTGCGTGTGATCATTGCTTGTACAGCCCTCTCGCAGTGTCCGGAGCAAGTATGGTGGGTCTGACACACCGGTGTCAATGTGTTCTTTTTTCCATTTCCAGGAGTGTAGTTCACAGTTGACAGCGCTCTCTATGGCGACTGGCATCACTATCGGCACATGAATTTGACGCACCAGTAGATGTGGAATGTGTAACGCCGGAAATGCATATCCTCCTATTTCCATCTATTGTACTATAAATTTAAGAATAACTAATTAGTAACCAATTGAAAAATCCAAGCTGGTAGTTTAAGTTATCAGCTGAGTCACAGTAGATTAAGGAATGTAAATATGATTTTGTAACTAGCTGTAAGATTTCATAAACATGTGATTTACTAGTCATTGCCGATGTACGTAGTCGCTGTTTTAGGTTTCAGGCTAGTACATGCGTGTGATGATGGACAGTGTCGAGTTATCCACTGTGATAGTGTTAATGGACTCCTTGAGAATACTCGGGAGTGAGTTTTTCCGAAAGAATTCAGAGAAACGGACGTTCTGGAAATGTCGTTACAATGGCGAGTGAGATCAAGCGTGCCGATAAAGGCGGGCGCAACAATACTGGCGAGGCGGAGCCGCTGTCGGCTCTTGCGCCGCTGTCGGCATTCTTTGTACTTGCGGGTATGGAAGGCGGAGTTGTTTTTCTTCCCGGACAGCCTATGTGAAAGAATTCTGTTGTTAATATGTATGTTTTTGCCGATCTGCTGTATTTTTTTTCTTGTTTAGTGTTAAGTGGACTCTCATGACGAGAATATTAATTATGAAAAGGTTATATAAAATGTGTATTCTATGTAATTATTAATTTGCGTATTTTGATATACCTGTTTTTATGACCAGGTACTCTGGTTAATCTTGTAAATAGAATTCCATTTCTTGATACTGTTAGGAATTCTGATGATTTTAGAATAGCTAAACCATTTTCTATGTTTTCTATGAATTTTAATATGTTGTAAACCTGTTTTCTTTTGTATAAGATGACAGAGTGGAATAAGATTAGGAGTGTCTCCCCTCAATAATTATGGTCTAAAAATTTATTTATTATTAATTAGACGAATGCAAATTTTGTTGATGTTTGGAGCATATGCATTTCCGCTCATTCTTTTTTGGCACATTTTCTGAGTCTCGTAAGGTTACACGAACATCCTCAGACAATGTGGGGCACGTGTAACGCCGGAAACGCATATCCTCAAAAATGGCTCTGAGCACTATGGGACTTAACATCAGTCCCATAGAACTTAGAACAACTTAAACCTAACTAACCTAAAGACATCACACAACACCCAGCCATCACGAAGCAGAGAAAATCCCTGACCCCGCAGGGAATCGAACCCTGGAAGCCGGGCGTGCGAAGCGAGAACGCTACCGCACGACCACGAGATGCGGGCTGCATATCCTCCTATTTCCATCAATTGTAGTGTAAATTTTTTCCTTTATTTTGTTACCTAAAGATGTGACATTTATGTGTATTTGTATATTGTAATTGTTTTACTATTTGTATGTATATGCATTTATGTCGATGTATAATTGGCTTGTTTTGTAAATATTATTTGTATTTGTACACTGAATCTGGCCTAGGGAAAACTATGCTATCGAACGAATACATCGATAGGTCGTGTGGAGAACCACAGTGTTTAGGATCTTTGGTAGTGTTAACTCTGTCGCGTGGAGCGCGGGCAGAGGGGAGTCTGGCTGGAGTAGTGCAATGGAGCAGGTGTGTTGTGTGACGCTCCCGCGAGTTGCCGGGCTTTCGGGGTTTGGCAGCATGTAATTGCGCTCGACTTGCTATGATAGTTTCTGACACGGTGTCGCGGACGGGAAGCATTAGCTGGCACACATCAAGAGTCCGTTTCGCCTGGCGACCGTGTCGAGAAGAAGGCGCGCCAACATCCAGCTTCTGCAACAGCGATGGCCGACGATGAGTGACTGTCGCCACCTCCTCGGTCGACGACTTCAAACCTTCAACCAACAAGGAAGACTAGAAGCATGCAAAGTTTTATAGCTGTATGGCAGACCTCAGGTTATCACATTGTCCAAATCACAAAATTACAGCAACGTGGCATGAACCTTTTTTTGCTCATTGTTCCGTTTCCGGAATGAACCCGAGTGTCGTTGAAATTCATACGCCAGCATTAAAGTAATATCATTCCATTTCACTGCTTTAATTTCTAAGTTCAGTTAAGGTATTCATAGCTGGCTACAATATTTAGATTACACAAGCACAAATTAAGAGTGGGAGTTTTGTTACCATGTTTAGCATATCTGTGACTGCAGCTCAGCTTGGTACGTACTAATTGTTACTATTGTTAATTGTCCAGAATCATTTACTTCAAGTTCAAAGTTAAATCTCTTATTTCTAAATTGCGTAGATTCAAGTAGTTTTCCAATGATTGTTGAGGGAGCCCAAGACTAACCTTATTTTACTGATTTTCGTGGTGCTTCAGAAACAAATCTCACCATTAATTTCAGTCACTAAATTAACTTTCAATTTTCCGGTTTTATTAATTCTTTGCCTAAATTAAATCAGATTGTAGCGAAAGTTATTACTTCTGACAAACATTCAGTCTTCACACTACACGTGTGAACCTTCAGTTGCTACGCTTCTAGTGCTAATTATATGTGCAATAACCTTTCTTTTTCAGCTACTATAGTAATTGTCCATAGGACTGGCACCCATAATTTTCCCCAAATCTCAAATACACTCCTGGAAATTGAAATAAGAACACCGTGAATTCTTTGTCCCAGGAAGGGAAATCTTTATTGACACATTCCTGGGGTCAGATACATCACATGATCACACTGACAGAACCACAGGCACATAGACACAGGCAACAGAGCATGCACAATGTCGGCACTAGTACAGTGTATATCCACCTTTCGCAGCAATGCAGGCTGCTATTCTCCCATGGAGACGATCGTAGAGATGCTGGATGTAGTCCTGTGGAACGGCTTGCCATGCCATTTCCACCTGGCGCCGCAGTTGGACCAGCGTTCGTGCTGGACGTGCAGACCGCGTGAGACGACGCTTCATCCAGTCCCAAACATGCTCAATGGGGGACAGATCCGGAGATCTTGCTGGCCAGGGTAGTTGACTTACACCTTCTAGAGCACGTTGGGTGGCACGGGATACATGCGGAAGTGCAGTGTCCTGTTGGAACAGCAAGTTCCCTTGCCGGTCTAGGAATGGTAGAACGATGGGTTCGATGACGGTTTGGATGTACCGTGCACTATTCAGTGTCCCCTCGACGATCACCAGAGGTGTACGGCCAGTGTAGGAGATCACTCCCCACACCATGATGCCGGGTGTTGGCCCTGTGTGCCTCGGTCGTATGCAGTCCTGATTGTGGCACTCACCTGCACGGCGCCAAACACGCATACGACCATCATTGGCACCAAGGCAGAAGGGACTCTCATCGCTGAAGACGACACGTCTCCATTCGTCCCTCCACCACTGGAGGCGGGCTGCACCATGTTGGGGCGTGAGCGGAAGACGGCCTAACGGTGTGAGGGACCGTAGCCCAGCTTCATGGAGACGGTTGCGAATGGTCGTCGCCGAAACCCCAGGAGCAACAGTGTCCCTAATTTGCTGGGAAGTGGTGGTTTGGTCCCCTATGGCATTGCATAGGATCCTACGTTGTTGGCGTGAATCCGTGCGTCGCTGCGGTCCGGTCCCAGGTCGACGGGCACGTGCACCTTCCGCCGACCACTGGCGACAACATCGATGTACTGTGGAGACCTCACGCCCCACGTGTTGAGCAATTCGGCGGTACGTCCACCTGGCCTCCCGCATGCCCACTATACGCCCTCGCTCAAAGTCTGTCAACTGCACATACGGTTCACGTCCACGCTGTCGCGGCATGGTACCAGTGTTAAAGACTGCGATGGAGCTCCGTATGCCACGGCAAACTGGCTGGCACTGACGGTGGTGGTGCACAAATGCTGCGCAGCTAGCGCCATTCGACGGCCAACACCGCGGTTCCTGGTGTGTCCGCTGTGCCATGCGTGTGATCATTTGTAAGTAGGCTGTTTAGATCTTTTTTATTGGTAACGCCGCCGCCACATAGCGCTCTGTATTAAAATCACTGGCTGTGCCGTGTGCAGTCTGTGGCTGGTTTGCATTGTTGTCTGCCATTGTAGTGTTGGGCAGCGGCAGCTGGATGCTAACAGTGCGTAGCGTTGCGCAGTTGGAGGTGAGCCGCCAGCAGTGGTGGACGTGGGGAGAGAGATGGCGGAGTTTTGAAATTTGTAAGAATTGGTGTCATGAACTGATATATATATATATATATATATATATATATATATATATATATAATGACTATTAAGGTAAATACATTGTTTGTTCTCTACTAAAATCTTTCATTTGCTAACTGTGTCTCAGTAGTTTGTGACTTCCGTAGTTTGAATCTTTTATTTAGCTGGCAGTAGTGGCGCTCGCTGTATTGCAGTAGCTTGAGTAACGAAGATTTTTGTGGGGTAAGTGATTTGTGAAACGTATAGGTTAATGTTAGTCAGGGCCATTCTTTCGTAGGGATTTTTGGAAGTCAGATTGCGTTGCGCTAAAAATATTGTGTGTCAGTTTAAGCACAGTCTTGTATAAATTTTTAAGGGGACGTTTCATACATTGCTTGTACAGCCCTCTCGCAGCGTCCGGAGCAAGTATGGTGGGTGTGACACACCGGTGTCAATGTGTTCTTTTTTCCATTTCCAGGAGTATATCTAATTACCGCTAGTTAACTGTTAACGTAACGGCCGCACATTTACTTTCTTTACTAACTTTACCCCTTTTCAAAATTAATTTCCACCAGTTTCATTTACATTTTTCCGTTCATGTAGATGTAACCCTTTCCACCCTCTTTACCGACAGATAAACTTCGGTGACGATTGCTTTTCCCAATTTTCATTAGGTACACACAGTTTAATTTTTCACTGTCATTAAGGTCGATAAGTGAGGGGGAGGTCACAAATGTAAGAAGAGGAAAGTCTCGATTAGCGAACAACATCTGGATGTGGCTGCTCGAAACTGAGAAGGCACAGGAAAGTGGCTGAACCTGCGTCGTGGCGGGCGCTCCTGGTATTGCACTGTACCTCTGAGCTCCGTAACAGCATTAAAAAATTTAATGTTGACTGAGTCTTCCGTCGTTCCGTTAACAAGAGAAACATAACAGCCCGATATCTAATATTTTAGAGCGGTGAAACAAAAAGAAAAGTTAGCGCAACACTTTTGACATAACAAACAGTGTCGACAACGAAAAATTGTGTCACACTACATCACCCTTAAGTAAAAGAGGAACATCACCTGCTGCAAATAAACCAGTCGAGGTCGCAACATGATCTTCGATAATGGAAGACATGAAGAGGTGAAATCATGACAAAGTCAGTATTCATCTAAATGTGTTACACCTGAACATCACACCAAAGTCTCCTATGTGAGTTTGTGGCTCATGATGGTGAAGTTTGTCACTGTATAAGTGTTCTTATTCGCCATGTTTTCCTTCGACAATGATGCCGTACTTTTAGTACGCTACATTTAAACAATTTGCATGCCATTGACATTAGAGTATCGTGGTACTCTATGACATAAGAAAACTTTGATATTTTTCTACTCATGAAATATGGTCTGTGGATATGAGAATGAAATCATACATGTTTCATTGTAATGTGTAACACTTACCAATTCCACTCTCTGCCATTCTATGAGTGTGTGACTGCATTAAGTTTGAATGTGATGGGATACAGAAATGGGACGAACTAGCCAAATTTAGAGTACAGTGGGTCTTTTCAAAGTATAGCCTGTGGGGAGGCTAAGCAGAGGGATTTCCTTTAGGCTTCGGAAAAGATGGACAAACTCGAAAGCAGAGGGTTACAGGTAGCTACAGCCAATAGTAGAGGTTCAACTCCGCGCAGTTCTAAGAAGGAGAAATCGACCCTGGAAATCCACCATCCGGGGGCACTGTCAGAGAGCTGGCCTAAGGTACGGACGCTGCTATGAAGCTCTTGCTGATATGGTGCATAACAGGTATAAAATGAGTTATATGATCATGGATACCACTGGGAATGTCTCGTTTAGGGTCAGTTTAGTCGTGGAGGTGATAGTCTAATTATCTTAATTTTGATTGTGTAAAGAAATTCGTTAACAGTGTTCGTAACTAATGACTATGAATGTTGACTATCATTTGAGCACTTTGTATGGGGAATAGCTGTGAGTAAAATCTGTTGTTGAATAATTACAAAAATTCTGTGAATTAAAGTTGAATGTTATAAAAGTTTGTTTGCAATATGGTCCTGATCACATGTTCACGCAAATTCTACCAGCGTGGATTACCAACTATAACTCTGACGTTTTTGGGTGGTTAATTACCTTAAATGTTCTCTAAAGGAAATGGAAGCCAGGCAAGGGTATTTTCATTCAATTATTTTATAAATTTTTGGGGTTGTTTCTTTGTGACTTGTACTGGAGCTACAGTTCTTGCTATGGGGATGCATGGAATCTGTTCTGAGTCCACGTAAGGTATCAGAGTGTGCTTAAGTGTCTTTATGTTTTCTGAAAGTGATTCTGTGTAATTTGATACCCCTTTTGTGAGAATTCCTGTCCAGCTTTAACTCGTAGCTTTGAAAATGAGGTCTAGCCACGTGTGCCGCAGTAGTTCAGGTCGTACCTAAAACGGGAAAGATTCAGGCGATGTTTAATTCCTTGCAGTGCGGTATAATGGTCTTGATGGATCTCACCCAACTCTTACGCAATACCTTAACGGTTTTCGGTGAGACGCTTTTGTGAATAATAACGAATTCCAAGTGTTACAGCTATTCCGTGTGAGTTACCGATGTCCATCTGAGCTGTTTATTTCAACCCCCTTAATGTGAAACAATTGCCCATCAAAACTCAGTTCAACAATTTTCATCACGCCACAACGCCTAGGCTTTCACAAATGGTTGAAATGGCTCTAAGCACTATGGGACTTAACATCTGAGGTCATCAGTCCCCTAGACTTGGAACTACTGAAACCTAACTAACCTAAGGACGATACGCACATCCATGTCCGCGGCAGGATTTGAACCTGCGACCGCAGCAGCAGCGCGGTTCCGGTCTGAAGCGCCTAGAACCGGTTGTCCAGAGCGACCGTTTTAGGGTTTCTCAGACGGCGTCTTCATCAGTTAAAACTTCCGGACTTAGAGGCCGTGGTCGATTCGTAAAACTTATTCTTCCTGACGTTTCGTTGCCTACTACGAGCAACATCTTCCGAGGTGAGTCAACGACTGGCTCCTAGGCCATGGAGGTCCCATTTATATAGAGCGCATAGATGGCACCACCATACGTCACGTGGCGCCGACTCTATCTCTGACTAATGTAATTACTCTCGATTGGAGGTAATCGATTGTGACATCGTTGGTACAAAGTCGACCCCCATATGGGGTCTAATTTTGAGGCTCTCTCTTTCTTTTAAAATTATTGTGCTGTTCCTGAATCTCTATAGCTTCCCTATTCATACGTGCATAGTAATGCAATGTCCTGGCTAGCACGCTCGTCTCATTAAATTTTATTTCATGATCACCGTCTTTAAAAACATGATTCGCTACAGCTGATTTGTCGGTATGTCCTAGTCGACAGTTCCTTTTGTGTTCGGTTAAGCGGATATTGACACTTCTTTTCGTTGTTCCAATATAAACCTTCCCACGGCTACACAGAATTTTATTCACCACAAGAGTTGTTAAGGCGTGTCGTATGTCTTCCACCTATCTTAAACACTAACTAAACTTCTTGGTGGGTCTAAAGATCGTTTCAACTTGAAAATTGGCCAGAACTGTACTAACACTGTCCGCAAGATTTCAAATAAATCGAAGAAAAACTTTTCCAGCTGACAGTTGTTGTCGCTGTATGTCGTCAGACACTTTTCTTCTGGGATGAAGTGCTCGATCTATTTCATTGTCAGCGTATCCATTTTTCTTAAAAGCCATTCGCAGATGATTTAGTTCATCTTGCAAATAAACTGGCTCACACATCTTATTAGCTCTGCCTATTAATGTTTTAATAGCACCTCTCTCCTGTCTGGGATGATGGTTCGAATCCTTATGGAGGCAACGTTCGGTGTATGTATTTTTTTCTATACACTTTATGCCCTACACTCCTATCTGCCCGTTTAATTACTGATCCACCCAAAAAATTTAGTTATCCATTGTTCTCTATCTCCATACTAAATAGTATCTTTGGATTAATACTATTTAGGTAAACCAAGAAACCATACAGTTCCTCTTCACAGTGATTTTATTCCACAGAAGATTCACCCAGTTTCATCATGCCGATACCACTTCAACGGGCTTTTACTGCCAGACTGCAGCGCCTGCTGTTCAAAAACTTCCATGAATAGATAAGCCACAGCTGGACACAGAGGGCTGACAGTCGGCGCTACGTGACGTACGGTGGCGCCCTCTATGCGCTCTATAAAAAGGGACCTCCATGGCCTGGGAGCCAGCCGTAGACTCACCTTGGAAGATGTTGCCCGCAGTTGGCAACGAAAAGTCAGGAAGAAGAAGTTTTACAGATAGACCACAGCCTCTCGGCACGGTAGTTTTAACTAATGAATTCATATCAGACTTTTTAACTTCGCGATTTTATTTTTTGAATTAATTCATAATCGCTCGCATAGCTGAACGATATCAAATACGGTAGCCATCCTGATAGCGTACAAAATAATTTCTGTACTCGTCAGTGTTCAGTTATGCAAAACCGCTTACAAATCTCGGTTCTGCTTCGCTTTGCTACAGTGCATGCTGGCGTATTTAGCTGAAATACTTACTGTGCAACACCTCCCCTCCCCCCCCCCCCAACCCCCTGTCCTGGACTTTTTACGTGCACATGTACGACGGTACAGACTGAATTTACTTCACTGCCCTACTCAAGTGTAAGAGATCTACTGTCAACATCGTGGAATTGCATGACCTGAAACAGGTCACCAAGCCATGCTGAGAACAAAGCTAGTCCAGTTGAAAGGGACTCTGTATAACCAGATGGCCTAACTATGAGGTCATATCTTAGGCCATTTCTGATTTAAATAATCGCGGGCAATTTTCAACTATAATTCTTGAATAAAGAACCATTGCATGCGTATATTAATTACTGACACAGATGTGTGGATGATATACTGTGTACGTGGACAGGCATTACAAGAGATCTCAGTACATTTTTTCGCAGCTTAAACTGTCTACATAAGAACATTCAGTTCACAAGGGAAAGTGTTAAGAATTTCATAATCTTCCAAGATCCAGCTATTGACATCACTACAAAAATATATTTTTTATTTGTAGTATTACTAAAAGAGTTATAGTAATGTGTTATAGCTCACATCACGCAGTATCAGATAAAAATGAAACTTTACACTCAGTCGTGCACCCTCTCTATTCGTTCCCGTGTACAAAGAAGATTTCAAAGCAGAGTTGAAAAAATTGAAATTTTTGCCCCAACAAGTGGCTATAAACCTTTCCTGACTGACCATAATCTGAATGCGAATGAAACACTGAAAATTGCACCTATCTACTGCGCTCCCAGGGATGTAGCTTGCAATGTTTAATGAAGTTGTGTACAATCCAAAATCGAAGGACAGATATCACAGAGTGCAGCAAAAACACTGAAATCCGACAACTAACGAATTCCCTTCATCACAGCCCAGCGTATTTTCAACATTGTAGAAAAGGCTCGGAGCACTATGGGACTTAACATCTTGTAACACCATAACTCTAGTGCTTTACTGATTTAGTTTGCTTTTGTTTTATTTAATGTTACATCGTTGAGCTTCTGTAAATGTGTTTGTTTGAATCGATAACATAAAATTATGTACTCCTTCCTTTGTAAGAACTTCGATGTCATGATATGATTCTATATAATGTATCTGTCATTTAATTTCTTTGTCCCATTCGGAGGGAACAAAACTTACTGTATGTAACTGTAATTTCTGGGTGAATAATTTTTTGTAGAAATGTCAATACGTGCAAATATTCTGTTTTATTGTATGAATTTGGTTGCTGTTATGTAAACTGCTGATCCTCACTTAGGGTTCTTAGTTAGTTTGTATGTAAAAGGTGTTGTGGTTCCCCTCGCGAATGGAACTGTGTAGCGCGCGCTAATTGTGGTTGGCCTAGGTAAAAAAGGTGGGACAAGAGTCAGTCGGGGACGAACTACGAGTTGGGGACGAGCTATCAAACTGTGCACTGCCATGTAAATTTTGCATATTGAGCTGGTTCCGAGAGAGGCTTTTCCTGCCGCTTTCCAATGCCTCGGATGGTTGGATAAATAGCTGGAACTATTCTGGAATTTGTATCTATCATCGCCACCAAGAAAGGACAGAGTCCAGCAATTCTACCTGCAAATCCACCTACCAACATGCGGTTGCCACCATATTGCGCAATCAATGTATCGGAATGCTATAATAATGTACAGTGAAGGATCAGCTCATCGGATGTTTTAGTGTGCACAAATTGATGATAACTTATAACTGAATTTGTGTACCTACCTTGAATTTTTCCTTATCATAACCCCTCTCAGGTTCCTCTCCGTTTGAACTAAAGTGATTACCGAGTGTCCCTACTGAAATAACATTAAAGAGCAGTGTTGTTTGCTAATTAATGCCTCTTGAACATAGTAAAAAGAAAGTCAAAGTTAATGTGGCCAGAGAGTGAGTTAAAGTTAATGATGCTTGCTGAAAATAATTTTCGTAGTAAAACTGCTTATTAATGTGTTGTTGGCAACTTCAAATTAAGAGTTCGTAAGACTGAGGCTTATAAAGTTTTTCTTAGTAAATGATCACATTACTGCCTGTTGTAAATCGCAGAAAGTGAGTCAGTATCTTACATACATGTTAATTTTGTCTCTCAATGTAGTAAAGGTGGAAAACTGCAGTGTGAAAAGTTATATATCCATGTTTGCTAAGTGTTTGTCTCTCTTCTGTATTAGAAGTGCATATTAATAATATAACAATAGCCACAGTTTGTCTATTGTGTTAATGCTAGGTAACAAGTAATGGGAAAACCACTAATTATGAAAAACATTATTTCTTTATTCAAATAATAGTGAGGAGCAACCTGTTAGTGGATTACAATTAACTTTCATTTTAAATAGTAAAATATTTAACTGAGAGAGACTCAACCTATATCCAGTTAATGATTCTGTAGTGAATAGTAATAATAACGTTATAAAGACCATTCAGTTTGTGTAAGCCCAGAAAGTACTTGTGTGTTTCGATATCTGTTATAATTTTGCAAATAGTTTGTGCTGCTCTGACTGTTAGTTTCAATCTTACCGTAAGCATATATATGTGTCAGAGTTCACGGCACTCGCGGGTGACAAAGTATACGTTGTGTTTATCCATTAAAGTTATTAATGAGTATTTTCTTGAACGAGAATGTTAATCATTCTCTTGCCTAGTTAGGCTGGCGACCGTTTTATTTACCAGTTAAACAGTGCAGATAGGCAAAATTTTGTTTGTTACTGTTCAAATATTTACGTAATTCTGACTTTCATTTCCGATAAGCCACCTCCGTTAGGTACAACACGGTTTACATAACAAAATTCCTCTCAGAGGGTAACACTGTTCTGTTGCTTTATACCATAACTGCTTTAACAAGATAGTTTTATTTCAGACCAGCTTCCAACTTTAAGGTTATGGTATAGCAGAAGTGGACGGTAGTGTTATAATCGGAGGTCATCAGTCCCCTAGAACTTAGAACTACTTAAACCTAACTAACCTTAGGACATCACACACATCCATGCCGGAGGCAGGATTCGAACCTGAGACCGTAGCAGTCGCGCGGTTCCGGACTGAAGCGCCCAGAGCCTCTCGGCCCCTTGTAGATAAGAATCAATAATTATCCAATTGTGTGGCACACAGAATTAGTTGTTCTGATTGTGATAATTTTTATAGTGGTCTGTCAGGGATATAAAAAGCAACTGGTCTGGATGATCATGAAATCAGCTTGAGAGTGCAAAATACTATGACTCAACATTTGCTGAGCATGGTCTTAGTGAGGACACCAGCTAGCAGCCATAGTCCTGTGACCTCCACATAGTAAACAAAGCCCGAAACCTTGGAATCCCTGGCAGTCAACAAACCTGTGGCTCACAATCGCAATTTAATGTCAAATGACCAATAGGAGCTCCATATTTCCCCGCTGCTAAACTTCACTAACCCTCAGCGTTTCCCAATCCTTCCCAAACTGCTTTTTCCACGGTTTTCTTCCCTTTTTCCGGTATTTGACTATATTTGCCTTATATTCTGTTATTTTGAATGTTTGCATCTTGTCTACTGTACTCTGATATATAAATTAGCTTATTTACTTTCTGTTGCCGTTGCCAGTTCCGTCGTTTGTACTGTTTCTCTATCATCTTCCACACATAAAACTTCTTCAGCTTATTCTTCAGTCCTCTAGTTCTGTTTGAATCCTGCTCCGGGCATGGATGTGTGTGATGTCCTTAGGTTAGTTAGGTTTAAGTAGTTCTAATTTCTAGGGGACTGATGACCTCAGAAGTTAAGTCCCGTAGTGCTCAGAGCCATTTGAACCATTTTTTTGTATTTACTTTCTTGTGAATATACTCTAAATATTTATCGAGATATAGAGTCAATGTTTTTATTGTTTCGTCTCTTTATATTCATTTACTGTTTAACTTTAACATTTTAGTAGCTTTACCAGTGCAGTTTCCGAACTGAAATTTATTCTTTGTTCGTACCGCAGTCTCGAATTATAACGTCTCTCAAATTTTGCACATGAATACTGTACCTATTTGACGCCGATAGTCAATTGAAATCTGAATGGTCTTGTAAGCCGAAAACCGATCAACAAAATAAATTAATATTGTAGAACATACACGATATTGTAGTCCATGAAATTAATCAGACCACTGTCATAACCGAGAATTATAGCACTCAAACATGGAACAAGGTGCATCGAATACTAGTGATCGCACAAATACAACGGGTCCCAAAACAATATATACACTTTTTCAAATTGAATAACTCTTTAATTAAAGGAGATAGAAATGCAGTTTTTGTGGGTAGTGATTCAGAAGGCAATGAAAAACGTAACGACACTTTCTTTTGTTCCAGGATTGTAAACATAGTGCTTTTATTGGGTCAACAAAAATGCGTGCTGAAGTGTTACTGTAAAACTAAGAATGTGAGTGACGTACGGTGATGTTGGAGGGATGAACAATTGCAAGAATCTGAGATAAGTTTGACATCAGAGGACCAGTACAAGATTTGAAGAAGGGACATTGTGGAAGAAAGAGATGTTCAGCAAACAATGAAAGGGTTGATGCTGTGACCGAGGCATACACACAATCAGGAATAAATTTGCAAGGCAGTGCTCTCGTGAGAATGGGACCTGCAAATGCAGTTTTCATAGAATTCAGTGAGTTCAGAAATTGAAGACTTACATACCAAGACTTTTCCATGCTCTTAATGAGGATGATCCCAATAGGTGAAGCGAATTTTGTGAGTGGCTCGTTAACAGGTGCGAAGAAGAGCCATATTTTCACGATCTATTCCTTCGGTCAGATGACGTGACCTATAAACATAATGGAACAGTTAACTACCATAATTGCGTGTATTGGGCCATGAGAACCCATACATAACAGGGGAAAGACATGTTAATCTTTCAGGAGTATGAGTCTAGTGTCATCTGTCTTCTGGAAGGTTAACTGGGATGTACTACTTTGAAAACACTGTCACAGGTGAGTCTTACCTGGAAATGCGGCATATGATAACTCCTGGACTTAATGAATTTTTTTGAAAATGAAGATTATTGCATTCAGCAGGGGGTGCCCCACATACTTTCACATTGAAGTGGGGGTATTTGTCAGTTTTACATTCCTTACAAGGTGGATAGGACAAAGAGGGAATGTGGAATTTCCAGCGTGTTCCCTTGATTTAACTCATCTAGACTACTGCCTGTGGGGTGCTCTCAAGAACACAGTTTACACAGCAAGACCACAAGCACTGGATGATCTTAGAAAGCAAATTAAGGAGGCCCGTGATGCTACTCCATTACGAGCACCAGAGTTGGCATGTCTCTGTTTTTGGTCATTTTCGATGTTGTGTTGCGGCTGAAGGAGGCCATTTTGAATATTTACCTCCTTTAGTTGGACCTTCAAGTACATCACAAGCGTTGTACTGAATTTCTATCTCCTTTAATTAAAGACATTCAGTTTCAAAAAGTATATACATTATTTTGGGACACCCTGTATTATTCGCCAGTGTTTATTGGCCTCGGATAGCCTAGGAAGGAAATTCGGTGTTATTTATTGCCTAAAGAGTCATTTTTATCTTATCGCGTGCCAATATCTGGGGCTAAAACCCTGTCCGTCCGAGGTGTTTCATTGGGTGACAGCATGTGACACTTTGAATGATGATTTTTGCACCACGTGGTACGTAAAGGTCGGCAGCACCTCCTGTTATTCGAGAGAACCAGACTGTCAGCGTGTACTGGGTTTCACCTTCATCTTTTCCTCTCTAACCATCATAAAAGCCACTAACATATCTACTATTTACACACTCAATACAACCACCTCCACTAAACAGTCTTCTGTCATATCACTCTCTACTGATGAAGGGCATGTTACACTATAAGTGAAAAATAATAAAGTTTTCGTTTAGGCGGCTTATCATACTCAACCCGCTGTCACATCTAATAAAATACTGTCTCCTTCGTAGGCTCAAATCTCTTGATGGTTATTTTAAGAAACTAATGCTTTCGACAGCCATAAAGTTTCAACCACCAAATCATGAACAGTTTTTTCACAGGTCCCTTGCTTGTTGCAACTGCTCTTATTTCAGTTTGCCTGTGTCATTAACTAAAAGTCCATCCGACGTCAGTATAAAGTATACTAACACTAATTAACCTTAAAATTCTTTAGGTGACGTTTGTCCAGTTTTCATGTACACAAATTCATTCTACATTTTTGATAAATTTTCTCTTGACATTTTCACGTATAGCTCTCACCACCAAGCGTCTTTCTAATTTATTTTTCATCAGATATTTGTTAATACTTCAGCATCATCTTGTAGACTTTGAAGTTTGAAATAAAATACGTGCCCATTATTACAAGACCTATTTGGATGCAGTATGGTGTCGTCACATGTAGCAGCCCAACATGTTTCCATATGCATATATATTATAAAAATGGCTGTATGCATGTATATATCTATATGTACATGCGTGTATGTACCATGTCTCCTCCTAAACCACAGAACCGATTTCAACCAAACCAGGTGCACATAGCTCTTACTGTCTGCAAACAATTGCTGTGGGGATTAGAAGTGCGGTAAGTAGTGTAGGGAGGGGATGAATAAGGATTACACAAACGTTATGCATCCAGTATTTGAGAAGGAGAGTACTTAGTGACTTGCAACTAACTTTACACATAAATTAGAACTCTTTACGTGACTTTTTGTTTCTGATATTCCGCTCAAAATGCTGAATGAAAATACTTCGTCATTATTATATTTTGGCTGCTGATGCTGAGATGCATGTCTGACGTTTAACCTTATTACATCCTTGCTACCAACTCTATTCGCAAGGGATATATATAGAAAGTATGTGTGAAACAGAGAATGTTAAATCTATATGAAATACAATGTGACATTCACATGAAAACCTGGCGTGAGATCCAACGTAAAATGAACAAGTTTCATAACAAAAAGATTTTTAAGACCTGAAGATGACAACAAGGACTCTCGAAACCGGTTGTCTCAAGTAAGGAAATATTCCCTGATATGTAGGCTGCTGAATGTTTTTGGAAGTAAGTAAAATTGCTCCCTTAGTATTCTAAAACCGAGAAAATTTAATCATATGTGTAACATATGTGACACGCGTATGTATGAGCAAAGCCACAGGTAAAAGACCTCTTATTAAACCCCAGAAGTAAGAAGAACTAGCAACATCTTGTTGTAGGGCAGGAGCGATAACTTCCAGTGATAGAGTAAGTAATGGACAGAGGAGGAAGGAAGACCACACAACAGCAGACTACATGGGGGAGAGGAGGAGTTGTACAGAGGAAGAAAAGAGAAGGAGACAGTGAGGGGAGCGTAGACAAAAATGAGGAGAAGATGTACTGAGGGGAAGAAGGGCATGACCAGAGGAGGAGGGAGGAGGAGATGAAAGAAGTGTGGAGGAGATTGACTCAGAGGGAGAGGAGAGGGAGAAGAGAAGAGGGGCAATGAGAATGGGGAGTGGCAGATGGAAAGAGGAGGGCAGCAGGAGATAGCCAGACACTGGGGAGTGGAAGACGTGAACAGAGAGCGGGGAGTGGGGGGTGGGGAGAAGGAGATAGACAGAAATAACGGCGGAGATAGACAGAGAGGATGAAGGAGGATATTGATGAACAGAATTGGAATAAATTCTTACCTAGACAATGCCAGGTGCTCATCTACTTTAACATAACTTGCTCAAGTGTAAATACATGAAAATGTCTGTTGTCGATACTGTGGAGCACAACTTACAATATAATATACCTGATAATTATTTTCTCTAGCCTGTTCTGCTCTGGAGCTCTCTGTTAGCTGAATGTAACTTTGATGTTACACTGCTTTGAGATGCCAATGCAAAAAAAGAGAAGGAAAAATATTAAATGCTTCATGTCTGGTCTGCTTGCGCAGTAGAATATTCACTGCTAGTCATGTCTATGTGGTGTTGAGCAGTTTGCAATCTGTGTACTCTTTTTTCATTCTGGAGGTGCCGACGAATGTCGACATTTGGTTGCAACTCGCCAGAAGAAGTTGATGAATGCTAGACTGAAGGCATTTCACCGTTTGTCGCAGACCAGAACTTCAGACCGGGTCAACGTCTACAACTACCATCGAACTGCTCTTTGACTATGATAACATTGAGCATGGAAGTCTACCATCTCCGTAGCTGAACAAGTTATTATACACTCCTGGAAATGGAAAGAAGAACACATCGTTCTACCATTCCTAGACCGGCAAGGGAACTTGCTGTTCCAACAGGACAATGCACGTCCGCATGTATCCCGTGCCACCCAACGTGCTCTAGAAGGTGTAAAGCAACTACCCTGGCCAGCAAGATCTCCGGATCTGACCCCCATAGAGCATGTTTGGGACTGGATGAAGCGTCGTCTCACGCGGTCTGCACTTCCAGCAAGAACGCTGGTCCAACTGAGGCGCCAGGTGGAAATGGCATGGCAAGCCGTTCCACAGGACTACATCCAGCATCTCTACGATCGTCTCCATGGGAGAATAGCAGCCTGCAGTACTGCGAAAGGTGGATATACACTGTACTAGTGCCGACATTGTGCATGCTCTGTTGCCTATGTCTATGTGCCTGTGGTTCTGTCAGTGTGATCATGTGATGTATCTGACCCCAGGAATGTGTCAATAAAGTTTCCCCTTCCTGGGACAATGAATTCACGGTGTTCTTATTTCAATTTTCAGGAGTGTAGTTCTACATCTCATGAAAACAGAAATTCCTGAATTATTTCTTCCGTATCAAAAAGTAAAATGCATAGGAAATCGAAGCGTAGTTGAATCTTCTCTGTTTTCTCTTGATCTAAATACTTCTAAAAATAATCGAATACCGTTCTACATTTAAAGAAATTATATTTCATACTTTCTGAAAATACCTAGAAACAAATAATTCTGAAAAAACGGCCAAATTTCTTGTGAATCTATTTGTCTGAAAACGAGGATCAAACATGTTATAACAACACGACAAGCGCCTTTGAATGATGCTCGAACCATGAGGTGCTGACTGAGAATTTAAAGTTCGATGTGTACCTTAGAAATTTAAAGACAAGTAGATAAACTTATGACAAGGCCACACAGCGGCAGACTGCGTGGTCTACGCAATCAACCACACAAATATCCTCTAGTACTCTTTAACATTCTTAATCCTAAGCTAAAAACTGAACCTTAAAATCTCAGTCGGCATCTATTTCTTCTTTTTAGATGACATCTCACAAAACATTTGACAATATTGTTATTCAAAACTTGTTTATGTTCAAAAATTTTTTAGGTCGGCCGTAGGTGTTAGTCCAACTTCTACAGAATGGAACCCCTAATTCTACCAAAACACTGGATAACGACCTAAGTGCCGGAATTATTCAGAGTTACCATTCAATAAAACCTTAATAACAATTCCCTTAAATTATGATTATGAGAATACGCATAGCCTCAACAAGTGCACTGGTTACTAAATCAAGGAAAACATCAATTTTCTGAAGTATGGCATATTTATGAGATGGATAGGACAACTAGTAAGGTACCGTTGGATTTTGCGTTGTACTACCCTTTTACGTGTCCGTCCGCGAAACTGTGACATTTTATAGATATTTTCTGGGAGAGGAAGGGCCAATTGAAGAGCTCTATCAGCAGTGAAGCACACGGAAGTTTGCCAGCATGCTAAGTGTATAGGAAACGGGGACTGAACGTCACGAAGTCACGCGATACTCGTGCCAGGACGAGAACAGCAAAGAGTAACGCTGAAGGAGAATCAACGCTCAGTTATCTGATTCGCTGAAATTTAAGCGCAATGTTATGAAGAACGTTGAAACTGCTACGATAAAAACACAATCATACTTCACGTAACGTGTTGCTACTTTCATATTCTATTCTTAGTTATGAAGTAAAAAAAAAAAGAAAGAAGAAATCAGGGGAAGTGGAATTCAAGCTATGTATTCCGGAAACGTAAGGTGAGAAAATATTCATCGGCAGCGTATTTTGGAGAGACCTTTACTAAGAGAGTTGATAGCACTCGCTGACCGCATCTCAAACACTGCAGGAGAAGAAATCAGTACAAACTAAGTGCAGAAACTGTAAATAACTTCTACAGCGCATTATGATTGGGAAAAATGACGTTAGACGAAGACCTGTGCAGAAAAATTTGTCTTGAATATAAGACATCAGTTAATGGTTTCGCAACGCTAAAGTTATTTTCACAGCCTAGCGTAACAGGCCGCATGTTCTTTGGAGGAACGCCTGCTGGAAAACACGCTTCTAGAAATGTATTTTCGACAATTCTTCGCTGCAGCTCGTGGTGTGTTCTCGTGGTTAGCGTCCCCGCCTGTACATCTCAGCGTCCTTGATTCGATTCCCGGCCAGGTCGTGCGAGGCTTCGGTGTTTGTGATATCCTCATCATTTCGTCTTATCTACGAAGTGGCGTCAAATAGAAAGACATCCATCAGGCGGCTGAACAACTCCCATTGAGTCTCCCAGCCATAAATGCTATGATACCATTTGATTTAGCTGTCGTTCCATATCAGACTGGAAGCGTGTATTGTTGCTGCCAGTAGTTATTCCGAACACATGATGTGATGGTCAGGTGTCTCGTTACTGGTCAGAATCGAAGTAACTAATGTATGCACTGTTGTTATTCTCTAGTGTGTGCAGCCACAGGTATTGAACAAGTGTCGCAGTGCGAAATTTCCAAAATACGTTATCGCTTACACGACTCGCGCTAGAATCCTGCAACAAGCACTAGTAACATTCTAATTTACCCTATTTATAGTTTGTTAATGTCAATAGGCATTGATACATTTGAAAAAGTGTGTGCTTGCACAAAAAAACACTTTCTTAGTATTATTGCAATTTGTCGGTTGGCTAACAATAAGAGCCGCTGACTGCACACCAGTTATGTGAAAACCGCACGTCAATAGCACTTTCTATTTCCGCAATATTTACGGTGCAAGTTTCGGCTGATTCGCGCTGTATGTATTGTTGTCCGTTCCATATTTAACTAACGTATGGAGTGACATCTAATGGCAATGATGGGAGCTACGACTTGGTCAGTTACGTAGTTGGTGGTATCTGGTGGGAAAATCGGTAAACGTCTACCGTAATTCCAGGGAGCAGCGAAGCCTGGCCAGAATTCATGCTTATTGTGTACTAAAGTCCCTCGCTGTATGTGAAGGCGACTCTCAGGAATTCCTGTAGGTAATTTCAGCAACTCTTCAGTGGATTTTGATGTGTATTTTCACTAACAGAGGGACGGACGGTCGAGCAAAGTTTGTGTATATAATTTATTACCACTACGCTTGGCAAGCCGTCCTGCCGAAGCGACACAGGGCTCCCCTTGCGAAGCTAGGACAGGTCAGGTAGGAAACATTTTTCTCGTGTCTTGGCTCAGAGAATTTAGGGCTCACAAGCGGGGCATGGAACCCGATGACAGCCACAAGACGGCACAGCTACATCTGCAAGCGCTGGGGTCGCCACTGCTGCTCACATCTCGTCGGCGTACCAGTGACTGCAGTCGCCCAGAGCAGCTAGCAGTGCAGCGGCGCTGTCTTTCATCGTGATGTCCATGCGCTCTTATATTGTTATCACACAGCATCATTTTTTCTGTCACATGATTCACTATGCCTGAGGGTTTCGTTCCTGGATTACTTGTTAGACATGTTATTCTGTCCTGCCGCCTCTGTTGTCGGTCTTTCTCTTGTGGTTGTCCGCTTGTTTACTATCGCAGACTCGCTTTGGACGATATTGTCCTGTTTCCCAGCATCTACTAGTTCTCGAGCTGTTCCCGGCCTTGTCAGAGTCTGGTCACAGTAATTTAAGGAAACGATAAATTTTGGAATGGTATTCCAACCCGCAACTTTACCGTATGCGGGCAATGTCCATGCAGACTGAGCTATCCAGGTATGAATCATGAGCCTCTTCTCTCCTATATTCGAACCGTCACGGAAGCTCTCCTACAATCCATACTAGGTGTGCACACCCGAAAGAAAGGACAGCGATGAGAAAATTCTTCGCTCCAGCCTAGTTTCCAGAATGGATCTAACACTGTTTTGAAATTTCCTGGTTGATTAAAACTTAAGTACGTGATCTGGAATCAAATATGGGACGTTAGCTTCTATAAGAAATGATGTCAACCGCTACTTGCACAGCTTTACTTCGCAAGTATCTCAGCCCTACCGTCAAAATTAAAAGGCTCTGAGGGCGAGTCGTGAGTAGGCTGGAGATTGGTCAGTCAATGAGAGCACTGCCTGTAAAAGCCAAGGTTCAATGGTCGAGTCCGCATCCAGTACCCAAGATTTAATCTAGCAGTAAGTTTAGGAACGCTGCTGACTCAAACATTCTTTCAACAGTTTACCTTATTCTTAATGTTACTACACCTTAATGATTATTTATCGTCTTAACAGTTTTCAGCACACTGTAAACCTAAAATTCGAAAAACACTTAATCTAAATTTTAGTACTCACCTATATAAAAGTTTTTAGCACTTTGTACATTCAGAATCGGAAGATGATAAATTTGTCTCAACTATTTGATCAAACATTTTTGTAAATCCACTACTGTTTGTTTCAGAGACGTCAGACATATAAATAAAAGCCGGAGGAATCTCATTTTTCAGCTTTTACACTGTGTGTTATCTTTGAAAATCAAAGCTAATAATAAACACGAAAGAGGCAGCTAGAATGGTTACAAAAAGCAATAATTTTAGATGCTGCAACAGTGCATATGCAGCCGAAGGGGACCTACGCATTGTCACTACTTAAATTTTTCACCTCAGACCACTTTTCCAAATTTAACTGAACAGCATTTCAGACGGAACGCAACATTCCGCAATTTTTATTTCCCCTAGAAAACACATTAAGCAAGATCACACACGCGACGACAGAAACCAGTAACACTTAAAAGGGAGGAATCTAATAACGAGCTAATGCTCGTAAGAACCATCACTGCTGCGATTAAAGTGCGTTTGTTATGTCACAACATTTTTGTTCCAGTGCACAATTTTCACAGAATTCTGTCGATATCATAACTCAAGAAGGCTGCTGTCATAGTTCTTTGGAAAAGACTCATGAAGACTGTTCATGAATTCTCAATTACACCTACCGCTCATTACTAGCAGGAAACCAGTTCTGACGTAACAAATGTATCTCAAATACAGTTGCGGTGGTTCTTATTAACACTAAATGAATGATTTGTAGAGCATAATTTCATGAAGATTATTTCCAATTAGGAATAAAATGGTATCACTGATAATCTTGAAAAGTCCTGTTTCATTGAAAATTAGAAAGATTGTGTTTCGGGTGGTGGGGATTACTGAAATGAGGAAGGTTGTGTGAAATATTCTGATGTTTGAGTATCAAGACGAAACAGAAAATTAAGCAGTAACCTCTAAAACCTCATTACTTAGAATTCTCGGAAAAGCGAACGTCAGCGAACACGACAAGAAAAATTGCCAGTGTCAATTAATTCACTAACTGCCGTGTAACTAAGAAGTTATTTTATTTTATTTTGGTGTCTACCAATTTCAGCATTTCATTATTCCATCTTCAGGCCCCATAAGCACGTCTGATAGCCTTCAAAATAAAATAAAATGACATCTTCGTTACGCGGCTATTGGTGAACGTTATCAGTCACCTAGAACTTAGAACTACTTAAACCTAACTAACCTAAGGACATCCACACATCCATGCCAGAGGCTGGATTCGAACCTGCGACCGTAACAGCAGAGGATAGAGTATTTCTTATTGTTCAGTTAATAAACTGTATATAGCCATAGAAGCAATGAGTAGGCAACATACAACACTTTGTGTTTTCAATATAACGTTTAAAACGTCGTCGGAGATCACATGCTTCAAAATTAGTTGCCTTAAAGTAACGGAACTTGCAAAATTCTTCTGGACATAAAGATTTGAGAAACATTCGAGTTTATAGACGATAAGAGAAAAAGGCGTGCAACCGGATTACTGAACCAATTTACTTAAATTTGAAAGTGGTTCATGGTCTGTGTTCCTGTAGTCATGTCCTAGTTCATGGACCACGGCAACGTATGAGTGGCCAAGTAAGTGGTCCCGACAGTCGGGATACCAGTTACTTCGGAATAAGGCTGGGCATCTCGGTCATATTCTGAGCCGTGGTCACCTTTGTGCTCATACGGCAAAGACTACCAAATCCACCGGTTAGTCCCCCAACCGTTAGGGGTAAAACTCAGTGGGACTCGGGGCATGTAAGGCTAGCAACCTGATTCCCCGATACCTTAAATATGATGCTGGCAACAATCAGAGCAAAATGCCTCGGACCTTAGGAGGTGACGGAGTCCCACCTCTAACTGACAAACGAGGGACTCCTAAGATACGACTTGGCAAACAAATGGTAATGAGATGGGGAGCTATTATTATCAATGGGGGGTACTCTGGGATAAGGTAGAGCTGGCAGAAGCTGCAAGTAAGATGGGGCTGGACGTTTTAGCTGTTAGTGACATTCGGGTAAGGGGTGAGAAAGAAGAGGAAGTGGGAGAATACAAGGTCAGCCTGTCAGGAATCAAAGCAGGAATAGCAAAACGGGGTGTAGGGCCTTACATCAGGAAAGAAATGGAACCCAGCGTAGTTGCAGTAAGGTATGTAAATGAACGACTGATGTGGATAGATTTGACAGTGTCTAGCAAGAAAATTAGGATTGTGTCAGTATATTCGCATTGTGAAGGGACAGATCAAGATAAGATGGATAGTTTTTATGAGACACTCAGTGATGTAGTTGTTAGAGTAAAGGACAAGGACAGTGTTCTGCTCATGGGTGATTTTAATGCCAGGATTGGAAATCGAACAGAAGGGTGTGAAAAGGTTATGGGTAAATTTGGAGAGGATATGGAGGCAAACAGGAACGGGAAACAGCTCTTAGATTTCTGTGCCAGTATGGGTTTAGTAATCACAAACTCCTTTTTTAAACATAAGAACATTCACCGGTATACTTGGGAAGGCAGGGGAACCAGATCTGTCATTGACTATATAATAACAGATCAGGAATTCAGAAAAGATGTGAGGGACACACGTGTATTCAGGGGATTCTTTGATGACACTGATCATTATTTAATCTGCAGTGAAATTGGGATTGTGAGGCCTAAAGTGCAGGAGGTATGGTCTAAATGTAGGAGGATAAGAGTGGAGAAACTTCAGGATAAGGAAGTCAGGCACAAGTACATAACAGCGATCTCAGAAAGGTACCAGTTAGTTGAATGTAGTAAACTACAGCCATTGGAAAAGGAATGGACAAGGTACAGGGACACAGTACTAGAAGTGGCTGAAGAATGTCTTGGGACAGTAGTGTGTAAAAGTAGGATGAAGCAGCTTGGTGGAATGACACAGTCAAGGAAGCTTGTAAAAGGAAAAAGAAGGCGTATCAAAAATGGCTACATACTAGAACTCAGGTAGACAGAGAAAGTTATGTTGAAGAAAGAAACAAAGCCAAACAGATAATTGCAGCATCCAAGAAGAAATCTTGGGAAGACTTTGGAAACAGGTTGGAGAATATGGGTCAAGCTGCTGGAAAACCATTTTGGAGTGTAATTAGCAGTCTTCGAAAGGGAGGTAAGAAGGAAATTACAAGTATTTTGGACAGGTCAGGAAAACTGCTGGTGAATCCTGTGGATGCCTTGGGCAGATGGAGGGAATATTTTGAAGAGTTGCTCAATGTAGGTCAAAATACGATCAGCAATGTTTCAGATTTCGAGGTAGAATGGGATAGGAATAATGATGGAAATAGGATCACATTTGAGGAAGTGGAGAAAATGGTCAATAGATTGCAGTGTAATAAAGCAGCTGGGGTGGATGAAATTAAGTTGGAACTCATCAAATACAGTGGAACGTCAGGTCTTAAATGGCTACACAGGATAATTGAAATGGCCTGGGAGTCGTCACAGGTTCCATCAGACTGGACAAAAGCAGTAATCACACCAATCTTTAAACATGGAAACAGAAAAGATTGTAACAACTACAGAGGTATCTCTTTAATCAGCGTTGTGGGTATTGTTGAAAGGAAAGTGCGAGTATTAGTTGAGGACCAATTGGATGAAAATCAATGTGGGTTTAGGCCCCTTAGAGGTTGTCAGGACCAGATCTTTAGCTTACTGCAAATAATGGACAAGTGTTATGAGTGGAACAGGGAATAGTATCTATGCTTTATAGATCTAGAAAAGGCATATGACCGGGTTCCTAGGAGGAAGTTATTGTCTGTTCTAATAGATTATGGAATAGGAGGCAAACTTTTGCAAGAAATTAAAGGTCTCTACATGAATACTCAGGCAGCAGTTAGAGTTGACGGTAAATTGAGTTCATGGTTCAGAGTAGTTTCAGGGGTAAGACAAGGCTGCAACCTGTCTCCACTGTGGTTCATATTATTTATGGATCATATCTTGAAAACAATAGACTGGCTGGGTGAGATCAAGATATGTGAACACAAAATAAGCAGCCTTGCATATGTGGATGACTCAGTTGTGATGGCAGATTCGATTGAAAGTTTGCAAAGTAATATTTCAGTGCTAGATGAGAAATGTAAGAACTATGGTAAGAAAATTAGCATCTCCAAAACGAAAGTAATGTCAGTGGGAAAGAAATATAAACGAATTGATTGCCAAATAGGAGGAACAAAGTTAGAACAGGTGGACAGTTTCAAGTACTTAGGATGCATATTCTCACAGGATGGCAACATAGTGAAAGAACTGGAAGCGAGGTGTAGCAAAGCTAATGCAGTGAGCGCGGAGCTACGATCTACTCTCTTCTGCAAGAAGGAAGTCAGTACCAAGACTAAGTTATCTGTGCACCGTTCAATCTTTCGACCAACTTTGTTGTATGGGAGCGAAAGCTGGGTGGATTCAGGTTACCTTATCAACAAGGTTGAGGGTACGGATATGAAAGTAGCTAGGATGATTGCAGGTACTAATAGATGGGAACAATGGCAGGAGTGTGTCCACAATGAGGAAATCGAAGAAAAACTGGGAATGAACTCTATAGATGTAGCAGTCAGGATGAACAGGTTTAGATGGTGGGGTCATGTTACACGCATGGGAGAAGCAAGGTTACGCAAGAGACTCATGGGTTCAGCAGTAGAAGGTAGGAGGAGTCGGGGCAGACCAAGGAGAAGGTACCTGGACTCGGTTGAGAATGATTTTGAAGTAATAGGTTTAACATCAGAAGAGGCACCAATGTTAGCACTGAATAGGGGATCATGGAGGAATTTTATAAGGGGTCTATGCTCCAGACTGAACGCTGAAAGGCATAATCAGTCTTAAATGATGATGATGATGATGATGATGATGATGATGAAAGTGACTGGGCAAAACGTCTGTCCCAAAATGGTTCAAATGACTCTGAGACTATGGTACTCAACTGCCGTGGTCATCAGTCCCCTAGAAATTAGAACTACTTAAACCTAACTAACTTAAGGACATCACACACATCCATGTCCGAGGCAGGATTCGACTCTCGACCGTAGCAGTCGCACGGTTCCGGAATGCACGCCTAGAGCCGCTAGACCACCTCGGCCGGCACGTCTGTCACAAAATAAGAAGATTAACTAATGTAGAACCCCAACTAAGACTGATGACAGTTAGGACACTATTAATATATACCCGTATTTACAAACAAGGAATAAAATAAATTAAAAAATGAGTGAATGCAACTGCGTACTAATTATCTAATTCATACATTGGTATGAAAATGAGATCTGTATAATTTTTCATTTCACTGAAGCTCTAATTATCTCATTATTAATACAGCGTCCGTTAGCAATAGGAGAGAAAATGGTCCAAGGCCGTAACATATTTAAAAATTTTCCAACTTTATAAATCTTTACATTTGTCTTCACGAACTGTTCATGTGCTTAGTAAACTTAAGTATTACGACTTAGAGAAACTATCTCATCTAAAAATTTATTTTTCATTTGTGCATAGTGGATTACGATGGATAAAAAGCGAATGTAATCAGTGTAGTCGTTGATAGAAACTGTATAAAAAAAGTTTACTTTATTTGTTATTTGATTATCGCTAATTTACATAGCCGTAATTATACTTATTGACAGGGATACATTATATGCAATCCTATGTCACTTTTCTGAATTAACTGCGAAGTCTTCACTTTGTTTTCAGTCGAGAACAGTACCCATCATGCAGAGAATATTGATAATTACACAATCGCCTGTATGGACGCAAAACAATATAATCATTTTTAAAGTGTTAAAAGTGAGAAAGCTTATGTCTCAGAAAGGTAGGTTAAATTCAAATGCAAATGTAATGGTAACGTAAATGTTGGAAAAGTTCTCTTACTTATGCGAAATGCTATTACCGACGTGTAACGGGATTTTAGGAGATAGAAAAGACAAGAGTGACACTTTATTACGGGATTCCAGAAAACAAAAGCGAAAGAGGCAAGAGTCCTTTATTTACTGACAGCTTATTCTAATGCTCATCGCTTGAGCATTGTCCGCCAAAAGAAGTTTCATGGCCGACTCTGGTGAACTCTGAGAGGAGCTTATTCCCACAGAAGAAAGAGTTCTCTGTGGATGTGTCGGTGCTGGGTAACGCTGAGGTCGTCGTTATTTCTTACGATCCACCGAAAGCCCGTTAAACTAGCGCGGCCACGGCGAGGTGCTGACGGCTGGAACTTCTTTGCCTCCATTAAGCGGACGGCTCTTCAGTTTCTGTAATCTGCATAACTACGTTTCGCAAACTCCGGGAAGAGGTGTTTTAAAGTACAAACTTCTCTGAGGCTTCTGAAAGCCTTGAGGGCACTAATAGCACTCATGCACCTTCCCGGAATGTCTTAATGAAGACGTAGTACGTGGCAAATGACAATTCTTCAAGTGCTTGCGCTTCACAGGTGCTACATTAAAAGTAACAACTCCACTGAAAGCACTCGAAGGAACACTAAAAGTGGCAGCTGTTGTCAGATTTTTGTGGAAACAACATTTCGTGTCTATATGTCTTCAGCTCTCAAATATCCAGTAAACGTGACTAACAAAGGAATAGTAACTTTGTTCAAACTATTAGAATTTGTCACTCTAGTTTATGCGGGGGGGTTTGAAGCTCTGAAGTAAATTTAAAGTTACGTAGTTTCAGATTACAATTTCAGGGAGGTAATTTCTCTAAAATTTTTCATATGTGGTAGAATGCAGACGTCTTTATGCAACCCGTCAATTATTTAGTTTGCGTTGCAACAGGTATTGTAAAGCACAATGTCACTGAACAGTGGACGACTGGAACCGGGTAATTTGGAGTGACGTTACCTTCAGTTATATCTAGTGTTAACAATGATTGACAGTGGAGCTGGTATTACGTTTTTCTTCGTCATTCTATGGTCCTCTTACTGCGCTTCAGAAAACACAAAATGGGGAAGAATGTGGACACATTTTATGGCATTATGCTCCGCATGAGCAGAGGAATATATCGGAGACAATGACTGCACCAACAAGACAATACACTCTGTCATGAAACAACAAACAGCGTCCGTGAGGTAATGGTTTGTGGATAACAATATTTCTCATATGGATTGTCCTGCCCAGAGTCTCAACCTGAACCCAATGGACCATCCTTGGCGATAGGTAAAACGTCGACTTCGGTCAGGGCCCAAGCATCCAACATCATTACCTACTCTGATTTCGAGTTTAGAGGAAGAATGTCTGCCAGTCTTCGACAGACATTCGGACACTTCTTGGAAGCGTCACACGCCGAGTTCAAGATGCAATAAAGACGAAGTCTTGACAAAATCACATATTAATGTCTGCTATTAGGTGTCCAGATGCTATTGATCAGTGTTTATTTTCACCCAGAGGACATCACAGGGCACCTGTAACGTGAGTGTGACAACGTATCACTCCATCACTGTCGAACAGAGTCAACAGTTTTTCGGCGGACAACGGGGGTGCGTCGATGGATTCACGTCCTTCACACTTTACCTGACTTCTCATCTCGTATGAACATGTGTGGGGCGCAGTCAGGCAAGATGCGAGAGTCTTTGATCCACCTCGAATCACTCACCGTGGTTAGTGAACCCTGTTTCTCGGTCTCTCAATGTATTCTGTATCTCGAGGAGACCCAACTCGCCATAGCGCTACGCGCTACATGCTAAGCGTGTATTATGCGTACACTAATTTGATAGTTTTTGGTCGGAAGGCAGGTGTAGGGCTTGAAAACAGGAACGGCCCAACTATAATAACTCTTTTCCTGACTGAAAAATCACAAAAAACTGGCCAAAATATAGTTTCTTTTACAAGAAAATAGTTTCCTATTACTTTTGACGTCACCAATACATCTCCAACAAATCGAGATAATAAAATTAATAACGGTATAAAAATTGCATTCGTTGATTTAGAACTCAATTAATGTAGGTCTGTTATAAAATATCATGAAGTTAAACTTTTCTGAGGTACGAGAATCATTATGACTTTCTCATTCTATAAAAATAACCATTAATCATTTAAATTTATTCCCTTTATAAATGTAATAACTACAGTAAAAATTCATCCTCTGAGAGAGCTTTCCATTTTACTTGGTGTTTTGCCTCTAGTAGGAAACTTAAGAACCAGCTGATGCCATAAACCTTAAGTAAAATGCCCGCCTTTTTTCTTCTGCGTGAAATGCTTAGTGTGTTATCTCTATTACTCGTCCTTTGTAGCTTTTCTTAAGACTCTTCTAATAGGTTCATTAAATTCAAGTTGACATCAGTTCCCAGAGATGATGCAAAAGAAATTTCAAAGTGATGTCTAAACGTTGTCATAGAAACACGAAATTAGAGGAAGTACAGCTAAGCTGTAACTTAAAACGATAGCTAAGACTGTGTCACAAATCAGAATCTGTTCTATTCATATAGGAAATGAGTTCGTTTTGCTTGGAAAAAGGTATATTATTCAAAGAATCACCACGGTATAGTTTCATAAGAGATTCTCCTAACATCTTAAAGGCGCCATTTATACTCGGTTTTGGAGGATAGAAGACTTCGTCATCTATAAACATGCTAGGTACCACATGCAAGATATAGTTCCCATGACACAATGAGTTCTTCATTCAAAATCTGACCCTTCAGAACAGTGCTGATATATTACCACACATAAATCAAAAGAGTCCACAATACAATGGAATTCCGAACCAAAAACTGGCTCAGGGATTGTACTTTCCTGGCAGGCACTGTGTCTATGAATGTCTGTTTGAGCACATTTTATGCTGTGAACAATATACACTCATCAACAAAAATAAAGGATCTGCTTTTAGAAAACTTTAGACTCATTCCAACGCATGTTTGATATTTGGCTCGAATATACCAACAAACTTTCTGTGTAATGGTGCAAAAGCGTGGCGCTGCGCTACTTCACCCTCGGACTCAACGGCGCTTCAAAAAGCAAAGTGTTTACACTTGCGAAAGAGGCCAGAGTTCAGCAGTTCATGTAACTCGTAAAGTGGGTTAATGATGTCTCATTAGCACCAGATTTCATGACAGTTCTACCCAGTGCAACCGTGGGTGTGTCACACGATGGGAGAGTCGTCTTAGCCTCTCTTGCCCACATTTTACACCCTTCTTTTGTCGCCTCTGTGATGGACGTCAGAATCGCAACGTGTAGAGTAGAATTTACACGGTTTTCTTGTGGATAGCCGAGAAAAACATTTAAGACACACCGCCCCTCAGAATCGAAACAAAAAGACCTCAGGGGGCGTCGTGAAGGACGTCAGTGAAACATCCCTTGTCTTAGGACAATGATTCTCACACACTTCCCGATCAAAAACGACAGTTCACTGCGCAGTGACCAAAAGGGCGATATTGTTGACGACCTTAGACATTGTTGACACCTCCTGGGCTATTCACTCCTTCTCGCCGACCATCTCAGGGCTGCAGCCATAGTGAACGTAATCTGACCTCTTATGCGAGAGTAAAATGTTAAAGTGATCCTCTAACATCTCATTCTGCGGCAAAATCGTCGCTGGCGCCTGCCCTTAATCACGGAGAATTTTAAAAATGTTCCTTTGCAGACAAATTCTATGAAGTAGCCTGAAGCACCTGCTGGTAGCAACCACTTGACCTATCTCGAAGTCCACCAGCATACCTGCGTGTGCCTAGGAGTAATTCCCAGTTTTCTCTGTAAAGGGAGATTTTTGAAACACCAACAGGTGTAGGCAGGTGTCACTGATAAACTCGCCGAACTGGAGGATCGTAGAGGAACACTCTGCGTTTTATTGATGCTCGTAACAATGTCACACCTCTTCGTGACTACGCTACAGGGACACTGAAAATAACGTATTTTGCTGCTTCAGATGACGTTCAACTTTCGCCGATTGATTTCAAACGGCCACCAGTGATTTCATCCTGTACACCAGAACAAATAATTGGGGTGGCGCTGCACAGAGGTGAGATCATCTTCAATGTGGCTACAGCTCTGGGTTGAATCGCCAAATGTTCCGGCGTAAAGTCAAGCGCCAGCACCCTGGCCGGGAACGTTACAGCAAAGAGGGGCTGTGAATGAAAATTGGGATGACAACGCGACGGCCGCGCCCTCTACGCGAAGAGAAGCATTATCGCTGCACCCGACTGACCGCGATGCAGTTGACGACTTGCCCAGTTCTAAGAGTTTTACAGAAGCTCCAAGGCCAGCGACCTGGATAGAAGCATCCCCTGTTTTGCTTCACTTGTATATACTGAAGAGATTTTTTATTTTGTCTGTCGCCCTTCGCCTGCGACAAATCTGTATTTCAAAAATTTAAGTAATGTAGTCACTTCCTTTTGCAATAAACATTAATACTGTTTGCATGAATTGTTGTCTAGCGATCTGAGAAAGCTGGTTTTCTGACACCCCATATTTTACGTATAGGTAGGATACAACACCAAAGAGGCGTCAACAGTGCCAAAAACCAATCACGAACGTTACCCTTATGCTCATCACACTGCGAACTGTCGTTTTAGACCGTGAAAAGTGTGAGAATCAAAGGCTCAAGGAAAGGTTGTTGTTGTCTTCAGTCCTGAGACTGGTTTGATGCAGCTCTCCATGCTACTCTACCCTGTGCAAGCTGCTTCATCTCCCAGTACCTACTGCAACCTACATCCTTTTGAACCTGCTTAGTGTATTCATCTCTTGGCCTCCCTCTACGATTTTTACCCTCCACTCTGGCCTCCAATGCTAAATTTGTGATCCCTTGATGCCTCAAAACATGTCCTATCAACCGATCCCTTCTTCTAGTCAAGTTGTGCCACAAACTTCTCTTCTCCCCAATCCTATTCAATACCTCCTCATTAGTTACATGATCTACCCATCTAATCTTCAGCATTCTTCTGTAGCACCACATTTCGAAAGCTTCTATTCTCTTCTTGTCCAAACTAGTTATCGTCCATGTTTCACTTCCATACATGGCTACATTCCAAACAAATACTTTCAGAAACGACTTCCTGATACATAAATCTATATTCGATGTTAACAAATTTCTATTCTTCAGAAACGCTTTCCTTGCCATTGCCAGTCTACATTTTATATCCTCTCTACTTCGACCATCATCAGTTATTTTACTTCCTAAGTAGCAAAACTCCTTTACTACTTTAAGTGACTCATTTCCTAATCTAATTCCCTCAGCATCACCCGATTTAATTTGACTACATTCCATTATCGTCGTTTTGCTTTTGTTGATGTTCATCTTATATCCTCTTTTCAAGACACTGTCCATTCCGTTCAACTGCTCTTCCAAGTCCTTTGCCGTCTCTGACAGAATTACAATGTCATCGGCGAATCTCAAAGTTTTTACTTCTTCTCCATGAATTTTAGTACCTACTCCAAATTTGTCTTTTGTTTCCTTTACTGCTTGCTCAATATACAGATTGAATAACATCGGGGAGAGGCTACAACCCTGTCTCACTCCTTTCCCAACCACTGCTTCCCTTTCATGCCCCTCGACTCTAATAACTGCCATCTGGCTTATGTACAAATCGTCAATAGCCTTTCGCTCCCTGTATTTTACCCCTGCCACCTTCAGAATTTGAAAGGAAAAGTATGGTTTCGTTAATACCCATTTGGTCACCACTGAGGCCTGTTCCTTTCGATCCTGAGCGGCGGTGTGTATGAAATATTTTACTCGACCATTCATAAGGAAACAGCGAGATTTCTACACGGGACGTCGTTGAAGCACCTAAAGGAGGGGTTAAATGCCGGTAAAAACGACTGTGACGACATTTCCATCGTGTAACACGCCAAGTGTGGCACTGAGCAGGGCTTTGGTTAAATTTCGTGCCAATGAGCTCCTGAGCTCTGCACTTTTTTCTGCTTGTGTCCACACCTTACAGTCCGAAGCGTCGTAGAGCCTGAGAGTGACGTCGCATGGCATCACGCTTTTGTACCATTACAGAGGAAGACTGTTCCCACGTTTAAGCCAAATTTCAAACTTATGTATTGGTATGAGAGACAATTCAGGAATTTCGAAAAAAATGATCCGTTAATTCTGTGAGGAAATGTAGATATAGACCCCATTATAGTGAAGTACACAACATCGGTAAAGAACCATTAATGAACAGACGAGAAGTGGCATTCACGAATGCATTCCATGTTTATTTAGCAGCGAGTGAGGTGGCGCTGTGGTTAGGACACTGGATCCGCATTCGGAAGGACGACTTTGCAAATGCCAGCCCGGCAATCCAGATATAGGTTTTCTGTGTTTTCCCTAAATAATTTAAGGTAAACGCCAGGATGATTCCTTCGAAAGGGTTCGACCGGTTTCATTTTGCGCAATCGTTTTCCCTAATCCGACCTTTGCTTTATCTCTAATGATCTGATTCCTTCTTTTTTTTCGTGGAATGATCGTAATGGGGATGTAGTAGTCAGTATAGCCGCGCGAAGATAGAAATACATCGGTTTACAGGTGGTATGGTAATGTTCCAGTGTGCACAGTCATGTCGGATGAAAGCATGATGCCTTTGATCACCAACGGTGATTGATGGAAAGCTATTAATGCTTATAAGTACAGAGAAGTAATATTCTGACGCCGCATTTACGCGTAAGATTGACTGCGACTGTCACCGTACTGGTGGGAGCAGCAAAACGTCGTAATAAATATACACTTCTACTTAACTATCTAAACGGTATTATTCGCAACAACATAGCAGCCAAATCTGTGGACTAGGCTTTAATTTTCCACCAGTCGGTTTAGTTTCCCGATATCTCGGCCGTCTGAAAAGTAACTGTTGTAGGCAATGAATGTAGTCAATGTTGCGACTCTTCTTCAGTCAAACAGGTCATGTGAAAGTGGCAGGTGTCGATGAAACATTGAGCACACTGTAAGACGAGTTTATGGCTGCCTCAAAAAATAGAGGCAGGATATTACAAACAGTTTTCCAAAGGCGAAAGATAGCTTTGGAGGTGTGATAATTCACAAGAGGGTACTTTTCTGTGCAGTTAATGTTCTTGAATTAGATACCTATATCAGAACTAACACTACATTAAAAAATTATTTAGAAACGTTCTACGACTTTTCAAAGCAGCAGTAAAGATAAATAACTACGTGATGTGCTAAATCAGATTTCAGGGCGGCGAAACAATGAAACTTCACCTGCGTCGTCATGTCAGTATGGAATAACAGGGTTTGAACTGTGGTGAGCCGCTGGCCTTCAGCTTCTCATTTGGCATGGCACGCAGAAACTTTTGTGAAATCGTTTTCTATTATCATTCACCGATATATCAAATTAGACATCAATTGCATATAAAATTATTCAAATGGTTCTGACCACTATGGGACTTAACGTCTAAGGTCATCAGATCCCTAGACTTAGAACTACTTAAACCTAACTAACCTACCCGAGGCAGGATTCGAACCTGTAACCGTAGCAGCCGCGCAGTTCCGGACTGAAGCGCCTAGAACCGATCGACTACAGCGGCCGGCTGCATGTAAAAAAAGTAGAATATTCTATTAAATGCGACCTGCTGGCATAATTAAACGTGCAGCAGCCTAACTTCCTAGAGACAACAGACAGGCAGACCAGAATCGAATCAATCTCGTGGATTAACGACCGTCGGTCTGGAACCAATCAACTGGAGTGTGTGTTTTATGCAGTTTTCCACACTCGTTTAATCAAATGCTGATCTCGTCACCAACTGCCACCTCAGAAAATACGATCACACACAGCACAAAGTTTCACCCCTCACGAGCATATGGCAGGCACCCACCCCTCCCTTACGCTGTAAAGTGTGGCGATAGTTAGGACGTCTCGTAGCAAAGTTATATAAAAGGAATTTGTCTAATCGTGAAAGCAGCGGACCCCGTGAGGGGATAAACTCTAGGGAAGAAATTAGAATCTACAATATGTAAAGGCTACAAGAGCAGAAATTTTTTGTATGGTACCTTAATAAATACACACATCAATGTGTTGGTTTCTTTTCTCTGCATGGAACACTCTTCAAACAAACACGTCACAAACTTTCTGAGTTGATGCTTACTGCATGGCCGTAACTGCACCAATTAGTACAGTACCCCTGGCAGTACAGGCTAGCCATTTTGCGTCCACATGTCCATACTTCAACACTTAACTTGCCACACAGTGGAAGGTAAGCATTAATGGCTTGTTCTTGACGCACATTCTTATTCTGCGTCATCAACCATCTGCCCTTTGTGGAACACAGAAAGAGACGTTATTCGCAAGAGAGGTGACATGAAAAAGTTTTTGTGACCCCTTCCGCAAATTTTCGTCGGCGTCCGCTATCCCCCGTTGCAGGGCGCGCTGAACTAATGGAACGGGCCGGTGAGGGCTTTCGGAAGGGCCGGGGCAGCCACCCCGGGCCGCCGCTGTTTAGCGTGGCCTCATTATGTACAGGAAGCTAGTGCGATGCCGCCTTTCACCGATTCAAACGGTCGTTCCGCGTGGAAATTTACAATTACCGGGGGGAAATTGTCGCTTCGAGGAAGGGCGGTCCCCTTCTACAGCTGAAACGCCGCCGCTACAATAACTCAGGAAGCGTCAGATGATTAATTTTGCTTTCGGAAAAGTTGTGCCTATAGGTCAGAGCTTTACGACATCTACCTCTTACCTTAAGGCTTTCAGTTGTCACAAAAAAGTGAGACTCGGAAGTGTTTTCTGCACTGCTTGGTTAATGGGAAACTGCAAATAATAACCCATCAAGTTGCCTTGTTCACGACGTTGTTACTTGTATTACACTACTGACCATTAAAGTTGGTACACCAAGAAAAAATGCAAATGATAAACGGGTATTCATTGGACAAATATATTATACAAGAACTTACATGTGATTACATTTTCACGCCTTGAGTGCATAGATCCTGAGAAATCAGTGCAAAGAACTACCATTTCTGGCCGTAAAAACGGCTTTGATACGCCTGGGCATTGCGGCAAACAGAGCTTGGATGGCGTGATCAGGTACAGCTGCCCATGCAGCTTCTACACAATACCACAGTTCATCAAGAGTAATGACTGGCGTACTGTGACGAGCCAGTTGCTCGGCCACCACTGACCAGACGTTTTCAGTTGGTGAGAGGTCTGGTGAATCTGCTGACCAGAGCAGCAGTCGAACATTTTCTGTATTCAGAAAGGCACGTTCAGGACCTGCAGCATGTGGTCGTGCATTATCCTGCTGAAATGTAGGATTTCGCAGCGATCGAAAGAAGGGTAGAGCCACGGATCGTAACACATCTGAAATGTAACGTCCACAGTTCAAAGTGCCGTCAATGTTAACAAGAGGTGGCCGAGACGTGATACCGATGGCACCCCACACCATCAGGCCGGATGATACGCCAGTATGGCGACGACGAATACATGCTTCCAATGTGCGTTCATCGCGATGTCGCCAAACACGGTTGCGACCATCATGATGCTGAATTTATCCGAAAAAAATGACGTTTTGCCATCCATGCACACAGGTTCGTCGTTGAGTTCCTCAACGCAGCCTCTCCTGTCTGTGATGCAGCATCAAGGGTAACCGCAGCCATGGTCTCCGAGTCTGATAGTCCATGTTGCTGCAAACATTGTCGAACTGTTCGTGCAGATGGTTGTTGTCTTGCAAACGTCCTCATCTGCTGACTCCGGGATCGAGATGTGGCTGCACGATCCGTTACAGCCACGTGATTAAGATGCCTGTCATCTCGACTGCTAGTGATACGAGGTCGTTGCTATCCAGCACGGCGTTCCGTATTACCCTCCCGAAACCACCAATTCCATATTCTGCTAAGAGCCACTGGATCTCGACCAACGTGAGCAGCAATGTCGCGATACGATAAACCGCAATCGTGATAGGCTACAAACCGACCTTTATCAAAGTCGGAAACGTGGTGGTACGCATTTCTCCTCCTTACACGAGGCATCACAACAACGTTTCACCAGGCAACCCAGGTCAATTGCTGTTTGTGTATGAGGAATCGGTTGGACACATTTCTCATGTCAGCTAATTGTAGGTGTCGCCACCGGCGCCAACCTTGTGTGAATGCTCTGAAAAGCTAATCGTTTGCATATCACAGCATCTTCTTCCTGTCGGTTAAATTTCGAGATTGTATCAGGTCAACTTCATGGTGTAGCAATTTTCCTGGCCAGTAGTATAGAAGAAATTCCAGAATGTGTTATGGGTGAGCGCAAGAGACTTGAAAACTTTCAAGAATGGCGCAATTGGTACCAGGATGTTAGTTTAAATGATTATCTTATTACGTTCTGCCAGCAAGTTTCTAGAGCGTGTGCAAATGTACAATGAGTATTGACACATCATCCTTCCAAGTAGATAACAAAAACCATGCGCCACGCACATTTGCAAATGTTTTGGTCATCAACAGATAAGAACTGATATCCACAAATCACACATAAAGAAGTGTTTCCTTTCCATTTATACCTGATGAAGCTGAGAATTAAGTGTATAGCTTATGGATACTTATTCCGTGGTCGTGTCCAGGAGCACCGTTAATGGAATGTGTGACAAAACTGGTGGATTCATTCCATGTGTTATGTTCCTCGGCTCCAAAAAGCGTGGAGAGTATGCGACTTTGGTTATATACTTACAAGGATATTTCCACTTCCCTCTCCGTAAGATGGCTTATGGGTATTGATGAAAATGCAAACGCAGCCTTGAGATGTCCTGTGGCACAACAGCCACGCCCCCTCATTAATTTTCTTACATCTGTGACACCTTGTTCTTCCCACTCAGCATTACATTCGTTAATACTCATCATCATTACAGCCTTCCGCGCCCCAACACCCTTTGTGCAGCTTAAGTGTGGTGAATTCCTAAACATTCTACGTATTAGCTTGTAATTTTGTCCATCGCCGTGACACAGATATTTCTCAAATTATCATTTTGTTTCAAGCTGCTTTGCCGGGTTTTCCTGCTACACACAGCAAAGCTTTTTAAATATTTCCCTCTCAAAGGTGCCGTTTTTGAAGAGTGACAAAGCTGATCGATTCCTTCCATCTTTTATGTTTTTCTGCGCCCAAAAATAACCAAATTGTTTCGCCAATTTTCCACCTTATTTTCAATATATCTACCTAAAGACCTTCAAAACGTATTTACACTTTATTTTCTTCAAATCTATTATTCATATTCTCATTTATTGTGCTCCGATTTTATTTGCTGATTAGTTTTTAAGGGTAGAGTAATATTTAACTGAAGTTAGCATTACTGTTCGTTTCACGAAAAAAACCGTTGAATTAATCAGTATAATTCGACACAGTTACATACATCATTCGAGAATTAACCCTTCCGGCTTCACTGAGAAGAATTTTATACAACCGAAGACTGATCATCTTCCGCAGTAATTAAAATCAAAGTTTCTAGGTATTGCCAAGTTCCATCGCAAATTTCATCACAATCACTGTCATTTTCCAGACTTCGAATACTTACTTTTGGAACCTTAATTTTTCGGTGCAATGTGCCGTACAGGTATGGCATATACTAATTATTTCACTAATTAACAATTTCATGCAATTCACTATGCCGTGCAATACGGCGCACATTCATATAAACAATGTGGTGGATGTACATATCTTGAGTGGTGCTGATCGTGTGGAGTTCCTACCGGGATACTTCGCTTGAAACGTTTTTTTACGGGATGGATCAAATGAACAGTGTAAAATGACACTGTGTATCTATCGATAACAGAAGAAAAACCGTTCCAGTAAATATGGGTCTGCAAACGTTTCCTAGATAATTGCGAATGTGTGGTCACAGGTCGCCACTGACTTCATTACGAAGTACGGTCCTATCTATTATAAATGCATTTGATATGTAAGGTTTTCGCCGGCCGGAGTGACCGAGCGGTTCTAGGCTCTAAGTCTGGAACCGCGCGACCACTACGGTCGCAGGTTCGAATCCTGCCTCGGGCATGGATGTGTGTGATATCCTTAGGTTAATTAGGTTTAAGTAGTTCTAAGTTCTAGAGGACTGATGGCCTCAGAAGTTAAGTCCCACAGTCCTCAGAGCCATTTGAACCATTTTGTGAGGTTTTCGGTTAAAGCCCCATCTACTTGGCTTCAAATTTGGCCCAAGGGCCTCCTTAATTTGTGTAACGCTTTGGAATGTGGTAATTCGGTGGTGGGGCACGGGCTTATTTTGCTGCTGATGAAGAAAGAACGCGCCAATGTGGTCCAAGCTGGATCGGTCCACCAGGGCCTGTATCCTGCCCACCACTAGCAATCCTCTGGCTGTACGAAGTAAAGGGCTGATGCGGTAGAAGAACTGGAGCAGCACGTTGTACAGTCTTTTCAGATTTAGGACTTTATATGGAGTCGTTCATAGAATTTGTATTTTAGTACGGACACGAGTGGACTATTGCGTAGAAATCCTCAGACAACGCATGGGAAGTCATATGTACAGTAAATTGTAACATGTAGCATGTTGAAGCAGTGTTGTAAGATACTGGCGAAATTAGAACCCAATTAGGTAGAGACAGAATCCGAATGTTTACATATCAAACATACTTGTACTACTCAGGACAGTATCCCACAATGACAGGAGCTGTACCGTCACATTAGAATTGTCTCTGAAACAGCTAGTTTGCAGCCCCATCTTTTCCGAAACTTTGTTCTTCTACAAGCATTATCATATACTTTCACCCATGACCCATGCCAGTTTCCGCTACTCTGTCGGAGAGGTCACTGAGGGTGGAAGGCAGGAGTGCAGGTTGGAGTCGAGGTCGGGCAACAACATTTACTTAGCAAGGATCTTTCAAAACTGCATCCACTCTGTTGCATAGTGAAAAATTCGTTCACGAAACGGTTTCCTACCCTCTAGATAACCCATTTCTCTGGTATACGCTTCCTTCCAAAGGAACAAAAAAGTACGCAAGAGAATATCAGTTAAGTTTTGAAGGTTAGGGAAAGGTACCAGTGAAAGTAAAGCAATGATTGTTGCCTGAATAGCAAAGTTGGTAAGAGAACTGTCCGTGAAAGAGAAGCTTCCGTGCTAGAGATCCTGTCCAGTACACAATATACACTCCTGGAAATGTAAAAAAGAACACATTGACACCGGTGTGTCAGACCCACCATACTTTCTCCGGACACTGCGAGAGGGCTGTACTAGCAATGATCACACGCACGGCACAGCGGACACACCAGGAACTGCGGTGTTGGCCGTCGAATGGCGCTAGCTGCGCAGCATTTGTGCACCGCCGCCGTCAGTGTCAGCCAGTTGGCCGTGGCATACGGAGCAGCATCGCAGTCTTTAACACTGGTAGCATGCCGCGACAGCGTGGACGTGAACAGTATGTGCAGTTGACGGACTTTGAGCGAGGGCGTATAGTGGGCATGCGGGAGGCCGGGTGGACGTACCGCCGAATTGCTCACCACGTGGGGCGTGAGGTCTCCACAGTACATCAATGTTGTCGCCAGTGGTCGGCGGAAGATGCACGTGCCCGTCGACCTGGGACCGGACCGCAGCGACGCACGGATGCACGCCAAGACCGTAGGATCCTACGCAGTGCCGTAGGGGACCGCACCGCCACATCCCAGCAAATTAGGGACACTGTTGCTCCTGGGGTATCGGCGAGGACCATTCGCAACCGTCTCCATGAAGCTGGGCTACGGTCCCGCACACCGTTAGGCCGTCTTCCGCTCACGCCCCAACATCGTGCAGCCCGCCTCCAGTGGTGTCGCGACAGGCGTGAATGGAGGGACGAATGGAGACGTGTCGTCTTCAGCGATGAGAGTCGCTTCTGCCTTGGTGCCAATGATGGTCGTATGCGTGTTTGGCGCCGTGCAAGTGAGCGCCACAATCAGGACTGTATACGACCGAGGCACACAGGGCCAACACCCGGCATCATGGTGTGGGGACACTGAATAGTGCACGGAACATCCAAACCGTCATCGAACCCATCGTTCTACCATTCCTAGACCGGCAAGGGAACTTGCTGTTCCAACAGGACAATGCACGTTCGCATGTATTCCGTGCCACCCAACGTGCTCTAGAAGGTGTAAGTCAACTATCCTGGCCAGCAAGATCTCTGGATCTGTCCCCCATTGAGCATGTTTGGGACTGGATGAAGCGTCGTCTCACGCGGTCTGCACGTCCAGCACGAACGCTGGTCCAACTGAGGCGCCAGGTGGAAATGGCATGGCAAGCCGTTCCACAGGACTACATCCAGCATCTCTACGATCGTCTCCATGGGAGAATAGCAGCCTGCATTGCTGCGATAGGTGGATATACACTGTACTAGTGCCGACATTGTGCATGCTCTGTTGCCTGTGTCTATGTGCCTGTGGTTCAGTCAGTGTGATCATGTGATGTATCTGACCCCAGGAATGTGTCAATAAAGTTTCCCCTTCCTGGGACAATGAATTCACGGTGTTCTTATTTCAATTTCCTGGAGTGTAGCATGCCAAGAGGTTTGATAACTCTTCTTAATCCACTGTTCATGCGTTAAGTGAAACCTGCCGTTACCCGAGAATGAATAACGGTAGAACAGTGCAATAAAGAGATGTTCAACTAAATTTGCAACAAATGTTGAAAAAAAGCACCTTGTGTTTGAGTACACGATTGTTAGCTTCTCAGCTGTTCAAGTGCGCCGAGTACGACTGGATTCTGTTTCATGTCGTGCAGCAACGTACACCTCACTCGTGAAGTACTCTCAAAGAGAAAAGTCAATGAACGTTAAATAAGATAAGCGGGGTGGCCACGTAACTCGTCGAGGTCTACCTATCAAATAATCATTAGTCGTCAGCTGGCTACGCTCGCTCAACAACTCCGAAATGTGTTGAGCATCTATCACAATGGAACGCGACCTTGCTTCGTATAAGTAGCGACACTTTTTCCAGCAGTTCCGTACGTATTGGTGGCAAGTTTATGGCGAACTGCTCCATAAAAATATAGGTCTTAGAAAAAACAACCAGCATATCCTGCCTAAATTTTCATGGGAATTCTTTAATCTTAAATTCAAACACAGATTCACGTGTGGGTTCTGACAATCACAAACGCCACCAAACGGTGAAGTAGGGAGGACAGGTCACCATAAATATGAGGGCAGCAAATAATGTAGTGGCAAAATTGATAGAATTCAGTATTTAATGAACTAACGAGTAGAGCTGTATTACATTCCTTCAGTGTAGTCTATTACATTTTGTCAATCATAGGGAAGCCGTTCTCTGTTGACGGAAGCGACGGAGCGACCTACTGTGCGGAGAACAGATCTCACGTTAGGCAATCGGCAACCTCGAAAATAGATCGCAGTCCCGAGGTCTCATGTCTGGTGAATGCGGAGGGTGTTCAAGAACTTCCCAATGGTACTTCCAGTAACAGATTTACATTGTGGCCGACAAGACAACGTGCGCTGTCATGCAATAACATAGGGCGTTCCTGCCGCAATAAACGTGGACGTTTGCGCCGCATAGCAGGACTCAGATGTCGCTGCAGGGGCCGACAATAGTAGTCATTGTTAACGGTTTGTCCCTCAGGTACAGTACGCATAAGATTAAAACCCTCGTAGTCCTATTCCACAATAAGCACAAACTTCACCCGACTGGATTCTTGTCAACATTTCTGTGGTCTTGGCGAAAGTGGGTGGCACCATTCATTCGATTGACGCTTTAATTCAGGCTCGTTGGTTCGTGTAAACATCTCATCACTGACGGCAATACGCTCTAGAAATGCGTTTCCCTCTTTGCGGTATCTGCTCAGGTGGTTGCCAGCCAGTGCATAGCTGTGCCACTTCTGTACATCAGTGAGTCGATGTGGAGTGCAACTGGGCGCAGTTTTCCTCGTCTTAAGACATTTCGTCAGTATGTGCCACACCGTTTGATGATGGAGACCAAAGTTTACCGATAATTTTCAGACATGTCATCGATGGTCGAAGAATGCGAGACCATTCACGATGCCAATCAGATCTTGAGCGATGAACGGCCTACTGTGCGGTCTCTATCGCAGTCTCATTCCCGATCGTACAAAATGCCTTGATCCATAGTGCAAACGACCTACAGAGTAATGCAATCTCGCCACAAGCTTCACGTAAGCCCAGATAATATTCTGATTAATTTTTGCGACGGGCTACCTCGATTTTAGTCCATGAAGGCTGATCACATTTTGAAAACATGCTTTAGAACAGTGAAAACGACACCCTTCAATTTAACTCCACACTACAACAACACTTTAAACTTGATGCTCCTCAAATACAAACTACACGTTAACAACATATCTGCCACTACGGTTTTACGGCCCTAGAATATACAGAACGATTAAATAATTTAATGTGTGGTTTTCGCTGACTTGTAGCGCACAGTGTTCTGACTGTTCTGACGTATACAAATAATCTATAGCGTTTATGGGTGCAGAATTACGACTCCGATATTTTTAAGGCAGTAGTTGCCTTTTATCGGTTGCATTGGAAAGCTACTTCGGTGGAGGCTTCCAACATTTGTGGAACCTAACCAAGTAACAACAAGGTATTATTGTTGCAAACCACAGTCCCCCGACAGAGGAAGGGGAACTGCAGAATTCTGCTCTAGTGTATCGAATGTGAGGCAACAACTCACCCTTCTTTTGGTTACCTTACTATGCTGTTGCACCGATCCGACAATTTTTTCATGAAGAAATTCAGAGTCGTAATGTGTACAACAGTCGAAAAGTTGTTACGATTTTCGTTTATGACGAATCACGCCAACCTGTTGCTGCAGCGGTGCGGTTGAATGCTGGAAGGTATCCAGAACGTGTCAAGTTCTCACGATCTGCCTATGCAAACATCTCCAAAAGTTTCTCGGGAACGAAAGTTTGCAGAACAAAGTGCGCTAACAAAATAGAACAGTAACTGTTGAATGAAGAGCAACAAATATTTAAGCAGCCGCAAGACACAACCCACATCTGATGCTCCTATAGCGGCAGTATTTACGCTGCGCGGAGTGGCCGCACGGTTTGAGTCGCCATGTCACGGATTGCGCGGCCCCTATCGCCGGAAATTCGAGTCCTCCCTCGGGCATCGGCGTGTGTGTTTTTCTTAGCATAAGTTAGTTTAAGTATTGCGTAAGTCTAGGAACCGATGATCTCAGCAGTTTGGTCCCTTAGGAATTCAAAGACACACAATTAAATGTTTACTCTAATAACGAGTGGTAAGGCTATTGGAGGTAAGTCGACAATAGCATACTTCTCTAACGATTTTCGACCCATTGTACTTGCATTGCATTACATTTAGTCTTTAGTTGTCAATGTTCTTTATGTCAGTTTCAAGATATACTGGACGACCTGGAAAAGATGCTATAAATAGTCGCAATAATTTTTTAAGTAATCCAGCAACATACAACATTCAAGGTACTATGAACATCGCAGGACGGAGTGGCCGAGCGGTTCTAGGTGCAACACTCTGGAACCACAAGACCGCTACGGTCGCAGATTCGAATCCTGTCTCTGTCATGGGTGTGTTGTCCTTAGGTTTGTTAGATTTAAGTAGTTTTATGTTCTAGGGGACTGATGACCTCATCAGTTAAGTCCCATAATTCTCAGAGCAATTTGAATAATTTTTTCTATGAATATCCTCGAAGTTCCAAACTGCGTTGAAAGAGCTCCTCATTAACGGTAGGAAATAATGTCCACTGTAAAAAAAAAAAAAAAAAAAAAAAAAAAAAAAAAAAAAAAAAAAAAACAGCCATAGACAATTTTGATCTTTTATCACTCATTATTCTGCTTACATAAGCATAAAATAGGTTCCATTTTATGAGAGGGACAAGAGTAGTATAATTGGTATAACAGGCTGTTCGTTTACAGTAGTGGTTTTTCTTCTCATTGTGGAGGAGTATAAGTTGCAGCCTTAAAATATGAATGCAGTATAGGAAGTTTCTTTAGAGACGTAAAGTACACTAGTACACTCCACATCATTAACCATAGTTAATTCATAATCAAGTCTAGTGCGCGATAACGTTAACATCCAGTAACATGCAGTGTAAATATTTCTCCCTCCTGAGAACTCTCAATTACAATGCAATTTTAAGAACAAATAATTTTCATGGCTTGATTCTGTTTTAAGGTTAGGCAATAAATTTGTAATGATAATACTTGCGGTGGTTCACAGGTTCTGCAGTAATTAAAATGGAATATCTCTTTCTTTCAATATTCGACTCCAAGGAACCCGTAGTTTATTCCGCTGTTCGGAACGGAAAACGTTCATTTTTGATCTAGAGCGTGCATTTTTTCAATTTTTTATATTTGAAACGCTTTGATATCTTGCAAAAGGAGAAGTAAAGTACCTCGGACAAACCCTGTGTTACGATGAGAAACGTAGTATAGTTCGGAAAAATTATGGTTAGAAGAATCTTAAAATTACCAGTTTAGAAAGTTTCGAGGAAAGTACTACCTCAATATGATTACCGAAGATTTACGCAGTAAACTATTAACGGATTACATTTGACATTTTAATGGCAACCATAAACTGGCAACATGAGTCTCAGCGTCGATATTGTTTCAACACGAAGCAAACGAGAGCTGACTGATTTCGTTATGGCTTAGCGGCCGGGGCTTCGACAGATATCAGTTACCGCGCACGCTATTAGCTGACATGCAACCATAAAACTCATACAGTTCGTGTGACTCGTAACTAGGTAGATCCTACGGCAACAAGGACTGCCCTGAATTATTAGTGACGAAAATAGATAACCAAGTGGCGGTTGTCGACGAGCAAAGTCGGCACTTGCCGTCTGTGCACGACATACCCGCTCAGCCATAAACGCAAACGTTGTTTTATTGCGCGTTGCTTTTCCTCTACCAGTTTTTATTTTTTATCTTATTGGATTGAGAGAAGGTGGCGTCGCACATTTAATCAGTATACTAAGTGCTGAAATTTAATGCATGTGTTCAACCATGTTGATGTTTTTATTATACAAAGTATTTCAGAATCAACACTTCGTTCGTCTTAGGACTAATAACCCCAGTAGAAACTGATAACGTATTTTATAACTTCTGTCACAGTTTTAATTGTATCCTTCTGATAACATCAGCCGATAATAATAAATTGAATTGTTGCCATCAGCCTATGAAAAAGAAATCCCACTGTAAAGGGAAAGGCTGGCCAGCGTGGCCGAGCGGTTCTAGGCGCTACAGTCTCGAACAGCGCGACCGTCACTGTCGCAGGTTCGAATCCTGCCTCGGGCATGGATGTGTGTGACGTCCTTAGGTTAGATAGCTTTAAGTAGTTTTAAGTTCTAGGGGACTGGTGACCTCAGCAGTCAAGTCCCATAGTACTCTGAGCCATTTGTAAAGGGAAAAATAGTTATCTATGCTAAGGTAATTCTAATTAATTCTCCATTAGGAGCGAATAATTTTATATATGTTGAGTCTACTCTTTGGAACACTTCAGACAGCACAAACACCGCATATATAATTAAGGCGAGGACGGCCAATGATGGCTTCAGTGCGTAATCACATCAGGCTCGCGTATTTCAGAATCAACACTTCGTTCGTCTTAGGACTAATAACCCCAGTAGAAACTGATAACGTATTTTATAACTTCTGTCACAGTTTTAGTTGTATCCTTCTGATAACATCAGCCGATAATAATAAATTGAATTGTTGCCATCAGCCTATGAAAAAGAAATCCCACTGTAAAGGGAAAGGCCGGCCAGCGTGGCCGAGCGGTTCTAGGCGCTACAGTCTCGAACAGCGCGACCGTCACTGTCGCAGGTTCGAATCCTGCCTCGGGCATGGATGTGTGTGACGTCGTTAGGTTAGATAGCCTTAAGTAGTTTTAAGTTCTAGGGGACTGGTGACCTCAGCAGTTAAGTCCCATAGTACTCTGAGCCATTTGTAAAGGGAAAAATAGTTATCTATGCTAAGGTAATTCCAATTAATTCTCCATTAGGAGCGAATAATTTTATATATGTTGAGTCTACTCTCTGGAACACTTCAGACAGCACAAACACCGCATATATAATTAAGGCGAGGACGGCCAATGATGGCTTCAGTGCGTAATCACATCAGGCTCAAACTCTTACGGGAATCGGAGAAATGCCGTGAGTAATGAGGATAATGGGCAGAGAGCACTACAACAGTAGTGTATGGATAAGGTGAGACTTTGGGTCTGACATGAGGAGTGCTGCGGTAGACCATGCGGTTGCGATGACGACTGTATCCGGATAGCGCAGTGGTCAGCGCATCTGCCCACTAGGCAGAAAACCCGGATCAGAATCCCGGTCAGTTACAAATTTTCAGTTTTCCCCAGTGATTGAACTCAATGCTCTCTGGCAGCTAATGTCATTAATTCCTTCGTATCTTGAATAATTTTATGTAAATCGATTATTCTGCTTACTAGAACAATTTCATATTTACCAATGTAACCAAGAAATAGTGACTTTTTTTTTACACATGTTGAAAAGCGATTTCCTCAGGAAGTACTTAAATTACTTCCATTTCGTCCCTCTTTCTTCTCGCCCACTTCGTCGCGCCATTTCGAAACTTCAAGCGAGCTGCCACTTCCACTGTTGCCATGTGTCACCTGGATGAATACTGACGCTGTATTACGAGCACATACAGGGTGCTCCAGCAGAGTCATTAAATATTTTCGAAGGAGATTGAGCACATCTACATTGACGGGAAAAAAATCGAAACACCAGAAAATAATTAATGTAAAATAATTAAATTTCGGGATCACATTTGTCTAGATAATATATTTAAGTGATTAACAAATGAGCATGCACTTTCGGTTGGAAAAAAATGCCTGAAATGGCTCTAAGCGCTGTGAGACTTAACATGTCCCCTAGACTTAGAGCTACTTAAACCTAACCAAGCCAAGGACTCACACACATACATGCCCGAGGCCGGACTCGAACCTGCAACCGTAGTAGCAGCGCGGTTCCGGAGTGAAGCGCCTAGAACCGCTCGGCCACCGAGGCCGGCCTGTCGGTTTGGGTTCCATAGCTGTTGCACTTGGTCGCTCAATATGGGGACGGTTAATGCTGTTTGGGGAAGACGCTGGAATTGTCGTCCGACGATGTCCTATATGTGCTTAATTACAGACAGATCTGGTGATCGAGTAAGCTAAGGCAACATGTCGACACACTACAGAGCATGCTAGGTTACAACTGCTGTATGTGACCAAGCGTTATCCTGCTGGAAAACACCCCCTGGAATGGAGCTTTTCAATGGCAGTTCGATAGGTGGAATCACCAGACTGAAGCACAATCTCGCATTTAGGCAGTTTGGGATACGCACAAGAGTGCTCCTTCTGTCGTACGAAATGACACACCTCACTGTAACTCCAGGTGGTGGTCCAGTGTGTGTAGCACGCAGACTGGTTGGTTGCAGGCTCTCAGCTGCCCCCTTTCTAACCAACTCACAGCCATCACTGACACCGAGGCAGAAACAGCTTTCATCAGTAAACACAACAGACCTCTACTCTGCCCTCTAGTGCGGTCTACATCTACATCTACATGCATACTCCGCAAGCCACCTGACGGTGTGTGGCAGAGGGTACTTTGAGTACCTCTATCGGTTCTCCGTTCTATTCCAGTCTCGTATTGTTCGTGGAAAAAAAGGTTGTCGGTATGCCCCTGCATGGGGTGTAATCTCTGATTTTATCCTCATGGTCTCTTCGCGAGATATACGTAGGAAGCAGCAATGTATTGCTTGACTCTTCGGTGAAGGTATGTTCTCGAAACTTGAACAAAAGCCCGTACCGAGCTTCTGAGCGTCTCTCTTGCACAGTCTTCCACAGGAGTCTGTCTATCATCTCCGTAACGCTTTCGCGATTACTAAATGATCCTGCAGCGAAGCGCGCTGCTCTCCGCTGGATCTTCTCTCTCTCTTCTATCAACCCTATCTGGTACGGACCCTACACTGGTGAGCACTATTCGAGCAGCGGGAGAACAACTTTACTGTAACCTACTTCCTTTGTTTTCGGACTGCATTTCCTAAGGATTCTTCCAATGAAGCTGTCTGGCACCTGTTTTACTGACGATCAATTTTATATGATCATTCCATTTTAAATCACTCCTAATGCCTACTCCCAGATAATTTATGGAATTAACTGCTTCCAGTTGCTGACCTTCTATATTGTAGCTAAATGATAAAGGACGTTTCTTTCTATGTATTCGCAGCACATTACACTTGTCTACATTGAGATTCAATTGCCATTCTCTGCACCATGCGTCAATTCGTTGCAGATCATCCTGATTTTCAGTACAATTTTCTATTGTTACAACGTCTCTATATACTACAGCAGCATCCTCAAAAAGCCTCAGTGATGGTTCAAATGGCTCTGAGCACTATGGGACTCAACTGCTGTGGTTATCAGTCCCCTAGAACATAGAACTACTTAAACCTACCTAACCTAAGGACATCACATACATCCATGCCCGAGGCAGGATTCGAACCTGCGACCGTAGCAGTCTCACGGTTCCGGACTGCTCGCCTAGAACTGCGAGACCACCGCGGCCGGCAAGCCTCAGTGAACTTCCGATGTTATCCACAAGGTCATTTATGTATATTGTGAATAGCAACGGTCCTACGACACTCCCCTGCTTCACACCTGAAATTACACTTACTTCGGAAGATTTCTCTTCATTGAGAATGACATGCTGCGTTCTGTTATCTAGGAACTCTTCGATCCAATCATACAATTGGTCTGATAGTCCATATGCTCTTACTTTGTTCATTAAACGACTATGGGGAACTGTATCAAACGCCTTGCGGAAGTCAAGAAACACGGCATCTACCTGGGAACCCGTGTCTATGGCCCTCTGAGTCTCGTGGACGAATAGCGCGAGCTGAGTTCCACACGATAGTCTTTTTCGAAACCCATACTCACTCCTACAGATCACATTTTTAGTCTCCAGATAACTCATTATACTCGAACATAATACGTGTTCCTAAATTTTACAACTGATCGATGTTAGAGATATAGGTTCTGCACACCTGTTCGACGTCCCTTCTTGAAAACTGGGAGGAGCTGTGCCCTTTTCCAATCTTTTGGAAAGCTAAGCTCTTCTAGAGACCTGTGGTACACCGCTGTAAGAAGGAGGGCTAGTTCCTTCCCATACTCTGTGTAAAATCGAACTGGTATCCCATCAGGTCCAGCGGCCTTTCCTCTTTTGAGCGATTTTAATTGTTTTTCTATCCCTCTGTGATCTATTTCGATAGCTACCATTTTGTCATCTGTGCGACAACCTAGAGAAGGAACTACAGTGCAGTCTTCCTCTGTGAAACAGCTTTGGAAAAAGACATTTCTCGCTTGACACTACTGAAGTCGCAAATGGCGGCGGTTTGCGGTCGAATGAATGCACACAACATGGCGTATGGCTCGGAGTTGCCCCTAAGTAATCGATTTGTAACAGTTTGATGTGTCACTTTTGTGCCAACTGCTGCTGAAATCGCTGCTGCAGATGCAGCATGCTCCAGAACCGTACGTCGAACACCATGGTCTTCCATCTCAGTAGTGCCATCTGGCCGTTTGAAGTTCGGCCTTCTTGCGACGGTACATTCTCGTGACCATCACTACCAGAATAATACACAGTGGCTCCATTCCTGCCAAGTCTTGCTGCAATATTGCGAAGGGGAACATCCAGCTCCTCGTAGCTCTATTACACGACCTCGTTCAATCTCAGTGAGGTATTGATAATATCATCTTTGTCATCTTAAAGGCATTCTAGACTTACAACTCACCGTGTCCAGTCTCAAAGGTAACCAACACTCACGACCGTTGCAGCGTGTATTTAAATGAAACCTAATTTGCGGCTTCGTAGTGGCGCTATTAGTGCCGCCCTTATGAGACTGCCGTGAAATTTGTATAGACAGCTGCTGCACTAGAAATACGCCTACCAATTTTCGTTTATGTCGCACAACTCTTTCTTGTTGTTGAGATTTTTTTCTCTAGTATAGATGGTGGGATATCACATAACAATGCATTGTCGAAAACGCTTTCCGGGCTCGTTAGTGGCGGTACAAAACGCAAGAAAGGTAGAACGAAACAGGCTGGGGAAACATGTTTATTATTCTTAGTACAGAAGAAACGAAGATATAAGACCAAACATGGACAACGGTCACCGTTAAAAAAAGTGTTCGAATTTACGGCCCCGTGCGGTGATGCAGGCCTCACATTCCGGCGCACTGGTCACTGAGGTCGCCAGATACCACTTGCTTTACTATTTCTTCAGGGGTTACATCATGACGCTGGTGTACGAAACACCTGTTAGAAGTGCTGAAGAACTTGTTACGCGCATCGTGACAGCTGCTGGGGAACTCCGGGACACACCTGGTGTTCTCCACAACATCAGATCTTTCACGCGCGGGAGATGTGAGGCCTCCCTCATGATCCGGAGTGGTAATTTCGAACACCTTCTTTGATGACGAACGGTAGCTGTTCTCGTTCTTATTTTTCAGTTTTCGCTGTACTAAGCATAAAATCTGCTCGCATCCTTTCTTTCTTGTGTCTTGTTTCGTCATTGCCGTGCCAGGAAAGCATTTCCGACCATTGCATTGATGAGATTTTCCTTCATCTAGATATACAGTGTCTCTCCTGAAAATTTTTAATCACTGTGTTGAAACATCCCAAATATTACTGATATTTCATTTTATATAGTCTCGCTTTTAAATCAGTCTGCATTAGTAGATAAGTGGTGCAATTTGTTTTTACATTACGAGCCGTTTCCACAGCCAAAAATCTTACTCATAGGATCCATGTCCAAAAATATCCTATACCTACCGCCCTGGCATATATATTTCTCTTATTACTACTTGCGTATATTACATGAGATGGAAGCCTATTGTAATATACACGTTTTCCAACCGAGAATGTTCGACTACTTGCATATGTAAGATGGGATGGAAACCTATTGTAATATACACACTTTCCCGCCGAGAATGTTCGACATCCATTTCATGGTTTCCGCATGGTGGAGATGCTCGCGTAATGTAATTTTGAATTCGTTTTAAGAAATCTCTTTGGGAATTCATGATCACCAGCATTTCGAAGTGCCTGTAAAACAGCTTACAACAGAAGCACAAACCCACCGCACCTCACACGCTAGAATGAGGTCAAGGAAGATCTACAAGAGGACGTGTAATACGTAAGTTTCCCAAACATTTCATCATCTGCAATATATATGACATAAACGAACTTAAGACCACAGATTAACAATATTTCTTATACACTCTGAACGGATTTTCGAAGAGCTATAGGGGACGTGTAGATATGTCATGGTGCTTGGGGCCCCTAGTAGACGCAGTGAGAGCTTGTATTGCCATTAAGACGTCATGGGATGCGTACGTGGAGAATTCCCACGACTCCTTTTTATTATTCATCAGCCTTCAGGCTGGTTTTATGTCGCAGTCCACGTGTCTTTCTGCGTGTCAAACTCACGTGTATCCTATGTCCTAAATTACTAGTTTGGTGCATTCCAGTCTGTGTCTTCCCTTACAGTTTTTATCTTCCCTCAAGTACCACGGACGTCATTCCCTAGTGTCCAAACAAAAGTCTTACCACCCTGTCCCTTCTTATGGTAGGTGTTTTCCACATATTCCTTTTATTTGCGATTCCACGGAGGACTTCCTCATTCCTTCTCATGCCCAGATAATTTTCAACATTCTTATATAGTACCACATCTGAAACACTTCGATTCTCTTCCGTTCTGGTTTTCCCAAAGTTCACGATTTACTACCATACATTGCTTCTGCGCATTCTCAGAAATTAACGCTTATCTTTGATACTAGTAGACATGTTTGGCTTTGAATGCCCTCTTTGCCTGTGCTCGTTCGCTTTTTACGTCCTCCTTCCTTCATTCGTCTTGGGTTACTTTTCTACCAAAGTAGCATAATTCAACTTCGTGATCACCATCATCGACATTAAACTTCTCGCTTTTCTCTTTGCTACTACTTCTTAATATTTTCGTGTTTCTTTAGTTTAATTTAAATCGATATTCTGTATTCATCAGACTGTTCTTTCCATTCAGGAGGTCCTTCAGTTCTTTACTTTTACTGTGAATAGCAATGTCATCAACGAATCTTACCACTGACGTCCTTTCACCCTGAATTCTAAGATCACTCTTGAACCCCTCTTAAACTGGGATGACCAAGAAGTACTAGCAATGCTTACTGAAGGCACGTGACGGACAATTAGTTAATTACCTTAATGTTCGATTGTAGTTTAAGATCAGGACAAGAACGCAATTATGTAAAAAATAAGCTGACACATGGGGCGCAGCAGATCACAAATTTTAAAATGCAGAACATGAAGTAAAGTCTCATGAAGGGCACACTCACTTTACAGGAGTGAACTGTTTGGAGCAGGATTTGACGGAACTATCATCAGAAATTACTGCGCGCAGATGACAAATCCTCTCGTCTAGATTCCATCGATAGAAGGTTGCAACAACATAGAAGCTGAATAATATCGGACGAAGACTGGATACCTGCAATTGATCTTAGTTGCCAGATCGAGGCCCACCACCATTGGTCATTCCTGCAGCCAGCATGGTACATCTCCCCTGGTCTCAAACTATGGTCGAATGTTTTTTTTGCGCCCCGTTTCGCTCACTGCTTGATAGACATAGCTAGTGAGGGCAGTTTCGACTTTCATACTTAACGTCACCAGTAACTTAGAAATAAAATACGGCAGAAAGTAAACGAAATTATCCCAAAAACTATTAATTATGCCTCTTGATTTGATTTAATGGGAAATGCCACGTGATTACAATTCGGATCGACCACTTTCCTGGAGTGCCTCTTTCCTTTGTTAAACAAAATAAAATATTTTATTCTTGAATAGGTTGTTTAGTTTTTCAATATGAGAACTTTTGTTTTCAAAAATTATAGTAATTTTAGTTCATTCACGGCATGGTGTACTAACAGTGGCTCACGCTACATCCTCCCAACGCATGGCGTGTGCTACCGGTGTACAAGTTATTATACTAACGTATAATGTGTTACCTATCAGCCAGGCGCAACGAACAGCTCTGAACAAAATCAGTGATCGGCGAGTGAGCATTCTGAACAAATAGGATGCCACATATTCTGCGAGTATTGTGGTGTAAAATTATTTAATGTGTTCGCTCGTTTTTTGTAACCCATTCCAGTGTGATTCTTGACACCACATTTGTCACAGGAATAATATTATTTTTCTGCATAAGTTTGTTCTTAACATGTTCATGGCTATTAATGAAACATTAAAGAAATTTACTTTCTGTAAGGATTTGTAATTCAATAGCCATTCAAGAATAGTCCCATTGTTCCACTGGGAATCGTTCTTCGTTTTTTATAATTATTCACACAGTTTTCTTGTGTGTGGTATATTATTAAATATTTGTGCATATGGAGAGCAACTACAAGAAATGTTACATTCAAAACAGATTTGTCCACAATAAACTGGATCATAACAAACTTTACACCTAGCATTATTTTCGCTGGATAATGTCTCTAGCTTCTGGACTGAAGCATTAATGGCTTTTCTGCCTTGTTTCGCCTCCCCTTAGAACTATACGTTGGGAAAGCCACATTGTTCAACAGCTGTGCTGTGACGTTTAGCTGTAACATTGTTGACATCACCCTCTTGAATGCTGGGATAAGTATGTGGTAAATTATGCTTGCATTTAGAACTGATTTTATTTACAGTTTCCTTGTTCCCCTTGACACACGTCAGCAACGAGCTTTGTTGCATAGGCACACATTTCTTTCCTCACCACGCTCTGTTGCAAGCTTTCCCTACGTGAAAAACCCTGCCGTTTTCATCACTTGATAATCTATCGCTTCCAGTGTCATAACTTTAATCATTACTCAAATTTCTACAATCACTTTCTTACAAAAAGCGCCGATTTCCTCGTTGCTCCTTGTTCGTAGGAGTGAGGCGTATCACTTACTCGGCTCGCAGAACAAATACTAAATACATGTAGGCTTGTATGAATTCCTCAACTACATCTAACGGCGTCGCTGCTAAGCTATAACAGACAGCAACGAGCTATAGGAAAGTTGTGCTTCTAACGGTCTGTGACGAGTGTAACCGTCATTGTGGTCGAATGTGTTAAAGATTGGACTAACGCCGTTTTCAGAACAAACGGTCAATAGTTTAAAGTAATAGCGCTGGGATTCTGAGAGCTACCGGCGCCCCAGAGCGAGAATCAGTAAAATCAACGCCGTCAGGTGAAGGGAAGCATGAACGCCCCACAACGCGATGCGCAATTCTCAGTGCTGGCGTGAATCTGTTCAAGAATTACCGTACATTATGTTCAGGAGAAAGCAAAGAGTTATTTTCTTTTTAGAGACCCACAAATTCGCTTTGAAAATAGTATCAAGACAGTACCACTTGCAGTTTTCCAGGACTAATCACTATAGGCTAGAGAAAACAATGCTATCTTCTTGATTATTAATCAAGACGCTGAGTCTCATAATTTGAATAAAGGCGGCAGACAACAGCGAACGAAGGGTTGCAGTGTAAGTATTGACGGTCATTATAACTTGTACAAGAGCACAGACGAGCGGATAATATTTGAGCTAATAGCACTAAAATAACAAAGCATATTTCAGCCTACAACCGACAATACGTTCTTCATTGAAGACATAGACGCTGCGGATCCCCACAGAAGCAGAATCTACAGAAATATCTGTCCGCAATGGAATAGAAACTGTGTAAGCTGGGTGACACGATTTAGGTTTAGTAACACATTTGGCACCACTCCATCTCATTGATTCGCTGGGCAGAGACGGTGTTATCTTCGTCTGGAGAAAACGGTGATATGTCAATGCTCCAGGCGGTGTAGTGGGACATCGGTATGAGCCGTGCCCGTTTTGTCGACTGCGGACTGGGGGATCCAATGGCCGTCTCCTGTTGGTCGGAGAATGGACACGGCGTTTCCGAATGTGTTACTCGCTCTTGTTGTACGGACAGCCCTGGCTGTGTATTCTGACTTGTTTGGCAAGCATACTCATTGCCATATCCGTAAGAATATGTGTTTAGCAGCGCCTCAACAGGTCCTTCGATCAGGTAGTTTAAGCTAATAGGTTGCAAATTCTGTCCTCGCTTAGGCACACTCAAATTTGTTGACTAAAATCCTAGCTCAAGCTCACTAAAATTCCTTTATTGATTATTAGTTTCAGTTCATTGAAGAGCCATCTTCAGATCAATAACAATTATTACTTAATTCATTGTGTATGAGCCATCAGGCATTACACCAGGTCATTATCTGTTGTTCTGTATCGCTCTTGTTGTCATGTACACACTGAAATAGGTAGTCATGGTTACATAATATACAGCGTTAAGCCAAATACGTCTCCAGTGCTCAAGTTACCACTTTTGTGCTTAAATATAAGGCGGCTGACTGTCTCAGGGGCTAAAAGGGAGTGGTTCTAGGCGCTTCAGTCCGGAACCGCGCGACTGCTATGGTCGCAGGTTTGAATCCTGCCTCGGGCATGGAGGTGTGTGATATCTTTAGATCAGTTAGCTTTAAGTAGTTGTAAATTCTAGGGGACTGATGACATCATATGTTAAGTCCCATAGTGCTCAGAGCCATTTGAACCATGTGAGTTAAAAGGAAAGTTGATTGGAATCGTGAGAAATCACTTCTAGAAGAGTATTAGTAAAACATTTTTATTCCATATTCCAGGCACAGGGGACAAGTTATGGTTCTAGCTATAAAGTTTCCATGTAGAAGGCGTTGGTAACTAACCTATATCGTAGGAAATGGGCGTATTCGCGTACATTATACACTACCGCTCATTAATTTCAAGACACCCTGCTATTTCAGATTTACAACACAAAACAAACGTTATTACTCGCAAAATATAATTATATTGATTTACACATATATAACACAATCACAATCTTTACATTTTACTGTATAAAAGTATCCTCCTTTGGATTTGATCAGTGCCTCACAAATCGAGGCATGCGGCCAATCAGGTTTTGTAGGTATCTTGAATCTATATGATTCCACACATCCTTAACAATATTCCAGAGCTGTTCCTTGCTGGATATATTAACTTGCCTGATACGTCTGTCCACTTCTTCCCAGACCATTTCAATGGGATTACAATCGGGGCTCCTGGACGGCCATAGCATATCTTTCAGTACTTTCCGATTTGCCTTTGATACAATGTAGTTCGTACAATATGCCGATCGATGTTTTGTGATCCCTTTCCCTATTAAGCACAAACCACTTCCTATTGCATGATACTGATGTATGCGGTAGTACTGCTTCTGATACATACATCCTTCTATTTTCACAATGTCGCGAATTCTATCTCCGGCAAAACATCCCCAAATTATAACATAACCTCCACCTTTTCTAACTGTACGTACAACACACTGCTGGGCTACCCTTTCCCATATAAATCGGCAAACATATAGTCTCCTTCTGTTTTCAAAAATCTCGAACTTCGTCCACTCTTCCGATGTCCATTACGATGTTTTCTAGCTCATTCGCGTCTCTTCCGCTTATTTATGGGACTTAGAAGTCGTTTTCTTGATGTGACACATCCTTTCAACCCGGCTTCAGTCAGTCTTTTTTACTGTTGCAACAGATATTGTTGTCGTGTTCATTTCTACCAACTCTGCGCGAATTTGGGGCGCTATTTTCAATCTATTTATTTACTAATTTATTTATGCATTTATTTTATCTGGCAAGATTAGGGCCTTCAGGCCCTCTCTTTCACCTAAGTCAGATCGAACTAATTACAATTTCTACAGAACATTAAGGACATAAAACGTGTTATACAGTATTACCGTTAAAGAAACAAAATAGAAATTATAACAATAGTACAATGATAATTATAACAATCAAAAAATAATTACAACAATCAAAAAATAATTATAACAATCAATAATAATAATAATAGTAATGACTACGTATATGAAAGTAAACAAATTTTTCTTTTATGGATGTCAGTCCTTTTGCTAGTTGGGAACTTTCTCGTTATGTTCTTGCAGCTTGTGAGTTATTCTCATCGAGCAGAGACAGAAGACGATAGAGTGGGGTGAAAGAGATGTAGAAGAGGTAGATTAGGTTAGAGGAAGAGAAATACAATGGTAAAATTCGAATCTATGATGGAGAGGAGAAAGAAAGAGATGATAGGGGCACAACAATGGTGGGTATACCGTCCCTAATATGTAAGTTTTAAGTTCCCTCTTGAATGTTGAGCGGTTCTGGATAAGACGCAGATCACAGGGGAGCGCGTTCCGTAGTCGTATGGCTGAGATGGAGAATGACACGGAGAAAGATTTTGTGTTATATAAAGGTACAGCCAAGACGCTAGACGTATCCGATCTGGTATTGCGTTTGTGGAATGATGACAGGTGTTTAATGTGAGAAGATTAGTATTGGGGGCTACAGTGGCTAAGAAATCGATGAGGTGATCACATCGTGTGGAGATCGTGTGCCTTATGTGGGCGCATCCAACCTAGCTGGGAGTATGAAGGACTGATATGATCATACAACCGTATATTGCACACGTATCTAACGCAAGCATTTATCACTAGCTCGAGGCCGTGTTCAACTACATCACAGTAGTAAAGATTAGGCGAGACTAGTGTTAGGACTCATTTTTGTTTAACACGAGTTGGAAATATTTTTCTAAATTTTTCAATTGCATGTAGGCTGGAGAGCGATTTCCGGCAAGCTGTGACTGTTCCCTTACTGGTAATTCTGATATATTTATTATCAATTTTAGTTGTTTTACGAGGTCGTCTGCTCGAGGTATGTCCTTATTGCCACCCCTTGTCTTTTGGCGGTGAAGAACGTATTGCACTCCCCCTACAGACACACTTCACTGTTTCACAATTTGGTGAATAGATAAGTCTGCTTGGCTAAGTGCTACAATTTCAACACGTCTCTCTATAGATATCTCTACTCGTGGACCCATACTAGCGATGTGCACACCTCAATGTTACGAAGGAACTGACTTGCAGGAACCACATGTTACGTGTCGTAGTAAATACATGCCGTTTGCTGCGGACATCACATCACTACAGGGAACACCACAGGTGCACCAAATGCGGCGTCCATCGGCAAATAGGTAAACAAACATATCAGGCAGGTACATAACGTTCATGTACATAAAGTTTTTTGTTGAATACTATTGTATCTCTATGACCACAAACAAAAATCATAAAATGTGTTCAACTCTTTTACTATCCCTTTTCTTCGTCAACCGCACCCACACTATTAGACCTTATCTACAGAGAACTAGATAAGACTTACTGGGTGTATTGAAATTAATGAGCGGTATCGTAGATTTAATGGAAACCGCCGCGTTAGCCGAGAGCGCTAATGCGCTGCTTCCTGGACTCGGGTAGGCGTGCCGGCCCCGGATCGAATCCGCCTGGCGGACTACCGACGGCGGCCGGTGTGTTGGCCAGCCTGGATGTGGTTTTTAGGCGGTTTTCCACATCCCGCTAGGTGAATACAGGGCTGGTACCCACGATTCGCCTCAGTTAAATGACTCGCAGACATCGGAGTGCGTTCGCACTATTCCATGGATTACACTAGACGCAGACAGCTGCGTTACACTAATTCCGTCCTGGGGGGGGGGGTTACAGGGTGGCGGCAGGAACGCCATCCGGCCACCTCTTCCAACTAACCTTGCCACATCCGTTCCTAACCTCGCCGACCCTGCGAATCCGTGGGACAAGGCACCGGCAAAAGAAAGAAAGTGTAGATTTAATAGAGGGTGCAATTGTGTACTAAAACGGGAAGAGTAAACGAAATGAAACTGCACAGGTGGGAAGGGTATGAGGCGTTGTTTCTGGGCTTACAAATTCAGGAAGAGCTCGTCAGCATAAGCCCACTCACCAGTACGACGTTGGACGCTGTCTAATATGGATGCATGCATTCAATCGATTGGAAGGGGTGTAATGAAGCCGTTGTACCTTCTCCTTAGGCACGCCGGCCCACAACTGTTTTAACTGCTCTTGATATGCTGGACATTGGACCTATAACACTGTCGACGTCCGATCTAATCCCAAACATGTCCTCTCCTAGACAGATCCGAGGATCTTGCCGCCCTCAGAAGTACCTCGGCATCAAACAGACAATTCATAGCGACACTAATGTTGAACTAAATAAGTTCTCGGTCACAATTTTTTGTCTTTTTGACCAGGTTTCAACACTTCAAAGAGTGTCTACACCTGAATTTAAATATTTAAAGTGGCCTTTAACGTAATTACAAATTTACGGGATATGAAAATTTTTGTATAAAAGTATGAGCACTGACTAACAGTACAAGAGACAGTACTTACATGTCACGTATAAAATAAATAACAAGCCAGAAGGACTTTAGTCACAAAAATATTCAAAAGAGTACATGAAAGTCGTGCCACTGTGGGCTGCTCATACCTATAAAGCCATAGGTAGCAACAGACTGCGGCGCCGGCGTTAGCAAGAGCAGGCTGATGAACATTGCACCCAGAGTGATATCTAGAAGCCGTAAATGTAGGGAGGCTACTTAAAATTTAAACTATAGACAGCAGAATGTTAGGATGAACAGTATTTAGTACATGGACTCACAGGAAAAGTTCTATATGACAACAGCAGATATGGTAACTTTTTGCTTGTCTAAAAGCATAGAAATATAGTTTGAAAACTGATTAACAGTACTAAAACAAGCTGTACTTACACGTCACGCATAAAATAAATATCAAGCGAATAAGCTTTAGTCACAATTCTAAAATAAAATCAGTGGAAAGCGAGCCACTACGGCCTGCTCACAAATGTCGAGCTACAGGTAGTAGCAGACTGAGGCGCCCACGATAACAACTGCGGGCAGGTGAACATTGCACCTACAGTACAATCTATTAGCCGCAAGTACAACTCGGCTACTTAACATTCAAGTATAGACAGACGAATATTATGCAGATCATTATTCAGTACATGATGCAAAAAGACAATATTTTGTTTAACAGGAGCAGATAAAGTAACATTTTGTCTACATCAGAGCTTTGAAGTACAGTTTGTAAGTATGAAAACATCATTATAGAAAATACAAAAAGAGCTGAATGACACAACCTGTGGAAAAGGATATAACTTGAATTACAGCCAATAAACCATTTAATAAAAGAAAAACTATGAGTTGACTTAGAGGGAAAAACATTTCGGTAACTGCATGAGGAGACCAGAAATTAAATGTTGAATAATGGGTTTATACAGTTGAAGAAATTTTTATTACGCAACTGCAGCTGCTCATTAAAAATGAGGTTATCATTTCGAGAAAGATGTTTAAACATTTCTACTTCTTCAAGAATATCTAGTCTACACCCTTTTTTCTCGGTGTGCAAAATGTGGATATCGTGAATAACTTTAGGCGCGTGACCTGTAATCAGAAGGTGGTCGGCAAAAGACGAATTTTGGGTACTAGTGCCATTTTTTTCTTAACCGATGTTCTTCATATGTGGTTGTAAAGGCACGCCCTGTTTGTCGTATGTAGTAAGGAGAGCAGGTGTGGCAAAAAATCTTATAGACGCTAGAACTTTCTAAAGGGGAACGAGTAGATTTTAAATTGTGAATTTTTTAAAATTATTGTTGGTAGAATGAAACTCTGAAAATTTCATTCTTTTTCGAGAACAATTACTGTGTCACACTAGTTACTGCCTGCCATCCATGTGGATCACATGTTTGTCTCACCGAGTAATTCTAGGCTGAGCCACACAGACTGATTTCATCAAAGTGTACAGGCCTGAAGATGGCGTTGTCGAAACTAGTAGAGAAGTAAATAAAAAAAACCTTAAGTACAACTGAAGGAATTTAATTTTTAATAAAAATTATACCAACTGTAACCCAACTTCACCCAGTTTAAATATGGATGTACGAAGACTTATGTAAGGGTTTTAGCGGTGTTTTGATGCAGGGGGAGACCGTTTTGAATAAAGACAGTGGTTTTATGAACGTAATGCGTGACTTTCATTTTTCATAGCCATAGTCCTAAGGAAACCTCGACACACTGTGTACTGGCCTATCGTACTACGAGTTCACAGCTACATTCATGTACAACAACATATTCGGCTTGCTTCCCATTTCTGTCAGACAGTTAGTAATGGAGTTTTTGTTGCGTCACTTGTTGCTGATTACTTTTCTATCAGTCATTATTAAGCCCTATGACACAGTGAATGGTTGTCGATTCAGATATCTATCTATGAGATTTAAATCTTTCCTACCCATACCAGTATGTGAAAACTACCCTTCTTTATAACCGTGACCTGCCTTACACATCCCACATGAAGTCTCGAGTCCACACATGCCTTAGCCAGTTGCTATTTCCTGTCGATTACATCCGACCTACAGGAGTTTTTGTTGCGTCACTTGTTGCTGATTACTTTTCTATCAGTCATTATTAAGCCCTATGACACAGTGAATGGTTGTCGATTCAGATATCTATCTATGAGATTTAAATTTTTCCTACCCATACCAGTATGTGAAAACTACCCTTCTTTATAACCGTGACCTGCCTTACACATCCCACATGAAGTCTCGAGTCCACACATGCCTTAGCCAGTTACTATTTCCTGCCGATTACATCCGACCTACAGGTTCCTTCCCATACAGGTATTGCACATATTTCCTTTGCAACACTTCTTACAGCTCCCAGGGACCTCCATTCATCATCGTAATAGTAAAGATAATGTACATTATCTTCATGACGTTGTCACTATCAGTTATTGTACCTCCTTCAATATCTGTTTTTTTATATTCGAAATGTAATTTACACAATGCAATGGCCAAAGAGCGTCAGTTTCGTCACTGTCAGCCTAATCCAAGTAAGGTAATTGTAAATATCAGGTAAATAAAAAAAGTTTCAATGCTAACTATATTTATCCAGTATTCAAGAGTGGAGTTCAGTTCTCCATCCAGCGACGTTGCTTTTAACGTTGTAGGCTGCCCTAAATAGTCTCGCAAAGGTGGACGACTAACTTCTTCAAAAGTATCACGTTCCGAATCTTCAGCCTCCCTTGTTGATCTTAGCTAATGCTGTGTCGCTAAAGAGTTTTTTTAGGGGGTATTGAAGCGAAAACAACGAAAGGTGTGAAATTTTATTCTGACTCAGTAACTTGTAAATAAATGGTCCTCAAAACCCAAACAGTTCTCTCTATTTTTGGAGTGAGTTAAGGGTATAAATATCGAGGACGAAGACCAAGATGAACTGCCTTAGACGGCAATGCAACATTACACTGTACCCTACAGAACATTAATTTAACTGAAGCAAGTTTTTGTCGCTCTGTTTCTCACGATGTGTGCGTGTTATATAAATCTCTTACCTACACAATGGAATCACCGTCCATTCATTGGATTTTAGCGTTATCAGTCTATAGAGTATTTCAGTTTTATCGAATATCACAATCTGAAACTAGCAATTATTCTCTGGGTGTATTGAGTACATCAGTATCGATTACCGACACAGACATTCCTCGAACACTGTACAGCAGTTTGTAATGGTATCGTGCGTTATCTTCTGCTTCGATTTAGTGGATGATTTATCGACGTGCTTATTCTCAGGTTTCGCGTATATCGTTATTTATCTGATAACCGTCGTACGGGAGGCGTTCATTTAAATTGTTTTCATGATCTCAGGCTGATATTCTGTAACCTCATATAACGAAATACATTACGTTGTTATCGCTGCTGCATTGGACACATCTCTGGTTTTGTGGCGTAGTATGTACGGAGGTGCACCGTATCTCAACTTCTGCACCCAGTAAATCGAAATTTTCTTTTTAAGAGCATGCGTCATGTCTGACTCTCCACTTTTAATAATTACCATTTGTCGTACGGGAACGCACTATAAAATAATGTCTCCAGAATTTTTATGTGACAATGCTTAAATATTTTTAACACAGTACACGTTGTTAACATTATAGATCTTTATTCTTCATGTCTACATACACTACCTGACATTAAAATTGCTACACCAAGTAGAAATGCAGATCATAAACGGGTATTCATTGGACAAATATATTATACTAGAAGTGACATGTGATCACATTTTCACGCAAACTGGGTGCATAGATGCTGAGAAATCAGTACCCAGAACAACCACCTCCGGCAGTAATAACGGACTTGATACGCCTGGGCATTGATTGAAAAAGAGCTTGGATTGCGTGTACAAGTACAGCAGCCCAGGCAGCTTCAACACGATCCCAAAGTTCATCACGAATAGTGACTGGCGTATTGTGATGAGCCAGTTTCCCTGCCACCTTTGACCAGACGTCTTTCAATTGGTGAGAGATCTGGAGAATGTGCTAGCAAGGGCAGCAGTCGAACATTTTCTGTACCCAGAAAGGCCAGCGAAGGACCAGCAACATGCAATCGTTCCGTATCCTGCTGAAATGTAGGGTTTCGATGGGATCGAATGAAGGGTAGAGCCACGGGTCGTAACAAATATGAAATGCAACGTCCACTGTTCAAAGTGCCGTCAATGAGAACAAGAGGTGAACGAGACGTGTAACCAATGGCACCCTATACCATGACGCCGGGTGATACGCCAGTATGGCGATGACGAATACACGCTTCCAGTGTGCGCTCACCGCGATGTCGCCAAACACGGATGCGACCATCATGATTCTGTAAACAGAACCTTGATTCATCCAAAAAAATTACATTTTGACATTCGTGCATCCAGGTTCCTCGATGAGTACATCATCGCAGACGCTCCTGTCTGTGATGCAGCGCCAAGAGTAACTGCAGCCATAGTATCCGAACTGATAGTTCATGCTGCTGCAAATGTCGTGCAACTGTTCGTGCAGATAGTTGTTGTCTTGCAAACGTCCCCATCTGCTGACTTGGGGATCGTGATGTGGCTGCACGATCCGTTACAGCCATGCCGATAAGATGCCTGTCATCTCGACTGCTAGTGATACGAGGCCGTTGGGATCCAGCACTGCGTTTCGTATTACCCTCCTGAACCCACTGATTCCATATTCTGCTAACAGTCACTGGATCTCGACCAACGCGAGCAGCACTGTCGCGATACGATGAATCGCAATCGCGATAGGCTACAATCTGACTTTTATCAAAGTCGGAAACATGATGGTACGCATTTCTTTTTACACGACGCATCACAACAACGTTTCACCAAGCAACGCCGGTCAATTGCTGTTTGTGTAAGAGAAATTGGATGGAAACTTTCCTTATGTCAGCACGTTGTAGGTGTCGCCACCGGCGCCAACCTTGTGCGAAAGCTCTGAAAAGCTGATCAGTTGCACATTACAGCATCTTCTTCTTGTCGCTTATATTTCGTGTCTGTAGCACGTCATCTTCGTGGTGTAGCAATTTCAATGGCCAATAGTGTATTTATTTCTCAATATATTCACCCTGGTGACGAAAAGACTTCTCCCGATGAGAGACCAGTTTGTTGATACTGTCACTGTAGTATGCTGGATCTCCTTGATGGAACCATTACCTCACTTCTGTTTGCACCTTTTCGTCACGAGAAAAATGAAGTGCTCGAAGGGTTCTTTAAGTTTTGGATGCAGATGAGGATCGGATGGGGCCAAATCGGGACGGTATGGAGGATGCTGCAGATGTCGCAGCGCTCACACGTGGTCAGGCGTTGTCGTGCTGAAGGAGAGCGTGCTCCATGTGTGAAGGAATCCTTCGAATTCGAGAGCCGATGAAAGTACACTGTTACATTCCACACCACCATGAAAAACGCTACAATTCCAAGCTATCTAGCGACTGAGGGCTGCAAAGACGTAGACATGAAGAATAAATACGTAGAATATTACGACGTATTTTTTATTTAGAAAACTTTAAGAGTTTTCACATAAATCATTCCGGGGCGTCACTTTTCAGCACGCCACCGTACTTCTGCATGGACGTCAAAATATTTCACTGTCCGTCAGTCACTGTGAAGTGATTGGACGAAGGTACTTCGTATTAATATTAACTCATCCAGCACAGGCCATGAAGGCCCGAAGGCACTGACTGACCGCCGTGTCATCCTCAAACCACAGGCGTCACTGGTTGCGGAAATGGAGGGGAAAGCGGTCACGTCACCGCTCTCAGTCAGTTTCCGAGACCGAAGCCGCTACTTCTCAGCGAAGTAGTTCCTCAGATTGCATTACAAGGGCTGAGTGCACTCCGCTTGCCAACAGAGCTCGGCAGACCGGATGGTCACCCATCCAAGTGCTAGCCCATCCCGACAGCGCTTAACTTCGGTGATCTGAAGGGAACCGATTTTACCACTGCAGCAAGGCCGTTGGCTTCATATTAATATTAGATCCCTAAAGCAAAGGAAAAACCCAAGATATGATTTGGATGTAGTAGACTTGATACACACCCTCTCTCAATTACTGGCTGTCTAATTATATCCAGGAGCGATGAAAACAATTACCTCAATTTTCTTTCAAATTTTACTGTACATTACATCTTCAGCGCCACTGAAACACATTCGCATGAATTCTACTGAATTGTTAAGATCCTAGTGGCGCGTTTCATTCATTACATCAAATGATACGGCCCGTAAACACTAGATCATTAATAAGTTGTAAGCGGCTTCTGTTGGACCATCTCTGAACTTTCTATGAATTCTTCCAAGCAGTCTAAATCTTCAGTTCACCTGCCTTGATAATGATTTCACGTGTCCACTACGACTCATATTAGATCGCAGTATTATTACTAGATACTTAAATGTCGTGACCGAATCAAGAAAGGAATGAACAGTATTTTAATTTGCAGCTTTAGGGCTCTTTATGTCTGATGTGGGTATCATCTTGCACTTGCCCATGTACAAAATGTCTTACTACATTCTATTGCATTCACCATGTAACTTTCCTGTAGACTGAAACATCCACTGCGAATACAGCTGACGTTATCCGATAAATTGTTTATTTGTATTTAGAATGTTACCGGTGTTGGATACGCCTCATTGGAGTATGTTAGTTTCTTATAGTTTAAAGATACGCCTTTCAGTAGAACCTAGAAAGTTTTATTATTCAAAAAAAGATCAACTCAAATCCTGTTTGCTAAGAATCGTGAAATCGATTCCAAATACAGTATTTCTTTAAACGTAATTTCTTTGTACCAGTGGTTTCCGTGCATTTCCATTCTGAAACAGACCTGGACTAATGCCTGCTTAAACACTGGAGGCAGTTGGAAGGTGCACAGCTCTATATGGTATATTGGCAGGATGTCGTCGTACGGTCGAGCAGTGCATATTATGCTTTCATGCATAGCGACTTAACTCGCTTCAAAAATATTACTGTACTGTAATCCATTAATTTATCCAACCATTAGCAAGTAAAGCGAGTTTAAATTAATACAAGTCTCAAAACAAGAAAATATCAATAAAATAATCAAACTGGTTATATTCTCCTGAATAAATTATGTATCCAACAACAAAACGTTTATAATGCAAAGGACGTATGATCTATTCCGTCTGGTAATCCAAATAGAAATTAAAATTGTAGTTCTACAAATGTTGCTTAACCACGAAATAAAATTACAAAAATCATCAAATACAGTAAAGATTGCATATTTAAAGTGGTTTCAATTCCCAAAACACGACTTAAACAGCACTAGGTCTGAGAAAAGCAGAGCCCTGTTTCTTTAAACTAAACACTAAACATTTGCCAGCACATACATATTTAAACTTCATACGACAATCAACATATCAAAAATTGCCTGATCGCGAGAAAATTCCTAAAATATCGCCCTTACATTATTCTGTGTCTCTGCAATGTTAATCATTTAAATATGTTACCTAGACAAATGTATTCTTGAAATTTCATTACTGTAGATTAATTATTTTTTGGTGTGGCGATTTCTTTTTTCTGTCGATGCTTCTCTCCTCGGTTATTCTGCAAAGAACTTCCTAATTTCTTACTTTTTCAGTGCATTTAATTTTCAGCATCCTTCGAAGACACCAGATCTCAGATGCTCTAATAATCTTCTCCTTCATCTTTGCCATGCTCCATGGTCCACTTCGATGCAATACTTGCATGCAGAAAAACATTTTCAGAAAATTCTCTAAGCAAGGTAAGTCTTATGTATAATAATTTTGAACTTTCTGTATTGAGGGATGCACACAGACAATGACAAAGTTTTCAGGCGACCTGTAACACAGCGATCAGTGCAGGTCATCAACAAGCAGCTTGTAGACAGATTTCTGTCGTATCTCCATAGGGTATAGGAACGAATACCCGTACCTTGTTCGCTTCAACCTGCACAGTCGTGAAAATAAAGGTTCCACCACATTGGTGAAGTGTTGAACGTAGAAATAGCTCTACCAGCTTTTTCCAAAATTTAATATGTCTCTTAAGCAGAGTAGTCTACCCGGTCATAGTTCAATCAGACAGTAAAGTATTGCTCTTCATATATTGATCTTTTTCTGTAGGGTAGGAACTTCCTCAATAACGAAGAACAGTCATCATCACCTGTACCAAAGATCATAAATGTAATTTTAAGCGTGAACATCCGACTAAGAATGAACATCGCGGCTTTAAACCGATAATGGCACTATGTGCTTTGCAATGAATAGCATTGTTAACAAGGGATACCTGCTGTTCTTTCTTATTGTAAGAATTACCTATGTTTCTTGAGGAGTTTAATGTGCTTTAAGGGAGCACAAATGTGTCCTAATTCATGTCATTCTTACGCCTTGGAAAATCTTTAAAAACAGTTTACCGTCAGAAATGACTCAGGGTAATCTGTCTAAATTTGGTTGCGCTACATCGGCAACATTTAAAATTCTTTGAAAACAACTCTGTGAAGTTGTACGTGACGGTATCTCACGTTATTATTGTTGACACTTGTAAAATGTACTCCAACACACTATTTTGCGGAATAAACTACTTATAGATAGTGTGAAGACGAAACTTACTTGTTTAAATAGAAATCCTGGATCGCTCAGTCGTGGACTTGAGATAGGCGATGGTCGACCTACGGACAAAAATGAAGTAATTGCAACACTTTACAGTAATACAGTAATCTAACTTAGTAACTGAGTGTTCTATTTTACATATCTTAAACAGTTATAGATACTTATGAAGTAATCTTTCTGTTTTTTCTTCCCTTGGAAGGAATAAAATGTTTTGTGTCTGATTTAAATTGGGTTGCTTAATCACTTTAATAACATTATTAACCGAAATGATGAATAGTGCTACCTTTATACACCAAATGCGTTGCCATTTTAACAACTTGAACATAAATAATCGACGCATTTTCTTTAATAGATATTTCTGATCACGCCACACCGGTGGAATATGATAACTCAGTCACCCTTACAGACCGCGACCAGAGCTATATTACTCCTGAACGACTCTGGCAATGGCATCTTTCACAGGTGCCCCACCTTCATGTAACACATTCATGTTATGCGACGGGTTAGGCAGCGTCTGGCGAGGAATATACTCCTACTGAGGTTCCAAGAATCAGTAACAGTTCATATTCTTTCGAACGATGGCACCTTTCATCACACACAACGCATCCTGCCAGAACAATTAACACTCAGCATTTCTACAAACGTGGATCCATTGTTTGCTTCTACAACTCTCCACAATCGACAGGTCTTTAGGGAAACAAGTTTAGTTTGTGCATTTTCCAAATGAAAAATACAAAACAGACATTCCAGGTGACTTTCAATCTGTGTTTCTTTTCAAAGATGTATAACATAAATGAAGACAATGTTTGTGATATCTGTGAGAGTGGAAGATCTATCGGCAGTACACAACATTGCATGCTTAACAAATGTGTATCACCGCATTGGAGCCAATTTTGCCCGATGCATAGTACTCTTATCGACTAGAAGTGATTTTAGTTTCTGCATCCCAAATAAATTTTTCTTGAACGTAACTTCTAAGACGTCTTGATATAAAATGTTTGCTGTCACTTATCGCTCAGCCTCTAATTTTTCATGACGATGGAATACGGAAAATAAGGGCAATGACAAGCAAATCAGCAGAAAAATAGTAAAAGTTGCTCATTACAACCTTAAATAACGATCATTTTCATACAGAGGTGGGTCGGACATGTATAGGGTAGCGAGTACAGAACATTTTGAATTTTTTTTTTGTCATCAGTCTAATGACTGGTTTGATGCGGCCCGCCACTAATTCCTTTCCTGTGCTAACCTCTTCATCTCAGAGTAGCACTTGAAACCTACGTCCTCAATTATTTGCTTGACGTATTCCAATCTCTGTCTTCCTCTACAGTTTTAGCCCTCTACAGCTCCCTGTAGTACCATGGAAGTCATTCCCTCATGTCTTAGCAGATGTCCTATCATCCTGTCCCTTCTCCTTATCAGTGTTTTCCACATATTCCTTTCCTTTCCGATTCTGCGTAGAACCTCCTCATACCTTACCTTATCAGTCCACCTAATTTTCAACATTCGTCTATAGCACCACATCTCCAATGCTTCGATTCTCTTCTGTTCCGGTTTTCCCACAGTCCATGTTTCACTACCATACACTGCTGTACTCCAGACGTACATCCTCAGAAATTTCTTCCTCAAATTAAGGCCGGAATTTGATATTAGTAGACTTCTCTTGGCCAGAAATGCCTTTTTTGCCATAGCGAGTCTGCTTTTGATGTCCTCCTTGCTCCGTCCGTCATTGGTTATTTTACTGCCTAGGTAGCAGAATTCCTTAACTTCATTGACTTCGTGACCATCAATTCTGATGTTAAGTTTCTCGCTGTTCTCATTTCTACTACTTCTCTTTACCTTCGTCTTTCTCCGATTTACTCTCAAACCATACTGTGTACTCATTAGACTGTTCATTCCGTTCAGCAGATCATTTAATTCTTCTTCACTTTCACTCAGGATAGCAATGTCATCAGCGAATGGTATCACTGATATCCTTTCACCTTGTATTTTAATTCCACTCCTACACCTTTCCTTTATTTCCATCATTGCTTCCTCAATGTACAGATTGAAGAGTAGGGGCGAAAGGCAACAGCCTTGTCTTACTCCCTTCTTAATACGAGCACTTCGTTCTTGAGGGTCCAATCTTATTATTCCCTCTTGGTTGTTGTACATATTGTATATGACCCGTCTCTCCCTACAGCTTACCCCTACTTTTTTCAGAATCTTGAACAGCTTGCACCATTTTATATTGTCGAACGCTTTTTCAGGTCGACAAATCCTATGAACGTGTCTTGATTTTTCTGTAGCCTTGCTTCCATTATTAGCCGTAACGTCAGAATTGCCTCTCTCTTGCCTTTACTTTTCCTAAAGCCTAACTGACCGTCACCTAGCGCATTCTCAATTTTCTTTTCCATTCTTCTGTATATTATTCTTGTAAGCAGATTTGATGCATGAGCTGTTAAGCTGATTGTGCGATAATTCTCGCACTTGTCAGCTCTTGCCGTCTTCGGAATTGTGTGGATGATGCTTTTCCGAAAGTCACATGGTATGTCGCCAGACTCATATATTCTACACACCAACGTGAATAATCGTTTTCTTGCCACTTCCCCTAATGATTTTAGAAATTCTGATGGAATGTTATCTATCCCTTCTGCCTTATTTGACCGTAAGTCCTCCAGAGCTCTTTTAAATTCCGATTCTAATACCGGATCCCCTATCTCTTCTAAATCGAGTCCTGTTTCTTCTTTTATCACATCAGACAAATCTTCACTCTGAGGCTTTCAATGTATTCTTTCCACCTATCTGCTCTCTCCTCTGCATTTAACAGTGGAATTCCCGTTGCACTCTTAATGTAACCACCGTTGCTTTTAATGTCACCAAAGGTTGTTTTGACTTTGCTGTATGCCGAGTCTGTTCTTCCGCCAATCATATCTATTTCGATGTCTTCACATTTTTCCTGCAGCCATTTCGTCTTAGCTTCCCTGCACTTCCTATGTATTTCATTCCTCAGCGACTTGTATTTCTGTATTCCTGATTTTCCCAGAACATGTTTGTACTTCCTCCTTCCATCAATCAACTGAAGTATTTCTTCTGTTACCCATGGTTTTTTCGCAGCTACCTTCTTTATACCTAAGTTTTCCTTCCCAACTTCTGTGAAGGCCCTTTTTAGAGACGCCCATTCCTCTTCAATTGTGTTGCCTACTGCGCTATTCCTTATTGCTGTATCTATAGCGTTAGAGAACTTCAAATGTATCTCGTCATTCCTTAGAACTTCCGTATCCCACTTCTTAGTGTATTGATTCTTCCTGACTAATGTCTTGAACTTCAGGCAACTCTTCATCACTACTATATTGTGAACTGAGTCTATATCAGCTCCTGGGTACGCCTTACAATCCAGTATCTGATTTCGGAATCTCTGTCTGACCATGATGTAATCTAATTGAAATCTTCCCGTATCTCCCGGCCTTTTCCAAGTATACCTCCTCCTCTTGTGATTCTTGAACAGGGTATTCGCTATTACTAGCTGAAACTAGTTACAGAACTCAATTAGTCTTTCTCCTCTTTCATTCCTTGTCCCAAGCCCATACTCTCCTGTAACCTTTTCTTCTACTCCTTCCCCTACAACTGCATACCAGTTCCCCATGACTATTAGATTTTCTTTCCCCTTTACATACTGCATTAGCCTTTCAATATCCTCATACACTTTCTCTATCTGTTCATCTTCAGCTCGCGACCTCGGCATGTATACCTGAACTATCGTTGTCGGTGTTAGTCTGCTGTCGATTCTGATTAGAACAACTCGGTCACTGAACTGTTTACAGTAACACACCCTCTGCCTTACCTTCCTATTCATATCGAATACTACACCTGTTATACTATTTTCTGCTGCTGTTGATATTACCGATACTCATCTGACCAGACATCCTTGTCTTCCTTGCACTTCACTTCACTGACCCCTAGATTGAGCCTTTGCATTTCCCTTTTCAGATTTTCTAGTTTTCCTACCACGTTCAAGCTTCTGACCTTCCAAGCCCTGACTCGTAGAACATTATCCGTTCGTTGATTATTCAATCTTTTTCTCATGGTAACCTCCCCCTTGGCAGTCCCCTCCCGGAGATCCAAATGGGGGACTATTCCGGAATTTTTTGCCAATGGAGAGATCATCAAGAAACTTCTTCAACTACAGGCCACATGTCCTGTTGATACACGTTACGTGTCTTTAATGCAGTGGTTTCCATTGCCTTCTGCATCCTCATGTCGTTGATCATTGCTGATTCTTCCGCCTTTAGGGGCAATTTCCCACCCCTAGGACAAGAGAGTGCCCTGAACCTCTATCCGCTCCTCAGCCTTCTTTGACAAGGCCGTTGGGAGAATGAGGCTGACTTCTTATGCCGGAAGTCTTCGGCCGCCAATGCTGATTATTTATCAAAATTTTGATTAAGAATCAAAGACTCTACCCCTAGACCACGGGTCCCATTTTCAATAGCGACCCATATCCGGAACAGTATCGTTTCTGTTCTACGACAGTTTCATTTCAGGTGAGCACCTTGTCCACGTCTACTTAGGGCAAGAGAAACGTCTCAGAGTTCCCTGTCCTGGTATGCAACAGGGTAGACACGATGACGTCAAACGATCCCCAGATGTCACTTATTGTCCTACAGAGGAAACATAGCGCAGTAAACGTTTGCGGAATATACAGACATGGTCCTTTTTGTATGGCGAAGCTGGAGGTAACGGAAGAGCTGCTAGTCAGCTATATCACAAACGTTTTCCACACCGTCACACTCTATCGCACAAACTGTTTGCCCAAGTTACACAACGGCTACGAGAAATGGGTACCTTCACCGTAAGGAGGCAGGACTGTGGTGCTCCACGGCGACGCCGCACTCTACATCTACATTTATACTCTCCAAGCCACCCAACGGTGTGTGGCGGAGGGCACTTTACGTGCCACTGTCATTACCACCCTTTCCTGTCCCAGTCGCGTATGGTTCGCGGGAAGAACGACTGTCTGAAAGCCTCCGTGCGCGCTCTAATCTCTCTAATTTTACATTCGTGATCTCCTCGGTACAAGTAGGGAGAAGCAATATATTCGATACCTCATCTAGAAGCGCACCCTCTCGAAACCTGGCGAGCAAGCTACACGGCGATGCAGAGCGCCTCTCATGCAGAGTGTGCCACTTGAGTTTGCTTAACATCTCAGTAACGCTATCACGGTTACCAAATCACCCTGTGAGGAAACGCGCCGCTCTTCTTTGAATCTTCTCTATCTGTCTTTTGGACTGCACAAGTGTGTGGAAATAAGCGAGGGCCTTGAGAGTTATGCTTCCTGGGAAGTGAGGACGATATGCTTCTGTACCGTGACGGCAGATAGTAAAGCGGTAGTTAATTATTCCTGTGGGAATTTTTATGGACAAAGAAATTGTGCACGTCGCTCCAACCCATAGCGAGTGTGCAACAACCATTATTTCTGCTAGAGAAAGATTAACGTTCTCCAGACCACAAGAAAGGTGTGACTGAGTGAATTCAGTCTAGGCCAGATAGGGAATTAGCGTTTCAGATCGAGCACGGAAACAACGCCGTTGCAGAGGCTCCTTGGTAAAGTACCATCACGCATTAGGCCACAGTAAATGTTGAGTCTGGATTTAGCTCACTCCAACTTGCTTACACTTTGACCATTGAATATCAAAAGCTAGGAGACTAAACCACCCACACATTAAGTACATGAGAGTGTTTTCATTGGTTCAAAAAGCAAATTTATTCTCCAACAACTCAGTGCATTGACCAGCTATGACAACATAGATTTAAATGAGCTGATGAGGATTTTTTATAATCATTATTTCCTGTGATAAAAAATTTCCGTTGTTAGAGATAACGATTTTAATAATGGTCGTTTCAACATGTCCGATAACTAAATATTTTGTTACTGAGTGTCAAAAGTAATTGAACATGATTGTTGTTTATCAGTTGACCCCTGAAAGCAACAGTTGATAAATTACATGTAGATAAAAAGGGAATAGCTGTGTTGTCTTTGTAGAATAGATCCCAAACTTTCACTATTATTAATTCATGCATTGTAGGTATGTGACAGCAGCATTTCCAATGATTTTTGTTACGACCCGCACCTGATATTAGCTGCCTTGTGGGGTCAGGGTCATATTTAGTTAGAATGTGTGTTTGACACCCTGGGCTTGAGAAGATAGTTCAGATGTTTTGTCCATTTGCTCGCTAAGTGGTAAGCTAAGTTTGCACACATTAGTACACTCACTGTGTAGATACAAAGGTAAGACATATGACCTAACTTCAACCATAGCAGAGTGGTTGTTGACACGGCAGTTAATAACTACCTAGTAAAATTAGAGATTCTTAAATGCAGTCATTGCCAAAACTTATCTGAACTTAACCACTGTCTCCGGCGAAAGAATTCATCGATTACTTTAACTTTCTAATGCTGACTTCATATGGCTAAAAGTGATCTCTGGCTACGACATGGGGTGAATAGGCAGTCGCGTTGATTTAAAGTGTTAGTAATAGCGGCAGACGACAGCGATTTCAGAGTCTATCCTTACTACTGTGAGATAACACAAAACAAGAGAAAAATCTCGTTGCAGATTACGTTGTGCTTGTAGACGATACATCAAGAAAACTGATCTAACAAGTCGTCACAAGAACCTGAAAGTAAAATAATGGTCTTACTGAATCTTAGCATTCCGCTACAGCTATTGAAACAATTCGGGATATTAAACCATGTTTTCCCTGCTGTAATACTCATTTAATGGACCAATCGATTTAGGTAACATTAAATATATCTTCCATCGTAACAACTCTTTCTGATTTTCTCTATTTTAAATGGTTTTGTGAGCCTTTTCATCTTGCGCTGCAGTATAGAATGTAAGCCTGAATCAGATATTTTATGTAATAAACGAAAAATTTTCCTTTTCAAAACAAACTCTTTCACTATCCTTATGTGTGAAAATTTTAAGCAATAAATGTAATAAATTTTTTAATCTGGTATGACACACTTTACCACATGGATTGATCACGTATGTTCCTGCTTATCATAAAGAAATTGCCGTTAACCATTGTACATTGGGGGAGCCTAGTACCGAAGACACCCAAGTCCATATTTTCCATTTTCTGATATCGATGCTTTGCGATTGTAACTTCAGCGCTGAATCGCATGGTACTCACTGAATGTCAGAATCGGATGAATGCTTTGAAACGCCGTTTAAAAGTGTGGGTTTCCTTCAAAATTGATCGGGTTCTAGCAGGTCTTGTTTCAAAAGTGTCCAACTCCATCAGTAGCCCAACCTAACACGCGTGACCCATCTCCTTCTGTTTACCGGCATCCTAGGTGTGTTTGTTATCTGTGTTTATTACTGTGTATTTGTTCAGTTTAGAATACTTTTTTTGTGAAAAAGGAAACGAATGTGGCAGACCACAAACATGGCACGCAAATGAAAATGTAAATGTTTGGAAGGTGTTAAGCATTTCTCTCTTTATTCAAGAGCAACCAGTGCTAAAACTCGTTTCAGTCCTTTTTTTTTTTTGGCGGCTTACTTAATAATGGTTTCGATTTGATAGTTCTGTAATTTTTTTATATTTTCAAACCTTCCACCCATTCTGCGTTGTACGTTTATTCTATTTAGTTCTATAATAACTGTCAGTAAGGTCATTGGTAAAATAAAAGTGCCTGAGGCACGGACTGTTATTTATCGTTTTTTAAGATATTGCGAATACTAATATAAGAAGTACGTGGATACACTACTTCCACATATTTGCCTTATTAGCGACCAGCAGACCCAAAGACTACAGCAACGAACCCAGCTATCGTAAGAGACAAAAAGTTATTCTTTTGTTACGTATTCAAGGTGCCTTGCAGCCTTCGCTTAGTTCATGATAGACATTTATATTCCTATGATAAGCCAGCTTGGTTTTTATATTTCTTTAATTTACAGAAAAATTTAAAAACCAAGCAAATTTGTCATTGTGAATACAAATAAAAATATTTTTAACTTTTTTACGGTCGTAATTTTGTATAGGACTAATTAATGTAACACATTACCATGCGTCTTTTTTAAAGGGTGGATCACGTACAACCCAAGTTGTCAGTTTCAACATAGAAACCTAAAGGTTCATAACTTTATCAGATTTCAACTCTCCTTAAGAACTTATGTTCGGTATTCAGTAGTTTTCAGGAGAAACGTGTGCCGCTACATGAGTGCTGAATTAATGGACTCATATCGTGGGGCAGTTCATACTTCATCTGTAGACACAGTTTAGCACAGAATTCCTTCAGTAACCAATCAGGAAGATTGGGAAGACGCGATGTGAGTGCCTCTCACTTCTACCTGCATGTGAACCTCGCTCTCTTATAATTCCCTCTGATAAAGGGCAGGTGGCTTAGGGAACTTGTCTCTGCCTCTAGCAATCTACATTTGTCCCTGACATAGCACTGTCTCCTTTGTACACTTTTTCTTTCATCATTGCCACCCATCCTTGTTGCCTACGATGCTCGTACTCAATTCAAATCCATCTTTCCTGGAGAGACCCCCCAGTATACTGTATTGTTGCAATAAACACAGACTTGATTGTACAAAATAAACTTATTTACTGCCTGTCGATCGCTGTTATTATTACAAAATTACCGCTTTCTGGCAACGTCGTCCACCTTCAGATTATATCTCGTAGCTTCAACCTGTCCTAATGGGACAATTAGTTCACTGTCACAAGATGAGTATGTGACAAAGAATCGATTGTCTTAGTGTAGAGTATTTTGTAAATAGGAGAGACAATCTGAAGATGGGCGACATTGCCCGAAACCGGTCATTTTGAACGAAAATATTGATCGAGAAGCAGAAAATAATCCTATTTTGAACAAATGGGGATCGCGGATGTCTCCAGGTGACGAACATGTCCAGTTGTGATAAAGCATTTGATTGCATTGATTCCTCTCAAAGTCCTTTAACGACTCAAATGCCATATCCTATCCACACCCCACTCGGCATTCTGGCACAGTGTGTGAATAAAGTCGACATGTCCATATCTTCCCACCAGAAGACAATGCAGTGATTTGTATAGACAGCAGTCTTGCACATTAAACAGTTACCTACGATCTCCCCGAGACTCGAACAATGGATCGCAGTGCTATCGAGAGATCGCTTTACGAAGCGTGACTGACTAGTCTCGTCGAGCGGAAAAATAATTGCTCGTGTTTCATGACCTGGACTCATATCAAGATATTGATTCTACGAGTCACGGTACGCCGCGTTAGTAATCCTTTCCGTTTCTCCAACTTCTGGAAAGAGAGAAAGCAGAAGATGTTCAAATAAGTTATGGCTTGCTGCCGGGTGACGTAGTCGACCACCACCGATATTTCGACAGAAGCACACCCTGCCATTCTCAAGGCACAAATGCAAGGAGGAAGCAGTGTGCAAGGGAATTTAATTCCTCGATTCACAGAGGAGAAACAAGGAAGATACCATACACAGCAATGTGCAAGGGAATTTATTTCCTCGGTTCACAGAGGAGAAAGAAGGAAGATACCATACACAGCAATGTGCAAGGGAATTTAATTCCTCGATTCACAGAGGAGAAACAAGGAAGATATCATACACAGAACAAGTAACCGCAGAGTCAACAGACAACCAAAGATAACCAACATCAGAAATATCGATAGTGAATATTAATCAACAGGTGAGGTAGCACAAATTCTGTCCCTCTATTTCCTTCCGAGGCTGCGGAAGACGTTAGGAGGGAAGCTTGTCATGTGTTGACTGGGGCCCGTTCACCCAAGTGTAACATTACAGCAGCTGAGACTGCTGCTTTACGTTCGCTCAGAATGGATCCTGTTATTGTTATTTTACCTGCGGACAAGGGAAATGCCACGGTTTTGTTGAACAAGCACAATTTCATTCGAAAGACGCAGTGTCTACTTTCTGATTCGGCGTATCGAAAAATCGGTGCTGACCCTAGTAAGAGTGTTGAGAGAAATCTAATAACCTCCTGTGCTGTACTGCTTATACAGGGTGTTTCAAAAATGACCGGTATATTTGAAACGGCAATAAAAACTAAACGAGCAGCGATAGAAATACACCGTTTGTTGCAATATGCTTGGGACAACAGTACATTTTCAGGAGGACAAACTTTCGAAATTACAGTAGTTACAATTTTCAACAACAGATGGAGCTGCGAGTGATGTGAAAGATATAGAAGCAACGCAGTCTGTGGGTGCGCCATTCTGTACGTCGTCTTTCTGCTGTAAGCGTGTGCTGTTCGCCACATGCAGGTGTGCTGTGGACAACATGGTTTATTCCTTAGAACAGAGGATTTTTCTGGTGTTGGAATTCCACCGCCAAGAACACAGTGTTGTTGCAACAAGACGAAATTTTCAACGGAGGTTTAATGTAACCAAAGGACCGAAAAGCGATACAATAAAGGATCTGTTTGAAAAATTTCAACGGACTGGGAACGTGACGGATGAACGTGCTGGAAAGATAAGGCGACCGCGTACGGCAACCACAGAGGGCAACGTGCAGGTAGTGCAGCAGGTGATCCAACAGCGACCTCAGGTTTCCGTTCGCCGTGTTGCAGCTGCGGTCCAAATGACGCCAACGTCCATGTATCGTCTCATGCGCCTGAGTTTACACTTCTATCCATACAAAATTCAAACACGGCAACCCCTCAGCGCCGCTACCATTGCTGCACAAGAGACATTCGCTAAAGATATAGTGCACAGGATTGATGACGGCGATATGCATGTGGGCAGCATTTGGTTTACTGACGAAGCTTATTTTTACCTGGACGGCTTCGTCAATAAACAGAACTGGCGCATATGGGGAACCGAAAAGCCCCACGTTGCAGTCCCATCGTCCCTGCATCCTCAAAAAGTACTGGTCTGGGCCGCCATTTCTTCCAAAGGAATCATTGGCCCATTTTTCAGATCCGAAACGATTACTGCATCACGCTATCTGGACATTCTACGTGAATTTGTGGCGGTACAAACTGCCTTAGACGACACTGCGAACACCTCGTGGTTTATGCAAGATGGTGCCCGGCCACATCGCACGGCCGACATCTTTAATTTCCTGAATGAATATTTCGATGATCGTGTGATTGCTTTGGGCTATCCGAAACATACAGGAGGCGGCGTGGATTGGCCTCCCTATTCGCCAGACATGAACCCCTGTGACTTCTTTCCGTGGGGACACTTGAAAGACCAAGTGTACCGCCAGAATTCAGAAACAATTGAACAGCTGAAGCAGTACATCTCATCTGCATGTGAAGCCATTCCGCCAGACACGTTGTCAAAGATTTCGGGTAATTTCATTCACAGACTACGCCATATTATTGCTACGCATGGTGGATATGTGGAAAATATCGTACTATAGAGTTTCCCTGACCGTAGCGCCATCTGTTGTTGACAATTGTTACTACTGTAATTTCGAAAGTTTGTCTGCCTGAAAATGTACTGTTGTCCCAAGCATATTGCAACAAACGGTGTATTTCTATCGCTGCTCGTTTAGTTTGTATTGCCGTTTCAAATATACCGGTCTCTTTTGAAACACCCTGTATTATATGCCCACGCTAAGGTCCATAAAGAGGGTGTCCCGTTGAGGCCTATTGTTTCTAATTTTGGTGGTCCGACATATCATGTACCTAAACATTTTGCTAGTTTCTTGAGCCCACTAGCAGGTAGGTGCGAACACCACATTAAGAACATTCAATTCACTGGGAAAAGTTAAGGTCTCACAAAGCAGAAAATTGTTGCTAAAACATGTGGGTACACATTCGTATCTCCATTAATTTGTGCTTTCGTGGAAAACCTGCCAGTTAACCGGAGCCGTGCCTCTTTTTTTCCATAAATATGTTACCGAAATGTCATTACTATTATCTTGTGTAAAGATTTTCTGCTGTGCGGAGTTGGACCAGCACAAGACCGTGAAGTAGCTCTCCAGGCCTTGCACCACGCCACATTCACTTAGTACATCTGCTTCATGCGAGTGGAAGCCCCACTTCTGCATGTTGGTTTCGCTACAGGGCAATCCCACTCTCCTCTTGTCCAGGGGAAGGCGTTCACTACCATACACAGGCTCCTCTCTTGAACAAACAGTTTTTACAGCTGTGTTCTCCGTCTTCTCAGCTGGTGCTTCAGATGGGTACCCAGGAGGACCTGGCTGCTTCCCATGCAGCTTTTGCTGGTTCGCAGACATCTTCCGGAGAGCTGCAAATCGTGGATGTGTTTCTGGAGACTGTGTCCATCTTCGCCAGCCCCACACCTGACACGACAACCCTGCCTGAGAGGCTGAAGTGCCAATGAACTATTCCAGTTTCTGCTCTAGTGAAGGAGTTCGCGCTCTTTCGCTGAGGCACACACCTTCTTCACATATGCAAGGTGCGCTCCAGACTGGAGCAGCGTACTTGGCAGCAGGCCACACTGTGCCACGACCGATATCCTCAATTCTTGGATCACACCCCATGCCCTACTCGTCGTCGTTGCTAGAAAAGGCCTTGGCTATGGTGTAGATGTGATACTGCTTAAACGTAAAGGTTCGCTCCAAGGTTCGATCAACACTCTTGTGTGGAAAAGTGTATCGGGTTGAAACTTTAGTCACACCCTAGAGACATCATGCTAATGCCGTCACCTACAGCCTCGATAATGAACGCAAATCGTGAAGAAAGAGAGCCTCGTTCTTTAGCTGTTTATCAAATGTCCGACTGAAGCCATTAATTGTGGATTAGGTACAACAGAAACTTCCTGGCAGATTAAAGCTGTGTGTCGGACCGAGACTCGAACTCGGCACCTTTGCCTTTGGCGGGCAAGTGCTCTACCAATTGAGCTACCAAGCACGACTCACGAAACGTCCTCACAGTCGTACTTCTGGTCCCTTCTACTTTCAAAGGTCCCGAGTTCGAGTCTCGGTCCGGCACAAAATTTTAATCTTCCAGAAACTTTCATATCAGCGCTGCAGACAGAAAAACTCATTCAGTTACCACAGAGCTCACAGATTGCGAGGATGTTGCCAGTTATGGTTCAGACCGTGCTGCGGACGGTTCATGAAAATTTCTGTGGGAGATGGAGTAGGCGATTTTGCGAGCTTGTGGAGGTGATACAGGTGCCGAAGTTTTAAAAGACAAATCTATGTGCGTAGCCATCATGTAGAAGAAAGATGCAGAAAAACGGCAACACATTGACGTCGATGATGCTGTAAGAAACATTCTGATTCGTGTTTCTGCTAACATGATTGTTGTTATAGTCATAATTTGAAAAAGACCCTGAAAAAACATCACAGATGTTCTTGGCAGATTAAAACTTTGTGCTGAGCAGATACTCTAACTCGTGACCTTCACCTTTAGCGGTTGAGTGTTCTTTTATCTCAGCTACGAACACAAGATGCAGGCCCTGTGGCCGTGCCCAAGCCGTATCTCCGCAGTATACTGTACCACAGGGGTACTAACCCCGCTTGTTTAGCAGGAGAACGTCTGTGAAGTTTGGAAGTTATGAGGTGAGGTACCTGCGGAAGTCAGGATATGATAATGTAGTGTGAATAGTGCTTGGATAAGTCAGGTGGCAGAGCGCATACCCGTGAAAGACGACGGTACTGAGTTCGAGTCTCGGTCCAACACACTGTTTTAATCTGTCGAGGAGTTTCCTATCAGCGCACACCTCGCTGGCGAGTGAAAATTATATTTTGAATTCACAGTTTGAACTACATTGTCCTCAAACTGTTAATTAAACGCAGCAGCAGCATTCGCCGTCTTACATCATGTGAAAAGATACAAAACTGCGATCTCCTATTTCTCTGCGATCTCGCCCACTAAACATGACGAACGTTTTACGAAAGTTATGCCCATATATCGTAAATTTTTTACCGCCGTAAGCTAGTGATAAAATTTGTTTATTGATCGACCAATTTAGGTCCAAAGACCGTCATCAGGTTCACAAAAAACATTTAACATCATAACGGGCGATAACATCATTAGAATGAAATACGTAATAAAATCAGTGGCTTCCTCACTGTTGATAGTAATAAATTACATCACCAGTAATAAAAAAATGTTTTAAACAATGTATACATTCATTTATAATGTGGCAATAGCGTTGATATCATGGATTTTCTTATTTGCATCACTGATTTTACCGCCTAGTATAATGTAGAAGTTTTTATGAACCTAAGAATTGTCTGAGGACCGAAACTGCTTATACAATTCATAAATTTGTTTAGAAGCTCTCGGTGGTAGATCCTGATATACTTGACATGGAACAATGTGTCACTATCAGCAATGGACTTTTGCGAGATACTTGACTCCATATAGCCATTGTATTTAACTCATTTCTCACTGTTGACTGGTTGAGATGGATTTGCATTCACTGACAAGTTTCATGTCGCCTTTGACACCAATTTTCATTGTCACGGCGTGGCACTCGCTCAGATCTTTGACGATTGGAGTCTTACATTCACACTTCTTCCATCGTCAACCATACGTACACTACTGGCCTTTAAAATTGCTACAGCACGAAGATGACGTGGTACAGAGACGAAATTTAACAGACATAAAGTAGATGCTGTCGTATGCAAATGATTAGCTTTTCAGAGCATTCGCACAACGTTGGCGCTGGTGGCGACGCTTACAACGTGCTGACATGAGGAACATTTCATACAGATTTCTCATACAGAAACAGCAGCTGACCGGCGTTGCCTTGTGAAACGTTGTTGTGAAGCCTCGTGTAAGGAGGAAAAATGGGTACCATCACGTTTCCGACTTTGATAAAGGTCGGATTGTAGCCTATGGCGATTGCGGTTTATCATATCGCGACACTGCTGCTCGCGTTGGTCGTGATTCAATGACTGTTAGCAGAATTTGGAATCAGTGGGTTCAGTCGAGATGGCAGGCACCTTATCCACATGGCTGTAACGGATCGTCCCTGAGTCAACAGATGGGGACGTTTCCAAGACAACCATCTGCACGAACAGTTCGACGACGTTTGCAGCAGCATGGACTATCAGCTGCGGTTACCCTTGACGCTGCATCACAGACAGGAGCGCCTGCGATGGTATTCTCAACGACGAACCTGGGTGCTCGAATGGCAAAGCGTCATTTTTTTCGGATGAATCCCGGTTCTGTTTACAGCATCATGATTGTCACATCCGTGTTTGGCGACATCGCGGTGAACGCACATTGTAAGCATGTATTCGTCATCGCCATACTGGCGTATCACCCGGCGTGATGGTATGGGGTGCCATTGGTTACACGTCTCGGCCACCTCTTGTTCGCATTGACAGCACTTTGAACAGTGGACGCTACATTTCAGATGTGTTACGACCCGTGGCTCTACCCTTCATTCGATCCCTGCGAAACCCTACATTTCAGCAGGATAATGCACGACCGCATGTTGCGGTCCTGTACGGGCTTTTCTCGATACAGAAAATGTTCGACTGCTGCCCTGGCCAGCACATTCTCCAGATCTATCACCAATTGAAAACGGCTGGTCAATGGTGGCCGAGCAACTGACTCGTCACAATACGCCAGTCACTGCTCTTGATAAACTGTGGTACCAAGTTGAAGCTACATGGGCAGGTGTACCTGTACACGCCATCCAAGCTCTGTTTGACTCAATGCCCAGACGCATCAAGGCCGTTGTTACGGCCAGAGGTCGTTGTCCTGGGTACAGGTTTCTCATGATCTATGCACCCAAACTGCGAGAAAATGTAATCACAAGTCGGTTCTAGTATAATATATTTGTCTAATGAATATCCGGTTATCTTCTGCATTTCTTCTTCTTGTAGCAATTGCAATGGCCAGTAGTGTATAGTTGATATTTCGGTCTTTTTACTCGGTTATTATCAAAAATAGTAAGCACCTGTTATAACAACGAGGAAATAAATACTGAAAAATTGCGGTTACTCAATAGTGAAACAGTGGTACCTGTTTTAACAGGTCGGTATTTCCTATTCCTGATGTTAGATCGTGTTCCTAGCAAAGGGAGCAGCGGAAACTGAATAACATGAGAGGCCTGGGAAACAGAGATAAATTCGCTAAGAGTGTAAAAGAGGATTATAGTAAAAAAGGGTACAAGTGTGGAAACGTAGAGTGTCAGCGGCAGCGTTGTGGACGCCGTTAAGCCGGGCAGCGACAACTGCAAACACGGCAGCTGTCAGAGTGCCGGCCTGGGGCTCGCGGCGCCACCAGCGGGCAGACAGCTAACTATAAATCTCTGGCGGGCCGCGGCGGGGAAACGGATCTCCTGTGTGAAGGCCGCAGCTGGCCAAGTCGCCGGCTTAAGGGTTTTGTAGAACGGCGTAATCAATACAGGTGGCCGCCCGCGATGACAAAAGCTTTCACCTCCGCGCGCCTACAGAAATGGCGCCAGGCCGATCCTGCGCTGTCCTTAGTGCCGTTAAAAAGTTACCCTGTTTATTTTGGCCGGGAATGACGAATGATGAAACTGTGCGCTAAATCGCGAGGCCTGAAAGGTGCTCAAAAACGAAGAAAACTAAAGAAATGAAAAATACCAGAGCGTAACAGCACGTCGGCTACAAAGGCGAAGTATTCGGCGCACTTTCGGCCATTGTGTTGGGAAAAGTGCATAGTTCGATCTTTTCACGCTTCAAAGACCGCGATTGATGAGTCGCAATGGCTGTGCGACGCAATATTTCAAATTTTTTGTTACCTGTCAACGTGAATAAATCATCAATCAAACGCGTTACGTTTTAATAGCCTTTTCACCTTTTGCTTCAGAACTGTTGGTATAGGTGGGCATTCGCCTCGCTTCCCACAAGATAAAACCTGCAATGAGCTATTATACCTGTCTTCAGTTTATCAATTTAGTCTCTGACGTGATCAACCAGCATTGCATCCAAATGAAGTTTTCTTAATTTTCCCCGTTTTTATTTTCTGCGCACAAAATATGGCCCTTCAGCATATCTCACGCTACAAATTGCTACTTTCCCCTCTGGTCTGGTGCAGATGAAAGACAGCCTCTGTTACTGATTAATCCGTAAATACTGCAAAGGAGACTTTTATTAGGGATATTTCAGACTAGTTTTTGCCCCCCCCCCCCTGAGTTAACAAAAATATAAACACCGTTTCCCTTTCACAGTTCAAGTCAATTGGTAGGACCGCGACAAGTGGGGAAGCGAGGTAAGATGCCTGATCGTCATCCGGGTACTACTAACGCTTCGCAAGGCGAGACATTAAAAGCGAGCACAGTCAAACCTCTGCCGGCAGTTCAGTGTGTGTCATACGGTCCAGTCACGTAAATGTGGCCACCTCATTGTTCCGACGTCAACGTCAAATAATGACCCACAGACGGCATGTGAAGGGTGTATAAAGCGTCGGAGGAGAAGTGCGGTCTACAGCTACAGCTACAGCTACAGCTACATCTACATCCATACTCCGCAAGCCACCTGACGGTGTGTGGCGGAGGGTGCCTTGTGTACCTCTATCGGTTCTCCGCAGTCTTGTATTGTGCGTGGAAAGAAAGATTGTCTGTATGCCTCTGTGTGGGCTCTAATTTTCTGATTTCATCTACATGGTCTCTTCGCGAGAGGAGGGAGTAGTATATTGCTTGACTCCTCGGTGAAGGTGTGTTCTCGAAACTTCAACGAAAGCCCGTACCGAGCTACTGAGCGTCTCTCTTGCAGAGTCTTCCACTGGAGTTAATCTATCATCTCCGTAACGCTTACGCGATTCCTAAATGATCCTGTAACGAAGCGCGCTGCTCTCCGTTGGATCTTCTCTATCTCTTCTATCTACCCTATCTGGTACGGATCCCTCATCGGTGAGCAGCATTCAAGCAGTGGGCGAACAAGTCTACTGTTAACCTACTTCCTTTGCTTTCGGATTGCATTTCCTTAGGATTCTTCCAGTGAATCTAAATCTGGCATCTGCTTTACCGACGATTAATTTCATATGTTCATTCCATTTTAAATCACTCCTAATGCCTACTCCCAGATAATTTATGGAATTAACTGCTTCCAGTTGCTGACCTGCTATATTGAAGCTAAATGATAAAGGATCTTTCTTTTTATGTATTTGCAGCACATTACACTTGTCTACATTGAGATTCAATTGCCATTCCCAGCACCATGCGTCAATTCGTTACAGATCCTCCTGCATTTCAGCACAATTTTCCATTGTTACAATCCCTCGATATACCACAGCATCATCCGCAAAAAGCGTCAGTGAACTTCCGATGTTATCCACAAGGTCATTTATATACATGGTGTTACAAAAACATACGGCCAAACGTTCAGCAAACATTCCTCACACACGAATAAAGAAAAGATGTTATGTGGACATGAGTGCGGAAACGTTTACTTTGCATGTTAGAGCTCAATTTAGTTTCTTCCACCTTCGCTCAATGGAACACGTTATCATGATTTCATACGGGATAATCTACCTGTGCTGCTAGAACATGTGCCTTTACAAGTACGACACAACATGTGGTTCATGCACGATGGAGCTCCTGCACATTTTAGTCGAAGTGTTCGTACGTTTCTCAACAACAGATTCGGTGACCGATGAAATGTTAGAGGCGGACAAATTCCATGGCCTCCACGCTCTCCTGACCTCAACCCTATTTACTTTCATTTATGGGAGCATTTAAAAGATCTTGTCTACGCAACCCCGGTACCAAATATAGAGACTCTTCGTGCTCGTATTGTGGACGGCTGTGATACAATACGCCCTTCTCCAGGGCTGCATCATCGCATCAGGGATTCCATGCGACGGAGGGTGGATGCATGTATCCTCGCTAACGGAGGGCATTTTGAAGATTTCCTGTAACAACGTGTTTGAAGTCACGCTGGTATGCTCTGTTGCTGTGTGTTTCCGTTCCATGATTAATGTGATTTGAAGAGAAGTAATAAAATGAGCTTTAACATGGAATGTAAGCGTTTCCGGACCCACGTCCACATAACATATTTTCTTTCTTTGTGTGTGAGTAATGTTTCCTGAAAGTTTGGCCGTACCTTTTTATAACACCCTGTACACTGTGAATAGCAACGGTCCTATGACACTCCCCTGCGGCACACCTGAAATCACTATTACTTCGGAAGACCTCTCTCCATTGAGAATGACATGCTGCGTTCTGTTATCTAGGATCTCTTTAATCTAATCACACAATTGGTCTGACAGCCGCAGACAAAACATTACGCTCTTTGTCGTAATGCAGAAACGGAGTGATTAATCTGAGATCAAAAGGTCATGATGACTGGCTTTCGGCCACTAAGTCTCTAAATTGTTCACTGCCACCGTGGCTAAAGTACAGCGTGGGTGGCAAAACGGTGCTATCTAAAACGAGTACCGAGGCAACTCTGTTGGTTCCCGGGCCGTACGTGACAGGGGTGCATTACGCCGGCAGGTATGTGTATTACCGGAATAAACGTGCAACCGTTGAGTAACTGACCACCCAGATGAAGCGAGGGGTTAATAACAGTGTCTCCTTAATGACTGTTAAGCGTAGTTTGCTTCGCATGGGCTTCCGCAGCTGGCTCCTTGATCATGTACCCAAGCTGACTTCTGATCATCGACGACGAAGGATGGAATTGTCACGCCAGTGCAGCAATTGTATCTCCACTGAGTGACAACACATTGCCGTTTCAGAAGAATCCCTTCTTATGCTTCATCGGCGTGAGACGTTCAAGCGAACATCCAGCAACAATAGTCGGAAGGATGTGGGCTGGAGGAGGGAGCATTATGGTCTGGGCATCCTCTGGGTGATCTCGTCATTCTAGAAGACGCAGTGGATCAACTCAAGTATAGTCTGTCGGTAAACTGAAGAGCGAGCGAGTGAGTCCCCACTCTGCCAACCCAGCTACGTCACGCGGCGCTTCTACAGGCTGTTTCACAACTTAGTGCCGGTCCTGCCGCGGCGCGGGCTTTAAATCTGTGGCGACGCCGTGCACAGATTTCAGCAAATGCGTTAAGACTATAAGAGATACAAAAGGTGATAGCTTCTTCCGAAACACAACATTATGGAGTAAATAATATAAACATCAGCACGGAAGTCAGGATTCTACTACAATCATAGAACCGAATGCCTGTTCGTGTGAATGTATTTTCTTATTTCGTCATTCGTAAAACGAACGCATATAACGCAATCAATCTGTAGAATTTAAGGCTTGTTCTTACTTTGTGTTTCTACTGAAAGATAGCAATTTTCTTTGAAAGGCTGCATTAAAACTTAACAATTCTGGCAACACAAAGAGTGTTTAAAAAGTAAGCAGAAATTTGTAGTTGTGTGTGTTGTATTAGTCCGATTTGCACTACTTTTTTTTCTCGCTGTCTTCGTTAACATGTCTGAAAAGTATGTGAACAATGCTATGCATGTTGGGTATTTACTCTGTCAGCTGCCAAAAAGGTTACATATGTTTTGGTAGCATCAACGATTATTTATTTCGTATAAAAACAAATGAGAGAATCTGTATTAAATTTTGTTATAAATTGAATAAAGTGTACGAAATTTTTAGAAATGTTAAATATTGCTGTTGGTGAGTGTTATCAGTAAACCGAGAACATACAAGTCGTATAAACATTTCAAAGTAGGTCTTAAAGGACAGTGGTTTCACAAGCATGGATGAGATTAAAAATGCACAGTTAAAGAGACCTATAAATTATCCCGAGGAAACAGTTCCTAAAGCGTGTCTGGAATTGGAAAATTTGGAAATTTGTAACTTACGCTAAGGAGAATACACACACACACACACACACACACACACACACACTCACACACACACATGCCCGAGAGAGGACTCGAACCTCCGACGGGGCGAGTCGCGCGAACCGTGACAAGACGCCTACACCGCACCGCTACCCCACGTCGCCTTCGGGAATTACACTCCTGGAAATTGAAATAAGAACACCGTGAATTCATTGTCCCAGGAAGGGGAAACTTTATTGACACATTCCTGGGGTCAGATACATCACATGATCACACTGACAGAACCACAGGCACATAGACACAGGCAACAGAGCATGCACAATGTCGGCATTAGTACAGTGTATATCCAAAATTCGCAGCACTGCAGGGTGCTATTCTCCCATGGAGACGATCGTAGAGATGCTGGATGTAGTCCTGTGGAACGGCTTGCCATGCTATTTCCACCTGGCGCCTCAGTTGGACCAGCGTTCGTGCTGGACGTGTAGACCGCGTGAGACGACGCATCATCCAGTCCCAAACATGCTCAATGGAGGACAGATCCGGAGATCTTGCTGGCCAGGGTAGTTGACTTACACCTTCTAGAGCACGTTGGGTGGCACGGGAAACATGCGGACGTGCATTGTCCTGTTGGAACAGCAAGTTCCCTTGCCGGTCTAGGAATGGTAGAACGATGGGTTCGATGACGGTTTGGATGTACCGTGCACTACTCAGTGTCCCCTCGACGATCACTAGAGGTGTACGGCCAGTGTAGGAGATCGCTCCCCACACCATGATGCCGGGTGTTGGCCCTGTGTGCCTCGGTCGTATGCAGTCCTGATTGTGGCGCTCACCTGCACGGCGCCAAACGCGCATACGACCATCATTGGCACCAAGGCAGAAGCGACTCTCATCGCTGAAGACGACACGTCTCCATTCGTCCCTCCATTCACGCCTGTCGCGACACCACTGGAGGCGGGCTGCACGATGTTGGGGCGTGAGCGGAAGACGGCCTAACGGTGTGCGGGACCGTAGCCCAGCTTCATGGAGACGGTTGCGAATGGTCCTTGCCGATATCCCAGTAGCAACAGTGTCCCTAATTTGCTGGGAAGTAGCGGTGCGGTCCTCTACGGCACTGCGTAGGATTCTACGGTCTTGGCGTGCATCCGTGCGTCGCTACGGTCCGGTCCCAGGTAGACGGGCACGTGCACCTCCCGCCGACCACTGACGACAACATCGATGTACTGTGGAGACCTCACGCCCCACGTGTTGAGCAATTCGGCGGTACGTCCACCCGGCCTCCCGCATGCCCACTATACGCCCTCGCTCAAAGTCCGTCAACTGCACATACGGTTCACGTCCATGCTGTCGCAGGCATGCTACCAGTGTTAAAGACTGCGATGGAGCTCCGTATGCCACGGCAAACTGCCTGACACTGACGGCGGCGGTGCACAAATGCTGCGCAGCTAGCGCCATTCGACGGCCAACACCGCGGTTCCTGGTGTGTCCGCTGTGCCGTGCGTGTGATCATTGCTTGTACAACCCTCTCGCAGTGTCCGGAGCAAGTATGGTGGGTCTGGCACACCGGTGCCAATGTGTTCCTTTTTCCATTTCCAGGAGTGTAGTTAAAGCTCTGGCGTAAGTGTAATTTGTGTAATGCCAAATATATTGAAGAGGTTAACGTTGCTGCAGATTAACAAATAAAATTCTTACCAATAAATAAAAATTAATATGTGAACGCATCTCGTATGTCAAGCTTTTTATTAAGAAGTCCAGAATCGGTGTACATGTTTTGAAGGAAATTTCAGCAGTGTTTAGAATAGCTATTGCGCACATGTTTTAAGCAATATGTCTTAGAATCAGGAGAATAGTAAACGAGATAGACATTTAGTGACAGAACTCATTCAAATGCTACTGTTTTATAAGCATTAAAGGTTTTACGCGATTCTGCAACTGCCTACAACGATGAGTTTCCACCCAAAATTATCTGTTTTCTTTCCTGGCGATTGCAGTAGAGCGTGTGGTTTACTTTCGCGTTTCTTCCTTATGCGTTCTATTTTGGTGACGCTGACGTTTAACTAAACTGCAGTCCTTTGATTGGGACAGGAAATATTAGCCAACAATCCTTTTTGTGTCGCCTCTAACACACGCTGCAATAACATTAGAGACGAACGAACGCTAGTTACTCCGCAAATACCTCCTCTTCTACATATTCTGCAAATTTTCTTGCAGTGCATGGCGGCGGGGCATTACTTCCGGATACCGACGTATATCAGAGAGTATAGAAAGTTAACTGAGTGACGCTGGCAACTAACATAAGAGACGTATATCACTGCACGCCGATCTACACCACTAGACAGGTAGTGCGAAACTGATTTTGGGTGCCCCTGTAAATCAGTGGCAGGGCTCTTCAGGGAAGGCCACTTGCCCCACCAAAAGCGCTGCTCGCTCTTGAATTTACAGACACACTATATGCGTCTCTCCTTGGAGCCATGTCAGTCCCTAGATGGAGTTTGCTTTCCGCCGCGACGATGACATCTACCAACAGGACAATGCAATACGTTACACAGCTCGCTTTGTAAGTGCGTGCACCAGGATCATCTTACCGTACTTTGGTGGTCACCAAGCTCCCCGGACTTACAACCAGTCAAAAATCTCCGAAAATCTCTGGCACCACTTCGATTGGGCTGTTCACGCAATGGATCCTCAGCTGAGAAACCTAGGGCAGGTGACAACGGCCACAGGAATCGGCATGGCACATCAATGACGTCCTTTCCAGAACTTCAGTGACTTCTTCCTGCACGTCTCGCAACGGTCGCGCTGCAACACGTGACTGCACATTGTGGAGAACTATCGTGTAAGTTATTTGTCGTGTTACCGTCTTATGATTGTCAATACATTCAGCACAAACTCTTGTGGAATAACTGGTAAAACTTCAGGATATTCTTTGCTACACATGACCAGTTAGGTAGAATACGTTTCACAGTCACTATTTACCTGTGTTTTATTATTGTTAATCCTTTTAACTTACTGATAAAATACAACATTTTCAACTACAACTAAGATTTTCTACATATAAATCCTGACCAATCCTAAATACTTGTGGAAGCGTTGCAGAGAGCAAAAAAACGTTATTATCACAATGTAGTAGCATTTCTAAACATACGTCATTATCAAACTTCCTGGCAGAGAAGTTTGGAAGGTAGGAGACGAGTTACTGGCAGAAGTAAATGTGTGAGAACGGGGCTTGTGTCGCGCCGGCACGGTAGCTCAGCGTGTTCGGTCAGAGGGTTAGCTGCCCTCTGCAATAAAAAAACTGAGTTCACCGATCAACAACGAACTAAAACGGGTGTCTTGTGACGCCCGACCCCAGCAGATGCAACGAACGAAAGCGAACAAAATTAGATTTATATATTTAAAAAATTAAGTTTGTAAGTGATCTATAAGTAGAGAACTTGTTGCTAGCGCACTCGAGCTGATGTAATTTCGATGTATTGCTCACGCGCTGCCTGCGATATGTAAGCTAGAAGAGAATCTGAGACCAAAGAGCAGAATTGACTGCAGTAGGAACTTGTATAGCAGTAGCAGTAAGTTGTTACTAGCGAGCAGTCGTGTCTGGTGTATCGTGTTGGCTGGGCCGGTCGTGTGCAGCGATGGCAGAGCCTGAGCGTTATAGGATAAGGTAAAAGCAGCCTCGCGCATATGTAGTATTGTTACATCAAGTCCCATGTAAATGTTTTTTAAAAAAATCTGTTAATAATAATCATTCTCATAAAAAGTAACTTTTGACATTTATCTCCATTTAAAGAATTCACTAATTTCTCCAATCCTTGGCAATCCCGATTATTGAAAAGAAAAGTCAGTTCTTTCCTTTTTTATAAGACAAATCTATCGGCCAGCATTGCACTTAGCTGCGCCAGGAAAATTTCTTATAGGAGCAGATATATACGCGTTATCCGGCGACCTAATTAAGGTAAGATTTTTCAGCTTATTCAGAATGATGTATCAGGGCCATGACGCAGCATTGCTGACGTCCAAAATTTACCAGGTTAAAGTGACTGTCAATTATTGAAGGGTTATAGGTTTGTCACATTGTATTATATTTTCACTGTTGGGTAGTTACGCTAAATGAGAGTACTAGTCATAATATTTTATTTACTGTGGGGAGGTTACAAGTTGGTAGAGCACTCACCCGCGAAAGGCAATGGTCCCGAGCTCGAGTCTCGGTCCGGCACACAGTTTTAATCTGCCAGGAAGTTTCACATCAGCGCACACTCCACTGCAGAGTGGAAATCTCATTCATGTTCCAACTACATCGTGTTCTTGCTCGCGCACAACATGTAGGATAATATTCAGCGTAAAACCGTATTTTTGTAAGATTTTCCTTCCTTCTTATACGTCTGTGTACAACGTCCATTTTTGACACAGCAGTTAATTCGTTTACTGTTGGCAAGAACGAACAATGCATATGTCTCGAAAAAAGAAAAAAACGCAAAATCGTCATCAATAACGTACTGGTACATGTTGGAAATAAAGATATGATCCTTCGTTTATAGCCATGTCCACGTCAGTTACGACAGTTAAATTATAGCAAGTAATGGGTACTGAAACAAATATATCGACTTTTTGTGCCTATATTGTACAAAACGTAATGTCCACTTGTGAAATATCGGTATTCCTGCATTGATATTTGAGATTAGTTTTTTAAACTAAAGGAAAACAACGAAGTGAGCACTCCAGTCCTTTAAGCTAATATAAAACGATTTTCTAACTAGAAACACATGTCTCAGTTGATCCATCACGTACCGGGGACATCAGCTGGTTAAGTAATGGTCAATGTCAATTAAATTCGCCAACAGGCATGTAACTGAGATGTTATTTTATTTCATTTTATTTTATTTTGACTACCAGTTTCCTCATTATACTATGCTATCTTCAGACCCCAAATGCATCTCTCAAAATAAACGCTATTGTCATACAGTGCCATACATTCCTGTACGTCGCGAATTCAAACCGCTTCACAAGTGCTTCACTCGACGCAACTGCTATCAAATCTTCGAATGAAGCACTTGTGAAGTCGGTTTGAATTAACGACATTCAGGAATATATGCAACTGTGTGGCAATATCTATAATTTTGAGAGATGCATATGGGACCTTAAGATGGCATCAAGAAATACTGAAATTGGTAGTCAAAACAGAGTAAAATAACATCTCAGTTACATGGCTCTTGGTGAATTTCATTGATAATGACAGAAGCACATTTTGTCATATACTGCAACACCTCTAAGACGGTTCAACTTTCATAAGTCCTCAAAGAATGAGATATCTTAGAGAATAACATTGAAATTTTAAATTAGGTAGTCTCTATGCAGTTTAATTTCCAAAAACCCCTTCCATTTAGTTCAGTTTTGGTTATTTACTTTACATAGGGTAAGGTGGAGTAAATCCGACAGGGTGGGTAAACCCGGCCGCCAAACCGGAGCGACCTCGCATTAGTGTTGCCATATAGATCATTCGAAATAACGAGGATGCCACCTTGACAGCCTTTCCGCATTTGTCATTTAGACACTTAAAAGACAACAAGTGTGTTTTCGATTGTTTCAATATAATTTTTTGCATATTCCATCACTAGATTCTCCTTACAAATAAAACCATCGCAAAACAAACGGTAAGTGATTTTATAGCGCATTTAGTTACTTATTCCGTGTATGTATCGTTTTTGTTGGAAATTTCGTGTAAATTGTTTCTATGTGTGTTAAATGAAAAATGGCATGGTGGGGTAAATCCGAGAGCTAAATGGTGGGGTAAATCTGACCGTATATTTTTTATCGTTTATGTGTATGGAATTATTTATTTATGGAAACAAAGTGAATTTGTTTATGTTTAGGAAAATGGTATGAAATTACAAACGAAAAATGACAAAACGCAATCAAAACGATATTCGTCGAGCAGTTGCTGCAATGCAAATGGGAATGTCATTAAGATCTGGCGCTCGCGATTTTAACATTCCGAGACCGACGTTACTGTGGCACCGCCGTGCAATGAAATCCACTTTTTTCAGTTAAAATTTACATTTATTTAACTTTCAGTACATATACATTTTGTTCATTTATGTAAAAAACAAAATTGCTTATAATTATTTCCCAAAAAAAAAAAACCTTCATTTAGAAATATTTCAGTTCAAAATCAGCCAAACAAATAGGGGGTCGGATTTAGCCCACCATTTTTGCAAATGGCAAAAATGGACGTTTTTTAAAATACGGATATCTCAAACTACTGATGGTATAACAAAAATATTTGGCCAACAGTTGCTCCTTTATGTTACCTATAATTTAACGTATGTAACCTTAAGATCCAACCTCGGATGATCTTTTTTTAGCCACAAGAAACTACTAGGTCGGAGGTATCCTACTTACCCTATATATGTCACTCATACGCCGATTTTACCGATGTTTCGCGACAATTTTAGTGAAAATTTTCGAAATATTTTAGACCATAAGAAACCTAATGTATACAGTCACAGGCCGTATCTCATGATCAATGGCCGCAGCTTGCGTAAGTGTTCTTGTTGTTGTTGTTGTTGCTGTTGTCTTCAGTCCTGAGACTGGTTTGATGCAGCTCTCCACGTTACTCTATCTTGTGCAAGCTTCTTCATCTCCCAGTACCTACTGCAACCTACATCCTTCTGAATCTGCTTAATGTATTCATCTCTAGGTCTCCATATACGATTTTCACCCTCCACGCTGCCCTCAAATACTAAATTAGTGATCCCTCGATGTCTCAGAACATGTCCTACCAACCGATCCCTTTTTCTAGTCAAGTTGTGCCACAAGCTCCTCTTCTTCCCAATTTTATTCAGTACCTCGTCATTAGTTATGTGATGTACCAATCTAATCGTCGGCATTCCTCCGTAGCACCACATTTCGAAAGCTTCAATTCCCTTCTTGTCCAAACTATTTATCGTCCATGTTTCACTTCCATACATGGCTACACTCTACACCAATACTTTCAGAAACGGCTTCCTGACACTTAAATCTATACTCGATGTTAATAAATTTTTCTTCAGAAACGCTTTCCTTGCCAGTTCCAGTCTACATTTTATATCGTCCCTACTTCGACCATCATCAGTTAATTTGCACCTCAAATAGCAAAACTGCTTTACTACTTTAAGTGTCTCACTTCCTAATCTGATTTCCTCAGCATCACCCGACTTATTTCTACTACATTCCATTATCCTCGTTTTCAAAAGTGGTTCAAATGGCTCTGAGCACTATGGGACTTAACTTCTGAGGTCATCTGTCCCCTAGTACTTAGAACTACTTAAACCTAACTCACCAAAGGACATCACACACATCCACGTCCGAGGCAGGATTCGAACCAGCGACCGTAGCGGTCGCGCGTTTCCAGACTGTAGCGCCTAGAACCGCTTGGCCAACCCGGCCGGCTATCCTCGTTTTGCTTCTGTTGATTGTCATCTTATATCCTCCTTTGAAGACACTGTTTATTCCGTTCAACTGCTCTTCCAAGTCCTTTGCTGTCTCTGGCAGGATTACAATTCCGCAAGTATGCAAGCCAAATACAATGCGATATATAGTAGTACTAAGAGCATTTAGGATCTCTGTTAGTTTGCTTTGCAGAAGATGGTGACGCATTATATTTTGAAGACACGTTTTCGGCCACGCCCCGACGTCATCATGCATCGGAGCCTGGTGCATCTCGCGCCGATGCGCTTGTGGCGTCGCAGGCGCCGTGCTCCGATTCTGGCTTCGCGCGACGCTGGTGACAGCACGGTGAGTTGGGAGCTCATGAATAATGCATCGGATCCGTCGCCAATAGCGCCATTGTCCTGTGGGGTTGTGCGCGTAATAAGGTCATTAGGCGCGCAGACGGCGCCCGGCTCCGCGGAGCTACGGAGCGGCGGCGCATGCGCGCGCGGCGGCGGCCGTTTCTGATTTATCGCTCGTCACCGGACGCTGTAATTGCCGCGCCGGCTGAATAGGCTGCCCGCGCGACACGCCGGGAAACGCGCGGAATTTGTGCCATGCCGTAATCGCGGCTGGCCCCGCCCACCTCCCCCCTCCCTCCCCCGCCGGTCGCCAGCACCAGCTGCAAACCTCCACTGCTTCTGACCGGCCACACAGCTGTCGTTGCCACCACAAACTGTGGAATACACTGACGAGACAAAAGTCACGGGATAGCGATGTGCACATGTACACACAGCGGTAGTATCGTTTACGCAAAATACCGGGGTGAGTCAAATGAAAACCTTAAATATTTTTTAAAACATTTATTGTGCAGAAATGGTACAAAGCTGTATCAGATTTCAACATACTCTCCACCACGCGCAATGCAAGTCCTCCAGCGCATACAAAGTGCATAAATTCCTTCAGAAAAACTTCTTTTGGTAGTCCATGCAACCACTCATGCACTGCTTGGCGCACCTCTTCATCGGAACGGAACCACTATCCTCTCTTTGCGTCTTTGAGTGGTCCAAACATATGGAAATCACATGGGTCAAGATCTGGTGAGTATGCTGGATGAGGAAGACACTCAAAATCGAGGTCTGTGATTGTTGCACCTGTTGTACAGCCAGTATGGTGCCTTGCATTGTCATGTTGCAAAAGGACACCTGCTGACAGCAATCCACGTTCTTTTTTATTTGACTTCAGGCCGCAGATAATTTTTTAGGATATCTGTGTATGATGCACTGGTGACAGTGGTCCCTCTAGGCATGTAATGCTCCAAAATGGCACCTCTTTCGTCCCAAAAGAGAGTCAGCAAAACCTTCCCTACTGATGGTTCTGTTAGAAACTTCTTTGGTTTTGATTCTGAGGAATGGCGCCATTCCTTGCTCGATCTCTTTGTTTCCGGTCGGTGGAAGTGAACCCAGATTTCGTCCACAGTAACGATTCATGCAAGGAAGCCATTACCTTCTCGTTCAAAGCGCCGAAGAAGTTCTTCACAAGCATCAACACGTCGTTCTCTCATTTCAGGAGGCAGCAGCCGTGGTACCCATCTTGAAGACACTTTGTAAAACTGGAGCACATCATGCACAATGTGGCGTGTTGACCCATGACTAAACTGTAAACTTGCAGCAATGTCATTCAGTGTCATTCGGCGGTTTTCCTTCACTATGGCTTCAAGTGCTGCAACCTTCTGTGGAGTCACAACTCTTTGTGCCTGACCTGGACGAGGAGCATCTTCCCCCTGAAGTCACACCACTTGCGAACATCCTACTCGATTTATAGACTTGCTGCTGTGACAAACATGCATCACCGTACTGACCCTCCATTCGTCGATGAATTTCAATAGGTTTCACACCTTCTCTACGCCAAAACCGAATAACAGAAATCTGTTCTTCCCTGGTGAAAGTCGCAATTGGGGGTACCTTCTTTATACTGATACTACGACGGTATGTGTGCATCTGCACTATGCTGCCACCTATAGGCCATTCTGCACGCGTGTTTGTAGCAACCTTACAGGATAACGGCGCGAAATTTTGATTTGCAATTACAAATTTAAGGTTTTCATTTTACTCACCCTCGTATAAAAGGACAGTTTGTTGGAGGAAACTTCATTTGTATTATTGTAAATAATGTGAATTGCTATTGACGTGATTATGGCCCCACGACGGGAATTAACTGACTATGGACGCGAAATGGTAGTTGCAACTAAACGCATGGCACATTCCATTTCGGTGATCTTTAAGGAATAAAATATTGCGAGATCCAGAGTTATCCGAAGAGTTCCAAATTTCAGATGACAAACTACACTCAACGACAGAGAGCAGCGGCGTTTCCGTATAGTAGTGAGTACCAACACACAAAGAACACTGTGTTAAATACGATGGTTGGAGCTTAAATAGTGGCAACTATTTATTCACAACAAACACTAAAGATTTACATGTGTGCTGCTGTTTCTGTCCTTCAAACTAGTCACCAGCGTTTTGTAGAACCTGTTCCGAGCGATGTGGAAGGCGTAGTATAACGTTAGCAGAGCCTGTTTTGTTGGTGGTGTGAATGGAGCGGTCTAATGGTGATTCTCGTGTACGATTTTGGTGGTGTTATCCTAACGCATTACGTTCCTCCACGGCACACCGTCAACACACAGTATACGGTTCGTTTTTGGAGCATCACCTGCGACCAGCATTGCTAAAGAAGCGGCGACACTTTCTGCACAACCCACCCATAATTCCGAATTACAATGGGCGGCGCATACAGCGCAAGTTGTGGCTGCTCTGTTCGGTCGATGGGACTGGGAAGTACTGTACCATCCTCCATACTCCCCGGACTTAAGTCCTTGTGGCTTTGATTCCGAAGGTGAATGAACCGCTTCTTGGTATTCGCTTCAGAACTGTTCCAGAGATTCGACAGGCAGTAGACCGCTCCATTCGGACCATCAACAAAACAGACTCTACTAACGCTGGTGACTAGTTTCCAGGACAGTGACAGGTGAACACATGTAACTCTTCTGTATCGGTTGTGAATAAATAGTTTCCACTATTGAAGTTCGTTTCCAACCGTCGTAAACGGAGAATTCAATGTGGGGCATACGACGAACGAAATTTGGAAATTTGTGGTATGGTCTTATGGGACCAAACTGCTCACGTCAGCGGTTCCTAAGCTTACACAATACACAATCTGACTTCAACTAACTTACGCTAAGGACAACTCATACACGCATGCCCGAGGGAGGACCCGACCTCCAACGGGGGGGATCCCCGCAAACCGTGAAACGACGCGCCTACCCCACACGGATTACAACGAACGCATCCGTCAGGACGATACGGCGAAATATGACGTCAATGGGCAGCAGGCGACTCACGGCAATGCCTTTACTAAGAGCACGAAATTGCCTGCAGTGCCTCCCCTGCATTAGTGAAAGTATTGGTTGAACCCTGGATGAGTGTAAAACCATGGCCTGGTCAGCTGAGTCCTGATTTCAGTTGCTAATAGCTGATCGTACACTTCGAGTGTGGTAGAGTCCTCACGAAGCCTTGGACACACGTTGTCTATAAGGCACTGTGAAAGCTGGTACTGGCTCCATAGTGACCTGAGTTGTATTTACATCCTCTGGTCCAGGTGAACCGATCACATTGGAAATTGTTACATTCGGCTACAGGGAGACCATCTGCAGCTGTTCGTGGATTTCATGTTGCCAAGCAACGATGTCACGTCGCCGGGCCACAGTTGCTCACGATTGGTTTGTAGATCATTCTGGACAACTTGAGCGAATGATTGGGCCACCCAGATTACCCGAAATCACACCCATCTACCATTTACGGGACATAATTGAGATGTCATCTCGTGCACAACATCCTGCACTGGCAACACCTTCGCAATTATGTGCGGCTGTAGAGGCATGTTGCCTCAGTATTTCTGCACAGGACTTCCAGCGACATGTTGAGTCCATTCCACGTCCAGTTGCTGCACCATGCCGACCGCAAGGAGGTCCGACAAGATATTAGGAGGTATCCCATGACTTTTGTCGCCTCAGTATAAGCACGTCTGTGCTCTCTCTGAGGAACATATTCTCGATATAATTTAGGACTGGAACAGCTGTGACAATAATAAGCAAAAATGCACTTGTTTCATTCTATAATCTTACTTCTATTTTGTCAAATGGCTACAAGTACCGGTTTTGGCACCAAGTACTGCCATCAAACCATCCCATTCCACACAGTGATCAACCTCGCTTATCCTAGCTGGTGCGTCACTTTGAGTATATGAACATCTATTTCGGTAATTAAGTTCGACGGCTTTGGCCTGATCGTGGTGCTTGGTATCAATGACGAAATAAAGATGCGGCTACAGACTAAAATGTATAATCTAGAATTAGATTTTCACTCTGCAGCGGAGTGTGCGCTGAAATGAAACTTCCTGGTAGATTAAAACTGTGTACCGGTCCTGAGTCGTGCTTCGGTAGCTCAATTGCTAGAGCACTTACCCGCGAAAGACAAAGGTCCCGAGTTCGATGTTGGTCCTGCACACAGTTTTAATCTGCCAGGAAGTTTCATATCAGCGCACACTCCGCTGCAGAGTGAAAATCTCATTCTATATTATACATTTTAGTCTGTAGCCGCATCTTTATTTCGTCATTGATACCAAGCACCACGATCAGGCCAAAGCCGTCGAACTTAATTACCGAAATAGATGTTCTTATACTCAAAGTGACGCACCAGCTAGGATAAGCGAGGTTGATCACTGTGTGGAATGGGATGGTTTGATGGCAGTAGTTGGTGCCAAAACCGGTATTTGTAGCCATTTGACAAAATAGAAGTAAGATTATAGAATGAAACAAGTACATTTTTGCTGAAATTCAGTTTTACTAGTAATTTTGGTAAAATAATCTGTTACGCATTTACGTGTGAACGTTAATCACTTACACACAACTGACCGGATGGCAATATCTTTAAGATTTTGAAATATCTTATGCTACTGTACAAATAACACCATTTAAAGCAAGTAGTACTACTGAATTTTGAGTAAACTGTTATAAATAAACAAAATTACGAAGAGTATTCGGCTTCAGAAAACGAAGGTTCTAGGTTCGAGTCCCCGTTCAGCATGCAGTTTTTATCTGCCAGGAAGATTCAAATCAGGGCACACTCCGCTGCAGAGTGAAGATTTCCTTCGGCTTTTTTGGTTGGTTGACTAACATTCTGTCTCGTTTGCTTAGGTACATGCGACATTACACATTAACTGTAATTACAATAAGCTGTAATTGAAACATTACGATGAGTTAGTGTTATTTGGCTGTGTATATACACTTGGTGTGGTGACACCTCTTAGAAATAACAGTCGTGCTAACCGTTGCGAAAAGCAGATGATTAATGAACCACGAGCGTCGATTCGATGAGTCTCCTTCTCGTTAATCAGAACACGCACTCACGTTTCTTGTGATAATGATTACTCGAACAGGTCGATATTGTCTGCGGGAACCACGCCTCACTGAGAAAAATGTTACTAATGGAGCTGAGAACGACATTCACTTACCCGGTTATGTCAGGTAGTGATGAAGTTACTGTTTGTAATTCAGATGTGGCGCTAAGCAAGTGGTACGGCAATAGCTTAGGATACAAGAGCACACTGTCACTTTAAATCTGTCCGTAGCTCCCAGTAGTTTCGCGGAATCGAAATCAACAATACCAACCAACATTATAAAATCACAGAAGTGTAGTCTGTGAAGTCAGATAAGGTGTACAATACGTGTCGTCGGTTCCCAAGGACAATCGCGTCCACTCGGCACTTGTTGTTTAAAGTTATTAACTGGACTCTGGGAGTGCTCTTCAGGAGACGTAAGCAGACCTCTTGATGAATGAAGGCTCTCTGCAGCCGGCGGTCATTTGGCAGTCCCCTCAGAAGAAGAGGGAGTAAGTGCCCGGCACGGGACATCTGGGACTCCGACAGAAAGGGGTCTCCCACGGCCTTTAGTCCCACCAGATTGTCGAGTTCTCAGCAGGCTCAATGAGATCTCATTACAGAGAGGGAACTAAGGAGAAGAGTATTCGTCATGGCAGATGAGAGAACGAAGTAGTTAATGTAGTGTTACTTAACTACATGAACATTCTATAACTTCGCTTATAAACAGTAACAATGCCCGCATGCTAACACGAACAGAAAAATCGCTACAACTAAATGTTAATAGTCATTAAACACTTAATTCCGATGGAAATGTATATCATAAAGATTGGTTCAACGCCGGTGGTAGGGGTGTCTTTATAGGGACAAAATATAGGGTAATATTTTGAGGCATAAATACAGCTTCCGAAAGCAAAATAATTTTTTAATGTGCTAAATATGGAGCAAACATGGAAAACGGATGCTTTTATGGACACCCCCCCCCCTGCCCCTGAAGCAGCATTAGTGGAACATTTGACGAGAAACTTGGAGAAAAGTTTGTGTAAATATCCTTGTCATGTTACAGTATTAGGTGTAGATTTAATCTGACCAGTAACAGTCTGGGAGCATAGAGCGATGCGGTTAACAGAGACAGGAAATCATGTGAAAGTGTTCTAAATGCCTCATCCGAAAATTATCTTGTGATGCCAGTCAGAAAACTGTCTTGAGAAGATAAAACAGCGGATCTGGTCTTCAACAGGCAAGAAATTTTCGGCTTAGCATACAACACGGAATACGCAGTATTGTACAAAACGCATTAGATAGATATAGGCCACCGAAGTTGCGCGATATGGGAAAGAACCGTCGCGCTTCGACAGTCTTGATCTAAAGCTGCTATGAAAGCAAACCGTAGCTACAGCCTCACAGACAAACTAAAACTGAATGACATTGAAATTAACGTAAGCAGAGTTTTGCGGGAAGCATTCAACCAATTCGATTCTTGTGGTGGCTAGCTGCGCTGTAGATGTTATCTTTGCCGCAAGCAGCAACTCTGCAGTCGTCCGTGCGTAGTAAACTCGGCTGCCTTTTACCGGATTCTGCAGTTCAGATATTTTCAGTGGACAGTTCTACAACATTTTACAAAAATACATATAACAACACTTTTCCAACAAGTAATTACACCATCGTTTCTTTTAATAATAGCAACTTTCGATAATAAGACGAGGTGACACCTACAAGCAATGCAGATTTAACACAATATAAATTTTGTCGCATTACATCGTCTGAAGTATTCTTATTGATATGATGCGACACGACATGACTTCCTATCTTTGTATATCTCCTTATGTCTTAATACGTTCAATAAAGTTTCTCGATTATGTGATGGATTTATTATATCTATAATTCGTACTAGCTCATGCTCCCTCTAATAACAAGATACAGCGGAAATTACCCCCTCACGAGACTTGCCACTTTATCTTGTATTTTCTTCTCATTAGTGGTATCCACTTCACATTTCATCATTTCATTGGAGGACCTCATGTCAACGTACCTGGTTCTCCCACATGCGACAATTCATTTATCTACAATACAATACTTAACATGTTCGTTCTGAGGAAGTCGTTCCTCAAATTTGAGGCCAATTTTTTTACTAGTACACGTAATTCAGCGTGAAATTCCGTCGTCGCCTATCCTAGTCTGCTCCTTCATTCGTCACTTTCCTTCCAGAATAGCAAGATACCCTCACTTCGTCTACTTCATTGTCCCAAATTTTTATTTTACCTTTATCACTAAACTCATTTCTGATTCACCTCATTACTTTCTTATTCTTTGGTTTATCCTTCATGCGCCATCTGCACACTTTACCTGTTTATCCCGCTTGACAGGTCAGACAATTCTCCCTCATTTTCGCAGAGTGTCTTCAGCGAATTTTTGTGCATAGTTTCTTCGATGTCCTTCATTAGTTTTTCGATGAAAGTTTGAACGATAATGGAGAAATGTTGTACCATTATCCTGTGACTTATTTAGTTAGCGCTTTTCTCTTCTACTGTCATTGTTCCATTTTGTTTCTTGCACCTAAATATATTACTCGTCTTTCACTGTAACTTAGACCTCTTTTTTTTTTCAAACATCATCCACTATTCTACTTTGCCGATTGCTTTTGATAGATAAACGAATCGTATGATGGTGTCTTGATTTTTTTAAAGTCTTGCCTCAGTTTTCAAGTCTAATTCCAGAACACCCTCCCCTATGCCTCCACCTCCCCTATACTCACACTGATCGCCTTCTACGATTTAATCAGTTTTTTTCCGTTCTTCTGTAGATTATTATTGCCAGCAACATGGAAGCATGAGCTGATGAGATGACAGTGCGATAGTTCTCTCATTTATTTTCGGGACTTCGTAATCGTATACCTAATGTGTCATAGCTCTACACATTAACCTGAATGATAATTTGTCACTTCCCCATATTTTAGGACTACCGAAGGGCTGAATGTTATCAATAATTCCTACGGTGTTACTGTGCTAGTTCGTTCGTTCGATGTCGCTGACAAATAGCTTAGGAGGTTGTTTCAAGATAACTCAGCATCTAGTTTATTTGCAACATTCTACATATTAAATCATCGATGGTGTCGCCGATACCGTTTGCTCCCAACTTTTTTTTCTGTAGCGCCTACCTGACGTGGGTAGCCAATTAGTGCACGAGACTAAATTACACTGCTTGGTTTAGCTAGCATGAAAGCAAGCAATGAATCTCTTAGAGCTACACCAGCTGTGGGAACCAGATGGGCAGAAGTGCTAGAAATAGCGGCACTTGGCTCCCGTCGACAGGAAGTGCTGAGCGGAGCAGCAACGTAAGACTCGTATGAGAAGCAGCTGGGAGCATCTGCTGCCTGTTGGCTTGGGATAGCCGCCAATGGCCCCTCTGCCTGCCAAAGCAACGTCAGAAGAGGCACGGTCCATGTCGTGACGCGACCGCAGCCCACTTACGAACAGCTGAATGGCTCACTCGGGCAGTCGCAGAGTTCTTTACCGTGTGGCGGTGTCATCTACACCACTTACCGTCTGTATCTCACTGACCATAATTTACTACCATTAGGGAGCATTACTGTTCAGCTTAGAAAACTTTTGCGTGATGGAGAAAGGCATACAGCCTACGTACCATGCTATAAAACAGTTAATTCATGAAGACTTGCATTCTTATGGCTTTTATTACAAACTTGTGTGTATACATTTGAGGTGACGGATGTCCTAAGATCTCTTAGTATCTCGTAAACAAGGTGTAAAATGGCATCGCGCTGGCGAAACTGTCATTTGCACTCCGATGATTCATGTAAAAATGTTTCCGACGTGATTGGAGCTGAAGGACGAAAAGTAATAGACTTTTAATGTGGAATGGTGGTGGGAGGAAGATGCACGGGGCATTTCATTTCGTAAATCCTCAGGAAATTCAGTATTCCGAGATCCATAGTGTCAAGAGTGTGCCAAGAGATCAAATTTCAGGCATCACCTCTCACCACGGACAACGCAGTGGCCAACGGTCTTCACTTAACGAACGAGAGCAGGGAAGTTTGCCTAGAGTTAACAGTGCTAACAAACATTTTGGGACGTGAGACAAACGTATCCGTCAGGATTTTCTTAATGGGCTACGGCAGTAGGCGACCAATGCGAGTGCCTTTGCTAACAGCACTACATCGCCTGCAGCGCCTCTCAGGAGTTCGTGACCATATCGGCTGGATCCTAGACGGCTGGAAAACCATGCTCTGGGCAGACGAGTCCTGATTTCGGTTGGTAAGAGCTGACGGTAGGGTTCGAGAGAGGCATAGACCCCACGAAGCCATGGATCCACGTTGTCAACAACGCAGTCTGAAAGCTGGTGGTGGCTGGATAATGGTGTGGGCCTTGTATATATGGAAAACACTGGATCCTCTGGTCCTACTGAACCGATCATTGATTGAAAATGACCGTTTACAGCCATTCATGGACGTCATGTTCCCAAACAGATAGAATTTTTGTGGTTGGAATTCCGCCACGTCACGAGACCACAACTGTTCGCGATTGCTTTGAAGAACATTCTGGACAATTCTAGCGAATGATTTGGCCGTCCAGATCACCCGAAATGTATCCCACGGAACATTTACTAAACATAATCGAGAAGTCAGTTCGTGCACAAAATTCTGCACTGGCAATACTGTTGCAATTATGGACGACTATAGAGGCAGCATGGCTCAGTATTTCTACAGTGGATTTCCAACGACCTGTTGAGTCCCTCCCACTTCCAGCTGTTTCACTACAACGGGAAAAAAGAGGTCCGACATGGTATCAGCAGCTATACCATGATTTGTCACTGCAGTGTATGCGGTCCTACGATTTGCTCTGTATCACACAGCCCCGTGATTAGTCACCCCCAACAGTTGTAAACCATCTATTAAGGTGACAGAAATGTGGATGTGACACCAACCTCATACGGTATGCATACATTACAAATACTTACATTCAGCTTCTGCATTCGGGAGGACACGGTTCAATCCCGTCTCCAGCCATCCTGATTTAGGTTTTCCGTTATTTCCCTAAATCGCTTCAGGCAAATGCCGGGATGGTTCCTTTGAAAGGGCACGGCCGATTTCCTTCCCAATCCTTCCCTAAACCGAGCATGAGCACCGTCTCTAATGACCTCGTTGTCGACGGGACGTTAAACACTAACCACCACCACCACCACCACCACCACCAGCAACTTCTGCAGTGAGGTTGTTACGCCGTTACCACCCAAAAATAAAAGAGAGAATGGTAAAGGCGGATTTTTATCTGTACTTAATTTTTGTGCTCACTTGCATGTACACAAAGACAGAAATTGAAGTTTAATAGTCCATAGGATAACTGAGCACAAAACCAAGTGCCTAATCATGTACTTTAACCAAAGAAAATTGAATGAAACTGTGTGTAATATGTTTCCCAAAATACCACCATACTGTTGGCTGCTAATGTGTTATTGCTGAACGAAATTGAAACACGCGTGCTACAAAACACATTTACATCAAGCTCACAACCACGAAAACTTCTTTAATAACGATAAAATAAGCCCTCTACCGTGTGCAACTTTTATTTATACCTAATGCAAAGTAATTTCTTAACATACTGTATTTTCAGCAGTCAGTATTTTCATTGCTTTTCCAATTTAACAGTGAAACCACACTTCATGGTTATTTACATTCATTGGCGCTTACCTAACTATTGCTGCTTGTAAAGTAGGTCTTTTTAAATTCTGTCAGTAAACGCTCTAAATCCAGAAAATAAAGTCGGCAAGCTCAATATGAAAAGCAAACACAATGAAGTATATTTATCAAATCAGAAGGAAAAATAAACAAAAAATATCAGTTGTATTTGCTACCACGATGTATCTTTAAATTGGATATTGGAAAATGGTACACTGCAAAACTTATATCCTCAATTACTTTCAGGCATTAAGTCAGTTAATTGTTTATTTTTTTGACAAAACATTGTTCATTAGGACAATATATAACATTCAGGAAAAACGAGTGAAATTATCAACATTGCGTACAAATACACGGCACTACAAGTACACAATACTCGGAAGTCAGTAGAAACAGATTTATGACTCCGACGAGGTATTAACAACTTGTGGTAATGACAAGTTTGAATTACAGGTGAAGTTACACAAAATTAACCTTCTAAAATCTCAATTGTTGGTATGAACTTTCTGTACGTGAATCTACCTATGATATTTTGTCTTACAATATATGACGCCACTGGTATAATGGTGGAGGTATCTAATCCTAGAATAGTTCAGTGTTAAGAACATTATAAAATGTTAGTATAAACGACAGAATGCAGAACTGACGCTGTGCAGAAAATGATTATACGATATTTCTAATGCATGTAGCTACAAGTATGCAAAAATATAAACGTATTTGTTTGCAGTGGAACATTGTGTTATACCAAATACTGGCAAATACTTCTGCCCGTGAACATTGCTGCTCTGATGTACCCGAAAAATGTTTTCCCCACAGGATATCATCCGTGATGCAGGTTACATGTAATCGTCTGACATATTATTCATTCATTATTTAGGCATTCCTGATAGTAGAAATTACGTGTTAGTGAATAAGACTGATCACTGGGCCTGGGATACGTTTATTTTGAGTAGGTTTTTGACTGTTTGAACAACATCGTTACTGACACCTCGAGAAACAAAGCAATGTTTGAACGTACACGGTAGCACAGTTATACTTCAAAGCTATGTCTTTCATTAGACTTCACTGGGATGTGTAAATTTCATAATTTGAAAAGAAGTCAGGTTCAGAGATTCATTATCACGTAAGTTACTCTTAACGGTCCCAGGCCAATTTTTCTGGTCCTTAAACTGAGAAAATAATAGGGAATATGTCTTCGTTCCCGTTAGGGCAGCGTTGAACACGAACTGAATATTCTTATAGAATAAGATTGCATGCAGCCTTGAAATTCAATTACACGGAAGCAAGATAATATGTAAATTATCAATTTCAGAAACAACAAACTACTACGATGGATGTAGCTCACACTGTTACAGATTTTGCTTTACAACTTACAATATATTTTAAAAAATACGGAATGAAAAATTCTTATAATAATTAAATATTTTTAGGGAATTACATAAAAAATAATAAACCTAACAGTCCTGAATTGTTATGTCAAGTAATACCTATACAGAATCAATGATTCTGAAACATATAAATAGTACTAAGATAAACTTGTTTAGCTATGTACTCTTCCCAGTTTACTTACTTTAACGTTACAACAGTAATGTGTATATCAGTGATCTCCCTATACTAACGTGATGTAGATCTCCGATCTTAGAACATGGTATTTCGGTGTGCTGCAGATTCTTATCTGTTGGACAAAAATACTTCCACAGGTATGTACGTTATAAATAACTCTTTACTCATTTTTGACTTTGAGCTTTACATCAACACGGGATGTAACAGGCTGATGTGGGAGGAGAATCCAAAAGTATTTTCATTTTGTGTACTCGTGAGGTTTCGTGGCAGTCAAGCCGTAATTAGATAAAAAACAAAATACGAGCGTCTTTCGCCGACACGTTCAGACATCTGGAGTTCGACAATTAGACAGTATAGGGAATCTCTGTCGTGATGTTGAATAGTTACATTCGCCGAAGATGTAATTAGTGACCTTGTCAGCAATATCATCGACTCAATTTTAGGTGAGTATTGATCTCTTCGGCTTTTGCGGCCAATAACGTTCTCACTTTGTTTTCTTACTTATTTAAGCATACGTAATCGACATCTACATTTACGTGATTACTCTGCTGTGCCTGACAGAGGGTTCAATGAACCACCTTCAAGCTGTCTCTCTACCATTCCTCTCTCGAACGGCACGCGGGAGAAACGAGCACAAGCAGCGAAAAACGCCTTTGTTTTAATGATAGCCACTCCAAATCACGTATGTCTTTGGCACTATTTACCGTATTTCGCGATGATACAAAACGAACCGTCCTTCGTTGAACTTGTTCGATGTCATTCGTCAGTCCCACCTGATGCGGATCCCACACTGCACAGCAATACTCAAGTATAGGGCGGCCAAGCATGGTGTAAACAATCTCTTTAGTTGGTCTGTTGCACCTTCTAAGTGTTCTGCCAATGAATCGCAGTCTTTCGTTTGCCCTACCCACAACATTATCCATGAGAGCGTTCCAATGTAGGTTATTTGTAATTGTAATCCCTATGTATTTAGTTGAATTTACTGCCTTAATACTTGTGTGACGTATTGCGTAATCGAAATTGAGCGAATTTCTTTTAGTAACCATGTGAATAACTTCACACTTTTCTTTAGTCAAGGTTAATTGTCGCGATTCGCACCATACTGATACCTTATCTAAATCATTTTGTAATTCATTTTGGTCATCTGATGATTTTACAAGACAGTAAATGACAGCATCACCTGCTAACAATGTAATACCGCTACTCAGATTGTCTCCTTTGTCGGCAATATAGATCAGGACCAATAGAGCGCCTGTAACACTTCCTTGGGGAACGCCGGACATCTGTTTTACCCGATGACTTTCTGTCTATGTTCTGAGGCATCAAGGGATCACCAGTTTAGTATTGGATGGCAGCGTGGAGGGTAAAAACCGTAGAGGGAGACCAAGAGATGACTACACTAAGCAGATTCAGAAGGATGTAGGTTGCAGTAGGTACTGGGAGATGAAGAAGCTTGCACAGTATAGAGTAGCATGGAGAGCTGCATCAAACCAGTCTCAGGACTGAAGACAATAACAACAACAACTACTACTACTTCTACAACTACTACTACTACTACTACTACTACTACTACTACTACTACAAACTGCGACCTTTCTGACAGGAAATCGAGAATCCAGTCGCACAGTTGAGGCGACATTCCATAGCCACGCAGTTTGGTTAGAAAACGCTTGTGAGGAACGGTGTCTAAAGCATTCTGGAAATCTTAAAATACGGAATCAATTAGACATCCCCTGTCGACAGCACTCATTACTCACGAGTATAAAGAGGTAGTTGTATATCATAAGAACGATGTTTTCAATAAAAATGGTTCAAATGGCTCTGATCACTATGGGACAAAACTTCTAAGATTATCAGTCCTGTAGAACCTAGAACTACTTAAACCTAACTTAACCTAAGGACATCACACACATCCTTGACCCAGGCAGGACTCGAACCTGCGACAGTAGCGGTCGCGCGGTTCCTAACTGTAGCGCCTAGAACAGCTCGCCATCCCGGCCGGCCAATGTTTTCAGAATCAGTGCTGACTATGTGACAATAAATCGTTTTCTTCGAGGTAATTCATAATATTCGAATACAATAATTGTTGCAAGACCCTACTGCAAATCCACGTTACTGATACGGACCTGTAATTCAGCGGATTACTCCTATTTGCCTTTTTGGGTATTGGTGTGACTTGAGCAATTTTCCAGTCTTTAGGTACGGAACTTTTAGTGAGTGAGCGGTTGTATATAACTTTTAAATGTGGAGGTAATGTATCAGCATACTCTGAAAGGCACCTGACTGGTATACAATCTGGACCGGAGGACTTGCCTTTATTAAGGGATTTAAGCTGCTTTGCTTCACTGAGATTATCTACTACTACTTCCAGAATGAGATTTACACTCTGCAGCGGAGTGTGCGCTGATATGAAACTTCCTGGCAGATTAGAACTGTGTGCCAGACCGAGACTCGAATTCGAGACCTTTGCCTTTCGCGGGCAAGTGCTCTACCAATTGAGCTACCAATTGAGCCAAACTTTGCGAATCTTGTGGATTTTGCGTTCTTTTAAAGTAGGCATGCTTTTTTCGTTGCTTCTGCAACCAAGATCTGACGCGTTTTGTGTTCCATGAGGGATCAGTACCATCACTTATTAATTTATGTGGTATATATCTCTCAATTGCTGAAGATACTACCTCTTTTTGGAATCATTCCACCTCTTTTCTACGCTTATGTGCTCAGATCGGAAGGAGTGGAGACTTCCTCTTAAAAAGGCGTTAAGAGCCCTTTATCCAGCCTTTTTAGATAGATATACTTTTCTTTTCTTTTCTTTTTGATGGCTGTAGGTGTGACGGTATTCAGCCCAGCAGCAACTGCATTGTTTTCGATAATCCCTGTATTCACAATGATACTTCCTACTTGCTAAGAGGTCAAGTATGCCTTCGCAATCATTTACGCTTCGAGTGGCCTCATGAACTAATAGCTGAAAATAATTATCTGAGTAAACATTTAGTACGATTTCGGACGACGTTTTATTCCTGGTGCCGGCTTTAAACGCATAATTTTTCCAGAATGTCGAGGGTAGATTGAAGTCACCACCGACTACAAATGTATGAGTGGTGTACCTATTTGAAATGAGACTCAAGTTTTCCTTGAACTGTTCAGCAAGTATAGCTTCTGAGTCGGGGGTCGGCAATTCGATCAAATTAATCGTTTAGTCCGATTGTCAAGTATAACCTCTACCAATACTATTTCACAGAAACTATCAATTTCACTACAAGGTATACTACTTCTGGCAGCAATAAATACTCCACCACCAACTGTGTTTAATCTACCCTTTCTGAACACTGTTAGGTCGTTTCAAAAAAAATTCGATAGAACTCATTTGCGACTTTCCAGATTTCTGTACCTATAACTATTTGAGCTTTGGTGTTTTCTATCAGGGCTTGGAGCTCTCTTTCTTTCCCAACACAGCTACAACAACTTACAACTACAATACCGATCGCCTCTTCAGCTATCTTACTCTGTTTTACCTGCCCCCTTTTAGACGGCCGCCGTTTCTGTGTTTTCCTGAGACCCTCTAACCCAAAAAACCGCCCTGCCCCTTCCACACAGCCCCCGCTACCCGTGTAGCCGCTTCCTGTGTGTGGTGGACTCATGACCTGTCAAGTGGAACCCGGAACCCCACCACACGATGACGCAAGTCAAGGAATCTACAGCATACACGGTCACAGAACCACCTAAGCCTCTGATTCAGACGCTTCCAGTCAGTTCTGCACCATAGGACCACAGTAGGTTCTGTCGACGATGCTGCAGATGGCGAGCTCCGCCTTAATTTTCCAAGCAAGACTGGCAGTATTTACAATTTCCGCTAACCGCTCGAACTAGAGAGACTCTTCTCTGATCGAAAGCGACACATGCCATTGGTACCAACATGGGCCACCACCAGCAGTTGGCTGCATCCTGTACTCTTCATGGCATCCAGAAGCACCCTTTCCACATCTGGAATAACTGCCCCCGGTATGCACACAGAGTGCATGCTGGCTTCCTTCCCCTTCTAGGCAGCCATGTTCCTAAGGGACCCCATTACGCGCCTAACATTGGGGCTCCCAACTACCAGCAACCCAATTTCTGTTAATGCCCAGACCTTGTGGTGGGCCGAGAAACTTCCTCTGGAACATGGTGGACGACTACATACGGCTCAGAGTCTGCGCCAGCCACAGTTAACGCCGTAACATGTTCGTTCAAATGGTTCAAATGGCTCTGAGCACTATGGGACTCAACTGCTGTGGTCATCAGTCCCCTAAAACTTAGAACTACTTAAACCTAACTTACCTAAGGACATCACACACATCCATGCCCGAGGCAGGATTCGAACCTGCGACCGTAGCAGTCGCACGGTTCCGGACTGCGCGCCTAGAACCGCGAGACCCCCGCGGCCGGCTAACATGTTCGTCCAACGAACTGGACTGCCTGACTTCGGAAGCCAGAACGGCAGTCATTACCATTTCCGCTAACCGTTCGAACCAGAAAGAATCTCCTCCGATCTCTCGACCACGAGAGAGCGACCAGCCTCAGTGCAGGCAGTATTCGGGGCGGTTACAGCAGTGGACAGATTGGGGGACACGTGGGATGTGCTCGACGTCCCTCGCATCCTGGCGTCCGACACCCCACTGTGATGGCCCTGGGCAGCACCCTCCAGCTGTGTGAAGAAGCCAACACAGCCTTGAGCTGTGAGCGTAGGGTGAACAACTCAGCTCGCACCTGTACACAGCAGTCACATTTCCTATCCATTACTGAAGTCGCTACTATTTGAAGCTCGTAAGAACGTTTAATAAACGGTGTACTAGTCTTGTTAGCAGCAAGAACTCGCGGTGCGCTCTCACTGACTAACTGACTCTGCAGGTTATGTTTACTATGTTTTTGTAATGATAATTTATGTGGGGTTTCGTGTATTTCAGTGTGTCTAGCAGAACCCTGTCAAACTTCCCAATGCATCGATTGTTTCATAGTTTTTTTTAGGTTGTTGTCTCGTTGTTTAGCCAGTTGTGTGTATATATTTCCCATACCTAAAAAGTTCTAATATTCTCCTTTTTCCGCCATGTGAATAGCGACAAAAAGTTCTAGTTTCGATAAATTTATTGTCTCTTTCATACAACTTCTTTTGATGTTCCAAGGGAAAAAAAAACCTGCCCCTTCGTATAAAAAATGTGAAACACGTCGCACTGGACCATTAGCTTGTTTAATATTCCAAGTAATATCGCTTCCCAACACAGTGTTGTCATCCGTACTACGTAATTCACCTGTTCCGCACCTCTACCATATGCTGAATTTACCATGTTCTCACAGGTATGCATTTCTGGAATCACGTTCTCCGAGATGCCGCTAAATTAATGCTCTCCAATTGTCGGATGGAATTTTGCTACGCAGTTTATCAGTATCCAGCGGCTCCTCTTGCCTGGTAAAATATAAAAATTTCTCGTACCTCAAACAGATTTACCTTTTACGTAAAGGATGCAAAAGCAAGCACATGCTTCAATGAACGCTTCACAGAAAATTGCACACATCAAAACTTCATTCAGCTCGGTTTTGTGTGATGTGCCCCGTAGTTTAAATATTACAACAGCCGATCTCCAAATTCTGCATAGCTGACCCCATGAAGCTAGCGTAGACCTGGTAATATATTATTCTCGTAAGTAGTATATGTTTAGTTGCATCGCATACAAAGCAAATGTCTGCAGCATCTAGACACTGTGCAATCACTTTTATGAAAAAATTTATGTCACATGAAACAAACTGTGTACTCTTCTCCAAACAAAAAAAATTCAATTAAACATGTTAATAACTCAAATGCACCCGTGGTCTATGGCTAGCGTCTTCGATTAGTAACCAAAACGTCGTCGGTTCCGGTTTCGTCACCCACCAGCCATTAAATTTTCATAAGTAATAGGCATCGGTGGCAGAAGACTTCCAGCATAAAAAGTCACACGCATTCTGCGAACGGCCTTGTCAAACAGGGTGGAGGAGCGGATAGAGGTTCAGGACACTCTTGTTCTTGGGGTGCGAAACGGGCCCTAGAAATGGAAAAAAATCAGCAATGATCGACCACATGAGAATGCAGAAGACAATGGAATCCACTGCATTAAAGACACATCACTTCTATTCACAGGACATGTGGCCTGTAATTTAAAAAGTTTCATGATGATCTCTTCATTGGGAATAGTGCCCCATTCAGATTTCCGGGAGCAGACTGCCATGGAGGAGGAGCCATGAGAAAAAATATTGAATGACGAACGAAAGGATAACGTTCTACGAACCAATGCGTGGAACGTCAAACTTGAAAGTAGCAGGGAACCTAGAAAATAAGAAAAGCGAAATGCAAGGGCTAAGTCTAGATATAGAATGGATCAGTGAAGTTAAATCGAAAGAAGACAAGGATTACTGATCAGATGATTTTTGTTTAATATCAACAGCATCAAAAAATAGTAAAGAACTATTACGATTATTTGTGAATAGGAAGATAGGGCAAAGAGTGTATTACTGTGAACAGCTCAGGGATGTTCTTATCAGAATTGACAGCAAACCATCACCGAAAACGATAAGGTATACATGACGACGTCGCCGCAAGTTGAAGATAAGGTAGAGAAAGTGTATAAGGATACTGAAAGGGTAATACAGTACGTACAGGGAGATGAATATCTAGTAGTCATTTGGGACCGGAATGAAATTGTAGGGGAAGGAGTAGAAGAAGTGTTACGGGAGAATACGGGCTTGAGACAAGGAATGAGAGAGTAGAAACACTAATTGAGTTCTGAAATAAATTTCAGGTAGTAATAAAGAATACTCCGTTCAAGAATCACAGGAGGTGGAGGTATACGAGCATGGAAAATGGAACGAACAGTCTACTGAGTAGAGATTATGGATAGACAGTAAATCTAAAAAAGACGAAAGTAATGAGAAGTAGTAGAAATGAGGACAGCGAGAAACTTAACATCAGAACTGATGGTCACGAAGTAGATGAAGTTTAGGAATTCTGCTATCTAGGTGGCAAAATAACTAATGACGGACAGAGCAAGGAGCACATCAAAAGCACAGGCGAAAAGGACATTCCTGGATGGGAGAAGTCTACGAGCGTCAAACATCGGTCATAATTTAAGGAAGAAATTTCTGAGATCGTACGATTGTAGCACAGCATTGTGTGGTACTGAAACTTCGACTGTGGAAAAACGGGAACAGAAGAGAATCGAAGGATCTGAGAAGTGGTATTACTGACGAATGTAGAAAATTAGGTGGACTGATAAGATAAGAAATGAGGAGGTTCTGCGTGGAGTTGGAGAAGAAAGGAAGATGTGGAAAACACTGGCAAGGAGAAGGGACATGATGATAGGACATCTGTTAAGACATCCTGGAATGACTTCCATGGCACTAGAGGTAGTTGTAGAGGGCAAAACCTGCAGAAGAAGACAGAGATTAGAGTACATCCAGAAAATAACTGAGGACGTACGTTGCAAGTGCTAGTCTGCTTTGAGGAGGTTTGCACAGGTGAGAATTTCGTGGTGGGTTGCACCAAACGAGTAACAAGACTTATGACTCAAAAAGAGAAAAAGTAAACTATGTTACAAACGTAAGAGCGCACAATTCACTAGCGACCAACATGTTTCTGGGAACAAACGAGTATCCTACAGCGACAGGAGTTTAATATTAGTAAGACCGCTTGCTAGTACTAATATTCGGTGTGAGACTTTTAAAGAACAAATCATCTTTTTCGTCCCAAATTAGTTTACAAACTTTCCGTGTAACCTTCAGATGGTTTCCATCTGATAAGAGCGCCATATACTCGTAGATAGTGTCTCATTATGGAAGTTTAATATTTAGAGTTAGTACCATCGTTCCTGGCGATTGTGTCTACTGAAAATAGGCTCTAAAACATATACCTTACCAGCTGTGAGCACTTCTTCATCTTCGATACTGCAAACAAATGTCTGTTTCTGCAGCCTCTTTGCTATGGGCCAAATTAAGAAAAAGTTGTCCATGAGCTCTAAAATGCATACCTTAAGAGCAATGAGCACTTGTGTAGTAGAAGAGATGTTTCTCAGCTGCAAAGATGAACAAATACTCACAGCTCGTAAGGTATGCACTCAAGAGCCCACGTTTACTGGACATATTTCTCTTGTTTAGGTCCATACCACCTCGTTCCGAAATATGGAAAGCCAGGAGTATACAGTAGAAGATATGAGATTCACAATAACGGAAATATAGAAGTTCTCCTAGCTCTCAAGTTATGGATTTTAGAGATCATGTTTACTACAATTTTTGCTTCCCATGATCGTTGCTGTCGGTCCCCGAATAGTGACCATTCGTCCTGACACCATTTATTTATGTTTCTGACGGACAACAGAATTAATTAACGGAATTTATACTAAAACCCTTCAGACTAAGGCTGAAGTATTCGATTTCACAGCGTTTCTTACTTTCTCTTGCTTCACTATCAAAAAATTTATTTTAATTTATTTACTTTGGAGCTTAGAGTCTTTATTCGTTTTAGAAGTAAGAAATACTTTCATTTATATTAATGGATTTAGGTACTCTTTTGCTCCACGTTCCTTTCTCTTGTTCTCCAGGACCTGTAGTCCACCACTGTTAGGTTTTGAAATTTCACATCTGAAAACTGAAACGCTGTCCGCCATGCAGTAATGCCGCAACGGTCGTTTTCTAGCATCTTTCATTGTTTTTTCTGGGCTTTACTTTTCCTCAGTACTTTATGTAAGGTGATGCATAAAGGTAGTTATTTCTTACGATGTCATCAACATGATTACCGTAACTAATTAATCATCCTAAGTAGGTGAATGAGGTAGTTGTTCCTAGACTGTCTTTTTAACTATTGTCATCATGCTCTTCTTCCCCTAATCTACGTTGATTCTGTGTTCGTTTGACTTAAGTTCCGTATAACTTCACGCATTTCACTTACACATCTACTCCTAAACCTAACCTAATTTCCTTTTATCTTTTTCAAAACTGTAGCCATGCAATGAGAAATTGGTTTAGATACGAATTTTATTCATCTCCATCTATTTCAGTGGGAAGTCGTTAAGATCATATTCCAAAGTTAGGGAATACAGAGCGTCACTGTCTCAGTACTTTATTACTTGAGATGTGTTTTGGTCGTGTCAATTATAGTTGTGGAAGAAATGGTGTTCAGTTCATTTGCCAATATCACGACTTTCTTCCGTTTCAGGGTAGCAGATTTTGCACGACTGACAAAGTATGGCATAACTGTCCGCAAGCTATATATCTCGTTTTAAAAATATACATAATTTTAGTCACCATGAAACTTTGTAACTAAAGAATTAACTGCACCCCCAAAATAGCTTCCATATATTATACAGCAGTTAAATATGTAGAACTCTTAATATTTCTAAACGCTGCACAAAACACCACCTCATATCTCACAACAACAGAACAGTACAAAATACCGGAAACTGCTTATGGCGGTCTCAAGTGCTCATTTCTTGATGTGTTTCTAAACCGGTCACTCGACTGAAACACTGACCAGAGACATCACGTGTACATGTGTCCCTAGGTACACTATCTTTCAAGTACCACTCTCTCACCAAACCGAGCGGTCCAAGGCGCTGCAGTCATGGACTGTGCGGCTGCTCCCGGCGGAGGTTCGAGATGTTCTTAGGTTAGTTAGGTTTAAGCAGTTTTAAGTTCTAGGGGACTGATGACCATAGAAGTTAAGTCCCATAGTGCTCCGAGCAATTTGAACTATTTTTTAACCTTACCCCAACTAATGTGGCCCCACGCCGAACTATCTGGTTTGAATCCTTATTGTGAGAGAGTTATTCCGTAGTGTACCAGGAAGGGAGATCATGTGTGACTGGCTATTGCAATAATACTTCCTTCGTGTGGGAATGTTCAGCTCGGCAGCCTGTTTCATGAGAGAGAACGTTTTATGTCGGCAATACATTTTAGCAGCTGTCATGTTGTGATTTCACTCTCACAACAGCAGTAAGTTTATCCACTCATGACGGTGATCTACGCGGCACATATAAACACTTGAAATTTTATGACATGGCGGGATAAGGGAACAGTAAACCACATCCACTACAACATGGTCCAGGAAGATAATGCGCTATTCTTACACTGGAACAAACACATTAGCTTTTCAACCTTAAAGCGGAAATAAGGTATCCCATATTTAATGTATAGGAATATTTAACCCCGTTTCATGCAACAAACAATCGTAGCTTTGTTATCCTTGAGACAATAACCCCGGTAAAAGAAGTTTCGGCACTGAATAGTGTAAGCAGAATGACAGCGTGTACATGATGGGATATGCTATTATCTGATGGCACTGAGAAGCACACTTTGCAATTATCTCTTGTCCACTCCTGTGATCAGAACGTCCGACAAGGCATGTTATTTTCCGAAGGCCTGCTGTTACGCTGTGAACCGTATCGAGTGGCATCAATGCGGCCTGTTTGTTGAAACAGCTGTCCTATTTTGGCGGGTCGATCGCCTTCCGAGAACCGCGCGTGGCATTCCAGTTTATCCTACCAGTGACTGGGTCGATCGCGTGGACGCTATTTAAACCGCGACACAACACTGCCTCAGTACGTAACGGTGGCTTCTGGGTTAACAGAGTCGGAGCGTGACACTGACAAAGTCGGGATGTATGTCACCGTTCGCTGAACGCCTTATAAATGGTTAGTTGCGTAACAGTCGCTGTAATGGAAGGCATTGTATAATATGATGAATATTATACTAATGTACGAGGAAAAGTGAAAATCAATAGACAACAGCGTATTGGGTTACAAACACATGAAGGTAATTGATACCAATTCGCGGTTTCCGCTAATCTGGTATTGTCAGTATAGGTTGTAAAACGGGACATTTTGTACTTACTTTTTATGTCATACACAGCTAGAAATCGTTTAACCGTAATTATGTAATGCACAAACTTCAATCTGTGACTTCCTTTGAATGCAATATGGAGTAGTAAAAATTAGCAACAATGCAGCCCCCCCCACCTTTAGTGTTAATAAAAGGAAGCTTTATTTCAGAAAAAACGCTAACCTTATAGAGGACTGTGCACTTTTTGGAACTTCCTGACAGATCAAGACTATCTACAAGGCGATGACACGAACCTGGAACCGTGCCGTTCGTGGTACTCGCGTTTACCGACTGAAGTACTCGTCTGCGCTATTCACGAACGGTGCAGGCACTGGTAATTAAGCGGGATGGTGAATAAATGTAACTTACACCGAACTAGACGAAGAGATCAATTTCTGTTCTGTTATACTAGAGGCGATAACCACTGGAAATAGTAATACGCTAAGGTATCAGTGTGATGCCCCACAAAACACTTTGTTACGTCATATCGTTGAGATACACGCTATCTTTCGTACAGAAGGCACATTCAACAAAAATAACGAAGTTCTGTCCTATTTTGTGTAAAATGCCAATACGTAGATTAATGTTTTGGTGAAATATATCTCATGGGGTGGCCGGGGTGGCCGAGCGGTTCTAAGCGCTACAGTCCGGAACCGCGCGACCGCTACGGTCGCAGGTTCGAATCCTGCCTCGGGCATGGATGTGTGTGATGTCCTTAGATTAATTAGTTTTAAGTAGTTCTAAGTTCTAGGGGACTGATGACCTCAGAAGTTCAGTTCCATAGTGCTCAGAGCCATTTTTTTTTATGTCATGGGATGAGGAATGAAATCTGTATACCACGCTTACCCCTGACTTTATATTGGTAACACATAATATCGCCTGGTATCGGCTTGCAGAAACAACATAACAGTGCGAAGAAATCAAATAACTCCCACTTACACTGAGGTGGCAAGGGTCATGGAAAAGCGATATGCACACGTACAGATGAGGGCAGTACCACGTACGTAAGGCATAAAAGGGCACTGCATTGGCGGAGCTGTCGTTTGTACTCAGGTGATGCATGTGAAAGGGTTCCCGATGGGAATTAACATACTTTGAGCGGTAATTGGCGCTAGATGCAAGGGGCATTCCATTTCGGAAATAGTTAGGAAATTTAATATTCCGACGCCTCACGGGCCAACGGCCTTCACTTAACTACTAAGAGCAGCGGCGTACGGTACAGTTGCCAGTTCTAACAAAAAAGCATCACTGCGCGAAATAACGGCAGAAATTACCATGTAGGACGAACGTATCCATTAGGACAGTGCGGCATACTACCGACTCGAGTGTCTTTAGTAACAGCACGAAATCGCCTGCTCTCCTGGGCTACTGACCATATCGGTAGGACCCTACGCGCTATGTAATCGTGGCCTGGCTGGTCAGATGGGCCCCGATTTCAGTTGGTAAGAGGTTATGGCAGAGTTCGAGATTGGCGCACACCGTACGAAGCCATGGACTCAAGCTGCCGCACTGCGCAATCTTCTGGTAGTTTCATAATGGTGTGGGCTGTGTTTACACGGAATTGACTGGATCCTCTGGTCCAGTTGAACAGATCAGTGACTGAAAATGATTATGTTTGGCTACTTGGAGACCATTTGCAGACATTCATGCAAGTCACGTTCGCAAACTGCAATGGAAATATTGTGGATGACAGTGTGCACAAGTCACCGGGACACAATCGTGCGCAGTCGATTTGTAGATCATACTGCACAATTCGAGATCGCGGGACACCAGTACCACGGAACATTTATGACAAATAATCGACAGGGCAGTTCGTGCACTAAATCCTGTACCGGAAACTCTTGCGCTATTATAGACGGCTGTAGAGGCAGCAAGGTTCAATTTTTCTGCAGGAGAGTTCCAACGACTTGTTGAGTCCACTCCATGTTGAGTTGCTGGACTACGTTGGACAAATGGAAGTCGGACAAGAGTTGTCTCACGATTTTTGTCCCACAGTGTAGGATGCTAGCCAGCAACAAGTCTCAATTTACAGTAATAAATCGGGCTTCACAATGAAGAAAACTCGTTCTCCATAAGATATTAGTAAATGCCAACTGAGTTCTGTTGTATTCAGACTGAAGGGATGAAATAAGATGAATATAGTATAGCGACACATTGATTTTAAGAAGGTTTGAATTCATTATGATGCACCAAGCACAAAGAATTTCTCCCTAACTTCTCACTTAAGAACAAACGCCGTACTTGTCAACTGGCAAGTGGAAAGTTTACGCCTGAAGAAAAGGCCAGGAGAAATATTTGTTGGGGAAGTTTTTTCGAACTTTTACCAGTTGCTGAATGTTTACTGGAAAAAGAAACTGAGTGCTGTGGGTTGGTAGTTCCATTTTTAAACATTTTTCTAAGAAATAAATTACTTAAAATATCACAGGTTTCACAACTAAGAGGATGGAATAAATAGTTTCTGAAATTATGAGACAGTTTACGCTGTCACATAAGCTAAAATTGTAGAATACGATATTGCAGCGCCTGTGTTGTTTATAAATAAGATGCAGTATTTCTTAGGACTTTCACTCATTTACGAAAGAGCACTGCATCGTACTTCTGAACCACGCAGGCACTGGGCAAAGGACGTTTCAATTAAAATGTCTCTCACCTGTACGGGAACATACGTAAAGGAATACGAGTGCAGACTGTAGACACATTGTTGACGACATAAGAAAGTTTGGGTCGGGACCGGGTGCTGCTTTGATATCCTAGTGGTAGACTGCTAGGAATTAGCGAGGAATTCAGGTTCGTGTCCCAGACCGGCAAACGTTTTCATTGTCGTCATTCCATAACGCAGCTGATGGTTGTCCATATTCGAAACTGCATTCCATATAAACTGCAGCTCTTTGTAATGAGTGCTATCGACAGGAGATGTCAAACTGAGTCTATATTTTTGGATTTCCAGCAGGCTTTTGACACTGTTCCTCACAAGCGTCATCTAACCAAATTGCGTGACTATGTAATATCGCCTCAGCTGTGCGACTGGATTTGCGATTTCCTGACAGAAAGGTCACAGTTCATAGTAATAGACGGAAAGTTAGAGTAAAACAGATGTAATATCCGGCGTTCCCGAAGGAAGTGTTGTAGACCCTCTACTGTTACGGATCTATATTAACGACAAACGAGACAATCTGAATTGCATAATGATTTAGATATCTGTATGGTGCGAAAAGTAGCAGTTAACCCTGAATAAAGAAAAGTGTGAAGTTATTCACATGAGTACTAAAAGAAATTCGCTAAATTTCTATTATGGGGTAAGTCACGCAAATCTGAAGTTTGTAAATTCAACTACATACTGTATGATTATATGATAGAGGAACAAACACTGGTATCAGTTACTTCTGTAAAACATCTGGTAGTATTCGTACGGAACGATTTGAAGTGGAATGATCATATGAAACTAATTGTTGGTGAGGCGGGTGTCAGGTTGAGATACATTGGAAGAGTCCTAAGAAACTGTAGTCCATAAACAAAGGAGGTGGCTCACAAAACACTCGTTCGCCCTGTACTTGAGTATTGCTGATCAGTGTGGGATTCGTGCCACGTCGGATTGACAGAGGAGATAGAGAAAATCCAAAGAAGAGCAGCGCGTTTCGTGTCAGGATTATATGGTAAGCGTGATAGCGTTACGGAGATGTTTAGCAAACTCAAGTGGCAGACTCTTCAAGAGAGGCGCTCTGCATCGCGGTGTAGCTTACTGTCCAGGTTTCGAGAGGGTGCGTTTCTGGATGAGGTATAGAATATATTGGTTCCCCCTACTTAGAATGCAAAATTAGAGAGCTTCGATTGCGCACGGAGGCTTTCCGGCGGTCGTTTTTTCCCGCAAACCACACGCGACTGGAACAGGAAAGGCAAGTAATGACAATGGCACGTAAAGTGCCCTCCGCCACACACCGTTGGATGGCTTGCGGAGTATAAATGTAGATGTAGATGTAAATACTTAGGGATTCACTTAGAAGGTGCAACAGGTCTAATAAAGAAACTGCTTACACCACGCTTGACCGCCCGATCCTCGAATATTGCTGTACGGTGTGGGATCTGCACCGAGTGGGACTGACGAATGACATCGAAAAAGTTCAAAGAAAGGCAGCTCTTTTGCATTATCGCGAAATAGAGCAAATAGGGCCACAGACATGATACGTGAACTGGAATGGCAATCATTAAGAGAAAGGTGTTTTTTTTTATTGCGACGGGATCTTCTCATGTAATTTCAATCACCAGTTTTCTCCTCGGATTGCAGAAACATTCTGTTGGCCTCCACCTATGTAGAGAGAAATGATCATCACTAATATGTCGGCGTAAGCAGAAGAAACTAACGATCAAAGTCCGAAATTCTCCAAGTATAACACCAACACAAAACAGTGATCCTTCTTCGAATCACAACTACAAACAAGAATAAGATAGAAAAGAACTGAAATAATTTCTTACTAGTCTCCGCTAGAGACTTCTCGGATGTACCAAGCCTAGTCCAGAGATCAGCGAGAAAATCCAAGGCGGCCAACTATCCGCGTCTGCTGGCGGTCGATGAACTTCCGCTGTGTGGCCGAGCGCCGGCCTCTATAGCGCTTCGGCGGATGAGTACCTCGGAACTATTTTCCATCGCATGGTTTGACGTGTGAAAATAGTTCCGGGATCTGCAGCGGCCTCTTCCTTATGTTCATGTCAGCCGGTAGTGGCCCCTGGTGGCCGCTGGTGTCTTTGCTGTGTTGTTGTTATTGTTGTTGCTGTGGTCGCTCATAAATATTGCCTGTCGGTTGTGTAGTGCTTCGGTGTGCCTGCGAGGCGGGCAACCCGCTGCTGCAGGCTGTCAGTTTGGTTGCTGATACTCGAGGCGCCGCGATGTCTGGTAGAGAAGACCACAGCAATCACGATAAAGTAAGAAGAATCAGGGCTTGCACAGAAAAATTGAAGTGCTCGTTTTTCCGCCGCACTGTTAGAGATTGGAACGGTAGAGAGACAGGTTGAAGGTGGTTCATTGAACCCTCTGGCAGGCACTTTATTTTTAACAGCGGAGTAATCACTTGGACATAGACGCAGAAGACAATGAAAAACAAGCCTAACTTCGGCAACTAACGTCAAATAAAGTGAAAATAGTATCTCCTGTGAAACAAATGGAGGTCAGAGATGAGTACGTCTAGCAGTGGGATTGTTGGGGAAATAACAGTGGTTATATATATATATATATAAATCACTGACGAACATTTTACGAAGGGAGGAAAGTCAAGACAGCAATTGATAATACATGTTATCCCATATAGTCCAAACATTCTAAAAAGCACAGTGAAAATAATTAGAATCTAAAGAGAAGATTACATTACACTTAGGTGATTAATTAATTTTAACAGTCATTACTACATCGAAGAGTGTGATAAAGATATTAATATATCAAATTCTATGGCCACTTAGCTAACCGGATATTGATTTTATTAATCTCGCAGTTGCTTTAGAAGTACGTTTGGAAACACCTGAGGGATACAATATTTCACCTATGTCGGCCTAGAGAGAAGACAAGCCCAGGTCTGCGCACTAAGCTTTGAGCATTTGCAAAAGCTTCTCTGCTCCTGAGCGCATTACGTCACTGAGGAACTCTTCCCACTCCTGCCTTATGTTGGAAGCTGTATTGTTTCGTGAGTATTGTCCATTTCGCTTAGATGCTTTTGTTCAGTGATTGATTTATAAGGATACGCATTTCAATTGTGTTCAAACAATGCCAGGTTGTACCGTTGTTGGTTGCAATGAAAACGCAACGCGAAGGGGACTGAATTAGTGCTTCATACTTTCCCTTAACCATGTGAGTTTTCAATAGATTTGCCTCTCCAAATGGAGTAGAAAAGACACTGTGAATGTTGAAAATCGTAGAATATGATCTGGCCATTTCATAGAAACCGATTATGTCACAGACTTGATTTTTGAAAGAGATGAATTTACCAAGGTAACAAATCCTTAGTAGTAATGCACTTACATCGTGTAATTTGTCTTGTAGCAGCGCGATTGATGGCACACCTCGTGCTACAGAAGAGGCGACGGAGCGTTTTAACAAACTTAAGGTCTGTAGACAAGGCCTAGAAACTGTAGGAAACTTTCATTACGGAAAAGGAGTGCTGATAGTAACTTACTAATGATGTTATTTGTTATGATTCTGACAAAATTAGTTTACAGAATTCAGTAGCGGCGTTACAGAGTAGTGATTTTCTGAAAGTTATTAGAATTTGGTTTTATTCTGGAAGTTTACGTTCTCAGTACCTCTTAAAAACAAAATTGTGGTCCAAGGAGGCCGTAATCTGTTTACTGCCTGTGCTATTAGCTAATTTCAGAAACATCATATTTGACGAAATAGGGTTTGCGATAAAAAAAAGTCCTTGAAAATGACCGACGGTCGAAATTAGCGAACAGCACAAACAATAAACAGAATACAGCCTACTTGGATGATGATTTCACTCTTGGAAACATATACATGAAATTGCGAGCACATAATAAAGATCTTCGAAGTCAGTTGTCCTCAACGGAATGACGCCTGTGTCATGAAGAAAGAAAGAAAAATATTCCTGCATCCAGTAAAATTAATCGAATACTCGGCAAAATATTTTAACCCAACAAATCAGAAGTTTGTGTCATGGATCAACAGGGTTCGACTGAGTAAAGAGGACATTTGAAAGTGGATTACCATTTGTATCGTTTCGCAGAAAAGCTACAGCTTCTTCAGGCAAAAACTCGAACCTGCATTGTCCACTTCATATTTTTGGAAAAAAACGCAATTCCAGATGCCACCAAGGCATCTAGGTACCCTGAACATATAGTGTATTTCCAATCGATGAAATGAACGCTGATAGTAGAATTTATTGTGCTCATCAAGATGAGAGTACACTTGGTTTTGCAACTTGTAAACTGCGTATTTACTTTTGTTTTGATATTCAAAAGGCAGTTGCGCTCTTGACCGAAGTAATTGTCTCCATGGCCAGTATTTGCTATAATGTCGAAATAGAAGACATGATGCCAGAGAATACTTTGGTCTGGAAGATGCTTGTCATTAGACAGAAAAACAGATCTTCCTTACATTAAGTTCTCTGATGCCCCACATTTGCTCAAACTCTTAAGAACTCACTAACCGGATCAAAGAATTACGTTGGAATCATGACGGAGCAGCGACAGGTGGTCATGTGAAACAATCGATGGCAGTGAAGGCGCACTGTCGCTTTCTCCCGACCACACAGGCAGAAATTATGTTTATAAACAAACTTAAGTGAATACGGTAAGTCTGGAAACGTTTGTATTTAATATTCGAAATCAGGGGAACTCTGACTTCAGCTGAAGAGAAGACTGTTCTGGATCAAAGATGTTAACATATTGTCTCGAAAGTAAGAAAAGTTATTACAGTCTGGAAGTCGGAGTTGTTGGGGTTGATACACTCTGAAATTGGTTACTGAAGTTTTCGTTTATGAAGCACACCACATTAAGTATCCGTCCCAGTAGCTGAGTGGTCAGCGCGACAGACTGTCAATCCAAAGGGCCCGGGTTCGATTCCCGGCTGGGTCGGAGATTTTCTCCACTCAGGGACTGGGTGTTGTGTTGTCCTAATCATCATCATTTCATCCCCATCGACGCGCAAGTCGCCGAAGTGGCGTGAAATCAAAAGACTAGCACCAGGCGGTCTACCCGACGGGAGGCCCTCGTCACACGACATTACATTATTACCACATTAAGTGCTACAAAATGGAAATGTACTTCATTATCGGACGATTGAGCAGTGCCTAGGACAAAAAATGACTATTGTAATCCGCACGGACTTACTACTGAAAGGTTTCTTCTCCAAAGAGCCGTATTAGTTAACTACCCTGTCATAGCCAAAGCACAGCGTTGGAAAGAAAGAGGATATTACTTGAATAAAGTAATTTAATACTATTATAAGTGAATCGCTTTCGCAGTCTCAGATACAAGTTTCATTTCACATCTTTGATCTAAATTTACCAGTATTTAGCGACTTTTATGAAACTGCAGTATGTCAATCCGATGCCTTTCAGTATGTATAAACAGATAAACGTTAATAGTGATCAGATTTTTTTCATATAAATCCTGACCAATCCTAAATACTTCAGGAAGCGTTGCAGAGAGCAAAAAACATTATTATCACAATGTAGTAACATTTCTAAACATACGTCGTTATGAAACTTCCTGGCATATTAAAACTGTGTGCCGGACCGTGACTCGAACTCAGGACCTTTGCCTTTCGCGGGCAAGTGCTCTACCAGCTGAGCTACCCAAGCACGACTCATGTCCCGTCCTCACAGCTTTACTTCTGCCAGTACCTCGTCTCCTACCTTGCAAACTTTACAGAAGCTCTCCTGCGAACCTTGCAGAACTAGCACTCCTGAAAGAAGGATATTGCGGAGACATGGCTTAGCCACAGCTTGGGGGATGTTTCCTGAATGAGATTTTAACTCTGCAGCGGAGTGTGCGCTGATATGAAACTTCCTGACAGATTAAAAGTGTATGCCGGACCGAGGCTCGAACTCGGGATCTTTGCCTTTCGTGGGCAAGTGCTCTACCAGCTGAGCTACCCAAGAACGACTCACGCCCCGTCCTGACGGCTTTACTTCTACCAGGACCTTGTCTATTCTCATATCACCCTTATTTCCGTGATGAATTATTTTACATCCAATGTGGGATAACTTTTTATCTATGTCTACTTCGTGGTTTAAAAGTTTTATCCTACGTTTATCACTAATCTCACTTATGATCTTCTTCATTACTTTTGCATCTCTTTGGCTTACACTAAGCCCAAATCCTGTGTTCAGCAGACTATTCCATTCTATAGACATTAAGGATATCAATGTTATCAGCGAATTCTTCGCCCTGAATCTTTACTTCATCTCCTGATTTTTTGTTTTGTTCCAATCATTGTTCCTTCGATGTACAAGCTGAGTAGTAGCGGAGAAACACTTCATCTTTCCATTATTATTATTTCTTCGCAGCACTTTGCCTTAGATCTTCCATCTTTCTTCTTCGTTATTGACATATTGTATACTATCAATACCTTCCTACGTTTTTGAGATTGCGAAACATTTGTGCAGTTCGCACTTGTTTTAGGCAAGTTGCTAGCCAGAAATGTCAGTGCATCTTTACTCTCAACACACTGTCTAACTCAAATTATATCGATACTTGTGAGTCGATATTAGTGTGGGATGCGTTCACGCTTCGCTTTTATGACAGCCTGGCACTCTCAAAGCGGTGTTTGATTGTCTGTGGAAGAATGATAGCACATTCCTGATCAAGAGGTGAAAGCAGAGAATGTGGTGATGTGGCACGCTGGGGTTGATGTTTTAACTCAAACCAACGTTGCTCCAGTAGGTATTCGCCGGTCGTAGTGGCTGAGCGGTTCTAGGCGCTCAAGTCTGGAACCACTCGACCGCTGCAGTCGCAGGTTGGAATCCTGCCTCGGGTATGGATGTGTGTGATGTCCTTAGGTTAGTTAGGTTTAAGTAGTTCTAAGTTCTAGGGGACTGATGACCTCAGAAGTTAAGTCCATAGCCATATGAACCATTTGAACAACTAGGTATTCAGGAACGTTATTATCACATACGGCGCTTTATGACAAGATGCATCGCCATGCTGATGAAGTCAGCGCTCCTTTATTCTACACAGTACACAGCGCTGTACAATTTGTACATGTACTTCAGCATTTAGCACTTTCTTAAGGACCAAAGCTAGACAACACCTTAACCACGAAAACCTCCCCAGTTTGTAACATTACACGTGACGGCAGGGAAAATTCTCCAGGAAATCTCCAAACCCAAACCCTTCCATAGCATTGCCGTGGGATATAGCGTGATCCATCATTCCACATAACTCGTTTCCAGCCAGTCATCCGTTGTCCATTGGCGTCGCTCTTTAGATTACCTCAAGCGTCGATTAGCACTAGCTACAGAAATGTGTAGCCTATGAAAAGCTCTCATACCTACTACATACGTACTACACGAATATGTAATAAAATTGGAATCCCTATTTAAAAAAAAAGAAAAAAACGCAGTTGATATCCGTTTGACCTATGGCAGCGCCAGCTATCGGGCCAACCATAGCGCCATCTAGTTCCCCCCCCCCCCCCCCCCTCTTCAAACTAGACGAGTTTCGTTCTTTGTCGTTTTTTCGTTTGACGCTTATTTCGTGAGATATTTGGCCCGGTCACGATCAATGGACCACTTTGAATACCTGTTCCTTTGGTGTAAAATGACGTGTTCTTTTGTTATAAGAATTTGTTTGCGTGTACCTCTACCTGAGACACCTTGTACTTGATTCACTACTGGATGTATTCCCGTGAACGCTTCTCCGGTGTACGGTTTGGAAAATAGAATAGAAAGGCCTACGCCCATTTTTACGCCGAGCACACGTGGTACAAGTGCAGCGCCGAGTGTCGGCGGAGTGGGAGCATAAAACGAGCCGCCGAGTCGCCTTGAGTGTGGGAGGCGCGCCGCGGCTGAGGTCAGCGGTGGGCGACCGTGAGGCGGGCGGCACCCGGACGGAGCGGGCAGCGGGCCGCGACCCGGACTCCAGGCGGAGCTGGGCCAGGCCCACCATTGCCAGCGCCGGGCTACGTCCAGGCATCCGGCATCTGAGGGCGGCCGCGGCTGGTCCTCCGAGGGCCACACCGCCCCTGTGGCAGTCACCGAGTCGCACTAATGTCACTGGACAAAGTAGTGGCGACCTACTTGAAAGGGCCAGGTTTTGGCCTTGCATCGCTGTAGATGACGTACGAACAGTACCTGAACGTCATGCGACCGTCATGCGTACACTTGCCAGTGAAGTGGTGTGCGTGCCTCGGTTTGATTGTATGGATTCTCTGTAATGATATCGGTTGATTTGCCGACGTACCCAAATTTCATAATGGAGCTACCGTGTTTTGGTGTACCCTTGACCACAGTGTGAATGAGATGACCGGTTTGTCGGTATATCGACGCTGAATGACCAACCTGATTTCAGTATCAAAAGGAGTTGAGACCTGTATATGAAATACACTCCTGGAAATGGAAAAAAGAACACATTCACACCGGTGTGCCAGACCCACCATACTTGCTCCGAACACTGCGAGAGGGCTGTACAAGCAATGATCACACGCACGGCACAGTGGACACACCAGGAACTGCGGTGTTGGCCGTCGAATGGGGCTAGCTGCGCAGCATTTGTGCACCGCCGCCGTCAGTGTCAGCCAATTTGCCGTGGCATACGGAGCTCCATCGCAGTCTTTAACACTGGTAGCATGCCGCGACAGCGTGGACGTGAACCGTATGTGCAGTTGACGGACTTTGAGCGAGGGCGTATAGTGGGCATGCGGGAGGCCGGGTGGACGTACCGCCGAATTGCTCAACATATGGGGCGTGAGGTCTCCACAGTACATCGATGTTGTCGCCAGTGGTTGGCGGAAGGTGCACGTGCCCGTCGACCTGGGACCGGACCGCAGCGACGCACGGATGCACGCCAAGACCGTAGGATCCTACGCAGTGCCGTAGGGGACCGCACCGCCACTTCCCAGCAAATTAGGGACACAGTTGCTCCTGGGGTATCGGCGAGGACCATTCGCAACCGTCTCCATGAAGCTGGGCTACGGTCCAGCACACCGTTAGGCCGTCTTCCGCTCACGCCCCAACATCGTGCAGCCCGCCTCCAGTGGTGTCGCGACAGGCGTGAATGGAGGGACGAATGGAGACGTGTCGTCTTCAGCGATGAGAGTCGCTTCTGCCTTGGTTCCAATGATGGTTGTATGCGTATTTGGCACCGTGCAGGTGAGCGCCACAATCAGGACTGCATAAGACCGAGGCACACAGGGCCAACACCCGGCATCATGGTGTGGGGAGCGATCTCCTACACTGTCCGTACACCTCTGGTGATCGTCGAGGGGACACTGAATAGTGCACGGTACATCCAAACCGTCATCGAACCCATCGTTCTACCATTCCTAGACCGGCAAGGGAACTTGCTGTTCCAACAGGACAATGCACCTCCGCATGTATCCCGTGCCACCCAACGTGCTCTAGAAGGTGTAAGACAACTACCCTGGCCAGCAAGATCTCCGGATCTGTCCCCCATTGAGCATGTTTGGTACTGGATGAAGCGTCGTCTCACGCGGTCTGCACGTCCAGCACGAACGCTGGTCCAACTGAGGCGCCAGGTGGAAAAGTCATGGCAAGCCGTTCCACAGGTCTACATCCAGCATCACTACGATCGTCTCCATGGGAGAATAGCAGCCTGCATTGCTGCGAAAGGTGGATATACACTGTACTAGTGCCGACATTGTGCATGCTCTGTTGCCTGTGTGTATGTGCCTGTGGTTCTGTCAGTGTGATCATGTGATGTATCTGACCCCAGGAATGTGTCAATAAAGTTTCCCCTTCCTGGGACAATGAATTCACGGTGTTCTTATTTCAATTTCCAGGAGTGTACATTGAAGCGCCAAAGAAATTGATATAGGCATGCGTATTCAAATATTCAGACACGTAAACAAGCAGAATACGACGCTGCAATCGGCAAAGCATGGTTACCCTGCAATTCGAACTTACGTACCTGGCACAGGGTTCATCGAACCATTTTCATACTATTTCTCTACCATTCCATTGTCGAATGGCACGTGGGAAAAAGGAACACCTAAATCTTTCCATTCGAGCTCTGATTTCTCTTATTTTATTATGATGATAATTTCTCCCTACGTAGGTGGGTGTCAACAAAATATTTTCGCATTCGGAAGAGAAAGTTGGTGATTGAAGTTTCGTAGATGTCACGGCAAAGAAAACCGCGTCAGCCCGCGCTTTTTATCAATAACCTATCGCAAAATAGTAAACCTAACGACTGCACTTTTCACCGACGTAATTATCTGATATGCTGAAGTTTTGTTTATGCATTAAGTTGGTTACTATAGTTATTTATACCTGAATTAACTTTCCCTTTACCACAAACTTACTTTGCAAATCTATTCTACAAAAATCCCCTTTGTCCACATCCATACTTCTTCGAAATGTTCCCACACCAAATCCATTAACATAACTCGTTAAACGATTATCTTCATATTAACCTTAAACCACACTCATTAATACTGCTAAAACACAATTATAACATTTTACCTACACAAAAAGACATAATAACACTTTATCAAAATACTATAACAGTTTATGAAAAGTCCGTAGCTCGTGGTCGTGCGGTAGCGTTCTCGCTTCCCGCGCCCGGGTTCCCGGGTTCGATTCTCGGCGGGGTCAGGGATTTTCTCTGCCTCGTGATGACTGGGTGTTGTGTGATGTCCTTAGGTTAGTTAGGTTGAAGCAGTTCTAAGTTCTAGGGGACTGATGGCCATAGATCTTAAGTCCCATAGTGCTCAGAGCCATTTGAACCAGTTTATGAAAAACATTCTGTTACTTTAGTTCACTCTAGTGGGCACAATCGAAACTAAATCAGTCCCTTATCCTATATTGTCCTCTATCGGCTGATACATAAACTACGTACGCGTCCAGTCTCGCGTCACCATCTGTCACTATTCAGCTCTGAGACACATCTCTCACTTGGCCGCCTCCAACGCAGGATCGGTATACGGCGCTACGCCTCAGATGTTCTCCTTCAATCTCACCTGGTAAGGATCCTACAACGCCCAGCAATATTACAGCAGAGGACGGACAAGTGTAATGTAGGCTGTCTCTTTAGTGGCTTTGTCGCATCTTATAAGTGTTCTGCCAACAAAGCGCAATCTTTGTTTCGCCTTCCCCACAATATTATCTACGTGGCCTTTCTAATTGAAGTTGCTACTAATTGTCATTCCTAGGTATTTAGTCGAATTGACAGCCCTGAGATTCGTGCGATCTATCGTATACCAAAAATTTATCGAATTTCTTTTAGTACCCATGTGGATGACCTTTCACTTTGTTTAGTGCCAATTGCCACTTTTCACACCATACATAAATTCTCTCTAGATTATTTTGTAATTGGAATTTTTCGTCACACAACGGAGACGATAGTCCATATGCAAGCAATTTGATTAATAGTCGCTTGTGAGAAACGGTATCTGGAAATCTAGGAATATGCAATCGATCTGAGATCCCTTGTCGACAGCATTCATTACTTCATGGGAATAAAGTGTTGCACAAGAACGATATTTTCTGAATTTATCAATAAGTAATTTTCTTCAACATGATTCATAATGTTCGAGTACAGTATATGCTCCAAAATCCTACTGCAAACTAAGGTCAGTGATATGGGTCTGTAATTCAATGGGTTACTCCTATTTCCCTTCTTGAACACTGATGTGACCTGTGCTACTTTCCAGTCTTTAGGAATAGACCTTTCGTCAGGTGAGTGGTTGTATATGATTTCTAAGAAAGGCGCTATTGTATCTGCATACTCTGAAAGGAACCTGATTGGTATACGATCTGGACAGGAAAACTTGCCTGTCTTAGCTGATTTGAGTTGTTTCGCTACAACTAAGATATCTACTTTTGTGTCACTCATGCTAACAGCTGTTCTGATTACGAATTTTGGAATATTTACTTCATCCTCTTTCGTGAAGGAATTACGGAAAACCGTATTTAGTAACTCCGCTTTAGTGACACCATCATTGGTAGCATTTCCATCGCTGTCGCGCAGTGACGGTATTGACTGTTCTTTTGCCAGTGATGTACTTTACATACGACCAGAATCTCTCTGTGTTTTCTACCATATTTTGCGACAATGTTTCATTATGAAACTATTAAAAGCATCTCGTATTGACGTCCGAACTAAATTTCAAGTTTCGGTGAAACTTAGCCAGTCTTGGGGATTTTGCGTTCTTCTTAATTTGGCATGCATGTGTTCTGTGTACCATGCTGGATCAGTCCCGTCTCTTATTAACTTATACGGTATGTATCTATCTGTTGCTGTCGAATACTGTATCTTAGCATTTGAGCCATATCTGGTCTACACTTACATAATTAGCTTGGAAGTAAAGGAGACCCTCTTAGGAAGGCATCAAGCGAATTTTTATCTGCTGTTTTAAATAGACATATTTTGCGTTTATTGTTAGTGGTTTTGTTTGATATGGCTTTGAACCTTGCTACAATGACCTTGTGTTCACTAATCCCTGTATCCGTCATCACGCTTTCTGTTAGATCAGGATTAATTGTGGCTAAGAGGTCAAGGGTGTTTTCGCAACCATTTACAATTCGTGTCTGCTCATGAAATAATTGTTCAAAGTCGTTCTCAAAGAAAGTATTCAGTACAATGTTAGAACATTTATTCTGTCTACCACCGGCTTTGAACATGTATTTTCGCCAACAAATCGAGGGTAGATTGAAGTTTCCACCAATTATAACTGCATGAGTACTTATTTGTAATGAGATTCAAGTTTCCTTTGAACCGTTCAGCTATTATATCATCTGCGTTGGGGGGAGGGGGGGGAGAGGGTTGGTGGGAGGAGGTAGACAACGGTCTGGTGCAGTTGTTAGATCGGTTACTGCTGCTACAATGGCAGATTATCAAGATTTAAATGAGTTCGAACGTGTTGCTATAGTAGGCACACGAGCGACGAAGAGGGGATTTTCCCGTACGACAATTTCACGAGTGTACCATGAATATAAGGAATCTTGTAAAACATCAAATCTCCGACAATTCTGCGGCAGGAAAAAATTTCTGTAAGAACGGGACCAACCACGACTCAACAGATTCGTTGAACATGACAGAAGGGCAACCCTTCCGCAAATTGCTGCAGTTTTCAGTGCTAGGCTATCAATAATTGCCAGCGTCCGAACCACTGAACCAAACATCATCGACATGGGTTATCGGAAGGCCCACGGATGTACCCTTGATAATCGCACGATACAAAACTTTACGTGTCGCCTGGGCCCGTCAACAGCGACATTGGACTGTTGATGACTGGAAACAAGTTGCCTGATCGGACGAGTCTCGTTTCAAATTGTACCGAGCGGGCGGAGCTGTGCGGGTATGGAGACAACCTCATGAATTCATCGATCCTGCATGTCAGCATGGGACTGTTCAAGCTGGTGGAGGCTCTGTAATTTGTCTGGGGCAAGTACAGTTGGAGTGATATGGATCCCCTGGTACGTCTGTGATACAACATCCACAGTCAACGTCTATCTTCAGGATTTCTGGGAACCAGGGTGGTGCAAAACTGTTTTTGATGTTTGTATAACTGCACTTGTTGGAAGTCCAAAACGCACTCCGTCTTCAGGCCACAAGTGTCCCATCGGGACCATACGACCGCCGTGTCATCCTCAGCTGAGGATGCGGATTGGAGGGGCGTGGGGTCAGCACACCGCTCTCCCGGTCGCTATGATGGTTTTCTGTGTTCGGAGCCGCTACTATTCGGTCGAGTAGCTCCTCAATGGGCATCACGAGACTGAGTGCACCCCGATAAATGGCAACAGCGCATGGCGGCTGTATGGTCACACATCCAAGTGCCGGCCACGCCCACCGAGAGAACTTAACTTCAGTGATCTGCGGCAAGGCCGTTGGCTGGAAGCCTAAGGCATTAACATAAACTACATTGTGGAAACTGCCCCATGTCATTCACACTGATAAGTGAGAAACATTAAATGTGTGATCACGAATACTCGTGTCAATATATTAGGCTAGTGAAGTAAATTCATAAAGCTTATGACATACTAATCTCATTGTTCTTTGTCAGGGACTCTACCTCTTGGATTTCCCTTTCTTAACTTTTTCCAGTGCCACGTTTTTTTGTTTGTTCACTTCTCCAACTCTTTAATTTATTTTTGGAACCCACATTTTCTCCTTCCATCACAAAAGCACTTTACTGATATAAAAAGCAAATTGCTTGCCATAAGCCCACCATACAAACTGTGCGTCATATAAGTGCATCGGACTTGGAACTCCAGACTGAAGCACTGATTAGCATAAAAACCATGAGCCATTTAGTAAGGAATGTTTCAAAGTTTTCTCCATGATTTGGCACTTAGAAAAAGTCTATGGGTATGCAACAGAGAGGACAGTAGCACTGAAAACACGTTTTGTGTAAAAATTGCACTTAAAAGGCTTGATCTTTCCACTCTTGATTTGTCCAAACATACTAGTAGAACGGTCCCTGCAGCCGATGTATATTATATTTCTCACACTAACTATAAATGGATACTTGATTTAAGAGGAAATCTGTGTAGCCTGTGAAGTATCTCTCAAAGAACTGAAAATCAGCTGCGCTGAATATACAGTGCAGCTCACAATTCAGTTCTAAACGAAGCAATAGTCTTTCTCGTTAATGATAAATTAATACACCCGAAGAATGGAAATTTGTGGTAACAGAGCACTATTTTGGTTATGAGATTTGGTATGGATTCATTTCGGATTGCACAGCTTGTGCAGGAATTTGCGGCTTTCAAATCTAACATTCTCGGCCATAAACTAAAATATGAAGCCACCATGTGAGACCGAACGTGAGGGAAAAAAGGAAAACAATTTTTTTCCAAAAATATGAGAGGTATTATCGGGTGTAGGTCCAAGGTTCTGTTCATTTCCTTAATGGAAAGCATTCGATTTCGTGTGCCGTTGCAACGTGATGTGACAGACTTGTTGTATGGGTGCCTCTACGGAACAGATCAGATGCTGTGTAAGGTTGTTTTTACATTGTTGATCTCGCAAGCAGATGGCATAATACGGTACCATAACATCTCGGATATCACCAAGAATGTTGTTGACCCTGACGTCCCCACCTGATGGACGGATAACCATAAACGACGTATATATGCACCCACTACGTTATACGTTTTATGCTCGGCCTGTCGTAACAATCCGATTCAGTTGTTCGTAAATCACCTAGTTCGTGTTCCTTATCATCATTTCTCCTCGTCGATTAAATATTGTTTTTTTCTGTAAACACATCCTCCACGCCGTTCGATAAACTAAGTTATATATCGTCATTTTTTTTTTTTTTTTTGTTCTCCGTCGTTCCTTAGTTGGTTCAGAATTCGTGGAGGTACATTCCGTCAATACAACTAATTGAAGCCAATTTGTTTACTGCCATACGCGTTTCGCTTCTTTTATTTTTGAAGCATCTAGAGTGCCATTTAATACATATCCCTTTTATTATCGTCATAAATGTGTTATGTCGTGGTTACAATGTTTTGCTATGTTACATTTTTTCATGATTTTCTCTCGTCTCTTAGGTTTGAATCAACTTTTGTAGCACAAAGTTCCTGACGTGAAACATTCTTTCAGTTTTTCTTACAATTTCCAATATTTGAACCCTTTTGCGTGGTTCTGGAGATGTATTCATTAGTCTCCACGCTCCAGTTGGTGCACTTTACATTTTGCGTACACACCGAAAACACACATGTTCATGTTGAACAAAAAATGCAACAATAACATTTAACTAACGGCTGATCACAAAAACGACAACATATCTTAAGAGCTTCTTAAGGGCCTAGTTTTCCAGCTCAGTAACAAGGAAAATTACTTATAGAGACAGTAATATTTTTACAAGTGCTTAATTTTGATTCACGTTGTGGAATTTGGCCGGGAACTAAGTTGACCGCTTACATCAGGGGCAGAGGGGTAAGTAGAGCAGCCATTGAAACGTTAGAGGGTCCTATAGGGGGAATATTGTATTGTTTGTATTTCACTGCTGAGAAATCATGAGGATGTGTGCCTCGAACGGATCAGCAGATATTGTATAAATTTTGACGCGAAAGTGACATGGACTCGTGAATGGGCATTATACTGTTGGTCTTCTTCCTATGTGGTGCATACTTGCAGAAATTAACATAAAATTATATGAGGGTTATTGCAATATATGTAGAAGAATAACGACAGTTACAACAGTTAGTAAACATTTACGATCGCTTCTCACATTGCATAATTGACTGAAATGTAAGTAGACAGTCGACACAAAGTTTTCCGAATTGTGCCAATTTCTAACGATAGGTACCGTACGCGGGGTCTGGTTGGCGTCTTATTGCACCCCTACTGTAGTTAATCCATACGGCGCTCATGAAGTTCGAATTTGACGTAGGTTATAAGTTAATAACAATATATGTACATATGCTGCACGAGATGTCGCCGAATAATGTCAACATGGTCTCTTGAACAAAAAGGGAAAAAAAAAAGAAACAGAAATTGTTCTCTCGGCTGGAGAAATGTGTTCGTTGACAGGGGAACTATGCTAAGAAATAAATATGTAGACATACTGAATAAAGATGTAGAGTGTAACAATGTCCGTTTTCTTTAAAAAGCCTTAAGAGTTATCACATAAAAAAAATCAGAGGCATTACTTTTTAGCGCGCCTTCGTATTCCATACTACACGGTTCTGAACTTCGAAAACATGGTTATTTCTTCTATTTTTACTTATTGAAAATTTTAGAACATTCACGTAGCAGCTGAGCATTTCAGAGCTTGTGTTGAAATCTCCTCGGAACTGCACTTATCATCAAGTCGTAATCCCTTGAATTTAGGCACTGTCATGGTTTATCTGATAGTGGATTGGTACCACCTGAACCTTCTGGCTGCATATAATGATTTTCTTCAAATTTTAATGGCTATAAATTGCCTAGAAACCATTAAAATTTACGCAACAGGTATTTCTAAAACTATATTTTATGTACAATGTTCGTATTGCTCATATAACTTGCCTACAAGATAATCTCAGGAAATTTCAGTGCTACTGGTGAAATGTTATTGTCAACTTAATCATCATCCTTTGTGGTCTTAACGTCCATAACGATAATATATATGTTTGTGGATAGTCGTTCTGTTTTGGTAAACGGTTCACGTCCGTATCAGGATCTTCATAGATTGACAGATAAATTAACATCTGTGAAAAAGAGACCACCATGAGCCTGTCTTAGGTCAACGCTAAATTCGTCGTTGAGTACTATCTGCCAAAACTACAGTCTTCCATAATGACCTGTTTTTGGAAGCCTCTATTTCATAGTGTGGCATTCCATGTATGAGTAGATATTTCGTACTCATAAGTCCCAAACAATTTCCAGTACACATTCTAATAGCCATCCTTCCATTTCTCCACCTTGCAGACACAAAGAGCATTTAGTCAAATACAGTTTTTCTTCTCAAAATACGTCTTTTTTTTTTACTCAGAGCGGTTTCTCCGGCACATTATTTTCGTAGTTGCCTGTCGAAATAGTTGACTTGACTTTTGCTCCTACCTACGCAATGGCAAACAGTGTGCTCCTAACTGGGTACAGCCGTTGCACTATTACTGAGGAAACCATTGTTAGTCGTGTTTATTTCGTACATAAGATGTATTTTTGCATTGGTTTAAACCCGGTAATGCTTCTGAATTACTAAATATGTAGGGGAATTGGATATACGTCCTAATATACCTCTCCTCCCCACTCTATCCCTCTGCTACTCCGCCTATCGCTGTGTCCGGCTCCTAATGTCTGCCCAGCATCTTCCACTTGCTCCCTCCACATCTCTTATCCCACAATCTTTCTATCCACCTCCTCCCACAGCTCTCTGTCCTCATGCTACTCCTTCGCATTCTTTGTATCCATTTCATCTCCCCTCTCTCTGGCCTTATTTATTGTTATTACATACCGTACCCTGATTCCGAATAAAAGTGAAAATGGTTGGGCAAATCGCTTGGCATCGGTTGTGGGCTGTGAGAAAGACCTTTCCAATTGCTGGACCTGTGAGGGTACTAGCTTTAATGACAGTATTTCGCATAGTTTTAATCTACGGACAGACAGGATTATTAAGTTAGCAGTAAACGCAGCTTTTCCGATTCCTGTTAAGAACGACTGCGAAAAGGAAAGAAAAACCACGCATTTTCACAGCACAGCGTAGCATGTTGTTTCCCGTAGCCAGTTTAACAGAAAGTGACTATTGTATAGCATTTGTGCCAGTCAGTCGTTTATGTGAACTGCTAAAAAAACAATTTCAGTAAGATCATGAATTCAGTAGAATAAAATAAAGGAATTCATTGTTTTAGAGTCATAATGTATAGCGCTTAAGAAATCCTTATTCGATGCGCCTCCAAACGCCGTCAGTGCTCTTCATTAATTTCATTGACTTGACGATGAATAAGTTGCCCTGCGTTGCGCATAAGCAGGCCGATATTTCGACGCCTAACTAATGGCATTTTTTCAAAAGAAATAACCAAAAACTGAAGTCAATTCAGAGAGAGAGAGTAGAGTAAAGGGGTTTTGGGCGCACGACAGCAAGGTCTTCAGCGCCCGTTCAGTAACTTAGTGAGACGGGTGTCAAGAAAAATCCCAGAACAGGAATATAAAACGAAACAGAAAACATGGGTAACAATCGTTGAAAAACATATGGTCACCCACACCAAAGCGTGGGATGAAGCAGAGCGTTAGCAGTAAAACATGGACAACACAGGAAGAAAATGATAGAGGGAGCTAAAACAATGTAGCAGATGGAAGTGGCTGGCTGATCGCAAGGAAAAAAGGGGAGGAGTCTGCCACTCAGCAATACACTAAAACCTCCAGCCTAAAAGTTTAGGCCAGAGTCCAGACACATCACAAAACTTACAAACCATAGACACATACGTCTCATCATTAGCTAAACCGGAAGGCAGATCCCCATCAACTTGTGCTTCTGCCCATGCATCACGGTATAAAATGTAGTCTGTTAAAATGTGCCGGACAGAGATGTGCACACCACAAGCATAACAAAACGGAGGTGTTTATAACACATCAGATTATCACGAACTGACATAAATTCAGTCTTTGCAGTACATCTTAGATATGATCACCACAGATAACACACTGAAATGCCGCTTTCATTTGTATTCGTATCAGTACTCAGTGCGGAATTAGTTGTTGTTGCGAAAACCTGAGACAGCAGAACTGTGAAAATGAACGTCACAATTTTGTTTTTGTTGTAAAATCATAAGACAGCAGAGCTGTTAAATGGACACATACACGTCTTTCATACAAAAATGCCGCCAAGAATCTGATTTTTCCGGTAGATTTTCCAAAAATTTCTTCCATAAAAACCTTGTCATAACAATTCCGGACAAAAAAAAAAAAAGAATCGAACAATTCGGTAGAGCCGTTCTCACATGGTGATGTTTCATACATCCCGTAACTTATTTTTGATTATATAGATAAACTGGCTTATAATGTCTGAACAATGAGGGGTACATTAACCCACCAAATTTCGCAAACCTTTTACTCGTTGCGTAGAGAACGAAAATACTCTTGGCGGTCTACCAGGTTATTCAGCTAGTTGAAACACGCCCACAAGAAGTCACCATCTTAAATGCTAGAACAAACGTGCAGCAACATGTGCAGTGTGACGCTATCCAGAATAACAGACCTGGCAAAAGCAGGTCAGCTATAAACAGGGAGCTGAAAGAGCCTTGGCAAGCGTCTCTTCCCAGTCTGTTCTCTTGTTTCCGAATAACCGGGTGGCTGGGATGGACGCCATTACTGATACCCTTGTAGGCAGTTCTTCAAGCCGCCTTGATGTTCGGCTCGCCGTGTCAGACTGTGTACCGAGTCTATCTGTCACTATGCATAGTATGAACAGCATCATCTCCGAATACTATGTTACATAATAGTCAAGTACGTTTGAATTCCTAACTTTCGACAAGTGGCTGTGTGTTACCCGTCGGCTGACTGCCAACAGATATCGGAGATCCAGGTTACTGCTTTCCTTTTCCGCTACTTTTGCATATGAACACGCTAGAGTATAAAAAATAAATTAGTTTGCTTACATTATGAATCAACTCCAAAAAGCTGCTTCTATTTTAAGATGTTTATTTAATCATGACAGGCCTGATTCAGGACTATTTCTATCATCAGTCGATCTGAAAGTAATGGTTTTATTATACAGGGTGATCCATTGATCGTGACCGGGCCAAATATCTCACGAAATAAGCACCAAACAAAAAAACAACAAAGAACGAAACTTGCCTAGCTTGAAGGGGGAAACCAGATGGCGCTATGGTTGGCCCGCTAGATGGCACTGCCATAGCTCAAACGAATACCAACTGCGCTTTTTTAAATAAGAACCCCCACTTTTTATTACATATTCCTGTAGTACGTAAAGAAATATGAATGTTTTAGTTGGACCACTTTTCTCGCTCTGTGATAGATGCCGTTCTAATAATCACAAACGCATAAGTAAGTGGTATCACGTAACACTTCGCCAGTGCGGACGGTATTTGCTTCGTGATACATTACCCGTGTTAAAATGGACCGTTTACCAATTGCAGATAAGATCGATATCGTGTTGATGTATGGCTATTGTGATCAAAATGCCCAACGGGCCTGTGCTATGTATGCTGCTCGGTATCCTGGACGACATCATCCAAGTGTCCGGACTGTTCGAAGGATAGTTACGTTATTTAAGGAAACAGGAACTGTTCAGCCACATGTGAAACGTCAACCACGACATGCAACAAATGATGTTGCCCAAGTAGTTATTTTAGCTGCTCTTGAGGCTAATCCGCACATCAGTAGCAGACAAACTGCGCGAGAATCGGGAATCTCAGAAACGTCGGTGTTGAGAATGCTGCATCAACATCGATAGCACCCGTACCGTATTTCTATGCACCAGGAACTGCATGGCGACGACTGTGAACGTTGTGTACAGTTCTGCCACTGGGCACAAGAGAAATTACGGGACGATGCCAGATTTTTTGGACGCGTTCTGTATTTAGCGAAATGCGTCATTCACCAACAGCGGTAACGTAAACCGACGTAATTTCCCCTACTGGGCAACGAAAACCCACGATGGCTGCCACAAGTGGAACATCAGCTACCTTGGCGGGTTAATGTATGGTGAGGCATTATTGGAGGAAGGATAATTGGCCCCCATTTTATGGAAGGCAATCTAAATGGTGCAATGTATGATCATTTCCTGCGTAATGTTCTACCGATGTTACTACATAATGTTTCACTGCATGACAGAATGGCGACGTACTTACAACAGGATGGACGTCCGGCACATAACTCGCGTGCGGTTGAAGCGGTATTGAATAGCATATTTCATGACAGTTGGATTGGTCGTCGAAACACCATACCATGGCCCGCACATTCAGCGCATCTGTCGTCCCCGGATTTATATCTGTGGAGAAAGTTGAAGGATATTTGCTATCGTGATCCACTCACAACGCCTGACAACATGGGTCAGGGCATTGTCAATGCATGTGCGAAAATTACGGAAGGCGAACTACTCGCTATTGAGAGGAATGTCGTTACACGTATTGCCAAATGCATTGAGGTTGACGGACATCATTTTGAGCAATTGTTGCATTAATGTGGTATTTACAGGTAATCATGCTGTAACAGCATGCGTTCTGAGAAATGTTAAGTTCACAAAGCTACAAGAATCACATTGGAACAACCGAAATAAAATGTTCAAACGCACCTACGTTCTGTATTTTAATTTAAAAATCCTATCTGTTTCCCACTGTTCGTCTAAACTTGTGAGCCATGTGTTTGTGACTATTACAACGCCATCAATCACAAAGCGAAAAAAGTGGTCCAACTAAAACATTCAGATTTTTTTACGTAATACACGAATATTTAATAAAAATGGGGGTTCCTATTTTTTAAAAACGCAGTTGATATCCATTTGACCTATGGCAGCGCCATCTAGCGTGCCAACAATAGCGCCATCTGGTCCCCCCTTCAAGCTAGGCAAGTTTCGTTCTTTGTAGTTTTTTCGTTTGACCCTTATTTCGTGAGATATTTGGCCCGGTCACGATCAATGGACCACCATGTATACAATTTTCTAGGACAGACAGTAACCTACTTGTCATATATGAGATTGATTACGATACATTTATGGTATAGGTTGCATTTGTTGGATGTTACAGCCTGAATTTTGTTTATTGTGTGTGACAAATTTTTGTTTTACGTTTATCAACCGATGTTTTAAGTGTACATCAGAGCAATTACTTATCGATTTCCCTAAGCCAAACCAATCACATATTCACAGATAAAAATAAACAAAAACTAAGAGAAATCGATAAGTAACTGCTCTGATGTAAACTTATAACATCACTGGTTGAACGTCAGACAAAAAATTGTCACACACAACAAATAAAATTCAGGCTATATGTTTCAACAAATATAGTCTATGAAAGGTACGTCATGAAATAACTTTAAAAGACGTAAGAAAAACGCTTAGATGACTAACCAACGATGCTATAGGTAATTACCAATTCCATAAATGCATGTTTGTCAATCTCATATATGACAAGTAGGCTACGGTCTGCCCTAGAAAATACTATATAATAAAACCACTATTTTCAGATCGCCAGATGATGGCAATAATGCTGAAACAGGCCTGTCATGATTAAATAAACATCTCAAAAAAAGAAGCAGCTTTTTGGGCTTAATTCATAATGTCTTTACACTGCTTATATCGAGCTGCGGCCCCATTGGAAAAAAATATTAGTTTGCTTACGTTGTGAAGCAAGTATCGACACAAAACAGTTCTTTACTCAGGAGACCCCATTGTTAAGTTAATTCGTAGCATCAAGTTCCACTACATTCATTGAAATAAATATGACAAACGACAAAAAAACCTTCCTTTGTCCGAGGTGTTTGTCTGTTATGATTCATAGCGCAGGTATCAAAAAAAATGTTCAAATGCGTGTGAAATCTTATGGGACTTAACTGCCACGGTCATCAGTCTCTAAGCTTGCACACTACTTAACCTAAATTGTCCTAAGGACAAACGCACACTTCCATGCCCGAGGGAGGACTCGAACCTACGATGGCACAGATATCTCAACACAACTTTTACATTAAACGTAGAAAGCTTACAGTCCCTATGAAATCTTATGTTGGTTTATCGTTATGAATGAAATAGATCCACAGTCATGATCCTGAGCACAAACAATAATCAAGACCCTCTGGAAGTTCATCAAAAAAACCGTGGACAATTTTATATGGTGGAAATAGGATACTTTTAGAGATTGTGTTAATGTCAACCTATTAATTCATAGAGAGAAAGAAATATCACTGCTCTCTGTTTTGTTTTATTACTGGATAGAATGAATCAGTAGCTGGAGAACTACATACATTAGACCATAAGATAGTGCTATATCACTGCTGCCGACAATGCATGTTAAGTTTACGATTAGTTCCACTCTATTCTCCAGATTCTGTGGGACTTCTTGACGTGAATCGTAGTTGATAGGGCAGGATTTTCATGAAATCAGGGAATATCCGACCCTATAACTCAACATTTTGCGGAGTTTACGCTGCTTAATTTTACAATGGGATGAAGAAACTGAAATTTTGCAGTCAGGTATTTTGGCGTGAAATGAAACTATACTAAAAAGAGGTGTTTTCCAATTCTTCTTGCTTTTTAACATATCTCATTAAGCCACCTACAAATCAAGTGAGAACGGTGGTCAACTCATCGTCCGTCCATCCACGGTTAACATTTGTCGACTTCCACCAGTCTCTTTTAGCGGACGACAAATTGCTTCATCAGAAGCCACAGCTGATTTCTTCCCAACATCTTTCTCATGCTGACACATTGTCACTTGCAGTCCACATAGTCGTTAGGAGGTTAAACTGAATCTACATATCCTTTCACAGAAGGAGAAGTTTAAAATCGATAGGTTGCACATCCTCGAAAAAAGAATACAGGTTAGGGATTAATTTCCCGTTAAAGACACTGTCCTTAGAGAATGAGCGTAAACTTGAATAGAAATAGGAGGGGAAGGAGATCCTTTTTAAAGGAACAAGCTCAGCATTCAGAATCATCTTAATCGGCCTAGGGAAACTAACTGAACCCTAAATCAGGAAGACCAGGCGGGAATTTCCGCCGTTTCACTACCAATTACAAGTATAGTGTGTTAATCTCTCTGCACATCGATTGCTTAAACTGGGTAGTAGGAGTAATCCATCCAACTACAGACCTATATCATTGACGTCGCTTTGCAGTAGGATTTTTTAGCATATACTGTATTCAGACATTGTGAATCACCTCGAATGGAACGATCTATTGATACGTAATCAGCATGGTTTCAGAAAACATCGTTCTTGTGCAACGCAGCTAGCTCTTTATTCTCACGAAGTAATGGACGCTGTAGACAGGGGATCTCAGGTTGATTCCGTATTTCTAGATTTCCGGAAAGCTTCTCACAAGCGATTTCTAATCAAGCTGAGAGCCCACGGGGTATCGTCTCAGTTGTGCGACTGGATTCGTGATTTCCTGTCAGGAAGGTCGCAGTTCGTAGTAATAGACGGCAAATCATCGAGTAAAACTCAAGTGATATCAGGTGTTCCCCAAGAAAGCGTCCTGGGACCTCTGCTGTTCCTGATCTATATAAATGACCTAGGTGACAATCTGAGCAGTTCTCTTAGGTTGTTCGCAGATGATGCTGTAATTTACCGTCTAGTAAGGTCATCCGAAGAGCACTGTCAGTTGCAAAGCGATTTAGAAAAGATTGCTGTATGGTGTGTCAGGTGGCAGTTGACGCTAAATAACGAAGCGTGTGAGGTGATCCACATGGGTTCCAAAAGAAATCCGTTGGAATTCGATTACTCGATAAATAGTACAATTCTCAAGGGTGTCAATTCAAATAAGTACCTAGGTATTAAAATTACTAACAACTTCAGTTGGAAAGACCACATAGACAACATTGTGGGGAAGGCGAGTCAAAGGTTGCGTTTCATTGGCAGGACACTTAGAAGGTGCAACAAGACCACTAAAGAGACAGCTTACACTACACTCGTCCGTCCTCTGTTAGAATATTGCTGCGCGGTGTGGCATCCTTACCAGGTAGGATAGACGGAGGACATCGAAAGGGCGCAAAAAAGCGCAGCTCGTTTTGTATTATCACATAATAGGGGAGAGAGTGTGTCAGATATGATACGCGAGATGGGATGGAAGTCATTAAAGCAAATACGTCTTTCGTCGCGGCGAGATCTATTTACGAAATTTTAGTCACCAACTTTCTCTTCCGAATGCGAAAATATTTTTTGTGCCCAACCCGCATAGGTAAGAATGATCATCAAAATAAAATAAGATAAATCAGATCTCGAACAGAAAGGTTAAGGTGTTCGTTTTTCCCGCGCGCTGTTCGGGAGTGGGAATGGTAGAGAGATAGTATGATTGTGGTTCGATGAACCATCTGCCAAGCACTTAAATGTGAATTGTAGAGTATCATGTAGATGTAGATGTAGATGCTTCATTTCCATCAGTATCTTCAATTGACAAGTCTCTGTGTGCCACGAAACGGATATTGTTGTATTCCAAGGACAAGATAGGAGTCAGATACATGAGTGCGCCATATTTTATGGATTACGACCTACAGAGTTGCAGACTTGAATATTTATGCCTCCGCCGAGTTGACTGATTGCCTAGGAGAGCTTTTTGAAAAGGTGTTTCATAATCATTATTTATACGTCGTAGCTCTTGCTGATGTCCGTGGTTGTAAGAAAAACCGGAGAGTTATTCTGTCTCATGAAAAACAACGTTTGTTTATCTTTGTTTCGCCCAAACACTTACCAGCACCCTCCGAGCTACCTTCAGCGGATTTTTAAAATTATTCTGTCTGAAAATTATTATGATATGATAACATATTGAGCATCCTATATCGTCCTAAAGTACATATACAAAAGAAGTGATAATCAAGGGTTAAATTTTACTCGTTGTTGGATTACAAATAGATACACGTTACGAAGTTGAGCCACTGGAAGTTGTACCTTTATGTTGTGCTGAAAATTAGGCCCAGAATATTGATTCAGTTTTTAAAAATACGTATCTTAGAATTTAGCAGACATAAAGAATCGTTTATGGACCTCCAGTATGATGCAGGAAAAACGGGTAGGCAACATAAAATTAATAAAAGCTACTAGCTGAAAATCCAACATTACCAGAGTATTGGTTTTTCCAGCTTTCTAGTAGAAACAAAGAAAGTGAATGTGTTTGTAGTGTAACATAGAGAAATTGCATTTCCACGTATTCGTAAAAACACGTTCTAAATTATGAAACGGTCTCACAAAGAATAACGCTTAACGCACAAATGTTCAAATACAGTATACAATTTTTTTGAAAACGTTTTAATGGAAAAGCCTCGTAGCAGCTCTATAGACGGCAATTGTTTTCGTCTACAACCATTTGCACTTCCCAGTTGGAAGCTATCGAACGCGCTTCCAGGTATTAGGGGTTCTCTAGTTTCACTCGACTATAGTGGTGTCTTAGTAGTAAAGGACAAATGAACTAAAATCTCTTGTATGATGCGGAATATTTTTACTCATCAAAGTGTTCATAACGTTATATCTCTTAACGTACACGTCTCACAATGATATATTTGGTTAGGTACAATGTGCGACATATGTAGATTCAATCTGCGAAGCATGTTGTGAATAGAGTTAGTAGCAAAAAATAAACAAATTTAAACGTCTTGCGTGATGCAGCATTTATAATGTCACATCCCCTGATATATGAATTACAGTGACGTAATTTAGTACATACATTCAGCGGCATACGTGGATACTATCTGAAAAATGTGTTGCGAATAGAGGTAGTAGTCAATAAGTAATGATTTTAAACGTCATGCACAATGGCGTAGTTTTTCACCCATGTCAGTGTTTATGACGTCATATTTCCTGAACTATGTGTGGTATCGTGATATAATTTCGTAGGAGCATTTACGGGCATCCTTGTATACTGTCTGCGATGCTTATTGTCAATAAAATTAGCAGTAAAAAAGTAATAAATTTAAACATCATGGAGTATGCTGTAGTTTTCCGCGCATTTCGTTATTTATGGCGACTTATCTTCTTAACTATGATAGGTAGGTGGTTCATTTCCTTATAGCAATTGTTGTCTGACAGTAGGGGATGTGTGTGCCAAGTTTGGTTGAAATCGGTTCTGTGGATTGCGAGAAGATATGGAACATACATACATACACCAGTTTTGTATGTGTGGATTATTTGTAGCTCTGTCGAAATTGTGGTGATAAACACCCTTTACCTCCGGTGACTACCTTTGGACATGACGTCGATTATAAAAACCATTATCATCATCGTAAGTATAGTCTCTCAGTACAACCAGTACCTTTGCTGATACACACAACCGGCAATCATGAGTAACATGTGCCAACTCATGTACAGTGTATTATCAGTGCTTCTTGCCAAACAACACCAGAACAACTCAGTTTTATTGATTTTCTGGTTGCATCACGTATCAATACTTACGATGGAGGCAATGGTTTCATAACGGACATAATGCACTAACTAGTCACCGCAAGTGAAGGATTTTTCTTACCGTTATTTCAGCAGAATTACAAATAATAGTTTTCATAAAGAATTTTGTCTGTAACAAATTTCATTTGGCGAGTACCAAAATGGCGACAGACCAGGAGAAGGAGTAATGTGTCATCTGGCATGTAGAATACTATCTGTGACAACGGTACTATTGAACTATTGACACTAATACCCGAGGGCACCACCAGGAAATACGTGCATATTGAGGTGACTCAAAAACTTCAAAGAGACAAGCAGTTCTCAAAGTCCTTTATCGAAGTGGACGCCCCCTCTTTTTGAAGCACGTGTTGTCAGAGTGCTAGCAGCATTTCAGCGCAATTCCCAGAGTTCACTACGTCTCGCAACACGTGAACTGCAGGGAGCAAGAGAAACTGTTCATAAAGTATTACATGAGCGGTTAAGCCTTTTTCCGTACAAAATTGCAAATGGTCCCAGCACTGCAGCCTAACGAGCGTCATCTGCTGTATGCATGTATGTTTTCCATGCTTGCCATCACAGATGCTGACAAAGTCTACTTGAAAATATACCTGTTTTCAGATGAAGGATCGTTCCCAAACTTTTGTACATGTGAATCAAAACAACCTTAGGATTTGGGACATCAAAAAAATCCACACGATACGTTTAAACACATCCGTTATAGCCCAAGGCTTTATGTTTGGTGTGACCTAATGCACGAGAGGGTGATAGGACATTTTTTCTCTGCAAAGAAAGCCATATCGCGAAAACTTTGCCTGGACTCGCTAATATTTCCTGCTGCCACAGATCGATGAGTTGCAGCTGTTCATCAGCTTCGAACTTGATTGTTCACTCCCAGATTGGGGTCTGAATACTGTGTACGTTATTAGTGACCATTAGTGAACACTCATAAAATTACTTTAGTTTTCCTCTTCTCATGCTCTTTTCCCACAATATCAGACTTTCATGTACTGGTATTCTCTTTTATTTCTCTTTTATTTGCGCCGGACTGGACACGTGAGAAAAGATGACGTTCTAAAGACACCTCGTGCTGGCAGAGATAGCAACTCTTAAGAGCAGGCTTGGAAGACGGAATGTTGCTGTTAGCCGACAGAAGGCAGAATGTGACTTGTAATGTTAATTAGCGATATAAGTAATAAAACAGTGATCTCTATGCTCCAAACAAATACCGGGATGGCTCCTTTGAAAAAGGAGCTTGTGTTCCGCCTCTAATTACCTCGATGTCGAAGTGACGTTGAATCCAGTCTTCCTTCCTTCTTCCAATTCCTGTGCTATATGGATGTCAAACTCCAGCTGTCTGAACGTGCCGGGCAAAGATGCTCGTATTTCGTTTCTTGCCTAATTACAACATGGCTATCTCGAAGTGTCGCTACAAAGAAAAATGAAAATAGTTTTCGAATCTGCTCCAATATCAGCCTATTCACAGCATATTGATACAAAGTTCAAAACCAGACGTAAAAAAAGATTTATTTGTCACTTACAGATCGGTGGATTTTTTTTGCGTAATCACAACATGGCGGACTGCGCAGATGACAACAATATGTACGCACGTCGAAATTCCATACTCTCTGATGAGAGATGTATATCCAGGCAGTTTAGAGATTACAGCGATAAAAGGAATAAATTGTACTGTTATAAAATGGGTGAAAAAAAAGGAGATTAAATAAAATAAGGGACCTTCCGGTGTTTTGTATTTGAGTCCCTCATTTAATCCTATGTAGGGAGACACCAGTATGTAATTATGTTAATTACGTTTTCATGGAGCCACGCATAAAAGATATACCTCAAGAGTATAATTTCTTTTTAAATCAAATATTCTTCTGACACACGATTATTGTTATATTATTTGAGTGTAAAATGTAGTACATCGCATAGAAATTAGGGTTCTGTGTTGCGTTTGCAGCAATGTTATCGCAAATTTTAGTTCGAGATAAAGATTACGTCAGACAAGTGTATGATATATCGTGGCGGTACACAGCTTTTTATCTTCATACATCAAGCCTTTCCCACGTTGCACATTCGTTCCAAAACGACTCTTTTAATTGCAGAGAAGAATTATTACACTGGAAAAGTGTAGCTATATAAAGCCTCTCATGAAAAAAGTAAATAGAACTGAAGTTCATTATATACTTTTACTGCGCTTATACACAAATGAGACTCTCACCTAGAGCTCAAGATGAAATCTAAAACTTCAGACTATCTTCTAGCATAATTGTTAAACATTTTGCTTCCAGTGAACACAACAGACGACAAGTCAGAACTAAATTGGCGCTGTCGTTTGTGAGTGTTCAAAGAGAGATCGGTACTATGGTAAGTCACTTATTTTGTGAGATGTGGATGAGCTGTGAAAGTCCCATTCGATATCCCCACGCTTTCTCAATGCCACGACATTAGACTTCTTTTTACAGGGCTACATCAAGGATCAGGTGCACACATCAGTCATTGAAACTGTTACTCTTCGTATTCGAATCAATGAAGAAGTCAAGGCCGGCCGATGTGGCCGTGCGATTCTAGGCGCTTCAGTCTGCAACCGCGTGGCAGCTACGGTCGCTGGTTCGAATTCTGCCTCGGGCATGGATGTGTGTGATGTCCTTAAGTTAGTTAGGTTTAAGTAGTTCTAAGTTCTAGGGGACTGATGACCACAGATGTTAAGTCCCATAGTGCTCAGAGCCATCTGAACCATTTTGAAGCAGTCAAAACTATTGATACTACTATGTTGACTAGTTCATGAGTAGATATCGAATATCGCGTTGGTGTGCTTTGAGTGACCAGTGGCCACACATTCAAATTCCGCCGTAACCGCAATAAAACTTCAAGAGCTGCTAAACGTTCTACAACAAACCACGATTTCTTAAAAGAATTCCCATTGTTTGAAATGATTGTGGGACGTTGTGGACACCATATACAGTTGTTCGTATAGTGCTATCAATTACTTTAAATCTACCATACATTCTATAATTTGTCTTCTACAAATATTAAAACAGAAAAGTGGAAAACGTTGTGTTGTTTGCAGATGACAAACTGTAGAATGTATGGTACATATGAAATACGTGCTCTAAATGACAAGAATCCCTTGAGATATGTGAACAACTTATTTTCCAAATTATTATTCCAGATCTAATTTTCAGTGTTAGGTTGGTGCATAAGTTGGTAGCATATTACCACATTTTTTTAAAAATACAGTAGACAACCATAACAGAGACTTCATTCACTAATAATACATTCTTCTTCACTATTATATTCTCCTTCGCTATTGTCAACAGTCTGACAATGCCGGGATAACTTCTCGATTCCGTGACTGTAGAATTCGTGTGGTTTTGAGGCGAAGAACTCGTCGAGGTACTTTCGGAGCGCATTTTCGTCCGAAAAGCAAGTTCCTTGAAAGTTGTTCGATAGAGAGCGGAAAAAGGTGAAAATATGAGAGTGCAAGATGAGTTAAATAAGGCGGATGCGGAATTGCTTATCAACCGAACTCCTGTATACTGTTTTTTGTCAATCTAGCAGAATGCGGTTGAGCGTTATAGTGGATTAACATCACTTCTCGCAGTCTTCCATTTCGTTGTTTTTGAAATGCATCTACAAGACATCTAATTTGTTGACAATGAATATCAGCAGCGACTGTTACTCCTCGCGAGAGTAGTTGTTAGTACACCACACCGTCACTGTTCCATCAGACCCAAAACATTATCTTTGGTGGATGCAACCAGGTCTTTGTATGGGGAGTTTCTGCTTCGCTTGGGCTCACCCATTTCTTTCCTTTCTTGTGTTAGCGTAAAGACATCATTTCTCGTCGCCAGTAACGAGACAGGATAGGAAAAGTCGAAGTTGTTGGGCGAGCCAACTCATGACGTGCAAGTAGAGGGTTGGGTTGTTTGTGGAAGGAGACCAGACAGCGAGGTCATCGGTCTCATCGGACTAGGAAAGGATGGGGAAGGAAGTCAGCCATGCCCTTTCAAAGCAACCATCCCGGCATTTGCTTGGAGCGATTTAGGGAAATCATGGCGAATCTAAATCAGGATGGCCAGACGCGGGATTGAACCGTCGTCCTCCCGGATGCGAGTCCAGTGTCTAACCACTGCACCACCTCGCTCGGTTGCAATTAGAGATACACAAATCGCCACCCGCAGATTTTTATGATTTTGGTTTTGAGCATTCGGTACCCACACACCCGATTTTTGAACCTTCGTCAATGCATACAAATGTCGCACTATGGTGGAATGACCACAGTTCATCACATTTAACAGTTTTCGAATACACTGACGTGGATCATTGTGGATTAACGTGCATTCAGCAAACCCCCAAGGGTTGTCCGGAACGTTGGGAGTCACAAACGTCAAAACGATTCTCCTCAAGACGACAAAGCCATTTTCCTGCCAGCTATCTTCAATGGCACTATCCCCATATATGGCGCCAATGTTTGTGGCTTCCCCGACTGCTGACACCCCTCTGCTGAACTCAAACAGGTGAATGTGCAGGAAACATTACTATTTCTTCCCTTCACACTCCGTTTTCTAGCGCCCACACATCTCCACTCACACTCTCCAAATGAAAAACTGACAATGTGTAAACTCAGATTGTAACGATGAACTACAAATAAAAAATTACAATCGATAAATAAAACCATAGCAACCCGAAAACCAACGTGCAAAATAAAAACGCTACTAACGTATGCACCCACCTAAAAAATGGGTCAACTGTGCAACATGTGTCTTTGTCCATATTTGTTAATCAGTGTAAAGTTGAACACAAGGTTGTCATTCCTTGTCCATGTAAACAGCTTTGAGCTTTATTATGTCGTAGTAGTAGACAGATTGCAACGGTCTTGCCGCAGTGAATACACCGGTTCCCGTGAGATCACCGAAGTTAAGCGCTGTCAGGCGTGGCCGGCACTTGGATGGGTGACCATCCAGCCGCCATGCGGTGTTGCCATTTTTCGGAGTGCACTCAGCCTCGTGACCGAATAGTAGCGGCTCCGGTCATAGAAAACCATCATACCGACCGGGAGAGCGGTGTGCTGACCACACGCCCCTCCTATCCGCATCCTCAACTGAGGAGGACACGGCGGTCGGAAGGTCCGGATGGGCCACTTGTGTCCTGAAGGCGGAGAGCTTTTTTTTTATTAGACAGAGTAATAAAAGTCCGCTGGAAAGAAAAGCACTGACATTCCGGTAAAGGGAAAATAAACTGGCCATCCCTTGCATAAGGCGTAATCTCTCTCCAATGGGCTCCATTCACTGAGGATGTTAAACAGGCTCAGCACATTGCCGAGTTGAGGTAGGCTTGAGCCATTAATACACAACACATCTCGACAGCACAGAGGCCGCTGTCCATCGCAGACGTGATGACGTACGGTATCACTCGGGTGTCCATCAGCACCGTAAGTCAGTGAGTAATGCCCCTCCGGATGGGTGTGGCAGCTGTGACGGGCGCATAGCTTCCTGGGGGGGCCACCGTAATAGAGCACTTGGCGGCAGGCGTCCGTCAGCTCCGGAAGAATAACGCCGGCGGCCGAGGCGAGTGAGTCCTTCCGGCGGTGCTGGCTGGTTTATTTTGGCGCCGGAATCTGGAGAGCGCGGTCCCCTGAGGCGGCGGCCGCTGACAGCCGCCCACACACACACACACACACACACACACACACACACACACACCGAGGGGCGGGGACACAAAGTATGCAGTGCGCTCCGTGGCCCTGGCAGGTAATAGCTCGCGACCCAGCACTCGTTGAGTCTCCTTGGAACGTGAATTCCCGCCAACAGCAATGTGTATAAACCCTCTTTATGGCCGCTCTGAGATAAAATTATGTTCTCGTAATCCACCCATACAGCGACCCTACTCTAAAATTGGTCCGCTGTTTATCGCTGCAGTTGTGAAGTAAGATCTCACGAGCGAGAAAAAGTAGGAAACTTTTTCGAGCTGTTTACCTTGAGCCAAGGTGCGACTGCGGCAAGATAGATGGCGGACACGACCGAAAGTCAACGATTGTAGTCAAGAAAACAAATCATGGAGGTCTGTTACGACAAAATGAATGCTACATCTTCAACATACCTCTACATTTGAATAGGCGTCAGCGTTATTAAAATAGCCAACTTTTTCTGTTTAATGATAAATGGAAGTAAATTAATACACAATTAATAACGACTGCCATTTTTGAACATGGGTCATCTATGTTACACAAATAGGTGAGAGGGACAATGAGGATGTATGGAGATGAAGTGGAGCGATCACGTAGTTCAGTTGTACGTAAAGGAAGTGGACGGTATCCACTTATTGGACACACTGCGGTGAATAAAAGAGGAAAGGCCGCTTGACCTGATAGGATATCAGTTCGATTTTACACAGATTACGCGAAGGAACTTGCCCCCCTTCTTGCAGCGGTGTACCGTAGATCTCTAGAGGAGGGTAGCGTTTCCAAAGGATTGGAAAAGGGCACAGGTCATCTCCGTTTTCAAGAAGGGACGTCGAAGAGATGTGCAGAACTATAGACCTATATATCTAACGTCGATCAATTGTAGAAGTTTGGAACACGTGTTATGTTCGAGTATAATGACTTTTCTGGAGACTATAAATCTACTTTGTAGGAATTATCTTAGGTTTCGAAAAAGACGGTCGTGTGAAACCGAGCTCGCGCTATTCGTCCACTAGACTCAGAGGGCCATAGACACGGGTTCCCAGGTAGATGCCGTGTTTCTTGACTTCCGCAAGGCGTTCGATACAGTTCCCCACAGTCGTTTAATGAACAAAGTAAGAGCATATGGACTATCAGACCAATTGTGTGATTGGATTGATGAGTTCCTAGATAACAGAACGCAGCGTGTCATTCTCAATGGAGAGAAGTTTTCCGAAGTAGGACTTATTTCAGGTGTGCCGCAGGGGAGTGTCGTAGGACCATTGCTATTCACAATATACACAAATGACCTTGTGGATGACATCGGAAGTTCACTGAGGCTTTCTGCGGATGAGGCTGTGGTACATCGAGAAGTTGTAACAATGGAAAATTGTACTGAAATTCAGGAGCATCTGCAGCGAATTGACGCATGCTGCAGGGAATGGTAATTGAATCTCAATGTAGACAAGTGTAATGTGCTGCGAATACATAGAAAGATAGATCCTTTATCATTTAGCTACAAAATAGCAGGTCAGCAACTGGAAGCAGTTAATTCCATAAAATATATGGGAGTGCGAATTAGAAGTGATTTAAAATGGAATGATCATATAAAGTTGATCGTTGGTAAAGCAGATGCCAGACTGAGATTCATTGGAAGAATCCTAAGGAAATGTAATCCGAAAACAAAGGAAATAGGTTACAGTAAGCTTGTTCGCCCACTGCTTAAATACTGCTGAGCAGTGTGGGATCCGTATCAGATGGAGTTGATAGAAGAGATAGAGAAGATCCAACGGAGAGCAGCGCGCTTCGTTACAGGATCATTTACTAATCGCGAAAGCGTTACGAAGATGATAGATAAACTGCAGTGGAGACGCTCAGTAGCTCGGTACGGGCTTTTGTTGAAGTTTCGAGAACATACCTTCACCGAAGAGTCAAACAGTATATTGCTCCCTCCTACGTGCATCTCGCGAAGAGACCATGAGGATAAAATCAGAGAGATTAGAGCCCACACAGAAGCATACCGATAATCCTTCTTTCCACGAACAATACGAGACTGGAATAGAAGGGAGAACCGATAGAGGTACTCAAGGTACCCTCCGCCACACACCGTCAGGTGGCTTGCGGAATATGTATGTAGATGTAGATGTAGAACCATGGCGCCATCTGTTCCCCCCTTCAAGCTAGGCAAGTTTCTCTCTTTGAATTTTTTTCGTTTGACGCTTATTTCGTAGAATCTACGAAGTGGATTGGCGGTAAAGTAAATGCTTCGACGTCTTGTATGATACTACTGCTCATGTGATAGGTATCTACAGGGTGACTCCGAAATAACTTTGCATACTTCGAGTGAATGACTTCTTCTACTCAAATTCCGCTGTAACTCCACTCAGATCTCAAACAAAGAGCTCCAATTAGCGAACCCTCATCAAGACGTACATAATTCCCGCTGAAAGCTTTCCAGTACCCTCAGATAATTACCCCTGTCAATGGACTAGTGATTGTACACGCAGCTTATGTCCGACAGACCGAAAACCTAAAGTCTACGGAATATTATTAATGAATTCCATTTACCAACGCAAGTTCCACAAACTGTTAAATTTACAACAGATGTTCAAAATGGCGCCCGTGAGAGTCAGTACATGGATAGCGTCGTCGCACAAAGTTCTGTGGTACCAATTCAATAGCTGGTGTCGCTGAAACCGTGTCGCAGGCAGCGAGAACTCCTGCCAGGAAATCCTCTTCGGTCTCGACAGGCGTCTCGTACACAAGACTTTACATATGGACTCTCAGGAAGGGGTCAATTCAAGTACGGTGAGACTCGGTGAATTTTATGGCTACGAAACAGGACATCCTCTGCCTGTCCACTTTCCAGGAAGTTCCTGATTTTCATGGACTCCCAGTCCAAATTGAGGTGGGATGTTCGAACCATATCCATTGACGAATAACATGTGCGATTTATGGGTGGTATGTATCAAATAAACACGATGTATACAGAGGATTTAAGCGGGAATAAATAGCGACTGAAAGTGCATGCCCACTCGCTGACTGATAATCCTTGTTTATAGCTCATCGTAACTGTAACACATGGGTCCAGTTGGGGATTCTTAATCGGCCGGGGTGGCCGGGGCGCTACAGTCTGGAACTGCGCGACCGCTACGGCCACAGGTTCGAATCCAGCCTCGGGCATGGATGTGTGTGATGTCCTTAGGTTGGTTAGGTTTAAGTAGTTCTAAGTTCTAGCGGACTGATGACATCAGAAGTTAAGTCCCATAGTGCTCAGAGCCAGTTTTTTGGGGGATTCTTATCGACCCATCGACCCATCGACCATTTAGGATTCTATCCCTGCTGAAACAGGCTTCGTACGTGAAACATAGATACGAGTGAAAAAGTGAGGATCGACTGAAGGCGCAGCAAGAACCATTGGCTGAACACGTCACGAAGTCTGAAGTCAGCAGGAGTCAAAGCATGTGCTTTCTGCGGATGGTAGGGATTTAGCTGCATTTCCCGTAGTACTGCAAAACATTTATTTCACATGCAACTGATCGAGTACCTATTACAGGCGTCTTGTCCACTCGCTGAAGTACTGAATCTTATAAGTCGGGGAGTTCGTGTTGTCCGTCATCCTGCTCTGTCGTTGTATACCCCCACTCACATAATCGTTAGAACAGTCTTGGATACTTGGATATTTGGTTCCGTATAACCATTCCGCGTCTCTGCTGCATCCGTTTGCTTGCCCAGATACGAAAATCATGCCGATCAGTGGCACTTCAGCGATGTGGTGCATGTTTGACGCTCTCCCGTGGCGTCATCGTCGGCTGAAATCGGGAAGTTGGCGGCCCTTGATGTGGCTAGACCGTTTGTGTCCGTTGGGTACATGCGGTGCTGCCGGTTCCGATGTTTTGTCTGGCGAACGGCAGCGAGTCTGTTTGGATACGTCACGGCTTACCCGGATTTGGTCACCTAATCTGCTTGTGGAGCTGTTTCGTAAATGAAGTGTGAGGTGGAGATTATTGGACTTCCATATTGGAGTAATATGGTGACGCACCTACGCCCAGCAAAGGACTTATGCCGTACGTCAACTTCTGTTTTTCTATACCATATGGCTGTGCTATCATTAACGCTTTTCTGCATTTGCTGTCGCTCAAGTCACAGTGTGTACTAGTGTGGACAAATTATACCATTTTCAAAATTCTTGCCAGTGAAAGGTTGTGATTTTACCTCGGAATTAACTGTATTACTAGCAGGTGTTATTCGTGTGCTAGCCCAGATCGGTTCTCATTCCGCCACAGTATTTCTGGGCGTTATAAATGCCGCAGACCACGTATTGGGGCTTGGTTTTTGTGTGTGGCACAGGCACCGTGAGCCTGAAAGTTTGGATCGCATTGGAAAGCATACTAAGCGGACGTACATACAAACTGGTTTTTGAGTATACTATAGGCGTGTCTTCAGTACTAAGAGTAACTATACTGAAGGTATTGCTATTACCATCCGATGTCTGTTGATTAAATTCTATATGCTGATGCACTTAGGACCTTATAAATTCTTCATGTATTATGGTTGCTTAATGTGACGTAAGAGGGCTTATGGGAAATTAAAATAAGAAAGAGGTTATTCTCATTAACGCTGTCTTGCGTCGTTGGTAATTCCTGCGTCTATCAGCTGTTAGTGGTGTCGGTTATAGTAACTAATTATGGTCTTTCTCTGATTACCCGAATGAATGTGTCTGATATATGATATTCTTGAATGGGCGTTAGATGTCCAGTAAACGGAGCCAATAGAACAAAACCGACGCCACTTGCCACTCTGTGGTGAGTGACAGCTCTTAACGTTGCCGGCTCTGCAACTGACGGAGGCATCTCGTTTGCATTGGCCGAGCTTGTGGTATAGGAAACTTCATTACTGTTTGTTAAGCCGTTGGCATTTTGTCGAAAGCTTTTAATTATTGTCTCTGTTACATGAGAGCAAGATAACTTTAAATACTTGCAAACGCTTGTTTGTTGAAAATAATGTGAAATTCTTTATTTTTATTAGTATCTCTTTGGTTACAGAACTTGATGTCTGTTATACTATCTGAATTTGTGAAAAACCATTATAGTTGTTTTTAAATTCTCCTCACCAAGGAATTTTGAGACGCTCAAAACTTAAAGGTATAATCTTCAGTGTTAATTCCAAGATCTCTGTGGATTGTTTTAATTTGATGTTTCCTTCATTCATCCGCTTGGACATAAAACTGAGGAGGGTTTGCTTACAATTGACAGTTAGTAATTTAATAATTTAATAGTCTCTTATTAACTTGCGAATGTTCAGTTTTAATAAGTATTTCAAAGTGTAAGTCTGCCTTTTTAACACCTAGTCCTCGCTCCAGCTAGCCATTTGGTACAGCATACAACTCTATTTGGTTAGGACTCATAGACGTTCGTACTTCAGTTTATAAACAGACTGTAGACTCTTAGTATACTACAGTATAGGATTGCTCATATCAGTGCGCTGTTCACCATATGCACTGCATTAGTTGGGTTACTATCCCAACCTCTGCACGTAAGTGTTCGCTGGGATTTCCTACAGTGCAGTCCTAGCGTCAACGTTAACGGTACGTGTATTTCGCTCACAAAGGTATCACAAATGTTCGGTTATAGCTTTCGACTCGATCGTTTCCTGACCAGAGACCCATTCTCCAAATTGATGCAGTTAATCTTCAGCGTCATACCTGAAAGTTTTTAACGCCATCAGGGAATCACCGTGTATAGTCGGTTGGACTGACAGGGAGCGTTACATCACTCTATCGTATAGTAAGCATGAGAGCATTACACAGAAACTCAGACATACATCAGTGGCTACGAGGTACCACTATATATGATGGAGAGATTTACTGTCACAAAATCCGATTTCATATATTCGAAGACGAGTTGAACAACATATGACGGCCTCCCAAATACGTCTCGCGAAATGACAGCGACGAGAAAATTAGAAAAATAGGATCTTTACGAATATTCACCGATAGTCGTCCTTCCTATGCTTAATGTGCGAGTGCAATAGGTGCTAGTAAGATATTTAAGAAAATCTGAGGTTTATTCTGATAAACAGAAATTATAAGCGAGCCTCATAACGATCCAGTCAATTAATTTTATCTGTAGGTACTGGCAGGTGAGTAAACCAACTATGAACAGTTTAATGGTGTTTATTATATGGACCACTTATGTACCACACTTTGAACTTGTGGTGCCGTAAACCAGAAACATAAGTTCAATGACATGACCTTCATTAAGAAAATTAAAAAATTCTATTGTGACCATATTGGTAGCTGGGAGCACATTGTACTATCCACAATAACCAATTTTACATTTCAGGTGTGGATAGGAAAGTAAGATGCGGTTGTCAGCTACAACTCTTAATCAACTGGAATAGTTTGGAGAAACGACAATTTGTTTACTGCGAAATAATAGCGAATCGTGAAAAACTGAATGTGTTGTACCCACAAGAAATACGTACCATTTATTCGAATCAAAGCATAGGCCAAATTAAACTATGTCCACAAGGTTCAATACGCAAAGAAATGTAGCACAATAAAATCTTAATTTCTACTTAATCTGTCAGCAAAACACTTCCGTGGTGTTATAAACAGTTAATGAAAGCAGTTTTGAATAATTTGCTGGTATTACAAAGTGGGTAAACTGGCTTACGTCACTTGGTACGCTGCACACAGACAGTGACATCACTTCACTTAAATAGGAATTTTTGTGGCTCGGTAAGGCAAACACTTGCGCGATAATGTAAAAGCTGAATGAAAGCAGGTAATAAATATTTACTGGTGTTAAAACGTGAATAAGCTAACGTAAAGCCACGTGGTTCACTGCACAAAGGAGTGACATCACTTCGCTTAAATCGAAATATTTATGGAATCAATAAGTGAAACACTTCCGTTGTGTTATGAACAGTTAATGAAAATGGTTTGGATACATTTACTGTTATTACAATGTGAATAATCTCACCCGTGGAAACGTCGTTCAAGGCGAAAACAAAGTGATATCAATTCACTTAACTGGCTCAGCATTTAAATGAACTCAAGAACCAAGAATAGTTCCTCGATGTTCTGAACAACTAAATAGCGCTCATAATCCTATGTAGAGGAGACATACGAACTCCTCACGCTGGACCACAGTGTACCTGAGAAGACCAGCTGCACATTCGCCAACCCCTAGTGCCGCCTTAGAAATAATGTCTTTTGACCATTGGCGACACCGCTATTTCTGCTCTGACGGTCCCCGCCTTCCGTTATTTTACCATTATCTTATTAACGGCTATTTCCGCAGAAAAAGGACTTCTATAGTTTCCTAACCTTCTCTGGTTAAAGACTTTGGTATGCAACTGCGGAATAAAAGATACCCAGAGCACTTCTGTTTGCAGTTTCGGAAGATTACTGGACGAAAGAGAGGAAACTCAAGCAATATTACGAGACTGAATGAGGAAAGACAGAGGAAACATGCCTTCAAATCTACTAAATGATATTCAGTTCCCTATCTACAATCATCTTCTTCACCCGAGGGAGCTTAATGTGCCTCGAGCTATGATACCTGTCGGAAGCTAGTGGCCGACAAGCCTCAAAGGGGAAGTAAAGGTGTGTGTTTGGAGGCGGGGGGGGGGGGGGGGAGGGGTAATAGTTGTACCGGAAGTACACTGATTTGCTGTTTATAGATGTATATTAACATTGAGTGCTTTGCGGGGCAGCGTAACAAAACTGTTCAAAACACGGAATCAGTACGATCTGTGAGGTAAAGGCCTAATCTCTCGTGAAAACCTGGATAGAAAATAACGAATACACATTTTGAGGGCAGAACCTATGGACATCCATCGGGCTCCATACATTCACTTTCTGTAGAGACTGTAAGATAAAAGAAAGATGTGAAAATGTAAACGTTCAGTTCTGTGAAGTTCCATCTGTAAATAAACAGGGAGGACTCCTAAGTATAATAATACAATAAGATGTTCCTTCTGCTACTCAATGAACAGCGACTTGCCGGGTTTCTTACTTGTGGACGATGTTGACTCAACAATCATTTCCATTTACTAAATCGTAGCCCCTGAATTACGATTAGGTTCATATTTCTGAACATGCCTGCACGATAGGTATGAGATTTCATGTTAAATTGAGTGGAACATTTTTAAAATCTTAAGAAAGGCGATATCTGAAAACAAATCGCATTGCAAAACAGTGACATTAATTCATAGTTGGCTATGTCCTAACGGTATTCTTAAGTGAGTAAAATAATTTTCATTCACCTAAACTCATTTATTCGCTCACTAACACCGGTGTATAATCCTCAGCATTAACAAATGAAAACTATGTGTTTAGAACATCATATTCGGCGTTGACTGAGGAAATCATTTATTTTACAATAGCCTTCCCGGCCTCTGCGTCATTTACAAGTGGTACTGCAAAAGAATTTGCTTCAGCACATGTCAGACTTTAAAATCCTCCGATAAGTATACATTTCACCCTCAAAAATGTGCAAAGCTTCGCAAGCATCTGATGTTAATGTATTTCTACAGTGAAGAGGCTTATTTTTGACTATGATACGAATACATGTCGTAGGATTTTTAAGTCTGACCTGCGCTGAAGCATAATATTTTGCAGTGCCACTTGAAAATGGCCCAAAGGCCAAAAATGCAATTGTGAAATAAATAATTTCTGCAGTAGACGGCGAATATAATGTCCATCAAAAGTTCTACATAGCTGTGAACCCCGACCACGAGAGTTTTCTCATCACGTGTACCAGCTGAGAAGCAGATTGGTTGCCGTTAGAGAGTTCTATTCGAGTTTGGAGGGGAAGTAAATGTATACATTTCATACCATGAGTGTTTCAAATGCAGCTGCTGTCCGGATGAAAAGATGGTGGGAGATCGAAACGTAAGGGCCGGCTGGGGTGGCCGAGTGGTCCTAGGCGCTACAGTCTGGAACCGCGCGACCGCTACGGTCGCAGGTTCGAATCCTGCCTCGGACATAGATGTGTGTGATGTTCTTAAGTTAGTTAGGTTTAAGTAGGGGACTGATGACCTCAGAAGTTAAGTCGCATAGTGCTTAGAGCCATTTGAACTATTTTGAAACGTACAGTCTCGTCAAAAATGATATCCTCGTAAACATACGTCAATTGGAAAGAAGGTAATAAGGTAAGTTAAAGTTTAAACCATCAACGACGAGGTCATTTTAGACAGAAAACTGCCTCAGATTAGACTGGAGTGAGCCAAGAAATCTGCTGCATCATTACGTAAAGAGTCATAGCGATATTTACTTTAAGCGAATCACGGTGATTAAGGAAAGTTTCACTCGGTTGTAGAAAAGATAAAGTGAGAGAAAATGCCGTGACCTGTCCAACGATGGTCCCTTTTATTCAGGTGAAGTGAAACTGCGGAACACTCAGCGGAGTTGGAACCTACATTCTCTGGGATGAGGGTTCAGTGCCTTAACCAGTGCACTGCCTCCATCGGTGTCTCAGTTTTGATTGTTCAGTCTGGTAACACTTGGTGTAAAGAAAAACAAAATGCCGCTTACAGGAAAAGATCTTCGTTGCACGTATTACTCATGGGATAGGAGTCACAGCAACTGCATAAATACGCTGGCGTCATAGTATCGATTCAGGTGAAATGTCACCTCGTCTGATGAGCGATGTTTCATCTCAGTAAAAGAACAACTCTGTTCATCGTCTAGAAAAAGGTTTCTGTGGTATCATAACCATCGATAGCACACAGGAGGCAATGGTTCGAGGCTCCAAGGTTGACGCTAGAGCTAACTCCGTCGTCCGATAGCGGCAGTGACAGCACTGCAACTGCCCTACCGCTACCGGCAAGTCTGCCACGCCCCTAGAGCTGATCACCATGGATTACAAGGATGAAGGGACCGCCCAAAGGCAGCTCAGCCAGTTCATTCCCAGCCGATTTCGTACGAGTTCTTACAGAGCTGTAGCCTAGTTGTTGTGTGCCTTCAGTGCACAGTAGTTCAAATGGTTCAAATGGCTCTGAGGACTATGGGACTTAACATCTATGGTAATCAGTCCCCTAGAACTTAGAACTACTTAAACCTAACTAATCTAAGGAAATCACACAACACCCAGCCATCACGAGGCAGAGAAAATCCCTGACACCACCGGGAATCGAACCTGGGAACCAGGGCGCGGGAAGCGAGAACACTAACGCATGACCATGAGATGCGGGCAAATCCTTAACAACTGTCCCGATTTAGTTTTAACGTGATTCTCCTATGTCACGTAAGCTGGACTTCGAAATGATTCCTTAGGGTGACCTAGTACACTCACGCTCAGAAGAAACATTACACCCTGAATGAAAAGAGATAGGACGTTCATATTTACCGGACATGTACATTACTATGATCTGCAGGAATGATTAACATTGCAGTCACTTCGGTTCAGTGTGTGTCCTGTTGCCTATAAGGCATAGAGTTTGCCTTGCGCCCTGATAAATTATTCCATGTGTGATAGCATCGACGCACATTAGGCGCGAATGGCGTCCTGGTAGGAAACGCAATCCGTGCTGCATTCATCTGGTACCGAAGCTCATCTATGTTGTTTGGCAGAGCGTCACAGCACTGCACCCGTCGTTTTACCAAATCCCACACATTTCTGAATGAGAAGTCTGGTGACCTGACGGGCCAGAGAGAAAGGCTGATATCCTGTGACACCAAGAAGGTCGTGCATAGTCTTGCTGCGAAACGGCGTCTGGAGTGCGGTGCGGGAAGAGTATGGCTACGGTCCCAGGCCGTCATTCACGTAAGTCACACTGGTCACAGTTTCCAGGACGCGAAACACCTTTGATTTGAGGTTGTATACAATAGCACCCCACACCAAAAGGCCTTGAGCTGGTGCTGCATGTCTTGTGTGAATCCAGTCACTGTGATGGCACTACTCCTGTCCGTGGCGAACCAAACTGCGGACATTGTTTCCAAACAAACAAAACTAGTATGCCTCCGAAAACACTATCTGGTGCCATTCCAGTCCCCAGTGGCGTCGTTCCGTACATTACTGCCGTCTATCATGTTTCTGCACATTCGCCAAAGGTAGGCGGAGAAGTGGAGGACGCGCACGTAACCCATTGCCGTATTTAACGGCGACGAACTATCACCACTGATAGCGTACGATGTGTCACAATATTCCACTGTTGCACCAGCGCTAAGGAGAAAGCAGATCTGCACCATTCGGATTGGGTGACGACCTTCTCGGGGATGGTCAGGGTGGTGCAACTTCGTCATCTCGTGTTGTTCTACGGTCTTCCGTGAGCTATCTGCACACAACCGTTGCAATGCCGAAACACTTCGTCCCACACGAGCACCAGTTTCCCGGATTGGTGCATCACATTCTCTTATGCCAATAATGCGCCCCCTTTCAAACTTATTAATTTGAGGGAAAGATTCGCGCTTACGTCTGCGAGAAATCCTGCTCGTTTGCTCAAGTCATACTGATCCACTACCTTCGGTTTATAGCTACGAGAGCCGAAGGCACGTCTTATTGGTAAGTGGTATTGTGCCATGATATCGACGTTGAACTTGAACACGCGAGCGGACGTGGTTCAAATGCTAATCTATTCTGTAGAACATACTAATTACATGTCCTGTGAATATGGACGTCCTACCTCTAGTCGTTCAACGTGTTTTGTTTTTTCTTAGCATGAATGTAGAATCCTTTCCCCATGCTTTTGCAGCTCAGCTTATAATGTGCCTACAATGATACTGATTGTCTGATGCCGTTTTTAAGTACACGCAAAAATTACACGATAGTCTCTCCAGTTGTGGAGGAGAGGAAAACGTCCTACCATTTTTGTGCCCATAAAACCAATCTATAACATTTCGAGCCCTGTAAGTGACAACAGTATCATTTGGGAAGGCACATTCCCTAGATGGGAACAATGCGGGCCTCAAATTATAAATACATTTAGCTTCCGTGTGATCACAGGACGCAATGAATACCGGCATGTGACTGCGTACACACGCAACTTGTGTGAACTGAAAAAAAACCTCAGTGTTGCCAATCTTGAATTGTGTTTGCACAACAGAGGTAGAAAATGTAAGGGCAGTTTAAAACAGTATCATCGAAAATCTGCAACCAATTTTTATGACTGGTCAAAGAAATGAGGTTCTGTCTGAAACCTACTAAATCGCAGTCGGTGCTCATAATACTAAACTACTAACTACTCACATCTGCGTTAACCCCACCTGCATGTTGTTCTAAATAATACAGATTCTCCTTTAATTTCTTATGAGATTTTGGTTTAATACTGGACGACTTCTTAAACTGGATCGGAAATACTGACAGTTTAATGTAAAATAGCAACTCAGCTGCTGCTGGTACATTTAAAATCAGCACCAAAGCACCTGCCACCTGAAGATGTTCAGTGAACGCAACTGGTAGTTGAAAGGACCGCATATCTTGACATTCCCTAATGGGATTTTTTAGATATCTATTGAAGTGTTAACAGATCTTTTAAGCAGAACACGCATATATCATAGTGCGTACTGAAAGATAAATCCGTTACTTCACACAGAATTATTGAACGGAAAATGCCTGGGTGGCTAGTTTGTCGAGCTTCGATTATTATGTTTTCTATACAGTAACATATTCTGGCGTCACGTGCAAGCTGTTAATCCCCGAATAAGATACTGTTGTGAATGTAGTAACTGAATGCTACTATTAAAACAGCCTAAACATCCAAGGTACTGAAATGAGTTTCCCTACTAGAGTTCCTCGAAACCTAATACAATGAAATCTAAATAATGTTTTTGTCTCTCAGCAGTTATGATATTGGTTACAGGTCGGTAAGCTGTCATAGGGGAAAAATTATTAGCCATCACATCAAAGCAAATAAAACGCAAACTGACATTAAGACCACAACCAGGGTTGTGGAAAGGACAAAATGTAATTGAAGCAGTCAGTTGTTGAAGATAGCCACTTGGGCAGTAAGGGGCTTATAATGCAAAGAAAAAGAAATTATTCAAGAATTACTAAAAGTAAAAATAGATATAGCGGTAATAACAAAAAGGGGAAAATTGAAACACAAAAGAAACATAGAGAATGAAAAATTGTGTTTTAATATACAGTGAAATGGATATGATTGAAAGAGCAAGTGCATGTGGCAGTATAATGGTAAAGGTGGGACTGAAAAAGGGCATGCATTCAAGCACTCTGAAGAATAAGTGTTATACATCTAAAAATTAAATTAAAAAAGTATATTAATACCATAGCCATATATGTGCCCGAGGAAGGCAGAAAGGAGAGTACACGTGAATTCCCTACATTCTGTGATGGGTAACCTCTCAAATCATGAGCATAGCATAATCTCTGGGCATTATATCGCAACAGTAGGAAAGACGTTCTCAAAATGGATAGCTGCAACTAATGGAAGTCTTATAGCACCTGTAAAGGTGAACGGCTAAGAGACTTTTGCACATTTAGTAACATGAGGATAATAAGTGGATTTTATCCGTATGAAGATATCCACAAGTTTATCTGATTTACAAGATGGTTCATATCACTCATTCTCCTGACAATTTATGAAACCACAGCTTTGTACAAGATAAAGACCACAATGAGGGATCATTTTCTCATGGTAAGTAAAATAGAAACTCCACTCTAGTGTCGACCTTACGTGTCACACACCAGCAGAGTAAGGCTTCAAGATACATCTACAAGATTCCAGCGTGAGACATTTATATCAATAGAGAATAGGTGAAATGTTAAAAAATTCAAAAATGGAACTTTACGAAAACAAAAGATTTCAGAAAAATTTGTGCTATAATGACAAAATTACCTGAACATGCTGTAGGAAAAAGGAGCAAATATGTGAACAAAAGAACGTTCCCTGTGTGGACTAAAGACCTACCAAAGATGATCAGGACAAACAAAAATGATTATCTAAAACGTCGCAACAGCGAAGGGTACAAGATCACACTCAATGTAAAAGCAAATCGCATTAGTTAAAAGAGGAATGAGAGTGTGACAATGCAGAGATGGGAGGCGTTACCTGAACTTATAAAATAATAAAACCTGTCAATAAGGAGGAGAAAGATACCCTACAGCGGCATAATACCTACGACGAAACATGGCTATATTATTTACAAAACCTGTGTACAGTGAAAGAACAAAAAATATTGTGACAGCCCAGTGATATATGAATGTAGCTCAAATCTCCTTGGAAGAACTGAAAGATGTAACAGATCGTGGAGAAGCAAAATAAATCAGGAGTTCATTACGTACGTAAATCAATGTATTTGATCAGGATTCTAAATTTAGTACATCTATTCTTAAAGAATAGCATTGTTCTGGAAGTTTGTTAGAACTCAGTAGCTTTACCTATATTTAAAAACGGCGATGATAAAGACTGCAACAGCTATAACTATATGAGCCTTTTAAACTGAAGGTATGAAAGTACGACAAAATATTGTCTGACAGGTTAAATTATAAATCATAAGATACACGAACAAAATGGTTTTAGACTGGGAGAAGCATGTATCGACTGTGTTTTCTCTATGAACCAGATAATAGAAAAACACAGAGAATTTAATGTTCCGGCGTATATAGCTTTTGTACTACAGGAGTGAGATGACTGATAAAGGAAGTCGGGCAAGGGTATCTTGTATCGCCCACACTGATTAACAGTTATGCAAACAGCATTGTCAAAAAATTGCAAAAGAAAAAGGAAAATTCTTACCAAACAAAACGTACAGTATTTAACTAACCGTATATTTTGGAGATTACGAGGTTATACGGGGCATACGAAAGGCTATCTACAACGAGTAACTGTATTCTCGAAGAAATTGTAGCCTTTTTCTTTTTGGAAAGAACATCGGAGACCTAAAATCAAACATACTGGATCAAGTCTATGTATTCACAATCTGGGCTGTCGTATCATCTATGCTTATAATATTGACCCTGAAAAGAAACTAGAACATGTAAGATTGGTAGGCATAGTTACGAAAACGCTACTGAACAAAACTATAAAGAGACAGTTCTTAAATTCTATAACACTATATGACTGCACCTTTACTATTCGTTTGATCATAATTACGGACTAATGATCAAATAATTATGGAGGAATAAAGCAGCAGAAGTGAGACTCACAAGAATTCTGCAAGCATACAAATTAGATCATTAGAGGTACAGTTAGGTAAGAGGGGAGCGCCATGTTCTAGGAATGATATAAAAGATCGAACACTATAGAATGGAAAGGCTGGCCATTCGTTCTGAATGGATCAATATCGGATGCCAAGGAAAACATATAATGACAGATCCAAGGTTTCAAGAAGGATAGAATGATGACTAACACGATGGCACGATCAGCTTTAAAGTGCTTGCACAAGCTGCGACACGGTCGCGAATAAAACAGTGACACGAATATAGAGTAAATTTCCTTTACTTTAGGTCTATGGTCACAAATTTTTTGTCTTCAGACTAGCGGCATCAGTCTATAACGACCATCTTCAGGTCTGTTTTATAAAAACATGTCGTAATATACTGGAGCCATAGTAGCATCATCAAATGTTAAACACAAAATCATTTGGCGATGCCACTATGGCTCCAATACATTAGGACATGTTCTTGTAAAACAGATCTGAAGGTGGTCGTTATAGACTCAAACCGGTAGTATGATGACAAAAAATTTGTGACCACAGACGTAAAGCAAAGGGAGTTTCTTTCAAAGTGATTGGTTTCGGAATAGACAGAGATGTCTAACCCTTAAATACACATGATGTCGGTGTTTATTTTCCTGTGTTCTAACTGTCTTTGGAACTTTTGCTTGTACTCGCATAACAGAAACTATAATATAATACTCGTATTTATTATACACACATTTCAGACATCCTCAAGTCTGGCTTCATCTGTCACTTCAAACTACACGTGTCTACACTCTAAACTGTAAGATGTATGGTCCGTTATAAGAGAGAGACACTGAAACCACTAATTTGACCAAAGTACACAACCAAATAAATCAGTGCAGGACTCTCTATCAGATAGAGGAACTCTTCGCTGTACGCTTCGCTACGTATGGTACCGAAATGAACGCGACCTAGCAAAGAGAAAGTGCTAAATTCTGAGCTGATTACTGTTTGTGGGCAGGCCATCATGTGTGCTCGGAGCACTAAAAAGATACTTCCATGCGCACAACTGATCTACTAGAAGTTTGGCATTATGAGCCACAATATGCAGTTCGTTTTGCACAATTTCCGCTGACATTGAACGTTTCAGTTGTTTTCTATTATATGCATGACTACACAGTGCTGTGTTATAAAATTACTAACTCACAACCTTACCTGTATGCCAGATTGTCAATATTTCGCTTGTAGTCATTTGAGTAATTGCCTTGCTGCTCAATACCTATGTTAAATGTTATCTTAAATTTTGAATTGATCTACATCTACATCTACATGACTACTCTGCAATTCACATTTAAGTGCTTGGCAGAGGGTTAATCGAACCACAATCATACTATCTCTCTACTATTCCACTCCCGAACAGCGAGCGGGAAAAACGAACACCTAAACCTTTCTGTTCGAGCTCTGATTTCTCTTATTTTATTTTGATGATCATTCCTACCTATGTAGGTTGGGCTCAACAAAATATTTTCGCATTCGGAAGAGAAAGTTGGTGACTGAAATTTCGTAAAAAAGTCTCGCCGCGACGAAAAACGTCTATGCTGTAATGACTTCCATCCCAACTCGTGTATCATATCTGCCACACTCTCTCCCCTATAACGCGATAATACAAAACGAGCTGCCCTTTTTTGCACCCTTTCGATGTCCTCCGTCAATCCCACCTGGTAAGGATCCCACACCGCGCAGCAATATTCTAACAGAGGACGAACGAGTGTAGTGTAAGCTGTCTCTTTAGTGGACTTGTTGCATCTTCTAAGTGTCCTGCCAATGAAACGCAACCTTTGGCTCGCCTTCCCGACAATATTATCTATGTGGTCCTTCCAACTGAAGTTGTTCGTAATTTTAACACCCAAGTACCTAGTTGAATTGACAGCCTTGAGAATTGTACTATTTATCGAGTAATCGAATTCCAACGGATTTCTTTTGGAACTCATGTGGATCATCTCACACTTTTCGTTATTTAGCGTCAACTGCCACCTGACACACCATGCAGCAATCTTTTCTAAATCGCTTTGCAGCTGATACTGGTCTTCGGATGACCTTACTAGACGGTAAATTACAGCATCGTCTGCGAACAGTCTAAGAGAACTGCTCAGATTGTCACCCAGGTCATTTATATAGATCAGGAACAGTAGAGGTCCCAGGACGCTTCCCTGGGGAACACCTGATATCACTTCAGTTTTACTCGATGATTTGCCGTCTATTACTACGAACTGCGACCTTCCTGACAGGAAATCACGAATCCAGTCGCACAACTGAGACGATACCCCATAGCTCCGCAGCTTGATTAGAAGTCGCTTTTGAGGAACGGTGTCAAAAGCTTTCCGGAAATCTAGAAATACGGAATGAACTTGAGATCCCCTGTCGATAGCGGCCATTACTTCGTGCGAATAAAGAGCTAGCTGCGTTGCACAAGAGCGATGTTTTCTGAAGCCATGCTGATTACGTGTCAATAGATCATTCCCTTCGAGGTGATTCATAATGTTTGAATACAGTATATGCTCCAAAACCCTACTGCAAACCGACGTCAATGATATAGGTCTGTAGTTAAATGGATTACTCCTACTACCCTTCTTGAACACTGGTGCGACCTGCGCAATTTTCCGATCTGTAGGTACAGATCTATTGGTGAGCGAGCGGTTGTATATGAGTGATAAGTAGGGAGCTATAGTATCAGCGTAATCTGAAAGGAACCTAATCGGTATACAATCTGGACCTGAAGACTTGCCCGTATCAAGCGATTTGAGTTGCTTCGCAACCCCTAAGGTATCTACTTCTAAGAAACTCATGGTGGCAGATGTTCGTGTTTCAAATTCTGGAATATTCCATTCGTCTTCCCTGGTGAAGGAATTTCGGAAAACTGCGTTCAATAACTCCGCTTTAGCGGCACAGTCGTCGATAACAGTACCATCGGCACTGCGCAGCGAAGGTATTGACTGCGTCTTGCCGCTTGTGTACTTTACATACGACCAGAATTTCTTCGGATTCTCTACCAAATTTCGAGACAATGTTTCGTTGTGGAACCTATTAAAGGCATCTCGCATCGAAGTACGTGCCAAATTTCGCGCGTCTGTAAATTTTAGCCCATCTTCGGGATTTCGCGTTCTTCTGAGCTTCGCATGCTTTTTCCGTTGCCTCTGCAACAGCGTTCGGACCTTTTTTGTGTACCACGGGGGATCCGTTCCATCTCTTACCAATTTATGAGGTATGAATATCTCAATTGCTGTTGCTACTATATCTTTGAATTTGAGCCACATCTCGTCTACATTCGCATAGTCAGTTCGGAAGGAATGGAAATTGTCTTTTAGGAAGGCTGCTAGTGGCACTTTATCCGCTTTTTTAAATAAAATTATTTTGCGTTTGTTTCTGATGGATTTGGAAGAAATGGTATTGAGCCTAGCTACAATGACCTTGTGATCACTAATCCCTGTATCAGTCATGATGCTCTCTATCAGCTCTGGATTGTTTGTGGCCAAGAGGTCAAGTGTGTTTTCGCAACCATTTACAATTCGTGTGGGTTCGTGGACTAACTGCTCGAAATAATTTTCGGAGAATGCATTTAGGACAATCTCTGAAGACGTTTTCTGCCTACCACCGGTTTTGAACAAGTATTTTTGCCAACATACCGAGGGTAGGTTGAAGTCCCCACCAACTATAACCGTATGAGTGGGGTATTTATTTGTTACGAGACTCAAACTTTCTCTGAACTGTTCCGCAACTGTATCATCGGAGTCTGGGGGTCGGTAGAAGGAGCCAATTATTAACTTAATTCGGCTGTTAAGTATAACCTCCACCCACACCAATTCGCACGGAGTATCTACTTCGACTTCACTACAAGATAAACCACTACTGACAGACACAAACACTCCACCACCAATTCTGCCTAATCTGTCTTTCCTGAACACCGTCTGAGACTTCGTAAAAACTTCTGCAGAACTTATCTCGCTCTCCTTCGTATCTAGAGACATGTATATCATGTGATGTTACCATTCTGAAACATTTGCTGTGGTCGAGCGGTTCTGGGCACTCGGGTCCGGAACTATGCGGCTGCTACGATCGCAGGTTCGAATCCTCGCCGAGCGTTTCTAGGCGCCACAGTCTGGAACCGCGTGACCGCTATGGTCGCAGGTTCGAATCCTGCCTTGGGGAATGGATGTGTGTGATGTCCGTAGGTTGGTTATGTTTAAGTAGTTCTAAGTCTAGGGGACCGATGGCCTCGGGTGTTAAGTCCCATAGTGCTCAGAGCCATATGAACCATTTGAACCAATCTAAAACGTTTATCCTCTGTGAAGAAGATCTATGACCGAAACCGGTTCTGAATAAATAATTTTTGTGTGACAGCTCTTTGTCAACGTGCACGCTTCCAAGTATATCGATGCTGTCAATAATCATCCGACGAAAATGTTCTCTTTCTATTAGCGGCAAAATTGTTTCTTGACATTCTATCAATGAGTTTAGTTTTCCTTGTACAACAGTGCTTAGCAGGGAAAATACAAAACCAGGAACGTATCATGCTGGTTCACGATTGTAAAGGTTTTTGTAAATGCACAGACTAAGCAGTGGCTAACGACCGTTGCCTCGGCTCAAGACATGCATGCATGTCCGTAGGAAAATTATATCTCACTTCTGAACAACACAGGTACTGAATTGTCGCGTTTATCCAACGATACCGGGCAAACAACTTTCACTTGAAATGTCTCTATTGTACACCAATAGACCGTGCGGTTAGAGGCGTCATGTCACTAATCGTGATGCCCCTCCCGTCCGAGGTTCGAATCCTCCCTCGGGCGTGGGTGTGAGTGTTGTCTTTAGCGTTAAGTTAGTGTAACTATTGTGTAAGGCTAGAGAACGATGACCTCAGCAGTTTGGTCCCTTAGGAATTCACACACCTTTCAACATTTGTACAGCAATATACAGAAAGAGCGTACGAGTGCAGGCTGCTGACACAGGGTTGGCGATATATGGAAGTTTGGGTCTGGCTGTGATCGTGCCCGGATAGCCTAACGGTCAGGTGAATGCCCGTGATAAGCGGGAAATCCGGGTTCGAGTAACGGTCAGGCACAAATTTTCATTGTCGTCATTCCATCATACTGTTGATGATGCTCCGTATTCGCAACTGCGAGTACATTCCCTGTTGTCACATCCATCTACCACCAAAAAATAACCTCGCAGAAGTTTTATAGCACAGAGTGTGACGGTGTATTATAAATGACATAGAACAAGCTCCGAACAAACGGTGATAAAGCTAGTGTTGTTGCTTCATGCAACGTACGTTATATGAAAATCACCTCATCGGAATTCGTATTCCGCTGCTCAAAGGTCCTTTTTTACGGAATATTTCCCTCTGGCCTCCGCTGCTTGTGCTGGTGCTGCTCCAGCGCAGCTGCCGAGTAGGCAATACAGAACATGCGGGGCACCCTTGGGCTATTTATGCCGCGAAACCCGACACGTGGCCCGCAAGGACGGTATTTCTACCCTCACATGTCAGGCACATACGACACGGTGCTGGTGGTGTTTCCTCACGGCATCCTGAAATAGATGGTGAATTGGAGAAAAGTTATTCATGTTGAGTTACACCGAAGACTTCGAGTTCTCCACCGTTACCACCTGTCTGCTGGATGCTCTTATGACTAGGTTCGATGGGGAACACTATCTGCGAGAAGGTAAGCTAAAAAGGATGATTCTCAAAGAAATTTAGAAAACTAGACGATAGCAGCCACTAGAATCAGACACAAAGTTCAAGTCTCTAGGACTATCATACACGAGACGTTTGGGTTAGAATGACTACTAAAGTCTAGCAATGGGAAAGGCAGTTACTGATCTGATATTTACTGAGAAGATCTTAAGAATGTGTAATTCATCCGCTAATGAGCTCACCTACCGAATCGCCATTCGGCCCAACCGTTAATAATTTTTCCCAGTACGGGGTTGTTACCGATGAAACAGATACAGAAGATCCGTAGAAGAGTTGACCGCTCCATACACGTTTGTTCAGTCAGCTCTAGAACGTCAGTTAAATGCTCATCAAAAATCTTTGCAGCACGCTGTAAGAATGGTGCTGCGCCTCATGGAATACCTTGCTCGAAATATTCCCAGAGCTAATCTTCTAAACATGGGCTAAAATGTATTATTACCTCCTTGATAAAGCTCACGAAATGACAGTTTTAGGAATTAGGGCTTTTACAGGCGTGTACCCACAATCGTACATCTAATGCACGATCCTTAAATGGAATAGTCAAATGAATACTGCTCCTGGTATACTATGGATCCTTCATCTCCATGCTTGTAAAACTAGTCATCTCATAGGAGAGTAATGAAGCTAAAGAGCATCTCAAATTATTGCTGCCTACAGAGGGTGTTCGGAAACCCCATTACAAACCTCTAAGACCTGTTCAGAGGAGCGACTGCATAATGTTTCGAACAGAACCAATGTCTGAGACGTACCTGTTCCGTTCTACGACAGTTTCAAATCGCATGATTAACTTTGCCATTTCTACCAGAGTACTGAATTAGGTGTGACGCAGTATTGTTATTAGATAACATAACGAAAAGTCCATTTATCACTTAAGCACATTTGCTTGTACGAGTATTAACGCTTAAACATTGCGTGTTTAGCCGGCGGAAGGGACCGAGCGGTTCTAGGCGCTACAGTCTGGAACCGCGTGACCGCTACGGTCGCAGGTTCGAATCCTGCCTCGGGATGCATGTGTGTGATGTCGTTAGGTTAGTTAGGTTTAAGTAGTTCTAAGTTCCAGGGGACTGATGACCACAGCAGATACGTCCCATAGTGCTCAGAGCCATTTGAACCATTACGTCTTCACATTGTTCCTAAACAAGAAAGAATCTAGCATACTGTACTTATAGAACAGTACTGGTGCATTACAACAGCAACTCGATGTGGCGACCACGAACATCTCACCAACATGCCACGAAGAATGTTCTGGTACATACTCTCCATCTCAAATGGTGTCTCTGCAATCTATAGTGCATCGGCCACAACTCGTGCCAGCAAATCATCCTCTGTCTCCACAGGAGTCTCGTAAATTAAACTTCGCACACGAGCACCGAAAGGACTAGCCCGTAGGAGTTAAATCCGGCGTTCGCGGTGGCCACGCGGTTGCACCGCCTCCACCCTTCCATCTTCCACCATATCGTCTGTTGAGATGTCTCCGACACGCACGTGAGAAATGACGTGCCGCACCATCCTGCTCATAACCATATTTCCTGGCGGAAATTCTGTGCACAGCTTCCAAGAAAGGGCCCAATACGTTCTGTACGAAGATAAAATTGAAATAAGAACACCGTGAATTCATTGTCCCAGGAAGGGGAAACATTATTGACACATTCCTGGGGTCAGATACATCACATGATCACACTGACAGAACCACAGGCACACAGACACTGGCAACAGAGCATGCACAATGTCGGCACTAGTACAGTGTATATCCACCTTTCGCAGCAATGCAGGCTGCTGTTCTCCCATGGAGACGATCGTAGAGATGCTGCATGTAGTCCTGTGGAACGACTTGCCATGCCATTTCCACCTGGATCCTCAGTTGGACCAGCGTTCGCGCTGGACGTGCAGACCGCGTGAGACGACGCTTCATCCAGTCCCAAACATGCTCAATGGGGGATAGATCTGGAGATCTTGCTGGCCAGGGTAGTTGACTTACACCTTCTAGAGCACGTTGGCTGGCACGGGATACATGCGGACGTGTATTGTCCTGTTGGAACAGCAAGTTCCCTTGCCAGTCTAGGAATGGTAGAACGATGGGTTCGATGACGGTTTGGATGTACCGTGCACTATTCAGTGGACCCTCGACGATCACCAGAGGTGTACGGCCAGTGTAGGAGATCGCTCCCCACACCATGATGCCGGGTGTTGGCCCTGTGTGCCTCGGTCGTATGCAGTCCTGATTGTGGCGCTCACCTGCACGGCGCCAAACACGCATACGACCATCATTGGCACCAAGGCAGAAGCGACTCTCATCGCTGAAGACGACACGTCTCCATTCGTCCCTCCATTCACGCCTGTCGCGACACCACTGGAGGCGGGCTGCACGATGTTGGGGCGTGAGCGGAAGACGGCCTAGCGGTGTGCGGGACCGTAGTCCAGCCTCATGGAGACGGTTGCGAATGGTCCTCGCCGATACTCCAGGAGCAACTGTGTCCCTAATTTGCTGGGAAGTGGCGGTGCGGTCCCCTACGACACTGCGTAGGATCCTACGGTCTTGGCGTGCATCCGTGCGTCCCTGCGGTCCGGTCCCAGGTCGACGGGCACGTGCACCTTCCGCCGACCACTGGCGACAACATCGATGTACTGTGAAAACCTCACGCCCCACGTGTTGAGCAATTCGGCGGTACGTCCACCCGGCGTCCCACATGCCCACTATACGCCCTCGCTCAAAGTCCGTCAACTGCACATACGGTTCACGTCCACGCTGTCGCGGCATGCTACCAGTGTTAAAGACTGCGATGGAGCTCCGTCTGCCACGGCAAACTGGCTGACACTGACGGCGGCGGTGCACAAATGCTGCGCAGCTAGCGCCATTCGACGGCCAACACCGCGGTTCCTGGTGTGTCCGCTGTGCCGTGCGTGTGATCATTGCTTGTACAGCCCTCTCGCAGTGTCCGGAGCAAGTATGGTGGGTCTGACACACCGGTGTCAATGTGTTCTTTTTTCAATTTCCTGGAGTGTATTATCGCGAAATATGGGAGAGACTCTCACTGAAACGATACGGGATTTGGGCTGGACACCATTAAAAGAAAGTCGTTTTTCGTTGCGACGGAATCTTCTCACGGAATTCCAATCATCATCTTTCTCCGATGAACCCTCTGCCACGCATTTAAATTTGGTTTGCAGAGTATCCAAGTACATGTAGATGTAGGTGTAAAACGAGAAAAGTAGCAAATACTAATTTGAGTTAACGACTAACCTCTACTGGTTCGCATTTTGGATCACTGTGCAGCATATACACTGTTCCTCTACCAGGAGCTCGGTGTAGAAACCGAAGACGAGTCCAGAACCGTCTTCGCGATTTTCTCCGCCTTTATTCGATGATCACCAAAAGGATTAACGCATCAATTTTATGCGTGTCTATTTTCGTAAACAAACATGATTAGCGCTCGAGAAGCAGACGACAAGTGCCGATGGAGAGCGCTGCGTTCGCAAATCGCCATGAGGAACCCGTTCCGGAAGACGTAACATTGTTTATTATAAAAGGTCCATTACAAATAGTGCGACACCAATTTACAGTAGTCCGCGACATAATATACGAAGTACTTTATTATTCTCACATTTTAGTAAAACACGGGGTCATTGTTACTTTACCAATGTTTCTATTCAGTAGTAGAAACTTTAGAATGTGAAATACAAGACTTAAAACAATACAGTACAGAATATCTTACTACATGTAGTGCAACTCTTGTAGATAAAGTGAACTGACATCCTCAATATTGAGAGGCAGTGCCGTTATATTTACATGATATCGAATTTTATGCTAGAGGCGTTCAATATATAACGCAATACAATTTTTCCTGGAAGCACGTTGGTTACAAATCCCCTTTATTTTTCAACATAATCTACGTTCAGTACGGTAGCTTTACGCAGCCTTTCTGGGAGGGTCTTTGTGCCTGCATGGTACCACTAACACTCTACTGGTGTACGTCGGAGCCAAAGTCTTTGCTGCATCAAAAACCTCATCTAACGTGCAAGAAGTTCCACACAGACCGTCGTTTTGGTTCTTTATGGTCTTTCGCTAGGCGTCGGGCACACACCTTTGAGTACCCCAACAGATGGACGAGTATGTTTAGCCGTACCAGCCAAAACGTACAGTTGTGCAGCGAGGTGTCTGATCACCTCGAACGAAAGTGTCCGCACGTTCCAACAATACAGTGTCAAACTGTGTGCGGCTGATGCTGGACAGGTTTGTGCGACGCTATTGCAATGATGTCAGAAGCCTCCCACAACGACCCTTCGCGCTTTTGTTCACTGCTAGACCTTCGTAGCCCTTCCGCAAACATCTGTGAATATCTGCGATGCTCTCTTTTTCCGCCAAAAGAAACTCAGTGAAAGCTGTGAGCTTGCAACGCACCTTTATTATAAAGGCCATTTTCATGGCTACATACAACACCTTTATCTATCGGAACTTCATGGAATTATAGGGGCTTATGAGGGAATATTCAACTGCATTCCACAACAAATTCTCCATGTTTTAACCGAAACTGGATGAAAAATGTGTTGCATTACTTAAAAATGGACCCTCTTAGAGAATACGTCTATTACACATAGAAGTTATTTGAAAACGTGAAGCTGAGTGCATAAATATTAGGATACAGTGTCATAGAAGTAGCTACACGTAAGACACCACTCCGATCTCCATTCATTACACTACAGCGAACTTCTCTAACACACCACCATCTTTCCTATGTTACCATCTCTTGAACGCTTTAATCGCCGATATGCTATTAAATTACATTCAATTGTAACAAACTGTACGAATGGCCATGCGTTTTTGATTATCTTCAATATGTCGTTGCCTTGGAACGGCATGCTTTCACGACGCGCAAGCTTGAATTCAAAACTTCTATATCACTATTATGAGCTCCCACGTCATTTTCTTACAACTTATCGTACCAAAAAAAACCGGCTGTTAGGTGTATCGACGATATGCTGATACTTTGAAACCACATATATTCATAGGATGAAAGTTATAACACAAAACCTAAAAAATATAGGCACCAACTGAAAATCCGTATGGAATCTTCCGACTCTGTATTGGAAAGAGGATGACCTTCATGTGAATGTTCTAGGTGGCGCACTTCGATCTCATTGGCCTACATTTAAAGGCGCTTGCAGAACATATTTATTAAGTACAAAAAAACTTATTGTAAAAAGATTTTTATGCCGAGACCGCAATTTTCAGTATACACATACAGTACGTTGGCTACAATCACCTTCAGACGTGTAAATAAATGGAAGAAAAGTGGCCTAAGAAAATATTGTACAATAAAGTAGGATATCATTTTACGTATAGTAGTTGAAGAAATTATACAATGAGGTGACAAAAGTCATGGAGGAGCGATATGCACATATACAGATGGAGGTAATATCACGTACAGACGGTATAATAGTCAGTGCTTTGGCAGAGCTGTCATTTCCACTCAGGTGATTCATGTGAAAAGGTTTCTGACGTAAGTATGTCCGCATGACGGTGATTAATAGACTCTGAACTTGGAATGGTAGTTAGAGCTGTAGGCATGCTACGTTTCACTAGGGAAATCGTTACGGAATCCAATATTCCAAGATCCACAGTGTCAAGAGTGTGCCGAGAATATCAAATTTCAGGCATTACCTTTCACCACGGACTACGCAGTGCCAACTATCTACACTCAACGACAGAGAGCTGTAGCGTCTACGTAGAGTTGTCAGTTCTGACAAGGAAGAAACGTTACGTGAAATGACTGCAGAATTCAATGTGGGACGTACGACGAGGATATGCGTTAGGACAGTGCGGCAAAATCTGGCGTTATTAGGCTATGACAGCAGATGACCGACGAGAGGGCTTTGCTAAGAGCACAAGGTCGACTGCAGCGCCCCTCCTGCGATCTTGAGAATACCGGTTGGAATCTAGAGGACTAGAAAACCGTGACCTGGTCAGATTAGCCCCAATTGCAGTTAGTAAGAGTTGATGATGGGGCGCGAAGCCCACGAATCCATGGACACACGTTGTCAGCAGGGTACTGTGCAAATTGGTGGTAGCTCCGTTATGGTATGGGCTGTGTTTACATGGAATGGACTGGGTCCTCTCGTCCAACTGAACCGATAATTGACCGGAAATTGTTACTTTCGGCTACTTGGAGACTATTTTCAGCCGTTCATGGACCTCCTGTACCCATGACAATGCGTCACGTCATCGGGTCGCAATTGTTAGTGACCGATTTGAAGAACTTGCTGGACAATTCGAATGAATCATTTGCCACCCCAACCGGCCGACATGAAACCCATCGAACATGTAACAGACATAATTCAGGGGTTAGTTGGAGCACAAAATTCTGCATCGGCAACACTTTCGCAATCATGGACGGGTATGAGGAGGAAGATTTAATGTGACAGAAGAAGGAAGATGAGTCATTTTAGAAGAGATGGGGGATCTAATATCAGAATCAGAAATTCGGAGAGCTTTGGATGACTTAAGATCAAATAAGCAGAAGGGATAGTTAACATTCCATCAGAATTTCTAAAATCATTCGATGAAGTGGCAAAAAAAAAAAAAAAGACTATTCACGTTGGTGTGTAGAATTTATGAGTCTGGCGACATACCGTCTGACTTTCGTAAGAGTATCATCCATACAATTCCAAACACTGGACGAGCTGGTAACTGCGAGAATTATCCAACAATCAGCTTAACAGCTCAGCTCCAAGTTGCTGACATGAATAATATACAGAAGAATGGAAAAGAAAATTGAGGATGCGTCAGATGATGATCAGTTTGGTTTTACGTAAGGTACAGGCACCAGAGAGGCAAATATGACGTTTAGGTTGATAATGGAAGCAAGATTAAACAAAAATCAAGACATGTTCATAGGATTTGCCGCCCTGGAAACAGCGGTAGACAATGTAAAATGGTGCAAGATGTTCAAAATTCTGAGGGAGGTAAGAGCAAGCTGTAGGGAGAGACGGGTAAAGTACAATATGTACAAGAGCCAACAGGGAACAATAAGAGTGGACGACAAAGAATGAAGTGCTCGGATTAAGAAATGTTGTAAGCGAGGATGAAGTCTTTCGCCCCTACTGTTCAATCTTTGCAACGAAGAAGCAATGACGGAAATAAAAGAAAGGTTCCTGAATGGAATCAAAATTGAAGATGAAAGGTTATCAATGATACACTTCGCTGATGATATTTCTATCCTGACTGAACGGAATGAACAGTTTAATGAATGTAGAATATGGATTGAGGGTAATTCGAACAAAGACGAAGGCAATGAGAAGTAGCAGAAATGAGAACAGTGAGGAACTTGGCAGGATTGGTCATGAAGTAAATGAAGTTAAGGAATTCCGTTAATTAGGTAGCAAAATAACCAATCATGGATGGAGCAAGGAGGACTTCAAAAGCTGACTAGCACTGACAAAAAGAGCATTTCTGGCCAAGAGAAGTCCACTTATATCAGACATAGACCTTAATTTGAAGAACAATGGGAGTGCAACATGGACTGTGAAAACCGGAACAGAAGAGAATCGATGCATTAGAGATGTGGCGTTGCAGACGAATGTTGAAAATTAGGTCGACTGATAAGGGAAGGAATGAGGAGGTTCTGCGCAGAATCGGAGGGGTAAGAAATATGTGGAAAACACTGAAAAGGAGAAGGGACAGGATAATACGACATCTGTTATGTCATCAGAGAATGACTTCCATGGTCGTAGAGGGCGAGAGCAAAAAGAGCAGAGTAAGACAGAGGCTGGAACACATCCAGTAAATACACTCCTGGAAATGGAAAAAAGAACATATTGACACCGGTATGTCAGGCCCACCATACTTGCTCCGGACACTGCGAGAGGGCTGTACAAGCAATGATCACACGCACGGCACAGCGGACACACCAGGAACCGCGGTGTTGGCCGTCGAATGGCGCTAGCTGCGCACCATTTGTGCACCGCCGCCGTCAGTGTCAGCCAGTTTGCCGTGGCATACGGAGCTCCATCGCAGTCTTTAACACTGGTAGCATGCCGCGACAGCGTCGACGTGAACCGTATGTGCAGTTGACGGACTTTGAGCGAGGGCGTATAGTGGGCATGCGGGAGGCCGCGTGGACGTACCGCCGAATTGCTCAACACGTGGGGCGTGAGGTTTTCACAGTACATCGATGTTGTCGCCAGTGGTCGGCGGAAGGTGCACGTGCCCGTCGACCTGGGACCGGACCGCAGGGACGCACGGATGCACGCCAAGACCGTAGGATCCTACGCAGTGCCGTAGGGGACCGCACTGCCACTTCCCAGCAAATTAGGGACACTGTTGCTCCTGGGGTATCGGCGAGGACCATTCGCAACCGTCTCCATGAAGCTGGGCTACGGTCCCGCACACCGTTAGGCCGCCCTCCGCTCACGCCCCAACATCGTGCAGCCCGCCTCCAGTGGTGTCGCGACAGGCGTGAATGGAGGGACGAATGGAGACGTGTCGTCTTCAGCGATGAGAGTCGCTTCTGCCTTGGTGCCAATGATGGTCGTATGCGTGTTTGGCGCCGTGCAGGTGAGCGCCACAATCAGGACTGCATACGACCGAGGCACACAGGGCCAACACCCGGCATCATGGTGTGGGGAGCGATCTCCTACACTGGCCGTACACCTCTGGTGATCGTCGAGGGTCCACTGAATAGTGCACGGTACATCCAAACCGTCATCGAACCCATCGTTCTACCATTCCCAGACCGGCAAGGGAACTTGCTGTTCCAACAGGACAATGCACGTCCGCATGTATCCCGTGCCAGCCAACGTGCTCTAGAAGGTGTAAGTCAACTACCCTGGCCAGCAAGATCTCCAGATCTGTCCCCCATTGAGCATGTTTGGGACTGGATGAAGCGTCGTCTCACGCGGTCTGCACGTCCAGCACGAACGCTGGTCCAACTGAGGATCCAGGTGGAAATGGCATGGCAAGCCGTTCCACAGGACTACATGCAGCATCTCTACGATCGTCTCCATGGGAGAATAGGAGCCTGCATTGCTGCGAAAAGTGGATATACACTGTACTAGTGCCGACATTGTGCATGCTCTGTTGCCTGTGTCTATGTGCCTGTGGTTCTGTCAGTGTGATCATGTGATATATCTGACCCCAGGAATGTGTCAATAAAGTTTCCCCTTCCTGGGATAATGAATTCACGGTGTTCTTATTTCAATTTCCAGGAGTGTAATTGAGGTAGGCTGCAAGTATTACTCTGATAAGAAAACGTTGGCACAGGAGAGGAATTCGTGGCGGGCCGCATCAAAACAGTCAGAAGACTGATGATCCAAAACAAAAACAAGAGGCAGCATGGCTTAATGATTCTGCAGGAGAATTCGAACGACTTGTTGAGAAAAGGGAAAATGATATTGGAAACTATCCCAAGACTTTACTCGTCTGAGTGTATGTTGCTGCCTTCAAAATGACATGTCCAGCTGTAATTGTAAACTGAGCATTGCCGTACAGGCAATAAAAGTTTAGTGCAGTTATTCTTTTTTATTTAATAAATTAGATGAACACCGCCGTCTCCTCCCTGGCAATGACACGCTTCACTAATATCTTAGATACACTAGTGGCCATTAAAATTGCTACACAAAGAAAAAATGCAGATGATAAACGGGTATTCATTGGACAAATATATTATACGAGAACTGACATGCCATTACATTATCACGCAATTTGGGTTCATAGATTCTGAGAAATCAGTACCCAGAACAACCACCTCTGGCAGTAATAACGGCCTTGATACGCCTGGGCATTGCGTCAAACGGAGCTTGGATGGCGTGTACAGGTACAGCTGCCCATGTAGCTTCAACACGATACCACAGTTCATCAACAGTAGTGACTGGCGTATTGTGACGAGCCAGTTGCTCGGCCACCATTGACAAGACGTTTTCAGTTGGTGAGAGATCTGGAAAATGTGCTGGTAAGGACAGCAGTCCAACATTTTCTGTATCAAGAAAGGCCCGTACAGAATCTACAACATGCGGTTGTGCATTATCCTGCTGAAATTTAGGGTTTAGCAGGGATCGAATGAAGGGTAGAGCCACAGCTCGTAACACATCTGAAATGGAACGTCCACTGTTTCAAGTGCCATCAATTTGAACAAGAGGTGACCGAGACATGTAACCAATGGCACTCCATACCAACACGCCGGGTGATACGCCAGTATGGCGATGACGAATAGACGCTTCCAATGTGCGTTCATCGCGATGTCGCCATTCGCGAATGCCATCATCATGATGCTGTAAACAGATCATGGATTCATTCAAAAAATGACGTTTCGCACCCAGGTTCGTCGTTGAGTACACCATCGCAGGCGCTCCTGTCTGTGATGCAGCGTCAAGGGTAACCGCAGACACGATCTCCGAGCTGATAGTCTATGCTGCTGCAAACGCCGTCGAACTGTTCGTGCAGTTGGTTATTGTCTTGCAAACGTCCCAATCTGTTGACCCAGGGATCGATACGTGCCTGCACGATCCGTTACAGCCACGCGGATAAGATGCCTGTCATCTCGACTGCTAGTGATACGAGACCGTTGGGATCCAGCACGGCGTTCCGTATTACCCTCCTGAACCCACCGATTCCATATTCTGCTAACAGTCATTGGATCTCGAGCAACGCGAGCAGCAATGTCGCGATACAATAAATCGCAATCGCGATAGGCTACAATCCGACCTTTATCAAAGTCGGAAACGTGATGGTACGCATATCTCCTCCTTACACGACGTATCACAACGACAACGCCGGTTAACTGCTGTTTGTGTATGAGAAATCGGTTGGAAACTTTCCTCATGTCAGCACGTTGTAAGTGTCGCCACCGCCGCTAACCTTGTGTGAATGCTCTGAAAAGCTAATCATTTCGATATCACAGCATCTTCTTCCTGTCGGTTAAATTTCGCGTCTGTAGCTCGTCATCTTCGTGGTGTAGCAATTATAATGGCCAGTAGTGTACTTGGTACTGCTCCGCAACTTCCCAGAGACTTCCCAGCGTGCCTTGCCCGCGCTACGTCGTCGGAAACTCGGCACGCCCACCGTCGAAGTTTGGATGCGCGGCCCGTGTGAGGTCGGCTCTAGGAGCGCTGCCCGAACGCGCTAGAGCAGACAATAGGAGGAAGCGTGCCGCGGCCGGGCGGTGCCGGCTCCAGCAGCAGCACGTGCGCGGGCCGGAGAGGAGAGGGGGAGAGGGAGAGAGAGAGAGAGAGAGAGAGAGAGAGAGAGAGAGAGAGGCCAGAAAGAGATTGTCTGGCGCCGCGGCCGGGCCGGTGGGCGCGCCGTCCTCTGGCGCGGCGGTCAAGGCGCTGAAGCAGGAATGCGTCTGCATCCTTGGGTCTCGGCGGCGGCATTCCAGCCCGCGGCCGCGCTGGCAGCCAGCCGCCGCCGAGTGCTGCGCTCTCCTCCAGCCGCCGTACACCTGCCGAGGGTGCTGCTCCGGTGCCTCAGACGGCCGCGTCCGTCCAATACCCGTCACCTTGTTAACACTCGGAACCCTATGGCTTCTTCATCCCCCTCTATAGCTGACAAGGGTCACCCCCCAATCGCACTCCCCCAGAGTCAGTGGGAAAATAGTCCAGCGGTTAGGTTGAGTTGGGTTCCAGAATGAGATTTTCACTCTGCAGCGGAGTGTGCGCTGATATGAGGTACTGGCAGAAGTAAAGCTGTGAGTACCGGACGTGAGTCGTGCTTTGGTAGGTCAGTTGTTAGAGCACTTGCCCGCGAAAGGCAAAGGTCCCGAGTTCGAGTCTCGGTCGGGCACACAGTTTTAATCTGCCAGGACGTTTCATTTGAGTTTGGTTGTTTGGCAAAGGACACCAGACAGCGAGGTCATCAAACTCATCGGATTAGCGAAGGATGGGGAAGAATGTCGGCCGTGCCCTTTTCAATGGAACGATCCCGGCATTTTCCTGGACCGATTTAGGGCACTCACGGAAAACCTAAATCAGGATGGCAGGATGCGGGATTGAGCCGTCGTCCAGTCCAGCGGTAAGCCCATCAAAAACTGAACACAGATCAAGCATGAAAGCATGAAGAGGGTCCACTAGAAGGTGGAAAAAGAGGAACAGTGAATGGTCCAAGCTCAGATGATGCTGTCATTTACCGTCTTGTAAAGTCATCAGATGACGAATTGCAAAATGAATTAGATAAGACACCTGTATGGAGAGAAAAGTGACAATTGACCCTGAATAAGTAAAAGTGAGAAGTTATTCTCATGAGAACTAAAAGAAATCCGCTAAATTACGATTACCCGATGTTGTTGTTGTGGTCTTCAGTCCTGTGACTGGTTTAATGCAGATATCCATGCTACTCTATCCTGTGCAAGCTTCGTCATCTCCCAGTACCCACTGCAGCCTACATCCTTCTGAATCTGCTCAGTATATTCATCTTCTGGTCTTCCTCTACGATTTTTACCCACCACGCTGCCCTCCAATACTAAATTGGTGATCCCTTGATGCCTCAGAACAGGTCCTACCAACCGGTCCCTTCTTCTAGTCAAGTTGTGCCACAAACTCCTCTTCTTCCCAATCCTATTCAATACCTCCTCATTAGTTGTGTGATCTACCCATCTAATCTTCATCAATCTTCTGTAGCACCACATTTCGAAAGCTTCTATACTCTTCTTGTGCAAACTAATTATCGTGCACGTTTCACTTCCATACATGACTACACTCCATACAAAGACTTTCAGAAACGACTTCCTGACACTTAAATCAATACTTGATGTTAACAAATTTCTCTTCTTCACAAACGCTTTCCTTGCCCTGCCACTCTACATCTTATATCGTCTCTACTTCGACGATCATCAGTTATTTGGCTCCCCAAATAGCAAAACTCCTTTACTACTTTAAGCATCTCATTTCCTAATCTAATTCCCTCAGCATCACACAACTTAATTTGACTACATTCCATTATCCTCGTTTTGCTTTTGTTGACGTTCATCTTATACCCTCCTTTCAAGACACTGTCCATTCCGTTCAGCTGCTCTTCCAAATCCTTACAATGTCATCGGCGAACCTCAAAGTTTTTATTTCTTCTCCATGGATTTTAATACCAACTCCGAATTTTTCTTTTGTTTCCTTTACAGCTTGCTCAATATACAGATTGAATAACATCGGAGAGAGGCTAAAACCCTGTCTCACTTCCTTCCCAACCACTGCTTCCCTTTCGTGTCCCTCGACTCTTATAACTGCCATCTGCTTTCTGAACAAATTGCAAATAGCCTTTTGCTCCCTGTATTTTACCCCTGCCACCGTCAGAATTTGAAAGAGAGTATTCCAGTCAACATTGTCAAAAGCTTTCTCTAAGTCTACAAATGCTAGAAACGTAGGTTTGCATTTCCTTAATCTTTCGTCTAAGATAAGTCGTAGGGTCAGTATTACCTCACGTGTTCCAACATTTCTACGGAATCCAAACTGATCTTCCACGAGGTCGGCTTCTGCCAGTTTTTCCATTCGTCTGTAAAGAATTCGCGTTAGTATTTTGCAGCTGTGACTTATTAAACTGATAGTTCGGTAATTTTCACATCTGTCAGCACCTGCTTTTTTTCGATTGGAATTATTATATTCTTCTTGAAGTCTGAGGGAATTTCGCCTTTCAAGATGTATATCTTGCTCACCAGATGGAAGAGTTTTGTCAGGACTTTCTCTCCGAATAATTCATTCATAATATACAATAAAATTAGATAGTGGTAATCTGCTGTCTGTGTCTACATAATACGCTTGTAGCCATTGGAAACGGGCAACCTTAGTTTTCACCCCTTGGGCTAACTATTCGTAAGCCAAAATAGTAGTATGATCCTCGATTACCACATGCTTTCTTAACAGAAATTAAAAAGTTTGAATCAATACAAGAATACTGTCTATTATTTGCAGTATTCAACCATTTATTACTTTTCGAGAAAAGCAGCGAACGGTGGAGAGACCATGCTTTCTTTTATATCGATATTTAATTCAGTATTTTGATTCTGTACATCTCTAAATTTGAAGAGTCAAAATTTTTCAGTCTTTTTTCGGTTTCTGTGTTTATTACAGGAATTAACTGGAATAAAAGATCTAAAATTGCTATTTAAGGACACAATTACCTTGTGCGGTGTTAACTGTCATATTAAACTGGCGTTACTAAAACCCGATATAACCGATAACAGGTTGTTAAGCGATAACTGCCATACCTATTAAGCTGCATGGTCTGTGCGGCTGACTGCCATGCAGAGGGCCCATGTTCGATTCCCGGTACTGCTAGGTATTTTTCCCAGGTTGGAGCACTGGAAGCGAGAGCACTTACTCGTGAGACCCAGTGAGGACCTACTTAACTGAGAAGTGCCGCCTCCGGCTCACGAAAGTTGGCAACGGCCGAGAGAGCGATGCGCAGTCGACCAACAAGTTTCGAAACCTGGACGTGATAAAATCCAGCAAAACTGCGTTCGTTTTAGATTACTGGGGGCACTGATTGCGAACCTGATGCCACAATCACAAAATTCAAAATGGCAAGTTATAAAGTTAGCAGAATCCTGTAAAACTCAGGACGTTAATTGTTTTAAGGTATAATGAATTATGAATGGGTCAGACATTTTGCAAGTACACAAAATTATTGTTGTTTCATTTTAGCATCCGAACATATTTCACCGCAGCTGTGGCATCTAAAATAGATCGTTTTTGTTTAATTTTTCTTAATGTTAGAGTAGGAAATATCTACACAGGATTTTGTTGCTGTTTAAATTACATATGCACTTTACCCTTTGCTTAACATTGCTTGTGTGTGTGTGTGTGTGTGTGTGTGTGTGTGTGTGTGTGTGTGTCCTGCCACCCGGAATCAGCGATAAGTCTAAATTAATACACAAAGTCCTCTGCGAACATGAGGGATGTTAGGATATCGTCTGCATATAATTTTTATTTATAATCCAGTATTTAGAATGTATTTTCAGATGAAAATCGCGGCCTCCGCATGTTTTCGAACTTACTATTGTAGTGTTTGGCTAGTCTGGAGCTGTGATAAGATTTTATTCTTTTATTGTGCGTGCCAATCGCGTTTTTGCAAAGATGGGCTGACTTCAGGGCATCGGTAAAAATTTTGTGGAGCTTAGGAATGGGGAACTATTTCGCGTAGTTCGTTATTCATGGGGTATGTTTCGTATTTTGATAGAGTTTACTCACGTTTTCTCCTGCTCGTTAGTCAGCACTGCGCCTTGTTATGTGGCGTTCGCTTAAGCACACGTTTCACTGCACAAATTTACGTTTCTGATGCGATTCCGACTGTCGTTTGTTTACTGATTTGTTTTGGTATGACGTACGCGAGAACTGAATCTGTTCCGTTTGTTTTCATTGTGTGTGTGTGTGTGTGTGTGTGTGTGTGCGCGCTCGTGTTTTATTTTGATCTGTCCGATAGTTAATTTAGTGCTGAATAATGTTTTGTTACATAGTACTGTTCGCTCATTGATAAATTTTTTGCCCTGTATCAGACCTTTTTGGATGTGATAATTTTCTCCTATTGTTAAAAGTTCGTACAGATGATTACCGTGTTGCAGGATTTGGAGGTCCGTTTCTATGTCACTGGGATGGTAGAGGTTTTTCACAAGGTGGTCTGCAAAGATGGAATGTTGTTTACGTTTTTCAGTGCTCTTAAATGTTCTGAGAATCTTACCCTGAAATTTTTACATGGCTGTGCGACATATACTGAATCTGAATCATTGGAGGTTACCTGGTATACACCTGCTTTGTTGAATTTATCTCAGCTGGTCATGGACAGTTTTAATCTTTTCTGAAAAATGTTTGTTTTACATACCATATGCATACCTGGTTTCAGCCAGCCAGAATGGCCAAGCGCTTCTAGGCACTTCATTCTGGCACCGAGCGACCGCTACGGTCGCAGGTTCGAATCCTGCTTCGGGCATGGATGTGTTTGATGTCCTTAGGTTAGTCAGGTTTAAGTAGTTCTAAGTTCTAGGGGACTGATGGCCTCCGAAGTTAAGTCCCAAAGTGCTCAGGGTAATTTGAACCATACCTGGTTTCCTCACGATGCGTCCTAATCTGTGCGTGATTTTGCTGTCAAATGTCAGGGTATCCCACATTGTCTTGTTATTTGTGTTGCTTCATTTTGTTTTCAGTGTGTGTTCTCTATTACATGGTGGTTGCTGATGGGTTGTGTTGTGATACTCATGGGTGTGTTATGGTACATTTGTGTTTTTATTTTATAATTTAGCTTGCCAACAATGTTTATTTTGTAACCATCTTCTGTAGCAAATTTAAGGTTGGTGATAACAAAACTTGCCGTATTTAATTCTTTTATTGCATATTTTACATTTTTAAATTTAAAATGTAGTCACTTTCATCACTTGCGTCATGATGGCCTTCAGAAGGATCGCTGTCTGGCTGTCCACTGGGAGAAGGTGCGAAGAGCACATGTATTATCTCTGGTGGCATCTCTTTATCTTTCTTGATTGTCATTTTCTGGAATCTACAGATGTGGTGATTCGAAGATGCCAGAAGCGGATGGAAAAATTCATGAATCGTTTTCTTATGGAAATATATGCTCATAAGATATCTGATTTTTATTCACACCGCAAACAAGTCAAATTTTGCCTCCTTTGTGCTCCTAGTTATTTCCCTCAAAGACCTCCACAAAGGGTTAAAAGGAATACATTTCTAAGTAAACGCTCAAACTAAAAACCAACACTTTAAACTTCCACGAAAATGAAAGTAATCTGTTTGTTTCAGTAATTGTTCCTCATGTCTGTCTATTTCATAAAATGTGGCCAACAATTAGCTAACAATTTGACGGCCTGGTGCTGGCCTCTTCCAACCAAACACGTACACAGTACATCTGAGACGCTGAATGGCCACATAAATTCTGGTAGGCTAAACAATACTGCGGGCTTCTAATACGTGAAAGCGTACTTCCGTTTATGTTGCGAAGTATGAGTCATTGCTCATGTTTGGCTGATTTAGAACCAAATTTACTTATTTCTGTTGAAACATGTACGTTTTTAATACGAATGTATCTGACGTAGCTTGTAAAACATCTGTTAGAATGGGAATGGTATGCGAACGTGTATTTTATCTCCTTCCTAATACGCTTTGCCCTGTACTGAACGTTTCTGACTGCGAAAATGTAAACTGTCAACAAAATTAAAACAAACCAAAACTGCATGAATTTAAGTTACACAAAAACTGAATCAGAGGCAACATTATTGATGTGAAATTGACCCTGACAATAATACAAAACTTGATCAATTTGAAAATAATGGTCTCTGTGCTTAATGATTGCTATCCCTGAAATAATAAAATTTCTTACTTTTAGCTGGCAATGGTAACGCTATTCGTAGTGCTCTCTGTTAGTACTTTAAATCGTTTAGTTAGCATACAGCTATTGTGCAAGGCTGTTAAAAATGACGTGGATCCGGAACAGGTATTTACCTGTGGGTAGCAATATGACACTAACTTTAAAACTTTTATTTTGACTCATTGAAAAATTAATAATGCTCACATTTAACACAAAATAAACTGATTGTATATGAACAATTACCTTTACAAGACCATTGGATGTGAGTGCTACATATTGTCTCAATCATCACTTATGAATACGTTCATTTCTACATCTACATGACTACTCTGCAATTCACATTTAAGTGCTTGGCAGAGGGTTCATCGAACCACAATCATACTATCTCTCTACTATTCCACTCCCGAACAGCGAGCGGGAAAAACGAACACCTAAACCTTTCTGTTCGAGCTCTGATTTCTCTTATTTTATTTTGATGATCATTCCTACCTATGTAGGTTGGGCTCAACAAAATATTTTCGCATTCGGAAGAGAAAGTTGGTGACTGAAATTTCGTAAAAAGGTCTCGCCGCGACGAAAAACTTCTATGCTGTAATGACTTCCATCCCAACTCGTGTATCATATCTGCCACACTCTCTCCCCTATAACGCGATAATACAAAACGAGCTGCCCTTCTTTGCACCCTCTCGATGTCCTCCGTCAATCCCACCTGGTAAGGATCCCACACCGCGCAGCAATATTCTAACAGAGGACGAACGAGTGTAGTGTAAGCTGTCTCTTTAGTGGACTTGTTGCATCTTCTAAGTGTCCTGCCAATGAAACGCAACCTTTGGCTCGCCTTCCCGACAATATTATCTATGTGGTCCTTCCAACTGAAGTTGTTTGTAATTTTAACACCCAGGTACTTAGTTGAATTGACAGCCTTGAGAATTGTACTATTTATCGAGTAATCGAATTCCAACGGATTTCTTTTGGAACTCATGTGGATCATCTCACACTTTTCGTTATTTAGCGTCAACTGCCACCTGACACACCATACAGCAATCTTTTCTAAATCGCTTTGCAGCTGATACTGGTCTTCGGATGACCTTACTAGACGGTAAATTACAGCATCATCTGCGAACAACCTAAGAGAACTGCTCAGATTGTCACCCAGGTCATTTATATAGATCAGGAACAGTAGAGGTCCCAGGACGCTTCCCTGGGGAACTAGTAACTTCTGTTCCTAGAAGGTAATCGTTTTCACACGACAGTAGAATGAACGAGTGAAGTGTAAGTGAATACAAAATATAATCTAGTTTCTGACTAGCCTCTTTACCTTAATTATTTCCAATATGGTATCTTGCAAATATAAACCATTACTGCCCGTGCCGAATGCGTATATATCCAGCACACATCACATATAACACGTCTTTACACTTGAGAGTTTTCCATAGATCTCTTTATCTAAAGTTACTATCTAGGCTTTTCTAACTCAAGTTACTCAACACGTTACCCATAACACCTTGAACCAGCGATCGCTGTTGAGCAGCGACGCTACCACACAATCGATACTACATTTGACCATCTCTGGTTCAGTATAAAATTTTCTTACAAAATTTTACCCTCTGTATACTGTTCTGTTCCTAGACGGTAATCGTTTTCGCACGACAGTAGAATGAACGAGTGAAGTGTAAGTGAGTACAAAATATAATCTAGTTTCTGACTAGCCTCTCAGTGTCCGTATCACATTCATGTTTTAAAATGATATAGGTGATTTAGCACCTATCCTTTTATGAAAGTGCTTCAGTCTATCCAATACAGAAAGAAATATGAATCACACGAATAGGTGAAAATATTTCAATAGTTCTTGGAAAGAGTACCTTAATAGACTCGTAGTGCATGGCAGTATTCATACTGAAATCTATCGCAACAGATACCCGCGAAACGTTATTTCTGACGTAGAAGGTTCGTGACACAATGCAATTTCACTGCCAAAATGTCATATACATTATCTAACAGCTTCAACGTTTTATTTATTTCACTATCACAGATTCTCTCTCCCAGGTCGCACACTTTATCAGTTACTACATGTTGACATCATGCTTAGAGCTGGTGACGGAGTTACAATACTCATATGCATGACGCTCGTCAGTCATATCTTTCGACTATGTGGTTTTCGCAGTGTCTTCCAGATTGAGTCAAAGTTTCCTTTTATGATCTGAAGATAAGGGATGAAGGCTTCTATACCATCGGTTAGATTTGAAGGGGGTGGGAAACTATAAAACACAAAAAATAATTTATGTATAAAATTGTACAAAATATACTGTCAAAATAGTTTTTTATTCAATTAAAAATTTCGATTAACAAGAATATCTCCTGTCCTTAACTGTCTCTCTTTCTGAGTTTGGCCTGGGGTTACCTCATATTTAACTTGTGGTCCTCTTAGATAAATACTATACTGACAAAAAGTAAGTCGTCGAGTTATAGCAAGGGAAAGTAAACAACTCGCTAATGAATCTGACAGCTTTCAAATACAGCACAGTGCCATGGTACTCAAACTTTTACTGAATTAAGGACCTGTATTTTGCCGAGCTGCGGTATGAGCACATCCAAAATGATAGTGAAAGTAACTGCTGCTGACTGATTTAGGCTCCCGCACCGTCGGTAGACGCTCACTGCAGCTCTGAAACTTGTCTGCCCACTTAGATTAACATTGAAGCTTCCTAGAAGATTAAAACTTTGTGACAGGCCGAGACTCAAACTTGGCACCTTAGCTTCTCGCGGACAAGTGCTCAAGTGACTGAGCTACCGAAATACGACTCACGACTCTTTCTCACATCCTGAACTCCGCCAGTACCTCGTCTTCTACTTTTAAAGCTTCACAGTTTTAATCTGCCACAAGGTTTCATACCACCGCACACTCCGCTGCAGAGCGAAAATTTCATTCTGGTGGACTAACAATTCCGTAATACTCCTCTTTGTGAACTGTTCTGGTCTCGTGCCGCGTGCGGATGACAGCTGCTTGTCCAGTGCCAGATAAGGGCAGAGTCTCACTACAAGCAAGCGAGAATAAAAATAGAGCACTTCTGATGTCCAACTGCTCATAGAACTTCTTCGTTTCCTCACACTGCTCACAGAGTGACAAATATATAGCTCACAGAGACGAGCTGGTATACCTACTCGATAATCATTCGCAGTCTAAGTACCTCTATTATGCTCAATATGGAGCACACAGATACACGTCCTCTCCGCTCATGGGGAACGCACAGACCCGACTGCCTTTTACACAAAATTCGCAACTCCGCCATTGTGAAAGAACGGCAGAAGGACAGCACTTCCCTGTCCAGTGAAAGGGCTCGTCTATATACGAGTGCCCCCTTCCTACTTCGAGGCATACAGCCTTCCGCCACTCCGCGCTGCCGGCCGCGGTGGTCTAGCGGTTCTAGTCGCGCAGTTCGGAACCGCGCGACTGCTACGGTCGCAGGTTCGAATCCTGCCTCGGGCATGGATGTGTGTGATGTCCTTAGGTTAGTTAGGTTTAATTAGTTCTAAGTTCTAGGCGACTGATGACCTAAGAAGTTTAGTCGCATAGTGCTCAGAGCCATTTGAACCACTCCGCGCTAGTCCGCCAGTTGAGTGGAAATTTTCAGCAAAACTCCCACTCCCGCCTAGTTTTTCGGAAGAGCCAATACCTGTTGGTTCTTTTTCTGTTTTTAATTTGTGCTGTAGCCGTTGGACTGCCGATGGACTGAAGCCGTTTCGCTGCAAACAGGCTTCGCGTTCCACTCAATCTTCCGTAAACTCTCAAGGCCAGAGCCTATATAAACGTGTACTGCTAAGAGATGGCTTTCAGCCCGAAGACCTGCAACCCCTGATGTGTCATTTGACACCGGAACACTGCCGCCCCCCAAAGACACCACATTGAGCAAGACCGTGCAGTAGCCCTGTTCTTTCCCTGCCACTCACCACAGAACGACCCTCCAGATCACAGTGCCTGTCCTCGTTTCCCGTGGTTTCTCGACAAAAACACTGTGTCATTTCTGGCAGCCTATTATCCCTTGGCCATGCAATACAACCGATTATTAATCTCATCCTCGTTGTCCACAGATGTCACCGTTCTAAATAACTTGTAATCGATATCTTACCACAGTTAAAATACAAGTGCAGTTCTAATAACATAAGACGTCTATAAAGTCAGACGCCTTATAAGATGAATCTTTGGCACCTGCAATCGTTAAAGAACCTTAGTATTGGTATTTATCCCCTACCGGAATTTTCTTTCACCTTTTTATTGCTTCATCAACGAGAAAATGAGCAGTAGTGATGGAAAGCAGCATCGCTACCTTACACCCTTCTCAACACAAAATTATCTTCCTTAATCAAATCAAATGGTGCAAATGGCTCTGACCACTATGGGACTTAACATCTATGGTCATCAGTCCCCTAGAACTTAGAACTACTTAAACCTAACTAACCTAAGGACATCACACTACACCCAGCCGTCACGAGGCAGAGAAAATTCCTGACCCCGACGGGAATCCAACCCGGGAACCCGGGCGTGGGAAGCGAGAACGCTACCGCACGACCACGAGATGCGGGCTTCCTTAATCATCCAAGTTTATAACTCCCACTTGGTTCTCGTATACGTTCTTTACGATTCTGCCACTGTGCTTCAACATCGGTCATCATAACCGTGAACATTATGTTCCATCCGACACAGTCGTAGACTGTCGTACGTTCACAGAAACTGATTTTCATTTACTTTTCATTCCGTTCATAAACGAAAATTTAAAATTACTGCTATGATACATTTTCCTCTCCTAATAACGAAATGGTCCTTGTCCAGAACCTCTCAAATTTTCATTTCCATTCTGTTGCATATTATTCGATCATTAGCTTAGAACAGTGACATGACGGACTGATAAACAGTTTTAATTTACCCATTTGTACCTTCTCCAGTAAGGCAAAGACACGACTTTTGGAACAACTCGGTTGTAAATTGCCTGTTACCTACATTTCTCTTAGCAGCGCAAACGACCATCTCGTTCCTACATCTCATACAGAAGCACTCAGGTACCTTAAATCATCGACTCCAGTTGTTTAGTTTGAACTTATGCCATTTAGTTTTCTGTTAAACTCTAACATCACATTGTTGTCCGCAGCTCGTCGTCTTGCGGTAGCGTTCTCGCTTCCCGCGCCGGGATCCTGATTCGATTCCCGGCGGGGTCAGAGATTTTCTCTGCCTCGAGATGACTGGGTGTTGTGTGTCTTTCATCATCATTTCACCCCCATTCACTCGCAAGTCGCCATAGTGGCGCTAAAGAACTTGTGGAGCGGCGGCCGAACCGCCCGCGAGGGGTCTCCCGGCCAACAATGCCATGCGCTTATTATCATTATTATTATCACATTGTCGCCTCTTTCTTCCTCATGAACAGCCCATATACCTATTACATTTTGCAGGCGGCTCTTTTGCGCAGTTCAGTCCCTTAGAACAGCTGTTGCGAGCTGTCTACTTTTTCTTCTACAAGTAGAGGACATTTTCCATCTGCACTAATCAGAGAATTTTCGTGTTGTTCCCCGAACTTTTCTTTATTCGTCTATACCTCTGCATCCACTATTCCTACTTGTGTTTGCAAGTGAATAGCTTACACTTTACACACATACAAACTGTCTCGACAAAAGATAATAGCTGTGTACAAAATAAACGAGTACATGGACCAAGTCTATAGAGTATTACCTGTTTCAGCACACAGATATTAATATCAGTTAAATAGCTAGCAAATATAAAATTGTCGAATGCAAAAATATTAAGAGACATTTTGAAGAGATTATAACCAGCATAGAAATTGTGAAATTCTTTAGAAAATTGTAAAGGGGAATAAATATAACTTCTTATTTAATTTGCGCTAAAGCTAGCTATGTTGACTATAGACTTTAAAATGTACAGACATTATACACTCAGTTGTTTGTATTGGGTAGCAGGTGTCCTGAAACTTTGTACGTGGGACCTTAGCAGAACCTGACACGCTGTCGTTCGCCAAATTTACGTTTATTTTTCTGGTACCACGGTCAACTTTTTTTTTGTTGTTTTTAGTATTCTAACGGTAGATGAAGTAAGTGATCGATCGACACGAAATTTAGCCTAGTTCGCTTATCTTCATTCACTTATGTCGTATGGTATTATTTTGGGGTGATCTTCCCATTCTATAAGGATATTTTTGGCTCAGAAACGGGCAGTTCGGACAATAAGTAGTGTAAGTTCACGAATCTCATGTCGACCCCTCTTCACTAGCTTGGGTATTTTGACATTGGCCTCTCAGTTTATATATTCCATACTGTCATTTCTTGTTAACAGTATCAGCTTATTCGCAAAAAGCAGCAGCTTTCACTCAGTTAATACTCCACAGATATCCAATCTGCATTTGGATAGCACTTCCTTGTGCACAAAGGTGTGCAGTATACTGCTGCGTCCATTCTCACTAAGCTATCACAAGAATTCAAATGTCTTAGCAGCAATCCATGCGCTTTCAGAACGAAACTGAAGACCTTCCTCATGGGTCACTTCTTCTGTTGAGTTCCTTGAAAAATCAAGCTCATTCTTATGTTATATTGATGACTGCGTTTACTTAAACTCATGGCCTGTTTTTTTGGGTTCATAAACATTTTATGTTGTATCGGTTATTACTTTTATCTAGCTCTGCAGATGATGAAGAAGTTGAAGAAATGTATGATGATAGATTTAAGTGTCAGGAAGTCGTTTCTGAAAATATTTGTATGGAGTGTAGCCTTGTATGGAAGTGAAACGTGGACGATAAATAGTTTGGACAATAAGAGAATAGCAGCATAGAAGCTTTCGAAATGTGGTGCTACAGAAGAATGCTGAAGGTTAGATGGGTAGATCACATTACTAATGATGAAGTATTGAACAGAATTGGGGAGAAGAGGAGTAGCACTTGCAACCTACGTCCTCAATTATTTGCTTGACGTATTCCAATCTCTGTCTTCCTCTACAGTTTTTGCCCTCTACAGCTCCCTCTAGTACATGGAAGTCATTCCCTCATGTCCTAGCAGATGTCCTATCATCCTGTCCCTTCTCCTTATCAGTGTTTTCCACATATTCCTTTCCTCTCCGATTCTGCGTAGAACCTCCTCATTCCTTACCTTATCAGTCCACCTAATTTTCAACATTCGTCTATAGCACCACATCTCAAATGCTTCGATTCTCTTCTGTTCCGGTTTTCCCACAGTCCATGTTTCACTACCATACAATGCTGTACTCCAGACGTACAGCCTCAGAAATTTCTTCCTCAAATTAATGTCGGTATTTGATATTAGTAGACTTCTCTTGGCCAGAAATGCATTTTTTGCCATAGCGAGTCTGCTTTTGATTTCCTCCTTGCTCCGTCCGTCATTGGTTATTTTACTGCCTAGGTAGCAGAATTCCTTAACTTCATTGACTTTGTGACCATCAATCCTGATGTTAAGTTTCTCACTGTTCTCATTTCTACTACTTCTCATTACCTTCGTCTTTCTCCGATTTACTCTCAAACCATACTGTGTACTCATTGGACTGTTCATTCCGTTCAGCAGATCATTAATTCTTCTTCACTTTCACTCAGGATAGCAATGTCATCAACGAATCGTATCATTGATATCCTTTCACCTTGTATTTTAATTCCACTCCTGAACCTTTCTTTTATTTTCATCATTGCTTCCTCGATGTACAAATTGAAGAGTAGGGGCAAAAGGCTACAGCCTTATCTTACACTCTTCTTAATACGATCACTTCGTTCTTGAGGGTCCACTCTTATTATTCCCTCTTGGTTGTTGTACATATTGTATATGACCCGTCTCTCCCTATAGCTTACCCCCTACTTTTTTCAGAATCTCGAACAGCTTCCACCATTTTATATTGTCGAACGTTTTTCCAGGTCGACAAGTCCGATGAACGTGTCTTGATTTTTCTTTAGCCTTGCTCCTATTATTAGCCGTAACGTCAGAATTGCCTCTCTATTCCCTTTACTTTTCCTAAAGCCAAACTGATCGTCACCTAGCGCATTCTCAATTTTCTTTTCCATTTTTCTGTATATTATTCTTGTAAGCAACTTCGATGCATGAGCTGTTAAGCTGATTGTGCGATAATTCCCGCACTTGTCAGCTCTTGTCGTCTTCGGAATTGTGTGGATGATGCTTTTCCGAAAGTCACATGGTATGTCGCCAGACTCAAATATTCTACACACCAACGTGAATAGTCGTTTTGTTGCCACTTCCCCTAATGATTTCAGAAATTCTGATGGAATGTTATCTATCCCTTCTGCCTTATTTGACTGTAAGTCTTCCAAAGCTCTTTTAAAATCCGATTCTAATACTGGATCCCTTGTTTCTTCTAAATCGACTCCTGTTTCTTCTTCTATCACAACAGACAAATCTTCACCCTCATACAGGCTTACAATGTATTCTTTCTACCTATCTGCTCTCTCATCTGCATTTAACAGTGGAATTCCCGTTGCACTCTTAATGTTACCAACGTTGCTTTTAATGTCACCAAAGGTTGTTTTGACTTTCCTGTATGCTGAGTCTGTCCTTCCGACAATCATATCTTTCTCGATGTCTTCACATTTTCCCTGTAGCCATTTCGTCTTAGCTTCCCTGCACTTCCTATTTATTTCATTCCTCAGCGACTTGTATTTCTGTATTCCTGATTTTCCCGGGACATGTTTGTACTTCCTCCTTTCATCAATCAACTGAAATACAGGTATTTCTTCTGTTACCCATGGTTTCTTCGCAGCTACCTTCTTTGTACCTATGTTTTTCTTCCCAACTTCTGTGATGGTCCTTTTTAGAGATGTCCATTCCTCTTCAACTGTGCTGCCTACTGCGCTATTCCTTATTACTGTATCTATAACGTTAGAGAACTTCAAACGCATCTTGTCATTCCTTAGAACTTCCGTATCCCACTTCTTAGCGTATTGATTCATCCTGACTAATGTCCTGAACTTCAGCCTACTCTTCATCACTACTATATTGTGATCTGAGTCTATATCTGCTCCTGGGTACGCCTTACAATCCACTATCTGATTTCGGAATCTCTGTCTGACCATGATATAATCTAATTGAAATCTTCCCGTATCTCCCGGCATTTTCCACGTATACCTCCTCCTCTTGTGATTCTTGAACAGGGTATTCGCTATTACTAGCTGAAACTTGTTACAGAACTCAATTAGTCTTCCTCCTCTTTCATTCCTTGTCCCAAGCCCCTATTCTCCTGTAACCTTTTCTTCTACTCCTTCCCCTACAACTGCATTCCAGTCGCCCATGACTATTAGATTTTCGTCCCCCTTTATATACTGCATTACCCTTTCAATATCCTCATACACTTTCTCTATCTGTCCATCTTCAGCTTGCGACGTCGGCATGTATACCTGAACTATCGTTGTCGGTGTTGGTCTGCTGTCGATTCTGATTAGAACAGCCCGGTCACTGAACTGTTCACAGTAACACACCTTTTGTCCTACCTTCCTATTCACAACGAATCCTACACCTGTTACACCATTTTCTGCTGCTGTTGATATTACCCGATACTCATCTGACCAGAAATACTTGTCTTTCTTCCACTTCACTTCACTGACCCCTACTATATCTAGATTGAGCCTTTGCATTTCCCTTTTCAGATTTTCTATTTTCCCTACTACATTCAAGCTTCTGACATTCCACGCTCCGACTCGTAGAACATTATCCTTTCGTTGATTATTCAATCTATTTCTCATAGTAACCTCCCCCTTGGCAGTCACCTCCTGGAGATCCCAATGGGGGACTATTCCGGAATCTTTTGCCAATGGAGAGATCATCATTACACTTCTTCAACTACAGGCCACATGTCCTGTGGATACACGTTACGTGTCTTTAATGCAGTGGTTTCCATTGCCTTCTGCATCCTCATGTCGTTGATCATTGCTGATTCTTCCGCCTTTATGGATAATTTCACACCCCTAGGACAAGAGAGTGCCGTAGTAATAGACGGCAAATCATCGAGTAAAACTGAAGTGATATCAGGTGTTCCCCAGGGAAGCGTCCTGGGACCTCTACTGTTCCTGATCTATATAAATGACCTGGGTGACAATCTGAGCAGTTCTCTTAGACTGTTCGCAGATGATGCTGTAATTTACCGTCTAGTAAGGTCATCCGAAGACCAGTATCAGCTGCAAAGCGATTTAGAAAAGATTGCTGTATGGTGTGTCAGGTGGCAGTTGACGCTAAATAACGAAAAGTGTGAGATGATCCACATGAGTTCCAAAAGAACTCCGTTGGAATTCGATTACTCGATAAATAGTACAATTCTCAAGGCTGTCAATTCAACTAAGTACCTGGGTGTTAAAATTACGAACAACTTCAGTTGGAAGGACCACATAGATAATATTGTCGGGAAGGCGAGCCAAAGGTTGCGTTTCATTGGCAGGACACTTAGAAGATGCAACAAGTCCACTAAAGAGACAGCTTACACTACACTCGTTCGTCCTCTGTTAGAATATTGCTGCGCGGTGTGGGATCCTTACCAGGTGGGATTGACGGAGGACATCGAGAGGGTGCAAAGAAGGGCAGCTCGTTTTGTATTATCGCGTTATAGAGGAGAGAGTGTGGCAGATATGATACACGAGTTGGGATGGAAGTCATTACAGCATAGACGTTTTTCGTCGCGGCGAGAGCTTTTTACGAAATTTCAGTCACCAACTTTCTCTTCCGAATGCGAAAATATTTTGTTGAGCCCAACCTACATAGGTAGGAATGATCATCAAAATAAAATAAGAGAAATCAGAGCTCGAACAGAAAGGTTTAGGTGTTCGTTTTTCCCGCTCGCTGTTCGGGAGTGGAATAGTAGAGAGATAGTATGATTGTGGTTCGATGAACCCTCTGCCAAGCACTTAAATGTGAATTGCAGAGTAGTCATGTAGATGTAGATGTAGAACCTCTATCCGCTCCTCCGCCATTTTTGACATGGCCGTTGGCAGAATTAGGCTGACTTCTTATGCCGGAAGTCTTCGGCCGCCAATGCTGATTATTTATCAAAGTTTAAGCAGTGGCGGGGATCGAACCCGGGACCGAAGACATTTTGGTTATGAACCAAAGACGCTAGCCCTACACCACGGATGCAACTTAACAGAAAGGAGGGATCGGTTGGTAGGACATGTTCTGAGGCATCACGTGATCACAAATTTAGCATTGGAGGGCAGCGTGGAGGGTAAAAATCGTAGAGGGAGACCAAGAGATGAGTACACTAAGCAGATTCAGAAGTACGTAGGTTGCAGTAAGTACTGGGAGATGAAGAAGCTTGCACAGGAGTGAAGGCCACAACAAACAACAAAATCACTTTTATGTTGTAATGTCATGTACTGACACGTTTCATGACCATGAATATTTGTTCCTCAATTTGGTCCAACTGAACTAGACGTGTAAATAGATAAATAAATAATACTATCTACAACTGGAGACGGCATTTTCGTGAGATACTGGAGCATATATTACAACAACACGTACAAAGCTAGGGTGCTACACCGATGTCGGAACGCCTCGGCAATACTGACGATTTAAGAAGAGAAAAATGGGATGAAGGTGAATTGAAGTTTCGGTGAGGGAGAGTAGTCTGTGCAGCTGTCATAGCCACAGTGCTATGGTTAGCACAAATGCCCGGTAAGCAGGAGACCCGGGTTCAAGTCCCCAATGTGGTACAAAATTTTATTGAAGACGATAAAGTTGAGACCTTTCGAAGAGCGAGCGGTTGTATGTGATTACTAAGCATGGAGCCGTTATATCAGTACACTTTGAAAGGAACTTGACTGGTATACAATCTGGTCTGGAGGCTTTACCTTTATTAAGTGACTTGAAGCTGTTTCGCTTCGCCAAGGATATCTACTTCTAAGTTAATGTTATCAGTTGTTCTAGATTACAGTTGTGGAATATTTACGATGGAAATCTCAAAAGTAAGGTATCTTTTTTTTTGTAAGTGCATAGGCCTGTTTATTTCTACAATGGTTTACATCAGTTTACAGCTAGAACGTTAAGCTATTTTTCGACATAATCACTATTTCAGTCGATGCATTTTTGTAGACGCTGTGGCAGTTTCTGTATGTTCAGCTCGCCGCCATGCTACGAAGAAGGACGCCGTCACTGGCGTGGTCTCAGGTGTAAAGTGGTATGCCCGGGTTTCGTCCCCCGTGACAGTTGAGTCCATAAAGTGGTCCTGTTCTGCTGCAAGCTAGAGAAGAAATGCGCGGGAAGCATCAACTCATTGCCGCATGTGGTCCTCAAGCAGCATGCGTGGCACCCATCTTGCGCACACCTTCCTGTAGCTCAATATTTCCCTTAAAATTCTGTGAGCAGTGCTTCTGGAAACCTCAGGAACCAACGTGCAGAGATCATCCAGGGTGATCTGCCGTTCTTCACGCATGGTTTGCTCAACCTTAAACACAATCCCCTCACACATAGACGGTCTCTCGCTCCTTTGTTCGTCGTGAATTCCGGTCCGACCAGCTGTATACTCTCTACGCCACTTATGAACATTTTTGACATCCATGAACGACATTTCCATTAATTGGCGATGAATTTCAATTGGCGCAGTGCCCTTTGCGTTCAAAAGCCGAATAACGGCGCGCAATTCGCACTTGGCGGTAACATCGAACGGGAGCTCCATTCTCAACGGCTGCCAAGCCAAGAGTGAGCGCCTCAGCGCGGCGTGCGCATGTTTACACACAGCGAGTGAAGCACTCTTCATAACAGTGTGACCAACTGCCACACAGAGTTCTGTACTTGTTGTTGTTGTTGTCTTCGGTCCTGAGACTGGTTTGATGCAGCTCTCCATTCTACTCTATCCTGTCCAAGCTGCTTCATCTCCCAGTACCTACTGCAACCTACATCCTTCTGAATCTGCTTAGTGTATTCATCTCTTGGTCTCCCTCTACGATTTTTACCCTCCACGCTGCCCTCCAATGCTAAATTTGTGATCCCTTGATGCCTCAAAACATGTTCTACCAACCGATCCCTTCTTCTAGTCAAGTTGTGCCACAAACTTCTCTTCTTCCCAATCCTATTCAATACCTTCTCATTAGTTACGTGATCTACCCATCTAATCTTCAGCATTCTTCTGTAGCACAACATTTTGAAAGCTTCTATTCTCTTCTTGTCCAAACTAGTTATCGTCCATGTTTCACTTCCATACATGGCTACACTCCAAACAAATACTTTCATAAACGACTTCCTGATACATAAATCTATATTCGATGTTAACAAATTTCTCTTCTTGAGAAACGCTTTCCTTGCCATTGCCAGTCTACATTTTATATCCTCTCTACTTCGACCATCATCAGTTATTTTACTTCCTAAATAGCAAAACTCCTTTACTACTTTAAGTGTCTCATTTCCTAATCTAATTCCCTCAGCATCACCCGATTTAATTTGACCACATTCCATTATCCTCGTTTTGCTTTTGTTGATGTTCATCTTATATCCTCCTTTCAAGACACTGTCCATTCCGTTCAACTGCTCTTCCAAGTCCTTTGCTGTCTCTGACAGAATTACAATGTCATCGGCGAACCTCAAACTTTTTATTTCTTCTCCATGAATTTTAATACCTACTCCAAATTTTTCTTTTGTTTCCTTTACTGCTTGCTCAATATACAGATTGAATAACATCGGGGAGAGGCTACAACCCTGTCTCACTCCTTTCCCAACCACTGCTTCCCTTTCATGCCCCTCGACTCTTATGACTGCCATCTGGTTTCTGTACAAATTGTAAATAGCCTTTCGCTCCCTGTATTTTACCCCTGCCACCTTCAGAATTTGAAAGAGAATATTGCAGTCAACATTGTCAAAAGCTTTCTCCAAGTCTACAAATGCTAGAAACGTAGGTTTGCCTTTTCTTAATCTTTCTTCTAAGATAAGTCGTAAGGTCAGTATTGCCTCACGTGTTCCAACATTTCGACGGAATCCAAACTGATCCTCCCCAAGGTCCGCATCTACCAGTTTTTCCATTCGTCTGTAAAGAATTCGCGTTAGTATTTTGCAGCTGTGACTTATTAAACTGATAGTTCGGTAATTTTCATATCTGTCAGCACCTGCTTTCTTTGGGATTGGAATTATTATATTCTTCTTGAAGTCTGAGGGTATTTCACCTGTCTCATACATCTTGCTCACCAGCTGGTAGAGTTTTGTCATGACTGGCTCTCCCAAGGCCGTCAGTAGTTCTAATGGAATGTTGTCTACTCCGGGGGCCTTGTTTCGACTCAGGTCTTTCAGTGCTCTGTCAAACTCTTCACGCAGTATCTTACCTCCCATTTCGTCTTCATCTACATCCTTTTCCATTTCCATAATATTGTCCTCAAGTACATCGCCCTTGTATAAACCTTCTATATACTCCTTCCACCTTTCTGCCTTCCCTTCTTTGCTTAGAACTGGATTGCCATCTGAGCTCTTGATATTCATACACGTGGTTCTCTTCTCTCCAAAGGTCTCTTTAATTTTCCTGTAGGCAGTATCTATCTTACCCCTAGTGAGATAAGCTTCTACATCCTTACATTTGTCCTCTAGCCATCCCTGCTTAGCCATTTTGCACTTCCTGTCGATCTCATTTTTTAGATGTTTGTATTCCTTTTTGCCAGCTTCATTTACTGCATTTTTATATTTTCTCCTTATAAAAAAATAAGAGACCTTACTTTTGTGATTACCCTCGTACTTCGTATTCTTTGGTTCATACATTCGTCTCACACGCTGTAATTTCCACCACATAATGTCAATCGCTATGCTAGTAATACGTCTAATTATTTGTAACCTCGAACTCAGTGTGACTGTACTATGAAACTGTCGTAAAGTTACAATATTTTAAAAAAGACTTTGTTTCGTAACGGAAACAATCGAACCTTTATATTTTTACCCCTCGGAAAATTTGATTGTTCCCCTCAGGGGTTAATCATCCCAAGGTTATAAATCGCTGGACTAGATGAATATTGTTGTCTTTGTTATCATGTTCAATCCAAAGACTGGTTTGATAGAGCTCTCCACACTACTCCATCCTGTGCAAGCTATATCCATTTCATTCACACTGCCTTACTCATCTCTTGGCCTATTCCCGCAGTTTATAGCGCCCAGATTTCCCTCCAGTAATAGACTAACGATTTCCTGACGTTTTAGAATGTGTCCTATCAACCGATTCCTTCTTTTAGTCTAGCTATGCCTCAACTACCTTTTCACCCCAGCTCTATACTGTAGCTCATTAATTACTAGTTAAATACCAAGATCATATCCCCATCCCGTGTCAGTTACATAGTCGTAAAAATTTCGATAAACGTTCTTACACTTTCACATGGATAGCAGTAGACGCAGGCTGAGGAGGTACACAATTTCCGTTCCAGGGGAAGGGGTTGCGACAGGAAGGACATCCGCCAAATCCAGATTAACATGCCTACCCCGTGAAGATACGGGATAAAGACCAGGAAAAAGAATAAGATGCAACTCGGTACTGTTCATATTAACACACATTACTGGAGCTTAACGAAGTGGAAAATGATACCAACAGCCTACGATTGGCTGGGGATCGAATCCCAGACTTTTAGCTTTGTACCATAGAGCTATGTCTATTATTTTACGAAAGTTTGTTTATTATTTCTGACTTATTACGTCAGCAGCTGCTACGGAGTTTGGGCGCTGAAATATCCTAGTTCGGTAAATTGTTTACATTCGTATGGGATAATATTTCCCAGATCTCTGATGATTTTCGCAAGAAGCAAGTGGTGGATAACATAACTTTAAGAAAAATCAGTATTGCTTGCTCGTCTGAATGAGGTTTTCCTTCCTTCGTATCGTTGAGTTCCATCAAAAGCCTTACAATGGAATAAAATTCCTAGCCGCCATTCTGTATTAATTAAAGCCACAAACTGCTGTCCATTTCTGTACCTCATATAAACAGTTGCTTCAGCAGCAGGTGTCGGCCATAGAACATGGACTAAATAGTTTTATAACTGTCCGTGGGAACGTACAACTTCTGCCCCTCGCCGGACGCGTCAGAAGTGTGTACACGTCTTCGAGTAACAGGCTACAGTCCTTTATGCGACGTGCGCGGAATGCAAGCTAAATGTTAAAACAGCCCTTTTACGGAGGGAGGAAGAGAAAACGTCGGCGGGGGACCGCGGCGACCCGCTTTTGAGCACTTTTTGTTCTCAGCGACTAATTTGCGCCGCAGTAAGCGGTCCCAACTACGAGGTGGCTAATTGCTAACATCCGGGACAGACGCTAATGAGATATTCGTAAGTAAGAACAGAGGGCGGACAGAGTTGCGGGGACAGTGAAGGAGGGAGAAGGCATGAGTTAAAGGGATGACGAGGGTTGAGAGAGACGGAGACTTGGGTGCGTAGAAGGGGCAGGAGGGAGGGGAGTTGTAGTAGTGGGGGGGGAGTAGGGGGGAGAAAGTCGCGAGAGCGCGGCAGCGCGCGCGGGATGAACACAAAAGCAAACAAAAGAGAGTCGGCACGAGGCAGCGGCGCCCCTGGTGGCGCAGGCCGGAACTACGCGGCGCGGACAAACACAGCCGACTTTGTTCGGCGACACAAGGTAAATATTAAGCGCCCGCCCCCGGCGCCCGGCATGTCGTAATTGAACGCAAACTTCAGGACCCCGCCCGCCACCTCGCGACCGCCTCCATATTCCCTCAGAGCGCGGCGCGGCGCGAAATGCAGCGTGTTATCACAGCTGGCGGGAAGCGGCTCAGCCCTCCCACGGTCCGCGCTTTTGATTCTGTCCGCAGTCGCGCTCCCACCAACAGGAAAAAAATACTGGCAGCGGTAGACGGGCGCTGTTTGCTACGTACTCCTGTACCGCAAATACCTACCGCCTGCTCGCGGAGGCTCCCTCTTACGCTCGAGTCCAGAGTTACTTCGATTCTGTGTTAAGTTGCACTCAACACCGCACTACAGAAGTTCGTCAGCGCTCTCCATGTTCTTACACTACACATCCCACCACATGACTGCACTTTAACATTCCAGGACTGTGTATTCATTCGCAAAAGGAAATTCTCATGCAGCATGTGTGAATTGTTCCCTCAGGACTCTTTGAAGGACTAGGTTGCAGCATTATGACATGGACAGATAATTATTCCCCTCTTTCTTACATGATGGAATGAACGCAGGCAGGTCACTGGTGCAGTCTCACGTTTTAATGAAGAACGCGCCACAATGCATTAGTATACAACACTATCCAATGAAACGTTTCCTGCAACAATGTTCTTTATATTTAGTTTATATATTACATGGTATTTACGTTATATTCCCACATGTATTAGTATAAAATGGACGTAAAAATTATGCTTAGCCTCAATCTACAGCAATTAAAAAGTATTGTGAACATATTTTTTCATAACTAATTTCTTATATTTTCCTTCTTAAAACTGCATTTCAAACAATTACTAATATAGTTCAGTGAAATATTAGGGAACGATATTAGCTCAGAATTACTGTGTACATATCTTCTTCATAATCATCATTTTTACTAAATTTTCACTGTTAAAAATGCAGTTTAACTAATTGTTAGTACATTGTCGAAACATTTCAGAATGGTAAATAAGCTAGGTCTTATAAACAGAAATCTTTTCTTTTAAATTGTCGACGTTGAGACAAATTAATATAATATTGATCTTGTTAGTCTGATGTCGAACCTCGCGCAGTTTGGATGTGTTGAGCAGAGAAAATGGATGCTAAAGTGTGTAAACATGAAGCAAAATCCTGTACCATTTTATTTATGGGCTTGAAAATAAACTGGAATCAGTTTCTCAAGCAGAAACGTCATCCTTTCGACTTTTTATCTTCTCGAGTTACGGAGAAAACTGAACGCTGCAAGGGCACAGCTCTAGTGAGTGATGTTTGCTAATCATTACTATAAACACAATTACTTCAGTATTGCGAAAATGAGAGGTTAGAAGATGCGCAAAAATAAAGAGCAAGCTCCCGATTATCAAGACATGCATTATTCGTGAATTGTTTGGTGATTTTTGAAACAATGAAAAACTAAATGTAAGCTATTGTAATTAGAATATCTTCCTTTACAATGTTCTCTTATGCCTGTGATACACGTTTCACTGCCAGAGCACGAAGCGGGCCCCAGTCAGACTTTCGAACGTTCACCGTTTCTGAAAGCTTGAACGGGGTTTGATGCTCGTGGAGACAACGCGAACAACAATTACTCCATCGTGGCTTGAAACACCATAAGCTGAAACTGGCGTTGAAGGGTAAATGGTGGGAATTTTTGGTACCTCTACATGTCTCACCGGTCTTCCGAAACAAATTTCTACATTTGAAGACGCAGACGACGTAAACATCCGCGGTTCATTAGCGATGCCTGTGATCCGTGACGGGAACAGCTAAGTGACACAGATATGCTCATCATTGTGCGATTGGTAAAGGAAGAATTGGTCGAGAAACTTATTACCACGCACAGCTAGTCAGTGTAACGCGTTGTTCTGTAATCAGGAGAAAATGCTCTTGACTATAACCGAGGTCCGCAGCTCGTGGTCAAGTAGCTAGCGTTGCTGCCTCTAGATTATGCGGTGCCGGGTTCGATTCCCGGCCGGGTTGGGGATTTTCTCTGTCCGGGGACTGGGTGTTTGTGTTGACTTCGTCATTATCATTCGTGACAGTGGCTAGATTGGATTGTGTGCAAATTAGACTGTGTAGAAATTAGGACCTTCGACAGGTGATGATGACCGCGCAGTTCAGTTGAACGCTTCATAAACCAATTATCGTGATCACTAAACAGATATTTCAATCTCCCGACAATGAGACATATCCTCATGAGAGAAAGTAAATGACGAAGAGAAACGAAAAAATGTCGACGATTACTTGTCGCCAGCGAACTGAAAGCAATTGATACGAAATATGTTTTACGTGTAATTTTGCAAATAACTTGTCAGTTTCAGAGAGTGACGCGGAGGTAACGCAGTGGTCTTTCATTTATGGCACGTCTCATGTTTCGTTATTACAGTAAAGACAGCTTCCGGTAAGAACTGTGTAATCTGAATTATACTTGTTTTTCGGTTATCCGTGCAGTCTATGTGGTGCCAGCTATACATCAAAATTTTCTGTGACGGCGTAGCAGGGTGGGACAGGGGTTAACACAATGTAGGCGCTTCTAGGTACAGCTGGACTCTTTTCACCGATTTCGTTTTCATGGATTCCATAAATCGCATATGACAATCGTTGGGATGACTCCTTAGAAGACGAATGATTTTATTTCCCTGCCCTCCTAAATCGGTCAGTTCTTGCGTCACGCACCTATTGCCATGTCATCCGTCTGAAGTTAGATATTAATCGCCAATGCTTTTGATTGGTCAACTTCATATATTTGTCTCTCACAGGCGGTGGATACGTAAACATAAAACTAAGAGTAGTTGGAGTCTCAAGGTTTGAATCACACTTGCTCGCAAACTAGATTCACTGCAGCACATAGCGAACGTTCATCCACTCCACAGTCTTATAAGTGTGCCATTATAGTCCGCATTCCGAAGACCGTTATGTTGCAGTTCTGCACTGTGTGCGAGTCTCCTTATCCCTGTGGCTGCGCCAACCTGCATTTGTTTGAACCAACCAACTAAAGTCAAGCCCTGGCCTCCATCAGCAATTTCAACCCACGACACTGCTCTCTGTTACCTTGAACCTACTAAACTGAGCTCAGTTACCAAAGTGACGATTCTTCGATGCCACATGAGTGTCATATCAACAGACCTCTTCTTTCAGTTTGGTTATGTCGTACATCTCCTTCTCCCCTGTTCGATTCAATAAGCTTTCATTGCTCATCCGATCTACCTATCTAATCTGCAGTATTTTTCAGAAGCTCCTATTCACATCCTTTACGAACAACTTACTACCCACGTTTCACTTTCCTTGCTAAACTGTTCAAATAATACTTGAGGCTTATTTCAGATAAGTATCCCACTCATACAGTTACAACTGTTGACTTCAGTCTAACCTCGACATGTTTTGGCAAATTACAGGTTTAAATCCGGCGGTACCGTAAAACGTGATCCAAAACTGCACTGAATACTTTGTCAGAAAATTATTTCCAACAGTTAGTTCAGGAACCCACTCGAAGTGTAACTGGTTGCTAAAACACACTTGAGCTCTTAGCAACAAATAATCCTGAGCAAATAGGGAGCATCATGATGGATACAGGGATTAGTGACCACAAGGCAGTTGTAGCGAGACTTAATACCTTAACATCCCAAGCAACCAAAAATAAATGCTAAGTACACCTATTTAAAAAAAGCAGATACTTTCCACAACAAAACTCTGTCTCAAAATCTGGCAGAAAGCCCAAAGAGATTCGGTCATATGTAAAGCACACCAGCGGCAAGACGAAAACAATACTTCCACTGCGCTGTAACATTGGTGGTATCACTGATGACAGTGCCATTAAAGCAGAGTTATTAAACACGGTTTTCCGAACCTCCTTCAACAAAGAAGACGAAGTAAATATTCCAGAACTGTAATCTAGAATAACTGCCAGTATGGGTAACTTAGAAGTAGATATCCTTGGTGAAGCGAAGCAGCTTAAAGTCAATTAAAAATAAAGCCTCCGGTTGAGATTGTGTACCACTCAGGTTTCTTTCAGAGTATGCTGATACAATACCTCCATACTTAGTAATCGTACAAAACCGCTTGCTCTTCGAAAGATGCGTATCTAAAGATTGGAAAGTTCCACAAGTCACACTAATACCCCAGAAAGGAAATAGGAGTAATCCACTGAATTTCAGACGCCACCTGTATCGTCATTAGCAGTAGGATTTTGGAACATATACTGTGTTCGAACGTTATGAATTACTTCGAAGAAAATGATTAATTGACAAATTGTACGCCTTCAAAATATATCGTTCTTGTGAAACACAACTAAATCTTTATTTTCATGCAGTAAAGTGTGTTATCGACAGAGGATGTCAAATTGAATCCATATTTTAGGATAGCCTCAGAGTCTTCTAATCAAATTGTGCGTCTCAGTTGTATGGTTGGATTCGTGATTTCCTCTCTGAAAGGTCACATTTCGTAAATAACATTCGGAAGGTTATCGAGTACAGCTGAAGTAATATCTGACGTTCCCCAATGAAGTGTTACTGTCCCTCTGCTGTTCATGATGTTCGTAAACAACATGGGAGACATGCAGCCCTCTCAGGTTGTTTACAGGTGATACAAACATTTACCGTATTTTAAAAGTCTACAAAATTTTGACTAGATATCTGTATGCTGCGAAAAATAGCAACTGATGGTTCAAATGGCTCTATGGGACTTAACATCGGGGCCATCAGTCCTCTAGACTTAGAAACACTTAAACCTAGCTACCCTAAGGACATCTCACACGCCCATGCCCGAGGCACGAATGGAACCTGGGACCATTAGCAACAGCGCGGTTCCGAACTGAAGCGCCTAGAACCGCTCGGCCACAACTGCCGGCAAATGGCCATTGACTCTAAATAATAAAAAATATGAAGTCATCCACACGAGTACTAAAAGAAATACACTAAATTTAGATTAGGCCTAGATGATAAATCACACAAATCGTAGGGCTGTAAATTCAACTAAATACTTAGGGACTGCAATTACGAATAATTTAAACTGGAAAGGTCTCATAGATATGTTTGAGGGGAAAACTAACTAAAGACTGCTATTTGTTAGCATAACGGTTAAAATGTAGAACAGGACTATTGCTGTGCGTTGTGAGAATGATATCAGATTGGACTGACGGAGGACATGGAAAAGTTCGAAGGAGATCCGCTCGGCCTGTATCATCGCGAAACAGGGGAGAGAGTGCCACGGATATGGTACGTGAACTGATATGGCAAACATTAAACCAAAGGTATGGTGCACGCCATTCCACCAACTCAGGAGGATCAACACATAGCGTAGATTCCATTCTTCAGTGCGGAAAATAGTAATATAGGTACATTCCTTATCAGGTAAGAAATCAGACTAGTCTTAGGGCCAACCAGGGAGTATCATGGATGTGAGTGATGATTCCCGTCCTATGTGATGATCGACTGCAAGCGAAGCTGGATACAGAATGCAAACATATTCTGTGGGGAGCTAGAGGGGGCCACCTCAGCACACCCCATGATATCATCATGGCGTGCTCTTGCCAGTCAGGTGCTCTGGCCATAAAAGTGGGAACGTTGCCATTTCGAGACAGTCAGTCTTACCACTGACGATGGTGACAAAGGCAGTCATTAAAAGCTTGTGAGTTTATCCGAATTTTATGAGGCATAAACCAAGAACATTTTATCCAAGGACTTCTTCAAATGGTTCAAATGGCTCTGAGCACTATGGGACTTAACTTCTGAGGTCATCAGTCCCCTAGAAGGTAGAACTACTTAAACCTAACTAACCTAAGAACATGACACACATCCATGCCCGAGGCCGGATTTGAACCTGCGACCGTAGCGGTCGCAGGATTCCAGACTGTAGCGCCTAGAACCGTTCGGCCACTCCGGCCGGCAAGGACGTCTTCGTGAAAGACATTGTAGCCACGTAGATTGTTTCTTTCTTGTAAGAGGCTTCTGGTGAGGCTCGTACAATAGTGAGTCCGATGTTCCACTTCAGTAACGGTTGCATTAATTATGCCTTTATTCTGAAGTTAGATTTTTCAATTTTGTCCCGGAGTCTTTCATGCCAGTATGCCGACTGAGCAACATTCCACTTTCTTCTCGTCAGATGTGAAGTATTATCTGCATGATGGACAACGTAAGTATTTCAGGTTTGTTTTTTTTTTTTAATTTGATGTTGAAAGCGGATGAATCTTAATTTCTAAGTATAGCTACCCCTCCGAAACTACTAGTACTTAATGGATTTTGGAGAAAGACACGTCCTTGAATTCGTTTGTTTCATATCAGGTGTATTAACAGCAGACAATCTGAACTTTCATTGCCCGCATCTAGTTGTCGTGCGGTACCGTTATCGCTTCCCACGCCCGGGTTCCCGGGTTCGATTTCCGGCGGGGTCAGGGATTTTCTCTGCCTCGTGATGGCTGGGTGTTGTGTGATGTCCTTAGGTTAATTAGGTTTAAGTAGTTCTAAGCTCTAGGGGACTGATGACAATCGATGTTAACTCCCAGAGTGCTCAGAGCCATTATTGAAGTTTCATTTGCCTGGATAAAATCTTGTACCTGTATCTCCGTAACAACTACTGAAAAGAGACCATGTCGTTCAGAGAGGAATTTCTGGCGATTCATCTGTCGTGAACTAGATTACGCTACCTTAAACTAATCTGAGAAAGCTGTATTAGATGTTCACAGCACCTGTGTGTCACCCTGCTGTGAAGCCAAGGAGACAGTGGCTTTTTTTGGTGGACAGTCGGTAAGGCTGTTGCTGTGGAGGCCTGCTGTTAAAACTTTCCACCCCAGCGCACTGCCACAAAACAGATTGTTTCTTAGTTTTTATCGATTTTTTCGGCAGCATGCCAAGCAGTCGACTTGAAATAATTTTACGGAAACTTCACATAGGGCAGTCAAAGGAATTTCGTAGGTCGGGCATCGTAACTGTAAAAAAATGTAGAAAAATATTAACTGGTGATGAGTAAATAAGACTGTTGTGCTTCTCTATCAAATATTCTTTAGTTATACTGGGCAGTGTAATATACAGATCATAAATCTCAGTTTCAGTATACTACTGATTTAAAGTAAGTTCAATGCACAAAATATTCGTCAGACTGTTACAAGGTGTACAGGTTGCTTTGGTGCGACGTAGAACTGCATCCCGGCTGTTAAGTGGCACTGCAGCGCTGGCGTATGACATGCTAGTGAAAAGTGCTGAAAAGACCTCGCCGAGATTCATGGCTTTTGGTGGGGGGGGGGGGGGGGGGCGGGGGCCGTGCTTGGTGCTCTGTTCGTATCTTAGCTAGGAATATTTTTTATTTAGCCCCGACCAGCGGCCATATGTATAGCAATTCGAACATCTGTCGTATTGCGGCTATGTGTAGCTGTGTTATATTATATTGAACAAGATCTGAATGACGAACAGGAGTGGAGCCAAGGCAAAATGTGCGCATCGATTACTTTCTTTTGAAAAAGATTTTAATAAATGTTCAGCTGCTGACACCATTTGCACGTATATCGTAAGGATTCTAGGTGTAAAAACCGCCACGCTAGTTCTGATTTAAGGACACAAAGTCACCCTTAAATAGCTCCGGAATAGAGCGAGATGTACGGTTCACATTTGGTACACTGGGGTACCGGAACTTGGTCTAAGGTAAATTTTCAGTGCTTCAAAAACGTCCTAATTTAGTGTGATGTTACATGCAAAAGATATGTTTTTCTAGTAGCTTTCTGAAGATCGGCACGTCCATACTTCAGACTTGTACGTATCAGTTCAAACTGTTTTTGAATCTAGTAGATGCAGTGGTGCGAAACAGTTCGCGTTCTTAGAATGCATAAGGTTTCATTAAAAGCTGACCAATGAAAACGATTGTATTTCCATTTCTGTCTTCCTGAAAAGTAACTGCAATTTGTTTATAGAAGACCCAGTGTAATCGCTATATGACGATTAAGACGCCAGAGTACTTTTAGAAAATAAAAACAAATAATCCCCGAGAAGGAATCCCACAAAAGAACCCAAATTGCTATCCATTGCACCAGCTGCACAGCACTGCTGCTACATCCTGACAAAGGCAGTCACCGTGCACGTGATTACAGTGTTGCCAGACAGCCAATCTTTAACGTCCGTTTATTGTCAAAAACGCGCGGAGCACGAAATTTTGTGGCAGACATTTTTGTATGGCCAGTACGTGAGGAATGGCGCTGCAAAGTCCGAGTGCGCGAATTTTTCTTTAGCCTGCATATTCTTACGGCAATTATAAGAAGCGTTTGCGAAATTCTTCCCACCAGATTTACGTGCGAAATATCACGCATTTCCACATGAAACTGTGTTTCGTAGAAATGCGTTGCATTTTAAGAGATGCATTCGAATATACACTCCTGGAAATTGAAATAAGAACACCGTGAATTCATTGTCCCAGGAAGGGGAAACTTTATTGACACATTCCTGGGATCAGATATATCACATGATCACACTGACAGAACCACAGGCACATAGATACAGGCAACAGAGCATGCACAATGTAGGCACTAGTACAGTGTATATCCACCTTTCGCAGCAATGCAGGCTGCTATTCTCCCATGGAGACGATCGTAGAGGTGCTGGATGTAGTCCTGTGGAACGGCTTGCCATGCCATTCCCACCTGGCGCCTCAGTTGGACCAGCGTTCGTGCTGGACGTGCAGACCGCGTGAGACGACGCTTCATCCAGTCCGAAACATGCTCAATGGGGGACAGATCCGGAGATCTTGCTGGCCAGGGTAGTTGACTTACACCTTCTAGAGCACGTTGGGTGGCACGGAATACATGCGAACGTGCATTGTCCTGTTGGAACAGCAAGTTCCCTTTCCGGTCCAGGAATGGTAGAACGATGGGTTCGATGCCGGTTTGGATGTACCGTGCACTATTCAGTGTCCCCTCGATGATCACCAGAGGTGTACGGCCAGTGTAGGAGATCGCTCCCCACACCACGATGCCGGGTGTTGGCCCTGTGTGCCTCGGTCGTATGCAGTCCTGATTGTGGCGCTCACCTGCACGGCGCCAAACACGCATACGACCATCATTGGCACCAAGGCAGAAGCGACTCTCATCGCTGAAGACGACACGTATCCATTCGTCCCTCCATTCACGCCTGTCGCGACACCACTGGAGGCGGGCTGCACGATGTTGGGGCGTGAGCGAAAGACGGCCTAACGGTGTGCGGGACCGTAGCCCAGCTTCATGGAGACGGTTGCGAATGGTCCTCGCCGATACCACAGGAGCAACAGTGTCCCTAAATTGCTGGGAAGTGGCGGTGCGGTCCCCTACGGCACTGCGTAGGATCCTACGGTCTTGGCGTGCATCAGTGCGTCGCTGCGGTCCGGTCCCAGGTCGACGGTCACGTGCACCTTCCGCCGACCACTGGCGACAACATGGATGTACTGTGGAGACCTCACGCCCCACGCATTGAGCAATTCGGCGGTACGTCCACCCGGCCTCCCGCATGCCCACTATACGCCCTCGCTCCAAGTCCGTCAACTGCACATACGGTTCACGTCCACGCTGTCGCGGCATGCTACCAGTGTTAAAGACTGCGATGGAGCTCCGTCTGCCACGCAAACTGGCTGACACTGACGGTGGCGGTGCACAAATGCTGCGCAGCTAGCCCCATTCGACGGCCAACACCGCGGTTCCTGGTGTGTCCGCTGTGCCGTGCGTGTGATCATTGCTTGTACAGCCCTCTCGCAGTGTCCGGAGCAAGTATGGTGGGTCTGACACACCGGCGTCAATGTGTTCTTTTTTCCATTTCCAGGAGTGTAATTAAAAACCTCATTATTACAATCGATTACCGTTTCGTTGTTTATAAGTCACATATTATATTCACCAATGGTTTCAGATCATCGAAAAATTTCTGAACGTGGAAAACAATGCATGTACCAAACCAGAATTAAGTTCAGCCTTATACAAAATGATATGCTCTTGGATCGAAGATTTAAAATTTTATCGGTGAGGACGTAGAAAATTAAAGCAACCAGGGAATTGCTACAAAAGTTATTGTCAAAAGAAAGGTCAACTTATTTCTAACCAATAGGAAATTTTTTACTAAGTTTTCTTCAAAAACCACAAAGCTGTCATGCAGAAAATTTACGTTCGTACAGAAAAAGCTTAGGTTCGTCAATTTCCGTACAGGCTGTAGAAGTTGACAGTATTTTTATCGATCCGTCATTTGATTTCTCAACGGGTTAAATCGTCAGACAGTTAAATGGTCGAATGACTTATCACTTAGTAAAATTAATTGTATTGTCAGTCTGTTCTTTTTGTGTTTTCGGATGCTTCTTCCTGCTGGTCGTAAAATCACTGGATGAAGAGTCAGCCTATCCTAGCGCTTTTGTGCCCGCACTTTGTGATCCGCTACAAAGATGCTTTCAAATTTTATAATGGCCGATAGTAACTTCGTCTGTCATTATATCCTACTATTTCAGTGCGTGAATACATGGTACTTGCGTGTTACTTTTCAATTACTTTTAAAAAGCACAATAATGTAAAGTAATCTGATGCTGTTCAATTAGGTGAAAGCCTTTTTTCGTACAGTCGCCATCTGACAAGTAACATTTCTTAACAGCAGTATGGAGATACACATGAAACCCTTGTCCACGCCTATCGTTTGTTCAACTAGTTTACAGTTTTGTTTGCGTCGAAGTTATCTATGCAATACGATCGAATCGTGAGTTTATCTGCGTACTATAAACTATTTACATACATTATCATCGTAAATGTTGGCCAGTATTTCACATTTAGTTCGGTATCGTACTCATGTTTGCTGATATTTTGTGCATTGTATTATCTACTATGGTTATTTTTAATACGTTGGTGTATACAGTGTTCGCGTATATGAATAAAAGTGTAACTATAAAACAAAAATATGAAAATATGAAAATTAAACCAAATAAAAAAATTAAAAATATGAAACAAAATCACATAGTATAACTGTTAAAACATTGAAAAAATTAAACAAAACCCTCCATCGGGGTTGTGACCTTGTGGTGTTGAGGTTTGTGTGCTCCGAAGACACAATAGGTTATATGGACAGGTTCAAACACACCAAGCAGATAATCGTAGGGGAGCCAAACTGACGATGCTCATAATACATGGCGAAAATACATGTTTAATTCGGGAGGTAGGCGTAAAATATCATCCCGAATTGTGCTAAACGCATTCTCTGAAAATTATTTCGAGCAGTTAGTTCATGAGCCCACGCGAACAGTAAACGGTTGTGAAAACACACTTGACCTCTTAGCAGCAAATAATCCTGAGTTAATAACGAGCATCAAAACCGATACAGGGATTAGTGAACACAGGTTTGTCGTAGCGAGATTGAATATTGTAATCCCAAAATCCTCCAAAAATAACCGAAAAATATACCTATCCAAAATAGCAGATAAAAATTCACTTGACGCTTTCTGCATCTACATCTACATTTATACTCTGCAAGCCACCCAACGGTGTGTGGCGGAGGGCACTTTACCTCCCTTTTCTGTTCCAGTCGCGTATGGTTCGCGGGAAGAACGACTGTCTGAAAGCCTCCGTCCGCGCTCGAATCTCTCTGATTTTACATTCATGATCTCCTCGGGAGGTATAAGTAGGGGGAAGCAATATATTCGATACCTTCTCCAGAAACGCACCCTCTCGAAACCTGGCGAGCAAGCTACACCGCAATGCAGAGCGCCTCTCTTGCAGAGTCTGCCACTTGAGTTTGCTAAACATCTCCGCAACGCTATCACGGTTAGCAAATAACCCTGTGACGAAACGCGCTGCACTTCTTTGGATCTTCTCCATCTCTTCCGTCAACCCGATCTGGTACGGATCCCACACTGATGAGCAATACTCAAGTATAGACCGAACGAGTGTTTTGTAAGCCACCTCCTTTGTTGATGGACTACATTTTCTGAGGTCTCTCCCAGTGAATCCCAACATGGTACCCACCTTACCAACAATTAATTTTATATGATCATTCCACTTCAAATCGTTCCGCACGCATACTCCCAGATATTTTACAGATGTAACTGCTACCAGTGTTTGTGCGTCTATCATATAATCATACAATAAAGGATCCTTCTTTCTATGTATTCGCAATACCTTACATTTGTCTATGTTAAGGGTCAGTTGCCACTCCCTGCACCAAGTGCCTATCCGCTGCAGATCTTCCTGCATTTCGCTACAATTTTCTAATGCTGCAACTTCTCTGTATACTACAGCATCATCCGCGAAATGCCGCATGGAACTTCCGACACTGTCTACTAGGTCATTTATGTCTATTGTGAAAAGCAATGGTCCCGTAACGCTGAACACAGAGTGTTCCTGAGAGACAATGTCCACTTATTCCAAATTAAGTGGCTTGAATTCAAAGAAATAGTATCGGCAGGCAATTGAGAGTTTTATACCAAATAAAATAACAAACGACGGAGATGAGACTCCTTGGTACACAAAACGGGTTAGAATACTGTTGCAGAAACAACGAGAGAAATATGCCAAATTTAAACAGACGCAAAATCTCCAATATTGGTGGTTTTTTACAGAAGCTCGAAATTAAGCGAGGACTTCAATGTGAGGTGCTTGTAACAGTTTCAACAACGAAACTTTGTCTCGAAACCTGGCAGAAAATCCAAAGAGATTCTGATCGTGAGTGAAGTATGTTAGCGGTAAGATACAATGAATGCCTTCTCTGAGAGATAGCAATGGAGATACTATCGTAAACAGTGCTACCAAAGCAGAGTTACTTAACACAGCATTCCGAAATGCCTTCACAAAATAAGACGAAGTAAATATTCTGGAATTCGAATCGAGAACAGCTGCCAACATGAGTAACGTAAAAGTAAATATCCTCTGAGTAGTGCAGCAACTTAAACCACGTAATAAAATCAAGTCTTCCGGTTCAGACTGTATATCAATTAAGTTCCTTTCGGAGTATGCTAATGCATTAGCTCCACACTTAACTATCATATACAATCGTTCGCTCAGCGAAAGGTCCGTACCCAAAGACTGGAAAGTTGCACAGGTCATACCAATATTCAAGAAAGGTAGTAGGAGTAATCCACTACATTACAGGCAAATATCGTTAACGTCGATATGCAGTAGGATTTTAGAACATATGTTGTGTTCAAACATTATGAATTACCTCGAAGAGAACGGTCTATTGACACACAGTCAACATGGGTTTAGAAAACATCGCTCCTGTGAAACACAACTAGCTCTTTATTCACATGAAGTGTTGAATGCTATTGACAAGGGATTTCTGATCGATTCCGTATTTCTGGATTTCCGGAAGGCTTTTGACTTGGTACTACATTAGCGGCTTGCAGTTAAATTGCCTGCTTATGGAATATCGTCTCAGTTATGTGACTGAATTTGTGATTTCCTTCAGAGAGGTCACAGTTTGCAGTAACTGGCGGAAAGTCATCGAGTAAAACAGAAGTTATTTCTGGGGTTCTCCTAGGTAGTGTTATAGGCCCTTCGCTGTTCCTTATCTATATAAACGATTTGGAAGACAATCTGAGCCGTCTTCGGTTGTTTGCAGATGACACTGTCGTTTGTCGACTAATAAAGTCATCAGGAACATCAAAACAAATTGCAAAACGATTTAGAAAGGATATCTGAATGATGCGATAATTGGCAGTTGATCCTAAATAACGAAAAGTGTGAGGTCATCCACATGTGTGCTAAAAATAATACGTTAAACTTCGGTTACACAATAAATCAGTCTAATAAAAAGCAGTAAATTCAACTAAATACCTAGGTATTACAATTATGAACAAGTTAAATTGGAAGGAACACATATCAAATGTTATGGGGAAGGCTAACAAACGGCTGCGTTTTATCGGCAGCACACTTAGAAAATGTAACAGATATACTAAGGAGACTGCCTACACTACGCTTGTCCGTCCTCTTTTAGAATACTGCTGCGCGGTGTGGGATCCTTACCAGATAGGACTGACGGAGTACATCGAAAAAGTTCAAAGAAGGGCAGCACGTTTTGTATTATCACTAAATATGAGAGAGAGTGTCACAGAAATAATGCAGGATTTGGGCTGGACATTACTAAAAGAAAGGCGTTTTTCGTTGCGACAGAATCTTCTCGCGAAACTCCAATCACCAACTTTCTCCTTAGAATGCGAAAATATTTTGTTGACCCCGACCTACATAGGGAGGAACGATCACCACGATAAAATAAGGGAAAGACATATGTGTTCGTTTTATCAGCGTGCTATACGAGATTGGAATAATAGAGAATCGCGAAGATGGTTCGATGAACCCTCTGCCAGGTACTTAAATGTGATCTGCAGAGCATCCATGCATATGTAGATGAACAAAACACATAGTTCAAAAGATAATAACAAATCCTAAACTGGCTCAGTCGTCCCCCGCATCAAACTATAGTAAACCCCTGAATGTTTAAAGCAGTCAGCGTATCGGCTAATAATCGTAATATACAAGAAAAGGTATTAACGTAAAACTAACGAAGGCGCACTACGTGCCCTTTGAAATATAAATGCAAATAAAACATATACCGCTTATTTATTATATTAACCAATTACAAAGTATTGATAGCAACGTTCTACAAAAAAAGTGAGTTAGTTGCTGACGACAGCTAACAGTAGTAGTAGTGGTAATAGTAGTGGAGGGGTTTTGGGCGCACGACAGCAAGGTCTTCAGCGCCCGTTCAGTAACAAGACAGGCAAGCGGAGATATGGCTACTGTATCCTAACTACATATGAAATCATTAATTCAGTACAACCCAAAGATTAAGTTGGAAACTCCAGCTGTCGATTGAATACCGGGTCAAACGGTACTAAGGCCTGAATGGGGTTTAGCAGAGCTGGGGCAACGGCACACTTCCTACCTATACGTTAACCCCCATCTAGTCAGCCAGTGCTGCTGTATAGTCTCACCAATCTGTTGCGGAGGTTAAGTCGGAAGATTTCGTTCCTAGTGGATAATCAGGGGAGTGTTGTACTGTGCCGTTGCTATTCACAATATACCTAAACGACCTTGTGGATAACATCGGAAGTTCACTGACGCTTTTTGCGGATGATGCTGCAGTATATCGAGAGGTTATAACAATGGGAAATTGTACTTTAATGCGGGAGGATCTGCAACGAATTGACGAATGATGCAGGGAATGGCAATTGAATCTCAAAGTAGACAAGTGTAATGTGCTGCGAATACACAGAAAGAAAGATCCTTATAATTAGCTACAATATAGCAGGTCAGCAACTGGAAGCAGTAATTCCATAAATTATCTGGGAGTAGGCATTAGGAGTTAGTTAAAATGGAATGAACGTATAAAGTTGATCGTCGGTAAAGCAGATGCGAGACTGAGATTCATTGGAAGAATCCTAAGAAAATGCAATCCGATAGACGAGACAGAGAAGATCCAATGGAGAGCAACGCTCTCGTTACAGGATCATTTAGTTATCGTGAAAGCGTTACGGTGCTGATAAATAAACTCCAATGGAAGACTCCGCAGGAGAGATGCTCAGTAGCTCGGTAGGGCTTTTGTTGAAGTTTCGAGAACATACCTTCACCGAAGAGTCAAGCAGTATATTGCTCCCTCCTACGTACATCTCGCGAAGAGACCATGAGAATAAAACCCACACAGAGGCATACCGACAATCTTTCTCTGCACGAACAATACGAGACTGGAACAGAAGGGAGAACCGATAGAGGTAATCAAAGTTCCGTCCGCCACACGCCATCAGGTGGCTTGCGGAATATTGATGTAGATGTAGAACCTCGCTCGTCAGGACTCGGACACCTTCAAGCGCCAAGACGCCACCGTTCCTGTTCTCTTACACCAGCTCCAGACTTTGCGGCTTGCGCCAATCTGGTCGCAAACGCCAATCAGGAAAAATGTTCCTCTTGTCAGACAGTAGCGGGTGAATGCCACGTTTAATACGACTATATCACCACTCCGGAATGTTATCAGTCACGCGTCAATCAGCAATCAGAGCGTTTGTCCTAGAAAGGCCCCTCTGACATCAGCCGGCGATGGGCGAGTCAGAGCACAGTTTAACTCTTCTGAATTTCTCGGGGCCAAACCACATTCCCAAACGTGTACTTTTCCGCGATAAATTGTAGCGTGCCAGCAAGCACTCGAACCTGTTGCCCTCGGCCATTTCAAGAAGCGAGTCGTGCCACAGGCTGCTAAACCCGACTCAGTGACAAGGAGCGTACGTCAGTGGCCACTTGACACGCGTAAGTCATCACAAACCTGTGAGTGGCCATGACACACCTGCCCTATTCAGAGCAGTGGGCGGGCCTTGGGAACCGTTAGCGCCTTTACTGACGACCAGTGGAATTTTGTAAAATACTCTTCCCCGTAACAAAACATGGTAATGAAAATTTGTGTAGATGCAACTAAAGTGTCCTGTCTATCACCAGTCGAGACAAGCTGCAGATGAATGGAAAAGGCAAACAAGATGACCTCTAACCTTCCACAATTACAACAGCCGACTCAGTTCGATGCAGTGTGCAGCCTTCTTCCATATGGGACTGCATATCCCAATACAAGTCCGTGGAAGACGGGTTAATAACACTTCACGCTGAGAAAAGTACACTTCCGCTGAGATAAATTCCAGATATTACGTTTCCAACACATCTGTTGCTACATATGCAGCCATGCACGTTGGTCGGCCTTGGCTGCAGTCAGCGACAATCATTAGAGCACTCTTCCGCGCCGGTCCATAAACCAAATATCGAGCGGAGCACAGCCAGATGCTTGGTGTCTCAACCGTAACGTTCACTGACCTGTCCAAAACTGCCCATCCTCCTAATGGTCAGTGGTTTGTCCCGTAATACGAGATTCATTCAAGTTCTAAGGCCTCCGATTTTTTTTCTCCGGACTGGAAAGAGATAGAAACATTTGCATTGTTTTAAAATGAGGCCGCGTTCATTGTCAATACGTCCCAGAGATGGCAGCAGCGTACGGCAGATGGAATTTCACCGCCAGCGGCGAGAATTAGAACTGTTTTAAATACTTAAAATGGCGATGTTTTCCTTACTTGAACAGAGTGCAAACATTCGTTTTTTGAATTTGCATGGTGTGAAACCAATTGAAATTCATCAACAGTTGAAGGAGACATGTGGTGATGGAGTTATGGATGTGTCGACAGTGCGTTCGTGGGTGCGACAGTTTAATGAAGGCAGAACATCGTGTGACAACAAACCGAAACAACCTCGGGCTCGCACAAGCCGGTCTCACGACATGATCGAGAAAGTGGAGAGAATTGTTTTGGCGGATCGCCGAATGACTGTTGAACAGAACGCCCCCAGAGTTGGCATTTCTGTGGGTTCTGTGCACACAATCCTGCATGGCGACCTGAAAATGCCAAAAGTGTCATCCAGGTGGGTGCCACGAACTCTGACAGACGACCACATGGCTTGCCCGTGTGGCATGTTGCCAAGCAATCTCGACGCGCAACGACAGCATGAATGGGACTTTCTTTTCGTCGGTTGTGACAATGGATGAGACGGGGATGCCATTTTTCAATCCAGAAACAAAGCGCCAGTCAGCTCAATGGCAGCACACGGATTCACCACCACCAAAAAAATTTCGGGTAACCGCCAGTGCTGAAAAATGATGGTGTCCATGTTCTGGTAGAGCGAGGGCGTAATCCTTACCCATTGCGTTCCAAATGGCACTACGACAATGTTTTGAAGAACAAATTCTTTCCTGCACTGCAACAAAAACGTCCGGGAAGGGCTGCGCGTGTGCTGTTTCACCAAGACAACGCACCCGCACATCGAGCTAACGTTACGCAACAGTTTCTTCGTGATAACAACGTTGAAGTGATTCCTCATGCTCGCTACTCACCTAACGTGGCACCTTTCCAACAATGAAAGACACACTCCGTGGCCGCACATTCACCAGCCGTGCTGCTATTGCCTCAGCGATTTTCCAGTGGTCAAAACAGACTCCTAAAGAACCTTCGCCGCTGTCATGGAATCATGGCGTCAGCGTTGTGAAAAATTTGTACGTCTGCAGGGCGATTATGTCGAGAAGTAACGCCAGTTTGATCGATTTCGGGTAAGTAGTTAATTAGAAAAAAATCGGAGGCCTTAGAACTTGAATGCACCTCGTACTTCGGGTGCTTCATGGCCGCCGTCTAGCGCCGTATGATACATCAAGCGAGCGGAATATAAACAATCTCCGAATAGATTACAGATTATCTCACTCACAGGGACACATAAGCTGCTTGACTTTAGTGAGATAAACAACACAGAAAATGGACAGTAGCTAACTGTAGGCATTTAGTGTTCTTGGCCAGTGCGGATTTTTTCCCTTTTTAAATGGTATTAGGTGTCAAGAGCACCGTTTGTCCAATGAAGCGTTTAATTCAGTGGTTGCGAAAGGTGTATATTACACCTAAGTGATGTTCTGGGGCGCTTTTGTACCACAATTTTCCTTTAAACATTCACGGAACCGTCAAAATGAACCTGGATGTTTATTTGAACTTTTTGGCGACCAAGTGTTCTTGGTCCTAATCAATATGCTGTAGAACATTCCCGCTGCGTTCACATGGATGAGCCAATACCTTCCTACTTTGACGAATAAGCAGGCACTCCATCACGTGTCGACTGCCCCACTAAATCACCTCATGTTAGTCTCACAGTACATGCCTGGAACTATTTGAAGCAAGGGTGGAACTTAGCCATCAACGTCTCCATACTCAAAAATCTCTACAGGACCCTAAGGTCAAGAGTGTCTTCAGCTGGATACAGCATACTGGACGTAACATGGGAATACCTTTGCTCTCCAAATCAATGCCATTATCTCAGTTCCAGAGCCGGGCTCCGCGGCATCAGCATGATGTATCTTGGACGTGACAAATTTTTTCTCTGGCTTGCTTAGATAATTAATCATCCATTAAGCCTCATTTTCGAATAATTTTTTTATCCATACTAATATTATAAGAGCGAAAGTAGCTCTGTTACACTTTCACGACTGAACCACTTTACCGATTTTGATGAAATTTGGTATGGAGATAGCTCGGACGCTGAGGAAGAACACAAGCTACCTTAGAAAATATACAGTAAAATACATTTATTTATTTGATGAACATAACATGAAATATCAAAGAATAATTACTCTTTGGAAAAGCTATTTATTCTTTCAACTTTTAGCTTTATCATATTTGTAAAATACACTTATTGTTTGATATGCTGTAAAAAATACTTTTAAGCGTAATGAATTCAATGCTTTTGGAATCCTCAACGTGCTTAATCCGTACTAACATATTAATTATCAGTCACAAGCCCGTTGCATTTTAGCCGCTGAGCGTCACGTGTCTCTTATCGTTTGTGAGACAGTGGAGGATTTTCAACGACGGAGTCATTTGAACGCTATACGATGAACACTGACACGTCGTGCCTTTATATTTAGAATGTGGAACGGTTTTAGTGACGCTGCATTTGATTATGATATGAAAGTGCAGCCACTGGTAGCTGACAGACAAACCAGGGCAGCTTGTAATATTGTACGCATGAATATTATAAAATATGCGCTGCACCGAACTACAGATTACTTAATTTCTTTCTTCATCAGTTTAACGCTGTTTAGTAACAATCAAAAGACCACGTTTTATTTGACTACCTTTATCACTACTCATCACAACAAAAGTACTACTAAGCGGCAGTAACTCTTGATCACACGGCCGTACACTATGTGATTAAAAGTATCCGGACACCCCAAAAATACACGTTTTTCATATTAGGTGCATTGTGCTGACACCTACAGCCAGGTACTCCAATCTCAGTGAATAGATATGATAGTGAAGTGGAAACGTGCAGCACAAAACGTACAGGCCGACCTTGTCTGTTGACTGACAGAGACCGCCGACAGTTGAAGAGGGTCGTAATGTGTAACAGGCAGACATCTATGCAGACTATCACACAGGAATTCCAATTGGCATCACGATCCACTGCAAGTACTATGATATTTAGGCGGGAGGTGAGAAAATGTGGATTTTGTGGTCGAGCAGCTGCTCATAAACCACACATCACGCCGGTAAATGCCAAACGACGCCTCGCTTGGTGTAAGGAGCGTAAACATTGGACGATAGAACTGTGTAAAAACGTTGAGTGGAGTGACGAATCACGGTACAAAATGAGGTGATTCGATGTCAGGGTGTGGGTATGGCGAATGCCCGATGAACGTCATCAGTTAGCGTGTGTAGTGCCAACAGCAAAATTCGGAGGCGGTGGTGTACTGTGTGTTCATGTTTTTTATGGAGGAGCCTTGCACTCCTTGTTGTTTTGCGTGGTACTATCACAGTACAGGCTCCCATTGATGCTTTAAGCACCTTCTAGCTTCCCACTGTTGAAGAGCAGTTCGGGGATGGCGACTGCATCTTTCACCAATATCGAGCACCAGTTCATAATGCACAGTCTGTGGCGGAGTGGTTACATGACAATGACACCCCTGTAATGGACTGGCCTGCGCAGAGTCCTGACCTGAATCCTATAGATCACCTTTGGGATGTTTTGGAACGCCGACTTCGTGTCAGGCCTCATCGACCGACATCGATACCTCTCCTCTACAGCATTCCGTGAAGAATGGGCTGTCATTCCCCAAAAAACCTTCCAGCACCTGATTGAACGTGTGCCCGCAAGAGTTGAAGCTGTCATAAATGCCAAGGGTGGGCCAACATAATACTGAATTGCAGCATTAGCGATGGAGGGCGCCACCAACTTGTAAGTCATTTTCAGCCAGATGTCCGGATACATTGGATCACGTAGTGCTGGTTAAGATTCCTAGATGGGTCGCATTTTCTCCGCCCTAGAATGTAATTGCGTTTGCTTGTGCGTTTGTTTCTTCGTCGTCGTCGTAATTGACTCGCAAGTGGCCGAAGTGACGTCAAATAAGCAGAAATCCACCAAGCAGTCGCAAATATGAAACGGAGTCTGTCAGTGAAAGAAGCCACATGCACAATTTGATTTTACTGATGCGCGTGCGCTGCCGCGGCTAACAGCTACTATAACACAAAACTACCAATGATTTGCCTTTGAGTCGTCTCTTTCACTCTATTGGATATTTCAGCATATTACACCAATATTGGCAATGGGAAGAGAACCACTGGAGCACTGCATGCTAAACGTCAACTATGATGATCTTATTAGGTGATTTCCCACGCTCGTTTAAGGAAATGTGCTGGTCTCAATCTCTATCTCAGTAAATACGGTGCTCAGACAGTTAAAATATAACACACGGAACAAAGATCTCTATCTCAGTAAATACTGTGCTCAGACAGTTAAAATACAACACACGGAACAAAGATCTCTATCTTAGTAAATACGGTGCTCAGACAGTTAAATAACACACGAAACAAAGCTTACATGATTCTTGGAGAGACGGCAGACACGTCTTTGCTCCTTTTGTTTAACTGACAACTGAGGTGGCCGGAAGGGCACCTGACCACAAAGGTAACACCAGATAAATTGGCGAAAACACTCTACACCACACTACGGAATAAATAACAGAAAAAAAGAGAGATATGTTTGCGAAAGTCATAGCTTTAAAAGTTGGACCGTAGATTTCTTCAAGGTTTGGAAGTTAGTTTGTTATTTCGAACCGAAAGAAGAGCAACATGTCCCACGAAGTTTCATGGTAAACTATTCTGTCTATCAGATCAAGTTCTCTGTCAAAGTACTTTGCTCTGACAAGTACGTCAGGAACAAATAACACGCTCTTCGACGTACATCGAACTTTGAAACACATTTACTCTAATTGTTTTAATGGTAAAGGTCAACAAATATTCACAACATCTAAGTAAATTTCCTTGTTATGTGTTATGTTTGACTTGTGCGTCTTTCCACCTGAGAGTATTATTTATCTTATTCGCACACGTGGAGAAATGGGATGACTGTCACCAATCTTCCCTTTTTCATTATTAAAGAAAAATTTTGCTACATATGAAATCCCCGAGAGAAACATTAGCACTTTTCTGAGCATAGTCTACAAGCTGCTAAATACAGTGCTAATGAAAATCAGCAATGCTAAATCCACACACGATAATAATAAATAAAGTTTATAAATAATGACAAGCAGTATGATATCCTAATATGGATAGTAAAGAATATTGGCATTTTGTACTCATAAATAGTAATACAGGAGTTTTAAAATATATTTAAGTCCTATTGGCGCATGGTAAGTGATGTACGCCGTGGTTATAATTCCTGACTGGCTTGCGATATGGGTGTCACCGATTCATTTCCTCCAGACATACACAATTTAAGTTTTGCAAATTTTGAAACGTTGTAGGACTTATTTATTGGATATTGTATATCACAAGGACGTTCCATGTGTGGTAGGAAGGAATAAATTGCCGAGGCAGGTAGTTGAGCTCAGTCAGTACTTTCGTGTGTGCTTAGTTCATGTGTGTGAAGTGTTGGTTCTCATTAATAACACAGCTAACGCTATAAGTAGGCTGTTTAGGTTTTTTTTATTGGTAACGCCACGTACCGCTCTGTATGAAGATCACTGACTGCTGTGTGCAGTCAGTGGCATTGTTGTAATACTCGCCATTGTAGTGTTGGGCAGCTTGATGTTCACAGCGCGTAGCACTGCGCAGTTGGAGGTGAGCCACCAGCAGTGGTGGATGTGGGGAGAGAAATGCCAGAGTTTTAAAATTTGTAAGACTGGCTGTCATGAACTGCTATATATGTTATGACTTTTGATGATATTAAGGTAAATACATTGTTTGTTCCCTATTAAAATCTTTCATTTGCTAACTATCCCTATCAGTACTTAGTGCCTTCCGTAGTTTGAATCATTTATTTAGCTGGCAGTAGTGGCGCTCGCTGTATTGCAGTAGTTCCAGTAACCAAGACTTTTGTGAGGTAAGCGATTTGTGAAACGTATAGGTTAATGTTAGTCAGGGCCATTTTTTGTAGGGATTTTTGAAGGTCAGATTCGTTGCGCTAAAAATATTGTGTGTCAGTTTAAGCACAGTCTTGTATAATTTTTCTAAGGGGACGTTTCAACGCAAATGTTACTTGAGTCGGTTAATACGAAACAGTATATACTAATTACAGTTCATATTTATGGAGCCTCACAGTGGTCAAAGTAGGAAAGACTTAGGCAATACAAACTCATGGTGAACGGAAATATTCTGAGAAAGAGTATCCCAGCAGTTTTCGTCTCAAGCCATTGACAGTTCGAACGTTAATCACACTTGCCTTCAAAACCAATTTTCGTCGAATAACAAGAATCAAAAGCGGATGTAAGGTACTACTTGACAACACAGATCGAAAGTGTCGGAGATATATGAGCAAATTATATATGTAGCCCGATTCAGTCATATCGTAAGTATTTCTAATTCATAGCACACAACACACTCGATGTAGGATTCTCTACTGTAGAAATATCCAAGGAAATCTAAAAATTTTTGACGAGAAGAGTTTCTTAATTAACGTATTTGAATATGGAAAAACAGATGGTAAACTGAAAGAATAATTCAATATTAAGTGTGCAAATAGCGACAGATTATTCGTTTTCTCATTATAGTCTTGCGTTAAGTAACATTATAGAAGCACTCATCAATAGTACCTATACTGAAGAGTAACACATTCCAGCGAGAAGTACACACTGAACGTAAAACAGTTGCTGAAAATGACTTTTATAGTGCTGTAATTAACTTTGTCATCATACTGCTCGTTCAGTCACTTTCAGAAATTAGATACCGTGCTGCAGGTTCGGTGTGACTACTGCTTCCCAGACGTGCTAAATGTCCCAGGGACCGCGGTTGCGAGCAGGTGCGTAAACTGTGCCCCAGGCACATTCAGGGCGTCTGTCAACAAATCGATGTTTACACTCTCTTGAAGCGAGAGCTTCGCGTCGCCAGTTTACGCTGAATCAAATATTACTGGAAAAGTATTTCCTTCCATTATTTGAGTCCTCATTTAATAATGGCGTATGTCAACCTGATGTACACTGTTCTGGCATCAGTAAACAAAAACAAATGGTTCGTGATAGGAATAACGAAACAGACCGGCTCTGATTTTTTCTGTCGCTGTGCAAACATGATGGGTACTGCACAAATATAAGAAAAACATGTAGAAGGGGCACAGTCATATTGACAATGTGGCACTGTCCGAACAACTATCTCCATCCGCCAAAGTAGAAAAAAAGTTCTTTTCCTAAGATATAATCTATAGGATCCGAAGGAGAAGCTGTCATATTTTTATGTATAGATTAATTTTTCACTGACCTTGGGCAATGGCCCTTACAACAGTATTAAAATGAGGTAGCTTTGTATACAGCACACATAAAACGTAGAAATTTTTTCAAACTAGTAGTTGTTCATTTCCTTATCGCAAATATGCAACGTAAGTCGAATGTTTACGCTAAACAATCAAATGTGAAAATGCATTTAACTCTACACAGTATTCATTATGTAAATTCAAATTACATCAAACGAAGTAAATGAAGTGACTAATAAAGTCATTATAATTGAAAATAACAACACATATCTGGGAGTAATCTTCACTTTCATAGACTCGGAGTTTATTGTGTTCAAAAGCACGATAGAGTGCAGTGATCACTGGGATGCTAGTTGTTAAAGAGGACAGTTGATTTGTTAGTGAGGGGCTCTCTGTCAGTGCAAAGCATTGTTGCAAGCTACCATTGCAGGAACTTTGATGTTACGAAAGTTTAATTTATTAATATTCAGGAAGTAATATTGACTTTAATCAGAATATTTTTTTGGAAAGTTTTGTCTGGAAATTATGAGCTGATTCATATGCTAAAGGCACGTGTTCATGATTCATTTTGGTGAATCCTGGACTCAGTAATAGGAAGTAGTACGGTGACCTGTGGCTCGCTGGATTTAGGGCAAAGTGGACTGATAGCACGAACCTGCATATAGGGTCTCGCTTATTGGGAAGAGGATTACTAGTATTGTTCTTAACTAAAGTATTTAAATAATCCTAGTTACGGACCTACCACCCATTTGTCAAAAAATATACTATCACGGTTCATCAACTGATTGCAGCCCCTCCATGCTGACAGAGTAACGCCCACATCTCGTGGTCGTGCGGTAGCGTTCTCGCTTCCCACGCACGGATTCACGGGTTCGATTCCCCGCGGGGTCAGGGATTTTCTCTGACTCGTGATGGCTGGGTGTTGTATGCTGTCCTTAGGTTTGTTAGGTTTAAGTAGTTCTAAGTTCTACGGGACTGATGACCATAGATGTTAAGTACCACAGTGCTCAGAGCCATTTTGACAGAGTAACCAATTGCAGTGATTTCAGAATTTGCTGAGAATTTGTAGCTTCATTGAGGAGCAGCCAACGATATTATCCAACAAGCCGTACCGCAACTGCGTTATTCAGAGGGTGGAAGATAAATTTTCTGCGTCTAATATACTAATCTCAAAACAAAAATTAATTAGTAGGCTAGCTACTAATGTCTGAGCTCTTTTCAAGATTCTTACGTCCATCAATCTGATTGAATTTTTGTAAGGAACTCTCAGTAAGATCCGGCAGGCTGAAGTCAATCAGTACCAATTCAATTGCAGTTAGCGATACTCCAGATAGTACAGTATGGGGCAGAGGAAAAGCTCGATTTTTAAACCGCTAGTAATCGACGACGAGTTGGGGTATTGAACTCGAGAGACCGTTGGCAGACAGCTCAGACAATGCAGTTTCATTTGCGTTGGCTAGTAGAGCATTGTCTGTTCGCGGTCGAGCAGTTCTTCAGAGACAATGATTCCGTTGTCACGGTTCAACATCCTTTCCGTCGAAAGCGCAAGGTCGAACATCGCAATGCAGTTCCAGGAAGAATACCGTAATGCGAAGCTTTAAAGCGTTTAGATACGCGGGATCTATGATGAAAATGACCCTACCATGTCTTCCCCTATCAGTCTGAACTTCGGTAAACGCAGACAGAGTGAGAACGGCGGTTCTTGCTAGTCCGAAACGATTCGATAGGCTGCATCGTATGTCACGTCGTTTGTTTCATCGCTACATAATGTCCTCAGATTTTATCCGTACAAAATAAATGTTGTCCAGCGGGTAACAAACGGATTTTGTGCAGCGCTGGGAATTGTATGACAGTTACACTATGTTGAAACGTTAAATAAGTTTCTCCGTACAGAACTTGTATGGCGTCGAGTGAAGATGAGAGAAATTTGGTTCCACCAGCATGGTGACATAGCTCACAGGGAGAGAGCTTCCATGGAAGTGGTTCGACAGATGTTCCCAGGTTGTGATTTTACGGTTTGATGGTGTTCCTTGGCCTGTGGTGTCTTCGTTTTGTGGGGTGACTTGAAATCAAGACTTTTCAAGGTAATGCAATAAAAATTAAGGTAATGCTGTTCATATGGTTCCGATTGTGTGTCCTTGAAATTAATTTACTATCATTTGTTGTAAGAAACCGTTACTTATCTTCAGTCATCTGCTGTTTCACGCGAACAAGCCCCACACTGCCGTGACCTCAAAATTCCAATTCGTGAGGAAACGGATGCTCTGCCGAATGATATGTCGGAGACAGCGAATTGCAGCTTTAAGGAGATAATCAAAATTTGTGTCCAACAAGAAGGAAATCACTCAACGACGTCATTAACTGAATTATCAAGGTATGTAGATCTCAAAAATGCGGTAGAAATGCCAGATGCTTAGTAAACCCAGCTTTCTGTTATTAAGTAGCAGAAATCATGCTTTTCCTCTGATTCGACACGTACGGATTTATATCATAAGTGCTATGCCAGCGTATTTAATGAAAAATAAAAATCTTGCATTAGAAGAGATCTGTTTCACAGTATCGAAGGTGAAGAACTGCTCATAGCTCTTGAAGTATCCGTTTAGAACCCACGTTTACGAGACTCTTTTGTTTCGAATGATCATTACTGTCACATCCCTGAATACTGGCTATCACGTTTGAAACACAATGCGTATACGGAAAGAAGGTTTCGTGATCAATTTTTGTGAAGCTGGACTTAGTAACATTACGTACTATAGCGTCTTTAAGATCGCTCGAATTAGTAAAAAAATGGAATGGTAGCACATACCTGCACAAACAGTTAAGCTTATTTGGAAGAAGATTCTTGTTCTTTCGAAAAGTATTAATGAATCCTAGTTACGGACCTACCAGCCATTTTTCATTAAATACGCTGTCATAGCACATCGACGGATTCTAGTCGCTCTGCAAGGAGAGAATGATCGAAGGAAGTGAGATTTCTTATTTTTCTGAATATTTGCAGCTTCGTCGACGGGCAACCAACGAAATTCTCCAGCAAGCTGTACCATAGCCGTATTAACTGTAAAGAAGTCTAGAGTCAATCAATACTAATTTAATTGCAGTTGACGTAACTTGAGATCGTATAAGTACGAAAAATGAAAAATGTTCCGAGATAAAACCCTGTCCCCTGCGCTACAGCTGGAATACTATTGGAAAACGCCTGGCTGGCCACTGGGGCAGCATACCACGGCCGGACCACGAGCGATTTGCGGCGCACAAAAGCGGCGTTAGCCATTGATAGCGCCGGCGGCCATTAATTTCGGCATTTCCCGAGTGAGGCCGGAGCGAATAAAGTTGGCGGGCCGATACCTCTGGCAGTCAGGCAGGGCGGCGTTGGCGGGAAGCCCTTGAGTGTCGACCTCACCCCGCCGCTACGCCGGGAGCCCGTCGTCCTCGCGGCGCGACATGGCGGCGCCTTTGAGCGGCGGAGGGGGCGTGGCCGCTTCCGCTACATACGTCACAATGCACGGCGGCGGCGCGCCGTTACTCAGCGCCGCTTGATGAACGGCCAGCGCTCTCGTCGTGCCTGCCGGAGTCTCAGGGGCCGCGCGCCTTGTACACGCCTGTGGCAGCGCACTGTAAGCAGCGCAGAACAACACCTGCCAGCGGCCTGACAAGGGGACCATTCTGATCTCTCCTCACCGATTTGATTCACATCGACGGGACGTGTAGTGCATGACTATTGCTTCAACATAAAAATAGAAAGACGCAACTCTGAACCGTCTCCGAGAAAATCGAGTTTGAAATTTTGTTCGTGTTTATATACAGGGCGAGCCAAAAGCCCTTGGACACCTTCGTAAGTTGGAAGATTGAAGGGAAAATTGAAATGTAATGATGAAAAAACAGGTTTGACTTGGGGCTGCAACTTTTGGAGTGAATGTCATTCATGGCCGCCATCTTGGATTCAAGTCTCTTTTTTTGTCAATAGGAAGGAGGTGTATGGCACATCCAATAACACTCGTTTGAGCTCAGGAATTGAGTGGTGGAATTTGTTTCTGTATATCTTGTACAGTTTAGAAGTTATTGATGTTCAAAGTTACCTTGATACCAACTCTTGTCTCTCTTTGTTCCACGTGACCTAAAAGGAGTCTGACACGTGAACAGAAGATGGAAATCATCCTTATATCAGGGGAACGCAGCTACCGAACGATAGCAGCTGACTACAACAGACGGTACCCAGACAGAGAACCGGTATTGCACAGCACGGTGGCTCACGTGATCACCAAATTCCGGGAGACGGGCTCTGTTCACTATAGGACACTATAGGACTGCCACCAATGACGAAACTGCAACTGCGGTTGTTGCGTCGTTTGTGAAAAGTCCTAAACGAAGTACCCGTCGTGTGGCCCTGGCATGTGGAATAAGCCAAACCTCCGTTGTCCGGATATTGCACACCGATAAGTGGCATCCTCACAAGCTGCAGATGCAACATCGACTTAACGAGGATGACCCTCATCGCCGGTTGGAGTTCTGCCTGTGGGCTACTGAACAACACGAACTGGATCCTTCGTTTGCTAAGGGCGTACTGTTCAGCGACGAGGCGTATCTCACTTTGAATGGGAGGTTAATCGACATAATTGTCGATACTGGAGTGACGCAAATCCGAACTGGGTTGCCCCAATTCGAGAACATAGTTCAGCGATGGTGATGGTGTGTTGTGGCACATGGGATACCCGCATCATTGGGCCATTTTTCATTTACAACACCTTTACTGCACCACAGTAATTGATGCTGCTGCTGGACCTTGTGTTCCACTCCACACTGAACGCTGACGGCATTTTCCCATCTTATTTTCAGCACGATGGAGCCCCTCCACAGTAAGGCACTGGTGTCCGTGAATGGTTGGAGGAACAACTGCCAGGGAAGTGGATTGGTCGCCGTGGTCCCGTGGAGTGGCCGCCTAGATCCCCGGACTTAACGCCCCTTGATTTTTATCTATGGGGACATCTCAAGCAGATATTGTATGATTTGAGTAACCTGGAGGAACGCATACAACACGCCTGTGACCAAATTGCAGGAGACACTCTCCTCCTTGTGCAGTCAGAAGTGTTGTGGCGACTACAATTGTGCATTGCACGGGATGGACAACACGTAGAACATGTGTTGCAGCAGTCGGTATAAAGGTAAATTCCCAACTTTGAGCATTAATAACAAACAAGCTGCACAAGATAGACAAAAACAAATTACACCACTAAATTCCAGAGCTCAAGCGACTGTTATTTGATGTCATACACCCACCTTCCCATCTAAAAAAATTACTTTTATCCAAAATGGTGGATTTCAAGATGGCGGCCATGAATGATATTCACTCCAAGAGTTGCGGCCCCAGATCAAACCTATGTTCCCATCACCACATTTCAATTTTCCCTTTAATCTTCCAACTTCTGAAGGTGTCCAAGGATTTTGGACTCGCCCTGTATTTACTATGGTCATTACTGCTCTAGAGATGCGAGCGAAGAGGGTTTAGCGGTTAGATTTATGAGTGCGAGATCCATTGGTCGAGTATCGCTGCCTGCACTTCCTTTTCTTGTGCAATTATTATTACTGTGCAAACTGTCTTTATTGAATGATTCATTAATTATTTTCATACTATTTACCGTGAAAAGAAGGAGAAAAAATTCCTAATGAGACTGGAAAAAAATGAAAACACAGGAACTTTGAATCAAAGCGGTATACTCAGTTTTATTTCCATGTGTGGGAAGTATGCCGTGTAAGCTACAGAACAATGTACGACTCGCGATGATACTGATCACAGAAACAAGGGAAACAATCCAGAATGAGATTATCACTCTTCAGCGGAGTGCGGGTTGATATGAAACTTTCTGACAACTGTGCCGGACTGAGTCTCCAACTCGGGACCTTTGCCTTTCGCGGGCAAGTGATCTACCATCTGAGCCACCCAAGTACGAGTCACGACCCGTCCTCACAGCTTTAGTTCTGCCAGTACCTCATCTCCTACCTTCCAAACTTCGCAGACGCTCTTCTGCAAACCTTTCCCGTGAAAGGCAAAGCTCCCGAGTTCGAATCTCGATCTGGCATACAGTTTTAATCTCTTAGGAAGTTTCAAGGAAAACAATTTTTATTTTTATTTATTAACACGTCAAGTTCTGTAGGATCAAACTGAGGAGCAAATCTCCAAGGTCATGGAACGTGTCAGTACATGAAATTACAACAACAAGTAATAAAATGTAAATAAATGTTCATGAACCTGAAAAAAGTCAGTCCATAAGTTTAAGTGAACGATATCAGCAATACAATATAATCAGCCTAATTTTTCAAGGAACTCCTAATCAGAATAGAAGGAGTGACACATGAGGAAACTCTTCAGCTTCGATTTGAAAGCGCGTGGATTTCTGCTAAGATTTTTGAATTCGAGTGGCAGTTTATTGAAAATGGATGCAGCAGTATACTGCACACCTTTTTGCGCAAGAGTTAAGAAAGGACGATCCAAATGCAGGTTCCATTTCTGCCGAGTATTAACCTATTGAAAGCTGCTTATTCTTGGGAATAAACTAATATTCGTAACAAGTAACGACAATAAGAAATATACATAAAGAGAGGCCAATGTCAAAATACCCAGACTCGTGAATAGGGGTCGACAAGTGGTTCGCGAACTCACACTACTTATTGCCCGAACCGCCCGTTTCTGAACCACAAATATCCTTGTAGAATGGAAAGAGTTACCCGAAAATATAATACCATACGACATAAGTGAATGAAAATAAGAAAAGTAGACTAATTTAAGTGTCGAAGTATCACTCACTTTCGATACCGTTCGAATAGTAAAAATGGCAGTATCAAGTCTTTGAACAACATCCTGAACATAGGCTTTCCACAATAGCTTACTATGTATTTGAACACCTAAAAATAGGAACTGTTCAGTTTCACTAATCATTTACCCGTTCTGTGAAGTTAAAACGTCAGGTTCTGTTGAATTGTGTGTTAGAAACTATAATAACTGAGTCTTACTGTGATTTAGCGTTAGTTTATTTTCTACAAGCCATCAACTGAGGTCATGTACTGCACTATTTGAAACTGAGCCAATGTTGCTCACAACATCCTTTACTATCAAGCTAGTGTCATCAACAAATAGAAATATTTTAGAGTTACCCGTAATACTAGGGGACACGTCATTTATATAAATAAGGAACATGAGCGGCCCCAACACTGATACCCCCCCCCCCCCCCCCCCCACTTGTCAGTACCCCACTCAGATCCCACATCACAGCCGTTATCAACATTGGGAATAATGACCTTTTGCTGCCTGTTGCTAAAGTAATAGGTGAACCAATTGTGAGCTACTTCTCGTATTCCGTAATGGTCCAAACCCTGGAGCAATATTTTGTGGTCAACACAAATAAATGCCTTAATTAAATCAAAAAATACTCCAAGCGTTCGATACTGTTTGTTCAGCCCATACAGTACCTCACAGAGAAAAGAGAATATAGCATTTTCAGTTCTTAAACGACTTCTAAAGCCGAATTGTACATTTGATAGCAAATCGTATGATATAAAATGATCAATTATCCTTACATACACAGACTTTTCAATAACTTTTGCTAACACTGATGGCATAGAAATAGGTCTAAAAGTATCTGCATTATCCCTTCCTCCCTTTTTTATAAAGCGGCTTTACTACTGCGTACTTTAATCGCTCAGGAAACTGATCATTCCTAAAGGAAAAATTACAAATAAGGCTAAATACAGTTCTATATATTAATTCAAGCAGCACTTGTAATGAAAGCCGAATTTTTGATGGGCATAGTTTTTTCAGTGTCTCTACTTCAAACCAAACTTGCGCTATATTTGTAAGCGGAGCTTGGTCATCACACAATTTCGCAGCGCACCATGCATAGCTATTGTTGTCATTATATGGGAATGTACATTAAAAAAAAGGTATCGCTAATGAAACTAGTCGCTTGTCTGTGAAACCCTTGATTACTATGCAATCCTTGATTACTAACGACCATACAACGTACGTAAGCTCCCACACAATGTTCAACCTCTATTTTCTCGAATGCGATTGAGAGCTGTGTTTTGCTGTTTACATATGCGGAAATCCTAGACGTGCTCTACAAAGCCCGTCAATATGAATCAAATCGAAGAGGGGAAGTTCGTACTGTCCCCTTCTGAGGTGCAGAACGGCGAACAAAAAAGTTAGATAATCGTGTGGAATTACTGGTCGGTTCGTCAGTTGGAAGCCTTTATATTTGACGCCACTTCGTCCGTGAATGTATAAATTCTCAGGCCAGGAATAGAACACAGTACCCTTCTTTAGATGATCCACTCAGTTACAACTTTTTTCTACGTTTATTGACACTGTGGACAATTTTTGCTACTTTCCTCAATGAAAGGAAGATGTTCTGATATTTTTCCATGATCCCCTTATACAAAAATAATAAAAGAATTTTCTTTAATCCAAGAAACTACCTACTGTCCTCCACCTCTGTAAAGAGCATTGATCACAGGAGCACATAAAATACCATGCCTTTATTGGGCCCCACAAACAAACCGGTTTGACTAGAAGTGTACAGTGTTTACTTTGCTGCCTCACTGCTGTGACAGAAAACTGTTCACCGTGACATGTCACTGTTTGCTGGGATCGCGTACCCCATAGCAGTTCCCACTGTTAGCGAGAGTGACAGGGAATTGGTAAGGAACAGACTGTGCTTGTTTGGCAAGCAAAAATAACAGTTGGCTGTAGCCAACTCCTGATTAAGGGTTCTTCATGAGTTGCGATAACAGCTCGAAAATTGTCCGGAGCATCTCTTCAGACAGTTACGAATGCCACAATAAACTCTCCAGTCTGTCTGAAATATTATTGAACAGATAAAGATTTGGGTCAATAATTGTAATGTAAGTTCTGTGGAAGAGTGATTGGTACTCATTCTGAAGTAATACTTCACATGTTTTTGTTTTGATGTTCCTCTTGTGCTACATCTGGCATTGTGTATTATTTCTTCTAATATATCTGTTATATACATAAAGTATGCATGTATGTTTTGTATCTCCTCCAAACTTGGTACAAAAAAAGCAGGCCTCACAAATATCAGCACTGTGTGGCTAATAACCTCCTAGCTGAATACCAAGTGGGATTTTCCAGGGAAAGCATTTCTTTCGAGTCCCAGGCATGTGGGCATCCGGCACAGTATACAAGAAGTGCAGGAGCAGTTTTGGCCTACCAGATCAACCTACTTTGTTGGGCAGCCTACATGTCAGGGTCAAGAAAAGTTTTTCTGGACCCCAACCTGTAGGCTGCCCTGCATGAACGGTGTGTTGTGTTCAAGTAGCATTGTCCAGCTTTATACACCTGCTTTGCATGGCGGCCTATGTCAGAGGCAAATAAATAATTTTAAAGCCCCTGCATGACAGAGGGGGGAGGAGCAGATCAGCAGATAAAGAGGGAGAGGAGAAAATGGACAATGAGAGAGAGTGGCAGGAAGTGTTGGACAGTGGAGGATGAAAGAGGTGGTCAGAGTGAGGGGAAAGGTTGGATGGACAGAGACAGGGGGATGAAGAAATATGCAGAGAGATAAGGGAGGAGGGGATGGAGCAGAAGGCAGATAGGAAGTGTAGAGGGATTGTGGGTAGGAGGAGAAGGAAGAGATGGGAGAAGGAGATGGACTGGGAGAGAGGTAGGAGGATATGGAAAGAAGGAGGAATTTATAGTCAGAGAGAGCGGGCAGAGGAGATGGACAGACAAGGAGGATGAGGAGGTAGATTGAGGAACAGAAAGCGTGTGTGTGTATGTGTGTGTGTGTGTGAGAGAGAGAGAGAGAGAGAGAGAGAGAGAGAGACACTCTGGAGGAAGAGATGGACAGATTTGAGATGGCTAGAGAGATGGGGAGAGAAAGTAATGGACATAAAGAGGGGGCGGGGGGAGGAGAAGGTGTGTACAGTATACACGAGCTAAGATGCAGGGAAAAGGGTAGCTACTGAATAAAAATGAAACATAAATGGCGGTACCAGTTCCCAAAATTAGACTCACCTTAATATTATTCAACACGAATATGTGATCACTTTCAGGCGTCCAGTCTCAAATAGTCACAGCTTTTCATCCGTTTCCAAGAAGTGACAGCAACTTGGACTACTGAAGAAATTCGTTCTTTTAAATCACATAACCCAGCGGGTTGGGAGTGCGGCAGAGGGAGTTGCGACATTACATATGTGGGACAAGATTTCATGTCGACATTAGCCTGATGAGTACAGTAATCGTCTCAAAACCTGTTACATTGGGGAGACCGAAAATATTTGTTTTTGGTATAATGTTGTACATTGTCCCGGACAAAAATTATAATTCTTTGTATGTGTATATCGGTCTGAATAGAATTTGAAGGCTTAGCGTCCAAAGTATATCTAATTGCTTACTCCAGCTGTAACAGAATACCGCATTCCTAGTGGTACAACAAGAGTATTTTTTTTTTTTTCTTAGGGAGTTTTCAATGGGAACGACATTCAATGTTGTACTTCCGTAAGATGCTATATATATACCTACTGTTTGCAAATAAGCGGATGTCTCTGCAAAACTGTGAATTGCGGATGTATTCACTGATAAACCACAATCTGACGGCTAGAAAATGTAAATGTCATTTTAATGTAGTATGTGCAGTTTGAGTTTGGTCACAGCAGCATGTTCACGTCTAAGGTTCCTGTGACTATTCTCTTGGTGAATAAGTACAGGGTTTTCTCAAGGGTTATTGATAAACTCATGTAAATGAAATGCACCTTCCGTTTACTTCATAAAATACCTTAGCTTCTTCAGTAAGGGCTAGAAAACTTTCTCAGTACTTTTACCCATTTATGGCATCGTTAAGAGTTATTCGCGTGCATGTCTGTTTTGAAGGTGGACAATAGGAAATATGGAAGTACAAACTGATGAAATCTGTAATTCTGGCAACGCAGGTATATTCCTTCGGAAAAAAATCCACTCCGTCTTATCAGGGAATACGAGTATACCCTCATTAGTTACATTACCCTGCAAGTCAAGTCGTTACGAACGCTTCGATCGGATGGAGAAACGAAATGCAAACAGTGTAAGTAGGTAGCTATTGGGTTTTATGTAACTACATCGCATCATTATGTCGTGTAAATAATATACTTTCAGCACATTATACACTCCTGGAAATGGAAAAAAGACCACATTGACACAGGTGTGTCAGACCCACCATACTTGCTCTGGACACTGCGAGAAGGCTGTACAAGCAATGATCACACGCACGGCACAGCGGACACACCAGGAACCGCGGTGTTGGCCGTCGAATGGCGGTAGCTGCGCAGCATTTGTGCACCGCCGCCGTCAGTGTCAGCCAGTTTGCCGTGGCATACGGAGCTCCATCGCAGTCTTTAACACTGGTAGCATGCCGCGACAGCGTGGACGTGAACCGTATGTGCAGTTGACGGACTTTGAGCGAGGGCGTATAGTGGGCATGCGGGAGGCCGGGTGCACGTACCGCCGAATTGCTCAACACGTGGGGCGTGAGGCCTCCACAGTACATCGAAGTTGTCGCCAGTGGTCGGCGGAAGGTGCACGTGGCCGTCGACCTGGGACCGGACCGCAGCGACGCACGGATGCACGCCAAGACCGTAGGATCGTACGCAGTGCCGTAGGGGACCGCACCGCCACTTCCCAGCAAATTAGGGACACTGTTGCTCCTGGGGGTATCGGCGAGGAGCATTCGCAACCGTCTCCATGTAGCTGGGCTACGGTCCCGCACACCGTTAGGCCGTCTTCCGCTCACGCCCCAACATCGGGCAGCCCGCCTCCAGTAGTGTCCCGACAGGCGTGAATGGAGGGACGAATGGAGACGTGTCGTCTTCAGCGATGAGAGTCGCTTCTGCCTTGGTGCCAATGATGGTCGTATGCGTGTTTGGCGCCGTGCAGGTGAGCGCCACAATCAGGACTGCATACGACCGAGGCACACAGAGCCTACACCCGGCATCATGGTGTGGGAAGCGATCTCCTACACTGGCCGTACACCTCTGGTGATCGTCGAGGGGACACTGAATAGTGTACGGTACATCAAAACCGTCATCGAACCCATCGTTCTACCATTCCTAGACCGGCAAGGGAACTTGCTGTTTCAACAAGACAATGCACGTCCGCATGTATCCCGTGCCACCCAACGTGCTCTAGAAGGTGTAAGTCAACTACCCTGGCCAGCAAGATCTCCGGATCTGTCCCTCATTGAGCATGTTTGGGACTGGATGAAGCGTCGTCTCACGCGGTCTGCACGTCCAGCACGAACGCTGGTACAACTGAGGCGCCAGGTGGAAATGGCATGGCAAGCCGTTCCACAGGACTACATCCAGCATCTCTACGATCGTCTCCATGGGAGAATTGCAGCCTGCATTGCTGCGAAAGGTGGATATACACTGTACTAGTGCCGACATTGTGCATGCTCTGTTGCCTGTGTCTATGTGCCTGTGGTTCTGTCAGTGTGATCATGTGATGTATCTGACCCCAGGAATGTGTCAATAAAGTTTCCCCTTCCTGGGACAATGAATTCACGGTGTTCTTATTTCAATTTCCAGGAGTGTATTTTACATTAACAGAGCATTGAATTTTCTATTTATTATTACGAGAAAATTATAGCTATACGTTATGGCAACTGCTGTTAAAACTGCTGTTAACATCATCGGATGGGAGGAAAATTGATAATGCCGAAAAGAAATGAAGTGATGTATAGGGTTACGTTGTGTTTACATAATGACGTACACGAAACCCAAATCCTTCTTCTATGTCTGGCGTAATAAAACACTCAACAAAAACTGTGTGTGATATTTGTAATTTTATCAGTATTTCATTATATACATTTAAGTTTCATAGAACATAAATAAAAATTTTGTAAGATACATAATAAGTGTGGCAATAGCGTGATAGTGAAAAGTTCACTTAAGCAATAGGAACGCCGGTAGTTACAATCCAAGTGACTTTACATATTAATATTGTATTTAGATTAGCTGTCACAGGACTACAATAATAATTCTTTACAGTTCTGAGAACATCGAAGAAATATTTAAAAAATCATACATGAAAATCATAAATACTTAACAACAACTACTTACAAAATTAGTTTTAAGGATGTGTGTAAATCAATGTGTGCTTGTATGTGTGTGTGTGTGTGTGTGTGTGTGTGTGTGTGTGTGTGTAAAAATACGGTCTCCAGTTATTCTTCTAAATTGTGCTACTCACAGATATGACGTTTCAACTTTTTTTCGGATGTTTGTTTCAACTGCTTCTGTTATTTATACGTCGGTATCATTAAGTTTCTTTTTCCTAGTCTGATCTAATACTATCGGCTGGAGGGTCCTATGATCTGTCCTGCAGGATAGGTATGATGTTTCTCCACAAATCGCATCATCCAACAATGGAAAAAGGAATTCAAAGTTTTTGTTTAACGCCCCGTTGACCAACAGGATAAGTATGGTTTGGGACAGGGAAGAAGTCACTTACCTGCATTTCAAATCCGAGCATACGGTTTAAGCGATTTAAGAAAACATGGAAAACCTAAATCTTTCAAGGTGAAATCTTTCGTGGTTTTGGGGCGCTTCATGATCGACATCAGTGTCTTTTCCACAAACGACGTTTCGACTTCTTCGTTGCGATCTCTTTCAGGATGTTCTGGTACTCACGGTTAGCTAACGTTCCATGACAACGGCCACGATTGCCTCCTGACATATATTAAACCTAAATATATGTGATCAAACGGATATTTGGTTCCTGCTCCTCCAGATTTCAGACGATGTCAAGCTGTCTTATCAGTATGTGTTACATTTACCGTCATTCAGGTCAGGCAAAATTGTACTATTAATCGGAAGAACAGTGGTCGGGTCCGCATGCTGAAGGTCCATTTTAGTACGAAGAAAAGGCTGACTGGAGCAAAAACCTAGTGTACAGTTATTTAACTGTAAAGGTGCATGCTCAGTAATCCCAGAGTAGGAGTAAAGTGAAGAACCGCAACCCATCTGTCTCTTTGTACCAGACGTAAGAGATAGGTGAGATGTTCATTACTAATCATGCCCTCAGACAAAGGACGGCAGACCTAGACGATGAACGTCATCACCAACATCAAGGGTTACTCTTGTTAAGACTGGCCTAGACTGAGGTGGTGCTGCAGTTATCACAGTGGACACGCGTTCCTATGGATGACGGACGCTTGAAACCCCCTTCGGGCACCTAGATTTTGGTTTTCCGTGATTTCTTTTATTCGCTGCAGGCAAATTAGAAGACAGTTCCTTTGAAAAGGTCACGGTCAGTTTCCTTCCGCGTCCTTTCCTGATCTGTTCTTGCGCACCACCTCTGATGGCCGCACTATCGACTCTAAGTCTTCATACCTCTCTCGTTCCGTCTCCATAGATCTCAGTTAAGTCGGTCTTTCCACAATTCTTATCTACGTCCTCCACATTTGTCTTGCTTTTAGACGTTTATTATTAGCCTTTCTCTGAAGATGATCTAGTCAGTTTACAGTTTGTGATCGAAAGTATCAGGACACCTGGTTGAAAATGAACTACAAGTTCGTGGCGTCGTCCATCGGTAATGTCTGAATTCAGTATTGAGTTGGCTCACGCTTAGCCTTGATGCCAGCTTCCACTGTCGCAGGCATACGTTCAATCAGGTGCTGGAAGACTTTTTGGGGAATGGCAGCCCATTCTTCACGGAGTGAAGTGAGGCCTGGCACGAAAGCGGCATTCCAAAACATCCCAAAGGTATTCTATAGGATTCAGGTCAGGACTCTGGGCAGGCCAGTCCATTACAGGGATTTTATTGCCGTTTAACCACTCCGCCACAGGCAGTGCATTATGAATAGGTGCTCGATTGTGCTGGAAGATGCAGTCGCCATCCCCGAAGGTGCTTAAAACCTCAATGTGAGCCTGTGCCACGCCAAACAAAAAGGAGTGCAAGCCCCCTCCATGAAGAACATGAACACACCTTAACACCACCACCTCCGAATTTTACTGTTGGCACTACACACGCTGGCAGCTGACGTTCACCGGGCATTCGCCATACCCACACCGTGCCATCTGAACGCCACATTGTGTCACTCCACACAGTGTTTTTCCACTGTTCAATGGTCCAATGATTACGTTCCTCACACCAAGCGTGGCGTCGTTTGGCATTTATCGGCGTGAGGTGCTGCTTATGAGCAGCCGCTCGACCATGAAATCCAAGGTTTCTCACGTCCCACCTAACTGTCAAAGTACTTGATGTGGATTCTAATGCAGTTTGGATTTCCTGTGTGGTGGTCTGGATAGATGTCTGCCTGTTACACACTACGACCCTCTTCCACTGTCTGCGGTCTCTGTCAGTCAACAGACGAGGTCGGCCTGTACGATTTTGTGCTATATGTTTCCACTTCACTATCACATCGGAAACAGTGGACCTAGGGATGTTCAGGAGTGTGGAAATATCGCGAACAGACATGTGACACAAGTGACACCCAATCACCTGACTACGTTCGAAGCCCGTGGCTTGCACGGAGTACCCCACTCAGCTCTCTCACGATGGCCAATGACTACTGAGGTCGCTGATGTGGAGTACCTCGCAACACAGTGCACTTAATAGGAAAATCGTGTGTTTTTGGGGATGTCCGGATACTTTTTGGTTACATAGTGTATCTTACGTGCTTCGGTTTCTTCCACTTCTTTGACACCTGATCTGAAAAACACGTCTTTATTTGGGATGTGATCATCGCTTGTGTAAGGTTATACCAAGTCTTATCACTCAATGGTGCACCATCTTAGTCATTCTACAAGCTGTTTGAGTAAAGTAGTTGAAAGATATGAGGAACACCGAGTAACACATATGCCTACTGTCCAAATTACCGTCTTAACATCGCGTGAGGAATACAGTGTAAAGTCACTGATGATTATGAGCAACATACAGCAACGCAGGTCTCATTTTAAATTAACTGTCGAAACATTATGTGAAATGATTCAGCCGAATTCCATTTCAACATTAGTTTCACATTATCATCAGTGCTGCGTGACATTTTATTGGTTCCAATGTAATAAAGTGCCTGCCAGTGGCAAGCACTGTCCGTTAACAGAGGAATTTTGAAATCAAATTGCTGAGACCGGCCGGCCGCTGTGGCCGAGCGGTTCTAGGAGCTTCAGTCTGGAAAAGCGCTGCTGCTACGGTCGCAGGTTCGAATCTTGCCACGGTTTGGATGTGTGTGATGTCCTCAAGTTAGTTAGGTGTAAGTAGTTCTAAGTCTAGGGGAGTGATGACCTGAGATGTTAAGTCCCATAGTGCTCAGAGCCATTTGAATCATTTTTTAGCTGATACCGGTAAGAATCACTTGCGCCTCTTAATGGAGACGCAATCAATTAAAGTGTCTTTTTGTTTATTTTGTCTGCTTTAACCAGTTCGGTTTTTCTCAAATTAGCGTTGACGTTCAGTAGCGCGCGTAGCGCTTAGAATAACAACGATAATTCAATACTCCCTCTTCCCGGAGAAGCAATGTTTTGTACCACAAATGGTCTCGTTACTCTTCACTTACTGGGAGTTTGTGAGTTCACGTGTGAAATATATTCAGTAACTCCGACGACAGAAACGGTTTATAACTTTTCAAGTAAATGAACAAATGGAAACAGTCGTGTGATTTTACGATATTGCGGTACTTACTCTATACATATCATACAGGAATAATAATTGTAAAATAAGCAAACATGCAAACAATTACTTGGTGTCGTGTGACATATTGTTTTGTGGTATCTAAATACAGATGGTAAAAAATTATTTTAAGCTAAATGCGGCCGACGATTCGATCCATACTCGGTGTTAATTAACGAAACTCTCGAGGGCTTCTGTATAACGAGCTGGTATTTGGTACACTGATATCATAGTTTATTTGTGAATAATAATATGAATTTCTCTATGAGGAACACAAAATGGATTAGTTACCTTCTTCTGGAAATATACTTAATTTTCAACGCTCCGCAACATACATTTTGTACAAACGAGCGAGGTTGCGCAGTGTTTATGTGGCCATTACTTACAAACTGGTCACTTCCAAGTTTGTTGAGAACAAACGGTGTGTTTGCCAATAGCACTGTCATTTTAGTTACACAATCTCTTTTGACTGAAATACGAGTATCTTACAAATGTGTTAAGCCTTTATACCTAGTACAGCACTGTCACAAAACAAAAAGTAGAAGTTCGGAGGATGTGTTTTCTTGGAAATTGAACATTGAAATAATTGTAAGTAGAAAAAAAATTGGAGTGTATTTTGAGAAACTAAATAAACTTAGAAATTGAGACAGATGGAGAAAATAAAGTTTACAGTCAATGTCTGTAACTCTTTATGTCTTACCGTGGTAAGAAATAGGATTTCAGTTTGGAAACCAGTAAATGTGGATGATTACATAGCGAGTAAGGAACAGTTGTATGATAAAAATTACTAGGAGGTATAGGAAAGCCAACAAATGAATCAAGAATTAGGACGAAAACGTGATTAACGACGCTATGCATATGAAATGTAGGTGGGTGGGACACGTGGGCATGCAAATCGATAGTAGAAAGTTCTTTGCTGGATATCGCGAAGAGAGACAGAGATGGTGATATAGATGTAGGTCAGTAGACGGCACTATTAAATGAACAAGAGCGACGGGGATGAGTAATGATGAACGTAATATACGCATGAATCTGTCGCAGTAATCATAGTCTGTTTTGACGCTTAAATAATTCATAAAAGATAATATTGCAGTTTTAGCCGTTTAGCCATTTTCAAGCGGAATATAAGGAAATTTTTGTGCCTGAGCACATGTCAAAGCTTAAAAAATATCACATGCATTAGCATGATGACAAATACGCATGTAATATAGTTTAAAATTTTTGACGTGTGTTGAAGCATTTTATTATCTCTCTCTGAACTCAACCTGGAAACGTCTGAACAGCTGAAACTGCAATAGCGGATTTTATGAATAAACTGATTTAACAGGCATTAGGATATGAATGTATTTTATTCAAGCCTGGCAGAAAGTTTTATGCACTTTTCTTTTCGGTCATCAGTCTGCTGACTCGTTTGGAGTGGCCTGCCACGAATTCCTCTCCTGTGCAAATTCTTCACCTCACAGTAACACTTGCTCCCAACACTCTCAATTATCTTTGTTTTTATGACAATTTTCGTCTTCCCCTGCAGTTCATAGTCTCTGCACCCACCTCTAGTATCATCGGAGGTTTTGAGTGATTGCTTAACACATTTACTATCATCCTGTCCCTCTTCTTGGCAGTGTTTACCACATGTTCCTTTCCTCGTCGATTCTGCGGGGAATCGCCTAATTCTCCAAATCTTTCTATAATACCACATCTCAAACGCTTCGACTTTTTTCCGTTTTTCCCACAGTCCATCATTCATATCCATAGAATGCTGTGCTCCAAATGTGCTCAGAAAGATATTACTCACATTAAGTCCGATGATGGATGCCAAGAGGTATCTTTTGGGCTCGAATGTCTACTTTGCTTGTGCTAGTCGCTGTTTATGTCCTCCTCGCTTCATTCGTCATGAGGTATTTTGGTTGCACAGTAGCAGAATTCTCGTCGTGTAGCTCGTGGTCCCCAGTTTCGATTGTAAGTTTCTCGTCACCTCATTTCTGCTACTTTTCATTACTTTCATCTTTCTTCAGTTTACCTTTACTTCATATTCAGTGCTCATCAAACTGTCCATTCCTTACAGTATGTCCTGTAAACTTTTTCACACTTTGACTGAGGGTAACAATGTCATCAGCGAGTCTTATTATTGTAACATGTGATCCTCAAATTTAATCCCATTTCTGACCCTTTCATTTTCCTGGTTTTTTCGATGTAGAAGGTGAGCGTTAGGGGAAAAATAATGCACGCCTCTCTTACATCCTTTTAATCCAAGCACTTCGTTCTTGTTCTTCCATTCCCATTATCCTCTCCTCGTTCTTATGCACATTGTTTTTTATCTTACAGCTTACACCCATTTTTCTCAGAATTTCATACAACTTGCGGGATATTACATTGTCGAACACTTTTACTATATTGACAGACCCCACGAAAAGTCTTTATTTTCCTAAGGGCTTGATTCCATTATAAAGCGGAACGTCAGAACTGTCTCTCTGTGCCTTTAACTTTCCTAAACCCAAACTGATTGTCATGTAATGGATCCTAAGTTTTCTTTTCCATTCCTCCCTCTGTGCTACTACTGTCAGGAGCATGGGTGGATCACCAGTTAAGCTTATCTGGCCTTGATCTCCGGCCGCTGTGGCCTAGCGGTTCTAGGCCCTTCAGTCCGGAACCGCGCTGTTGCTACGGTCGCAGTTTCGTATCCTGCCTCGGTCGTGGATGCATGTGATGTCCTTGGTTCGTTAGTTTTAAGTAGTTCTAGGGAACTGATGACCTCAGATGTAAAGTCCCATGGTGCTTAGAGCCATTTGAACCATCTGCCCTTGATATCTTGAGATTGGTGTCGATAATATTTTTCCAAAAGATTCTACGATCCACAATGTGTAGTCGCTGGTTTTCCACTTTCACCAATGATTTTAGTAATTCCGAACGAGCGTTATTACTCTTTCTGCCGAAGTGGATGGTAAGGCTTCGAAAGTTCTGTTAAACTCAAATATTGGAAACCATATCGACTTCCACTTCTTCTTCTGTCAAGTCATCGGCTATTGATCCCCTTCACAGAGTCCTTCAATTTCCTCTTTCCATCACAACAGCGATGGAAAAGAGAGGACAGGAGACGGTACGTGAGAAAAGTGTAGGTGAAAAGTGTAGGTAAAGGAGAGGATAGTGTAGGTAGGGGAAAGAATACTGTTCTGTGCCATTAAAGAACAATTGTAAAGCCTCGTGAATAAAATATTTGTACTGAACCTTCCGGAACATAGTATTCAATCACCACACTGGTTAAACCGATCACATAAGTGGAGGGATTGAATGCCACTCGAATAAAAGGACTAAACAAGGTTTGTCTTTTAAGTCCTGTTGACGATGGGATCATTAGAGATGGGCCACAAGCTAGGACTGGGGAATGACAGGAAAAGAAATAGATACTGTATTTTTAAAAGAATCATCAAAGTATTTGCTTTCCGCAAATTAGATAAGCCACGAAATACTCATTGGTCTTATAGGGATGTGAACGACATCATCCCCAAATGATAATCTAGTGTGCGAAATACTGCTTGCTCCGGTCATACACATACAGTTGCAATGTCGCACTAAAACTAGTTACCTTACCTAAGCCTGGTAACACGAGTAAAGGTTAGTTCTAATTATCTTGGTTCAAATGGTTCAAATCGCTCTGAGCACTATGCGACTTAACTTCTGAGGTCATCAGTCCCCTAGAACTTAGAACTAATTGAAGCTAACTAACCTAAGGACATCACACACATCCATGCCCGAGGCAGGATTCGAACCTGCGACCGTAGCGGTCGCTCGGTTCCAGACTGTAGCTCCTAGAACCGTACGGCCACTCCGGCCGGCTCTAATTCTCTATCGTGAAGCATTCCCGCCTACAAAACAACCGCATGGATAACTAGTGATTCCATGCGGTACATGAAAGACTAAATATACAGTCAGTAAACTCCTTAAACAGTTGCTACAAACGCCCAAAACATTCGACTCTGATAGGACTATTCGGAAAGGAAGGACTGACGGGTCACCGAAAGGGAACAACAGCGAAAATGAAAGATGTTTTGTTTGCAACTGTGTACTACACCTTCGTGCTAATTCTTTACATAGTCGCTATTTCGACTTCGTCATCTGTCGTAGAGTTGTACCAACTTTCAGTACGTCGTAATAGAAGCCAGCCCCACGTGCTTCTCTACTCAGGTAAGCAGCTGAGGATGACACGCGCAAAGCTGAAATACTATCACCTTTTTCCAAAGCTGTTTCACAGAGGAAGACCGCACTACAGTTCCTTTTCGAAATCCTCGCACGAACGAAAAAATGCCTGACATCGAAATAAGTGTCCAAGGAATAGAAAAGCAACTGAAATCACTCAACAGAAAAATCCACTGGACCTGACGGGATACGTTTCGATTCTGCACAGAGTACGCGAAAGAACTTGCCCCCTTCTAACAGCCGTGTACCGCAAGTCTCTAGAGGAACGGAAGGTTCTAATTGATTGGAAAAGAGCACAGGTAGTAGTAGTAGTAGTAGTAGTAGTAGTAGTAGATTTATTCATCCGTAGATCTCTTTTTACAAGGATATAGGACATGTCAAAGTATTTACAAGCTTAGATCAATTTACAATAAGCTAATTCGTATACACATATATTTACAGACTTCTAGTTAGAGATAATCATTAGATTTTACTCCTGGTATACAATAATTTATTTACAAATAACTCATTAAATAATGTAATGCCACACTATTCACTCATATTTCACTATCAGTCACTGCACACACTATACACACACTGTTTCATAACACTTCACTCACTACATACACACACACACACACACACACACACACACACACACACACACACACACACACACACACACAGGTGATCCTTGGGCCATTTTCTGTACTGCAGGTTCCCATTTGCTATCCTGAAAAACTGAGTCAGCATCCCTTCATAATGAGTGAGATGTTGAGCTCAGAAAGAGGAAGAGGTGTTAGTATTGTGCTATGCATAGCTTGAGGGGAGAGTGTCTCTAGAAAGGAAAAAAGAAGAAAAATAATAAAGTGAAGGTGTTATGTGGAATATTGGATGTTTTATAATCATCATTATTATTATTATTTGTTTGTATAACATTTTTTTTATCAAACCCCTACTCTGCTTTATCTAAGTAGTTCCAGTTTTCAAGAAGGGTCGTCGAGAAGATGCGGAAAACTATAGGCCTATATCTCTGACATCGACTTGTTGTTCAATTTTAGAACATGTCTTTTGCTCGCGTATCATGTCATTTCTGGAAACGAAGAATCTACTCTATAGGAATCAACATTAATTCCGGAAACAGCGACCGTGTGAGACCCAGAAAATATTAGATACAGGCTCCCAGGTAAATTCTATTGTCCTTAACTTCCGGAAGGCGTTCGGTACAGTTCCGCACTGTCGCCTGATAAACAAAGTAAGAGCCTACGGAATATAAGACCAGCTGTGTGGATGGATTGAATAGTTTTTAGCAAACAGAACACAGCATGTTGTTCTCAATGGAGAGACGTCTACAGACGTTAAAGTAACTTCCGGCGTGCCACAGGAGAGTGTTATGGAGCTATTGCTTTTCACAATATATATATAAATGACATAGTAGATAGTGTCGGAAGTTCCGTGCGGCTTTTCGCGGATGATGCTGTAGTATACAGAGAAGTTGCGGCATTAGAAAATTGTAGCGAAATGGAGGAAGATCTGGAGCGGTTAGGCACTTGGTGCAGGGAGTGGCAACTGACCCATAACATAGACAAATGTAATGTATTGCGAATACATAGAAAGAAGGATAGTTTTCTTGTATGATTACATTACAGCGGAACAAACACTGGTAGCAGTTACTTTTGTAATATATCTGGGAGTATGCGTACGGAACGATTTGAAGTGAAATAATCATATAAAATTAATTGTTGGTAAGGCGGGTGCCAGGTCGAGATTCATTGGGAGAGTCCATAGAAAATGTAGTCCATCAACAAAGGAGGTGGCTTACAAAACACTCGTTCGACCTATACTTGAGTATTGCTCATCAGTGTGGGATCCGTACCAGGTCGGGCTGACGGAGTAGATAGAGAATATCCAAAGAAGAGCGGCGCGTTTCGTCACAGGTTTATTTGGTAAGCTTGATAGCGTTACGGAGATGTTTAGCTAACTCAAGTGGCAGACTCTGCAAGAGAGGCGCTCTGTATCGCGGTGTAGCTTGCTCGCCAGGTTTCGAGGGGGTGTGTTTCTGGATGCGGTATCGAATATATTGCCTCCCGAGAAGATCACGAATGTAAAATTAGAGAGATTCGAGCACGCACGGAGACTTACCGACAGTCGTTCTTCCCGCGAACCATACGCGAGTGGAACAGGAAAGGGAGGTAACGACAGTGGCACGCAAAGTGCCCTCCGCCACACACCGTTGGGCGGCCTGCGGAGTATAAATGTAGATAAAGAAGTCCTCACTCTAAGCTCTAAGCTGAAAAGTGCGACATGACGTGGTCTATAGGCACACTAGACACACTACCTTACACATCTGTGGGAAGCTTCACCGGATGTTCTCTGTCGTTATCATTTCGCGACCTGTCGAACATTACTTTCCAAATAGGCATCTAATCTACATACATACGCCGCAATCCACCATACGGTGCGTGGTGGAGGGTACCTCGTGCCACAACTAGCATTTTCTCTCGCTGTTCCACTCCCAAACAGAACGAGGGAAAAATTACTATCTATATGCCTCTGTACGAGACCTAATCTCTCTTATCTTATCTTTGTGGTCTTTCCGCGAAATGTAAGTTGGCGGCAGTAAAATTGTACTGCAGTCAACCTCAAATGCTGATTCTCTAAATTTCCTCACTAGCAATTCACGAAAAGAACCCCTTCTTTCCTCTAGAGACTCCCACCCGAGTTCCTGAAGCATGTCCGTAACACTCGCGTGATGATGAAACAAATCTAGCAGCCCAGCTCTGAATTACTCCTATGTCCTCCGTCAGTCCGACCTGATAGGGTTCCCAAACACTCGAGCAGTAGTCAAGAATAGGTCGTATTAGTGTTTTATGAGCGGTCTCCTTTACAGATGAACCACAGCTTCCCAAAATTCTACCAATGAACCGATGACGACTATCCGCCTTCCCCAGAACTGCCATTACATGCTTGTCCCACTTCCTATCACTCTGCAATGTTACGCCCAAATATTTAATCGACGTGACTATGTCAAGCGCTACACCACTAATGGAGTATTCAAACATTTCAGGATTCTTTTTCCTATTTATCTGCATTAATTCACATTTATCTATATTTACAGTTAGCTGTCATTGTTTACACCAGTCACAAATCCTGTCCAAGTCATCGTGTATCCTCCTACAGTCACTCAACGACGACACCTTTCCGTACACCACAGCATCATCAGTAAACAGCCTCACATTGCTATCCACCCTATCGCAAAGATCATTTATGTACACAGAAAACAATAGCGGACCTACCACACTTCCCTGGGGCACTCCAGATGATACCCTCACGTCCGGTGAACACTCACCATCGAGGACAACGTACTGGGTTCCATTACTTAAGAGGTCTTCGAGCCACTCACATACTTGAGAACCAATCCCATATGCTCGTAACTTAGTTAGGAGTCTGCAGTGGGGCACCGAGTCAAACGCATTCCGGATGTCAAGCAATATGGCATCCGTCTGGTACCCTTCATCCATGGATCGCAAGATACCATGTGAAGAAAGGGCGAGTTGCGTTTCGCAGGAGCGATGCTTTCTAAAGCCGTGCTGATTCATGGAGAACAACTATGTCTCAAGAAAATTCATTGTATTCGAACTGAGAATATGTTCGAGAACCCTGCAACAAACCGATGTTAAGAATAGTGGTCTGTAATTTTGAGGACCTGTCCTCCTGCGCTTCTTGTGTATTGTAGTGATTCGCGTCCCAGCGTAAGCTTTGTCGGGCTCGGGACGGCTTCCTTTGGCAGTGTTCTCTGTCCTGCTACCTTGGTGGCAGGCCATCGCCTAATCGAGCAGCCCGCCCTGGACGTTAGAGGGTCAGGGCGGCGACCGCGGCAAGGCGACTGTGGCGGCCGCAGATAGCGCCGCCCCCTCTGGGGGGACACACGGTGGGTGGGCCGCTATCAGATCTGCCCGCACCTGCTCTGTCGCCAGCAAATTGCTCCGGACGTGTGCCGCATTGACTGACTGTCCGGGTTCTCCGCAGCGGCACAGCCGGCGCCGCCGTCACACAGTGGCGACCCGACCCTGCCTGATCACAGCAGATTGGACTGCCGCCGACCGACTCGACGTGCACACCACTCCGAGCAGATTGCATCCAAACACCGACGGAAACGTGCAGACTGCACGTGGCTTCCTCGAAGCTTGATTTATGGTTTCCCAAGTGGTGCTCCTGTCCTATCTGTGGTCAAAAGCAATATATTATACACAACATTACATTAACCAGTTTCTTTGGTTTAGTGTTTTTGTTTTCAAGTTCCGTGGTTCATATTCGTGACAGCTCGTCTTGAGACGTCTCGTTCCGATAGGTTTACAATCTCTGTACGCATAGCAGAAAAACCACTGAGGATAGAAACTTCAGATTCCAAAAAAATGTTTCCAATGGCTCTAAGCACTATAGGACTTAACATCTGAAGTAATCTGCCCCCTACACTTTGAACTACTTAAACCTAACTAACCTAACGACATCACCCACATCCATGATCGAGGCAGGATTTGAACCTGCGACCGTAGCAGCAGCGCGGTTTCCGACTGAAGGGCCTAGAGCACCTCGGCCAAACTTCAGATTCAGAGTGGGTATAATGTAGGCATCGTTTCAGAAAAGATTTTTCGAAATTCCACCTTTAAGAGAGTGAAATAGGGGATGAACCGCTTTTGAAGACATATTGCTATTAATACAATTCTGAATTAGTACGAAGAAAACTGATTTCACTGTCACAAAAGAAAGAAACATGTTTTTCAGAAATTTTGGAAATTTAATTCCTGTGGGGGTGAAACAGTTGGTCCCGGCGGAGGTTCAAATCCTCCTTCGGGCATGAGTGTGTGTGTCTGTCCTCAGGATAATTTAGGTTAAGTAGTGTGTAAGCTTAGGAACTGATGACCTTAGCAGTTAAGTCCCATAAGATTTCACACACATTTGAACATTTTTTTTTTTTTTGAAATAGATGGTGATAATTTGTTTTTAAAACATATCAATGTTAAAGTGCTGTTAAGATTTTTTTAAATCTACTTCTATGAAAACTGACATTCCAGTTCTCTGTCAGAAGCGACAAAATATGTGTTTCAGTGGTTTGGAAATTCATGCCCCTGAAGGGGTGAAATAGTGAATTGATGTTTTTATGGAAATATTTTATTACGAAAGAATTATCAAATTAGATCTCTGAAAATTTGTATTTGGCTTCTCGGTTAGAAAGAAACAGAATATGTTTCAATTTTTTTTTATTTTTTTTTGGAATGCAGCACTTTAGGGGGTGAAGTACACAATGGAAATTTTTGTGAAAATATTTTGTTATATTAAAACATTTTTACAGCTAATATATGAAAATTTGTATTTCACTTCTACAGAAAAATGTATTACGACTTGAAAGTTCCATGGAAATATAAAAAAATGGCTCTGAGCACTATGGGACTTAATATCTGAGGTCATCAGTCCCCTACAACTTAGAACTACTTAAACCTAACTATCCTAAGGACATTACACGCATCCATGCCCAAGGTTGGTTTCGAACCTACGACCGTAGCAGTCACGCATTTCTAGACCTAAGCGCCTAGATCTGCTCGGCCACTCAGGCCGGCAATTAAAGTACAGAAATTTCAATATGTCACTCCGTGTATGAAGGAGATGATAAAATTTCAAAATAGTTTCAGAAAGCGGTACGTTACTCTAAGCAAAGCAGCAGACACCACCGCAGCGGCACAGCGTAGGACCTCACCTGCAAAAATATAAACGCTGTATCAGCTGTGTACTGCACAATACGTGCGTTTAGTACTCACACAGGTACGATTAAGACAGACTGGAATGCACACAGTGCCCTATTGTGGGCTAGCCACAAGGAGCGTAAATTAATATGAAGTTATGTAAAACAAATAGATTAAAATGGATGTGCGCAAAACATAGTAAGTAATACAAATTACGTAAAACAAAGTATATACTAAGTGTCCATATAACCTTACAAAATGTTTTTTAACTAAATCTTTGTAGTCGTAAGCGCAAGTTAAAATTAAGCGAAGCACGAGCTTACACACACACACACACACACACACACACACACACACACACACAAACACACATTCTGATAAACAAAGAGACTTTGCACAAGTGTGCATTGTTTCGTGAGCCAAAGCCAGATTTCTCTCCATTTTAGGATCTTGTCACCTCCCGCTGCTGACTGTCGAGCTACGAGACGTAAATCGACCACCGTGGCCGGCCATGGAAATATCACCACCATAGCTCAAAATGCCTACTTTAGCTGTGAAAATCTCTTTTTGGGCAGAAGTACATTTGGAGGCCATGCTTCTATGGCTTCTAGCGTGCAAAGTTCAGCAGCTGTTGCAATTTGTGAACAACATAAAAATTCGTTTAAAGGAAAACAAAAGAAATTCTGTCCAGACTGTAGAAGCAACGCAGGCGAAGAAGGGAGCGCAAGATATATGTTCCACGTGCAGGTCATTTACAAAACTGTTTAGTATTCCTTTACACTACAGCGTAATTTGATAAATGCAACCCCAGCACATACATACTGTCTACGGCTACGACTACACTTCACAGACCACTTTACGGTTTGTGGCGGAGGGAACGTCTGGTAGCATTATCATTTCCCCTCTTACCTCTTCGTCTCGAGTAGGGTGAGTGAGCATAACGACTGCCTATAAACCCCTTACGATCTCACATTTCTCTGCTTTTACCGTCATTCTGACTTGGCGAGGCATTTTTTGGAGACTGTAATGTTTTGTCCAACTATCCTTTCGAAAAGTGCTCTCCCTCATATTCTGTGCCTCTTTAGTAGCATTTGTCACACGTGTTCAATAAATAGTCACACGTGTTTACTAAATATCCCATCACGAAACGTGTCGCTCTTCGTTGCATCTTCTCTCTCTCTCTGTCTCTCTCTCTCTCTCTCTCTATCTCCCCCCTCTCACTCTTTTAAAACATTCCTCATATGCCAGCACATTTCATTTACGAAGGAGGTGATCAAATATCGTTTCTGTGAATGATTATTTTGTGGATGCTCGAGGCACAGCTGATAATTATCCACACGGCGGGTGACTGTGGAATCATTACTTTCTGTCTAATGCGTGGAAATGATAAAGGAAATTATACGATGTGAGTGACCGGAAGCATGTAAAGTAAGATAATTTTTCTGCTTTCATCACCACAATCAATAAATAAACGAGAAACTCAAGCGGTTCAGATGATCTATAATATGTGATTTCCAATTCAAGCTTTGATCGACATATGCACCCATGAGTATTGAACAAACAGTTTTACGCATTCCTTCCCCTCACCCTGAGTGTTGCACTGTTTTTGATGGCTATATTTTTGCCTCTTACCGGAATGAATGAACGTAGGCAATAATTTTGAATGCTTCATTTATTGCTTCTTGTGCTGCTCCATTATGAGTTCTTCGTCATCAGCAAAGAGCAGTAATTGTAACAGATTCATTATCCACCTTGACTTCATTTATTTTTTAAATGACCAGTTTCGAGTCAACATCCACCATCCTCAGATCTGCAGAGAATTGTAAAATTAATAATTAGCAAATACTCAACGAAATACAAAACGTTACCATACCACTCCAGCATCAAACATCGAATGCACCAGAACGTACCTGTATGTATCGGGTACAAGAGTAACCCGCTCAACTGTCAACAATAGTTGGACGTGTTCTCTTGTAATCACTACATTCCGGTACGTTCCGGTGCATTTGATGTTTGATGTGGCATGATAAGGTATATTTTTTAATTCGTAGAGTATTGTCTACAGATCTTAGGATGGATCATGCTAACCTGAAGCTGGTAATTTAAAAAGTTAATGTAATGAAAACTGATAATAAATATATATTTGAGAACCAGTGATTACTGATTTGTTCTCCAAGGATATTGTCATTTGTTTTCGAAGCAGTGTTCCTGCTAGTTATTGCAGAGAAGAATTCGTGGCGGGATCCACCAAATCAGTCAGAAGACTGATTACCCCCATCCCTCCGCCCCCCCCCCCTCAGAATAAAATCTTATCTAACAGTATAACATCGGAAGTCATTCGTATATAATGCGGCGGGACGTTAAACCCAGACTTCCTTTCTTCCTTCCTTCCAACCTTCCTTCCTTCGATATATTGTAACCTGAGCAGCAATACTCCAAGAACTGAGCCTTGAGGAATTCCAGTAAGAATATTTCCCCGCTCAAAAGATGAATCATCACGACCTATCTAACTCGACGTTTTATTCCTTACTTAGACATGTCACATGGAAATGTGGATGAGGTGTTGAGATGCATTTTTTATACGATACGCAGTGCCTGTGTTATTCCGAATTACGATGCAATATTCTTTCGCACATGCATACATGGCAAGGCGACCGCTCCAGCAAAGAGGGGAATGCTGGTTCGAGTCCCGCTCCGGTACAAATTTTCATTGTCGTTCTTCCATTATACAGATAATAATAGTTGGTTTGTTAATTTTTTGGGACGGAACCAAATAGCGAGGTCATCGGTCCCATCGAATTAGAGAAGGGAGTCGGCCGTGCCTTTGTAAAGGAACCATCCCGGCATTTGCCAGCAGAGATTTAGGGAAATCACGGAAACGTAACTCAGGATCGCCGGACGTGGGTTTGAGCCGTCGTCCTCCCGAATTCGAGTCAAGTGTGCTACCCGGAGCGCCACCTTGCTCGATGTGGGAAAACTCGATCGTCCACGTGTATGACGACAGAATTTGAACGTAGATTTTAACTTAACTCATCGAAACTAAAAATTTGCCTCGGCGCCTGTTATAAGTTCTCGGGGATGAGGTTGACGGTAGGCATCTCCCTAGTGCAGATAGTAGCTTAATCTCTCTTTCATTACCCAATATGCGTCGAGACTCGATTGCATAATTACACCTCTGTGGTGTGATTTTAGTTGAGATTACTGTCTATACGTGCTAAGTTGAAACATTCGACAGAGTCAGCAGCAGCTTCGAGACACTACTTATTTATGAAAGGAGCAAACCACTGCTCTCCTCCAGTGCCCGTTAAAGTCGGTGAGCGCAGTCGACATAATTACGCACCCAATCCAGTCAGCCCTTCGTGCCAACCGGAATGCACAATTTTCTCATGTGTCGTCCGTCATTTTTTGGGCGATGTTAAGGTATAAAATCATACAAGGTTCATTTATTGCAAGTCCTTCATGATGTTGATAAACAATGACATTTAGAATTTTATGAATTTGTTCTGGGCATAGAGACGGAATGTGACAATGTGTTTATGTGCTTGCACATTGTGAGTTAACTAGCATTTCGCTCTCATTTAAGTATATGGCCGAAATAGTCAGCGTTCAGGAATTGTGCAACGAACCCTGTAGTCCAGGACCAGGTGCCACAAAGGGCGCAGATTCACCACAAATTGGAAAACTCACAGTCTGTAGCGTGCGAGAGAGACGGACGAGAACCTACGTCATAGTGAAACCCAATAGAATCCGTATGTGGCCGAGGAGACATAGCAGTGTTAAATATCGCGAACCTAAGATCGGCTATAAAGGGAAACATTTATGAAAACTATTTAATTCTGTAGCAATGCAGGAAATCAAGCCACACTAATGTTAATGTGTCATCCTCCATAAACTTTCATGGTGATCCCAATAAAACTTGAATATTGATCATATCTGTAATAGTTTAGGATTTACTGTTCAAGTGAAATTAACAAGTTTGGGAACAAAGACCTGAAAGCCAAAATGTGAACACTTTATTCGATCTTAATGAGCGACATTACACATAAAAGCGCATCATTAAAATGACAAATGTTGTAAATATCAATGCTGTAACCTCGTTTGTTTAAAAGATACCGTAAAATTAAATTATCAGTATCTTCAGTTAAGCATCAGATCATCATTTTCTCCACACGAAACACATTGAACGATGACAACACGACACCTTACTGAATCATTAGGTAATTGAATATTTATTGTAAAATTAGCGCTTAAGACAATTTAACCTAAGGGTCACATGTGTAATTTTGGGGCGTGTAATGCGATACGTGCAGTTCAACCTCTAGACGAGTCTGAGCCAAGACATTTCGACGAAGAGGAACCGCATGTGAACCCGAACATCTGTGGGATGTTAGTTCGCAACATATAGCATTCAGTGATAACACTGCGTTCAGTTCCAATGGAAAAATGAACCGTCACATAGTAAGAATAAGAGAAAAACAGCGCAAGTTCACGGTTATTTGTTCGCTCTACTGAAAAGTCCACTCACTACGTGGTCAAATTCTTCTTCTGAAGTCCAGTCCATACGAGCCCAGTCCATACGCCTACCCTGTTAGAAGACGAATAATCTTTCTCTATTGGATAAGCTGTAGTAGAACCGGTAGCATTGATGTAATGTTGTTGCCTTAATTTGCTATGAAAGCGGTGCTGATATCCATGACCATAAAAGTGGGATAAAAGCTGTGAGCTGTCTGGGGAAGTTAACCTTGCATTACTGAGGAACTGTTTCACCAGGTATCCAGTCTAGCTTACCAAATTCCAAACCAGACTAGCATTAATTATAATCTTTTAATCGTCATACGACAACCGGTGATATATATATATATATATATATATATATATATATATATATATATATATATATATATATTTATATATAAAGAGAATTTAAATAAAAAGAAATAAATCGGTTTATATTTGGAAATTTATTTTAACATTGATCATTGAAATTTGAGCATATTAAACTTGATTCATAACTAAACTGGCGCCATATGTAGGATTGTGAAAATGTGAGTTTGTAATCTTCCGGAACACATCAAATAGGGAGACAAGATTGGGAGACTAATTACAAAACTGCATTCATAAAATAACACACGAAGAACGTTGAAACATATGCAAATGGAAATTAACCACAACCAACCGATTCAATTTTCACCCAAAGAAGTAACGTTCGTAACGCAATCCTGTCCGTCATGTAATTACCACACACAGGTATACTAAATTCATACTAACATACTGTGAAATCTTCCCGAAAAGAATAGCTGAGAGCTACTTTGATGCTTATACCACATGCTTCACGTGATCAACTTGTTTTATACAAAGTGTGTAACTCCACGATAATTTTGGTAATTAAAATAAATTAGGTCGAAAAGCAATTTACAAAAGAAAAACCTCGAAGTGGTTACTATCGTCTTACTATTAAACTGACGGGTGAAAAAATTGTATAAGCACGTGGTACTGGTCTCACAAAGTACACCCCACGTGGGTTGAACATAAAGAAACGTTGCTATATAGAAAAATATTGTCAAGACGAGACGTTACAATCTCACGCATATTCGCATTTAAGATTGATGATCTTAGTTAGCGTTACTCATCAACACGTGGTTCCACTTTACTCACAAAGTAGTGACAAAGCAACTACCGGGAGATATTCTGAACTGTACACTCGAATCACACTACGTTGCAATTTAAGATAACATTATATATTTTAGAGCTAAACCTGAAACAAAGGTGATAAAATTTTCAATTAGTCTGAACTTAAGAAATCCATTGTCCTACGGACTTAGCAGACACGCGCTTAGCCGGAAATCTTACCACTTCAGACGCTCGCCACGGACAGACTGACCTGGGTTTCTACCAAGGGTGATTCCGTATACAAAACGGAAGTGACCAGAGGGGCAGCTTCCTATACCAACATGACAAGGGACGGACAGGACAAAACTAAGGATAGAAACCTCTTTGCTTTTAGAAAGCGTAGCCACCTGTTTCGACGTTGGTCCTACTGTTCTCTAGCGGACAGGCTTGTCTACTACCATCCAGCATGCAACTAGAAATATATTTGCTCATTCATTCTTTCACACAGAAGGGAAGGGGGATGACATTATCTTATCACATACTGTATATAAAAGAAAACGGATGTAGGTTCCGTATGAGACTGTGTGACATGAATTACATTTAGGAACTAGATATAAACTGTGCTTTAAAGTGTGGTAGTGTGACAGATCGTTCTTGTTTACGTGTAAAAGTCTCCTCGCAGATAGTCAGAAACGCCACAGTAAATTTAGAAGAGGAATTTATGCCGTAAATGACAACAGATTTAAGAAATTGACATGAAAGGAATCCAACAGAGACCTTTCATTGCACGTGTCTAAACCGTGCAACATGTTTTTCTTAGTATCAGGTAAACTGTGCTTTTAAATTATAGATAATCTGTGACTGAAGACTTCAGTGTATTGTCGCTTACTGCATACAAGACGCCGCGAAGTCAGTGCTAGGCTTAAGTTGTAATTTCGATTTCCACATGCAATCGCCATCGTTCCCAATAGTCAGCTTATGGTATTTAAAAGAACCTAATACCAAAAAGGATAACAAAACGTACTGTATGTGACGTACTGCTCACTCTAATGTTATCCAAACTAAGTCGAGACTTCCGCGTTTGACGGACACCCTTCTTTACAGATGTCTGACGTCGTAGGATGGACAGACTGGTGAAACAGGACAGGCGGCGAACTATGGTGGAACTAACATCAGACTTTAATACTGGTCAGACTACAATTGAGTCTGAGTACACAGTGCGCCGAACACTTCTAACCACAGACCTCCGCATGCATGTGCCAATGTTAACATCACGACATCGGCAACTATGACTAAAATGGGCACGTAACCATAGGCACTGTACGTTAAGCAGTGGCAGAGCGTTGCAAGGTTTGATGAATCCTGATACCGTGTTCATCATACCTAAGGGAGGGCGCGAATCCTTCCTTTTGCAGGGGACACCTCCTTGACACCTGTACTACGGTACGGAGACAAGCAGGCGAGAAACACAATGGCAGTTCCAGTTGATGTGCTGGCTCCCCGTATCGCTAGCTCTGAACCAGAGAGAACCTGCGATGTGACTGAACATGGGCGTCAGGTAGCACCGCACCCTTCCAGCATTTTACGGAAATAACGTGACTTCTGTGTGCAGATATGGTGCCAGTTACCTCCAGCGACCTACCAAGGCATCACTGCATTCGTGCCACCCGTGTGGCCGCTGGTGGATTATACCGCCTATTAGCTGGGCAGTCATAGTGTTTCGGCTGGTCAGTGTACGCGCCGCAGCGGTCGCTAGCTGACCGCTGATCGGACGGAAATCCAAGGTAGTCTCTCGGATTGCACATGCGATTCGTGCATGCAGTATGTCTGCCTGACTGCATAGTAGAAATATATGGCAATATGCCTGCCTAGAAGCCATACTGACTCGCATCACTTTGCCCTCGTTGGGTACCAACATTAAGTTAGAATTTCCTGTTAATCAGGGATCACGTATATCTCTGAGCAGTGAGCAGAGGCCAGTTTTGCAACAACTGTCGGAACATTACCCTACTGCCAGTACAGAGTAAGGTACTTTCGAGTATAATTTCAATCCGCATTAAGGATTCTGTGGAAGTACAACTGAAGAGAGAGCAGGAGGGTTTTAGAAAACGTCGAAGCTGTGTGGACCTTATCAACACTCTCAGAATTATTTTGGAACAAAGTGCGGAGTGGCAACACACCGTCGAACTTACCTTCATTGACTCTGAAAAGGCTTTCGACTCTGTCAGTCGAAGAGTCATATGGGATACTCTGGCAAAATATGGCATTTCAACGAAGATCTTTAACATCATGAAGGAAATATATGAAGACTTTGAATGCCAAGTACTGCATAATGGAGAACCAACAGAAACTTTCGAAGATAATTCGGGAGTACGACAAGGGTGTATTCTTTCGCCAAAACTATTTCTTTTGGTGTTGGACCATGTGATGAAGAGAGTGATGGGGGGCCGGAGGAGAGGCGTACAATGGGAGATGAGGGACAGGATCGAAGATCTAGATTTAGCAGACGACATCTGCTTAATGGCACAACGATATCGAGACATCAAAGAGAAACTGGCCAAGTTACAAAGAGAGGCGGAAGTTGCATGCCTCAAGATAAATGTTCTCAAAACCAAAGAAATGCGGATAAATTCGACCATCACGAATAGGTTGGCCATTAATGCAGAGGACGTAGAACAGGTCCAATCCTTCCTCTATCTCGGAAGTATGGTTCAGACTACAGGAGGCGCTGAGGAGGACGTCCATAATCGCATCCGCAAAGCCAATGGTGCATTTGTACAACTGTACCCTGTCTGGAGAAATGGGAACATGTCGAAGAAGGCCAAACTCCGGCGTTTCAGTAGCAATGTGAAGGCTGTTATGTTGTACGGTTGCGAAACTTGGAAGCTGAGTAAGCATATCAAAAACCAGCTCCAAGTTTTTATCAACCACTGTCTCCGGCATATTTTAAATGTGAGATGGCCAGATATAATGACAAATGAAGATCTTCGGAGGGAGACAAATCAGCAACCAATCAATATACAAACCAAGGAAAGAAAATGGAACTGGATTGGGTATACATAGAGAAAACCACATGGAGTTGTTGAAAGGGCGTCATTGCATTGGAACCCTCAAAGAGTTAGAAAACGTGGTCGTCTCAAACAGACGTGGTAAAGGACGATCGAGAGAGAAGCTGCAAAGGATGGGAAAACCTGGAGTGTAGTGAAGAGACATGCTACATATCGTACCAGGTGGAGCAATTTCGTCACGGCCCTATGTTCCAGAGGGAACGTCAGGAACTCAGTCAGTCAGTCAGGGACCACGTATCACTCTGGGAAGTGAGCAGAAGACAGTGTTGTCGTTTGTGTTAAGAATTACTACAAAATACGTGCTCCTATGTTGCCGAGATTGCATTTACAAGCTTGTGCAGTAGAAGTAGAACTCATATGAAGTTCATGGTAACGTTCTCGATGCATTGTGTTTCTTCTAATGCTTTAGCGTTATTTATGAAACAATTACAGGCATGTTGAGGTATGTAATAAAACCGAATGAAAAATTTTATCTAAATTTTCAGGAAAATGTGTTATACAGCTGTTCGGCCGTAACAGTAAGCGCCGGTACGACGACGAAGAACGGAACACCAGAGAGGGCTGTGAGACTACGTCAGCAAATAGTACGCACAGTAGGGCACCACGACTGGAGCGGCATCTACACGAAGAGAATTTACACTCCTGGAAATGGAAAAAAGAACACATTGACACCTGTGTGTCAGACCCACCATACTTGCTCCGGACACTGCGAGAGGGCTGTACAAGCAATGATCACACGCACGGCACAGCGGACACACCAGGAACCGCGGTGTTGGCCGTCGAATGGCGCTAGCTGCGCAGCATTTGTGCACCGCCGCCGTCAGTGTCAGCCAGTTTGCCGTGGCAGACGGAGCTCCATCGCAGTCTTTAACACTGGTAGCATGCCGCGACAGCGTGGACGTGAACCGTATGTGCAGTTGACGGACTTGGAGCGAGGGCGTATAGTGGGCATGCGGGAGGCCGGGTGGACGTACCGCCGAATTGCTCAATGCGTGGGGCGTGAGGTCTCCACAGTACATCGATGTTGTCGCCAGTGGTCGGCGGAAGGTGCACGTGCCCGTCGACCTGGGACCGGACCGCAGCGACGCACGGATGCACGCCAAGACCGTAGGATCCTACGCAGTGCCGTAAGGGGCCGCACCGTCACTTCCCAGCAAATTAGGGACACTGTTGCTCCTGGGGTATCGCCGAGGACCATTCGCAACCGTCTCCATGAAGCTGGGCTACGGTCTCGCACACCGTTAGGCCGTCTTCCGCTCACGCCCCAACATCGTGCAGCCCGCCTCCAGTGGTGTCGTGACAGGCGTGAATGGAGGCACGAATGGAGACGTGTCGTCTTCAGCGATGAGAGTCGCTTCTGCCTTGGTGCCAATGATGGTCGTATGCGTGTTTGGCGCCGTGCAGGTGAGCGCCACAATCAGGACTGCATACGACCGAGGCACACAGGGCCAACACCCGGCATCATGGTGTGGGGAGCGATCTCCTACACTGGCCGTACACCTCAGGTGATCGTCGAGGGGACACTGAATAGTGCACGGTACATCCAAACCGTCATCGAACCCATCGTTCTACCATTCCTAGTCCGGCAAGGGAACTTGCTGTTCCAACAGGACAATGCACGTCCGCATGTATCCCGTGCCACCCAACGTGCTCTAGAAGGTGTAAGTCAACTACCCTGGCCAGCAAGATCTCCGGATCTGTCCCCCATTGAGCATGTTTGGGGCTGGATAAAGCGTCGTCTCACGCGAACTGCACGTCCAGCACGAACGCTGGTCCAACTGAGGCGCCAGGTGGAAATGGCATGGCAAGCCGTTCCACAGGACTACATCCAGCATCTCTACGATCGTCTCCATGGGAGAATAGCAGCCTGCATTGCTGCGAAAGGTGGATATACACTGTACTAGTGCCGACATTGTGCATGCTCTGTTGCCTGTGTCTATGTGCCTGTGGTTCTGTCAGTGTGATCATGTGTTGTATCTGACCCCAGGAATGTGTCAATAAAGTTTCCCCTTCCTGGGACAATGAATTCACGGTGTTCTTATTTCAATTTCCAGGAGTGTATGAGCCGTGCCGCCTAGCCGCGCTCGCAGTGGAGGGCGAGCCGTCACAATAACGCAACAGCAGTGACTTACGAACTATCTTGTTTTGCTTGGATTTAAATTACATACACCGAAGGACATTGATTATTTCTTGTGGCCGAGCGGTTCTAGGCTCTTCAGTGAGGAACTGCGCGACTGCTACGGTCACAGGTTCGAATCCTGCTTCGGGCATGGGTGTGTGTCATGTCCTTAGGTTAGTTAGGTTTAAGTAGTTCTAAGTTCTAGTGCACGGATGACCTCAGAATTTAAGTCCTATAGTGCTCAGAGCGCGTTTTTTATTTGCGTGTCGCCATTTGCTTGCGACTCACCTTTGGGAATAAGCAAAGTTACTTACTGTAATACTCCTGTAATAGAGTTATTTAATATAATTTGCTTCAATTGTTGTCTAGCGATCCGAGAAAACAGCTTCCTACTGGAGTGGGCAGGATACTACAACAGTTATACTCGAGTCCCTTGTCAATTCATGTCATCTAACCCACCGTCACACATTTTGTGAACAGAATTACGGCAATCGTCAGCGGTGCTACTGAAAACATTTCTGTAGATTCAGCGACATTGCAAAACATATTGTGTAAACGCTTGCAGTTAAGGTATAAGCAAGGAAAATAAAAAAAATGTTTTTAGAATGGATAAACGGACTTGTTTTGGCGCACTGGGAAGATGTACAGAAACCACTTGGCGTCAGTGACAAATGTAATACATAGTCTAAACTAGCCCGCAGTTCTGAAAAAAGCGTTTTAAAACAAGTTTAATAAATTGAAATACCTGTTTTTCTACATCTTTTTTTCAAATATTCGTATAGCTACGAAGATCAGCTGCAGCTCTTACTAAGCACAGCAATTCATTTTCTATAGCAGTACTTCGCGATACAGCTCCCTTCCTGCTACTAGATGTAACTGCTCGATAACTCGCTGGTGTGTGACGGGGTCGAAACGAAAGATCAATCGTAGCGATATCGTTTACGACCAATCGCTGCTATTCGTCGCTCGTGCGTGGGGCGCTTTATTGGAATTGCGTTCCTGGATACCTTGGATATATGCCACAATTGTGAGAACATGCCGAAGGTTTCAACTTCCAGCTGCACGGAACACGAACACACTGTCACCTGAATATAAGAACATTTCACAGCAGTGAGCTGCCTTAGCGATGGATCGGTGGTAGGGGATGTGCGTATCAACCACAGCGTCACTGGCCGGTAAGGTGGCCTGATCTCGCAATAATTACATGACTCTTTGTGGGGTGCTGTGCAAGACTTCATACGCCTCCCTATCCAATATTTTGGGTAACATGTGATGGTGAACAGCAACAGTTAAATAAAAGCCACGCTTATGGTGAACGGTACTTTTAACTTTTGTGGGGTGTAAATGGAAACTATGATTTTAAATGTAATTGGAAGGAGTACCACTAGATTGAACATGTATCCACGAAAAGTATATAGTTCTGTGAAATCGGATAATTCCTTTATAAATTAGAAGTTTCTAGTTCTATGTAAAAGCATACACCAACACGAAATTCCTCTCTTCAGTTATGTGGAAGACGTAATCTTATGAAATCGGATGAATCTTTTTGAAACACCCTGCATTTCAGCAGGAAATTCTGTTTAGGGAGAGGCATAATGGGTGTAATGAGACACAGCAACATTTGGACATCTAGTGAAACATTTATTACAGCCACAGTTCCGATCCGAAGTCTGTGATTACACATTCAGACGGCAAAAGCAATTTGTGTCCAGACAAAAATAAACGTCTCTAAATCATCGACGAAGAATCAAGGCAACAATTTCTTGAGCCTAAAGGGAACACTTATCATCGACTATCGTTATTAGAGCCCATTATTCGCGATTTAACTATTGCAACGTGTTATACATGGTGTGAGGACGTAGAAGTTCCATTGTAAATAGGCTCAATCCTTTGCATGCGTTTTATAACAGCCGACAGCCTTAGCCATTAGAAGCATTAGCATTAATTGATGCAGATGCAAATAACTTTGGGTCTTCCTCGGAAGGAATGTTCAGTTATGCTATGGATTTGATAATCTTTGGTGGCCAGCACTGTTTCAGAGGCTAAGACATCTGGAGGTACCGCAATCACTGTACAACAGTTTTCTAGACTACTGTAAAGACCGAGTAGTAGAAATGGCAGATGGATAGCCGGAAAGTAATTAAAAGAATTACCAAAGGCTATTCTCAAGGGTCGATCTGCGGCCCCATCTTCTTGGACATAACAATCGAACCGCTCTTACAGCTTCTGGATGGGGATGACAGGTCAGACGGAATTGTCGCCTACGCAGGTGATCTATTAGTTGTAGTCACTGCAAACAACAGAGCCCAGTTAGAAGAGAAAGCCAGTGGATTACTACAAACAATTACTCAGTGGTGTCACAACAACAAACTCAGGATGGCCGAAAGCAAAACAACATACACTTTACTGAAAGGATCACTCCAAAGGAATCCTTCGGTTAAAATTGGGGGCTCAAACATCAAACGAGCAAGCATTACGCGCTATCTTGGGGTACACACAGATGAAAAATTGAATTTCCACGAACACATAAGAAAGCAGAAAAAATACTCCACAACTGCTGAGGCTAAATTCAAAACAGTACAGACTACGGCCGGCCGCGGTGGTCTAGCGGTTCTAGACGCTCAGTCAGGAACCGCGCGACTGCTACGGTCGCAGGTTCGAATCCTGCCTCGGGCATGGATGTGTGTGATGTCCTTAGGTTACTTAGGTTTAAGTAGTTCAAAGTTCTAGGGGACTGATGACCACAGATGTTAAGTCCCATAGTGCTCAGAGCCATTTTTTTGAAGTACAGACTACCTCTACCAGTCATACGTACATACCACTGTGCGCTCTTCGAATCAGTGCTCAGCTTTGCAGCTAGCACGTGGGCACATAGACGGAACGTGGTTACCAACAAAGCATCCGTCAGACGAGGCCAGAGAAGTGTCCTACTTAGGCTATCTGGAGCCTTCCGTACCACCTCTGCGGATGCACTGTGTGTGGTGCTTGGAATATGCCCCATAGATATCACGATCAAATACAGAGCTGCAAGGTACTGGTTAAAGGTGGAGAGACTAGATAAGGTACACACACTAACCGGTGTGCCCATAGGGACGATACGTCACCTTAAAAGTTGGCGCTTGGATACATGGCAAGCTGAGTGGGATGTAAGTGATAAGGGACGTAGACTGCACGACTTCCTCCGGGACATAAGGGAGCGGTTGAGAATGAGACATATCGATCCCAGCCGCGGTATGGTACATTTCGTAACAGGGCACGGACCTTATCCCACGCACTTAAACCTCGTGAGTCTGAGGCAGACACCTACATGCACATGCGGGGAAGAAGTTCCCCAGAAAACACTGTCTTTTTCTGCGGGCAATACGCGAACAATAGACATACACTACACTTAGATTACACAGATACAGACATAGATCTATACACAGCAATAAGAGACGAAGAACAATGGGCACAATTAAACGCACTGACAAACAGTATTTCAAAAACAACACATGAAGAGTACATGCGGACACGACATCACAGACATGCCTACGTGCAGCGTAACCGAAATCTGCAGAGGATGGACAACGATAACCACAGTGACAGCGGAAATAGTGACAATGAGGAGGAACAGGAGGAGGAAGCTGAGATGCGACAGTAAATAAGCATAGGGTGCTTGCGATCTAGCCAAGAAAACACCAAATGCTGTACATGGATGGGCAACTAAAGTAGTTAATACATGGGATTAGTAACAAATAAGATAAGCAACAATATTTCTCTACTAATAACCATTTGTGTGTGTGTGTGTGTCTGTGTGTGTGAGTGTGTGTGTGTGACTGGCGGTCAACGGCTCGAAGAAACCATTCCGAGGTATTCACCGTCAGTCACACTCGGTAATGGTACTAACAAATCTCTCATCTATCTTATCTTCTTTTTATATTCTTCTTAAAAAACAACAAAATTTTATTTATATTTCAAACTAAATTATTGTTATTTTGAAAAGTATCATTCTTTGTAAATGTTGTAGATAAAACAAAAGGAAAGAAAACTGAAAAAACACTAAAAACGAAAATTGTAAGATGTACGACCTGTTTTAAACATCAGGTAGCAGGTCTATAATTTGGCAATAAATAAATATGCTGTTTCAGAGTGAAGCATAACTCGATGACACATATGAAGGCGTTGCTGAGTGATTCAGAGACCGCTGTACATCACGGCGCTTAGTTGTCGGTTCGGAGCGCAAAGCCACACATGTTTCGTATCGGTCACAGTTTTCACCATGAGTCAGAAGTTGGTTAAACAAGCGGACTCCATCGTGTACAGACAGGTAGCATCATCCGTCATCTATTCTGCGAGACTCCTCCAATTAGTGGCGTTCGACGGTGAGGGTATTAGGGACTCGCTTCAACTGCAACAGGTTGGAGTATAGTGCTTCAGTACCAGTCTGAACAAGTTTCGTTTCTATAAACGCTGTATTCAGTGAATCAAGAGACAGTACGCATCATGTAGGGCATTTGATAGTTCTAACACCACGTAAAAAGATAGCACATCATGTAGGAAACAAAAATTAATTCATAGTGTGAAATATAGTTTCTGTGATTAAATTTTTTTTTAAATGTCGCTGTAATTACATATAAGGGATTGAACAACATAACATTTATTTAATTAACAAAAAATTAATTATTATCTAAGGATGCATGAAGAGAAGAACAGATTTACTGAAACGGTATAACCAGCATTTAACCATTGTCAGAGAAAGAACAACAGGTTTCATCTGTATTTTTACTGAATTTGTTTATCTCACAATTTTGAAGTGTATCAAGAGATACATTTCATTGTTAAGACACCTTGTTCAGAGTACAGCTTAGCATAATGTGCATAAAGGGTAGGCTCTGTATAACGTTGGGTCTCTAGACACTACCCACCAACGGTCGTAAGGATAAAATCCTCCCACGATGCCATCGTTTCGCTGGCACATGGTACAAGATTGGACGCTCCTGAGTAGCGTGTGCGCGGCGTCACCATAGCTCCTTCAAGGAGACAGCGAGAGAGGAATGTGAAGTGGGCCTTGCCACGATTCGCCTTCGCCTGTTGAATACGGGATCATATATTCACGGAGAATGATAAAAGAGAATACCTGAGTCCGTCGTCGCTACACCGCGATCTCCCTCCCGTAATCACTCAACACCATGAGGAGGGTAGGTTTTGCTCTGAGCACCCACCATGACAGGGCAGACTGATATTCATCACGGCGTCGACGAGAAGCTGTCCATTATGGTCTCAATGAAGTGCCGCCAGTAGGGTGAAATAAGGTGGATAGGTCTTCAGTAGCCAGGGCCCACGACTGCGCCACACTCTGTAGCGGCCGAGACTGATGGCACAGATATATGCGTCATGTTCAGAGAAAGCAATGGGCCACACTACAGCAGCCTGAACCCCACGGACGATATCGGGGGAGATGTTAACATTATAGAGGAGGCTGTAGGAATAGCTTGTGAAATGTGGAAATCCCGGACGATCACCACGAACATGCTCTGAAGAACCCACAAAGCTGAGGTGCTGAAGAACCCTCGCTAGCGCCGCACGCGGAGAGTGACGTGGTAGTTAGTCATTGGGTGCCTGGGTGCAGTTTAAATCGCCTCCCACAATCAGTGAATCCTGCGACCCAGGAAAAAAAGGCATGGCTGTCTCTTAGAAGAAGGTGGAGGGTTCATGGCGGCGTCTCGAACCAGGTGGCGCCGGCCGTTGTGGCCGAGAGGTTTCAGTCTGGAACCGCGTGACCGCTACGGCCGCAAGTTCGAATCCTGGCTTGGGTATGGATGTGTGTGATGTCCTTAGGTTCGTTAGGTTTAGGTAGTTCTAAGTTCTAGGAGACTGATGACCTCACATGTTAAGACCCATAGTGCTCAGAGCCATTTGAGCCATTTGATTTGAACCAGGTGGCTCTTAGTCGATAAAGATCCTGATGCCTCTAATCGTGAGAGATACCTCTGGCATCAGGAAGACAGGCAACTGTATCAACGAGGATACCGCTCCCCCAGTACCAGAAGGGGAAGCATGGGATACTGTCCTCGTGGTAGGGCACATCTCTGTGACAGGAAGGGAGCCGAACCAACCAAGGGTGAGGGCTCGTCCATCGCTCTGTACAACTTCGGCACGTCCATCCTCAGCATCGACGTCGTCCGCCCAGGAGACAGACGTCTCACCAGGATGGTTCACTGGAACACTATCACAGGTGCGCCCACAGGTAGCGTCAGATACAAAAAGGGAGGCAAACGTGTCAGCTGCAGACAGGGATGGTCGGCGCCTAGAGGTTGATGTTGACTGGAGCTGGAGGCAGGGAAAGACGCCTCGTCGTCAGGTTGCCAGGGCAGAACACAGCGCATCATGAGTTGCAGGTTAGTCATCCTGTGCACATCCGATGGAGGCAATCATGAGAAGGGATACTGCGTTGTCTCTTCCGTTCCCTCGATGACCATTGCCTCTTAATATGATGTTTCGTGTCGGGTGACAGGCGACTTTCGTCCGACACGTTGCTTGACGGCAGAAGAGTGGAGATCGTTACAGCTCCATGATCAACAATCATGGAGCTGGAATGGCCACCGTCCGTTGTTACTGCCTCTGGTGGCAGTGTAGGAGAGACAGGCAAATCGTCAAATGGTTCAATTGGCTCTGAGCACTATGGGACTTAACATCTGTGGTCATCAGTGCCATATAACTTAGAACTACTTAAACCTAACTAACCTAAGGACATCACACACATCCATGCCCGAGGCAGGATTCGAACCTGCGACCGTAGTAGTCTCGCGGTTCCGGACTGTGCGCCTAGAACCGCGAGACCACAGCGGCCGGTGGCAAATCGTCCGCCGAGTTTTCGAGAGGAGTCGACGCCCGTGCCAGCCCCGCCACGAACTAGAAGATAGAGGTGACACTGTGTGCTTCTCAGAGAGAACAAAGTCTCCGATCGGCTTCTGAACCAGTCTGCGTCGGAGATCAGAACGGACATGGCCTTCCTGGCCACGACCTGAAGAAGTGCATGGCTGGCCGTCGTGCATGACAATTCAGCAGCTGGCAGTTACCAAGTAGGAAGGCAAGTTCAGTTTTTCTCTGCCGGACCCCATTGAGGGCACGAATTGTTTCGAACGTCTTCCTCGTTTCAGCAACGTGACTAACGACGTTACCGTGAGGTTTACAGGCGGTCACCACGACGTCCGATGGCACCTCACACGAGAGTACGAAACGTTCGAAGTCCAAAACGAGCGTGATCAAGCACGACAGCTCCTATATGGCCGTCAGAGTATTGGAACTTGATATCGTTAGGAGCATGGCGCAACACGACGTGTTTTGGAGTCGCTAACTGCTGTCGCTATAAAGCTCAGAATGAGTAAAGTCTAGGTAATTAGAACTCCGTTCTAAGATTATTTTTCACGCATCACTACATTTATGACGCGCTGAAATACAGGGTGTCCCAGCTATCTTGTCCACCCAAAATATCTCTGGAACAATAACAGCTATTGGAAAACGAATTTCACCGGGATCAATGTAGGGCTGGGGCCCATGAATGTACATATTTGTCAACATTCTAAAACGAAAGCATATGTGTTTTTTAACAAAAACTTATGTTTTTTTTTAAATGGGCCTCCTATATTTTTTCCAGCAATCCATAGCATGACAAAGCAAATACACAATGGCGTTGATTGCATCGCAATATTCCCATTACATCCCGAGATATTGAGACGCGAAGTTGACGCTTGAAACACCCGACATGCGCTGCTAGCGCACGTCCTGAGGCTCAGGCGTGAAACCCATGCTGCCCGTAACCGCGATGTGATTGACACGTGTAATCACACCTCCATACTTATCAAGAGGGACACTTACTTGTCAATCACATCGCGATTACGGGCAGCATGTGATACACGCCTGAGCCTCAGGGCGTACGCTAGTAGAACATGCCGGGTGTTTCAAGCGTCAACTTCGCGTCTCAATATATCGGGGTGTAATGGGAATACTGCGATGCAATGAACGCATGGGTGCAAGGTCATACTGATATGTGGGTTCTTTTTAAATTTTAATCGATTCTGTAGCTAATAAATGACGTCACATACATTCTCAACCTGTTAAATTTCATTCTGTTAACTCCCCCTCCATCTTGTGGATGCTCCACATTTTATTTTCATCCAGTGTATTTGCATATACAAGCAAATGGTACATTTCTTACGAGTTGTAATGTGGAGATGGAAAGATGTAGCAAAAGATGGATGACACTATGAAACCAGTTGAAAAACTATCAACTTTTAAGAAACTTCTGCTTTGGGCATGACGATAGGGCGTTACATGGATCCGCTGAGGTGAAATACCCACATAGCAGGTGATGGCGGCTGTCGGGACGGGTGTAGCGTCCGAGGGCGCGGCTGCCTCGTTGCAGGTAATGGCCGCAGTGGGGCAGTCACGGCGCGGCCTTAGCGAGGCCTGCGAGGGCTGTCGGTGGCCTCTTCAGCGCGCAACTTGCCGACCTGCGCGTGTAGCTCGCTCCCCTGGGACCCTGCCCAGGGGCTTCCGGCACGTCTCCATTATTAGAGGCTACGACCTTCTCACCAACAGGGGGGCTCCCGAAACGACGAAGTGTTTTGTGCTCTTCAGCCCCATTACATCCGCTCCCAAAGGCTGTTCATATATCTCCCAGGACTGGACTGCAGTTCACACGAAATGCCACTCACAAATTTTCATCTTTTCTTGTTCTTACAAGTTTTAGGCTGAAGCCATGCTCCTAGTCTCCATCCAAGGGTTCTCAAGGGTTTAATTTTCTTCAGAATTCCGATAGCTTCAATGAATGAAGCAAGTAGCCTATTTTTTTTAGTGGAACTCTCTTGCATCCCTTCGTACACGTCAATGAGAGAAATGTACCTTCTAGAGATAAACTAGCCACTTTGTGCAAAAATAGCAGTGAAATGCTATAAAATTGCAAATGACTGGTGCACTTTTATCTTTCCTCTTTTTTTGATTGTTTTAAAAACCATACGCATTTACTCGGCGCACCACAGCTACTCCTACATCTACATTTGAATATTAGAAACATATGTAGCTGTCTCGCCTCAACGGCTTCTATACTGTGGCTTTATTTCATAATCTATAGCTCCGAAACCACAATATATACATGGTGTTTCAAAAAGTGTCACAATTTCTAAAAGAGAAGCAAGAAGTTGCTGCAAAATTTCTGGGAATATATTCCTGTACGTACACAGAAGTGGTCCATTTTACTGTGACGAGTACTGTATGATATTCGGTGATGTAGTCCGCCTTGTACTAAATTCCCTCACTATGCACTTGTGGACAGACGCAAAATTTTGGAGAAATCGTGGAGGTGAGGCATCAGGATGTTTTCAGTATCAGGATATGGACAGGAACTGTCGATGACAAGTTCATAGAGCTGCACATTTTACCAAAGAGACATTCTGGGTGTAAACACCTCTGATGTCTATAACACGTAGTTGTATACGTGTCGTTGCTTAATGTTGTCATCGCAGTGTAATTCTCACTATTACAAATGATACGAACGATCCTGCCATTCACAACCTACATCCACGGATTACTAGAAAACGAGGTAATGTGTTGTGGTTTAGGAAATAAAATCTGTTATTCCTGTCGGGATGCTGCTAGAAGGAATAACGAATGCCGTAAATTATTTATTCTCAAAAACAACATGTAGACCCTTAAAAATTGTGTAAACATAAAGCACGCAATGTCAGATTCTGTCCTAAATGTAATTTCGAGATTAGCAGAACATGCGCTTGACTTTCTTTAGATCACTCCCACAACCCCTTCATTTTATTATCTGGACACAAAGTCTACTGATATTGATTAGTAGTGAGAAACAAAAGATCTACCCGCGACTGGCAGTTTCTGAAAATCCCAGTGGGCAAGCAAATGGAACTAAACACATTTGCAGAGAGTGTTTTCCTACCTGCCGAGCCATGTGTGCATATCACCTACTTAAGCACGGACGGCGGATACAGTGCACCGATTATCTGTTCGTTGGGGCGCTGGTCGCTGAGCAGGTGATGTACCTGAGGTAGCTGTAAATCTCTGTGTACATAGTGGACGTAATATGCCGTCTGCAACCTCCTGGGGCTGAAATACGTAACACAGAAACCCTAGTCAAGATTTCTGTTTACTCACTAGACAGGAACAGAAATTCGACTTTAGTATTCTTCCGTAAAGAAGCACTTCTCCTTACATCAGACTCTACAGAGGTAGGGAATCGTCACTCGAATAAACAGAATACCATTTCTATTCACAGAGAAACGACTTCACACGCTCCTTGTGGCAAAATCAACACTTCGCCTCTAAATCTAACCACTAGATTCTCCGCTATGGCTCTCGCCAGCAAAGTTTCTAAGTCAATCCGTTAAGGAAGTGTCTTCGATCGATCCTCACAAAAGAGTGTATCTCCATGCCATACACCAGCTCCTTCGTAGACAAACGGCATCTATGTTCGCACTCAGGTGATGAATTCCAACAGCTGTTTGTTACAGAAACATTGATTCCCACCGTAAGGGGTAATGGTGTGTCACATAATCGACTGAACTCATATTCTTTCCTGAAGATTAGCACTCCACCAATCAAATATGCTTTCCAGCTTGTTAGTAGAAAGCGTCCTCTGGCGCTTCCCACGAGAAGATCCCTCGGAGGTCAACTGGCTACTATTTTTTGTTCCCTCACACATTCCTGTACGATAAAGAAGAATGCCTTTCGCCTTGTTCCGTCACCGCCACTGACACTATTCTGCCAGGCATACTATCCAGAAATATTGTTTCAGTCCACCAGAGAGGAACCTTCCGCTCACCCTGACCGCACTGTCCCCTTCAGTATTGTAAACCACCGCCTCCTCGCAGTACTCTGTCTCAGGGCAGTAAATATCCACTCCTGCAGAACACAACAACTTTCGTCCCAGCCCCTCTTTAGCTTCTCAGGGACACCTGTGTGTCAGGGCTCAGCTGTAACTGACTCCCAGACATGCAGTACTACAGAACTGTTAGTAACGTGGTGCTAGCCATTACCAGCCAACGAAACGTTTCGTTATCAAATTGTGCATTGTAAAAGGTAATCTAATAGTAACACAAATTGAAAAGAATTTACAGAATATTACACGTACGGTAGCAACATCTTGGCGCCTTGTGTATCACCAGTATCTGCGCAATGAATTCTTGGCGCTATTGGAGAACATTGTCCTTGCAGGAAGGCAACGACTGTGACCAACCGCATTTTATACAAATTGTGTGAATGTACTCATCAGAACGTCTCGCGGCGATGGAATAGTTGAAGAGGTCCGCTAGCATGGCTCCTCATTCACTGGACCAGAATCCGTTGGATTTCTGGCTATAATGTCACTGTATTGCCCTAACCCATCGACCATCTGCAGACGTCACAGGAGCATGTTATGAATCTGCATGGAATCCGCTGTATTTGAGCAGAGTGCATGATTTGTCACGAAAATTGGACTGAAGGCTGTGTCACGATGCATGGTGATCACATGCAGAAATCCCTGTAGTGCTCACTTCCATGTAACAGAGAGACAGAACAGATTGTCCCTATATTCAGCAGGTATTGATCTTTAGATGCACCATTAGAGGATCTTTTCTTGTAGTTTTGACCTACTACCATTTACAGAAATAGGTGATAATTCCTGTAACCACCATATATAGATGATAATTTATGCATATGTGTATGCGTGTATGAAAAAGAATGGTTTCCCAGCCCATAACCGAAATCTTGTATTTCAGTTTCTTATAAAGAATTCTGAAGGGTTGTTGCATTTCTAAAGGTATCCTAAATTTTCTTCAGCGGACCATAGAGTGATCTTTGAGCCTATTATCAGTTGGTCTGGCGAGTGCGAATGCAGTGTATCCGATTACATTGATATCGGTCGCTTTAGATATATGTACGTGCCACCACACCCGTAAGTGTCTCATGCAGACAGTATTTTTGTCCAGATACGAAGCAGTATGCGTATCAGGTATGGCTGAAATTGGTCTACGTCTTTAGAAGTTTTGTAAAAATATGCACATACATGTTAGCTTGAATCTACCCCTCAATGCAGAACTACGCATCACATATTATGCTTTACTTCCATCAGAATTTGTCTTCACGTATGAACAACAAATCAAACTAGAATCCTTTTAGATGAAATGTGAGATTATTTTACAAAAATAAGTAGAGGAAAAGGGTTTCCTACAATGTCAGCTGCCTATATGTGCTCGCTCAAAGTTTTACATTACCCATAATTACCAAATTATTGGATGGTGAAGATTTCGTGTCTTTAAAATTTGAATCATCATCTTTTAAGACTCCATTCTAACAGACAAGGGTACCATGGATTCGTATATTCATCTAATTGATAAGCAACCGTTGTACAAAACATTGTAAGCCCATGGAAGCATGCCTACAAAAGGTATTACAAATATATTGAATACTTTCAACACAGTAACCTCAAGTTGTTTCCCTCTCTAGACAGCCGAAATGTTAACCGGTGAGATAAGCAATACCCCTTCCTGGAGAACCTACACCTCTAACAGCACTCAAGATATTCCGCGAAATATTGCTCTGGGTACGAACCAATTTACCGCAAATTAAGCGATAACGTCTTTTCCGCCGTCATAAATTATGCTTCGTCTGCTGTGAAATTAGTAGGGCGAACATCGATTTTATCAATATTTGCTTCTGCTGGAGGGCTACTCGAGAGGAAGTTATGAATTTTGAAGTACTCATACTATGCCTTAGCGAAAAACTTCCCTGAAATCATGCGCACTGCGATGGTTAAACTAAGGATAATGATGGTGAAGAAAAGTAGTATCTTGGTCGAATCGTTAGTACTTCACTGAGTATTGTCTCGGTTTCCATTTCGTTCAGCATGGCAGCCGCATTATATTTGTGGCAAGATTACGTTGTGTCAGCCAGCTGTCTGCCTCAGACAGCCGCCTGGAAAAATATTCTCCCTTCTTAAGCAAATCTTCTTCGTCCCTATCTTCTTTGTGGGAGCAATGTTCGAAGGGCGGTGAAAAATTAACCTAAATATTGTAACTTCGTGTGATGTTCGGTCTGATTCACGCAGTTTCTTCGTAACTGTGTTGGTAAACATATATGAAAAGCATCAGCCGTATCGGATGTTTAGTCTGATGCTAGCTGTCAAAAGCACTGAAAGTGTTTTGGTAGTAGCAACGATTAATTGGTTTCTATAAAAACAGACTAGGGAATTTGTATTAAATTTTGCTGTGAGAACAGCGCGAAGTGCATTGAAGTTTTGTTGTTGTTGTTGTTGCTGTTGTAGTCTTCAGTCCTGAGACTCGTTTGATGCAGCTCTCCATGCTACTCTATCCCGTGCCAGCTTCTTTATCTCCCAGTACCTACTGCAACCTACATCCTTCTGAATCTGTTTAGTGTTTTTATCTCAGTGATTTTTACCCTCCACGCTGCCTTCCAATACTAAATTGGTAATCTCTTGATGCCTCAGGACATGGCCTACCAACGGATCCCTTCCTCTGGTCAAATTGTGCCACAAACTCCTCTTCTCCTCAATTCTGTTCAGTACCTCCTCATTAGTTATGTGATCGACCCATCTAATCTTCAGCAATATTCTGTAGCACCACATTTCGAAAGCTTCTATTCTCTTCTTGTCCGTATTATTTATCAATGTTAAATATTGCTGTAAGCGTTTCGAAGAAGTCTGTGAAGACGTTGAAAATAACGATCGCCTTGGAGCATCGTTAGTAGATGAATCTTGGAAGAAGCGAAAGATATGATTATGAACAATGGCCTAATCACTATCGGCGAAGATCAATATCAGAGGAGACGCCGATATTATTAGCATACCAAATGCGACATAGAATGAATTTTCTGTGATGTTTTGGGTATGAGACGTGTCCGTAAACATTGTGCCAAAATTATTCGAATAGAAACAGCAGCGAACGCAAAAGCAAGTTGCTGAGAACATGACGTCAAACCCAAGGTTCGATGGTTCCAAAGGATGCATTCTGGATCTCCAAGACCAAAAAGATCGGATAAGTGCAATCAGATTAGAAGATAATGCTCAAAATATTCTTAGAATTTAAAGGCATAGTGCGCCAAAAGCTCTTGCCACAAGGCTGAACGATCTGTAAGTAGTACTTTAAGTTAAACGCCGTTTGCACAGGCAATCCGAAAAAGTAACGCCAAGACTAGTGACGAAACAATGAATGATTTTTGCACCACAATAATAAACCCGCTCACGCCGTGTTGCTTGTTAGTGATATCTTCACTAAGAACAATACTTTGATGATGGCGAAACTTACATATTCGCCAGACGTGGCCACATTTTTCTGCCTACCCAAAAAATAAGGAAAAATTATAAGGATCGTCGTTTTACAAGCATAGTTTAAAAATGCATCGGTGAGAGATCTAAAGGCTACCTGAAAGATGGAGTTCCGAAGTGTTGTCGGGATTGGAAAAGGCTGTGACTTGATTGTGTATTGCCTAACAGGGACTATTTTGAAGGGGATGACATTTATGTAGACGAATAAATGAAACTGTTTCCAAAAAAAATTATATTCCCGCTGTTTCTTAAACACACCTCGGGTGGATGTAATACTTACTAAGCCACACTTCAGACAGTGCGCTGCGGCAGTGCCCCTCTGATACAGGTGTATTTTCAATGACAGATATTCCCTGAGGTGACAAAAATCATGGGATACCTCGTCATATCGTGTCTCACCTCCTTTCCAGGAGTAGCGCAACAGCTCGACATGGTATGGGGCCGCGTGGGATTAGCCGAGCGGTCTCAGCGCTACAGGTGTGGACTGTGCGGCTGGTCCCAGCGGAGGTTCGAGTCCTCCCTCGGGCATGGGTGTGTGTGTTTGTCCTTAATATAGGTTAAGTAGTGTGTAAGCTTAGGGACTGATGGCCATAGTTAAGATTGCACACACAGTTGAACTTTGACCTGGCATGGACTCACCAAGTGGCGGGAGGTGCGGAGCCTTGCTGCCTCTATAGCCGACCATAATGGCGAAAATGCTCCAGTTACCAGATTTTGTACAGGAACTAACGTCTCGATTATGTCCCATTAATGTTCAATAGAATTCATGTCTGATAATGTCGGTGAGCCATGATTCGCTCCTTCATTAGAATTCACGTCGGGTAATGTCGGTGAGCCATGATTCGTTCCCATTGTCCAGAATGTTCTTCAAACCAGTCGCGAACAATTGTGGCCCGGTGACAAGGCGCATTGTCATCCATAAAACTTTCACAGTTTTTGAGGAATTTAAAGTCCATGAATGTCTGCAAATGGTTATTTCCTCAACGGTCGGGTGGGATGGACCAGAAGACCCAGTCAATTTCACGTAAACATAGCCCACACCACTATGGAGCCACTGCCAGTCTGCACACTCCCTTGCTGACTATTTTGTGTCCATGGCTTCGTGGAGTCTGTGATACACTCGAACCCTACATCAGCTGTCACTAACAGAATAGAGACTCATCTGAAGAAGTCACGGTTTTCAAGTAGCCTAGGATCCAACCGATATGGGCGATACGGGCTGTAGGCGATGTCGTGCTGTTAGCAAAGGCACTTTGTTCGGTCGTCTGGTGCCATAGCTCATTAACGCCAAATTTCGCCGCACTGTCCACACGAAAACGTTCGTCACACGTCCCACACTGATTTATGCGCTCATTTCATGCAGTGTTGCCTTGATTTTGCCATGGTTTAGTGCATATCTATCTAAACCGATAAATCTAAACCAATGCAGCTGCTCTCGGTCGCAAATTGAAGGCCGTAGGCGACTGCGTTGTCTGTGGTGAGAGGTAATGCCTGAAATGTATTCTCGGCACTCTCTTGACACTGCGGATCTAAGATTATTGAAATCTCTAGCGATTTCCGAAATGGAATGGCCAATGTATCAAGCTCCAGCTACCATTCCAAGTTCAAAGTCAGTTAATTCCGGTCGTGCGGCCGTAATCACGTCGGCAATCTTTTCGCATAAATCACCTGAGCAAATGACAGCCCCATCATTGCACTGCCATTGTACATATTGTGTATGCAATACCACCGCCATCTGTTTATACACACATCGCAACCCCATGGTTTTCGCTACCTCGGTGTAAAGCAATGTTAAATTATATACAGTAGTTTGATAAGCGATGGTTTCACAGCGACATGTAATTAACATGTTGTACATGTTAATTACATAATATATATTGATTGTATTTATTTAGATTGCAATTTCGAGCTCTGCTCCTAATTTTTCACCGAATTGCAGAAATGAAATGGGGACACAGGCGTAAATATAGGCACTACTACAAATTTCAACAAGCCAGGCGATCATTTAGACAAAACCACCCCTTCATTCCGCCTCCTCGACCTCTATGTCACCAACTATGGCCGTCGTATCGCCCTCACCCCCACCTTGGCGTCACCCTTGACCGTCGCCTCTCTTGGACCCCCATCTCCAGACAATCCAAGCCAAGGCACGCTCCCGACTCTGTCTCCTCAAGCTCCTTTCTGGCAGTACATGGGGTCTAGAGCTCTCCACCATCCTCCACAACAATAAGTCCCTCATCCGTCCTATCCTCTGCTACACCCACCCTGCCTGGATCTCCGCCCCTCCTACCTTTTATAAATCCCTTCAAATGCTCAAACGCCATGATCTTCGCCTCACCTATCGCATCTGTCTACCTCCCCCATGTGTATCCTGTACGACCTTATTTAGCACCCCAACCTCCTCCTTTTACTCCAATGGATACGGATCCTCTACACCTCCTGTAAACTAGATCCCCCTCACTCGCATGTCTCTCACATCATCTCCTACCCCCATCCGATGCCGCGCCTGTATTTCCACATCCCACGTGCTCTCCATCTCACCATTCTCCTTACCCTCTCCCAAGGTGGCTTCCGCCAGCTCCCAATACCTCATGATGCCCTCCTCCCCTCCATCTATCCCTGCTATCAACTTTGATCCTGCCCTCCCACTTCCTGTGTTTTTTCCTCAGGGCACCCTCTCTTCCTTCTCTTTCCCCTCCCTCCCTCCTCCCTTCCTCCCTCCTCCACCCCTGGGCGTCCCCTATCCCCCATACCTTCATTCCTCCCCCCATATCCCCTGCCATTGGCATCCCTGCCCTCCCCTCTCCCTCCCCCACCACCTTCGACCCCTTTTGGCAGGTCTTCAGACTCGCACACGTTAAGTGGACATTCGCGCGCCAGAGATCATCGCCATCGGTTTAGTGCATGTGCCGTCGTGTTTGTGATTGCCGGTCCTTCGTTCGCGTGTGTCGTCTAAATCATCTGTGTTTGTGCACAGTGCCGACAGTTTTCTTGTTTTTCGTCGAGTGTGAAAGGCTTCATGTTTTTTTAATTATTGTATCTACTGTTTTTTAATCACCAGTATGTTACTTTTTTGTCTTCATTGGTTTTCTCCTTTATTGTACTGCTTGTGGCTGAAGAGCGGAGTAAAATTTTTCCGCTGCTAGCCCACCTTGTATGAAGTGCAAAATGACAATAAATAAAAACAAATTTCAACAAGCGTAAGCGATGTCAAACGAGCACACTAAACAGATGTACACGAAACTGCGTTAAACTCACTACGATTTTGTCATGGTTTTGTCTATGTCTCTTTAAATCGAGACTGAAGTCTCACATTATGAAGTCTACTTAACTAAGCGTGCTCCTATAAATGTCCTAAAACTATAAACGATCTGCAGCAACTACAAGAGTGTTTTAATGTTGAATAGATATCTGAAAATGGATTTACGAATGTGGAATAAGGCGAGGTTGGTGAGTTTAATCGCTGCCTCAGAGGTAAAGGAGCCACGGAAATAGGATTTTGAGATTGTTGGGATACTTTTAGCGAGCCGCCCTCCCGGTTTGCAGTAGCAAAAGCCAAGCAGCAGCCGGCGGGAGGGAGGGGGCGAGGGAGGTATAATTCAGTGGAATTGCCAGGCGCTCTCCACGGGGGCACATCTGCTAAGTCGGAACAAACTTGTCGGCGAGGCGGCCAAGGCGGCCTCGCCTCGTCTTAGCGCCGAGTTGCTCCAAGTAAGCGCTCTCGTAACTCGCGCTATAAATTCCGAGGGGCGGACGCACAAAAGGAGGTTCCTTCTTCTGGCGTGCCGCCTTGACACGCAAACTGTCTCCAGGCTCGCTGGAGACGCCGCGCCGAGCCGCGCCGGCAACAGACGGCCAGGTTTCCGGCAGGACGCCCCCGCGACGGCAACGCCGGCGGTGCCGTGCTCTCGTACCGAGATTGCGACCAGCTGCCAATCCGACGGCACACAGCGACTGCACCCAGTGCCCAGACAGACAATCCTAAAATTGAGTCAACCAGAGGTAAAATAGTTATGCGGAACTGACTGACAATTCTTGCAGTACAACAGGTGTCTAGTGTTGTTAAAACTATTAACATATGAAAATGAATGCAAAGTGCTGTGTCGTCCGAACAAGGCACAGGCGGCGATGAGGGTGAAGACACTGACTTCGTGTCGGCCAATTTCCGGCCGAGTACAATCCGCCGATGACCGGACGACAACGGATGGAAGACTACTCGGAAAATAGAAGAGCAGCTCTCGCCGACTTGGTTACAATCATAGTCCAGGCTGAACTAGAAACCGAACGTCGTATAGTAAAACATAAATGTCGTGTGGCTAGGGCCTCCCATCGGGTAGACCGTTCACCGGGTGCAAGTCTTTGGATTTGACACCACTTCGGCTATGTTCGAGTCGCTGTGGATGAAATAATGATGACAACACCCATTCCCTGAGCGGAGAAAATCTCCAACCCAGCCAGGAATGGAACCGGGGCCCTTAGTATTGACATTCTGTCGCAGTGACCACTCAGCTACCGGAGGCGGACACGTCGTATAATGAACTCATAGAAGTGCACAGACAGTTGTTATAAATTGCATTTGCTATATACGGGGAAGTTTACCTACGACTATTTGCACTTAGCCATTGAGGGCCTTTTTTGTGTTATACTGCATGCGGTGATGCAGACTTCTTTATTCTACAAGTCAGAACGACAAGTAAACCTTTCAACTCATTTGGGTGACGTTGTTACTAACCTGTTAGAGTGTTGTAGAACCTTCATTTTCCTATTTTGTTACCTGACCGTATGACATAGCTGAGTAATAGTGACAGGGAGAAATCGTCTTAGCGTTGTACTGCACCGCTGGCGGTAGTGGCCGAGCGGTTCTAGGCGCTACAGTCTGGAACCGCGGGACGTCTAAGGTCGCAGGTTCGAATCCTGCCTCTGGCTTAGATGTTTGTGATGTTCTTAGGTTAGTTAGGTTTAAGTAGTTCTACAGTCTAGCAGACTGGTGACCTCAGAAGTTAAGTCCCTTAGTGATCAGATCCATTTGAATATTTTTGTACTGAACCAGAAGCAGTTTCACTGTCCCTCGAACTCGTCCTACCATAATAACAGTGGCAGGTCGGGCTCCACACCAGTAGCGCTAGGCCTTTACAAAACTGGCGACGAGGGCTTACAAAAAAATCCAATACTCCGCCCTTCCTTTATTTGCTGAAGTTGGTTAAAGAACGCAAAAATGGTTTCTCAACATTTAAGTTCTATCTTGAGGCGTACGAGGCATGTTTTATTAAGTAAGGTCCTTTTGAACGTAAGTACACAACGAAAGGTTATTTCAAAAAAGTAAAATTATTTTCAGAAAGTACATATGTAATTCTATTTTTCTACATAGTTGCCAAGTTTGTTGAAACACGTATCGTACCTGTCAACCAACTTTAAAATACCCTCTTCATAAAAACTTGCCACATGCTCCGATAACCAAGAGTTCACTGTCGTTTTCACGTCGTCGTCATCATTGTAACACTGAGGTGTTGTCTGAGTTAGAGGAACAGATGGTGATCGCTCGGCGCGGAATGAGGACTGTAGGGCGGGTGGTCTAAAACTTCCCAGCCAAACCTATCCAATAAATCGCGGGTCTGACCTGCAGTATGAGATCTTGCATTGTCATGGAGAGCATGCCCATCCCAAAACACCGACGCCATGATTTTGCGCTGGAGCAGTGTCTGTTTGGCCTTCGCCTTTACAGGAGAGTGTTTTGGTGTGTGTCTCCATTCCATGCTTTGTTGTTTCGATTTGGGCGTGATATGCGAAACCCATGTTTCGTCTCCAGTTACTATCTGACTCAAGAAGCCGTCATCTTCTTCGTGATAATGAGACAAGAACTTCATCGCACACTCAAATCTTAAGCTTTTCTGGTCCTGTGTTAGGCGTTTCGGGAGCCAACGGGACCACATTTTCCTAAACTGTAGGTGTTCAGAAACAGTGTTGTAAAGCACTGATCTCGATGCGTCAGGAAATTGGTTTGAGAGACCTGTTATTTGAAGCGCCTGTTCTCACGAATCCTCGCTTCAACCGAAGCCACTAAATCGTCTATAATCAAAGAAGGGCGACCGGAGCGGTCCTCATCATGGACGTTGTCACGGCCATCTTTGAATTCTCGTACCCACTTACGCACTTTGCTTCCACTCATAACAGTATCACCATACACTTTGTAAATCTGTAGATGAATTTCTGGCAACAGACAGGTTCCTTGCTGACAAAAACCGTATCACTTTGAACATAGCTTCTACGGTTCAGTGACCGTGTCAGAATTATATTGGAACAAATAAGCCCTCAGTCACAAATATTAAGTCAAAATTGACCTGGTTTCGACGCTACTAAGAGCGTCGTCTTCGGAATTAGACTAATTGTTCTAAAGCATATTAGATATATAGTACATTAATAAAATTAAAGTTTGGACTTACTCGAAAAGATGCAGTTCTTACAAGTCACATATTAAAAAGTCACATTTTAAAAAAGTGACTGCATCTTTTCGGGTCAGTACAACTTTTAATTTTATTAATGTACTATATACCTAATATGTTTTAGAACAGTTAGTCTAATTTTGAAGACGAAGCTCATAGTAGTTCTGAAACCAGGCCAACTGTGACTCAACATTTGTGACCGAGGGCTTATTTGTTCCAATATAAAAACCGTATCACTGAGCGAAGTTCACACTCGGCGGGCGAGTTGATAGACTTAAACATCTTGAACGCACGGAACACAACCATACAGGTTAGCTACGGATTTGAAATTGAGCACAGTTGTTCCCGAGGCATGCCGGTACCCGACGCACGCGCTCGTAGCGGTACGCGCGCGAACTACTATTGTGTACAACAAAACGGACCTTACTTGTAGGCCGGCCGCGGTGGTCTCGCGGTTCTAGGCGCGCAGTCCGGAACCGTGAGAGTCCTACTGTCGCAGGTTCGAATCCTGCCTCGGGCATGGATGTGTGTGATGTCCTTAGGTTAGTTAGGTTTAAGTAGTTCTAAGTTCTAGGGGACTGATGACCACAGCAGTTGAGTCCCATAGTGCTCAGAGCCATTTGACCCATTGAACCTTACTTGTAAAACACGCCTCGTATGTAAAAGTTATTTCATATCGTATAAGGCGTTGTCACAGAATGTCGCAGAGTAACAGTTGGTGTGGCTAGGCAAAATTATGTCCGTACGTGATTAAAAACAGTCATCAGTGATGATTGTCCAGTCTGTGTTAAAATCGCGAACTGACATCGCTTTGTCGTTTAAAATATGTTCATGTCGGCCTGTGTCAAGCAACAGGGGTCCTCTACCACTTGTGTAATTTGGACATCAAAGTGTTTCAGTATCTTCTAGCAATAACTTCTAGATCGTTGGATATAATAAAGCGATTGGCCAAAACATTATGACCACCTGATAATCAGCGTGTTTCTTCCTCTGTAAGACAATATAGCAGCGATTCTCAATGGTTCTGATTGGACAAGCCCTTGCTACAGTTTCGGACGTAAGCGTACCAAATGTCTTTACACGTATTACGAAATTTATTAAAAAACTAAAAACCCGCCTCGATTGCGAAGAAAGCACCTAGTGTTAACCCAGGTTTCGGCGTAGAAACCATACTTTCTTCAGAACAACAATAAAACCCACAAGTGCCTAAGAAGACCTTTGTCAATGATTAAAAGAACACCATAGCTATACATTTATAAACGAAAAAGGAAAGGAAACACAAACAGTACATATGTACAAAGTCTAAACCATTACTTAACTTAATAGTGTACGCTCCACCTCACACCGGCCTATGTTGTTCTGAAGACGGTGTAGTTCTACGCCGAAACCTGGGTTAACACTAGGTGCTTTTTTCGCAATCGAGGCGGGTTTTAGTATTTTAATATATTTACCAACGATTGCTGACGCGCTGCGATGTTGAAGGTTGTTATATTACGAAATTCCCCTAAATTACCGACTGGTGGTTTGTTGCTGCAGAGAGAGTGCCCGACAGCGTGTAAACTTGCGATATCGCGTTCAGATGAGCCGAACTGGGTGGCCAAGGCATCAATGTGAGTTCATGTGCATGCTGCTCAGAGCATTGAGACGTGGAGAGTTGTGCTGAAGACGCTATTTCTACATCTACATCTACATGACTACTCTGCAATTCACATTTAAGTGCTTGGCAGAGGGTTCATCGAACCACAATCATACTATCTCTCTACTATTCCACTCCCGAACAGCGAGCGGAAAAAACGAACACCTAAACCTTTCTGTTCGAGCTCTGATTTCTCTTATTTCATTTTGATGATCATTCCTACCTATGTAGTTTGGGCTCAACAAAATATTTTCGCATTCGGAAGAGAAACTTGGTGACTGAAATTTCGTAAAAAGGTCTCGCCGCGACGAAAAACGTCTATGCTGTAATGACTTCCATCCCAACTCGTGTATCATATCTGCCACACTCTCTCTCCTATAACGCGATAATACAAAACGAGCTGCCCTTTTTTGCACCCTTTCGACGTCCTCCGTCAATCCCACCTGGTAAGGATCCCACACCGCGCAGCAATATTCTAACAGAGGACGAACGAGTGTAGTGTAAGCTGTCTCTTTAGTGGACTTGTTGCATCTTCTAAGTGTCCTGCCAATGAAACGCAACCTTTGGCTCACCTTCCCGACAATATTATCTATGTGGTCCTTCCAAATGAAGTTGTTCGTAATTTTAACACCCAGGTACTTAGTTGAATTGACAGCCTTGAGAATTGTACTATTTACCGAGTAAATGAATTCCAACGGATTTCTTTTGGAACTCATGTGGATCATCTAACACTTTTCGTTATTTAGCGTCAACTGCCACCTGACACACCATGCAGCAATCTTTTCTAAATCGCTTTGCAGCTGATACTGGTCTTCGGATGACCTTACTAGACGGTAAATTACAGCATCATCTGCGAACCGTCTAAGAGAACTGCTCAGATTGTCACCCAGGTCATTTATATAGATCAGGAACAGTAGAGGTCCCAGGACGCTTCCCTGGGGAACACCTGATATCATTTCAGTTTTACTCGATGATTTGCCGTCTATTACTACGAACTGCGACCTTCCTGACAGGAAATCACGAATCCAGTCGCACAACTGTGACGATACCCCATAGCTCCGCAACTTGATTAGAAGTCGCTTGTGAGGAACGGTGTCAAAAGCTTTCTGGAAATCTAGAAATACGGAATCAACTTGAGATCCCCTGTCGATAGCGGCCATTGGGGAAGAAATCAAGCATAAAGGGATGCAGCTATCATAAATACCCATGGAAGCCGAAGCCAATGGACCCATCGGCATAATACTGTCTGTATCAAATGGCGCAGTACAAGTTCTGAGCATCCATTTTCCAGGATGATGCAAAATTCGAAAATGAGCATCTGCCTGAAGATCCAGCAAACATGGTTCATCAAAGGAGGTGATCGTTTCCTCTGATGCACAGTCCAGTCTGAAACATCCGGCGCCGACTGAAATCGTAACCGATGTCGTTTGTCAACATAATAAGCCCAGTGGAATGTATCAGGACACTTAGTCCACCAACATAATAGCCACTTTCAGTGGGTTGCAGAAGATCCAGCGTGCAGGCAACGCATCTTCGCCGTGCTAAGAGGCCGCGTGGCTAGAGGCGCCATGTCACGGACTGCACGGCCCCTCCCGCCGGAGGTTTGAGTCCTCTGTCGGGCATGGGTGTGTATGTTGTTCTTAACACAAGTTAGTTGAAGTAGTGTGTAAGTCTAGGGTCTGATGAGCTCAGCAATTTGGTCCATTAGGAACTGACACACATTTCAACATTTGCAACGCTTCTTCAGCAGCCACACACAAACGTTCAAACATGACAGCAGAACACCTGGTTGTTTTCATGAACAGCTCCGGCGGACGCCCGCTACGACGAACGGCGCCCGATCCGTCCACAGGTGGCGCCTGCACCACCACAACGAGGCGTGAAGAACACAGCACAACTTCATTCCACCGTGTCACATGCCAGCAAGTAGGCCGTACGATAACTGTCCCGCAAATGAGAATTCATTGCCCGCGACGGTCCTACCGCCATACCAAATGGGACGTCTTTGCTCTGCAAACAACAAGCCATCAGCCACTAGCTATTAGCCTCAGCCTCTCCGACATTGGCCTCTGTGGCCAATTGGCTTCAAAATTTTGGTACCCGCCAGTGTTTATTGACCTTAGTGACAGTTTACAAGGACAGCCGTCCACTTAGGTTTCAAAACGTGATTCAAATGGCTCTGAACACTATGGGACTTAACATCTGAGGTCATCAGTCCCCTAGAACTTAGAACTACTTCAACCTAACTAACCTAAGGACATCACACACATCGATACCCGATGCAGGATTCGAACCTGTGACCGTAGCAGTTTCGAGGTTCCGGAAACGACGCGCCTAGAACCGCACGGCAACCGCGGCCGGCCTCTTACGTTTCCGTCTACGCTTATACTACTGAAACTCTGCAGCGATTGTGCTCCATACCGGACATGTTTGCTTCAAGATTTTGTATCTTTTTCACAAACTCTGCTGTTCAGTGTAAAATATCGATCCAAAGATCAGTTCGTCAAGTTCAAGCTGTTTTGCGTATGATTTTGTCCACAGATACTAAAACACACCCCAGGCCGCACTGCACTGACGCACAGTGGCACACAGCACAAACATAGTTAACTCATACGCAGGTGTGTGTGTAATCGAGATTTTCAATGTTTTATGCACTATAATTATTATTTTTAAGCTTTATATTAGTGAGACTACTGTTTTCTGTAGTCTGTAAAATGCTGGTGTAAAGCCTCCAAAGGACATCAAACTCTTTTCATCATCTCGGAGGGCAATGCATGTTTTTTCGAAGAGAGCAGGATAACCAGCACTTAGTACACAGACTGATATAGCGTAGAGAAACACCCTATATCGTCATTTTAAACTCTTTGAACTCTTCTCTTTTCCTACTCCGGAAAACTATGTTATAATATTTTTCTTTTTTTCTTTTTAGTTTTTCCATAGTTTACTCTCAGTTAACTTTTCACATATGCATTTTTTTATAGCTGTCACTATGATGAAAGTGCGCGTACTACCGAAACACGTTACAGCAACATCGTACGTCCTTGGATACTCCTCATGTTCTTTAACCTAATAAAATCTTTTGGGCTACGATCAATTAAACTGATGGTGAAATTCTGGAATTCTCTTTCCATTTTCAAACTGAATTTCACAAAACTTTCAGTTAGCTTCACTAAAGATGATCTTGCCAACCACGGTGGCCGAGCGGTTCTAGGCACTTCAGTCCGGAATAGCGCGACTGCTATGGTCGCAGGTTCGAATCCTGCCTCGGGCGTGGATGTGTGTGATGCCCTTAGATTAGTTAGGTTTAAGTTGTTCTAAGTTCTAGGGGACTGATGACCTCCGATGTCAAGTCCCATAGTGGTCAGAGCCATTTGAACCATTTTGAAAGGTGATCATGAAACCGTTTTGAGCCACTTAATTCCTGAAACACTTAGGTCATTAGTTAGTCTACGTTATGGATGGATTAATTCGGGGTGTTTGTGCTTAATTTATAAATAAAATATCCTCCCGACATTTCTAACAGCTCAATATGTTCCTTCAGGCATGGAACATTTGCCCATTCCTATTAGGTAGTAATAATCAAAAATTTCTCCCACCACTGAAACGAGCTCCACAACTTCCTTGTCGTCGCATCCGCTTTCTTGCAAACAAAATTTCTTGTTTCTCCGAAACTGATGGTATTACAGTCGTATTTCGTAGTTCTGCCAATATAATAGTACTTCAATTTTAAAATTCTTTATCATTCCTGCACGTAGTATCTGACAAGATTTCGCTTCCATTAACAGCTTAAAATCAAAGATTTAATTCTTTGGGAGATGGCGGAAAGCAAAGTGTGGTCAAAGAATCTCACCAGTCCTCTTACTTTGGAAAAGTAGCTCTGAGGAATATCTTGACTGCTTCTTGGAGACATGAGTACTAGTCAACTATGCTTAGTAGAACAGACTATCGCGTAACATACCGCTGTTTTTCAATTAAAAACTCACTCTAGAAAATCCCTCAACACATTCTTAACTACGGCGTAACTCTGTACTCAATTGTCAGTCACTAATAAAAATTCCCACTGCCGTTAGCAGCCTTATTTTCGCTCGTAAATGCAATTGCAGAACAATACTCTGTGGCAATTGCTAGCTTCTGAGCGCTGGTTGGGTTCACTTTGACGTCAGCAGCATGTCTTGCAACTGCGCATACAGCCCGCGTCTCGTGGTCGTGCGGTAGCGTTCTCGCTTCCCACGCCCGGATTCCCGGGTTCGATTCCCGGCGGGGTCATGGATTTTCTCTGCCTCGTGATAGCTGGGTGTTGTGTGATGTCCTTAGGTTAGTTAGGTTTAAGTCGTTCTAAGTTCTAGGGGGCTGATGACCTCAGAAGTTAAGTCCCATAGTGCTCAGAAGAGCCATTTGAACCATTTGAACTGCGCATACGCCTCGTGAGCCAATGATTCCTGTATTCGTGAGAACATCTTCGGGCTTAAGTTGTTAATCATTTCCTTTATGCTTCTTGAAATGAAGTGTCCGGTTTTGTATATACATTTGAATCTCTTCTCGCGTTGTGAGCCTGCGTAAGGTCAGAACACACTCTTCAGCAATGTGAGCTGAACTTTGTGCCCAAATCATACCACGTGCACCATCAGTGCACTCTGTCGCCAGACCTGCCACTGATCGCAACTGCCCTCCTTGACCCTAGATTAATAAACCCTCCTACAGTACGGTGTAAAACAGGACATGTTTTACTTAATTTGATACATAAGATACCATTGCAGATCTAATAATTGTAATCAAGTAATGCATAATCTATAAATTATGACTTCCTTTGAATAAAATGGGGAGCAGTAAACTTGACGATTGGTTAGTGAGAATGTAACATTTTCGCACCTTTAGCGTTCTAGTGTTAAGGGGGGTAAGACGTCAAACGGGCGGACTTCGAGCAGGAGAGGCATCACAGGACATTTTAATTTCCAGTGTCTATACTTTTACAAATAAATTCATCAAACTTTGTCAGTATCACCAGGAAGGTTTCAGGATTCACAACCATTGCAGTGGAAGTACGAAAACTTAACAAAATAATTTTTTTATGTGCGAAACTTCTTCATTTTTTCACATATTAATAGCTGCATTTGTTGCTGCAGGTACATTTTCTTCATAAGTTAGAGATATTCTTCGATGAATTTAGCACAGCATACATACTCTACTCACAGGTGTATGTAACTCGAGAATTTATTTAATTTACGAAAAAATGAATTAACTGTTATATTTTAAACTTCATTTTTAGAAAAAACACAAATTTTATATTAATTACCTCACTTTTTACCAGAGTTTTTAATAGATTTAGAAAATTCTAGAGTTTCATACACCTTTAAGTATCATTTGTATGCTGTGCAAAGTTCATCGAAGAATCACGTACTTATGAAGAAAAGTGTACCTACGGCAACAAATGCTGCCATTAGTAAGTGAAAAAATTGAAGAAATTTTACTTGTAAAAAAAAAATTATTTCGTATGTTTTTGAACTTCCACTGCTAAGAGTGTGAATTCTGAATCCTTCCTGGTCATGCTAACAAAGTTTCATGAATTTATTTGTAAAAGTATAGGTAGTGGAAATTAAAATGTTCAGTGGTACCTCTCCAGCTCCAAGTCGTCCCGTTTGACGTCCTACCCTCCTTAAGAGAGTGGGCAATCCTCCGACCTCCAGTGATGAGTCGTGGACGCCCAACACATCGTCGCCTACGCTTGGTTTTACCGTCATTCAATTTCTTTCCGCCCACAATCAGGACGAATCTTGCCGTTTCCGAGACGCTTGTTCTCAGGTGGCGATCCGTAACAGTCTGCCCACTGTCAGAGTCCCACATGTCAACGGCTTTCGTCATTTGCGGCCGGTTTCGGCTCTGTGTACTTACCACACAGCGTGACGTGTCAGCGGCAGCGTGCCGCACTCAGTCTCGCAATAGTCTGTGGTCACAGAGCCACCGCCCATCAGTCTATAACAGCCGGGAGTGTCGTAATGAAACGCTCTTCTGCTGGTATCATCGCCGGCAGTGCAATGCACTCCGTTCGCCGGTTGTGTCATTGTGTTTACAGGCGCCAACGCGGCTGGGCAGATGCTGGCGTGCCGTGATTGTTCTCGGCAGAGTAGAATAGTGGCGGCGTCTCTATAATTAGCGGACAGCGGACCTCCCCGCTTTTGGAGCGCTTCCAAATGACTCACTGATGAAGTTCAAACCGAGCTCCCACGGGGCCGCGCCCGCATAGCACTCGACAAATTGGTAACCGTATTTCGTTCGGCGTGCCGCTGCGCATTCTCTTTCATTTGGAATGCCTACTCACAGGTGACTGCGTCGCTCGAGTGATGGTATGGCAGCTTCTCCGTCCGCCGTCGGTAACGAATTTCAGCGCACCTAAATGAGGTCAGCACACAGATTCTTGTGCGTTGTTACTTCCCAGTGAAAGTCGACAAGGCCGTGTGTCCCAATATAACGGCATGTAACTTGGCTGTAAGTGATTTAATGAGGATTTTAATATTACTACACAAAATTTTCTAGTAATAATCTGATGCATCACGATACACAGAAAATGCAAAAATGTTATTGCGAAATGAGAAGAATGACTCCTCCACCTGTTCGTAGCGTATCCACAGCGTACCGCAATATGTACGACGAATAATTATGGTTCATAGTAAACTGAGGCGTCTTTTGTAGGGATCCGTGAATCGATTCAATTTGGCACTTGTTAATATGATCGGAAATGCTGGTCAGCCAAAATGTATACCACTGATCCAAAAAGGTGGTAGTCAGAGAGAGCAACATATGGAGAATACGGCGGAGGACTTCTCATTTCACCGTTTCCATTGTATATTTTGACGGGTTTTGCTACATGACCTGCTGCAAAATTACATTTACGTGTCTGTCGCTGTACTGTGGCCGTTTGTGTTTTGGTCCTGGACTCGAACGCATCGATTGCTTTCGATAATGATGTCCTGTGACTGTCTTCGTCTGTTTCAGTAGCTACGAAAACGTTCTATCTTCCACTGCCATGCCGGTCTTCGACATCAAAATCACCGTTCTTAAGGCGTTGAAAACATTCTCTGCACGTTTCCTCACCATTGGTCTTACCCAGCATTTTAAGAGCCACAGCCGCAAATTTCTTCATGTTGAAGCATAAAATTAAAATTTCCAGAAAATGGCAAAATTTGAGTACTTAAGTTGACGTACTTAATTGAGAATAACCTTATGATGCAATCACATATCTACAAAAAAATTTATGGCATTATGTTCACAGATGCCTAGGCTTACTGTTTTACTCCTATGACCAACAACCCGAACCCCACTTGCTGCTACTACCGGCTATTGCAAAACGGCAAAAGCAAAGTTGTAGACCTAATATTAATCACCGCCTTAGAACAGTGGTCGTTTAGATCGCCACGGTCATATGGCCTTTCACCGCTGACTCAGGTGCTGAGTCAGTTATCTGTAATGAACCCTATAAGACAGGTCCACGTGAAGTAATAGGGGCAGACCTGGGCTAATGTGTGTGAACGCGTCCATGATAACAACGTAAGTGAAATAGCCAGTCTGTTGGTGTATCAAAGCGGTTACTCCAAATTGTCTAGAGGGAATAGTATACCACTGGCATCTACGTAACACGGCTTGAGAACTGTAATTGTTAGAAGATTTTATCCAACAGGAACCGGACACGACTGTGGCGCTTTGTCAGTGACAAGCGCTTTCAAACCCGACCTCAACTGCTGTTCTCAGCTCTAAACTAGCCTCGGAATGAACATTTGAACGAGTACTGAATGCAGTGAACATTTTCACATAAAGCTGCACATTGTCCGTGGATGAGTCACCACACAGGCTAGACAGTATTTGGATGGAAATGATGCAAGACGTCTCGTGCAGCGCCGACCCAATGAGACGTTTAATCGTACTTTATGCAATGCGTAGGTCGAGATGGACGTACTTCTGTGGTGTTTTCGGCGTATTGTTGCACAACGACTCGTGTCCACTGATTCTGGTGGAGTAGGACGTGAATCAGTATCAGATACTGCAGGATACTCATGCTCCCATGAAGAAGATACATCTAACGAAAACTTGTGCTAGCACTGAAGTCAACCTAAAGTGCTTGGTGATCGCAATAATAAATAGTCTGGAAATGAACCAAAACATTCATGAATAGTCACCATCAAATCAAAGCGAACACAATTGACAGAAAAATAAAGAAATAATAAGACTGAATACCGTTGTTGGTCTTCCCTGCCAGTGGAATCTTGGAATTCCACAATGGGTCAGGAGGTTTAGTTCCACATTATCTGTGCCAAATTTAGTAGTTTCTTCTTCCGTCTGCCAAGATGGATGCAAACGTTCCCTGGGCGACATTCATGCTCCCTAGCACAACTCAATCGGTGGACCTGATCTTATTCGCATATATAATGCCTGGGCCTCTTTGGAACAGCAGGTGAAACATACATAGCAATCAACACTCAGGAGTTTGGGTATATAATCACTATTAAGTGGGAACAAACCTCCAGCGTGCTGGAGTAATTTGGGTCAGCAACTTCTGTTAATCAATACAACGAAAAACGAAACCAAGTTGCACATATTTCATTTTTCATTCAATGAGTAGCTTCGGGCCGAGACCCATTGTCAAATTAACATGACCAAAGTGAAAATAGCATTTCCAAATATGCCAAAAAATGTGTAATGTACATTTACAGTGCATACAATTATCTGTATTTATCTTCAGAAAAACCATTTTAACTTTGTTATGTTGATATGAAAATGGCTCTCGGCTCGAAACTGGTCATCGAACGAAAAATTAAATATTTCGAACTTCGACTGGTTTTTCGTTCTATTGATTAACAAGTGGCTTTAGGTCTGTGGCATACCTGAGAAGCCTGCGAAAATTTTCCTCCCTGAAGGAACACCACTGTCGAGGCTAGAGATGGTGTTACATGTGAAACGTCCCCTTAGAAAAATTATTACAAGACTGTGCTTAAACTGAAACACAATATTTTTTAGCGCAACGCAATCTGACTTTCAAAAATCCCTACGAAAGAATGGCCCTGAGTAACATTAACCTATACGTTTCACAAATCACTTACCTCACAAAAATCTTCGTTACTCTAGCTACTGCAATACAGCGAGCATCACTACTGCCAGCTAAATAAAATATTCAAACTACTGAAGGCACTAACTACTGACAGGCATAGTTAGCAAATGAAAGATTTTAATACAGAACAGACAATGTATTTACCTTAATATTCATAATATATAAATCAGTTCGTGACACCAATTCTTACAAATTTCAAAACTCCGCCATCTCTCTCCCCACGTCCACCACTACTGGCGGCTCACCTCCAACTGCGCAACGCTACGCGCCGCTAACATCCAGCTGCCGCTGCCCAACACTACAATGGCAGACAACAATGCAAACTAAAGACAGACTGCGCACGGCACAGCCAGTGATTTTTATACAGAGCGCTACGTGGCGGCGGCGTTACCAATAAAAAAACCTAAACAGCTTACTTACACATGTTTTTTGTGATACTATGAAGATGAGGACGAGCATGATCAAATTCTTGTCCGGTGCGGTTAGGGTGTGCCAGGTACTGGCAGACACTCTTTAATATCGTGACTGGGCAGTGCATAACGATGTGGCATTCTATGCACAAGGAAGTTCTTGAAACAGATATGAGCAAGGCCGAATGATGTAATGGTGTAGGAAACGCCCCTAGATCGAAGCAGTACCGTACGGCCACAAGCATTCTGATTGACATAGTAGAGAGAGCCGTAGACGGTGAATTCTCGCCAGTACGTAACCGGCAGCCTCTCTCGGTCCCTGGGTACAGAGCGCTGTGTTGCCCTGACGGCGTCGCGGGTACACCGAGGAATGCCTCTCAGCACAAAGCAGAGGCCGGTGTCTCTGGGACGCGTTCCACGGACACACCTCGCTCTTCGGAAGCCGCAAACTCTAGCCACGGCCGACGTACGTTCCTCTCTCTTAGGGCCCTAAATCCTGCCGGTCTCCAGAAAGGAAAAAGAAAGTTTGCAAGTAGCCGCGATTGTCATTGGTTGCACTACGTGATACTCGTTTCGTTAGTGGGATTTAGTTACTGAAGGCAACGCGTTATCAGTGGTGAATCTCGAGAACTGTTTTTCGGAGAGAATATGCAAGGTGTACGAGCGTAAGCTTTCGTGGCTGGTGTTCATTGTCTCTGTTAGTGTGACCACGTAATATGTGATATGTGTGTTGACGTTTCGGCTACTATTGCAGGGACCTTGCATCAGAACGACAAAGAGAAACGTCACACCCGGAGAAATCTTATCGAAGAATAAAGCTTTTTGTCTGCACGAGACTTCACCAGTTTCCTTCATTCCACATCGGTCTTAAGCACCAAAAAGGGACAGACAATACTGTCACCAAACGTTTTGATCATCTACCCAATGATATAAAACGTCGTATACACAGCAAAGTTTAATTTGAAAATGCTGAAGAAGTTTCTCCTTGATAATTTTTTCTCTGCTGTAGAAGAGTTTCTGTTTTTGTAAGGTAGAAAACGTGTTGGACATTCAAAGCAATGGAAAATAAAATAAAAACTAAAAGAAAGACTTGTAATGGTCAGCCTATAGCCATATTTACACATGAATATGCGATGTTAGTGTAAAATATCTCCTTCCACATCACTACGATTAATTGTACAAGTGCTCCGCGGAAAACGAAACTGACTGACTGACCCAAACACAACGCAAACCCAGTTCTATACAACGTAAGCATTTTCCGACATCATGAGTGATACCCATGACTGAGGCATCAATTTCATTGGTTTAATACTCTCCGCTACAACTTCCTCGTCTGTGTCAACCTTATTACCTCATTTACTTTTCAGTATCACAGCCAATGGCCTTAGTTAGTAGTAGGATATATTGCAGTGTCTGCCGAGAAGAACAGTTTCTGTCCTCTACGGCTTTCCTCAATGCCACAGAAGTTATTCCCTGATTTATTAACACATCTTCTATCATCATGTCCTTACATCTACATTAATATTCCAAACGGCCACTCGACGGTGCACAGCGGAGGATACTTCTGGTACCACTAACCAATTTCCCCTCCCCCCCCCCCCTCGCTCTATTCGCTATCGCTGCGTTGAAGAATAATTGTAGGTACGCCTCTCTGTTAGGTCTAATTTCTCAAATTTTCTCGTCGCGGTCATCTCGTGATATATATGTGGGATGACGTAGTATACTGTCCGCCTCTCCATCTCTTCTCTACAAATTTCTATACTAACCCTCTCCATAATGCATAACTCCTCTTTTGTACCGTCTGCTAATGGAGTTTGCTGCGCATCTCTGTAACGCTGTCGCGCATCTCGGTAACGCTGTCGCGCGACTTGATGATCCCGTGACGAAACGCTCCACTCTTCGTTGAATCTTCTGTATCTCTTCTATCTCTCCTATCTACAAAGGCCCCAGACTGATGAACAATATTCAAGAATCGGCGCCTTTTGAGCTACTTCTTTGGTGGATGAACTACATTTCCTTAATACTTTTCCTACGAATCTCAATCAAACGCTTGCTTTTCGTTGTATTTGTTTCATGTGGTCATCCCACTTAACTTCCCTCCGGACGGATATGCCTACATATTTTACAGGACATTCGGTTTCCAACAATTTTCATCAATAGTGTACTTGCATAACAATGGATTTCATTTCCTATATGTGGGCAATATGTAACATTTATAAATGTTCGTGGTCAACTGCCAGATAGTGCACCATTCGGCAATCCTCCGTAGGTCTTCCTATGCTCTGGTATTGGTATCTAGTCAACCGAAGGATCTGTGAAAAGCCTTAAAAGAGCTTACGACGCTCTGTACTAGATCATTTATGTACATTGTAGACGCCAGCTGTGTTATCACACATCCTTGGAGGAGTTCCATCTGCTAGGAAGTCTTGAATCCCAACTTATCGTCAATGTTTTCTCCGTGTTCTTCTCATCGCCATTTCTTCTCGTTTCTTATGTTACTAGTCCACTTCATTCTCAGCTAAACCTGGCTACTGTAACACCATATCTTAAATTTTCATCTACTGATAGGAAAGAGGCCAGTCAACTCCATGAATATCATGTCAAATAGGCAGTGGTAGTTTCCTACGTTGTCTTAGGCGGTCAGTAGTGGATAATTAATATTTGGGAGAGTATAAAAGATTGTTTCACAATGCTTGTTAGGCACCTGGGCTAAAATTGAGGAAACTGTCCTAGTTTCAACAACATACACTTCTTGAGACTCAAAGAGGAGTTCCTACAAGTAATTAGCTCTGAGCACTATGGAACTTAACATCTGAGCTCATCAGTCCCCTTGAACTTAGAACTACTTAAATCTAACTAACCTACGGACATCACACACATCTATGCCCTAGGCAGGATTCAAACCTGCGACCGTAGCGGTCGTGCGGTTCCAGAGTGAAGCGCCTAGAACCACCCGGCCACACCGGCCGGCTACAAGTAATTCATATTGTTATTATTATTATACAGATTAAGTCTTCTGACTGGTTTGATGTGGCCCGTCACAAATTCCTCCTCTTCATCTCAGCACTTATTCCTCGGATCTAGTCCAAACACTGTCTTCCTCTACACTCTCTCCCCTCTACAGCTCCCACTAGCACTATAAAAGATTTTCCCTGATGTGTTAACACATATACTATCATCCTGTCCGTTCCTCCTTTCAGTGTACTCCAGATGTTCCGTTCTTCGCCGATTCTCCAGAGGACCACTTCATTTTTGATCTCATCAGTCCACCAGATTTTCAGCATCTGAGACGTTTCGATTCACTTCTTTGCCGTTTTTAACGTATTCCATGATTCATTGTCACACAGCGCTTTGCTACAAATGAACATTCTCAGAAATATCCTATTCAAATTGAGACCTATATTTGATACAAGTACACTTATTTTGGCCTAATGTTCTCTGCGCCTTTGCCGGTTACCCGCTTCGTGCGTCAAGTGTTATTTATCTTCCAAGGTAGCAGAAATCTTTAACCACAACTTTTGATGTTAATTTTATCGTTACTCTCATTTCTGCTACTCCTCATTCATCTTTCGTCTGTTTATTCTCAATCCGGTTACAAATGTGAGACAGAAGGAGAACACGTACACTGTATGGTATTATTCGTTTTTGTTTTCCCAGCTCAATGATCAAAGTGATGATTATGATGATGATTAGTGTTTTAGGTCACTAAACTGCGAGATCAGTACCACCCTAGGATCATAATTGTAACAAGCAGTAACTACACTACTTCACTGACGTTGAGAGGAACGAAAAATTTGTTGAAACTGTCAAAACATTTACGGGCCTAGTCAAGATATTTTTGTGCACAAACGCAAAGCCAAGGTACGAGCCAACCGGTTCCAACCGACCGCCTTGTCACCCTTCGGCAATGGCAATTTTCGGATGCGGTTTTGAGGCATGTGGGATCAGCACACCACTCTCGTTGCCACTGCTGGCTTTCGTTGCCTTGTAGTCACTACTTCTCACACAAGTAGCTTCTCAGTTGGTATCAAGTTCTTGAGTGCACCTTATTCCAGTTCCCCCATCGAGAAATAATCCTAAAAGCACTGGAAACCGATCTCCAGACCTCCACTTAGCAGCCAAAAGCAATGATCACTGAGTTGGAAGGACGGTCATTGCACATCAGATATAGGTTGTAATTCGTTTCTATATTAGTGTATGGTATTATTCGTTTTTGTTTTCCCAGCTCAATGATCAAAGTGATGATTATGATGATGATTAGTGTTTTAGGTCACTAAACTGCGAGATCAGTACCACCCTAGGATCATAATTGTAACAAGCAGTAACTACACTACTTCACTGACTATCTGCTTGTTTTCTGGCGGGGCAGGGACCTAGAAACAGATCAAGGGAGGTCTTCTACTAGCAGATACATCAGCAAACTTGGAATCGGTAACATGGAGCCCCAATACCTCTCGATCTTTAAGATCGATTGGGCTATCTAGACGTTTTCCGGCTGTATAAGGACCTAGAAAAATATGAAGGAAAGTCATCCACGAACAGCTCTCAGCAAACATGCAAACAGTAACCTAGCGCACGATTTCACTCGGCCTGCCTATTATCTTCTTTGAGATGGACTGTATTTACGTAGGTCCTCACTGTACGTTCCGGTAAAAACTACACACTTTAAAGAGGGACGAAAGTTTCCGGCGAAAATCCCCTCTGAAGACAACCGAAACGATTTTTTGAGAGGTGGCGGTTTCTTTTATCGTTGCCTATAGGAAGGTACCTTGGAGGACGAAAAGGTCCGAACAAACAGTTTAATCTCATTCGGTTCACATTACGGAAATTCGGTGCCGTTTCAGCCGTTCGTAGTAACTTCTCGTAATATTAGGGAATGTTATTGTGGTTATGTTACCCGTCTGTAAGCTTCTAGTATGGCGACTTTGTACCTCATTCCAGTGTAGATAACAATCACAGTGGACTTAACTACAGTGTAGTCTACTATACTACATAATATGTGAATTTTTATCCTCTTATGCATAAGTATGGATTAAAGTACATATTTACGTCAAACGAGAGACGTATGTAGATATTACCTGAATCGTGGATAAAGGCCAAATTTTAAAATCCCGCTAGTTCCAAAAGTTTTCTAGCAACACCCCTTCTCCCTTTCCTAAAACAAATCCTCATCGCACACTGCTGACCTACATAACACTGAAATAAGTGCTCCACCTTTTTTCCCTAGTCGCAGAAACAGCAAAACCAGTTTTATTTTGATTTTCTATTACGACACTCTGGACGTTTTTGCCTTGTTTGAACATCCATAGGTTCTCTTAAAGCTAATCCCACAGTGTGGACTAGAGATTCAGAAGAGGGCTCTGCAGAAGTGTAGAAGTACTGCACAGTAACCGGAGAAAGGTTTGCATGGAAATGAGAGAACGGTGTGGATGCGGCGCTGGCTGACACCGAAACCAATATTCGCGGGCGGCATTAGATCAGCTGGAGAAACGATGGGAGGTATCGCAGCGCCCGAGATCCAAGCATTTGCGGGCCTCTTTTCTCCTGCAGTCTGTTCCCTATCTCACATGCCGTATCTCACATTCCATCGTATTCGACCTCTGTATCGTCTTTTCTTATATTCCGTATCACAAATTCGTCTTTATGTTATGTTTTCCATTGTTTGCACAAACTTTTCTTTATCCGCGTCGTTTCAGGTTTTCTTCCCCACTCTCATTGCTTCTCATTGCAGACTAAAATACATCTCCTGTGCCATTGCGGACGCCCTTAGGATAGTTTTTCTAACATCTCTTTTAGCTTTGCAAAACCAAATTCCTCTTCCTCAGACAATCCAAAATTATTTTTCAATTCAATAAACGTTACCAACAGCCGTACGCTTCAAGATATTATATTTTATTCTGAAAGCAACCAGTTTCGGCAATTTATTTTGACATCCTCAGGCCCAATAGGCTTTTTTCAAATCAACGAACTTATCTTATCGCATCATAAAACTGGATATCGTGAATTCCAATCATTGTGCCGCTTTCGTTAGAACCAGCCGCACAACGATTGGAATACCCGATATCCAGTTTTATGGCGCGACACGATAAGTTTGTTGATTTGAGAAAAAGCGTATGAGGCCTGAAAATGGCAAAAAGAATTTTCGAAACTTGTAGCTTTCAGAATAAAATAAAATATCTTGAAGCCTGCGGCTGTTCGTAAAGTTCATTGAATTGAAAAATACGTACCAGACATGTCCCCTGGCCGTAATGGACCAACAGAGAATCCTGGATTTGGCTTTTTGTCCTGCGACCGACCTCACCATCTCGTTCTTGGCCTTTCCAAAGTCCTTCTTCGAATAGCATTGTATTCCATAGCTTGTCGATGTGTTTTCCGAGGTGACAAGCCCTTTCCAAAGACGCTTTCGTAGGACTGCTTTTTCAGTTAAAATGTGTACCGCCTATTCTTTCCTGTTTCTTCATTAGTTCCTTTTTTTAATCTTGTGCAGCCTTTCAGTGACCTAAGCAACTTCATTTCTGATGTTTTAGGCTGTCTTATGTCTTTGGATCTTAATCTCCAACTTTCTTCGCTATGTAGTACGGCATGTACTGCCACGACTTTACAAAATAGTTTGTGGTGGTGGTGGTGGTTAGTGTTTAACGTCCCTTCGACAACGAGGTCATTAGAGACGGAGCGCAAGCTCGGGTTAGAGAAGGATTGGGAAGGAAATCGGCCGTGCCCTTTGAAAGGAACCATCCCGGCATTTGCCTGAAACGATTTAGGGAAATCACGGAAAACTTAAATCAGGATGGCCGGAGACGGGATTCAACTGTCGTTCTCTCGAATCCGAGTCCAGTGTGCTAACCACTGCGCCACCTCGCTCGGTAAAATATTTTGTATGTCCATCCTTTTAGCAGGAGGTCTCTGGGACGATGGCCGTTTACTATCGGAACAAAAAATAAAAACACCTACAGTCGCCTTTATGATATTATTTTATTTTGTCGCTACCTGTTTCAACGCTTCATTGCGTCATCTTCAGGCTGTTTTTGATGCGGTACAGTTTGATGGTTGGAGTGCTGACACATTATCTGCGTATCTAGTAATGCCGGCAACTGGTGGGTTATGCATGGAGATCATATCAACCTGTACAGCATCAAAAAGCAGCCTGGAAATCATGCAATGAAGCGTTGAAACTGGTAGCGACAAAATAAAATAAAATCATAAGGACGGCTGTAGGTGTTTCTATTTTTTGTCACGTTTGCAAAATATGGCTTCGGTTTCTCTTCTAGTTTTACCCTTTAATGTTATGGCACCACATATACGTTGATATACATTAATTTTCTTTTTTATGTCTTTCTCTACTACAAAAATTGTGTCAATTCCTGGGTACAGGAAATAGGACAGCTGTTCTATAGTTATGTTACTGATGCTTGTCTTATGCTTTATGAGGTATTTTCCTTAAACGGTCATCTGTTGTCGTCTTTGTTGTTGTTGTTGAATCATCAAGTATTACTTTAGGATTACATTGCTTATGGACCGCTATTTGTAACTCTCTTCGTTTCCCTGTATGTTTACCAGATCGTAAAAAGTATATTTACGAATTTATCTGCCCCAGTTTTATAGTAACTCCATCCTTCATCCACTGCCTGACGAGGTCGTCGATGTAAATGTTGAGCAGCGTTGGTGACGTAATACCGCCTTGCCTTACTCCCTGGTTTATATCTATTCCCGGTCGCAGCTCTTTGCCAGTATCTATTCTTATTTTGGTGTTTTTATATAAACCTTGGCTCTTTTTTATCAGGCGCCGTGGGAAACCTCTCTTCTCCATTACTGATGAGAGCTCTTTTCTGTGGATGCATCTAAATGATTTTTCATTGTCAGTAAACGCTTGACGTGTTTTGAAACTGAATTCTGTTTTTTTTTTTGTATTATTCGTTTCAGAGTGAAAACATCGTTGGCACAGGGTTTTCCTTTACGAAAGCTTGTTCTGGTAAAATTGAACCAGGAATATTTCGAAGCCTCTTATTATTTTGCCATCGATTTTTCTAAGAAGCATTCAGAATACTGACTCCTCTGTAGTTCTGAACTTCTAACTCTCTTTTTAAACACAAATAAGTTTAGTTCGTCTCCATTCTTCTGATATATAGCATGTACGCCAACTCAGTTACAGAGATAAAGCACTCTGAATTCTAGGAATGTTCCACCATATAATATCAGTTCGGAATTGATTCCATCTTATCCAGGTACTATTCCGTTTTTCATATTCATCAATGGTTAATGGTTGTTTTAACTATATCAGATTTATTAGATCTGTCCGTTCCTCTGCTTTTTCTTTTGTTGACCCCTCCGCATCTGGATTATATCATAATTTCTCGTAATGATTTATTTAATCTTCTGAAGGAATTTTATATTTGCTGTGTCTCTGTCTGTTCTTTTTAGGTATCTGAGCAGCTTAGATGGTACATCCTGTCTGTTGTGAATGTCCAGCTCTACTCTGTTTATAAATGTGACTCGTGAAGATCTGTGTGTCTGCCTTACTATTTTCTTGCTTTCATTTCTAACTTTGTTATATTTTTCTTAGCTCCCTCAGAACGTTCTTTCAAGAACTCCTTTTATGCTTTATTTTTTTTTCTAATACTCCTTCTGTCTCTTCGTTCCAAATTGGTCTGTGTTGTTTATTTTATTCAGTTGTTCCTGTACTTCTTCGTAGTAGAGATCTGTTTCTTTAGTTTTTCCCTCCCCTGGTGCATAGGTTCCTATAACTGTTATAGGTCCCCAATCAAATTTAAGACTCACGTGATGGTTCTTTCGTTTACAAGTGACGAAACGTCCCCTTTGAAAAATTTATACACGACTGTGCTTGTGAAACGTCCTCTTTGAACAATTATACACGAATGTGCTTAAACTGACACACAATAGTTTTTAGCGCAACGCAATCTGACTTTCAAAAATCCCTACGACGAATGGCCCTGACTAACATTAACCTATACCTTTCACAAATCACTTACCTCATCAAAAATCTTCGTTACTCAAGCTACTGCAATACAGCGAGCGCCACTACTGCCAGCTAACTAAAAGTTTCAAACTACGGGAGTCACTAACTAATGATAGGCACAGTTAGCAAATGAAAGATTTTAATAGAGAACAAACAATGTATTTACCTCACTAGTCATAATATATATAGCAGTTCATGACACCAATTCTTACAAATTTCAAAACTTCGCCATCTCTCTCCCCACGTCCACCACTGCTGGCGGCTCACCTCCAACTGCGCAACGCTACACGCTGTTAGCATCCAGCTGCCGCTGCCCGACACTACAATGGCAGACAACAATGCAAACTAAACACAGACTGCGCACAGCACAGCCAGTGATTTTTCATACCGAGCGCTAAGCGGCGTTACCAATAAGAAAACCTAAACAGCCTACTTACAGTGGATACTACCGAATGTTATCTCCACACATTCCGTCTACCAACACGGCCACTCCACTATATATTCTTTGCTCAGGTGATACTCCACTGTATCAACAAGATTAATCTTCTAGAAAATTAGTACCATTCAACTCCTGTTTGGTTTCCGTTCAAATGGTTCAAATGGCTCTGAGCACTATGGGACTTAACATCTATGATCATCAGTCCCCTAGAACTTAGAACTACTTAAACCTAACCAACCTAAGGACAGCACACAACACCCAGACATCACGAGGCTGAGAAAATCCCTGACCCCGCCGGGAATCGAACCCGGGAACCCGGGTGCGGGAAGCGAGAACGCTACTGCACGACCACGAGCTGCGCACTTGGTTTCCGTAATCACTCCTACATTGATCTTACAATCTTTGAGTATGTTGCTCATCTGTATGTCAGACTAAGCTGATGGCCAATGTGGTTGTTACCCATATACTGTCTTAGGTGCATTACTCATTGTCTAGTCCCTCACCTACTCACCATTCTGCGTTGGGTGACCCTACCAGGAACGCAGTTCCCACCAGCATAATTCTGGGGATATCACTACATTAAGGTGTTAGTCTAGCATTAAATATACCAACTGCACCTCCGACAGGACTCAAATACTTTTTTCTGTGTGTGAAAAATTACGGACATTTATCGTTGCACATCGAATGTATTTTTTCCTTCCTTGAAAACAATATCCATTCAGCTGCTCCCATTCTTGTGGAAGCGAGATGAAGTTGCAAAGTAAGAGACTGTGTGTTGAACGGTTATACGGACTTTGCTTACCCAGTTACCAATTACCTGTCAATGGGGAGTATTTCCTCATGTTCCCTCTTTAAAACAGTAATAATAAGAATAGTTGTTTGGAAGTAAGACGACCAACTACACTAATGTTTTAATGGTAGAATTTGGTGAGCGGCTTCACGGTTTCGGTACGATACAAAAACAAAAAAGCATCGTCTTTTCCATTAAGCTATATTTTTCTTCATAGGAACTCAGAGCTGTAGTCGCTATCTCAGGAACGTCAGCGCAAAAATTTATTTCTAACGACGACCGTTGTGTTTTAAACCACAAGTTTGGGATATATTGGTTCAGTACTTTCTTTAGCATATTTGATCAATCGACAACGAGGCACTGCGAAGTGAATATTTTATCGCGTTAAAGGGTGTCTTAAGGGGTAGAACGTACTCAGCACTGTCTCCAAAATACTCTCGAAAGTAGTCGTGCGGAAACGGACTAAAATTTTGAGGGAAAGGAAATGGTAACAGCCGTGCGTAATCCTTCTAAACACCCGACGCTCGTGTGCATCACGTTCAATAACCTCCCCCTGACGCCAGAATGTTGGTGGTAGTGGCGGACAGACTTGTAATGTCGTCAGGGGGTCTTCGATGGATTGGTAGTTTGGCTGAGAGTTCCCAAAGCCAACGAATATGAAAGCGGCAACTTTGTTCGAGATATTCCCGGAGGTCTACCGAAGGCAATTTTTTTGACTCCATCTATGAAGAAAACTAACTACCCCAAAAATAATATGTGCTGAAATTCGGAGTCAGTGAATGCTTATGCAGAATGTTATCTACACGTCAATGCAGGAGAAAATCGTGGATAACGGGGCACAGCGAAGTGAATGTCTTATTGCATTGAAGGTTATTTAAGTAATAGCACGTATTCAGAGCCCTCTCCAGAATATTTCCCAAACTTCTGCTACAGATAGGCGTGACACACATTCACGCAGATGCCTTCCCCTATTCCTAGACATACCAGCTGTCGTCTGTGTGTAGTCCGCCAATGACGCAGTCGTCGTTCTCAAGGTCAGTCATAGAACATAACCAGATTCAATCAGTGGTAGCTAGAATACATTGCGATGATATGAAAAAAAACTTGTGTATTGACCTGAGTCAAAGACTGATATTCGTAGAGCTACGTAAATGCTTACAGGCAAGTATTGTTATTGACCAATAGACCCTTCTATTGGGTTTCAGACTGCGGCCTACAAATATTCTGTACAGATCATGAACAGTGACTGATTTCTGTCCAAATGAACTAAGACTAGAGACTGAACAAGTTATCTGTTCCTTGTTTCAAATGGAACAACCTATTACAAGACATATTTCACAATATCAATAGTACGAATAATGGCGCCTTGCTAGGTCGTAGCAAATAACGTAGCTGAAGGCTATGCTAACTATCGTCTCGGTAAATGAGAGCGTAGAAGTCAGTGAACCATCGCTAGCAAAGTCGGCTGTAAAACTGGGGCGAGTGCTAGGAAGTCTCTCTAGACCAGCCGTGTGGCGGCACTCGGTCTGCAATCACTGATAGTGGCGACACCCGGGTCCGACGTATACTACCGGACAGCGGCCGACTTAAAGGCTACCAACTAGCAAGTGTGGTGTCCGGCGGTGACACCAGAAGTTCATAGAAGCTATCGGAAACAAAACATATTACGTCACTCCGAAAAAAGCGTGATTCTCACTTCCAGTAAATGTTAGTAATTATGGAGATAATTTCTAAAAGAGAAAACAATTGAAAAAAGGACTTGAATTACTTGAAGAAAGCTTATAAAGTCAATTCAAGTAGAAAGACTGATATGAAACGAAACGGACAAGTTCAAGTAAAGTTACGTTGTCGGCAAAAATTTCTGAGTGTCACGAACTTTCGTAACGCGAAAATTTATGCAATGCCTATGAAAGAGCCTGTCGTCTGACGCTGTGGATTAATTACAGTTAGAGCGCTTCGAATCTGTCTTAGATTTACAAGCAAGAAGTCGACATAATTATACCATGTTGTTGTCTTCAGTCCAGAGACTGGTTTGATGCAGCTCTCCAAGCTACTCTATCCTATGCAAGATTCTCCACCTCCCAGTACCTACTACAACCTACATCCTTCTGAATCTGCTTAGTGTATTCATCTCTTGGTCTCCCTCTACGATTTTTACCCTACACGCTGCCCTCCAATACTAAACTGGTGATCCCTTGATGCCTCAGAACATGTCCTGCCAACCAATCCCTTCTTCTAGTCAAGTTGTGCCAAAAACTCCTCTTCTCTCCAATCCTTTTCAATACTTCCTCATTAGTTATGTGATCTACCCATCTAATCTTCAGCATCCTTCTGTAGCACCACATTTCGAAAGCTTCTATTCTCTTCCATTCCAAAATATTTATCGTCCATGTTTCACTTCCATACATAGTTTTATTTATTTTATTTATTTATTTATTTAACCTGGCAAGATTAGGGCCATCAGGCCCTCTCTTACATCTAACCAGGCATTCTACATATTTTACAGTCATATGTTTTAGTAGGCATGTTAAACTACATCTAATACAAAAAGTGAGATAAACAATTAGAAAGGCACACCTCGAAAAATACATTATTGAAGAGAAAGATTTTAGGTAGGAGTGCTGGCAGCAGGGAGTATGAGGGAGACTCATGGTGAAGGGAGGAGAAGAATAGAGAGACATGATGAAACATGATCAAGGAAAATATAAAGGAAAAGAAGACTGTGTGGCTAATAGAGATAGATGAAGTGGAAGGCACCTCAGGAGCAAGATAGGAGTCGCTAGCTTTGCTATTTGACAGATGAGAGGATTGGCCTTGCACATTAATTTTGTGGAGAATTTTATGCGGATGATAGTAGGAAATGCTTCAACTTCTTCTTAAAAGCAACAGTAGATTGAATTTTCCTCAAGGTAAGGGGCAGTTTGTTCCAGAGGCGGACAGCGGCAACTGAGAAGGAGTTTGCAAAAGTTTTTGTTTTGTGAGTGGGCACAGTTAGGATACCAGATAAGAGTGACCTCGTGTTTCGATTATGATGGCATGACAGGTTTTTAATCTCTGAAGCTAGGTACTGCGGTGCTTGCGCGACGAGGAGTCGGTGAAGTAGACATAGTGTGTGGTAGTCACGCAGTTTGTCCGGCCGCAGCTACACTACATACAAATACTTTCAGAAACGACTTCCTGACACTTAAATCTATATTCGACGTTAACAAATTTCTCTTCTTCAGAAACACTTTCTATTATACCATACTTCACTCGATAACCGAATCACTGTGAGCGCACAATGTGATTTCGGATTTTGCACGAGAGCAGTGCGTGGCTATACCACCTAGAGAGGCATTCAGAGGAGACTATTCCGACACGCACGAGGTGGCATCCAGACACCGCTGCCACATTCCCAGGATTGCAGAAGGAGAGCTTCTCCGAGTCGACACAGTGGTTGGCGGACGTCGGCAGCGGCCGTTAAGCGAGGCGCAGCACTTGGTGTTCTTTTCTGGTGAGGGGGGCGGGCATTCCTCGCGGCAAACGGCCTGTCCAGCAGGCGGGCGGCTCCCCGCCTCTCTCTCTCTCACTCTCTCTCTCTCTCCACCAGGACTCCTCAGGCCTGGCCGGAGCGCAATGTCCCACGTCTCGTCGCCCGTGTTTACGGCTGCCGGCTCTTGCCGCCAAGATTTTGCGGCACCCTCGCTCTAAAATGTTCCTCTGCAAAGTCAAACCCGGGGGTATTAATACTCGTACCACTGAAAAGATGATTGAGATAGATATTATTGTCAGTAGCATTAAGAAATAGTTGAAATCAGTGAAACCGCTCATAGCCTCCGGGCCAGATAGTATCCCTATCAGATTGTATACCCTATTCGCGGTTGAGTTAGACCCTCTATTGACTATAATATGTCCCAGATCCATCGAATAAAACGCAGTGCCCAGTAGCTGGAAGGAAGCACATGTCGCACCTGTCTACAAAAAGGTGGCATATGTCATCCACAAAATTACCGTCCGGTTCCCTTGACATCCATTTGCTGTAGATTTTTAACATTTTGTACAGACACTATGAACCACCTGACTATGGCACTGAGCCGTGGTAAAATTTGCTGTTTTGAAGAGCGCGCCGCAGCGCGTAGTGTGAAGTAGTCAGCCTCCGTTTCTGGCGGTGGCGCCGCTATGGCAATCGCAGCTTTGGTGTCTCCCTCTGGTGGGAAACGAGAAACGTTGCCTGTTCACGTGCATTTAAGGGCGCTATGAGCTCGCCAGTCAGCCAGTCTGGTTCAGTCTCTCGTCCTCAGCTTGCTAGTCTGTCTCTCGTCCGCACTTGCTAGGCAGTTAGTGTCTGTCTGTCGTTCGGAGTGCTAGCATGTCTGTCGTTCGGATCAAAAAATTGTTCAAATGGCTCTGAGCACTATGGGACTCAACTTCTGTGGTCATCAGTCCCCTAGAACTTAGAACTACTTAAACCCAACTAACCTAAGGACATCACACACATCCATGCCCGAGGCAGGATTCGAACCTGCGACCGTAGCAGTCGCGCGGTTCCGGGCGGCGCGCCTAGAACCGCGAGACCACCGCGGCCGGCCGTTCGGATCAACCTTTAAAGCAGTCAAAATGAGAGTCTTTCCACTCCGCCAATGAGAGAACTCAGTGAGTGGTTGCCCGGCTGGGGCCTAGTTCCTGCATCTGAGTCTGCGCGTTAGGCCGCCAGTCTGCTCGAGTTTGCCCAGGCAATGGTCTTTGGTAGCTGAATCTATCGGCTGGTCCGTCGCACACTGAGACACAAGATGACTTGTCCGTCTTGAGCGTCGGCGCATGTGAGGTCTCCACGTGCGTCCAGTGGGCCGCGCCATATAGCGAGGGGTAGTGCCGTCCGGTCGCCACGAGAGCAACAGGAGTCAACCCACGACATCAGTCTGGGCGGTGCGAGCTGCGACGCCATGCGACGGGAGATCAGCGCGCCTTTCTGTGTCCGTTGAAGCGGCTGGCAACGGACGGTTCGGGAGAGCGATTCGGGGGTGGTGCGCCAGGCCTTCTCGAGAAATCGAGATATGTTGTTGATTTACTTTTGTTAAATTCTACTTGTTTTCTTGGTGAGGTCACCAGCCGTTTGGTTTTGCGTCGTCCCCCATTCTTCTCCGTTTGCCCACCCGCAGGAATGTGGTTGTTTATAGATTGGGTGGTCAGTTTCTCCCTTGTGGAGTAGGGGCGGGTTAGAGCAATCTGCGGTTCCGATTGCTCGGTAATCTGCCTATCAATGTACCGTACGATAGTAGCTGCCTCTGTCATGTTTGTCGGATTTGGTGGGTTTACGAATTTATTGCATGGAGTGTAACGGCCTAATACCTGAAATATTTTTTTAGCTTTGGAAACTTTGATACTATTGCCTATGATCTTGAGAGGCGGTATCTGTATACTGTAGAGCATCTTAACTATTGTTTAGCCAACCTTGTAGAATTTTATATAAGATTGCATTTCATCGGCCTTTATTTAAATGATTAATTTAGTATATGAAGTTGTCACACTTTCACCGTAAGAATTTTCTTAGAAGTTAAAATCAAGTTTCACCTTCGGTGGAAAGATTAATAATATTTTAATTGTTACTGCTTTGTACCATTTCCATCCCTCCTACGGGGGGTCCATAGTCTGTGTGCTTGTGTAAATTGTTAAAACTATTAGTTTAAAGTTATCTGGTGTGATGCAGATTTGCACCAGTGTGGTCTTTCAGAGGTTGTTGTGAGCGGCCGTAACTACGGCCGTGTCAAACGGGAGCGGCAAGGTTCTCTGCCCGAAAGCTCATACAGTCAAAACTTGTTTCTTTCTGCCTCTGAATAAATTGCAACTTTGATATTTAGAGGGTGCTTTCTGATTATAATTTTAAATCTGTTTCTTAAAAAAATGCTTTTAGGCACTATTAAAGCGAATAAAATTTCCATTGGTTAAAAGGAAATTGGTTATGACTTCACCAGTTACTCCCTGGGAGCTACTTCCATGCTTACATAGTGTGATTAAATGTGTTAATGTCCTTGATGAATCGCTAGTAAATAACATAAATTCTTAAGAATATTATTTGAGAATAAATCGCAGTTCAAGCATTTCGCTGTAGACATATTCTACTGACTCTTGCAGAGAATGCGACAGGTATTGTCTCCTGAAGGAGGGCCATAGGTATTCGAAACCGGTAAAGAAATTAAATTTTCTTGTTGCTGGTTGCCTGTAATTTCGTTATATACGACTGCAGTTGCTGAGGGTGGAAAAAAATACTAAATTTTAAAACATATTCTGAGCTCAAACATAATGGGGTACGTAGAACAGTCCTCAACACTGCTGTCTTCTGGCCCCAATACCACAGCCACACGAAACCACTTTGGCTCCAGACTTCTGCACGTAACGTGGTAATACAGACCCGATAACCGGTCACGCGGCATTATGTTTCATGGCATGATGGATATTTACTCTGCCGTTCCGCACATGTCTCTAATACACCTCTATTGGTGCTTTACTTTCAACTGAAATGCTGCAATTCATTCTAGAGCGACGTTCTGCCGGTGCGTGGCGCCTGTGGTGCCTGTTTGTATCTTTGCAAATAACGCCAGGGATGACCTTCCGATCGACACACAAAAAGTCACAATAGCTACGCACCTGCACGACATTTCGGGTTGATGCAGCACAGTTGTTGAAGTGTGTAACATTGATAAAAATGACATGAGCCTCCTGTGACTTGGGTTACCCTTTGTCGCATACACCATCGGTGTGTGACGGGTGGGATAAAATTTCGTGAACCTAATGAGACTCATACCGATGGTGTGCGTGAGAAAGAGCCCTACAGGCTCACGCTATTTTTTATTGCTTTTATTAATTTCGGCCAACGCCATTTCCGATGTGGTAACACCGGTTCCCATCAGATAACCGTAGTTAAGCGCTGTCGGGCTGCGCTAGCACTTGGATGGGTGACCATCCTGTCCGCCAAGTGCTGTTGGCAAGGGGCGTGCACTCAGCCCTCGGTCTGGTAAACTGACATACGGCCCGGAGACCGGTGTGCTCACCACACGCCCCTCCATATCCGCATCCAGTGACGACTGTAGGCTGAGGATGACACGGCGGCCGGTTGGTACCGCTGGCCCTTCATAGCCTGTTCGGGAGAAATTAAGGGCCTTGTTTTTTTATTAATATCGCCTACTGCCGTGTTTTCAGCACGTATAATAACTTGACAAATGTCCTACGGTCGATTATTCAAAATGACAGTCATAATCCCATTATTTATTTTGCCGCCAACCGGTTTCAACCCGCGGTGGGATCATCTTCAGGGCAATTTACAACATTTGGTCGCTCGCTGGAGTCGTCACCCTGCCTGTGCACCGTTCGTAACTAGCACTGTGTGTGTGACAGTCATTTTGAATAATTGATTATAAGTAAATTAATCGCTGTTTATCTCCATACAGCTATGTACTCTAAAAACCTACGGTCGAAACTGCTATAGAGGATACTGCGATTAATAGTACAGTCGACGCCAAATGTGAAGTCTTTCCAAAAGTTTTCGACAGGATGGAGGATCGCCTCTCTGGCACTTGCATGTAACATCATTTCTTGGCAATGATCTGTCTCGACAATGAATTGGTTGTAAGCTGCGTACGCATCTCGCATCTGCACCGTTTCGCTCTGAAGTCACCTGATCTCACGATATGTGACTACATTTCCTTGTTGGTTTTGGTGGAAACCTCACCTAACTCAAAGCAAAACAGCGGCTGCAAGAACTCCAGACTGCTTCCACAATGATATTTTCACTATGCAGCGGAGTGTGCGCTGATATGAAACTTCTTGGCAGAATAAAAATGTGTGTCGGATCGAGTCTCGAACTCGGGACCTTTGCCTTTCGCAGGCAAGTGCTCTACCATCTAAGCTACCCAAGCACGACTCACGCCCAGTCCTCACAGCTTTACTTCTGCCAGTACCTCGTCTCCTACCTTCTAAACGTTACAGAAGTTCTGCGAACCTTGCAGAAATAGCACTCACGAAAGAAAGGATATTGCGGAGACATGGCTTAGCCACAGCCTGAGGGATGTTTACAGAATCAGATTTTCACTCTGCAGCGGAGTTGCGCTGATATGAAACTTCCTGAGAGATTAAAACTTGCCGGCGAAAGGCAAAGGTCACAAGTTCGAGTATCGGTCCGGGACACAGTTTTAATCTGCCAGAAAGTTTCAAGTCCAGGCTAGTTGTAAAAGGAATAGTTGAAACTTCACTTTAGTCTGGATGTTGGTCGTGGTTCTGGTGATAAAAACATTGGACATTCATGAATGAAAATTGAACCCTTTGATAGTAAACGTAATTTTAAATTATGCATGAAATTGATCTATGGATGCAAATGAAATAATGTTTGAAATTGAAAAACAGTCGGTGTTGCACAGTTACTTAATTTCAATAATGTTTTTCACCCTGTTGGGGCGCCATCAGATTGTCTACAACACAAGAAAGCAATCCATTGAAAATAAAGAGAAGAAGGGTAATAGTTCTGTCTTGTACTACTGTGTGAATAAATAACTGAAACGTGTTCGAAAACTTACGTAAAAGTAAATATATATAAAACAATTCCGTCATATATTCACACTGATTGAGAAGTGGACCCAATTAAAGGACAAATTACAATATGTCACTCCGTGTGTGAAGGAGACGATAAAATTTAAAAAAAGGTTCAGAAAGCCGTATGTTACCCAAAGCAAACCAGCAGACACCACCGCAGCGGCACAGCGTAGGACCCCACCTGCAAAAATGTAAACGCGGTATCAGCTGTGTACTGCATAATACGTGCGTCTAGTGCTCACACAGGTACGGCTATGACAGACTGGAAAGCACAAAGTGCGCTATTGTGGCAGTAGGGGCCAGATGGGACGCCAACCATAAGGCGAGTAAATTAATATAACGTTATGTAAAACAAATGGATTAAAACGGATGTGCGCAAAACATAACAAGTAACACAAATTACGTAAAACCAAATATAGACTAAGTGGCTATATAACCTTGTAAAATGTTTTTAAACTAAACATTTGTAATCGTAAGCGCAAGTTAAAATCAAGCCAAGTTTTTGTCATCGTTCATACAAGAGTCGATTGAATCCGTATTCGTAAGCTGGTGCGAGTGAGGTCATGTTTATCAAATGCGGCTATAATGAAGCAAGCAAGAAGGCGAAAGCTTGCACACACACACACACACACACACACACACACACACACACACACACACACCGATAAAGAAAGAACTGGAGACTTCGCACAAGTGTGCATTGTTGCGTGAGCCAAAGCCAGATTTCTCTCCATTTTAGGACCCTGTCGACCTCCCGCTGCTGACTGCCGAGTTACCAGACGTAAATCGTCCGAACGTGGGTAATTTCGCTGTGTCAGAAACGAAGTGGCTGCCAGAATGTATATTTTTCACAGCTGCACGCAAGGCCGGTGGTGGGAGGGCAGTACAAAGAAGCGGAAAAAGAACACACCGGCTCGACATGGCGGGTCACACAGCGGGTGCCGGAGGCGGCCTTGACCCACAGCCCAGCTGCGCGGCGTGCAGGTCCTTCGACCGGCCACTGTGCGGTCCCCGGCAGAGCAGCGACCAGCTCAAGCGACCACTTGCCGGTTCCGAAGTGCCTGTTCCGGTCTCGCCACCGCGCACTTCTGCTCTCGACTAATTCACAAGCCAGCGTTGTAAACTACGGCTGCCAGCAATATTTTGCAGAGTGCACACTTTAATGTTGGCATCACTGATGGAAGTAAAGTTACCTTCATCTGCGTCTATACAGGGTGCAAATAAATTACCATTACACAGTTTTAGGACAGTTTCCTTACACCAAAGCAAGAAAAACAGTCCTGTAAGCAAGGGAACTAAAATTCACACCTTAAGAGCTATGAGCTCTTGTTCATTAAAATGTAATTCACAGCGGCGGAGATGTGCAAGTGCTCGTATCTCTTAAAGGAAACATCCTAGAGCTCTTATTCACTGAATTTTTCTTCTTGTTTTGGTTCACACTACCTGCTCCCAAAATAAGAGCTTGCAGTAGAAGAGATGTTGTTGTTGTTGTTGTTGCTGTTGTAGTCTTCAGTCCTAAGACTGGTTTGATGCAGCTTTCCATGACACTCTATCATCTGCAAGCTTCTTCATTTCCCAGTACTTACTGCAATCTACATCCTTCTGAATCTGCTTAGTGTATTCATCTCTTGGCCTCCCCCTACGATTTTTACCCTCCACGCTGCCCTCCAATGCTAAATTTGTGATCCCTTGATGCCTCAGAATATGTCCTACCAACCGGTCCCTTCATCTTGTCAAGTTGTGCCACAAACTCCTCTTCTCCCCAATTCTATTCAATACCTCCACATTAGTTATGTGATCTAGCCATCTAATCTTCAGCATTCTTCTGTTGCACCACATTTCGAAAGTTTCTATTCTCTTCTTGTCCAAACTATGTATCGTCCATGTTTCACTTCCATACATGGATACAATCCATACAAATACTTTCAGAAATGACTTCCTGATACTTAAATCTATACTCGATGTTAACAATTTCCTCTTCTTAAGAAACGCTTTCCTTGCCATTGCCAGTCTACATTTTATATCCTCTCTACTTCGACCATCATCAATTATTTTGCTCCCCAAATAGCTAAACTAATTTACTACTTTAAGTGTCTCATTTCTTCATCTAAATCCCTCAGCATCACCTGACATAAAACGACTACATTACATTACCCTCGTTATGCTTCTGTTGATGTTCATCTTATATCCTACTTTCAAGACACTGTCCATTCCGTTCACCTGCTCTTTCAAGGCCTTTGCTGTCTCTGACAGAATTACAATGTCATTGGCGAACCTTAAACTTTTTATTTCTTCTCCATGGATTTTAATACCTACTCTGAATTTTTCTCTTGTTTCCTGCACTGCTTGCTCAGTATACAGATTGAATAACATTGGGGAGAGGCTACAACCCTGTCTCACTCCCTTCCCAACCACTGCCACGCTTTCATGCCCCTTGACTCTTATAACTGCCATCTGGTTTCTATACAAATTGTAAATAGCCTTTCGCTCCCTGTATTTTACCCCTGCCTCCTTTAGAATTTGAAAGAGAGTATTCCACTCAACATTATCAAAAGCTTTGTTTAAGTCTATAAATGCTAGAAACGTAGGTTGGCCTTTCCCTAATGTTTCTTCTAAGATAAGCCGTAAGATCATTATTGCCTCACGTATTCCAACATTTCGACGGAATCCAAACTGATCTGCCCCGAGGTAGGCTTCTACCAGTTTTTCCATTCGTCTGTAAAGAGTTGGCGTTAGTATTTTGCAGCTGTGACTTATTAAACTGATAGTTCGGTGATTTTAACATCTGTATATATGTGCTTTCTTTGGGATAGGAATTTTTATATTCTTCTTGAAGTCTGAGGGTATTTCACCTGTCTCATACATCTTGCTCACCAGATGGTAGAGTTTTGCTGGATTGGCTCTCCCAAGGCCGTCATTACTTCTAATGGAATGTTGTCTGCTCCTGGGGCCTTGTTTCGACCCAGGTCTTTCAGTGCTCTGTCAAACTCTTCACGCAGTATCTTATCTCGCATTTCATCTTCATCTATATCCTCTTCCATTCCCATAATATTGTCCTTCAGTACATCGCTCTTGTATAGACCCTCTATATATTCCTTCCACCTTTCTGCTTTCCCTTCTTTGCTTAGAACTGGGTTTCCATCTGAGCTCTTGATATTCATACACGTGCCTCTCTTTTCTCCAAAAGTCTCTTTAATTTTCCTGTAGGCGGTATCTATCTTACCCCTAGTGAGATAAGCCTCTTCATTTTTACATTTGTTCTCTAGCCATCCATGCTTAGCCAGTTTGCACTTCCTGTCGATCTCACTTTTGAGACGTTTGCATTCCTTTTTGCCTCCTTCATTTACTGCGTTTTTATATTTTTTCCTTTCATCAATTAAATTCAATATTTCTTCTGTTACCCAAGGATTTCTACTAGCCCTCATCTTTTTACCTATTTGATCCTCTGCTGCCTACACTATTTCATCCCTCAGAGCTACCCATTCTTCTTCTACTGTATTTCTTTCCCCCATTCCTGTCAATTGTTCCTTTATGCTCTCCCTGAAACTCTATACAACCTCTGGTTTAGTCAGTTTATCCAGGTCCCATCTGCTTAGTGTTCACACAAATGAAGATGAAAAGTTCTTGTAAATTATAGATTGCAGCGATCAGTCATCCTTTTTAAATTTTATTTTGCAGATCTAGATTTCGGCTAGAAGCTAGCCATTCTCAATACTAAGAACAGAAGAAGTACATAGACAGATGATGTCACAAAAAGTTACAAGTAATGGCTTAACACATATGGTTTGTATATTACATACCACTATTATTTTCACTCAATGCATGTAATTCCCTTTCGTCGGGCTTCATTCAGTTGCTGGCAAATATGAAACAAGTCGGACGACAATGTAAGAATTTTACTTATGTTTCGTTTTGTTTAATTCTCATGCAAATTTGAAGTGGTTTACTTCCCTTGAAGTTAATATACGTAGTCTACGTAGATGGCGCCATGTAACCAACCGACGTGTTCTCCATACAGACTGCCTTCCGCAAACAGTAGTATTCAGTGAACTGTGGATGTAGCCCGACCAACAGGGAATTACACTCATTGAGCGAAAATAATAGTGGTATGTACGTAATACACAAACCAGATGAGTTAAGTCATTACTTGTAACTTTTTATGACATCATCGAACTATGTACTTCTTGTATTTTTAGCATTCAGAATGGCTAGCTTCTAGCCGAAATCTGGATATGCACATTAAAATTTAAAAAGGATAAATGGTCGCTGCAATCTATAATTTACAAGTCAATGTAACAGTATCTGAGTGCATCAGCTCTCTGAATGGGGTAATCTGAAGATGAAAAGTTTTCCCTCTTAGCTGTTAAGGTATATATTTTGGAGCCTACGATTACTACGAGGGTTGCCCAGTAAGTAATGCACTGCATTTTTTTCTCAGCTGAAAACAACGCTACAAATGCGAAACACTACTTACGTAGTATTTGAAGTCTCCTGAGTGAGCACGCCAAGTTTACGTCACTTCCGACAGGTAGCAATGTGCCTTCATTGATTCTCACTGCAGAGAAGGAAATCGTGGGGAATATTTACTAATGCTTGCGCATAGCCTGTAGAGCACCTGATGTCGACAGAAGTATAGCTAGTCGCTGGCCACGGAGCGTGAGGTCACCAGAAGCCGGTTTGGTGGAACCCCACGATTTGCAATAGTCGGCTGTCACATCTGATGTGTTTCAGCAAGCTGATGTTGTCATTCGCGAGGACAGTCGGCGCTGCATTTGTTAATCAGCAAAGGAAGTGTGGACGCAATTATTCGCACTCTTGGATATTCAAAACTGTGTGCAAGATGAATCCCATGCGTCTTACGGTTGATCACAAATCGCACAGAAAAATCATTTGTATATATTAAGATGGTATCTGCTTTTTGGGACAAGTCCCAAAGAACAGATACCGTCGGTGACCATGCAGCTCGTTACAATGAATTTACAGTGAAATGAACACCCTTAGCTGCTTACAGGCGTTGACATACATCAACGGGGACAGATGAAAATGTGTGCCCCGACCGGAACTCGAATCCGCGATCTCCTGCTTACATGGCAGAGATGGTATCTGTTCTTTCGGACATGTCCGAAGGCTCACCGGCCACTTGACCATCTTCTTCTTCTGTGCGAATGCACAAACAGTGCCCGAACTCTTACGGGAATCGACAACGCGCCGCGAGTAATGAGTATAATGGGCTGGGGCACTACGAATGTAGTGCGGGACAATACGTTGAGAATGTGAGTTTCGCGGGAGGCGTGCCACAGACAAATCCCTGCAGCCGCGCTATCCTCTGTGTCCTCGGTGGCTCAGATAGATAGAGCGTCTGCCATATAAGCAGGAGATCCCGGTCGGGGCACACATTTTCATCTGTCCCCGTTGACGTATGTCAACGCCTGTAAGCAGCTAAGGGTGTTCATTTCATTGTAAAAGCATTTCTCTTGATTTGTTGCAACGTTTTTAAACTGAGTAGCAGGCCTTCTTGTCCCGGATTGTGGCTTGTGATGAAACCTGGGTTCACCACATTGTGTCCGAAACAAAACGACAGTCGCTGAAATGGCACCATTTCCACTACCCACTGAAGAAAAAATTCGAAACAACTGCTTGCGCCGGTAAGATCATGATCACCGTGTTCTAGGACTGAGAAGGTTCGATTCTCGTTGATGTGATGCCAAGAGGAGATTAATTCAGAAGCGTGAGTCCAGACATTAACTCAAGACGCGCTTCCGGCGGCTTCGGCGTCACAGAAACCCATGAGATGTTTTGCTGCAACATAATAACGCTCAGCCCCACACAGGTCTAAGGGCTGCTGAACATATCGCAAAACAGGGTTGGGCAGTGTTATCCCGTCCACCCTAAAGTCCTGAACCTAGCCCCCTTGGACTTCCATTTGTTTAGGCCATTAAAATATGCCATTTGTGGAAGACATTTTGAGGACGATGAGGAGGTGATTCACATAGTGAAGCACTGGCTCCGCCAAGGGAGCAAGAACTGGTACCGACAGGGCATACACGCTCAGGTTTAGTGCTGGAGGAAGGCCATAAAACTGGATGGAGATTACATGGAAAAATAGGGTGTGTCTGTAAAACACCATTCCTTAGTGTCTGTAATTCTCATAATGTTCAATAAAGAATTGTTGAAGAAAAACAACGGTGCATTACTTTCTGGACAACCCTCTTAGACTTTTCTTTCTGTTTTACTGTAAGGAACCTGTCCTCAAAGTCTGTAAAGCGAATTTAGACTCTTCGAACCACCTTATGGTTTGTGGCCGACAGTACTTTGTGTGCGACTCTCACTTTGTAGACCTTCCTTCCCAAAACAGATGCGAGAAGCTGCTGCTTTAAAAACATAAGGCCAGAATATTTTTATAATAGAAGTCTGTCATTAGGAGACAGAAATGAATGAATGCGTAGGGCGAGTCTCCTCAAGAATTCATTAAAAATAACGTACCTTTCGAGTACCAAGTTTTAACTGGTAAATTGCCAGAACAGTTAATCATCTAACTAAACGTCCACTTTTACTTTCGTCCCCCAAGTATGACATCGATGGCTTATTCATATAGGTGCTATTGGCAAGGGATTTCAGATCGATTCCGCATTCCTGGATTTCCGGTAGGTTTTGACACTGTACGACAGAAGCGGCGCGTAGTGAAATTGCGTGCTTATGGAATAATGTCTCAGTTATGTGACTGGATTTGCGATTTCCTGTCAAAGAGGTCACAGTTCGTAGTAATGGTAGTGTTATAGGCCCATTGCTGTTCCTTATCTATATAAACGATTTGGGAGACAATATGAGCAGCTGTCTTCGGTTGTTTGCAGATGACTCTGTCGTTTATTGACTAATAAAGTCATCAGAAGATCAAAATAACCTGCAACGTGATTTAGAAAACAATTTCTCAGTGTTGCGAAAAGTGGCAGTTGACCCTAAATAACGAAAAGTGTAAGGTCATCTACATGAGTGCTGAAAGGAACTCGTTAAACTTCGGTTAAATCAGTCAAATCGAAAAGCCGTAAATTCAACTAACTACCTAGGTATTACAATTACGAACAACTTAAATTGGGAAGAACACATAGAAAATGTTGTGGGGAAGGCTAACCAAAGACTGTGTCTTATTGGCAGGAAACTTAGAAAATGTAACAGACCTACTAAGGAGAGCGCCTACACTACGCTTGTCCGTGCTCTTTTAGAATATTGCTGCGCGGTGTGGGTTCCTTACCAGATAGGACTGACAGAGTACATCGAAAAAGTTCAAAGAAAGTCAGCTCGTTTTGTATTATCGCGAAATATAGGAGAAAGTGTTACAGAAATGATACAGGATTTGGGCTGACAATCATTAAAGAAAGGCGTTTTTCTTTGCGGCGGAATCTTCTCACGAAATTCCAATCACCAACTTTCTCCACCGAATGCGAAAATACTTTGTTGACACCTACCTACATAGTTAGGATCGATCACTACGATAAAATAAGGGAACTCAGAGGTCGTACGGAAAGATATAGGTGTTCATTCCTTTCGCACGCTATACGAGATTGGAATAATAGAGAGTTGTGAAGGTGGTTCAATGAACCCTCTGGCAGGCACAGGCACTTAAATGTGATTTGCAGAGTATCCATGTAGATGTAGATGTAGATGTAGATATAGGTCGTCAGGTAATGTAACAAATAAGTGTGGGAAAGCTGCTTCTCCTGTACTGGATCGGTAGACAGGCCGCCAGTTTTGCTGGGAGATGGAGGAATGTATGGATTCCCGACAGGCCAGCGCCAAGGGTAGAACAAAGAAGGCGTGATGACTGCCTGTCGCCACTGTGTGGCTGCGCCTTGCCATCAGTGGGACGCGCTTGGTGTTGGCTTATGCAAGTGACAGTCGCGGGTGGCTCCTATACGTCACCTTCACTTGAGTTAACAGTCGGAGACCGGAGATGGGAGGATGGGAGAGTCGCTCAATGGACAATTTTGAGTGGGGAAACTATAAAGACATCAGAGGCTCGGTGCCAAAAAAGCAGTTGCTCCGTTCCTCTGAGGCCGTCGTCATCGTGTCTGCCAGTGGAAGTCCATGAGCAGCCGCGTCAAAGAGTGAGCTGGTTTTCCAAATGGTTCAAATGGCTCTGATAACTATGGGACTCAACTGCTGTGGTCATCAGTCCCATAGAACTTAGAACTACTTAAACCTAACTAACCTAAGGACATCACACACATCCATGCCCGAGGCAGGATTCGAACCTGGAACCGTAGCAGTCGCACGGTTCCGGACTGGGCGCCTAGAACCGCGAGACCACCGCGGCCGGCGCTGGTTTTCCACATGAAGTGCAGTGTATTCCACTCTCAGTTACAATTAGGACCTTGTTAAATAACTCTTTCTGTTTACTAGCTGTTGTAGAGCAATGTCGTTCTTCCTATGTTTCTTCTAAAATGTGTGTGTGCGTGTGTGTGTGTGTGTGTGTGTGTGTGTGTGTGTGTGTGTGCGTGCGTGCGTGCGCGCGCGCTCCCGAGTATTCGTGTCTAAATTTGTAGGGACTGTATCGCGAGAGCTAGGAGCTGTCTTTAAGATAATGCACACAGGTCTCGTAGGTCAGTTTCCTCGTGCCTTCACTGCTAGAGGCGTTAATAAACTTTTATTTTCTCTTATGACTATTTTGTATTTATTAACTGCAAAGGAAGGAGTAAACGGCATGTTACGCTCAGTAGAAATGCTTCGGTAATTTAAATTACAGGACACGAACCTCTCCTGTAGGTTGGTAAGAAGAAGCCTGTAACTTTTGCAGATTCCTCCACCATTTCTCCTCTCTCCCGGCTTAACGCAAAAAAGGTAAAAAAATAAAAAGTCCTTCCATTTCCGTTCCAGTCGCGAATCAAACGTGAAAGTTGGTAAACCTCCATCTAAGCTGTAACCGCTCTGATATTACCGTATAGGCTTTTCTCGAGATTTATGTATAAGGCCTCCTAGTTGACTCTCAAAGGTACCTACGTTCTGGCGTTTTTAACAGTAAACCACTCCTCGATCAATTCTGCCGCTAGAGTCGCATGAGCACCTCCATACTTTTTCACGATTACTATACGAAACTGTGACGAAACAGGCTGCCCGTCTTTAGGTCTTGTCTGTTTTCTCTGTCAACACTACGACTATTTCGTAACAGTGCCAGACTCTTGAGCAATACTCAAGTGTTGGTTGAATGTGTGTCTTGTAAGCTACTTCTCTCGTCTACTACACTTCCAATGCATTCTTCCACTGCATCTCAGCTTGGTGTCTCCCTTTCATACGATTAGTCTTATGTAAGCCTTACACTTCAATTGGCTCCATGTTCATACCCCCAGATTCTTTACCAGGTCGTTAGTGCTTCTAGTGAGTCATTGATTTCCAAAGAAGATGGAAACTGAAACAATCATGTACTCCTCACGCTAGTGGTATTGGAACTTCCGGAGCTGGTAATAACATATACAGGTACATAGCAAGGACTCCAGGAGAGTACATTAATACTTTAATATTTGGGTAGTTGTTTAAAAGAAGGATACGCCATGCAGGATCTTATGAACATTTGAAATCAACAATTTATTTTTGACTCCACTGACGAAAGGAAGAAAAGTGACGGCGTTCCTCTGGGAGATAGTTATGTTAGAAAGCTTCAGAAAGAGGAGTTAGTTGATTTTACCATGCTAACAGAACTTGAAGCTGTTTGCAAGCCGAAAGTTGGTTTGAACATTGCAGTGCTTTACTACGTGTGGTCCAGTTTCCAGTAACCTGAGACCGTTCCTCACAAATGTCTTCAAACCGCTTGTCAATGGAGCGCCGTTTCACTTGAACAATGGTAACGTGATTTTCTATTAGAAAGGACACAGTTCGTAGTAACTGATGGGAAGTCATCGAGGAGAAGTGATATTTTGCGTACCCCAAGGACGTTTTATGGACCTTCTGCTATTTCTAGCCTACATAAAAGATTTAGGAGACAATCTGAGCCTCCCTCTTATATGATTTCGAGATAACGCTGCCATTTAGCGTGTAGTAAAGTCGTCAGAAGATCAATACGGACTGAAAATAATTTACACGGGTTATCTCCATGATGCGAAAAGTGGCATTCGACCCAGAGCAATAAAATGTGTTACGTTCTCCACTTGAGTACTAAATATATTCCCTTAAATTTCGATTAGACAGTAAATCATACAAATTTAAATGTTATCGATTCAACTAAATACCTAGGTAATAAAATTACAAACAATTTAAATCGGAACCATTATCTAGAAAATGAGCGGAAGGGAAACGAGAGTCTGTGTTTTATTTTCAGGAGACTTAGAAGATGCAACAAATGTACTAAATGTGACTGCCGGCACTGCTCTTGTGAAGTACTGATGATCTGTTTGGGATCATAACCCGACTGGATTGAGAGAGGACATCGAACAAGTTCAAAGAATAGCGTTTCGTGTTGTGTTTTCACTTATTAGGGCAGAGAGTGTAACAGGTACAATACACGTTTCGGCTGACAATCATTAAAGCAAAGATTTTTTCGTTGCAGAGATAACTTGTCAGTAAGTTTCAAACTTTCCCCTGTCGATCTGAAAATATTTCCTTATATCACACCTACATAAGCCGAAACGAGGACTGAAATGAAAGAGGAGACAACAGAGATTGCCCAAAAAGATTTAGGTGTTCATATTTCCGATGTGCTGTTGGAGAGTGGAATGGTCGAGAAATAACCGGAAAGTTGTTCTGTGAATTCTCTGACAAGCACGTAAGTTTGAGTTCCAGGGTAGTCATACGTAGATTTTGATTAATCGGTGCCTTTGCAAAAGAATGACAGGTTTCCTTCTTCGATCGGCGAACTTTGTGAACGTGTGCTCCTGTTCTGGCCACATCGTCGTCGTCAGGACATTAACCTCGGATCATCCATTCTTCATTCTTTTCAATATCGCTTTGACACTCAGTTGTTACTTGTCATAAATAACTGACACAGCAGGATTAATACTCCCCAGGGATGAATGAAATTTAGTTTTCACTTAGTTAGAGACAATTGGGTACACATGATATTAACAGAAATTTGAAAGTAAAAATCATTACTTTGTTTTTAGTCATCAGTTCTTTTTAGTTTGATGTAGCTACTCACTCTCCTTTTCCAACTTCTTCATCTCACAGGAGCACTTTCACCTCACGTGCTCAACTATTTGCCAATACATTTCTATGTCCAACCTTAGAATTTTTACTGTTGCCATTTCATTATATTCTCATGGAAGTCATTCCCTGACTTTTTTGCAGTAATAATTACTCTCATTTGAATAGTAGTCGCGGATGCAAGATATTTCCAGGAAAAATTATAGTTCTTACAGGTTTCCTCCCCAACTCATTAGAAGACCGCCTCATTTGTTATCTCGTCAGTCCACAAAATTTGCACCAACCTTTTGTAAGACAACAGCTCAAATAATTTGCATCTCTTCTTGTCGAGATTTCCCACAGTAAAAAAATTGATCTCCATGCAACGCTGTGCTGCACATGTCCACTACCAGAGATACCTTTCACATATTAAGACCTTTTCTTGATTCTCACAGACTACTTCTAGCAACGCATACGCTCTCTGTATGCTGTTGTTAAGCACTCAGTGTAAAAGACGAATTTTTTTTTGCAAAGGAACTCGACTAATGTACTTCGTCGGTGTTATCATTATCATAAATAAATTATTAATTGTTATTTCATAGTAGCTGATATCGAGAGAGAAAGAGAGAGAGAGATGTCGTAAGATAATAGCTTAAATAGTTTGTAATTATCAGTTGTTCGCTTTATTACGCTCTTATATATTTGTGAACGTCTGTTCTCTCCATGAGTAATGAAAAACGTATTAAAAGAAGTAGCGGTATCCATCTACGGAAATAGGGGAGCCACTACGCCTGTTAACTGCCATGCTTTTTTCCGTTCCGTTGTCGCTTCCGTTTCTGGAACACCTTTTGTACTGGAAAAATACGCAGTAAGCCGGCCCTGCGACAGAGCCACTTTGGGGTTAACAGGCGACCTTGACTTTTCCGTTTTCTAGCGCACCTTTTCTTTCGAAAGACCAGTATGGCAGACAGAAGTAGAGGGAGTAGCCATCAAGCAGTGGCTGAGTACGGTTCGTGTAATAGTGCACTCATCAAGATTGTGCTAAAAATAGTGTGATAATGGAGGAGTGTGATAATTGGCATTTTTGCAGTAATAAGTAACCCCTCTAAAAAGTAGCCAGGGATGCAAGATATTTCCAGGCGAAATTATAGTTCTGCAACAACTGCGCCATAATTTGTTTAAGAATGGTTCGAAAAGGTAGACCATACGTATATCTTTTTTGTTCTGTCTAAATAATATGAGACGTGAAGATACTGATAATGCGTTATGGCACAATATTCTCAACTCCACTGCGTCAGCAAAAGTAAGCCACTGATAATTTGTTTCGTAATTACACTGTCAACAGGAGAGACAGATTTTTTAACAGAAACTGTGGTGACTTTGTGTTTGGGAGTAATACAGTAATATTTAGCAATCAAATGTCTTACGTTGTTTTTTTGTGTGCCTTATATTTACACTGCTCAAAACCTATCTAAAACTATTGTTTGTTAATTGAAAATGAAATGGCAGTTAACGTCAAACGATTCAGTGACATAATGAAGTGAAGATAAACAATAATATAGTGAAAATATACAATAATAAAGGGAAGATATACAAAAGTCGAGCCACGCATGCCAACACCACTTTTCGCGTGTATACGTTCTTCGCGGAGCACCTTATTCAATTGGCCCATGTTCCCAATCCACCAGATAACACAGAGCAATTAAACAGCGAGGCTAAAGGCACTAGGCTTGACATCCTTGAGGAATTGCAAATCTTTAAACACCTGTTGCTTCATAAAGAAAATCTAATTAATGACCAGCTACACCTGAGAAATAAGAACTTTTTCGAAGGTTTGCAACCTTTGCTTAACCAGCCCTGATGTTAGATTACTTTTGCTGTCGCTGACGCCTGACTCCACTTTCTTCAGCCGAATACTAATGTACTCAAAATTGAGGAATGATTTTGCCGAGTAAAAAGGTTGCACTTCCCATGACGTTTGTTCATTTCTCGTCCTAATACTTGCTTTCAGTGTAAGGGGCGACTACTTTCGTTTATGAAGTGAATGGAGCAAGTTTAATTTCGAAATAGTTGCAACATTTTACTGAGGTGCACAACAGACTTGCAAGCGGCAGACATAGGGGGTCGAGTGGAGCAATGTTACCAAAAATGGATGGGACAATGTTGTCAAAAATCAGTGAATACCACTAAGAAATGTGTGATTAACCTATTCTCCACCACTTACGAGGGAAAGTCGTACTGTTGGAATTCTGATTTCTAAAAAGTAAAGTAACGTAATTTTTTGTTCCTTTTCAGCTGTGTGTCTACAGCTGTTGTACACGGTACTGTAGCACCTAAGTACACCGCTAGCGGAACCAAAACAGAAAGGCCTATTCCATAGCTGAGGTGAAATACGGTGAAACAACTCGTTTTCTCCAATTGAAGAGGAACACCACTGCAACTGACAGTGGTGCATTCGTGAAATTTTGCGGCAACGATTTCCAACACTATGAAACAGCGATATGTAGGGCACACATTTAAAATACCGACGAACATTGAATGTCAAAGAACGAAATGGCGCACCATCTCTCTATGAACAACCAAGAATCACATTAGAACTAGACGATATGGTGCTCCAATTCTGGTGTATCACAATCGAGACGCCAGTGGAAAAAGTGTCACGGGTCAGTTTTTAACAATCTGTACGATATTTTGAACATGCATAGTTTGTCGTGCACGGGGTTCCGCGATGGCTCAAACCAGTTCAAGAAGACCGGCCACTCGAGTTAGCTGCGATAACCTTTCAGTTGTGACAGAAAAGTCCAGATGACTTTCTTAGATGCCCAGTAACCACGGTTGCGTCCTTAGTCTATCACCGTGGCCACTAGATAATGGAGAAAAGCAGCCAGTGGAAAGAAGAGAATTCTTAACAACCGAAATGACGAAGACCCAACCATCGATGCGAAATGCGATGCTCTGTATTTGTTACGACTGTTGTGGTTCTGGTGTCAGTTATGCCCATTAAGTGGAAACCAGTAGAAGCTCAAACCTTTCGACATCTCCTGACAAGGTTGTCAAGACGATTCAATGCTAGATGCTATCCAAGACAATGCCCAGCTCACTCTGCTTGTAACACTCACACAAGCTGCTTATTTGAGTTACGAAATTTTGTCTCATCGACCGAATTATCCTGACATGGCACCCACAGACCCTGAGAAAACTGTGTGCCTGACATTTCCAGAACATCGATGAGGTGCTTTTCGAGATGGAACGTTTCGTTTACAGCTGGGTGAAGAGTCAGCATGTCATCTAGCACCGAGAAAAATGAACGAAGTGTGGTTATCTAGAGAAGGACTGACGCGATCCCCAGTTTTTATGATTGCAGTTTGATTTTTCTGAGGAGCAGAATTTTATGACCACTCCTACATACGAATGAGCATCGATTGTGTGATACTCTCACCCTCCACACTGAGCTGTGAATTGAATCTGCAGGCTGCAGATTCTACACTTGAAAGCTACGCAAATATCCTGTCGTGATGGATCGATGTCAACGATCATGATAAAATATTCCTAGCTCCGTAATGCAACCACTTAAGTGGGTGCTCATGCTAGAGTGGACTGCTAGTTAGTACTGTTGTTCACGAGGGTAAGATGTCGGACTAATGGCGACCACTTCAGTTTGGCATTACAGTTCATTAAACTTCCTGGCAGATCAAAACTGTGTGCCCGACCGAGACTCGAACTCGGGACCTTTGTCTTTCGCGGGCAAGTGCTCTACCAACTGAGCTACCGAAGCACGACTCACGAACGGTACTTACAGCTTTACTTCTGCCAGTATCCGTCTCCTACCTCCCAAACTTTACAGAAGCTCTTTTGCGAAACATGCAGAACTAGCACTCCTGAAAGAAAGGATACTGTGGAGACATGGCTTTGCCACAGCCTGGGGGATGTTTCCAGAATACAGTTCATATCCACGTTCTGCAGTCAGGGAAAGTATTTCTGTGTTATCCAAAAGTAGTCCAACGCTTTCAACATAACACATCGTCAGATGTACACGACAGAGAAAGTCTTTAAAATTCTGTGGAAAAGATATTCTATGATCCAGTTTTCATAATCATTCGTAACATGTACATGATTTTTTGTCGATGTTTTTGAAGCGCCTTTGGCGAAGTTCAGATTAAATAATGATGTGATCAAGTATTCGGTAACGAGAAACAAATCATTCATATTTCTTTTTCTTTATTTTACCTGATCATATTATGAGTGTGAGGCCTACTGTTACATCGGCCGCTGTTTTACAAGTAGATACAGAGATACTTATTACTGTATATGGTGGCCTTTTTATCATATAGTAAAGTCTATGTTTTCAGCGAATACTGCTAACTTGCTGCAGAGGACAGACATAATATATTATTTTGCTTGTAGACAGGAAATGCTATCTAGCTGATAAGCAGTATTTCAAATATTATACTTATTTGATTATTTAAGCTGACGTGACCTACCTCCACATAAAACACATTTGCGATACATTTTATTCAAAATAATATCTAGGAATCAGAAACACAATAATAATGAAATGAGCTTTGGTGAATGATGATATGAACTAGTTGATAGACACTATAAGACAAGAAAAAGTAACGACCCACCACTGAGGAATCATCCGAATGGAACAGAAATTGGTAGATGTGATGTACATTTACAAATAAAAAGGAAGTGGGACTGCTTGGCAACATAAGGGCAGTCTTACTCTTGATTTACGTTCCCGTTCAACAAAACGCCACCACAAGAGGAGGTCGCCGTTTTGTGCACCAAGCAAATCTTATCCCCTTCTCATTTGCTCTTTCCACCCGAGAACAAGTAATTTACTCGCTGCAACATTCTGTGTTATCCCGCGTCATTGGTCGGAGACTCGCAGTCGAACTAGGTAATTAACCTAACCTAACCTAACCTAACCTAGCCTAACCTAGCCTAACGTTCCCTATGAATCCTGCATAGGCTGCCATGACAGTACAACACAAACGGCTGCTTTTGGAGTGGTGCGGTGCCCGGGAAGCATGGACTGCTGCTAAATTGTTTGCAGTTCAGTGATGAATCATGGGTTTGCTTTATCCCTGAAGACTGACCTCGGCCAGTATGTCCCCAACTTGGGAAGAGCTCCCATTCTTCCAGTGTTTTGGAGAGGGGCAGCGGTGTTACTCCTAGCGTCATTGTGTGCATAGTGCGACAGTGCAGTACTGCTCGTCCAATCAAGGCACTTGTCTTATCTCACTAAAATATCTGCCAGATGGCGAGATACTTCCGCGGCCAGCAAGATTCCGACTTCAGCTCAGATGTGAACTCCGTGCCAGGCTAACAAGGAACGGGTTCAACAGATGTTGGCCAGCTGGCTTAAGTCGAGAAGAAAAGGGCTTTATCAAGGCCATGTCAACAGAATCAGTGCAGAAGGGGTGAAACGTCAAACTGATAAGTAGGATCGTGCTGCCAAGTTCTTTGCATATTTGACTGGATTTCGTAATCATTGACGTAACATCACATACTCTCTCAGTATGCGAAGTTTCATTCAGTTACCTCTTCCTCTTTTTCAGTGCTTCACTGTTTTTTTGTCAGGCAGTATATAAACGAGTTCACACTTTGTCAGACATAATCAAACTAAAATTGGTAGTTGAGATAGACTAAACTATTGAGCTTGTTATTTACTTTGAGAACAAACTACTGTCCCACAATTGACACCCAAAATATATAGGTGTTGCCACAAAATTGGTTCAAATGGCTCTGAGCACTATGGGACTTAGCATCTGAGGTCATCAGTCCCCCAGAATTTAGAACTACGTAAACCTAACTAACCTAAGGACATCACATACATCCATGCCCGACGCAGGAGTCGAACCTGCGACCGTAGCGGTGACGCGGTTCTAGACTGAAGCGCCTAGAACCGCTTGGCCACTCTGGCCGGTGTTACCACGGATAGGTCAGAAAGTTTCAAGAACCGTATGTCTAACGCAGCTCCCAAACTTAGATCTCGCTACAATGTCTTACAGAAACTAACCGTCACTTCATGGAGGTTTTCAGGTGCCACGGTATGGACTTCAGATTCATGTCTCTGTGATAGCGGAATATTGTGCACCGATTTAGTTCAACAGTACTCACATTACTCGCTTCGATGTCCAACTAAATCAAACTATTCGCTTTATAATAAGCACAGTAATTGTGATCCAAACCCATTGCCGACCCGTACTAAGCAACATACTCCTCCTGCGACAAGAGAAAACACTCTTTAGAAACTCAGTAGTCTCGGGAGAGACACTCTTATTAATACAGCAAGACATTCCCGACAGTGACAACCAAACTGCGCTCCATATATCAGCCATGTAAAGAGTGCAACAACTCTGGATGAAAATGGTTTCAGCTTAGTTCAGCGGTAGAATAATCGATGGACCAAACGGGCACCCACTGTCTTTCATAATATGCCTTGCCACACCACAACTACACGCGCCCCATAAAACCAGTTCCACCCTAAATAAAATATTAGAAAACTGTGGTAGACGAGGTGACTCGTTGTATAGATGAGAAAAATAGCTTCGCCAAAGTGCGAATGTGGAGCTGCTAGGAAAATCGTAAAACATATAGTTGAGTATTGCCGGTTGTGTGCTTTCACTGATGACTGCTCTCAATTGCTGCTCGCTACCAGAAAGACGGTAGTCAGTAATTTGGACACACTGCTGTAGCTATGTTCCCATATATTGTATTTTCGTATATTTTATGTATTTTTAAATCTATTCGTTTTCCCTTTTATGTGATCTGTACGTTTTGCTTGAAAACGTATTGTCTGTATTGTAGATAACTCATAGGTTATTTATTCATGTGTTGAGCTACGACATCTGCTAAATAAATAAAATCTACCGAATTAAGCGTGCAGGTGCTTCCCAAAAGTGCTAAACTAAAGTGCTAATTTAAACTAAATGACTGGCGGAAATAGTGTCGCTCACTGAATTTTTCCAGGCTGTTCTGCCCAAACAGAATAAAGTAATTAAACTAAATATCGTGTTTATTTTATCCATATTTTGCAGCTTAATCCTTGACTTTACTCAATACACTCGAGGTATGAATTAAAAAACGCCTTCAGTCACAATTTGTCGTGTTTTATTCAGTACACGATCCATTTCGGATCCTGTGGGTCCATATTCAGGTGTAATTCGTTATAATACATGCTTTATTTGTTCTCTTGAATGAGATGAAATGCATATTCGTAAGTCGGACGCGGAAAATATTTCTCACATATTTTGTACGTCCGATTTACGAAATTCGTAACGCAACATCAAACCTTTTCGTGACAGGAATATGTATATCATCTCATTCAAGAGAACAAATAAAGCGTGTATTAAAACGAATTACACCCGAACATGGACCCACAGGTTCCGAAATGCATCGTGTATTGAATAAAACACGAAAAATTGTGACTGAAGGCGTTTTTTAATTCATACCTCGAGTGTAAATATCATAACTGGGAAGCCTATTTAAGGTATTTTCTTTTAGATACTTGACGCCAAACGATAATGAACTGTTGATGCGGAACACACTGCAAGAAAAGTACAGTTATTGGTATTACAAGAGGAAAGGTACATCCAACAGCATGTAAACTGCATTGCAGAGGAACTCATCATAGAACCGACTGCTCATAAGCCCTGCAGAGCGGACGAAATAAGAGACGCAGCGCCACACCTTGGCAGCCCGCGTCGCTGTTCCCGCACCTTGAGGTTTTACGACCGCCGGCGCGCTGACGGCATTTGTGCGGCGGGTTGCAGCACCACCAGGCACCTCCCACGAAAAAAATTCCATTACCTCGACCCATACTTACGCAGGTTGGTCCACTAGCAGAGTTGCTGATGACTTAACTAATGCTATACTGGAAACTGCTTGATCATTTTTATACATCACAGTTTGCTACAATGAACATACTAGGGAGACTGGCTACGATTAATGATTATGCCACAGAAGCCGTCAGTAATGATCAACTGACATTGTACGACATGGAACGGACCTGAACGACGCTCTAAAATGGTATCATTTGCACGGAACTTCGACGCAACGGAACAGACATAGTCTCAAGGACTCTTAGGAAGAAGTTTACACATTGCTATCTCTAAGCTCACTCATCTTCCAGTCGCAGGTTATCCTTAATCCGTAATTTACTCTTCACTTTCTTTTCGTGGCACTTTCCGAGGGTTACACGAAGACTTGGATGTTTTTGCAGTGAATGTTCTCACACAAAGGAGCCAAACATGTCAAAGCGTAAAATGGTTTAGATAAACAAAATTTCAACACTTGGGTGAAACATTTTTGATTAACGAACTTTCTCAAACTATATGAATGTTAGATCTGTCGGAGGAAAAAGATAGTGTTTTTACGTTATTTTGTACTTAGAAGGAAAACAATGGACAATGGATAAGGCAAAAAGATCTTCTAAAGGTTGTTTGGTGTGCTTTATGGGTACGTTTTCTTGGGTGAATCAATGTCCACATTTAGGAATATTTGGCGGTGACTTTTAATATTTTTACTTTGCTCAGCAGTGTGGAAAGTTACCAACACAACCTTTGTCCAGGATATGTGTTATGAGTTCTCCTAGGACCAGTAACACACTCAATTTCCCTTGTTTTGATACCATATTGAAACCTTTTGTATCACAGTTCGTATCTAGATTTCTTACTGGGTGTAATATCCATGCCTATATTTTCGTCGAACTAGCATTCACGATAGTACTGTAGGTGGAATGTGACTGAAATTTGATACTATTCTCGTAATAATAATAAAAAGGACTTCATCGTTAATAAAATAATAATTATTGTCAACGACATAATTTAATATTTTGTAAAAATTATATCTTAGACAATACCCATGTAAAAATATAATGAAAATCTCAATCTTTCGTTATCTATGTGTTTTGTAGGAAAATCGTCCTTGTTCGGACTGTTGTGCTCATAAGATGTGATTGATGTCTCGTAACACAGAGGTTCTGAAAAATCTGTATTATGTTCCCAACCGATATTTGCAAATAGAGTTTGTGTCTTATTAAAATGAATCTTCTGTGTTTAGAGTTTTATTTCATTGTAATTCTCCTCCTATATAAATGTTAAGTTTTCTGTTCAGGTACCAAAGAGAGCAGCCATTAGCGCTATTGATTTGGTCTACAGCGCAAGTGTATTGGTAAATGGTGTATATTAACATGTCTTATAAAGTTTAGAAATATTTTCAAATGTTAATGCATGTAGTACAGCTGAAAAAAGATTTAATATATACAATTTATTATGAGTACAAAATGCCTGAAGCAGAATCGATAAGTGATTGTCTTATGTTAGCCGCCTTCTTAGTGAAATATTGCAGCGGAAGTTTTATATTGATTTTCTATGCAGACAGAAATGTTGTTGGTTAGAAATGTGATAATAATTGTGTGTCGGTGGCCAGGGCACACTCTGACGTACTAAAATTCCAGTTAGGCTATGAATACATTGAGCTTCTATGAATGCAGACAGCATCTCAGATATAAATTCCTATCTGCTAATATAAGAAACCTGATAATTTCGTAACAACTTTTATGAAACATTTTGACAGGAAAATACAGTAGTGCTGTGGACGTGTGGTACTGTGTGACAGAACTGTTCATTTTGCTTAAGGAAAAGTGTTGCCACCTCGAATAACAGTAGCGTTAAATTTGAGAAACGGTCTGCAGGTAACTAAGAGTCTTTTAAACAACAGCACTGAAACTACTAAAAATCATTAATCTTGGTTAGTTCAGATTACTTATATTCATTTAGCTTGTTTGCTGGATATAAATGATTAGTTCTGTGAATGAACTTAGTGACATTTACACTGTTTGACAGACATCATTGCTACAAGTTGCCAGGTGAAGATTTCTTTAAAAAAATAACGTTCATTAGCTGGGAAAGCCTGCCGGTGTGGCCGAGCAGTTCTAGGCGCTTCAGTCTGGAACCGCGCGACCGCTACGGTCGCGGGTTCGAATCCTGCCTTGTGCATGCATGTGTGTGATGTCCTCAGGTTAGTTAGGTTTAAGTAGTTCTAAGTTCTAGGGGATTGATGACCTCAGATGTCAAGTCCCCTAGTCCTCAGGGCCATTTGAACCACTTAGTTGGGAAACGCAGTGATTAAATAAAACGCCATGTTACATTAAATAAAACCTTATGAACTTGTACAACACAAGACACGCACAATTACACCACACGTCACATGGGCTAAGGAAATTGGCTTTGTGCTGACATTCCCTCTAAGGGCAACACACCTTCATTTGACGGCGACCTTGTCTTCGTTCCGTTGACGTCCAGAGTGAATCTAAGTATGCACCCGGGAAGACTTGTATTCGGCGGTGAGGCCCCAAGTTGCATTGGTATCATAGTTAAAGACGTTTATGTGCGTATATACTCCGATGGGGCTAACATTACAACCATGTGCTTAATAGTGTTTCGTTCCACCTTCAGAATGCAATACAGCATTGTAGGTAGGGTTCCGTAGATCGGTGGCACCAAATGCTACCCACATGCCGCACGATCTCCATAGATTACGGGTCGGTCGCTTGTGGTCATTTATCTGTTTCCCTATACTGTCCGCCGGCCGGTGTGTCCGAGCGGTTCTAGGCGCTACAGTCTGGAACCGCGCGACAGCTACGGTCGCAGGTTCGAATCCTGCCTCGGGCATGGATGTGTGTGATGTCCTTAGGTTAGTTAGGTTTAAGTAGTTCTAAGTTCTAGGGGACTGATGACCTCAGATGTTAAGTCCCATAGTGCTCAGAGCCGATAATGTCCCAGCTTTATTCCCGTGTTCGTATCAGGTCAGAATGGTAGTCTATGCTGACCTTGGGACACGAGCAGAAATCATGCGAGAACATGCCATCACCGTCGAGGAAGACATCAAGCATGAAGCGAAGCAAGTTGTCCGGAATCGAGTTCACGTGAAGCACAGTTGCAACTACGCCTTCGCTTCCTACCATAGGCCCCATAACAGCCCAGGTGAACGTCAAAAATGAAAAATATACTGTCTGCACCGGCCTAGGTCCAAGCTGCGGTTCTCGTTTCCAGCAGCTGTTCGCTTGGATGATGGCATATCCGAAAAAGATTATCAATGTAGTGTAACAACAAAATGATTCATACGATACGGCAACACGCGCCTATTGATCTATCCCGATAACGCCGTGCCGAATGCAGTCGTCACTGATATTGTCTTTGGGTCAACATGAAAATACGGAGCGATCGTCCGCTATGGAGACCCACATTCTATAACGTGCTCTGAACGGCGTGCTCCAGATCTACTGTCCTTGTACCGTTACTTTACTGTGTCGTCTGATCTGCCACAGATCACCACCGTCAGAGCGCACGAGTCTCGGACCTCAACGTTCTGTGGTGAGTCGTCGACGTCAAATACCTTGTCGCCATCCGTGAATGATTTTATTGTCCTTCTACCACTTTCCATAGATTCTCACAACAGTAGCACACGAACAGGCGGCCGTCTTCGCCGTATCCGAAGTGATCTTTCCCAGGCGCCCAGTCATAACAATCTGGCAGTTATGAAAGTCGCCCTCATTTGTGGCCGTATCGTCGCTACAATGATTGTCAATTCGTCTCTTGTCCGCTTATGAAGTTTCCCTTCAAAGAAAACTTGATTCCCATTACAAATAAGTACCCCACTCATACAGTTATAATTGATGGAGACTTCAATATACCCTCGATTTGTTGGCGAAAATACATGTTCAAAGCCAGTGGTAGATAGAAAACAGCTTCCGGAATTTTACTAAATTATTTCTCTAACAATTACTTCGAATAATTAGTTTATGAGCCCACATGAATTGTATATGGTTGCGAATAGAGAGCGTCATGACGGATACGGGGATTAGTTAACACAAGGTATTTGTAGCGAGGTTCAAAACTATATCAACCAGAACCACTAAAAATAAACGCAAAATATATCTATTTAAAACAGCAGATAAAAATTCGCTTCATGCCGTCCTAAGAGAGAGTCTCCATTCCTTCCAAGCTAATTATGTAAGTGTAGAGTTAATAAGAGACGGGACTGATCCACCATGGTACACAAACCACGTCAGAACATTGTTGCAGAAGCAACGAAAAAAGCATGCCAAATTCAAAACAACGCAAAATCCCCAAGACTGGATAAGTTTCACGGAAGTTCGAAATTTACTGCCGACGTCAATGCGAGATGCTTTTAATAGTTTCCACAATGAAACATTGTCTCAAAATATGGTAGAAAACCCAAAGAAATTCTGGTGGTATGTAAAGTACCCCAGTGGTTAGAAACAATCAATACCGTAACTGCGTGATAGCGATGGAAATGTGTAATTCTTTCACGAAAGAAGAGGAAGTAAATATTCCAGAATTCGAAACCAGAACAGCTGTTAGCATGAGTGACATAAAAGTTGATATCTTAGATGTTGCGAAACAACTCAAATCAGCTGAGAAATGCAAGTCTTCCGGTCCAGATGGTATACTAATCAGGTTCCTTTCAGATTATGCAGACACCATAGCGCCTTTTTTTAGCAATCATATACAACCCCTCACTTGACGAAAGGTCTGTACCTAAAGACTGGAAAGTACCACAGGTCACAACAATATTCAAGGAAGGAAATAGGAGTAACCCATTGATTTACATACCCACATCCCTGACCTCAATTTGCAGTAGGATTTTAGAGCATATAGTGTAGTCGAACAGTATGAATCACCTTGAAAAAAATTACTTATTGATACATAACCAACACGAATTCAGAAAATATCGTTCTTGTGCAACGCACCTAGGTCCTTATTCCCATGAAGTAATGAGTGCTGTCGACAAGGGATCTCAGGTTGATTTTATATTCCTAGATTTCCAGAAGGCTTTTGATACAGTTCCTCACAAGCAACTATTAATCAAATTGCGTCCATGTGGAGTATCGTCACAGTTGTGTGACTGGACTCGTGATTTCCTCTCAGAGAGGTCACAGTTCGTAGTGATAGACGGTAAATCATCGAGTAGAACAGAAGTGATATCTGGCGTTCCGCAAGGCCTCCTGCTGTTCCTCATTTACATAAATGATCCAAATGATAATCTGACCAACCCCGTTAGACTGTTTGCAGATGACCGCCCAGTAAGATAATCAGACAATCAGTTCCAAATTGAAAATGATCTAGAGAGAATTTCTGTATGGTGCGAAAAGTGGCAATTGGCACTAAACAAAGAAAAGTGCGAGGTCATCCACATGGATACTAAAGTAAATCCAATAAATTTTGGGTATACGATAAATCGCACAAATCTAAGGGCTTTCAATTCGGCTAAATACCTAGGAATTACAATTACGAGCACCTTAAATACTATAGCCCACATAAATAATATTGTGGGGAAGACGAAACAAAGACAGCTCTTTGTTGGCAGAACACTTTGAAGATGCGACAAAGCTTCCAGAGAGACAGCCTACATTACAGTTGTCCGTCCTCTACTGGAATATTGCTGCGCGGTATGGGATCCTTACCAGGTAGGATTGACGGAGCACATTGAAAAAGTGCAAAGAAGGGGACGTCGTTTCGTCATATTGCGCAAAAGGGGTGAGTGTACCACTGATATGATATGCGAGTTGGGGTGGCGGTCGCTGAAACAAAGGCGGTTTTCTTTGCGGCGAGAACTATTTACTTAATTTCTCTTCCGATTGTGAAAATACACTCCTGGAAATGGAAAAAAGAACACATTGACACCGGTGTGTCAGACCCACCATACTTGCTCCGGACACTGCGAGAGGGCTGTACAAGCAATGATCACACGCACGGCACAGCGGACACACCAGGAACCGCGGTGTTGGCCGTCGAATGGTGCTAGCTGCGCAGCATTTGTGCACCGCCGCCGTCAGTGTCAGCCAGTTTGCCGTGGCATACGGAGCTCCATGGCAGTCTTTAACACTGGTAGCATGCCGCGACAGCGTGGACGTGAACCGTATGTGCAGTTGACGGACTTTGAGCGAGGGCGTATAGTGAGCATGCGGGAGGCCGGGTGGACTTACCGCCGAATTGCTCAACACGTGGGGCGTGAGATCTCCACAGTACATCGATGTTGTCGCCAGTGGTCGGCGGAAGGTGCACGTGCCCGTCGACCTGGGACCGGACCGCAGCGATGCACGGATGCACGCCAAGACCGTAGGATCCTACGCAGTGCCGCAGGGGACCGCAGCGCAACTTCCCAGCAAATTAGGGACACTGTTGCTCATGGGGAATCGGCGAGGACCATTCGCAACCGTCTCCATGAAGCTGGGCTACGGTCCCGCACACCGTTAGGCCGTCTTCCGCTACGCCGCAACATCGTGCAGCCCGCCTCCAGTGGCGTCGCGACAGGCGTGAATGGAGGGACGAATGGAGACGTGTCGTCTTCAGCGATGAGAGTCGCTTCTGCCTTGCTGCCAATGATGGTCGTATGCTTGTTTGGCGCCGTGCAGGTGAGCGCCACAATCAGGACTGCATACGACCGAGGCACACAGGGCGAACACCCGGCGTCATGGTGTGGGGAGCGATCTCCTACACTGGCCGTACACCTCTGGTGATCGTCGAGGGGACACTGAATAGTGCACGGTACATCCAAACCGTCATCGAACCCATCGTTCTACCATTCCTAGACCGGCAAGGGAACTTGCTGTTCCAACAGGACAATGCACGTCCGCATGTATCCCGTGCCACCCAACGTGCTCTAGAAGGTGTAAGTCAACTACCCTGGCCAGCAAGATCTCCGGATCTGTCCCCCATTGAAACATGTTTGGGACTGGATGAAGCGTCGTCTCACGCGGTCTGCACGTCCAGCACGAACGTTGGTCCAACTGAGGCGCCAGGTGGAAATGTCCTGGCAAGCCGTTCCACAGGACTACATGCAGCATCTCTACGATCGTCTCCATGGGAGAACAGCAGCCTGCATTGCTGCGAAAGGTGGATATACACTGTACTAGTGCCGACATTGTGCATGCTCTGTTGCCTGTGTCTATGTGCCTGTGGTTCTGTCAGTGTGATCATGTGATGTATCTGACCCCAGGAATGTGTCAATAAAGTTTCCCCTTCCTGGGACAACGAATTCACGGTGTTCTTATTTCAATTTCACGGAGTGTATTTTGTTGACACTCACCTACGTAGGGAGAAATGGTCATTGTAATAAAATAAGATAAATCAGAACATGAGCGGAAAGATTTATGTGTTCCTTTATCCCGCGCGCCATTCGAGAGTGGAATGTTAGAGAAGTAGAATGGAAATGGCTCGATGAACCCTCTGCCAGGCACTTAATAGTGAGTTGTAGAGAAACAATGTAGATGTAGATGTAATGTGCCCGGAACGACACGAAGTGGCGTAGAATTCTCGGTGTACAACGGTCAGCATGTTTTCGCTCAGTACTGGATGTAATTTGAATGCGTTAACAGTGTATACATCAGATGGTTCTGCTAAGGAATTTTTCAGTGGAGTACAAGCAGCTGACACCTGGGAATTACTTAGATGCTCTGCTCTAATAGCTCCCGGCGACATAGCTATGGCTTGCGCAGTTGGTGTAGCAGCCAGGCGCTCGAGTTGGTACTGGGCGTGGCGTCTGCAATACACGATCGCTGTGGCCAGCCGGCAAGAGAGCGTAATAACGGCCCAGTGCTTCTCTTATTTTTGGTTTTACAAAAGTTTCTACAGATAAAGTAAAATAAAATAAAAATTACGCTTCGGCACAACAACACAGAGGAAAATTCCGCCAGCAGTGTAGCGTTCGTGTTTAGCTTTTTGCTGCGGTAGGTCGATAGCGGGAAGCGCCATACATTTACACGACATGTTTCCACGACAGCGCATTGTAAGCCGTTCATAACAGCAACAGAGTGTACAACATCTAGGCGTATTTAGGTTATTAATAGCAGTACAATCTCATACGTGTTGCAGCTATGGAAGACTGAAAAATATTATCTGATATACACTGTAGCAATAAGAATTACAGACTTATCTTTCGGCATCGGTTACAACAAATCACACTTCATCTTCAACCACGTATCCACCCTCGATTTACTAATCCACATCAACATCTTAGTCTGTCAGTGTGGGAGGACGAAACTTTATCTGCTCCTATTTCTAGAAATTCCTATAATCTACTCAAGTTACCGCCCTGATCGTCACTTGCTTATGTCATCTAAAGAAGATTCCAGCTCGTGCTGTTGTTCAATAAAATTCCCACCTTGCCTCTAACACCAAGTCTCTACCAATTCGATCCTTTCCTCGCATGGAAAATAAATGAAGTTGATCCTAATATTCGTTTCAACACAGCAATGCTTTATTACGACTGGACCTATTGGAGGTAGTAAGAACTTATCTTCTGTCAACCGACGAAGCGCCTTATCTAGCCAGGTAACTGATGACCCACAATTTAACACGTTAACCGACGTGTGGCAGAAAATACCTTAGAACCTACAAAGAATTCAATACCGAATCCTCGTATTTGTGGTCTTTGAATAACTGGATTAACCACAGCCAATTACATTACACAAACCCATTCATTTTTTACACAAAACATCTACTTCAGCCCTAGCGCCATAAAAATGTCAATTTCAGACTTATCAGGAGCCCTCGTGACATCATATCTGGTCACCACAATACAACGCAATCATAATCCTCCGATGAAGGTGAGATGTCGAGGAATTTAGGAAGCATCTTCATTGAAAGGCGTGGTTTATGTGTTCACTCATTCTACCAACTGAAGCTTCTTGAGTCAAGGCTGATTTCTTCTTTCATCATTTACTGTCTAGCGTTGCACTCGGGCTGTAAACAGGCACTCGTAAAGTTTAGGACATAACATTCTTTCTGCAGTGAACACGTTCTTCAAAATCTGTGAAGAGGCAATCGCGCCGAAATGAGGAACTTCATTAGGTCGGCTAAAAGGCTTCCGAAGAGGAAAGATACTGCTGGTGTGAGGCGACATCTAATGCGCCAATGTGGCGAATGAGGTGTAGGCCGATCAGGGCCTCCACCATGCCATCCAAGACCACCTGACGTGAATCCTGTACATCCTTCTGACAGGGGTCTTTTGAGCAGTGACGTGTACTGCACTCTCGATGTTTACAGAACGAGAGCATCGTATTGCCAGCTTTCCGAGACGATTGTTAGTTTACAAATTAATTGAATAATGACTTGAGAGAAGCCCAACAACCAGAAAATTTTAACCTACTTAGACGCAGACTTAATCGAACCGTTTACATTTGAGATATATATATATATATACAAGGGAACATCCCCAAGTGACAAAGTTGATGAAACTTGGCGGGTGTCCAGGGGGGAGGGGGGGGGGGGCAAAATAATGGCGTACGCATTTCTTTGTTGTGTCCGATATTATTTTTGAAGGGCAAAACACACTTCGCAAGATAATTTGGCACTTTATATTTAGTGGGAATATCTTCGAAACGATGGCATATAAGAAATGTTGTTCCCATAAAAGTTTAAATATAATTAATGTTCTTGAAAACTGTTTATTAACTTTTGTAATAATTGGAAACTTATTTTTGAAAATGTAAACTTTTCGCAGAACATAAATTAAAGTTGGCAGTTGATGGTTGCAGTGCTGACACATTATCTGCATATCCACTCTCGAACACCACGCGGGACACATGAGCCCTGATTTCTCTTATTTCATCGTGATGATCATTTCTCCCTATGTAGGTGGGGGCCAACAGAATGTTTTCGCAATCGGTGATTAAAACTTCGTCAGAAGATCCCGTCGCAACGAAAAACGCCTTTGTTTTAATGATTGCCACTCCAATTCACGTATCATGTCTGGGACGCTATCTCCCCTATTTCGCGAAGAAAAAAATGAGCTTCCCTTCTTTGTACATTTTCGATGTTATCCGTCAGTCCCACCTGATGCGGATCCCACACAGCACAGCAGTACTCTAGAATATGGAGGACAAGCGTAATGTAAGCAGTCTCTTTAGTAGACGTGTTGCACCATCTAAGTGTTCTGCCAATGATTCGCAGTCTTTGGTTAGCTCTACCCACAATATTATCTATGTGATCGTTGTGTATTAGTAACTACAGCCTGATTATACTGTTTCTCAAGTGAAGACTGACATCATAATCACTGAAAGTATTCTCACAAAGTTCTTCCTACATCGAAAGTCGTATACATCTCATGGCTGCACCTGTGCTATCGAGTTCTTTATATAACCAGTGAGGACATCAAACAGAATAACCACTTCAGAGTCCCAGTTGCTATCACTTTTCCGGCATAGGCCGCGGCTTTGAAACTTTCCTTCGGAGGAGCGGTGATGCGGCGCTGCTCCACTGATCGCAGTTTTATTTCCGGTTCGAAGAGATGAACCCAGTTCTCATCACCTGTGACGATGCTCGAAAAGAAGTTTTCACGATCAGCCTCATAAAACGCAAACAATACCCCACAGATGGCCCTTCGTTGCTCATTACGGTCATCTGTTAGGCAGCGAGGAACCCAAGGGGGCACACTGCTTTGAGTACTCCAACTGGTAGACGAATGTGTCGGCACAACGAACAAAGACGACAAGCTGAATGGTGAGGTGTTTGTTTGTGATGCTTCGCTCACGACGAATGAGAGTGTTGGCACGTTCCAACATTGCAGCCGTGAGAGGTGTGACAAGACGGCGCGACCTTGTTGCGATGGTGACAGAATCCCCGCACTACGACTCACCGTGCTTTTGTTCAGTGCCCGATATCCGTAGACTTTCTGCAAGCACCTATGGATATCTTCGATCCTCTGGTTTACCGAAAAAGCAACTCAATGAGCTCTCCGTTTGATACTCACCTCCGTTACAGACGGCGGTTTGAATGGTACGTATCTTCATGAAACTTTATGAGCTGAAGGGGGAATATACCACGACGTCCCAAACAAATTATTCGTTTTCTCAACCGAAAATACCTGAGAAAGGAAATATACACTACTGGCTGTTATAATTGCTACACTACGAAGATGACGTGCTACAGACGCGAAATTTTACCGACAGCAAGCAGATGCTGTCATACTCAAATGATTAGCTTTCCAGAGTATTCACACAAGGTTGACGTCGGTGGCGACACCTACAACGTGCTGACATGAGAAACGTTTCCAACCGATTTCTCATACACAAACAGCACTTGACCGGCGTTGCCTGGTGAAACGTTGTTATGATGCCTCGTGCAAGGAGGAGAAATGGGTACCACCACGTTTCCGACTTTGATAAGGGTCGGATTGTAGCCTATCGCGATTGCGGTCTATCGTATCGCGACATTGCTGCTCGCGTTGGTCTGGATCCAACGACTGTTAGCAGCATATGGAATAGGTGAGTTCAGGAGGGTAATACGGAATGCCGAGCTGGATCCCAACGGCCTCGTACCACTAGCAGTCGAGATGACAGGCACCTTATCCGCATGACCGTAACAATGGATCGTGCAGCCACGTCTCGATACCTGAGTCGCCGGCCGCGGTGGTCCCGCTACCGTCGAAGGTTCGAATCCTGCCTCGGGCATGGATGTGTGTGATGTCCTTAGGTTAGTTAGGTTTAAGTAGTTCTAAGTTCTAGGGGACTAATGACCACTGCAGTTGAGTCCCAAACCAGTCGAAGCAAGGTTACTAAAGACAGTCCCTGAGTCAACAGATTGGGACGTTTGCAAGAGAACAACCATCTGCACGAACAGTTCGACGACGTTTACAGCAGCATGGACTATCAGCTCGGAGACCATGGCTGCGGTTACCATTGACGCTGCATCACAGACAGGAGAGCCTGCGATGGCGTACTCAACGACGAACCTGGGTGCACGAATGGCAAAACTTAATTTTTTTGGAAGAATCAAGAAGAATAAAATCTGTGAAAATAGTGTTGTGTCTGCTTATGAAATTGAAATTTACTTTTAAGTTGAATTAATGAAAATAAATGAATTTTTTACCTCAGATTCTGTGTTTCTCTTTCAAGGTTCTGTTTACAGCATAATGATGATCGCATCTGTGTTTGGCGACATAGAGGTGAACGCACGTTTGAAGCGTGTATTCGTCATCGCCATACTGGAGTATCACCCGGCCTGATGGTATGGGGTGCCATTGGTTACACGTCTCGGTCACCTCTTGTTCGCATTGACAGCACTTTGAACAGTGGGCGTTACATTTCAGATGCGTCGCGACCCGTGTCTCTACCCTTCATTCGATCCCTGCGAAACCCTACATTGCAACAGGATAATTCACGACCGCATGTTGCTGGTCCTGTACGGGCCTTTCTCGACACAGAAAACGTCCGACTGCTGCCCTGACCAGCACATTCTCTAGATCTCTCACCAACTGAGAACGTCTGGTCAATGGTGGCCGAGCAACTGACTCGCCACAATACGCCAGTCACTACTCTTGATGAACTATGGTATTGTGTGGAAGCTGCATGGGCAGCTGTACCTGCATGCCCAGGCTTATCAATGCCGTTATTACGGCCAGAGGTGGTTGTTCTGGGTACTGATTTCTCAGGATCTATGCACTCAAATTGCGTGAAAATGTAATCACATGTCCGTTCTAGTATAATATATTGGTCCAACGAATACCTGTTTATCATCTGCATTTCTTCTTGGTGTAGCAATTTCAATGACCAGTAGTGTATTTCAAAGCTTATTGCAGGCCCTTCGTAGATGCCCGTGATTACTAGTATCACGTGACTGATGTCGGGTTGATACCTTCATATAGCCGTTACGACTGGAGTGTGGAATTCCACGTAGTTCCCGCAGGCGCCACTGTGGAGTTGGGCGCCAGCAGGCTGTGCGAGGACAACAGCCTGTGACGTCACAGGCCTCGCACCGCCCGCCGCCCGCGCGCCGCTGCACGGCCTTGCGTCGTCTCAATCGCAGCGCTCTGTGAGTGAAAGGGGAGTGGCGCCAGCCGCTAGTTGCCAGCAGCTGGCCGCGCCGCGCTGTGCGCGCCGAGCAATCGCTCTTTAGCGTGAATAGGCGGCCGCCGTTGGCGCTGACAGGCCGCTCAATAGCGCCGCCCAACACGGCCCAACAACGAGGCAGCGCCGGCGCCCGCTCGCGGCCGCTTTCATTGCGCGACGCGGGGGCGACGCCGCGGTCGCACTGGCGTCCAAGATCCTAGCCTCAACGGCGAACACTGACAGCAAACACTGTAGACACAACTGTTCATCACGTGCCCCTGGGGTGTTAACGTCAAGTATTCCCAGAACCATCTAAGGTATCCATGTAGTTTTAGGCAAGTGACGGTACGCCAGAAGTCGAATCCGTTGCTGGATGATACTTCCTTGCACTTTAAAACTGTGTGACTGACCGATATTCGAACTCGGGACCTTTGCCTTTCGCGGACAAGTGCTCTAGCATCTGAGCTACCCAAGCACGACACACACCCGGCCTCACAGCTTTACCTCTGCCAGTATCTCGTCTCGTACTTTCCAAACTTTACAGAAGGCAAAGTTCGCGAGTTCAAGTCTCGGTCCGGCACAGAGTTTCAATCTGCAAGGAAGTTTCATATCAGCGAAGACTCCGCTGCAGAGTGGAAATCTCATTCTGGAAACATCCCCCAGGTTGTAGGTAAGCCATGTCTCCGCAATATCCTTTCTTTCAGGAGTGCTAGTTCTGCAAGGTTCGCAGGAGAGCTTCTGTAAAGTTTGGAAGGCAGGAGACAAGGTAGTGACAGAAGTAAAGCTGTGAGGACGGGGCGTGAGTCGTGGTTGGTTCGCTCAGATGGTAGAACTTTTGCCCGCGAAAGGGAAAGGTCCCGAGTTCCAGGAAGTTTCATATCAGCGCACACTCCGCTGCAGAGTGAAAATCTCATTCTTGCTGAATGGTCTGTTCTTGCAGTCATAAAAATTCTGAAGTGACAATGAGTCCTTCAAACGTGTCTCTGCACTTGACATCAGCATTCCGATGTCTTTGTAACGGTTAACGCAGTTACGTGATAACTGATATGAATTGACTTGAAACTATTTGCAGGAATTGTCAGAATAATGTACTAAGTGTGAGTACTCTTCCCACAGTTCAGGTCCGGCCACCCTAAGCTCCGTTTACTTGCAAAGGAGGTAAAGTTACCATTTGTGGTTTGTTCCTCCGAAGATTAGCGTAACACCTTCCTTCTACATAACGTTACCTGACTACATATCACATTGAGAGTCATGTGGTTATTCCTTTTTTTTTTTTTCAAGAATAAGGAGATGACATTAAAAATATGTTTTTACTGACTCGAAGAATACATACTTATTGACGAACTAAAAACGTAAAAAGGAGTAAAACACTCACTCACAAGAAACCATGCTCTCAAACACATACTGATTCCTATTTTGTTGCGATTATCAGGTCAGGTTACTCATTCTAGATGCAGACATAGTAAGGAAACGACACATGAAAGTGCTAACTTCGATTGCTCACTTGTCGAGTAACTACGTTGCAGTATTCCAAAATAACAGAATAACGTCACAGATATTTGGTCGGAATACGAAAATATCAGTAAGCTTCAAAAATTTCAGTAATAAGAAGCACGTCCCATAACTATTGTGAATTGTGTTCCACGCTAGAAATTCGTAGTGACCGTGGACAGCAACTGATATGTGACCCACGCAAATGATAACATACAGTCGCATTAGATATTGTTCATGTTTTAAAATACATTTTAGTAAGTCTTCTGTAAAGTAAGAGCCAATAAAACCAAAATCTTTCCATTTTCTATGCTTCATCCTGAAGGTCAATAGGCATATTACATGTTGACAGATGCAATGTGCATCGTGGCTCCAATTGGTATGTGCGTTATGCGACACCAGCTTCCTTGTGCTCTCTCCAATTAGACGAGGTGTGCTAGTCTTCTTCGAATATACCCCGACTCCGTTAATCAGGCTGTATGTTTTCATTCGCATGGGTCACATATCAGTTGTTGTCCACGGTCTCTACGAATTTCTAGGATGGAACACAATTCAAAATAGTTATGGGACGTGCTTCTTATAAATGAAATATTTTAAGGTTATTAACATTTTCGTATTCCGACAGTTTTATCAGGCTTCCACCGACGAGTTATTCAGAAATCTGTCCAATCAACTTTTTTTTTTTCAATCAATCTCTCCTTTGGATAAATGCGCGTCCTTGGGATTCAAATGGTAATCCTGAGCCTGTAATCTGACTATCCCACGAGTAGACAGTCTTGTTGTCATTTCATAGAGCATCTTCCTCTACATCTGCCTCTATACAAGTACTCCGGAAACCACTGCACAGCGCATGGCGGAGGGGACCTCGTATCGTTATTACGTTTTCCTAAGTTAATCAGCTCAGAAAGACGTTCATGGTGTGGTTTGTACAAATAACTTGTATCACTGCGCTGTGCTGCTGCCACTTTTAGGACCTAACAGTTACACGAATTTTATGTTTCGTACTAAATATTATCAATCGCAAAAAAGGTAAGCACGCAGATTTCACAAAAAGTAAAAATGGCATGAAACTGCCGGAATTTTTTCAAGAAGTTCAAATGTCTGGCAAAAGAATTATTTTTATGCCAGACATTAATGTTGTTTTCTTGATAACCGCTTTGATGAACATTGAGTTAAACAATCAGCAGCTGCGTTAATACACTACGTTCCACAGGTACCTGAGGGCCCAACCGTACCGAAAAGCCGCTGTGTCCTACTCTGCCAACGGCGACATCAGATGCGGTATGAAGGGTACGTGGAGTCAGTAAACCGCACTTCCGGCCATTATCGGTTTTAGTGACCTGGAGCCATTGCTTCCCGGTCAAGTAGCCCCTCATCTCGGCAGTACCGGGAATAGGGTCCATTGCATGAATACTCAGCTGCGGAGGTGGATCGTGTTAATACGTAGGCTATGTTCATTTATCCGCGTCAGTGGAAGAATTATTGAGGAAATAGAGCAACAAGTCACATTTTATTTGGTTTCTTTATGCAAAGACGAGTTTCGGGGTTTCCTGTACGCCAATTAGCGTAAAATATGTATATACCGGTCAATACAACTCCTTACTACATTATGATCGCTGCAGCTACCTGCAACCTACAGAACATAGGACAGCTGCAGCGATCAAAATGCAGTCGACAAAAACGTTGTACCGACACCACCTGGAAATGGTTGAAAGCCTGAAACACATCTTGGAATTAATAGAGCATATATAAGTGTCACTTTTTCTTCACTTAACACAACGTGTATTATCAACATAAATGAAAAGTGACACAGGTGAACGTATGTGATAATGGCATCAAGAAAATCTCAGTAAACCTAGATCAATGAACAATAAGTTAGGGAGACAGTTGCAGCCAGGTGAACGTATGTGATAATGGCATCAAGAGAATCTCAGTAAACTTTGATCAGTAAACAATAAGTTAAAGAGATAGTTGCAGCTGTGTGATTAGGACCCAAATATGATTTCAGTATGAAGTATCGCCCTAAGAGAAAATTATATGACGTTCGCGATTAAGTCTATGTCTAACTGCACTCAAATTTCTGCCACTGCTATTTATTCCAGAGAGTGGTATATGACAGGGGAGACTTGGGAATATTTTGCTGCTGACTCAAGACGTCAGTCTCGTCCGAGATGCATTTGACAAGCAGAGCATGTTATCTCCGACTATAAAATCGCCTGACTGCAATCGACTGGATTTTTCCGTCTGAGATCATCTCATAAGTGACGTGTACTGCATTCTCGATGGAATGGGTGAAGAATAAAGCCGGCCGCTGTGGCCAAGCGGACATTTTTTACTTAATTGTAATCGAGTAATGCGTAATCTATAACTCGTGACTACCTTTGAATAAAATGTGGAGCAATAAAGTTGACGATGGGTTAGTGTGAGCCGGACTTTGTGGCCAAGCGGTTCTAGGCGCTTCACTCTGGAACCAGGCGACTGCTACGGACGCAGGTTCGAATCCTGCCTCGGGCATGGATGTGTGTGGTGTCCTTAGGTTAGTTAGGTTTAAGTAGTTCTGAGTTCTAGGTGACTGATGACCTCAGATGTTAAGTCCCATAGTGCTCAGAGCCATTTGAACCATTTTGAAGAATTGAAGCAGAGAATTGTACAGCCTCCTCAAGCTTTCCAGGGTGGTGAAAGGGTGTTGAAAGAATTCGTAGCTCATTTCAGAGCTTTCAGTGTACATAAGGGGTGGTTCATACAAAATTTTGCCAGAGTGCTACAGTATTGGAAAGACAAACAGACCGTGTTTTACTACACCGTCACGATAGACGTGACTTTATACAATTGCGATATTAGTTTTATGTAATACACTAAAATCAGGCACGATGTTCGATTGTTTCTGACTTCCACTATATTTTTGTGTCAATGCAGTTATATTTCGTAGATCTATCACTACCCTGTACCCCACGCATCACTGTTTCCGAATGACAAGCCTGGAAAGCAAAATAGATCCACCTCTTTCCATATATACACTTTTTATACTAAATTTTCTGGTATACTCGTATTTTTACTACCATCTAGAAACTTCTGGCTTACGGGAGTAGTAATACATTAATTGTGTGAATACAAAATGAACTGTTTAAATATGTTTAAACTCTATAATTAATAGTTTAACATTGTAAAGAATAAAAAAGTGATGGTAGCAGCAGGATTCGAACCAGGCTATTCGGCGTGCCTGACCATTGTGCCATGGCACTCCTCAAGAATTCCTCATTTTCTACTCGTAAATCTTAATAGAGCGTTTTACCTTTTAACGAGGCCGACACAGGGGAAACATTCTAGGAATTTCAAAGGGGCATCCACCTGCTTCCACTCACATAATGTGACCCAAATCGGTGACTCCCTTCCCACGCCCTCCTCCCTATTAGATTTAAATTTGAAGCAGTTCTACCTAGATCTTTAACTGCCACTTCCTCCTCCAAAGATCTCCTGGAAAAGGACCCCTTTAGCAGTCAGCTATAGATTTCTCCATGTACCTTACACTGTACTTTACACGCATCTTCAAAGAAAATTACTTGCCTGAACTGTGAGCAGCATTCTACCCATGATGCCAGCAGGGATAAAGTCACATTAGAACACGTGAATCGAAAACAAACAAATGCTTTCCTGTACCGCGGCTGGCCATCATTGCACCACCCGATAATGATTTGTAGCTACTGCTAATTGAGCGATATACAATACGTTTCTGCACGTTTTATTTGCGTACCAGCACGTCTAAAAGAGGAATGGTGCAGTTTCAATGTGACTTTTCAGCTCGCATTCGAAAAGAAGTGGTAAAATTTACGTGCGGTATTTACAATGTGCTGTACCACATTAGCACATGACCAACGGCTGACACTGGTGTACGGTGAACTGTAATAACGAAAGTTATTTAGCAGTAATGCACTTATTGTTACGTTAGGCCTTGAGTGAAACGTGAACCACGAAGTTTGCATTTGAAATAGATTTGCACCATTTAGCACTATATATCGTACTGAAGTCAATAGTGACACAACCATGCAGTGACAATTATCTAGCAAATGGCTAGTTTCCAGACTCATGATCGCTGGAAACTGTTTGTTTCTATCATCAACGAAACGAAAAAAGAAATATATTAGCCTGCTAATACAATATTAACAACTCGCTATTGGAATCACTGCCTCTTAGAAATAATTGGATAGCTCTATTTTTACGGATTTTAAGTGCATAATCATCTAGATTCAATCACAGGAAAAGTCGGTGGATGACGTGGGTTAAATAGTAACATACTGAGTGAATGTAATCAGCCTACAGAGGCGATTGTGTGCAAAATGCTCGTGATAATCTTTCCTGAATATTGCTCAAGTGTATGAGACCCTCACCAAATAAGGTAATCCTGATACTGAACGCATATAAATAAGAACAGCATGTGTGGTCATATGTTTGCTCAGCGCACCGGAGATAGTCACGAAGATGTTGGCAGACGCTTAAAGATAAATGCCATTGATTCCTCGAGACCTTGCTCCAAAACTTACAAGAACCAGCATTGTAACGGTTCCATTGTACAGACCGTGTTAATTTTCTGGTCGCTTGGAGATGATTTTTAACAAAGAGAAAGTTGATAGTGCAGCCATCGTCTATAATGGGGGAAATTCTATAGTTACAAAAATAATGTTTCAGAAAGCTCGATGGCTATCAGTGGACGCTGCTTCCAGCAGTACCAAAATCTAACGGATACAGTCGCGATGTACCTGTTCATTTTTGTTATACTCTGCAGCGCTGCAAGTGGCCAGCAAACAACACTTCTGAATACAATATAGGACAAGTGCAAACAGTATCGTTTATATTGATTTGTAACATACTTTTACAACGGAGAGCCCAAGTATTCCCATAAATGTTGACAATAACCAAAAAATTATACATTTGTCCTTCATTGGTTTCCTAAGGACCCTGGGAGGTATGAAAGGGCACATTACGAAACAGTTTAAATCTTTTGTGAGATATTTGTTGAAGAATATCGTTTATTTAAGAGCGGAAAAATAGTTATTTAATATCGGAAGGTCTGACCTTTTGCAGAAAGACGTTTTGTAATTACTCACCAACGTAAAGTTTTGTTCACCACACTTCACTACGACTGTAGCTGAAGGGAAAACCACAAAGACGTGATAATAAAACGTCAGAAGTAATTAAAATGTTACCCAACAAAGAAGAAACCAATTCCACTATTGCTGGTGTATCTGAACCGGAAACGGTAAGAATCTTCAGCGCTTCCTCTTTTGAAGCCAAAATAGTCACTTTCACAAAAATATTCGTGCGTTGGAAAGTCGAATAAAGTTTAGTAAAGTGCGAATCATTACACTTCTCAGAAAACTGTTAGGTGACAGGGTAAGTGCCTATCATAATAAGAACGGACAACTACAAAATTTTATATTTCACATGGATGTAATATGTCTTTATACTCGTCTGATTTCAGCAATATATGCTGCAGTTATTGACATATTCGAAAGTATTTCTTCATGTATAAATTGTAGCTTATGGCAGAGAATCAGTAAGATTCGGCTGTGTTTACATTTGTTTCACAATAATTCACGTCTCTCAATAATTTACTAATGCTTCGAACGCTAAAATGTAGTATTTATTTCGTTAACTAAGGGGAAAAGTAATTAAAACCACATTAATCTTATGGCTGACGTCTCGCCGCTAGGGCCTGCTATTGTTGTTCCAGCTGTCAGAGGGTAATAATTTTCCCAGGACTGGGTGTCGTGACTGTGTATGTTACACTGTGGTTTGATCTTATATAAATTAATAAAAATAAAAAACAGTGCTGTGTTGGATTTGGTCATTGACTAAGCTATACAGCGCCAAGCCAGAACTGCGAATTTCTTTTTGAGTCTTGTATTGAAATTGAGATCTAACTAGGGATTTTAAACGGCGAGTATATGTATTCGTTACCCGGAAATATAGGGATGTTGATCTTGAATTCTGCTAGTAATTTGGTCTTGGGTGACTTCTGTTCGAGGGTTACGAAATACGCTGTCAGTATTTGAACTGAAGGTTAATTAGAGGCAGTATTGAAAGCAGTTGACGCTAGTGAAAGTTTTCTCATCGGTGGCAGCGAGATTACGCTTTGACATTGGTCGGTTCTTGGCGTACTGTCATAGTTACGAATTAGTTCCCCTCGACTTCTCCTAATTAGTGAGATTTCAGTGTTTTTCAGTGATTAGTAAAATCGTAGCCGTTAGGGGATTTCTACTAAAACCTTGTTTTATGTGGCTTCTTCGTCTAAGAACTCAGGTTTGATCAGGCCAGTCGGTAGGTCGAACACCTGAACGCGAGGCACGTAAGAGCCTGTAGAATAGAACAGCCGCAGCATTAAGTAAGAAATCTAAGAATATTCCCCCCCCCCATTGTCGAATACGTTCCCGTAGGAAGGATTAAGAGTAATTATAAAGCGCACAGAAGAATTTGGGCAATCATCCTTCGAATGATCCATATTCGAATACACTGGTAAGAAGTCCTAATAACTAGTACAACGGGAAGTAATCTCTGCCATACATTTAACACTGTTTTTCGAAGTATGGAGTTTTTGCTATTAATTGTGATACACTCTGTGTCGCTCTGACGATTCGTAGAATTCGCTCCTGGATCACGACAACATTAAAGAGTGCCTGATGCACGTAATGACGATCCTCAGATCTTTTTTAGGACGTGGTGTAAAAAAAGAATTGAGGATGGCCATTACGGACTGAAACCGGTCATTGTCTACAGAATTGATATTGTGATCAAAGACTGGAATAAAAAAAAAATTCTTTTCGCTGTTTAATTTAATATTACAATTCCATGTATCTTGAAGTGGCAACGGCCTTGCCGCAGTGGATACACCGGTTCCCGTCAGATCACTTGGATGGGTCACCATCCGGGCCGCCATGAGCTATTGCCATTTTTCGGGGTGCACTCAGCCTCGTGATGCAAACTGAGCAGCTACTCGATCGAATAGTAGCGGCTCCGGTCAAAGAAAACCATCATAACGACCGGGAGAGCGGTGTGCTGACCACATGCCCCTCCTATCCGCATCCTCGTCTGAGGATGACACGGCGGTCGGATGGACCCGGTCGGCCACTAGTGGCCTGACGACGGAGTGCTTTCTTATGTTTCTTGAAGACGAGGGAGTCAATATCGTTCGATTTCTACGTTTATTAGAGGAAATAATTGGGCTAGAAAAGCGAATTCCGGTTTTTCAGAAATCGGTGAAATGGTTCAAATGGCTCTGAGCACTTTGGGACCTAACTTATGAGGTCATCAGTCCCCTAGAACTTAGAACTACTTTAACCTAACTAACCTGAGGACATCACACACATCCATGTCCGAGCCAGGATTCGTGCCTGCGACCGTAGCGGTCGCGCGGTTCCAGACTGTAGCGCCTAGAACCGCTCTGTCACTACGGCTGGCCGGAAATCGTTTATTTGGAACGTTTTAACACTTGGGATAAACTAGTGTTGAGACGAAAAACGACATTATTGAAAACCGATTGTTTCAGCAATAAGCGTACCCCTAGTAAAAGGCGCCAAAAACTGATACAATGAGAAGTACCCCCTGCTTTTGCTATTAGTTGTGGTATACCCTGTATAGTGAAAGGTGTCTGTCGCCGTGACAGTTCGCAAAGACGGCTCCTGGCACGCTACGGCGTTCAGAGTGATTGATGCAGGGCTAGAGAGAGCGGTCAGGTGCCCACAGGCCATTGTCGCCTTCACCTGCAGTCGGCTGCGGGTGCGAAGTGGCGAAAGCGCAAACAACAAACAGTGGGGAAGGCCGCCGTGGATTTACGGCGCAGGTGGCGGCGGCGTGGGTGGCGGGGGCGGCGGGGGCGGCGGGGTCGGCGTTTATCGGCGCACAGTGCCGGCCCGCTGCGCTCGCATGTCCGCCCCCGGCGCTGGCGTGCCCACAAAACTCAGCGCCGGCGCTAATCTGATCGCCAATACGACGCCGACGCCGGCGGCGCGGCTCGAGTGCTCTCAGACTTGGCCCGCTGCAGCCTGAAGCGCCTCACCTGCTGACTTGGTGGCCACACACCGCCGCGCCGGAAGCACTCAGGGTGCGCCTTCACGAGGCAGCATAAAGCTCTGCTGCGCACGCATCTCCACAACGCGGTAGTCCCAAGCACATTGTAGCCTTATTTATCGTTTCTAGTAGAACATCGGGTCGTTACTGTTACAGATTATAACGAAGCGTCAACATAAACATTTGAAAAAAAAACAGGGTATTTTTTAACTAAAATTCAGTACTCCATCGGATGTTTTTGGGATTGAAATCGTCGGCCATACGCGATGTTTTCGCTAGAATGTTCGTAAATGGAACGTTAAATTGCTCGTCAAACTGGCACTAGAAGTCGGAGACACGCCTTTCTAGAGCAGTGCGTTGAATCGTATCGAGAGGCGTGCACGGAGGATACCGAATTCGGGTGCCACAGCCATACATTTATAAAATGAATGAGGCATTTTTCCATTTACGCTTTTATTTATTTACACATATTCTCCGTCTCATTAATAGTTCTTGCTATTTGAACCATCATCCAGCGTTTAGTTATATAAGGAAGCACAACGCATTACCGCTACGAAACAAGATCACAATTGTGTCAACGTAAAGTAACCTAAAAATAGCTACTTTATGTGGATACCTGTGTTTTCAAATGGCTCTGAACACTATGCGACTAACATCTGAGGTCATCAGTTCCCTAGACTTAGAACTACTTAAACCTAGCTAACCTAAGGACAGCACACACATCCATGCCCGAGGCAGGATTCGAACCTGCGACGGTAACCAAAGCGCGGTTCTAGGCACTTCAGTCCGTAACCACGCGGATGCCACGGTCGCAGGTTCGAATCCTGCCTCGGGCATGGATGTGTGTGATGTCCTTAGGTCAATTAGGTTTAAGTAGTTCGAAATTTAGGGGACTGATGACCTCAGATGTTAGGTCCCATAGTGCTTAGAGCAATTTGAACCATTTTTTTCTCTTTTTTTTGGATAGATACTTCCTACGTTTTGTAAGTGGAAGGAAGATAAGCGGCAAAATTGCTCATTGATGCATGAATGTGTAAACCGTTTTTTTATTATTATAGGAAAAAATCGAGGATTCTTTTCCGTTCTCACGCTGATAACGGTACTTCTTACGTGATTTCCTTGCTTCACTGCCTGATTACATTGGATTTTTTACGAGGCACAGACATCTGACTCACCAAGTCAGTAAAAGCTTGATGTTCTGTTGCTAACGGTGTAGTGATAGGAGTTCACACGCCAAATAATGTTTGATACACAATAATTCGAACAGAATTAGGTGTAAAATAATGTGGAGAGCGACGATGATGTACATAATTTTTATGCAGTTGTCTTCATCGCATAGCCTTTGAAGATAATTTTCCTGTTTCTGTCATGCAATGGCATCTTCTTAAACTCTTATTCTGCTGCACTGCAACATGTCCAAACACGTACCACCAATGGCTATGTGCAGTGCAGATGAATGAGGGAATGATTCTGACGATACTTATTGAGCACCCGAAAACTGTAATTCTATTAAAAAAGAAACTTAGCGATCACGGCAATTAAATAAAAATTATCTAACGATTCAGTCATTAGTCGCGAGTACTGGTTGGGATGTTGATATTAAGTATAGTTGAAAATGGAATAATCACTGTGTTATTTTGGGCGTTTCTGATTGCAATAATCTAAATTTTTCCAGCTGTACTTGAATGGAAGTGAAATTTACTGAAACATTAAAATTGTGTGCCGGACTGCGACTCGAACCTGGGACAATTACGTAGCTGTGAGGGTGGTCGGGAGTCATTATCAGATAGTTCAGTCTGAATTACTTGCCCGCGAAAGACAAAGGTCCTACATTCGAGTTCCGGTACGGCATAGAATTTTAGACTGTCGGGACGTTTCAGACCACCGCACACTCAGCAGCAGAGTTAAAGTTCGTCATTGATGAACAGAAGTGGATTACTGCTGCAGTTGCGGTAGTGTGCTTGACTAAACGTCGTCAGAGTACATCGAATAAGTGCTGTTGAAAACGTTCGTGTCGACACTGCGGGAAGCCACTACATTTCTAGTCGAACAGCACCTCGGTGCAATACCTTCGAGCACCTCATTCTTCGTAGCCTAGATACCGGCAATTGACGCCTTCAGACATTTTATCCTGAGGCTGGATGAGCTGTCGCGTTTTCGAGATCCCTGTACAGCCCGAGGAACTGCTGGTTGCACGGATGTATGCCACTATAGTGACTCGACGTAGACTTATTTTCGACCCATTGTGGCCGAAAATACGAACAATGCGCAGATGCAGATAGAGCAACGAATGTCTTCCGGCATTTTTTGTACCAATGTTAATGAATTACAAAATTTGGACAGTTTCTTTTCCCTTGTAACACAGAAACAGACCGTTAGAGAACAGGTGATTTCGTGTACAACGTTATGCACCAAGCGCCCCCAACAAGTATGAAAAATGTGCAACGTGATTTATGGGAGAATCATTGCAGTCAGTCAAATATGATAACTCCTGATTTGTAATTTACATCGTTTAGTGCCTAATTTTCTTTAAGTATGTGGATTAAAAACTGTTTCCCGGTTTTAGGATGAGCACGTGCACATACCTTTAGTTCAACCAACTACATTCACTGAGCCTTAGAGAGCGACGTTGAGAACTCCATTAACTCGAATACACCTGGATTCCTGCGAATCACGATACAGTGGCAGGTGTTTTGTGGGGAGGAGAAGTGCAATGCTGTATCAGGAGAGGTTCGAATGGAAAGTGTTGCAGGGGTGGTACAAAAACTTATGTACACGATTATGCTATTCTCGTAACTTGAGACATGTTCTCAGTTCACTGTTAGAACCGTCGGAAGATGAAAGTTGCATTGAACAAGTAAGGGTCTTAGCGGTGAAAAATTATGTAAAGTTCAAACATAGGCTGCCCCACAAATAATAAAAAAAGTCTATATTGGCTAACACTGCACGTATTTTTGTAAACGGTTATTTAAAAATACTTATATATGTGATCACAGTCCGAAATTTATTGATACATCCATTTTTATGAGGGTACAAAATGGGTCCAATTCTAGACTGTTGTGTTGGTCTATTAAGTACTCCATTGTTTAGAAGCTTATGATAATTTACTTATCCATCGTACATAGTTCACGAATGGATGCCAATAGAGAAAAAAATCGCACGGGCAATATGTTATGTAAAGTTAGAAAAAGTTTTGTAGTCTCTAGCATTAGATTTTCCAAGCTAGAAATTACTGGTGCTGCATTTGGCGATACTTACTGAAATATTTTATTTCTTCAGAAAGTTTATTCATATCAGTACAATTTCCGCTTGGAATGAAACGCATGTGTCAGGTAATTTTATATAAATGAAAGTTTCCTGTTTTATATACGCCTTGCTACCATAGCAAAGAAGGAAAACCATTTCGGCGTACCATTGTAGGTAGTTTAAATCGATCCCGGCACAAACAGTCGTTGGTTCCATTGAACCTAATAGTTATGGCCTCTAAGAGCAATCAAAATTGTGTGGAAAGAAATTGAATTCATCGTGTTGCCAACTATTCAGACGTATATCGCTAGCAAGACGACTTTGTGATTGTGACTTGTCCATCTATAGAAAGTCTGTAATTTTGTCTTCGATGAAACCTTCCTGATGGAAGCGGTAGCTAGAGTGCACCAACACTAATGTGTGAAATTGTGTAGTTTGGAGAGTGATTTTATACACTGCATCTACCATGAATACTTAAATGAGTCAGCCTATTATCTCGCTTTGTTCAATAACCTTTTACCTACCATTAATAGGTATTATCTTTGGTGCTGTGTTTGTGCCCGCTGCACTTTATGACCACTCAACGCAGAGAGCATTCAGTTCGCAGACACTTTATCGGTATTAATATAGGCCAAATTTCGTGTTCGAGAATTCTGCTAGGAGCGAGAGTGCGTCAAGAATAGACTGTCAACACATAAACTGCGTAGTGGGCATGGTCAGTAGCCTAATAACTTTTACGTATTCTAATGCATGTAGAAACGACATTCATTTGCCTTCCAGCAAAATGTTCCAGCAGTAAGTTCCGAAAGCAATTCGTCACTCGGTCGGCAAAGGTTCGAGGGAAGACACCAACGGAAAGAATACTTCCAGTTCGATCTTCCCCACTCTTTCACCTCACATTGCCCGCGTGACACCGTACTGTAATGTATTAATGGTCTACGTCGAGCATACTGGCGATGGGCTGCCGCCTCCCAATGGAATTTCGTGCGGAGAGAGTAGGAATCGTGGTGATTGCGGGGTGAGAGCCAGCCAGACAGACCGCCCCTACTCACTCTGTTGGCCGCAGCTGCGAGGCGTCGCGTCGGCGCGCCGCCAGGAGACGCACGTGTCGCGGGGCCCTGCTGCGGGCGCTGCGCGGCAGGAACTGAAGTACCGCAGCGGCGCTCCGGCTGTTTGGCTCGCGCGCGCAGACTGCCTCGCCCGCGACGCCGACGACTGCGCACGCGCGGCACTCTTCCGCTGGCGCCGCCAGAGGCGCCACCTTCCGGAGTAAGCTCACGCGCGTGTTGCCGTTCACCGGCGTTGTCCCAAGGAAACCTCCCCATCGCACCCCTCTCAGATTTAGTTACAAGTTGGCACAATGGATAGGAATTGAAAAACTGAACACAGATCAATCGAGAAAACAGGAAGAAGTTGTGTGGGACTATGAAAAACATAAGCAAAATATACAAACTGAGTAGTCTGCCAAAGATGTGATTGTTGTTGTTGTCTTCAGTCCTGAGACTAGTGTGATGCAGCTCTCTACGCTACTCTATCGTGTGCAAAGCTTCTTCATCTCCCCGTACTTACTGCAACATACATTCTTATGAATCTGCTAGGTGTATTCATCTCTTGGTCTCCCTCTACGATTTTTACCCTCCACGCTGCCCTCCAATGCTAAATTTGTGATCCCTTGATGCCTCAGAACATGTCCTACCAACCGGTCCCTTCTTCGTCTCATGTTGTGTCACAATCTCCTCTTCTCCCCAATTCCATTCAATACCTCCTCATTAGTTATGTGATCTACTCATCTAATCTTCAGCATTCTTCTGTAGCACCACATTTCGAAAGCTTCTATTCTCTTCTTGTTCAAACTATTTATCGTCCATGTTTCACTTCCATACGTGGATAAACTCCATACAAATACTTTCAGAAACGACTTCCTGACACTTAAATCTATACTCGATGTTAACAAATTTCTCTTTTCAGAAATGCATTCCTGGCCATTGCCAGTCTACATTTTATATCCTCTATATTTCGACCATCATCAGCTACTTTGCTCCCCAAATAGCAAAACTTGTTTACTACTATAAGGGACTCATTCCTTCAGAATCACCCGACATTCCATTATCCTCGGTTTGCTTTTGTTGATGTTCATCTTATATCCTCCTTTCAAGACACTGTTCATTCCATTCAACTGCTCTTCCAAGTCCTTTGCTGTCTCTGAGAGAATTACAATGTCATCGGCGAACCTCAAGGTTTTTATTTCTTCTCCATGTATCTTAATACCTAGACCGATTTTTTCTTTTGTTTCATTTACTGCTTGCTCCATATACAGATTGAATAACACTGGGGACAGGCTACAACCCTGTCCTACTCCCCTCCCAACCGCTGCTCCATTCATGCCCCTCATCTCTTATAACTGCCATCTGGTTTCTGTACAAATTGTAAATAGTCTTTCACGCCCTTATTTTACCCCGGCCACCTTTAAACTTTGAAAGAGAGTATTCCAGTCAACATTGTCAAAAGCTTTCTCTAAGTCTACGAATGCTAGAAATGTAGATTTACCTTTCCATCATATAGCTTCTAAGATACGTCGTAGAGTCAGTATTTCCTCACGTGTTCCAACATTTCTGCGGAATCGAAATTGATCTTCCCCGAGGTCGGCTTCTACTAGTTTTTTCCATTCGTCTGTAAGGAATTCGCGTCAGTATTTTGCAGCTGTGACTTTTTAAACTGGTGGTTCGGTAATTTTCACATCTGTTAACACCTGCTTTTTTGGGATTGGAATTATTATATTCTTCTTGAAGTCTGAGGGTATTTCGCCTCTCTCATACATCTTGCTCACCAGATGGTAGAGTTTTGTCATGACTGGCTCTCCCAAGGCCGTCAGTAGTTCTAATGGAATTTTGTCTACCCCCGGGCCCTTGTTTCGACTCAGGTCTTTCAGTGCTCTGTCACACTCATCACGCACCATCGTATCTCCCACTTCATCTTCATCTACATCCTCTTTCATTTCCATAATATTGTCCTCAAGTACATAGCCCTTGTATAGACCCTCTATATACTCCTTCCACCTTTCTGCTTTCCCTTCTTTGCTTAGATCTGGGTTTCCATCTGAGCTCTTGATATTCATACAAGTGGTTCTCTTTTCTCCAAAGGTCTCTTTAATTTTCCTCTAGGCAGTATCTATCTTACCCCTAGTGATATAAGCCTCTACATCCTTACATTTGTCTTCTAGCCATCCCTGCTTAGCCATTTTGCACTTCCTGTCGATCCGATTTTTGAGCGGTTGTATTGCTTTTTGCCTGCTTCATTTACTGCGTTTTTATAATTCTTCCTTTCATCAATTAAATTCAATATTTCTTCTATTATCCTAGGATTTCTCCTAGCCCTCGTCTTTTTACCTACTTGATCCTCTGCTGCCTTTGCTATTTCATTCCTCAGAGTTACCCATTCTTCTTCCACTGTATTTCTTTCCCCCATTCCTGTCAATTGTTCCCTTATGCTCTCCCTGAAACTCTGTACAACCTCTGGTTCTTTCAGTTTATCCAGATCCCATGTCCTTAAATTCCCACCTTTCCACAGTTTCTTCAGTTTTAATCTACAGTTCACAACCAATAGATTGTGGCCAGAGTCCACATCTGCCCTTGGAAATGTCTTACAATTTAAAACGTGGTTCCCAAATCTCTGCCTTGCCATTGTATAATCTATCTGATACCTTTTAGTATCTCCAGGATTCCTCCATGTATACAACCTTCTTTTATGATTCTTGAACCAAGTGTTAGCTACGATTAAGCTATGCTCTGTGCAAAAATTCTACCAGACGGCTTCCTCTTTCATTTCTTAGCCCCAATCCATAATCACCTACTATGTTTCCTTCTCTCCCTTTTCCTACTCTCGAATTCCAGTCACCCATGACTATTAAATTTTCGTCTCCCTTCACTACCGGAATAATTTCTTTTATCTCATCATATATTTCATCTATTTCTTCATCATCTGCAGAGCTAGTTGGCATATAAACTTGTACTACTGTAGTAGGTGTGGGTTTCGTGTCTATCTTGGCCTCAGTAATGCGTTCACTATGCTGTTGGTAGTATCTTACCCGCACTCCTATTGTTTTATTCATTATTAAACCTAGTCCTGCATTACCCCTATTTGATTTTGTGTTTATAACCCTGTAGTCACCTGACCAGACGTCTTGTTCCTCCTGCCACCGAACTTCACTAATTCCCACTATATCTAACTTCAACCTATCCATTTCCCTTTTTAAATTTTCTAACCTACCTGCCCGAGTAAGGGATCTGACATTCCACGCTCCGATCCGTAGAACGCCAGTTTTCTTTCTCCTGATAACGACGTCCTCTTGAGTAGTCCCCGCCCGGAGATTCGAATGGAGGACTATTGTACCTCCGGAATATTTTACCCAAGAGGACGCCATCATCATTTAACCATACAGTAAAGCTGCATGCCCTCGGGAAAATTTACGGCTGTAGTTTCCCTTTGCTTTCAGCCGTTCGCAGTACCAGCACAGTAAGGCCGTTTTGGTTAATGTTGCAAGGCCAGATCAGTCAATCATCCAGAATGTTGCCCCTGCAACTACTGAAAAAGCTGCTGCCCCTCTTCAGGAACCACATGTTTGTCTGGCCTCACAACAGATACCCCTCTGTTGTGGTTGCACCTATGGTACGGGCATCTGTGTCGCTGAGGCACGCAAGCCTACCCACCAACGGCAAGGTCCATGGTTCATGAGAGTGGATGCCCAAGATAGGCAACATCAAAGCTAGTGTGAGCTCAGGAGCGCCGTGGTCACATGGTTAACGTGAGCAGCTGCGGAACGAGAAGTCCTTGGTTCTTTATTTTCGCAAAGTTATGATCTGTCCGTCCGTTCATTGATGCCTCTGTTCGCTGTAATAAGTTTAGTGTCTCTGTTTTGCGACAGCACCGCAAAACCGTGCGGTTAGTAGACGAAAGGACGTGCCTCTCCAATGGGAACAAAAAAACATTTGATCGCAAGGTCATAGGTCAACTGATTCCTTCAGCAGGAAAACGCGGCTGATATATTCTATACGACACTGGTGACGGCATGTGCGTCACATGACAGGAATATGTTGTCGACCCACCTAACTTGTACATTTGGCGAATGGGTAAAAAGATTCTTCTACCTTTCCCGATTTAGGTTTTCTTGTGGCTGTGATAATCACTCCCAAATGATGGACAGATAATAATTGTCTGAAAATAAAAAATTGAACCTTTCAATCCAGGGAAGACTTGAACCAAGGACCTATCGTTCCACAGGTGCTCACGCTAACCACAGCACTACGGCGCTCCTGACGTCATATTCTCCTTGATGTTGATTTGATGTTGATGGGCTACTCAGTTTGTATATTTTGCTTATTTTTTTCTTAGTTCCACACAAGTTTTTCCAGTTTTCTCGATTGATCTGTGTTCAGTTTTTCAAGGCCTATCCACTGTGCCAACTTATAACTAAATCTGAGGGGAGTGCGATGGGGAGGTTCCCTTGTCAGTACGTAAACTGGATGTTGCGAAAAATCCTGCTGCCTGACAGGGCAGCTCTTGAGTCAGAGATCGCAAGTCCAATCTTTATTAAGGCTCATTTGAAAGGATTGTCCTAACAATTAGAAAAGCTGCCCATGGCTCACCATGTGCATCTATGGGATGCATTCACAAAAATGGATATCACCGACATTCGAGAAATGAACACTGAATGTAAAGTGGCGCTCCACTGTCAAAAGAAAAGGTTTGTACCATCAAAATCGAAAGCAAACTTCTTCGGTGTTACGAACCGTGCCGTACATTCAGCTAGGTTCCACTCTCAAGGAATAAATATAGAAGCACACTGTTTTAACGGGGCGATGAGATGTTATAACGGCTCTTCTTTTTGATGATTTCGTTTGATTTGTACTTTGCCTGGACTAAAACTCGGCGACAATCGGTAGAGTGTTGAGATCAAGTTACAAAGACGACCTTACACAAAATAACAGTGCTGAACCCAAAAGTCAGCATGCGTGAGATATTTACTTCACCAAGAATCGTAATTAATCGTTCGTAATCGATGTTTAACTGATTAATGATGAAATATTAATGATAAAACCAATATAGTCACATCCACAACAAATTCCCTTCGAGCTCGTCGTAATTTCAAGTATCTAAGAAATCGTAACAGTGGGCTTGTTATTTGAGTCAAAGATTCTACACAAGCGCCGACCGCTACAGTCAAATATTATCGCTGCGAGTAATTATTACTCGGGAGTTTCATGTCACTAACTCGATAGAATTTAAAAACACAAATGCACGACTTGGCACGAGAGGGTGTTTTATTGCACAATATCAGTCACATCCTAAACGAGCCTTGAGAAGAAAACTTTCCCAGGTGTTGGGGGGATTTAAATTATATGCTTCGGACCTATCACTGAAGTTCCATAAACCCCTGGCTACTATGAATGAAAATTGTCTGTTAGTGTTCGTTGCCTAAATCACTGTCTAAGTAATGTTTAGTTCAATTATCTAGTTAAAAGTTCACTTTATTGTAGTAGGTAAATGTCCTCCGTTCGAATTCTAATGTCGTGATATTTGAAGTCAGAAGATCGTATTACTGCGTCATAATAGATCACAATTATTCAATCTCAAAAACAATCTAAGCGCGCCTACATGTACGAGCATTCAAATTTATGAGCTGCCTCGGCTAACTCTCGTAACGTAGTGACAATCCATTGAATTATACTTAGTCATTACTCACGATTCCCAAACAGTACTCACACGGAGTATTCTTTGGGATAGTTGGTTCTACTATGCGAATGTTAATTTACGCTAATTTTGCAATTTATTGTGATTTTGATTTTAATTCTACTGAAATTTAATCTTTCTTTGGTAGATTGCTAAATTGTCAATTCTTACATTCCTGATTTAATTACTTGTTATTGTCCTAATAATAGTGATAAATGTAACTTCGCTCGCTTATTCACTTTTCTGGGGATTTGGGACTTGGGGCGGGGGGAATTCTTGGGGTATTGGGAGCTAATTTTTGATTTTTATTTCTCATCCGAGGAAGTGACATTACAAGTTGGCGGAAAGTGATGGCGTGCAACCGAAGGCGAAATCGTCGGCTGTCGAGCTGTTCCTGAGACTGCCTATCCCTTAAAGCGTAGCTGTGGATTCTGTGATAATACACTACTGGCCATTAAAATTGCGACACCACGAAGATGACGTGCTACAGACGCGAAATTGAACTGATAGGAAGAAGATGCTATGATATGCAAATCATTAGCTTTTCAGAGCATTCACACAAGTTGGCGCCGGTGGCGACACCTTCAACGTGCTGACATGAGGAAAGTTTCCAACCAGTTTCTCATACGCAGACAGCAGTTGACCGGAGTTGCCTGGTGAAACGTTGTTGTGATGCCTCGTGTAAGGAGGAGAAATGCGTACCATCACGTTTCCGACTTTGATAAAGGTCGGATTGTAGTCTGTCGCGATTGCGGTTTATCGTATCGCGACTTTGCTGCTGGCTTCGGTCGAGATCCAATGAATATTAGCAGAATATGGAATTGGAGGGTTCAGTAGGGTATTACCTAACGCCGTGTTGGATACCAACGGCCTCGTATCACTAGCAGTCGATATGACAGGCATCTTATCCGCATGGCTGTAACGGATCGTGCAGCCATGTCTCGATCCCTGAGACAACAGATGGGGACGTTTGCAAGACAACAACCATCTGCACGAACAGTTCCACGACGTTAGAAGCAGCATGGAATATCAGCTCGGAGACTATGGATACTGTTACCTACGACGCTGCATCACAGACAGGAGCGCCTGCGATGGTGTACTCAACGACGAACCTGGGGGCACGAATGGCAAAACGTCATTTTTTCGGATGAATCCAGGTTTTGTTTACAGCATCATTATGGTCGCATCCGTTGCATGGGGGCTTAATGAAATTAAATGCAAATAATTTTTATTTTAGTAGCTGTTTGTCCGGTTACGCAGTCTCTTAACCAGTTGGCCCTGAATAATATTAGTACGCAATCTGACTGCATGGAATTACAACAACGAATGAAAGGAAATTTGCGTTAACACAATTAATTAATTACGTTCCCAGCAACTATAAAAGCTACGAAACAACAAAGCAGAAGTGTAACTGTTCTGTGTGTGGAAGTGTGATTCAACTTACACATCTGGCACGGTTCTTCTTCAATACGACAAGATGCTTTAAACGCCATTTACAATGAAGTAATTAAAAAAACCAGAAATACAATGAAACTTCCTGGCAGATTAAAACTGTGTGCCCGACCGAGACTCGAACTCGGGACCTTTGTCTATCGCGAGCTAGGGCTCTTCCAACTGAGCTACCGAAGCACGACTCCGAACAGGTACCCACAGCTTTACTTCTGCCAGTACCTCGTCTCCTACCTTCCAAACTTTACAGAAGCTCTCCTGCGAACCATGCAGAACTAGCACTCCTGAAAGAAAGGATATTGCGGAGACATGGCTTAGCCACAGCCTGGAGAGCTTCTGTAAAGTTTGGAAGGTAGGAGACGAGGTACTGCAGAAGTAAAGCTGTGGGTACCGGGCATAAGTCTTGCTTCGGTAGCTCAGTTGGTAGAGCACTTGCACGCGAAAGGCAAAGGTCCCGAGTTCGAGTCTCGGTCGTGCACACAGTTTTAATCTACCAGGAAGTTTCATATCAGTGCACACTCCGCTGCAGAGTGAAAATCTCCTTCCAGAAATACACTCTAATACAGGAACACAAGTCAGATGTTTCGTTGACTAAACCTGTGACAAAAGAGGCATAAGACATCTGAAATAAAAAATTTTCTTTGCCTTCATATATATTGACGAAAAATACACTCTGATCGTTACAACATATCGAATCCAACAACATCTAGTGTCTTGCCCAACAGAGCACACGACATGGTCACAATTAGTACTCTAACTACGGCTACCTCAGAACTACTACTGCCCTCAGCAATTTCTAGGCTGCCACTGCCTGTGGAGGTGGCTGAATAATACTCTTTGGCGCAATCTCTGGCACTGTGACTCAGTGTAGCCACCTTTCATATGCCCCTCCTCCACGGGCTAGAATTTGATGGTATTTTTGCCAGCATTGGTGGTGAAAATACCACCAAATTCGTCTAAAAATACAGACAAAAATAAAAAATAATATTAATAAGTAATTATCACATAACTAAATAAATTTTGGCTTTGCACCGACCCTTCAATAACCTAATATATAAAATACAGTAAGGAATACAAATGCTTGCATACATATGTTTTTACATAATAGTTTACACAAATATCATGTGGTTAAACAATTTAATCAATAGTGTCAGCAATGACGAATAGGTGCAGGTATGAGTCTCATAACATTTCATAAACTGTAAACACACAAAAAATCAGTTTATACAAATATTCACATAAAATCCTTTCAATAGTTCAATAAACAAGTAGGACTCCTCAGTTCCAACACTATCACGCAGCAATGGTCAACAGCTGCAAATAGCAGTCTCATAACATTTCATCAGCAGTATTTAAACAGCTCCAACAGTGCCACCCAAAAATGGCGGGCAGGCGCAGACACCAAAAAGTGACATTATCTCAGTGGAAGCAGTTCCATTAGTGACACCCACCAATGTTGAACAGGTGCAGAAACCAACAAGTGACATCATTCCTGTAGAAGCAGTTCCATCAGTGGCACCCAGTAACGTCGAGCAGGTGCAGACAACAACAAGTGACCTCATCTCAGTAGAAGCAGTTCCATCAGTGGCACCCAGCAATGTTGAGCAGGTGCAGACACCAACAAGTGACATCATTCCAGTGGAAGCAGTCCATCAGTGGCACCCAGTAATGTTGAACAGGTGCAGACACCAACACGTGACATCATCTCTGTAGAAGCAGTTCCATCAGTGGCACCCAGCAATGTTGAGCAGGTGCAGACACCAACAAGTGACATCATTCCAGTAGAAGCAGTCCATCAGTGGCACCCAGTAATGTTGAACAGGTGCAGACACCAACACGTGACATCATCTCAGTAGAAGCAGTTCTACCAGTGGCACCTAGTAATGTTGAGCAGGTGCAGACAACAACAAGTAACATTATTTCAGTAGAGCAGTCCCATCAATGGCACCCAGCAATGTTGAGCAGGTGCAGACAGCAACAAGTGACGTCATTTCAGTAGAAGCAGTCCATCAGTGGCACCCAGTAATGTCGAACAGGAGCAGGTAACAGTCCTTAATATTCACTATCACTAATTAGATAGTTCATCAGAGTTTATCTGCAGAAATTAAAGACTTCCAAGTGGCACCCATCATGTTGAACAAGTGCAGGTAACAGTCCACAATACTCACTATCACTAATTAAACAGTTCATCAGAATTTATCAGCAGAAATTAAGCATTTCCAAGTGGCACTTATCATGTTGAACAAGTGCAAGCACGAACAACAGAATGCATACACAGTTGCTTTTACAAAATTATTATGAATGCTCTTACACTAAACATACAAATTATAATAAACACACAAATTATATCAGATAATTGTCATAGCAACTATTACATTAGACTAATAACCATGAACCTATAATATTTATGGGTGTCAGTGCAGGCCACAACAAACAAGTAAAATAATATTTAGGAGATAGGTCGGTACCAATTATTTGGGATTAGGAAAGGAAAACACACTCACTCATCTCTCATCCACATATTAAGTACTACTGTGTAATTGAATAGTGTTAACTGTGTAAATGCAATTCTGTCAAAATTTGATACTCAATATGTGTATCAAGTAGTAGTGGTACAGTGTATAACAGTCAATAATAGTTACTCAACGTCATAGTCATCATGTCAAAACCAATGTTTGCCAAGCCAACTTTTTCTGAACAGCTGTCAGTGTGTCATGATAAGCAAATACTTTCTTTCTCCAAAAAAAAGTATATACTGCTTATTGATTTAACAAAGTGTGTGTGTAGACAATCTTCCTTCTACTTGAGTGTTCAAATCTGCCATCTTCATCCTTCTTGTTCCATACAAACCAACAACAGCAAAAAAAAAAAAAAATGCTCCTTACTTACTCCAATAATCATCAGCATCACATAATCTCAACACCTCAATAATAGTTCTTCCGTCGATACATATAAACCTTATCATCAATACCATTTACCTTACCTCTTGTCCACCACAACTCCAATAATTATCAACATTACACAATCTCATTACTTCAATAATACCTCTTCAATACGTTGATACATATACCAATATTATTTCACTTCCATAACAACTCTTTCCTCTAGTGAGTCTCCTCGAACAAGTACAGATAAAATCCTAGTGCAAACTTCAGTTCATCATCCCATACAATCCGAAGACACAATGTCCACACACAACATCTGTGTAATCCATCTGACCCAAATCTTCTACTCATTATGAATTATAAAATACATTTTGGTTACCTTGTCCATCATTAAATAAAAGAAATGCATACATGACATCTTACAGCCTTTAGCGTGAATAACGCTCAGTAAGTAAGTACGAGTACAGATTGTGAATGATCGTAATATTTCATAGTGTGTACACCACTTGAAGGATCAGGGCAAAACAGAAGCAAACATGTGGAGTATTTTTTGTGTCAAGTGTCACTTGCTATTTCAATTACTCACGAAAAATGCAGTGTAGTAACTGGCAATGGTCTAAACCTAGTGTTGGTATGTCATGTCGTTAGCTTCCTTCCTATTAGCATAAATTTATACAGCTTCCATAAAAGCTCCAGCTTAAGTGACTTCAATGAAGTTTCTTGTACCAATGTCGTTCGTAGAATTATAGCCGTTCATTTTCTTATCTTAAAATATAAAGCACTGTGCGTAAGCAAAACATGCAATAGCGAGTAAATATACCAGTAGAGAACAGAACGTCAACAATTGGATGTATCACAATCCCTATAACGAGGCTCTGCAAAGCGAACAATCTATAATTAATACAATGGTGCGACCCAAACTCCATGTTCGTACTCCGTATATCAGCATTTCTATATACCAAATTAAAGAGTAGTTACGACAACAAACAGAAATGTGTAAATATGCAATCCGTACGCAAAGCAGCAAATATATATCTTAAATATAAACAGGTCATTAGCATCATATCAGCATAAGCAAATAAATGTTCATATGTAATCTTCATATGTATACATGAAGGCGCAAGCAGATAAATCACAAAGTATAACTTACATACATAACCATATCAGCAAGACTGATCAGGTGACAATTATAATTTAAATAAATAAGCACAGCAGGCACATAATAAAAAAAAAAGTGACATCAGTGAAAAAGAATAGCAGCCAAGCGATGCATAATATACATAAGTAACAACTCTGTTCATAAATCAATCATTGCCAATATCAGTCAACAAGAAGTATGAATCACATAATCGCGAGCAGCAAATTACGTCTTAAGTACGTACCTAAGTGGAAATATGTTTCCTGAAAAGTAAACTCAATTAATAGTTACCTTTTTAGTTTATTACTTTCTTCTTCGAAATTACATTCTTCCTAAAATTTTCTCGATAGCAAGTCCTCTTAACGTCGGACACACACAGAATTTACCTCAAGTTCTTAAATATTTTATACAACTGTATCCTGAAAATTACTGAACGTTAATAACATAATTCATCAAGCCACTATAGCTTTATACTGAATTTATTTGGAGAAATTAGACTGTATTTGTTTACGGCTGTCAGTGCATTCGCACTGAGCGCTCGGTCAGCTGTAGGTACGCTTGACGTAAGAAGTAATTGTTTGCGGTGAACGACTGCCTTGTGAGGCGCGCAGACTTGACTGTTGCTTTGAGTATGTGCCGTCGCCGTAACACGGCGCGGTATCCTTGTATTCGCTGTGTATTTACGTATAACTGTTAGTTTCTCAAAAGTATGTCATTCCACAAAAATTTTTACTTTCGATATATGATGTATTCCCTTAGAGCGCCGAGATTTAAGAGTTTCTACTTCGACAGTGTTATCATGAATAATTTTAACTCTATATGGACCGTTATAAATCAGAAAAAAATTGCGACACAAGCCTTTTCCTTTGTGAGACAAACACTGAGACTTAATTAACACCTTTTGACCAACTGATAAGGTTTTTAAACGACCAGAACGTTTAGCTGATTTCTCTTTTCTAGCAGCCGCAGATGCAGTATTTTGTAGAGCCAGATTGACAACTTCAGAATGCCGCAGTTTCCGTGAAGGCGGAAAAGGAACGATTTCAGAAATGCGATTTGTCGGTGCTTTATTTTTTAATATCAATATAGGGGGTAATGAAGTTGAATCATTAGGGAGTTCATTCAGAATGTTTTGAAAAATATGAAGATACTGATCCCACGTTCTATGATTCTGATGACAATAAAGTCGACACAATTTATTGATTTCCTTCGTCCATCTCTCTGAAGCGTTAGAGTGAGGGTGAAAAAGTGAAATGAAACTTGGTTTAATCTTACGACGCCGTAGAGTACGAAGCCACATTTTGGAACGAAACTGTGATCCATTACCTGATATAACCTTATCAACATGTCCCACTTCTTTAAGAAAATGTTTGATGAAAGCATTAGATACTGAGCGAGTTGTTGCTTTGCGTAAAAGTGTAAAAGACACATATTTTGATGTCAGTTCTACTGCTACCAAAATGTACGCAAAACCATTAGTAGAACGAACTACTGGACCGAACAAATCAACTGCAGCCATATCCTTTAATTTCGCTGGAATGATAGGAAACTACGGTGCTCTGTGAGAAACAGTTGGTGGCTTAGCCTTTTGACATAATTTCCATTTGGCAAGAACAGATCGAATACGTTTTTCCATATTACTGAAGTAGCTATTTTCTCGTAATTTATGAAAGCATTTTCTGGGATCAAAGTGTGCATAACTGAAATGTGTATACCAAATCAATTTATTAACCCACTCATCAGGAATGCAAACTAACCAAACAGAATTGTCGACCGATTTTCGTTTAAAAAGAATATCATTGCGAACTAAATAATACTGTCTAATCGCTACGCTTTCCTTCCTCCTCCACTTCTCCTTAATGTCCTTCCTGATTGGATCCTTATTTTGATCCTTAGCGATGTCCTGGAGCGAAGACGAAATAAAATTTTCAAACGCAACGCCTTGAATATACATCAAACAATAATTTTCTTCTTTGCAGTCCTCCTCAGCACTTTGTTTCAAACCGATAGGTGCACGTGATAAAGCATCAGCAATAATGTTTGAAGAACCCTTTATGTAAACAATGCTAAATACAAATTCCTGTAGATACAGCGCCCCTTGTGACAATCTTCCATGTGTTAATTTTGCTGACATAAGAAATTCCAGAGCTCGATGATCGGTGCAAACCTTAGTATGTCTGCCGTACAAAAAGATGCGAAATTTTGAGGAAACTCAAACAACAGCCAGGGCTTCAAGTTCCGTAATCGAATAATTCTTTTCTGATTTAGAGAGAACACGACTTACAAATGTAATAGTTTTCTGTACTACAACGCTGTTTCCTTCTATCTCTTGAAATAAGTGTGCACCTAGGCCTTTGTATGATGAGTCCTTCGCCAAACAAAAATCTTTAGATAAATCCGGGTGTGAAAGAAGTGGAGCAGCAACTAAAGCATCACGAAGTTGTTCAAATTCTGCTTGAGCTTCTTCATCCCAACACCAATTAGAATTCTTTCCAGATAGTTCACAGAAACGAGGTGTGGCCAAATTGTCCAATATAACAAAGCGTCTAAGAAAAGTACAGACACCAAGGAAACTACGAACATCACGTTTTGTAGTAGGAGCAGCATAATTACGAATAGCGTCTAATTTCTCTGGATCAGGAAGAATACCTTCTGTAGAAATAATATGAACAAAAAATTTCACCCGAGAACGACCAAATTCAGATTTTTTCATGTTCACTGTAATGCCAACTCTTGCAAAAATATGTAATAATGAATCCAAAATTTTGTTGTGCTCACTCCAAGAACGTTTAGCAATAAGAATATCGTCAACATATGAAGTAATATTGTCACGAACATAAACAGGTAACATTTCGTTTAAACCACGAATGAATGCTGCTGAAAATACAGTAAGTCCAAACGGTAATTTCCGTAATCACTTGGGGATAGAATAGTCATATCCGGTTATTCTTTACCGACTCTCTAGATAGTTTGAGAGTTGTTTTGATAGATACAAACTATAGTAAAAGAGTAGGCAGCGGTGCAGAAAACTAAAATGGAAATAGCACCACTACAGCTCGGGGCCCTGTGCACGCTACGGCACATATTCACTTAGTGTAGCGAATCCACTGAGGACTTAGCCACACATGAATTCCAGTTTGTGACTTAGTGGCCAATTTGGTGGAAGTGCGTACATAACTTGATCTAACCATGAACATGGATGTATGTCATTCTTAGAATTTCCCAACAGTTAAAAAGTGTTTACAGTCAAAGTTTTCGCCTCGTGGCGACAAAGACCTACCCCGTCTGTCCCAGTCCCACTGTCGATTATTGTCAAGTTCGCGCGCCTGGCGCTCTCTTGTTGCTTCTCGTAAATGAAATAAATTATATTCTTCAAAGCCCTCTGCTATTTGTGATTCTAAATTTCTTCTGCGGTCTTTTCCTACGATTTCGCTTTCAATTTGTTTGACTTGCTTTCTTAACGCCTCAAATTCCCTTTTAACGCGTTCATTAAATTTTCCCTGATTTTCAACATGCTTATTTATGTTCTGATACTCTTCGGTTTCTGCAAATGGCAATGGAGATGTATCGTCTGAACCACTATCCCCATTTAAACTAAGACTCGTCAGTTTATCTGAAATCTCCTCAACTCTTTCCGATAAGTCACCTATTTGTTCTTTCTGTTTATTTACGTATTCCGTAAGTGTCGCGACTCGTGTTTCAATATTGACACATTTAGTAGTAAACTGTTCACATTGTTGTGATAGGTTATTTATTTTTTCATTTGGTACAGATTCTTTCAAATATTTCTTCCTTATCGCGTGCACGTTGTAAATTTAACTCTGAAAATTTTTGTACTATCACGCGATCTCTTTCTTCCTGTTCTCTATCCTTTCCTTTTGTCTGATTTCTATTGAAATTAATCTATTATTGTGAGCATTCAAAATCGGTTGTACTTCTTCTCTAATTTCTTTCTTTAATTCATCTTTCATGTTTTTCAAACATATCCCAATTCGTGAGTCTAACCGTGTTTCCATTGTTTCCATGTCGGTTTTAATTGTTCCTATTTGTGCGTCTAACCGTGTTTCCATTGTTCCCATATCAGTTTCTAACCGTGTTGCCAAAGTTCCTATCTCTGTTTTAAATTCAGATCGTAACTGTGATCCCACTGTTAATTCAGATCCCAAATTAAATATTGCACTCATCAATTGCTCCATATTAACTGGTTCGAAATTCTTTACGCCCCTAACATTTCCCGTAAAACTAACTTCCTTCGTAATAGCAGTAAAGCTATCTGTGTTCGATACTATTCCAGAATCTTCTGTCATTAATCTCGTATTCTGAAAATTTTTTGATTGTGAAAAATTTTGAACTGGTTCCGGACTATTTTCCCGACTTATTAAACTGTTTTCTACTTCATTATTCATTATACTGTTCTCTTGTGTTGGCGCGTTCGCCATATTAACAATTTCGTCATTCTCACTATCCATCATTTTTGCCTTTTTCATCGATCGCGTAATCATTTGCAAAACATACAAAACTCGTCACAATACGAAAATTACACAGAATATAACACTATAACCAACAAACCATTCACACGAAATGCATCCCGACAAACACGCCTAACGAACAATTAAAATCTTCATAGTTGCACAAAATTGTAAACCCGTATACAAGACATAAAAAATTAAATTCTGCCAAAATACCATTAGAAGAATGAGAAGACAATTACAAATGTTCAGTTACCAAATCTACACATACAATATAGATTACAATTACTAAACTACAAATTACTACAACAATCCTAATGTCTGCTATTTTTACTATCAAAAGAATTACAAGAGACGATCCGAAGCAGCGGTCGCCACGTGCATGGGGGCTTAATGAAATTAAATGCAAATAATTTTAATTTTATTAGCTGTTTGTCCGGTTACGCAGTCTCGTAAGCGGTTGGCCCTGAATAATATTAGTACGCAATCTGACTGCATAATCAACGTACACATCTGGCACGGTTCTTCCTAAATACGACAAGATGCTTATAACGCCATTTACAATGAAGTAATTTAAAAAAAAAACAGAAATACAATGATTGCACATAGAAACCAGAATTACAGTCCAATACATGAACACATGTCAGATGCTTTGTTGACTGAACCTGTGACCAAGAGGCATAAGACATTTGAAATAAAAAATTTTCTTTACCTTCATATATATTGACGAAAAATACACTCTGATCGTTGCAATATCCCCAATCCAACAACATCTGGTGTCTTGCCCAACAGAACAACTGCACACGACATGGTCACAGTTAGTACTCTAACTACGGCTACCTCAGAACTACTACTGCCCTCAGCAACTTCAAGGCTGCAACTGCCTGTGGAGGCGGCTGAATAATACTCTTTGGCGCAATCTGTGGCGCTGTGACTCAGTGTAGCCACCTTTCACCGTGTTTGGCTGCATCGCTGTGAACGCACTTTGGAAACGGAAACGTGTATTCGTTATCGCCATGCCCGGCGTGATGGTATGGGGTGCCATTGGATACACGTCTCGGTCACCTCTTGTTCACATTGACAGCACTTTGAACAGTAGACGTAACATTTCAGATGTGTTATGACTCGTGGCTCTACCCTTCATTCTATCCCTGCGAAACCCTACATTTCAGCAGGATAATGCACGACCGCATGTTACAGGTTCTGTTCGAGCCTTTCTGGATACAGAAAATGCTCGACTGCTGCCCTGGCCATCACATTCTCCAGATCTCTCACCAACTGAAAACATCTGGTCAATGGTGGCCGAGCAACTGGCTCGCCACAATACGCCAGTCACTACTATTGATGAACTGTGGTATCGTGTGGAAGCTGCATTCGCAGCTGTACCTGTACACGCCATCCAAGCTCTGTTTGACTCAATGCCCAGGCGTATGAAGGCCGTTATTACGGTCAGAGGTGATTGTTCTGGTTACTGATTTCTCAGTATCTATGCATCCAAATTCCGTGAAAATGTAATCACATGAGAGTTCTGGTATAATATATTTGTCCAATGAATAGTCGTTTATCATCTGCATTTCTTCTTAGTTTAGGAATTTTAATGGCCAGTAGTGTATTTCCTTGCCTATGTTTCCCGGTGGTATGAACTACAATGTCACACTCTTTTCGGGCTGTATAGTTTGCTGTAAAGGAACATAAGTTTTATACGAAGACGAAAAATCATTCAAAAGTACATTATTTCGACCACCTACTAGCCGAAAGCAGCGCTACTATCATAGCTGCATTTCTCTTACACCCATTTTCCTACTCTTGGTCGCAGTGACGGGAATATTCGGTACTTGCGAGATCACACACACGAGAAAGTATCGTTGGGGGCAGACCACCCAATTTACCATCCAGGTTAACAGTCGACAAAACTGTACACGACTGAATTAAGGCTTTGATGTTAGTTGATTTTCATACAACTCTCTTGCTATCTCTACTTTCCGGAGTCCCTTTTATTTGTGTTTCCTCTTGAAATACCGATTGGGCAGAGTTGAAAATAAATTCCTTACTGAAGGATGGGTTGAGGTTGTTTATCTCATCTACAAGTTTTCGGGCTGATTCTGCACTTTGCTGTGCATCATCAAGTTGATGCTTTGTTTCAAATTTTGTTATCTTCTTCCTTCAGTTCTGTTTGAAGTTCCAAACTCATCCGTTGTTTCCCTCGAAATCACTGTAATCTACGTCATGCACAATTACGTGTGAGTAACATAATTGTGCACCATCATGCTCGTCCTGTAAATTGTATCGAGCAACCTTGAAACGTGCTATCACCAGGTTTTTTTTCTTTTTTTTAAGAAGTGCGCCTTGCCCTTGTGACGGTACGTCACATAAATATTGACATTTTAATCGGCTGTAAGCAGTGAACAATATTGTGAAGTGTTAAGGGTGAACTGAAAATATATTGTAAACACTTAACATAATTTATAAACATAACTAGTATGAAAGGTACAGTAAACCCTGATATGCAGCGATAATTTAAAAGTAGCATCTTCATGTAAAACATGTCTATGAAAATAAAAAGGAATCGCTAAGAGACGCGAATGTACGGCCGAGGAGGAAGGACATACTTTTATGGTACTCACACCATTTTGTTTCGCGATACGGAAGGCAGCCATTGAGCGGCTACACATGTACGGCCGAGGAGGAAGGACATACTTTTATGGTACTCACACCATTTTGTTTCGCGATACGGAAGGCAGCCATTGAGCGGCTACACATGTTTTATGTAAGTTATTCTGTATTCTCCTAAAATTTACTAATTATTGTTATCACAAAATGAATTTCTTTGTAATAATTGTCACCTCAAATGCTAATAGCGACTAATTATTTTTAATAAGCATTTTTTTCAGTAATTTGCGTTAAGGGAATCTCATCTTCCGATGCAGCCTCTGGTCGGCCATTACGCGCCGAAGCATTAATTTATTTTTCAAAGTGTTGACAATAACTGTAAATGAGAGAGATTTCGTTGCAAGAACCTTTCTAAATTCCAACAGATAATTAATTTAACGTTAAAGTTCATTTGTAAAATATACAGATTCCATGAATTCAGTAAGTTTTATCTTGGCCGCTCTCGAATCTTGCTTTGCAATCAATAAATTGAAATTAACAAAATCACATTCAATCCAGTTAACGGTAACTATATTTTAGTCATCACGTTCGAGATCTAAAGTTGGTACACCGGCCCTTCAAGAACCCATTTCATATTTAATTATGCGCCTAAGTAAATAATTTTTCTTATATAAATAACGTAGCACCCTCCCTTGAATATCCGTAGTTTTTGTTAAGCACTACATGGTCATGTTGATATGGAGGTATTCTAAATTTGTTCATAACTGCCTTTTTACTATGCTGTGGATGATTCCCCACGTAGGTGGTTTTGTTTAGTAAGCACTCGATTGTCCTTTACTGCGTTTCACTGGAAACGGGATCTGTTGCTCCCTGGCCGGCCGAATCGACCGAGCGGTTCTAGGCGCTACAGTCTGGAACCGATCGACCGCTACGGTCGAAGGTTCAAATCCTGCCTCGGGCATGGATGTGTGTGATGTCCTTAGGTAAGTTAGGTTTAATTAGTTCTAAGTTCTAGGCGACGTATGACCTCAGAAGTTAAGTCGCATAGTGCTCAGAGCCATTTGAACCATTTTGTTGCTCCCTGTCTGACAAGGAGAATGATCTACATGGCTCGACACCTGTTGCAATAACACTTTCACTTTTTAAGCACGTACTGTCATAATTGCACTCCTCATGTACTTTGTCTGTACAATCGAGTATATAAGAAATCACACATTCCACTGACTCATCTTGCAGAAACGCTAATATTCCTTATGCCACTTCTTTCTCGCTTTACAAAATTACTTGGTTTCCTTCCTGAGCAAATGTCACCTTCGGCAACTGCTCTTGTAGATAGAGTGCAATGTATATTTTGTTTATCGTTGCCATTGCTCTGCTTTGTATCAACACCACTAACATTGTAGCACTGTTGTTACTCGTCTACTAAGCAGTTCAACTACGCTCTGAAGCCTCATACTGTGGCCACCATTGGATACTTCAGCCCCGCCCCTGTTGCCATTAGGAGCCAATATTGTGGTGGCTTGGTATAGAATATGTGTGGCGTCGAATGCCGTACATATTGTTGGCCTGTTGTGACCTCGCACTTAACGGGATCCTTGTGGGTCAGGAGCGGGTAAAAGTCTGGCGGGAAGGTGCAGTTCAGAGTCGTTACGTCTTCCCCGTTGAAGAACTTTTTTCATTTTCACGCACATCGATTTCAAAGTTTCATCATTAACTTTCGGAAAATTATATAGCATTAAAACTGTCAAAGAGTGGCAAGGAATTTTAGAAAACTACAAGCTTTGTCTAATACAAGACACTTCTCAGTTCCTTAATAGTTAGCTCACATGGATCCGCTTGTGGACAGACTGGCTGCAGAGTACAGTCCAACAACAAGTTCACAAGCTGCCCATAACGTCTGTCAGCCAGTGGCGACTCTTGTAAAATTTTACCATTGTGCAACAAGAATCCAAAATAAATAGCAAACATATTTCAAAAGATATTTGTATTAAAATAAAACTATTACTCTTCCACTGACGAAAAAGGAAGTCCATTCGTCTATGTTATCTGCTGCATAATGTATCTGTGACTGTGGAGTTACAGGGTTCTATATTGCTTACCCTATTCTACTCAGTTCTTTCCTCTAACGACGCCCTTGGAATTCACAACATATTCGGATAAATCAGTCAAGTATTTATGACAAGGAGGAATACAAATACCATTGCTGATCTCAAAATCTGTTATAAAAGTGAAGAAGAAAATATCAATATTACGATACAACCGGATGCTAATCTCTTTACTTCAGTTCCATAACTCGACACCTCTAACTGCACAGCGACACTGAAGGGACACAACATGTAACGAAGTTGCTTTGTATGTTACCATATCCTGAAAACTTCTTCCTTAATTGACGTTTAATTATAACAAATCGTACGAAGTGTGATGCGTTTGTGATAAACTTTAAGGGCGCCAGAAATAGGATTTGTAATATATACTAACACGCAGGGCAAACAAAGCACTTTTTGACTGGTGGAGACCAGCCCAAAACTGCTATGTTTCCCTTGCGTGGGAGTACCACCATACGGAGGATCTTCGTAAATATGTTATTTCCTCGATAAATATTTGATAAACAGAATCCAGTTCTTTAGGACAGCGAATGTTCAACACAAGCGAAAGCGTAATAGGACCTCTAATTTTTTCGCTATACATAAGACGTTGATCACACAGGATCAGTAGCACTGCTAGATTGTTCACAGAAGATGCGGTTGTGTACACATACGAATCATCGTTGCACGACTTGATATACGTTTTACACTTATGAATGTCATTTCAATAAAAAAAAAGGGCATCACAGTCAATTGTGTAACCTCTGCACCTAATGTGACCCTACCAACCGATACGTGTAAGAAGACAACAAAAAAGAAATCGAACGAGAGAGACAAAAATAGATCTTAAAACATTCTTTGATGAGACCAAAATAATGACAAATATAAAAAACGCACCAAAATACTTTAAAGAGGGAGAACAAAAAGTAGAAATCATGAAAGAATTCAGATATCTTGTAAAATAGATCAATTGGAATGCCCTCGAGAAAAAGGCAATGGAAACTAGAAGAGAAGAAGTTGAACCGTGTTCCAGTCAGCAAAAACACACATAACAACATGTTTCTCTCATTGAATGTAAAAATAAGACATTACAGCCCATTAATCAAATCGAAAGACCTCAATGGAACTAAAACAGTGTTCGTCATCAACCATGCCCCAGTTGTAAGACTGGATGTCAAAGAATGGAAGAGAAAAATCCTTGGCCCCATATTCCACAACAAAATAATCAATCTCATAAATGAAAGCTTATACCAAATTACCAAAAATCTCTCATACAGTCAGTAAAAGCAGAACCAATTTTTAACAATACATCTTCTCCATGAACCCTAATAGATTAACCAAAATAACCTTTGACCACTTGCGCAAAATAAAATAAATAAAATAAAATGTTCTACGGAAGCTGGAAAAATAACAATATTAATCAAAGACATAGAAGAGAGATTTGAAGTCAAAATCATAACCAAGTGAACGACCCAAATCTTCTGAAGGTGAAAGGAAAGCAAGAAAGAGTGAAAACATTCTGGGCTAATATAAAGGTACAGAACAATAAAAAGTGATTGATTAGTACCTGAATGAAAATCGAGGGGAAGAAAGAAGATGAATAACCGCAACTCTCTTTAAACTACCTATACTTAACAATAATTCCTATAACAAACAGAACGATCCGTTTAGCACCTAACCGGTGAAGTATATGCTGAGTATGTCAAAAACACAAATATTTGGGACTACATACCACGAAGGGAAGGATTCTAGGAATGAACGTTCCACTTAGAAAGGAAATCGCATACAACAGGCTAGTGCGAATAACTCTAGGGTACTGTTACCAGCGCCTCGAGTCCTTACCAAGTACCCACGACGACCTACATCGAACATTTTCAGAGGTCCGCCACCAGGACACGTCGAAGTAACCAGTATGAAAGTGCAGCTGAACTGCTAGGGGAGCAAAAACCACGACTCTTTGGAAGAAAAACGACTTGTTTGGCGTGAGCGATTTTCGGCAAATTTAGAGAACCTGTATTCCAAGAACACGGTGTGACCATTATGCTTCCCATCTGGAGTAGTGATCATGAGAAGAAAACAGAGATTCGGGCGCGTACAAATGCATGTAGATAGTCATTTTTGCCTTGCTCAGAACGCAGATAGACTAGCAGAGAAAATCCATAATAATGGAACGGTGTACCTGCACAGTGCATTTGTGTGTAAAAATGTTTAAATGTTTAGTCTGCCTAAATATATCGAATTCTTTTTCAAATCAATGAAAGCTACCCCGATTTCAGGCCTACTATCATTTGTGTACCAGTATTTCTCGAATGAGATATCAAACTATTCTGTACACCTCAGGTAGCAGGAAGCGAATTCTGCCCCCCACCCCCACCAACAGAATACGTAGCGGAATCAAAGTGACATGCTGCCTTATTATTTACATATCCTTCGCAGGACAATAAATATGAAAGATAATAACTAGTGGTAACACATGAGTACAATAACAAACATTAATTAAAAATTTGCATCATAAATGTACATAACCAACTTTTCTGTGGTAGTCAACTTGGTATTGATGATCCTAATATAACCTAGTCCTACAAAGGGATCACATGGCAATAGTAGTTTTGTTGTTTTTCACATTTATAGTAGGTGAAGTTCAGCACTCAGATATACTTTTGCCAAAGAAGTTCGATGCAACTCTCAGAAATACTGAAGACAATTGTCTTTTAAGTTTTCCAAGCTAAGGTATATGTAATGTCTGTTCTTTCGGAGCTGTCCAAAAGAACAGTCACCACAGATATATTTAAGGCGATGAGGGCCAATGATTGCTTCAGCGCAAATGCACACCGAGCACGAACTCTTACGGGAGTCGACGAGATGCTGCAAGTAATGAGGTTAATGACGTGGGAAACTTGGTCATAGTGTGTGGTATGGAGTCTGTCAGAGGTATGCTAGGGTACTCCGTGGGGTTGAGCCAACCACTATGTTTGGATGGCACAGTGATCAGCGCATCTGCCTAGCAAGCAGGGGACCTGTGTTCGAATCCTGATCTGGCACACCGATTATGCTTCGAGTGTCAGTAAAGACAACAAAGGTGGATTTAATAAGTGGGGAAATGAGACCACATAATGTGCTGCATGCCTGACAGACGTCGTTGGCGCCGACGTGGGCGATGATTCGCTACTTACTACAACCTGTGTAATCAGTTGGTCCCGGGAAGGCCCGTTCCACGCGGGGATCAGTTCCTCCTGGGATACACAATGAGTTACATTTAGTTAGTTCCCTTGATGCTGCTTCCTTGACAGGTGCTAGAACGCGCCTAACATTGGAACTGCCTACGACGAGCTTCTTCTTTCTGCTCTGTGTGGTGCTCTGCCGCGATAGAGAAGAGACCTCACGAGCGGAACAGAAAAGGCTCTGTGTCATTATTAGCGGGAGAAAATGCTCAGAACGCTCGTTGCAGGTTCATGAATCACGTACAACCTTCCTAGCCGAACAGCTCCATACTAGAGCTAGTCTTGCTAGCCAGATGGCACCACGATGCCAGAGCAGAATTCCTCGTGGACCAAGTCGGCGAAGTCAGTAGCTACGCGTGTCGTGGTCCATTTAAAATGCTGCTCTACAAATTCACAATTCGCAGCAAGCGTGTGTGATGGGTCAACAATGGCCAACGCTACTGCTGTTTGCAGCCGATACCCAACTCCTTTATCACGATCTCGTAAGGGCCCCAATCCATAGCCATGTCTATGAACGTTGACACACGATTGTGAACACATTTTACGCCCTGAAATACATCGCCAAATAACGAATACAAGCCATCGATAAGGCGACATGATTTTTCAGTAGCAATTGCATGGATGGAAGGAAGGGAGATTAGTATTTACTGACTAGTAAACGGAGGTGGCCTGTAGGAGAAAGCGCAACGAAAATAACCTGGAAGTAATGCGGAAGTAATGTAATTACTCAGTATTGAAGAAGTATACGAAATGTAAAACATATTGTATTTTCGATTTATGTTAGGAAAGATGTTTTCGTCGTCTGTTCCCTACGCTACCTAATAAACTGGAAACACTGCGCTTGTGTGGTGAATGCGATGAATCACAATAGGTTGTCTCATATGAAGGATACTGAATTGCCCTCTCTGTTTATTGATTGGATAGCCACTGAATTGTTATTTATTTATTTAATGGGATAATAATAATCATTAAAAGTGGCAATTTTATTTAAGCACTCTTTTTAATCTTTCGATTGTTGCGAGTCAGCGATAGTGCATTGCTGCTCGCTTTGGAGAATACACATTTTATAAGAATTATTTGGTCCTGGAAACACTTTTGCGATCATGGTTGCGATTTAGACGGTATTCGCATAGTTGTACTGATTAAAAGTTATCATTTCCGAAAGATGCAGGTTCGATTAAAGCTGTGTGCACTTTTGCGCGTATAATGAAAATATTCATAACACGTCGGGTAACAAAAAGAAACATGCGAACCACAACCGTGATCAAACGAAGAAAATATATGATAACATAAATGTTCTTCGCTGTTATTCAGGACAGGCTCAGATTAGACCTTGCAATTTTTAGTTATAGGAAATCACATGACGTTAAACTTTAGAGGTATTTGTTTTGAATAACTTGTATTTACCTTCTCTCTCTCTCCTTTTTACAGCCTTTATAGCTTCACATCGATTAAGGAACTTTTCCTTCTCTACCAACCAATACTAGAACAAAATTCAGACTCAACAAAATGTCTCACATCGAATTATTACATGCTCAACCCTTAACAATCATATATAGTTTCGTAGTACAAACAATGCTAATTTATTCTGTGCACTAGAAAGTCTTTGATACACTGAGCACAAAAATTAAAATAATAAAATCATAATTACATTTTTAATATCATGAATACTCCTTTAAATCATGAAAATAAGGTTTGACATCGTCGTAATATTAATTTTCATCGTTGTAGCACTGCAATACCTCGGACAACTGCATCTGCATCACGTTAAATGGATTGCTGAAAATCTCTTACACAACCATAAATACTGGTGGATCAGACTTGTGATTTGTAAAACGCTGCCGCATGAGAATACGTCTAAGGTCTCCAATGTGGAGGCAAATGCACATGGCGGGCTAGTTACTGAATTCACGAAGTCGGAACATATCATAGAATCAATAGAGTTTACGACCAGGTTATGTATACTGTTTCGCCATTGTGGCTACGAATAAAACTCTAAACGGTGAGTCTAACATCCCTTCCGAAAAACATCTCAGAATGATAAAAGACATAGCACTACAACTCGCTTAGAGACATAGATGCGAGTGCGGAAAGCTGCTTATAAGTCACTTGAATTAACAAATGTCTGAACAAAGAGACGTAATCAGATCACTACATGGCCTGAAGCAATTGAAAATGTAAAAAAATGACCCAATCTACTGCACACGAAATCCCCAAGTTAGAGATAATAGGGGACAGAGACCATTTCACTGTATTGGAATCATATGTTGGAACCAGTCGAGTGAATACAACTAAATGCTCGCTGCTTGATGTGTCTCATTAATAGACCGAAGGTTTCTAGTCGAAAGCCTGTGTATTAAACGTGAGACGTATGTCTGAAGTACTTTTTGCTCGTTCCGAAATGGCGCTAATATTGTGGACACCAAGTTCTGAATATAGTACATGATGGATGTACGGAGACAGTGGCAGGCGCTGAGAAGAAATTTGAACAGTAATGAAAAACGTGAAGACCTGCATCCAACCAGTCTTGTAACTGAAGGCCCCCACAACAACAAATTTTCGTTCATGTGAAACATTTCTGAAGATGCCTCATTTAATATTCGTACGTATTTCTTGTCTCCTACCGTGTCGTTTCCTTCGGTTTCATCAGCAATCCTGAATGTGATGCATAATGTATAAGTTTAGGCCCCACTCAGTTTCACAGAGTAAACATGCAACACTCTTGCTCTGAGTAAACGAACGCACGACGTACCTAAGTAGTCGTACTTAGGACCTTCTCTTACCTTCACTGTTAATGCTGTTTACTTAGTCTCCAAAAACTTCTCAGCATTCTTCCTCTGAATCTTAACGTGACATTTGCTTTGCCGAAAGCCGTATTTTAAAGGTCGGGCCAATTTAAGGCGACACAAACGAAGGAACGTAAATATTCGCTGTCGGTGATGACTTTGACACTGGAACTCATGAGGAAATGGATTCTAATTTCCGTCCAGCCATCTAATTTAGGGTTTTCGTAGTTTCTCTAAATCAGTAGTCTCTGTCACATGGCTACGGACATTTCGGACAGTACCTTCAGCCTATCCCAATTTCGTAGTTTCTCTAAATCAGTAGTCTCTGTCACATGGCTACGGACATTTCGGACAGTACCTTCAGCCTATCCCAATTTGAGGTCCGTTCCTATGGATCTTCTCATTAAGGCAAAGTAAATGCGTAACCTTCGTGGTTTGGGATCTTTTGTAATTAATACAGGTGGTATGATAATTAGTACCGAACGCTGTGAAAGTTTGTCATATCAGAGGCAAAAAGTCCCAAAACGTAGGTCTGGAGATGAGTTGTTTGCGGGAGAACTGCAAATGCGTGGTTTCCAGCCGCCGTTGACTTCAACTTGAAAAGCTGTACCAGTTTGAACCAATTTGTTTGAAATAAAACGTTTTGTGTGTAGTCCCCATGTAATTGGTTGAAATTGCATCCATTTTCCACGTTTAGGTAATGTAGACACATGTTGGGACACCTGCACATTTTGCTGCTGATGTAAGAAGTCATGTAGCACGCCAATATGGTTCACGGCTCCTCATTCTTCCTAACAGATCACTGATGTCCCGTCTGAAAGTGACTGCCACACATTGGATGACGTCACTAATATAAAACGGTTAGCTGAACGCTTATTCCACCCTTGACGGCGATCGCTAAATTGGGCTCTCTAACGCCGACAGCATATCCGCAGAGAGAGTTAGATGCAGAGGTTACAAATATCTAATACCTGATGTGCTAGTAATTCGTATTGGTTTATTGCAGTTGTGCAGTTTTTTGTTTTTGTGATGGCTGATGATTTTTAATATAAATGCGGAGAGATGAAATGTGAGCGACGTGTGAGTGCAAATTGTAATTGTGCTGATGTGCTATCAAAGGGGCGATGAGAGCAGTCGAGCCCTTTATCGAAAGGGAAAGCTTCTCGTTGTGTGGAACTACAGTGCAGCTCACACTAGTTCTTTATTTCTACTTCTCTTATTATCAGAGGAACAAAGCTCCTTGCGGAGCACAAAAAAGGCGAACACACTCCGGTTTAAAAAACCTCGCCACATTTGCAAAGGTGGGTGGGACGCCTCCGTCGCTATGTGGCCTGCAGCTTGGGGCATTGTTTGGTTTTTCGCGCATTACGCGAAAACCATGAGACTTACGGTGAAGAGCGATGCGGCAGTGGATTGCGGTCAGCAATATGCACCTTCTGAAAGATCCATCTTTATTTCAAGTCACGAGACGCAAAAGTTATAGTAACCTCAGAATCGGTTAATATCACGAATATTGAAAGATTAATAAAAATAGTAAATAATAACTTACAGGGATGAGCGACCACTCATTAAAAGCGTTTCGTCATAGCGGATCGAATGCCGTAGTCATATGTTAAGATTAATAAATAATAAAGCCCGTAAAGAGCAATAAACAAAGTTTGAGGGAAAATTATTTATAAAAATTCGATAGAAAATTCATGATGTAAAGAACGGCACTACATAATATTTTGGGTGGCACCACACGTATTTTAAGCTAGTTAAGTTACAATATACACTTAACTTGCAATAGTTTTCATTGTTTGCAAATTATTATTAACATTTGTCACAAATAAATAATTATTTATTATAAATATGATGATTTTGAGCAGCGCAATGTGTAGATCGCTATAGATTACGTCTAAAAACGGTGCTATATGCAGTTCTATGTTAAAACTTTGCAGAACAGATATAAACAAGCAAATTTGCGCTAAGTGGCGAAATTTTGCAAAAACTAAAACTTGATTTAGGGGCTATAGAATAATCCTAGAACTTAATGTAATATAGTAAATAAGATGTACTTTTTAGCGCGGTTCTGATGGTGTACTTGTTTCTGTCGAGGGATGTAAGTATCAAAACTTGTAACCTTATCTGGTGAGATTGGTACTTAAATAACCGGAGGGGTGGAGGGGGGGAGGGGTTGACGTCCGAGCCTATATAAGCGAGCGGCCATCTTGGCCAGGGGTTAGTCGTATGTCAGTCGTTTCGGAGGGTGGGTGGCGAGCGAGCCCCACTTGAGAACGGCCCATGTGGTTGTCTGAGACTTCTTTTTGCTGTCGATTTATTTCGACAAAGAGTACTGTTTAATAGAGCAAGTATGCAAACATAAATTTGATGAACAGGAAGTGCTACGATTATTATTACGAGGTTTACATCGTCGTAAGTGAACATGTGGCGAACTGTGATTTCGCACCAAAACTGTTAGAACAAAAAAGACAGTGGGACTTGTGGTTCTGTTCGAATTGGTTGAGTAATTTTAGTTTATAGCAGCCTACATTACTGCTATTGGGGGCTCGGAGTCAAATTATTATTAAAGTAAAACTGTAAACCGTGTCACCAATGCTAATTTCATTGTGTGAAAGAAAAGAACAACCTCAATAAATAGTGATTGAACTGTGTTGTGAAAAACTGATTTTAGTATAATAATCGCCTAATTCTTGTTCCGTAGCATAAACCTTACTTATGTCTGAGTGAATAATTAATTCAAAAACTATAACAAATGTGCGGATGTTGACGTGTACTAATGCATCAAGTGTGGGAATCACCCCCTGAGACTTACGTGGGAGCCAAAATTTGCAATAACATTTTAACCAACATTTGTATATGCACATTCGTGTGAACATTTCAACCGCACTTCTTTAATTATTTACCGCCCCGTCGCACCATCCACTCCCACTTGTGTATTCTCACTCCTTCATGCACTCCAACTTATTGTATTTATCTGCTTGTCTTTCTGACAGTCAATACTTCCTGTCTCAAAGCCACAGAATTCTTCGTTGTCTTACTGCTGTTGTGGTCTTCAGTCTTGAGACTGGTTTGATGCAGCTCTCCATGCTACTCTAACCTGTGCAAGCTTCTTCATCTCCCAGTACCTACTGCTACCTACATTCTTCTGAATCTGCTTATGTATTCATCTCTTGGTCTCCCTCTACGATTTTTACCCTCCACGCTGCCCTCCAGTACTAAACTGGTGATCCCTTGATGCCTCAGAACATGTCCTACCTACCGATCCCTTCTTCTAGTCAAGTTGTGCCACAAAGGTCTCTTCTCCCCAATCCTATTCAATACTTCCTCATTAGTTATGTGATCTACCCATGTAATCTTCAGCATTCCTCTGTAGCACCACATTTCGAAAGCTTCTATTCTCTTCTTGTCCAAACTATTTATCGACCATGTTTCACATCCATATATGGCTACTCTCCATACAAATACTTTCAGAAACGATTTCCTGACACTTAAATATATACTTGATGTTAAAAAATTTCTCATTTTCAGAAATGCTTTCCTTGGCATTGCCAGTCTACATTTTATATCCTCTCTATTTCGACCATCATCAGTTATTTTGCTCCCCAAATATCAAAACTCCTTAACTACTTTAGCTGTGTCATTTACTAATCTAATTCCCTCAGCATCACCCGACTTAATTCGACTACATTCCATTATCATTGTTTTGCTTTTGTTGATGTTCAACTTATATCCAACTTTTAAGACACTGTCCATTCCGTTCAACTGCTCTTCCAAGTCCTTTGCTGTCTCTGACAGAATTACAATGTCATCGGCAAACCTCAAAATTTTTATTTCTTCGCCAAGGATTTTAACACCTACTCCAATTTTTCTTTTGTTTCCTTCACTGCTTGCTCAATATACAGATTGAATAACATTGAGGAGAGGCTACAACCCTGTCTCACTCCCTTACTAACTGATGCTTCCCTTTGATGTCGCTCGACTCTTGTAACTGCCATCTGGTTCTGTACAAATTGTAAGGAGTTTTTCGCTCACTGTATTTTACTCCTGCCACCTTAAGAATTTGAAAGAGAGTATTCCAGTCAACATTGCAAAAGCTTTCTCTAAGTCTACAAATGCTAGAAAAGTAGGTTTGCGTTTCCTCAATCTAGCTTCTAAGATAAGTCGTAGGGTCAGTATTGCCTCACGTGTTCCGATATTTCTACGGAATCCAAACTGATCTTCCCGAGGTCGGCTTCTACCAGTTTTTCCATTCGTCTGTAGAGAATTCGCGTTAGTATTTTGCAGCCGTGACTTATTAAACTGATAGTTCGATAATTTTCGAATCTGTCAACACCTGTTTTCTTTGGGATTGGAATTATTATATTCTTCTTGAAGTCTGATGGTATTTCGCCTGTCTCGTACATCTTGCTCACCAGATGGTAGAATTTTGTCAGGACTGGCTCTCCCACGGCTGCAGTTGTTCTAATGGAATGTTGTCTACTCCGGGTGCTTTGTTTCGACTCAGTTCTTTCAGTGCTCTGTCAAACTCTTCACCCAGTATCATATCTCCCATTTCATCTTCATCTACGTCCTCTTCCATTTCCATAATATTGTCCTCAAGTACATCGCCGTCGTATAGACCCTCTATATACTCCTTCCACCTTTCTGCTTTCCCTTCTTTGCTTAAAACTGGGTTTCCATATGAACTCTTGATATTCATACAAGTGGTTCTCTTGTCTCCAAAGATCTCTTTAATTTTCCTGTAGGCAGTATCCATCTTACCCCTAGTGAGATAAGCCTCTACATCCTTACACTTGTCCTCTAGCCATCCCTTCTTACCCATTTTGCACTTCCTGTCGATCTCAATTTAGAGACTTTGTATTCCCTATTGCCTGATTCATTTACTGCATTTTTATATTTTCTCCTTTCATCAATTAAATTCAATATTTCTTCTGTTACCCAAGGATTTCTACTAGCCCTCGTCTTTTTACCGACTTGATCCTCAGTTGCCTTCACTACTTCATCCCTCAAAGCTACCCATTCTTCTTCTATTGTATTTCTTTCCCCCACTCCTGCCATTTGTTCCCTTACACTCTCCCTGAAACTCTGTACAACCTCTGGTTCTTTCAGTTTATGCAGGTCCCATTTCCTTAAATTCCCACCTTTCCTCAGTTTCTTCAGTTTTAATCTACGTTGTCTTATTACTACTGTCTAATTTCACTATCACTGCCTCCACCTTGCTACTATCTCATTCATTCATTCCTTCCCACTGTTGCTGTCTCATCTCACTGTGACTATCTCTCTCTTCCTCTTTGCCATTTTCATAGACTCTGTATCTCATTATCACTGGCTCTCACGCCTCTCTCCATCCCCCGCTCCCTTTAACTTTTTCCATCTCGTTACTTCTGTCCCGCTGGCATCATCTCCTTCACTTTTTCCTAGTACTGTTCTGTCAATGTCAACTATGTTCCACTGCCACTGTGTCCCTCTCTTTCCCTCACACTGCCATTGTCTCTTTCGCTCTCTCTGTGACGTGTATACCACAACCACTGCCTGCCGTCTCCTTGCTGCTGCCTCTGTCCTCTCTCCGCTCAAAAGTAGAATGCATATGTTTGCATGCCTAGATTTTTGCGGAAATTATTTTAAGATGCTGAGGAAGGAATAATGAAGCAGTTGGCGTCCCACTTTTCAGAGTCTTCTAGTGGGCCCGATAGGAGCATTCTTCCGCTGCTACAGCAATAGGGCATGTCAATCACGTGAAAAGAACTTTATGTGTCAGCAACATTTTGATAGTTTACATATTTGATATGGAAATGATGCAAAACTGTATCACTTCATACCTCAAAAATGTTTCATGTGCTTCAGTACAACAACATCATGGGGTCTCTAGAACTGGTCTGATGGTAACGGAGGCAATATGCAGCATATATTCTGCATATGTTCTCCAATTTATGTCATTTTATAAACCACGTACTTGCCTGTTTTTCCTGCCTTTTTTACTTGTACAAATAAGATAACTGTGAATCACTGTGTATTGAATAACAATAAAGATATCAAGAAAATTTTTCGAGCTTCTTTGAGATATGGATCTTGGGAATATATTGTAAAAACTTCAGCCGTTTGCTATGCATAGTCGTCTTGGTATATGCGCTCTATTCGATATGAAAAATTGGTAAAATAATATTTTTGTGGTTTTCTACGAAGCCGAAATAATGGTACCTCATAAGTCCCTAGTGCCCCACTGTAGACCACATCAAATGCAAAATAAACTATTGCATACATTTGCATGTTGTTGTTGGGGTCTTCAGTCCGGAGACTGGTTTGATGCGGCTCTCCATGATACTCTATGCCGTGCAAGCCTTTTCATCTCCGAATAACTGTTGCAGTTTACATCCTTCTGAATCTACTTAGCGTATTCCTCTATTGGTCTCCCTCTATGATTTATACCCTCCAGGCTTCCTTCCAGTACTAAGCTGGTGATCCCTTGATGCCTCAGATTGGGTCCTACCAACCAATCCCTTTTCCTTGTAAAGTTCTGCCACAAATTCGTCCGCAGCTCGCGGTCGTGCGGTAGCGTTCTCGCTTTCCGCGCCCTGGTTTCCGGGTTCGATTCCCGGCGGGGTCAGGGATTTTCTCTGCCTCGTGATGACTGGGTGTTGTGTGATGTCCTTAGGTTAGTTAGGTTTACGTAGTTCTAAGTTCTAGGGGACTGATGACCATAGATGTTAAGTCCCATAGTGCTCAGAGCCATTTTTGCCACAAATTCCTCCTCTCCCCAGTTCTGTTCAGTACTCCTCTATCCCATCTAATCTTGAGCATTCTTCTGTAGCATCACATTTCGAAAGCTTTTCTTGTCTAAAATATTTATCGTCCATGTTTCACTTCCATACATGGCTTCACTCCATACAAATACTTTCAGAAAATACTTTAAATCTATTCTCGATGTTAACAAATTTATCTTTTTCAGAAACGGTTTTCTTGCCATAGTTACTGTACTCATCCCTTAGCCTCCTCTTACAATTTCTACCCCATCCACTTCCCAGAAACACAAAACTTAATTCCTTGATGCTTCTATCCAGTTCTATATCACACCTTCTCATTAGTTACACAATCTTCCCATCGAACCTTCAGCGTTGTTCTGTAGCACCACGTCTCGAAACTCTTATTCTCTTTTTTTCTGAACTTCTTATTGTCCTCGTTTCACTTTGAATCAAAGCTACGTTCCAGACACCTCACTTCACAAAAGGCCACCTAACAAGTCTATATTATACGTCAAAAATTTATGTGTCATATCCTTATTATTATCAGTGTGCACGTCATGTCCTCTCTGCTTAGGCCATCGTCAGTTATTTTGTTGCTCGAATAGCAAACCTCATCTACTTACTTCTGGTGTCTAACATGAATTCTCAGCAACACCTGATCCAATTAGACTATAATCCATCACCCTTCTTTCACTTTTGTTTTGGCACTTCTTATAACGTGTTTTGAACACAATATCAATTTGGTTTTGCTGCTCTTCCAAGTCCTTTCCTGTCGCTGACAAAACTGCAACGTCATTGGGAAAACTCAAATGTTTTTATTCCTTGTCCCTGAACTTTGATGCCAACTGCATAGTTTTCTTTGTTTCCTTTACTACTTGCTCGATGTGCAGACTGAATAACGTCGTGGATAAAGTATAACTCTTTCACACTCCCTTCTCAACCACTGCTTCCTTTTTATGTCCTTCGACTCTTATAACTAGTTTCTGTACGATATGTATAGAACATTTCACTCCCTTTATTTTATCCTTACTACCTTCGGAATTTCGAAGAGTGTATCCCAGTCAATGTTGTCAAAGGGTAAGGATACTATATACTAAAAAAGTACATAAGTACAAAGGTAATTTTTTTTACATTCGTTCGGAAGGACTGTAAATCTAAAACATTGTGAAAGTACACTGTGTCTGATGATCGCACATAGTGCAAGGTGGTAGAGAACTTATTTTGGGTATCAAACGCTCTGAGTTCAGTGGTATATAAAATCGTTTGTTATACCGTGTGTTAGTATCCATCCCATCCTATACGGTCCGACCTTGCCAATATTATAGCGGTGATGTGTGTCAAGAATACTCGCTCATCTGTGTAATTAATTTTTTGGGTTACTTGGGTTAGCATCAACATTTCGTTCTAATCTTGTCCTATTTTGTGTCATAAATATTGCCGCAACACAATTATTTTAATAAGAAGTTTCACATAACTTACACCCAAAATTCAGTGAGTCTCGTGCGTATGTGTGTGCCTTTTCTTTTTCTTTTTCCCCTCATGATGACACGGTCGATGGTAATTTATGTCCCTGGTCTGTTATTTACAAGATAATCATCGTTTTATATTTTCTTTGTGACTGATGTATCTTGTTTATTAATGACTGATTAAGGGCATTTCTTCTGTTAATTATTTAACGAGCTTGACACGCGTTAAACAGATTTGAAAACAGTATCTCCTCAAAACAGAACCTACTAAGCTTGCGGGTGATGTGTAATTGTGTGATAAGGAAGATATTTATTATGATTATGAAATGTGTGCAGTAGCCTTAGTGAGCAATATTTGGGCTACATTACTAATACTCTCATCGTTCTGTACCAGAGGGTTAAGGGACATGCCAAGGAGAAAAGTCACGTTTTGCAGCTTAGTGATCTGCATGCCAGGATTCCTTGCTGTCGTGCCACTTCTTCCAAAGCAACAGAAGGCGGACAGATGCGGTTCACAAGTGAAGCGGTTCACAACCGATGTGTTTCCCTCCGAAACTGAATGGTACAGGATCCGGGTAGCGGTAAGCGAGTGAGCCAACTCATAAAATAATTTTATAATTTCATTTAGCTCCAACAAATTACATAAGGCACACGTCGGCAGACTGAGCACATTTAATTATTCGGTTAAGTACTCGCAAATTATAGACCATTTGTCGTAGGTCAAGTGCTATAAACATGAAAAAGTGTTAGAGTAGCACCCTAATCAGTATTTTAAGTACTACTGATTGTAGGACAAACTTGACATCAAAATTAATTTTAAAGCCGAAGCATTTAATAATTTTTAATAGAAGCAAGTTTCTTGTGGTCGCCATTATCACAGCAGCTGTATATAAATTGCAATAGTTCAAAAGAAAAGCGCCCTTTGCTGTTTTCACAGTAAGTTTATTGAACTTGAGCACCCAGCCGCGAATCGCCTTAGTTAAAAGGCATCATCAGTGGGTGTCCTGAAACACAGCATGATTTTTTCATTTGGACATATAGCTTATTTTTTGCACATAGAGGTTACAAATTTAAAATACTTCACTGAAGTTTTTACGGTAAACTGTAACTATTGAAGTTTGGTACAAACAGACATCCAATGACGCAGCTTAAATTGTAACCCGAGTTTCGTATGATTAGGAACGCCAAGGTCTTGTTAAGAAATTTTGCTCAGGAGGTGGCTGTTACCCCGTTCTACACGGCTTGCAACCGCTCGTCCCAATATTTTTACGCAGATAAAATAAGAACATTTGTTTTAGAGTTCCAAAACAGAAAAAATAACGTTACCACACACAGTAATACCTTGAAGCAATTACCTATCATTAAGATAAAGAAAGAGTATGGCATCCTTAGCATCACTTAACCGCATAAATAAACTGAGGAATGAACAATTAGTTACTTTATGGCCCCTTCGGCCAAATAACGTCCATTTACATCAGTGCCAAAAGCCGTTTATGGTGAATTATCGACCGGTGGTGCAACGGGTACGCGCACATTCAAATCCTCCTAATCATGCCCCTGTTACGTCACTCCGTTAGAAGTTCGAATAAAAGGCATACATAAATCATGGAGCATCCGACTGGCACAACTCAGTTATTATGTGATTCAGGAGCTCACCCGTAACTTCAGTTACATGAAGGTGATAAGCACCACATAGCGTCGCTGTACCTAAACTCGATGAAGTACCTTCAGGGCGGAATGAAAACCAGGCTCCGTCACACTGAATGTTCCAGTACAACAACAGAGATGCACGAAGGAAGCGACGACTTTGTTTGTGTCTACCCAAATAGGATAGAAAACATCCCATCACAATTTCTGAACTCACTGTGGGATAGTGGCAACAAAACGACTGTTAATGTTGGTGTGTACAATGTAAGAGTCTGGCGATATAGCGTTTGACTTTTGGAAAAATATCATCGGCGCGCGGGATTATTCGAGCTGTCCAGGGCGCTGCAGTCATGGACCATGCGGCTGGTCCCGGCGGAGGTTCGAGTCCTCCCTCGTGCATGGGTGTGTGTGTCTTAGGATAATTTAGATGAAGTAGTGTGTAAGCTTAGGGACTGATGACCTTACCAGTTAAATCCCATAAGATATTTCACAAATTTGAACATTTTCAAAAATATCATCCACACAATTCCGAAGTCTGAGAGAGCTGACAGGTGCAAGAATTATCACACGATCAGCTTAAAAGTTCATGCATCCAAGTTGCTTACAGAAAAATGGAAAAGAAAGTTGACTGTGTGTTACATGATAATCAATTTGGCTTCCGGGAAGATAAAGGCACAGGCAGGCAATTCTGACGATGCGATTGATAACGAGAACAAGACTAAAGAAAAATCAAGACACGTTCGTTTGTCGACCAGGAAAAAGAGTTCGACAGTGTAAAATGGCGCAAGATGTTCGAAATTCTGAGAACGGTAGGGGTAAGCTATAGGGAGGGACGGGCAATATGCTGTATGTATAGCAACAAAGTGATAACTATAGGAGTGGGAGACGAAGAACGAAGTTTTCAGATTAAAAAGTGTGTAAGACAGGGATGCAGTCTTTGGCTCCTACTGTTCAAGCTAGAGGTCGGAGAAATAATGACGGAAGTAAAGGATAGGTTCATGAACGGAATTAAAATACACGGTGACAGGATGTCAATGATAAGATTCGCTGATGGTATTGCTATTTTCCGTGAAAGTGAAGATGTGCCGATGGTATCATCGCCATATGTGCGACGCCTTTGAATGCCGCCGACGAGCGCCACTCTGGTGTCGCCCTCTGCCGACCGCCATGAGGGGCATGCTACGTGGAGAGCGGTTGCAACCAGGGAGCGAGACGGGAGAGTGAAGCCTCGGACCGTGTCAACCTTCTACACGACGTATTCCGGACAGAAGATGCCTTTGGTAGGTATTGTTGACACTGTGGACAGTACAGATCATAACCATTTTGAGTTATAGTGAGCTGAGCTGATTGCAACGGTCGTCGCCTAGGGGTCTGAATACCGGCCATGTTCTCTGTAGCTCAGCTGTGGCGTATATGTAAGTAAGAGAACTCTGCGGGAAGAGGAGTCCGAAAACTTGTCATACTACTCATATGTACTGTGTTCAGAATGATATTTTCGTGTCATTTCCTGAAACAAGATCTGATAGTCATGTTTTCTTCTCTAATTGTTCGCACTGAGCAGAGTCAGACGAATGAGGAACTGCAGCAATTTTTATAGGATAAGCGCATGTGTTATATTCACGTCCGGTTGCCAATTTTTTCTTGCCCAAGGTACCACACCAAAGTATATTAAAAGTTTGATTGTAAAGGTTTTTTGACACATTGTTCTAAATAAGTTATTTCGTATTGTCTTTAAATGTCTGGTTTTAAGAGTATAAGTTGACTTAACGGTATGGTTAGTTACAGTAAAATTATGCATAGAACTGTTGTATTTCGCCTAACTCCTCACCCCCAGCCCTTCCGCTTAATGGTCTGCTACAGAAGAAGAATTACAGCATCTGCTGAATGGATGAACAGTTTAATGAATACAGAATATGGATTGAGAGTAAATCGAAGATATACGAAAGTAATGACAAATAGCAGAAACTAGAACAGCGAGAAACTTAACATCAGTATTCATGGTCACGTATTAAATGATAAAGAATTCTATGACCTAGGCAGCAAAATGACCAATGGCAAACGGAGCTAGAAGGACATCAAAGGCAGACTATCCCTGGCGAAAAGGTCATTCCCGGTCCAGAGTAGTCAGCTATTATCAAACGTAGGCCTTAATTTGAGGAAGAAATTTTTGTAAATGTACGTTTGGAGCGCAGCGCTGTAGTGAAACATGGACTGTGGGAAAACCAGAAGAGAAGAGAGTCGAAGCATTTGAGATGTGGTGCTACAGAAGAATGTTGAAAATTAGGCTGACTGATAGGGTAAGGAATGAGGAGGCTCTGTGCATAATCGGAGAGGAAAGGAATATATGGAAAACACTGACAAGGAAAAAGACTAATGTGACATCTGTTAAGACACCAGGGAATGACGTCCAAGGTAGTAGAGGGAGCTGTAGAGGGCAAAATCCTTAGAGAAAGAAAGAAATTGGAATACGTCCAACAAATAGAGGACGTAGATTGCTAGTGCTACTGAGTTGAAGAGGTTGGCACAGGAGAGGAATTCGTTGCGGGCTGCATCAAACCCGTCGAAAGACTGACGACTCAAAGAAAAAACCGAAACGTAGCCGCCTCCAAACAGGAAAACCTGCCGTCTTACAAAATCAACACTCTACACTGTCCTGGGACACCTTCCTGTCCGCTAGCAGATTTGTCTGTCTGTGTAGCCTAAGGCCATCTGTCCCTCTCGCGCTTGCCCGGTCGCCGATACAGGCGATACAGGCTTAAAGACTGAGGGGTGCCATCAAATTCGCAGGGACCTGAGACGTTGGAGTAGGAAGCTCAAAGGCTTCCTTCGTTGTACGCCATTGGACGTGCTGCCGAGCTACAGCCATAGGCTCGAGACTATAGAGAAACAGCTGATCGATTCACTTCAGTTTTCTCAAGAACGTCCACTGTGTAATCCCGTAGGGAACAGACAACAGGAAGTGGCGGGTGCTGCGACATTGGAAGGCAAGCCTGCATTCAAGTGCTCTGTCACATCCGCCATCCACTGACTCTGTAAAGCAGTATCCAAAGGTTTCGTGGCTGAGACCGTCAAGGTGGAGTTACCCTCATCGATCGTTCATTGGGTGACACTGTAAACTGAGCCCGCCTGAAATGACAGGGAATTTAGCACCCTAAATATCAGAGGTGGGGAAAGAGCAACAAAATTCCTTAACACAAACATTCAAGAGTCTTTCGAGCTTTTTTCATGTAGGAGATTCTGCTTTCTTGCAGATGGACCCTTCAGGGAGTCATTCGGAAGATTATTTCGAGAGATTTTAAAGCAAGATCTAGCTAAGTGATTTGCATTTTGTGTCGTACAGAATGTGTTGACGTCGCATTACATAGTCACTTTCCTACTTTGACTCCCACTCTGACTGCCAAATTCATTTTGATGTCTGTTATCAGTTTTCGACGATCGGAGTTCCCATGTTGTTACATGCACACGGCCGTCCTGCCAGATAGGCCACGCATTCATTGTACCAGTGTTATGCATAGCCTAATTCGTGGCGAGGCCCGGGGCAGTGTGAGGTTCAGTGATTGCTCACAGAGGCCTTATGTAGTGGCGGGCTACTTTGCCACTCCGATCATGGGTGCGAACCAGACACAATATCATTCCGTTTGGAGACCCAACTAGTGGGGATCACGTGATCTTCAACAGTGGGAACTGATAACGTGGGTACGGTGTAGCAATATGTACAGTGATATAACCCACTGCCTGGAGATTGTCAACATATTATTTTGTGAACAGTCGTCAGCGAGCAGCATTCATTATTCAGATTTTAGTTTACAGAGTTCGTATGGATTCAGCAACAGCCTTGTGGGATAATCGTTACCGTAAACAGCCCTCCTCAAGGACTGGAACCACCATAGCCCATAGCACGGCACTGCGACTGCAGTCTTAGTTTCTGGAAATGACTGTCAGGTATGGAACTCAATTCTCGCCATATACAGACGAAATGGGTAACCACAGTTGGATGTTAAGGTATTTGTGAGCTACAGCAAATAACTGTACTTAACCTGGACTAATTTGTTTGTTTAGCTCTTACAGAACTCTTATAATGCCGATTCCCGGCAGGGTAAATTTTCTAGGATATGGGATTGGGTGTTGTGTTGTACACACGCTCGTATCGCCGTAACTGAAATTATACTGTTCAGTATTGAGATGTCTTAATGGGTTAGGAATTGTGAACGTTGAAACACATTCTATGTACGGTAGTACTTCTGCCGACCCCGGAATGAATGTACAGGATGTTAGAGCTATAATTGCAGATATTGTGATCATTGGTATATATATATATATATATATATATATATATATATATATATATATATATATATATATATATATAATTATATATATATGTATATATATATATATATGCACTTAAGTGTCTTAGTGGTTTTTTCTCAACATCTAACGGTTTCCCGCAAACACTTCACATAATTTACTACCTGGTATTTTCTGCACGGCTATAACTGCACTACTAAGTGAAATACGCCTGTCGGTACAGTATAATAATTTTACCTCCACATGTCCACGCTTCAACGCCAAATCTGCTGCCCTGGGGAAAATAGCCGTTAGTGGTTGCTCCTGTCATACGTACTTGAAGTTACTAAGCAACTTAAAAACATACTGATCGAAATATCTGTAATTGATAGTATTCAAATAAAGTAAATATTTAATGTAATGTTGTTCAGTACACTGTCCTCAGCCACCAAAAAAAATCTGCCCTTATGCCTTACCACACTATAAGTATAAGCATTCGACTGTGTTACCATTATCTGACATCCACCTCGAACTTGGGCGCCGACTTTACACGCTATGCGCTTAAGGCAATAGTCGCGGCACTTGGATAAGGAGACAGTGAGTGGACAACAGACCTGTGCCGACCGCAGGGTGTTGGTTTTGCCTATAAAGCCATTACGGGCGAGCGAGGATAGTGGTGGAGGTTTAGGTGCTAGGAACATCGCTTCAATAGTCGTAGATGCATGGGGATGCAGAATTAAAAATAGCTGGCGTTCATCTGTGTATATACCCAACATCACACTGACTCATCTAAAATCGACACACTGAGCCGATATCGTGGCAGATGTCCTCTCTTTGTGGATTGCAAATATCATGTGGTGAGATAAAATTATTTAACCCTCTACATGCCCAACTACGAAGTCTTGCCCGTGCCTAGTCAAATAGGTCCTGAGAATTATCCGTAATAATGGACGTAAATTTTATAACACCCTTTCTCTGCGTTATTAATTTGATTCCACGGCGTTTTGTTGCCCAATGTAGAACCATTGTATTTCTATTCTTTTTACTATATTTTGGCGTCAAGCGAATGGACACTCCAGTTTTATTTACTTTCCATGTGCAAAGCATGCATACCATTTCGAGTCACATACACGTCTGACCAAATGACGTTTTCGCAACTCCTTAGCATCGCCTCGTATGACAGGTACTGGGGATACAGAGAAATCATTCGGTCGACTGCAGACGCACAGAATTAACGCTGCTTCAAAGGACTGGACCAAGTAGCTGAAATAGGAACGTAATGGGGCATTTGTTTACGTGCGGCCGTAGTAGTAGTTATTAAAAGTTATCTTTGTAAACTTTCTGTAGGCGATGGAGTCACCAGAGACGGAATACTGTCTTGTAATTATTGGCTGCACTGTGAAGAAAACAGGCATGTAGTTTCCAAATGCCCTTCAATCCATTTACATGACAGGATTTGGAGAAATCGCAGAAAACCTGGATCGTATCTCTCGGACGTTGATTTGAACCACTGAATGCGGGTGTAGTGTCGGATCAATTAACCTCGGCCCTTGGTACAATAACGGACGGCCACCTCGAAACCTATCGTCCAGTTAACAAACAAAAATTGGGGTAGAAGATATGCGGGAAAAGATACGTGTAGTCGCAAATTTTTTTCCGTCGTGGTGAAGTAGAAGTGGGGGAGGGTGGAGAGTGGAAAAGGGGAGGGGGAGACAGCGAGTGTCATTGTCAAGAACTTAAAAATCCTAACCGATGGAATGTGAGCGCGGGAGTTGTGGGGGTGGCGTTTAACGATCACTTTTTTGTTTAAATCTCTAAAGCCACGGCTCCTAGAGAGAATGTTTCCCGATACTAAATGAAACAGCTTGAAATTTTCTGTAAAAAGTTCTATTCTTCATTCAGGACTAATACTTTGCACGTTTACAGATGGAAAAATCTCAAATTATTAAAAATAAGGTTTTAATGATATGAATTGATGTTTATTGCTAAATGAAGTAGGTTAAGAACTAGTATTAATTATCTGTAACACATCCAAGTGCCGGAGAACCGTATTAATGAATAAATTGCGTTTTGGGGATGTAGTAGTGTTGAAAGTGGAAGGTGGAGATTAGATGTGTGATGGATAGCAGATGTTGTCGAACTGTGGTCGCGAACTTTCGTCCTCCACAGACCTGCAGCCCGAAGAGCGACCAAGCGATTTCCCACTGTCCCTACCCCACTACTATTACGCAGCGAGCCTTATGAATATGACTGGCGACATGGTGCTCAGACACGACAGGAGGGTGCGGTGAGGGGGGGGGGGGGGGGGAGGCAGTGGGGCTGTATATTTGCATCGTAGTGCGTTAACACTACATGGGGTACAAATATGATACGCCCATCCAACATTACACACGATAGCACCTGGCCTACCTAAACGACCATATTCGACAATATTCCTTCATGCGTGGTCTCACCTCACGCCATACGAGGTTACGTCCATTACTGGCGGTCGTTCTGGTGGTCTGTATTATGGCGTAGCGACGCATAACGTTGCACGAGCGGACTGACCTTCACATCTCCGAATACGCTGCACTCATCGGTCAACATAACTGCGAGTGCACTCTCTTTCGCTATATGCGTCTTTTCAGGGGTGCATTCGGAGTTGGCTTCATTTTTTTTTTTGCCTGACCATAGGCGATGGTGCTCCCTGCCGCCGTTGGATAAGCAGCTGCCTGCAGAAAGTCATATACTCCTAGCTCACTCATTTGTTACATAGTTTAATTCTTAATTTCTTTTCGTGTTTTTGTACTTGCATTGTTTAATTCATAAATTTCGGTCGTATTATAGTATTTGAGAGTTGTAGCATCGCGTTTTAGTACCTGAATAGTGTAAATTCGTGTAGTCGTCTGTCTTCTGTTTTTGTTTTGAACGGCCAGTGTCGGTTGGTCATGGCCAGTGTGCTCCCTGCCGCCGTTGGATAAGCAGCTGCCAGCAGAAAGTCGTACACTCCTAGCTCACTCATGTATTACATAATTTAATTCTTAATTTCTTTGCGTGTTTTTGGTACTTGCATTGTTTAATTCATAAATTTCGGGCGTATTATAGTGTTTGAGAGTTGTAGCATCGCGTTTTAGTTCCTGAATAGTGTAAAATCGCGTAGTCTCCTTCCTCCGCCGAGCAGTGTGTCAGCAGTGCGCAAGTAGCAGCATTACTGCATTTAATAGGCAATCTTGTATTTAATAACCGTTTAAATTTTGTGTCGATTTGTTTGTGATCTCTGTAGATTAATTCAGACGTTCTTTGCACAACAGTTTTTAGCATGGGTAGGGACTGCAACTGCTGTGTTCCGATGCAGGATGAGTTGGCGTCCCTTCGCTCCCAGCTTCAGGCAGTTTTGGCTTCGGTCACACAGCTTGAGGCTGTTGCCAATGGGCATCACTGTGGGGGTCCGGATGGGGGTTTGTCGGGGACGGCCAGCTCGTCCCACGCATCCGCCGATCGGACTACGACTGTGGCTGCCCGGGATACTACCCACATTGAGGCTGATCCCTCACCTGTGGTGGAGTGGAACGTCGTCTCGAGGTGTGCCAGAGGGCGAAAGACAGTCCGGAGGGCTAAGCCGAAGGCCTATCCAGTTTGTCTGACGAACGGGTTTCAGGCTCTGTCTCCGTCTGATACTGATCTTCGGCCAGAGATGGCTGCTTGTCCTGTTCCAGAGGTTGCCCCTCAGTCTGCAAGATCTGGGCGGTCGCAGAGAGTGGGCTTACTGGTAGTTGGGAGCTCCAACGTCAGGTGCGTAATGGGGGCCCTTAGGGATATGGCAGCATGAGAGGGGAAGAAAACCAATGTGCACTCCGTGTGCATACCGGGGGGAGTCATTCCAGATGTGGAAAGGGTCCTTCCCGATGCCATGAAGGGTACAGGGTGCACCCATCTGCCGGTGGTCGCTCATGTTGGCACCAATGATGTGTGTCGCTAAGGATCGGAGTAAATACTCTCTTGCTTCCTGCGGCTATCTGATTTGGTGAAGACTGCCAGTCTCGCTAGCGGGATGAAAACAGAGCTCACCATCTGCAGCATCGTCGACAGGACTGACAGCGGACTTTTGGTACAGAGCCGAGTTGAGGGTCTGAATCAGAGACTGAGACGGTTATGCGACCTTGTGGGCTGTAGAGCCATAGATAGGGTGGTGGGCTTTCGGGTTCCGCTGGATAGGTCAGGAGTCCACTACACGCAGCAAGCGGCTACACGGGTAGCAGGGGTTGTGTGGCGTGGACTGGGCGGTTTTTTAGGGTAGATGGCCTCGGGCAAGTACAGAAAGGGCAACAGCCCCATAGGGTGCGGGGCAAAGTCAGGAGATGCGGGGACCAAGAAGCAATCGATAGTGTAATTGTAAACTGTCGAAGCTGCATTGGTAAAGACCGGAACTTCAAGCGCTGATAGAAAGCACGGAAGCTGAAATCGTTATAGGTACAGAAAGCTGGCTGAAGCCAGAGATAAATTCAGCCAAAATTTTTACGAAGGCACAGACGGTGTTTAGAAAGGATAGATTGCATGCAACTGGTGGTGGCGTGTTTGTCGCTGTTAGTAGTAGTTTATCCTGAAGTGAAATAGAAGTGGATAGTTCCTGTGAAATATTATGGGTGGAGGTTACACTCAATAACCGAGCTAGGTTGATAATAGGCTCCTTTTACCGACCTCCCGACTCAGCAGCATTAGTGGCAGAACAACTGAGAGAAAATTTGGAATACATTTCACATAAATTTTCTCAGCATATTATAGTCTTAGGTGGAGATTTCAATTTACCAGATATAGACTGGGACACAGATGTTTAGGACGGGTGGTAGGGACAGAGCATCGAGTGACATTATACTGAGTGCACTATCCGAAAATTACCTGGAGCAGTTAAACAGAGAACCGACTCGTGGAGATAATATCTCGGACCTACTGATAACAAACAGACCCGAACTTTTCGACTCTGTAAGTGCAGAACAGGGAATCAGTGATCATAAGGCCGTTGCAACATACGCGAATATGGAAGTTAATAGGAATAAAAAAAGGGAGGAAGGTTTATCCGTTTAGCAAGAGTAATAGAAGGAAGATTTCAGACTACCTAACAGATTAAAAACGAAGTTTTCTGTTCCGACACTGACAATGTTGAGTGTTTATGGAAAAAGTTTAAGGCAATTGTAAAATGCGTTTTAGTCAGGTACGTGCCATGTAAAACTGTGAGGGACGGAAAAAACCCACCGTGGTTAACAACAAAGTTATAAAACTACTGTGAAAGCAAAGAGAGCTTCACTCCAAGTTTAAACGCTGACAAAACCTCTCAGACAAACAGAACCTAAACGATGTCAAAGTTAGCGTAAGGAGGGCTGTGCGTGAAGCGTTCAGTGAATTCGAAAGTAAAATTCTATGTACCGACTTGACAGAAAATCCTAGGAAGTTCTGGTCTTACGTTAAATCAGTAAGTTGCTCGAAACAGCATATCCAGACTCTCCGGGATGATGATGGCATTGAAACAGAGGATGACACGCGTAAAGCTGAAATACTAAATACCTTTTTCCAAAGTTGGTTCACAGAGGAAGGCCGCACCACAATTCCTTCTCTAAATCCTCGCACAAACGAAAAAATGGCCGACATCGAAATAAGTGTCCAAGGAATAGAAAAGCAACTGGAATCAGTCAACAGAGGAAAGTCCACTGGACCTGACTGGATACAAATTCGATTCAACACAGAGTACGCGAAATAACTTGCCCCCCTTCTAACAGCCGTGTACCGCAAGTCTCTAGAGGAATGGAAGGTTCCAAATGATTGGAAAAGAGCACAGGTAGTCCCAGTCTTCAAGAAGGGTTGTCGAGCACATGCGCAAAACTATAGACCTATATCTCTGACGTCGATTTGTTGTAGAGTTTTGAACATGTTTTCTGCTCGAGTATCATGTCGTTTTTGGAAACCCAGAATCTACTCTGTAGGAATCAACATGGATTTCGGAAACAGCGATCGTGTGAGACCAACTCGCTTTATTTGTTCATGAGACCCAGAGAATATTAGATACAGGCTCCCAGGTAGATGCTATTTTCCTTGACTTATGGAATGCGTTGGATACAGTTCCGTACTGTCGCTGGATAAACGAAGTAAGAACCTACGGAATATCAGACCAGCTCTGTGGCTGGATTGAAGAGTTCTTAGCAAACAGAACACAGCATGTTGTTATCAATGGAGAGACGTCTACAGACGTTAAAGTAACCTCCGGCGTGCCACAGGGGAGTGTTATGGGACCATTGCTTTTCACAATATATATAAATGACCTAGTAGATAGTGTCGGAAGTTCAATGCGGCTTTTCGCGGATGATGCTGGAGTATACAGAGAAGTTGCACCATTAGAAAATTGTAGCGAAATGCAGGAAGATCGGCAGCGGATAGGCACTTGGTGCAGGGAGTGGCAACTGACCCTTAACACAGACAAATGTAATGTACTGCGAATACATAGAAAGAAGGATCCTTTATTGTATGATTATATGATAACGGAACAAACACTGGTAGCAGTTACTCCTTTAAAATATCTGGGAGTATGGGTGCGGAACGATTTGAAATGGAATGATTATATAAAATTAATTGTTGGTAAGGCGGGTACCAGGTTGAGATTAATTGGGAGAGTCCTTAGAAAATGTAGTCCATGAACAAAGGAGGTGTCTTACAAAACACTCGTTCGACCTATACTTGAGTATTGCTCATCAGTGTGGGATCCGTACCAGATCGGGTTGACGGAGGAGATAGAGGAGATCCAAAGAAGAGCGGCGCGTTTCGTCACAGGGTTATTTGGTAAGCGTGATAGCGTTATGGAGATGTTTAGCAAACTCAAGTGGCAGAATCTCCAAGAGAGGCGCTCAGCATCGCGGTGTAGCTTCCTCGCCAGGTTTCGAGAGGGTGCGTTTCTGGATGAGGTATCGAACATATTGCTTCCCCCTACTTATACCTTCCGAGGAGATCACGAATGCAAAATTAGAGAGATTCGAGCCCGCACGGATGCTTTCAGACAGTCGTTCTTCCCGCGAACCATACGTGAGCACCTGGAAAAGAGAATATTCGCACAATGGACTGGTCTGCCCGTTTCGCTGAATTAGCTCATATCGAACACTAGTTGCATGCGTTGGGCAGACATATTGGAGCACGTATACTTGTCAATCGCGCTGGTGGTTGAATGGAACGCCCTACCACAAGAAGCCCTCATCATCCTCGTGGCCAGCATTGAGCATGCATTGCCGCCCATGCTAATCACACGGACTGTTATGAACCATGTGCTGCGGTTTGTAATCTCCAGGTGACCATGAGAAATTGAATTACCTTAAGCGCAGTTATTGTCTTGGAACAAAAATGTAACATCTGTTCATCTATTGGGTATTTCTTTCAAACACCTTCTACACTATACTGTAGCAGTTCTTTCCAAGTGTAGCCCAGGTTTCATCGAGCTATGTTATTTGTAAGCTTGAAACGTCCCCTTAGAACAATTAGTGAATTACTGTGCTGATAAACCTCTTACATTATTTGATTTTCAAACAGCTGAGCAAAACTGAACGTACTCAGACATTTCGCTCTTTACCTATTCTGATCAACACTAAACTGACACACAATATCATTAGCGCAACACAATCAGACTTTCAATAATCCAACAAAAGTATGGCCATGACTAACATTAACCTATACCTTTCACAAATCACTTACCTTACAAAAATCTTCGTTACTCGAACTACTGCAATACAGCGAGAGCCACTACTGCCAGCTAAATAAAAGATTCAAACTACTGAAGGCACTAACTACTGATAGGCATAGTCAGCAAATGAAAGATTTTGATAGAGAATAAACAATGTATTTACCTTAATAATATACACATGACATACAGTATTACAAATTGACTCTTTCTGATTGTCACACGTCCAGATCGTCCGCTATCAAAATTCTGCATCCCTCTCCCCACATCCACCACTGCTGGCGGCTCACCTCCAACTACGCAGCGCTACGCGCTGTTCACATCCAACTGCCCAACGCTACAATGGCAAATATTCCGACAATGCAAACCAGCCACAGGCTGCACACAGCACAGTCAGTGATTTTCATACAGAGCGCTACGTGGCGTTACCAGCATAAAAACCTAAACAGCCTCCTTACAAGCGACATATCATGCGAAAGTTTTTTGATCGTAAGTATTGCGCATCAGTGTATTATAATAAAATACGTACAATGATCTCTGCATTTTTAGGTCCTTTTTGTGTCCCGATTTCATGACCTTGTCGACCTATTTTTTGAGCCATCAGTAAGTCCCGATTTTTTCTGTAAATAGTCTGTGTCAGCACTAGTTCGGACACACGCTGCTGGTATCGTGATAAGTATACTTAATACAGAACTATAATAGGAACGCTCTCGAACTTAAATAAGAAACATTGAAGCATAGGCGACGTTGTTCCCCGAGAAACCTACTGCTCAAATTTAGAGAACTGATTTCTGTGGTAGATTGTCAAACAATTCCGTTGTCTATTCTAAATATTCTCTGTGGTGCTAATATAAAGGCTAACAGGCAGATATTTTCCCCCAGTTGAAAAGTAGCTCTGTCGCAAGTATTGTACATAAGGAGGAATTAGTTGTGTGAGGATGAAAAACTGCTGGGGATGGTGTGTGCAAAGGTTTAAAGCTTGCTGGCCTGGCCATTAGGTGTGGCAGGAAGACGGTGGTGGTCTCCCTTTGTGTAAGCAGAATAGCCGAAGAAGGCAGAGGCGTTTAGCAGCGACATCCAACTTCTGTAGTTTGAAAGACTCTCAATGAACGTCTTAGGGTGCGATGGCTGTCAGGCCAAGGGAAGTTACACGATTTGAAACACAATTTGAACATAGCAGAATTTATAGAGCGCAATCAAATACCTGTTTTCAAACACATGTATCGAAAGTTGTTGTAAGCATGGTCATGCAGCTCCCCATGCTACTGTATCCTATGCAAGCTAGAAGGGGAACTAATGGCGAATTCGGACATGTACATTGTCTGTATGAAACTGAATTTTGCTGGAATAAAAAGACAATACAAAATTACTAACCCGTAACTTGGCTGCTGACACTAAAAGAATATGGACATATTGTCGATAGAATCTGAGACAGTTACATTCATAATTGATTCCCAGATTTAGCCATTATTACCGATGGATGTTACAGGTTTGACGTCGGTAATATGTGTATTTTCTACTTGCATTCATATTAACAATGGTTTCTACTATTTTGGAGGTAGGCTAATATAGTGTCTTAAACATTAAGGCCTATGACTTAAGATGAAATACGTGTCGATTTGGATGACTTACGGGAGCCAGTGTTTGAATCTTAAAGAATCTGGAAGAGCTGCACTCAAGAATGGCAGACGTTGGATAACATTGCTGTGGAATTTCTAAAATCATTTACTAAGTTTGACACTGGAGATAAGCCATCGGACTTTCGAAAGAAAGCAAATACCAAACGTACCAAAAGGGGGGGACAAACGAGGAAAGAGTATAAAAATTATGAGAATGAATTTGACTTTAGGAAAATGTATAAGAGAGCCAATTCTGACATTACAGCATCTGTATGTACATGGATGTAGATGTAAATCGGCTGCCCATTCTTCAGACTCGTCGCAGGAACTAGTCTCTCTCTGATGTAATCAAGTATGATACATTTGGACCCTTCGATACCGGTAGGTATCGGCAATACCACTCACAATTTTAAAAGTCCGTAAAATTGATAATTATTTCATCCATAAAAAATTATCTATGTGATACGATGATTCTGAAGTTTTAAAATGCAAACATCTAATTTCGTTTTTGATAGCTTATGCCAAACTTTAAACTGAAACAACGTTTTTGAGAACTGTGTTAATCATTTAAAGCTCTTAGCCTCAAATGTCATTTCTCTCCTTGTTGTTTGCACTTGGCGTAAATTTTTGTGTAATACAGTCAATTCTATTTTGTTACATGGTATTAAGTATATTGTTTGGTTTGAATTCGTAGCACAAAGGAGCGAATTGATGATGAATTATGTGAACCTGATAAGTATAAAATAAGAGTTAAAATATGAGGCTTTTATTCCATTTTGTTGTTAGCGATTCGCAGAACATACACAATCCCGATAACAGTTTACTTTCTTCGTAGAAACAAGATTTGATAAGAAGCAACAAGGCCAACGTCAAGACAATCAGCTAAGTAAAAAGTTTCAATATAGTGATCATGCTGTTTAGTGACACTTCCTGCAGGATAATGACGAAAATCCGTTCACTGTACACGCCATTATACAGACGCTACTGAAGTGGTGTGTGACTTCGATCACAGGATGACCCTATGACTGTCGTTCAAAAGTGGCCAGACGCGAGCAGCAACGTCTTTGACATCTTCGGACAGAAGGGGCAGGCATGTTAAGTTGCGTGGGGAAGAGAAACGCGGTGATGGCTTTACTAAAACGTAACATTTTAATTTCACTGATGTTCTCTTTCAAATATTGTCTTTGTTTTGATTTTATTTCAGAGGATAGTCCTTTCTTACTTTCAAATGACTTATGATTGCGAAACTCCGGTGGTTGTCGCAGTGTGGGATCTACCAGATATTTATTGGTCTACTGAAGTTTCCACCTGGTGCAGACCCGACTGAGTTTGCATTTCGACATAAATCAATATGTATCATGTGAAATATCCCACAAATGAAATTAGAAGTGCCAAATTTAGTGATTGAAGGAGTTATTAATGTAAACACGAGAGATGTTTCGCTACAACAAAGAGATTTGTCTAGAAACGTTTGAAAAAGGGTGTTTTGTCATGAAAAAAATAAAATTACTTCAGATCCGTAAATCATATTTACGAGAACTGAAGTGTTCAATCAGTTACGCTGATATGAAAAGGACGTCTGTTCGAATACTCTACACTACGCCATTTACATCTTGGTAACGTTGTTGTTGTTTTGGCTCTCTAGACTGGCTTCATGCAGCTCACCATGCTACTCTATGCTGTGCAAGCCTCTTCATCTCAGAGTAGGTGCTGCAACTTACACCCCTCTGAATTTGCTTACTGTATTCATCTCTTGGTCTCCCTCTACGATTTTTATCCCCCACGCTTCCCTCTAATACTAAACTGGTGATCCCTTGATGCCCCAGAATGTGTCCTACCAACCGACACCTTTTTTTAGTCAGGTTGGACCCCAAATTCCTCTTCCCCCCAGTTCTGTTCAGTACCTCCTCATTAGTTACGCTATCTACCTATCTAATCTTCAGCATTCTTTTGTAGCACCACATTTCAAAATCTTCTATTCTCATCTTGTCTAAACTGATTATCGTCCATGTTTGACTTCCATATATAGCTACAACCCATACATATAATTTCAGGAAGGACTTCCTGACACTGAAGTCTATACTTGATGTTAACAAATTCCCCTTCATCAGAAACGCTTTTCTTGCCGTTGCCAGTCTACATTTTATATCCTTCCTACTTCGACTATCATCCGTTATTTTACTTCCCAAATAGCAAAACTCATTTAGCACTTTAAATGTCTCATTTTCTAATTTAATCCCCTCAGCATCACCCGATTCAATTCGACAACATTCCATTATCCTCGTTTTGCTGTTTTGTTCATCTTGCTCGTCCATGTCCTTTGCTGTCTCTGATAGAATTACCATGTCATCGGCAAACCACAAAGTTTTTATTTCTTCTCCCTGGGGTCTAATTCCTACTCAAAATTTTAGTTTTGTTTCCTATACTGATTCCTCAATATACAGATTGAATAACGTTAGAGATAGGCTACATCCCTGTCTCACCCCTTTCTCAACCACTGCCAGTCGTCTCTTATAACTGTCATCTGGTTTTTGTACAAATTGCAAACAACCCTTTGCTCCCTGTATTTTACCCCAGCAACCTTTAGAATTTGAACGACAGTGTTGCCGTCAACATTGTCAAAAGCATTTCTCTATGCGAATGTTATAAACTTTGGTTTGCCTTTCCTTAACCGGTCTTCTATAAGCCTACGTAGGATCAATATGGCCTCGCGTGTTCCTACACTTTTTCCATTCTTCTGTAAAGAATTCATGTTAGTATTTTGATTGGTAACGTTAGGTGGATGATTTTACTCCTAGAGATAGTGATCGCGAAGTGTGAAAGTTATCTGCGGCGGTACATGCAACAGCTGATCGGCTGCTGCGTTAAATTGGAAACACGATTTCTTAAATGGTGGAGCTCCGAGAATATTTGCCGCGAGCTGTTGCTGTCAAATGGTTCAAATGGCTCTGAGCAATATGGGACTTAACATCTGTGGTCATCAGTCCCCTAGAACTTAGAACAACTTAAACCTAACTAACCTAAGGATATCACACACATCCATGCCCGAGGCAGGATTCGAACCTGCGACGGTAGCGGTCGCGTGGTTCCAGACTGAAGCGACTGGAACCGCAATGTTGCTGTTGTGTGGACTTGATGCTCAGGGACTGTGATGAGCGACAAATTTGCCGCCTACACTCGGGTCACGAACACGACTCTGCCGTCGCCACTGTTCTACATCTCGGCTTCTCACCACTGACACCTCGCCTCTGCTCCTACCGACGCTTGCGTCTTGCGTTCCCGAATCACCTCACATGGATTCCATCAAAAAATTATGCCAGCCAATAAACAAACATCCTAGATTCCTCTCCCTCCAGCAGACGGACAGAAGCCACCCTCCCACTAGAATTATTGCTGCCAAAATGTTATACGTACCTCGTTACGTCTTCTGACAGCACCGTCTGATTTTCAACCAAAATGCTCACTTGTTGTCCCAAGAGAAATGATCATGTTTGAGAACCAAAACTAAAACAGAAAAATGTTGCATGCGTGGTTGACACACTGTAGGCCAGTCTGCTGTTTGGATCCATGTTTTACTTGAAAACTGAACTTTCACAGTGCGGGCAAATCCGTATCTCTGAAGCCAGTCATTCGCCAATTTAGTCGGCAACGCCGAGAGAGTCTGGAAACAGCCCTTCTCGCGGTACAAAGCGGTTTGGCAGGCACCTCCCTGTCGCTGGCAACACCCCTGTTTATTGCTGCGGACGCCGGCAGACAATGGAGCCAGACTGCGTCAACAGCCGCACCAGGCTGTTTGGAGAATCTATCGACTCTCTCTCTCCTTGCATGAGGTCATCTTTAAGTGAAAAAGCCGCCCAGCCCTCACCTGCTGTGCGATCGACTGGTCCTTCTGTGAATATTTGCCCATTCGTTACCCTCCGAAGACCCCTCAAGGTAATGGCCTTTTCTTTGCATACAGCAGCAGCGAAACAGAATAAGGAAAAAATAGTGAAATGAAGGAAGGATAAGTAACTCCCCGATTAACCAAAACAATTAAATACCGCCTCTTTAAGTGTGCAATCACTGGTAGACCAAACTTATTACATTACAATTCTGATTAGCAGCTCCGTAATTATCATCATTGTGAAAGGACAGCAGTCCAAATGGCCAGACCGTCGTTCATGCTTTCATTCACCGCTCCAATTGAATGTAAGCGCAGACACATTTGCAGATATTTGGATGATTTAGTTTTTAAAAAGGCCAATCTTTAACTACTAGATAAGCTCAGTAGCTGACTGACTGCACCAATGTATGGTAACGTTCTCTGGCAACACGAATCCAAAGTGAAAGTTAAAAGAACATTTCGCTGTATAATGCTCACTGTAACAAATAATTCATATGTATTTCTGTTAATTGTATTCCCAAAAGACACTTAATTTTGTAAGGAAAAACATAATTATGAATTTTGCTATTATAAATGATTATTCAAAGAGTATGAAATACTATCTGTGGCGGAGGATGTGAAAACCGCCACAGAAGAAACGATATGTGATCAAGAAAGACAAAGAGTGTACAAGAATTAGTTAAGAAATAAATAGGTAATATATTATAATAGAATCGCTTGTCTTCTGCACGTACTGAATGGGAGAGGAACCCGTGACGTTGCATTAGGCTCTTACGTAGTTTTCATTTGTTATGACTCGATGATCGACTCCATTTGTAGCTGGGATTCTAAAAGGTGTGTTAAGATTTTAATTGTTTCTGTTAAAATATATTTATCTAGCAAAATCTGTTTGTCACAATTACTGCAGAGTTCGCACCGGACATCACCCATTTTATTTGAGAAATTTCAGCATTTTATTGAATATCGCTGGCGGTGCAGAGCTGCGCTACGAGCGAGCAGTCTGCAGCAGAAGCTGATTTAAATATACGATCGCAATGACGACCACATCCTAAAAAGGGTACAGATAGAGGTGAAGGAAAATAATGAAGTGTTTCTTTTCACAGCATTCCAGACGCAGAATAAAAAGAGATAGTAGATATAATCTTGTGCATTCACAGGTGGATACAAGCTCCAGCTCTTGAAAATTTTCATTCAAAAAGTGATAAATTCTGAACATATCGTAAAGTGTATTCAAACCTGGACAATTTTCATGAGAGCTTAGCAATAAAAAAAAGAAAACATTTTCATATGGTAAAGATAGTCTTATGCTTCAAAGCTAGTCGGTGTATATCCAGTTAAACAAAAACCCACTGCAACGTGAAAATGTTTGCTAAGTTCGATGAACAATAATATTTTCATTCTTGCACAAACCCCTTTAGTAATTGAATAAAAGTAAAACATGAATAATTATTTTAGAATATTCAAAGAAATTCGTTTTTATTAATCTGCAACAGAATATTTCATATGTAAAGTAATAATCACAGATGAAAAATTTATTGAAACCTTTCATTTCTCATGTCCATCCATGTATATGTTAAGTTCAATTTCAACGGTTTCCCAATAAAATTAAACGCAAAAAGCAAAGAGAGTTTAAAACCAAACGGTCAACTCCCGAATAATTAAAAGAGACAGAACCGCGCTAAATTAGGCATATAAGTCCCCGGCTAACCCACGATCAGTGTGCTACTAAGCCCATTTACCTTTCAGTTACTTTGCAGTTCCGTGAAAAGCAAAATATAAGCCCTATATTTCGCATAAGACCCACAAAGATAAGAGACATTAGGGCTCGTACAGAGGCATGTTGAAAGTCGCTTTTCCCTTGCTCTTCTTGCAAGTGGAACATGAGACAAAACGACTACTAGCAGAACAAGGTACCCTCCGCCATGCGTCGTACGGTAGCTTACGGAGTAGGTATGCAGATGCAGATGTAGAATGTGTACGAACATAATGTTCCGAAATCAAATTCTGCTTCTACAAAAGCACTCAAAAACGCTCACCAAATCGATGACTTCGGGGAATATTTCATCCAATTAGCTATTAACACCCTATCCCGCGCCAGAACTGCAACTAATTATTAACACTCGGCTAGACTAAATCGCAAAACTCAATTTAGAAATCTGAGTCTGCACGTAAAAAATCGATCGAAATTCTCTGAACTAGAAAGAGAAGTTTGTGATTTTCTAACGGGTCCCAAACATTGAACATCTACCATAACTGGTCATTTTCGTTCCATATTCTTCAGAACAACAAGAATCTGACTCATGCCTTCGAAGACGCTGTACTATCGAGCTGTTCGCTTTCGTGAGTGCAGCGAATCAGTGCTGTAGCTAGCGAATGAGTGGCTGTTGGATATTATGGAACTCCTAGAGCTACTACCTTTACTACACGTGACTATTACTGAAAGTACCTTCCTGCCTGAAGCTGTGCGCCGTCATACTATTACTGAAGGTTTGGAAAGTTCGCATGATGTTCTGGGAAACCTGTAACAAAGGGGCTAGTGCAGAAACTCGTGTACGAGCACGCTCTAGGCAATAGCACTCTGCCTCAAGGCAATTATGCTCAGTTTTGGGAAACCCAGTTTATTAGTTACGTATTTCCGACGCAGTGAGCATACCAGAGAGAAAAGACCAGTTCGCATTTCCCGGAAATAAGCATGGTTCAACTCCTTGTTTCATTACCACTGGAACATCTCAGCCGTGTCCGTTACCTGAATAAAGATCTAGATCGAGTATTTCATGCTATGAAAATTCATCTGAACAGGCCTTAGCTCTTCTTCACTTAAACGAAACTGCAACATTCTATACACGATCACTGAATTCAAAAAGGATAAGACAGATTAGATTAAGATTCCCGTAGGCAACCAAGTAGCATCACAATGTAAATTCACTCAAAAAATGGTTAAAATCAGTTAGTGTTAGGAAATAAGGTGCATAAAATTTTACTCAGTCTGAAGTTTTTTCGCTTCACGTATTTCTTATAGACACATCAAAAAAAGTTTTGCATCACCTCGGTTCAGAGACTTCCGGAACATGTACAGAAAATTGGAATAGAGATCAACATAAACATCATGTCCGCCCTTTTTATTGCTCACGAAAACCACACATTGTATGTTGTATCACCACACAGTGTGACCTTCAGCGATGTTGGTCCAGATTGCTGTACACACCGGTACCTCTAATACCCAGTAGCACGTCGTCTTGCATTGATGCATGCCTGTATTTGTCGTGGCATACTATCCACAAGTTAATCAAGGCACTGTTGGTCCAGATTGTCTCACTCCTCAACGGCGATTCGGCGCAGATCGCCCTTTTGGCGTGGTTAGTGACATCTCTGAACAGTCAGTGGGACTGTGTGTCTGATACAATACCCTCAGAGCGGTTGACGGGTCACGTCGTCCATAAACAGTCCTTTTGAATCTATCCCAGGCGTGTTCGGTATGGTTCATGTGTGGAGAACATTCTGGCGACTACAATCCAGCGAGGTCGTTATCCTGAAGGAAGTCATTCACAAGATGTGCACGATAGCGTCGCGAATTGTCGTCCGTGAATACCAGTTCTTTGCCAGTATGCTGCCGATATGCTTGCACTATCGGTCGGAGGATGGGATTTAAGTATCACACATCCGTTACGTCGCCTTCCACTGCCACCAGCGGCGTACATCGGCCCCACATAATACTACTCCAAAACAGCTGTGAACCTCCACCTTGCTGCATTCGCTGAATAGTTGGTGTAAGGCGTTCAGCCTGACCGGATTGCCTCCAGACACGTCTCCGAAGATTGTCTCGTTGAAGGAATGCGCGAACCTCATCGGTGAAGAGAACGTAATGCCAAGCCTGAGCGGTCCATGTTGCGTGTTGTTGGGCCCATGTATGGGCATGGTGTTGTGGTTGCAAAGATGGACCTTGCCATGGACGTCGGGAGTGAATGTGCGCATCATGCAGCCTACTGCGCACAGTTTGAGTCGTAACACGACGTGCTCTGGCTGCACGAAAAGCTTTTGTGAGAGGGTTCCTCCGAGCCATAATCCGTAGGTAGCGGTCATCCACTGCAGTAGTATCCCTTGGGCGACGTAAGCGAGACAAGTCATCGACAGTTCCTGTTCCTCTGTATCTCCTCCATGTCCGAACAACATCGCTTTGGTTCACTCCGAGACGCCTGGACACCTTCCTTGCTGCGAACCCTTCCTGCACAGAGAAACGATGCGGACTTGATCGAAGCGCGGTATTGACCGTCTACACATGGTTGAACTATAGACACACGATCAGTGTACGTTCTTCCTGGTAGAGTGGCTGGAACTGATCTGTTGTCGGACCCCCTCCGTCAAATAGGGGCTGCTCGTGGATGGTTGTTTACATCTTTTAGCGGGGTTAGTTGGATCTCTGAACAGTCAATGGGACTGTGTGTCTGATACAATACCTTCAGTCAATGTCTCTCTTGCGGAGTTCTGGGAACTGGGGTGATGCAAAACTTCTTTTTGATGTATGTATGCTAATAAGACAAGAAACATTAGGACGTAAAACATTAGGAGTTTTACATACTGAATAAGTTTACTGTATTTTTTGTTCCATTTTTACCCAAACGAACAGCGTACCAAGTGTCGCAGACTACACGTCGCAGGATGGATCCTGTTATCAGATACTTATTCTCGTCGATGCACGTCAGGATATGCAGTTTGCACACAAGACTCCTGCGGATCACGGGTAGAGTTAGTATCCTTGGATCGGTCGTGAAACGGTTATTCGAAAGAGGACATGTGTTGCTGACGTAAGGGCACTGTTAAAACTGGAGATCAGTAAAGTTTCATGCTACCACTTACGCCTTCTCCACCAGGCGTAGCGTATTACGGAAGTGGTCGGCATCTACAGGGTGGAGGTTAAAGAGCATAAGAAACCTAACGATGACAACCACATGACATCTTGGCCACATATTTGTGGAATGTAAATGCAATCAAACATTTGTGAATGCGTTCTTAGGAAATTATTTTAATTAATTAGTTTAGGAGTCAACTCAAAGTGTAAAGTTGCGAAAACATACTTGTCCTCTTAACAAAAAACAATCATGAGCTAACAGGGAGCATCATGACAGATACAGATTGTTGTAGCGGGACTGAATACCGTAACATCCATAGCCACCAATAATACACGCAGGAAAACAACTAGTGGAAAAAGCAGACAAAAATTCGCTTGAGACGTTCCTAAGAGAGTCTACAATCCTTCCAACCTGAATATCGAAACATAGACCATATGTAGTTTAAATTCAAAGATACAGTACAGACGACAGTTGTAAGACACATAAAAATTAAATTAATAATAAATGTTACTAATCCCCGTGGTACAGTAAGCAGTTCAGAACACCATTGCATAAACAACGAAAAGGTACACCAACGGAGAGATACAATCAGTAGCTTCTCTGCGCGATAACAATGGTGATGTTACTCACGAGAGTGCCACTGGAGCAAAGTTAGTAAATAAAGTTTTCCGAAATACCTTCACCAAACGAGATGAAGTAAATACTCCGGAATTCGAAACAACTGCCACCATGAGTAACTTAGAAGTAGATATCCTCGCTGTAGCAAAGCAGCTTAAATCTCTTAATTAAGACAAGGCATCCATTCCTGACTATATACCAGTTGTGGGGCGGCGAGTGGAATAATTGTTAATGTTCCTTTTATTTCATTTTTTATGCTGTTTGCCTTTCTCAACACTGGCTCTCTAACTACAATATTTTATTTATTTATTTATTTATTTATTTAACCTGGCAAGATTATGGCCATCAGGCCCTCTCTTACATCTAACCAGGCATTCTACTTATTTTACAGTCATATGTTTTAGTAGGCATGTTAAACTACATCTAATACAAAAAAGTGAGATAAACAATTAGAAAGGTACACCTCGAAAAATACATTATTGAAGAGAAAGATTTTAGATAGGAGTGCTGGCAGCAGGGAGTATGAGGGAGACTCATGGTGAAGGGAGGAGAAGAATAGAGAGACATGATGAAACATGATTAAGGAAAATATAAAGGAAAAGAAGACTGCGTGGCTAATAGAGATAGATGAAGTGGAAGGCATCTCAGGAGCAAGATAGGAGACGCTAGCTTTGCTATTTGACAGATGAGAGGATTGGACTTGCACATTAATTTTGTGGAGAATTTTATGCGGATGATAGTAGGAAATGCTTCAACTTCTTCTTAAAAGCAACAGTAGATTGAATTTTCCTCAAGGTAAGGGGCAGTTTGTTCCAGAGGCGGACAGCGGCAACTGAGAAGGAGTTTGCAAAAGTTTTTGTTTTGTGAGTGGGCACAGACAGTTAGGATACCAGATGAGAGTGACGTCGTGTTTCGATTATGATGGCATGACAGGTTTTTAATCTCTGAAGCTAGGTACTGGGGTGCTTGCGCGACGAGGAGTCGGTGAAGTAGACACAGAGTGTGGTAGTCGCGCAGTTTGTCCGGCCGCAGCCACCCTAGCTCGGAGTATGAAGCACTAACATGATCATATCGGCGAATGTTGCAGGTGTAACGCACTCAGGCATTCATGGTTAGCTGTAGCCGTCTTCTGTTTTCACTACTCATGCCTTGTTGAATCACATCACAATAGTGGAGGTTCCGTAGAACGAGTGCTTGCATGAGCTGGCGTTTCAAGTCCTGTGGAAATATGTTCCGCAACTTTTTGAGAGCATAGAGACAAGCAGACGTCTTTCGGCACACTGCGACTGTATTCTCCGCCCAGTTGAGATGCTCGTCCAAAGTTACACCCAAGTTCTTCACTGTTTTCTGATATGGTATTGGAGTACCATCGAGCAGAATAGGAGGTAGCCGTTCGCGGAAATCTGAACTTATTAATTTCTGATGGGCTATTAAAATTACTTGCGTCTTTTTTGCATTTAATTTAAGCCCCAGGTTTTTCGCCCATGTCACTACTGAAGACAGATCATCATTCATCAGAGCGATTGCAGTGTTTACGTCTTCAGGTCTGACGCTTAGGTAGAGCTGGAGGTCGTCGGCATAGAAATGATGTTTACAGGAGAACAAAACCGACGAAATATCGTTGACATATAAAGAAAACAAAAGTGGTCCTAAGACTGATCCTTGTGGCACTCCCGAAGAAACATGTTTCCAGGAAGATTTTTCATTTGTGCAGACAACACATTGCTGTCTGTCTTTTAAGTAGCTTTCAAACCATCTCATTGCACTATCAGAGAAGTTAAGCTGTTGCATTTTTCTGAGTAATATGTCAAAGTTAACAGTGTCAAAAGCTTCGCTGAAGTCCAGTAGCGTCAATATTGTTGCCTTTCGATTGTCGATGGCACATTTCAGGTCATCAGTTACTTTAATTAGAGCAGTGTTTGTGCTGTGATGTTTACGGAAACCGGATTGAAATTTGTCATATAGACTGAATTCATGCAAGTGTTTAGTGATTTGGTCATGAACAATATATTCAAGTGCTTTGAAAACAGCAGGCAGTATGCTGATTGGTCGGTAATCACTAGGCAGTTGTGGGTTTTCGATCTTAGGGATGGGTCGAATTATGCTTCTTTTCCATGCAGTGGGGTATATCCCGTTCACGAGGGATGCCTATTGCATCAGAAGAGATTCTCATTATTGCTTTTCTTGCCGTATTTGTTGTTACATGTTTTAGATGGAAGGTATCGTTGTTAGTTATCCTGTTTGGGGATTCTTGTGGACGGTAATTATCAGCCGTGCTGGTATTCAGAGGTGCAGAGAAGAGTTCATTTAATTCGTTAGCTGACACATGAAAAGTAGTTTCCGATTTTGCCTTTCCGACCCCCAAGCTACGGAGATTCTTCCATAGAGTCTTGGGTGTCAGATCGCTGCATACAAGGGAGCGAGCGTGCCTGATTTTGGCATTGCGAATGCATTGTTTCACTCTGTTCCATAGCTTTCTATATTCTTCGAAACGCTCGGGTTTCGGATCTGCCTTGAAACGCCTGTGGGCAGCATCCCTATTAGTCATCATTTGACGCAATTCAGCTGTCAGCCATGGAGCAGGAGATTTTCTTACACGGACTGTGCGCACAGGTGCATGTTTGTCATAGAGGGCAGTGAGTTTATCACCAAGTTCATTAATTTTGCCGTCGATTGTAGGTTCTCTGATTATTTGATGCCATGAGATTTCTGAGCAATCGGCTGTTAGAGCGTCAAGGTCAATACGTTTCATGTTCCTACAAGTTATGTAAGGCTATTTGATCCTTGGGGGCTGCACAGAGTAGGCCAGGAATATTACATCATGTTCTGAGAGGCCAGGGGCCGATGATTGACCAACATCTCTTACTTTGTCAGTCTGTTTCGTTGCGATCACGTCTATAAGAGTATGACTGTGCGCCGTATGGTGTGTAGGTTGTAATGGAAGAATGTTCATGCTATTGCAACTAAACAATCTTCTTAGGTTTGTTGCGGAGGGAGTGTCTCTTAGCAGGTCTATGTTCAAGTCACCCATTACGATGACATGTTCGTATTGACACTGAAGTGAATGTAATTCCGACTGGAAGGAACTCATTGAGCTTATTTTTGGCGGCTTGTACACAACGCCAGTCACGAATGTCCGACTTTGTATATTTATTTCAATGAACATGAATTCAGCCTCTTTTTGTTCAGCAGGATTTGACGTACATAAGACTTTCGCTTTGAGATCTGTTCGTATATATGCGCCGACCCCGCCACCTCGCTTTTTTTATCTGTCTGCCCTAAGAAATGTGTACCCTGGGAGATGAATAGATGCAGAGGATATGTGTGGTTCCAACCACGTTTCGGATAAGAGGATTACGTAGTAGTTTAGTTGGTTGAAGAGGAGGCTAAGTTCTTCGTAATGCGCAGGTAAAGACTGAATGTTGCAGTGAACTGCTAAAAGCTCTGACGCGTTCCGCTGAGCAGCCTGGAGTGGGGTGGCAGACTGGTTTGTCCCTTTGTTAGGCACTACCTGCCGGGAGGGGCACTGGCCGGTGTTTCCGCCAAGTGACATAATACAGGGGTGTCCGAGATTTTGCGCGCCCTGTTTGTGACTCCGCGAGTGCTGAAAGAAAGGCGACTGCAAGAGATTTCATGGGGTTGCGGGAGTATAGAAAATGGATTAGTGGTATTCGGTGCAGGGAGAATATGACCAAAATGGTGACGGCTGTGTGTCACTGAGTATCCTGTGTCGTAAGAGGAGAGATGTAATTAGAGTATTTGAAACAGCTTAGGGTGGAAATAAAGGAAAGGGGAGTGATTTAAGAGGCCAATGCTGCCAGCAGAGAGAAGTAAGCTTAATATTTAATAGTTTATCGTAGGAAGCTAGAATTAAATTGAAATTTACTAGCGTGATACTGGTAGTGATTATCGTAGAAAGCTACAATTAGATTTAAATTTGCTAAAGTGATACTGATAGTGATTTTTGTTATGAGCAATTTAAACCGAAGAGATGGTTGACTAATGAACTAAAGGAGAGACTAATAATTGCAATAGAACTTTTACAGAATGGAAGAGAATAAACTGAGAAAATGAAAAAAAGTATTAGCAGTAACTAAAACTAAGCAATGGCTACAGCTAAAGACACAAAAAAATAGTAAAAAGTTAATACAGTTACAAAAACAATTAGTTGAAGGTACAAATAATTAACAAGTTAATACAATTACAAGATTATATCTGAGTATAGGACTGTTAAAATTTGCAAATGGTGTTAAGTTTGACTTTTGGCTCGAGTAGGTTCAATTAATACTATTTAGTTCTGTCATGTTTGTGACTGTCTTCTTTCCAGCTGCTGTCTTAATGATTACTCTGCCATCCTGAGTCCACACATTCAGAAGACCAAAATGGGATATGGCACTGTTTAAAATCTTTAGCCGCTCATGTGTCAGAACTTCCCTTATTGTAAGCCCTGTCCTTGCTAACTTCTTCTTCTGGGTAAAGATCTCAGCCCTTTTTCGGTACGACACAAATTTAATTATTATTGGACGAGGTTTGGTAGCACCTGGTAGTTTTCGTCCCACCCGATGGCTCCTGTCAATGTCTGCCTTGGTCACTTCAACGCCTAATTTTTCACGCGCAACCTGTATAAGCAGGTTGTCCGTGTCTTCTTCTTTATTTTCTGCTACTCCAAACAGTCGTAGACTATTTCGCCTTTGGTACTGTTCTAGCTCGTCTGGGGCGGCAGATAGTTTCACTTCCAACTCTCGTGCCTTTTTCTCGTATTCAGACACAGACTTTTTTAGTGCTGTAATTTCGGCAGTATTGGCCTTAACAGTTTCACGCATTTTGGCCAATACTGCTGCCGTAACAGTATCTGACATGGTGCATGCTATCAGATCGAGATTGTTTTTATCGCGAAGCGCAGCGTTTACCTCAGAGCGGACCAGCCCCGCTATACCGGGAGCCGCGGCCGCACATCCCGCCAGGAGCAGGCCCGCCGCACCTGCTGCTTCCCCGCTGCTGGACGCGCTGCTGTTGACTCTTCTGTTTACCATTTTCTCGCAGATATTGGCGGAGCACAGAAAAAAAATAGCACTACTGCACAGAACACTGTTGTTTACACGATTTCCGCTTGTACTAGACAACACCCCCTGCGAGAACACCTTCGAATTCGACTAAATTTCGCGAGCCGAACTTAACACGTGTCACACTGCAGCCCCCATGTCATAACCCAATATTGGCAACCAGAAGGTGATTAGCAAAACGTGAAGCCTGTAATTAGAATTCCTAGTGCACACTTCATCTGAGAAATACATTTATAGCTACAGCTTATAGCTCTGAGAGATTGTCTGGGATTCATAATCAAAAACCATTCTCTCTAAAATGTTCACTATATTGTGAAAGTTAAAGACCAAAAAGAATCCACACAACTACCAGAGCAGTTCAGAGTGTAATGCGCTGAAGCAACTATAACTGTTCAAATTAAATGTTTAAGTGAATGTTCGCCATAATTTGATGATAATGTTCATCAAACGCCACGCTAAATAATGGTAGAATGTCTGTCCTGCGACGACACGTGAAAATACGACATACGCAAACGGAAGATAGATCTTTAAAGTTATCCCAGAATTAACACTTCACTCGTAAAAGATTTCATGGTTACGCGTATCCCGAGTAACTTATTACGGCATCCGAGGCTGTTTATAGCAATGATACCGACGCGACGCGACGCGACTCCCGGCACAGTTGTTGTTGTTGTGGTCTTCAGTCCTGAGACTGGTTTGAAGCAGCTCTCCATGCTACTCTATCCTGTGCAAGCCTCTTCATCTCCCAGTACCTACTGCAACCTACATCCTTCTGAATCTGCTTAGTGTATTCATCTCTTGGTCTCCCTCTACGATTTTTACCCTCTACGCTGCCCTCCAATACTAAATTGGTGATCCCTTGATGCCTCAGAACATGTCCCACCAACCGATTCCTTCTTCTCGTCAAGTTGTGCCACAAACTTCTCTTCTCCCCAATCCTATTCAATACCTCCTCGTTAGTTATGTGATCTACCCATCTAATCTTCAGCATTCTTCTGTAGCACCACATTTCGAAAGCTTCTATTCTCTTCTTGTCCAAACTATTTATTGGCCATGTTTCACTTCCATACATGGCTACACTCCATGCAAATACTTTCAGAAACGACTTCCTGACACTTAAATCTATACTCGATATTAACAAATTTCTCTTCCTCAGAAACGCTTTCCTTGCCATTGCCAGTCTACATTTTATATCCTTTCTACTTCGACCATCATCAGTTATTTTCCTCCCCAAATAGCAAAACTAATTTACTACTTTAAGTGTCTCATTTCCTCATCTACTTCCCTCAGCATCACCTGACTTAAATCGACTACATTCCAATATCCTCGTTTTGCTTTTGTTGATGTTCATCTTAATATCCTACTTTCAAGACACTGTTCATTCCGTTCACCTGCTCTTCCAAGGCCTTTGCTGTCTCCGATAGAATTACAATGTCATTGGCGAACCTTAAACTTTTTGTTTCTTCTCCATGGATTTTAATACCTACTTGGAATTTTTCTTTTGTTTCCTTTACTGCTTGCTCAATATACAGATTGAATAACATCGGGGAGAGGCTACAACCCTGTCTTACTCCCTTCCCAACAACTGCTACCAGTTTATGTCCCTCGACTCTTATAACAGCCATCTGGTTTCTGTACAAATTGTAAATAGCCTTTCGCTCCCTGCATTTTACCCCTGCCACCTTTAGAATTTGAAAGAGAATATTGCTGCGCGGTGTGGGATCCTTACCAGGTGGGATTGACGGAGGACATCGAGAGGGTGCAAAGAAGGGCAGCTCGTTTTGTATTATCGCGTTATAGGGGAGAGAGTGTGGCAGATATGAGTTGGGATGGAAGTCATTACAGCATAGACGTTTTTCGTCGCGGCGAGAGCTTTTTACGAAATTTCAGTCACCAACTTTCTCTTCCGAATGCGAAAATATTTTGTTGAGCCCAACCTACATAGGTAGGAATGATCATCAAAATAAAATAAGAGAAATCAGAGCTCGAACAGAAAGGTTTAGGTGTTCGTTTTTCCCGCTCGCTGTTCGGGAGTGGAATAGTAGAGAGATAGTATGATTGTGGTTCGATGAACCCTCTGCCAAGCACTTAAATGTGAATTGCAGAGTAGTCATGTAGATGTAGATGTAGAGTATTCCAGTCAACATTGTCAAAAGCTTTCTCTAAGTCTACAAATGCTAGAAACGCAGGTTTGCCTTTGCTTAATCTTTCTTCTAATATAAGTCATAAGGTCAGTATTGCCTCACGTGTTCCAGTATTTCTACGGTATCCAAATTGATCTTCCCCGAGGTCGGCTTCTACTAGTTTTTCCATCCGTCTGTAAATCGTGTTAGTATTTTGCAGCTGTGGCTTATTAGACTGATTGTTCGATAATTTTCACATCTGTCAGCACCTGCTTTCTTTGGGATTGGAATTATTATGTTCTTCTTGAAGTCTGAGGGTATACCGCCTGTTTCATACACCTTGCTCACCAGACGTTAGGGTTTTGTCATGACTGGCTCTCCCAAGGCCGTCAGTAGTTCTAATGGAATGTTGTCTACTCCGGGGGCCTTGTTTCGACACAGGTCTTTCAATGCTCTGTCAAACTCTTCACGCAGTATCGCATCTCCCATCTCATCCTATCCACATTCTCCTCCATTTCCATAATATTGTCCTCAAGTACATTGCCCTTGTATAGACCCTATATATACTTCTTCCACCTTTCTGCTTTCCCTTCTTTGCTTAGAAGTGGGTTTCCATCTGAGCTTTTGATGTTCATACAAGTGGTTCTCTTATCTCCAAAGGTCTCTATAATTTTCCTGTAGGCAGTATCTATCTTACCCCTAGTGAGTTAAGTCTCTACATCCTTACAATTGTCCTCTAGCCATCCCTGCTTAGCCGTTTTGCACTTCCTGTCGATCTCGTTTTTGAGACGTTTGTATTCCTATTTGCCTGCTTCATTTACTGCCTTTTCTTATTTTCTGCTTTTTTCAATAAAATTCAATATTTCTTCTGTTCCCAAGGATTTCTTCTAGCCCTCGTCTTTCTACCTACTTGATCCTCTGCTCCCTTCACCTATTCTTCTTCTACTGTATTTCTTTCTCCCATTCCTGCTATTTGTTCCCTTATGCTCTCCCTGAAACTCTGTACAACCTCTTGATCTTTCAGCTTATCCAGGTACCATCTCGTTAAAGTCCCACCTTTTAGCAGTTTCTTCAGTTTTAATCTACAGGTCACAACCAATAGATTGTGGTCAGAGTCCTCATCTGCCCCTGGAAATGTCTTACAATTTAAAACTTGGTTCCTAAATCTCTGTCTTACCATTATATAATCTATCTGATACCTTTCAGTACCTCCAGGGTTCTTCCATGTATACAACGTTCTTTCGTGATTCTTAAACCAAGTGTTAGCTTTGATTAAGTTGTGCTCTGTGCAAAATTCTACCAGGCGGCTTCCTCTTTCATTTCTCTCCCCCAATCCATATTCACCTACTGCGTTTTCTTCTCCCCCTTTTCCTACAACCGATTTCCAGTCACCCATGACTATTAAATTTTCGTCTCCCTTCACTATCTGAATAATTTCTTTTATTTCATCATTCATTTCTTCAATTTCTTCCTCATTTCCAGAGCTAGTTGGCATATAAACTTGTACTACTGTAGTAGGTGTAGTCTTCGTATCTATCTTGGCCACAAGAATGCGTTCACTATGCTGTTTGTAGTAGCTTACCAGCATTCCTGTTTTCCTATTCATTATTAAACCTACTCGTGCATTACCCCTATTTGGTTTTGTGTTTATAACCCTGTAGTCACCTGACCAGAAGTCTTGTTCCTCCTGCCACCGAACTTCACTAATTCCCACTATGTCTAACTTTAACCTATCCATTTCCCTTTTTAAATTTTCTAACGTACCTGTCCGTTTGAGTGATCTGACATTCCACGCTCCGATCCGTAGAACGCCAGTTTTCTTTCTCCTGATAACGACATCCTCTTGAGTAGTCCCCGCCCGGAGATCCGAAGGGGGGACTATTTTACCTCCGGAATATTTTTCCCAAGAGGACGCCATCATCATTTAATCATACAGTAAAGCTGCATGCCCTCGGGAAAAATTACGGCCGTAGTTTCGCCTTGCTTTCGCCTTTCAGCCGTTCGCAGTACCAGCACAGCAAGGCAGTTTTGGTTATTGCTACAAGGCCAGGTCAGTCAATCATCCAGACTGTTGCCCTAGCAACTACTGAAAAGGCTGCTGCCCCTCTTCAGGAACCACACGTTTGTCTGGCCTCTCAACAGATACCCCTCCGTTGTGGTTGCACCTACGGTACGGCTATCTCTATGGCTGAGGCACGCAAGCCTCCCCACCAACGGCAAGGTCCATGGTTCATGGGGGCAGGCCCGGCACATGTGGTGCGCTAATCAGCGTCTCGAGAGAACTGGGGCCTTCATTTTCTCGCGGAGCGTTCTTACATATAAAGCCGCGGTGCGGTCGGCTAAAGGAACGCCTTATCAGATCTGCTCTCCCGACTAGCCGCTGGGCTAGTAAAGCACCACCTTAAGTTATCGAATAAATCATATTTCCTTTGTTGATGGCCAATGAAGCTTCCAATTTAATTGTGCAATTAGCACACAAGTAAGTAATCATAATAAAAGTCTGACGTGGCAAAGTCAAATATTTTGGGTGAGAGAATTAATTTAATTACACTACACGCAGTAGACGCGCTCTGAACTTGCCCTTTGCAGATACGCTATCGCTATAGTTTTATAGTTATTCAGTTGAAACTTCTCACATCTTTATGATTACAGCGGATCTCCCTTCTACTTAAATTTAAACATCCTAGCCTTATTTATTCGCCTACTTAATCTATCTTGCTTCCTTAATTTCTAAGACGAAAACCAGAAAATCATGAATTTCAACTAAAATTTTAATTTGTGAAATCCAGAATACTGTTTCTACTAAATTATTATGCAAAAGGAATCTAAATATAAATTTTTAGGTTTCTAGCTCTTTTCTGTAGCGCCAATGATTTTTACAGAAAAACTCAAAATTTCCTAAATGGTTAAAGTTATTGAACTGATATGTAACACATATTGCTTTTGTATTACTCCTGAGATGCTAGAAACGTTTCAGGTTATTTACTTCATTTTAAAGTATTGCGCAATATTTATGACGTCAGAGCTAGGTACAGAGGACTAGGCTGGCACACAATGGAAAGACTGATGTGAATTTTATAAGGCGTGAGTATGTTGCTTCCCTACACAGTCAGGTTCCTTTCAGAGTACACTGATACAGGATCTGCACGTTTAACAATAGTATACAACAGTTTTCTCGTTGAAATATCCGTACCTAAAGACGAGAAGTTGAAGTTACACCAATACCGAAAAAAGGGAATTACTGACCCATTCGCCAACATTGATTTGCAGTAGCATTTTGGAACGTGTACAGTGATCGAACGTTTATTGACAAACAGCGACCACGGATTTAGAAAATACCGTCCTTGTGAAACGCAACTAGCTGTTTGTTTTCAGAAAGTAATAAGTACTGTTGGCAGGAGAAGTCAAATTGATATCATATTTGTAGATTTACAAAGGACTTTTTATACAGTACCACAGTACCTAACAAGCGACTTCTAATCAGTTTGAGTGCCTATGACCTATTGCCTCAGTGGTGCTACTGGATTCATGATTTCCTCCCAGAAAGGTCACAGTTCGTAGTAATTGAGGAAAACTCATGTAGTAGAACTGAAGTAATATCTGGCGTTCCACAAGGAAGTGTTGTAGGCCCTCTGTTGTTCGGAATCTACATAAATGATTTAGGAGACTATCTGAGTAGCACTCTTTGCAAATTATGCTGTTATTTACCATAAAGTCCTCAAATGATCAAAACAAATTACAGAACGACTTAGACAAGAAATGTATATGGTGGGGAAAAGAGGCAGTTGCTCTAAATATTGAAAATTGTGAAGTCACCCACATGAGTACTAGGAATTTCGGTTACACATTAAGTCGCACAAGTCTAAAGGCTGTAAGATCAACTGAATACTTTGGGCTTTTGAATCATCAGTTCTTGTGACTTGTTTGATGAGCCCGCCACGAATTCCTCTTCTATGCTAACCTCTTCATTTCAAGTAGCACGTGCAACCTACATCCTCAGTTATTTGCTGGATGTATTCCGATCTCTGTCTTCCTCCAGAGTTTTTTTTCCTCTACAGCTGCCTCTACTACCCTAGAAGCCATTCGCTCATTTCCTAAGAGACGTCCTGTCACATTCTCCCTTCTCCTTGTCAGTGTTTTCCACTTATTCCTTTCATGTCCAATTCTGAGTAGTACCTACTAATTTTTAAACCCGTCTGTAGCACCACATCTCAAATGCTTCGATTCTGTTCTGCTCCGATTTTCGCACTGTATGTGTTTCACTGCCATACAATACCGTGCTCCAAATGTAGATTCTCAGAAATTTTTTCTGGAAATGAAGGCCTATGTTTGATAGTAGCAGACTTCTCTTGGCAAGGAATCCCCTTTTTGCCAGTGTCAGTCTGCTTTTGTTCTCCTTGCTCCGTCCAACATTAGTTATTTTGCTACATACAAAGCAGAAATGAATTCCTTGATTTCATCTACTTCGTGTTCATCAACCCTGATATTAAGTTTCTCGTGTTCTCATTTCTACTACTTCTCCTTACTTTCGTCTTTCTTCTATTTAGTCTCAGTCCATATTCTTTACTCATGAGACTGTTCATTCCATTCACCAGACCATGTCATTCTTCTTTACTTTTACACAGAATAGAAATGTCATCAGCGAATCGTGTCATTGATATTTTTTCACCTTGAATTTTAATCCCACTCCTGAACCTTTCTTTTATTTTCATCATTGCTTCTGCGATGTACAGATTGAACAGTAGAGGCCAAAGACTAAAACCCTGTGTTGCGCCCTTTTTAAGCTTAGCAGTTCGTTCTTGGTCGCCCACTGTTATTATTCCCTCTTGGCTCTTGTACATATTGTGTATTACCCGTCCCTCCCTGAAACTTAGCCCTGTTTTCCTCAGAACTTCGAACATCTTCCACCATTTTACACAGTGATTTTTCTTTAATCTTCCTTCCATTACCAACAACAGCATCAGAATTACCTGTGTGTTGCCTTTACCTTTCCTGAAGCCAAATTGATCGTCATCTGACACATCCTCAGTTTTCTTTCCAATTCTTCTGTATATTATTCTTGTCAGTAACACGAATGCGCGAGCTGTTAAGCTTACTGTGCGATAATTCTCTCACTTGTCAGCTATTCCAGCTTCAAAATTGTGTGGATTAGTTAGCTGGTATGTCGCCAGACTCACAAATTCTACACACAAACGCGAATAGTCGTTTTGTTGCCACTTCACTCAAGGACCTTAGAAATCTTGATAGAATGTTACCTATCCATTCTGCCTTATTAAGTCCTTCAACGCTCTTGTAAATTCTTATTCTAATACTGGATCCCTCTATGTTTCTTCTCCTATCAAATCAGACCAATCCCCTCCCTCATAGAGGCCTTTAGTGTACACTTTCCAACTATCCGTTCTCTCCTCTGCATTTAAAAATAGAATTCCCGTTGCACCCTTAATGTTACCAACCTTGCTTTTAGTTTCACCGAAGGTTGTTTTGACTTTTCTGTCTCGTAAGCTATGTTTTGAAGCTTTGTGCTGTTTGAGGAATCGTAGTAACCTATGTTTTTAACCATACAGTGGCATCTTGAAAATATGTAGAATTTCATTCTCAAACTTTTTACTCAAGCAGAGGTTTAATATTTAATCAGGTTAACTTACAATTTCATTTTACATAACACCTAGTCCTGTGGCCCACAGGTACACACATGAAAGAAGCACTACGAGAGAATTATATGAATGGGACTGAAATCGGTGGGTGTGATGCACAAGTACAGACAAGCAAATAATTACAATTTCAGAAAAGTTGGATGATTTATTCGAAAGAAAGAGATTCACAAATTGAGCAAATCAGTAAAGCGATGATCCACCTCTGGCCCTTGTGCCAACTGTGGGGTCCTGCCCACTCTCTCTTACAAGATGCCTAAAGGATGCTGTTGTCTTGGCTAGCTATACAACAATTTAAGCAAATCACATTAAGTTTTTTTTTTACAATAAAGAAGACTGACAATGTTTAACTTTGGATTCACAACGAGTTGCCGCAAGCAAGGGACGACATGCAAATATTTAGTGTCCTTCACTATGTACAGTGTTCATGTCAGCATTCACAGTTGCTCATAAGTCACTGCTATCGTAAATATCACTGCTCACCTAGGCCTCTCTGCTAGTGTCCGTCTTCTACTCTGCAACTAATGTCCGGTAAAGGCTCGGAGGAGCGGCGCTTATGTTCTCTTCTTGTAGAGGCCGCTCCTGTCGTGGTGCGGTCCTAGTCAGCGAACTATTGGCTGACGTCATCTCACAGCCTTCTCTGCTCTTGTGTTCTTCATCTTCCTGCCGGCGCTTGTGGATACGCCGGAACACAAACAAATATTCGGCTGGGCATTGATTGATAGTGTTGTAAGGTTCCTTCCTGACGGATATTGTGCCAAACTATGTCCAACTGGTGCGTTAGATTAAATTCCAAGGTTATTTGAGGGCCCTGCGCATAATGCTTCCAATGTTCTCGATAGGGTAAAGATCTGGAACGCAGGTTATCGGCCTCAGTGCGAAGCGGCGCTTATCACTGAAGACATTTCAGCTACAGACAATGACATTCCAGGCCGAAATCGTGGTTGGAGACAACCCAGACAGGAGTGAGATGACAACCTGATTGTCCCCCTCCATATGCCCCGACAATCAGGACTAATGCTTTGGGGTACCGTTTCGTTTCATAGTCGTCGACTGCGGTACCCTTATAGCACAGCGCAATATTGACGATATTCTATGCCAGGTTTTATTACACTTAATCACCAGCAATGCTGGGCTTACTTTTCAGCAAGGTAATGCTCAACCAGGCATGGGCAGAGTTTTACTGATTGTCGTCGTGCTGGGCAAACGCTATCTTGGCCAGCAAGGGCGGGAAATCCCCTCAAGTGAGAACATTTGGAGCTACGCAGCTCCAACCAGCACGGGATTTTAGCGATATAACGCGCTAGTTGGACAGAATTTGGCACGACATCCCTCTGGAGAACATAAAAAAATTCCATGAGTCATAACTGCTTGTTTAATGTACGGAGGTGAAACAAAGCGTTATTCAGTTGCTGAATTTGTGAAGCGGTTCCTCTTGAATAAAGTATCCAAATTTTCTGAAGTTTAATTCATTTGCTCGTCTGTACATGCACATGATATCCATCGATTTCCGTCCCCTTCGGATAATTCATTCGAGATGCATCGTTTTTCTTTCTTTTTATTTTATTTATTTATTTATTTATTTGTTGTGGCTGTGTATTTTGAACTGCTGTTTGTTCTCCGTTTCTCCAGTTAACCTCCTACGATGTGACATTTTTAAGGCCCAAATAGCGACTGTATTCAGGTGCCTCAATGCTGAACTACATTTTGCGTAGTGATTCCACCTATTCTCACGTCAAGAGTTTTGTTTCTAGATCATAGCGATGGGTTCGTGATTTACCTCTTGGGATTATTCTGCTTGACGATGTACTGAGAAGCATACAAGGTTTACCTCTTGTACAATAAAATATCTACTGTCCGTCAGAATGAAAAGTTCAGATAATTTGGGGATTACTGATTCAGACTTATTTAACAAGCAAACTTCAGATCCTCTAATGTAGTTTTAGTATGTCCAATCAGGAAACTAATACGACAAGCTACTGTTTGAAAACAATAAAGTAAAAAACTGAACTGCACTTGTGATTCTGGTAAACTATACATAATCAATTACAAATGTTTCACCCTTGTTCCTCTAGTGGAAGAGTAATCGTTTCCAGCTCACTATATGTGCGCGTGTGTTACTCCTAGTCTGTCTTCAGAAACATAAGACAGAGCGTGCCAATTAGTTTACTGAGGCCATAGCTCTTGAACTTTTTGAGTCTTCTTGTTAGTTTTAAGAGACTGACGCCATCCTGCTCCCTCTATGTACTGCACACTTAGTCAGAAATTTGTACACAACTCGCCCCACAAAATTTCGTTTGTCTTTGTAGTTGCAAAGGACTCAACAGCGTCGATTCGCACATCTACACAACTGCACGGCAGAATACATTACGTTGATATCTTGATGTAAGCTAGATGAATACCGTGCATCGTTAGAAAGCTTAAAGAAACACGTGGTCACATTCTCAGTGTCATGAGACGTTTTAGTAATCTTCACCAACAGCTTCATCGTGATGCCAATATCTTGCATGTGGATTCATTCTCCAATCTATTTTTATGGGGAACTTTCTCAGGTAATATTGTCGCATGTATAATTACCCAAAAATGTGAAAAGATTAGGCATGTTTGTAAAGTAATACAATAAGCGCAAGTCCAAATATTAAAGAAGTGGTTTTGGTACTCTATAATTTCCCGTTAGAAGAATTCTAGATTTCGAGCCACAGTAGGAACAAATGATGAACGATGGCAATACGTTTCTGAACAAATTTATCGAATTGTTTCCAAACAATCCATAAGATTTGAAAAGATTATATCGGCTACATGAGTAAAGATACGACCTTGAGATGGATTTTAAGATGTGCGTCGAAACTAAAAGTTTATCACGGTGCCAGGTGTACGAGGGCGTGCTGAAAAGCAATGCCTCAGGATTATTTATGTCATAACTCTCCACGCCTAAGTATAACATTCTATGTATTTAGTTTTCACGTCTACATATTTTCAGAACTCTTCTACTATAGATATCCGGATTTTAAAGGGTAACATGATGTGTTTCCAAACTTAAAAAATACATTCGATGACTTCCTTCCATGGTGGTGAAGCGGTGCAAGCAGGGGTCTGGTTGTTGATCCGTCAACAAAGTCAGTCTACAGTGACGTTGTCAACTAACTTGTCACGCGTTAGGAGAAATCTTTTCATCGCCAGGGTGACTATGTTGAGAGATAGATATGTAATAATGGAGAACAAAGATGTTGTACGTTAATAACGTTCGTTTTATTTAAAAAGGTTTAAGTTACGACCTAAAAAATTTTAAGACATTACATTTCAACACGCCTTCGAAGCTTACCGATTCATCTCGTTCATTACTCTTTACGGTCGATGCATATGATGATAATACTGCACCATATATAGCTGGTGCATTCAGGCAGATGATGATTGTTGCTGCTGCTTGTGGCAGCTGCTCACGTAGTGCAAGCGGTGGGAGTTCAGTTACGGCGGCAGATGGGGTTTATGAGACTAAAGGGGAGAGAGAAGTGGTGTCATGATACAGCAGAGGGTAGAGTGAAAGAGTTGCCCTAAATGCAGACTGTGTGGAAAAGATGGGGAAAACAGGAGGGGAGAGTGAATATACACACATCAAAAGAAGTTTTGCATCACCTCTGTTCCGAGAGTTCCGGAACCTGTATAGAAAATTAAAACAGAGATCAACATAAACATCATTTCTACGGTTTTTAATGCTGATAAAAACCACACATTGCATGTTGTACCACAATAGAGCGAGACCTTCAGAGGTGGTGGTCGAAACTGCTGTACACACCGGTACCTCTATTACCCAGTAGCACTTCCTCTTGCATAGATGCATCCCTGTATTCGTCGTGGCATACTATCTACACGTTTATCGAGGCACTGTTTGTCCAGATTGCCGAACACGTCAACGGCGATTAGGCGTAGATCCCTCAGAGTGGTTGATGGGTCACGTCGTCCTTAAACACATCTTTTCAATATATACCTGGCATGTTCGACAGGGTTCATGTCTGGAGAACATGCTGGCCACCGTAGTCGAGAGAAGTCGTTATACTGAAGGAAGTCATTCTCAAGATGTGCGCAATGGGGGTGCGAATCGTCATCCATGAAGACGAATGCCTCGCCAATACGCTACCGATATGGCACGGATCGTACAGCCGTTATGGCGCCTTCCATGACCACCAGCGGCGTACATCGGCGTCACATAATGCCACCCAAAAAGAGTAGGGAGCCTCCACCATGCTGCAGTTGCCTGACAGTGTGTCTAAGAAGTTCGGCCTGACCGAGTTGCCTCCAGACACGTCTCCGACTATTGTCTGGTTGAAGGCTTATGCAATACTCACCAATACTCACCGCTGAAGAGAGCGTTATGCCAATCCTGAGCGCTCAATGCGGCATATTGTTTGACCCCTCTGTACCGCCCTGCATGGTGTCGTCGTTGCAATGATGGACCTCGCCATGGACGCCGGGAGTGAAGTTGCGTATCATGCAGCCTATTGCGCACAGTTTGAGTCGTACCACGACCTCCAATGGCTGCACGAATACATTATTTAACATAATGGCGTTGCTGTCAGGGTTCCTCGGAGCCATAATCCGTAGAGAGCTGTCATCTACAACAGTAGTAGCCCTTGGGCGGCCTCGGCGATGCATGTCATCGGCAGTTCCTGTCTTTTTGTATCTCTTGCATGTCGGGGCAACGTCGCTTTGGTTCACTCTGAGACGCCTAGACACTTTGCCTGTTGAGTGCCCTTCCTGGCACAAAGTAACAATTCGGACGCAATAGAACCGTGGTATTGATCGTGTAGGCATGGTTGAACTACAGGCAACACGAGCCCTGTATCTGCTTCCTGGTGGAATGACTGCAACTGATCGGCAGTCGGACCCCTTCCGTCTAATAGGAGCTGCTAATGAATGGTTGTTTACATCTTCTCCATGGGTTTAGTGATATCTCTGAACAGTTAAAGTAACTGTGTGATACAATATCCACAGTCGACGTCTACCTTTAGCAGTTCTGTGAACCGGGGTGATGCAAAACTTTTTTTGATGTGTTTATTATTGTTCATGCAGTAGTGGTAGGATTATTCATCGATTTTTATAGAAATAAATCAACGGTAAGACGCATATTCAATACTGGCTATGGCTATAGAGAGACGAAGAGCAATGCAGGATATAATACAGAAATGGTGGCGTGCAGCAACGGCGGTGAGATCGAAAGGCAGTTGTGTAATGGCGAAGATGGTGACGTAGGTACAGGGCGATGACGAGGAAACAGATATTGACACAGAGAGTAGGCGTAGACGACGAATAAAGCGACTGAGCCGGGCGACAGCGACGAAGATGAACACAGCGGCGGCGTGTCCTAACATGAGGCTAACCGAGGCAGTGCCATCCGATGAGAAGAAGAATTAAAATTCTCGGATGATTGATGACAGCATTACCTGTGGATTCTAAGGGATCAGATTTGCAGCACATGAATAGGATATCCTTCCCGTCGACTTTTTATGTCATCGCAGCTGGTAAGATTTCTGCGGCCTTTGCGTTTGACCTTGCCACGTGCAGCAGTGCTTCGGGAGAGGCCGTCTCCTGGAAACAAAGAAAGCTGTATCGTGGCCTGGCGAGGCGCCGACGGGCCATTTGCAGCGCGGGCACGTCGGCGCAGAGCCACTCAGGTGCTGCCAGCTACTCTGCGCTGCAAAGCGGCGACGGATGAGCTGGCGCAGGGCACGCCCCATCCTTACCCCACCCTTAGCTGAGTCCGAAGTCGCTTCTCCTGTCCAAGGCGAGGCGCAGAGTTGTAACGTGCTGGTTGTCTGCCGTGATCTGCGCCTGGGATAAGCCGAGCGGTCTGGGGCGCTGCAGTCATGGACTGTGCGGCTGGTCCCGGCGGAGATTCGAGTTCTCCCTCGGGCATGGATCTGTGTGTTTTTCCTTAGGATAATTTAGGTTAAGTAGTGTGTAAGGGACTGATGACCTTAGCAGTTAAGTCCCGTAAGATTTCACACACATTTGAATATTTTTTTCTGCTGTGATCTTGGTAGCCGTCAAAGACAGCTAAGGGTAGAGTTGTCGGTTACTATCATTTCCATGCTAATAACAGTTGTTTACGGCCACATTGCTCGCATAACATTTCTAGACTACGCTCGGCCGACCGTATCGGAAGATGGATCGGGTCAGTTTTACAACTAATGGTGGAGGGTGGAGAAAGGAATGGAAAGGAAATGAAGTGACTATAACAGCTACATCGGGACTTTATAAGGAGTCAGTGGTGATGACTGAAAACATCTATCAGATCGGGACTCGAATCCGGGGTCTCCCAGTCACTGCGTGGTTGCATTAACCACTGCGCCACTCCAACACAGTGGACTATCTCGGCATTTTCCCCGGCTGACTCAACTTCCACCTAGTGTCATCATTTATCCGCCGTCTCCGTCCATGTCCTCCATGCTCAGTAATTTTAAGTTTTCTCTGGACGTTGAGCCTAAATGTGGATCCGCATTGAAGTTTGTGGATTTACACGCCAATGTGACGTACTAGTTACATGACAGTGTAGTGTATGTTGTTTAAGACATGTGCTACATGTTGTGTAAATTGAACGGGGCGACCAGGGGGGGGGGGGGGGGGGGATGGAAAGTAAAAGAACATGATATCATTCTTGTAACTGATGCACCCCGGTGGGCTATAAATCTAAGTTATTCAGTGCGGATGCATATTTAAGTCAGATCTCCAGCGGGGTCTAAAATTAGTAAAACTTCTTCCACTTCATTAAGGGGTTGTTACAGTAACCAGTATGTGTGACGTGAAGAGACAAATAGTATTGATTGCACTGTTAAAATTGTTTATTATTTCCAAATGACGCATTCCACCTTTATTTAGGCATCTTCGGATTGGCTGATGTTTGGTAGCAATGGGAACATGGTCTATCACGCAGAAAATATCCCGTCACGTAAATGCCCCTTGCCAAAGCTTTTATAAGACGACGGAGTGTCCTTATTACGGCATGTGGCGCAGTCCAATGCAAACCAAACCGGATCGGGCTACAATAAATCTTTACGTTACAAACGTCACAGAGGTGTAGTGCTGCACACACCACACCGGATCCTGCCTAGTAAGCAGGAGATCCCAGATTCGAGATCCAGTTCTGCACACATTTTGATTTGTCACCGCTGATTCCGGATGAAGTCCAGATGCAGCTTTTATCAGCAGTTATTTCCCTTTCCGTTACCTTCTCCAATCTTCACCTTCAGTTTATCTAGTACGTAGCACAGCTGCGAATTATACGTGGTGCATGCCCTTTGTGGCGTGTACGAAATTATGGATACCACTCATTCATATAATCAATTCTACAAATTTCCTCCTGATTGTCACATATGAAGTGATACGGCAAGTGCTGCTGTATAGCAGTAACTGTTAGAACTCGGTGAATAAGTTGGAAAGTGGAAAACATTGTTCTGTTTGAGGTTTGTATAAAATCGTGATGTTTGTGACAAGTTCTGAAAATATTGTACTTTGTACATTAACTTTTGATTCAGATTAATGGATCTATGAATAATAGCATACCAATTTAGTAAGTATTCATTACACAGCAAGTGTATATACTGCAGAAGAGCTTATTGGCACCTAAATGTGCATGCGTTGGAGTACCAATCTAGGGACACATATTTTGCATTTCTGGCGAATCGAGTCAGTACAACACACGTGAAAACGGTGAGTAATTTTATTTCAGTTTATTGCAATTATTATGTTATTCTCCTTTTGCGTTATTTTGTTTTCGTTTTCCTTCGCAGATCAGAAAATATAAAATAAACACTGTTTCTTTGTGGACCGAGGATGACGTGCAAAATGCAATTAAAGCTAATCCGGACGGTAGAAGTCAGTGTCACGCACCGGAATTATGTGGGGTGCCGTATTCATATCTACAAAGGCGACTGCAAGGTGCAAAAGATACTCACTGTAAGGAAGTCAGTCTGTTTCATATTAGATATTGAAGATTTCACTCGTTTCAAAGGATTTCTCGAAAAAGAAAATCCTAAGGGCCGGTTTCCGCGTACTTTGGACGTAGGTTTACATACGAATTTAAGATATTTTCTTAAGTATTAAGTGAATAATAATAGGTTGTTTTCAATACACATATATTTAGTAGTGCGGTATCTACTCGGGGAATTCTATCTTTTATTTCCTTCCAAAATACGTACAGGCGTTCATATGCGATCTTAGGCCTAATTTTGCGGGTATACAATTTTTATTTTTAACGTTAGTTTTAATGCATTACGTTACTATATTAATAGTAAACACCGATGTCTGTGTTCCGCATAAATGTAGTGACTCTTGTGATCTGTAGTTAATAGTATATTACTGTTATTGCCTAGATAAATTTTGTAAAAGTATTGTAAACGATCATGGGCGAGAAGTTGTTGTTTTTGGGGGAGGAGACCAAACAGCGAGGTCATCGGTCTCATCGGATTTGGGAAGGACGGGAAAGGAAGTCTGCCGTGCCCTTTCAAAGGAACCATCCCGGTATTAGCCTGAAACGATGTACGTAAAACCTAAATCAGGATGACCGGACGTGGGATTGAACGAACCGTCGTTCTCCCGAATGAGAGTCCAGTGTGCTAACCACATCGCCACCTCGCTCGGTCTTTGGTGAGAAGTGTTTGAGCTCCCGTAGTAAAGTTAGTTCTGGGGTCCTGTGCAACTGTTGTGACGGATGGTTACATTGGGAGGAAATGTAGTGGCATGGGAATTGCGGAAGTAAATGGATCTCTTCCGTGGTATTGCAGAGTGTGTTGAATGGACTGAAAAGTAGCTGAACAGGAAGGGATGGTTAGAGCTCTTCACGCTGCACCAGATAGTGGTAAGGAGGAACAGACCAGGTTAAGGAGGCGAAGTGTGGGAAGGGATAGCAAGGACCACAGAAAAAGGACAGTATCTGACTATTTCATCATTGGCACAAATAATAGATTTGCCTTGCTACCTCAGACAGCTAAGGAAGAGGCTCAAGTAGATATAAGTGTAGTAAGCACTCAACAGACTTTCACTAGGAAACCAACAGTTTCAAAACAAGCACAAAGTAGGAGGAAAGTTCTCTTGGTAAGTAGTAGACTTGGAAGAGGTGTGGGCCAGATCTTGCAGTAAAAAGTAGGTGACAGCTACCGGGTCAGAAGTACTTTCAAGCCCAGTGGATGTCTTACCTAAGTGACAGAGGATGTAGGATCGTTGTGTAAGGGTTTACAGAGCAGGATCATGTTGTGGTAGTACGTGGAGCGGGAAGCAGTATTGATAGGGATCAGGGCTACAATAGTCAATGTGACACAGTAAAAGTAGCATCTGCAGTGAACCACATAAATGTTGGCTTGGTTGCTGCTTTCATGCAGTACGATCAGCCCCAAATGAACAGCACTGTCAGAAGGGTCAATATGGAGCTAGATCAACTGTTTTGGGTGGCTACTTGCCAGGTATAGGTTTGGTTCTTATTGATAGTATTGGTAGGTGGGACTTCACAAGACATGGCCTGCATCTCAATAGGGAAGGTAAGGGTTAATCGGCTGGAGTGACAACAAAATAATGAAGGAGGGGTCTGGGACACTGAAACTCATGGGAGTACCTGTTTTTTAGATGAGATCAATGACCAAACATCCGACATTTACTGAAATTAAGCTTAATGAGAAGCTCAGACAAGCAGGTACTAGAGATATTAAAATATCACACGATTCTTATAACAGTGCAGCGAAAAATAATTTTAGTATCTCACAAGATTGTCATAAAAGTACAGTGAAAAATAATATTAGTATACTGCATCAGAATATCAGGGGATTCAAAATCAAAAAAGATGAGCTTCTTGTTTGTTTAGAAGATTTAGAAACTGAAGATAGATGTACTATGCACGTCTGAACATATGTAGACACAGATATAGATTTGGTAAATGTAGGTAGATATAAGCTTTCAGCGCATTTAAGTAGAGACGCTATGGAGATAGGAGGAGTTGCCATACAGGTTAAAATCTGACATAGTATGAAAAATTTGGAAACTAAAAAGCCTTGTCTAGAGCAACACATAGATGCATGTGCATGTCACTTAAAATAATGACACTGTTATAATTGTTGCTGTTTAAAGGTCCTCATTGGGAAATTTTCAGCTATTTTTGAGAAACATGGTTTCTTTTTTGTGCTATCAATCTGACAGACGGAAGCAAATTATTGTATGTGGGGATTTCAGTATAGATTTTCTGAAAGAGTCCGATAGAAAGCTTGAACTTAACGTATTACTCAGTTCTTTTAATTTGACGTCACTTACAGATTTTTCTACGCGAGTGGTAGAGAAAAGTAGCACATTAAGAGATAATGTTTTTATAGACCAAGATAAATTTAATCAAATAAAAACATTTTCCGGTTAAGAATGGCATCCCTGGTTACGATGCACAACTAGTTACAGTATGTGATATAGCTCCACACAGTAATGCAAAACAGTCCTCCAAAAGAGTGCAATCAATTAACGATTTAACAGTTGAAAATTTTAGGGAAAGCTTGCATCTGCTAGACTGGGATGAGGTGACACTAATTTAAAATTTAATCTGTTTCATGGCACCTTTAACGGCAAGGAAAAAGGAATAAAAGTGAGATAGTGTTAATACTTTCATCCTTCTATACCTCCTCTGCATTACTGCAGATGACTTGTCACTGAGCACATTTGTACTGTGCATGCAGTACACGTGAGGTGCCTGGATGTTTCCATTGCCCTTTGTGGAATACATAAGTTCTTGTACACTTAACTAATCTGCTGTCTTCGTGATGATGATGTCCCCAGCGCAGTAAACACGTCGTGGATTCTTTTTCTTGAGATTGAAATTAACTTCGCAAGGAACTGCTGCTACGAATAAACTATAACTCATTTGGGATGCCACTCGCGATTTTATTGATATAGACACGAGAAACTATTCTTGATCACCACATATTGAACATATCTTTCCACAGTCACTACATCTGGCTAAAACAACATGAAATGCATCCTGCCACAGACAACATGTCTGTCTAATGGAACCGTCAGAACTGGAGAATAAAATTACATGAATCTATTACTACTATTACAGACAACATGTCTGTACCCAGCGACGGTCGGAACTGTAGTAAATAAAATTGCATGAAACAAACACTGCTACAATAGACAACATGTCTGTCTCCTGGAACGGCCAGAACTGGAGAGCCGGACCACCCGAGACCCGCCAAGCCAGCAAGGAGTGACGCGAACCTCACCGAAGTGCATCGGCAGTAGTATCGTCCGTCTTTTGTTTTAGTAATACTTTGATTTTAATAATTTTGCAAAGACTGATTGATAGCTGGCTGCTGAGAGATGTTTTTTTTTTTAAATGAAGTAATTTGGATGATAGGTTTAATTAATAATACTAACTAAATTTTAACGTTTTGGTGCCCTACCGCCAAACACAGCAACCAATCACATAGCAGCAGCATCATGCAGGCGGTCTTTCTCGCGGGAATGGTACCGAATCAAACATCTGTCACCGGTACCTCATCCCACATTGCGTCATCTCTATGCTTCTTGAATTTCCACTGCCCTGGGAATAGCTTCCTGGAGCCTAATATGATGGCTGAATAAGCCAGAAATATTACACATCCCCTTCCTTATGAGATGTCCAAACATTGGGGTGTTCTCGAAGACAAAACTCAATTTTTGAAATATGTGAAAAAATAGAACCAAGATTATGAAGTTATCTAAAGAACATTAACAGCACACAAATGTTCACATTATTATCGGCTCATTGCCATCCATTGAAACTCAAAAGAAATTACAGCAGTTCATAAATTGTATTAAAATAGAGACACCTTCTCGGCTCATTGCCGTCTTTTTCAAAATCACTATTCACACTTTCGAAAATAAATGACTGAAAATCACTCTTTTACGTACCCTTTCACTATTACAGGAACAAACGCATGTGACTCACAACAGCCAACAGGGGCTTCCGTTGTCCATTAAGTGGTCCACATCTCCACTGGGTTTGACAAGTGACTGTCCTTTCTCAGTCTCCAACTCCAGCGTACAGGACCAGTACATTTCATGTAACAATACAAAATTATGAAAAAGAGTTACAAACAATACAACTTGTAGCTACTAATAATGGTTACAGCACCCATATAGTACGAAAACTCAATGAAAAAATTAAAACAAGTAAAGAAAAATCAAATCAAGCAGAGATTACAGAACCCCACAAACACTACAGCACACACAGAAACACAAAACAATAATACTCATGACATGAATAACAGAAAGAAATGGTATACTCTCACATACAAACACAAAACAACACACAAGATAGCAAATATATTAAAGAAACAGGGATTACAAATAGCTTACAGAACAACAAACACACTCCAATCACTTTTACAAACAACAGAAAAACCAGACAAATACCAAGGAGCAGGTATATACCAGCTAGAGTGCCAAGAATGTGAAGCAGTATATCTGGGGATGACAAGCAGGAACTTTAAAACTAGGTATTAAGAACATATAAGAAGTTGGAAATATGAGAACAGTCATTCTACCTTTGCCGAACACCTGATAAAACATGGACATGAACCATCCAACATGGAATGTGACATGACAGTTATCAGAGTGAATAATCACAACAAAACCCTCCTGACGTTGCAAGAAAACTTCCACATACAAAGAGCCATTACAATGGAAAAGAAGGTACTCAATGACCAAATCCATATAAACAATAACTCGCTGATCATGCTAGCCACCAAAACAATAACAAACTGAAGTGCAACCAGGATAAATAATTAATCAATACCCTTCCCCTCTTCTCTCTCTCTCTCTCTCTCCCTCCTACCCCCCCCCCCCCCCCATACACACACACATACTCACAGACAAACACATGAACCCACAGATTAAAAAAAAAAGTGAGGATTGCACAGACACACAACAAATGAAAACCATAAAACACAACAGAAACAAAAGACAAACACATAACAACAGTTGGCAACACTACACACTGCAAACACACATATGTTGATCGCCAAATGACAGTGAAAGTGAAATGTGATGTGACAAATGGCTAAACAACACCTGATTCGGCTAACTGGAGCATGAAGACCAGCAAATACATCTCCAGAAACACATATATGTGTTAGCAGCGCTGGAAATCGTAAGTAAAACGAAAGATACATCATTTTATGGAACTTGTGCTACAAAAGTTGCTTCTAACCTAAAAAACCCGACAAAATGTAATATATCAACAGATCATATCTAGTATATAATACGCTTATTGTATATATAAAAAGAAACATGTATTTCAGGCCACTGATGATGCTTCCCAAATAAATGAAGTGAAACGCGTATGGCAACAAACAAACTGCCTTCATTTAGTTGCATAGACGGCACATATCTCCACGAACAAAATTAGATTTCTAATAAAACTTAACTAATCCCTGAAATAAACTTTTGATTATACAATACAGTGAAAATGTACATGAAAAGACCTAAAAAGTAAACTTCATTCTGTTTGAATGGAGTGCCACTGTTTATAAATAGTGACTGCTATCATATGGTTAGGGCGTTGCCCGCAGCATATGATGGTCGATGTCCATTCATTCATACAGTCACCAGCTGTTGCCGTACGCTCAACTCTGACAGGCAGCTCTGCACAGTATAACTGTTTCATTAAGCAGGCTTATATGACTGCAACTCCAACTCATTCTCATACGCTATTTGTACATTTTTCAGTACAGTATCATTTTAGATATTACGTAAACAGTTTTCTTAATCATTAAAAGGCACACAGTTGCGATTCACAGATATTGAGAGAACATTTCAGAATAAATCTCTTAATGAAAATTTTGGCTGTCAGAAACGTTGCGTCACTCAACGGTAAAAGTTACATACCTTTCTCTTCTCGTGTAAGCGTTGTTACTATTTCTACAACCAGTGGGACTGTATTAATGAGTTCATATGTGTACAGTTCAGTGATCATTCCTGTGTCAAACGTCGTATGTAAGTATTATGTGACTTCATTAAGGGGCTGTCTGAACTATTCATTGCTGGCATTGTAGTTTGCATACTTCCTATTATAAACCAGTGAGCTATTCTCCATATCTTATGTAATGTGGCCTTATCTTTAAATCGTAATTGTATTGCGTCTGTGTCGCTTGAGATGTTCGTACTGATGTTGGGTCTTGCTCATGTCAATAACAATACGTCTGTTCTCTGGTAGTTCATAACCAGTTGGCGGAACCACTTCGACAATAAATACTTTCTTAATAATGGGCCGACTCACACGTCGCCTTGCACCTCCACTTCCTCATACTTCATAAATAATGGGCACGTCGCCGAATAATTCTTAGCTCCTCACTTCTTCATATACAATTGGCTGACTTATCTGTCGCCTAATAATATTTCTCCACAACATAAATCTCTTTGGCAGGACCATCCCTTGCCTATAAATATTTACTCTCTTGCCTCAGCGGAAACTGCGTCGCTGTCAAATCATATTTAAGAATGTAATATATTTATTTCCACAAAACTTAACACAACTTTTGCACTAATAATCTCCTGACATCGTTTTTGCCACCAAATCTCATTCATTCGTCATGTTCACTTACCTGGTTTAGTGTCGTCCTCTTCTTCAGTAACTGCTAGCTTAGGTCCTTAATAAGAGCCCATATTTCACTTATATGCTACTTTCTCCTAATTTCTCAAACATAATGCGTGATTTGTAGTACTTACTAGTTCTTAAAATTCAAAAATAAATCGTTCCACTGTATACTTTGTGATAGATGTAATGCCATTAAAAGCTGATACTCATGTCTCTTAAGCGAACGTAATACTGTGTTCCCTAGCTTGTGTATCTGTGATGCTATACTTTGGTGTTACAAAACGCGCTGTTCACATATTTTCCGCCAGTTCCTGTTTTTCACCCATGCAATGCAGATGTTTATACTGCTGGGTTATTATGCTGTCAGTAATTATGTTTGTTGTCACAATTCAGGTAAAAAATTGTCATAGCCGTGGATAGAGAAGAACGTAAAGAAGGCAGAATATAGCTCAGAATGAAAGAAGAGGAAGAACGAACAGCATGAAAGAAAATGAAGTAATGCTGTCAGTTAACTCAGGTACCTGGTAGTCGTCATCTACCTAGCAATGCAAAAACGCTATTGCCCCCTGAGGGTTACTAATGTTCATACTATTTTTTGATGTCTACGGTGCTAGTACACCAGTATTGATTTAAAAATGCTTGTACAAATTGCTTGTATGTGGTACATGTGTTACTGACCCCGGTTCCCCATGATATTACGTATCCCTGAAATCTACTTGCCACAACTATTATTTTTTGTTGTTCTGTTAGATTTTCAGGAAGTGTACCCTCGAACTGTTTCATAAAATCAACTGAAGAAAAGGATGGTAAACAATAGCGGGATTTGTTACATCATCCTTACTTTTGTCAGGAAATTGCTTAATTGCTTGCTCAGATTCCTTCAATTTATCTTGAACCGCATCTGTGGTACCTTTACAATAAGCACTTATTTGTGAAACCTTACGACTACGTACCTGCTGCTCATCTTTGATGTTTTCTAACTCACTTAACTGCTGTTCATGATTATCATTACATTCTTTAGCAGCCTTGCTTTGCTCGTTTACTACTTGGCTAGCATTACTACTTGTTGTTGATATTTCACAACCCTGAGCCCCCATATCATCGTTCAGCATTTTTGTTTTACAATCAAACTTCTAATTTATCTCAAGCTTACATAATTCTAATTTCTTACCCCATTCTTTTGTTTCTCTATCTATTATACTGGAACAAGCCTCAATTTTGGCTTCAAGTTTTGATACCTTTTGTTCTAAAGCCTTAAAATTGCTATTGATTCGAGTCATTACGGCATATGCTTTCCTGACATCACCTGTTGTTTCTCTTAACTCGGTTTTTATCTCTTCTTTAGTGCCATTTTGCTCTTTATCTATTTTATCTATTTTTTCGCTAGTTTCTTTTAAAAGTAATAATAACATAGGTAACGTATTTTGATCCTTGCTGATTTCTATCTCCCCATTATCTACTGTTGACAGTATTTCAGCTGAAGCAGTGCCATGACTTAATCTATGCGAACCCACTGTTGGCTCATTTGCAATTTTGGCGTCAGATTCAGTGTGTCTCACGTCATCATCCAAACCTACTACTTCGTTGTGGTCAGGAACGACAGTGTCTACAGTTTCAGTACGATCATTTAACACAGAATCAGCCTTTTTCCGAAACATTTTTAGTATCATTATCTAAACTTTGCAAATTATCTGATAGATCATCAACAATGCTATCTATTTGCAGGTTTTGTGGCTGATCTGAAGGATCATTGCCATCAATATCTACTTGATCCCTTTCCCTACTTCTAAGAGGATATCTTTTTTCAATTTTGTCACACATTTTACACTTAATATAATCTACAAATTTTAGTCAAATATGTTTAAAGGGATCAATTTTAGAATTTTGAAGTTACAATATTATTCTCTTGTCCGTTACAGAGATTAGCTATTTGCGCCAGAATAACACTTACCCTTTGATGCTATTCTGCGTGCTGCCGTCAAGAAGCTCCTCCTCTGCTCTGGTTGCTGAAGCTGAAGTGTCTTACTGCTGTCCGGACTGCTGGAACACCCCGTTCAGCGGCTGCTAGTGATCTCGCCCGCTGCTCGCTGCCGATCCTCGCACCTCAGGCGGAAAACTGCTGCCGCTGGCTCTGCTTCCCCGCAGTGCGTTGTGTCGCCTTGTAGCACGTCGAAATCTCGATGAAAATGAAGCGTAATCCCATGGACCAAGCACACGTATTTGATTTTCTGTCACTTGCACTTTAGCACTTTCAGCATCTACTATACACGGACGTCATGTTCTCGTGAATAAAAAAAACTTGTCCGTGGCATAAAAAATCGAAGTTCAACTTAAGTTCTAAAGAGTTCAGATACAATTCAAAAATCATTTGAAACAGTTCCTACATATTTCTATTGTCACGTAGTAGCAGAACAGCCACTTTAGGTGTTCTGAATTTTTCCAATAATTTTTCACAGTTCAGAGCCCTCGCTAATAAACAAACCTCATATCTCCAAAGCACTCAAACTTCGAAGATTTCCCCGCAAGGGATGCCATGTACAGCAAGAAAAAAGGAATAAAAGTGAGATAGTGTTAATACTGTCATCCTTCTTTACCTCCTCTGCTTTACTGCAGATGACGTGTCACTGAGCACACTTGTATTGTGCATGCAGTACACGTGAGGTGCCCAGTTGTTTCCATTGCCCTTTGTGGAATACATAAGTTCTTGTACACTTAACTAACCTGCTGTCTTCATGATGATGATGTCCCCAGCGCAGTAAACACGTCGTGGATTCTTTTTCTTGAGACTGAAATTAACTTCGCAAGGAACTGCTGCTACGAACAAACTACAACTCATTTGGGATGCCACTCGCGTTTTTATTGATATAGACACGACAAACTATTCTTGATCACAACGTATTGAACATATCTTTCCACAGTCATTATATCTGGCCAAAATAACATGAAATATATCCTGCCACAGACAACATATCTGTCTACTGGAACCGTCAGAACTGGAGAATAAAATTACATGAATCAAATACTACTATTATAGATAACATGTCTGTATCAAGCGAAGGTCGGAACTGTAGTAAATAAAATTGCATGAAACAAATACTGCTATAATAGACATGTCTGTCTACTGGAATGGTCAGAACTGGAGAGCCGGATTGCCCGAGACACTTCGTGCGCCAAGCCAGCAAGGAGTGACCCGAACCTCACCGAAGTGCATTGGCAGTAGTATCGTCAGTCTTTTGTTTTAGAAATACTTTGATTTTAATAATTTTGAAATGACTGATTGATAGCTGACTGTTGAGAGATGTTTATTTTTAAAAAATGAAGTAATTTGGATGACAGGTATAATTAATAATAAGAACTAATGTTTAACGTTTTGGCGCCCTATCGCAGAACACAACAGTCAATTACAGAGCAGCAGCATCATGCAGGTGGTCTTTCTCACGGGAATGGTACCGAATCTAACATCTGTCACCGGTACCTCATCCCACATTGCATCATCCCTATGCTTCTTGCATCTCCACTGCCCTGGGAATAGCTTCCTGGAGACTAATATGGTGGCTGAATAAGCCAGAAATATTACTAAACTCAACTCTATCTAATATCTAGGCGCAACGGTGAAAAGTGAGATGAAATTGAGCAAACACGTAAGGTGGATTTTAGTGAAGGTGAATAGTCAACCTTGGTTCATTGAAGGAATTCTACTGAGCTGTAGCTCACCTAAAAAGAGAACACATACAGAATACTACCGGTTGTTGAGCGTTGCTCGAAAGTCTCGAGCCCTGAACACGTCTGATTGAGATAAGAACACGACGAAAGTCAGAGGCGGCCCTGCTAGATTTGTTACCGGCAGCTTCGATCATCACGCGAATATTAGAGAGCTGCTCCGCAGACTAATATGGGAGGGTTGCCGTTCTTTTCACCTAAGATTACGCAGTAACTTTAGAGAACCAATATTTACGACTGACTACGGAACGATTCTACTGCCAACAACATACATCTAGAGTCCGTACGGCGGTAACAAGAAATCAGGGTTCGTACAAAAGCACATAAAATGCCATTTTTCCATCGTTGCATTTGCTAGTGGAAAAGGAAGGTAATGACAAGCAGCATACAAGGTACCCTCCGCCACGTGCCTGTGATGTCTTACGGAGAATTGTGAGCATGTGGGTGCTATTCTGTCATTCTGCACAATGGATTAATCTCAGCTGTACCCCACACCCTGTGGCTCCTGCAGGATGCAATTTCCACCCCCACACTACTACAGAAGTCAGACAGACTCTCCTAACGTTCAAAAGAGAAAAGCCTGAAAAACGTTCAGCAATAAATATTTTCTGGAGTCGTCTGTTGTAAGGAAATGACACAAAAATTTACAAAATTTCTTATGTAACTAGTGGGATACTTGGGTACTAGAGTAGTGCTAGTTAGTGTAAGAAAACTAAACTAACGAATTTATTTTTTTTTGCAAAAACTCTGAGAAATCACAATGGCACTTTTAGTTATGAACTGAACAAGTTATCTTTGGGTTATTTTCGGAATGTGAAGTTATCTCTTATGGATAGATTTTGCTAATGAAATTTCTGTACAAAGTTTAAGATTGTTATTGACGTGGCAGAATGGAGAGCCATGCCTAATCAACATGAATAATTATCCGTTAGAATGTTGCTAGGTACAGTCGAGACTGTTGGCGTGGTACACTGGTCAGATAACCAGTCCACCGCGATGCCACTCAAAAATTCGCTCGCAGGCGTTTAACTATAACTCTGTCCATACACACTGCACGATAAGTGTGGCGGCCAATACAGTGCACAATGCTTAATCGCATGACTCAATACAGAGTCGCACGCCGATTCGCTCTCGACAGAGGTGCTGTCCCAGTGAAGTACTGAGGAGAGACTTGTTCCCCGCTCTTTGAGTACATGTACGAGCGCACACGCTCTCGTTACGTGTTCTCGCTCCAAGATCAACAACAGAACGGCCCCTCTCCACGCCAGACTTGAAGGGGGATGTATCTTTCTGTCTCTTCCACTACTCCTTCAGCTCAAGGCATCAGGAATATCGTCTGCCAATCAGCATTGCTCTTCTAAAACGGGGTAATGACGTTTCGTTTAAGGCGACCACTCCGTAAATATGTAGCTTCGGCGTTTGGCGTTTGCTGTCTCCCTGTGAAAACCTCTGAAACTGTGTGCTATGTTTGTAAAGAATGCATAGGCTGGGCACTCCCACACAGAGTAGCGGAATTAGCTTTTAAGCCGAACACGGGGTCATTCTCCCTTTCACTCGGGCAAATGCTGTCTGCTCTATGGGCAGTCGCCGGCCAACGTAGATAGGTTGACTCGTCCTCTGAAGGGACTGGCCTCCTGGCTTGCGGTTTGCCTCTCCCGAACTAAGAGCTTTTGTGACCATCATGCCTTGAAAGTGTGTGTGTACGCCAGCCTCAAGTACTTCAACCTCGGTGCACATATGGGATTTACTTGTTATTTGCATATTGTTTACATGAATTCATACGACACTGACTTTATCTTATCGAGTTTGGGTTCGAATGATGCGTCTTGATGTGCGGAATATGATTGTGAGGGCGTTCGACGTCCCTTCTTGAAAACGGGGATGACCTGTGCCCTTTTCGAATCCTTTGGAGCGCTACGCTCTTCTAGAGACCTACGGTACACCGCTGCAAGAAGGGGGTATGTTCCTTGGCGTACTCTGTGTAAAATCTAACTGGTATTCCATCAGGTCCAGCGGCCTTTCCTCTTTTGTGTGATTTTAATTGTTTCTCTGTCCCTCTGTCGTCTATTTCGATATCTACCATTTTGTCATCTGTGTGACAATCTAGAGAAGGAAGTACAGTGCAGTCATCCTCTGTTAAACAGCTTTGGAAAAAGACATTTAGTATTTCGGCCTTTAGTCTGTCATCCTCTGTTTCAGTACCACTTTCGTCACAGAGTGTCTGGACGTTTTGTTTTGATCCACCTACCGCTTTGACATAAGACCCAAATTTCTTAGAATTTTCTACAAAGTCAGTTCATAGAACTCTACTTTCGAATTCATCGAACGCCCCTCGCATAGCCCTCTTCACACCAGTTTTCGCTTTGCGTAATTTTTGTGTGTCTGCAATGCTTTGGCTATGTTTATGTTTGCTGTTGAAGTTCCCTTTGCTTCCGCAGCAGTTTTCTAACTCGGTTGTTGTACCACGGTGGCTCTTTTCCATCTCTTACCATCTTGCTTGGCACATACTCATCTAATCATATTGTACGATGGTTTTGAACTTTGTCCACTGATCCTCAACACTATCTGTACTTGAGACCAAATTTTGTGTTAAGCCGTCAAGTGCTCTGAAATCTGCTTTTTGTCACTTTTGCTAACAGAAAAATCTCCCTACCTTTTTTAATATGTCTATTTATGGCTGAAATCGTCGATGCAGTAACCGCTTTATGATAGCTGATTCCCTGTTCTTTGTTAACTGTTTCAAATAGTTCGGGTCTTTTGATCACCAGAAGGTCTAATACGTTATCGCTACGAGTTGGTTCTCTGTTTAATTGCTCATGGTAGTTTTCAGATAAGGCACTTAAAAAAATTTCACTACATTATTTATCCCTGCCATCAGTTATAAACTTTTGAGTCTCCCAGTGTATATCCGGCAAATTCAAATCTCCACCAAGAACTTTAACATTGTCGGGAAATCTGCTCGAAATATTTTCCAAATTTTCCTTCAGGCGCTCTGACACAGCTGCTACTGAGCCAGGGGGCCTATAGAGACATCCAATTACCATGTTTGAGCCTGTTTTAACCGTGACCTTCACCCAAATTATTTCACATTTCGGAGCTCGGTCAATTTCCTTCGATGCTATTGCACTTTTTGTCTCTATAAACACGCCTTCCCATTCACCGTTCAGCCTGTCTCTGAGATATGCATTCCAATCTGAGTTTAGTACTTTATTACTGTTTACATCTGGTCCCTAGTACTATGCGGGCATTGTGACCGTTTATTAATGAGAGCAGTTCTGGGACCTTTCTATAGACGCTCCTGCAGTTTACTATTACAATATTGTTATTCCCTGTTGCGTCTTGCCTACTACCACCTTGTCGCCTCTCAGGAGGTGTCTTGTTGGGCCTAGGGAGGGAATTCTCTAACCTAAAAAATCCACATGTGCACTCCACACGTACTCCGCTACGCTTGTAGCCGCTTCCTGAGTGTAGCGCACGCCTGACCTGCGCAGGTCGAGGAATTTGGACCCCAGATCGCAGAATCGTCTGAGCCTCTGGTTTAAGCCTTCCATTCGGCTCCAAACCAGAGGACCGCGATCGGTTCTGGGAACTATACTACAAATAGCTCAGATTCCACCCCGCGAGCGAGGCTTTCCGACCGCCTGTATGAACTGAGGAAGACCTCTGAACCCAGACGGCAGGAGTCATTGGTGCACACATGAGCAACAATTTGCAGTCGGGTGCACCCATGGCCTTCTCCACATCTCGGATGAGACCCCCATGAAAGCAGACAGAGTGAACACTGGCCTTCTTCCATCGCTCGCCTAACGTTGGAGCTCCCAATCACTAATAAACCCCTCCCCCCGTGTGCCTGCTCGGACCTTGCTGAAGGAGCAGCCACATGTCCACTCACAGGCAGAGCGGCCGATGCCACACGGCCAGCCTCCACATTGACCCTCCGCCTCGTGCGCCGCGAACGCTGCTGAACCCGCCACTCCCCTTGGGGAGAGGGTGGCCCAACTGCGCTCGAAGCGACAGCAGGGACTTTGGGTGAAGCATGTAATACCTGGGGTGTACCATGCGACGCACCAGACTCCCCACTGCCGCTACACTCCGAGGCAGCAGCCTGAAGACGGCTGACCGCGGCCATCAACACGCTCAGCTGTTCGCGAACAGTGGCCAGCTCCTCCTGCGTCATTACACAGCAGTCACCACATTCTATCCATCCTACGAAATTAGTTTACTGTAGAGAATTAATCAACTTTTAACTAGACTGCTAATTCACTAACGGCGGCTGATAACTGACTAAACTGTGGTTACTAGACACTTCTAGTTGAAAACAATGAAAATAAGCACTACCTGTCTCTGGACTGTATTCAGAACAAACGCTAGCACTAATGGCACCACAGCTGACTAAAGGGACTCTCTCTGACTGTATTGAAAACAGACACGAAATCTATGGAACACTGTTACTAGTACTCGAGAATTAAACCTTCCTAAAAGGAAAAACACACGGAAGAAGAAGTGACAAGTAAGAAAAATACAGTTAATAAATTAACGTAGCTGCGCTGCAGAGTGAGAGGTTTCGCCTGAAGGTACACAGCCCACACAACCTAAGTGTCAGGCGTTTCTTTCTTGAAGGCAATTTTCAGCCGCATTCTAGAAGGCCAATGAAGACGCTCCTACATCGTTTTCAATAGAAAGTGTTTGGTCACCCACAGTACAGCCCTTAATAGGCTCCCTCCGTTTCTCATCTCTGCTCACATGAAACGCTGGCTCCGAAGACAACATCTTGGCACAAACAACGAAAGGCATACCAGCACAGTGAATTGGCGGAAAGCAAAGGCGGCTGCTTTCCGTGACGAGGATACGGGAAAGTCTGTACACCGAGAAGACAATGTCAAAGTCGGAGAGGCGACTATTTAGAGAGGGAGCTGGAAGGTGTGGTTAACTATTGCGAATAAAAAAAAATTTTTTGATTTCACTGTGGTTTTCATTTCGCGAGCGATCGGAGCTTCCTTTTCGAACAGCCCTCGTATTATTTTGGATGGCAACATTTTAGAACAGGTTCCGTATTTTCTTTATTTCAGCTATGAGTTCAGTGTGGAACTAGTCGAAGAACACTGAAAACGGCACTCACCGAAACACAGTTGAAACTGTACAAGAGTGTGTGTGTGCCGGTTATTTTATATGGCAGTGAAACATGGGAATTAAGACAGAAGGACACAACTGTACACAAGCCACAGACACGAAATTCCTTAGACCACTGCTGGAACACACACTCCTTGATATAATAAGAAACCAGCCTACACGGAATCAGCTACTGCTATTGGCGATACGGGATAAAATGATTGACTGCAGAAGCAAGTAGGTGGAACACTACAATGAATAGACAATACAAGGATTCCGAAAGTGGCACTTTCATACAGACGTATTGCAGACGTATAGGCCGAAGAGTCCCAGGAAGATCGAGGCAAAGGTGGACTGAGGACGGAATAGGCTGTAGGGCTTAATCCCTGAAAGGATTATGTTGATTGTGATGAACTTCATATGGCATCGATCTTTTACCTGCTGCCGTGTAGGATATGGCCTAAATTGAGAGGCGAATGATGACTGGATGAGACGTATGATATTATACCAAGTTTAATTTATGAGATTCCTGTCGAGACAGAGGAAGTTCTGCTGGCACGAGCTCTGGCCGCTGTACTAGAAACTGAAGAGACACCAGGTGATGGAGAGTGTGTATCAGAACATGCTTCTTAGATGCAATGTCAGTGACAACGCTGGTGGTCGCCACATCGAGCCTCTGTTGTAATGCATCACTACAGTTCTGTACTCACAGTATACTGCGTTCTTTTTTGGTTTGGGATAAAAACATAACTTGTAAGTGTTAATACAAACAAACGTGCTTGAGTGATAAATGGATATTTCATCGTGTTTCCTTTAGAATCGTTACCTAAAATGGTGCTGCCTCATAGCTAATTCTATTCCTCAAGCAAAAGTGGATGAGTTAAACATCAGAATTAAAAGCAGGTAGAACGGAAGCGAAGCGTTTCCGGACATGAGTATCTGTTCAAAATACTATGTACTCATTCCCTCCTACAAGTGCTTGAAGTTTGTAACGGGAATTTCTGAACATACTGTATATTACCATTACATGAATGTCTCTTCCTGAAACCTAATTCATCTTAAGAAATTATATGTGTCAGTGATAATTTGCAATCATTTATTGAGAATTGTATAAACTACTTTTATGTAACTTATTCCTCTATAATTTTCTGTGTCAGTTTTATTACCATTTTAAATATAGAAATATCTTTAGCTGTGCTCCAGTCTTCCGGTAAGGAACAGTTATTCCGACATATATTTTTAAAAATACAGAAAGAGGAATTCTAAAATATTTGAGTAATTAAGGATAATTCCAGCCAGGCCAGTAGCTTCACTATTTCTCGTTACCTTTAGGTTTGTTTTTGATTATTGTATGTTTATTTCACATATACACCTGTGATCAGTTTTTATAGAAAAACTTTCTTCATCATAACATAACTTTCTGTAATATTATATCCCTTGATGTTCTGTTATTGTATTATTGTCTTTAGTTTTAACCATTTTCAGTTAATGTGTGAGTCTACCTTGATATTAACTGCTAATGCCTTCTTCCGGTAGAAGATGAACTTTCACTTTCCAGTTCTGACCTGGAGTTTTCTTTACATTGGTTTATTTCCACCAACTTTCCCATTTTACTCGTTGAAGTAGCTAGGAAGTGATCAGGAGTTACATCATTACCTTAAAGCACTTGAGTATCTTGAATTTGAAGGCTTATTTTTTAATTAACTATTACATAATCACCTATTTAGTGTGAACCTCATGTATCCCAGATGTATTTACTTGTATTTCTTCCTAAGGAAGTTATCAGTAATTTTTAACATCAAAACGTCCCCTGTCCCGTGTTCGAAACCCACCACCGCTTAAATTTTGAATAAAAATCGTAATTGGTGGCCGAAGACTTCTGGCATAAGAATTCACCCTCGTTCTGCCAACGGCCTTGTCAAAGAGCGCGCAGAAGCAGAGTTTCAAGGCAGTCTACTGCATACGGGGTGGGAAAAAGCCCCTAAACGCGGAAGAACCAACAATGATCAACGGCATGAGGATGCAGAAGGTAAAGGAAACCATTGCATTAAGGACACATAATGTATATCCGTAGGACATATGGCTAGTTATTGAAAAAGTGTCATGAAGATCTCTCCGTTGGCTAAAGATTCAGGAATTGTCTCCTATTCGACAGGCTGGGACTGCCAAGGGGTAGGTAACCATCAGAAGAAGATTGAATAACCAGCTGTAGAATACGTTCTGCGAATTGGGGCGTGAATTTTCAGAAGCTTGAACGTAGTAGGGAAGCTAGAAAATCTGAAAATGGAGATGCGAAGGATTAATCTAAATACAGTGGGAGCTACTGAAGTGAAATGGAGAGAAGACAAGGATTTCTGATCATATGAGTAAAGAGTAATGTCAACAGATGAATAAAATAATATAACAGGAGTAGGATTAGTAGTGAAGTTACGGCAGATAGTATGTTAATGTGAACAGTTAAGTGATAGGTTTGTTCTTATCAGAATACGGGAAATTCACTACGTGAGAGGGGATGAGAATCCAGCAGATGAGAGGGACTGGAATGCGGTTGTAGGGGAAGGACTAAAGGAAAGAGTTGCTGGAGATTATGTACCTGGTACTAGGAATCAGAAAGGAAAAAGGATAACTGAGTTCTGTAAATAATTTCAGCAAACAGTAGCGAATACTCAACTAATGCTCTGTTCAAGAATCACAAGACGAGGAGGTATACATAGAAAAGTCTGGTAGATACGGGAAGATAGCAGTTATATTACATCATGGTCAGACAGGGATTCCGAAATTAGATACTGAATTGTAATGCGTACCTAGGAGCAGATAAAGACTCAGACCACAATGTACTAGTTATGAACAATTAGCTGATTATGAAGACTAGTTGGGAAGAACCAATACGCAAAGAAGTAGGATAAGGAAGTATTAAAGAATGAAGAGATAACCTTAAAGTACTCTAAGGCTATAGATTGTTCAATAAGGAATAATTCAGTAGTCGGTACAGTTGAAGAGGAATGGACATCTCCAAAAAGAGCAATGAATGAACATGGAAAGAAACATATAGGTACAAAGAAGGTAACTGCGAAGGAACCTGCGTTACAGAAGAAACACTTTACTTCATCGAAGAAAGAAGGAAGTAGAACAACGTTCTGCGAAATTCAGGAATATGGAAGTACAAGTCGCTGAGAAATGAGATAAATAGGAATAGCTGGGAAACTAAGACGAAGTGGCAGTATCAAAAGTATGGAAAAAATTAAAAAAAGAAGTGTTTGTTGGAAGGATTGACTCAGCATATAGAAAAGTGAAAACATCCTTCGGTAAAATTAAAAGCTAGGGTGGTAACGTTATGAGTGCTAGAGGAATTTCACTGTTAAATGCAGATGAGAGGGAAAATATGTGAAAAGCGTACATTGAAGATCTCTATGGGGGGGGGGGGGGGGGAGAGATTTGACTGATATGATAGAAGAAGAAATATTAGTATATTAAAAGACATAGGGGATCCAGTATTACAATCGGAATTTAAAATAGCTTTGTAAGACTTTAGATTAAATAAAGCACAAAGGACAGACAACATACCATAATAATTTCTAAAATCATTGTGGGAATTTGCAGCAACACCGTTATTCATGTTTGTGTGTAGAATGTAAGTGTTTGGAGGTACACCATCTGCCAGTCGGAAAAATATCATTTACAAAATCCAGCAGACTGCAAAAGCTAGCAGTTGCGAGAATTATAGCACAATCAGCTTAACATCTCATACGTCCCAGTTTTGCACAAGAATAATATACAAAGGAATGGAAGAGAAAACTGACAGTGTGTTAGAGACGATGAGTTTGGATTTATGTAAGGTAGAGGCACATGAGAGGCAATTCAGACGTAGCGGTTGATAAAGGGAGCAGGACTAAAGAAAAATAGTCACGGTCTTAGGATTTGTCAACCTGGTAAAAGCATTCCACAGAGTCAAATGATCATTGATGAAAAAAAGAAAGGTTTAGGGATGCAATTAAAATTCAGGGTGCGAGGATGTCAATGATATGATTTGATGATGACATTGCAATCCCCAGTGAAAGAGAAACAAGATTCCTGGATCTGCTGAATGTAATGAACAGTCTAATGAGTACAGAATATGGACCAAAAGTAAATCAAATAAAGACGAAAGAGTATGAGAAGTAACAGAAACGAGAACAGCGAGAAACTATGCTCGGGACTGATGGTCACGAAGTACATAACGTTAAATAATTCTATTACCTAAGCTGCAAAATAACCAATGACGGAGGGAGGAAAAAGGTCATCAACCATAGTGTAGCACTGGAAAAAAAGGGCATTCCGGTCCAAGAGAAGTCTAGAACGATCAAGCATAGGCCTGACTTCAAGGAGGGAATTTCTGAAAATGTACGTTTGAAGCATAGCATTGAATGGTAGTGGAACATGGATTGTGTGAAAACCTCAAGAGAAGAGAATCGAAGCATTTGAGATATTTTTCTACAGACGAATACTGAAAATTAATGGGACGTACAAGGTAAGGAATGGGGAGGTTCTGCGCAGAATCGAATAGGAAAGGTATGTGTGGAAAACACTGATAAGGAGAAGGGACAGGATGATAGGGCAATAAGGACATCGATTGCAAGGGCTACTCTGAGATAAAGTGGAAGGCACAGGAGAGTAGTCCGTAGCGGGCCGCTTCAGAAGGCTACAAAAAATACTAAAATATCATTTAAATCTATTTCACCAAATATGCCTAGTGTATCTACTGTTGGTATTCGCTAGATTCTGGAATTTAGGGGTCCTAATATTAACTTATAATCAGTTATATTCACTTACTTGTTATTGTTGTTGTTCATAAAATATTTCAGTCTTTGCCTTTTCTTTCTTCTGTTGAACGTGCTCCAATGACACTTACATGTCTTTTGTCAATTCTAAATTCAGCAGCTACAATACTTCCAATAATGAAATCATAAAAGTCTATATATCTTTCTTCATTTTTCATCTAGAAGAATAGTAACTCCACTCACTGTTGTTCTCATTTTTTAATGTCCACTGTAAACTAATGGATAATTGAAACTTCCTGGCAGATTAAAACTGTGTGCCCGACCGAGTCTCGAACTCGGGACCTTTGCCATTCCCGAGCCTGTGCTCTACCAACTTCTTTTTTTTTAATTTATGTCTCGTTTTGATCGTTTTCGTTCGTTGTATTTGTTCGGTGCGGACGTCGCGAGACATCCGTTTATGTTCGTTGTTGCTGGATGAACTCAGTTTTTTTATTACAGAGGGCAGCTAACCCTCTGACCGAACACGCTGAGCTACCGTGCCGGCAAAATTCTGGAGGCGCTGGGTATCGATCCCAGTACCTCTCGCATGCTAAGCGAGCGCTCTACCATCTGAGCTACGCCCACCCCCTAAAATGAACCTAAGCACAAACACACACACCCATGCCCGAAGGAGGACTCGAACCTCTGCCTGCCGGGGCCAGCCGCACTGTCCATGACTGCAGCTCTTTAGACCGCTCGGCTAATCCCACGCGGCGTCAACTGAGCTACCGAAGCACGACTCAGGCTCGGTACTCACAGCTTTACAGCGCACACTCCGCTGCAGAGTGAAAATCTCATTCTGGAAACATCCCCCAGGCTGTGGCTAAGCCATGTCTCCGCAATATCCTTTCTTTCAGAAGCGCTAGTTCTGCAAGGTTCGCAGGAGAGCTTCTGTAAAGTTTGGAAGGTAGGAGACGAGATACTGGCAGAAGGAAAGCTATGAGTACCGGACGTGAGCAGTGCTTCTGTAGCTCAGTTAGTTGAGCACTTGCCCGCGAAAGGCGAAGGTCCCGAGTTTGAGTGTCGGTCGGACACACAGTTTTAATCTGGCAGGAAGTTTCATATCAGCGCACACTCCGGTGCAGAGAGAAAATCTCATTCTGATAATGTATAAATATTTCCACCTTTTGTTCCCATTGGTTTCTTCTTTGTTTGTATTATTACAACAGTATTTATATTTCTTTATTTCAAATTTTCTGGGAGCTGTGATTCACCTGACTTAAAAGGTACATACACATAAAGTGTGTTTAACACCAACTCATTTTGCTCCTTTACAGCCTTATCATCTTTGAGAACTGTTCAGCTTATGCCTAAGAGACTTATGAGCTGTGGATATTCTCTTAAAATTTACAACTTTGTAATATTTAACCATCAAAATAACTTCCTTCGAAGTAAATACTGAATTCATAACATTTCGAGAACAGGAGACGCTAGGATAGTAAATGAGGTAACACAAAATCCATCTGTTCTAGGTGTAAATATTTTGCTAACAGAAAGCAGCGCTGTTGTGATATTCGATTTAGAAAATAAGGCATTTTCCATAACATGCAAAAATAAAAATAAAAAAGTTATTTCGTTAAATGTTGTTGAATTGTATTAACAATACACTTATTATAGAGTTACCGATGTGTAAATAGTTCTCAACAAGAAACTCTTATTAATATTAACGCACTTTCAGTAATGTGTACTACCGATATTATGACTATCACAGATAATTAAAAAATTCTAATTTTATTCATTGTTGGGTTTTACTCTCAAGATAATTTTTAAAGAGATATTGATGCGTAAGAAGGGGCATAAACCTGAAAACAATGAATACGACATTCATTAGTAAAATCGACATCTAATTCTTTCACTTGTGCCTTTGTCCCGCAAAGGCCGCAGGGTTACAAAGGAATTGGCAAGGTTAATTGAAAGGTGTGGCCGGATGCCCTTCCTTCCGCCATTCCATACCCCCTACGATGGAATTAGTGTACCCCAGCTGTCTGTGTCTAGTGTAAACCACGAAATAGTGCGGAAGTGTTACAAATGTTTGCGTGTCGTGTAACTGAGACGGGATGTGGGACCAGCCTGGTAGTCACCTTGCGGGATATGGAAAATCGCCTATAAACCACATCCAGGCTGGCCGACACACCGGCCAACGTCGGTAATCCACGGGGCGGATTCGATCCGCGGCCGGCGCGCCTACCCGAGTCCAGGAAGCAGCGCAGTAGCGCTCTCGGCTAACCTGACGGGTGAAAATCTAATACTGATATATAAATTTTGACTTAAGTCGTTCAAATGGCTCTGACCACTATCGGACTTAACATCTGAGGTCACCAGTCCCCGGTTCCAGACTGAATCGCCTAGAACTGTCAGTCAAAATTTTGACTTAAGTGTAACTGAAAAACTTAGTGTATGGTGCCTACTGGAAGAACCCACTAAAAATAATAAATATTTTATTAAGGTTATGAGATATAAAATTAGTGACTAGATTACCGTATTTCTGAAATATGAGCATTAAAAATCCCTCCCAACCTCTTTGGTATTGCGAGGGTTAAGCAGTAAAGATAAGTATTACAGTTAGAAACTGTGTATACGTCTTGAGGTATCATAGCACACATTATCTCACTTCTATTCATTAATTCCTTGACGATGAGAGCACTGGGCGACTTCTGACATACTTTAAACGTAATATCAAATCCATATGAAACTTTTTCTCGCTGACATCTCGCAGAAAATGATATAAGGAAAATATTCGTCACCTCGTATAATTGTGCCAGTTTCTGAATAAAACTTCAGTATCGTTCGTGAAGTGGAAAATATTCTGCAGGAAAATTTCACATATCCCACTGAACGCTCCTGCAGAAGTTTATCATTTTACAACACATAGTCCAGGAACTATGACATCATAAACATTGAGATGCGTGAAAAACTTTTTTCTTGCTAACAATGAACAGCAAATTACCCAGACTACATTCATTTAGTGCTTCATAATGAAAGCCAATAATAACCTCTCAAAAAATTTTATACATGATTTCTAACTATTTATTAAACTTTTCCGCAGATCCATGCTTGACGTCAAATATTTAACAGATTAACTTGTTTGTAAAGTAAACTAGCTTTGAAGCTGTATTGCACTTGGGAGCTCGATTCTTTACTGGTTCAGGGATTTACTGATGTTCCTCAAATCTATTTCTTTTCTTATTTAAGAACATATTGGACATTTTTTTAAAAAAATTTTACTGTCACTGATAACTTTTGGTTTTCATTTAGTATGTACCGTTCAATACTGCGAAAGCTTTTTATAAATTTGCAAATGGTGTAAGTGTTTCTCTACAACCCACCTTCTAGGTCATAGGGTAGCTATTGCTTCGCATGATCATTAGCGTGTCAATAAATCTGTATTTCCTCTACGAATTGTGTCAGACACAGGGGATATAAAAATGAAAAAGCTGGCATACTATGCTTACTTTCATTCCATAATGTCAGATGGGATTATTTTTTGGGGTAATTCATCAAGCCAATTTGACGTTTTCCAGGTACAAAAACGTGCAGTAAGAGTTATATGTGGTGTGAACTCAAGAACATCCTGCAGAAGCCTGATTAGGGAACTAGGGCTACTAACTGCTCCTTCCTAATATACTTATTCCTTAATGAAAATTGTCATTAAAAATATGTCACTTTTTCAAACCAACAGCTCAATTCATGGAATCAATACTAGTAATAAGAATAATCTTCACAAGGGTTTAATGTCACTTAGTCTTGTACAAAATGGTGTGCATTATTCAGGAACACACATTTTCAGTAACTTTTCAGCAGCCATAAAAAGCTTAACAGCCAATTAAATTCAGTTTAAGAGGAGCCTAAAGGATTTATTGGTGGCCAACTCCTTCTACTCCATTGATGAATTTGTCAGTAAAACCAACTGACTATCTATATATATATATGGTGTTGTGGTCTTCAGTCCTGAGACTGGTTTGATCCAGCTCTCCATGCTACTCTATCCTGTGCAAGCTTCTTCATCTCCCTGTACCTACCACAGGCTACATCCTTCTGAATCTGCTTAGTGTATTCATCTCTTGGTGTCCCTCTACGATTTTTACCATCTACGCTGCCCTCCAATACTAAATTGGTGATCCCTCGATGTCTCAGAACATGTCCTACCAACAGATCCCTCCCTCTAATCAAGTAGTGCCACAAGCTCCTCATCACTTCTATTCAATGCCTCCTCATTAGTTATGTGATCTACCCATCTAATCTTCAGCATTCTTCTGTAGCACCACATTTCTAAAGCTTCTATTCTCTTCTTGTCCAAGCTATTTATTGCCCACGTTTCACTTCGATACATGGCTACACTCCATACAATAAGTTTCAGAATGGCTTCCAGCCATTTAAATGTATACTCGATGTTAACAAATTTTTCTTCTTCAGAAACGCTTTCCTTCCAATTGCCAGTCTACATTTTATATCCTCTCTACTTCGACCATCATCAGTTATTTTGGTCCCAAAATAGCAAAATTTCTTTACTACTTTAAGTGTCTCATTTCCTAATCTAATCCCCTGAGCATCACCCGACTTAATTCGACTACATTCCATTAACCTCGTTTTGCTTTTGTTGATGTTCATCTTATACCCTCCATTCAAGAAACTGTCCGTTCCGTTCAACTGCTCCTCCAAGTCCTTTGCTCTTTCTGACAGAATTACAATGTCATCTGCGAACCTTAAAGTTTTTATTTCTTCTCCATGGATTTTAATACCTGCTCCGAACGTTTCTTTTGTTTCCTTTATTGCTTGCTCAATATACAGATTGAATAACATCGGAGAGAGGCTACAACCCTGTGTCACTCCCATCCCAACCACTGCTTCCCTTTCATGCCCCTCGACTCTTATAACTGCCATCTGCTTTCTGTACAAATTGTAAATAGCCTTTCGTTCTCTGTATTTTACCCCGGCCACCTTCAGAATTGGAAAGAGAGTATTCCAACCGACATGGCCAAAATCTTTCTCTAAGTCTACAGTTGCTAGAGACGTAACTTTGCCTTTCCTTAATCTTTCTTCTAAGATAAGTCGTAAGGTCAGTATTGCCTCACGTGTTCCAACATTTGTACGGAATCCAAATTGATCTTCCCCGAGTTCGGCTTCTATCAGTTTTTCCATTCGTCTGTACAGAATTTGCGTTAGTATTTTGCAGCTGTGACTTATTAAACTCATAGTTCGGTAATTTTCACATCTGTCAACACCTGCTTTCTTTGGGATTGTGATTATTATATCCTTCTTGAAGTCTGAGGGTATTTCGCCTGTCTCATACATCTTGCTCATCAGATAGTAGAGTTTTGTCAGGACTGGCTCTCCCAAGGCTGTCAGTACTTCTAATGGAATGTTGTCAACTCCGGGGGCCTTGTTTCGAAAAAAATGGCTCTGAGCACTATGGGACTCAACTGCTGTGGTCATTATTCCCCTAGAACTTAGAACTACTTAAACCTAACTAACCTAAGGACATCACACACATCCATGCCCGAGGCAGGATTCGAACCTGCGACCGTAGCAGTCGCACGGTTCCCGACTGCGCGCCTAGAACCGCGAGACCACCGCGGCCGGCCCTTGTTTCGACTCAGGTCTTTAAGTGCTCTGTCAAACGCTTCACGCAGGATTGTATCTCCCATTTCGTCTTCATCTACATTCTTTTCCATTTCCAGAATATTGTCCTGAAGTACCTCGCCCTTGAATAGACCATCTACATACTCTTTCCACCTTTCTGCTTTCCCTTCTTGGGTTAGAACTGGGTTTCCATCTGAGCTCTTGATGTTCATACAAGTGGTTCTCCTATCTCCAAAGGTCTGTTTAATTTTCCTCTAGGCAGTATCTATCTTACCCCTAGTGAGATAAGCCTCTACATCCTTACATTTGCCTTCTGGCCATCCCTTCTTAGGCATTTTGCACTTCCTGTCGATTCCCGTCTAGCCATCCCTGCTTAGGCATTTTGCACTTCCTGTCGATCTCATTTTTGAGACGTTTGTATTCCTTTTTGCCTGCTTCATTTACTGCATTTTTATATTTTCTCCTTCCTCGTTTTTTCATCTACTTGATCCTCTGTTGTATTTGCTATTCATCCCTCAAAAGCTACCCATTCTTCTTCTACTGTATTTCTTTCCCCCATTCCTGTCAACTGTTCTCTTTATGCTCTCCCTGACACTCTCTACAACCTCTGGTTCTTTCAGTTTATCCATGTCCCCTCTCCTTATACTCCCACTTTCTTGCAGTTTCTTCAGTTTTAATCTACAGTTTATAACCAATAGATTGTGGTTAGAGTCCACATCTGCCCCTGGAAATGTCTTACAATTTAAAACCTTGTACCTAAATCTGTGCCTTACCATTATATAATCTATCCGATATCTTTTACTATCTCCAGGGTTCTTCCATGTATACAACCTTCTTTCATGATTCTTAAACATAGTGATAGCTATGATTAAGTTATGCTGTGTGCAAACTTCTACCAGGCGGCTTCCTCTTTCGTTTCTTAGCCTCAATCGATATTCACCTGCTATGTTTCTTTCTCTCCCTTTTCTTACGGTTTAATTCCAGCCACCCATGAGTATTAAATTTTCCTCTCCTTTCACTACATGTATAATTTCATTTGTCTCATCATACATTTCAACAATTTCTTCGTCATCTGCAGAGCTAGTTGGCATATAAACTTGTACTACTGTAGTAGGCATGTTCTTCGTGTCTATCTTGGCCACAATAATGCGTTCACTATGCTGTTTGTAGTAGCATACCCACACTCCTATTTTTTTATTCATTATTAAACCTACTCCGGCATTACTTCTATTTGAATTAGTATTTATAACCCTGTATTCACCTGCCCAAAAGTCTTGTTCCTCCTGCCACCGAACGTCACTAATTCTCACTATATCTATCTTTAATCTATCCATTTCCTTTTTTAAATTTTCTAACCTACCTGCTCAGTTAAGGGATCTGACATTCCACGCTCCAATCTGTAGAACGCCAGTTTTCTTTCTCCTGATAACGACATCCTCTTGAGTAGTTCCCGCCCTGAGATCCGAATGGGGGACCATTTTACCTCCGGAATATTTTATCCAAGAGGTCGCCATCATCATTTAATCATACAGTAAAGCTGCATGCCATCGGGAAAAATTATAGCTGTAGTTTCCCCTTGCTTTCGCCTTTCAGCCGTTCGCAGTACCAGAAGAGCAAGGCCATTTCGGTTAGTGTTACAAGGCCCGATCAGTCAATCATCCAGACTGTTGCACTGAAACTACTGAGAAGGCTGCTGCCCCTCTTCCGGAACCACATGTTTGTGTGGCCTCTCCACAGATACCCCTCCACCGTTGTGGATGCGCCTACGGCACGGCTATCTACATCGTTGAGGCATGGGGATATATATATATATATATATATATATATATATATATATATATATATATATATATAACTTCTGCACAATTTCAGTGCAGTAATGTGTTCATTGTAAATGTGTGTGTGTGTGTTTTTAGAATTTGTGGAATGACTCTTTCATATAGTGTTCATTAAAAAAATGACGATCATTCCACTTGGGACCTGTGGAATCGTACATTAGCTTATTTGTTTTAGTTGTAAATATTTGTCATGTATTGTTGTTTTTATGACATGTTCTACATTCTGGAGGACCTCCTCACCACGGATCATATGGAATGAAATTAAATCTAATCTAATCTATCCAAGTCGGCGGTTACACGTAATAAATTGTTTACAGTATAATAGGACTAGATTGGCGTCATCGGGAGGCCAAAATGGAAGTGGAGAACTAAAGCTGTACACCTGCTGATACCCGGGGACTCGGTAGTGACTGAGGTACACTGCAGCAACCAGAAATAGAGCGTGTGTATAGGAGCGGAGGCGTCGTGGCGGTGCCGGCGTGTCGCCGGGCGGGCCGTCAATTATTCAGCGGCCGCGTTGCGGCATATCGAATCCCTTGTCCCACGGCGATTAGCCGGCGTCTGTCTGTCGAGCGGAGGGCTCCCCCGAGGGTTCGCTTCAGCCCCGCCCGCGCACCCTTTGTGGCCCGCCGGCGGCCGCTCCACTCTCACGTCGCGTAGAACAGCTACGCCGTGATTGGTCAAATCCAGCCGGTATCGGCTTTACTCAGTTAAGCGTCTAACTAGTTTTATGCGAGAATACACTTACATTTACATGCTTGCACTGCAATACGCAGTAAAGTACAGGATGTTTCAAGAAGTATATCAGGATTTCAAAGTATTATTTCGTACAGACTATCGATCGCTGGGCCTCGGCTCAGCTATTGGAGAAACGAATACACTGTCTAGTTCAGCGGCCTCCAAACATTTATTCCGCGGGCCACATTGACTCCTCCACAAAGTCATAAGGGCCAAGATCTACCTAGTGGGATTAAAGCTCCCTAACACTCCATGATCACCGTGATGTAAGGCTAAAGGAAAGATGAAATCTCAATAATCTAAGGTTTGGGAATAGCTAGCACTGAAATGATCTAAGATTTTTATTTAATAACATAATTTTGATTGGAGGACGTATCTGACCTAAATTCTGGCGTATTTTATTCTGGCGAATTTCACCGACAAAAAAGCATGTCACTGCACATTCTTCACGAAAGCGTCCTGCAAAGTTCACGAAATCTCAAAATCGATGTTAGCAACACTATTACTGCCAGACGTAACAGAGGTAGAGTATGTTAACGCATTGTTATTTCAAGCGGTGCAACAATAACTTTGGTTATGTAGTCTTGTAGCGAGCAGCAGAGCCAGAGCATATATTTGATAGTTCTGGTGCGTGATTGTGACTACGTTGCGAGTGTCCCACGAGTTTTTTAGTGTTTTATGCGCTGTACTAGTAGGTTAGACGACTAAGTGTGGGATAATTCAAAGCTTGAATTCGAAGAGACAAGGAAAATCGAAATACGTATAGCACGACTTGAGTGATTTCCACTGTATTTGTTAGTGAAACTACAATATAATTGTGAGTATTTAATTTAGTGATTAAAGTACCTTAAAATAAATTCATTGCATTGCGTTTAGGCAGACTACTCCCTAGTTTTATTAGTATTAAATAGCACAATTTTATTTTCAGGTTACAATCTTTTGTGAAATTCTGTACAAATATGGAAAAGAAACGAAAGGTTGACAGTGACTGTAGAATTTTTAAATAGCACTGGGAATGACAATTTTTCATGGTGGAGTCAAGCAACGAACGAATGTGTATTATTTCCAATGAAGCAATATCAGTCTTCAAAGAATACAATATAAAACGTCATAATGAGACTAAACACTCTCAGAATTACTCGAAGTGTACAGGATGCGAACGATTAGAAATGTATGAGTCTCTGAAACGCCAGCTAAAAACGCAGCTATAGCTCTTTAAGAAAGTAAATGCTGAACAGCATGCAACAACTCGTGCTAGTTTTCGTGTGGCTCATTTAGCAGCGAAACACTATAAGCCATTTACCTACGGTAAATTAATTAAGAACTGTATTATTGCAACAGCAGAAGAAATATGTCCAGAAAAAGTTAATTTATTTAAAAACATAAGTTTGTTGGCAAACACTGTGTGCCTCGAAGAATAGATGAGATTGCACATCGGGGATGTCCGGCCAGCTAACGCGAGCCGCTTTACCGGCCCTCGCGGGCCGTAGTTTGGAACCCCTGCTCTAGTTCATATTAATGGCCGCTAGATGTCAGCTCTCTTCTGTTTCGCGTGGTAACCGTCATATGTTTAAAATGGCTACTCTGCAGCCGTTACGGCCTATTCTTCTTTGATGTAAACACTGTTAACGCCCAGCAGTATCTCGGTATGTTACAAATATGGCTGTTTCCGAGGCTGCACGAAGACAACTTCATGTTTTAACAAGACAGGGCACCCCCTCACTGGAGTCACCAAGTGCGTGAATATCTGAATGAAACTCTACCGAACCGGTGGATTGGTCGTCAAGGAGCTGGCGAATTAGCATGTCTCGGCTGGGCTCCACGGTCACCGGATTTGGCACCCTCTGACTTCTTCCTGTGGGGTTTCGTTAAAGACAAAGTTTACTTGCCACCACTTCCGCAGAACCTGGAAGAGTTGAAGAACCGGATCCATACTGCCATAACACTAGTGACGAATGACATGCTTTCCAGAGTATGGGAGGAATTTGAGTATCGATTTGATATTGTTCAGGTTGCTGATGGAGGACACATTGAACATCTGTAATCTGAACTTGGGAGGTTCCTAAATATGTGTGTAAAGTTTCATATTCGTATGTCTTAAATTTTAATAAATATATGCATTCTAAATAGGTATATTCTTTTTGAAACCCCCTGTATTTGTCACTGGAGTTGTCAGAACCACTTTCAGACCTTCCAGGTCTCCAGTAGCACACAGGAAAAATGAACACCTGAGTCTTCCAATTCGAACTGTGATAGATCTTATTTTATTTTGATGGTCTTTCCTCCTCATATACACTCCTGGAAATTGAAATAAGAACACCGTGAATTCGTTGTCCCAGGAAGGGGAAACTTTATTGACACATTCCTGGGGTCAGATACATCACATGATCACACTGACAGAACCACAGGCACTTAGACACAGGCAACAGAGCATGCACAATGTCAGCACTAGTACAGTGTATATCCACCTTTCGCAGCAATGCAGGCTGCTATTCTCCCATGGAGACGATCGTAGAGATGCTGGATGTAGTCCTGTGGAACGGCTTGCCATGCCATTTCCACCTGGCGCCTCAGTTGGACCAGCGTTCGTGCTGGACGTGCAGACCGCGTGAGACGACGCTTCATCCAGTCCCAAACATGCTCAATGGGGGACAGATCCGGAGATCTTGCTGGCCAGGGTAGTTGACTTACACCTTCTAGAGCACGTTGCGTGGCACGGGATACATGCGGACGTGCATTGTCCTGTTGGAACAGCAAGTTCCCTTGCCGGTCTAGGAATGGTAGAACGATGGATTCGATGACGGTTTGGATGTACCGTGCACTATTCAGTGTCCCCTCGACGATCACCAGAGGTGTACGGCCAGTGTAGGAGATCGCTCCCCACACCATGATGCCGGGTGTTGGCCCTGTGTGCCTCGGTCGTATGCAGTGATGATTGCGGCGCTCACCTGCACGGCGAAAAACACGCATAAGACCATCATTGGCACCAAAGCAGAAGCGACTCTCATCGCTGAAGACGACACGTCTCCATTCGTCCCTCCATTCACGCCTGTCGCGACACCACTGGAGGCGGGCTGCACGATGTTGGGGCGTAAGCGGAAGACGGCCTAACGGTGTGCGGGACCGTAGCCCTGCTTCATGAAGACGGTTGCGAATGGTCCTCGCCGATACCCCAGGAGCAACAGTGTCCCTAATTTGCTGGGAAGTGGCGGTGCGGTCCCCTACGGCACTGCGTAGGATCCTATGGTCTTGGCGTGCATCCGTGCGTCGCTGCGGTCCGGTCCCAGGTCGACGGGCACGTGCACCTTCCGCCGACCACTGGCGACAACATCGATGTACTGTGGAGACCTCACGCCCCACGTGTTGAGCAATTCGGCGGTACGTCCACCCGGCCTCCCGCATGCCCACTATACGCCGTCAACTGCACATACGGTTCACGTCCACGCTGTCGCGGCATGCTACCAGTGTTAAAGACTGCCATGGAGCTCCGTATGCCACGGCAAACTGGCTGACACTGACGGCGGCGGTGCACAAATGCTGCGCAGCTAGCGCCATTCGACGGCCAACACCGCGGTTCCTGGTGTGTCCGCTGTGCCGTGCGTGTGATCATTGCTTGTACAGCCCTCTCGCAGTGTCCGGAGCAAGTATGGTGGGTCTGACACACCGGTGTCAATGTGTTCTTTTTTCCATTTCCAGGAGTGTAGATAGGAACGAAGAAAATATTTTTTAGGATTCCGTACCTCAGTCTGTAATAACCGAACCCTTGCAGGATCACTTGATTGTCCGTCTGTCTGTCTGTCCGACTGTTAAAAACCGTTTTTTGTGAATCAAGTTGAAATTTGTGTCACATTCTAAGATCATAGGTTTTACGTCACGTATCATCCTACTCGCAACTCACTCATCAGGGAGCTTTCCGTTGGTTTAATATCATGAAATTTGACAGGAAACAAGATTTTACTGTACAAGTAAAGAAAAAATGCCGGAATTATATATTTGCAATTACAATACATGAAAAAATTGTCATTTCTTATCTGACGGGCAACGTTGTTGAGCAATCATCTTGATTATTAGTAAACCGTTTCAGCTCTCTTTATTCCTTTATTTTTTAGATAACTACCGGTTTCGTGCCACTAATGAACGTCAGGTGAACGTATAACTACAACATTACAGCTAAGAAGCTCGGAACATGGTACCAAACATTCGTTGTCCCTCAGAGCAAAGCACCGCCATAAGGCGGTTTGTCTTTGGATAAAATAGCGGTTTCCAATACGGTGAATGAGTCCGCTTTTCCGGTCTATATGCAGTCCCAATAGAGAACATAAAGTCGTGCTGCGACATATCGCCTTTTTAGCTTTTTTCTGACGAACAAAGAATGTTGGGTACAAAGTACCGAGACTTTTAGCTCTAATGTTTCAGTCATACGTTCACCTGATGAGGAGGTTTTAGTACCACGAAACCGGTAGTGATCTACAAAAAAAGGGGCTAAAAAAGCTGAAGAGATTTATTAACACCCAACATGATATCTGACAATCTGTCTGTCCGTCCGCTTGTTGACCCCTCTTTTTTCTCAGGAACGGTCAGGCGAATGAGGATTAAATTTATCTCACATTCTAAAGTCTCCAGTCACTTTGCGCAACAATAAGTGTAAGATCTTAAGCCAACACAACCAAAATATACGGTGATTTATATCACATATTTTGATACTCGCCAACTAAGTCATCAAAATCTACAGGGTATTTTCCTTTGACAGAGAATCACCAAATTTGCCAAGTAGCAAGATTTTACTCTACAAGCAAAGACAAAAAAATCCGGAAATTATGATCTGTAGCTACATTAGCGAAAAATGAGCTCTAGTCATATGTTATGAGACCCTGTCTCTCTCCGTCTGTGTTTTAAGCCCATTTTCTCAGCAGCGAGTAGAAGTACCAAGTTCACATTTGGCACATGCTTAGGTCTATAATCCTGAGGTGGAGTAAAAATTTTTAACTTCTAAGTCAATGCAATCAAAAGATACGGACAATTATGTCACGTAGTTTGATACTCGCACACTCACTAATTAAAACCAATAGGGTACTTCTCCTTGACGTAGAAAAATGAACTTTGGTGAGAAGAAAGAGTTCACACTAAAAATAAAATAAAAAATCAGAAAATCGTTGATTTATTGTTACTACAGATGAAATTTTTTTTCGTTTATTATCCGACTTCACACTTGAAATGAATACCTTCTCGAATGTCTTCGCATTCGTGGGGCTGATACCTTTCTAGTATCAATATCGATAACAGACAAAAATCGTCGAGATCCTCGAACTCTCTGTAGACATAATTAAGTTTGTACAGAACTCGAAATACGCGGTCTACTCCCACCTGGCCTATTTTTATTTGTTTTGCATTCAGAGGAGAAATCTGGTGACTGAAAAAGATCTCGCCACAACGCCTTTGTTTTATGATGGCCATCCCAACTCGTTTATAATACCCGTGACGCTGTCTTACCTATTTCGCGATAAAACGAAACGATCTGCCCTTCTTTGAATTTTTTCGATGTTCTCCTTCAGTCCTCTTTGGTAAGGACCCATACAACGCAACGATACACCGCAACAGAACGGACAACCGAAAAACAGGCAGTCTCTTTAGTAGTTTTGTTGCATCTTCTAAGTAATCTGCCAGCAGAACTAAGTCATTTGTTCGCCTTCGCCATAATATGTTAAGTGTAATAATTCCAATTTAAGATGTTCGTAACTGTATTCCCTTTCTATATAGATGAACCGACAACTGTTAAATTCGTCTGATTTATCGTGTAATCGAAATTTAACGATACTCTTCCGGTACTCATGTGTAGAACCTCTGACTTTTTATTGTTTAAAGTCAATTGCTAGGTTTCTCAGAGAGTAGGTATCCTGCCGATATCATTTAGTACTTCTTATGCACTTTTGATGACGTTGATAGATAGTATCGTCTGCAACCATCTAAGGTCACAGGTTAGATTATTTGATTTTTGTAGTGCGGAACCGGATTCGTATAACGGTTTTATGAAAATTATGGGGTACTTTATCACATATTGGACCATAATAAGGTAAAGCAGTGTATATAGTTTCTTCTGGTTCTGTTTCTCGTCTTAATGTTAATTCTCTGTTTACATTGTTGCTTTTATACTGCAGTTTTCTAATACATATTTTGTCTGACATACCAGCAGCCACAAAACAAAACCATTTTCCTAGTCAGGAATTTGTGAATTCAAATGTGAATGTGAAAGTTTGTAGTGGAACGAAGAGATGTTTCTGCATGAGATTCAGAGGAGACAAAAACATCATCAGCTACTGTAAATACTTATTCGGTACATATCTGCGACACTATAGACATAACATCAGCGGTATCCAGGTAACTTTGAAGGTAGTACATGTGTTAGAGAAATGCATATTAGCGGACGTTCTAGAAGAAACTGAGATTTATAGGGTCTTCGAAAAACAAGGACAATATATATATCCAATTAACCCAAGTACTTCAGAAATAACATTTTCTTGATTGTTTCAGGCATTTATTGTAATGTATTATAAGTACATACTTTTGCATGCGTCTGTCATTTCATAGGTAACTGACATAAACCTATGGTATATGAAATAGAATGTCATGATCGATAATACAGGCCACCGATGGAAAACGTTTTTGCTGAAAATGCCTCATTCTTATGTTTTTTAGGGTGGGAAATCCAAATATGATACTTAAAAACTGTATCAAACACCATTTCTTCATATTTATCAAATTAAGCGATTTTTTAAATAATTAAATTAATTTAAATAGGAGGTGTGATGCATGTAGATGACGTTGGCAGCTAACCTCACTTTCCTGTTTCCTGTATATGTGCTGGCTTCAATGTCTAATCGTGGTTGTAAAAACTCTGCTGACTGTTTCTGTTATATTTGTGGCGAATTCGTGATTAAAAAACACAATAGAAACATTACAGACATTTGTGAAAAATGTTTATCTATCATACTATGGATCTAAACTTGGTGATTAAGATAAATCGTGGGCACCGGATAAGGTGTGTTATGTATGTGTTAAATATATGACAAAATGGTGCGAAAAGAAGAAAAAAGTCTTTAGATTTGCTGTTTCTGTGTTGAGAATTCTTCCGGATTGTATGGCCGTGGTCCAAGAACTCTTCTATTCTTGACGTTTCGTCCAAGTCTACGTTGGACATCTTCGGAGATGCTCCTGGTTGTGATGAGTCCTCAGAAGATGTCCAACGTAGCTTTGGACGTAACGGCAAGAGTACAAGAATTCCGTGGCCCACGGCCATACTAACCGGAAGAACTCTCAGTAGCTGGAACATCCGGTCGTGAAAGCCTTCATTGCTGGTCCTATGATATGAAGGGAGGCAAGAAATGATTCCGATGATTGCTACTTTTGCAGTGTTGGTATTACTGGTCATAATTCGAAAAACAAGATGGTAATCAGTTACTCTAACCTTTCCGTCCGCCATCCAATCAGTAGGGCATGGTGTAGATTTTCCGGTTCTTGAACCACCAGATGATTTGAATTATATTCCAACCGAAGCATTTTCTGATTGCAGTGTGATTTAGATGAACTAGATGATGATGAATTCCATTGTAATACAGAATGCCTAAAGCCCAAATCCTTTACTCAGACCGAGCTTAACGATTTGGTTAGGGATCTGGGCTTAACGAAAGAAAAAAGTGAATTTCTTGGCTCTAGATTAAAAGAAAATAACTTACTGGACGTTGGAACCAGCATATACATGTATAGAATGAGAGAGCAGGAACTTTCCTTGTTTTTTCTACAAGAAATTGCTAGGCTATTCTCCTCGTGGTTGGATGATATGTGGCGATCTAAAAGTAACATGCATGCTCCTTGGTCAGCAAGGTGACTTTACTAAATATCAATGTTTTTTGATTGAATGGGGCAGTAGGGCTAGGGATCAACACTTGTACAGGAAGAACTGACCTGTGAGGGAGTTTTGAAAACCTGGTGAGAAGAATATTCTATGCAAAAAACCTTGTGGATTCAAAAAAACGTACTTCTTCCACCTCTACATATTAAGTTAGGCCTAAAGATGGACCATGTTTTAAGTACCTCTGCCAAAAGTTTACTCACCTTTCAGAAGCTAAACTAAAAGAAGGCGTCTTTGTAGGAAGTGACATTATAAAATTGATGTTTGATGTTAACTTTGAATCCACAATGACCTTAAATGAGAAAGAAGCATGGGTATCATTCAAGCAAGTCATTACAAAGTTCTTAGAATATGAAAAAGACGCAGAATATGTTTCTATTATAGCTACAATGTTAAAGAAGTTTAAAACTTTAGGATGTTTAATGAGCCTGAAATTACACTTTTTGAACAGTCACCTTGATTACTTCCCGGACGATATGGGAGATGTTAGTGAGGACCAAGGAGAGAGTTTTCGCCAGAACATTAAAGTAATGGAAAAACGATACTAAAGCCACTGGAACACCAACATGACGGGGGACTACTGCTGGTCAGTTCACCGAGAAGTTCAGCAAGCGACACATCGTAGAAAAAGCTACACAAGAAGCTTCAACGAAAAAACAGGAAGAAAATACAAACGAATTCCAGCTGAGAACGGAAACCTCTATTAACACACATCATCGTTTTAAGTAGCTTACTGTAAATACATACCATATTTATGTTGTAAGAAAGCGTTTCATCAATTTCGTCGTTTACCTTGTAGCTTAGGATTTTTATGTTATATAATAAAATGTATATTGCTCCAAAACTATGGGTAATACAAAAAAAACTAATGATAGATTTGGATTCAGCTCATAAAAATAAAAAAAAGTTTTTAAAAAAATTCTTTGGCCTATGTAATTGACTAGTGACCCTGACTAAAACTTTTCTCGACTGTTCCATGCATTTACTGTAATGTATTAGAAGTTTACACTTTGGCTGTATCTGCCTGTTGTGAGGAACATAAGCGACTCAAACTTATAAAATATAAAATGGATTGGAATGGGAAATAAAATATAAAATGGAATGGAATGGGAAATAATTGACTGGTGTCGCTGACTGTTCTTTGGTGTGCACACGTATTACTTTCTAATATCAAGCTAACGTCAAAATCTTATAAGTATATGAACGTGAACAAAATGGAAAATCAATTGTACATACTGTCAGTTCCTTGCTAAACCATTCGCAGAAGGTTGTGTTCTGTTTTGTAGGAGCCTCAAAATGGCACCAATGTCAAGATCACAAATGTTCGTTTGCTAAAAATCATGCGTCCTCCAAAGCTATTGACGTTAAGTCTTTAATATATGACCTATACTATATGTGTATACATATCTTTGAGATTTTTGTAAATACGTTTCCCTGTCATTAATTATAAGCGACAGAGTATTTAAAAATGGTTAAATAGAAATACTCTCTTTTACCAATGGCACGCTGTGTCAAATTTTCCAAGCAATCGATCTAAAACATACCGAGGTTTGCGATTAGGAAGTCTACATTTTCTTCACAAGTACAAACATATATGTTCGTTTCTTCAAAATCTCAACTCTCCGGACGTTCTTCATGAATTACTTGGTAATTTTGATACAACACTGAATTATAATACAGGAGTGTCTTCAGGTATCTGATTCTTTAATATATAAAGGTAAGATATTGTAACAAAAAACCCTCAAAATGTACCTTTTCGATTTGCTTCTAATTATTACAGTTTATTGCAATAAATTTAAGACACATATAAACATTATGCTTTTTAATGTATAAAGGTATATATAAAATACACAACAGGGAAGTCGGATTTATGACTTTATTGTTATGATTAGAATACTACTATATAATCTGAATTTGCGTTAATGCTCAAGGTCAGATACAGTCAGAGATACAGTCACAAATTTAGTCAGATATAGATGGAGAGAGGAGATGGACAGACAGGTGGGAGGGATTGAACACAGGAAACGGGAAGGAGGAGGTGGACAGAGAGAGAGGCAGGAGAAGATGATGGGATGGTGGGAGAGGGTGGAGGAGAAGATGTGCAGAGTAAAGGGGAGGAGGTGATGGACAGAGAGAGGGGAAAGATGTAGGTGATGGACAAAAGAAAGGGAGGGCGGAGACGGACAGAGACGGGAGACAATAAGAAACTAGGAGGTATATCCGTTTCCCATGCTTATTACAAACGTGTCCCCTGTCTTTTGTTTCTTTTCCATTAAAACAGACTGAATCGCTGCAAAGCATGGCCAGGTACAGCTAGTTGTAAAATATAAGCATTGACAGCTAAAAGAAACTTGAAACTATTTAAAAAATTTGTAGACACTGTGGACCCAAATTACTAGACAGTAATTCATTATTACTGTGTCATTACGTTCCTGTTTCACACGCAGTTCAACACATTCTCTCATGTCCATAGCTGCTATTACCTCTCCGTTAAAATCGATCTTCCTGTGATTTGTCTTTATCGTTGCGTTTCTCAGGAACGAATATTAACTGTGTTTTCTTCTGCTCTATAGTAACTTGTAAACACTGTACCCTCTATAGTAGGAAAAAGGGAAAAAAATGAAAAGAAACGACGCACCACCAAGGAATTACCCGAATTTGACGGAAATCTATATACGTGATAGGCATGTGGAGGCAAACACACATCACAATATCAGAGAAAGCTGAATGATTTATTCAAGAGAAATAGCTTCACAATTTGAGCAAGCCAGTAACAAGTTGGTCCGTCTCAGGTCAATATGGAAGCAATTATTCGGCTTGGCATTGATCGACAGAGTTGTTTGATGTCATCCTGAGCGACATCGTACCAAATTATGCCTAATTGGCGCGTTAGGTCATCAAAATACCTAGCTTTCAGGAGGGCCCTGCCCATAATGCTCCAATCGGTCTTATTACGGAAGCAATCCGGTGACGTTTCTGGACAAGATAGGGTTTGGCAGGCTCGAAGACAAGCGACAGAACTCTCGCCGTGTGCAGGCGGGCTTATCTTTCTAAAATGTAAGCCCAGGATGGATTACCATGAAAGGCAACAAAATTGGACACAGAATAACATCGACGTTCAACTGTGCTGTAAGAGTAGCGCGGATGACAAAAAAGGGATTCTGCTATGGGATGAAATGGCAACCCAAAGCGTCATTCCCGGTTGTCGGGCAATTTCGTGGGTGACAGTGAGGTTGACGTCCCAACACTATCTGTGGCATCTCCAGACACGTCATCGCAGATCATCAGTTGGAAGCAGGACTCATCACTGAAGACGATTCTACCCTAGTCAATGAGATTTCGCGGCAGTATCTGGAGACGCCCCAGGCGGCGGTGGGATACCAACTTGACTGTCGCCATATAGCGTGACATCCGGCAGTGATGCTCTGTGGTACCATTTCGTTTAACAGGAGGACCTCTTTGATTGTCACCCGCGGCGCCCTTACAACACAGGGGTAAGCTGACGACATTGTTCGTCACGTTTTGTTGCCCTAGCGTAGTTCTGGTTTCCCAAGCGGCATATGCCGAACGTGTCATCCACGTACCTCAGCCAACATGTTGGGCACGGATGTACGGTACTGAACTCTCTCTTTTCGAAAGCCTTCATGAATTAGTCAGCTGATTCAGATGAAATGAACCGTTGCCCTTCCGTCTCATCTTAAAATTTGCTCTGCCAACTAAAATATGTTGATGACAGGCACCGTTGCACCAAGTAGCAGATATCTGGCGCTATTCGCTCCTGCAACCTATTAATGCTTGTATCTATTAGCACGATGCTAAACATATATTAGATAATTAAAATACTAATCAATCTTGATCGTAAGGATTTATTAATAATGAATACTCAGATGTCCACCTGGTAACTGGTCTCAATTTTATCAGAAACCATCTTCAGTTACCAGTCTTGTTCTCCGACACTTACCGATGGTCTAGACGTCTGTGATCACCATCTGATGAGATTTCATAAAATCGAAACCTTTTACCATTTGGAAATGTGATTATTAATTTTTAATGAAACCTTGCGGTCAAGACTGATTACAATTTTCGAGTAATGTTTTCAAAAGTTGTGTATCAGACAGTTCGAAGTTACCTTGTTCCTAACAAAGACAATATAAAAAGTCTCTATTTTGCTCCGGTACAATGTACCTTCAGCCACGAAGCATACAGTAGCTTGCAGATTTTCAGTATAGATGTAGATACATAAATGTCTATGGTTTCTTAAGGCATACAGACTTTCTGGTGCAGGGTATATCAAACAAATTCGTCCTACTTCACAAGACTATATCTTAGATACGAAAATATGAAATTGTGGCGGATTTCAGATAGGGCAAAAAAATTTTACTTTCAAAAGAACTGCCCTGTTTTACAAGATTACATCATTTTCATGCATGCACAACTGCATGCATAACATTATGATTTTCATAGATAAGTTTGAAATCAAAGATGTTATTTACTTTCGTCAAACGTTAAATATATTCTCCACCGGACGCGCGACAAATATCCAGGCGGTAGTCAGACTCGTTTCACAGATCCGCGAACATGTCTGGAGTTGTAATTTCTTAGACTTTCCCGGCGATTTGATGACATCTCGTGGAAATCGGGTTTTCTGCCGGCTATCAGCGTCTTCCAAACACGATATTTCGACGTCAAGTAATGACGTCGAAATATCGTGTTTGGAAGACGCTGATATCCGGCAGAAAACCCAATTTCCACGAGATGTAATGTCTGGAGTCACTGAATTCATTGCTGTTGGTATTCGGTGTCGCATTTCTCCCAATGTTTCAAGAGGAGGCACGTGGATTCTTTCACAAACGTCTTCAAAACAGTCACAGACCATAAGATCAAAAGACCGCGTCGTCCAATGCTGCAGTGCTACATCGTCATGCCTATTACGTACATCGGTGAGGTAGCTCAGTGGTGAAATAAAGATTCTCTTACATGCAGGCCCTGCAGTAGATGCGGTAGTGCAGCATCCCGCTGAAAAATAAAATTGTCTCACATGACGCTAAGCACTATGGGACTTATCATCTCTGGTCATCAGTCCCTTAGACTTAGAACTACTTAAACATAACTAAACTAAGGACACTACACACAACCATGGAGACAGGAATCGAACCTGCGACATTAGCAGCAGTGCTGTTCCGGACTGAAGTGCCTAGAACCGCTCGGCCACAGCGGCTATCAAAATATAAAATTAGTGGGTTACTCTTGTATAAATGACTTTCTGTGTCATTCAGAGAAAAAGAATCTCTAAATATTTTTCCGAGTAGCAGCACAAACTATTCACCTGCTTTGTTCCTCACATTCTTTTGCGTTGTGACGGTTCAGTTTATTACTTACATTGAACGTAGACGTATTGTTGAACCGTAAATCTGAAATTGTTATCTTCCATCTCGATTCTCAGAAATGAATTCGCATAATTCTGTTCCTCCTCGCTTACACCATCATGAAGGACTTTTACCTATTGAATCCCTCATTGTTTGAAGCGCCAATTTCGCCCGTAAGAGACACGATGAATGGCTAAACCTAGACTGGCACGATGAGAAAACTTCTGTGGATTGTGCAGGAAAAATTTGCCGAAAGTGTTCTAGGCCATGAACGAGGGCGTGACCTATGGATGTCCTAATATGTAACAACCAGTGTCTTGCAACCGTTAATTCCCCAGTCAAATAATTCGAGCAGTACGAGGTTCAGAGACAGACAATTGACGAAAATCATGCGCACAACTGTAAATTAATTGCACATGGTGAAGTGGAGAACGGAAAATGCCTTTTATAGCTATATTATCACCACTCGACAGCTTACTTAAAAAATACAGTTCGCGGTAGAAACAGAACGTAGCGGAGAGATCCCTCTTTCATATGCAGAAAAGTACAGATGATTTAACTGAAAACTAGGTCCTTAAGCGAACAGGAAACCGACGTACACCAACAGATACCCGCACGCAGAATCGTACCATCACCCAGCACAAAAGATCGTTGTGCTGCCTACGCTGACAGCCAGAGTAAACCGGATTACTTACGCTGACTGAATGAGCTCCAGGAAATGGATGTAGTAACAACAAAATACAACGAGCTATGACGAATACTGAAGATAAGACAAAGGAACTGAAGAAAGTCTCCCTCTTACAGGCTTACTTTTTGAGTCAGCGACCGTATAGACGAGATGCTGCGCCAAAGAGGAATTACACTGATATGGCAAAAATCATGGAAACCTCCAGGTATCGTGGCGCACCTACTTTTTCTCGGAGTAGTTCAGGAGCACGATTTGGCATGGAGTCAACAAGTCGTTGGAAGTCTGATGCAGAAATACTGAGCCTGCATCTATAGCCTTTCGTAATTTCTAAAGTGTTGCCGGTGCAGGATTAGGCGCACGAACTGACCTCTCGGTTGTGTCCCATAAATGTCCGATGGGATACATTGGGGCGATCTGGGTGAACCTGCAACCGTCGCAGCAGCGCGGTTCCACACTGAAGCGCCTAGAGCCGCTCCGTCACAACGGCCCTCTCAGATCTTCTCTTCGTGGTCATTTCGTGATACGTATGCGGGAGAAAATAATATGCCGTCCGGTTCTTCGCGGAAAGTACTCTCTTGAAATTTCTGTAGTATATCTTTTCGTGCGGCATGACGCCTCTCTTGTCGCGTCTGACACTTGAGTTTGCTGAGCATCTTCGTAAAACTCTCGTTCCGACCAAACGATCTCGTGAAGAAACGCGCCGCTCTTCGTTGGATATTCTCTCTATCAGTCCCTTCCGGTAAGAGTCCCAGATTGATGAATAACATTTAGGGACCAGTCAATCAAACTTCTTGTAAGCCACTTCCTTGGTGGAGTTACGTTTCCCTTAGATTCTTCCTATGAATCATAGTCTGACGTATGCTATCCACACTATTTATTTTGTGTGATCATTACATTTAAGTTTGCTCTAAATAGTTATTGCTATAGATTTTACGGCAGATATCATCAATAGTGTAGTTGTACAGTAGTCGATTTCTTTTCCTCTGTATTAGCGGCGTGTTACATTTATTTACATCCCCTGTAGGTCATTCTGCAAATAGTTACTCTCTTCTGGTGTTTCTAGTTTCTTATACACAAAGACAACTGCATCATCTGCGAGGTGGGTTAAATAGCTCCCACCGCTTGCTAGCAGATCATTTATAAACAATGTGACCTGTGACGGTCTAAACACTCTTGCTTGGGATGTTCCCGAAATTACCTTTACATTTGTAGATTTTATTACATTAAGAGCAACTTGTTGAGTTCCATCTGCAAGGAATCCTTGAATCCAGTCGGAAATCTTGTCCGATAGTTGGTAAGCTTGTATTTTTTCACTAAATGGCAGCCTAAATACTGAGGCAAGGTAGCCACTGCGTGCACATTCTTCCATGCCGAATACTGAAAGTGACTATCAGCAGCTGATATGAAATACGAAGATTTAAAAATGCGTTTTACAAGATTATAAGTACAAGAAAACCCAGGCATAGCACTATCTTCGTAACTACGTTCTTCGTGCTTGATGATATACTGTGTATACGAAATAAATTCACGAAGGATATGTTGATATTGATTTGTTTCTTCGTATGATTATTATTAGGGCCGATGAAAAGACAAAAACATTGTAATCAATCAACGTATTTGTACCGTACCTGGATGAAGAATATTTAATTACATTGAAAGTAAGAAAAGACCTAGAGACAATCATTGGTCCTGCGGTATCGCTGTTGTAATAGAAATCTTCACGGGGCTACTCTACCTCTGCGCTGTCTTCTGAAGCCTTAGTTCCAGTGTATCCTTATAATGACTATCGAGTTAAGTAGAGTTGAAACTTCCGGTGGCTGGAATGAGGAATAAGGCAATTAGTATATATGGTTAAATATACAGAAACTCTTTGAATATTGTAACACTTCAATGTATATGATTCGATCTATTAATAACGATCTGAGAGGCAACCGAGGTCCAAGAGTAGTCTCATTTCATTTTATTTCTTACTTCATTTATCTCTGCAACAAGACTGCACTGCAATATCTGCACAATAGTGTAAACGTAGACGCTGTGCGCACCGTTACTAGCCTGAAACTAAAACTTATTCCATTCACACACATTACCTGCTTTTGTCAATAGTGTTGGCCACTTCTCTCTCACAAGTTTGCGTCCCTTAAGCCTACTGCTCGGTTCTGTCTCATATTTGTTTGCCAGTGACTTTAATTCTACGTTACCGGATACACACAGTAGCATGGATAGATACACCGATGAAGAGTTGACTTGTATGCTTCAAAGTGTTAATGCGTTTGACGGCCGTTAGTATAACACTTTGATTTGAACTACACGTTTTGATGATAGTGTAGCAAAGAATTTTTCACTGTTGTGACAATATTCTCGCAGAAGCAAAGGTAATTAGAGTAACAAAACTAATAAAACTTAATTAGTGCGTTACTCTATACAAAGCCTCAGGAGACCACCACTCCCTTGTATCAAAATACGCAGAAAATATTCTGGCTTAAGCGCAAGCTCTGGAACGAAGATGCAAAACGCAAGACTAGGGAAGGCGGTGAGGAAAGGTCAGCCAGTAGCCCGCTGATAAGGACAGCCCCGCGTCAGTAGCGCACCATGCAAGAAGTGACTTTAAGCGCCGCTCCTGCCGGGCTCGGCAGCGCAGATCGGCTCCGTATATGGACATCAGTGGACGGTGGTAGGCCAGCACACGCAGAACAGATGGTAGTAATCCGAATCAAGTGCCTACTTGGACTTTGACTATACCAAAGACTATTACTGTTTACATGTTACTTTCGACACTGATGTAATTCCAAAGTAGAGTTTTACCAAGCTGCTTTATAGATATAAAACTATTAATGTTATTTGTTTGAATTGTTGTGTAGCATCCCGAGAATGCAGCATCCTTTAGGTACCTTATAAGCAACAAGTGGGCAAGTTCCAACATAAAATGTCCCAGAACAAGTGTTGTCGGGGTCTCTCGCATACATACAGTGTGTCTGTCGGTATACAAGATCAAAATATGTCACAAACTATTTAAGGTTCTGACTGTTTGAAGTGTCATTGTAACTGGTTCTTGATGTCGGCTACGGCTGGGGACACCACAGATTGTATAATATGAAGGTGCTGTTACTGTGTTCCTACCTCACGGAAAGAAAGTTAATTTAAGATTGATCGAAATTTAAATAGCGCGTTCGTCACCACCCCAGACTCTGTGTATAAATATAAAGAAATGAGGACTGGAAAAATTCACACAGATGCATTAATAGATTTCAGGGTTTCTTATGCGAACGATCAACAAAGCTTAAATCATGAAGCCACAAGGAGTGCATAAAAGGGAATATTTTCAAAGAAAATGATTCAGTAAAGAAGCTTTGGCTGGATACGCAGAAAACAGGGAGATTAAACTTTAATGAAAATAATTCTTAATGAAGCCAAGAAAAAACAATGTACAAAACATTTTGCTGATGCTTGAACACAGAATTACACGATAACTTATTTGTGGCCAATTTCATAATCTATTCATAAAACTAGTGAGTAAATGGAGGAGACGGATCGCACATTCATTCACTAAGATACAGAATAAGACATGCTTGGATCAGGGCTTCAACAAAGCTACATTAATGAAACTACAGCAAGGAAATTTGTACCGACTCAGGAGTTAGCTGTAAATTTGAATCGAAAACAAGATAATTTGAACACAATGCTGTACATAGGGATAAAACCTACGAGTTTCTGCTGAAAGTACAACACATCGAAGAAAACGCGATTGAAACGAAAAGACGGTAAAATGTATGCGCGAACGCCAACTACATCGCCGACTGAATGTCAAGCGGTTCTCAATAACAAAGGAAATCGCTAATCGTGGACAAATCAGGCAGATTATCATCCAGACAGCTGGGGGCTCGTTACAAAACACGCGTGGAAACAGATCAGCTGGTAAACAATTATCCACATCCCAAACACGAAAGAAATCAGAAAAAGAACAGATATACCACACGCATACAAAGACACAACAGGTCTCACATTCATAGAACCTAAAAGGGCCTTCGATCGTCCCCTCCTACACACTACGTACCTAGCCGTGCTTCAAGACACGTTGTTCTTAATGAATTGTGCGGCTTCGAAGTAATTATTAAATCTGGCACTCCTGAAATTGCCCACAGATGGATAAGCACAACGCTTCACTCTTAATAGCTTTTAGAGAACCTTCAGCACAACCGCTGGGAGGGAGCCCACAGGCAAACTGAACTGACCGGAGTGTCCCTTCCACCACCAACTTAACATAAAGATTACCATAGGATAGTGAAGATAAACCTCTTTCCTTACTGACAGGACCCCAAAGTTGGTTACACTGCACCAAGGCAGAAGACCGGCACCGATAGCAGACGGAAAGCAGTAAGACCACGTTATCCTTATATCCGAGGCATATGTGCATTTCCATACACACAATCGCGCCATAAAGGTTGGGGAAGGAAACATGATAACGTAGAGCACGCAGGGTAAAATAGGATGCACGTGGTATACATATCAACAGAAAGTGACCTAATATAAATCCTAATAAAGACTCGGAGCACAAGTCCGTTCCAGTAATCTCTCAAACGTGAAATAATTCCTAATAAAGGTGCAGAGCACACGTTGCTTGCATTATGTTTGTTTGTCAAATGTAAAAGAGTTCCACTGCACAATATTGTTGCAGGAAAAGGAGAACAGCATCAACTTTTCGGAACGGATATTTATTCAGAACGTAATTTAAATAGAAAGGATGACACAAGTACGGCTCTTAAGGTTGAAGTTGTGCTGTGACACTGGCTCTTGCAGAGACTACTGTCAGTAGTGTTACCATCGACACGAAAATAAGAGAACATCTTAGTCGTCCGTTCAACGCTTTTGTACAAAGTTAACAGTCCTAGTGGACGCTACTCCACGTACCTCGCAGATGACGGCTGCGAAACGTAACTCAGCGAGACGGCGCTCGTGTTTCGCCTCTTCAAAGCCTACACGTTGTTTCAGGACCATCAAGCAATTAGTGCCATCTACTCCAATTGAGGTCAAGCAATTGAGGGGAATGCGACGTGAGATTGACAGCCAGCTGCCCATTAGCGTTGTGTCTTAATGCCAATAAACCACTTCTGCTTCTAGTGTACACAAAGGTTATTTCGGTCTTAGTCTGTTTACCTTAACGATATAAGCATCTGTACAGCTATGAATATGATTTTTTTAAAATATTGTTTAGATGGTAGTTTCCAGTTCTACAATAGCCGGCCGGAGTGGCCGAATGGTTCTAGACGCTTCAGTCTAGAACCGCGCGTCCGCTACGGTCGAAGGTTCGAATCCTGCCTCGGGCATGGATATGTGTGATGCCCTTAGGTTAGTTAGGTCTAAGTAGTTCTAAGTTCTAGGGGACTGATGACCACAGCAGTTAAGTCCCATAGTGCTCAGAGCCATTTGAATCATCTACAATATGCTCAAAACTAGTTCAAAGGTTTATTGGCAAGGGAGTTCCATGTCGAAGGGATATGTTGCTATAAAAAAAGTTTCAATTTTCAAAGTTCGATATATTTAAACATTTACTGGATAATCTAATTCACAGTATTGGTGAGTTACTGGGTGTCCTTTGGTTTACGTTGATCATTAGTCAGTAATAACTTTCTTGGTTACACAAATAAACGAGTATAAGAACCCATGAATCTGTCTGCAAAACCTGCAGTAGTTAACGATTTTTCTAAATTCTACGTGACACGCATTGGATGTAAAATGTTTGCAATCATCATGAAACTCGTAAATACATACAAAATGTTTATTTAAAACCATGCAGTATTTTAAAGCTTCTGAAGTCAAAAAATAAATTTTTATATGCTACGCTGTGTATAAAGCATGTATTCGTGAGCAGATGGTATTTTTATCGGAAGGCAGCGATTACAGAAGTCTGGTTGTGTTGTATATTTTACTTGTTGTGTGTCGAAATAATTTGTCAATTTGTGCCCATTGTAACTGCTCCTCTTAAGATATATTGGATATGTTCGTTGATATAATTCGTGCGCTACCAACTATATATTGTCTTCCGACGAACATCACATAAAATAATCTGTCATGCCGCACTGTATTCACGCCGAGTGTGTATCAACGATACCGACCAGTTCAAATATTTATATGCTCCCCGACGTGTACGAGCACAGCTACACGTAGTTAGACACCAATGACTATCCTTGTACTAATTATGGCTACAGCCCATTTACGGTAATAGTTTCTCCACTAAAGTTTTCAGTTTGGGTAAGCTCAATAGTTCGAATCGGTACAATAATTGTCTAACGCGGCAAAGAATATTTATGCATGCTGCGCTCTGTTTTTAATCTATGTCATCGCACAAATAAATATTTCATAAACATTCAATATTAAATGGGTTGTAAGAAATGTTACACAGTAAATTCACTTTATGCTACTTTATTCTATACCATTCACATCCTATCACTGTATTCAGGAAGTAACTATTCCTTAAGCTGGGTGGAATTAGTTACGCAAGCTTCAGTCAGAGATTCTATAACAAGATCCAAATTTCATTTGCTATTTTAACGAAACTTCAGTCCTTTCTCACAATTCAATACCTATGTTCACTTCCCATATCGGTGAATTACTAACAGTCTATTAATGTGGGGCAATGTTCAGTCTTGTCTGTATCATAATCAATTTTATACAAGTTCGGATCTTTTCCTTTCTCGGCTTTACGTAATGATTTACCCTCAATGCTGCTGATCTATCTATTTCAAGTGTAATGATTCCTAGCAGAGCGCAAATTTCCAAAAATGCACAAAAAACAAATTTCCTCGCGCCTAGGTACAAGAACACACGTTGAGATGCGACCTGATCCAGCAAGCGCTAGCAGCACATTAACAATGTGTAACTCTTTTTCTTCTGTATTACGCAGTGTCCACAAAGAGTACTCACCAAGAGTATTCTTTGAGTTCACTCGTTCTGTTCCGGGATCTATAAGTCCACTACTTTAGGATCTACTATTATTTTAATTTGAAAGTAATGGAGTATATTTCTTTTCTTTCCCTTTTAAAAACATTAAGTCACTTTATACTGAATTTCTTTCCTTTATACTTGCTACTATTTAATTGATGCTACTCCAGCGGGACCTGAAATTTGGATCTTAGATTTTGGGGCTTTTATTGGGTTTTGGGTACTATTTAATATTTTCAGTTTTGCGTCCAAAGAAAGCGGCGTTACACCATGTTCCCAGATTTGAGAGGAAAAACATAAGATCAAATTTCTGATTCTAACTAGCAATACTAATAGGGACTATTACACCCTAACTAACCGTTTTACACGGAATTTACAATTCGAATGCTAAACAGGTTTCTCAGGGACAACGATAATATTTTTTCCCATTTAATGATTTCCTCAATGTAATAAACGTTTGGCGTAGAACGGTGCCACAAATGTTTTACAATACTTCGACGGAGCACCTCTTAGCCATCTGCAGGCGATATGCCTGCCGTCTTTCGATGGAAGATCGCAACATGGCTTCAGTGACGCATCCGTCACGTAATTCGGTGTTGTGGAATAACTAGGAACGAACAGAGGTACCGTAGATAGAGGTAGAGAGAGAGAGAGAGAGAGAGAGAGAGAGAGAGAGAGAGAGAGAGAGAGAGAGACCGAAATGATATATATGTATCGCTGACGGTACTAGCCACTAAGGCATGTAACATTGCTTGATACTGTTGTTCGCTGTCTTCCTGATGCATGTTGTGGTTGTTGTTGTGGTGGTGTTCTGTCCAGAGACTGGCTTGTTGCAGCTCTGCATGCTACTGTATACTGTGCAAGCTTCTTCATCTTCCAGTACCTACTTCAACCTACATCCTTCTGAATCTGTTTAGTGTATTCATCTCTTGGTCTCACTCTACGATTTTTACCCTCCGCGCTGCCCTCCAATACTAAATTGGTGGTCCCTTGATACTTCAGAATATGTCCTACCAACTGATCCCATCTTCTTGTTAAGTTGTGCCACAAATTTCTCTTCTCTGCAATTCTATTCAATACCTCCTCATTAGTTATGTGATCTACCTATCTAATCTTCAGCATTCTTCTGCAGCACCACATTTCAAAAGCTTCTATTCTCTTTATGTCTAAACTGTTTATCGTACACGTTTCACTTCCATACATGGCTACACTCCACACAAATACTTTCAGAAACGACTTCCTGACACTTAAATCTATACTAGATGTTAACAAATTTCTCTTCTTCTTTCCTTGCTATCGCCAGTCTACATTTTACATCCTCTCTACTTTAAGCATCATCATTTATTTTGCTCCTCAAATAGCTAAACTCATTTACTACTTTCTTCGTCTCATTTCCTAATCTAATACTCTCAGCATCTCCTGATTTAATTCGACTACATTCCATTTCCTCGTTTTGCTCTTGTTGGTGTTCATCTTATATCCTTCCTGGAAGATAGTGTCCATTCCGTTCAGTTCCTGTTCCGGTCCATTGCTGTCTCTTTTACAATGTCGTCGTCGAACCTCAAAGTCTCCATTTCTTCTCCATTGATTATTATTCCTAATCCGAATTTTTTCTTTTGTTTCCTTTACTTCCTGCTCAATATACAGATTGAATAAGATCGGGGATAGGCTACAACCCTGTGTCACTCCCTTCCCAACCACTGCTTTCGTTTCATGCCCCTCGACTCTTATAATTGCCATCTGGTTTCTGTGCAAATTATAAATAGCCCTTCGCTCCCTGTATTTTACCCCTGCCACCTTCAGAATTTGAAAGAGAGTATTCCAATCAACAGTGTCAAAAGCTTTTTGTCCAAGTCTACAAATGCTAGAAAGGATATCGTGCCAAATTCTGTCCAACTGGCGTGTTAAGTCGTCTAAATCCCCAGACGACTGGAGGGCCCCGATCTCAATACTCCGAACGTTCTCAAGTGGGGAGGGATTTGGCGACATTGCAGCAGAAACATTGGTGGTCATTGCTCAGTTCCAAGCGGGGCTCATCACTGAAGATAATTCTACTGCAGCCAATGTGATTCTAGAGCGTAGGTACGGCGGCAGACGCCGCGGACTGCGATGGGATAGAAAGTTGAATGTCGCCCTCCATAAGGCCCGACAGCCAAGAGTGCTGGTCTGAGATGCCATCTTTTTGCGCAGCAGAACGCTTTTGTTGTCATCCGCGGCGTCTTTACAACACAGCAGTACGCAGGCGATATTCTACGCCCCATTTTGTTACCCTTCATTGTAAGCCATCCTGGACTTATATTTTAGCAAGAGAATGCCCACTTGCACACAGCGACAGTTCCTACTGCTTGCCTTTGCGCCGTTTGGCAAGGATGAAGGCAAGCAGTAGAAACCCTACGTTGGCCGGCAAGGTCACCGGATCTCTTCCTAATTGAGAATGTTCCGAGTATTGCGGCTAGTGCACTCCAACGATCTCGACACAATTTGGCACTGTATCCCTCAGGAGTAATCCAACAACACTATTATTAAAAGTCGAGGCCAGCAGTTACTTGTATCATGGCCGAGGGGGGGGGGGGGGGGGGGGGGGGGAGGTGACTAACGTATTATTGACTTCCTTATTTTGTGAATCTCTTTCTCCTGAATGAACCAATAAATTTATCTATAATTGTAATCTTTTGTTTGCATGCAGAACTCGACTACCAATTTCAGTCCCATTCTGATAGTTCTTTCGTTGTGGGCCGTATTTTGTCTTTGTGCGTATCATACAGTACTTGTGTATTAAAATTATACATACCTTTCGGTTCGGTTCCTGCTTTTCCCAGAACGTGTGGAACATTCTAGACATTTCCCGAACATGCATACTGCTTCGCGGCAGCCTGTTTCATTTCCTCTCATTTCTAACACGTTTCCATGCAGGAATGACAAAATTTCCTTTACTTGCTCTTTATGACGTCACTGACCAAATACCTGTCTCAGTATAGTGCACAGGCAACTTCGTATGAAGGTGGTTCAAAAAGTGGTTACCTCTATTTGAAGAGAAAAAGAGGAGGTAAGGTGTGCGTTTGCGGGGAGGAAGGAGGGGGGGGGAGGGGGCTGAGAAAGGTTGAGAAAATCGCTGCTGAAGAAGACAAAATTTTTCCACGATGAGTTTTTCACTTGGCAGCCATGTATGCCTGCTGTTTTAATCTTTGTGGCTGATTAGTACTGTGTACCAAACTGAGACTTGAACGCAAAAAATGGGATTCCGTGGGCACTGCTCTTATCGACTGAGCTATCAACGCAAAATTCTGAAAAGGTCTAACCGCGTTTTCAACTGTCTGGCTTGGAAACGAGCACCCGGTATCCTACTACCTGCCCTGACTATGCATAAAGTATCGATATCATCTCCTGCTAAAGGCGACCTTGTCTACTCAACCTCGCAAAAATAAATCAAGGGGGATGTAAATGAGGAGATAAGGGAGTACTGTAACTCCACATTGTGACTACAGACTCTTAGTAAATATATGTTGGTAAATACTCCAATATATATTAATAATGAATACCACACTACTGAGCAATGTAAAAACGTAACCGAAACAGATAGCAGAAATTCCTGAGTACTATATAGTTATTAGTAGACTGGAAGACAAGCTTTGTCAGTCAAGAAGTCATAGGACACGTGAAAAATTCAGAAGCGATACAGGTAACAGAGAAAGAGAGAGGTAGACGCTGAGTAATGGTAGTGTATGGCTGTAGAACGTAGCATATACTGTAGTTGCGGTAAGGAGCTGTTGTTAGTCCGGATAATATTGTAGTTACCAGTTACCAACATAATTCCCGATGATAAGACTGACGCATGTAGCAACCAACATCATCAGTAACTCAACAGAAATATTTGCAGTTTGGACTGGTTTTTAGTTCTATTGATGAACAGAAGTAGCTGACCCAAGTTAGTCCATCGTGCTGGAAGTTCGTGAACATCAGTAACTCTTTCTCTCATTGGCAAGTTGTTATTTATCTTCTGGCCCCTGTGCAAGTCAGTTACATTATCTCAAGGTGAAGCCTAAACAGCACGATCACGTAGTCTGGTGACTGACAGGACACGTCATGGAAACACTTGTTGGAGGCGGAAGAACACGGGTCTCAGTGAGGCCGAGCTTTCTTTGTAGGGAGGTCATCGTAAATCAAGGAATTCGAAGGAAACTGACGACAACGCTAGGGCTCTGCATTTCGCAGCGAACCTAACTGTGCTCTTTTGCGCACTTTTGGGCCGGCCGTTTTGTTAAAACAGGTTGCCACACACGTCCGTTTCCTAATTGCCTCTATGGTATATTCATGCGTAAAACTCTGTACAAGCTTTGCACAAATGTGTTCTTCGGAACGGGAACAGTCCTGGTGAAATTTATTTATTTCTCCATTAACTGCAATTTCTATCATGACAGAGTATGTAAGAGACCTCAATACTGGGAACTTGATACTGTGTACAGTACTGGCCATTAAAATTGCCACAACACGAAGATGACGTGCTAGAGCCGCGAAATTTAACCGATACGAAGAACATGCTGTGTTATGCAAATGATTAGCTTTTCAGAGCATTCACACTAGGTTGGCGCCGGTGGCGACACTTAAAACGTGCTGACATGAGGAAAGTTTACAATCTATTTCTCATACACAAACAGCAGTTGACCGTCGTTGCTTGGTGAAACGTTGTTGTGATGCCTCGTGTCAGGAGGAGAAATGCGTACCATCACGTTTCCGACTTTGTTGCAGGTCGGGGTCGCCAAGCGGTTCTAGGCACTAAGTAGGGAACCGCGCGACCGCTACGGTCGCAGGATCGAGTCCTGCCTGGGGCATGGATGTGTGTCATGTCCTTAGGTTAGTTGGGTTTAAGTAGTTCTAGGGGACTGACGACCTTAGAAGTTAAGTCCCATAGTGCTCAGAGCCATTTGAACCATTCATCTACATCTACATCTACATCCATACTCCGCAAGCCACCTGACGGTGTGTGGCGGAGGGTACCCTGAGTACCTCTATCGGTTCTCCCCTCTATTCCAGTCTCGTATTGTACGTGGAAAGAAGGATTGTCGGTATGCTTCTGTGTGGACTCTAATCTCTCTGATTTTATCCTCATGTTCTCTTCGCGAGATATACGTCGGAGGGAGCAATATACTGCTTGACTCTTCGGTGAAGGTATGTTCTCGAAACTTTAACAAAAGCCCGTACCGAGCTACTGAGCGACTATCCTGCAGAGTCTTCCACCGGAGTTTATCTATCATCTCCGTAACGCTTTCGCAATTACGAAATGATCCTGTAACGAAGCGCGCTGCTCTCAGTTGGATCTTGTCTATCTCTTCTATCAACCCTACCTGCTGCGGATCTCACACTGCTGAGCAGTATTCAAGCATTGGGCGAACAAGCGTACTGTAACCTACTACCTTTGTTGTCGGATTGCATTTCCTTAGGATTCTTCCAATGAATCTCAGTCTGGCATCTGCTTTACCGACGATCAACTTTATATGATCATTCCATTTTAAATCACTCCTAATGCGTACTCCCAGATAATTTATGGAATCAACTGCTTCCAGTTGCTGACCTGCTATTTTGTAGCTAAATGATAAGAGATCAATCTTTCTATGTATTCGCAGCACATTACACTTGTCTACATTGAGATTCAATTGCCATTCCGTGCACCATGCGTCAATTCGCTGCAGATCCTCCTGCATTTCAGTACAATTTGCCGTTATTGCAACCTCTCGATACACCACAGCATCATCTGCAAAAAGCCTCAGTGAACTTTCGATGTCATCCACCAGGTCATTTATGTATATTGTGAATAGCAACGGTCCTATGACACTCCCCTGCGGCACACCTGAAATCACTCTTACTTCGGAAGACTTCTCCCCATTGAGAATGACATGCTGCGTTCTGTTATCTAGGAACTCCTCAATCCAATCACACAATTGATGTGATAGTCCGTGTGCTCTTACTTTGTTCATTAAACGACTGTGGGGAACTGTGTCAAACGCCTTGCGGATCCAATTGGATCCAATTGAACCGACTTCGATAAAGGTTGGATTGTAGCCTATCGCGATTGCGGTTTATCGTATCGCGACATTGCTGCTCACGTTGGTCGAGATCCAATGACTGTTAGCAGAATATGGAATCGGTGGGTTCAGGAGGGTAATACGAAACGCCGTGCTGGATCCCAACGGTCTCGTATCACTAGCGGTCGAGATGACAGGCATCTTATCCGCATGGCTGTAACGGATCGTGCAGTCACGTCTTGATCCCTGAGTCAACAGATGGGGACGTTTGCAAGACAACAACCATCTGCACGAACAGTTCGACGACGTTTGCAGCAGCATGGACTATCATCTTGGAGACCATGGCTGCGGCTACCCTTGACGCTGCATCAAAGACACGAACGCCTGGGATGGAGTACTCAACGACGAACCTGGGTGCACGAATGACAAAACGTCATTTTTTCGGATGAATAGAGGTTCCGTTTACAGCATCATGATGGTCGCATCCGTGTTTGGTGACATCGCGGTGAACACATATTGGAAGCGTGTAGTCGTCATCACCATACTGGCGTATCACCCAGCGTGATGGTGTGGGGTTACCTCTTCTTCACATTGACGGCACCTTGAACAGTGGACGTCATATTTCAGATGTATTACGACCCGTGTCTCTACCCTTCATTCGATCTCTGCGAACCACTTCATTTCAACAGGATAATACACGAAAGCATGTTACACGTCCTGTACGGGCCTTTCTGGATGCAGAAAATGTTCGTCGGCTGCCCCGGCCAGCACATTCTCCAGATCACTCACCAATTGAAAACGTCTGGTCAATGGTGGCCGAGCAACTGGCTCGTCATAATACGCCAGTCACTACTCTTGATAAACTGTGGTATCGTGTGGAAGCTGCATGGACAGCTGTACCTGTACACGCCATCCAAGCTCTGTTTGACTCAATGCCCAGGCGTATAAAGGCAGTTATTACGGCCAGAGGTGGTTGTTCTGGGTACTGATTTCTCAGGATCTATGAACCCAAATTGCGTGAAAATGTAATCGCATGTCAGTTCTAGTATAATATATTTGTCCAATGAATACCCGTTTAGCCTGTCATCTGTATGTCTTCTTGGTGTACCAATTTTAATGGCCAGTAGTATATTTGGTGTCTCTCTTACGCTCTCACAAGATACATATCTCCCGTCCGCTCTTACAAGGCACATTAAAATCACGAATCGAATTACAGAGTGCATTAATTAATATAATATCATCAGTGTTGACTTCAGAGTCATGTTAGTCTGTAATTAACCTAATTCGGTTGTGAAGATAGCAGTTTGCTACACCTGGAATGTGTAGCATCATAGCCACTACATGTGCCATTACCACTCTCGGATGAACCAATCTTAACAGAAGATCTCCTGCACCATTTCCAGTGCTACGAAGAAATGGCTTAGTCACTGTCTAGGGTACTGCTTCCAGCTTGAATCTCTCTCTCCGCAGCGGAGATCGAGAGAATATTTTCTCGACCAAACGGGTCCCATTGATTTCTCCCGGTTGACGAGGACGCGTTAGTCTGCAGCGAGGAATAATAGAGAACGCATTTTTCGCTTCGTATTTTTTCGCGCGACGCATTATTTGCGCGGGAGTAGAGAGCCATGCGCTGCCGCCCAGGGGGCAAATCTACGCTCGAACGACAGCCGTGTGGCGGCGGCGCGGTGGCAGCAGCGGCAGCTTCAGCCCCGTCCAAAACGTTATTTTCCTGCCCGCACCTCGAGAATGCACGCCCCCGTTTTTACAGAAGCAGAGGGGGAAAAAAAGGAAAAGAAAGGAAGTGGAAAAAAAAAGAGCTGGGGAAGAGGGAACGAGAGCCCGTTTTTCGTCTGCTGCCTCTAGCACCGTCATAAAATATTGCGCGAAACGCTTGTTTTTAATCCTGGGTAAACACACGCGTGCTGCAGGGTAATTAGAGAACGGCTGAGCAAACAGAGGGTTCCGCGATGTCGAGTAACAAAAAAAGGAAGATGGTGGTACGAGTACACAGGGTGGCGGCGGAAGCAGGCATAGCCGGAGGCGGACGTGGGTGACGACACACGGGCCCTCCGCACCTGCTGGCATTTAGAACTAATTAATAAGGCGTCAGGCACCCGGCAGGTTGGCGGCCCTGTTTATTGCACGCTGGGACAGCGCCGAGCTCGGCACCAGGGATGAGGGCGAGCGGGTGGGATGGAGGGTGAGTGGGAAGGCGTTTTCGTAATTAGCACAGTAATTACGGTGGCCTCCCCTACACCATGTTCTCCAAGGGCTTCAGAGCCCTTAGGATGCAAATACATAGGACCTTGGCTGCTAGTCTTCAGAAAGCGGAACGGCTTTCGCCGCACGTTACTCTGGAATATGAGAGAAATCGCTTGGCTGTGTGTGCGGGGCTAGTATCTGTCTGTATGCGTAAGAACGCGGCTGTGTCGTAGACTTTAAGACACTGGCTCTTAGTCTTTTCCTTCCGCCTTTGTAAAGTTTCTCTATCTCTCTTCGCTACTTTCTCTTATAAGTGTAAGGAAACTACGTATATACACACGCTACTTTTGCTCACAGAAGGAATGAGGAAGAGTGAAACCGAATTAATATAGAAACGCAGACTGCGATAAAATATGTTAGACGAAAGTAAGGAAGAAGGAAAGATTTTACCTGTGAGATGAAAGCAAAGAGAGGAAAAATGTCATCGGCCGTCAACGAAAGGGAAAGGACGTAAAGGGGGAACGTAGGTCAATGGCATATTCAGATATAAAATTTTAGGTATCGAAAGAGACAAATTTGAATCTTCTAGGTGAAGTAAAGCATCTTCCATTCAAATTCTGTAGTTAGGCTTGCGAATAATCTACATCTACATCCATACTCCGCAAGCCACCTGACGACGAAAATGCCTATCATACTTTTACAGATGGCCTCCTTTTCAGAAATTTTATATGAAACGGAATTCGAGATTGGAAGGACAATACTGGCTAATATCTTTCAGTGTTACGCTATTACCGACAATATATGCTAAGAGGAGGCTCAAAAAATTACTCGTTCTTTTATAAGTTTCTCATGCTTTGATATATAAAAAGGACGACACGCATCTTATGCTTATTATTTACTTAATATTCGTTAAGTAACGCAACAAAATATAAATGTTTAAGTATTTAGTTTTCAGGCTGTGTTCCCTTCTAAAAATGATATATAAAATGAGACAACATCAACAAAGGAAAAAAAAAATCCATAAAATGGACAGTAGAAACAGAATACATATAAATGAAATACAAATGCACTAAACTGAATAATAGACAAATAAAATTTAAGTATTACTTCTGTATGCTGTTCTGCAGCTATAAACTGTAATAATAATGATAATCAACCAGAACTATTTCTTAAATTATTTTATTTATTGGTACATTTTCGAAGATGTCTCTTTTTCAAGCGATATCTGAATATATCAAACTTATCAGCAGTGCTTTTAGCAACAATACATGTACATATAAATGTTTATGTTCCGCAATAATATTTATTTTTACTTACGCAGTAATATAATGAACGCTCTTTTTAATCTAGGATGTATATTTGTATGTGTTCGTTATATTATTAATCCGTGGGTCAGAGATATAATTTGTTGTAAATTTTCATGTTTGTTGAAAATAGATTATGCCATACTTGAAATTTAAGACTGTCATTCATTCTGAATTGTCTGTCATCGAAAATAATTTTGTCTCAGTTCTCAATCTTTTTCCTTAAATTTGCTTATTCATTTAGGATATCGTTTCTATATTTTGGCAATTGTTTTTATCTTTGTTAAAAATCAATTAAATCATGCTTAAAATTTAATATTATTATTAGTTATGAACTGTCTGTTAGCGACAATATTTGTGTCAAATTTCTCAATTTATCGGTTTTTTGAGTTCTGTTTCTTTACTTAGGTTACTACTTCGATTTTTTGCAAATATGTGTAAATTTCTAATTCCTTGAAGAGTTTCATGTAGCTTCCTTTTTCGGCTCTATGATTGATAGGAATACTAGTGCTTATATATACTGTAGGGTGTTCGTTTCCTCAAAGATGTACAGTCAATGTTGATGGGGTGTTTCTACTAAGTGTGTATCTTACTGTTAATTTTCGTCCTGTTTGTCTGACGTACGAATTATCAGTCACAGGTTTCTCTGTGTTGTACATTATATTCATTCCTAGTTTGTGCTTTGTGCAGATGCTAATTTTAATATTAATATTACGAAATTTGTTTTTCGAATTATTTCCCATGTATCGTAGTGTAACAAACTTTTCTTTCTTCTGTCTTTTGCTTTCACTAACGCTATTTTCTCTTTTTCGTTTGGAGATTTGGCCTTAATCTTCTTTCTTTGAATTTAATCGACAATATTAGGTCTGTAACAGTTACCTGTGGCTACAGTTTTAATTGATCTGATTCTGTCTTCATGTTTTCTGTAGTAAGGGAATTCTAATCACACAATCTATCATAGTGTGAAAATACCACATTTTATGTGCTAGGCGGTGACGTGAGGAGTTACCGTCTTCTTCTTCTTGTTTTAAATGGGCCTACTCTGGATCACACTTGGTCAACTGTTAGGATTTGATCTTTGCCCAGTATTGTCGCATCCTCTGCCAATGTAACTCCTTCCTTTCTTCGATCCATGGGGTGCCTATCCTTAGGGGCTTTTCCTGAAATCCTTAGATTTCATCCACGGTACGTCTCACTCACTGTCTGTTCTGGAAATTTCTTTTTCAGTTTCTGTCCGCCAAATGGTGTGAATCTTCTTATTTTGCCAGAAGATGAATAGATGGTTGGTCCATTTGTCTGGAGACAATCCTGCAACATGGCTATATAAAGTACCCCTCTTTTTCTTCCAGAGTCAGAGATCCCCACGATATCTTCATACATCACGAAGTTATGCTGCCTGGCCTAGGATCTTCCTGAGGATTCCTCTCTCTCTGACTTTCAATAGGTCCATCAGAGACCCCCTCCCCTGCCCCCCTCCCCAGTTGACGGAAAGACACTCAATGGCATCCAGGGCATCTGGTCGTATGACTGATGGGTAGTGCTTGAGTTTCAGGTTGCGTGACAGGCATTTTTCGTTGTAGGTGTTCATAGTCAGTCGATAGGCTAGTTCCAACTCGTTGACTCTCATGGATAATGACATTTTTTTCTGATAAGCTGGGTTCAATCCATTTGCAGAGATACTTAGACTTCAGAGTTCTTCTGACGTTTCGATTGTCTAGTAACATCTATCTGCTAGCTCCTTTCGTGTTGGTGAAGAACTCAGATTTTTTTCAGCGACACTTGAAGACCCACTTTCGCTACCTGTTTTCTGTGGCAGTTTAACTGCATTGTTGGAGTTTCAAGGGAATCAGTAATCAGTGGCATGGCATCTGCATGAGCCAGGCAATCTACAATCACTTCTTCGTTCTTACAGCCCAGGTAGACACCACTCTAAATACCCAAATTGGTCAGTTCCTTGCCAGTTCTCTCACAACACTTCCAAGGACTTAGTTGAAGGGAAGTGGGAGAGTGCATCCCATTGTCTAACTCCAATTTTTATCTCGAAGCTTTCTGAGATAGCACTCTAAATTTGACATGGGAGTGGGTGTTGGGCAAGGGTTCTAGAATGAGTCTGCAGGTTTTGTTGTCTAGTCCTACTTCCTGTGGTATTTTGTTAAGCATTTCACTATCAACAGATTCGTAGGCCTTCCTGAAATCAATAAAGGTGACGCTGTCCTTGCAGTTTCTCATCTTGGAGTATGGCAGTACAGTTCTAAGGTTTTTTGTTGACGACGACGATGATGATGATGATGTATGGTTTTGTCAGACGCTCAACTGCGCGGTCATCAGCCTCCAAAGAAGTCTCAATTTTTCACACTGTCCAATTTCTTTACTCAGACCAATTTAGCCACTGTCATGAATGAGGATGATGATGAAATGATCAGGACAAGACAAAAACTCAGTCCCCAGACAGAGAATATCGACAAACTCGCCGGGAATTGAACCCGGGATCTGTTTTAAGCTTGAGGATCAGTTCAGCCCGGGATCAGGTCTTCCAGAATCCTCCCTGATATTCTCCCAGTTAACTATCAAGTTGATTTTCTGTCCTTGTTTGTAACGTCTTGTAGAGAATCTTGTATGTTACTGGGGCAAGAGAAATTCCACGGTAGTTGTTCTGATCCGTAAAATCTCCCTTTTTTGTGAAGTGGATGGATAAGAACTGTGTTCAAATCAGTTGGTAATTTCTCTGTTTCCCAGATGTCCTGGATGATCGTCGTGAGCTTGCCTAAGGCATTGCTTCCCGCACATTTCCACAGTTTAGCAATGTCAGAGTCCTCTCCAGCTGCCTTATTGTTCCTTTGAAGATGAATGACTTGTCCAATTTCTTCCAGTTATGGAGTCAGAGAGCCCAAGTTTGATGTGGTTTGTTTGTAGTGAAGTTTTCGCTGGGTGGATTACAGTTGAGTGGGTTTTAATTACTGAGCTAAGGGGCGGCACTTGTCGTTAAAAACCAGCTTGCCCTGCGAGTCTCTGGAGACGTGGAGGATCATATTTTCTGCGTGTGTGCTTGAAGATTCTATAGAAATCGCTGGAGTTCTAAAGGAAGCTCTCTTCGATCTAGGTTAGTTGGTTTTGTGTGAAGGTCCGTTTCGTTCCTTAAATTATCTTAGCTGTAAGCCTTCTCTGCTCCAAAAAGTTGTCTCAATATTTTTTTGTTTTCTTACAATGTCTTTGGGATATTGCCTGGTCACAGTCTTCCTTCTCCTCGTGAGGCGAGGGAGATCATTGGCCATCTTCATAAAAGCCTCCTTCAGTTGCTCCCAGCTGTTTAAATCTGTAATCTTCAGTCTCTAGCTTATTTCTTGTCTGTTCTTAATTTTCTCTATGTCAAATCTTGGAGGTTTTCTATGCTCTAGTGTTTATAGTCTGGAGCCTTATTTTGATCTTTGAGAGGTAGTGGTCAGAGTCTGACTGGCACGTCTTAATACCTTCACGTTTTGTATTTCTTTTTGAGATTTTCTTGAAATGGCCACATGATTTGTCTGGAATAAACCCAAGTTGGTGTTAGGTGAAATCCAGGTCTTCTGCTTCCTTGGCAGATGTTTGAAAGCTGTGGACTTCATGACCAACCCAAAAGTCCTACACAGATCCACCAGTCGTTCCCCATGGCGGTTGGTTCCCATATGTGTCAAATATTTGCCCATTATATTTCTGAACTTTTTTCTTTCTTACCAGTTGGGCATTGAAGTCACCAAGCAGTATGACGGTGTGTGTCTCTGGAACTTTACAGAGAATATCTTCTAAGTCTTCCAAAAATTTCTCAGTCTGTCTGGATTGCATCTGTTGTCCTAGTTGGTTGGGGGCATGTACGTTGGCTACATTGTAGGCCTAGTTGGCATATTTGAGGGAGAGGATGGATTCACAACTGATTGGGGAGGTGAAGTCAACAACTGAATCCAGTATTTTGTGACGGATTATACATACTGTACCTAAGTAGGGTACTTTCTTCAATACCCACAAACCCACTTTTCCCTTGAGGATGCTGTATCCTTGGGACTGATCATCTGATCATCTGTGAATCTGGTTTCATGTACTGCTGTCAGTACAATGTTGTGTTGTGTTAGTAAATCGTTCAGGTGTTTAAACTTACCCACCTCGAGCAGTGTATTAGCATTAAATGTTGTGAAGAAACTTTGCCATCTTGGTCTGTGTTTACATCTGGTGATTTCAGGATGCTCCAACTCATCTCGAAGCATGTTGGTGACAGTGGATTGGTTACCACCTGGGGTAGTGGATTCAGCAAATTTCCCTCCTTGCTCAATTGAAAATTACTTTTCGAGAGGACAGTGGCGAGCCACTATCCAAGATACTACCCAAGTTGTTAGCTTGAGAGGTTTATTATTTGGGGTTGTCACCCCTCCACAGGTTTCATTCACTATAGCTAAGGAGTCCTGTCCACCCCACTCTTTACATATGATCATGGATGGTACGCAAATGGACAAGGCAGTGAAAGGATGAGGATAGGAAAATGGGGACAGATAGACCGTTGTGGGACACACTCTGTCTGGCTTGAGGGATTAATTCGATATTTAAACGAGGTAAATTTTTTTCCCATTTCTGTCTTGTTTAGGCGATGCCTTGAATACTTTCTTTTGAATGTAGTTCTGTAGTTATGAACTCCACAAAATACATTATAATGATAATAAACCAGAGGTGATTTTTTATATCTTATTTTATTAATAGCTACTTGTTTAAAGCATGGATCGATAGCTGGTGGTATCTAAATACACTCCTGGAAATTGAAATAAGAACACCGTGAATTCATTGTCCCAGGAAGGGGAAACTTTATTGACACATTCCTGGGGTCAGATACATCACATGATCACACTGACAGAACCACAGGCACATAGACACAGGCAACAGAGCATGCACAATGTCGGCACTAGTACAGTGTATATCCACGTTTCGCAGCAATGCAGACTGCTATTCTCCCATGGAGACGATCGTAGAGGTGCTGGATGTAGTCCTGTGGAACGGCTTGCCATGCCATTTCCACCTGGCGCCTCAGTTGGACCAGCGTTCGTGCTGGACGTGCAGACCGCGTGAGACGACGCTTCATCCAGTCCCAAACATGCTCAATGGGGGACAGATCCGGAGATCTTGCTGGCCAGGGTAGTTGACTTACACCTTCTGGAGCACGTTTGGTGGCACGAGATACATGCGGACGTGCATTGTCCTGTTGGAACAGCAAGTTCCCTTGCCGGTCTAGGAATGGTAGAACCATGGGTTCAATGACGGTTTGGATGTACCGTGCACTATTCAGTGTCCCCTCGACGATCACCAGAGGTGTACGACCGGTGTAGGAGATCGCTCCCCACACCATGATGCCGGGTGTTGGCCCTCTGTGCCTCGGTCGTATGCAGTCCTGATTATGGCGCTCACCTGCACGGCGCATACGACCATCATTGGCACCAAGGCAGAAGCGACTCTCATCGCTGAAGACGACACGTCTCCATTCGTCCCTCCATTCACGCCTGTCGCGACACCACTGGAGGCGGGCTGCACGATGTTGGGGCGTGAGCAGAAGACGGCCTAACGGTGTGCAGGATCGTAGCCCAGCTTCATGGAGACGGTTGCGAATGGTCCTCGCCGATACCCCAGGAGCAACAGTGCCCCTAATTTGCTGGGAAGTGGCGGTGCGGTCCCCTACGGAACTGCGTAGGATCCTACGGTCTTGGCGTGCATCCATGCGTTTCTGCGGTCCGGTCCCAGGTCGACGGGCACGTGCACCTTCCGCCAACCACTGGCGACAACATCGATGTCCTGTGGAGACCTCACGCCCCACGTGTTGAGCAATTCGGCAGTACGTCCACCCGGCCTCCCGCATGCCCACTATACGCCCTCGCTCAAAGTCCGTCAACTGCACATACGGTTCACGTCCACGCTGTCGCGGCATGCTACCAGTGTTAAAGACTGCGATGGAGCTCCGTATGCCACGGAAAACTGGCTGACACTGACGGCGGGGGTGCACAAATGCTGCGCAGCTAGTGCCATTCGACGGCCAACACCACGGTTCCTGGTGTGTCCGCTGTGCCGTGCGTGTGATCATTGCTTGTACAGCCCTCTCGCAGTGTCCGGAGCAAGTTTGGTGGGTGTGACACACCGGTGTCAATGTGTTCTTTTTTCCATTTCCAGGAGTGTATAATAAACCTATTATCGGTACATGTAGCTATAGATATTCTAATAAATGTGTAATATGCCGTTGTATTATAATTCTTTACGTGCACAATAATATTGTAAACGCAGTTCTTCGAATAAGACGCACTTCTATTTTGTTATATTTGTACATAGTCATATTGTCACTCAAATTGTCGCCCCTAAATTTTTAGTCCGATAAAATTCGACTTTCAACAAAGCAAAAATTGAAAAAAGCCATATCTTTGACAAATAAATCGCTATTTATGGGTCATGTGCAGCTATCACAAGAAAGAAGATATCTACTTAAAAAGTTGCTTATATAATATGATATTACCAAGTAAAGAGAAAGTACACGTTTATCTGCATATGTTGCTTTATGTGCAGTTACTAGCTTTATTACGTTCAGTTACAGCCATGGTTGTAACTGGTAGTAATAAATAAATAAGACATAAAAACGTAGCTGTGGTGGACAATCATTACAGTACATGATAAAATTAAGCTCCTGTAGTGTTTGATTAATTCATATAATGTTTGATGATTAATGTAGAGAGAAGACAGAAGAGATAAACAGAAAGCACTCAACTTTCTAAGCTTATATCCTCTGGAATAACATTGGAGAATGATATAGATGAACCTTATTCTCGCAATCACCTCTTATAAGAGTGGTAAACAGTCCCAGAATATATATGGATGATTTGCACTTGTTCAGCAGTCAGTGTGAATTGTTATAGACCAAGTAATACACTTAATGAATTTAGTGTTGAGATAATGATAACATTAGTATTCACAATATCTCGACTATTCAGCCTACGATATTATATCTCGCCATCGCACAACTTCCGCTCACACGTGGAACTCAACGAAACTAATGGCATAAAGTGTGGCGTTGCAGGCTTCTGTCGCGACGCAGGATTGAATGAACTAGTGACTCTGATAATTGATCATAGATGATAATGAGGATTCTGGTGAACAGAACGGGAAGTTCCACAGTCACAACAATGTAAAGAGCCCAAATTAAACATCTTTATTGTGGTGTATTTTGCATCAAAGACTTACAAAGCAACAGAAAACGAGTCAGGAGGGAAGATTTCAATAATTACTTGTTACCAGACACCAATTAAAATAAAAGTTACAAAACTGTAATGAACAAAGCCACTGTGCTATTCTGCTTTTGAAGTCCTCCTTGCACTGTCCGTCATTGGTTATTTTGCTGGGTATGATGCAGCATTCCTTAACTTAATCTATTTCGTGACCATCAACGTTTCTGTTGAGTTTCTCGCTATTCTAATTTCTGCTACATCTCATTACTTTCGTCTTTTTTCTGTTTACTCTCAATCCATATTCTGTACTCATTGAACTGTTCATTGCATTTAGCAGGTCATGTAATTCTTCGTCACGTGTACTCACAATAGCAATGTCATCAGCGAATCGAATCATTATTATCCTTTCATCTGAAACTTTAATTCCACTCTTGAATCTTTCTTTTTCTTCCATTATCGCTTCTTCGATATACGGATTGAACAGTAGGGGTGAAAGACTACAACCCTGACTTACATATTTTTTAATCCGAACACCTCACTCTTAGTCGTTCACTTTTACTTCTTCTCTTAGCTCTAGTACATATTGTATGTTACTCATCTCTCCCTATAGCCTACCCCTATGAGTCTCAGAATTTCGAATGTCTTCCACCATCTTATGTTATCAAATCTTATGAACGTATGTTGATATTTCTTTAGTCTTGCTTCCACTATCAACCGCAAAGTCAGACTTGCCTCTCCGGTGCCTTTACCTTTCCTAAAGCCAAACTGATCGTCTTTTAACCCATCCTCTGTTTTCTTCTTCGTTCCTCTGGATATTATTCTGGTCGGCAACTTGGATGCATGAGTTGTTAAGGTGATAGTCCTCTAATTTCCGCGCTAGTCAGCTCCTGCAGTCTTCGGAATTATGTGAATGGTTGTGGTTGTTGTGGTCTTCAGTCCTAAGCCTGGTTTATTGCAGCTCTCCATGCTTATCTATCCTGTGCAAGCTCCTTCATCTCCCAGTACCTAGTGCAACCTACATCCTTCTGAATCTGCTTAGTGTATTCATCTCTTGGTCTCCTTCTACGATTTTTGCCCTCCACGCTGCCCTCCAATGCTAAATTTGTGATCCCTTGATGCCTCAGGACATGTCCTACCAACCGATCCCTTCTTCTAGTCAAGTTGTGCCACAAACTTCTCTTCTACCCAGTCCTATTCAATACCTCCTCATTAGTTATGTGATCTACCCACCTAATCTTCAACATTCTTCTGTAGCACCACATTTCGAAAGCTTCTACTCTCTTCTTGTCCAAACTATTTATTGTCCATGTTTCACTTCCATAGATAGCTACACTTCATACAAATACTTTCAGAAACGACTTCCAGACACTTAAATCTATACTCGATGTTAACAAATTTCTTCAGAAACGCTTTCCTTCCCATTGCCAGTCTACAATCTATATCCTCTCTACTTCGACCATCATCAGTTATTTTGCTCCCCAAATAGCAAAACTCTTTTACTACTTTAAGTGTCTCATTTCCTAATCTAATTCCCTCAGCATCACCCTACTTAATTCGACTACATTCCCTTATCCTCGTTTTGCTTTTGTTGATGTTCATCTTATATACTCCTCTCAAGACACTGTCCATTCTGTTAAACTGCTCTCTCAAGTCCTTTGCTGTCTCTGACAGAATTACAATGTCATCGGCGAACCTCAAAGTTTTTATTTCTTATCCATGGATTTTAATACCTTCTCCGAATTTTTCTTTTGTTTCCTTTACTTCTTGCTCAATATACAGACTGAATAACATCGGGGAGAGGCTACAACCCTGTCTTACTCCCTTCGCAACAACTGCTTCCCTTTCATGCCCCTCGACTCTTATAACTGCCATCTGCTTTCTGTACAAATTGTAAATAGCCTTTCGCTCCCTGTATTTTACCCCTGCCACCTTTAGAATTTGAAAGAGAGTATTCCAGTCAACATTGTCGAAAGCTTTCTCTAAGTTTACAAATGCTAGAAACGTAGGTTTGCCTTTCCTTAATCTTTCTTCTAAGATAAGTCGTAAGGTCAGTATTGCCTCACGTGTTCCAGTATTTCTACGGAATATAAACTGATCTTTCTCTAGGTGGGCTTCTACTAGTTTTTCCATTCGTCTGTAAAGAGTTCGAGTTAGTATTTTGCAGCTGTGTCTTATTAAACTGATTGTTCGGTAATTTTCACATCTGTCAACACCTGATATCTTTGGGATTGGAATAATTATATTCTTCTTGAAGTCTGAGGGTATTTCGCCTGTTTCATACATCTTGCTCACCAGATGGTAGAGTTTTGTCAGGACTGGCTCTCCCAAGGCCGTCAGTAGTTCCAATGGAATTTTGCCTACTCCGGGGGCCTTGTTTCGACTTAGGTCTTTCAGTGCTCAGTCAAATTCTTCACGCAGTATCGTATCTCCCATTTCATCGTCATCTACATCCTCTTCCATTTCCATAATATTTTCCTCAAGTACATCGCCCTTGTATCGACCATCTAAGTATTCCTTCCACCTTTCTGCTTTCCCTTCTTTGCTTAGAACTGGGTTGCCATCTGAGCTTTTGATGTTCATACAAGTGGTTCTCTTATCTCCAAAGGTCTCTTTAATTTTCCTGTTGGTATTATCTATCTTACCCCTAGTGAGATAAGCCTCTATATCCTTACATTTGTCCTCTAGCCATCCCTGCTTAGCCATTTTGCACTTCCTGTCGATCTCATTTTTGAGACGTTTATATTCCCTTTTGCCTGCTCATTTACTGCGTTTTTATAGTTTCTCCTTTCATCAATTAAATTCAATATTTCTTCTGTAACCCAAGGATTTCTAGCAACCCTCGTCTTTTTACCTACTTGATCCTCTGCTGCCTTCACTACTTCATCCCTCAGAGCTACTCATTCTTCTTCAACTGTGTTTCTTTCCCCTATTCCTGTCAATTTTTCCCTTATGCTCTTCCTGAAACTCTGTACAACCTCTGGTTCTTTCAGTTTATCCAGGTACCATCTCCTTAAATTTCCAAATTTTTGTAGTTTCTTCAGTTTTAATCTGCAGTTCATAACAAATAGATTGTGGTCAGAGTCCACATCTGCCCCTGGAAATGTCCTACAATTTAAAACCTAGTTCCTAAATCTCTGTTTTACCATTATGTAATCTATCTGATACCTTTTAGTATCTCCAGTGTTCTTCGATGTATACAACCTACTTTTATGATTCATAAACCAAGTGTTAGCTACGATTAAGTTGTGCTCTGTGCAAGATTCTACCAGGCGGCTTCCTCTTTGATTTCTTAGCCCCAATCCATATTCACCTACTATGTTTCCTTCTCTCCCATTTCCTACACCCGAATTCCAGTCACCCATGACTATAAAATTTTCGTCTCCCTTCGCTATCTGAAAAATTTCTTTTATTTCATCGTACATTTTTCCAATTTCTTCGTCATCTGCAGAGAGTTGGCATACAAACTTGTACTACTGTAGTAGGTGTGGGCTTCGTATCTATCTTGGCCACAATAATGCGTTCACTATGCTGTTTGTAGTAGCTTACCCCCATTCCTATTTTCCTATTCATTACTAAACCTACTCCCGCATTACCCCTATTTGATTTTGTATTTATAACCCTGTATTCGCCTGCCCAAATGTCTTGTTCATCCTGCCACCGAACTTCACTTATTCCCACTATATCTAACTTTAACCTATCCATTTCCCTTTTTAAATTTTCTAACCTACTTGCCGGATTAAGGGATCTGACATTCCACGCTCCGATCCGTAGAACGTCAGTTTTCTTTCTCCTGATAACGACATCCTCTTGAGTAGTCCCCGCCCGGAGATCCGAATGGGGGACTATTTTACCTCCGGAATATTTTACCCAAGAGGACGCCATCATCATTTAATCATACAGTAAAGCTGCATGACCTCGGGAAAAATGACGGCCGTAGTTTCCCCTTGTTTTCAGCCGTTCGCAGTACTAGCACAGCAAGGCTGTTTTGGTTATTGTTACAAGGCCAGATCAGTCAATCATCCAGACTGTTGCCCTTGCAACTACTGAAAAAGCTGCTGCCCATCTTCAGGAACCACACGTTTGTCTGGCCTCTCAACAGATACCCCTCCGTTGTGGTTGTACCTACGGTACGGCTATCTGTATCGCTGAGGCACCCAAGCCTCCCCACCAACGGCAAGGTCCATGGTTCATTAGGAGGTGGGGGGGGGGGTGGCTGTTCATAATATCTTTATATAATTTCTCTCTCTCTTCATCATCCACTTGCGACGTCGGCATGTTTGCATGAATTGTTGCCGGTGTTAGTCTACTGTCGATTCTGATGAGAGAAACCCTATCATTGAACTTTTCACAGTTATCCGGAATCTGCCCTACCTTCCCATTCATAATGATTACTACTCCTGTTACACAGTTTTCTGCAATTGTTGATTTTATGTTATATTCGTTTGCCCAGATATCCTTGACGTCTCCCTTTTCAATTTTTCTAGGTTTCCTGTCACATTTAAACTTCTGACATTCCACTTCCCGACTAGTAGAACGTTATCCTTCCTTTGCTTATTCAATCTTTTTCTGCCAAAGATCCGTATGGATTCCTAGTCCAGTATCTTTTGCTAGTGGAGTGACCGTAATGACACTTCCTCCATTACAGGAACATATCCTGTGGATACAAATTATGTGTCATTAATAAAGTAGTTTCCGTTGCCTTCTCCAGTTGACCACTGCTGATTTTACTGTCTTTATGAGCAGTTTCACACCCCAAGGGCAAGAAAGTGCCGATAACCTTTTCTGGTTCCTACGCGATCTTTGACAAGATCGTTGGCTGAATGAAGGTTTCTCATTCCGTAAATCTTTAGCCACCATTGCTGATGACTTTCGTTCAAAAGTTAAACGGTGACAGGGTTCAAAGCCAGCATCGAGCACGTATTGATTACTAATCAAAGACGCTACCCCTACGTCTCTGGTGTTTCCCATTATGTCGTAGCTAAGTTTATTGGAACTTGGGCAAATTGTTGGTGCTCGTGTGGTGGTTTCTTGCGTAACGAAGGTAACTAAAGTGTCTGATGTTTCAGGATGGACCATATCGAAAGAAAAACATCAACCGCTATGTCACAATGCGGACGATACTGTGCATTGAGTGGTAATGACAGACGGTCATCGTAGAAAATTCACTACAGAACTGAATATGGTGTTCGAGAACACTCCCAGCATGAAATCAGTATGCATGAAGTTCCATAAGCAGTGAATGGGAGGTCGAGGTGGAACTCCAAAGTCACTCATCAGTGTTGGAAATGCCCTTAACAGAAAAGATTGGCGGAGGCGTCATTCAGCCTGGAGTACACAAAAACGAATGAAAGTCATTTGGTCGGATGGGTCTTGTTGCAGAATTCTTCCAACTTCTTGCCGAGTTTACGTCACAAGAGTGTAATCATGTGGTGGGTTCGGTGATCATCTGCGCAGCCATATCGTAGTATTCCATGGTTACTATGCAAGGCTTTGTTTTGCTGCTCAGGTCCATTCATTGGTACAATATTTGTTTCCCAGTGGTGATGCTGCATTCCAACAAGACAGGGCCCCTCTTCTCACAGTATGCATAATTCAGGACTGGTTTTTTGCATGAGGATAAACTGTCACATTTCCCCTGGCCACCACAGGTACCTGATCTCAATGTTATTGAACCTTTGTGGTTTGCTTTGGAAAGAAGGTTTGATAATCGCTATTCACCTCCATCGTCGTGACCTGGACTTGCCACTATTTTACTGGAAGAATGGTCTAAGTTTCTCATGAGAACTATAGAAGGCCCGAATTTATCCATACCGAGACGACTGGTAGCTGTTTTGAATGCCAAAGATTTTTGTACATCGTGTTAGGGCTAGTAACGTGTTGTGCCTCTGGTGTTTCCATGTTTTTGTCCGCCCTGTGTTTATGCGTGTACAGACGGACTGTGGGTGAGGAGAAATCTGTTTTGGCGAAATACGGGTGCCAGCGGCAACACGCAAGCTGCATGCTACATTCTACTTCAGCAGCACAAGTGGCCTGCAGTGACCGAGCATCAGAGAGGCTGTTGCAAGGTGAAACCTTCCCGTCTCCTCTAGATCTCTTGTTACGCAACCTTACCATCTACAATAACCTATGAAACCTTCCCTTAGGATTTCTGTCTCTTGCTTGATAATTTAAATGCTGCTTATTAAAAGTGATTTTTTGATGATTTCGACGAAACATAGAATGTGTCTTCATCGTGGCCCTCAGTAGTTACCTTCAATAACCCAAAACTGTTAGTTACCTTTTTTACTGTTACTGGATCGGCATCTGATTGGTACTTCGAACTGCGATATGAATTTACTTACTCTGGTTTACTATACTCTATTAGCTGCTGGTGGGCTTTCATAATAAGTGGCTGTATTTATTACCAAAGCTGACTTTATTCTTTAATAGCAAAGCTGACGTTATTCTTTAATTATTTTGACTGAAGTTACGTAATTCATAGTTACACTTTTTCTTGACAACAATAAAATTCTTGCAAAGTTTTACGTTGACGGTTTTTGGTATGGATTATAATCAGTAATGCCACATTGCTGGCAAAAATTAATTTTATTCTGAAAAGGTTGCTTCAAATATTTACTGCTGGTAATGAAATGATTTTACAAACTTTCACATCGGACTTACTTTTTACAATAATCTTACAAATAGCAATGCGCAAACATACCTTCAGTAGTCTTGAGTTTCTCCAAAAAATTAATTCAATAATATAAGTTCCTCTTATGATAGTAGTTAGCTGATGTCTCTGTACATCCGTTTATAATCCCTTGTAAATCATAGCTGGTGGCTGGCAACCTCTCGCTTCAGACCTGTTACCGACTTGATTCACCTCTCGCTTACTACTGAGTTCCTACGAACGCTAAAGTGCGGTCTCTCCTGCCAACAATGCGTTCTGGTGCAGACAATAAATGCTACCATTACAAAATGTATCAGTGCACCGTCTTTCCTGTTCTTTTCTTAAAATGTATCCATACGAGGTCTCTCCCTCCCTTTTTAAAATTATATCAATTTGCGGTCTCTCTTGCCAACAATACTTTGGTGCAGACATTCCCAGCTACCCCAATTATTTCCAACATGACAAATATTAATTATTCCTACTTATTACTATTAATAAAATATAAACATCTTTCATAAATTGTGGTTTGACAATGGAAAATAGAAATATACACGTCTTACACCTGTACGAGCAGTTTCACACTACAAGTGCAAGAGAGTGCCGTGAACGTTTTCCCGCTCCTACGCTCTCTTTGACAAGGTCGTTGGCTGAATGAAGGTTTCTCATTCCGTAAATCTTTAGCCGCCATTGCTGATGATTTTTATTGAAAAGTCAAACGGTGACAGGGTTCAAAGCCAGCATCGAGCACGTTTTGATTACTTATCAAAGACGCTACCCCTACGTCTCTGGTGTTTCCCATTATGTCGTAGCTAAGTTTATTCGAACTTAGGCAAATTTTAGGTGCTCGTGTGGTGGTTTCTTGCGTAACGAAGGTAACTAAAGTGTCTGATGTTTCAGGATGGACCATATCGAAAGAAAAACATCAACCGCTATGTCACAATGCGGACGATACTGTGCATTGAGTGGTAATGACAGACGGTCATCGTAGAAAATTCACTACAGAACTGAATATGGTGTTCGAGAACACTCCCAGCATGAAATCAGTATGCATGAAGTTCCATAAGCAGTGAATGGGAGGTCGAGGTGGAACTCCAAAGTCACTCATCAGTGTTGGAAATGCCCTTAACAGAAAAGATTGGCGGAGGCGTCATTCAGCCTGGAGTACACAAAAACGAATGAAAGTCATTTGGTCGGATGGGTCTTGTTGCAGAATTCTTCCAACTTCTTGCCGAGTTTACGTCACAAGAGTGTAATCATGTGGTGAGTTCGGTGATCATCTGCGCAGCCATATCGTAGTATTCCATGGTTACTATGCAAGGCTTTGTTTTGCTGCTCAGGTCCATTCATTGGTACAATATTTGTTTCCCAGTGGTGATGCTGCATTCCAACAAGACAGGGCCCCTCTTCTCACAGTATGCATAATTCAGGACTGGTTTTTTGCATGAGGATAAACTGTCACATTTCCCCTGGCCACCACAGGTACCTGATCTCAATGTTATTGAACCTTTGTGGTTTGCTTTGGAAAGAAGGTTTGATAATCGCTATTCACCTCCATCGTCGTGACCTGGACTTGCCACTATTTTACTGGAAGAATGGTCTAAGTTTCTCATGAGAACTATAGAAGGCCCGAATTTATCCATACCGAGACGACTGGTAGCTGTTTTGAATGCCAAAGATTTTTGTACATCGTGTTAGGGCTAGTAACGTGTTGTGCCTCTGGTGTTCCCATGTTTTTGTCCGTCCTATGTACATGCGTGTACGAGGAGGATAGGAGGACTGTGGGGGTGGAGAAGTCTACTTTGGCGAAACACACGTGCCAGCAGCAACACGCATGCTGCAGTGTGAGCGCAACATTCTACTTCAGTACCACAACTGACCTTCAGTCGCCGAGCATCAGAGAGGCTGCTGCAAGGAAATACACTTGAACGAATTGGCGTACTTGCCTAGCCGCCAAGGACATTGATGCACTAGAACAGAGAGATCTATGAGATATTAAATAATCCAATCGATATGACTAGAGACTGGCTTTTGTCTTGCTCCGTTCTGGTCGGTCTTCAAAACTATAATATGATACATATGCTGCGGGAGGCCGAGCAAGCTAAGATCCTGACATCCTGAGAGCACGAAAGTGTTGTTCGGCCGTGGAGGCGAGGGTCAGGCCACCAGCTTGAGTGGCACCGAGATATTCCTAATCCAGCGGTGTTTAGCGAGTTGATACAAAGCACGGGTCAGCGGAGGTACAAGGTGAGCAATTCGGTGATCGTTAAGGGAACAGTGGCGAAAAGTGAAGGAGTAGCCAAATAGGCCCTATTACACTCCGGAATTACCAGTCAGTCATAATTCTTCTGTTTAAATACTGATGTCTGTGATATGTCTAATAATATGGAAATTAGCGTCTGAATGCAAGCAAATCAGTTGAAAATTATATAAAGCTTAATCACATGTAAGCACTAAATGTGATCTCGACAGACATTGTATCAGACGGTAGCATTGCAGTCTAGCTATCAGTCGTGAACGCTACACATCCAGAATCAATCTACTATCAAGTAATAACATAAATTTAGTTCATACCACGATAAAATAGTCATCCTCCACATGAACAAAATCAGAGACTCCAACATGATACTGCGTTCCAGTTGTTAATTCTTTATTTAATATTGCACTGAGTCGAAGTACAGTATTCGTTGTTTATAAGAAAGTATTGAATGTAATATACACTGCGCAACAGAAGTTTGGAATACTATCGTTAAATGGTGCTTACGATACTAGAGGTCTCATTGACCCAGGCACTTCATGCATCATTCAGTTTGAGCGCCGGCCGGAGTGACCGAGCGGTTCTGGGCGCTTCAGCCTGGAACCGCGCTGCTGCTACGGTCGCAGGTTCGAATCCTGTCTCGGGAATGGATGTGTGTGATGTCCTTAGGTTATCTAGGTTTAAGTAGGTCTGAGCTATAGGGGACCGATGACCTCAGATGTTAAGTCCCATAGTGATCAGAGCCATTTGAACCAGTTAGAGCCCATATGCAGGACGGTATTCACTCCTGGCATTCTCTGTGGCCGTTTTCCAGTGATGTAAACATACCGCCGCCGCAGTGGCACACTACCAGCAGTATAGTATCAACAACACCCTCTTACTGTTTACGTTCAGCACTTAAAATAACATCACTCGGCTTGCATGCGCCCAACATAAACTGCCAGAAATTTTAGAAATGACTTCTCCAAGGCAACATGGATTCGTATCACAGACAAAATAGTGCTTAGAAAATTGCATCAGGGTGGTCTTCATTCCAGAAGACAGATGAAAAGTTTTGTACTGAACCAACAGAACCGATGCAGACGAAGAACCTTGACTCTTGGGCATCAACATTACACCATTGCAGAATGGAGTAATATCACGTTTTATGATGAGATCGGGATTGTTTGTGATCTCACACTAGACGTGTTAGCATTTGGAGAAGCTCTAGACGACACCTGGAATGCCGATAATTTCAGAAAGTCCATCTCTTTGCGGATAGAAGTGTAATGTTCTGGACGGCAACGTTAATGGGTGAGCGGACCCATCTAATTCCCACATAGGGCAATTTTACCGGTCCGCGATACCTCTTAGAGGTCTTACAAACGATTAAAAGGCCCTACGGACGTGTAGTAGGTGACGACGTCGTACTTGTCGATGACAGTGCAAGATCACGCTGCATTTTAGCAGTGTCTCGGTATCTTCAAGATGCAACGTCAACTGAACGCATTGGCCAGCACAGTACCCAGCTATGAACGCAACTGAACACACATGGGACATGTTGAAGGCGGCCATTGCAGACCGTCCGTACCCACCTCACAATCTTCAGGCCCTCACTCAAGCTTCCATTGAGGAATGAGACCTCATTCCCCAAAATAAACTTGATGGTCTCATCCAGAGAGTGCCTCAGACAGTAAAAGAACACATTTTTGTGAGGGGAAGACGTACTCACTACTACAGAGTGATAATCAACTGCACGAGTCGAAGGTTTTCACAGTTTCTGTTCTCAAAATGTTCACTTAGGAGGGAACTTACTTAGTTTTGTGATGATTTTTTGCAAGTAACCAAAATGATTCTCGTTTTCAGAAGGAATTACGTTTATTTTATTAATAAAATACTGTAAAAACCTCAATAGGGCTACTATAAGATTTCATTAAGCATTCCATTTGTCATAAGCATTCGGTTTTGTCATGCATTAGATTTAATAAAGGCTGTAGACCATTGTCGCTGAGCAGCGCTGGTCGGTATGTCCAGAGGCCATCTTGTAGCCGGTGGCCGGTGTGAAAAGGGAATTCGTGTTACGAGAGCGAAGAGTTAGTTACGTTCGGGAAGTCGTAACAACATTTTTGAAGTAGTGGTTGAACTTGAGCGGTATGCAGTCACACTAGATACCATAACAATTTCCGGGACTTCGAAAATATTATTGCGACGTGGGAGTTAGTAAAAATTCAGCAGTTGAGAGGTGTTGTCGAGATGAACTGTATGAAGTGCTTGCACTGGGGACTGTGATGCATTTTCATATTAATGCACTTCGAAAGCTTCACTGTGTGATTTAACATATTATTAATTATTTAAATAAATTATGTAGGATCAGTACCTTTAATTAACTCAAAGAGCCACAGAATGAATAAACCAATCATTTCAGTTAAAAATCTTCTTGACTAACTACATTTAATTGCAACATCGCCTAATATCATTTATTTTATTTATTGGAACCAGTTGCACTTTATTTCATCTATTATTCGTAAAGACTAACCTGTGTATGTTAAGTTAGGCTGTAAGATCACGTGCAACTGATGTGTAAAATTCAGTCAAGCTACTGCGTGGGGTTAAAGCTGGAGTGTGCCGCTCAGCTTCTACAACTATAGTGAGCAAAATATCTAATCTGAGCCACACACTGTTCAATACCGGTGTCCATCATATTCTTTCCTGGTACGTCGCAAAATCCAGCAGGGCACAGAAACAACCTGAGAAGCAATAGTTACCTGCTATTCACTATGTCCAGAAAGTGGGAACCTACACCCTGTGGTACTACAGCTCGCGTGAGCATCAGTTGCCCTAACAAGAAAAACCCAAAGAATGTTGTGGTGGACCTTGTGATCATAGAAGCATATGACTAGAGTCTACTTCAAAGGGTTAAATCAGGCAGTCACTTCGAACATAAATGAAACAAAGATACTCACGGAAATGCGGTTGAACAGGAAGGGCCATACCACATTCATAACAACGGGCGTAGCCTTGATTTCATTAAGTAAATACATTGTGCATTAAAAGTTTACAAACATCAACACCTACATCTACATGGTTACTCTGCAATTCACACTTAAGTGCTGGCAGAGGGTTCATAAAACCATTTTCCACTCTTGAATGGTGCTTGGGAAAAAGGAACACCTAAATCTTTCCGTTCGAGCTCTGATTTCTATTATTTTATTATGATGATCATTTCTCCCCGTGTAGGTGTGTGTCAACAAAGTATTTTCGCATTCGGAAGAGAAACCTGGTGATGAATTCTCGTAGATCTCGCCGCAAAGAAAACCACCTTTGTTTCAGTGACTGCCACCCCAACTCGCGTGACACTCTCACCCCTATTGCGCAATAACATGAAACGAGCTGCCCTTCTTTGCATCCCCTCGATGTCCTCCGCCAATTCTACCTGGTAAGGATCCCACACCGCGGAGCAATATTCCAGCAGAGGGCGCACGAGTGTATTGTAGGCGGTCTCTTTAGTGGGTTTGTTGATCTTCCAAGTGTTCTGCCAACAATGCGGAGTCTTTGTCTCGCCTTCTCCACAATATTATGTATGTTGTCATTCCAATGTAAGTTGCTCGTAATTATAATTCCTAGGTATTTAGTCGAATTGACAGCCCACAGATTTGTGCGATTTATCGAATACCCAAAATTTATCGGATTTCTTTTAGTACCCATGTGGATGACCTCGCACTTTTCTTTCTTTAGTGTCAATCGCCACTTTTCGCACAATACAGATATTCTCTGTAGATCATTTTGTAATTAGAATCGATCGTCTGATTGATTTACTAATCGGCAAATGACAGCGTCATCTGGAAACAATCTAAGGGGGCTGATCAGCTTGTCACCTAGATCATTATGTAAATCAGGAACAGCAGAGAGCCTATGACACTACTTTAAGGAAGGCCAGATATCACTTCAGTTCTACTCGATGATTTACCATCTATCACTACGAACAGTGACCTGTATTAGAGGAAATCACGAATCCAGTCATACAACTGAGACGGTATTCCATATGCACGCAGATTGATTAATAGTTGCTTGTGAGGAACAGTATCAAAAACATTCTGGATATATAGGGATATGGAATCGATCTGAGATCCCTTGTCGACAGCACTCATTACTTCATGGGAATAAAAAGCTAGTTGTGTTGCACAAGAATGATATTTTCTGAATCCTTGTTGGTTATGTATGAATAAGTCATTTTCCTGAAGGTCATTCATAATGTTGGAGTACAGTATATGCTCCAAAATCCTACCTCAAATTGAGGTCAGTGATATGGGTCTGTAATTCAATGGGTTGAATGTTGGTGTGACCTGTGCTACTTTCCAGTCCTTAGGAACAGACCTTTCGTCAAGTGAGCGGTTGTATATGATCGCTAAGAAAGGCGTTATTATGTCTGCATACTATGAAAGGAACCTGACTGGTATACCATCTGGACCGGAAGACTTGCCTTTCTTAAGTGATTTGAATTGTTTCGCAACAACTAAGATATCTACTTTTATGTCACTCATGCTAACAGCTGTTCTGGTTTCGAATTCTGTAATACACTCCTGGATATTGAAATAAGAACACCGTGAATTCATTGTCCCAGGAAGGGGAAACTTTATTGACACATTCCTGGGGTCAGATACATCACATGATCACACTGACAGAACCACAGGCACATAGACACAGGCAACAGAGCATGCACAATGTCGCCACTAGTACAGTGTATATCCACCTTTCGCAGCAATGCAGGCTGCTATTCTCCCATGGAGACGATCGTAGAGATGCTGGATGCAGTCCTCTGGAACGGATTGCCATGCCATTTCCACCTGGCGCCTCAGTTGGACCAGCGTTATTGCTGGACGTGCAGACCGCGTGAGACGACGCTTCGTCCAGTCCTAAATATGCTCAATGGGGGACAGATCCGGAGATCTTGCTGGCCAGGGTAGTTGACTTACACCTTCTAGAGCACGTTGGGTGGCACGGGATACATGCAGACGTGCATTGTCCTGTTGGAACAGCAAGTTCCCTTGCCGATCTAGGAATGGTAGAACGATGGGTTCGATGACGGTTTGGATGTGCCGTGCACTATTCAGTGTCCCCTCGACGATCACCAGAGGTGTACGGCCAGTGTAGGAGATCGCTCCCCACACCATGATGCCGGGTGTTGGCCCTGTGTGCCTCGGTCGTATGAAGTCCTGATTGTGGCGCTCACCTGCACGGCGCCAAACACGCATACGACCATCATTGGCACCAAGGCAGAAACGACTCTCATCGCTGAAGACGACACGTCTCCATTCGTCCCTACATTCACGCCTGTCGCGACACCCCTGGAGGCGGGCTGCACGATGTTGGGGCGTGAGCGGAAGACGGCCTAACGGTGTGCGGGACCGTAGCCCAGCTTCATGGAGACGGTTGCGAATGGTCCTCGCCGATACCCCAGGAGCAACAGTGTCCCTAATTTGCCGGAAAGTGGCGGTGCGGTCCCCTACGGCACTGCGAAGGATCCTACGGTCTTGGCGTGCATCCGTGCGTCGCTGCGGTCCGGTCCCAGGTCGACGGGCACGTGCACCTTCCGCCGACCACTGGCGACAACATCGATGTACTGTGGAGACCTCACGCCCCACGTGTTGGGCAATTCGGCGGTACGTCCACCCGGCCTCCCGCATGTCCACTATACGCCCTCACTCAAAGTCCGTCAACTGCACATACGGTTCACGTCCACGCTGTCGCGGCATGCTACCAGTGTTAAAGACTCCGATGGAGCTCCGTATGCCACGGCAAACTGGCTGACACTGACGGCGGCGGTGCACAAATGCTGCGCAGCTAGCGCCATTCGACGGCCAACACCGCGGTTCCTGGTGTGTCCGCTGTGCCGTGCGTGTGATCATTGCTTGTACAGCCCTCTCGCAGTGTCCGGAGCAAGTATGGTGGGTCTGACACACCGGTGTCAATGTGTTCTTTTTTCCATTTCCAGGAGTGTATTTACTTCGTCTTTCGTTCTTGAAGAAATTACGAAAAACTGTATTTAGTTACTCCCCTTTAGTGAAACGAGAAAGCTAATGTTAAGTACTGAGATCGGGAGGAAAAGGTTCAATAGCATTCAATATCAAGTAACACATGTGAGCAAGCATCAGTTACAAATGAAAGAGACATAATAATATCAAGGAAGACAATGCAAGGTTGAGACGAGAAAGAAAGAGAAATATTAGCACCGCGGGACAAGACTGGAGCATGCTGTTGGTTTAACTGTCCTGTAGCCCGTAGCAGCTCTCAGCGTTATGAAGAGGGCGGCTGGCTGCTCTCTCCCTTTCATGTGAATCACGGTGACAATTTACGCCTTGCTCGTAGTAAGCGTTGTCCTCGACTTTCAAAGGCTCTCACTACTGTTATACCTGCGTGAAGCCTTAGACTATCATCGACATTCCTTTCACCACGTGTTCCTCTGTGAGGGACACTGACTATGCAGGCGCTGCGGGCTAGGTGCTCTAGGATACTGACATAACCGAGGCTGCGTAACGTTACTGAGTCTTATGTGAAAACTCGATCTCAGCTAGGAAGTAGTACACTGTCTTTGTTGACACTGTTTTCTATTGACACTATTGACACTGACCTTTCCTACAAATACTATATCCGTGTTACAAGTGAGTTGCGAGGAAACTCTGCGGATCTACGTACATAAATATACACAAGGTTCAGGTTTCTTTCTGCCACTACCAGTCATTTCCTTTATTGCTCCACTCGCAGATGGAGCAGGGGGAAAACAACTGTCTGTAAGCTTCCGTACATGCTCTAATTTCTGTCTTCGTAGTCCTTACACGAACTGTACTTTGCGGCAGAAGATGCCCGTCTACACTGATCCGCAAATACCGGCTCAAGAAATTTTCTGAAAAGTGTTTCGAGTAAAGAACATCGTTTTTCCTCCATGGATTCCTGTTCATGTGCACTGTTTCCATTACGTTGGCGTGTTGATCAACCATGTTAGGTTGCCATTACCTGGCTGGTTCAGGCTAAGAAGGTACCCTTGCACTCACTGAGTTTTTCTTGAAATCGAGGAACCCCTCTAATATTTCTCGCGAGCGTCAGTAATTGAACTTAGCAAGATGGTACAAAAATTAACGATGTCCAAAATTACTTCTGTTATACCGGAGCTGGCAACTTATGTACACCACAGAGGACGAGGTTCTCTATGTCCAAGGAGTACCAAAAGCACCATGATAAACACCTGCTATTTAAGTACAAGATAATGGAAACAGGCATGCCGAGCACGACTTCCTGCAGGGGAAACTCGACGCATGGCCTGCAGGAAGTATCACTACCCCAAAACCTGACTGGATGGTGACAGCTATTTAGGGGCTAGAACAAGCCCCGAAGTTCAATCACTCCTGATACCCACCTCGTGCACTTCGACCGTTAAAGATTAAGGCTTCGTCTCTGATTTGGACTGTTATTATTGTGTGTGTGTGTGTGTGTGTGTGTGTGTGTGTGTGTGTGTGTGTGTGTGTGTGCGTGTGCGTGTGTATGTTACCATGCACCTTTGTGGAAAATTACAAAGTGCTTTTTTTTGCCTCAATTAGGAGACTTTTACTGACACCGTTATTGTTGCCTTTCGTTTGTTGTTCAGTCATCAACCTTGTGAACTTACATCAATAAAAGTTGTGTTTGTGAAAAATTGCGAATTGTCAGTCACAACAACTTCCGTACAGAAAGAATGAAATAAATCAGTTCTGCTTTACTATAATCTCGGGAACACGTGGAAAATCGGGGACAGAGGCTTTATCATTTTAATTTATGGCTTAATTCCCTAATATATCAAATATAGTATCACAGTCCCATTCTTTGACGACAGCCAGTCACAGCTCATGCTGTAAATGATAATGGACAATAGCAGATCCCCACTTGTTCCACGAGAGAAACCAATCTAATTCAGACGCCCACTCCTTTCACCAGAGGAGACCAACAGCGGGAACAGCTATTAAATCTGTGACGGAACGCAGTGTCAGGTGGGGGAATTATGACGAAATATTGTGGGCACTGGGCGACAGTGTACACCACTAGACCCAGAGGGAAGACACTACCACCGTTTAACCCCGGCTCTAAGATGCAGCATCACATCCCAAAATATTTTCGCCATAGTCGACAATTCATGTCTGACCGACTTACAAGAGGCTGTAGCAGTAACTGTGTCGGTATCTTTATTTTATTTAGCAGTCCCATATACATTAGTTGCCATATAACATCTTAAAACATTTATCCATGTATGGGTTCGAGATACAAAAATCGTTTTTCGGTGTTACTTGGCACGGAGACAGAAGTGTAGGAGCACAGGCACGAACTGGAGGTTGATGCTAAAACCCGAATACAGGGCGACACCCACAATCTCAGCACTTGCACCCTACCAGCAACTCTGCATCTACGTTGCAGGAGCCGGCCGCTGTGACCGAGCGGTTCTAGGTGCTTTAGTCCGGAACCGCGCTGTGGCCACGGTCGCAGGTTAGAATCCTGCATCGGGCATGGCTGTGTGTGATGTCCTTAGGTTAGTTAGGTTTAAGTAGTTCTAAGTTCTAGGGGACTGATGATCTCAGTTGTTAAGTCCCATAGTGAACAGAGCCATTTGAACCATTTTTCTATTCAGGCCTGGGGCAATAACACCACTTGGAAAGCACGTACCTGACTACAGTTGCAACTAGAGGTGTCTTGTTGTGTACAAAAGCTGCCCATCCAGCTAAGAGGACGATATTGCCACACCTGGCCTCTGTATTACATTTACCATTAGCAAAGTTAGAAGAAGAAACAGGAGTCGATTTAGAAGAGATTGGGGATCTAGTATTAGAATCGGAATTGAAAAAGGCTTTGGAGGACTTACGGTCAAATAAGGCAGAAGGGATAGATAACGCTCCATCAGAATTTCTAAAATCGTTAGGGGAAGTGGCAACAGAACGACTCTTCACGTTGGTGTGTAGAATAGATGAGTCTGGCGACATATCATCTGATTTTCGGAAAGGCATCATCCACACAATTCCGAAGACGGCAAGAGCTGACAAGTGCGAGAATTATCGCACAATCAGCTTAACAGCTCATGCATCGCAGCTGCTTACAAGAATAATATACAGAAGAATGGAAAAGAAAATTGATAATGCACTAGGTGACGATCAGTTTGGCTTTAGCAAAAGTAAAGGCACGAGAGAGGCAATTCTGACGTTACGGCTAGTAATGGAAGCAAGGCTAAAGAAAAATGAAGACACGTTCATAGGATTTGTCGAGCTGGAAAAAGCGTTCGACAATATACAATGCTGCAAGCTGTTCGAGATTCTGAAAAAAGTAGGGGTAAGCTATAGGGAGAGACGGGTCATATACAATATGTACAACAACCAAAAGGGAATAAGAAGAGTGGACGATCAAGAACGAAGTGCTCGTGTTAAGAAGGGTGTCAGACAAGGCTGTAGCCTTTCGCCCCTACCCCTGCTCTTCAATCTGTACATCGAGGAAACAAAGATGGAAATAAAAGAAAGGTTCAGGATTGGAATTAAAATACAAGGTGAAAAGATATCAATGATACGATTCGCTGATGACATTGCTATCCTGAGTGAAAGTGAAGAAGAATTAAATGATCTGCTGAAGGGAATGAACAGTCTAATGAGTACACAGCATGGTTTGAGAGTAAATCGGAGAAAGACGAAGGTAATGAGAAGTAGTAGAAATGAGAACATCGAGAAACTTAACATCAGGATTGATGGTCACGAAGTCAATGAAGTTAAGGAATTCTGCTACCTAGGCAGTAAAATAACCAATGACGGACGGAGCAAGAAGGACATCAAAAGCAGACTCGCTATGGCAAAAAAGGCATTTCTGGCCAAGAGAAGTCTACTAATATCAAATACCGGCCTTAATTTGAGGAAGAAGTTTTTGAGTTTGTACGTCTGGAGTACAGCATTGTATGGTAGTTAAACATGGACTGTGGGAAAACCGGAACAGAAGAGAATCGAAGCATTTGAGATGTGGTGCTATAGACGAATGTTGAAAATTAGGTGGACTGATAAGATAAGGAATGAGGAGGTTCTACGCAGAATCGGAGAGGAAAGGAATATGTGGAAAACACTGATAAGGAGAAGGGACAGGATGATAGGACATCTGCTAAGACATGAGGGAATGACTTCCATGGTACTATAGGGAGCTGTAGAAGGCAAAAACTGTAGAGGAAGACAGAGATTGGAATACGTCAAGCAAATAATTGAGGACGTAGGTTGCAAGTGCCACTCTGAGATGAAGAGGTTAGCACAGGAAAGGAATTCATGGCGGGCCGCATCAAACCAGTCAGTAGACTGATGACCTCTCATTCCGACACATCGACAAGACCAGCAGGTGGTCTTCCAGCCGCAACATCGGTGGGCTGGGCCTCGGGGTAAAATTTTCTCAACTGAGAGACTTCAATATACACCAGCACCAGCCGCTGTCCTCCAGTAACTGGTCTGGGATTCTACCATGGAACTGCAACCATCTACCACTGGGCAGAGTGCTGCCTTAGTCTCAATACAACAAGTGCAGGAGCGGCGTCTCCTCATGCAGCTCAGCGCCGAATGCACTAATATCTATGTCACTAATTTGGCATCAATCAAACTGATTATTTTAGTCTATGCCAATAAATCTGTTCTGATATGTGCACATGAATTATGTACTGAAACGTAATATCTCTTCATACCTGTCCCCTTTTTGTCTGTTCATTTCCGTTCTCTTTCTGTGCGTGTCTCTCTCTTTCTCTCTCTCTCTCTCTCTCTCTCTCTCTCTCTCTCTCTCTCTCTCTCTGTGTGTGTGTGTGTGTGTGTGTGTGTGTGTGCGTGTGTGTATTGTGGGTGGGCAGGTGGGTGGTTGTGTTAGGCAGGACGATTTGTAGATGGCTGAATGTGAATGTAATAGGTGGTCCTCGAGGGTGGTTGGTTGTTTTGGAGTTCAGCTGATGTGAGTTTTGGTATAAAAATTTTGTGGAGTGATTCATGTGAGCGAAAAGGGGTTTGGTGATATTATTATGATAACGGTCCTGTGCTCAGGTGTTACTTTATTATTTTATTTACTAATATTAATGGTGAGTTATTTGTCACGTGCACATTTATATTCAGTAACAACAGCACAGCTTGCACTGCTAAATATAGGACATTCACTTCACAGGACGAGTGGATTTGTATTTTCTGCAGAAACGATTAACATTTCAGTCATCTTGGTTCAGTATGTGTCCTGTTGCCTAGTAGGCACAGGGTCCGCCAAGGGCCTTCATAACTGGTTCTATGCGTGATGGCTTCGACGCAAATACGGCGCGATTGGCGTCCTGCAGCATAGCCACCCATGCTATGGTCCCCAAGTTCATCTTTGGTGGTTGGCATTGGGTCACAGTTCTGCACCTATCATTTCACCATATCCCCATATTTTCGATTGGCGATAAGTCTGGTGATCTGACAGGCCAGGGCAAAAGGCATATCCTGTGACAAAAAAGGCATGTGTTTGTGCAGCAACATGTTGTCGTGCGCTGTCTTCCTGAGAAATGGCGTCTGGGTTTTGTGCAGAAACGGTATGTCTACGGGTCACAGGATGTCATTGACATAGGTCGACCTGGTCACAGCGCCGTAGCCATGCTCTAGCTGTGATCTGGGACTGTATCCAGTAGCACCCCACACCATAAAGCCTTGAGTTGCTGCTGTATGTCTACTGTGAATGCAATTACTGTGATTCGACTTCCACTGTCCGCGGTGAACTAAAATAGGGCCATAATTTTCAAAAAACAGAACCCAGGTTTGTCCAGAAACACTATCTGATACCATTCATGTCCTCTCTAGAGGTTGGCTTGTGATTGTGTTCTATTAGTTGTTCTGCAAATGTTGAGTGGTTTGTCCCGTACTTCCAGAATCCCATGTGTTCTTTGTATCTGATATCAAACGTTCTGTCTGTTTGTCCGACGTATATGCCATCACAAGTGTTACACTGTAACTGATGTATACTAGGTTTCTGGAATGTGTCTATGTCTTTTGCCGGCTTTTGGGTGAGTTTTTTGAGAGACTTGTCTGTTCTTTATGCTGTGTTTGTGCAACGTCTTTTTAAAATGATGGTGATTTTATGTGTGGGATTGTATTTGTATGTCATTATGTACTACCTTGCATGTTCTCCCATATTTTTCGGATCATTCTGTGTAGTTGTTATAATACTCAGTGTTTGTGTTTAGTTCTGTTGTGTTTCCTGTTTTTATGTTTCCTTTTTAACTTTCATGTTCTGCTTTGTGACTGGATTTCTATTGTAACCATTGGTTTTCCTATCTGCATTATTATGTCAAGTTCCTTTTTGGCAGTTTTCATTGTTGGGTGGCACAGTGTTGAGTCTATGGAGCATAAATTAGATGAACAAATGATTGATTACATTTATTATCAGGCTCACTCTCCTGACAATATTAGGTTTGGCAAAATGAAAATGACTGCTAATCAGTTTTATGTGAAACGAACATTAATTCTCGCAAAATTTTAGAGTGAAGAGTGGCTCACTAGAATCTCGAATACATGTTGAATGTATCGCTAACACTTTGGAGGATACCTGAAAGCTATCTGGAAGACTGCTTGGAAAACATGATAACCCCTCCTAACCTGTGATGCTTTCGTTGCCACGGCACGGTACAGAGGCAAACCGACTTATCTCACTGGAAGACAACGTCTGGAATGAAAGACATCTAATTCATTTAAGAGGCGAGGCATAACTGTTATGGCGCGTTTGTACATCTGCCTACAGGAAGGTTTCTTTAGTTACGTTCAATGATTCATTACGGACTCGCGGTGGCGTAGCAGTGGCTACAAAGGTGCATGCCGCCTGTGCAGACAAAGGCAGATGGCTGGCCTGGCCTCGATAACCTCCGCAAAACGCAGTCCCTTGGGAAGCTGTCTCCCGTAGACAAAGCGTCACAGTTAATCTACTTATGTATTTACCATTTCAATACTGGTGAGCATGGATGGACTACAATTCTCGGCAGAAAGATATCCGAGGACAAAGTCAGCAGAAATGCTTTAAGTCACCATTAAAAAAGTTACATAGCTCAGAGCCTTTTTACAATTCTTTATGCAAAAGGATGGTATTATTGCTTTTGAGTTCTCTATGTTTCTATGTTGTCGTTTACATCTTATATCTTTCATTTGTGTTAACCAAATTTTGATATACGCTTAGATGGCGTCATTTGCATTTATACTTTTGGGATGTCTTTAAAGTGTACCGCCTTCAGGAAAACTTCAGGTTCCTCGAATTTCGTTACTTACTGCTAAACCACTGAAACAATGGTAGCATGAGCTTTGGATGAATTGTTATGAAAGTTGGTGAAATTACGTATGTATGGACCGCCTACAACGATAATTTTATGCCAGCACCTTATTAAAATTTATACATTTGACCAATGCTCTCATGAAGAAAAAATGTAGCTACATCACAACAGCATGTGCTGGGTCAAATGTTTTTCTTCTTGACGATCTATAATCTTATTGTTTTTTCACAAATGAAGCGGTCATTAAAGAGTATTACTTTCTGTGAATGAACGAGGGATAGCGCCTTTGAATAGTAATTAAAACGTCATCGGTTCCGGATTCGAACCTAGCCACTACCTAAATTTTGAATAAATATCATCATCAATTTCATCCGAAGACATCCGGCATTAGAAGTACCCCTCGTTTAACCAACGACCTTGCCAAAGAATGCGGCGGAACGGACAAGAGTGCAGGACACTCTCATTCCCTCAAGGTGGGAAAGTGGCCCTACGAGGTGAAAGAATGATAAATGACATGAAGATGCAGAAGGTAAAGGAAACCAATGAATTAATGACACATAATGTGTATCCACAAGTCTTGTGGCATGTAATTGAAAAAAGTGTCATAATGATCTCGCCATTGGCAAAATATTGCGGACTAGTCCCCCATCTGGATCGACGGAATGGGGCTGTTAAAAGGGAGTTGACCATGAATATAACCAACGATAGTGCAATTTCCTACGAGTCGGAGTTTGGAATGTTAGAATTTTTAACATACTAGGGAAGTTTTAAATATGAAAAGAGAAATGTAAACATTTAGTATTGATATGGTCGGGGTGGATGATGGGGAATAGAAAGGAGTTAAGAGATAACGATGTCTGGTCAGACGAATGTAGGTTAACATCAACAGCAGCAGAAAATGGTACGATTACTTATGAATAGGAAGACAGGGAAGAGAGTTACTGTAAATAGATCAGTGATAGGGTTTTCTAATCAGATCTGACAGCAAACCAAACCCAACAACAGTAGTTCAGATACACATTCTTAAGGCGCAGTTAGGAGACGAAGAGCTGAAGCAAGTATATGATTATACCGTACGGGTAATTGAGTATGTAACGTAGGATGAAAATCCAATAATAATGGGAGCATGGAATGCCGTTTTAGGGGAAGGTGTAGAAGGAAGGATACATGAAAATATGGGCTTGGTAGTTGGTATGAGAGGGGAGACAGACTAATTGAGTTTTACAATAAATTTTAGCTACAGGTAGCGAATACTCAGTTCAGAAATCACGAGAGAAGAAAGTATACTTGCAATAGGCCTAGAGACACGGGAAAATTCCAGCTGGATTTTATCATGGTCAGGTAGAGATTTGGGAATCAAATGTTGGGGTGTAAGGTGTAGCCAGGAGTAGATACATAAATTCAGATAACAGTGTGATAGTGATAGAGAATTAAGAGATGTGTTTGAATACCGCGAAAGATGTGGTTACAATAATATGGAACATCACAGAAAATAGATCAGTTGACGAAGATCGGACATCTCTAAAACGAGCTATCGCGGATGTTGGAAAGATACTAGGAACGTAGCTGCAATGAAACTCTGGTTAATCAGAAGACATATTTCAATTGATCGACGAAAGGAGGAAGCACAAAATGTTCAGGGAGAGATAGGAAAACAGTGTCACTTAGGAATCAAATGAACAGTAAGTGCAAGGAAAATAAGACATAATAGCTGCTGCAAAAATGTAAAGCAGTCGAAAAAGAAAGGATCCTCAGAATGAGTGACCCAATGTATAGAAAAGTCAAAATAACTGCCAGAAGAATTAAAAGCATGGAGATAACGTTAAGAGTGCAATGGGAACTCCATTGTGAACCCAGAGAAGAGAGTGGATGGGTGGAAACAGAACTATGAAGGCCTCTTTAAGCGGGAGGAGTTGTCTGTTGACGTAATAGAATAATAAATCACAGTCGATATGGAATAGGTAACGAATCCAGGATCATAGTCAGAACTGAAAAGAGCTTTGGAAGACTAGAGATTACATAATGCTAAAGGAATAGGCAACGTTCCGTTGCAATTTCTAAAATTGTTATGGGGAGTAGCAACCAAACGATTGCTGTAGTTGTTCTGTAGAAGAACTACAATCAAACTTTAGGAAAAATATCATGCACTCAATTCCGAAGATAGCAAGAGAGGATAATTGCGTGAACCATCACATAGTTTAAAACCTCATACAGAAGAATGGGGAACAAAACAGGCTCTGTTGGACGACCATCAGTTTGGTTTCAGGAATGGTTAAGGTACCAGGGAAGCAGTTATCATTTTGAGCTTGATAATGGAAACAAGACTGAAGAAAAATCAAGACTCATTTATAGTCATTGTCAACGTGAAAGAAGTTTCGATGAAGTAAATTGGAAGAAAGTACTCGAAATTCAGACAAACGTAGTAAGATATACGGAAAGATGATTAACATATATACGAAAATCTAGAGGAAATAAGAAGATCGGAAGACCAGAAAAGAAAGTAACGTTACTTATCTCATTGAAAGTTTGAAGTCGGGCACACTTGCAGATAGACAACGCGCTAACCAGAAGGGGTTAATCAGTAAATTCCGAAATCCGATCTTCGCCTAGGATGTGGAGCATACATTATTACCACCAACTTTTAAATCGTGCAGTGATCACCATTCAAAGATAAGGGAAAGTAGAGTTCGTACCGAGGCGCTCAGACAATCGTCCTTCTCTCGCGCGATCCGCGAGAATGACTTTGTGACTTTGGCGCGAATTGAGTTATCCGCCACACACCGCTTGGGGAGTATATATATAGATGTAAATGTAGAAGTATTCCGATTAAAAGGGGGTACGACAAGGATGCAGCATTTCGTCCCTACTATTTAATCTATATGCCAAATAAGCAATGACGAAAATAGAAGACAGTTTGAAGAGTGGGGGTGGGGGGGGGGGGGGGGTAAATTTCGGTAGGTAAGGACATCAGTGATAAGATTAGCTGATGTCCTCAGTGAAGCTGAAGAAGAATTAAAAGATCTAATGACTCGAATGAAGAGTCTCGTGAGTAGAAAATATCGGTTCACGGTCAATCTACGAAGGACGAAAGTAGTAATAAGTAACAAGTAGAAATGCGGACAATGAGAAGCTTAACATCAAAACTATTTATCACAAACTAGACTAAGTTAAGGAATGTTTCTGTCATCTAAGCTAAATAATCACTGACGGACGAAGTGAGGGGGATATAAAAAGGAGACGTGCACAGGAAAAGACGGCGATTCTGCCGAATAGAAAACTGCTAGTATCAAACACCGGCCTTAACGTGAGTCATAAATTCTGAGAATGTTCGTTTAGAGCACAGCACTAGTGAATCATGGACTGTGGGAAAACCTAACAGAAGAGAATCGAAGCGTTTGAGAATTGATGCTACAGAAAAATGTTGAAAATCTGGCTGACTGATAAGATGAGAAATGTGGAAGATCTGCGCAGAATCGCCGAAGGAAGGAAAATTCGGAAAATAATGGCATTAAGTAGGGACGAGATGATAAGACACGTATTAAGACATCCCGGAATACGCTCCATGGTACTAGATGGAGCTGTAGAGGGTAAGAGCTGTAGAGGAAGGCAGGGATGGGAATACATCCAGCAAATAGTTAAGGAATCAGGGTACAAGTGCTATTTTGAGATGAAGCGTTTGGCGTAAGAGAACCCATGGCAGTCTGCATCAGGCCAGACAGAAGACGGACGGCTCAAAGAGAAAGAAGTGATATGGGTCTAAAATCAATCATCAGAGAGGAAATTTTGACAGTGCAAAAAGAGTGGAAACTCAGAAGTTGTATCACAATGATTTTAATTATAATGGACAACTTCATTCTACCAGCCTGTTTTATGTTGAATTGCATCATAAATTGTTTGTTATGGATGTATCAACAACTCTTTATCAACTTATGGAACTGTATCGTTCTTCTGTTATTCAACGCTGCGTCTTATTTCACGTTTAATTGGTATAGTCTGACTATTCATATTGGAACGCCCACGACAATAACTTTAGTGTTTTCCACAGTATTAAGACAAACAGGTACACTGCAAATGGAGAGATCTCTTTAAATTGCGATATAAAGTGCATCATCGCTAGCTCTTTATTCGATAAAGCACGAAATTGCCAAATTTTTGTCAGTACAAAATAATTAGTCGTAAAAAATTAATTTATTTGCGCCACGTTACAACAATTTGAAGAATTAGTTATTCGAGTACTGACTCTCCTAGCGACACAATCGTGTTACATGATGCATAGCCTGGTGGCTGTGGGAAGAGGAGAGAGCTTAAAAATTCACCTCAAAATCAATTGTATCACCTAAGTGCCAATAACGACGGATAGCAGCAATCTCTCTCCAGAGAAGTCGTAGATTGCGGCGATCAGTCGCTTATTGTTCGCAATTTAATATCAATGTAATAAGTGTCGTGCGACAGACTGCTGATATGTGGCATTAAATCTGCCTGTCAGCGACTCGTCTGGCTTGTTATTAAGCGTAATTATATAGTTTTATTTATGAGAGTCTAAGGTGCAGAGGAGAGAAAGTTCAGGAAAGGAACTCATCGTATTAGCTGCTGAAATCCGGTTTTGTAGGACAGAGCGGATCAGGTTGTGGAAAGGGGCCTAGTTCGATTACTCTTAGTTATACGAGAACACAGAGCTTTATTCCCCAAACCAATGCACAGTTTTCTCTTTAAAACAACAAAGATCAATTCACGGCTGAGGGTCCAAGTAACTTCTCCAGAATAAGTTTAAATAATTCCTTTTAAAACACCTGGATTCAGAATAACGGCTGAAGGCCTTACTTAAGTAAAATTACAATATCTTCCGGCTAAAGGCCATATTAAGGAAAATTCGAGATAATTCTTCGGCTGAAGGCCCAATATTTCTTTTTATATAATAAAAGAGAGGCTTTAAGGATAATCTTTTACACACAACACCAGAAAACATCTTAAGAAAACCTAAAGTATCTTGTCGGCTGAAAGCCGAAATAATTACTCAAGAATAATTGAAGACAATCTTAATGAAACCGATAATAGTGGCTAACGGGCAAAAATTCTAACAATCAAAGAAGTAAGGAGCCACAAGGAGAGGGCGAGGAAGCAGGGCCAAGTGCTGGTAGAAGTAACACAAAACCTTACTTCTAATGCATTTATTAAAACTAGCTAAAATACAATATACAAGCTGCCAATATAGTGAATATAGGGGGAATCAAACCTTAAGAAACTAGTTCATCAACAATGTAACACTGTACCACGCAACATAGTACTGCGTATGCCTTAAGGGCTGCAATCGCAAAGAAAGCCTGAAGGGCCTATTCATCAAGGTACTTAATAAACAGCTCAGCCTGAAGGGTTGGCCGATGGGTAAGGTTAGGCAAGTTTTCAAAAATAGATGACAAATCAACAAATTTATCAGTAATCGAGCCTTAAGCGCCACAGTACATTTAGAATCCACATTAAGCATTAAGAACTATCATACAGCGAAGCAATTCCCTAAAACTTAGCAACCTTAAATAAATCAATTGATACTATCCAGATTAAAACCTAGGGAGAACAATACATGCATATACTTCTAAAAGGTAAACTTGCATAAAATCTAAATTTAAAATGCAAACAATCGCACGCCAGCATGGCCACCAGATTTACAAAAACTTAACCACAGTTGCTGAGTATGAAATAAAAGCAGCTGCAAGGCTACCAATCAGTCATCGTTCCCCAATATCATTATTTACAATCTTCAGGTAGTACAAAACAAGAAAAATACAAGGCGAGCCCCAAAGAGTAAGTAAATGATCCCCTTCAATTACAACTCACTAAACAGCAGCGTAAAGCTACCACATTTCACAAACTGGCGTAAAAGCCACCAGCTCAATCGACACTGTTCATATAGGCAAACATACAAAAAAAAAAAAAAATTCTCTAACCCTGTTAAATTTTCAGTCTAAAAGGGGGCTGATAATAACACACGCTATTAAAATAATCTTTAAGGTAAACACATGCACCAACAATTTTTAAGGTGTGCACAGCCACGTACTTCACAAATTTCTTTCCTTGTCTTACATACGTAGAACACGTAGGCTGGGAACTAACTACCAAATTGGTCACAAAAATCAATAGCTAGCCACCAATACATCAGTACCTAATTAGACAGTCTCCTAGTGTGAAATGACAGAGCAACAGTTCACATTCACAGACTTTGATTCAACATGTTCTACTACCCTGGTTGTACAGCATCGACCATCCCCGGAGTGCCTACTGAAAATTTTAACCAAGCAATTCACCCTCACGTCGACGGCTAACCGAGGAACCAGCTCAGCAGTACAAGAACAACCTACACACTCGAAGTCAAACTCCGCAAACGCAGTGCAGAATTAACATTCAACCTTTTCCTTCACAGGTTCAGAACCGACGAGCTAAACCGGTGGACGGAAAAAACATAATGTCGGCGGCAGCAACATAAAGGAAGTCGCAAACACCACCCTAATACAAGGCAATAGCAAGTCAAAAGCAATGCAGCAATAGCGAAATATATTCAACTTCAGTCCCGCTGGAAAACCTGTTGGCCTCAGTGCTCAAAACATTCCCGGAACAACCGTCCTCGGCGATTCCCACTATTCCCCGGAACAACGACATCACAGCTCCTTATTCCAATTCTCTTCCGACAAGAAGCATAATCGGAGCTAGTGGCTCTCCAAGTCAGACACGCTTCACGACTCAGTCACTCCACTCCACCGACCTAGAGGGCGGGGCATGAGACGAGGAGAACAGACGGCGCCGCCACGCGGAAACGCGCCGGCGCGAAGCCAAAGCGTAACTAGGGCGCGTGTTTAAACGAGACGGACAGAAGCACGTCTCACTTAAGATAAACATTTACAGAACACTGCTGAAGGCCGTTAGAAGAATTCCAGATAATTCAAGACAAACCTTACAGACAAGGATTTACATATAAAAGCCACAGATTCTGAAACAGACAATGTTAATACACGACAGAAGGTCTGGCATAGTAACTGCGACCAAATAAAATGACAATCACAAACAACAAGCAGTGGTACTCAGAAGTGTTCCAAGGGCGGCCTAGTGAGGAAACTCTAATCACAGTTTATGTGAGATAGGCAGCCAAGAGTAACGCTAGACAATAGGGTGGCAACACGACCTAGGGACGGCTGAGGAACCAACCAACATCCTAATCAATTCCCTTCCACCCGACACACTCGCTGCTCTATTTCAAACGACCGACTGACTACTCCAGTTCCCAGACAGCATTCATCTGCTCAATGGAAATCACAGATGCTACACACCGTTCCACATGAACACAGTTGCACAAGAACGCAAACAATCACAAAAGCAATCCCTGTGGAGCAACAAGGACGAATCAGTTAGACACAGAGAGTTTCCACGAGCGGTCGGCTACCTAGCACACGTCACCCAATGAGACTACCGACCGAACGACTAACCCAGTTCGTCCCCACTGAAGTTACGTGTGTCTTCAACGGTCGGACTAGTCTTGGCTGTCTGAAGCTGACTGCAGCTCCAACCCAACTCAACTCAATGTCCAAATGGTTCAAATGGCTCTGAGCACTATGGGACTTCACATGTGAGGTTATCAGTCTCCTTGACTTAGAATTACATAAACCTAACTAACCTAAGGACATCACACACATCCATGCCCGAGGGAGGATTCGAACCTACGACTGTAGCAGTCGCGCGGTTCCAGAGTGAAGCACCTGGACCCGCTCAGCCAACGGGGCTGGCTAACTCGATGTCAGTTCCAAATTCGAAGACAGGGCGACCCGGGCACAGTGGCTCGGACCCAACCATGCAGAGGGTACACTTGCTCATTGGGTACCCGACACCTCCGCACAAGGAAGGAACCGACCCACGTCCGACAAGACGACCAAGTGACGAGGCCCAGAAACGGTCAAAACACCAAATACACGTCGCCCGATGAGACGAACACCCGAACGATCAACCAACGGTCATCCAGTTCCAATCTCCTTCCGTCGCACTGTTTATGTAAGTGTCGCCGCGGACGGCAAGCACTGGATGTCCTCACCTCACTGGCGCTCCGTCCCGACTGCTTCTCCGTCCCCGACTTCAATGCTGCTGCGTGCCGTCTGAGCTCCCAACTGAACTCCAGGCACACGACGACCCGGTAATTCTAGCGGTCTCTCCAGAGATAGTACGACAGAGTAATTATCGATAAGCGCTGCTGATGCCAGTAAATGCAAAAAGAAAACGAGGCGGTAGTACGCTGAGAGAAGATGACAAACAATAAACGGAATGAACACGAGCCGCGCAATCATCAGCTCCATCGAGACTTTGTGCGGGATCAGCGGCGACGCCGGTAAAGCAGATGCCAGACTGAGATGAATTGGAAGAATCCTAATGAAATGCAGTCCGAAAACAAGGGAAGTAGGTTACAGTACACTTGTTCGCCCACTGCTTGAATACTGCCTACTGGTGTGGGATCTGTACCAGATAGAGTTAATAGAAGATATAGAGAAGATCCAATGGAGAACAGCGCGCTTCGTTACAGAGTCATTTAGTGACCGTGAAAGCGTTACGGAGATGATAAACTCCTGTGGAAGACTCTGCAAGTGAGACGCTCAGTAGCTCGGTTCGGGATTTGGTTGAAGTTTCGAGAACATACCCTCTCCGAGGAGTCAAGCACTATATTGCTCCATCCTACGTATATCTCGCGAAGAGACCATGAGGATAAAATCAGAGAGATTAGAGCCCACACAGAGGCGTACCGACAATCCTTCTTTCCACGAACAATACGAGACTGGAATAGAAGAGAGAACCAATAGAGGTACTCAAGGTACCCTCCGCCACACACCGTCAGGTGGCTTGCGGAGTATGGATGTAGATGTAGATTTATAGTAGACTACAGGAAGTGTGTACCGAAGTGGGATCCGAACTCGGGTTCTCCTGCTTACTGGGCAGTTACTTTAATTACTGCGCCACCCACAGTACTTACCACGAATGCTAAAACTTTCTTTGTACCTTCCCCGGCCGCCTCATACTCCCACCTAGCGGCACCTATGAGCAAGTCCCCATTCAAGTCCTCCATACTCGATAATTCTAGGCTGCAGCAGGAGGTCTGACGAAATGTGCATCCCCACTGAAGGTTGAGGATTCATTGCCCATCGAGGCGATTCAGTTATTGGAAAGTGTGGTGTCTGTTCTTTCGGGCATATCCGACAAAAGAGACACCACACATTCATATAACTGATTCGAGATTGATATCCGAAAGAACTGACAGCACACATTTATATAATCGATTACTCTTGATGGGCAACGAACACTCAGCCTTCTCTGCGAATAAACATATCGTCTGAACTCCAGCGGATATCTAAAGTTAGCGAGCATGAAGAATATGGACGTCGACTGCTGATAGGTGGAGCTAGGTGGATGTCGGCAGGGAAAGGTGCCGAAACAGTCCACGCTTTATGGTGAATACTGCGTCCAAGTGGTGTAGTGGTTAACACAAGTGCTTAGTAAGCAGGATAGACATGGCTGGAATCCGGATCCAGCTTACGATTCCCCTATCTGCCGCCGATTCCATAGTCCCGATGAGTTCCTTTCTTTAAGTATAAATATAGCATTTCAGTCAATTTTTTTGTTTTCAATAACCGGTTTCAGGCTAGCTGTCCATCTTCAGACCATATATTGCAGTTAAAGAGTAACCTGTCAGTATAGAACTGTTGGTTCGCTGTCAGTTCTATACTGACAGATTACTCTGTAACTACAGTACATGATCTGAAGATGGGAAGCTAGCTTGAAACCAGTTACTGAAAATAAAAATAAAAAATGGCATATTTTTATTCAAACAACTAGTATGACAATCACGCCTTGTTTTGATTCCTTTCTTTTCTCCCCTCTGCACCTTCAATCTACTTAATATGCATCACACCAGCGGATTCTTTTCCACGTATTCGAAAGAACGGACATCACGTATTAACATAATACTTCTGTTTGCCTAAGTCGAGTAAGGAATTTTTGAAATAATTTATAGTTACTCAGGAAGAACAATGAATCTCAAAATTACAATTGGAGGCGAAATTGCCACACATAAGAAGAATAAATTAAAATCTGAGACTCCTAATGCTCTTATATTTTGCAATGAACCTCGTTTTGAAGTATTTGCTGCAAAGAAAGAAAACCTGGGAGTTCATATCAATAGACACAATATACTGCTTAAAAAAGAACTTCACACATTATTAATTTGTTTAACTTTTAAAGCAATTAGGTATATTAAGCGGAGATTTTAATAGAAGTTTAGGGTATACTTCTTCTACGCTATACTTGTCAGCCTTCTCATTTCATACACTGCAATTTCTTCTCAAAAAGTTAACAGAATGACTTATGGAAAACTGCGTTGCTGCTATTGCTAACGTATTTAGAGAAACACAAGAGTCCGCAATGCTACTGTATAACTACTTGTAGTTCAACACTAAGTCTAATGAGTGCAGGCATATTGAAGACATTAAGTAGCATTCGGGAACTATGGACTGAAGAAATGAATAAAACACACTTGGCTTAAATAAAAAATGTAGTGTATACCGTAACACAGCCCACAGTTTCCAATAAAAGCGGTGCAAATCAAACGCAATAAATTTCGACCCCCACATGCATAAATATACAGGTTGTTACAAGTATAAGTGTAGATGTTTTATTGGTAAATGAGGACAGTGAACTGAAAAAAAGTACGGAAGTATTTACTTCATTTGCATACTTATAATTGTAGCTATTAGGAGTAGTTTGTTGTTAGGTTGGTTGGTATCTCCAAGTACATGTTACAAAAAATGGTTCAAATGCCTCTGAGTACTATGGGACTCAACTGCTGAGGTCATTAGTCCCCTAGAACTTAGAACTACTTAAACCTAACTAACCTAAGGACATCACACACATCCATGCCCGAGGCAGGATTCGAACCTGTGCCCGTTGCGGTCGCTCGGATCCAAACTGTAGTGCCTAGTACATGTTACAGAGCAAGACATCTATACTTATTTTTCCCTGGTAACGAAAGTGTTAGTATATACTGACAAGTGTAATCCATATAGTGGTGTAGTTACAACTATGCAGAAACCATCAGATAGTAAATTATGCAACATTTTAGTGGGGAGGTTGTTAGATATAGAGGAAAAAAACTAACACACTGAAGTGGGTACACATTAAGGTACCAGGGGCCACGATATCTGAACTTATATTGCTAACACCTAAAAGATGGTGCCTCAGAATTTCTGTTTCATGTTCTCAATATCGGCTGACGTATTAAATGCCAAGAATATTACTCGTCCAACTTCCATGCTTCGTTGATGCAAGTTGTAACCCTCTGGCGCTAGACTGCTCCGAGTTGTAGGAGTAACGTGGCTGTGTGTAACGTTACTATGTGAGTGCGTGAGAAACCGCGCGCTGTAATCAAATTTGTGAAAGCACGAATTCTGAGAGTTTGTCGACACATCGATCACTGTCTCTTTCAGCATGACAATGATAGACCACTCAGAGCTCTGCGACATTTGCAGCAGTCCGACGCCTTGGGTTCGCTTTTATCTTTCGTCATAAAGTCCCGGCTTGGCTCCATCCCATTTTTATCTGTATCCGAAACTTAAAGAATATCTTCAAGGACGTCACTTTGATAGTGATGAAGCTGTGCAAGCATATGTGAGGTTATGGTTCCGACAACAAAATCAAACATTCTACAGTGATGGTTTCAAAAAACTGATCTTTCGTAGGGCGATATTTCTTCGTCTCTAGATAAGAGAAATAAATATGTATACACGAAGAATGAAGATGTAGAATGTTAATAAAGTTTGTTTTACTTAAACAGCTCTAAGAGTTTTCAGAGGAATAATTCGGAGAAATTGCTTTCCAGCATAACCACGTTTGTAAAAAAAGAGGTTCCGATACTGCGACCTCCCAGCGGTTGTTTTTAAAATTTTGATTTCTTAAGCGTTCTTTTAACGCTTGGAAGCGTAAATTCAACATGTGTTTTACACCTCTTGAACTGCAGCTAAAGTTCTGTTGTACCACATCTCAGTATCTGCGGTTCTGATTTTTTTTTGTCAGACGTACCGGTCCGATGTACCAGTGCATACCGTCACAAACCAAGCACTATATGAAAATGTCAATACTCCGCGGCTACGCAGCGCTTCTGCCTGGCCGTGGCACTTAACTCGCAAGCCTCCAGATGTTAGACACTCAGATCGGTACCAAATGTTATATGTCGATAGAGTATCAACCAAAACAGTGATTTAGGTCGTGTTATGTGCTGTCGTCCAGTACCACATGCATAAACGGTAATTAAAAGTAACACCAAAACTACGAAGCACAGGAAAAGCGTATCTGTGAGTAATTGTTTGCAGGTCTCTCGTGGATGAGTTGGCAGAGCGTCAGATCGTCGCATCAAAGGTTTCATGTTCAACTACCACTCACAGCAATTTTCCTTTCTTTTTTAACATTTTACGTGTGAAACCATTACATGTAATTTACGAGCACTTGACACTCCTTCACATGCAACCATTATTGTGAAGCCTTTGTTGCTCGACGAATGGCATTGTGTGTGTGTTTGTGTGTGTATGGCAGACTTTGCATTGTTTTGGAATGTTATATGTACCTATTATTGACATCATTATTTTGTTTGTTATTCCTACTATGAGTTTTATTATGTGTATTATTATTGTTATTATTATTTTTATTATTATTATTATTACTCCCATTTATTACGTGTGAAGCAATAGTTTTGTTATTCTTTTTTTTCTGATTGTTTATTCTGTGAATATATGTGTGTACTACATTCAAAGAAACTAAGCGAAAACAGACTGCCAAGAGAGCGTTGCTGTAAATTCCAAACAGCCCTTTTACATGTCAAAAACATATTGTTCCATGTAACACTTTCAACTATGATACAGATAAAAAACAAGAGTTGTCATCATTGGGATTTGAGTCCAAGACTCTTGGCACGACCATCCAACGCTCTACCAGCTTCCCCACGGAAGCGATTCTAATTTGTGACTCACATGTATATCATTCTTGTGCTTCGTAGTTCTACCGCTCGTTTTAATTAACGTTTGCGCCCGTTCTGCTAAACGACAGTAAATAGTACTAAATAAATCGGAATTTTGGTTGATACTCTGTTGACATACAACGTTTGCTAGCGATCTGAGTGTCTGACGTCTGGAGGTTTTGATGGTAGTCCAGGCCAGGGCTCTGCTGTCGCTGTTGAAGCTCTGATTATTTTTTTGTTACCAAAGTCTCACCATAAACATTGAACTCATTAATTTTATTGAAAGCTTTAGAGTTCCCATCGCCTAGGTACTTTGTATATCCAACAATATAAATGGGCAGCGACTTCTGAAATATTTTTAGAGCTCCATCGCATTTCATACCTCCACTGTAGCCATCATAATTCTTATATCACTGATGTTCAATATGTACTTCAGTGTTACCATGGCAGGTGTGACACTACTTAGGTAACCACTCAACATCAACAACTTTTCCATTCTCCAGAGAAGTAGCAATTACAACACCATTCAAGGAACGATGCCTCGACGTTGCCATGTCCCATCAAGTGCAACAGCAATGTCCCTGGCTCCACTAATATTTACAGTTTCTTCTATTGCATGTTTCATAGATGCTTTAGACACAACCGTAAAGACACCTAAAACTGATTTTATGTACTTGCTGGACCTACTGGGAGGAGGAGGAAGATCCATCAAACCACAAAATGTTTTAGCAGCCTTTTTTTGCCTTTTCCTATTGCACGCATTGCATACACTAACTTCAAATTCACATCATGTGAAATATGCACGACGTTAGAAGTCTTTTTCGAGGTAGATTTATTGCAGGATCTACACAGAACAACTAATTTTGACGCTGAACCTTCCCTGCTACTTTGTTGTTAAGTTATTTCCAGACAGCCTATACCATCAGATTGTTTACATTTTGCCACTTCCTTTATCAAAGAAGATAAGATGTCCACATTATTTTCAACAACAACAGTCCCATGTGGGAGTTTCTTCTCTGAAGAACTGGTACGTATGTTACTTTTATCAGTGTAGCTTGCTTTGTTTGTACTGGTTACCACGGAATTTCCTTTCATTGAATTTCTTGATGTGTGGCATTGTTCGTATTTATTGCACACTACAGGTTATGTATTTCCACAAATATGTAGCACTTGGGCAACAAACATTCAGTAACATGTGAACAAACTGCTTCAGCGAAACAAAAGTAAATACTAGCAAAGATAATCATTTACATACACTAGAAACCTGCACTGTTACCAACATATACATTGTATCATACGTATAATGGCTGGAAACGAAAGTTCACAGTTATTTTCGAAATAATAGTGGTTTCTGTAACATAAGTAAGGGGATCTGGCGGCATAAATGACCGTAACTTTAAAATTTCATTTTTTTCATTTGAAACCCTATAATTTATATATTAATGTAAACAGGAAAGACTATAGAATTCAATAAAGTTATAAAAAATTTCGATTTTTCCACCATTTATAAGTACCCAGTATCCTTAAGCGCCATTTCAAAAAGAATAAGTACTTAGAAGGTACGTGTACATCAGCGTGGTTTGCTCGTTTAGGGTTGTTGAAGGGTTCTTGTTTGGCGGTGCGTCATTTCTGTTTCCTCTAATAAATTATGGACGTGACGTTTGTGGTGACGATTAAGGATTCACAAATTGATGTGTATGTTACTAACAGAGTGCCCATCGACTTTGAGATAACTATACAATTTGGGTTCAGGATTATTAAGGACCCAATGTTCCCTAAATCGGATAATAAAAATGCGTCCCGGCTGCCCGATGTAGAGGTACAGGCACTCACTGCACCTAAATTGATATTTACTTGAGAGGAAAGTGGTCGGAATTGAACAAGTAAATCTAAAACAACTGAAGTAGTTTATTATCTGATTCCAAGATGCTGAGTTGTGGATATTCTTTCAATCAAATGTTATGCAAGTATACTGCCGAATGGAAAAGAAGATCCAGGACCTGTTAGATGACAATCAGTTTGGCTTTAGGAAAGGTAACGGCGCCAGAGAGGCAGTCCTCATGTTGCGGTGAATAATCGAAGCAAGACTGGAAAAAGAGTCAGACATTGTAAAGTGGTGTAAGATGTTCGAAATTCTCAGAAAAACATGAGTATGCTATGGTAAAGAAGCATAACACACAATATGTATAAGTACCAAGAGGGAAACATAGAAATGAAAGAACAAGAACGAAGAACTCAGATAAAAAAAAGTGTAAGACGCGGATGTAGTTTTTCGACCCTGCTGTTGAATCTATACATCGAAGTAGCAATAAGAAAAATAAAAGAAAGATGGGAAAGTGGGAGTCAAATTCATGGTGGGAGGATTTCAATGAGAAGATCCGCTAATGACATTGCTGTCCTGAGTGAAAATGAAAAAGAATTGCAGGATATGTTGAATGGAATGAACAATATAATGACTGCTGAATATGGACTGAGAGCAAATCGAAGAATGGCGAAAGTAATGAGAAGTAACAGAAATGATATTTGCGAGAAACGTAACACCGGGGTTGACGGTCACGAAACAGATAAAGTTAAGGAATTCTGCAACGTAGCCGCTAAATAATCGATGATGGACGGAGCAAGGAGGACAAAAAAAAAGCACACTACCACTGGCAAAGAGGCCAGTTCTGGCCAAGAGAAGTGCACTAATATCAAACAAAGGTCATAATTTGAGGAAGAAGTTTCTGAGAAAGTATGTTTGGAGCAGCGTATTGTATGGTTGTGAAACATGGACTGTAGGAAAATCGCGACAGAAGAGAATGGAAGAATTTTAGGTGTCAAATGTTTTTTATATCATACAACAAGGGAAACGTACAGAAATATACGGTAAAACGTACCTTTTTTACACCATGTCCTAAAGTGATAAGGCCATAATGGTATAGTCAAAACATATAAATACAGCCGGCACAGCATCGTCACATAGATCTAAAATAAGGTGAAGAATAAGCCACATCGTACACACAGACATTATTGCTACTGGCTAGTGAAGTACAGTAGCTGCCAGAAATCTGTTTGCCTGCATCCTACTTAGATGTCGCTACTGTGGTCTTAGATGTAGTCACCATTTACGCGAAAAACATAATCTGATTAAAAAAAAGTTAGGTAAAATACATGTAGTGGACTTTTATATTTTGATAACTATCACAGAAAACAATTGTGACACAGTAAAAGACGAACACAGTTACACATGTAAAGTTATTAAAAGGAAATATATGAAGATAATAGGTCCGACCCTTTTAAGGTGAATTTACTGTTAAAAATTAATGTACGTAATGCGTTGCCTGTAGCAATCTATAAATTATCTATGAGAGATAAATGTCTATATGACAGTTGAAAAAAGACAGATCAGTGATCAGATTTGTCCTACTGACAAATGTTGAAAATTAGGTGGACTAACAAAGTAAGAAACTATTTGATTCTTCGCAGAACTGGCGTGGAAATTAATATATGGGAAACACTGACAAGAAGAAGGGACAAGGTGACAGGATATCTGCTAAGACATCAGAGCATTACTTCCATGGTACTAACTGGAGGGAGCTGTAGAGGGTAAAATGCAGAGATTGATCTACATCCAGCAAATAATTGATGAAGTAGGTTGCAAGTGCTTGTCTGAGATGCAAAGCCTGGTACATGAGGGGAATTTTTGGGTGGTCAAATCAAACCGATCAGAAGACTGATGGACGGAAAAGAAGTAAACAAAAGGAAAGCTAAGGAATATAGCGCTAGAATAACTAGATACATGCTGAAGTACTGCTTATTCTTCGTGTTTTACGTTGCTGTTGATTTCGATAAAGCGAATAATGCTCTAGACCAATTTGGGTCTCCTCTGTCGAATGGACAACTAAATTTACAATTTAAATATCATTTTGTTTCTAATGCGCTTTCCGTCAGCACTGGGTGTCCGGTAAGAGAAGGAATGACTAGCATTAGATCAGACTGACTCCAGCTACACGCTGCATAACGGAAATTGAAAGTATCTGCACCTGAATAAGCGTCGGTGGGACACCCGTTATACAAGGTGTAATGGATATACGCGCAGTTACTTCTGTTTGTGATAGGGGGGGATTGTAATGAACACGTGTGACGTCATAAGCGAGTGTCTGCGTCTGAGACCGCTGTCTAAGTTTTCATATATTTTTAAGTTACAGATACATATTTTAACGGTTTTTGTGATAATATTTACTACATAAGTGAGTTATTAGTGGTTTCTTCATTCACCTCTGCCTTTCTTGTGCTGTGACCTGATATTTGAGAGTGTTTCGTATCGAGCAACATAACCTCTTACCTGTGTTTACATTTCGCGCTGACCAGTTGCATCTGTAGCGGCGCATCGAAAGGTAAGTACTAATTGATTGTTTGAGTACAGTGGTTTATTTAGGAACTTTAGTAGTCTTCAACCGGCGTTCTTGGTATTTTCTGGTGAAATAATTTCAGAAGAACCTTTTGGGGACTGTTTTCAGTTTCGTTACTGTGTCATTAGACGTTTGATTCTCTTTCTGTAAAAGTCTTTTGTTATATTCTCATTTGTTATTGATTAATACTGTTAATAATAGTAGTTACTTCCCTTGTAGAGTAAGTTTGTGATTATAGTAGTCAGGTTTTAAACATTTTCTTATTGTAGTAGCGGAACTTAGATAAATTAGCTTTCTTGTTTCAATAAGTGTAAAATTTTACCATGACTGAAAAGTGTGGGCTATGCCGTAGGGTCGTGAGTAGTGGATTGCGGTGTGAGACTTGTTCGAAGTATTTTCACTGGGGGGGGGGGGAGGGGGGGGGGGAATGCAGTTCGGAAGCCAGTGGGCAGTCAGGTGAGATCCTCTCCTGGAACTGCACGTTATGTAGCAAGAGTAAGCTGATAGAGGAGCAAGAGCGTAAGATCTGTGCCCTTCAGGTGCAGTTGAAAACCGCACAGGAGGAGCTAGATAGGATGAGGAGGGCGAAGGGGGTTGGGGAATGGGAGCTGGCTGTTGGCAAGAGATCTGCTAGGACAAGAAGATTTTCCGATAGTTTTACTATTAGTGTTTGCAATACATATGACCAACTGTCAGAATGTAGTGGAGAGGAATCTCTACTAGCTGTAGATGTAGGAAGTCTGCAGCAGACCCCAGCAGTTGCAAAGTCGAAGAGGAAGAAGAAGGTTCTGCTGTTAGGTAGTTCTCATGGCAGAGGTGTAGGTCAGCAATTACAGGAAGTGTTGCTGAGTGGGTACCAGGACAACAGCAGTGTGAAGCCTAATGCAGGATTGGCTCAGGTGACTGTTAACATAGGGGGGGGGGGGGGGGGGTTATGTAGGGATTTTGCTTAAGGGGGTCAGGTAGTGATTGTGGTGGGGCTGGTAATAGTATTGATAGGGATGGGGAGTATGACATAGATGGTGACCTGGAAAAGGTAGCCACTCAGACTGGCAATACGAATGTGCATTTCGTGGAACTGTTTCAGTGTCACGATCGGCCTCATCTTAATACAGCCGTCAGGCGTAATAACACTAGACTTGGGGGTGCGCTGATGACAGAAAGCATGGGTCACATTTCAGTAGTGTCGGTGGAGTCTATCAGTAGGTGGGTTTCACTAGACATGGCCGGCTGCTCAACAGGTATGGGAAGGGGAGGTTGGCAAAGCTTATAGGTGACAGCATAGGAGGGGTGGTGGTATCACTCATGGGAAAATTCCTGCAGTAGTGGGTGTTAGAGCTGCACCTCTTTCAGATTGAAGTCAGATGATAGGTATTCCTGCTTAAGGGTAGTCTCTCTAACAAAGGAACCACTTTTGACAAAGCTTAGGTATCCGAGTAATGAGGGAATTAGTATATTTCATCAAAATATACAAGGTATTAGAGATAAAGTTAGTGGACTGCTTATAGATGCTGAATCTGAAATTATTGCTTTATCTAAACACTTCTTAAATAGGGAGACAACGCAGAGGCTTCCTTTACGAGGATACAGGTTGGCTGGCAGCTTTTCTAAAAGCTCTTTGCGGTGTGGGGGAGCAGCCATGTATGTGAAAAACGGCATCCCATTTGAGTCAATTGAAATTTCAAAGTACTGCACTGAAAAGGTGTTTGAATGTTGTGCAGGTGTGGTTAAATTTAATGGAGCTAAATTTCTAACTGTTGTTATTTATAGATCCCCAGAAGCCGATTTCAAAAACGTTTTTGCTAAAGCTAGAGGAGGCTTTTGGTTGACTTTATAGGAAATACAAAAAGTTAGTTAAATGTGGTGACTTCAATATTAATTGTATAAGTGATTGTGCAAGGAAAACGATGCTAATAGACCTCCTAAAGTCATATAATCTTATGCAAACCGTAGTCTTTCCAACGAGAGGGCAAGGGAACAGTAGAACAACCATAGACAAACTTTTTGTTCATTCCTCATTACTAGAACGGAATTCTGTTAGCAAAAATGTGAATGGCCTTTGAGATCATGATGCACAAATTTTAACTCTAAAAGATTTTTGTGCTGCAACATATGTTAAATATCATTATCAACTGTGTAGGAAAGCTAATCCAGTTGCTGTAGAGACCTTTGTAAACCCTATGAAGGAACAAGAGTGGCAAGATGTTTATAGCACTGATACAGTAGACGTTAAATATATTGCTTTTCTCAAGACTTTTCTCGCGCTCTTTGAAAGCTTCTTACCGTTAGAACGTTCAAAACAGGGCACTAGCACAAACAGGCAGCCTGGGTAGCTGACTAGAAGGATAAGAATATGTTGTAGAACAAAGCGGCAATTATATCAAAACGTTAGAAACAGTCAAAATCTAAACGCAGCAGCCAATTACAAACAGTATTGCAAGGTGCTTAAAAATGTTATTAGGAAGACAAAAAGTAAGTGGTATGCAGATAGAATAGCTAAGTCTCAGCATAAATTTAAAACCATATGGTCAGTCGTAAAGGAAGTGGCTGGTCTGAAGAGACAGGTCGAGGATATAGAATCAGTGCGCAGTGGGAATGTCCGTGTTACTGATTAGTCGCATTTATGTACAGTATTTAATAATCACATTTTGAATATAGCAGGTGAACTAAATAGAAACCTAGTCCCAACAGGGAATCATATAGCGCTGCGCTCTTATAAAAAAGGGTTTCGAGACTGTTACCTGAAATGCTCCTCCATGATACTGACAAGAGGGAGATTGACTTAATAATTAAATCACTAAAGACCAAGACCTCTCATGGATATGACGGGGTATCTAGCACAGTACTGAAATATTGATCTGTGCATGTTAGCCCAGTACTTAGCCATATCTGTAACCTTTCCTTTAGGAGTGGTCGGTTTCCTGACCGATTAAAGTACTTGGTAGGGAAGCCACTTTATAAAAAGGGAGACGGGGATAATGTTGACAACTTTGGACCTATTTCCATGCCATAGGAGTTGGCTAAAGTTATCGAGAAGGTTGTATATACAAGAATACTGCAGCATTTAAATTCACATAATTTGCTGTCAAATGTACAGTTTGGTTTTGGAAATGGATTAACAACTGAAAATGCTATACTCTCTTTTCTCTGTTAGGTTTTGGACGGATTAAATAAAAGGTTGCGAACGCTAGGTGTTTTCTTTGATTTAACGGAGGCTTTTGACTGTGTTGACCACAAAATATTACAGCAGAAGTATGGAGTAGGGGGAGTAGCTTACAATTGGTTCGCCTCTTACCTTAAGAACAAAAAGCACAATCTAATTCTCCGCAATATTGAGAGTGGTAGTGATGTTCAGTCGCAATGGGGCACTGTTAAGTGGGGCATTCCCCAAGGCTCGGTGCTGGGGCCACTGCTGTTTCTTATTTATATGAATGATATGCCTTCCAGTACTAGTAGGTGATTCTTCTAGTAGGGGATTCAAAAATATTTCTGTTTGCTGATGACACCAGGTTGGTAGTGAAGGATCTTGTGTGTCATATTGAAACAATATCAAATAATTTAGTTCATGGAATAAGTTCATGGCTTGTGGAAAACTATTTGATGCTAAATCACAGTAAGACTCAGTATTTACAGTTTCTAACTCACAATTCAACAAGAACCGATATTTTGATCAGACAGAATGGGCATATTATAAGCGAGACGGAACAGTTCAAGTTCCTAGGCGTCTGGATAGATAGTAAGCTGTTGTGGAAAGCCCATGCCCAGGATCTTGTTTAGAAACTAAATGTTGCTTTATTTACCATTAGAACAGTATCTGAAATAAGTGACAGTTCAACACGAAAAGTAGTCTACTTCGCATATTTTCATACGCTTATTTTGTATGGTATTATTTCTGGTGTAATTCATCTGATTCAAAAAGGGTATTTTTGGCTCAAAAACGGGCTGTTCGAGCTATATGTGGTGGAAGTTCGAGAACGTCTTGTCGACCCATATTCAATAGTCTGGGAATTCTGACATTGCCTTCACAACATATATTTTCTTTAATGCCGTTCGTTGTTAGCAATATTACCCTATTCCCAAGAGTTAGCAGCTTTCACTCTGTTAATACTAGGCAGAAATCAGATCTGTATGTGGAATGCACTTCCTTGACTCTTGTGCAGAAAGGAGTGCAGTATTCTGCTGCCTCCATTTTCAATAAGCCACCGCAAGAAGTCAAAAATCTTAGCAGTAGCCCAAAGTCTTTTAAGTCTAAACCGAAGAGTTTCCTCATGGCTCACTCCTTCTATTCTGTCTAGGAGCTCCTGTAAGAGCTAAAAAATTAAGTAAATTTCAGTGTCACATTGTTGATTTTCTTTATTTAAACTTACGACTTGTCGCCTGAATATGTTTTTTTTATATTTCATTTTTATCTGTTTCTACTATCGTGTTATAATTACATGTATTGACTCATTCCATGACCATGGGGATTTCCCCTTAATTTGGGCCCACGGAACAATAAATAAATAAATAAAAATAAATAAAAACGTCAATCAGAATATACATCTTTTTCAGACTAATAATTATAGCTGGTACAGGTCGTGTGTTTTTTTATTTTGTAGTATCTCCAAGCAAGACCAAACAAGCCATGAATACTTATTTTCCGCAGAGCATCAGGTCAGGTGTTGAGGTGTGGACATGGGGACCCTAAACGATTATTCTATACTGCCAGGCGTCATTCACTTCGGAACCAAGGTACGGCTATACAGAAAAGATGGGTAGTAAACTTTTTTCTCTGTTTGTGGGAAGACTGCTCGATGCAAAGAAAGAATATCCAACAAGTTGACGTGATAATACATTAAGGTACCATTTACAAAAAAAGTGTACTAATACACCTTACAACATGGACTTCGATGAAGGTTCAGAGTAGAACGAACGATAGCTACCTCCAGCTGAAATATGACTCTTTTAAGCGTAGCATATTTTAACATATATCTTTAGAAGCAAATGTTTAAAGACTTGCGAAGCAACGCCTAGTTTGTGATTCGTAGATCTTGTGGCACACTAAATTCTTTTCGGCACTGTCTCTTTGCGTTTTGTACGACAAGATTTAAAATTCGGTGATTTAATATGTGTCTAGGGCATGACCACGCACCTGTCGCACTACCCTGCCAGCGTTCTGTAGACTTCTATAACTTGATAAATTGCAGATGGCATTATGGTTGACGAAATGAATTAGTGTCCTTAACACGAGCTGAGTACTATTCAGTAATAAAAATGTCTCTTGAACCTAAGCTTAATACTAAAACAGCTACAACGGACTGATTCGCGAGCCCCATTAAAAATGCACTAAGTCTTGCCCTGAAAATTTCTGTTCAAAATTAAAGTGTAACGTTTCGGTTGTGGGTAAATTTTCAAAGTCCACACACCAATATTGAAATTTTCCACAAACCGATGTTGAAATTTCACAAGTCTGATTGCACTTTGTTAAGACTTAGAGTCCACGACCAAGATATAAACTTTTCGAAGTTCCTAAAAATCTACAGAAACTTTGCAAGTCCCTAGAAGTGTCGCCGGAGAAACTTGAAAACTTCAGTTGATTCTGACACGTCGCTCGTTAACGCTGACTACTCAAAGCGAATTGCTTAAGGCCATCCTTCTATAGACTCGCTCCATGTTTGACAAATCCTCAACATTACTCATTATATACATTTTACTGTAAAAACTACACATGTAAAGCTTATCATAAATAGCGCTTACCCTATGTTCCCTTTTAGTTGTTAAAAATACCAGTTACCGTGACTGTACCAAATCGTCTCGCTTAATGTCTATCGATAGTTGCACATGAACTTCATAACAAGCAAAAATAAGGTTACACTTATTACTGAAATAAGTATTATACATGAATTACGGCCAGAAGTTTTCCACCGTTTCAGTGGTGGTATTAGTTTTTCTCTGGAGTCCTTCATCTGTGTGTTATTTGTATCTTCTTCTGCGAAATGGTCCAAATTAGCATTGTTTACAGGTATCTGATTTAAACCTAATTAGAATCCAACCTCTGTAGGTAGCTTTTGTGGTCTGTTATTCAGTACTGCGGCCCTTTATTGCTTCAAAATTTTTTTGCACTAAAAATGCTTTTTTCATACCGTCGTGATCAACATTCGGGCTCGTAACTCATTTTTTACTTCCTTAACAGAAAGTTCAAAGTTGTTTTCCAATATTGTTGTTCAATGCAGCATCTTTTAAGTAAGTTTCTGCCATAAAAACTCCCAGACACAATGTGCGAGCCAGCAGTAACCACCCACTCGGGGGGATATCCACTCACATAATGCGCCAGACTACCTCCTGCCGAAATGACAGCCGGCTCAATTCGCTTGTTAAAACATTCCGCCAGTAAAAGACAGTGAGTTGTCCTCTGCTGGTCAAACAGTCCCATATGCCAACTGCTCGTGATTTACGTTTGCCTACCACTTCTTTGCACATGAGAGATCTTATGCGAGTACGGTGCGCTGTGGGACCTCACAAATGTTACAGCAATCCAGTAATTTGGTTACTCTGTCCTAAACAGCAAAGCGGCATTACATGGCCGGCCGGGGTGGCCGAGCGGTTCTACGCGCTACAGTCTGGAACCGCGAGACCGGTTCGAATCCTGCCTTAGGTTAGTTAGGTTTAAGTAGTTCTACGTTCTAGGGCACTGATGACCTCAGAAGTTAAGTCCCATAGTGCTCAGAGCCATTTTTTTTTGACATTACATGGATTGTCAGCGAGGTACTGATTAGACATAGTGGCTGCTATGAAGTACTTATCACACGACTTTAAGAAAAATGTATGGAGAAAAACTGAATCTTTCACATCTTACATCCTGACATCTTCGCTTAATAAGAGAGAATTAAATTTAGTTATTCGTCAAGTTCTGTGTTGAATTGATATTAAGTAAGCCATTGCATGATATTTTAAGAGTATACAATGGTAAATATGTTTTGGGTACTCTCTGCGTGTGGTCATAACTTGCTGAGTAGCTAACAGACTTTTTTTTTCTTGTCCTCAGTCTTCTGACTAGTTTGATGCGGCCCGCCACGAATTCCTCTCCTGTACTAAGAGACTAACAGGTCGTAATTCTATTAAAGTTGAGATACTGCTTTGTATGTCTACGGGAGAGCTACGAACAGTGCGCCCACATTTGTCTGAGCGCAACTTGGATCATGTGGTCGTAATGCCCAATGTATTTCATAAACGGTTCAAATGATAGCACACAAAGAGTTGCTTATTTTGTCTTATAATCAATACTCGAAACATTGACACCTGTCGAATTTTGGAAGTAAGTGGAGAATTTTTCGATAGAGTGATAATCACGTTTTAACAGCTATTAATGTATTGTTAAAGAAGAATAGTGTGGCATTGCACACATTAATATTTATTATATACCGTCTGCACTGCTTAGCTTTAATCTAAACATAATTGTTGTACCTTACGAAATGCAGTCACTAATCAATTACATCTTGTAATTATTTCATTTTATTTCAAGACCGTTTGCCTATTTACAAACTTTAGAATGCTTTACAGCTATATGTAACGCCCATCAGCTTGCAATCTAGTCTCTCCAGAAACGCAAATGCATTGATATTTACATGAAGGCATCTGATTATTTCAGTTTATTTTCTCCTATGATGCCAAGTACCAAATATAACTGTCAATCACTGTTTTCAAAATTCAAACTTCATGTAGAACAATACAGCATACTGTATGAGCGTTCCCGCTCAATAAAGATTGATCGGCAGTTATTTAGGCCCATAATTAGCTGTAACGTGTCCTAATTCAGCTGTAATGATACGACGTAAAGTTGATTAATAAAATACAGAACGTGGTTTTGATTAACCTGCATGAATCAGACAGACGTAAATAAAAATAGTTGCGTAGGAAATTAGGGCCCCGTTCGATAGAGCTGTATATACTTGCATGACGTTTAGAATCAGCAGAGAAGACCCTTTGTACAAAATGCGCGAGTGTGTAACGCCAAAATGCATATCCTCCTATTTTCATCTATTGTACTATAAATTTTTTCCTTATTTTGTTACTTGAAGATATGACATTCCTGTGTCTTTATATATTGTAATTGTTTTACAATTTGTGTATGATTTTATATCGATGTACAATTGGTTTGTTTTGAAATATTATTTGTATTTTTACTCTTGGTCTTGAATAGGGGAAACTGTGCTATCGAAAGGCTACATCGATAGGTCGTGCGGAGAACCAAAGTGTTTATGATCTTGGGTAGTGTTAACTCTGCCGCTGGCAGAGCAGAGTCTGGCTGGAGTAGGGCGGTCGAGCAGGTGTATTGAGCGACGATCCCGCGAGTTGCCGCGCTTTCTGGGTTTGGCAGCATGTAATTGCGCTCGGCTTGCTATAATATCTTCCGACACGGTGTCGCGGCCGGGAAACATTAGCTGGCACACATCAAGAGCCCGTTTCGCCTGGTGACCGTGTCGAGAAGAAGGCGCGCCGACATACACCTTCTGTAACAGCGACGGCCTACAATAAGTGACTATCGGCACCTTCTCGATCAAGGACTTCAAGCCTTCAATCAACCAACAAGGCTGACTGAAAGCACGTAAAGTTTTAGAACTCTATGGCAGACCTCAGCTTTTCAAACTGTTCCATTTCCATAACTAAACTACAGCAACTTAGCATGACCCTTTTTTGCTCATTGTCTCAATTGCATTACCGACCAGGGTCCCTTCCTTTTCCGAAATGAACCCGAGTGTCGTTTAAATTCAAGCTCCAGCATTAAAGGAATATCTTTCCATTTCACTTCTTTAATTTCAAAGTTCAGTTAAATTATTCATAGCTGGCTACAATAACCAAACACAACTATATTTAGATGACACAAGCACAAATTAAGAATGCGAGTTTTATTACCATGTTTTAGAGTACCTGTGACTGCAACTCAGCTTGGTACTTACTAAATTTTACTATTGTTAATTGTTCAAAATCATTTAATTCAAGTTCAAAGTTAAATATCTTATTTCTAAATTACGTAGATTCAAGTTGCTTTTGAGATGATTGTTGAGCTAACCTTATTTTACTTAATTTCGTAGTGCTTCAGACACAGAGTTCACTGTTAACTACAGACACTAGAGTAACTTTCAATTTTCCGGTTTTATTAATTCTTTTGCTAAATCAAGTCAGAGTGTAGCGAAATTTATTACTTCTGACAAACATTCAGTTTCCTCACAACACGTGTCATCTTTCAGTTGCCATGCTTTTAGTGCTAATTATATGTGCAATAAGATTTCCTTTTCAGTTATTATAGTACACTCCTGGAATTGGAAAAAGAACACATTGACACCGGTGTGTCAGACCCACCATACTTGCTCCGGACACTGCGAGAGGGCTGTACAAGCAATGATCACACGCACGGCACAGCGGACACACCAGGAACCGCGGTGTTGGCCGTCGAATGGCGCTAGCTCCGCAGCATTTGTGCACCGCCGCAGTCAGTGTCAGCCAGTTTGCCGTGGCATACGGAGCTCCATCGCAGTCTTTAACACTGGTAGCATGCCGCGACAGCGTGGACGTGAACCGTATGTGCAGTTGACGGACTTTGAGTGAGGGCGTATAGTGGGCATCCGGGAGGCCGGGTGGACGTACCGCCGAATTGCTCAACACGTGGGGCGTGAGGTCTCCACAGTACATCGATGTTGTCGCCAGTGGTCGGCGGAAGGTGCACGTGCCCGTCGACCTGGGACCGGACCGCAGCGACGTACGGATGCACGCCAAGACCGTAGGATCCTACGCAGTGCCGTAGGGGACCGCACCGCCACTTCCCAGCAAATTAGGGACACTGTTGCTCCTGGGGTATCGGCGAGGACCATTCGCAACCGTCTCCATGAAGCTGGGATATGGTCCCGCACACTGTTAGGCCGTCTTCCGCTCACGCCCCAACATCGTGCAGCCCGCCTCCAGTGGTGTCGCGACAGGCGTGAATAGAGGGACGAATGGAGACGTGTCGTCTTCAGCGATGAGAGTCACTTCTGCCTTGGTGCCAATGATGGTGCTATGAGTGTTTGGCGCCGTGCACGTGAGCGCCACAATCAGGTCTGCATACGACCGAGGCACACAGGGCCAACACCCGGCATCATGGTGTGGGGAGCGATCTCCTACACTGGCCGTACACCTCTGGTGATCGTCGAGGGGACACTGAATAGTGCACGGTACATCCAAACCGTCATCGAACCCATCGTTCTACCATTCCTAGACCGGCAAGGGAACTTGCTGTTCCAACAGGACAATGCACGTCCGCATGTATCCCGTGCCACCCAACGTGCTCTAGAAGGTATAAGTCAACTACCCTGGCCAGCGAGATCTCCGGATCTGTCCCCCATTGAGCATGTTTGGGACTGGATGAAGCGTCGTCTCACGCGGTCTGCACGTCCAGCACGAACGCTGGTCCAACTGAGGCGCCAGGTGGAAATGGCATGGCAAGCCGTTCCACAGGACTACATTCAGCATCTCTACGATCGTCTCCATGGGAGAACAGCAGCCTACATTGCTGCGAAAGGTGGATATACACTGTACTAGTGCCGACATTGTGCATGCTCTGTTGCCTGTGTCTATGTGCCTGTGGTTCTGTCAGTGTGATCATGTGATGTATCTGACCCCAGGAATGTGTCAATAAAGTTTCCCCTTCCTGGGACAATGAATTCACGGTGTTCTTATTTCAATTTCCAGGAGTGTAGTTGTGCATAGGACTGGCGACCATAATTTTCCCCAAATCTCAAATATCTAAGTAACGCCTGTTAATTGTTAATGTAACGACCGCACATTTACTTTCTTTATTAATTTTACCCTTTTTCAAAATCAATTTCCACCACTTTCATTTGCATTTTTCCTTTCATTTAGATGTAACCCTTCCTCCCTCTTTACCGACAGCTTAACTTCGGTGACGATTCTTTTTCCCAAATTTCCAGTAGCTACACGCGGTTTAATTTTTCACTGTTATTAAGGTCAATAAGTGAGTGGGAGGTTACAAGTGAAACTGGAAACTGTCGTAATAATTGGTATAGTAAGAATTAACATGCCACGCACTTCAGAGCGGTTGGACGATATAGAAGTAGATGTACATAATGTTCTTGAACAGCACTTATCTAAATTTCAGATATTGTAACTTGAAACACGAACCACAAAATGCGTCCTCTTCGCTAGAAAATACCTAATCGAGTGATCACGTCCGCTTCGTCGCATAGCACGATGCCGCACGAGAGTTTCTAGATACACGCAAGCTAAGTAAGGTGCCAACACAGTAGAGTACTTTTTGCAAAACCGAATTAGGATTCCACAAGGACCTGTCGGCTTACTTGTTTTCAACTCTTTTTTTTTTATTTCCCTACTATGTCCTCCAAATGGGAGTCTGAACAACTGTTAAATGACGGTACGTTTTTACAGTCCTCCTGCGTCAAAGATTTCTTAAATGCGAAATTTAAAATTCTGGGTTTCCTTTGCTATCTTCCGTAGCCACACCACTATAGAAGCCTTAGACTTGCTTACGTAGGACCAGAATTTTCTCGTGTTCTCAGTAAGGTCTTCTGCTAAGGTACGACTGTGGTAGTTGTATGCTTAACGCATCCATCTTTTTACAGACGCACGAATTTCTATTAAATCCTGCCTGTCGTCATTTGCGCGTCACCTTTTGAACCGAGAAAACGGAGGCGATCTGTCTCAGGGATCGAATGACTGTTTGAAATAAAAGAGAGGTTCATTTAACCTGGGACAAACGTGCACATCAAAGGGCTCGCTATGGGGAGTGGAAGTTGCAGGATGACTGCCAGCCTCGGTTTTCGGCCCAACAACAGGAACAGGGAGTGGGACAGGTGGGGATGCACGTCTGTGCGGCTGGGTCCCACCTTGGCGAGCAGTAAGAACTGGGCCGTCCGCTTTGGGGCTTCGAAAACCGAGACAAACGTCTTTGTTGAATGTCGTCTGAATAAACAGAGAGCGACGCAACTATGTTGTGCACTCTAGAACCTTCCAACACCCACATACGTGACTCGGACCCCTCATTTGCCATTGGCTAAACCGAAAGTGCGGATTCACCTGTAAATTTAGCAGAGGTCTGAAGGCGTCTCTCATGAAACTGGTCAAAATTGCCTCGTTTCTGTGAGTTAGGCAAGTGTGGTCGCGTGGTTATGGAAAAAAAACGATTTATTGAGAAATAGCCAACACGGATTGAGAAACATAGTTCTCGTGAGTCACGGCCAGCTCTATAGTCTCGCAAAACAATGAATGCATTCGACAGGGTTTATCGAATTGACTCAAAATCTTTAAAGTTCCTGAAATCTTTTGATAGCGTTCCTCGTAAGGGACTTCTAATCACGTTACGTGCCAATAGGGTATCATCTCAGTTTTGCGACTGGATTCGTGATTTAATGTTGTAGTAACTCACCGGAAGTCAAAGAATACAACGGAAGTAATATCTAGTGTGCCCCAGCAAGTGTTATAGGACCTTTTAGGTTCCTGATCTTTGTAAACGACGCCCTGAGCAGCCCACTAGGATTGTTTCCAGATGATGCTGTTATTCATCCTACTGTAAAGTCATCAGATAATCAAAAATAATTGCATAATGATACAGACCATGTATCTGTATGGTATGAAAAGCGGCATTTGGCTCTATACAACGAAAAGTGTGAAGTCATCAACATCAGTGCTAAAAGGAATCCGCTAAATTTCCGTTTCACGATAAATCACGGTAATCTAAAGGATGTGAATTTAAGTAATTAATTACGAATTACCTTTACAAAGAACTTAAATTGGAACGATCACATAGATAATGTTGTGGGAAAAGCAAACTAAAGACTGCGATTTATGGGCAGAACACTTAGAAAATGCAGCAGGTCTAGTAAATAGACTGCCTTTACTATGCTTGCGCGTCCTCATCAGGTACGATTGACGGATGACATCGAAAAAGTTCAAAGAAGGTCAGCTCGCTATGCATTAGTGCGAAAGAGCGGAGAGAGTGCCACGGATGTGATACACGAATTGTGGTGGCATTCGTTAAAACAAAGACGTGTTACGTTGCGGCAGGAACTCCTCACGAAATTTCTAAATTAACTTTCTCCTCCGAAAATAATTTGTTGGCGTTCACCTACGTGGGAAGAAATTATCATCCTAATAAAATAAGAGAAATCAGAGCCACAAGGAAATATATAAATGTTCGTTTTTACCGCACGCTGTTCGAGAGTGGAACTATAGAGAGCTTGAAGGTGGCTCGAGAGGAACCCTCTGCCAGCACTTCATTGTGAATTGCAGAGTAACCATGTAGATATAAAGGCATACAAAGAAAAGGAGGAAAAGTGTTGAAAGATGCGGCTAGTATCTTTAAAAACACTTTTTAACACTAAATTTTTAAATATTCGTGGAGAGGCTGGCACTCTTTACAGTAAAACACATTTGCATTCGGTTGTAATTGTTCGAGCTGAGCTCCTATCTTTTTAGTGTGTTATAAGTAAACATATTCAAGAATTATTCTTGTAACTGTGTTCGTTATTTTACTCAACCAACATAGAGTGATAATAAGTAACAGCTGTGACGATCTCACGTAGGGAAGGAAAAGAAAGAGATTAGTGGAAGCATAACATATCTGTGTAGGAAAACATTGCGCTGCATAACTGCACGTTCTGCTGATCAGGGAAATTAACGAGACATTTACGGTAAGTAAACACCACGAACTGTACTCACCAGTTCCGAATGTGAGTTTTATCTTTAGGTAGATCAAAGGTAGACTAGGCTGCTTACAGCGAAGGGACACTAAACTGATAGACTTCGAACGGGGTGTAACCATAGATAGGTACAGGGTGGATCAAGCCCTCTATTACTATTCTGCTACACGCTGTGCCAACTGTGTGCTCTGAATAATACATTGGCAAGATTGCTGTCTGTCGTGGACAACAATGTAACCGATTAATCGGTAACTGTGCCCAGCATCGACTAAGAAGAACGATAACGCATGTGAACACACTGGATAAAGTGGTAGTGTGAATACTTTCTCGTTATGGTGACTTTGCTTCTTAGGAGCTCGACATAAATTTTAAGTAAAGTGTCTTTAAACCTATGTAAAACGTTCCTCCAATAAAAGTAAAAGTGTCTCTATAATACACTCAAATACGAGAGTCAGTACGTTATATCTCAAAACTGTGATAGAGAAAGTGAGTAGGACTTAGCGAAGTCGTGTTTTGAAAAACTGTTAGGAAGAATTTTTGCTTCACTTTCAGAGCAAAGAAATTCATGTTTAAATGTACTACCATAAGCAAAAGTTTCCAACCGATTTGAATTAATCACCATCTAACTGTAATTTTTAGGCGGGACAATCACGCATTTAGTAGATAAATTTATTACCACAAGATGCTTTCCAATGCCAGCCGAGCCAGATCTAAAGTTCCATCAGAGTATAACGTGTTACTAGAGACTTTTTGCTTGAAAAATCAAATTTCTGGCTTTAAATAACAACTGAAACATGTTATGCTCTGTTTAGGACAATAAGAAGTGTCTGTGACCAGTAGTACCCGTAACATCAGAACTAAATTCTTATGTGAATAACATGTTTTATAACAATATCTGGACTGATGAGGTTCTATGATGCAGCCGTGAATTCTAGCCAAATAAAAGGGTATTTCAGTCACCTAATGATCATCATCCGCTTTACGGGCTGTTTTCCGTGAATGATGAATTAACTTGATAGAAAAACCTCAATTAACAGTGTTAATCGCTTTATGAAAACCTCAACGTCAGCTGATCATAGACGGATTTTTTTGAAGAGCTTTCGCGAGTGATTATTGAAACGGTATTTCGTCCGGCACGAAATTGATAGCGTTTTCACCGATAATGTGGGACAAGGTGATACGTCGTGCTGTCATCTATCGCTCTTATTATCTAGCCAAAAGTGACGTAAAAAATTGAATCTGCTCAACGTGAATTAGTTTTGCATGCGTTTTAACTTAAAATGACGCGATGAAATGGCTTATTATGGATACAAATATGTACTCGACACCAACAGCCTTTGTTAAATCATTAAGTAGATTAACGCTTGTTTGAGCCTGAAAGTGTTACCTGATGGAACTGTTCGCGACCGACAAATATCCTGATACAGCACCTGTCCTCTCTTATCGTTAATCATAATGAGACGTAAAATATTTATTTTTCACCGGTATGAAAGTGTTAAAGAGTCTGAACTTAAATTGTAATGACGGAAATTTTTTTGGTGAATGGGGAATCGAACCCAGATGTGCCCATTCGACGGATACCTTCAGTTGGTAAACTTATGGGAAACAAGACGAGTGATGGAACTGTATGGTCTCCAATCTGTTCTTCTTTTTTATTACTATAAAATCAATGATTAAAACTGTTCAGGAAATCTCATGATAAAAAGTAGTGTGGTCTGCATGAATAGTCTGCATGAAGAGTTTTCAATAGCCTGAGAATGTACAAAAGGGCGTGTGAAAGTATTTATTGTTCCTCGCAGCTTTCTAGTTGTTTGTTAATGGCACAGTTTGTCTATAAAGATGATTACTGCCTTAACAGGAAAGATCCAGCTTTTCCATGACATTCATTAGTTATTATTTTGGTGAAAGGAACTAAACATATTACACAAACGTAGTACTAAAAAACTTGTCTTCACAACATGTCTGCACAACGGCGACCAACAACAACATACCTCAATGCAAGATCTAGCACACCAACAGAAAAAGCGGTCACTGATGTACATCTGTATAGCCAAAGATATAGTTTAACACTAATTTACACAATCAACGACGAATCTGATTATAATTAACTGTTCTGATAACTCAGTAATAAAATAATCATAAAAGTTGTAGACACGATAATAATAATAATAATAATAATAATAATTCAAGTTTCCAACGGCGGAGAGAACGGAAGAACCACTTAGAGTAACCATTTCAGTGTCCGCTCGGAGCGAGGAATTAAAGGTCATCGTTCGTTCATGTAGAGCCTGCTTAACGTTCTGGAACTAACCATTTTAGCTCTATTTAATCAGCGAAGTCTGGGCTCACAAACCAAGCTTATCCATTAATCGTGAGAGGAATACTATCAATATTACAGCCAGTAACGAATCCAATGGTGTCCACTGTAGCATCGCAACTAGATTATAGGTTTCTGGCGTGTCAGACCCACGTCGATAACACAAGGGGGTAAAAACTTATGGCAGACTTTCCACAAAAATTAATACGCACACAAGACCACTGAACATTAATACAGCAGAGCAAGAAAACTGCATCAATTAGAAAAGATGCAGTACGGATAAAAAATACTGACAGTGGCAATTCAAGAGACCCGCGTAATAAATTTTAAAAATAGATTTTATTGACTACGGAATGATCAAGAGCAAAACAGGAAGGAAAATGAGCAAAGGAGATCTGCTCCTAAGAAAGGCCTTAGTAATCTGCAAGAGAATCCTCGAATCAATAACAGTGATGAAAACAATAAACTACAGACTGGTGGCGATGAGACGCAAATGTGCTAATATATCTCACATGATAATCGACACACATGCTCCACTAAACCAAGGTATACACCAGTAAACTAACGCAACACGACAAGTCATTAAGTTCTGGGATGAACAAGGGAAAACCATTAGAAACTTTCCTAAAGGTGATGTTAACATTTCATTAGGTCCCTTAAAATCATAATTAGGCAGCGTAAAAGAGATTCAGGGGGCCGTCAAGACAATACCCAGCACACAGATTCACTGACTAGAATGGCCAGGGACTGTTGCATCTATATTAACAACACGACATGAAGATAATGTGAACTCACTTGAAGAAAGGGATCAAGAAAACTAAGACTTGAAGGCCACCGCTTTTATCCCTAGAAACCTAAATCAGCCATGTAGCAATTACACACAAGAACCACAGCGAAATTATGAATACACAAGTAAGAAAAGGGTCAAACTTGGACTCCCATTATTATCTCACCAGAATGAAACTCAGGCTGAAACCACATAGAATAAACATGGAGACCACTCTTAAACCAAAGTTCGGTACGACAAATTAAAATCATCAAGGGAGAGAGACGAAGGGGAAGAAGAGACAGCCACGATGGTGGAAGAATTCCAAAATAATCGATAATGCGAAAGAAAAAATTCCTGTTCACATCCACGGTACAATAACATATGCGAAAAAGAAATTCAGGACATGAAAGCAGCTCATGATGACTGCGTGTTGTGTGATGTCCTTATGTTAGTTAAGTTTAAGTAATTCTAAGTTGAAGGGGACTGATGACCATAGATGTTACGTCCCATAGTGCTCAGAGCCATTTGAACCATTTTTGAACCATGAAAACAGCATACAACAAATGGAGAATCGCAAAATAGAAGTTAATCACGAAATTTAAGTAGAGGCAAGGCGGAAAACGACAAGAGATATCAGGAATGAGTAAAGGATCTTTAAAAAGGAATACCGATACTCCTTATCCACCAGGTTTCGCTTCTCTCCGAATCTGCAGGTAAGACACTGATCTATTAGTTTTCTTGAACCTGCTCTCGTCGATGGTGTAAAATGCTTTTGTTGTAAACACAATACGATCTGTACCAACTCTCTTCAGCACTTCGATTCTGCCATTCTTTCCGTTATTGTAACATTAAACTGCATCATAGACAAATATTTTGAGCACTTCAAGTCCACAAAATGTCATTAATGGGCGTCTAATCTAAATTAATTTACTGAGGCTTTCATTTGCATTTTGTTTCTTTCCATGAAGACACTTCCTCAATTAATGAACCTGAATGTGGTCTTAATTGCATTGATAACAGTTTCTGGTAATGAATATTTATATGAATACGTCTCATTTCTGTTGTTGAACTTACACCAATCGTCTTTCGGACACAGATTGTGCATTGGTGTTTGGTCAGTAGATAGTTTGAGGAAACAAAAGCCCACACATCACGTCTCATTGCCTCTAAATTGTGTGTGTCTTTTCTGACAGCTCTCCTTTAAAATAACTGAAGAGAATCATTTTCTTTCAGAGTAAGCCTGCCTTTCCCTCCTAGCAGTTATTCATTCTCAAGTACTTCACCTTTCTTCTCTTTCAGTAAGCGACAATTCCTACCAGCAAGCCTCATTTGTATGTGTCCAACACATTCCAACTTCTCTATTGTTGTATTGTATGAGTTTTTATCTGTTACAGCTTTGAACGAAGAGGAGTCCCCTTTCACCGACGTATTTAGGATATCTAACACCATACAGGTCCTCAGAGCTGGAAAACATCCTCGCAACTGCAGCAGCCTCCATGCCCCCATTTAAGCTGCTATAATTTTAGAGCATGCTCCTCCACCCTTTTATTGCCACAGTTTTTCACTGTCTTCATTTTGGGACATTTTCGTTGTTGGACACTGGAGGCAGTATTTAGACATAATTTCTACATCTGAAACATAACGTGACTCAATACCAATAACATGTGCAACTCCATACAGAGATGTGTGACCCCTTTTCATCCAGATTCCATATACAGACACACAATGGTCAGTGACACTTGTAGCAGATTCACTGTCATGAATATCTACCCCCCAGGATATATTTCTTATTGGCTGATTTCCACCAAATCCTCAACTGCTTTCTTCATAGAAAGTTTGGCAGTATCGCATACAGTATCAGATATTTCTTTATTTACTTTTTCAAACTTTGCACAAGGTGGAGGCATGTTCAGAAAACCACACAATAAATTACTTCTATCTCTGCGCTGTCCAAGGCATCTCAGAGCACATACTGACCTAAAATTGCTTTCATAGGTACCAGTGTCATTTCTTGGAGGAGGAAAATGAAAATTTATAGACAATTGAATTACAAATTAATTTAAAATCACAAGCCATCCCCACTCTCCTTTCTCCAACAAGAATCATGCATTCCGTATTTTTACAGCTAACACATGAACATGATAACTTTATAGCTCGATACACCGTTAGGTGGCTTGCGGAGTATGAGTGTAGATGTAGATGTAGAAGCTCTAAATCATTAAGTCTCAATCCAGTGGAATCCGTATGAAAGTCATTCAAGCACCTGTACAATTCTCCTGTCCCAAATTTCGATGCTGAAGCTCAGTACTTATATTCTTCCTTTTATTTTCATGAAACCTCCATTTCCTCAACAACAAAGACAACACGAGACTACGTGGCACCTGCCAAGATTAAAGATTTGACTAACACACATTTACACATCACAAATGCATTAATATGACACTGAAATAACAAATTTCATATTCAATCCACAGTGGTAATGTTTCAGATTCATGATTAGAAACCCAGATTCAAATTAACTTTCTCCTGCCATTAAAGGTCAAAGTGGGGGCCCTTAAACTGTTCCTTCTTTTATCATCAACTATGCACACCTTACAGAAACACTTTTCGTTATAATAATACTGATTTCCAATCCCACTTGATGTTAATTATATTGCAATACTTTATAACCATTCTCATTGACCATATACTTAATTTACTTCAGATAAATTTCAAATAGGATCTAAATTAAGTGCCTTATAACACCACATGTGAAGCAAGTGATTTTAACTAACCAAAAGTATATTCATTAGTACTAAAACTTTGGCGTTTTCCAAGTAAAAACAGTTTATACAAAATTAAAAATTTTCAACAGTTCAATTTTATATGCCTCTTTTACTACTTGTGAAGCAAGTAGTCTTAACTAACAACATTTATGCTCTTTATCACTGAAATTTAGGCACATTTAAATTTAAAAAAGGAAAACTTATTAATTCTTCACAAACAGGATACTCGGTCTTTAACACTTTTAGAATAGGACTCTACCTGGTATCATGAAGTGGTTAATTTCAATGGTGAAACACAAATTTTGCCAGACTTATGATTCGAAAAACACACACAAATACACTGGTTCAAAATGGTAAACATATCTGTTTTCCAAAGTAGTTGAAGCAGTGCCGCAATAGTGGTGCCAAGCACGTGGCGGCTATCTGTCTCTTCTCTGGCGGTTTAATGCTCCATTTCATTCTTCTTGGCGGAAAGTTAATCATTTTTAGAGCAATTCCAGATACGAGAGCTATACCAAATACGGAACCACATCCGAGGCCATTTCATCATAGATTTGGTATCTGAGAGCCTCACTTGCCACCTGCGGTGTTGACTATGCGACTGCTGGCCTGCCTAAGATGCTCTCTCTCTTGCCGTCCATAGTAACCGCCACTTTCACATTTTCTTGCATGTCGGGTCCCTTCTGCAGTGGACGGCGTTCCCTACGCCTTTTAAGTCACATCATATAATTTCCCTAAGTATGAACCACTTATTTACATACAATTTTATTTGAACAATCAGACATATTTGATAAAAATTTCATTATTCAAACATAGTGTTAAGTTAAAGAAATTATACATCATAAAGTTCCATTTCCCTCCAACAATTCAAAGATTTCACCTCGTAAAGAATAAATACTGCATAGTTACATGCAATTAATTACCTTGTACCACTTACTCACAATCGATAATGGTGTTGCATGATACTTGCTTTCCGCACCCTCGGCAGGCATCCTCAATTTTAGAAATGGCACCTGTACTATAGAAGACGCCGGCGGCCATTTGCAGCAACAAACATCAATACTCACTATAGTTTTATTCGGTGGTTTTGATCAAATTAGAATTAGAATATTATTATAACGAAGTTTTAATACCACCTTACAGAGTTTATTAAATGAAATATGCCCATGAGTGGGACATAGACAGGTGATCAACTGAAATACGCATACCAAATATTCTGTGAAATGATAAGGGAACATGATGTGGCTGGGAGAAGTCACTGTAACATATTTATGTAATAACACAATCACATTTATTCAATAAACATTACAGTCTCAAATATTCCCTCTCACTTATCACGGAATGCTGGCGTGATACTAATAGTATAATATCTAAGTAAACTTAGTTAAACCTCCGGCTAACATGTGCCGTGAATCGACAATGACTACCACCTGCACATTTCTATCATCATTTAGCCACACACACACACACACACACACACACACACACACACACACACACACACACACTAACATTCACTATCTTCATTTTATCTAACGGTTAGAAGAGGAAGGTTCCCATACACCAAGTGGGACAACATTGGGAGAGAGCACATGGTTTCAACTGTAACTTTAATTCGGGCAAGTCCCGTGTTCACGTTTAACTAACTTCGCGAGTTTTACTGGACATTATGAAGAATCATTTAAATCACACGCGTGAATTTACGTAGAAGATCCAGCTCGATCACGAAATGTGATTACGTCGAGTTGAAGCTTCTCACCAAGAAATGCACTGGGTCTGCGGACGACGTGTTACCAATCTGAGCAATTCTGAGTATTACTCGACAATGACCGCCTGTTAACTCCCAAGTGCAGTGAACAAAAATTCCCATGAAATTACTTGGCAAATGAAATCATCTCCCTATCTCTCCTAACCGAGATGATTCTAGGAAATACCGCAGTGGCTTTCCTCAGCAGGAAAGCTGCTTCCAAGTTCAAAGTGAACATGGAATGCTAATTTGCTAAATATCGGAGCGATAGAGCAGAGCGTGCTTACTCACCCAGGTCTTCCCAGCAACAACCCCGATACGGTCTCCCTCGTCCGGGTCCACACATCGTGGCCGCAAGGACTCAGAGATACCGCACACGGTTATTTGCCAACCTAACGAGCGCTAATGACGCGCGTGGAGCTTATGCCTCTCTGGGCCAGTGCAGTCGCGCTCTACTGGATTCAAGGTTTGCTACACTTCCATTATGCCTATAGCACACCCACCGCCGACATCTCACGCATACCTCATCGTACGTTAGCATTCACACTTTGCAGACAATTACCATATCTAATATTAAAATGATCGTCTATATTTAACTAAACCTATTTTACTCATTATCATCAGACTCTTCCCTGAGTGTCGGAAGGGCACTCAGATGTCTTTAGTTGTGGGGTCGAGCCATGTAGCGGCTCACATGGAGCCGTTACATAACCCTCCCCTTCTGACGAAAAAATTGTCAGCAAGTGTCCTTGCTTTTGGAAGGACACTTTCAAGCATTTTTTGAACCTAGTGGTCGGAGGTGTGTCATTTATCTATCTGATTCTTCACTGAGTTTATTACACATCCTCCTCATCTGTTCCACAGAACATAGTATTCAAATTAAAAACTCAGACTACAAAATTTAACATTCAAAACCCTCACATGGTTATCTTCTTCTGAGAGCATTATGCAGCTATTAACACATAAACATATGGGCCTATGCCCCTCTTAAACATCATCATTGAACCATATACAATTTTCCATTAATATTTCAATTTTACACAAATTTTACCTTTCATCATAGCCAAGCATCCGTTTTTCAAATGTAACATGAGTGAAAACTTTAAAATTTTCGACAAACATAATCAATTCTTATATACTAGACATTTAAATCTTTGTGGGCACTTAAATCATTAAAGTCCTGTTGCCAGTGTGTCCCACTTTAAAATATTGCACAAGATCTATCAAAACACATAAAATCTTGAAATTGGACAATTTAATTATTTAATAATAAAATTATATAATGAATTGAATTTCATACAACATATACACTACTGGAAATGGAAAAAAGAACACATTGACACAGGTGTGTCAGGCCCACCATACTTGCTCCGGACACTGCGAGAGGGCTGTACAAGCAATGATCACACGCACGGCACAGCGGACACACCAGGAACCGCGGTGTTGGCCGTCGAATGGCGCTAGCTGCGCAGCATTTGTGCACCGGCCCCGTCAGTGTCTGCCAGTTTGCCGTGGCATACGGAGCTCCATCGCAGTCTTTAACACTGGTAGCATGCCGCGACAGCGTGGACGTGAACCGTATGTGCAGTTGACGGACTTTGAGCGAGGGCGTATAGTGGGCATGCGGGAGGCCGGGTGGACGTACCGCCGAATTGCTCAACATGTGGGGCGTGAGATCTCCACAGTACATCGATGTTGTCGCCAGTGGTCGGCGGAAGGTGCACGTGCCCGTCGACCTGGGACCGGACCGCAGCGACGCACGGATGCACGCCAAGACCGCAGGATCCTACGCAGTGCCGTAGGGGACCGCACCGCCACTTCCCAGCAAATCAGGGGCACTGTTGCTCCTGGGGTATCGGCGAGGACCATTCACAACCGTCTCCATGAAGCTACGGTACCGCACACCGTTAGGCCGTCTTCCGCTCACGCCCCAACATCGTGCAGCCCGCCTCCAGTGGTGTCGCGACAGGCGTGAATGGAGGGACGAATGGAGACGTGTCGTCTTCAGCGATGAGAGTCGCTTCTGCCTTGGTGCCAATGATGGTCGTATGCGTGTTTGGCGCCGTGCAGGTGAGCGCCACAATCAGGACTGCATACGACCGAGGCACACATGGCCAACACCCGGCATCATGGTGTGGGGTGCGATCTCCTACAATGGCCGCACACCTCTGGTGATCGTCGAGGGGACACTGAATAGTGCACGGTACATCCAAACCGTCATCGAACCCATCGTTGTACCATTCCTAGACCGGTAAGGGAACTTGCTGCTCCAACAGGACAATGCACGTCCGCATGTATCCCGTGCCACCCAACGTGCTCTAGAAGGTGTAAGTCAACTACCCTGGCCAGCAAGATCTCCAGATCTGTCCCCCATTGAGCATGTTTGGGACTGGATGAAGCGTCGTCTCACGCGGTCTGCACGTCCAGCACGAACGCTGGTCCAACTGAGGCGCCAGGTGGAAATGGCATGGCAAGCCGTTCCACAGGACTACATTCAGCATCTCTACGATCGTCTCCATGGGAGAATAGGAGCCTGCATTGCTGCGAAAGGTGGATATACACTGTACTAGTGCCGACATTGTGCATGCTCTGTTGCCTGTGTCTATGTGGCTGTGGTTCTGTCAGTGTGATCATGTGATGTATCTGACCCCAGGAATGTGTGAATAAAGTTTCCCCTTCCTGGGACAATGAATTCACGGTGTTCTTATTTCAATTTCCAGGAGTGTAGATAAGTTGGTATTAAGCTTTCGGGCATTTAAATTCTTAGCATCTTTTCGCATCTGTATCCCACTTTGAAACATTTGCTAAGCATAAAAAACATACAAAATCTATTAGTTAGAGAAATTTTAAGTAATTCCCATTACATCTTTAAGCAATTTATTTCGTTCACTTCTAGACTGACGTGTTAAAGTTTTTTCTTTATCTCTTTCCCTACTTACTTTAGTAACTAGCAATAATATATGCAAAATCAGTTCTGCTGAAAAGTAAGCACACGCACTACATATTGAATGTACGTGGCACTTTCAAACACCTTGCACTTCACTATGGGATCGGGGTACTTGGAGGACCACAGTTTTGGGCTACCTGGAGCACAGGGGAGGAAGTTATTCTGTAGGTGTCAGCGACTGCAGGCTCTCCGTCGATCATGCCGGCCGCCTCCTTGCATCAGGCCACTGCCTCACCTTCGTCAGCTCCGCAGGACCCATGTTGCCTCCCGTTGATACGCGTTTCCGCGTCAGGTGGGCGTCGACCTCCAGAGCAGAACAGCATCCCCCTAGCAGTCGTCGCCGCGAGCCGCATCGTGAGCGCCCGGACCCGTCTGGCAACCTCTCGTCGATATGTGAGCATATACGCAATTATTGCCGACAGCCACACTCCTGACGTCAGCCCCTCGGTAACGTCACTCGCCTCTCTCTTCCGTCTGCAGTCCCGGCATGTCCGACTCAAGTGGTGAGTTTGACATGCCTCTTGAATCGGTACTGCGGACGTTGTAGGTGTGGTGGTGTCGTTGTTGACACGCCGCCACTGGTGCCACGCCCCTGTCGCGCACCGGTTCTCCTTCCTTGATCTGCTGCACCGCGACGCCTGACCTGGATACGCCAAGCTCGCCTCTTGCGGGTGCTGCAGTTTCCACCCCAGGTTTGTTTGCGACGATGTCTACCAGGCGTGGCAGCGCGTCACCTCACGGGTCGTCCAAACGGACTGCCCGTTACCATCTGCTGCTGTGCGGCGCCCTCAGAGTTGGGGGCGTGTCATCTGCTGGCGCGGTCGCTCGACATATGTAGGTCTCTGTTCGTCTGTTTCGTGATTGCGGCCGACTACATGGGTAGCCACCGCGTTGTTCTTGCATGTGGGAGGCCCGGTAATCGCCTCCGGCGCGTGTTGACACAGTCGCGGACAATGGCCGTCACTTAGGGAATCCCAAGTGCCGTGCGCTCGCTCGACGTCTAGCCGCTAATTGCTTGCATCGGCGACCCGGTCTCCTCGGCTACATTTTCCCCTGGTTGCTAATCTAAACTCAGGGAAGCTTGGCTATACCGATACATTTCAGACAAATTTTCTCAGCAATCCATAAGGACTTCCTACATTACTCAGATTCTATTTCTCTCTCTCCTTCTCCTGCTGTGCCTTATGGACGTTATCCTTCCAATGATATTTTAACATGGCTTTTAGTTTAGCCGCCTTTTCATACATGAATAATTATTCTATCAATTTACAACAAGTTTTTATTCTTATTTGATCCATCAGTGGCTTTATAATAGGGATATTTTAATCAACGTTAATCTACGATATTTTCTTTACAGATGGACAAGAAATGGATGGAACTAGAATTCCATTTGTTTTAGATTATGATCTATAGTATTCTTAAGACTAACTTGTCACACTTCCACGTCCTTCAGTCATTCATTTCTCACTCTTCTCACATAAGTGCAACATACACACATAGGCACTCTTTACTAGCTATATAGCAAGCATTTCTTGTTACGTCACACATTTCGCATCCACAATTTCTCATTTAGGCCAACGTTCCCCTCTAGTTTACAGTACATGCGCTACTGTAACAGTTATAACAGAGAATTAACTACAAAACATGCACTATTGTAGCAACTACGAAACATATAATTAACAACCAAAACATGCCTTGTAGTAACAAAATCCTACACACACAATTACCGCTACTCCCAATACAAGCGGTTTCTCTTACACCCTTTTTCCTTTGTACACTTCATTTGAGGTTTATGCATCGTTCCTCTCCCTTGTGGTTACAGCTACTTCCTGTAACACAACTTCTGGATAGGGATTAATCTTTCTCCTTATATACTTATCTCCTTATGGAGTAATTTCGTCCTTACTCTCCTTACCTTCATGAGCGACATGTCTACTCATTGATCACATGTTACATCTTATTGCCCGGAATACAATTTATCCTAATACATTTTACACACAACATATACAATATACTCTACATCTATTTTACCTATATTCTATTGTTCAACAGTTTTTATTCAAGAGGGGTTTCACATGTGATACGTGATGAAGCCCTCTCGATTTTCTCGTCTTCAGTGTCTGTACTTCTATTGCGTTCGGATGAAGGATACGGAACACACGGTACGGACCATTGTACAGACTTAGGAACTTCTTGCAGATTCCCTTACCTCTGTTTGACAGTTTGTGTGACCGAACCCACACCTTCTATCCAATGAAGAATTTGTAAGTAGGCTGTTTAGGTTTCCTTATTGGTAACGCCATGTAGTATGAAAATCGCTGGCTGTGCTGTGTGCAGTCTGTGGCTGGTTTTCATTGTTGTCTGCCATTGTAGTGTTGGGCAGAGGCAGCTGGATGCTAACAGCGCGTAGCATTGCGCAGTTGGAGGTGAGCCGCCAGCAGTGGTGGACGTAGGGAGAGAGATGGCGGAGTTTTGAAATTTGTAAGAATTGGTGTCATGAACTGATATATACATTATGACTATTAAGGTAAATACATTGTTTGTTCTATATTAAAATCTTTCATTTGCTAACTATGCCTATCAGTAGTTTGAATCTTTTATTTAGTTGGCAGTAGTGGCGCTCGCTGTATTGCAGTAGCTTGAGTAACGAAGATTTTTGTGAGGTAAGTGGTTTGTGAAACGTATAGGTTAATGTTAGTCAGGGCCATTCTTTCGTAGGGATTTTTGGAAGTCAGATTGCTTTGCGCTGAAAATATTGTGTGTCAGTTTAAGCACAGTCTTGTACAATTTTTCTGAGGGACGTTTCATATGTCGACCCTTAGCCGAGGATTCCTCACTGGAATCTTCTGGTTTTTTTCTTGTAGTTTGTGTAATAAGTGTACACTTTGTTTATTGCTAGCGCGTAATTGTAGAGAGTATCTCCTTTGTAGTTGTAGTCTTTCATTGTTGTACATTAAAACAGTTGTGGCATGCATGTAGATTTGCACCAAGTATTTTGCAGCTGCGCTTGCAATTAACTAGATATTATTTTCAGTGCTATGTTAATGTGTTATCTTATTTTTGCTCTTCAAATTGCTCTTTTCTGTGTTATCGTGTGAAATATTGTGACAATAATGGCGTGTAAAACGTAATACTAGGCTCCAAAGTAAACTGAGAAATGACAGTAAAGACGAAAGCAGTATGTTAGCGCCACCATGTAATGAATTAACTAATGTTCAAAGTAGTAATTTGGTAATAGTGCATAGGGAAATGGAGGGGGCTGCAAATAATGGTGTAGGCAGTGAAACTATTAGTGACAGGGAAGCATTATCCATCGACCGGTCGGCAACAGCTCGCCTAACGTTACGGAAATGACAGGACACAATCTTGCAAATACTGAAGATTCAGATTTTACGTCCTCACCGTTTTCTTAAATAAGTCAAGACACATTTTCTGTTTTTCAAACTGCGAATATTGTCGGTTCAAATGCACTGCCAAAAAGCACTGAGGAACATGTTTCAGACACCAGTGCACTGTTATTACAGTTAATGCAACAAATGGGACAAAGGCTACAAAAGTTAGACACAACGCTTGAACAAAATCAGAAACAAATGGAACAAAATCTTCAAAAGTTAGACACAATGGAACAAAATCAGAGACAAACACAGCAACAGTTGGACACAATGGAACATAATCTTCAAAAGTTAGACACAATGGAAATAAATCTTCGGAATTTAGACAGCACGCTTGAACAAAGCACGTGAAGATTTAACTACTGAGTTGCATAAAATCGAATCGAAATGTCAAAAAGTCTATAATGACGTAAAAACACAAATTTGTGAGCGTTTTCAACCTATTTTTTCTCGGCATGAAAATGCATTACAGAATCACGAACAGCCATAAAAGAACTGCAAACTGTTGTTCATGAAAATCATGAGACCTTGCAAGCTAAAATTGACTCAGTTGCATCTACCGATTCGGTTACGCAACTTGCAAAAACTCAGGAAAACTTAAAGGACACAGTAGATACGATTTCAACACAAATGGACACTCTGAAACTTGGTTCAGAAAAACACACAGAGGAAATAATTTCACTATCTGATAAAGTAGCCGAACTTTCAGATCAGTTCACTAACTTATCTACAAAGGTAGATGATGATCTGAATGACACAAAACCTGTAGCCTTCACTGATACTGAAGAGTATGAACAAATTAGAAAATTCAAACAGAATCAAAATCAAATCAACACACAGTACAAAATAGAAATCCGGGAAGTACAAGATCAGCTGACACAGATAATACAAGAATTACATATTTCAGAGGACACTCGCGCTCCAGTACGGGAAGAGGGACATAGAAATACAGAACAACCACAAAATAATAACACAGGAAATTATGGAAATCATGAAAGAAATTGGCAAGGTACACTGAATTTTGAGATGGAACCGCCGAAACGATGTAACAATGACTGACATACAACTCGCCGACATGATGATTTTGACTATAAGCTGTTCATTACTAGACGTAAATTCAAAACATTTAAGAATTCTGGCAACGACATTCATCCACAAGCGTGGCTTCATCAATTCTCTCATTGTTTTCCTCCCAAATGGTCATTAGAGCACAGATTAGAATTTATTTGTGGCTACTTAGAGAATGAACCAGCTGTAAGAATGCGATGGGTCATTCACGATTGCCACAGTGAAGGAGAATTTTACCATGTCTTCCTCTCAGCATATTGATCTCAAGCCACACAAGACCGAGTAAAACATGGCATCATAACGATAAAACATTTCGAACAATCTGAATTTTCAAGTCTTGTGAAATATTTTGAAGATATGTTACACAAGAATCAGCATCTTTCAAACCCATACAGCCCTTCAGAACTCATCCGCATTGGCTTTTCAAATTGCCGGAACATTTACGGCATATTATTTTGGCAGGCCGTTGCAAAGACGACATTGAAGCTTTTCAGGGACTCTTACAAGAATTAGAAATTGACACTGACAATCGTGTAACGCGAAAAAAGGAACACAACAATTACAGGTCACATCCGTCGCAATTCCGCGATGAAAGAAATAATAACTAGACACGACAAGGCTATTCTCACAATACAAATCGTGACCAAAACAGACACCACCCGTATGACAACCGTTGGTAGAGTAGTAATAATTACAGGGAAACATCACCTCTCCGCGTTAGTGACTATCACACAGACAATCATAGAAACAGACAATATGGCAACCGGAACTATTATTATCACGGGAGACAGAATAACTTTAGACGCAACGGTCCAGCGTGCAGTTACGATTCAGGGAGAAATTCTCCACCATGTGACCGACAAGAAAGAAACTATGGAATCTACCAACATGATGACAGACGATATGATCGTAACGACAGACCTGAATTGCATCAGAACTGTCGGGATTCAAACAGGGCGGGGCCCTCTCGGCAAGGTGAATTGGTATAAGTTAGGTCTCCTAATCCCAATAACGGCGCTCGCCACAAAGAGACAGACAATGACTCGCACCGCAGGCAGATACGTGCTCCGGCTTGCTTAGCGAAAAATAACATAGACGCTAACCTTGAGAAAAGTTCCAGCATTCTTTACCGACGTATACCGCATGATAATTGCGTTCAAGTTGAAACTTTGAGTACTACAAAGAGTAATGGTTTACACCACATTTCACATGTAAAACCGTTTATTGAAAGATAATCTGCTTTTTAACTTTGTCTTTGCCATAAAACATTTCACTTCACATTTCTAGTATGCTTTGTCACACTGAGAAACTGTTAACATGCAACAATGTTTTGAAGTTAACTATCCAGTCTAGAACCTAGGGAACATTTTTAAACAGAAATTACGAATGCATTGTTATAGTGAACATACGACACAGTGTTGTTATTTGTACATTCTTGCTTGTTAGTTGCACGATTACATAACGACTATAAGGCTTACATACTTAGAACATATACTCTTAATGAGGTTTTAATGCAACATTTTGGTTTACTTGCAAAGACATTCCTTATTTCAAACAGTTTTTGTGACATTAAAGATGACATAGTATTTGGTTTATTTGACAGCTACACGATTTTATCACGACGCTACTAATGAGTGATAATTTACAATGTTGCTTTTGCGGTGTTTCTGTTTTATATCTGCACAGTTTTTCTGAATTCTTCTGGAAAGGAAAACATGTTTTAGTAATAACTTTGTGGTATAGCTACAATGAGACAGCCTTTTCTTTAGCACAACAATAGGTTACAGTACAGTACTTACTTCATCACAGCAATAAGCGTAGAACCTACTATATCTATACGCAAAGCATTTCACTTTTGTTTATCATGAGGTAAGTACATTTACTTGTGCAGAACTTAGCTTTCAGAGGACGATAACTACGACACTTCCACAGAGATTATCTTACAACAAGACGCACAGTTTAGCGCTACAGTACACGTATTTGAGTGATTAATTTTGTACTTAAAACATTTATTTTTAAAGATATTTGAAGTACAATGATACAAAGGTTTTCCGTGATACATTTCATTCCATTGCTGTAATCTGTAACACCTGAGGATAAAATTACATTAATCCTCAGGGGGGTACACGCTTACTTTGTGTACCATGTGTTTGGCAAGCACAAGGAGCCCTAGCTAATATGGTATGTGCTTATACAACTTTACACATCTGTACCATATTTCTCTAACACATAAATTACACAGCTATCTGGTTATTTAACTGAGAGAGACAAACATTTATTTTACTACATCAGTGACAAATGTTTACCTAATTGCACCGTTGGATAACTTTACACTTATGAAATTGTATTTTGTCTGTACTTTGTGAACAGTTCATATTTTTTTGGAACCATCGTGATAGTATGAGAGCTTTGAATGACATATTTGGTATGAGATCATGATTTTTAAAGTACGTTTGAGGTAGATGACACTTTTGACATGAGCAGAGAATTTTTTTTAGGTTTTGAAATTATTGGAGGAAGCTACGACGATTTTGAGAATTTGACTGAGGTGTTATGTTGTTATTATTACGATGAATATGTGTATTATGGTGTTGCGGTATGTTTATGATCAATAAGCTGATGCTATATGAGTTATTTGATTATGCTATGTATCTGTTATGATGAAATATTGAAGAAGTGTCGACGAATAAGCTAAGGAATAATGAGTTGTGGTTAGGGACTCTGGTTTGTGAAAAACGTTGTTGGAAACCAAGAATCGTACTTTAAGAGTTATGAAATGTATGTAAATGCTTGAATGTATTACAATGCCGACGAAAACTTTTTGGACACTGTTATATTAATAGAATTTTGTTTCTACTGATGCGTAACGCAAGTTCTTGACCTGTGAAATTTGTTATATGAGACTGCCACTGTAGCGGAAACTGGTGTCGTAAATATTTCCGTAAGAAAGTTAAGTGACCACCTGCACATAATGCGTCGTGGGCACCCAGCTGGGCGACAGCCACCTGGAAACAAGGCATTAGTGTGTGTCTTTCAGAGGCACAGGTGGAGAAAAAAATAAAGGGGCCATTATCCTCGCTATTGACATTCCTTTGTAGAAAGCATCGCAAAAAACGACACGCTCAATACTTGGAAAGATATTTTCTTACATCTGCATACCTGACAATGACAAGCGTCTTTCTACGAGAGTTGAGAGAATTTGTACTAACTTATGAAATGTCACATGACTATTGAATGACATTTTTATGCTTTGCCTTTCATAGTTGCTCGTTTCATTTGATATCTGTTTTCCATCTGTGTTACAGCATTGGTTTTATAAAATAAAATTAAATGCATTTGCTAATGTGAAAACTTTCTGTCAACAGATACGTTAAATAATAATTTTATGATCCACATTCTTCAAAAAAAAAAAAAAAAAAGGAGCATTTGGAAAGGAAAGAACAATAAGAAGGAACTAGTAACAGTTACTGCATATATAATTTTCTTTTCCAGTACTTGGTAATTTTTTTAGAATTAGTTTTTGTAGTTCGCCACTTTCATTTCATAGACATTAAGATGTGAATATACATTTCCCTTATCTGCATTGTTGTCTTTAGTGTACTATTTTTTTCTGCTTGTGGGTTTGTCATGTTTAGATATAAGTTATTACATTTACTGCTGCTTGCTTTGGCAATTTCCATTGTTTTTTTTGTTATTGCCGTTTGTAATAATTGTTTTGTGCTGCTGCATTGCCTCGTCCCTTAGTTTAGCATCTGAGCTCAGTAGGTTTAAGTTAGCTTAAGAGGGGGTAGACTATATAAGAAACTAACTATGATGAATTGGAAGAAAAGCATTGAGAAGCTATAAGAAAATGATTTGTCCAAAAAAAAGTAGTGTACAGTGGATAAAAACTATTTTTGAAAGAGGATGTGAAAAAAATTCAGAAAGCATGCTTGGATAGGATATTTTTGGTGGAAACAAATGTTGAGACATGACGAAAGATCTACAGAATGAAGTTTTGAGTTGGACTGCAGTACCAAAGGTTACACTGAAAACAAACCCTGTCCTTTCCTTCTGTTATCCCACTATGTCTTTGTGTACCCTTGTGTGTTTATGTTCTAGCGGTCTTTATATGTTTATCTGATAAGACTTATGTTGCAGAATTTTTGTAATACTAAGCTACATTCACTATGATGAGGAATACTGTTATCCTCAAATATAATTTGCATTAATAACATGTTATTTACCTTGAAGGGATGTTTACACATTATTTATTCTGTTTTGTTCTAATGCTCATGTGTGAAGTTGATATTTCAAAAGTTATTCTGATCTTTTATGTATGTACTTATGTAGTAATTTTTGTAACACTGATGTATTTGCTATTTCGATTCTTTTGTAAAGCCTGTACCACAACAAATGTTATCTATATTGTTATGTTCTTTAGTGATATATTTTGTACCTATTGTTATTGTATTCTTATGTTATAAAATTGTAATTGGCACCAGTTCATCAATTTAAGTAACTTGTAAATTACATTTCACTGCACACGTTTCTGTTGGTCATAGTATATGCACAAAATGTGAGAAGTAGTGACTGATAATGTTTGCAAGTGTGTTGATAATTCAGCAAGGGACTGGATAACAGCATTGCTGGTTCTGAGGACATTTCAAACAAATTCTTTGTGAGTGGACAAGTGGTGGTTTATGGACTTCTTTTATTCTCTGCAAGACTCTTCAATGGTGATTGTGCACCTGTGCAGTTGCAACAGATGGCTGCTGGCAGTCTCTACAAGGACTACAGTGGGTCTGCACCTTTGATGACCCACCAATACCATTATTTCTACAAGGACTGCAGTGGGTCAGCACCTTTGATGACCCACCAATACCATTATTTCTCCAAGGACTGCAGTGGGTCTGCAGCTCTGGTGGCCCACCAATAGTAATCTCTACCAGGACTACAGTGGGTCTGCTCTCTGATGACCTACCTACCGATAGTCTTCAACTTCGACTGACTCTGCAGTGGCCCATTACCTGTCTGCATGTCAAGAGTCAGCACTGTCTTACCGTTGGAAGGACAACACTACTTCTTCAAGACTGCTTAGAAATCCCCTACTTCCAAATGCTATTTCTTTTATTGCTCAGACTTTGAGAAAAACACTGTAATTTTACTTTGATGAATGATCAGGACTGTCTTTATGGACTGTGACAAAATTTTAGCTTTTCACCAACATTGTATCGATAAGTGTGTGCATTTGATTTCTTTGCTATTGTAATCATAATTATGAAAAAATTTTTCAAATCTGTATTAGCCCTGCTGCCCAAAACAATTTGTAAATTGGGGAGCATGAGGGCAATGTAAGTAGGCTGTTTAGGTTTTATTATTGGTAACGCCACGTAGCGCTCTGTATGAAAATCGCTGCCTGTGCTGTGTGCAGTCTGTGGCTGGTTTGCATTGTTGTCTGCCATTGTAGTGCTGGGCAGCGGCAGCTGGATGCTAACAGCGCGTAGCATTGCGCAGTTGGAGGTGAGCCGCCAGCAGTGGTGGACGTGTGGAGAGAGATAGCGGAGTTTTGAAATTTGTAAGAATTGGTGTCACGAACTGATATATATATATATTATAACTATTAAGGTAAATACATTGTTTGTTCTGTATTAAAATCTTTCATTTGCTAACTATGCCTATCAGTAGTTAGTGCCTTCAGTAGTTTGAATCTTTTATTTAGCTGGCAGTAGTGGCGCTCGCTGTATTGCAATAGCTTGAGTAATGAAGATTTTTGTGAGGTGAGTGATTGTGAAACGTATAGGTTAATGTTTGTCAGGGCCATTCTTTCGTAGGGATTTTTGGAAGTGAGATTGCGTTGCGCTAAAAATATTGTGTGTCAGTTTAAGCACATTCGTGCATAATTTTTCTAAGGGGACGTTTCAAATTTTATTGTTCTCGTTTTCTTTTGGTACGCCTTTTGCCTCCGGTCTGCCGCACTCTTGATATTCTCCAGCGCGAGATCAACGACCTCCTTCTGTCTTGGTTGTCTTTCCTTTGGCCAAGGTATGACTTCCCTGATTCGATTAGGGGGCTCCTTATTCTGTAGCACTAACACTGGTGGCAACATCGTGGAGGCATTTGGCAATTCATTTAAGATCTCCTGAAACGCCTTTAAGTGTATGTCCCACGTGTTATGCTTCCTATAACAGTACAGCCTGCACAGCCGCCCTAATTCCTTCATTATTCTCTCAAAGACCTCATCCTTTTCCATGCTTGGAGGACGGTAAACTCACGCCATTTACACAGTTTATGAGGATCTCCGGCTCAGGGAGCAATTCCGGGTAAGTGAGAATTCGTAGGCAGCTAGTTTCCGCTCCGTCCCGTAGGACCCAATTATTGAATTTTAATTCTACGGGGTTTCCATCTCAGTTCAGAGACATGATGCCTCCACCCAGGTCTACAATTGCCTGGTGAGCGCTCATAAAATCAATCCCGAGAATCATTTCTGTGTTCATTAGGGGCACAATGAAGAAGTTCGCCTCGAACTCTTCGCCCTGGCATTGGAACGTAATCCTAGTCTGCCACCTGACTTCTACACTTTTCCCGTATATCGCTCCCTTCACCTTTGTACCTCGCAACGGCAAAGTCGCCAAAGTTCCCGTCTCCTCGCATTTCTGGAATGCGGCCTCACTAACGATCGAAACCGGTCTTCCCGTGTCGACTATGCAGTCCAGTGAAATTCCTTTCACCGAGATCGCAATTACTGGGCTGACGGCCGAAATCCGGTTATCCGTCTGCTGCTCCAGTAATGTCTCCCTAATGTCGTCCTGACGAATGTACCTTATCTCACGGTTATTCGTTATCGGGGGTCGACTAAGGTTGTCTCCCTCGATTGACACAGGTCATAATGTTTGATTTACTCCTGGTTCTGGAGCATTCCTCCGTGGATAGGCCGATCTGATTTCTACGTCGTCGGTGATATTTTCCCTTCTCTTTCTCCCTGTGGCCTGTTCGCTTCCCTCACCCCTATTTTGTGGTGAATTCGCACGATTCCCGTGGTTGTTCCTACCTTTATCCCGGTTACCGTGCCCTTTGTGGCGGCCATTGTGTCCCTGGGCTTTGTAGTAGCCATGCTTGTTACCATTTTTCCAATTCGCCTTGTGTGGCTGGAAACTGGTATTCGCATGCTCCGCCACATGTGAGCTTGTACGCTTCCGCAACTCACTCTCCTATTTCTTCCTAAGTGCTCTCCTCCTGTGGTCTGTACCCTTTCCGGTATACATTGTCCGATATCATACTCCAATTCTTGTAGGAGTAATTTAAACGACTCTAAATCGTCCTTACAACGCCTTGCTAATATGATATGGCGAAGCTGCGCTGGAAGCTTCATTATACACAGCCTTATCAATTCGCCTGGACTGTAAGGTTTGTACATGAATTGGTTATTCTGCAACATGTTTTCAAACAGTCTTGCAGGACTTGCGATACCGGATTGACTAAGACTCGGCAGCTTCATTATATAATGTTTCACCCGATCTTGCGCGGCTTCGGACCAATATGCCGAGAGAAATTCACGCTGATATTCCTTCACCGTACTACTGTTTCTCGCTAATGCTCTCATCCGTACTGCGGGTTCAGCCTCAAGACGCCCGCACATGAACTCGATTTTATACTCATCCGGCCAACTGGGCGGAAGACAGAATTGGTACTGTTCCAAGAAAGCCCGTGGGTGGATTCCGTTCACAGAATTTCTAAAGACTTCGAACTTCCGTACGGAGAGAAAGTGATTATAGTCGAAGCCTTCCACTTGCCTCCGGTATGGATCTGGCAAAGGTTTTAGGTGTCGTTCCCGACACCTCCCTACATTTCTGCGTTCGCTAGCCTCCTCGTACTCATCCTAGTGTCCGGAATCGCGTCCCTCGCTTTCGCACGCGCCCTTGCGCACATGGTCCTCCCTTTCCTCACCGCGAGTGAGGAGATTTTCCACGTGGGCCATGCGTTCACATATGTCATTGGTAACTATCCGTTGCCGCCTATTGACTTCGCATTGGCCTTCTTGAAATTTCCTCAATGCCTGTATCTCCTCGTTATCCCTCTAGTTCAGAATTGCAGCACTCTCGCTTCCCTCTGATATTGTTAAGTCCGCAACCTTCTCCGCGAGTTTTCCAACTCCTCCTTTACTTTCTTTGTCTCCTCGCTATTTAATGTCTTAACCGTATCTATCTTTCCTCAAGATCCACAATTGCCCTACTGTTTTCGTGAACCTTTTCTTGCGTTGCTTCTACTGCTTTTACTCGCGCTATTACCTTTTTCTTTTCTGTAATGCATCGTTCCCTTAAAGTTTTTCTCCGCGGGTTCTCATTTCGATCCTAACTTCTTTTTTTTCCTTTTCGAGGGCGTTTAGTTTACTGCCAACCACTTCAAATTTCTCACTGACGTCCTGTCGAACCCCTTCGATTTCGGACATCATGCCCTCGAATTTCGCTTCCTGCCTTTTATTATATTCTTCCTGCCTTTTATTATTTTCTTCTAATCTGGAATTTACTCCGCTTAAGATCGTTCTCGCGTTCTTTTCCATCATTTTGACCAATTCGGTCATCCACGTGTTACTATTTGTGTCTGCATTAGTTGGCGCATTTTGGCTACTCGTTGCATTCTCTAATTCATCTGCGCTCGCACTCGGGTCAAAGTCCCGCTATTTGGTGCGGAATTGGCCTGCACATTTTCCAAGTCCAACATTGCCGTAGCGCCGCTGAAATTTTGTTAATTCCCGTTGCCTGCCTCGTCTGTCTCCGCGGCTACATGATTGAGGATAACTTCCTCCTCACCCGGCCTGTTTTCCCTAGCACCGCTCCTCGAGCGAGCACGTATCTCCATTGTGGATGCTAGGCTTACGTTTCGGGCTATGTGCCTAAATAACGGCTTCGCTTGCGGGAAACAGACTTCCTACTTTCGCTGCACGAATCGCGACAAATTCTCGTAGCTTAACGTTAGTCAATTTCACCCACAACCTAGTACATTTATTTGGTCACATGCAACCTAACACGTTTATTTAGTCACACGCAGCCTAACACGTTTGAAATTCCCCCAAAATACATGAATAAATACACACAAGAAAATTACCCCCAAAATCACACAAATAAAATCACAAGCAACCCAGTCTATTCAACGCCGTATTCTCAACGCTGGTTCTATTCACAAATAGGAATTGTGAATCCTGTGGAAATTTAATTTTGTTAGCACATCCTAGCAATCTCCCAGCATCACAAAGGGTTCCTAAACTGAACGAGATCCTAGGCTAAAGGGTCGCCATTATGCATGATACTTGCTTTCCGCACCCTCGGCAGGCATCTTCAATTTTATAAATGGCACCTGTACTATAGAAGACGCCGGCGGCCATTTGCAGCAACAAGCATCAATACTCACTATAGTTTTATTCGGTGGTTTTGATCAAGTTAGAATTAGAATATTATTATAACGAAGTTTTAATACCACCTTACAGAGTTTATTAAATGAAATATGCCCATGAGTGGGACATAGACAGGTGATCAACTGAAATACGCATACCAAATATTCTGTGAAGTGTTAAGGGAACATGATGTGGCTGGGAGAAGTCACAGCAACATGTTTATGTAATAACACAATCACATTTATTCAATAAACATTACAGTCTCAAATATTCCCTCTCACTTATCACGGAATGCTGGCGTGATACAAATAGTATAATATCGAAGTAAACTTAGTTAAACCTCCGGCTAACATGTGCCGTGAATCGACAATGACTACCACCTGCACATTTCTATCATCATTTGGCCACACACACACACACACACACACACACACACACACACACACACACACTAACATTCACTCTCTTCATTTTATCTAACGGTTAGAAGAGGAAGGTTCCCATACACCAAGTGGGACAACATTGGGAGAGAGCACATGGTTCCAACTGTAACTTTAATTCGGGCAAGTCCCGTATTCACGTTTAACTAACTTCGCCAGTTTTACTGGATATTATGAAGGAACATTTAAATCACACGCGTGAATTTACGTAGAAGATCCAGCTCGGTCACAAATGTGATTACGTCGAGTTGAAGCTTCTCACCAAGAAATGCACGGGGTCTGCGGACCACGTGTTACCAATCTCTCCACAATCAGTAGTCAATAAACACATTTAAATAAAATACACTTTGCATATATCCTTTTCACTCACAATGAAATGCAAATTGAGCAATTCTGAGTATTACTCGGCAATGAGCGCCTGTTCACTCCCAAGTGCAGTGAACACAAATTCCCATGAAATGAAATTACTTGGCAAAGGAAATCATCTCCCTATCTCTCGTAACCGAGATGATTCTAGGAAATACCACAGTGGCTGTCCTCAGCAGGGAAGCTGCTTCTAAGTTCAAAGTGAACATGGAATGCTAAATCTTCGCTAACTATCGGAGCGATAGAGCAGAGCGGGCTTACTCACCCAGGTCTTCCCAGCAACAACCCCGATACGGTCTCCCTCGTCCGGGTCCACACAGCGTGGCCGCAAGGACTCAGAGATACCGCACATGGTTATTTGCCAACCTAACGAGCGCTAATGACGCGCGTGGAGCTTATGCCTCTCTGGTCCAGTGCAGTCGCGCTCTACTAGATTCGAGGTTGGCTACACTTCCATTATGCATATACCACACCCACCGCCGACATCTCACGCATACCTCATCATACGTTCGCATTCACACTTTGCAGACAATTACCATATCTAATATTGAAATGGTCGTCTATATTTAATCTTACTCATTATCATCAGGCTCTTCCCTGAGTGTCGGAAGGGCACTCAGGTGTCTTTAGTTGTGGGGTGGAGCCATGTAGCGGCTTACATGGAGCCGTTACAGTGTTACACGCGAATGTGTGAGCTGGCACACATGGACAGAAAAATATGTAAAGCTCAATTATTATTGTCTTAAACTATAAATTTATCAAAGTTCAAAAGCTAATATATCGGCAATGCTTTGGCCCATTAATCTGAACAAGAGCGGCTAGCAGATCTGCATCGAGCAATCATAGCCGATTTAGCAGAATATGTACCATTGTTGAATCAGAGGTCGGAACATGGGATTCGACTGAGAGAACTGTTTTTGGTAATAAATAAATTTAAAGAGACGAAACTAGGAGCCGAATTCTTAAGGTTAAAGAGGCAGGTGAGTAATTAAGTATGTATTTTTATTTTTCTATTTATGTTCAGTGTCGAAAATCCACAAAAAGCAAAATCACTCCACAAGAACATGATTTGTCGAAATCCAGTGTCAGATGCAAAAAATTCGACTTTAAATTGTTATTGCCCAGAAAATTTCCATATTTTTCGTTGTATCGTATGTGTTTTTGTGTTTAGTTTTAGAATAATCTCAATTTTTTTGGTCGAACATTGTTTTGAGTTAGACAGTTGTTTCGGGGGTGTACAGGACGGCCATCTTTTTGAAGTTGAGTTGGAGTGACGCTAAGAGTTGGACGTGCCGCCGTCTGGGGGTACTATTAGATTAGAAGCCACCATTGGGGACAAGTATGTATGTAGCGACGTTCGGAAACGATGAAATTGAGCACAATATAATGGTTTTGGACAGTAGACAAGAGTGTATTTTGTAAACTGTAAACAGAATGTCGAATGCCATGATCGCGACATTTGAATTTTAAGTGGTTAGTCAATATATTGAAGACTTTTCGTCGAAAAATAGAAATAAACTACTTATTCAAATTATAATTCCACAAGAGTGACTCAATATTTTTAAATTTCACAGCAGTACATGCTTGCCTTATTTTTTATATTTTATTTGAACTTGAAAATTGAGTTTACGACAGGTGTGAGCTGGCATCCTGTGACGGAAAACGTAACCAAACATTGAGACCAGCCACATCTCTGGGCGGCTCATTTAATCTGAGTGTTGTCTCTCTCCTGGAAACTGAAATAAGAACACCGTGAATTCATTGTCCCAGGAAGGGGAAACTTTATTGACACATTCCTGGGGTCAGATACATCACATGATCACACTGACAGAACCACAGGCACATAGACACAGGCAACAGAGAATGCACAATGTCGGCACTAGTACAGTGTATATCAACCTTTCGCAGCAATGCAGGCTGCTATTCTCCCATGGACACGATCGAAGAGATGCTGGATGTAGTCCTGTGGAACGGCTTGCCATGCCATTTCCACCTGGCGCCTCAGTTGGACCAGCGTTCGTGCTGGACGTGCAGACCGCGTGAGACGACGCTTCATCCAGTCCCAAACATGCTCAATGGGGGACAGATCCGGAGATCTTGCTGGCCAGGGTAGTTGACTTACACCTTCTAGAGCACGTTGGGTGGCACGGGATACATGCGGACGTGCATTGTCCTGTTGGAACAGCAAGTTCCCTTGCCGGTCTAGGAATGGTAGAACGATGGGCTCGATGACGGTTTGGATGTACCGTGCACTATTCAGTGTCCCCTCGACGATCACCAGAGGTGTAAGGCCAGTGTAGGAGATCGCTCCCCACACCATGATGCTGGGTGTTGGCCCTGTGTGCCTCGGTCGTATGCCGTCCTGATTGTGGCGCTCACCTGCACGGCGCCAAACACGCATACGACCATCATTGGCACCAAGGCAGAAGCGACTCTCATCGCTGAAGACGACATGTCTCCATTCGTCCCTCCAGTCACGCCTGTCGCGACACCACTGGAGGCGGGCTTCAAGATGCTGGGGCGTGAGCGGAAGACGGCCTAACGGTGTGCCGGACCGTAGCCCAGCTTCATGGAGACGGTTGCGAATGGTCCTCACCGATACCCCAGGAGGAACAGTGTCCCTAATTTGCTGGGAAGTGGCGGTGCGGTCCCCTACGGCACTGCGTAGGATCCTACGGTCTTGGCGTGCATCCGTGCGTCGCTGCGGTCCGGTCCCAGGTCGACGGGCACGTGCACCTTCCGCTGACCACTGGCGACAACATCGATGTACTGTGGAGACCTCACGCCCCACGTGTTGAGCAATTCGGCGGTACGTCCACCCGGCCTCCCGCATGCCCACTATACGCCCTCGCTCTAAGTCCGTCAACTGCACATATGGTTCACGTCCACGCTGTCGCGGCATGCTACCAGTGTTAAAGACTGCGATGGAGCTCCGTATGCCACGGCACACTGGCTGACACTGACGGCGGCGGTGCACAAATGCTGCGCAGCTAGCGCCATTCTACGGCCAACACCGCGGTTCCTGGTGTGTCCCCCGTGCCGTGCGTGTGATCATTGCTTGTACAGCCCTCTCGCAGTGTCCGGAGCAAGTATGGTGGGTCTGACACACCGGTGTCAATGTGTTCTTTTTTCCATTTCCAGGAGTGTATATATAATCGTGCCGTGGCACGTGATGTCTCAAACTAACTATTCAGTCCAAAGTGCGTAGTGCCCTGTATTGTCGTATATGAGAGACCTGTTTCCTGCATGCGGCGTGCTGCAGGATTGGATGATGGGTTACAGAAATTAAAATATGTTTGAGTCTTGATCTTTTACAACGATTTCGAATTGTTAGATGAAAATTGTGACTCATTGGCTTGACTCATGGGCTCTAGGGTGACTCTTGGCGTTTGCCATGTCCTTTATACGGTATTTACAAGTTTGGAAACAATGGTTTTACTTGTAGCTTTTCTGACTGGGTACAACTACATAAACTTAGAGAATACATCTCGTGACACTTGTGCACTTTTAATTACTCTTCTCTTACATTTTAGCTGTACTGTAAAAATAGATGTTCACCTGGAAGTATTATTTTCATTTCTGAATACCACAGTGAACTTACCTGTCATGGACTTATTTGAATAATTTTTCTCCATCTTCCTCTAGTCAATACAATTTCCCGTTATCTAAATTTGCCGCTGTTCTCCTAGGAAGAGTGCCCTTGTATACAATGTAATATTTCTCCAGTATTTCATGCACTTATTTACTTCACAATGTTCTCACCTGTTCTCATTTGGGTCATGATTCTAATTTCTCTTAGCATTCTTGCACAAAACTCTAATCATATATTTCATAATGAAATTTTTCGTATACTTCATTCAAAACTCATTTCCTTTATCTTTGTCAAAACTATAGTTAATTCTTCCTCATGACAACCAAGACAAAGCTTCTGCAGACAGTTGTTAGACGCTTCAATGTGATTGGTTTCACAATGAAGTTGTATTAAGTACATCTCCCAACTAATTGACTTACTATAGTAATGTCTGCACTCTGTAGTGAATATTGAATTTATTGCCAAAATCTCTTTTCAAATGCACACGATTTTTTGTTTTACAATCATCCTTCTTGTGCTTGTTATTTTAGAACTCATAACTTCTCCACCTACTTTCTGTTTCTGAAGTATTTCATAGCACAGTTCCAAAATACTGCTTTCCATGTGTAAGCAAAATGGGAAAGTGAAATCACATTTTTGTAACAAATTCCGTATATATGAATCTCTTTTAATTTTCTCAAAAGATTCTTTATACTATTTACTCCATACCAAGTGTTCCTCTTTTATAATTTCGTGAAACAAGATTCATTTAAACTCTGCTGGCTTTATCTGTCTTCTCTACCTTGTAGTGGTAACTGTGCAACTGCTTTGATTTTGTGCAGGTCTGCCAAAATACGCTTTTCCTAAAAAAAATTGTTTAAGCTTCTTGCATACTTGTGTCGGAAGTTCAGTTTTTGTCTACCAAACTCTGCTCTGAAGCTGAAATATGAACTACATATACAGTCACATTTGAGCTTTGTTACTGTCCAACTAACTGAACTGATGTCTAAATGAATTCTGATGTAGTTGGGTTCGAACTAAAAAGCACCACACAAGATTGGTAACACATTCCTCCGTAGTGGAAAACTGTATATTTCTTCGACTCTGGAGAAAGTGGAACCTGGTGAAAAACTGATAGTAGATCTTTTCCATACCCTCCTTATTGTTTGTATATTTATTCTCATTAATTGGGTCTCTTAATTTGAATGGTGCAAAAGTTTGTTTCTCATTGTACATTATATCATTAAGACAGTGCAATATTAAAAATAATTAGTAATTTTTCATCAGAATCTTAATTTTATAAAAAATTCTGTTCGTCCATTTACTACTCTCCTAATGCACTTCTACAATGCTGATCTTTTATATAATGACCCTTAAATTACGACTAGACGGTTTTCTGAGTGATCTTGCCTTACCTATTTAATATTTACATGCTGCAACATATATTTATAAATGTTGGTAATTCGAATTGCCTCTAGTTTTAGCCAGACATAATGTTTTAACCACGCACAAGAGTTTGAGGGACAAAATATGACACTGTCATGTTCGGACATAGCAACCTGAACAGTGAAAAGAATTGGCGAAGTTATTATGGCCACTTTACATCCTCGTTCGTTTTCTGTTCTTGGGAGCTCCTTGTTCTCGTCGCTGAAAAGAGTACAGTCACATTTAAAGTAATAAATCACATTTGTGTTAAAAGTAATAAGGACATACTGCATTCTCGTTACATAAGTTGGTTCCGTTTGATAATATATGATTTGCTGTTGTTTGTGGATCAAATTAGCACCTCGACACTAACAGGCGCAGGTTCAATTAGATTGTTTCTTTGCGCGAACTTATTATAAGGAATTTATTATTAAGCAACTTATTATGATGTACACTATTACACTGTTACTGTATAGAGAATATAGTAATAAGTCACATTACTTGTTTCCATATTAAACCCAGTATCATTCTCGAATTTTTGACAAGATCCTGCTTATGGTGTAGGTTGCCATGTAGATAACCACGGATCCTGAACAGGCTACTGACGTCGCCTCGAATTCTGTAGGGGGGCGAAACCGGCACTCAGAAAGCACGGCTATCTCGTCCATGACACAACTTTTAATAAATTTGTATTAATTATGTCGACGGTGATCAAAATAGTAGAAAAGCAGTAGCAATGTCGACAGATATTTCAACATTATCTACTGGAACTGTGGAGAACTTAAAAAAAGTAGGTAGGTATGTCTACTGAAATTAGATTTAGAAATCTTCAGAAAATGCAGGAAAAAAATAACTCTCGTCTGAACTTACTGTTCTTTCTGAAAGGCAATAGGACTTAGGGAAGGAAATGTACGCTGAAATATCAGAATTAAAAAGAGAGCACGCCGGTATACCGACGGTGGTCCAGAAATCAACCTGTGAGGTTGCTGAAGTAAAATGAGAGCTTAAAGATCTCTTTTAAAATGTCAGACAGCATTCTAGTAAGCTTTATAAAATTGCTGAAGAGTAGAAAAAGGCCTTCCGTGACACATCTGAGGCACAAGGTAACAATTTTGTGGATTATATCACACCATTGGCATCCAAAAAAGGCACCCATATTTACACTTATTATTATACACAACGCCTTTGAAAACATTTCGAACGAAGTGACACAGGAACATACATATTCCAACAGCTAAGCATGAACTGCATAACATAGATGAAGTATTCGAACAAGATTTATTGGTAAAGTTTTGCAGAAGTTCCAAATAAGGCTCGTATTTCAAAGAGACATGCTATTAATAATTTCCACAACGAAACTCTGTCTCGAATCTGGCAGAAAACCCAAAGAGATTGTGGTCATACATAAAGCACACCAGTGGCAAGAAGCAATTAATAGCTTCAGTGCGCGAAAACAACAGTGAAGTCACTGACTACAGTGCCACTAAGGCAGAGTTATTAAACACAGTTTCCCTTAAACTCCATCACCAAAGAAGATGTAGTAAATATTTCTGAATTCCAGTCAAGAACAACTGCGAAATGAGAAACTTAGAAGTAGATATCCTCGGTATAGCACCGCAACTTAAATCACTTAATAAAGGCAACACCTTCGGTCCAGATTATATACCAGTCAGGTTCCTTCCTGAGTATCTTGATGCGATAGTTCCATATTTAGCAATTACATTCTACTGCTAGCTCACAGAAAGTTCACTACCTAAAGACTAGAAAATTGCTCAAGTCACACCAATACCCAAAGAGAGAAATACGAGTAATCCTCTTAATTACAGGCCCATATTACTAACGTCGATTTCCAGCAGAGTTTTGGAAAATACACTGCATTCGAACATTATGAAGTACCTCGAAGGAAACAATTTATTGACACATAGTCAGCACGGATTCAGGAAACATATTTCTTGTGAAACACGTCTAGCTCTTTATACTCATGAAATAATGAGTGTTATCGACAGGGGATGTCAAATTGATTCCATATTTTTAAATTTCCAGAAGGCTTTCGACACCGATTCTCACAAGTGTCTTCTAACCAAACTGCATGCCTATGGACTATCACCTCAGTTGTGCGACTGGATTCGTGATTTCCTGTCAGAAAGGTTACAGTTCGTTGTAACAGATGGAAAGTCATCGAGTAAAACAGAAGTAATATATGACGTTCTCCAAGGAAGTGTTATAGGCCCTCTGTTGTCCCTGACCTATATTAACGGCATAGAAGATAATCTGAGTAGCCCCCTTAAATTATTTGCACATTATGCTGTCATTTACCATATTGTAATCAGATGACCGAAACTAATTGCAAAATGGTTTAGATAAGATATTTATATGGTGCGAAAAGTGGCAGTTGACCCTGAATAAAGGAAAGTGTAAAGTTATTCACATGAGTACTAAAAGAAATCCATTACATTTCGATTACGCGATAAGTCACACAAATCTGAAGGCTGTAAATTCAACTAAATACTTACGAATTACAATTACAAATAATTTAAACTGGAACGTTCACATAGATATTGTTGTGGGTAGAGCAAACCAAAGACCGCGATTCATTGGCAGAACACTTAGAAGTGGGCCTGAGGGATGACATCAAAAAGTACAAAGAAAGGCGGCTTGTTTTGTGTTATGGCGAAATAGGGGAGATAGTGCGACGAACTTGATACGTGACTTGGAGTGGCAATCATTAAAATGCCTCGTTTTTCGTTGCGACGTGATCTCCTCAAGAAATTTCAGTCTCAAATTTTCTCCTGCGATTGCGTTGGCGTCTACCTACATACAAAGAAATGATCATCACTATAAAATAAGTGAAATCAGGGCACGCACTGAAAAATTTACGTGCTCGTTTTTCCCACCCGCCCTTCGAGAGTGGAACGGCAGAGACAGCTCGAAGGTGGTTCATAGAACCCTCTGACATACACTTAAATGTGAATAACAAAGTAATGATGTAGATGTAGTTCGGTATGTAAAGGTACTGTGAAGGAACAGACACAAAATTTAGAATGAGTAATGACAGAAGTAAAATATATGATGGAGGACAGTCAACCTGTAACGGTTCTGAAAACAGCTTCATTTCCTATTTAAGTTTCAACAGACCACAGGAAATGCATGGTGGGCCAGCGAGTATATTATTGCCCGATAACCAGTGCAATGTAGAGTCTGTGCCTCTTTACGATGTGATTTTACTAGAAGAAATTTAATATACCATTGGCAATTCCAGATTATTTTGCGAAACAAGAAGTCTATTAATTTCTTTGTATATATTCATTCATTTCGTGGGGCTATGCCGAAATGCTGGTCAGATGGGGAGAAGACAGATTTTGTGAGAGGCTTTCTTCCCGGTAAAGCTGTGACGGGGGCCATGTATGCTGCAGAATACTGTAGGACAATGAGTTTGAGAAAGCTACTCTGGTGAAGTATTGGTCTGATGGAGTACTATAGTGACATTATACAGAAATATTGAATTCAGAACCATTTAAGGTCCAGCAAGGCAGCTTGTTAAAATATTCTGGATAGTATATGAATAAAAGAAGATATTGTGATAATCCTGTGTCCTATAAAGATGTGCTCCAGATATTAAAAAGGCAAACTGCCAGTGGACATACAGGAAAAACTAATTACTATGTCACAGATGAATCTGTAAATATTTCTATCGTTGCTGTATTTGTCAGATTTAACACAAGAAGAGATAAAGATCACGCAGCTGTAATCGACAGTAACGTCAGCAACATGCTTCAGAACAGAATAATTGTGTATGTCATCATAACGGGCAAAATAACGTAGCAGGAGAACAACACCGTGCAACTGTAAACCAGGTACATAATTAGAATATTGGTTTTAATATTCGAAAGTAAAAACAGACATAATATCTAGCCCACTGTTGGACATGCAAACAGTAACAACCACAGTCAGTGGTAACAGTTGCCTCAAGGAGGGCACAATTAGCGGAACTGGCCTAGAACAATTCAGATACAAAAATATGGATGGTGGCAGGGGGCATCATCCGTCCACATAGAACTTAGTAAACTGATCTCGACCTTTTGAACGTCGAGACGATGGTTGATGAATCAGGGAGGAGCGGATAACAGTCATTCCAGCAGACACGATTCGAGAACCGGCCCGACGTCAAGGAAGAATTAGGTACTAAAGGTACTAAGTGGCGACAGTCATACTATAGACCGCTTTTATTATGTGTGTGATTAACATCTTAACTTCAACTGCTGTTGAAGTTATCTACACAGGCTTGTACAAAGAGATTCGCGAAGATGTGCATGTGTCCTTATTTTCCTTTAACAATTGTAAGCTTTTTTTGCGACAGGTATGAGATCTGAGAATGTCAAGCGACAGGCAAGGATACCATTTCTCCTCAGAAATATAGCAATGTTATGCATGTTCCTGGTGCTAGTGTTGTGGGTAACGGACAGGGATGAAGTTTCTCTGCGAAAGGAAAGCTATGATCGACCTTCTGACGGGGAGATGTCACTTGGACTTTGTTAGTCTAAAGGTAGAGGTTGAGATACAAAAAACAGCCTAAGATCGTAGAAAATGCTGCCAAGAATCAGAGATTCACAGGAGAAGCAGTGGGTCTAACCATGTAGGAGGAAGCTATTTCCAAAGGTTGCTGTGACGTAAACTAAGGAACAGCTAACCTGTGAAAGAAAAGAGCCCGAATACGTAACCAGCGAACAGTGTAATAGTCTGACTAGTGTGTCGTTGAAAAAATGCAGAGAATCCTGGTATGATCCGAGGTAACGAGTGATACTCACTAGTTGTCATTAGGAAAATCGTAAAATAGAATATTACATTTCCTAAATCTTCTCTTTTACATACAAAAATAAAATTGCCAGATGCTTTACATACTCCCATGTTAAACCGCAAATACACGCCATGCTGGAGCGTAATTGCTAGAGCATAAAAATAAAAATTAAAATCATCTGATCACACCAAGATTTCAGAAACTGAAGCCACCAGGGAGAGTAAAGTAGAAATGCATAGTCAGACACAGGGAATGTTGCCAGTTCATCCGAGAGATAGAGATGTGTAATAGAACGTTTTATATGTAGTGTATGAAAATGGTAGACTTATATTTAAGGAACTGTGAACAGTTCATTAGCACATGTGTGCCTGTACAAGTGTACATAGTTGTATGTAAAATGTGTTTCATTAATATAGTATTAAGCAATTGTTCCATGATAACCAAAGTTCGGAAACCGTGTTCGTAGCTGTGGATATTACGCGTAGTATTCGGCAGTACTTCAACATATTCGCTGAAGAGGAGATTTCAAAAGAGAAGTGAAGCATACTTTGCTAGAGAAATGATACGAATGAGATGATAATGTATGCATATGAATGTAAGTGAGAAAACCATTTCTTGTTTTTCTTCAAGATTTTCATATTTCACATTTTGCAATGTACTTAGAATCACTCAAAGTTTGCTGCTGTTGAATCTTAGTACCTAGCTTATTGCACGGGAAAGGGTGAATAACTGTTGCCTCAGTTTCATTTAACGACTCTTCCGTCTTATAGCTACTTCCATAAACCGTAAACCTCTTTTCGAAAATATTTGTGTGTGCGTGTGTGCTATTTTATTTATGAAAAGAGGTTTATGGGAGTAGATATAAGATAGAAAACATATATCTGTGCGTGTGTGTGTGTGTGTGTGTGTGTGTGTGTGTGTGTGTGTGTGTGTGTGTGTGTAATTGTATTTATAAAAAGAAATTTATGAGAGTCGTTAAATGAAATTGTGGCAACAAGTTTTGACCTTTTCCCATGTAATAATCTAGATACTAAGATTCAACAGCTTCTGAGTTTGAGTGGTTCTAAGCACACTACACAATGTGAAGTGAGTATTAGAATTTTGTTGTGAATTGAGATGGAGTTCTGATTTCACTTTTTTGCTTGTACTGCTGCGGAACATTCTTATTGATGAAATTAAGGAACAAACTATATCCTATGTGCACTGTATTTAGACACTGGCTGTTTGCGTGCTAGACATGGGTTAAGGACTTATTCAAACCAGCCCTATAAAACAGATGCATAAACGGAATCTACATTCTTAGATTAAGAGAAATACATACATTGGTAAAAATATTTCTACTTACATTGGTAAAAAAAAATTCATCAGTGATAGGATAGTTTCCAACCATGTAAGATTTGGGTTGACAGCCAGACAGACAGTTGTTTTGTGAGGATGCGCTATAAATCTCACAGATATGAATACGCAGATTAGCTAGTGTAACGACCTTAAGTGAGCTAATACCGGGCCATGAACAAGACATCAGTGACCCATAAACGAGGTGAGTACTGCAGCCGATCAGAACTTATCCTATGTGTCGAGAAGAGGCGCTCATTCACTCCACACGAGAACTGGAGTGATGTTTCACTAATACCAAGTAACTGTCACGCGGTGACTATCAGGCTACATGGTGACATTTCTAAGCAGAAAACTGTGTGCGTCTGTCACTTCAAATTTTCACATTATGTTGTACTACGACTACAAGTGGCAGGCTGCATTGGTATCATATGTGTGAGTGTGTGTAACAGTCATAAACAGCGACACACAACTATAGCTGGAGAGTGTTTAACAAGTCATCGGGTGACGAACAGTAACTATTTCACTAGAAGACAATTTCTGCTATAAAAAGGAAATTAATTACCTGTCATGTAAACTGTCCCTCCCTAATCCACAAAATTATAACTTGCTACGAATTTAGAAATTTTAACAAGAGAGTAAACCTGTGACTCGTGATGCAAATTTAATACTACCGTGTTTTTCTCCCCAGGAAGCTATTATTATTAATTGGTTCTTGGCAGTTGTGTACAGTTGTTTCATATATGTTGCCACCAGCTGATGGTTGGTCTTCCCATAGGCCGTACCCTCTGGTGTCGTCACGAGAGTCTGTTTGATGAATCAGATTATACGCTCTTGACTGGAACGACCAAGTGGTACCGCACGGACGATTCAAGAGGCCAACAACAAGAATAACTTCAACTTAAGATTCGTAATTCGAGCAAAACATAATACTTTAATGATAATTATGAACATCCTTCTGTGAACACAAACGTCTATATTTGAAAACTTTCAAGGTAACGTGTCTGAACGAAAAGCAATGATTTTTTCTACGTAATTACAAAACAATAATCATCTGATGAATTTGAAATCAAAGCAAAATACTTAATGTAATAACGTCAATTGTGACGTAAGGGCGAAGGGCTCGTTCGTTGCTTTGCATGGTTTTCTATCTAACATAAATTAATTGGTGAGGTACAGGTAACACTGAGCCGAGTCGAAGAAGGAATCTCGTCACATAAGCTGTAAAACACCTCGACAAAATGGACAGTGCGAAGGGGGAACTATCAACAAGAAAGTAAAATCAGTTCAATATCTCAAAGGAAAAAAGTGCACTGGTCTTTGCAGTTGTCATGTGCTGATCGGTGTAGAACAGACTCCTCTGAAATGTGGTGTTGGACGAAACTAACTATAGTTCTCCGGGTCGCAAAGAAAACGAATAGCTCAGTATTAGAGCAATTGCAACAGGATTGCTCGTTGGAAGGTCTGATACTGAAACAAAAACCGACCTTCTTTGGGAGCATCACTGGAAGACGCAATTCGCTCTAAAAGATGTTACTGCTGGGGAAGGTGGGGGGCACAAGGGGAAGACAGGGGCAAAGGCTAAGGTAGATCGATGGAATCGCAGAAGTAAGTGATTCCAAACTGGAAAATCTGCGGGAGAAGGACAGTTAAAGTTGGCGTGCTTTAGTTCATTTTGTCGCAGAAAGTCGGAATCGAATAAACGACAGCAAAGAGAGACAGAAAGAGTTTCAAGAGACTGATGTTTGGGTACTGAGTGTCAAACACACTCAAAGACAAAAGTATATACATCACCAAGGAATTATCCAAGTAGGACGGATATCTGTAAATTTTATCTTCATGTATTAGCAAACAGATTCCTATAATTTCAGAAAAATTTCGTGATTTAATTGAGAAAAACAGCCTCACGAATAGGACATGTCAATGACGTATCGCTGCATCTCTGACCCTTATGGAAGCACTTATTCGGCTTCGATACAGTTACCCACAGTCGTTTAGTGAACAAAGTAAGAGCATATGGACTATCAGTCCAATTGTGTGATTGGATTGAAGAGTTCCTAGATAACAGAACGCAGCATGTCATTCTAAATGGAGAGAAGTCTTCCGAAGTAAGAGTGATTTCAGGTGTACCGCAGGGGAGTGTCGTAGTACCGTTGCTATTCACAATATATATAAATTACCTTGAGGATATCATCAGAAATTCACTGAGGCTTTTTGCGGATTATGCTGTAGTATATCGAGATTTTAAAATGGAAAATTGTATTGAAATGCAGGAGGATGTGCAACGAATTGACGCATGGTGCAAGGAATGGCAACTGAATCTCAATGTAGAAACAAAGATCATTTATCATTTACTTACAATATATCACGTCAGCAACTGGAAGCAGTTAATTTCATAACTTATCTGGGAGAAGGCATTAGGAGTGATTTAAAATGGAATGATCATATGAAGTTGATCGTCGGTAAAGCAGATGCCAGACTGAGATTCATTGGAAGAATCCTAAGGAAATGCAACCCAAAAACAAAAGAAGTAGGTTACAGTACACTTGTTTGCCCACTGCTTGAATATTGCTCACCGGTGTGGGATCCAGATAGGGTTGGTAGAAGATATAGAGAAGATCCAACGGAGAGCAGCGCGATTCGTTATAGGATCATTTAGTAATCGCGAAACCGTTACGGAGATGATACATAAACTCCAGTGGAAGACTCTGCAGGAGAGACGGTCAGTATTTCGGTACGGGTTTTTGTTGGAGTTTCGAGAACATACTTTCACTGGGGGAGTCAAGCAGTATATTGCTCCCTCCTACGTATATCTCGCGAAGAGACCATGATGATAAAATGAGAGAGATTAGAGCCCACACAGAGGCATACCGACAATCTTTCTTTCCACGAACAATACGAGACTGGAACAGAAGAGAGAACCGATAGAGGTACTCAAAGTTCACTCCGCCTCACACCGTCAGGTGGCTTGCGGAGTATGGATGTAGATGTTGATGTATAATTGACTGATTTGCTGGATTTTCTCCTGAGTGACATCGCGCCATATCCTGTCCAATAGGCGGGTTAGGTCGTCAAAAATCCGAGCTGGTTGGAGGGCCCTGCCCAAATGCTCCAAATGTTCTCAGTTTGGGAGAGATCCGGCGACCTTGCTGGCCAAGTTAGGGCTTGTCGTGCAGGAAAAGAAGCAGTAGAAACTCGCGCTGTGTGTGGACGGGCATTATTTTGCTGAAATGTAAGCCTAGGATGGCTTTCCATGAAGGTAAGTGCTGCAAGGATGCCTCGGATGACAACCAAAGGGCTCCTGATATGAAAAGAAATGGCATGGCAGATCATCATTCCTGGCAGTCATGCCTTGTGGCAGCCGACACTCAGTTTGGTATCCTACTGATATCCCGGGCCTCTCGAGTCACGTCGTCACTGATCATCGGGGATCAGTTCGAAGCGGGACTCATCACTGAAAACCATTCTACTACAGTCAGTGAGATTCCAGACCGAAGCCACCAATTTTACAGAATTTATCACGATATACCCCAGGTGAACGTCCAACAACTCAAGTGGTCACTGCCAAGCCGAATAACTGCTTGCGTAAGGGCCAGAAATGTACCAACACGTTATTGACTTCCTCAGTTTGTGAATCTCTTTGTCCTGACTGAAACACCCAATTTTGCTGAAACTTTAATGCTTTTTTTTGTCTGTGCGACACCTGTACCGATTCTCGTCCCATTCGGATGATTCTTCGTGGTGCCGTGATGGGTGTTTTTTCCCTTTTTTTCCTTTGAGTGTTTATAAATATGAAGAAAGCCCAAGAGGAACTCTTCGTAATAATGTGAATTAAAATTACGTTATCCATATGAGTAAGTAAGATACCGGTATGCCTTTTTCTTATGCAGTTAGAAACTACCCTGTTGAGAAAGCAGTGACCGCAAAGGACGTCTCTCTAGGGAAACTGCGCTCGAGGATCTGATAAAAAGTTGGGAAACACAAAGACAGAAACGTTTCGGCGGAAAGAGGAGGGCGTGGGTCCCGAGACACATTTTGCAGCGCCGGATGTGAAAGTGGCGAGGCGGAGAAAGCTTCTAATTTGCGACTCGTTATTTATGGAGGCTGCCGGACGGGAGCATCCGAACGGCGGAAAGGGAATCTCAGCGAGGCAACGATTGGAGAATTTAAATTTCCCCGCGCGCCTGGCGAGCGTACGCCATGCAAATGCTACGGCAGGTGAAGGGGGCGTGGGCGCGCGGGTGGTAATTACCGCGTTGACACGCGAGGTGAGTTCTGGGGGCGGCGGCCGGAGGCTGGGGGCGGCGGTAGGAGGAGGTGGGAGGCAGGAGGCTGGAGGCGGGGGGCGGGAGGCGCGCGGCCACCGCACCGCCGGCTGCCCGCGGACAACGCCGCGATGTTCCGGCAGAGCACGCATGCATTCTAAACTCGCCCACAATTTACTGTCAGCGCAGAAAAGGCGACGCTAATAAATTTTAAAGCGCCACAGTCTGCCCGCGTCCCTCTGTGTGCGGATAAAGTTGCTGTTCCCGCAGAAATCCTCCTGACACGTTTTCGTGCCGCTCTCGTACGCTGCGTGCAGACACGCGTTGGCTCGGCCGACTAATCTCCTAGTCGACATCTCTATCTGAAAGGATGTGCTAGAATCATCCACAAGTTAACTGCCCCTATTTTTTATTTTTTTTTTTTTTAAAAGTGCTCTTATTTAGCTGGAAACTCGGCGCATGCGCACCGGAGCTATAGCGTGAAGGTAAGTACTTACGATGCCCTTTTGTGCAGTCGCTTACCCACGGGAACAAAAGCGTATGTACAGCTAGCAGTAGAAACAACGTACGTACGCACCCGTGTTTGTCTGCAGCTCGTGGTCTAGTGGCTACCATTGCTACCTCTGCATCACGGGGTCCCGGTTTCGATTGCCGGCCGGGTTGGGGAATTTCTCTGCCCGGGGACCGCCTGATCATTCAAGACACTGGCTACGTTGGACTGCGTAAAAAATGGACTTTGGAAAAAAAATAGGGACTTTGTACGGGCGCTGATGACCGCGAAGTTGAGCACCCCACAAACCAAACATGATCATCAGCATCCGTGTTTTCATGTACATACGTTTTGTCATTGTTCAAGCAATCTGCTTTGCATCCATTTCTTCACGCAGCAATTTATTCTGTGTTTGATATACTGAAAGATTTCATAAAAAGAAAACACAAGTGACAATATGTGCGGGTGTGTGTGAGATATCTTATGGGACTTAACTGCTAAGGTCATCAGCCCCTAAGCTTACACACTACTTAACCTAAATTATCCTAAGGCGAAACACACACACCCATGCCCGAGGGAGGACTCGAACCTCCGCCGGGACCAGAACTATAGGTACGAAGGGTGTTCAGTAAGTAAAGCAACCCATGTTTTTTCTGGAAGCGGGTTAATTTTGTTCAGCATTCCAGTACATCACTTTGTTTTCCTCTCTTCTGGCTACAGAACATCATTTTTCAGCATAATCTGCGGTCAGTGCGACGGCCCATCATCTACGTGCTGCTTCCCATGGAGTGAATCCTCCACTGGGTCACACAGATGGATGCCGGAAGGTGTGAGATCAGGGACGTATGTGGATGAGGAAGAACGATTCTAAATTGTGTGGGAGCTTGTTTTACAATTTCATTTTACGTATTTTGTAACTGGCGTCCTTGGCATGCAGCGAAACCGACCAGTAATGTCGATTACCATGGCGACTGTGTAGCTTTACCCTAAAATTAATTGTAGTACATATTTTGTGTCGCCTGAACATGTTAACGTATGTAATACATTATGTTATCGTTACGTCTTAAATCGTCCAATATTTATGTGATTGTGTAGGCAGTCATACATGACAATCTCCCTCATACTCTTTCTTCTATTTCCGTAAACTTTGTCGTTATGATTAAGTGGTGTATTCCACATTGATGCTAAGATTCTTTTGTTAATTCAAATGTTAAACAAAAGTTTGACCCTTTCACACTAGTTGTAATTGACGTCAGGCCAGAGGAATCATGGTACTTAAAAGGAAACATGTACATTACCATTATTTGCACGACGATTCTGATGGTGTTATCAGATTTTCAATATCTTTATTAGTTTATAGATTAGTATCTGACTGTAAACTATACAAGTAACATCCCGCAACGGATTTCCAAAATCTAAACCATCCAATTTTGTCAATCGACGTGTCTTTAGAAAGCTATTAGTGTAAACGTAAATTGGTATGAATTACAGGCATGTAACATGAACAGCACAGGAGTTATTGGATGTCAAAGTGGCCGATTATTATTAATAGCGTCAGGCCATAAGAACTCCACAGTTACTTGAAAAAACCGTAGCAGCATGCTTATAAATATATATATTCATCTATATCTTTGTTTATATCAGATATATACTACTCACGAAGAAATTTGTCGAATTTTTGCTTACTTAGAAAGCACAAAGACATTAAGCTACTGGCCTACCTTTTGTTTCTATTCCTTTGATATATGTTTATTTAATTTGTTTATGTATTTAATAGTGTGTGTTAGAGCGTGTTTATGGTCCAGGTGCAGGAATATTTATTTAATTTCAAATTATTTAAATGTAAATCCAGTATTTCGAATGTGTTTCATTATGTTTGTGAGTGTGCGTTGGGTTGGAGACAGGGCGTGAGCACTCTAGCCAGTCACAGCGATCGTTCCAAAAAGGAGACATGGAGAGACGGTATGGGAGTGCAGCGTGAGGTACTGTAAGGGAGAGGACATGAGGGAGTCCTGGAAAGGACACACGGTCGCCGAGAAGGCTGGATGTGGAGCAACGACGTACAGTTGCGGGAAAGACTTGGAGAGTGGAGCAGTTTGCGCCTGGTAGTGGGAGATAGAAATATTTCGTATTGCCGACTTGTGTCCTTGTGAGACTTCTGTGGCTTCTGCAGTGAAGACGTAGTATGCACTTAAAAGCGGATATCTCGCGAGCTATATTGTTGACATAACTAATTACGTGAAGTAGGAATCTATTGTTTCCCTGCTTTTCAACTTATATTTTATTTAATTGCAAGACCATCGATACCAATAAGTGCTTTACAGTAATAAAGGGCATTCGTAAAGGTACTTCTGCTATCGTACTCAACAGTTAAAGTCGTTAAAATAGTACCTGATAAATTTATATAATTGCAATCTTTCATGTACAAATATCTATGTTACGTTCAAAAATAGCAACTGCCGTGTGATATAAACCTTCGACCATTCGTTTCATATCTATATTCATATTGTATACTGTAGACTCAGCATTATTTGGCTTGTAACGCGGCAACTACGTATCCCAGCCCCTAGATAACGAAACCAGCAAAACCTCTTCATATTTCAATTCTGAGTCAGTGGGTACGTAGTTGAGGGCCATAATTTCATTTTATTTGAAAGCCCGCAAAGCGAAAATCAATTCCGTACAGATGGTCTTTCATTCGTCCTACACACGCCTTTGAGTACCCCAACTAATGGTCGTGTAAGTCAGCACTACAAACAGAAGCATCCAGCTGGGTAGCGGGGTGTTTGATTCTGATGTATCGATCACCTCGAGAAAGAGTGTCCCGACGTTCCAGCTTTGCTGGAGTCGCAAGTGTGTCCGGCCGGCTGGCACACAGGATATCGGTCAGATTTCCGCAACCTTGTTGCGATGATGATAGACGCCTCGCCCAGTGACTCACCGTGCTTTTGTTTACTGCCAGGTCTCCGCAGACATTCTGCAAGAGCCTATGGGTATCTGCAATGATCTCGTTTTCCGTCATAATAAACTCTGTGATAGCTCACTGCTTGGAACGCCCTCGGTTATAGAGGCCATTTTCGAAGTTACATACAGTGGCATTATCTGTCAGAGTTTCATCGAACGATAGGGGCTGAAGTGAGAATACTCCACAATTTCCCACCAACAAATTCCGCATTTTTTCAACCGAAATTGCCCAAGAAAAAATTTTGTTGCCTTATTTTACTAACGTTCCTCATAAAACAGGGGAGAAACAACTGAGGTATGAGAAATACAAAGCGTTGGTGACATCTTGTTTTCAAATTCTGGGAGGAGGTCCCAGCGAGACTTGTGACTTTCTGCTTGGGAAACTCCAGCAACAGGGCTGACAATAAACTTAGTTAGCTGCCACCGGTGACTTAGTAATCAGTTTAAGCTATTTATTTCGCTTTTCACAACAAAGAATTTCATCAAATTTTCGTAAAACTCACATATACTTTATGGATGTTTTCAGTTGTTCTATGATGGGTAACTGATTTTAAATAAGTCATTACTGTATTATTTTATAAAACATTGTTTACGCAACTTCAGTCAGAAGAGTTCATATATCGACTAACTCCTTCCTATTCGAAAAATTCGGTGACGCCATAGACGCCAAAGTTGGAGATGGTATTTTCCAATTTAGTGCGTTTTTCCTCGTTAGTGTCCTTCATATCATTTTGTAATAGTATTGTGGGGGGCTGCACCTAAACCATCTTTTCTGTTGTTCGCATATCAGGCTCCTCAGTTAATGTGCTATTAAGTCGCCATAATATGAATATTCCAGCACAGATTCCATTAACATTTTTCATAAATTTTTGGCTTCTTCTTTGTTTTCCTACTTCGAGAATTAGTCTTTACAGTGATATTATCGGGGACATTTCATCCAGAATATTTAGAAGCGGTATTCCGTTTGACTTCTGTTTTTCTGCATTAATCAACAAATTTTAGCGTGCTTCCAATGGAGTCAACATATATCATTGCTGAGAATCGCCTTAAAACATAAGCTCAGCGCCATACAGAACAAAACACAGGAACTGCGTTTCGTATGATATACGACGCAAGAGATTCCCACACAATGTGCTTTTACACACGGCCAACATTTCGACGAAATTACGCATGAACAATGGCGCGCGTCTAGTTGCGCTGATGGAGGTGTAAGAGCATACGCAAAGTTGAGCAGGATAAAAATTCGTGTCGACGGACATGGAGAAGCATATTATGAGGGCCGTACAAGTCTCGACCGTTTCGACAGAACTGCAGCAGCCGCAGCTCTTATTCTTTCCCTCGCCGATTGCGAGGAACGGTCTGATTTTTTTTTTAATTTACAAAATACAACCCCTCTCGAAATTCATGGTTAGATGTAGAGCCCGAAGGTCATGGGAAAACAGATGGTGTGTCGCTGTTGTAGGCCTTTTTTCAAAGGTCATCTAAGGGTCCATACTGAAAAGGGCCCGTGATAACTATCTACCTCGAGGAAAAGCACCGTGAAGTTGGTGCAGAAGGGCATTCTAAGAACTGTCGCGACAAGATTATGGATCTCAGCAACCATTTTCCACAGATGGTGCATGGACTCGAGTAGTGTCTGAAGTAGTGCTGGAGGGAACTGACACCATGAATCCTTCAGGGCTGTCCACAAATTTGTAGGGATGCGAGGCGTGAATCGCTCAGTGCAGGTACTGTCAGAATCGTATCTAGACGTGTCAGGGGTCCCATATCTCTCATCTACATCTACAGGGACATTCTGAAAATCACATTTTAAGTGCCTGGCAGAGCGTTCATCGACGTAGTGAAGGCGTTCGTTGTGACCGGTTTGACCGTCCAGCGTATAGCACTGATTGTGCTACCAGCAATTTCCATCTGTTCTTGCACCTGAAAAAAATTCCAGCCACTTAGCATTTCCACATGACGGTAAAGGAAAGACGATTGTCAGATGCATTTCTTTCTTATTCCAGGCGGCATACTTTTACAACACAGGAAGACGGAAGTTTGTAACACCATGTGACAAATATCTCAACCGTGATGGTGACTACGTCAAAAAATTGCTCAAACATTGCTGTATCATTTGGCGATGAAGTTTCTGATATAATTATTTTTCCTTTAGAAAATAGAGAAATATAATTGCATGGTGACCCTCATAACAGTGTGTAAGCTTGTAACCTCCCCACAAAAATAAAATAATATGAATAATTATCTCATTTAGTGTAACTACCCAACAGTGAAAATATAATACAATGTGACAAACCTATAACCTTCCAATAATTGACAGTCAAGTTAACCTGTTAAATTTTGGACGTCACCAATGCTGCGTAATGGCCCTGATACATCATTCTGAATAATCTGAAAAATCTTAACTTAATTAGGTCGCCGGATAACGCGTATATATCTGCTCCTATAAGAAATTTCTTCTGGCGCAGCAACGTGCAATGCTGGCCGATAGATTTGTCTTATATAAAAGGGAAGAACTGATTGTTCTTTTCAATAATCGGGATGGCCAAGGATTGGAGAAATTATTGAATTGTTTAAATTGAGATTAATGTCAAAAGTTACTTTTTATGAGAAAGATTATTATTAACAGCTTTTTTTAAACATTTACATGGGACTTGATTAACAATACTACATATGCGCGAGGCTGCTTTTACCTTATCCTACAACGCTCAGGCTCTGCCATCGCTGCACACGACCGGCCCAGCCAACACGATACACCAGACACGACTGCTCGCTACCAACAACTAACTGCTACTGCTACACAGTTCCTGCTGTCGTCAATACTACTCTTTGGTCTCAGATTCTCTTCTAGCTTACATATCGCAGGCAGCGCGTGAGCAATACATCGAAATTACATCAGCTCAAGTGCGCTAGCAACAAGTTCTCTAATTATGGACCTCTTACAAGCTACAGTATAACGGCACAACAAACCAGCGTACCTGATGCGCTGCGAGGAGGCCACTTGATGAAAGGAAGCAGAGTGGAGTACAACCACTCCTGGGGGCGGGGGTGGGGGGAAGGGGAGGGCCTCGTGCAATATAGGCTCGTTTTGGTGCATCTCTTTTGTTTCGATGGATTAGGCAGCTCCAGTGAGTTTTATCTGTAACCATTTCTCGCCATACACCACAAAATATGTGGCTTTGTCCATCCAACAGAGTGATTACTAACTAATCTACGACGGTTGGTACTTCAATAGTGGTAACTATTTCATTACGGCTCGTGCAAAATACACTCCTGGAAATGGAAAAAAGAACACATTGACACCGGTGTGTCAGACCCACCATACTTGCTCCGCACACTGAGAGAGGGCTGTACAAGCAATGATCACACGCACGGCACAGTGGACACACCAGGAACCGCGGTGTTGGCCGTCGAATGGCGCTAGCTGCGCAGCATTTGTGCACCGCCGCCGTCAGTGTCAGCCAGTTTGCCGTAGCATACGGAGCTCCATCGCAGTCTTTAACACTGGTAGCATGCCACGACAGCGTGGACGTGAACCGTATGTGCAGTTGACGGACTTTGAGCGAGGGCGCATAGTAGGCATGCGGGAGGCCGGGTGTACGTACCCCCGAATTGCTCAACACGTGGGGCGTGAGGTCTCCACAGTACATCGATGTTGTCGCCAGTGGTCGGCGGAAGGTGCACGTGCCCGTCGACCTGGGACCGGACCGCAGCGACGCACGGATACACGCCAAGACCGTAGGATCCTACGCAGTGCCGTAGGGGACCGCACCGCCACTTCCCAGCAAATTAGGGACACTGTTGCTCCTGGGGTATCGGCGAGGACCATTCGCAACCGTCTCCATGAAGCTGGGCTACGGTCCCGCACACCGTTAGGCCGTCTTCCGCTCACGCATCCAAACATCGTGCAGCCCGCCTCCAGTGGTGTCGCGACAGGCGTGAATGGAGGGACGAATGGAGACGTGTCGTCTTCAGCGATGAGAGTCGCTTCTGCCTTGGTGCCAATGATGGTCGTATGCATGTTTGGCGCCGTGCAGGTGAGCTCCACAATCAGGACTGCATACGACCGAGGCACACAGGGCCAACACCCGGCATCATGGTGTGGGGAGCGATCTCCTACACTGGCCGTACACCTCTGGTGATCGTCGAGGGGACACTGAATAGTGCACTGTACATCCAAACCGTCATCGAACCCATCGTTCTACCATTCCTAGACCGGCAAGGGAACTTGCTGTTCCAACAGGACAATGCACGTCCGCATGTATCCCGTGCCACCCAACGTGCTCTAGAAGGTGTAAGTCAACTACCCTGGCCAGCAAGATCTCCGGATCTGTCCCCCATTGAGCATGTTTGGGACTGGATGAAGCGTCGTCTCACGCGGTCTGCACGTCCAGCACGAACGCTGGTCCAACTGAGGCGCCAGGTGGAAATGGCATGGCAAGCCGTTCCACAGGACTACATCCAGCATCTCTACGATCGTCTCCATGGGAGAATAGCAGCCTGCATTGCTGCGAAAGGTGGATATACACTGTACTAGTGCCGACATTGTGCATGCTCTGTTGCCTGTGTCTATGTGCCTGTGGTTCTGTCAGTGTGATCATGTGATGTATCTGACCCCAGGAATGTGTCAATAAAGTTTCCCCTTCCTGGGACAATGAATTCACGGTGTTCTTATTTCAATTTCCAAGAGTGTAGATACGAGTTTCAACGTTTTACTCACCTTCAGAGTAGTCACCATCATTGTGTATAACCCGTTGCAACGGGTTATACACAATACTGGTGACTACTTTGAATGTCAATAAAACTTGGAAACACTTATCTATTTGGTACTATCTGTAAATATATAGCTGCCACTATTAAAGTTGCAACCTTCGCATTTCTGTTACGTAAAACATAACAACTATAGGAGTTAACTGAAAAATCTGTGAGCTCACAGGCAGTAAGAGAACATGGTGTCGTGAGGAGTGGAATCAGCCATTTTAATTTTCATACGGTCCAGCTTCTTTTTAACACTCGGTATTCCCACTATTGTCGTTTAGGTACTACTCTTATGGTTGGCCTCAAATGGATTGGAAGTAGAGACAGGGGTGAAACGCTGGGTCTTGCTTATTCATTCCAAAATCTATTGATCCCAAGACTGATTTCATTTATTACGTCGTGAATGAAAGTTTCTGTACCATACAATTGAATGAAAAAATCTGTAGAAGATTATAAAAGCAATTTCATTTGTTACATCATTAAAACCATCCCTTAAAGAGCAAACCAGTCCAACAAAGAACCATAGAACAAGAGGGTGGATCTTAACTAAGTACAGGCCACGTTAGGAGGATCGGAAGATCAAAATGGGTACCTCACTCAGTACTAGTAATATTTATCACAAGTATCTTACTTATATAACAACTGTTTTGGTAACATTCCACTAACCTGTGTACCCAGAACACGCCCATGTGAACGAAGGACATGTTATCAGCTGACTGCCAAAAATCAATCAGTTTTCATAAATTCAGAAGTCTTTAAATAATTCGGAATAATACATAGATGTAGGTATTCGCTGCACTCAGAGAGAAAGATCTGTTGATGATCGTGAGAAAATTGGTTTGAAGGCACGTGATTGGCTGAAAAACAAACATCAGTCAGTTTTCCCATAGGAAACGTCACTGAAAACTGGAGAAAAAAGAAAGAACAAAGAAACCCACTGCAAATAGTATCCCCTACCTTTACACTAGAAAAAGTACCAAAAGACAACATAATTAAGACCCATGGAATTAAATAAAACACAGGAATTTACCCTAAGAAAAGCTATGCAGTATCTCTCCACAAAATAGCTCTAACTGAATCGGAAACACAAATCGAAATAATTTAACTGAATACTTTGTCCACGATGCCAGAACAATTGTCCCAGAGCGCGTCTTTGACTTAGCAGGTCGCAACGAAGAGTTCCTTGTTCAGAGCGCTTATTTACCCCTGCAAAGTGGACGGGATAAGTCAACGTAGCTCAATAACGTAACTGTAACTAGCGAAATGCTTTATCATTCTCTGTCAGTATCGCGTGTCTCTGGTTCGAACTCAAACAGGCTAAAGGTTCCGACTTCAAGGAGACTTCTGAGTACGTTGTAGTGATCTGCAAATTTCTCGTATCCTCCTAGCCAACACACACACACACACACACACACACACACGGAGAAAATTGGTAAGGAAAGAGACTGCGTTGCACCTAACCCCATCAGAAGTTATGTGACTAATGTGACACCATAACTTCAGAAAAGAGAGAAAAAAATGGAAAGCAGTCGCTGTAATGAGCTAAGGAAAAGCAGCTCTCAGTTTTTTTAAAACCAGGCCACATTTACCCCTTTCACTATTGTCGGAAAATAAATTTGGAGAAACATGACAGATATCTTTTTTTATGACTGCACTAAAAAACAACAATACGTTTAATTTACAGATAATGCTCTATCTCCGTAGTCAGTACATGTAAGAGATTCGGATAATGTCGGTTCCAAGAGAGAAAGGTAAATCATAGATCATAATGGTGAGATATATGACTGTCATTGTTATTTTTAATCGTATTCCATGAAAGTATTGTCTGAATTTTCGAGTATTATCAGTTGACACATATTTCTGGAGAACGATTAACATCCACATAATCGTAGGAAAACGTCTAGCCTTGTTCTTCCTTTAATTTTATGTCTCATTTGCACCGAGAGAACGGTAAATATGGGTTTAGATTGACTGCATTTGCTGATCGCACTAATTTTGCAGTAAGACACAGTTTTTGAATGATTGTTTTATACTCGCATCTTTGATGAACGTGTTTCAGCCATCACTGTAGGACTATAATGTAGTATTACAACCAGATGATGCCCAGCCGACCAGTGTGTTACAAATTTGTTTCCTGTTCTGTTCAGTACCTCCTCATCAGTTACGTTGTCTACCCATCTGATCTTCAGCATTCTTCTGTAGCACCACATTTAAGGGGCCCACACCATTGTTCAGGTTGAAAAAAATCGATTTTAGGTTGTCATAATATTTCGATAGATTAAGGTTTTATTTAAGTACTCTGAAAAGGATTTTGCAAAAAAAAAAAATCGAGAATTTAAAGAGTATTTTCCTTTCACGTGTGTTTACGTGCCAGGCCCACTTTTCTGTCAGCCACATTTCTGCATATATTTTAGATTTTCATATCCCCTACATCGCAAGTTAGGGATTTTTTTTACTCCCGACTCCCAAGTGTGTAGGCTATCTTGGAATGCAACGGTCGGTATTCTTTTGTTTCTGCTGTTTGTAAACAACACGCTTGCAATTAGAAAATGGAATATAGTTGACCGGAAAGGGTGAGGTAACTAAAATTGAAATAGGAATTTTGCAGGTACACTATGGGTAGGCAATTAGGTGAAATAAAGAAAATCTGGAGGCAATTAAGAGAGATGTTTGGGCCTTTTACTTCTGTAAGTACTCTACTGATGATAAGCCATGTCATGGATTCTGTCTAACAGGTGAAAATTCGTGGTGCAGATACAATAGAGCTCAGGCAACTGGAGAATCTTATTCTTACAAGCATTCTCTTCGTTCTGCTGTTATCACAGCAATTAAACCTATTTACAGAGACTTGGCTCATCCTGACCGTCTAAGGAAATGTCTGCATGGGCAGACACAGAACGTAAGTGAATGTTTCAACAGCATAATTTGGAACCGCCTTCCTAAAACTGCATTTGTAGGCATGCAATCAATGAAACTGTTATTACATACATTTATGGTAATATTGGAAAGTTAGGGTACTGAAAAAGCTGGGAATTAGTGCTGGTGAAAAGATGATCACTGGGCTGCAACTCAGCGATAAAATGAGGATGTCGATGCAGACAGGTCGGCATCTAATACGGCCAAGAAAGCAAGACAAACATCCAGGAAGGTGAAAAATAAGCTGGAAGACCTGTTAGAGGCCAAAGAAGGCCATCATATGCAGCAGGACATTTTTAATTAACTGTAAGTAACAAACATGAAAAGTTTTTTTCTTTAAAGTCAATTTCCCGCAATCTAAGATTTTCAGTACATATCTTCCATTATGTCAGAAACTATCATAGATAAGTGAATGAAATTTTCAGAGACTGTGCATAACATAAAAGGCTACCTCTGGTACTACATTCATGAATATTCCCCCCTTAGGAAGTTCACAAAAAATATTTTCTGCAGAAAAAACTGAATATTTTTTTTAATAAATTAAAAAAAAATTTCTTAAACACCTTAAAATGGATAAAGTAGATTTTAGTACAGTTGACTCTATCAGCATCATGTAACATACAGTAAAAATATTGAGGTCCTGCATCAAATAGGTTTTTTTAGAAATGGGTCAAATACTTGCCTAAATTAACCTGGGTTAGATGGGAGGGTGTGGTCCCCTTTAAGCTTCTATTCTCTTCTTGTCTGAACTGTGAAATATCTACGTTTCTCTTCCATGCACGGCTACGCACAACACATAAAAGCAAATTTCTCTTACTCAGAAACGCTTTTCTTGCCATTGAAAGCAACATTTTACATCCCATACGAATAGGTCTTTGAAAAGGAGAAAATACGTCTAATTTTCTTTTTTACTTAGTTCCAGATACAAGAGAATGGAGCACATTTCACGAAAGTCATAAATATCTTACTTTACTGATGAAAGTATCATAACTAAATTCCTATCTTTCGCTGCTGATTCAGCAGGCATTAATAAGATTAAAGAAGAAACTAAATGTGTCCTAAGAAATTGTGCGCCTTAGTTGCGTAGGTAAGATACCACATGAGTGCCCAAATTACGTAAGAGATCGACGTCCATTAATCGTATGATCTGGAATTATCTAGAGTATCCTCCTTCATACACGTACTGGAATCACGACTCGGCAGGGGCAATGCCTAAGAAGCAATAACGAAATTTCAAAAGATCGGCAAAATCATAGTGAATTACCACACAAAAGTAAACCCGTTAACTCCATCACCAACCTCTGACTGATCTAGCAGTATCGACCGACAACTGTGTCACTCTCTGCCAATGGCTTCACTGAATGCGGATGTGGGGCGTGAGGTCCACACGCAGGTCTCCCAACAGTTGCCACCTTTCTTGATCTCGAGCTGATACTTCGCGATCAAATAGCTTCTCAGTTGCCCTCACGAGGGACAGTGCATTCCGTTGCAGTCCTGCCAGCAAGGAAGCATCTCTGGAGATATCGGGAATCGAATTCACGAAGTGCGAAACTGTTATATAAGAAGGCGGTTGTTTTGAAATATGTCAACAGAAAATCAAACAGGCCATGAAAAATATTTATAACCTAAGAAATATGTAAATGACAATTATAGTGTGTAAGAAAAAAGTTTTGTGAAATTTATTTAAGTTCTTTGCATATCGATGATGACAGTAAAGTATCCGCATCAAGCTCTTTGTTGGCGGGATAGCCCGCGCTTTAATACGTAGGGAGCGTGGTAAGAAGCGCGCAGCAGTGTCGGTAGAACACTCTTGAGTCAATCTTGGTGCAGTGAAGTTGTGTGTAGAGACGTTCGCCACCAGCTACATATTACTGGAAGAATAGTATAATTATATTATGTGTAACAATTTATAAATTATTAAAAATCGACGTCATAAAGACGTAAGTTCGGTGTTACATTTTTCATCTGTTTTATGTAAACGATCCCCAAAACTAAAGTTTTATAAATTCAGTCATTGTTGTTGTTGTTGTTGTGGTCTTCAGTCCTGAAACTGGTTTGATGCAGCTCTCCATGCTACTCTATCCTGAGCAAGCTCCTTCATCTCCCAGTACCTACTGCAACATACGTCCTTCTGAATCTGCTTAGTGTAGTCATCTCTTGGTCTCCCTCTACGATTTTTACCCTCCACACTGCCCTCCAATACTAAACTGGTGATCCCTTGATGCCTCTCAACATGTCCTACCAACGGATCCCTTCTTCTGGTCAAGTTGTGCCACAAACTTCTCTTCTCCCCAATCCGAGTCAATACTTCCTCAATAGTTACGTGATCTACCCATCTAATCTCCAGCATTCTTCTGTAGCACCACATTTCGAAAGCGTCTATTCTCTTCTTGTCAAAACTATTTATCGTCCATGATTCACTTCCATACATGGCTACACTCCGTACAAATACTTTCAGAAATGACTTCCTGACACTTAAATCTATACTCGATGTTAACAAACTTCTCTTCTTCAGAAACGCTTTTCTTGCCATTGCCAGTCTACATTTAATATCCTCTCTACATCGACCATCATCAGTTATTTTGCTCCCCAAATAGCAAAATTCCTTTACTACTTTAAGTGTCTCACTTCCTAATCTAATTCCCTCAGCATCATCCGACTTAATTCGACTACATTCCATTATCCTCGTTTTGCTTTTGTTGATGGTCATCTTACATCCTCCTTTCAAGACACTATCCATTCCGTTCAACTGCTCTTCCAAGTCCTTTGCTGTCTCTGACAGAATTACGATGTCATCGGCGAACCTCAAAGTTTTTATTTCTACTCCATGGATTTTAATACCTACTCCGAATTTTTCTTTTGTTTCCTTTACTGCTTGCTCAATATACAGATTGAATAACATCGGGGATAGGCTACAACCTTGTCTTACTCCCTTCCCCACCACTGCTTCCCTTTCATGTCCCTCGACTCTTATAACTGCCATCTGGTTTCTGTACAAATTGTAAATAGCTTTTCGCTCCCTGCATTTTACCCCTGACACCTTTAGAATTTGAAATAGAGTATTCCAGTCAACATTGTCAAAAGCTTTCTCTAAGTCTACGAATGCTAGAAACGTAGGTTTGCTTTCCTTAGTCTTTCTTCTAAGATAAGTCATAAGGTCAGTATTGTCTCACGTGTTCCAGTATTTCTACGGAATCCAAACTGGTCTTCCCCGAGGTCGGCTTCTACTGGTTTTTCTATTCGTCTGTAAAGAATTCGTGTTAGTATTTTGCAGCTGTGGCTTATTAAACTGATAGTTCGGTAATTTTCACATCTGTCACCACCTGCTTTCTTTGGAATTGGAATTCTTATATTCTTCTTGAAGTCTGAGGGTATTTCGCCTGTTTCATTCATCATGCTCACCAGATGGTAGAGTTTTGTCAGGACTGGCTCTTCCAAGGCCGTCAGTAGTTCCAATGGAATGTTGTTTACTCCCAGGGCCTTGTTTCGACTCAGGTCTTTCAATGCTCTGTTAAACTCTTCACGCAGTATCATATCTCCCATTTCATCTTCATCTACATCCTCTTCCATTTCCATAATATTGTCCTCAAGTACATCGGCCTTGTATAGACCCTCATTATACTCCTTCCACCTTTCTGCTTTCCCTTCTTTGCTTAGAACTGGGTTTCCATCTGAGCTCTTGACGTTCATGCAAGTGGTTCTCTTCTCTCCAAAGGTCTCTTTAATTTTCCTGTAGGCAGTATCTATCTTACCCCTAGTGAGATAAGCCTCTACATCCTTAAATTTGTCCTCTAGCCATGCATGCTTAGTCATTTTGCACTTCCTGTCGATCTCATTTTTGAGACGTTTGTATTCCTTTTTGCCTGCTTCATTTACTGCATTTTTATATTTTTCCCTTTCATCAATTAAATCCAATATTTCTTCTGTTACCCAAGGATTTCTAGCAGCCCTAGTCTTTTTACCTACTTGATCCTCTGCTGCCTTCACTACTTCATCCCTCAAAGCTACCCATTCTTCTTCTATTGTATTTCTTTCCCCCATTCCTGTCAATTGCTCCCTTATGCTCTCCTTGAAACTCCGTACAACCTCTGGTTCTTTTAGTTTATCCAGGTCCCATCTCCTTAAATTCCCACCTTTTTGCAGTTTCTCCAGTTTTAATCTACTGGTCATAACCAATAGATTGTGGTCAGAGTCCACATCTGCCCCTGGAAATGTCTTACAATTTAAAACCTGGTTCCTAAATCTCTGTTTTACCATTATATAATCTATCTGAAACATGTCAGTATCTCCAGGCTTCTTCCATGTATACAGCCTTCTTTTATGATTCTTGAACCAAGTGTTACCTATGATTAAGTTGTGCTCTGTGCAAAATTCTACCAGGCGGCTTCCTCTTTCATTTCTTTGCCCCAGTCCATATTGACCTACTACGTTTCCTTCTCTCCCTTTTCCTACTACCGAATTCCAGTCACCCATGACTATAAATTTTCGTCACCCTTCACTATCTGAATAATTTCTTTTATTTGATCATACATTTCTTCAATTTCTTCGTCATCTGCAGAGCTAGTTGGCATATAAACTTGTACTACTGTAGTAGGTGTGGGCTTCGTAACTATCTTGGCCACAATATATAAAGAGTTAAACATTTATATTCACTCATTTTCAGAATACATCTACACCTACATCTGCATTTATATTCTGCAAGCCACCCAACGGTGTGTGGCGGAGGGCACTTTACGTGCCAGTGTCATTACCTCCCTTTTCTGTTCCAGTCGCGTATGGTTCGCGGGAAGAACGACTGTCTGAAAGCCTCCGTGCGCGCTCGAATCTCTTTAATTTTACATTCGTGATCTCCTCTGGAGGTATAAGTAGGGGGAATCAATATATTCCTCATCCAGAAACGCACCCTCTCGAAACCTGGTGAACAAGCTACAGCGCGATGCAGAGCGCCTCTCTTGCAGAGTCTGCCACTTGAGTTTGCTAAACATCTCCGTAACGCTATCACGGTTACCAAATAACCCTGTGACGAAACGCGTCGCTCTTCTTTGGATCTTCTCTATCTCCTCCGTCAACCCGATCTCAATACTCAAGTATAGGTCGAACGGGTGTTTTGTAAGCCACTTCCTTTGTTGATGGACTACATTTTCTAAGGACTCTCCCAATGGATCTGAACCTGGTACCCGCCTTATTAACAATTAATTTTGTATGATGACTCCACTTCAAATCGTTCCGCACGCATACTCCCAGATATTTTACAGAAGTAACCGATACCAGTGTTCGTTCCGCTTTCATATAATCATACAATAAATAGATCAGTTTTTCTCAGTCAGCATCATATTATTGTTCATTGAACCCAGTAACCACGAAATTTAACTTTTTCTGAGTTTTCTCAATTTTTTTATTTAATAATGACGTTGAATTTTGCACCAGTAACTTCAAACAAAAAAAGAAAATGAACATAAGTACAGTTTTGCTCACATATATGCAATGTTAGTAATGCAAACCCAAATAATTATCAACAATAGATCAGAGTGAGTATATTCAGACATGCAGCCAGATGACCTTATCCAGAGGCGACCCAGCAAAATAAAAGGTAAGGAAAATATATATGTAAGTTATCAGGTTCACTGCATAGACAGCCAGTACTAAAGGATACGGCGTAAGCTGATGTGTTCACGTCGAAATAATCTTTCGATCAGTCACATTAAATTGTTACTAATAAAGGCACAAGGCGTTCAAAATTGTGTACGCGGAAGACTATCAGATCAGATACGTTGTCAAATCTGTGATCCCACACAAAAGTATGGAATCAGGATGGAGAAGAAAACATCCAAAACTAACAGACTAATCGAAAGATTCGCTGACAGCCTGCATCAGAGACACTGATTAATTCGAAGAATGGAATATCAAATTGTTACAAAGAAATAGGTGTGATTTACAAGATACACTGACGAAAAAATTCTTAACACCATGAAGTTGTGCAACATAATCGAAAGTTAGCAGGCGTTTTTCTACTTCTGAAAGATGGTACCAGTTCAGATTTCACGCCAGTCACAAAAGAGTGGCGCAGGCTGCACTACTGTTGTTGTTGTTGTGGTCTTCAGTCCTGAGACTGGTTTGATGCAGCTCTCCATGCCATTCTATCCTGTGCAAGCCTCTTCATCTCCCAGTACCTACTGCAACCTACATCCTTCTGAATCTGCTTAGTGTATTCATCTCTTGGTCTCCCTTTACGATTTTTACCCTCCACGCTGCCCTCCAATACTAAATTGGTGATCCCTTGATGCCTCAGAACATGTCCTACCAACCGATTCCTTCTTCTCGTCAAGTTGTGCCACAAACTTCTCTTCTCCCCAATAATATTCAATACCTCCTCATTCGTTATGTGATCTACCCATTTAATCTTCAGCATTCTTCTGTAGCACCACATTTCGAAACCTTCTATTCTCTTCTTGTCCAAACTATTTATGGTCCATGTTTCACTTCCATACATGGCTACACTCCATACAAATACTTTCAGAAATGACTTCCTGACACTTAAATCTATATTCGATGTTAACAAATTTCTCTTCTTCAGAAACACTTTCCTTGCCATTGCCAGTCTACATTTTATATCCTCTCTACTTCGACCATCATCAGTTATTTTGCTCCCCAAATAGCAACACTCCTTCACTACTTTAAGTGTCTCATTTCCTAATCTAGTTCCCTCAGCATCACCCGACTTAATTCGACTACATTCCATTATCCTCGTTTTGCTTTTGTTGATGTTCATCTTATAGCCTCCTTTCAAGACGCTATCCATTCCGTTCAGCTGCTCTTCCAAGTCCTTTGCTGTCTCTTACAGAATTACAATGTCATCGCCGAACCTCAAACTTTTTATTTCTTCTCCATGGATTTTATACCTACTCCGAATATTTCTTTCGTTTCCTTTACTGCTTGCTCAATATACAGATTGAATAACTTTGGGGTGAGGCTACAACACTGTCTTACTCCCTTCGCAACAACTGCTTCCCTTTCATGTCCCTCGACTCTTATAACTGCCATCTGGTTTCTGTACAAATTGTAAATAGCTTTTCGCTCCCTGCATTTTACCCCTGACACCTTTAGAATTTGAAATAGAGTATTCCAGTCAACATTGTCAAAAGCTTTCTCTAAGTCTACGAATGCTAGGAACGTAGGTTTGCCTTTCCTTAGTCTTTCTTCTAAGATAAGTATAAGGTCAGTATTGCCTCACGTGTTCCAGTATTTCTACGGAATCCAAACTGGTCTTCCCCGAGGTCGGCTTCTACTGGTTTTTCTATTCGTCTGTAAAGAATTCGTGTTAGTATTTTGCAGCTGTGGCTTATTAAACTGATAGTTCGGTAATTTTCACATTTGTCACCACCTGCTTTCTTTGGAATTGGAATTCTTATATTCTTCTTGAAGTCTGAGGGTATTTCGCCTGTTTCATTCATCATGCTCACCAGATGGTAGAATTTTGTCAGGACTGGCTCTTCCAAGGCCGTCAGTAGTTCCAATGGAATGTTGTTTACTCCCAGGGCCTTATTTCGACTCAGGTCTTTCAATGCTCTGTTAAACTCTTCACGCAGTATCATATCTCCCATTTCATCTACATATACATCCTCTTCCATCTCCATAATATTGTCCTCAAGTACATCGGCCTTGTATAGACCCTCATTATACTCCTTCCACCTTTCTGCTTTCCCTTCTTTGCTTAGAACTGGGTTTCCATCTGAGCTCTTGACGTTCATACAAGTGGTTCTCTTCTCTCCAAAGGTCTCTTTAATTTTCCTGTAGGCAGTATCTATCTTACCCCTAGTGAGATAAGCCTCTACATCCTTAAATTTGTCCTCTAGCCATGCATGCTTAGTCATTTTGCACTTCCTGTCGATCTCATTTTTGAGACGTTTGTATTCCTTTTTGCCTGCTTCATTTACTGCATTTTTCTATTTTTTCCTTTCATCAATTAAATTTAATATTTCTTCTGTTACCCAAGGATTTCTACTAGCATTCGTCTTTTTACCTACTTGATCCTCTGCTGCCTTCAGTACTTCATCCCTCAAAGCTACCCATTCTTCTTCTACTGTATTTCTTTCCCCCATTACTGTCAATTGTTCCCTTATGCTCTCCCTGAAACTCATTACAGCCTCTTGTTCTTTCGTTTTATCCAGGTCCCATCTCCTTAAATTCCCACCTTTTTGCAGTTTCTTCAGGTTTAATCTACAGGTCATAACCAATAGATTGTGGTCAGAGTCCACATATGCCCCTGGAAATGTCCTACAATCTAAAACCTGGTTCCTAAATCTCTGTTGTACCATTATATAATCTATCTGACACCTTTTAGTATCTCCAGGGTTCTTCCATGTATACAACCTTCTTTCATGATTCTTAAACCAAGTGTTATCTATGATTAAGTTATGCTCTGTGGAAAATACTACCAGGCGGCTTCCTCTTTCATTTCTCTCCCCCAATCCATATTCACCTACTACGTTTCCTTCTCTCCCTTTTCTTACACTCGAATTACAGTCACCCATGACTATTAAATTTTCGTCACCCTTCACTATCTGAATAATTTCTTGTATTTCATCATACATTTCTTCAATTTCTTCGTCATCTGCAGAGTTGGTTGGCATATAAACTTGTACTACTGTAGTAGGTGTGGGCTTCGTATCTATCTTGGCCACAATAATGCGTTCACTCTGCTGTTTGTAGTAGCTTACCCGCATTCCTATAGCACTCCTATGAGGATGCAAATTAGGTTTGCTTTAAATACACACTGTAACCTCGTGAGCGTAAGTTAACTCTGAGATTGTATGTTGTGAGTTGATGTTTGTCAAGAATACCTTTAGGGCCACATTGATGCCATTGTCAACACCTCACTGAGTTTGAAGGAAGTCGTCTAATAGAGCTACAACAAGCTGTATTTTCCTTCTGCGATACTGCAGTAAGACTTGGTAGGAACGTAGCTCGTGTACATGATCACTGGCAGTGGTGCGCATGTGAATACACAGTCACAAGAAGCCCTGACGGCCACACGACACTACCGACAACGAAGACCATCGTTATCGGCGTACGGCTCTGGCGCGTCGTACAGCCTTCCAGCAGCAATCTGAATAGCAGGTGGCACCACAGTGGCACAACGAACTGTTAAAAATCGGTTACTTCAAGGATAGCTCCGAGCCACATGCTGTGTAGCGTGCATTCCACCGACCCGAAACCACTACGTGTGCGACTCCAGTGGATTCAAGCGACAGCTCATTGGAGGGCAGGGTAGAGGTCTGTTGTGTTTTCTGATAGAGGCTGGTTCAGTCTCGGTGCCAATCATGGCGGTGGGTTGGTAAAAAGGAGACCAGCTGAGAGCCTACAACCAATCAGTTTACGTGCTATCACACCGGAGCTACACCTATAATTATGGTCTGGGGTGCGATTCCATCTGAAAGCAGGAGCGCTCTCCTGGTTATCTCATGCACCCTGACTGCATATTTGACGCCAGTGTCGTGATTCGACCAGCTATGCTCAGTCTACGACACTAGGTCAGTCACAGTTTTCAGGTGTTCGCGTTGATCGAAGGCATGGATCAGTTCCAGTAGATGAGATAGTAATGAAATGGACTCCAGCTTCAACGGGCTGGGATATGAAATGGAGAAATACACAAGTTCATCCACGAGATACTGCATTTTTTTTATCTTCTAGTCTCCTGTACTGTGTTCGGTCGTCATCAAGCAGCTAATTTAACACAGAAAGCTTCAGTAGAGAACAGAAATAGCAAATTATTCGAAATGTATTTTAACTGCACATAGAATAGATTATTTTGAACAGGTTAGAGAGCGTGCTCACAGAAATAAAGTGCAGATATGACGAAGCTATTGCAGGAGTGATAAAAATTGAGGTATCAATTGTAATGTATTAGCGAGACAAGAAGGCCAGCAGCCATGAGAAGTTTAGGACGGGGGTCGCAGGCCAGGATGTAGGGGAGGTCCAAGCCAATGGCAATGCTCTGGAATCTCTAACCAGACGCACAGAAAGCTTCTGCAGAAGGCCCTCTCCCCATCGCCTCCACTCTCCACAACAGTTCTACTGTAAATGGGATACATGACGGAGATGGTAACTATAGATTTCTCCCTTCTACTAACCTCTTCATTTCTGAGTAACACTTGCACCCTGCCTCCCTCTGGAAACTATGGACACACAGTAACACGCACATTACTGTCATTCTTGCATTAAACTGGGGCTAAAACTAACTAACAAACTTGGATAGCGACAGTGGGATATTTTAATTAAAATAACGAACACATTTCTTTCTGATATTAATCATAGCAATGGAGAGACGATAAAGTGATTCTATATTTTTTCCCTCTGTGTAACAGCAGCTATAAGCTGTCGTCCATACAGATGCAAGTAAAGTGTTGTAACGTTATCTATTTACTGAGAGGTACGGAGTGAGGAGTTGGGAAAGGGGGTTACCGGGGTAAGAAAACAATTATTTTCCTTTGAGAAAATGATTTCGTTTGTTCAGGCCAATACTGCACTAGCAGAATAAAGTATATTAATGTGTTTTCAATAGGTTTAGAGTAAGAAAGAAAGAAGGCAAACATCGTGTCAAACAGACATCAAATATCATTTACAATGGCCTGAACTCAAGCCAAACAGCCAGGAGCCATGCCCAGATACCTGCACCGGACGAGTATTCCGGTTATGCACTCTACCTAACTCCCTGTTTAAGTTCTTGCAGTTACTGTAGATGCTATAACATTAAAAAAACGACTTGTGGATGCTTATAAATAACAGCCTTGCACTATGCGACATACTGAGTAAAGACCTTCCTGGATATTAAAACACAAGTATCAAAGCTCTGAATATTTTAAAACATTGAGTAGACTACATGCTTCACAAAATAGAAGAGAAATTAGTAATATTAAGAAGACTATCAGTCATAACTATCAAAATTATTTAGCTGGAGAAATCACAGAACAGAAATTAATGATATGACCGCTATGAACTTCAGAAAAATACAAGGTGAAATTAGATTGTTAAGCTCCACGACTAGAGAGCAGACCTCAATGAAGCTGAGCCTCCAGATTTTTAATAAATGTAACCGTGGTGCTTAGTACCCTGTAACACGATTTTTATTTAAAACCAATTTGGAAAAGCACTACGTTGTCTGCATACGACTGTATCATCATACACATCATATCCATGGTGATACATACACAACATATAGTGCTTTTCCAAGTTGGATTTACATGTGCTTGGTAATGACAAGCAAAAGAAAACAGCTAATCCCAGGATTAAATAAAAATCGCATTACAGCCCACTACGGACCATGTTTAAGTTCATTAAACTCAGGTCCAATTGGCCTCTATTATGACCAGAAAACACCGTGTGTAATGTCAGAAACAGTACTAAGAGTAGGAGCCACTGCCCTATCGTTATAGAAACTGATGAAAATGGGCAACCAAACAACACCAGCTCCGTTCAAAGCGCAGGAACTATTCGTAGAACTTGTAGACGTTGACATCGAATTTCCTCAAACGTTCTCACCTATTCCAGTTCCTTAGTGATAGCAGCTGGCACATGAGAAGCAGTCGGCAGCAGCAAGCTCTTTAGTCCTCCAGACTCTGTCTGGCGCTAGCCCATGTCCTCGAAGAATGCAGTGTGTCCAGTACAAGACCTTCCACTTCCTATTGCGCATAGACCTAACACTAGTCCACCGCAGTCTCAACTCCGAAACAGACAATGTCAGCCTGCGCAGTAAGCCCTGCAAAAACCAGCAAGCGGACTGATCGCACACTCTGATGAGATGTAACCACACGAGTTGCTAAGCAACTGCCATAGGTAATAGAGGAAAACATTTATCGATATGAGTCACCACGGCTCAATTCCCAGTCCTCAATCCAATATATAGGAGTGTAAAACTTATTATAAATATGCACGGTTGTTAGTTTTAACATGACTTACGGGAATTTCCTTGCCTCGGTGGCCTTAGGCCCCAAACATTTGATAGAGACGGTATCTACCACATTGTACTTAGCAGATTATCTACCCCTGTTATACTGTTCAGTCTCCCTCTGGTGTCTGAAGTCAGTATTACGTTTAGCACAGCTCCAATTCCTCCAGGTAATACCAGGGCTAAACTGCACTGGAGGAAGACCATTAACAGACCAGAAGTTGGACAGAAGATAAGGGATTAAGCAAATATCAGGCTTGTGGCACTCGTAAATAGTAGTTCTAAAAGTCAATTTGGAGCAGGGTATGCACTGGTCCGACTAAGTCTGAATGTGATCTTGATAAATATAGAGAGCGGATTTAAGATTACAATTAGTTCAGCAAATTAATGCTGCAGATAACAGGGTATGGTGGTAACATGAGATAGCACATTGCCAAAGCAGACTTTGTCAAGCTCTGGATATAAAATGAATGAATGGTTAATCTATCTGTCATCAGTCCGCTAGGTATTAACGGGAGAAAGCATCTGTAGTCACAAGTGTATGTATCCGTTGCTCTTTTTTGTAAGAGGATGACACCAAAAGAATCTAAAAAACCATCTCCATGGGTTCTCTTCACAAATAGATTGAAGAAAACCACGACGAGTATCGGAACTGATCTTAGCAGCCCACAGGCCTCGCACTCACGCCCCAACCTTCTGACATCAAGTCCATTCCTGTAATACAGCAACTATTAAGAAAAGGGAAAAAAAGCATTCGCGACGATAATAATGTCCTCTTTCCATGAAAATAGAAGAAGTCCATTTTCATTTAGCTCTACGAGCAAAAACGAAATAGCTTTTTACGTTCGACTGCACTCGCATCTCATTATTTTGTGAGGTCCAGCGAAATGTACCACCACCGATCACGAATGAGCAGCGGAGACCTATGCACTCTGCTAAAATCAGGAAAAAAACTTCGAGTATTTTGATGCGAAAACTAACAGTCACCGCAGAATGTCCTCGTTATTTCGAAAGTAAATTGATCATGAGAGACACTTTGCATGGCAAGTAAGATTTTTTTCTGCTTTCGGATTACTCTCACCAAGTAGGTCAAATAGGAATCCATGGAGGGAACACGATGGTCTTTTGGAGGAACAATATTGAGAAATGACATCTGAAGCTAACCTCAGAGGGATTCTACAGCCCACAACATACATTTCACGTAAGAACCGTGCTATTATAAACACGATGGTCGCGACCAGGGTACAGTCACCAAGCATGACAAGTGGTCTTGAGTCTGTAGAGACATCCTTTAATGATTACAGCCGCTGGTGAATCATTTTTGTGGCACTCTCATATCTGGAAATCAGTCACCTTTTTCGAACCTATCTGCTGAGGATCCCATACGACAGAAAATCCAGCGCTGTTTTTAGACATTCCCTCTGCGTCTTATAACTTAGCTTAAGTCTACGCCCCCGCCATTCACGCAGCTTAGTCTATGTGATCGCCGCAATTTACGTCTGACCTGTACGGGAAAACGGAGAGCGCTATAACTAAGACCTGCATCCTGCAGGGAAACAGGACGAGCTGAGTCGATGTGACAGGAGCACGTGTTGACCATTCGGTAGAAATGGGACCATAATGTCATATCTCCGCCTGCCGTGTACAGTGTGTAAGACCAACGCCAATCGTATCATTTCCCTGCTGCACGTGGTATTAGGAGAGATAGAACGAGCAGTTACGGTGGTGTTTCTTGGTGGACAAATTAGGAATCCTACACATCCGACATGGCATGGAAGAAGCACGAAGATTTTGTGACACATCTCCAAACTACATACAGCTAGTTCGACGGAGATCTGTGTCTCTCAGGGTGCATTCATGTCTATCACCCAAATATATGAGATTCGATCCTATTAAATATACAGGTATTGGTTCATTGGAGCAGGGGCTTTGTGGTCGAAGTCGCTTCCACAGACTGGTGTAAGGTTTCACCACCTGTGCTGTAGGATGACCATGTACGACAGACTATCAATCACACGAGAGGGTTACTGTATTGGTCCTTCATGATCAGTTTAATACATTGTTTTTTTCGGTTGTAGCACATCCAGTCAGTGTACATCGCCATAAACTTTGTTTCTTCTACCATGACCTTGAGCCCCGTGTCTGCTGCTGCTAAACCGATATTAACACATTTCGATCCTCTGGTTCCCACAGAAAACTGAACATCATATGTCATAAAATGTACAGCTACCACACCAGAGGCTGGTAAAAATGAAACACAGACGTGATGTTTCTCATTGACAAAAATGTGGAAGACATCGCAACATATGGAAACTGGAAGAATCTGCGGTATTGTAGAGCACTTCCAACAACTGTTCCAAGGTAATTACCTGTACAGTTAATCTCATATTCCCATCAAAAGGGTAGTGGATGTCTCGGCGCTCCATTTAGAAAAGAACTGTTCAATCATTTTTCAGTCACGTACATGATGACTGTTCCGGTGCTGACCATTGCCAAATAAAAAGAGGTACTGTTATCTTATTGGTGAAAATAAAATAAAAATAAAAATATGTGTAAGGTATCGCAGCATATGTAAAGAGGACGAGCCTGTAAAAATGAGGAAAGTTTTCAAGCAACTGTATGAAGGTGATGTCAAAAAATGGCTCTGAGCAGTATGGGACTTGACATCTGAGGTCATCAGTCCCCTACAACTTAGAACTACTTAAACCTAACTAACCTAAGGACAGCACACGCATCCATGCCCGAGGCAGGATTCGAACCTCCTACCGTAGCGCTCTCTCAGTTCCAGACCTAAGCGCCGAGAACCGCACGACCACAACGACCGGCGAAGGTAGTGTCATCTACATTTAATCCCATTTTCCACAGCGACAAGTAGCAGATATCCATTGTTTCGGCAAGGTTCCTCCATCTCAACGGAGTGGTGTCAGTCAATCATTATGCGGTTATCAACAGCGTTCCCAGGGAGATAGGAAAGACACCATTGATTTGGAGCGATGTACTGTAACACACACCGCGGTTGATAGTGAGGTCAATTTTACCAACTTTACCCAGAAGTCGGAGGGAGCAATGTCCACCACATTCTACAACCTGTAAGGTCAACGTCAAATGAAACCTGTTCCTGCAACACGACGACAGTACGAACAGTTACGGTGGTGATTCTTGCTGGGGAAATCAGAAAATCAGGAAGACTCACCATCGAATCAGATTCGCATCCCTCAGGATCCATCAACGTCTATCACCCAAACATCAGCGTTATTCTGTACCATCCAGCATAGGAAAATTACGATCTATCAAAGCTCCTTTAATTTCATCCAATAGATTTTTACCGCACCTCTCTCTTCCGATACACTGAAAACGAATACTGTCTACGTGCCGACATCGAGCATATGTGGCGAGTATGCAAGTGGTTTATCCATTGCACAGACCAGTGTAAAGTTGCATCGCCTGTATTGTACGATGATAACCGTATCCCACAAACTGTACAATAAGTCGCAAGAGACGCATCCTGTGACTCTGCGTCGTTGTTTGAAAAATTGTCTTTTCTGCTGTAACACGCTTTTTCCGCCTTTGTGAGATTCTAAACTGACATTAACACGCTTGGTCCTTTGACTCCCCCAGGAAACTACACATCATACGGTGTAAATCACATTATCTAGTAATCAACAGCGTACCTGGACTGTTGGGATGTAAAAGACACTGTCGATGTACTGTAATAATATGCATCATAGTTGGTAGTGTGGACAATTTTAGCAGTTTTATCATAATCTGAACACCGACCAATCACGAAGCAGCATGCTGACCAATTTCTGTATCATCGCTAAACATTCCCTCCACTACTTTGCGACTACTATTGCGAATTTAAGTAGATGCCTGTGCAGTATGTTCATTCAGTATGTTAATTCGCTAACATATTCACCAAACTATGCCAGACGGCGACTTACATATCTCCAGCACTTCAATCATAGTGCGAAACTTATATTTTTCTCTACGTGGGTGGGAGTCACAGGGCCTACTCGCGTTAGTAGGATAAAGTTAGAGATCGAAAGATCTCCTCCCATTGTCTTTGACCAACCCTCCCTGCAGCTGACCAGCAGTAGACAGCTACATTCCACGTTTCGTGTAGGAACAGTACAGACCGAGGCTATAACAACTGTCCCACACCCATCCAAAAGCACAAGATTTCTCCAGACACGCGAATGTCGAATATGTTAGCGCCCCTTATCGGTGCACAGTAGATATGAACCTGTTGTGATGATATAACAGCCGGTTACGAACAAGAAACGGGAGGTTTTTATGCATGATGGAGCTCCAGGCGGATGTAGTTTGTTGCGTTTTACGTAAATCAACTGAGTTAGGTATTCTAAAGTGTTGTTCGTGATTACCCAGAAGGTATCGGTAATACAGAACAAAAACACATACACTCCTAAGGCTACAATGTTCTGGACTCCCTGTCATCCGTTAACGCATGTGCAAGTACGTTTAGAGGCATATGGCTCTCCTCTCTTTTTACCAGGACAGCATCGAAGACAGCAGTCAACTCGTGTGTGTCACCATTACCTCAATAGACATACAGTACAATGTTCGCTCGAAGAAAAATTAAAGATTGTATCGCCAGTTCCCGGTGCTTCCATCTTTCCTTTTCCCGCATTCCTCTGGCTGTCGTATACTCGTTCCCATGTATAATAATTGTACATGGGACCTACACACTGTACACGACAGGCGGAGATATGACATCATGGTCCCATTTCTACCGAGTGGTCAACACGCGCTCCTATTGCATTAACTCAGTTCGCCCTGTTTCCCTACATGATGCAGAAGGTCTTAGATATAGCACTCTCCGAATTCCGTACAGGTCAGTAATAAATTGGAGCGATCACATACACTAAACTGCATGGATTGCGGGGGCGTGGACTTAGGTGAAGTTACAAGATACAGACGGACTGTCTAAAAACAGTGCTGGAGTTTCTGGGATACTTAGCAGATAGATTCGAAAAAGATGACTCATTTCGAGATATGGGAGTGCCATGAATATGATTCACCAGCGGCTGTAATCGTTAAGAGATGTCTCTACAGGATCCAACACAAGTAAGTGGTTCAATGGATAGACCTGATTCAAAATCGCTGATAGCATTTCTACCAGAAAGCGTAACACTATCAGCTGCTTGTGTATGTACCTGTATATTGTTTTTATGCATGCTGACGGTAACGTGGTCGCGACGATCGTGTTTATTATAGCACGCTCCTTACGTGAAATGTATGTTAGCTGTGGAATCCCTCTGAGGCCAGTTTCAGATGTGATTTCTCAATAGTGTTCCTGAAAAAGAACATCGTGTTCCCTCCACGGATTCCGATTATACCTGCCCGATGAGTGTATTCCCACTACAGAAAAAATGACAAAAAAAACTTACACGCCATGCAAAGTGACTCTCATGATCAATTAAATTTCTAAATAACGAGGATATTCAGCGGTGATCGTTAGTTTTCGCATCAAAATACTCGAAGTTTTTTTCTCCTGATTTTACGATTGGTGGGTACGTCTCTGCTGCCCATTTGTGATCGGTGGCGGTACACTTCGCTGGACGTCACAAAATAATAAGATGCGAGTGCAGTCGAGTGTAAAACACTATACCGATTTTGCTCATAAAGCTGATTGAAAATGGATTTCTTGTAATTTCATGGAAAAAAAACATTTATTATCATAGCGAATGGTTTTTTTCTCCTTTTCTTAATAGTTGCTTTGTTACAGGAATCGAGTTGATGTTAAATATATATTAAAAATGAAAAAATTCCTCTAGCTGGATTTATGTTGTCAATTTTATTTTTCCAACTAGTTTCAACGTTGTAACAACATCATCTTCAGGCCCATACACTCGTTGACGTCAACTGCGTGCGCCTGATACTAGCAGCTTTATAAAGACTCCGCATCAGTTACCGGTGTCAGTAATCTGCTCCTATTTGCTTGAGTTTCTCAGACATATTTCTCAACTCTACATTCTCAAACGCTCTCCGTTCGTGAGATTTCATAGATTTTGATAGCTTCGAAGAAATAAAAAGAATTTAATTTTTTGTTCCTTGGTAGGTACACGTAAGGCTGCCGATTTCAACTTTGTGAGTGGGCTTTGCTGATATTTTTTTCTTCTTCTAGTGGCGTTCTACGGTACTGTGGCGCGGTGATGCTTATGCTTACTTTACGTGTATCGGGAAGTGCAAGTCAACAAATACTAATCAGAGATTTCTATTTTATCAGAAATAGACATACTTGTCGGCAGGCACTTATCTACAACACGTATTTCTAGGAAGCACACTTATTTTTCGTTTGGTGATAGCTGTTATTACTACCGTAAAATGAGCGGTTTTGGGCAAAGTATCCAGGCAGGCAAGATCAGTTAAGAAGTATAAAAATAGATGAGAACTGATTTCTAGCTTTGTGTTTACAATGTTAAAGGGCTATACCTTTTTTCTGTTCAATTGCAATACAAACACTGTACACTGATGGTAAAATCATCTGAGCCGCTAAACTGCGTGATTTCCTGTTAGAACTTCTTCACTATTCAAAATTTCGACCCACTGATTGGATCTTCTTCAGGATTCCACTGGTGCACCTGAATGGCTTGTGAAACAGCTCACCAATTTTGGTCTCGAAGCAAACGCGCCGGGAAGTAAACATGCAGCGAAAAATAACTTCATCTATGCAGCCTAATGGGTGTGAAGAAGACGTTTAATTTCTGTCAGAAAATATTTATTAAAATTTGAGTGGTCTTGTCTTGTGTAATGATCGGGAAGAGGTAAGTAGATACGAAACTGCACGAGCTTCGAAATGAAAGCACAAGCATAGAATATGGTTTTCCATCTGAGAAATTTGGTTCGTTTCTCTGCAATTTTGAAGTATGCGCGGATATGAAATTCCAGATTCCAGATAACGGGATGAGTTACTATTTGTCTTACTGCAGTTACAATTTAATTCTAGAAAATGAGTATTTTTGTTATTATTTGACATTGTCTTTAATTTACCCAAAAGGTATTATCATTATTGAAAACGATTTTGAATATAGAGGAAAGATGCCTGTTACAGGAGAATTCACTAATGTGAGAATGCTAGATTCTGGCTAGAACAAGTCTTCAGCTACGTTGGGAGGTATCACAACTTAGTTCTCACGGCGCATTAAATGTAGAGCAGTGACAGTAAGACCATTACGGAGCTGGATATTGTCCAGTGTATGTGCGTGTAGGGTTCAAAATCTGAAGTTAAGCAGCAGATACAACAATATTTGAGTTGGCGCGTTGCTGGCGCCCGTATCCATCGATTGTCATCCCGATCGTTGTGAGTCGATTTTCGATGCCTGCTTGTCTTCGCATCTTTGGCGAATGGCTATTTAACCGCGGCGCTCGCGCTCTGCAGGGGCTTGCGTTCGGGTATCAGCTGTGTGAGCGACAGTGACGTGTGGCGCTGTGGATGTGTGCAGCGTGGCGAGAGACCGAGTCGGTACGACGGACGAGCGTGGGCAGCTGCTGCAGCGTGTTTAGGCGTTGGAATGCAGATCCGCTGCCGACGGTGATTGGGATTTCCTTGAGATTTGAAGAACACATTTCCTTTGCGTGTGTTACACGTTACTCATAGTGAATGAGTTGGAGTGGGTTCTGTTCATGTCAATTGAATACCCGACTGCACTGAAAACTATCTTGCCTGTTTCAGTTACTTGTCACATTGTTTGGTCTGGCCACCTGATATGTGGCGGTATTTATGGGCGTGCTAGCTACGCACAACAAATAGACATGAAGCCATGCTTAATGTGGAACTAGGGGTCATACCAAGTAGTGCATAAGTCTGTGCCTGGCGGGCCGAAATAATTTTCCCTATTTCCTTTTCCTATGGTATTATTTTATTTGTTTGTTCTAGAGAATTGGCTAATCAAATTTTAAGAGCCGTTACTGGGCAAGTGGTCACGTACGTGACTTCGGCTTGGGTTCATTTTTTTTTTTTTTGCCGTGCATAATTTAAGGTTTATTTATAGCCTGTCTGGCAGATATGTTTTGTGTATCTGATGCGCTAGAATGTTGTCTGCCGTCGATGTGTTTATGTTTCAGATAATAGGCAGTGGTCGACGCGAGAAAACTCCGACCGGGGTGTCACGGTAGAAGGGGGAAATTTAAGGACCTGGATCGGTGTGTACGGTTACGTTGTTAGTGTCCTGCAATTCCATCTTTCCGGTTGAGCGTTGTGGTTTTCCGGAAAGCTTAACTGTAACTCAGAGTTGAGTATAGTTCTACTTCACCTTCTGGTCCGTAAATCTCCTGTGTCGGTTAGAACCTTTCTGTCCGCTCGCGTCCTTCACTAATTTTCAACGTAAAATTGAAACGACCCCATTTTAAGACTATTTAATATGGTATTATTATATTCTGTGGATGAAATGTAAGTAATACTAAAGAGAACCCTAGTTGAGTGTATTAATCTGATAATACTTCTAATTGATTAGAATTGATTAAGATCAGATCATGGAAGATGTCTTAGTTGTTTGGAAGCATTTTTAGAATTCGATTTGAGTCATGTGGAAGCCAGTTTCTATGTAAGTGATAAAGCATGTTAAAAAGTTTGTGTGATTCTGTTATGTCAGTTAAATTTGATTAATGGTGGTTTTATGAACATTGTTTTAACTAGTGAAAATTGGTTGATTAAATTTTGAACGATCTGTGTCTATTGGACTTTGAATTGATTAATATTTTAATCTGAGTCCTGCTGGTGGTTCTGTAGGGCAGGTGCATTTTATTGTAATAGTTGTTACTGTTAATTTTATTAAGAGTATGTGTTTTTTAAATTCTTTATTAACAAAACCATTATAATTATTCAAAATTAACCCACTTCCTTATTTCATTAATGGGTCATAATACTTATACATTTTACACTTAATTTGCAGCTAGTTACAGTTTTGAGTGAGCTACAGTTAATTTTTCTTACAATGGGCATTTAATTTCTAATATCTACAGCTTATTTCTAATTCTTATAACTAATTACTATCGCCTACTGCGTCACATGTGTGCCAGTGAAAAATATAAACCTACTTTAAATAGCCTTGCTCTTCGAGCTAATCCCGAAGAGCATGCCTCTGGTCGGGCGTACCCTCCGAATCACCACAGTCACACGCTGGTGTAGCCCTCTTCCCAAATCAACATAACTATGTCGGGTAGGATCCATGGCCAGTGACAAAATGGGTCAGTCCTCGTGTGGGCTCAAAGTATATCATTTCTAAGCGTTCCCTTACATCAAGTATGAACTGGAAAGTTCTACGTCCAGCTTCTTCTACCTCCCAAGACACCTGCCAAAGTTCCTCCCCTCTTTTCCTTATTTCGCTTTTATCCCCCACCCTTACACCCATGATGTCTGCAATCTTCTCATGTTTCCCTTTTTGGCCTAGTGCCAAGCCGCTTGTTCCCTTATTTTGATGTCCAGAGGGCAGAGCCCCATTTGACTAATAGCCCCCCCTCCCCCCTGGAGATGTTATGTAGGCCCCCACAGATCTCAGTATTAAACTTCTCTGGACCCTTCTCACTGTCATGGTGGGCACAACCCTCGTGAGCCTGTGCGCCCAGATTCTCGAGCCGTAACCCACAACTGAGGTTAGGATGCTGTTGTGGTAAAGTTTAATCAGGTGCGGTGGGAGAGGGAATCTTTTATGACCTATTGGGATGAGGTTGTTCAGTATCTGGAGAGCTCTCTGGGTTACAGTGTCAATGTGTTTCCCGAAGCTCCACCTCTCATCTATGATAACTCCTAGATAGCGTGTCTCACGTCGCCGGAGAACTTGTGAGCCGTCAATCCTGACAGTGGGATTTCTGACTAGATGTCCTTTTAAGAACAGGTATGTGGATTTGCTGGGTGAGATTGTCATTTTAGTCGTGTGGCACCAGTGTTGGAGTTTATCTATGGCTCTCTCAATTTTCGGTTCAATGTCTCCCCGGCTGCGGCCGCCGACCAACAGGAGGAGGTCATCCGCTTAGGCTATCACCTCTAGCACCTCATCACTTTGTTGTAACCTGTGTAGTAACGGCTCCATGTAGATTTCCCAGAAGAGGGGTCCTAAAACGGATCCTTGGGGACATCCTTTAGTGATAGCTTTTCCAACTGTTTCGCTAGGGTATGATAGCCAGACCTCCCGATCTTTACAATAGCTCCTCAGGCAACCGTAAAGCGGCCCTGGACACTCTTTCTCCCGCAAGCAGGAGAAGAGCGAAGGCCACCACAGGCTGCCGAAGGCGCCACTGATATCCACCATGAGGCCAACCACGTATTTGTGGGGGGGTCGAGCCGCAGACCTCAGCCGCCAGTGCGATTGCATCAGATGCCGACCGCCCTGGCCTGAAGAGCATGTGTTTGTAATAAAGAAGTGTATGGCAACTGCAAACTGGTTATGTGTTTAATTTCGGTGTGTCGAAAGGAATAATACATCAATATTCTTCGCGAAGTATTCTTTCATCCCCTATAATGAATTGTCCTTGAAGCTGAGAAATGCTGCTATCAGGCTACATTTCTAGCGCATGATAGCTTGTTTCTAATATTCGATACCACGGGTATCCTACTAGTTAGTAGTATCACATATAAGGGCATGGTAACCCATATTAGTGTGACTTCATCTTGCCACCATATTAAAATGATTAAGAATCATTTGACGGTCTTGTGAACTATGTGAAGCCATTTGGTGATGATCCACTTGCGCTAATACATAAAGGACCACATATCACATTGGTGTGATAGACGGAGCAGTATAAAATCGTGATTACATCATCTTTTTATCGAGCCATTCCATGCATGAAATATAGTCTCTTGTGTGGAGTTTATTGAGGAGTTCAAAACACATTATCCCCGAGAAACAAAAATCCGTTGGGCAAATAACTCAGGTAAGGTATCAACCTAACTTTCGATTAAAAGGTTTTCTGGAGCGACCCACTTGAGAACAGTGAAAACGGGATATTCTATAAACGACCTCTGGAAAACGGGACTCTTCCCCTGTAACAGTCATATACTTAGGGACAACGACTTGGCAGTATACCATGACTTCAAGATGGAAACTACGCATTGAACGTGAGTTCAAATGATATCCGTTGAGATCCAAACATCAACAAGCCACGTCAAGAGCCCTTCGATATAGTTAAATTGGCACGATCTGAATCTGTTAAGTAGCTAACATCGTCTACATACAAGGAACGTTTGAAAAAATTGATAGAGATGATAGCTGCAATGGAATCAAAGGAGAAAGAACCAAAACTTATGCTCTTGAGAAATAAAAAGAAGAACAAACAAGAAACTGTCTTCGAATCGTTCGTTGTCCGACACAAACTTAACTGAGGACATAGTTTCAGCTACGTAGTCTGAAGAAAAAGACATTGGATGCGTATTCTGCAGTGGTAGTTCCACTGAAGACAAACGTAGAGAAATGGGCACAGAGCATGGGATGATATCCTTGGTGACTAGAAGAATGGTAAGCTGCAAAATATCGTTTGTATGTTATTGCTGCTCATCTTTTGCACAGTGACAGAATACCTTGGAGAAGTAATAAGGAAAGCAATATTATTATTTTTATGGTTTACCGCTTCTTATATTGGTCAGTGGAAGTATTTTATCTACCTGATATTAGAAGACCATTTATGTTTCTTTTCCAATTGACTTGTTTGGGCATTATTTCCAATTTATATGTATTAAGTATCAACTAACAATTAAATAAATTAGATGTAAAGAACAGTAATTTCACGTAGATTTCTAATTAACAAACATATAGTTGTATCAAATGCTGTAATACAAACTGGAATAATGTGAGAAGAGAGGAGTTCCATATCAGGGATGATAGTGTGAGCTCCACCCGTCAATGGCATGAGTTTCCTGCCTCATCCAACAAGGCATGGAGGCGGTCATTGTCTGAAAATATGTCTAATCGCCCGCGAGACTTCCCCATGTATCCAGCATTACGTCCGGGTGCCGATGTCGGCCAATGTAAGTTTATGTGACACTTCATTTCGAGAATGAGATTTTCACTCTGCACCGGGTTGTGCGCTGATGTGAAACTTCCTGGCAGGTTAAAACTGTGTGTCGGACCGAGACACGAACTCGGGGCCTTTGCCTTTCGCGGGCAAGTGCTCTACCATCTCAGCTACACAAGCGCGATTCACGGCCCATGTCGTGATTGGGTAGCTCAGATGGAAGAGCACTTGCCCGCGAAAGGCAAAGGTTCCGAGTTCGAGTCTCGGTCCGACACACAGTTTTAATCTGCCAGGAAATTTCACGTCATTTCGGTCTGCAAATTTTCAGTGGGTTTCGAGTTCGGTCCTCCAACAGACCAGTGGATCAGTTCGACATCACCCCTTTGCGGAAACCATTGCTGAACGATTCGGCTCGTGTGAACCGGTGAGTGGTCCGGCCTGAGCTGGAATTGTGACGACGCACTGAAAGCATCACACTGGACGGATGCCAGGACGCTGTCTCTTCTGGCCTCCATACACTGAGAAATCGTGGTAGATAATGACTTTCGTTATACACCCTAATCCTGTCTCTGATGCTGTGTGTTATCGTGTTAGGCATACCTCGGCTGTATTCGTATATCGCTTGCAGCACATCAGCAAACAACACAATGAAAAAAAAAAATCGGGTTGAAGGGACGCGAAATATGATGTGAGTAGTCACTTATTAAAAGGCCAGATTTCCATCAGAATGAATTTTCAGGTTCCCAGAAAAAAATTATTTAACACTATATTTCATGACTATTCTTCGAATTTTCCATTCCAAAACACAGTTTTACCACTCTTAATGAGGACTGTTGATCTAAAATATATTAAGCAGAATGATAGTGTTATTACATATCAAAAGCTCCGAACTTGTGTCTGTTTCACAAATACACTCCTGGAAATGGAAAAAAAAAACACATTGACACCGGTGTGTCAGACACACCATACTTGCTCCGGACACTGCGAGAGGGCTGTACAAGCAATGATCACACGCACGGCACAGCGGACACACCAGGAACCGCGGTGTTGGCCGTCCAATGGCGCTAGCTGCGCAGCATTTTTGAACCGCCGCCGTCAGTGTCAGCCAGTTTGCCGTGGCATACGGAGCTCCATCGCAGTCTTTTAACACTGGTAGCATGCCGCGACAGCGTGGACGTGAACCGTATGTGCAGTTGACGGACTTTGAGCGAGGGCGTATAGTGGGCATGCGGGAGGCCGGGTGGACGTACCGCCGAATTGCTCAACACGTGGGGCGTGAGGTCTCCACAGTACATCGATGTTGTCGCCAGTGGTCGGCGGAAGGTGCACGTGCCCGTCGACCAGGGACCGGACCGCAGCGACGTACGGACGCACGCCAAGACCGTTGGATCCTACGCAGTGCCGTAGGGGACCGCACCGCCACTTCCCACCAAGTTAGGGACACTGTTGCTCCTGGGGTATCGGCGAGGACCATTCGCAAGCGTCTCCATGAAGCTGGGCTACGGTCCCGCACACCGTTATGCCGTCTTCCGCTCACGCCCAAACACCGTGCGGCCCGCCTCCAGTGGTGTCGCGACAGGCGTGAATGGAGGGACGAATGGAGACGTGATGGAGACGTGTCGTCTTCAGCGATGAGAGTCGCTTCTACCTTGGTGCCAATGATGGTCGTATGCGTGTTTGGCGCCGTGCAGGTGAGCGCCACAATCAGGACTGCATACGACCGAGGCACACAGGGCCAACACCCGGCATCATGGTGTGGGGAGCGATCTCCTACACTGGCCGTACACTTCTGGTGATCGTCGAGGGGACATTGAATAGTGCACGGTACATCCAAACCGTCATCGAACCCATCCTTCAACCATTCCTAGACCGACAAGAGAACTTGCTGTTCCAACAGGACAATGCACGTCCGCATGTATCCCATGCCACCCAACGTGCTCTAGAAGGTGTAAGTCAACTACCTTGGCCAGCAAGATCTCCGGATCTGTCCTCCTTTGAGCATGTTTGGGACTGGATGAAGCGTCGTCTCACGCGGTCTGCACGTCCAGCACGAACGCTGGTCCAACTGAGGCGCCAGGTGAAAATGGCATGGCAAGCCGTTCCACAGGACTACATCCAGCATCTCTACGATCGTCTCCATTGGAGAATAGCAGCCTGCATTGCTGCGAAAGGTGGATATACACTGTACTAGTGCCGACATTGTGCATGCTCTGTTGCCTGTGTCTATGTGCCTGTAGTTCTGTCAGTGTGATCATGTGATGTATCTGACCCCAGGAATGTGTCAATAAAGTTTCCCCTTCGTGGGACAATGAATTCACGGTGTTCTTATTTCAATTTCCAGGAGTGTGTTTGGAGAAATAACGAACATATTTATTTTAAAAGAAAAATTATTTTGTCGGCTTTTTAATGCTTGTATATGACTCGACCTTTTATTATTCTCGGAAAGGAAATTAAGGAGAAACGCATATGTAACACATTAGTCCCATAATTCAGTTTTTTCTACCACCGAAAATTACTTCAGAATGTCCTCATAAAATTCACGCAGATAGCTCCTTTTATGTGAGCACTTCACCAGAAGAATAGCACACATTTCTAAATAGTTCAACATGTTCGCAGAAGCCAACGGTGAAGCTATCTTTCACCAGGCCATTAAAGAACGGCAATCTCGCAATATAACCAGGGTTATTTCTCTCACTCCTTTGTTTGAGAGGCGTTTCCAGTAAGACAGCTTTACTCTTGTAGAAATGAATTAACTTAAAGGAGGGACACATTAAATAAAATGAAAGTACCTGCATTCTCCACCAATTATTTAGGCTTCTCCATTCTTTCCAGAGTAGTTATTACCAGATGCTTCTCTCGGTCTTGCTAGCTTCATTATAGAGGATGCTCCATTGATAGTAACCGGGCCAAATATCTCACGAAATAAGCGTCAAACGAAAAAACTACAAAGAACGAAACTCGACTAGCTTGAAGGGGAAAACCAGATGGCGCTATGGTTGACCCGCTAGATGGAGCTGCCATAGGACAAACAGATAGCAACTGCGTTTTTTAAAATAGGAACCCTCATTTCTTATTACATATTCGTGTAGTACGTAGAGAAATATGAATGTTTTAGTTCGACCACTTTTTTCGCTTTGTGATAGACGGCGCTGTAATAGTCACCAACGTATAAGTTCGTGGTATCACGTAACTTTCCGCCAGTACGGTCGGTATTTGCTTCGTGATACGTTACCCGTGTTAAAATGGACCGTTTACTAATTGCGGAAAAGGTCGATATCGTGTTGATGTATGGCTATTATGATCAAAATGCCCAAAGGGCGTGTACTATGTATGCTGCTCGGTATCCTGGATGACATCATCCAAGTGTCCGGATCGTTCGCCGGACAGTTACGTTATTTAAGGAAACGGGACGTGTTCAGCCAATTGTGAAATGTCAACCATGACCTGCAACAAATGATGATGCCCAAGTAGGTATTTTAGCTGCTGTCGCGGCTAATCCGCACATTAGTAGCAGACAAATTGCACGGAAATCGGGTATCTCAAAAACGTCGGTGTTGATAATGCTACATGAACATCGATTGCACCCGTACCATATTTCTATGCGCCAGGAATTGCATGGCGACGACTTTGAACGTCGTGTGCAGTCCTGCCACTGGCCACAAGAGATATTACGGGACAATGACAGATTTTTTCCACGTGTTGTATTTAACGAAGAAGCGTCATTCACCAACAGCGGTAACGTAAACCGTCGTATCACGCACTATTGGGCAACGGAAAATCCACTATGGCTGCCACATGTGGAACATCAACGACCTTTGAGGGTTAACGTATGGTGAGGCATTATGGGAGAAAGGATATTCGGCCCCCATTTTATCGATGGCAATCTAACTGGTGCAATGTATCCTGATTTCCTACGTACTGTTCTACCGATGTTACTACAAGATGTTTCACTGCATGACAGAATTGCGATGTACTTTCAACATGATGGATGTCCGGCACATAGCTAGCGTGCGGTTGAAGCGGTATTGAATAGCATATTTAATGACAGGTGGGTTGGTCGTCGATGCACCATACCATGGCCCGCATGTTCACCGGATCTGAAGTCCCCGGATTTCTTTCTGTGGGGAAAATTTAACGATATTTTCTGTCGTGATCCACTGACAACGCATGGCAACGTGCGTCGGCGCATTTTTAATGCATGTGCGAACATTACGGAAGATGAACTATTCGTTATTGAAAGGAATGTCGCTACACGTATTGCCAAATGCATTGAGGTTGACGAACATCATTTTGAGCATTTACTGCATGAATGTGGTATTTACAGGTAATAACGATGTAACAGCATTCGTTTTCAGAAATGATAAGTTCACAAAGGTACACGTATCACGTTGGAACAATCTAAATAAAATGTTCAAACGTACCTATGTTGTGTATTTTAATGTTAAAAACCTACCTTTACCAACTGTTCGTCTAAAATTGTGAGCCATATGTTTGTGAGTATTACAGCGCCATCTATCAGAAAGCGAAAAAAGTGCTCCACCTAAAATATTCGTATTTCTTTACGTACTACACGAATATGTAATACAAATGGTGGTTCCTATTTTTTAAAAACGCAGTTAATATCCGTTTGACCTATGGTAGCACCATCTAGCGGGCCAACCATACCGCCATCTCGTTTACCGCTTCAAACTAGACAAGTTTCGTTCTTTGTAGTTTTTTCGTTTGACGCTTATTTCGTGAGATATTTGGCCCAGTCACGATCAATGTACCACCCTGTATTCTGTTACAGTTTTGGAAGTTTGATTTTCTTTCCGCTCCAGGAACCCGTTCGTCGGCGCCTGAGGAAACCATGGTGCTTAATGTACTCTAAAGAAGTAAAAATTATACTTAGTAATGCAAATTTTACAATGCATTGCAGTGCTGTGAATTAACAGGGACCAAGTATTGACAACTTTAATGCATTGTTGTGGTCTCCATCAATAGTCGCCGAAACATATTGCCAGCTCAGTAACAAAATAAGATGAAGTACTTTGTTAAAAAGGCAGATGTCCAAGACATTTGACATTTTAAAAAATACGTAGGAAATGACAGCATTTCAGAGTTTTTGTAATCATGATATTGTTTCTCTTTCAGCGTAGAATGATAGGAAATTCATAAAAATTGTGGCATCTGCACTTTTAACAAATGGCTTTTCTATCTCCTGCTCGTGTAGCCACGTCCTCGAACTTTATTACGCCTCTTCAACGTAACTGATCAGGACTTATCTTATTTATGTATTCAAAGCCGAAACCTCTTAGCGTTTCAAGCAAATAAAATGACGTTTTATGGTGTGCATACTAAACAATATTGGAACGTCGTATGCAACTGCAGAGAATCAAAACGTTTTATAAGTAAAATATTTACTACGAGAAGGAAACAAATACACTGCTAGACGTGTGTCATATGTGGACCTGCCGCCGTTGTCAGTATGTATTGCGTTCCCACTGGTGTGAGCTGAAGGTGACCGAATATACATGACATTTTTTTGATGAATGTACGTGCAAACAAAGAAAATGAAAGAATTAAGTCATTCATTTTTGATGTTTGACAATAAAAACTTTCTGACATCTCCTTGTACGTAATCGAAGAACGAACAAAAATGAACATAAAAATGAGCAATAATCAGATACTATTGGGTTGAAGTAATCTCCACGAAGCAGTACACGGCAACTTTCGCAGTATATTCTGCGAACTATGGATGAAGGGCAACAGGAAAATTTCATATTTGTAGATTTCCGGAAAGCATTGGACACAATGCCCCACTGCTGGCAGTTAACGAAGGTACGAGCGTATGGAATAGGTTCACAGGTTTGTGAATGGCTGGAATACTTTTAAATAATAGAACCCAGATGTTGTTCTCGAAGGCGAGTGTTCATCAGAGACAAGGGTATCGTCAGAAGCACCCCAGGGAAGTGTGATAGGAATGGCGTTGTTCTCTATACAGGGTGTTACAAAAAGGTACGGCCAAACTTTAAGGAAACATTCCTCACACACAAATAAAGAAAAGAAGTTATCTGGACTTGTGTCCGGAAACGCTTAGTTTCCATATTAGAGCTCATTTTAGTTTCGTCAGTATGTTCTGTACTTCCTCGATTCAACGCCATGATTTCGGGCGGGATACTCTACCTGTGCTGCTAGAACATGTGCCTCTACAAGTACGACACAATATGTGGTTCATGCACGATGGAGCTCCTGCACATTTCATTCGAAGTGTTCGTACTCTTCACAACAACAGATTCTGTGACCGATGGATTGGTAGAGGCGGACCAATTCCATGGCCTCCACGCTCTCCTGACCTCAACCCTCTTGACTTTCATTTATGGGGCCATTTGAAAGCTGTTGTCTACGCAACCCCGGTACCAAATGTAGAGACTCTTCGTGCTCGTATTGTGGACGGCTGTAGTACAATACGGCATTCTCCAGGGCTGCATCAGCGCATCAGGGATTCCATGCGACGGAGGATGGATGAATGTATCCTCGCTAACGAGGGACATTTTGAACATTTCCTACAACAAATTGTTTGAAGTCACTCTGGTACGTTCAGTTGCTGTGTGTTTCCATTCCATGATTAACGTGATTTGCAAGAGAAGTAATAAAATGAGCTCTAACATGGAAAGTAAGCGTTTTCGGACACATGTCACATAACATATTTTCTTTCTTTGTGTGTGAGGAATGTTTTCTGAAAGTTTGGCCGTACCTTTTTGTAACAGCCTGTACACATAAATGTTTTGGCAGACAGGGTGATCAGCAGTCCACGGTTGTTTGCTGAATGATTCAAATGGCTCTGAGCACTATGGGACTTAACATCAGAGGTCATCAGTCCCCTAGAGCTTAGAACTACTTAAACCTGACTAAACTAAGGGCACCACACACATCCGTACACGAAGCAGGATTCGAACCTCCGACCGTATCGGTCACGCTGTTCCAGACTGAAGCGCCTAGAATCGCTCAGCCACACAGCTCGACGGCTGTATGCTGATGATGCCGTGGTGTACAGTAAGGTGTCGAAGTTGTGTGAGTCTAGGAAGGTACAACATGACATACACAAAATTTCCTGTTCTTACGATGGATGGCAGCTCGACCTGAATGTGGAAAACTGTATGCTAATGCGCAAGAGAAGAGACATAGAAGCTGTAATGTTCGAATACAGTATTACTAGTGTCCCCTCCGGCCGCGGTGGTCTCGCGGTTCTAGCGCTGCAGTCCGGAACCGCGGGACCGCTACGGTCGCAGGTTCGAATCCTGCCTCGGGCATGGATGTGTGTGATGTCCTTAGGTTAGTTAGGTTTAAGTAGTTCTAAGTTCTAGGGGACTGATGACCTAAGATGTTAAGTCCCATAGTGCTCAGAGCCATTTGAACCATTTCTAGTGTCCCGCTTGACACACACAAGTCGTTCAAATATCCGGGCGCAAGCTTTCATCTACATCTACATCTACATGACTACTCTGCAATTCACATTTAAGTGCTTGGCAGAGGGTTCATCGAACCACAATCATACTATCTCTCTACTATTCCACTCCCGAACAGCGAGCGGGAAAATCGAACACCTAAACCTTTCTGTTCGAGCTCTGATTTCTCTTATTTTATTTTGATGATCATTCCTACCTATGTAGGTTCGGCTCAACAAAATATTTTCGCATTCGAAAGAGAAAGTTGCTGACTGAAATTTCGTAGAAAGGTCTCGCCGCGACGAAAAAGTCTATGCTGTAATGACTTCCATCCCAATTCGTGTATCATATCTGCCACACTCTCTCCCCTATAACGTGATAATACAAAACGAGCTGCCCTTTTTTGCACCCTTTCGATGTCCTCCGTCTATCCCACATGGTAAGGATCCCACACCGCGCAGCAATATTCTAACAGAGGACGAATGAGTGTAGTGTAAGTTGTCTCTTTAGTGGACTTGTTGCATCTTCTAAGTGCCCTGCCAATGAATCGCAACCTTTGGCTCGCCTTCCCGACAATATTATCTATATGGTCCTTCCAACTGAAGTTGTTCGTAATTTTAACACCCAGGTACTTAGTTGAATTGACAGCTTTGAGAATTGTACTATTTATCGAGTAATCGAATTCCTACGGATTTCTTCTGGAACTCAGGTGGATCATCTCACACTTTTCGTTACTTAGCGTCAACTGCCACCTGACACACCATACAGCAATCTTTTCTAAATCGCTTTGCAACTGATACTGGTCTTCGGATGACCTTACTAGACGGTAAATTACAGTATCACCTGCGAACAATCTAAGAGAACTGCTCAGATTGTCACTCAGGTCATTTATATAGATCGGGAACATCAGAGGTCCCAGGGCGTTTCCCTGGGGAACACCTGATATCACTTCAGTTTTACTCGATGATTTGCCGTCTATTACTACGAACTGCGACCTTCCTGACAGGAAATCACGAATCCAGTCGCACAAATGAGACGATACCGCATAGCTCCGCAGCTTGATTAGAAGTCGCTTGTGAGGAACGATGGCAAAAGCTTTCCGGAAATCTAGAAATACGGAATCAACTTGAGATCCCCTGTCGATAGCGGCCATTCCTTCGTGCGAATAAAGAGCTAGCTGCGTTGCACAAGAGCGATGTTTTCTGAAGCCATGCTCTGATTACGTGTCAATAGATCGTTCCCTTCGAGGTGATTCATAATGTTTGAATACAGTATATGCTCCAAAACCCTACTGCAAACCGACGTCAATGATATAGGTCTGTAGTTAAATGTATTACTCCTACTACCCTTCTTGAACACTGGTGCGACCTGCGCAATTTTCCAATCTGTAGGTACAGATCTATCGGTGAGCGAGCTGTTGTATATGAGTGCTAAGTGGGGAGCTATGGTATCAGCGTAATCTGGACCTGAAGACTTGCTCGTATCAAGCGATTTGAGTTGCTTCGCAACCCCTAAGGTATCTACTTCTAAGAAACTCGTGCTAGCAGATGTTCGTGTTTCAAATTCTGGAATATTCCATTCGTCTTACCTGGTGAAGGAATTTCGGAAAACTGCGTTCAATAACTCCGCTTTAGCGGCACAGTCGTCGATAACAGTACCATCGGCACTGCGCAGCGAAGGTATTGACTGCGTCTTGCCGCTTGTGTACTTTACATACGACCAGAATTTCTTCGGATTTTCTACCAAATTTCGAGACAATGTTTCGTTGTGGAACCTATTAAAGGCATCTTGCATCGAAGTCCGTGCCAAATTTCGCGCGTCTGTAAATTTTAGCCCATCTTCGGGATTTCGCGTTCTTCTGAACTTCGCATGCTTTTTCCGTTGCCTCTGCAACAGCGTTCGGACCTTTTTTGTGTACCACGGGGGATCCGTTCCATCTCTTACCAATTTATGAGGTATGAAAATCTCAATTACTGTTGCTACTATATCTTTGAATTTGAGCCACATCTCGTCTACATTCAAAGCGATATGGGATGGGATGAGCATGTGAGAACGGTGGTAGGGACGGTGAATCGTCGACTTCGGTTTATTGTGCGAATTTTAGGAAAGACTAGTTGACATGTAGAGGAGACTACTTGTAGGGCGATGGTGCTATCTATTCTTGAGTACTGCTCGAGTGTTTGGAATACGTACCACATCGGATTGAGGGGAGGCTCCGAAGCAAATCTGAGACGGCATGGTAAATGTTTTACCGGTAGGCTCGAACAACGCCTAAGTGTTACGGATGTGTTTCGGGGACACAAATGCGAATCCCTGGAGGGAAGAAGACTTTGTGGTCGAGAAACGTTGTTGAGAAAAATTAGGGAACCGGCGTTTGAAGATGACTGCCGAACGATTCTACCACCGGCAACACATATTGCGCGTAAGGATCACGAAGATAAGGTACGAGAAATTAGGGCTCGTACGGAGCCATATACTCTACTGGCCATTAAAATTGCTACACCACGAAGATGACGTGCTACAAACGCGAAATTTAACCGACAGGAAGAAGATGATGTGATATGCAAAGGATTAGCTTTTCAGAGAATTCACACAAGGTTGGCGCCGGTGGCGACACCTACAATGTGCTGACATGAGGAAAGTGTCCAACTGATTTCTCATACACAAACAGCAGTAGACCGGCGTTGACTGGTGAAGCGTTATTGTGATGGAGGAGGAGAAAGGCGTACCATTACGTTTCCGACATTGATAAAGATCGGTTTGTAGCCTATAGAGATTGCGGTTTATCGCATCGGGACATTGCTGCTCGCGTTGGTCGAGAGCCAATGACTGTTAGCAGAATCTGGAATCGGGGTGTTCAGGAGGGTAATACGGGACGCCGTACTGGATCCCAACGTCCTCGAATCACTAGCAGTTGAGATGCAAGGCATCTTATCCGCATGGCTGTAACGGATGCTGCAGCTACGTCTGGATCCCTGAGTCAACACATGGGGACGTTTGCAAGACAACAACCATCTGCGCGAACAGTTCGACGACGTTTGCAGCAGCATAGGCAATCAGCTCAGAGACCATGGCTGCGGTTACTCTTGACGCTGCATCACAGGTAGGAACGCCTGCGATGCTGTACTCAACGACGAACCTGGGTACACGAATGGCAAAAAGTCACTTTTTCGGATGAGTCCAGGTTCTGTTTACAGCATCTAGATGGTCGCATCTGTGTTTGGCGACATTGCGATGAACGCACATTGGAAGCGTGCATTTGTCATCGCCATACTGGCATATCACCTGGTGTGATAGTATGGGGTGCTATCTACATCTGCGTCTACACCTACATGATTACTCCGCAATTCACATTTAAGTGCTTGGCAGAGGGTTCATCGAACCACAATCATAGTATCTCTCTACCATTCCACTCCCGAACAGCGCGCGGGAAAAAGGAACACCAAAACCTTTCTGTTCGAGCTCTGATTTCTCTTATTTTATTTTGATGATCATTCCTACCTATGTAGGTTGGGCTCAACAAAATATTTTCGCATTCGGAAGAGAAAGTTGGTGACTGAAATTTCGTAAATAGATCTCGTCGTGACGAAAAAGTCTTAGATTTAATGACTTCCATCCCAACTCGCGTATCATATCTGCCACACTCTCTCCCCTATTACGTGAAAATACAAAACGAGGTGCCCTGTTTTGCACCATTTCGATGTCCTCCGACGATCCCACCTGGTAAGGATCCCACACTGCGCAGCAATATTCTAACAGAGGACGATCGAATGTAGTGTAAGCTGTCTCTTTAGTGAACTTGTTGCATCTTCTAAGTGTCCTGCCAATGAAACGCAACCTTTGACTCGGCTTCCCCACAATATTAACTATGTGATCTTTCCAACTGAAGTTGTTCGTAATTTTAACACCCAGGTACTTAGTTGAATTAACAGCCTTGATAATTGTACTATTTATCGAGTAATCAAATTCCAACGGATTTCTTTTGGAACTCATGTGGATCACTCGAGACTTTTCGTTATTTAGCGTCAACTGTCACCTGCCATACCATACAGTAATCTTTTCTAAATCGCTTTACAACTGGTACTGGTCTTCGGATGACCTTACTAGACGGTAAATTACAGCATGATCTGCGAACAATCTAAGAGGACTGCTCAGATTTTCACCCAGGTCATTTATATAGATCAGGAACACCAGTGATCCCAGAACGCTTCCCTGGGGAATACCTGATATCACATCAGTTTTACTCGATGTTTTACTGTCAATTACTACAACTGCGACCTTCCTGACAGTCGCACAATTGAGACGTTACCCCATAGGCCCGCATCTTGATTAGAAGTTGCTTGTGAGGAACGATGGCAAAAGCTTTCCGGAAATCTAGAAATACGGGATCAACTTGAGATCCCCTGTCGCTAGCGGCCATTACTTCGTGCGAATAAAGAGCTAGCTGCGTTGCACAAGAACGATATTTTCTGAAACCATGCTGATTACGTATAATAGATCGTTCCCTTCGAGGTGATTCATAATGTTTGATTACAGTATATGCTCCAAAATCCTACTGAAAACCGACGTCAATGATATAGGTCTGTAGTTCGATGGATTACTCCTACTACCCTTTTTAAACACTGGTGCGACCTGCGCAATTTTCGAATCTGTAGGTACAGATCTATCGGTGAGCGAGCGGTTGTATGTGATTGCTAAGTACGGAGCTATTGTATCAGCGTAATCTGAAAGGATTACACGTCTCGGTCCCCTCTTGCTCGCACTGAGAGCACTTTGAACAGTGGACGTTACATTTCAGATGTGTTAAGACCCGTGGCTCTACCCTTCATTCGATCCCTGCGAAACCCTACATTTCACCAGGATAATGCACGACTGCTTGTTGCGGTACGGGCTTTATGGATACAGAAAATGTTGACTGCTGCCCTGGCCAGCACATTTTCCAGATCTCTCACCAATTGAACACGTCTGATCAATGGTGGCCAAGCAACTGGCTCGTCACAATACGCCAGCCACTACTCTTGATGAACTGTGGTATCGTGTTAAGGCTGCATGGGCAGCTGTACTTGTACACGCCATCCAAGCTCTGATTGACTCAATGCCCAGGCGTATCAAGGCCGTTATTACGGCCAGAGGTGGTTGTTCTGGGCACTGATTTCTCAGGATCTGTGCACCCAAACTGCGTGAAAATGTAATCACATCTCGATTCTAGTATATTTGTCCAATTAATACTCGTCTATCTATATTGTTCTTGGTGTAGCAATTGTAATGAACAGTGGTGTAGACAGTTGTTTTTCCCTCGCTCAATTTGAGAGCGGTTCAAATTGGCCCTGAGCACTAAGGGACTTAACTTCTGAGGTCATCAGTCCCTTAGAACTACTTAAACCTAACTAACCTAAGGACATCACACATATCCATACCCGAGACAGGATTCGAACCTGCGACCGTAGCGGTCGCGCTCTTCCTGATCGTAGCGCCTAGAACCGCTCGGCCACCCCACCCGGCAATTTGAGAGTGGAGCTGGAAAGAAGAGGACTAGTAGCGGGAGAGTGTACCGTCCGACACGCACCGCACTGTGGCTTGTTGAGTGTGTACGCAGATGTAGATGTAGACATATGCAGACGCAGTTGTACTTCTGGAGCCGCAACCAGTACCGGCGGTCAGCGAGGACGGCTCGCGGACGTATAGGACCAGGAGGCGCGGCGCCGGCCCGCCTTGAATTATTCGTCGCGGCGATGACCGCCTGCTTGTGACGCGGCAGCAGGTCGATACCGTGGCGCCGACAGGCGAACAGCCGCCGCTCCTCATGCAAAACTTAGGAAGGTGATTCCGGCGGCGTCTGCCCGGGCCGCTGCTATTTCTGGGCCGGCCGCCGGAGGACACGGTTTCAAAGGCGCCGAGCAGGTACTACACCGCGCCGCCGACGCGCACCGTCCCCATTGTCCAGTAATCGGGTCCGACCGCGAGCGTCCGCACAGAGGCCACAGGAAACGGGCCGAGGCTCGTGTCAGCGAGAACCGCAGCGCCACAGTAGTCACGTCTGTGTATTCACTCTGTCAAATATACATATCTCGTATAACATCTCTCCAATCTCTTCTTTTCGACGCTTTACCCCTTTACACATGGTTCAAATGGCTCTGAGCACCATCGGACGTAACATCTATGGTCATCAGTTGCCTAGAACGTAGAACTACTTAAACCTAACTAACCTAAGGACATCACACAACACCCAGTCATCACGAGGCAGAGAAAATCCCTGACTCCGCCGGGAATCGAACCCGGGAACCCTGGCGCGGGAAGCGAGAACGCTATCGCACGACCACGAGCTGCGCACTTACCGCTTTACATTCTGAGAATCTGTTATTTAGCTTTACTGTTACGAGGGTCACTCCACAAGAAATGCACACTTTTTTTAAAAAAAAGTCCATCTTTTATTCTACATGTTTGAAAGTTTTACAGTGTGTAGATACATGCTTCAGGAGCAATATTTTCATTTCTCCGCATAATTTCCATCCCAATCAACTGCCTTACGCCATCTGGGAACCAGCGCCTATATAACCGCACGGTAAAATTCAGAACCAACCTGTTGGAGCCACTGTTTGGCAGCGTGCACAAGGGAGTAATCATCTTCAAACCTTGTTCCACGAAGAGAGTCTACAGTGATACAACGATGAAAAATAATATTACGACGATATCAAACCTTATTTTCATGATGTAAAGAAGAATTGACGATATTATAAATGTAATTATAATTTTGTTATTTTAATTTTTGTGCTCAGTGAAACAAAGAATTTCTAGTGCACGGAATAAACTTGTTTGTGCTACAAAACTATATATGAATGTTAAATGAGAACTGATTCTACGCAAGACATTTTGTCGGGGCGGATTTTGTTCTCGTACTGGTCGGTAGAGAAAGAAAAGTTTGTTAATCGATGTATGTAATTTGATTGTATAAAGGATATAAAAAGGAGACAGAGAGATAATCCTTGCGGACAATCACCATATTGTATAAGACAAGGTAAATAGAAGTTATTCAATAGAAATATCTCTAAGGTGTATCGTCTTGTGATTTATAAAGACTGGAAATTGCGGTGTTTAATCTGAACCTGTCCTGAATAATAGCGGAGAACATTTATGTCATGATATATTTTCTTCGTTTGACCACGTTTGTGATTCGCATGTTACTTTTTGTTACGCGACATGTTAGGAATATTTTCATTATGCGCGCAAAAGTGCACACAGCTTTAATCAAACCTGCATCTTTCGGAAACGATAACTCTTAATCAGTACAATTACGCGAATACCGTCTAAATCGCAACCGTGATCACAAAAGTGTTTCCGGGAGCTGATTTTTATAAATGAGTAGACTTGAAAGCGAACAGCATTGCACCATTTCTGACTCGCAACAACTGAAAGACAACAAAACAGGGAATGAACAACTTTAAATTTTAACGCCGTCAGCGTTACGAAATCTGAACGACGTAAGTTAATTAATTACATATTCACAGGAAGAGAATTATTAAATTTTAAAGATTAAATCATAGGAAAAATTTAAAGCATTTTAGCATTATAACGTTTCTTTGCATTAGTACTTGAGTATCAGATACCATCATATCTATTTAAAAGACAGTGCGTAAATAAAATTGCCACCTTTTATAATTATTATTATAAGCAGTTCAAGTCTTTTAGTTTCCCAAAGAGACGATAGTCACATGGAGCCAGGTCAGGACTGTAAGGTGGGTGTTTCAGTGTTGACCATCTAAGTTTTGTGATCGCTTCTATGGTTTTTTTACTGACATGTGGCCGTGCATTGTCGTGCAAAAGCAAAACCTTTTACCGCTGTGGTTGAACACGACTCAGTCGAGTTTGAAGTTTCTTCAGTGTCGTCACATATGCATCAGAATTTATGGTGGTTCCACTTGGCATGATGTCCACAAGCAAGAGTTCTTCGTAACTGAAAACCACTGTAGCAATAACTTTTCTAGCTGAAGGTGTGGTTTTGAATTTTTTTTCTTGGATGAATTTGCATGATGCCACTCCATTGATTGCCTCTTCGTCTCTGGTGAAAAACGATGGAGCCATGTTTCGTCAGCTGTCATAATTCGTCCAAGAAATTCATCTCCACCATTCTCGTACTGTTCTAAAAGTATGCTCCATACCGTTTTTATTGCTTCTATGTGAGCCAATGCCAACATCCTGGGAACCCACCTGGCACAAACCTTTTTAAACGTCAACAATTTCAGTATTCTGCAAACACTTCCTTTCCCTATCCCAACGTAGCATGACAATCCATTCACTGTGATGTGTCTGTTAGCAGTCACCAGTTCGTTAACTCTCTGCTCATTGTCTGGAGTGGTTACAGTACGAGGCCTGCCACTGCGAGGACAATCCTGAGTATTGCCGTGCCCGCTTTCATCACGTAACCTGCTTGCCCACCGACTAACTGCAGTGCGATCGACAGCAGCATCTCCATACACCTTTTTCAACCTCTTGTGGATGTTTCCCACTGTGTCGTTTTCACAACACAGGAATTCTGTGACAGCACATTGCTTCTGACGAGAGTTAAGTGTAGCAGCCATCTTGAAGACATGCCGTGACGGCGCCACTCACGGGAACAGGTTGAATTAAGTTTGAAAACAAGTGGGAAGGTTGTATCTATCTTCGATATAATAGACTGGCCCTGACGTCATTTTCGTCGCTTCAACATCTCTGGGCTGAAGTCTCGTGAATTTGCAATACATGGTTGTTTCGTGCTGCGCTTATGGCTGTACTCAGCGTTTTGTCGGGGGAAATGGCATTACATTTCACGTGTGTTTCTATGATAGTACAGGTGCGTTTATTGAAAACTGCTGAAGTGTCTTCTACATGTTTTTTTACACTTGAAATAGATTATCACGTAAATTAAAGTGTTGAAAGTGATGCCTGTAAAGGCAGAGTCATATTACATTTTGGAAAGTATCTGTGATAATTCGGCTACAGAAGTACGTATAATTGTTTCTCGTTACTACTTCATAGGTTGCCTAGGGATGAAAAACGAAGGCAGCTTTGGATACAGGCCTTGAAACGGAAAAACTTTAAGCCATCTGCACATAAGCGCCTTTTTGTATAAACAAGTGAGATTATAATAAGGTAAGAGCGCCTATTGTCGACACATGAAGATAACTTTTTTCTACCTTCTAATACTATTAAGTAAATGTAGGCTCCAAAATTATTTCCTGAAACTTCAAAGTCTCACTTTTCATCTAAAACATCATTTTTTACTGATAGTTTAAACTTTTGTAAAAATAGTAGGAACTGAACCTATGAAGTGCACCTACAATTGATACTATAAAATGGACCTGCTCCTAAATTCGACAATTTTGTCACCTATACTTGACATAATTCCCATATCCCATTTTATTTTATAAGTGACTGGAGCTCAAAACGCGGCGAATCCAATGTATAAAGTTTCGACAATAGCCCACTCTTACTGTTTAAAAGAATTTAACGACATTTTACTTTAATTGATATTTTATAGTAATTTCGTCCCGCTCCCCATCAGAGGGGCGTTCGATGTATTTGTCAGATTTTATAGATTGTACTGTGAACAAATCCAGGTCAAATGTAGTTCTGACATAATTTTTCGCAAATAAAAAAGTAATTTTAGTTCGAAGCGTTTGGCAGTCAATTGAGAAATGCGGGTAAAATACGAGACAAACAAAGGATGGCAGACCGTTGATTTGAAATCCCGCCACATTTTGCACAACAGTCACGTGGTTTATGTTGGAGCCACACCAGCCCTATAGCTTCTGCAACGGCAAGGCCAGTCTACTAGTATCTATGGTCGAAGGTATCTACACACTGTAAAACTTTCGCACATGAAGAATTAAAACTGTATTTTTACAAAAATAGTGTACATTTGTTTTGGAGTGACCCTCGTATTTACCTGCTTTTATAAACCTGTAATTCATGTAGTAGCAAGAGAACTACTCCGCGTAAACTTAAGACCTGAACATTTCTTCAGATGATTGGCTTAACGTGACATCCATGTACAACAGCTGTATAACGAAGGTGCTCAACGTGATGTCCATCCATAACAATGCATCATCTTGCCATTCGGCGTAAGCAGTCACACACTCTTTTAGAGACAGCACTTATTCATTATGTACTACCAGCGCTTACAAAATGATGACACACGCCATTCCTCAGATAATCATCGCACACTGCTTCCACGATTTTCACCCACTATATTAGCACTCTCTCTACCTTTACAGATATATAGTCTGAGCGAGATCTTCCACTGTTTATCATTGGGGCTACTTATGCAGTAGTAGCTTGAGTCCCTGTAACACTGGAAATGTCAGGTGATCGGCAAATCGGATTTTTCTGCTTAGCCGGAACAGGGTCCAACATTATTACATTTTTTTTAAACGGTAGTAAAATCAAATGCATCGTATCACTTAAGGACTGGTAGCAGAAACGACAAAATAAAATGTAATGGTCCACTCGTTGATGCAAAAAGTATAATAATAGGAAATAAGAAAGTGAAGTCACTTTCGTAAGTAGGTAATGCACCACAATACCCAGAGATGCAAGATATTTGCTTTAAAAAACACCTAACCATACCCAATGATCCCATATTACCTACTGCTCGTATCAACGTGTGCCCAGAGCACTACGATTACTAGCTCCTACTCTCCTTGCTTCACAATGACCCTTCCTTGGCACTTTATACCCCTGCTCTAAGTATCTTAAGGTATTTGGCTACTTGGTCTCTCCATTTTAGTTTCGGCCTACCTAAATGTCTTCGCCCCTTAGGTTACTTAAGTGACACTTTCCTCAATCTTCAGCCTTCTTCTCTTCTACAGAAGTGCCGAGCCCGTTTCCGCTTGTCTTGGCTTTCACAACAACATTTGGTTCCTTACACAGAGCGTTAGGAGTATAAATCCAAATTTTTGTTAGTAACTAGAGACACTCTACTAAGTAGTATTACGTCAGTATTTATTTCATTTGAAGTTAAATAGTTTTTGTTATTAGGAGACGTATGTTTTTAGGTTGCTTAATACATCCAAGTACATGTGGCAAGAGCAAGCCATTAATGCTTATTTATCCCGGTCAGCAGATTAGGTGTTGAAGTGAGGACGTGTGTACGCAAAATGGTTTGTCTCTACCGACAGGGCCATGCGGAGTGGCCGCACGGTTCGAGGCGTCCTGTCACGGACTGCGCGGTCCCTCCCGCTGGAGGTTCGCGTCTTCTCTCGAGTATCGGTGTGTGTGTTAATCTTAGCATAAGTTAGTTTGAGTAATGTGTAAGTCTAGAGACCGATGACCTAAGCAGTTTGGTCCCTTAGGAATTCACACACATTTGAACATTCTACTCGCAGGAGTATTTCACTTAGTGGTACAACTACGTTTGTGCAGTGAACATCGGGTAGTAAATTATGTAACGTGCTTGGGGGAAGACTGTTAGACACCCAGAAAAACCAACTAACACATTAAAATGGGTACATACTAAGGTACCAATTATCGCAATATCCGCTCTTACACACTTAACATCGTATATATGGCTCCGACGTCGCTTTTATTTCTTCTTGGCTATTGTCCTGCCTCATAAATGGGTCCAATAATCTTTCAGCAGATTTTACTTCCAAAAAGCTTAATTTTCTTATATATTCCCCATATTCCTGGCCATACCGTAATTCTGGTCAGATTATAAATTTTAATATCCTTCGGTTTCGTACATCCAGAAAAAAATTCGATGACAGTAATTTGTTGATACCGCTTTGATCGTCGCTTCTTTTTCTCGTTTCCCGCAATTTCTGTTGTTTTGTTGTTTACTGTATTTACGAGCATCTTTGGTTTACTATATTTAAACACATCATCCTGAAATAGGCGGTTACCAATCGGCATGGTTTCCTGCCCTTTTGTCTAGTAGTTTCTTTCTACACTCGAGAACCCCGTTTTCTCGTCATTTACCTCCAATTCAACTTCCTGTGCTCGCTTACACGTCATCCTAGCTGGTATTTTTTGGTCATCTAAATTTTCAACGATTAACGCTTTATCATCGCCAAAGGCCATTCGCTTTTATTCCTAGATTCCTCTGTTGCCACTGTTCACGGATCGATTGTTAAGACCTAGTTAATGTTGTTGTTGTGTTCTTCAGTCCAGAGACTGGTGTGATGCAATTCTCCATGTTACTCTATCACGTGCAAGCTTCTTCATCTGCCAGTACCTACTGCAAACTAATTTCTTCTCAATCTGTTTAATGTATTCATCCCTTGTCTCCCTCTACGATTATTACCCACCACGCTCCCTCCAATAATAAATTGGTGATCCCTTGATGCCTCAAAATACGTCCTGCCAAGCGATCCCATCTTCTAGTCAAGTTGTGCCACAAATATCTGTTCTCTCCAATTCTATTCAATACCTCCTCATTAGTTATGTGATCTATCCATCTAAGTTTCAGCAGTCTTACGTAGCACCACATTTCGAAATCTTCTATTCTCCTCTTGTATAAACTAGTTATCGTCCACGTTTCACTTCCATACGTGGCTACACTCCAAATAAATACTTTCTGGAACGACTTCGTGACACTTAAATCTATACTCGATGTTAACAAATTTCTCTTCTTCAGAAACGCTTTCCTTGCATATCCAGTCTACATTTTATATCCTCTCATCAGTTATTTTGCTCCCCAAATAGCAAAACTCATTTAGTACTTGAAACGTCTTATTTCCTAATCTAATTCCCTCAGCATCACCCGATTTAATTCGACTACATTCCATTATCCTCGTTTTTTTTGTTGATATTTATCTTATATCCTCCTTTGAAGACACCATCGATTCTACTCAGCTGCTCTTCCAGGTCCTTTGCTGTCTCTCTGACATAATTACAATGTCATCGGCGAAGCTCAAAGTTTTTATTTCTTCTTCATGGATTTTAATACCTACTCCGAATATTTCTTTTGTTTCCTTTACTGCTTGCTCAATATACAGATTGAATAACATCGGGAATAGGCTACAACCCTGTGTCACTCCCTTCCCAACTATTGATTCCCTTTCATGCCCCTCGACTCTTATAACTCCATCTGGTTTCTGTACAAATTGTAAATAGCTTTTCGCTCCTTTTATTTTACCCCTGGCACTTTCAGAATTTGAAAGAAAGTATTCCAGTCATCATGGTCAAAAGCTTTCTCTAAGTCTACAAATGCTAGAACCATTGGTTTGCCTTTCCTTTATCTATTTCCTAAGATAAGTCATAGGGTCAGTATTGCCTCACGTGATCCAACATTACTACAGAATCCAAACTGTTCTTCCCTGAGGTCGGCGTCTACCAGTTTTTCCATTCGTCTGTAAAGAATTCGCGTTAGTATTTTGCAACCATGACTTATTAAACTGATAATTCGGTAATTTTCACATCTGTCAACAGCTGCTTTCCTTGGGATTGGAATTATTCTATTCTTCTTGACGTCTGAGAGTATTTCGCCTGTCTGATGCATCTTGCTCACCAGATGGCAGAGTTTTTGTCAGGGCTGGCTCTTCCTAGTCTATCAGGAGTTCTAATGGAATGTTGTCTACTCCCGAGGCCTTGTTTCGGCTTCAGTCTTTCAGTGCTCTGTCAAACTCTTCACTCAGTATCATATCTCCCATTTCATCCTCATCTACATCCTCTTCCATTTCCATAATATTGTCCTCAAGAACATCTGTCCACCTTTCTGCTTTCTCATCTTTGCTTAGAACAGGGTTTCCATCTGAACTCTTGATATTCATGCAAGTGGTTCTCTTTTCTCCAAAGGTCTCTTTAATTTTCCTGTAGGCAGTATCTGTCTTACCCCTAGTGATATGCGCCTCTAATCCTTACATTTCTCCTCTAGCCATCCCTGATTAGCCATTGTGCACTTCCTGTCGATCTAATTTTTGAGTCGTTTGTATTCCTTTTTGAGTCCTTCATTTACTGTATTTTTATATTTTCTCCTTTCATCAATTTAATTCAATATCTCTTTTGTTACCCAAGGATTTCTCTTAGCCTTTGTCTTTTTACCTACTTGACCTCTGCTGCCTTCACTATTTCATCTCTCAAAGCTACCCATTCTTCTTCTACTGTATGTCTTTCCCACATACTTGTCTATCGTTCCCCAATGGTCTCCTTGAAATGCTCTACAACCTCTGGTTCTGTCAGTTTAGCCAGGTCCCATCTCCATAAATTTCCACCTTTTTGCAGTTTCTTCTGTTTTAATCTACAGTTCATAACCAAAAGATTGTGGTCACAGTCCACATCTGCCCCAGGAAATGTCTTACAATTTAAAACCTGGTTCCTAAATCTCTGTCTTACCATTATATAATATACACTCTTGGAAATGGAAAAAAGAACACATTGACACCTGTGTATCAGACCCACCATACTTGCTCCGGACACTGCGAGAGGGCTGTACAAGCAATGATCACACGCACGGCACAGCGGACACACCAGGAACCGCGGTGTTGGCCGTCGAATGGCGCTAGCTGCGCAGCATTTGTGCACCACCGCCGTCAGTGTCAGCCAGTTTGCCGTGGCATACGGAGCTCCATCGCAGTCTTTAACACTGGTAGCATGCCGCGACAGCGTGGACGTGAACCGTATGTGCATTTGACGGACTTTGAGCGAGGACGTATAGTGGGCATGCGGGAGGCCGGGTGGACGTACCGCCGAATTGCTCAACACGTGGGGCGTGAGGTCTCCACAGTACATCGATGTTGTCGCCAGTGGTCGGCGGAAGGTGAACGTGCCCGTCGACCTGGGACCGGACTGCAGCGACGCACGGATGCACGCCAAGACCGTAGGATCCTACGCAGTGCCGTAGGGGACTGCACCACCACTTCCCAGCAAATTAAGGACACTGTTGCTCCTGGGGTATCGGCGAGGACCATTCGCAACCGTCTCCATGAAGATGGGCTACGGTCCCGCACACCGTTAGGCCGTCTTCCAGTCACGCCCAAACATCGTGCAGCCCGCCTCCAGTGGTGTCGCGACAGGCGTGAATGGAGGGACGAATGGAGATGTGTCGTCTTCAGCGATGAGAGTTGAATCTACCTTGGTGCCAATGATGGTCGTATGCGTGTTTGGTGCCGTGTAGGTGAGCGCCACAATCAGGACTGCATACGACCGAGGCACACAGGGCCAACACCCGGCATCATGGTGTGGGGAGCGATCTCCTACACTGGCCGTACACTTCCGGTGATCGTCGAGGGGACACTGAATAGTGCACGGTACATCCAAACCGTCATAGAACCCATCGTTCTACCATTCCTAGACCGGCAAGGGAACTTGCTGTTCCAACAGGACAATGCACATCCGCATGTATCCCGTACCACCCAACGTGCTCTAGAAGGTGTAAGTCAACCACTCTGGCCAGCAAGATCTCCGGATCTGTCCCCCATTGAGCATGTTTGGGACTGGATGAAGCGTCGTCTCACGCGGTCTGCACGTCCAGCACGAACGCTGGTCCAACTGAGACGCCAGGTGGAAATGGCATGGCAAGCCGTTCCACAGGACTACATCCAGCATCTCTACGATCGTCTCCATGGGAGAATAGCGCCTGGATTGCTGCGAAAGGTGGATATACGCTGTACTAATGCCGACATTGTGCATGCTCTGTTGCCTGTGTCTATGTGCCTGTGGTTCTGTCAGTGTGATCATGTGATGTATCTGACCCCAGGAAAGTGTCAATAAAGTTTCCCCTTCCTGGGACAATGAATTCACGGTGTTCTTATTTCAATTTCCAGGAGTGTATATGAGACTGTGGTGCGCGTACTGTAAGACCTTCGGTACACACCATCATATTATTTGACTTGTCGCTCTAACGAAGTAGGCGAGTGTCAGCAATATGTCTCGTGGTCTTATTGTGGCGTGTTTATCTTCTGCCTTTAGGTCAGACGATAGAAATGCCACTTGCACGCTTAGAGTAGCAGATTGACGGTGACCAACTGTAAACAGAACTTGATTAATTTTCACACACATTGTTAAAATAATAAAAACTATAAACATTACGCAACTGGAATCTGGATGCTGTTTACAATTAACAATCTTAAGTTCCTTTGGTCCTATTCTCACATATCTCTGATACTTGACAAAGTGTCTATTCATTTATCTTCATGGCTATGAACAAGAATATGATAATCTTATGAGGCGCAGACTACAACTTGACTATAGACTGGTACATACTAATTCAGACTCGTTCATGTTGGTGCAGACAAATGCAGACTGACTCATCAGAGGTCTGTACACTCGTTATAACACCTCGCATATTCATGTATCACTGTGCGAGTGTGATCCTTGAGGAGAAAAGGTTCTACGTTAGCAGCAGTCTCATTGGCTGCATTACATGTTAATACGCAGATCGGCGGAAGCAGAATTTGGTCCATCTCTAAGGTAGCGCCATCGCGTAGTGCGGAGACGGACGAGCGCTGTGCCTGCGCTGTTGTGCTTAGCGGGGCGCCATCTAGTGGGAAAGTTGTGTACGCACTGACTACTCGGAACGATGTACACAACAGAGACCTTCCAGTATCTGCAGAATTGTTCCAGGTATACAACCTCCTTTCACGATTCGTGAACGAAGTGTTAGCTATGATTAAGTTATGCTCTGTGCAAAATTCTACCAGGTGGCTTCCTCTTTCATTCCTTACCCTCATTGCCTATTTACCTACTACATTTCTTCCACTTCCTACTATCGAATACCAGTCACCCATGACTATTAAATTTTCGTCTCCCTTAACTATCTGATTAATTTCTTTTATCTGATCATACATTTCATCAATCTCTTCGTCATCTGTGGAGCTAGTTGGCATACAAACTTGCACTACTGCAGTTGGCATGGGCTTCGTATCTATCTCCTCATGAATTTCTAGACCCGGGTTTTCCAGATTTATTTTTCTCATTATTTCAAAATATTCAACACTACTTAAGTGCTTGCCGTGAATTCGCTGCTGTAGCAGTAGAAATGTGGTTATAAGCTGTGATGGACAGCGTTTATGACGCTACTGGCACAGCTCCAAGCCTAGGTGGAGCAGTGCGAAACGACAGTGTGCCAGACACCTGCTCCGCTTCCAACGTGGTACATCTCCTGAAAGCGAGTGCCGTGAATGCTGTTGGATAGCCTGTGGCGCATCGTCAACAGTGGCGCGGATAACTTCAGGCGGCAGGGCAAGGGCTGGCGGATTGGGCTGTGCTTGAATGAGGACAACAGAAGTGGAGTCGTCGGCTGGAAAACATAAGAGCTGGATGGAAAAGCTGTAGACGGCAATATGGTCACTTACTGGACAGAGAGGGATGAGTCTGTTTTGGCAAAGCCAGAGCCATGGCCTTGAATAGCTGCTATGCTGCGTCAATTCATATAACAGCCCAGTGGAACGGTTGGTGTATTTTGTAGCAGAGATATCAGCGATTCCAATGGGAGTGGAGAAAGTGGTTTCTGCAGGTCAAGAGGAGTTCTGCCTTAGGGCTTTAGCAACCGACGGAAGGACCCTGATGATATAGTGCCTCATAAGTGTACTGTATCGTGTTAGTGTTCGAGTGGTCCATTGGGTTTATTGGCTAGGAAACCATGCTACAGATGGAACTCCATGGTTAATCTGTGACAGTTCTGGTTGTTGATTTATGCTACACCGGGTGTCTGGGGTATTTGGGTTCCCTGTGAGCGAAAGCTATTTTACACTCGGAGAAAACTACTACATGATCAGCATCCTATCGATCAACATTAAGGATCTGCACACATAATGTTGTTTGATGTCGCATAAACCGAAAGGATCACTCTAAGAACACGCTGCACAGTATCTAAACACCAGTGTACTACTGTCAGCTGCTAAAGTACTCAGGTCTCTTGACTCACAGAAGCCACTTCCTCCAACTCCAATGGAGACTGGAATTGCTCAGCTCTCAGCCTAGATCAGCCATGAGCTGCACCACCAGGTTTCGGTGTGATGCCACATTAGCCACGCCCTGCGCTAAAGTTAGTGACCGTCACCTGGCAGCTCTGCAGTATAGCAGTTAGATAAGGCTTCCACTTGTGGCTCTGCCAAAACGCTGAGCGGGGTAGCCCACCGGTCTAGGATGCCTTACTAGTGTTCTTGCGACTCCGTCGGGCGTGGGTGTGTGTTGTCCTTAGCGTAAGTTAGATTAAGGAGTGTGTAAGCCTAGGGGGACCGATGACCTCAGAAGTTTGGTCCCCTAGGAACTTAAAACAATTTTTTTTCTGCCAAAACAGCCTGACTCCTCTTCGCACAGCATGTGAATACCCCACCATCATTAACTGCTCCTTCCTGCTCGTGTACTTGCTAGGTCAAGATCCAACTCCACCACGCGCCTGCAAGTGCAGCCTAAGCCAACCATCCTTACGCCAGACACCGGCTCACCATGCCCTGTGCTGCTGCGGTCGTGGCCCCAGATTATGAGAGCTGTACCATGTTCGGAGCACAACTGCTGAGTGGGAAACACTCGACTCACACTGTATTACCCGGACTCGGACCATCGCCTTCATCACCAGCTGCACAAGCGGAGCCTCAAATGCCATCGACAGAAACACCTTGTAAATATATATTGCTTTTTTTTTGGAGTCATCAGTTTTGTGAGTGGTTTGATGCAGTCCGAAACACCGGTCAGAGTGGCCTTGCGGTTCTCGGCGCTACAGTCTGGAAACGTGTGACCGCTACGATCGCAGGTTCGAATCCTGCCTCGGGCATGGATGTGTGCAATGTCCTTAGGTTAGTTTGGTTTAAGTAGTTCTAAGTTCTAGGGGACTGATGACCACACAGCGGTTGAAACGTCCCCTTAGAAAAATTATACAAGACTGTGCTTAAACTGACACACAATATTTTTAGCGCAGGGCAGTCTGACTTTCAATAATCGCTACAAATGAATGGCCCTGACTAACATTAACCTATACGTTTCACAAATCAGTTACCTCACAAAAATCTTGGTTACTCGAACTACTGTAATACAGCCAGCGCCACTAGTGCCAGCTAAATAAAAGATTAAAACTACGGAACGCATTAACTACTGATAGGGATACTTAGCAAATGAAAGATTTTAATAGAGAACAACCAATGTATTTACCTTAATATCATCAAAAGTCATAATATATATAGCAGTTCATGATATCCAGTCTTACAAATTTCAAAACTCCGCCATCTCTCTCCCCACATCCACCACTGCTGGCGGCTCACCTCCAACTGCGCAACGCTACGCGCTGTTTACATCCAGCGGCCCAACACTACAATGGCGAGTATTACAACAATGCCAACCAGCCACAGACTGCACACAAAACAGCCAGTGATTTTCATACAGAGCGCAACGTGGCGTTACCAATATAAAAAACCTAAACAGCCCACTTAGACAGTGCTCAGAGCCATTTTTCTACTCCGCCACGAGTTCCTCTGCTGTGCCAAGCTCTTGATCACAGAGAAGCACTTGCAGTGCTGGATGTATACTAGTCTCTGTCTTCCTCTACACGTTTTACCCTCTGCACCTCCCGCTGGTATCATGGAAGGTATTCCGTTTTATGTTAACAGGTCCTATAATCCTGAATCATCATCTTATCAGTCTTTCCATATATTCTTTCTTCGCGGAATCAGCTGAGAAATTCCTCAATCCTTACTTTATAAGCCCAATTAATTTTCAAAATTTTCCTGTAGCACCGCATTCAAAATTCGTCGATTCACTTCATTTCCGGTTGTCCCACATTGTGCCAAATTTATATTCTAAGAAATTTCACTTCATTTCCGGTTGCCCCACAGTCCATAGAGTGCTGTGTGCCAAATGTATATTCTAAGAAATTTCTTCCTCAAATTAAAGCCTATGTTTGACATTAGTAGACTTCTCTTGACAAGGAATGCATTTTAGCCTGTGCCAGTAGCCTTTTTATGTCATGCTTGCTCCATCCGTCATGTGTTATTTTGCTGCCTAGGTAAATGTAAATGTCTTGCGAAAAGGGCCTCCCGTCGGCTAGACCGTTCGCCGGGTGCAACTCTCTCGTTTTGCCGCGACTGCGGCGACTTGCGCGTCTATGGGGATGAAATGATGATGATTCAGACAGCTTAACACCCAGTCCCTGTGCAGAGAAAATCTCCTGCTTCGAACCCAGGAATCGAACCCAGGCCCTTAGGATTGACATCCTGTCGCGCTGACCCCTCAGCTACCGGGGGCTGACTGCTGCCTAGGTAGCAGAATTTGTCAACTCCTTCGTGATCATCAATCCTGATATTAAGTTCTCACAGTTCTCGTTTCTGTTACTACTCTATATTTTCCTCTTTCTTCGATTTACCCTCAGTCTATATTCTGTACTGATTAGCCCATCATTCCACTTAGAAGATCCTGTACCTATTCACTTTCACTGAGGATAGCAATGTCTTCTGCGAATCTTACCAATGATATTCTTTCACCATGAATTTTACTCTAACTCACAAACTTGCCTTTTTGTCATTGCATCTTCAATAGACACACACATCAAAAAAAGTTTTGCATCACCACCGTTCCCAGAACTCCTTAAGATAGACGTTGACTGTGGATATTGTATCACAGACACAGTCCCTTTGACTGTTTAGAAATTTCACTAAACGCGCCCAAAGATGTAAACAACCATACATAAGCAGTGCCTATTAGACGGAGGGGGTCCGGCAGCCGATCAGTTCCAATCATTCCACCAGGAAGGAGGCACACGGCTCGCGTTGTCTGTAGTTCAACCATTCCTAGACGGTCAATACCGCGGTTCGGTCGCTTCCGCATTGTTACTTTGTGCCAGGAATGGCTCTCAGCAAGGGAAGTGTCCAGGCGTCTCTGAATGAATCAAAGCGATGTTGTTCGGACACGAAGGTGACACAGACAGACATGAACTGACGATGATATTCCTCGCTCACGCCTCCAAAGGGCTACTACTGTAGTGGATGACCGCTACCTATGGATTATGACTCGGAGGAATCCTGACAGCAACGCCACCACTGTGAATAATGCTTTTCGTGCAGCCACAGTACGTCGTGTTACTACTCAAACTGTGCGCAATAGGCTGCATGATGCGCAACTTCACTCCCGACATCCATGTCTAAATGCATCTTTGCAACCACGACACCATGTAGCGCGGTACAGATGGGCCCAACAACATGGCGAATGGACCGCTCAGGACTGGCATCACGTGTCTTCAGTGATGCGTGTCGCATATGCATTCAACCAGACAAACGTCGGAGACGTGTTTGGAGGCAACCCGGTCAGGCTGAACGCCTTAGACACACTGTCGCACGAGTGCAGCAAGGTGACGGGTCCCTGATGTTTTGGGGTGGCATTATGTGGTGCCGACGTACGCCGCTGGTGGTTATGGAAAGCGCCGTAATGGCTGTATGATACGTGAATGCCATCGTGCGACCGATAATACAACCATATCGGCAGTATATTGGCAAAGCATTAGTCTTCATGGACGACAATTCGCAACCCCATCAAGCACATCTTGTGAATGATTTCCGTCAGGATAACGGCATCGCTCGACTAGGGTTGCCAGCATGTTCTCCAGAGATGAACCCTATCAAACATGCCTGGGATAGATTGAAATGATCTGTTTATGGACGACGTGACCCACCAACCACTCTGAGGGATCTACGCGGAATCGAAATTGAGGAGTGGGACAATCTGGACCAACAGTCCCTTGATGAACTTGTGAATAGTATGCCACGACGAATACAGGCATGCATCAATGCAAGATGACGTGCTACTGGATATGAGAGGTACTGGTGTAATACAGCAGTCTGGATGGATCAACACCTCTGAAGGTCTCGCTGTGTGGTGGTACAACATGGAACGTGTGGTTTTCACGAGCAACAAAGAGGGCGGAAATGATGTTCATGTTGATCTCTATTTTCTGTACAGGTTCCAGAACTCTCGGAACCGAGGTGACGCAAAACTTTTTTTGATGTGTGTAGATCGAACAGTAGGTGCGAAAGACTAAATCCCTATTGTTACAGCGTAAAGTCAGAACTGGCAGCCCACTCGGGAACGAGAGAGAATGCTGTGAGAAGAGGTCAGCCAATCGAAAGCTGACTGACCTCCCTCCAGGACGCAGTGGCCCTTAGGTGAAGACGAAGTAAGCGCCGCTCCCGGCTGGTGGCGGGCACTTCGATAGCAGCTTCAACGTTCACCATTTCGTTAGCCGACGCATCGTGGGCTCTTAATTAAAAATCTCTACGTAGCACAGTCAGAGTTCAGCAGTCACTGCAGCTCAGCTGACAGGCTTTTGATGGTAGCGGTCGCTAGAACCAGAAGTGTTGCTTGTGTTTGTCTATTCTGAACAAGACTGATTCCTTTGTTTGTCAGCCTTTGCTTGCGACACATCAGTGTCATTGCACTTGTAGACGATCATGTATAAAGGACTACAAGAATTCTCATATCAAAGTTAAATATTTGTAATTGTTGTAATAAAACTCATTAACAGGAGTTTTTTGATTGTCTAGTTAACCGAGTATGCAGGATCCCTAGACACAACACCTGTTTTACACTCTCTTTCATTCGAGCACTTTTTCTTGGTCTTCTACTCTTATTGTTCAGTCTGCACAAATCATATCATCCTTCTCGCTCCGTAGCTTACTCCTATTTTCCTCAGTGTTTCAAACACGTTGCACCATTTTGCACAATCGAAATCTATTTCAAGGTCAACAAATACTTTGAACGTATTTTCATTTTTCTTCAGTCTTGCTTCCATTATACATGGCAAGATCAGAACAGCCTCTCTGGCACCTTTACCTTTCTTAAATCCAAAATTATCGGTATCTAAGAGATTCACAATTTTATTTTCCATTGTTCTGCATATTATTCTTGTCAGCAACTTGAATTTCTGAGTTGTTAAGCTTACTTTGCGATGAATCTTGCACTTGCCGGCTCTTGTAGTCTTCGGAACTGTGTGGACGATACTTTCCCGAAAGTCTGATATTAAATCACCAGTCTCATACATTCTGCAAACATGAGTAGTGTTTTTGTAATCATTTTCGCCATTGATTTTGGTAATTTCGGTGGAATGTTATCTATTCCTTCTACCTTATTTGTTCTTTAGTCTCCCAAGGCCATTTTAAATTCTGATTCTAGTGTTGGATCCCCTATCTCTTTCCTATCGACACCTATTTCTTCGTCTATCACGTCGTGAGAAAAGTCTTCCCCCTCACGGATATCTCTAATATACTCTTCCAACTCAGTCACTCTCTCCTCTGCATTTAACAGAAAAAATCCTATTGCAAACTTGTTGTTACCACCCTTGCTTTTAGATTCACCAAAAGCTGTTTTGACGTTTATGTGTGCTGAGTCAGTCCTTCCGACGATCTTTTTTTTTTTCTATTTCTGTACATTTCGCATGCAGCCATTTCACCCTAGCTTTCCTGTACTTCCTACTTATTTCATTCCTAAGTGACGTGCCCCTCTGTATTCCTGAATTTCCCCGAACATTTTTATGCTTCCTTCTTTCACCAACTACTGTATTATTTTTTGTTACCTATCAATTACCTTCCTGGCACGTATGTTTCTCTTTTCAGCATCAGCGATTGTCCTCTTTTTAGAGATGTCCGTTCCTTTTCAACTGCTTACGTAGGTGTTCATTAGCACTGTATCTATAGCCTCAGAGGATTTCAAGCGTATCTCTTCATTCCTTAGGGCTTCTGTATCCCATTTCTCTGCACTATATTTCTTCCTGATTAGTCTCTTAAACTTCAGCCTACTCTTCATCACTATAAAATTGTGATCTGACTCTACATCTCCTCCTGCGTACACCTTAAAGTACAATAGCCCATTTTATTTCGGAATTTCTGCCTAAGGGTGGTGTAATCTAATTGAAATTTTTCTGTAACTCCCAGCCTTTCCCAAGTATATTTCCTCCTCTTATAATTTCTGAACAGATTATTCGCTATTACTTATATGAAATTTACAAATGATAGAGCTCAGCAATCAGTCGTCCCTTTTTGCAGTTTTTATTTGGCAAATATGGATTTTGGCTAGTGCCTAGCCATTATGAACGCACTATTCCATAGTATCAACGCATGTTAGTTCCCTGTTGTCCAGGCATCCGTCACAGTTCTAAAATCTCTAAAAAGGACGACTGATTCCTGGGCTCCATCATTTGTAAATCATATCACAGTTGCTGTGTGCTCCCACGTTCCTAATGGAAGGTAACCTGATAATGCTAAAATTTACTGCAGAACACAATTAGTTTCATTCCTCTATATTCTCCAGTAACTGTTTGTTCTACTCCTTCCCCTTCATATACATTTCAGTCGCTCATAACTATTACAAATTTTTCTCCCTGTAGGCACTGAATTATCCGTTCAGTATCCTCATATACTTTTTACTTTCTCTTCATTCTCTGCTTGCGAAGTCATCATGTATACTTGAACTATTGTAGTCGATATTGTTTTATTGCCGATTCTAATAAGAACAATCGTATCACTGAACTGTTCGCAGTAGCTCACATTCTTCCCTACCTTGCTGTTTTTAACGAGTCCTACTCCTGCAATAACATTTTCTGTAGCTGTTGGCATGGCCCTACACACGTCTGATCAGAAATCCTTGTCTTCTTTCCAAGTCATTTCACTGACACCCACTACATCTAGATTGAGTTTTAGAATTTCCCTTTTCGTATTTTCTGGCTTTCCTGCCTCGTTCGAACTCCTTTTATTACCCATCCCGATTTGTAGGACGTTACTCTTTCGTTCGTTATTCAGTCTTTTTCCATGATCACCTCACTTTTCTCCGATGCCTTACGGAGACTAGTCCGGAATCTTTTGCCAGTAGGGAGAACATATTTAGAGGCCACATATGCTGTGAATGCACATAGTGTGCCTTTAACCTAATGGTTTCCATTGCCTTTCTACATCCGGATGCTATTAAGCATTGCTCATTCATCAGCCTTTTTGGGGCCAGTTTTCTACCCACAAGTGGGAGAGCGTGTCCCGAACCCCTGACCGCTCCTCCGCCCTCTTTGAAGAGGACTTCTTATGACGGAAGTCTTCAGCACCCATTGCTGATTATTTTTCAGCAAGCAGTGGTGGTGATATAACTCAAGTTCTAGGACGAATTTACTTATCAAAGACGGTTTCCCTAGACTATGCTAATTTTGCTGGCTGAGCAATGCCGAAAAATAGGTGTGCCGTGAATTAAAAATCCGCGCAACACATGAACATCCAATTCTGCTGGCTAGGCGAGGCAGGAAACTACTCGGCCATGCAACATCTCCTGACAAAAGCAAGGCGAAATGGCTGTACAATCCTCCGGGCATCTGTCGCGAGGAATGGAATGGTTACGTCGAATATGGCTCTCCATAACGCATGAAAGTCATGGTTCTAAGACCAACGGGAGCCACCGTGTTGTGGATCCATGAGCCACAGTCCCGACTGGTCACAATGCTACAATTATCGAAGTTCCACCTGTGGTGGTGGACCTTACCTGAAGCATAAGACGATCTTCTAAAAAACAAAAGCCTTATGCGATTACTAGATGAGAAAACCATCGCGTAACTCTTACCTACTTTTTGCAGATGCCCTGAAACGCTAAGCATTTGCCTAATTGGTACCAAGTACACTTCAAGTGGTATTCGGAGTGAGGACTGGGTGTCAAAAGACAGAATAATATTTTCAAACATTTTTTAAAACCAAACAATAATTATACTTTTCACAATGTTACGTCCAAGCTGGCTTATGCAGATGTGAAATTAAAAAAGATCACGAGAATCATACAATTACGCTACAAAAAAAAAAAAACCATTTAAAGTTTCCATATTCTTAAGGCACTCTGGTAACACAAAGGGTAGGGCCGTCATTTAAGCTAATCAATTAGTGTATCAGACATCTGGGTCAGTAATCCATGAGGTTTTAAACAATTGAAATTACGTCATGAAACCAAAGAAATATTGAAAACTTGTGATACAGTCAAAAGCAATGACAGTGATTTGAGACAACTATAAAAATACGAGGCGTAACAAAATGTAGCGTGGTTTCCTATGGCCGAACCGTGGTAACCGCAATCAAGCCGCTCCCGTCCGCTGCGGGATCCGTAACGCTAACAGCCGCCGCTTCCGGTCGGTCTCACCTGACATCAGATCACTTCAAGCGCCAACAATTTACTGGATCTCCAGTGCCCACTAAAACACCACGTAAATCAGACAAATATATTTACATAATATGAAAACAACCATAATTAGTTCTTCGAGATCAAGAGGCTTACAACTGATAGTCACTGCAAGTAACAAGACACAAATAACTACAATGACAGCATTAACGAGGATGCCCTCATTTTCAGATTCACTTATGGCACGAATGTCTACATCACCGGTTTAAAACTCACATTGTGTTCATACCTTTAGATAATCCAGTACATACTTATGTATACGGCGTAAAGTCAAATCCATCGGGTGCTAACAGCAATCATTCAGCAATCTTGAACATGAATTAACTAGTGAGAATCTACCACGAACATACTTAATTAATGTCTGAGCCTGTGTGTCGACATAATAAAAGAAGTTACAGACCCGCAATACTTTTCCCACACACAATAACACACTGAAGCGGCAAAGAAACTGATATAGGCATGCGTACTCAATTACAGAGATGTGTAAACAGGAAGAATACGGTGATACGGCTGGCAATGCCTATATAAGACAACAACTGTCTGCCGCAGTTGTTAGATCGGTTACTGCTGCTAAAATGCCAGGTTATCAAGATTTAAGTGAGTTTGAACGTGGTGTTATAGTCGACGCACGAGCGCTGGAATACACCATCTCCGAGGCAGTGATGAAGTGGGGATATTCCCATACGACCATTCACGAGTGTATCGTGAATATCAGGAATCCGGTAAAACATCAAGTCTCCGACATCGCTGCGGCCGGAAAAAGACCCTTCAAGAACGGGACCAACGATGACCGATGAACATCGTTCAGCGTAACAGAAGTGCAAACCTTCCGCAAATTGCTGCAGGTTTCAATGCTGGTCCGTCAACAAGTGTCAGCGTGGGAATCATTCAACGAAACATCACCGCTATGGGCTTTCGGCACCGAAGGCCCTCTCGTGTACCATTGATGACCGCACAGCACTAGCCTTTACGCCTCACCTCGGTCTGTCGACATTGGCATTGGATTGTTGATGACTGAAAGCATGTTGAATCGTCGGACTAGACTCCTTTCAAATTATATCGAGCGGATGGACGTGTACTGGTATGTAGACAACCTCATATGAGCAGGCGACTGTTCAAGCTGGTGAAGGCTCTGTAATGGCGTGGGGCGTGTGCAGTTGGAGTGATACGAGACCCCTGATACGTCTAGATACGACTTTGACACGGGACTCGTACATAAGCATCCTGTCTGATCACCTGCATCCATTCATACCCATTGTACGTTCCGACGAATTTGGAAAATTCCCGCAAGACACTTCGACGCCCCACACGTCCAGAATTCCTACAAAGTGGTTCCAGGAACACTCTTCTGAGTTTAAACGCTTCTGCTGGCTATCTCTCTCATCAAACATGAACGTTATTGAACATATCTGGGATGCCTTGCAACGTGCTGTTCAGAAAGATCTCAACCCACTCGTAATCTTACGGATTTATTCACTGCCCTGCAGGATTCATGGTGTCAGTACCCTCCAGCACTACTTCTGACGGTAGTCGAGTCCATACCTCGACGTGCGTACTCTCGGGAGCCCTACACGACATTAGGCAGATGTAACAGTTTCTTTGGCTCTTCAGTGTATTTCTCTTATAGCTTTGGCAGTTTGATTTTCTTTTGTCTCCAAGAAGACGTTCATCTCCATCTGAGGAAACCATGGTGCCTACTGTGCTTTAAAGAAAAGTAAGATTTATACACAATAATGAAAATTTTATAATGCATTGCAGTTCACTGAAGGAACAGGCGCCAAGTACTGACAACTATAATGCAAAGTTATAAACGAAATACACTGAAAAGGCAAATAAACTGGTACAAGTGCCTAATATCGTGTAGGGTCCCCGCCAGCATGCGGAAGTGCCGCAACACGTTGTGGCATGGACTTGACCAATGTCAGGGTTGGTGATGGAGGGAACTGATGCCCTGACTCCTCAAGTGCTGTCCTTAAATCCGTAAGAGTACGAGGTGGTGGAGATCTCTTCAGAACAACACGTTGCAAGGCATCCAAGATAAGCTCAATAATGTTAATGTTTGGAGGGGGGGGGGGGGGGGGAGGGTGGAGGGGGTTCGTGGCCAGCGGAGTGTTTAACGCAGAGGAGTGTCCCTGGAGCGACTGTTTAGCAATTCTGGATTTTTAGGGTGTCGCATTGTCCGGCTGGAATTGTCCAAGTCCATCGGATTGGACATGAATGGATGCAGGTGATCAGAGAGGATGCTTTCGTACTTATCACCTGTTACAGTGGTATCTAGACGTATCACTGGTCTCTTATCAATCCTACTGCACACGCCGCATACCATTACAGTGCCTCCACCAGCTTGAACAGTCCCCTCCTGATACGAAGGTTCCATGGATTGACGTGGTTGTCTCCATACCCGTACACGTCCATCCACGCGATACAACTTTTTGTATTAAATTCGCGTATAGGACGCACTTGCCTTTCGCTTACGTATTTCGGAACCAGCTTTTGCAAGGTATCTACAAGCTGTGGGCACGTGACAAATTGTGGTCTCCATCGATTTAATTTGAAAAAAAAAAGGTAACTTTCCACGACTCTAATGACGAATATGGTGTTTTAAACAACAGTTTATGGTAACATGTTCAAAACTTCGTCATTATAAAATTTCTGAAATGGACACCGCTGTCACGAACTTTAACTTCTGATTTGGTAGTGAGGCTGGTAACGCTCTTCAAGGTTCTGAAATTTTCAGCGTTCATTCTACAGGCTGGAACACTGAAACTGTGCAACTTGGTGTTATGGTGAGGCATTCCTTCGAGAGTTTCCAACTGTTATGAAGAAATGGACGTCAATGCAACCAGTGAGCGTTCTTACAATAATGAAAATTTGTACTTTTTGCCCTTATGGCAGTGAATATCAGAGAATCATTCAGGCATCTTTTCGCAAATGTTTTTGGTTACAGCGTAGGGGTACAGCACTGATTAAGCTGGTTCACCGTAAAGTAAATAAATGTCAGGAGCATAAATACAAAGTGACACAGACTATGAGGAATGTTTGAAATGAACAGTGGCAGCCGTGGCCACAGTTTCGACATTTTTATAATTTCCGTCGAAACGCGGAATAAAATGTTGGATTAATAACTTTGAAGACACTGGATCTGCCCTCAAGAAGAAACCAACAGGACGGCCAAGAAATGTGCGTTCTCCAGCGATTTGTACACGAGTCTGTCTCACGGAGCCCACAGCGAGCAATTCGTTAGCAAGGAACAGTGGTTTTAATGTCCAGGGAGAGTTTTCGCAGGATTCTTCATCTTGATTTAAAATTTCATCCGTACAAATTACAGATGGTGCAACAATTGAACGACAACTATTACCGGTTACGATTAGGATTCTGCCAACATATGATAACAAAAGTAAACAATGACGAAGCATTTCTAAAGAAGTAGTGGATGTCAGATGAGGCACATTTTCATCTCACAGGTTATGTGAATAAACAGAACTACCGTTACTGGGCAAACACAGCCTGTTATGACGTTCACGAGCGTCCTTTACACGCTAGTGAAGTGACAGTATGGTCTGGTGTTTCATCACACGGGATTATCGGACTGTATTTTTCACAAATGAACAGGGAAACACAATAACTGCCAATGCCGATCGTTACGTGGAGATGTTAGGAACTTTCGTTACACCTGCACTGAACAACTTTCCAAACGTTCAAGAAGCCAGGTTTCAACAGGACGGAGCGACATCACACACAGCACGGCAGTCAATGGCATATGTGCGAGAATTGTTTGGTAACCGTGTGATCTCACTGTTCGGTAACATTCCCCGGCCCCCTAGATCGCCAGATTTATCCGTTAGTGATTTTTTCTTGTGGGGCTACCTCAAGAGCAAAGTCTACGTTACTCGACCAAGAATCCTGGATGAGTTAAAATAGAGAATTTGGGATGCAATTCACAGTATCACAGTTAAGATGTTGCATCGGTCAATGAGGAATCTCAACAGCAAATTTCACGAATGTATTCGTACAGGAGGACGCCATCTAAAAGACGTAATTTAAAAAAATATTATGAATATCTTCAATGTTTCCTAAATGGCAAAGTTGTAAGGTATCAATTACTATGAATGCAATTTCTTTCCTTCATCACTTCTAGTTTTGGATTTTGGAAATGTTCCCGTTTTCTGTGTCCCGTGTACATGAGACAATTTCAAAATCGACAGCATTGTACTTCAGACGGTTATGGTTCTCAGCACCACGACTTTTTTTTCTTTGTCCATCTCGCTGCAAGACTAATGTGGTTGTAAGTTTTGAGTTTAGATTGAGATCGTTCACAAAAGTCTTGATTCTTTCATTGCCCTCATGAGGAAGTTTAAATTACTAATACAACCAAAATAAAAAGAAACTATATAAAACTCTGACCGACTAAGCCGGCGACGTAATAAGGAGAGAGAAATGAAAATCTCACTGGGTGCGCATACTTCGTAGCTTACGAGGATTTTTTCACGGCCTGATTGAATGCAAGTATCCTGTGTCAGGATTGTTTGTCTCTAATTTCCCTACAGCACTGTGGTACGTTGCAAAGAGTTAACCTTTTACACACTGTGTAGAGGACGTGGTCGTAGGTCTGCTTTCTAAATCCGCGTCCACACCGGACGCACCGCATCTCGAAGCGCGGCGCCATGCACGAACGTATGTGACAGAAAAGCGCAGAACAGCTGGACAGCTCAGAAGTGCACAGAATGCAGCAGGGTATTCGTAGGAGCGAAGCAACGTTCCATTGCATACGCGTGCGTCAGTAACACTGGCAAAAGAGTAACTCCGTCCAAATTGATCTGGGCTACAACGGACCATCTTCTCTGCTGGACCTACACAGCGCGAAACTTGTTCGTTATTGCACAGCACGGTACATTGCAGCGCAAACGGTGTGGACACGGCTTTAAATTGGTGGATACTCAAAACAACGAAACAGAAAAACACGAAAATTAAGACCGAGCAATCGTTCTGGTCTAGATGGGCCAATGGGTGCAGACCGAGCAGCGTGCCATCCTGTTGCAATCTTGTCATTCGGATGTGGTATGGAGGGATGTAGGGTCAGTACACCATTCTCCCGGCCGTTGTCTATAGGGCCTAACATCATTTCTCGCGTACCAGTAGATCCCTCTACAGAACCTCAATTTCAGGCTTCTTCCAGTGTGCCGGAGTAACACAAGGCTTTCGAAATGACCTGTCGACAACGTTAGGTGATCTCTTAAACAACTGTGAGACAATAGCTACACAATAATCCACAGTATAATTCTCCATTTCCTCAGGAGCATATTGCTAAGAATGGTCAAATTTTAATCGTTTCCATTAAGGCAAAATTACTCTGTTGTTTTTGTGGAGGTCTTCAGTCCTGAGACAGTTTTGATGCAGATCTCTATGCTACTCTATCCTGTGCAAACTTCTGCATCTCCCAGTACTTACTGCAATCTACATCCTTCTGAATCTGATTAGTGTAATCATCTCTTGGTCTCCCTCTACGATTTTTACCCTCCACGCTGCCGTCCAATGCTAAATTGGTGATCCCTTGGTGCCTCATAACATGTCCTACCAATCGATCCCTTCTTCTTGTCAAGCTGCGCCACAAACTCCTCTTTTCCCCAACTCTATTCAATACATCCTCATTAGTTATGTGATCTACCCATCTAATCTTCAGCATTCTTCTGTAGCACCACATTTCGAAAGTTTCTATTCCCTTCTTGTCCAAACTATTTATCGTCCATGTTTCACTTTCATGCATGGCTACAATACATATAAACACTTTCAGAAACGACTTCCCGACACTTCAATCCATCCTCGATGTTAACAAATTTCTCTTCTTCAGAAACACTTTCCTGCCATTGCCAGTCTACATTTTATATCCTCTCTACTTCGACCATAATCAGTTACTTTGCTCCCCAAATAGCAAAACTCCTTTACTACTTTAAGTGTCTCATTTCTTAAACTAATTCCCTCAGCATCACCCGACTTAACTCGACTACATTGCATTATCCTCGTTTTGCTTTTGGTGATGTTCATCTTATATCCTCCCTTCAAGACACTGTCCATTCCGTTCAACTGCTGTTCCACGTCCTTTGCTGTCTCAGACAGAATTACTATGTCATCGGCGAACCTCAAAGTTTTTATTTCTTCTCCATGGATTTTAATTGCTACTACGAATTTTTCTTTTGGTTCTTTTACTGCTTGCTCAAAATACAGATTGAATAACATCGGGGAGAGGCTGCAAACCTATCTCACTCCCTTCCCAACCACTGCTTCCCTTTCATGCCCCTCGACTCTTATAACTGCCATCTCGCTTCTGTACAAATTGTAAATAGCCTTTCGCTCCCTGTATTTTACCCCTGCCATCTTCAGAATTTGAAAGAGAGTATTCCAGTCAACATTGTCAAAAGCTTTCTTTAAGTCTACAAAAGCTAGAAATGGAGGTTTGCCTTTCCTTAATCTATTTTCTAAGATAAGTCGTAGGGTCAGTATTGCGTCACGTGTTCGAACATTTCTACGGAATCCAAACTGATCTTCGCCGACGTCGGCTTCTACCAGTTTTTCCATTCGCCTGTAACGAATTCGTGTTAATATTTTGAAAATTACTCTATCAGCTGAAATAAATAATTAGCTAAACGCTTCCCATAAATTTTAATACGCGGATATAAATTCTCCGAATGCAAATAACTTCGCTTCAGCAGTGTTAGATATAGCTGCACTATCTGTTGGTGACATACGAAAATTCGTGCCGATTGTAACATTATGTGATTGCCCTACCATTTTAAACCATTCACTAACCGAGCAGTCGCTAGGCAACAGCTACAGTTAGCAAATAACGGTGCGAGAATGTAAAAAACGAACGTCCTGTGACGCGACGTGTTTATTGTGGAAGCGCCGTCAGAGATGCAGTGAGCTATTGACTTTGAGAGCCGCTGCGGGGAAGGGGGACAGAAGAAGAACACTTTTAGACATTTTTTTGATGTACGAGATATTCTCGATGAACAGTTACTCACTCTTCTGTCTGTTGTAATTTGTGTCGGACACGCATATCTTGCCACCGCATTATTACTGTGTAAAAGTATTATTTTAGTGCAATGTGAAAGTGCCAGACTGCGTAAGAGTAGACTGATGTGAAAAGCTAGATAGTGCGACGTGTATCTGGAAATGTCAAAGGATTTATTTCCATTATGAGAAGAGAAGTGCCAGTCATAACGGCATCCATGTTAAATCCTTCAGAGCATTGTAAGTTCGTTATCTATTGATTGCCATAAATTCAAAGTTAAATGGAACTTATGTATGGACTATTTATTTAGTATAGAACCTATGTCTCACTACTTCATGGCCATATTTATTTGATTATCGTTTATGTTTCTGCAAAGTTTGATGGTTCACAGTCAGGAATTGTTTCACCCAAATCGGACGGAAGTTGCATACGGCGAAATATTATCTCCACACCTTCTACTACTGGTAAATGCATGATAAACTTCGGTCCCTTAGGAAATTCAGGTTGAGATATTCAAAAACAATTATATTTTCAACACTCATTTACCCTCCTCTGTAAAGAAACTTCCGACTGATCAGACGATTCAACAAGAAACAGTCGCACGCAGTCGGCGTAAAATTCCTAACCAGTAAAGGTATTCAAATTCACTACAATATCTAGTTACGTCTATTGGCCTAAAATACAATATATATCGTTATGTGCTGTGTCTGGAAACACACCCGAGACTGTGGCTAAGCCATGTCCCTGCAGTATCCTTTCTTTCAGGAGTGCTAGTTCTGCACGGTTCGCAGAAGAGCTTCTGTAAAGTTTGGAAGGTAGGAGACGAGGTACTGGCAGAAGTAAGGCTGTAAGGACGGTGCGTGAGTCGTGCTTGGGTAGCTCAGATGGTAGAGCACTTTCCCGCGGGAAACAAAGGTCCCGAGTTCGAGTCTCGGTCCGGCAAACAGTTTTAATCTGCCAGGAAGTTTCATCATTATGTGCTTTTCTCTCCAAATATATTTCCACTGCGGATTATAGCTGTATGTTAATGCACAAAAGTGAACATATTGTTATACGATCCGGAAGGGTCTCGAACCCCGGTCCTCCGCTTATCGCAAGCGATCGCCTTATCTATATGGCTATTTGTGCACGCCACCTAACACAACTGAAGTCAAGTTATTCAGTCAGCAAATTCATATCGAAGTAATTTCGGAAGGCTGTGTTTCGTTAACAGTGTCTGTTCATCCAGACATGCTGGTAACTATTACGTGACGAGACGTGCAAAAGACGTTAACATCATGTCTGGATTCCTCATATTCTCAGTACAGAGTACAGCTGTGAGCGTTTAAGTGCTGAATGAAGAAGACTGTCGTACAGGGATGTAGGCAGTGCTACATCTGGAAGTCTAAGTCGGTTCGGGACGGGTGCACGGATGGACTTTGGTTAAGGCGACCGCTCACGAAAAGCGTGAAGTCCGGTTTCGATTCTCGTTGCTGCACGGATTTTCATACGTATCCTGACACAGCTGAAGCCGAGTTATTCGCATTTAGCGAATTTCCTCAGCGCTTATTTCTGACGGCCAATGTCTGTTCATCGAGACATGCAGGTAAAATTTTTTAACTAAAGCGATCTGTATTGCACTTATATTTTATTGTATTGTATGTTAACCGGATGCTTCGACCCCGCCGCAGCCGCAGTGGTCCACAACCCCACGACGACTACCGCAGTCACGCAGTCAACTGCACCCCTCCGCCGCCCCAACCCGAACCCAGGGTTACTGTTCGATTCGGCGCCCGGTGAATCCCCTCCCCCCCCCCCCCCCCCCCCACACACACACACACAGGGGACGACTCACACCAGACGAGTGTAACCCCTATGTTTGCGTGGCAGAATAATAGTGGTGTACGCGTACGTGGAGAAATTGTTTGCGCAGCAATCGCCGACATAGTGTAGCTCAGGCGGAATAAGGGGAACCAGCCAGCATTCGCTGTGGCAGATGGAAAACCGCCTAAAAACCATCCACAGACTGGCCGGCTCACCGGACCTCGACGCAAGTCCGCCGGGCGGATTGGTGCTGGGGACCACTCCGGAAAGCCGTGCGTTAGACCGCACGGCCAACCGAGCGGCCTCTACTGCACTTACTTCTCATTCATATTACTATCATTGCATTTCTCAGAACAATCCAGTTTAACAACGCACTGTAAACTAAGGGGAGTTCCAACAGAATAGAACAAACGAGAAAGGACTTACGTATTCCAGCAACTTGTTGAGCTGGGTAAAAATATAGACCTGAAGGCAGAAAAGTGTAGCGTCTCTAATGATTCTTCGCGAACAGACGGTCGCGTGCTGTGCAGCACGGTGGACAAACAAATTGGTCTTCTCCTGGCGCCTGAGAATATCCTTCCTAGCGCGGCCGAAATACACTTGCACCGTGTCGCCCTTAATGAAGCCATTTATACTCAAAACTGTGTGAAAAAGCGTGGCACAAGCGAGCAGTCGTCGTCGTCGGCGGCGGTGGTGTTCGTGACTGCAGGCGTCGCGGCACCGGCGCCCCGTCGCAGCCTACCCTGCCGTACCCCGCCCCGGCCGGTATGAATTCCCTCCCTTCGGTTACCGGCTTATTATCATAAACAATGCGCCGTAAAGTAGGCGCTCAGTGGGCAGCCGACACCGCGTTGTCTCAGCTAATCTGCACGCGCATCTGCGACCATATTTTAAGCGAGTTCCCCGCTTCTTGGAGGCGCCTCATGAATAATGCAGGTAGTACAGGCAAAGCGGTTCAGAAATTTAGTAACAGGGAGGAGGGGAGCGTGAGCCGTGGGCGGGTCGGCAGCTTGCCAGCTTCTGATGAGGCGCCGGCCCTAAGTCCCGCAACGCACGGAACTACATCGACCTCGGCGCTGCCATTACACAGGCTCGCGTTAATCGTGTGGACATTTGGGAAAACTTATTGCATTAACTCATTATTTTCTCGTATAGTTTTAGCAAAATAGTCGCGAGGTATTGTATTCGTGAACAAAAACGAGAATCGTCTGCAGTCATGAACTGTGCGGCTGGTCCCGGCGGAGGTTCAAATGGCTCAAATGGCTCTGAGCCCTATGCGACTTAACTTCTGAGGTCACCAATCGGCTATAAATTAGAACTACTTAAACCTTACTAACCTAAGGACGTCACACACATCCATGCCCGAGGCAGGATTCGAACCTGCGACCGTAGTAGTCGCTCGGCTCCAGACTGGAGCGCCTAGAACCGCACGGCCACTCACGGTGGAGCATGGGTGTGTGTGTTTGTCCTTAGGATAATTTAGGTTAAGTATTGTATAAGCTTAGGGACTGATGACCTTAGCAGTTAAGGCCCATAAGATGTGACACACATTTGATTATTTTGGAAACTCGTCTCTGTAAACAAGTTCCTAAGATGTACCACTATTACTTCATTGAGGCAATGGACAAGGTCTCTTGAACGAACAAACTTCGAAGAAGTTAGTGGCTCCTACATCAACGTATACAGACTGTAAACGATAAATGTTCGCATCGTGCCACAGTAGCTTAGAACATGTCAAGAGAAAGAAATTAATATGGTACACTTGTGGACCGTCAAGTTTGCAAACTTCCTCGTATTGGCCTACAAAACCCATGTTAACTACCGTGCATGCGAGCAGCAAGGGGTTTTCTGTATTCTAACGCTCACTTCGAGCAAAGTACACTGCTCGAAGCCCGCCCGGCTAGCCGTGCTGTCTAACGAACTGCTTCCCCATCGGGAAAGCATGTCGGTCCCCGGCACGAATCCGCCCGGCGGATTAGTGTCGAGGGTCAGTGTGCCAGGCAGTCTGTGGATGGTTTTTAAGGCGGTTTTCCGTCTGCCTCGGCGAATGCTTGCCTTTTTCTTCTAGCGTTTAATTTTTTTACACCAGTCAAGACCTTTAACGCACACTGACACATTAGCACACTAGACTCGCATTCGGGTGGACTACGGTTCAATCCCGCGTCCGGCCATTCTGATTTAGGTTTCCGTGATTTCCCTAAATCACTCCAGGCAAAATGCCGGGATGGTTCCTTTGTAAGGGCACGGACCAACTTCCTTGCCCATCCTTCGCTAATCCAATGAGACCGTTGACCTCGCTGTTTGGTCTCTTCCCGAAAACAACCCAACCCACACTGATTCGGATTCAGATTCGTTTATTTTACGATGATTCCAGGTCCTGAGAACCAAGGGCATCGACGATAGGTAATGCGATTTACCCATATCAACGCTTGCAGACCACGCCGATCTGAAATATCCGATAAGCAATTACGTCATGGCTGTTAAAACTTTATAGCCTGTGAAGCAAAGCAAGCGCTGTATCATGTATAAGATACAGAGGCGAGCGAGTGCACGGGACTTACCCTAGTTCACTGCTAGTAGCGTCACGTCATCGTAACGCGCCTGCATATAGTATTGCACCACATTTAACATAAAAGTAAAAATTAAGATTTGTGTGTAAAACTTTGTTAAAGTATAGTTCTATGTAATAATGTTTCAGGTAACAAATCTTAATGTTATAAAGTTAGTAGTTTACGTAAAATTCACGTTTGGAAAGAAAAATAGGAGGCGCTAAATAATGACGCTAGGAAGCCAAAATTTGGTGAGAAGGTGCAGTAAGAAGTCATTAATGAGTGGTGCTGGTTTCCAAAACCATAAAACTAAAATTGACTCCAGAATCCGCGTTTTTCGGAAAAATCAGAGGCGCGAAATAATAGAGCTACAATATTGAAAATTGGTAGGATGCTTCGGTTCACCCTAATAATAATAATGGAAATACCACAATCAGTTACCTCTTCTAGTTTTTTTTAGTAATTTAGTAAAAACTACTTTTGTGAGTAAAATGTACATAAGCATTATAGATTAAGTACTTTAAATTTTAATGATAAAACAAATTCTTTAAGACCAATGGTCAGATAGGACAATTAACAAAGCTACACCAAGTTTTAGTCTTGTAGCATAATTAACAGCTGATACAAGTCTTGATAAAGCTATGGTTCAGAGGTAACAATCTACCGTTAGTTCCATTGTAAAAATTCTAGAGAGTAAAGTTTTAATTTTAGCGGGCTGAGATTTTCTACGTGCTTCTGTACTGCTCAGATGTATGTATACAAAAATTGAGAAGTTTGTAAAGCTATTATTAAATGTGATATTTAAGATTATGTGCCTGAGATAGCGATCATTTGAAGGCTGCAGGCATCTGCATAGGAACGGAAAGAACAGATGCTCTCTTGGCGGTACGCGCCGGAGCTATATAAAAAGAGCGGCAGAGGCAGTAGGAAGCTCACTCCGCATTAGACCAACGTCTAGTCCACGCGAGCTTAACGTCCGATCGCGCCTCGCCTCGGGTGACGTCATAGCGGGCTGTGACATGCGCGTACTTAGCAATGTAAACGGACATTGAAAATCGCGAGGACTGTACACCGTCCTGGATCGTTTAGACTTCGGTAACAAACTGTTATTGTGCCGTCCGTGTGAAGTATAATTCCGCGTGGCAAGTGGTGACTAACTCCACTTTTAAGGCGAGCATTAATCTTTTTTTTTTTAACATTATTGCGAACTATTAATAGAGCACCGTTAGTTAGAGTAATGAACTATTCGGGAGGAACTTGCTGTAGAAGTCGCCTCTGAACTATTAAACGATTGGCTGAATTAACAATATTTAATGTCTTTAGCATTTTCAGAAGTTTCGAGTAATTTGTGTGAGCCTTTAAGATAATAAAATCTTGTTTGGAACTTTAAATTTTATTGAAGCAGCCCTAATCCCGTGAAGAACTATGGATATTTTTCGTTTAGCTGGGCTGTACAGGAATGTGGCCGTGCAGACTGGGAACTAAGGTCAGTAAGTTTCCCTTCGCTTTCTGACTGGCCACCAAATTAGTTGCCAGGCTCGCGTGATTTAAGGTGGCAATGTTCAACTTTCATTCAACATTAAACAACGACTTCTTCGCCGTCCCACATATGTTGCATCGGAAATAGTCTGTTACGTGAAATGAACATTCAAACAACTCATTCGACAACTTCTTCGCCGCCCCACATATGGTGCTTATCGGCCGGGAAAACTGAATTAAAAGCAAATAAAAGTGCTCGATGTGTGAAAGCGATTGGTATAAATTAACGAACTCGATAGGCAATAACAGGACACTGAATTGAACTAGTGTGGGAACAGTGTTACCAGTAAAGGCGGGTGTAGTGTATAAACAATAAGTGTCTACCGCTGTACGTTGGTTAGTGACGATGGTGAGGAAGGCGACGATGCTGGATCGCGGCTGCCGACGGCGCTGAGACTAAAGGAAGACGGTGCGTCATCGCGGAGCTGCGCTGATCTGCGAGACAGCTGCCGGCTGCGCCGAGCGGTCAACGGTGCCTTGCTGCCCCCCCCCCCCCCCCCCCCCCCCCCCCGGGAGCTATTGCTGTAGGCGATTCCTGTGGCGGTACTCGACGCTACAGCTGCTGCTGCTGCCTTCAATACGTCGCGACGCGTCGCATCACGATTGCTGGTACACCGCGACGACATCATTCGTCGAAATCAAGCATTTAAGTTAAGTCAAAGACTTTTAAAATATTTATTAACTGCTGCTAACAAACTAAAAGATATGGAAAGTAGTGTACATTTCAGAAGGGAACCGGTCTCTGACCAAGAATCCTCACGATCAGGAATTGAGTTTAATGAGGATGGTTCCATTAATCCCTCAAATATTGAACTAGAACGTAATTTGTCACCAGTAAATTATGACTTTAATTTAAATGAGAGTGCAGGGATGCAATCAATAAGTGAAATAGAAGTCAAAAGGGAGCCAGTAGAGTTGCTAACTTTGTCAGGTAGTGAAACAGCTCAATATATCTCCAGCTCAGTCAAGTCAAGAGATACAAAGTATCAAGGTAGAAGCTCCGGATTGGATGCAAATACTGTTTGCCAAACTCGAATCAAACCAAAATAAAATTGAGGCTAAAATTGAAAATAGTAATAAAGAGTTGGAGAATAAAATTGAGGTTAGTAATAAAGGGTTGGAAAATAAAATTGAGGCTAAAATTGAGGATAGTAATAAAGAACTAAAAGAAGAACTGCAATCAAAATGGAATAGTTTGAATTATAAGATAGATGCTATTCATCATGACATTCAAGTAAAAGTAGGACAACAGTTAACTAAAATGCATAGTACTTTCAAATGTGAAATAGATCAAATTCAAAAAAATTATCAAGAGGCAGATGAACTTTTGGAAGAGAGGTTGTCCGAAAGATTGAGCAACGAGTCCAAACTTTGCTCTGACAAAGTTAAAGAGGTACAAGTTAAAGTAGATACTTGTCAGAAAAGCATTGAGAAAGTAAAAGAAACCTGTACCGAAATTCGTGGTGCAGTGGAACAAAGATGTTCTGCCAGGATAGAAGCAGTAGAGTCACAAGTAGAGGAATTAAATACTAACATTGCTAACCTAGAAAATAGAGTAACCTCTGTTAATTCTAGTCATTCTACTGTACAGCATGTGACTTCAGTTGACGCCGCTTTTATAGGGTGTCGACAGTTTTTGCGCTTGGATCCTGATAAGTACATTCACCCTCTTGAATTTTGGAATGACTTTGAGGATGTTCACCCCAACACTTGGTCAGAAAGAGAAAAAATTTCATTTATAAGAAGTCATTTGTCAGGTGATGCTTTGCGATGGTCAGCGGATGTAATGATCAAATGTAAAACTTTATCTGAATTTAAGTCTGCATTTCTCAACGAATACTGGTCACATAACAAACAAAATGATGTGTTAAGGGAATTCTGGAGTGGTAAGAAGTTTTTCCCAGGGCGTGAATCAGTAAAGGATTTCGCTAGGAAGTGGGTTTCAAGACTGTCACATTTGACAGAAAAGATGAAGCCAGATATGATCATTATGGGTTTAGAAGGTCAGCTGCCGTGGTACTGGCAGAAGAGGATCATTTCCGCCCCTAGAGATAATATAGACAAATTTATTGAATATCTGGAAAGAGTGGAAAGAGTAGCTGCTGCTGAGGAGCAGGTGCAGCAGAATAACAAATCTTCTAACAATCACGTACAAAATAATGGAAACGTGAACGTTAGAAATATGGAAGTTAGGCACACCAAAACAAACTATCGAAACCAAAGCCGTGGCAGAGGAAGAGGGGGTAGATACTCACCACGCTTTCGTAACAACTACTATGACGAAAGTGGAGAAGTAAATACTATACCATTAAGACAAGAAGGGAGTCATGATGCTACTATATCTAGTGGTGTCACAGATGAACACAACAGGCCGCGTGTGGGAAACTAAATCCCGTCTATGAGGAAACTGGCGCTCACCAGGCGGTAACAGTAACACAGCCAGTAACGGAAACACAGACAATCAGCCAACATACACAGACAGACAACATGGATGACGAAATAAATACAGATAATACCAGTGATGTGTTAAGCCACTCTCACAAAATAGTGGATAGTATTTTGGATACACTAGAAAAATGGGTCAAGGAAGAACAGGAACTCAAGGTAGATAATGGGGAAGAAATAGATAATGGGTTTGAGTCTGATGGGAATAATGATGAAGTAAAAGCTTACATCTTCGATGAAAATGGCAATCTAAAAGCTGAAGTAGAAGTAGCAGAAGTAGAATCAGTACTGCAAAACTTTAGAGAGGAGGAAATGATGAATGAAGGGGGTAGAAATAGTAACGAGGTGAAAGAATCTAGTAGCTGTGTAAACGTGCCACAAATGGTTGAAGGTGACGACATTCTTATGAACAGTAATATTGCGCAGGGACGCAGTTGCTCAGAGGTAGAGGATAGTTTGGCTGATGTGCAGCAAACAAAAGTAGAAAAAGTCGTCAGATGCTTCGATTTAAAGTTAGTGGACAGATTAGAGAAAGCAGCTAAGATTATAGAGCATGATGAGCCCCAGGATGTAAATGTAAATGTAATTGCAACTGATCAGAATTACTTTAGCTGGAAGAACATAGAACGAGATTTATTAGACGAGGTGTGTGAGCAACCTGTTCAATGTAAAATAACTCACCCTGTTATCAAAGTAAACATATCAGGAGTCACTATGCGTTGTCTGCTTGACAGTGGCAGTGAAGCAAGTGCTTTATCACAAACATTTTTTGACACCATACCCAATAAAGAGAAGTTAACAGTTATGAAAGTAAGTGGCTTAAAGATTATAGGTGCTACTGGAAAAGTCTCTAGACCAGTTCAACACGAAGCTTTGATACCCATTGGTATAAATGACGTAGTAATAGATCATCCTTGTTTGATTGTGCTAGGCTTAAGTGTTGATATGTTGATTGGTACTGATTTCTTATCAAAGTACCAGGGAAAGATCAATTTTGATCAGAACAACTTAATTTTAACTTTACCTGACTCTAAAGTGATAAGAGAGTCTTTTATAGGAAGTCATATAGGCGGTAGTAATGAAACTTGGGAACTGCCTATTAGAGTAATAAAGAAAAAGAGGCATGATGCAAGGGCTTCCCCCACTAGTTTTAAAATTGGTGAGCTAGTGCTGGTCAAAACAAAAGAAAAATCAAAGAAAATTTCTGCAGAAACTAAAAAGTTTATGCATGTATATCATGGACCATTTAGAATAGTAAGTAAACCTCATGCAAATGCCTATCGTTTGGAATATCCAAAGAGTAAGAGAGAACTAGGTCTAAGAAATATTGTGGATCTAAAGGAATTTAAAATTAACAGTAATTAATTACTGTAGGGAGTCTGCCACTCTTTGGCGGATACACGGTTTGGCGTACCGTGCAGTCCTAGCTGGGTGAAACTTTATTTCCTTTTCAAGTTTCATTCCCTTCTTCTGGTCTATCATAACAGGTAAGAATCACATATGTCTTCATGTTGTATATATGCTATTAGGTTTTAAGTATTCTTAGTAAGGATGTACCTAGTGAATGGCAAAACAAAAGTCTGAGTACCAATAAGAGGCAAACATGGCTAAAATAAATAAATTAAAATATTTCATGTAATTGTAAAGGGTTAGAAACTACAACTAAGAGAGACACTTTGCAGTATATGAAGTACAGTATGAATATGAATAATCCATGAGATTATGCAGAAGGTAGTATGATGCTAGAAATAAGGTTGTCTGAAGGAAAACAGCGTAAGAAGGTAATGCTCATAGAGGCAAGCAATGGCGTTTTAGAATTAAATAAATGGAGATGTGTGGAAGTGGTGTGAGGATCGCACCAAATATATATAGAAACAGGACGTCAATAGGCTGACAAAAGGAAAAGGGAGAAAGAAGTGGAGAAATGAAGTATTTTTGAATCTGGAAGAAAAGGGAGAAAATGAATAAGGTGAAGAAGTGAAGTAAGTAAATTGAAGTAAATGATGTAGGATTAAAGAATAATTCCCTCTCGTCTCGTGAAATGGTGAAAAACGCTAAATTTTGCTTGAGGCAAATAAATAGTTAAACAGACAACAGAAACACACAAATATTGGAAAATGCAGAAATTTGGAATCGGTATACTGAAAATAACTAATTTCTTTAGTAATTCATACAATAAAGCAAAGTGCTGGTCAGCAAATGACTTCTTCGATGAACTAATCCATACGATAATTAAGCCAGAGTACATTAAAACTAAAAGGTTACTCAATTTTCTAAGTTGAAGCAAGATCTTAATATATTAATTTGCTAAAAGAATTTTCACTATTTAGGAACCTAAAAGATTATTTATGAAAGAAGAAAGTAGGAGCTATTGTATCAGATACGACTTAGTGCTAAATGTCTTTCTGACAACTTCACAATTAGTAAAATAGTGCCAGAATATAAACTATAAAATGTACTTTGTCCTACCTTAGATATAAGTTGAAAACAGAAACTTAGACTGTATTGTCTGTTTCTCAGGGACATGCAGGCTGCATGAATGACTGACAACAAGCGGTAGGGAGATTGGAAGTAGAGACGCAAACCACAGTGAATACAATTTCCTCCCACAATTTTGTCAATCAGTGAAATTAAATGAGTGTTACAATAGGACACCCACCACAGTGCCGAGTATTATAGTAAAAGAAAAATGTGAGTGCGTTGCAGTGATAAAAGTCGTGTGTATTTTCTTTTTCAGGAAGAGACTGATTTTAAAGAAAAAAAAAATAACTATTTTGTAACCATTGAAAAATTTATATTTCCATGTAAATGTATGTAAATAATTTGTGAATGTCTTCTGTACTAGGTTTTCTATGTGTATATGAGTATGGTTATTTTGTGTATGTAGTAATAAGGAATTTCTTAAGAAGAAGCAACTTAAGTTGAAAGAGGTATACTAAAGTAATCCATCGCTTGTTTGTTCTTTTAGAAATTTAATTTTGTTCAAAAATAGATTTTCACGAAAATTAAAAAGGGGGTGATGAAGCAAAGCAAGCGCTGTATCATGTATAAGATACAGAGGCGAGCGAGTGCACGGGACTTACCCTAGTTCACTGCTAGTAGCGTCACGTCATCGTAACGCGCCTGCATATAGTATTGCACCACATTTAACATAAAAGTAAAAATTAAGATTTGTGTGTAAAACTTTGTTAAAGTATAGTTCTATGTAATAATGTTTCAGGTAACAAATCTTAATGTTATAAAATTAGTAGTTTACGTAAAATTCACGTTTTGAAAGAAAAATAGGAGGCGCTAAATAATGACGCTAGGAAGCCAAAATTTGTTGAGAAGGTGCAGTAAGAAGTCATTAATGAGTGGTGCTGGTTTCCAAAACCATAAAACTAAAATTGACTCCAGAATCCGCGTTTTTCGGAAAAATCAGAGGCGCGAAATAATAGAGCTACAATATTGAAAATTGGTAGGATGCTTCAGTTCACCCTAATAATAATAATGGAAATACCACAATCAGTTACCTCTTCTAGTTTTTTTTAGTAATTTAGTAAAAACTACTTTTGTGAGTAAAATGTACATAAGCATTATAGATTAAGTACTTTAAATTTTAATGATAAAACAAATTCTTTAAGACCAATGATCAGATAGGACAATTAACAAAGCTACACCAAGTTTTAGTCTTGTAGCATAATTAACAGCTGATACAAGTCTTGATAAAGCTATGGTTCAGAGGTAACAATCTACCGTTAGTTCCATTGTAAAAATTCTAGAGAGTAAAGTTTTAATTTTAGCGGGCTGAGATTTTCTACGTGCTTCTGTACTGCTCAGATGTATGTATACAAAAATTGAGAAGTTTGTAAAGCTATTATTAAATGTGATATTTAAGATTATGTGCCTGAGATAGCGATCATTTGAAGGCTGCAGGCATCTGCATAGGAACGGAAAGAACAGATGCTCTCTTGGCGGTACGCGCCGGAGCTATATAAAAAGAGCGGCAGAGGCAGTAGGAAGCTCACTCCGGATTAGACCAACGCCTAGTCCACGCGAGCTTAACGACCGATCGCACCTCGCCTCGGGTGACGTCATAGCGGGCTGTGACATGCGCGTACTTAGCAATGTAAACGGACATTGAAAATCGCGAGGACTGTACACCGTCCTGGATCGTTTAGACTTCGGTAACAAACTGTTATTGTGCCGTCCGTGTGAAGTATAATTCCGCGTGGTAAGTGGTGACTAACTCCACTTTTAAGGCGAGCATTAATCTTTTTTTTTTTTAACATTATTGCGAACTATTAATAGAGCACCGTTAGTTAGAGTAATGAACTATTCGGGAGGAACTTGCTGTAGAAGTCGCCTCTGAACTATTAAACGATTGGCTGAATTAACAATATTTAATGTCTTTAGCATTTTCAGAAGTTTCGAGTAATTTGTGTGAGCCTTTAAGATAATAAAATCTTGTTTGGAACTTTAAATTTTATTGAAGCAGCCCTAATCCCGTGAAGAACTATGGATATTTTTCGTTTAGCTGGGCTGTACAGGAATGTGGCCGTGCAGACTGGGAACTAAGGTCAGTAAGTTTCCCTTCGCTTTCTGACTGGCCACCAAATTAGTTGCCAGGCTCGCGTGATTTAAGGTGGCAATGTTCAACTTTCATTCAACATTAAACAACGACTTCTTCGCCGTCCCACATATGTTGCATCGGCAATAGTCTGTTACGTGAAATGAACATTCAAACAACTCATTCGACAACTTCTTCGCCGCCCCACACCTGCAACGTTATCGACTTTAGGTCCACGTACTAGAGAAACGGTGATCCTGCTATTACAGTGCTGATTTATATCATTGTTGATAAGGGTAAAGTTATGAACTCCACCACAGAACATAGATGGACCATGCAGGATGACTTGTGCACCTACATAGTTCTTAGTATTAATAGAAAAATTACCTATTGCTTTAAAGACTGTAAGGCGGGTACGACTTCTCCTCCTATAATATCGTGATATCTTCTGGGTGAGCTATCGATGCTTCTGCACGTGTTAAGAAAGCGTCAGTCTTCGGGCAGCGGCATTGGACGATACACAACAGTATCGTCTGCCAACAGTGTAATAGCGATGCTCCAAATGTGTCCTAAATCATTTTTATATATTAAGAACAGCAGTAGGCCTACATTTCCTCCCTAAATACCTCAAATGTCACTTCTGTTGCAGTCGATGACTTCCCGTCAGTTACTAACAACTGCCTGATCTTTTTGACAGGAAATCACGAAAGTTATCCTAAATCTGGGGTGGGGGATAGTAGGAACGCAATTTGATTGGAAGAAGTTTGTGAGGAACAGTGTAAAAGCTTTCTTGAAATCTAGAAATACTGCAGCAGCTGGAGAAAGAAAGACGTAATGAATACTTATTACAGGACCAAAAAGCAAATACAGCACATTGAAACAAGTTTAAGAACAACAACAGCAAAAAAGCAATCAATGACCGCCTTGGAATATGACTGCAATTTGTCTCAAAAAACTGAAAATTACTTTCGCAAATCCAATGTAAAATTAGGCTTCCAAACCTAAAACACTTTGCAACTGTGTGTTCACTATAAAATTGGCCAGAGACACAGTACGTTTTCAAATTAAGTACACCTGTCATCAGGGAGAACATACCTATGAAAAAGGATCTGAAGGACACACTTATACTTATAACAAAGGAACATTTAGTGCTAACATTAAAAAGCGGAAATCATAGAATAACATACATAGCACGTAATTAGAATATTTTGAACAGATAACCAAACATTTTGGAGGAACTTGAAGTTTTATGCAGAAATCTTCAATTTCGTTCATTTATGTATTTCTTGCAAATACATTTGTTAATGTCGGCTTTTATATGCTTTAACCATCTTTATCTACAGTTTATATAACCTTTGGCTGAAGAACGGTTTTTATTCGCTGTCAGCTCTCCCCCGTTGTGCAGCGCTGAATTGCATCCGCTGACAGTGCACTAATTCCAACCCCCCCCCCCCCCCCCCCACCATGCACAGAATTTTCGCTACCATTACATGTTACCTCGACACAAGCAAAGTAAAAAACACCACATCATAAACACTATGAGAGACCCTTGATTGTGTAGCACATCCAACGCCACTAGCATAAATAACCAATAACTTCATGTGACAAAGACAAAAAAAGGGAACCTTTGGAGACAGCTGAAAAATGTCTGATTGAAAACAATAATTCAAAACGGTGTCTTGAATAAGTCGGAATTCCTCTGCAACCTTCTGTAAATTATTTAGTAGAATTACCTGTACGTTACGATTGCATGAGCGACCTCTAGGATTTCTTTGAATTCTGTATACAACCGGTTGAAGCCTCCGTAGTGATTATGACTGACGTTATTTTTGCATGGTTATGACCTGTGGCAGTCCAGCAGAATAAGAGTATGTCGTACTTTTGTTATAATTTTTGTCCTTAATTTTTATTCTCTTACGGCAGTGGACGGCGATATTTCTCTTAGTTGAATGATAAATGCCAACAGTCTTTCCGCGGTGGTAACACCGGTTCCCGTCAGATCACAAAAGGTTAAGCGCTGTCGGGCTGGGCTAGCACTTGGATGAGTGACCATCCGGTCTGCTGGGCGCTGTTGCCAAGCGGGATGCACTCAGCCCTTGTAACGCAAACTGAGGAGCTTCTTGATTGAAAAGTAGCGGCTCCGGAGTCGGAAACTGACATACGGCTGGGAGAGCGGGGTGATGACCACATGCCACTCAGGATCCGCATCCAGTGACGCCTATGAGCTGAGGATGACACGGCGGCCGGTCAGTACCGTTGTGCCTTCATGGCCTCTTCGGCAGGAGTTTAGTTTTACTATGATAGGTTCTGAAGCTGGCTATTGAATAGCCGATACTAGTACTTCTGTTAAAAAACATTGTGATCAAGACAATTAAGTAAAAAATAAAGTATGGTGGCTGATGAGACACGTGCAGCGTTGGGAGTCAGGGCTTGGCTAATGCTGTCGCCGGACATCACACCTCCAAAGCGTGAGGGGCAGTGGTCACAGGAAAGTAAATGGAAACACGTCAAAGGACATGACGAGAGGGCGAAGGTACGGCCGGGTGGCTGGTACGACATCGGCGCTGAGATCAAAAGTAGGCGAGAGATTTGAAAACATGAAAAACGGCACAGAAAAATGCGTGCTACTCAGCATGCGTGATACGCGGAGAGCAGATAATAAGTCGTGTTTGGGAACGTACTAATGGAAGAGACCAGAAGAGAAAAGATGGAAGGAATGTCATAAATTTATAATTTTTGAGTATCTCTCTCGTTCAGAAAAACAGCGGTATGGCATAACACTTTAAAAATTGATTAAAAACCGTCTTGGCGGCAGTAAAATATTTATTTCTAATGGTTACCGACTTCGGTCAGGATATTATTACACTCCTGGAAATGGAAAAAAGAACACATTGACACCGGTGTGTCAGACCCGCCATACTTGCTCCGGACACTGCGAGAGGGCTGTACAAGCAATGATCACACGCACGGCACAGTGGACACACCAGGAACCGCGGTGTTGGCCGTCGAATGGCGCTAGCTGCGCAGCATTTGTGCACCGCCGCCGTCAGTGTCAGCCAGTTTGCCGTGGCATACGGAGCTCCATCGCTGTCTTTAACACTGGTAGCATGCCGCGACAGCGTGGACGTGAACCGTATGTGCAGTTGACGGACTCTGAGCAAGGGCGTATAGTGGGCATGCGGGAGGCCGGGTGGACGTACCGCCGAATTGCTCAACACGTGGGGCGTGAGGTCTCCACAGTACATCGATGTTGTCGCCAGTGGTCGGCGCAAGGTGCACGTGCCCGTCGACCTGGGACCGGACCGCAGCGATGCACGGATGCACGCCAAGACCGTAGGATCCTACGCAGTGCCGTAGGGGACCGCACCGCCACTTCCCAGCAAATTAGGGACACTGTTGCTCCTGGGGTATCGGCGAGGACCATTCGCTACCGTCTCCATGAAGCTGGGCTACGGTCCGGCACACCGTTAGGCCGTCTTCCGCTCACATACCAACATCGTGCAGCCCGCCTCCAGTGGTGTCGCGACAGGCGTGAATGTCGTCTTCAGCGATGAGATTCGCTTCTGCCTTGCTGCCAATGATGGTCGTATGCGTGTTTGGCGCCGTGCAGGTGAGCGCCACAATCAGGACTGCATACGACCGAGGCACACAGGGCCAACACCCGGCATCATGGTGTGGGGAGCGATCTCCTACACTGGCCGTACACCTCTGGTGATCGTCGAGGGGACACTGAATAGTGCATGGTACATCCAAACCGTCATCGAACCCATCGTTCTACCATTCCTAGATCGGCAAGGGAACTTGCTGTTCCAACAGGACAATGCACGTCCGCATGTATCCCGTGCCACCCAACGTGCTCTAGAAGGTGTAAGTCAACTACCCTGGCCAGCAACATCTCCGGATCTGTCCCCCATTGAGCATGTTTGGGACTGGATGAAGCGTCGTCTCACGCGGTCTGCACGTGCAGCACGAACGCTGGTCCAACTGAGGCGCCAGGTGGAAATGGCATGGCAAGCCGTTCCACAGGACTACATCCAGCATCTCTACGATCGTCTCCATGGGAGAATAGCAGCCTGCATTGCTGCGAAAGGTGGATATACACTGTACTAGTGCCGACATTGTGCATGCTGTGTTGCCTGTGTCTATGTGCCTGTGGTTCTGTCAGTGTGATCATGTGATGTATCTGACCCCAGGAATGTGTCAATAAAGTTTCCCCTTCCTGGGACAATGAATTCACGGTGTTCTTATTTCTGTTTCCAGGAGTGTATTTTCAGACCATTTATGCTGTGGTGTGAGGAGGCGATGGTGAAGGGCGCTGTTGTTGAGACGCCACTAACGTCATCTTCGGCAGTTGACATCCGTGGAATCGCAACACCTGCTCCGTTTACCGCTACCGCCGGCTATCACTGTGTCAATGGTCTGAAGGTGGCCACATTCTGACCGAATCTGGTAACCGTTGCAAATAAATACTTTACTGCTACAAGGCCTGTTTCATAATCCATTTTTAAAGCCTTTGATGAAAGCCCCAAAAGACGCTTCGACAGGGGCACGAAAAGAGAACACATCACTACCGTTGCTCACAGAAAAACATTTCGTGGGAGTACTAGATTTGCAGCGCAGGAACGAAATGCACAAGTGCACGAGATAAAGGATCTAGATCGCAGGAAAGAAAAGAAGAAATGACGAAGGTTCAAGGGAGTTAAGAAAACAACACGGTACGAAGTACTGCCCCGCACTTGCGAGGACTGCCGACAATGTGTGCATCTTTGTGAAGTGGAAGGGGCAGCAGCATCGGACTCAGCCAGCGACACGGTGGGACTCGGTGAGAGCCGGGTCCGACTGCTGTGACGCCAAAACGCTACACTGGGAAATGCTGCTTTTACCTTCGTGGCCATCTTTTGTAGCTGGGCATTGCCACCCTCGAGAAGGGCACTGACCACTGCTGCAACAGATTCGGGTGTGGTGTTATGAAGGACGACGATGGACGGATGAAACCAGGAGTTGGTGATTGATGAATAAGTGATAATTGCCATGTTCCCTTTAAGTGCATTTTTAGGGCAGTATTACAAGAAACCCGACTTCGATGTAAAACAAAATAAAAACTAAGATGATCGTCCACGATTAAATATGAGTAACGGGAACCAAGTCTCTAGCGATTCGGTCACATGGTCTCCTTAACAGAACACTGTCGAATTCCCTCTGCAGCAGTACCAGCCCCATCGTGGGGTACCATCCCCGGTGGTGATTGGAGCGACGTCGCTAGTGTGCTGCAGTGTTGACGTGAGCTGCAGGCTGAACTCAGAGAAAGTTCCAGCTGATGGGCTACAGGACACGAACAGCATCTGGCCCTGAACTGAGCAAAGAACTGAGAAGGAATATCCTCAGTCGCTTTAGAGACACGGGACCAGCGGATAAAAGGTACTTTCCTCGATTGCAGCACCGGCGTTGCAGTTTTGCCTACTGCCTATGAGCGATGACTGTGCTCTTGATGGTGCATTTAGCGTGTTAACAGATTGTTTGTAATAAGTACTATGTCCCCATCATATGATGTACCGGGTAATTATAGTCAAATAGAAAGTGTTGTGAACACTCCAATGAGGTCTGATACATTACTGGTGCCTGAAACGTCTTCGAAGTATGCAGAAAGAACAGTAGTCCCTTTCTCTGCTGCCAGGTGAAAAAATTACGCTGTAAGCAGTCAGAATGTGGTGTGGAGGCAGGAAAAGGGGAGGAACAATCAAAGACATGTTGACGGTGGTTTTGTCACGTTTACTTCTACCACGTTTATTGGCAAGTTGGTCACAAGTTACAACATATGTCCAGTATGGTCTCCCGACTTAGCAACTTGCTGCATCCGTAACACCGTACGGTCGACAGTTGATCGCAGCGTATCCGGTTCAGTCATAGCGATATGTAGTAATATGCTAGCCTTCAGATCAGGAAGAGTCCGGATACATCCCTGATAGACACGATCTTTCAGATTCCCCACAATCAAACGTCACATGTAATTGTGGATTTTTAGGTCCGTGAATCTGGAAAGTGAAACATCTTAAAATTATTTATAGATGATGCAGTCTTTACCCAAGGTTTCTCGAAGCAAATATATCACCCGATAAGCAACTTGCTCTGTCGCCCCGTCCTGCGTAAAAATAATGGTGTGAACACAGCTGGAACTGTGTGTCGCACAAGGACGTCCTTATAACTCGCAATGTACACTTAACAGGCCTGCAGGAGTCATTCCCTTGAAGAACTGCGCACAGAGAATAAAGGAAGTTGTCAAACCACACCACGCAGTCATGTATTCTGACGGCAGTTGACGTATGTGACGGAGTAGGACCCCATATTTGACAGTTCTGTGCAGTCAGGCACAGTCCAGAGCAAAATGTGTCTCTTTCATCCAAAGAATATTCCCGAACCACATGTCAGCTATTTTCATGCGTGCGATAGACGAATGGCAAAGACACGGTGTAGAACATTATCTTGCCTCTTCATTTGATGATCATTCTGAATCCTGTAGGGATACCAGCGAAAAATGCGCCGCAAAATACTTTGAACAGTTGACCAGAGGAGACACAATTCCCGTCATACAGCTTGAGTGCTAGCTCTAGAATTTGAGGCATGTGCCGCAAAATACTTTGAACAGTTGACCAGAGGAGACACAATTCCCGTCATACAGCTTGAGTGCTAGCTCTAGAATTTGAGGCATGTGCTGCAAGGTCGGCTATATCTATGGTAACTTCATGAACAGCTGCCATGGGAATAGGCCACCTGCGTCTGCCTGTTGCACCACCTAAGTGAACTATTTCTTAAAACTTCTTTATCATAATCTTTAACTCATCTACTGACATAGGGTCCCTTCACTGCTGTCTCTGTCAGCTGTTTTTCCGGCAGTCCAGCGCCGCTTGTGCTGCCGTTCTGATAAAACAACTTTACCACCATTGCTCTGCCTTCATCCTCAATAGCCATGTCATTTCATACGGAAAATTTCAACCATCCTAACCCAGCGTCGCAATGTGACAAACAGCATACTTATGTCAAAACAGGAAACACTTTACGTCCTGATTGCTTACAGGGCCATATTTTTACCTGGCGGCAGAAAGTGGAACTACTATCTTTTTCAGTGCACTCCGTGAGCGCGTGGTGAACATACCTGCGATGTTTCGGCGTCCTGCGATCTATACAGCCCGCACTGTAGCATTCGGAACAGTGTCAGTTTAATTATAACTAAACGGCACTAGCGAGCTGCCGAAAGAGTGACCGAGGGACGCCCAAGGAGGGGACTAACTTGTTTCCTTCTGCATCGTGCCAGAAGCAGCGGTGGCCGACTAACAGCCAGTTAATAGAGTATCCGTATTTCTTTAAATAACAAATATGTTTTGAACTTCATACTTTCAGTGAAACATGACTTCCTATTTTTCTCTTCTCACATTTATCAGTACATGTTACATTACAATACAGTTTGTCACCTAAATTAATAAGTGCTGTTCATTATATGAAGAAAAAATTTTCACCTAAAACGAAACTACTAGTGCCGGGTCTTTTTTTAAAATTGTTGATGTAATTTACCTAACCACCACTTATTCGTTTCTTTCATTTTCAACACTGATATGATGATTATGTTTTTTTTCCGTTCCTAGATTACTCTGAATTTTTGGAATAAAAAATTTGATTCCCGTTTGTCCTTAGAGACTGTAAACAGTGACGGTCTACGTCAAATTTGTGTGGGAAGGTGTTTGTAATTTGGTCTAACTTTGTGGAGTCAACATTTCCAAAACTCTATGATCTATATTCGCAACATGAACACTTTCATAATTAGATGCTATCTGCAGTCGTGTGTCGCCTGCTGTCCTCCCCCTGAGACCATTATGACACTGGAAGATGCTTTTCTATGAGAAAGACACCATTTTCTGAGAATTAACTTCTCATTGTTTGGTTTCAACGTCATGTTAAAGTTCGTGAATGACATAACGCTCCGCTATTACTGAAACGGTTCAAATGGCTCTGAGCACTATAGGACTTAACAGCTGAGGTCATCAGTCCCCTATAACTTAGCACTACTTAAACCTAACTAAACTAAGGACATCACACACATCCATGACCGAGGCAGGATGCGAAACTGCGACCATAGCAGTCGCGCGATTCCGGACTGAAGCACCTAGAACCGGTCGACCACAGCGGCTGGCCTTTTACTGAAAAAGTTATTTATTTGCACTATTGTAATTTTGATCATTTGGCCATTATCAACTGGCATAGTTGTGCTTTAGCACATGCAATACTCTATGAACTATGTCACAAAGTTTTTTTTGCTTTTAACATATGCTAAAGCACAGTTAAGATAACAGCCAAACACCAGAAATTACAGAAGTGCATGTTAAAATCTTGAACAGTCAAAGGCAGCTATGTTGTTTATAGACATTATTAACATAATCGCCGGCCGGGGTGGCGGAGCGGTCCTAGGCGCTACCGTCTGGAACCGCGCGACCATTACGGTCGCAGGTTCGAATCTTGCCTCGGGCATGGATGTGTGTGATATCCTTAGGTTAGTTAGGTTTAAGTAGTTCTAAGATCTACGGGACTGATGACCTCAGACGTTAAGTCCCATAGTGCTAAGAGCCATTTGAACCATTGACATAATCAGATATTGCTGTCTTACAGTTTTGGTGTTAACACTCATCGCTGTTATGTGACAAATTAATAAGGAAACTAAAGACGTCGAACAGTTCCTCGTATGACGGGGAAAAAATTAGTACACCTGGAAAGACGACGTCGATTTTGATCCGATGAGTGCATATACTACGTCGGGGGTAGTAGATGTACTGGTAAGGGTTTCAACGGTGTCCAGAAGCAGACAGCATAGAGGCATAGCTACCAGAGCGCCATCTGTGTCTACAGTTTAGTAGGGAATGCTCGCACCCAGGAGCAAAATGGTTCAAATGGCTCTGAGCACTATGGGACTTAACAGCTATGGTTACCAGTCCCCAAGAACTTATAACTACTTAAATCTAACGAACCTAAGGACATCACACAACACCCTGTCATCACGAGGCAGTGAAAATCCCCGACCCCGCAGAGAATCGAACCCGGAAACCCGAGCGTGGGAAGCGAGAACGCTACCGCACGACCACGAGCTGCGGACCACCCAGAAGCCTCCGTGTGGTGCAAACGCATGAAGCAAGCAGGCAACCAAGCCACAGACACGCACTCGTGCTTCCTACAGGCCAATAGAAGAAATCTGAAGGGAGTGAAATTGAGGCTTTCCAAGTGGCGGATGCTGCTTTAGGAAAACTGTAGCACAAGATGGACGTGCTGCGTCAATTGTACAACGATGCTGGTACCAGTGGTCACAGGACGTTCTCACATCCTTACACGAGGTTCTGAACGTCTACATCTACATCTACATCTACATTTATACTCCGCAAGCCACCCAATGGTGTGTGGAGGAGCGCACTTTACATGCCACTGCCATTAGCTCTCTTTTCTGTTCCAGTCGCGTATGGTTCGCGGGAAGAGCGACTGTCTGAAAGCCACCGTGCGCGCTCGAAACTCTCTAATTTTACATTAGTGATTCCTCGGGAGGTATAAGTAGAGGGAAGCAGTATATTCGATACCTTATCCAAAAACGCACCCTCTCGAAACCTGGACAGCAAGCTACATAGCGATGCAGAGCACCTCTCTTGCAGAGTCTCGCACTTTGCTAAACTCTCCGTAACGATATCACAGTTACCAAATAACCCAGTGACGAAACGCGCCGCTCTTCTTTGGATTTTCTCTATCTCCTCCGTCAACCCGATCTGGTCCAAATCCCACACTGATGAGCAATACTCATGCATAGGTCGAACGAGTGTTTTGTAAGCCACCTCCTTTGTTGATGGACTACATTTTCTAAGCACTCTCCCAATGAATCTCAACCTGGTACCCGCCATACCAACAATTAATTTTATATGATCATTCCACTTCAAATCGTTCCGCACGCATAGTCCCAGATATTTTACAGAAGTAACTGCTACCAGTGTTTGTTCCGCTATCATATAATCATACAATAAAGGATCCTTCTTTCTATGTATTCGCAACACCATTACATTTGTCTATGTTATGGGTCAGTTGCCACTCCCTGCACCAAGTGCCTATCCGCTGCAGATCTTCCTGCATTTCGCTACAATTTTCTAATGCTGCAACTTCTCTGTATACTACAGCATTATTCGTGAAAAGCCGCATGGAACTTCCGACACTATCTACTAGGTCATTTGTATACATTGTGAAAAGCAGTGGCCCCATAACACTGCCATGTGGCACGCCAGAGGTTACTTTAACGACTGTAGACATCTCTCCATTGATAACAACATGCTGTGTTGTGTTTTCTAAAAACTCTTAAATCCTGCCACACAGCTGGTCTGATATTCCGTAGGCTCTTACTTTGTTTATCAGACGACAGTGCGGAACTTTATCGAACGGCTTCCGGAAGTCGAGGAAAATAGCATCTACCTGGCAGCCTGTATCTAATATTTTCTGGGTCTCATGACCAAATAAAGCGAGTTGGGTCTCACACGATCGCTGTTTCCGGAATCCATGTTGATTCCTACAGAGTAGATTCAGGGTTTCCAAAAACGACAAGATTCGCGAGCAAAAAACATGTTCTAAAATTCTACAACAGATCGACGTCAGAGATATAGGTCTATAGTTTAGCGCATCTGCCTGACGACCATGCAGCACAGACGCCCACCAGGTTCATCGTATTGTAAGAGCAGCAGTGGTAGATTGTACAGCTATCACAGCACAGATACGAGGGCTTGTGAGACCAGCGATGTGAACATGAACTGTTGCGAACCAGTTATTAGCAGTGGAACTAGGACCACATACACTTCTAGCCCTTCCTTCACTCACGCTACATCATAAACATGCACGGCTTGACTGGTGCCGTCAGAGGATCACTTGGAAGCTGTGATGGCAATCCCAGCAGTGCGAGCAGAGTACACCTGCACGCAAGTGATGGTCGGTTGCGCGTACTACATGGATCTGGTGATAGCTGCTCCGTAGTGTGAATTCGACCTAGACACACTGGCCCCATCACATGCCTTATGGTCTGGAGCTCGTTAAGCTACAACTGTAGTTCACCTTTGGTGTTTCTGTAGAGGACTCGCATCGGTATGTGCAGAATGCTGTTAGACCTGTTCTTTCGAAGTTTATGCCACAGGAAGGTGATGTGTTGTTCCTGGATAATTCTTGCCCCCACTCGTCCAGTTACTCCAACGTGCTATGCAAAACGTGCAGCAACTTCCCTGGCCAGCTCGATCTCCGGATTTTCCTCCAATCGAGCACGTGTAGGATATGATGGGACGCTAAGTGACTCGTGAGACACGTCAGCTAACAACTCTTACAGAACTGCACGAACTAATCGCAGAAGTGTGGCGTAACGCATCGCAGGACAGCATTCGTCATCTGTAACATGACCTGGATGGTCCATGAGGCTACACCACGTACTAATATGGGTGTTCCAGCGTGGGTTGATACCTGGTACATCAGAATAGCTTGCACTATTGATCTCAAATGTAATAATTTCACGTACTTCATAAGCACAATTGCAACAATACATCCCGAGGGAACTGAAAACCTTTTTAAAGGGTGTACCATATTTTTTCTGTTGGAGTAGTAGGGATTACAGGCCTGCAGCTGCTGACCCTTTCATCGCACTCCATTTCATGTACACCCCTACTATGGGAGACTCACATTTTCCACTTTATATTTTTGTATGTGTGAACTTTTTGTAAGTGGCTCCGATCGAGAGCACGGAAACAATGTCCACAGTTTGGAACAGGGTTTTTAGTAAACATAAAAAATAACAGATTCAGTAACAGATTTACAAGCAGTATCACCAAGAATTACGACTCTAAGTTTTTAAACAATGAATAAAACCTATACAATAATAAATGCTCATGCTGACTTCCTTAGGTTAGTTAGGTTTAAATAGTTCTAAGTCTAGGGGACTGATGACCTCAGCAGTTAAGTCCCATAGTGCTCAGAGCCATTTCAACCATGTTGAACCAATTTTTACGTAAATAAGCTAGCATAGATGAACTATATTATAACACATGACAATAGAAAATTATGTATACCATTCACAGTGGGTTACTTCCGAATAAACGGTACGACTTTACAGAAGTCATTCAGCTGTCTCGGTGATCAGAAGAAACAAATGGCGAAAAATTTACCAGTGTTCAGTAGCTGTGTTGGAAATGTTTGTCACTTTTCACCAATTAAAATAACGGTTCTTATTGCTCTTGGTTATTTCCTCATTCAACTCTGTCTTTTATTTTCATGAAGAGCAACGAACTTTCTGCACATCGCAAGGCCTAATGCATACTAGCTATATGGGCGTTATCAGTTTGGCGATCGCAACTCCATTCCTTGCCATACTGTCTAGCGATACTCTACGCTAGACTACACAACATATGAGGAGCAAATTTTCAAAACGCATTATGTCCACTAGACAAAACTGAGTTTGATGTGAAATCCGATATTTTATTACCGACTCTACACACTCTTGCAATCATGTTGTGTCCAAACGCATTTTAACACCTTCAAAATGAGCGCTGAAAAGTGGCAGATACCAAACATAGCATTTTGTCCTCCAGTATGACTGAATCAAAGTGCACTAGGGCCAACAGTTGCCTTCATTTTGCTTTATTAAGCTATACTGGCTGTAATGTAAGACTGGCGGACTAAAGCGAAACCCTTTAAATGACCAATAATGACCAGTTAATGTTGGTTTTCAGTATTACAAAATTGTTGTATATAAACGTTTACCTTTCTTTCTGTTAGACTTGCAGAAGCCCGACGTAAAAACGTTGTTGTGCTAAGATGGAGAGTATTATAGCTAGTGAATGTGTGACTTTCGGAGAGGAAATGAACCGTGGAACGAGAGTACGAATGAAGAGCAAATCAAAAAGGGATAGAGTATGGAAACAGGTAAAAGTAAAGAGTAATAAAATTACTGTTAACCCAAAGCTACAAAAAATTTTCTATTTGTAGTTACCTGTGTAAATATTTCTCTCGTAATTTTTTATTGGCAGATATCGGGATAAGGATCCTCATCTCATGAGCTTCAAACCTCTTTGCCAACATAAAGTAGGACGTTAGATACCTGATAACAGTCTACACAAAACTAAAAGTGTATTGTCTGCTACATCAGGCAAAAAGGAGCAAGAGAGGAGGCTTTCCTTCCTTCTCAATGTGAGCACTCCTAAGTACGAAATGATTGGAAAAATAAACTAACTGCTCTAACAGTGCAATATCATGTAAGTATAAAATCGTCAAAGTAATGATTCATTACTCCGATAAATCGTGTTAAAGGAATAATATTGCATTTGCTACCTTTAATGCTTTTCAGGTTCATTCAAAAGGTGGTAGGCTTCCTGTGTGTGCCGCTTTCTTCAGGAAACTTTTTGGCATTGGTCAAATAAGAGTGCATACCATCGCTTATGGACTTAAAACACGTGAACCAGTGCTTGACAAGAGAGGAGGGGACCATAAAGCTGGAAAGTATAGCGCAAAAAGGAAAAACGTAACTGAATTCATTTCACATCCACAAGCAATGGGGAGTCACTTTTCCAGAAGTAAGAGCCAGCGCCCTTATCTGCCAAGTGACCTGAGTATAAACAAACTTTGCCTCATGTGTAACAATTCAGTCACATCTGAAAGTGAAGAAAACATTTTATACGAAAATATTTAATACAAAATTTAATCTAGGTTTTGGAACTCCAGCAAGTGATACCTGCCATAAAATGTGTCACTAAATGAAAACTGCTACAGGCATCAGCACAAAGAATAAGCTAATGATTGAATTTGGGTCACATAATTTAAGAGCTAGAGCTTCCCACGAATTAATGAAGCAACCGTATGGCTATAGTCTGACATTTGCCTTTGATTTATAGCAGGTAAAACCTCTCCGAAAATTATCTATTGGTGATGCATAGTATACAAAACTGTTATTTCTGTACGCCTTTGGTGTAACAAATGTGGCAGGTACAGAATCTACATTTTACATTTGGAATGAAACGAAGGCAGTCAGAGGGTCACCAGAAATTATCTTGGCTATCACCGATTTCTTAAAGAAATTGACCATTGGCATATCTGTCTCATTTCTCAGATTGTTCGCGGATGGATGAGCCATCCAAAAGAAGATCAGCACGTTATTCATGCAATTGCTTTCTGGTTATTCATAGAATCTCCAGTGACTGGTGTACTTCCCTGCTTTCCAGTTCGAGGACATTCCTTTGTACCTCCAGACAGATTTTTGGACGAGTAGAAAGGAAACTTACAAACATTTAAGAAATATTGAATCCAAACACGTACCAGGATGTTTATACCGAAATGGGCGAAACAAGGGTTTTATGGAAAGACTGGGAAATATTTGATTTCATGGAACTAAGTACAATTTTGAGCCCTGTAGACAGGATCAGTGATCTGAAAAGGATTCATCTGAGGAAGACATATCGTAGGTGAAAGGGTAACTGATGTCAAAACCTCATCAACTATTCTGATGATCCTTCAAATCGCTTTTTAACATTAGGTAAACGTGGACACAGTTTGAACAAAGAATCAAGTATCTCCAAAGTGACAACACCGAGGAGGTTGAAACAAGAAAAGAAAGACGATGTGGAAAAACTACTAAACCTCAGATGTGAAAACAACTGGAGAGATTATGAAATGCTTGAATTTTGCACTCCGACTGTCAGCCTTCCACGTAGCGAACTTATTGCTCAAGATACTATTTGTGATTATTTAGAAGAGTAGCCTGTTCTGAAAAAAATATTGCGAACTTTTTTTATTGTAAATGAAGCTTATTTTCGTTTTTGTTTCTATCTGACGATAAAATTTTTTACTCAATCATAATAAAAGTATTTTCAAACAATTAAAAGTATTTTTATCAGTTCTATATCGCTGAAAACTAATTAAAACGCATTATTGTCCCAAATAGCTTAGATCAAGAGGCAGATTGTTCAACAGAACTCAACAAAACGCATTTCGGTCCATCACTAAAGTGCTCGTAGCTTGAAAGCATAAAAAGGAATTTCCTTGTATTAAGTACAGTTTGATCAATATGTCGTGTGAAATTCGTGAAAATTAATCAAATATTTTTTGGGCTATGCGTTTTCGCTTCTTCTGAAAAATAGTGTTCTCTGAAATGTAGCTTCTCATTCACACACACACACACACACACATATATATATATATATATATATATATATATATATATATATATATATATATATATATATATATATATATGATCACACGCACGGCACAGCGGACACACCAGGAACCGCGTTGTTGGCCGTCGAATGGCGCTAGCTGCGCAGCATTTGTGCACCGCCGCCGTCAGTGTCAGTCAGTTTCCGTGGCATACGGAGCCCCATCGCAGTCTTTAACACTGGTAGCATGCCGCGACAGCGTGGACGTGAACCGTATGTGCAGTTGACGGACTTTGAGCGAGGGCGTGTAGTGGGCATGCGGGAGGCCGGGTGGACGTACCGCCGAATTGCTCAACACGTGGGGCGTGAGGTCTCCACAGTACGTCGATGTTGTCGCCAGAGGTCGGCGGAAGGTGCACGTGCCCGTCGACCTGGAACCGGACTGCAGCGACGCACAGATGCACGCCAAGACCGTAGGATCCTACGCAGTGCCGTAGGGGACCGCACCGCCACTTCCCAGCAAATTAGGGACACTGTTGCTCCTGGGGTGTCGGCGAGGACCATTCGCAACCGTCTCCATGAAGCTGGGCTACGGTCCCGCACACCGTTAGGCCGTCTTCCGCTCACACCCCAACATCGTGCAGCCCGCCTCCAGTGGTGTCGTGACAGGCGTGAATGGAGGAACGAATGGAGACATGTCGTCTTCAGCGATGAGAGTCGCTTCTGCCTTGGTGCCAATGATGGTCGTATGCGTGTTTGGCGCCGTGCAGGTGAGCGCCACAATCAGGACTGCATACGACCGAGGCACATAGGGCCAACACCCGGCATCATGGTGTGGGGAGCGATCTCCTACACTGGCCGTACACCTCTGGTGATCGTCGAGGGGACACTGAATAGTGCACGGTACATCCAAACCGTCATCGAACCCATCGTTCTACCATTCCTAGACCGGCAAGGGAACTTGCTGTTCCAACAGGACAATGCACATCCGCATGTATCCCGTGCCACCCAACGTGCTCTAGAAGGTGTAAGTCAACTACCCTGGCCAGCAAGATCTCCGTATCTGTCCCCCATTGAACATGTTTGGGACTGGATGAAGCGTCTTCTCACGCGGTCTGCACGTCCAGCACGAACGCTGGTCCAACAGAGGCGCCAGGTGGAAATGGCATGGCAAGCCGTTCCACAGGACTACATCCAGCATCTCTACGATCGTCTCCATGGGAGAATAGCAGCCTGCATTGCTGCGAAAGGTGGATATACACTGTACTAGTGCCGACATTGTGCACGCTCTGTTGCCTGTGTCTATGTGCCTGTGGTTCTGTCAGTGTGATCATGTGATGTATCTGACCCCAGGAATGAGTCAATAAAGTTTCCCCTTCCTGGGACAATGAATTCACGGTGTTCTTATTTCAATTTTCAGGAGTGTATATGAATACAGAAGTTGGCTGCGTATGTGGACTCGACCTTTTGGCACTGTGAATGCCAGAGGCAGTTTCCGGTATCTGAGGTATAAGGGTACAGTACCCTAACATGTTACTGTATAGTCGTTCATATTTCTGTAATCTATGAGAACTGCACTCACCATTGTGAAGAATTAATGTAATATTTGTCGCTGACGCTAACAATGCTTCTCAGAATCACCAACTTTCTTTTCCAAATGCGAAAACATTTTGTTGAGCCCAACCTACAAAGGTAGGAATGATCATCAAAATAAAATAAGAGAAATCAGAGCTCGAACAGAAAGGTTTAGGTGTTCTTTTTTCCCGCGCGCTGTTCGGGAGTGGAATAGTAGAGAGATAGTATGATTGTGATTTGATGAACCCTCTGCCAACCACTTAAATATGAATTGCAGAGTAGTCATGTAGATGTAGATGTAGATGTACGGCAAACAAAGAAACAACATGCACCATTTCTTTGCCCCAGCCAGGATTGGACGTGAATGTGGCTTTTCCCCAGTAATTTCAACGTGTAATTAGGACACACGAGTATGTACTTTTTATCTGTGAATATGTACTTTATATGTGTTACATGTTGCATCATTTATTAATAAATAGTGTTTTCATTAAAAATTCTACTTCTTCACCTTAATCTAATCTTTTTTATCATAAAATAGATCTATAAACAAAAATATACAAAGAAAATCGACTACAGTCATAACAGGATGGTTGTAAGATGAAGAAAGAGAAGGACGGATCCTTATATTGGCTTTGTCCACTCTTGAGAGGACGAGTTGTCTTTCTGCAGTCCTTCTGAACGGGTTATTCAAATGGCTCTGAGCGCTATGGGACTTGACATCTGAGGTCATCAGTCCTCTAGAACGTAGAACTACTGAAACCTAACTAACCTAACGACATCACACACATCCATGCCCGAGGCAGGATTCAAACCTGCGACCGTAGCGGTCGCGCGGTTCCAGACTGAAGTGCCTAGAACCACTCGGCCACAACAGCGGGCGGAACGAGTTGTGGTCAAGGCCGAAAATGAGGTTAGAGGCTGGTGGCTTCCCCATCGTGTTATGCGTTCTCCAACGCGTTTCTGCAACATAGCTTGAAAATACCTGCCACCGAGCATGAATTTTCAGAACTCTGTTAGCAGGAGCAAGAAGAGAGTTGATGGAAATACCTACGTTCTGCTCATGATGATGATTGAGATTGTTGACTTAAAGCCACAGATTCAGTTTTGTGATGTAGCCGAAGGCCGACAAAATGATTAGTCAACTGACATTCTTTGAGGATTGTAGAAGGTATTTAAGATGGACAGTTGGTTAGAGGTGGTGTTGAAACTGTTGGGTGTTTCAAGTCTGGAGTGAGTAACGCTCAGTGAACTTGTTCATCCAGTACAAGCTTTGAGTCAATCTGCAACTGTGTGACATATTTGGACGTGGAATTATGTTTAAGCATTTTGTTTTCTCTGCGAGTGTTGCAGTATAGTGACTACGAAACCGGCTTGGCAGGAAGATACCTCGTATCAGAGTGTGAAGCCCAACGAAGTGGCTCAGTATTAGGAAACTGGGTACATATAAAGGAGGATGGTGGTTCAGATCTTCCCTGTGGACATCTTGATTCAGTTATTTTTCTTTTATCTTTTCCTGCCAGCGGCCTCGTCAAAGAGAGTGGAGGAGCGGAGAGAGCTTTAGGGCACACCATTGTCCTAGGGGTGGGAAACTGCCCCTAAAGGCGGATGAATCAGCAGCAATGATCAACTGCATGCGGATGCAGAAGGCACGGAAACCTCTGCATTACTATCACATAACATGTATCCAAAGGACATGTGGCCTGTAATGGAAGAAGTGTCATGATGACCCCTCCATTAGCAAAAGATTCCGGAATGGTCACCCATTCGGATCTCCGGCAGGGGTCGGTCAAGATGGAGGTGACTATGAGAAACAGGCTGATTAACCAACGAAAGGATAACGTTCTACGAGTTGTGGTTGGATTATCAGAAGCTTGAACTTGGTAAGGAAGGTAGAAAGTCTGTTAAGGGAAAGCAGAGACTCAATCTAGATGTAGGAGGAGTCAGTGAAGTGAAATGGAAAGAAGACACGGATTTCTTGTCAGATTTGTATAGGGTAATACAAACAATGTCAGAAAATGGTATAACGGTAGTAGGTTTCGTTATGAATAGAAAGGTAGGACAGAGAGTGTGTAACTGTGAACCGTTCAGTGATACGGTTGTTCTTATCAGCATCGAAAGCAAATCAACAGCGGCAACGATAGTTCGGGTATACATTTCGAAAGCAAACTGAAGATGAAGAGACAGAGTAAATATATGAGAATATTGAAAAGTTAATACAATACGGTACTTAAAGGAAAATGAAAACCTAATACTCACGGGGCACTGGAATTTAGTTGCAGAGGAAGGAGTACAAGAAAAGATTACAGGAGAGTATGGATATGGTATAAGGAATGAGAGGGGACAAACACTAATTAAGTTCTGTAATAAATTTTAGCAAGTAATATCAAATACTCTGTCCAAGACTAATAAGAGGAGGAGGCATGCTAGAGAAAGGCAGGGTGATACATTAAGATTTCAGTTAAAGATTACATCATAGTCAGTCAGAGATTCCGAAATCAAATACTGGATTTTAAAACGATGTAGACTCAGGTCATACTGTAGTAGTAATGAACAGTAGGCTGAAAATTAAGAGATTAGTCAGGAAGAACCAATACGCAAGGAAGTGGGATAACAAAGTACTAAGGAATGATGAGATTCGGTTGAAGTTCTCTAAGGCTACAGAGATAAGGAACAGCTCAGTAGGCAGTACAGTTGAAGAGGAATAGACGTCTCTTAACAGGGCCGTCGCAGAATTTGGGCAGGTAACTACGAAGAAACCAAGGGTAACAGAAGAAATACTTCAATTGATCGATGAAACGAGGACATACAAAAAAGTTCCGGGAAACACAGGAACAGAGATATACAAGCCACTAAGGAATGAGATAAATAGGAAGTACAGGGAAACTAAGACGAAATGGCTGGAGGAAAACTGTGAAGACATAAAAAAATGATTTTCGGGAGGACAGACACAGCATACAGGAAAGTCGAAACAACCTTCGGAGACATTAAAAGCAAGAGCGATAACATTAAGAGTGCAACAGGAATTTCACTGTTAAGTGCAGAGAAGAGAGCGGATAGGAGAAAAGAATACACTGAGAGCCTCTATGAGGGGCAAGATTTGTCTAGTGTGATACAAGAAGAAACAGGAGTCTATTTAGGAGAGATAGGGAATCCAGTATTAGAATCAGAATTTAAAAGTGGCAACAAAACGATTATTCACGCTAGTGTGTAGAATGTATGCGTCTGTCGACATACCATCTGACTTTCGGAAAAGCATCATTCACACAATTCCGAAGACAGCAAGAGCTGACAAGTGCGAGAATTACCGCACAATGAACTTAACAGCTTATGTGTCCAAGTTGCTTACAACAATTATATACAGAAGAATGGAAACGAAAATTGAGGATGCGCTATATGACGATCAGATTTGCTTTAGGAAAGGTATAGGCACGAAAGAGGCAATTCTGACGTTGTGGTTAATAATGGAAACAGGACTTTAAAAAAAAGAATTTAGACACGTTCATATGATTTGTCGACCTGGAAAAAGAATTCGACAATGTAAAATGGTTCACGATGTTTGAAATTCTGAGAAAAGTAGGGGTAAGCTATAAGGAGGGCGGGTCGTATACAACATCTACATCAGCCAATGGGGAGTAATAACAGTGGACGATCAAGAACGAAGTGCTCGTATTAAAAAGAGTGTAAGACAAGGACATAGCCTTTGGCCCCTACTGTTTAATGTGTACATCGAGAAAGCATTGATGGAAATAAAAGAAAGGATTAGGAGCGCAATTAAATTTCAAGGTGAAAGGATATCAATGATACGATTCGCTGACGACATTGCTATCGTGAGTGATAGTGAAGAAGAATTACATGATCTGCTGAACGGAATGAAAAGTCTAATGAGTACAGAGTGTGGATTGAGAGTAAACCGAAGAAAGACGAATGAAACCTGATAGTCAACGTAAGGCAGAATTCGGTTACGGATGTGGACGGGGCCGTAATCAGTTAATATTGGTGGCCTTTTACAGTCACACCCAATTTATTTTAAACCAGTAATTCCAGATTCAAACACAATTAAAAATACCACACGTTATTAATGAAGGAATAAAGAACTGTGTAAATAATAGGGCTTTCAGTGAGTTACAATTTAGCAAATCACCATTAAATACAGATACAGCAGATAATGTTTTAAAAGCAAGTTACTGTGATCTGGGCAAAAGGCCTTAAATGCCAGGAATTGTTTAAAACTCGCTGCAACTTCCAAATTGAAATATTAAAACCAAGTCGCCACAAACGCAGCATAAGGCACCAGGCGCCAGGAATGCCAGTAAATAAGGTTTTAAAGGCTTACTGCGTAAATACAAAGACCAAATTAGAATTTTAAGGCAAATGACCACAATCACGGCTGCAGCCCTTACACGCCAGTAACACCAATAATATAAAAAAATTTAGAAACCTGCTGTAAAACAGCAAATACAATAGCAAATGTTAATTAAAAAAACAAGCAACTGATCACCAAACGAGTGAAATAAGATGATGATTAACTTTGTAACACGACCCTCATTCCACTGAACACTACACTGCTACAACTACGTCAGAAGGCGACGAGAACTATTAACTAGACATATATAACTTTTAATGTAGGCATTATAAGGTATTGTAATAAATAATACAATAATAATACACAAGGACCAGATATAAGTTCCTTAAAGGGTACTGAGGCAGATTATACCAGCAGAAGGCGTGAGCTGAAGGAGCGTTACACTGAACTGCTGGCCATCAGACCTCCTTTTAGAACACATACTTCTTACAAGAACCAAGGGACCACACGCGGTGCGCCAGGAATCGACCTCTGAGAAGGTCGGCAACAAACACTTTCGCGGGCCATGAGACAGGCAGCCAAAAGTTGCATTCAGTTCACAAGATGGTAACTCACACTACTGGCAGTCTAACGAATGACTAATGGTAATCTTGCTGAAGCTACCTGACGTCCGATAAACAAATGCAACGATGGAACAATACGCCAAAGCCGGAACCGGCAGTCTGCACTACGTCCCCAGAATATTGTGCTTAGAGTGCCCGGAACGAGAAAGGAATCACTTCCACCAGAGTAGAAGATTCACCAACCGGCCTACAATCAAGAAAGATGTCAGAACTACACGCCTTACCAGACAGCAGCTGCAAGGCGAGGAAAGGTACACTGCCGTTTCTTACACTTACTCCCTGGGCAGGTAACTGGGGCGTTAGCGGCCACCAGGCAAGAAAAATTACCTCTGATTGAACTTAAAAAATTGTAACAATAGAATCCCTCTAATCCGTCACCTTCGAGACCGGAACCATGGTCGGAATGAAAAAAAGGTCGGATTATCAGAAAAATCTAATATTTATTGTAAAAAACATAAAAAGGAATTAAGTATAAAAAATTTAACGATTTAAGAACTAAAAGACGTCTACAGTAATATAGAAAGATGTTTTTTACACAGTGTTGAAGGATATATTAACTAAAAAACGTCTACACACACTGTAATATATATTGGTTTTAAAAGGAAAAACGACAAACAAATTATAGTACTGTACTGTACTTAATAACGTATAAACGATATATACTGTAAACTAAAAAATGTTTATACCACCGTGTAAAAAAAAGGATTTTTATACAAAGAAATAAACTACTGTATGTATAAACTAAGAAATGATTATACTGTATGCATTGTTTTTACAGTAAAAGCGAAAACAAATTACTTGGAAAAAGACTCAGTGATTCATTTTTGTTTAGGAGATGTTATTCTAGATTTAACTGCAGTGTCCCTCCATTTTTTTGTCCACAAAACGTCCAATGGAGTTGAAGTTGGATTCTGTTCGATTTATAGAAGGGCGATGTCAAAAGTGTTTTTTTGCATCATTGTGTGAAATCCGGGTGGGGGGTGCGTCTTCGCCATCAGAGTCCTCATTCCCAGTTCCCGGGCCAACAGCGGCAACAGTCTGGTCGTCATTGAGCTCTTAAAAAGTGTCTCTGTCTTTGTCACATTCGTTGATCCATTCTTCAACTTCATTTGCAGGGACGTTCGCTCCAGAGTTTGTCGATCTTTAACGATTTCCAGTGCGTCGTCGTTTTGCTCATCTTCGTTATGCTCATTTTCAGTCATAACTTGTGGCCAAAGCTTACGCCACGATTTCCGCAGTGTGTCAGGTTTCAGTTCATCCCATGCAGCGGCGATTGAGTAGATAGCATCTTTGATGTTCAGGGATTTCATTGCCTCAAATAAGTTATGACCTCCTTCAGATTTTACCAAGATTGAGCTGATATAAATTCTGTGATATCGCCTTTTTAACCATTCGATAACGCCCTGATCCATTGGTTGGATGAGTGAGGTCACATTAGGAGACTGAAAGAGAGCTTTTATGTACCCTTTCACCAAATCTTCCTCAGCTGGATGTGATGGTGCGTTATACAAAAGCACTACAGCACGAACATTGAGAATCTTTTGCTTCAAGTATTTTTCGACCGATGGCACAAACTCTTCGAAAAACCAGGATTTAAAAAGGTTGCAGTACATTCAAGCAGATTCTTGATTGCGGTAATAAGCTGGCAAGGAAAATAAGTTTAAATTTTTAATGCCCTTGGCTCCTTAGATTTGCCAGTGACGAACAAGGGGAGCTTGTGGGTATCATCTGCGTTGCTACAAGGAATGACTGTTATTCTATCTTTATAAGTTTCGTTGCTACCACGGATTCATTTGAAGCTGCGAGCGTTTTTGTTGACAACATTTTAAAGTTCAGCCCTGTCTCGTCGATGTTATACACTTGGCAGGGTAATAGTTAATTTTCTTCTACAACTTGTTGAAACTTAAAAGAAAACTCCTTAGCAGCTGCGGCATCAGACAGGTTTGCACCGGAAATATAAACAAATCGGACACCATGACGAGTTTTCCAACGATCAACCAGCCATCACTGGCAGCAAATTTACTTTCGGCTTCCAGTTTTTTGTGCAAAACTATCGCTTTTTCTTTGAGAATTGGACCGGATATTGGAGTTCCTTTCCTTCTTTCCTGACAAAACCACATCCACAATGCGTTACCAAGCAGTTCAATTTTAGGCTTTTTTAATGTTTTGCAATTCTTCAGAGTGATTTCACCATCAATCGTAACTGTATAGGATTCAATGTCTTTCCTATTTTTCCTCCAATCCTAAATCGTCGTAACACCCACATTCAGTTCCTTTGCAATTTTTTGAAGCGGTTCTCCTTCGTCCAGTCTTTGTAGCACTGCTAATTTTTCATTTAGTGAAACAGTTACGTGTTTACGTTTGAATCCGGACATGCTGAAAACAGACAATTGTACACACAATGAATCTACAGTAATAATTACTCTAAAGAACACGGAATAAAGAAAACAACGACGTCTTTTAATCCCAACAAAGGATAAAACTGCACACTAACGTACAAAATGCACAGCGATAGACACTGCAACAATAGCCCGACAGGCGTCCAGTCAGTGACGAGTCGTCACAGGCTCGCGAGTCTGAGCATGGTCGGACTAACCGGAGTGACTGACCATCCAAGGTCGGATTAGAGGAGTTCTACTGTAAATAGTAATAAGAAGTCGAGGAAAGCTAACCAGATCCGCCTCCTCGAAGCACTCCAGCCGCTGCTCCTCTCCTTGGCGACACTACGAGCAGCAACACGAATGCAAGTCACTTGAGAATCGCGAGATATCACAATGGTTGAGGTTTCTCTACTTGGATTGAAAAGAACTCATCTTAAAGCTTGCTGGATCCGGTTTACGACGAGGTCGTGCACCCTCGTTAACACAGCCCTTCCATCCGGCAGTCCATGGGTGCCGCCAGCCGTCCTGGCGTGTTCTGGCACTGTGCAGACCTGGATACGCCTGAGTCCCCAACAAAAGTCACACACTCACAAGACCCGGAACAAAAACGACGAAGAAGCTCAAAAGATAGGGCAACAGTAACTACATACCGATAACCGCCGCTGCTGTCACTATCAGACAGGACACGTTTGCAAAACCGAGTGGCGACAGTCAAGACGAGTAGAAGGCAAGCAACCGCAACCATGCCACCTAAATGATACCGTCTACCCTCCTAGAGAGGGCGGAAACCTACAAACACCACCAATGCGAGCCGCAGCACGGCTCAATGAAGGTAATGAGAAGTAGCAGAAATGAGAACAGCGAGAGACTTAACATCAGGATTGATGGTCATGTAGTAGGTGCAGTTAAGGAATTCTGCTACCTAGGTAGTAAAATAACCAATGACGGACAGAGCAAGGAGGACATCAAAAGCAGACTAGCAATGCCAAGAAGGGCATTCCTGGTCAAGAGAAGTCTACTAATATCAAATATCGGTCATAATTTGAGGAAGAAATTTCTGAGAATGTGCGTCTGGAGAACAGAATTTTATGGTAGTGAAACGTGGACTGTGGGAAAATAGGAACAGAAGAGAATAGAAGCATTTGAGATGTGACGCTTCAGACGAATGTTGAAAATTAGGTGGACTGATAAGGTATGGAATGAGGAGGTTCTGCGCTGAATCGGAGAGGAAAGGAATATGGGGAGGACGGACAGGATGATAGGACGTCGGTTAGGACATGAGAGAATGAGTTCCAAGGTACCAAAGGGAGCTGTAGAGGAAGACAGAGCTGCAGAGAAAGACAGAGATTAGCACAGGAGAGGAATTCGTGGCGGGCCGCATCAAACCAGTCAGAAGACTGATGACAAAACAAGAGAATAAAAATAAAATAAAATAAACAACAAATAAACAAAATCTTAATGTTTATGGTTACTTTCCTCAGTCATGGTGCCAAACGTCGGAACATTTTCACCTGAAAGGCACTGCCGATTTCCTTTCCCTTACCTACAATATTCCTACCTTGTGATCTATGCTTAAGGGCCTCATTGTTCATAGGGCGTTTACTTGTAATCTTCCCTGCTTTCCTCTTTCAGAGCCTGGAGCCATTAGCTAGCTAGATATTGGTATTTAACGAAAGAGACGGAACTGTAAAGGACTAATTTACGTCAAAATATTTTTGTGGAGACATAAAGTGTTTATTTTCGTGTGATTTTTGATTTAGTGACTGTGAAGTGTTGTCCTATTTTACTTAAGGGGATGGTCCAAGGAGTCGGCTGGAGGCGGGTCCCAGAATCTCTCTAAGAGTTCTTAGATAGCTACAGCACATAAGTTGTGGACTTTGGAGTAATCAAATCGAGGCCGATGACACACTGAAGCAACACAACTCATAGGCTGCCTCCTAATATCCTGTTGGACGTCTTTTTACCCGGCGTAGTGCGGTACCTCAACGTGGTATGAACTCAACAAGTAGGTGAAACTCATCTGTATAAATATCGAGCTTTGCTGCCTGTATTACTGTGATCTTAGAGAAGATTTGAAATGATTTGTGGAGAGCATCATAATGTTTAGTGATAAAGCTATAAACGTTACTATAGAGTAGTTTGAATTCCGCATAGAGTTAAAAAGTTGGTGGGGCAGTAATTAATGAGCTGACGTAATGGTAGACCAAGCGAACTTAAATAAAAATGATATAATGTGTCTTCCAAGTCCTGAGGGTCCCAGCTGGACTGATATACGGAAAGCACGGTAAATCTAATCAAGACTTTCAGACAGAGATGAAACAACACTCCATCACATGGATGCAATGCTACAACTGCTTCACCCGCGCCGAATCCATCGGAATTTGTATTATCTTCTTTGCTATGTTATTCCGCAGCTATAAGCGAGATTGTTTGTATTACTTTAGACACCGTATTGTTATTTCATCGTGTACAATGCTTGTTTGAAATAGACAAAGTGAGATTTTCGTAACAATTTAGAGTACTCCGTAGTGAAAACAGAAAGCAGTTTTTGATTAAACGTATTTATAGGAAACAGCATATCAATTTTGCAAAATACTTCTACTATTCCGCGGCGATTGAGAAGATTAAATCCAGAAAAACGTCAATCCTTGTAGCAGCGCCACCAGCCAAAGGAAACTGTACATAAAAGAAAACCCAAAATTTGGCTTGATGTTAACTAAAAGTTTTGGTAAAATCTGTTCCATGTAGCAGTCCTCGACCCAGGTCGGTATTCATTTATGCATTTTATCACGTGGCAAAATCAGAGCCATCAGGTCTCTGACATCTAGCCAGACATCCTTAATGAATCATCATTACCATTTGTATACTACGTAATACAGAGTAATGATGATGACTGCATTTTGTAACACTAATAATAATAATGAATAACAATATACGTGTAAAAATAAAGACATGGAATTTAAGAAATCACAGTCTTATTAACATTGTGTTAAGTAATTTTTTTCTTGTCTAATGAGAGTGATGGCGTCTAACACAAATGTGTGGACGCGGTATAGAAGCAGTCCATGGGAGAATAAGTTGACTGGTCAGAGGAACACAGAGAAATAGAGGGTAAAAGTAGCAGGTAAGATAGCAAGAAGAAAATAGAAAAGGACGAAAAAAACCATGCATAGTTTAGCATGTGACAAAGATACTGGTTCCGTGTTGGACCGAAAGGAAACAGGTGAGTTGTACCAAGAGGAAGCTACGCCAATGGCGACAGATCAAGCTTTAATTTGCTCTTGAATGCTGGATGGTTCTGGGTAAAATACAGGTTACGAGAGGAAGTGGAAAAAGATTTAGTGTTATCCAAGGGTGTGACTAAGATACTAGTTCTATCTGACCTGTCAGTGCAATAATAAAATGGCGACAGATATTTGATATGTGACGCTGAAAAATTTGTGAAATTTTGTCATTACTCGTGCTTTCCAATGAACCCCTCCAATGGTTTACGGGAGCAAGGTTACACATTCGGAAAGAACTAAACTCACAGCGAACTATTGCCACATTGGTCAGTCGAAACGAGGGATCGAGAAACGGCTAAGTGCCGACGAGGGACATCGGATGGAGCGCGGCGAGAAAGCAGTCCGGCATCGCATATGGAAATACGGTCATTTCCAACTGTTATATCCACCTTTATACGGACAAAATGTTTTGTCACATTGAAGATTATCAATTGTTCTCGTATTTTCATTCTTTTGTTGTCGCTGTAGAATTTTTTTAGTTTACTGAAATGTATTAGAGGTCGTTAGAGCCTGGCTTCGCAGGGCAGAGCGGATCAGTTTATGGTTGTGGAAAGGGGCCACAATCTGTTACTGTTAGTTGCACAAAAGACACAAACTATGTTTTCCTAAAAACACTTAATCACACATGCCCTTGAAAGGATCCAAAAACAAAACGGCTGATAGCCCGAACACAAGTTATTAAAATTTGCCTTAAGGGATACACACGGCTGAAGGCCTTACTTAAACAAAATTACGTAAATACTCGGCTAAAGGCCATACATTAGACACAAAGAAAACTGAGGCTTAAGGCCTGGATAACAAGAATTTCAATTGAGAACAAAGTTTTTAAAGGTTTTAAACAAGTGAAGTTTCAAATTTTAATATAAGACGGCTGAAGGCCTCACGTTAAAAATATTTGACATGAAAGCTCGGCTGAAGGCCACATACTGAACATAGAACAACTCAAGGCTTAATGCATGGATAACAAGGATTTGCAATAGAGCAAAATTCCCCTTTTTTTCTTTTTAAACAAAATTAGTTGAACCAAGAATCTTCAAAGTTTTAACATAAGACGGCTGAAGGCCTTATATTGAAATTAGAACAATAGGAGGCTCAAGACCTCGTACTTGAGAAAAAAATCACAATCTAAAAACAACAGAACAGTTGTGCTCAGAAGTATTCCAAGCGTCGGCCTGAGGAGGTAACTCTAACGTAAGCTTAGGTGAGATAAGCAGCCAAACATAAGATTAAGTAATCAGATGGCAGCCCGACACAGGGACGGCCGAAGGACCGACCAACAACCTAATCAATTCCGCTACGCCGACCAAAGGAAAATATCAGCCGAGGACGAAGATATCAGCAGCACTACGTCTTAAAAATTGGCCTCTAAAAGCAGCCAAGGCACATTAACCACTCAAAAATATAAACAACAGCCAAGACTGTCTAACTACACGGGTTGCGGACAGCATCAACACGGCGAGGAGAAACACACTGCGGAACACTCCGCTGATGCCCCCGGTGTGGAGACTTCCTTGCTGCACTGCCCCAACCGACCGACTGCCTGTTCCACTACGATGGTTCAAATGGCTCTAAGCAATATGGGACTTAACATCTGAGGTCATCAGTCCCCTAGACTTAGACCTGCTTAAACCTTACTAACCTAAGGACATCACACACATCCATGTCCGAGGTAGGATTCGAACCTGCGACCGTAGCAGCAGCGCGGTTCCGGAATGAAGCGCCTAGAATCGCTCGGCCACAGCGGCTGGCCAGTACGCAAACAGCATTAACATAACTGCTCAGTCGAAATTACACACGCTAGACACAGTTCCACGAAAACACTTCCACAAGAACTCGAACAATCGTAAAAGCAATTACTGTGGGACAACCAGGACGAATGAGAAGTCGACACACACAGAGAACGAATCGGTCGGCGACCAAATACGCGTCGTCCGATGAGACGACCGACCGAACGGGCAACCAAGGTCGTTCCCATTGCAGTCTCCTTCCTTCGGATAGTGCATGTGTGTCACAAGCGCTCGGCGAGTGCTGGCTGTCCAGACCTCACTGGCGCTGCGTCCCGACTGAACCCCCGACACACGACGAGCGGGAAATACTAGCGGTCGCTTCAAAGATAATACAAAGTGCTCTTATCGATACGCGTTGATGCTGACACTCACGGGCAGGCAAGCCAGCAAGTTAGCGACGCCAGTAAATCGAATAAGAAACGAGGCAACAGTTCCGTAAGAGATGCTGTCAAGCAAGAAACGGCATGAACAGGAGTCGCGCCCGCCTCAGACGTGCTGAAGAGTAATGCCATAAACTCTTTAAGCTTTTTAAATGAAACAATAGTTACTAACTTTTAAATCTTGTCTTCACATCTACACGCACTGTTGGGCCAAAACATTACGACGAATGTCCATCGCGCGGTGGAATGCCACCTGGCGGCTTACCTAAGCGGAGCAAAGACGGATGGGGAATCATACTAGCGACGATATAAGTCGCAACGGGAAAACACATTGGCGTAAGCGACTTTGACGAAGGGCAGATTATTATTATACGGTGCCTGTATCTCGAAAACGGTGAAACAGGTCGAATGTTCACGTGGTACGTGCTATAGTCGTGAGCAACTACGGGGTTTCGTAGAACGAGAGTGTAACTACCACTAGACAATAAATGACTGGACATCTACAACTCTTTACAGAACGTGAGATTCGGAGGTTTGTCTGCTCTGTAAAGTAGGAAAAGCGGCGATCTGTAACATCCATGGTGAAAGAGCACAATGCTGATCCATTCACAGTTCTTTCGGAGTACGTTATTTAACGTACATTGTTATCATTGGGCTCCGCAACAAATGAAACCTGCGTATTCGCATATAACCCAACGACACATTCAACTACGATTGCAGTGGGTGCGGGATCATCGGGACTGGACTGTAGATCAATGAAAACGTGTCTCTTTGGCTGATTAATCACGTTTCTTGCTACACCAGTACGGTGGTCGTCTCCACAAACGCCGTCATCCAGGCGAACGGCTGCCCTCGAAACGGATGCAGGACGGTGGGGGAGACATTCTCCTTAGCTTGCATGGGACCAGTGGTAGTAATCGAAGACACTCTGACAGCTGCGAATCACCTGCATCCCTTCTGGCTTGCTGTCTTCCTTTACAGCGATGTCACCTTTCAGCAGTATAATTGTTCGTGTCTCGAAGCCAGAATCGTGCTACAGTGGTCTAAAGAGTACGGTAGTGAAAGCACGTTGGCCATCAAGTTCGAGAGAACTCATCTGGATCGTTATTGGGCACCAACACAGTGTTCGAAAACCAGCGGCTATTTGTTTACGGGAATTACGACTTGTGGGCTGTGGTTGGACACTGGACTTGCATTCGGGAGGACGACGGTTCAATCCTGCGTCCGGCCATCCAGATTTAGGTTTTCTGTGATTTCCCTAAATCGCTCCAGGCAAATGCCGGGATGGTTCCTTTCAACGGGCACGGCCGACTTCCTTCCCCGTCCTTCCCTAATCCCATGAGACCGATGACCTCGCTGTCTGATCTCCTTCCCCAAAACACTCCAACCCAACCCAAACTTGTGGGCAGGTATGTAGTGCTACAAACATTCAGAAATGTACCGAAGACATGCAGAATCGATGATACGCAGATACGATGCTGCATTGAGTTACAGGGATGGCCCAACAAGCTATTAAGTAGGTGGTTATAATAGTTTGGTTCGTCTGCACTTCCAGCTGTCTGCCGCTATAGGGCTCCTGATTCTAGCGTGTCACATGGTGGTGTGTAACGTACCTATGGGTGTAAGAAACAGCGTGCTTTAATCTAGTTTCGAATTCGAAGAGTTCAAGCCCTGCGACATCTGTAACAATTCGAGTCCTTGGGTTCATGCCACCGATCATCTTCCATACAGTCCCGACTTGGGCCCATCTGATTTGCAACTGTTTCCAAAAAATGAACACCTTCGAGAGTTCATTTTGACAGCGATAAAGCGGTGCAAGTAGGTAAGGTTGTAACTCTGTCAACATAATCAAACATTCTGGTGTATCGGTATCAACAAACTGTTCAGGGAGAGATGCGTTGGTCGACACGGTAATTATGATACGAAACAGGTATGTAGACATGAAGAATAAAGATGCAGAATGTTAAAAAACCATTTTGTTTTATTCAAAAAGCTTTCAGAGTTTTCATACGAAAATATAGAGACAATACTTTTCAAGTCACCCTGGGATATTGTGATGGGGATGAGTGGATGATGGTTAGGACAACACAACACCTAGTCCCTGAGCGGAGAAATTCTCCGACCCTGCCGGGAATTGAACCCGGGCCCTTACGATCGACATTCTGTTGCGCTAACCACTTTTTTCCTTTTTTTTCTTTTACAATTTTTTTTATATAGTTCATTGCGTTTGGCCCGGGCGGACGTCACAAGACATCCGTTCAAGATGATCGTTGATTCCTTGACTCGGTTTTTTTTTTTAATTACAGAGACCACACAGCCCTCTGGCCGAACACGCTGAGCTACCGTGCCGGCAGACCACTCAGCTACCAGAGGGCGGTCACACAACAGGTGAGTTTCGCAGACATTTGTCTGAGTGTTGTCACACTGTGCTAGCCAAGAACATCAGTAATACTCCCAGAACCTTTCAGTATCTTTCTCCTCACTGAAAAGGCCACGTCAGTTCATTCATTACTTATGAGGCTACATTAGTTCTTTTGTGTAAAGCTGCTAAAACACCAGAGATTACGTAATTCTAATACAGTACTGGCTTGTTTGTCAACTCATTTGGTGTTACTTTTACTGCAGGCTCTGTAAAAAATACATTTCGTAAAAAGTCTGTGATTATTCTTTTCTAAATGTCATCAACTTGTGAAAATTGTGACGTGGAAAGTGTGATGACATGCGTATTGCAGAGTAAACGACATCATTGTCGAATTCCAGGATGAGTTTTAACAAATTCTGCGAGTTACCTTTACCGCAAACCACGCTTAATGAAATATTGGAATAATTACGGGATTGATTTGGTCTCCAGAAGACTCACTAATGACCAGACCGTTAATGCTGATCGTTAACCAAGTTCTGCATCAATTATAGTCTGGCAGCTTCATTCTGTGGTGCCATGCATTTGTGAGCTTACATTGTTCCTGAGTTATTTTATAACGGGAAGGCGATTTTACTTCAATAACTTTCTTCCCCTTACGTTATTGTTTTCCTGAAACTGTAAATATATTTCTTATCTACTGCGGACAAATGTTTACTGGTCAAACAAGAACAAGAGCAACAGATATCAGGCAAATATTTTACCTTATAAGGATTTACACTGAAGCCTTATACATTCAGTCGTCTCTCTTAGACGTAGGTTTTATCGCAACTGACAGTGAATTTTGTTGTACGGAATCTATTTTTTGATATGATGACAGTAGTAGCCGAAATATCGTAATACACGAAAGTATACTTTCTTCTTCTACCTTCATATATTAGGTTGCTTCAACCTTTCCAGTCATTTTCTTTTTCGGTGAATCAACTTTTGAATCACTTCCAATATCTTCATTTCTGAAGCGATCTTCTTTGTTGCTCTGTTCAACACTACGGAGATATCTCATTCCCGCAACTTGGACCCTGCTAATATCCTGTGGAGTGGGAGTCAAGGTTTCTGATGCATGAAGCATAGTAGATAGTGCCATTTCCTTGTGAAAATTTATCTGTGTCTCCTTAGCAGCTACTTTTGCAGCGTCTTTCTAATATCTCAATAGGTTACTTTAAAATTCAGGACCTTGTTAACAATTTCTTGGTCGAAATTTTATCATGTGTCACCACTGTAGTATAACGATTGCGATCCTGGGGCAAGTACTCCTAAATTTCTGATTTTTTTACATGTGTGAATTCACAAGCCACACCATCTTATGGTATCATCACTATGACGTCACAAGTCACACACTCTCATGTCAATGAAGACACCATCATTATGTGGTGGGAAACAAAAAATTGAAAAAAAAAAATAAATAACCGAGATGGTAGAAATAGAGTGACTGTTTTGTAGCCAGTATCTTTCTCGATACTGCTTCCCTCTCCACCTAGTATTTCCCCAACCAATGAAATCAGACAACCATCACAATCTACTCATTCAGCCTCTATTAAAATGAAATAAGCTATCACAGAGTCGCCTCAGATTGGCATGATCATCAACTGATCTGAATTGTACACTATGCTTATAAGTATCCAAACGATCTGAATTATTCATCTAAATATTCTGTACAGGATGCAACTTGCATTGTTTCCTTGCCTAGATGACATGACAGCTTTCACTCTCCCACACATACGTTCAATCAGGTGCTGGAAGGTGGACGTGCGGCTCTAGGCGCTTCAGTCTGGAACCACTCGATCGCTACAGTCGCATGTGTGTGATTTCCTTAGGTTAGTTAGGTTTAAGTAGTTCTAAGTTCAAGGGGACTGATGACGCCAGATGTTAAGTCCCATAGTGCTCAGAACCTAGGTTTGGGGAATGGCAGTCCATTCTTAGCGGAGTTCTTCAGTGAGGAGAGGTATCGATGTCGGTCATTGAGGCCTGTCACGAAGTCGGCTTTCCAAAACATCTGAAAGGTGTTCTATAGGATTATGGCAAGACTCTGTGCATGCCAGTCCATTACAGGGATGTTATTGTCGTGTAACCACTACACCACAAGCAATCGCCATCCCCGAATTGCTCTTCAGCAGAGGGAAGCAAGAAGGTGCTTAAAACATCAATGTAGGTCTCTGATGGGATAGCGCCACGCAAAACAACAAGGGGTGCAAGGCCCCTCCATGAAAAACACGACCATACCATAACACCACCGCCTCCGAATACACACACCGGCAGATGATGTTCACTGGGCATTGGCCATACCCATACCCTGCCATCGGATCGCCACCTTGTGTACTGTGATTCGTCACTATTCAATCGCCCAATGTTTACGCTCCTTACACCAAGCGAAGCGTCGTCTGGCATTTGCCGGCATGATGTGTGGCTTGTGAGCAGCCGCTCGACCATTAAATCCATGTTTCCTCACCTCACACTTAACTGCCATAGTACTTGCAGTGGATCCTAATGCAGTTTGGAATTGCTGTGTGATGGTTTGGATACATGTCTGCATATTACACATTACGACCCTCTTCAACTGTCGGTGGTCTCTGTCAATCAACAGACGAGATCGGTCTGTACACTTTTGTGCTGTACGTGTCCCATCACGTTTCCACTTCACTATCACATCGGAAACAGTGGACCTAGGGATGTTTAGGTGTGTGGAAGTCTCGCGTGCAGACGTATGACACAAGTGACACCCAACCACCTGTTTTATATATATATATATATATATATATATATATATATATATATATATATATATATATATATGTAGGAAGACTAAGGCAGCAGAAAGCCCATATTGGCTAAAACAGTGACCTAATGAAGGATGCAAGGAAAAATGCATGCTGTGTGATTTACTGATGGCTATTGGAAGAATGCATTTAATTTCATTTTAGGAGTACACTTGGAGTAAGGCGAAATGAACCATGAAATTAAATATTTTCACCTCTGAATTAAACTACGATGCTTTGAGGTGACTCAGTGGCAATTCAGTGAGTAAAATGCCAGCAAAAATATATCAGCAACATAATGTTTATATCAGTGCTATTTCCACATCTTGTCAAGGAGTACATCAGTAACACACTCATGACGTTTATGTCAAGTGTTAGAAAAGTATCGCCATGTGTAAAATATCAAAAGGCTGTTGGCATTTGAATCGAAAGCTATGTTTCTGGTGATTCATAGAACGATCTGGTATCACCTGAAGTTTTTAGATATTATGCAGTAAATTTTGTCTCTAACAAGCACCAATTTTAGGGTGGGTGGGGATACTGCTTCATGTTCTGTTCTAGAAACATGTAGTCCACATTATTGACAGGTCAACTCTGGTTTTTACTTACATTTGAACTAGGCATACTTAGACTTAGGTATAAAAACCAAAATAGACCTAAATCTACAATTTTTGGTTAGTTGGTGCGCAGCTGTCTTGCTGTATGACAAAAAACACATGGCAAAACTTTTAAAAACAAATGAAAACTCTTCCAACTCCAGGAGAATGGTATTTGGAGAACAGAAACGTTTCACTGAAGAAACTATCACGAAGTGGTTATCTACGGTAAGTTGCAGATACGGAAAGAAAGCAGGGACAGCATGAATAAGTATGCTGTAATAGGATTCAAGAAATCGCTGAACCAGCTGTCCGGTGCAACTCACGTAATTGTGAAATAAAAATGTTGAAGTAACTATGAGTATTCTATTTTGTGGCATGGTAACTAAAACTACCTACGCATATGACTGCTTCTAAGGTGATGAAGTCAACACATTTCTAATAAGATCGTGGCTACTCTCACATTGTTAGAAATAACAGTGTGGTATCGGTCAAGAACTGGAGTGGAGTGAGGCCCGCCAAACGTATCTCCATTGCTTTGTAAACATGCAAGCAGCACTGTAGTGCATTTCCTCTATAGTGTGCCATTGTTTTAAACATCGTTTTTCAGAGATATCTACTTTACCTATCTGTTTTATTGCAACATTGTCTTTGGCTGAGTTTTATCTCCCTCTTGGCACACTATTGTCTTAGGCATGTTTACATTATTATTTAGAGCAGTATGAATTTATATCTTCCTGTTCCGAAAATGTGCTGTTTAAGTGCTAGGTCCCCCTAAATATCTCGTCAGGAACTCTTCTTCCCTTTCTAACTCGGTTTTAGTTTAGCTTCTTTGTAATTCCTAAGTTGATTGCTTTTACTTGTCATAATTTTGAGTTTTATTATTAGATTTTGAATGTTATTTAGTACTTGATTATGGGAATTACGTTCTGTAAACATTTTGAAGAGTCTTGGAACTATAGTTCTAATTAGAAAATATTACAAGCTTCCTCTAAAGTTGTTTTTGTTCATAAGATCAAATACACCCAGTTCAGATGCAAATAAACTGTAATATTGACTGCTAATGACCCTCTATATGGTGCTTGCTAGGAAGAAAATTTACTGCAGAATTTCTGAAAATGTCAGGTGACATTAGTACGTTCTATGAACCACCAACAATTTAGCTTCAGATTCAGATGTCAAGGGCCTTTCAGTGTTTTAGGTATGACGACAGCTTTCTAAACTTGACATAAAATTGTGCATCTGTGATGCTGACCTATTTCTTGATAAGGTGTGGAAATAACACTGACCTAAACATTGTGTTTCTGATGTATTTTTGCAGTTATGTTGGTCACAGTGTTAACATTGTGACACTTAGACAAGCATCATAGGATAATGTAGATGAAAATAACTAAGTTGCAGGTTCCTTTTGCCCAACGACAAGTGTAGGCCTAAAAATGAAATTTATTAGACTTATCCAGGGACTGCCACTACCTGAGGTGTCTCTATGTTTTCGTCACCAGCATAACATTTTAGGCAACATGTATCTCCCGCAGTCATGGTCCTGGACAGCTTAATTCTCCCACACCATCTCATTTTGGCCTAAGCACCATGTGTTAACTGCCTGTTTAACAAGTTATATAATATATGAAATTATTTTAGATGCTGTATTAACAATGTGACACTTGACAACCATTATGAAACAATATGGAATATTTGTGTTATTTACGCAATGAAATATTCGAGTATCCGTTGTGCCTTATATCAAGTGTGGTAAAGAGACCTGTATGTTACTCTTGGTTCATGTGTGTGTGTGTGTGTGTGTGTGTGTGTGTTTTTTTTGCCAATATATTTTAGATGCGGAGGAACTGCAAGTCACACACATTACATAATATTTTGACAAATAATTTATCTTGTTTCGACACTCTTCAGGATAGCAAAAAATTCTGAACAGCTCTGAGCACTATGGGACTTAACTTTTGAGGTCATCAGTCCCCTAGAACTTAGAACTACTTAAATCTAACTAACCTAAGGACATCACACACATCCATGCCCGAGGCAGGATTCGAACCTGTGACTGTAGCGGTCACGCGAGCCTGGATGTGTGTGATGTCCTTAGGTTAGTTACGTTTAAGTAGTTCTAAGCCTAGGGGACTGATGACCTCATATGTTAAGTCCTATAGTGCTTAGAGCCAGTGATGTCCTTAAGTTAGTTAGGTTTAAGTAGTTCTAAGCCTAGGGGACTGATGACCTCATATGTTAAGTCCTATAGAGCTTAGAGCCATTTGAACCATTTAGAAAGGTGTGCAGTATACTGCTGCATCCATTTTCAATAAGCTACCACAAGAATTCAAAAATCTTAACATTAATCCACGCCCTTTCAAATCGAAACTGAATAGTTTCCAAAAGCTGATTCTTATATTGTATTGTTGATTGCGTTTACTTCAACTTATGATATTATTTTTTTGGGTTGATAAAAATTTTATTTTTATCTGTTATTACTTTTACGTTGTTATTTCATGTACTAACACGTTCCATGATCTTGGAAATTTGTTCCTCTATTTGGTCCTACGAAACTTAAGTGTGTATAAATAAATAAATTAATAAAACTCACAAGGTAGTGCAGTACGTGCAAGACGTCATGACTTTCAGGCTTCTCTGTCGCTTAACCTATGAATCACGTAACGGAGATAATTGCTTGTCATACTACAACTATTGCTTAAATGTGATGTGGGCGACTTTTTAGTCCTCTGTGTTGCGTCAGCAAAGTGTTCTGTGTTCTGTGAATGAGAGGGTATTTATAGTTGGAGCTTGAGTCCGTACCGGTTCATTTAAGATGACTCGTGATAATTTTTAAAGCAATTTTCAAACTCCAGCTGATATCAGAACGGGAATCCAGTGGTGACGTGTCAAATTGTAAGAGTAACCGCAGTTTTAATTCTGGAAGCGGTTGGAATCATTTTGCAGGAAACTACTATTCGCCAGAAGTGGTCTTCCAGGAGGTTTCCACCTAATACGTTCAGTATGGCAAGTGGTTGTATATAGCGAAGGTGAACCGACAGTATATTTTATGAGTGCTGAAGCTCAGTTTGACTTTTATGGGTATGTGGAGCACCAGACTGATTGCTAGTGATCCATGGAAAGTCCTCTATCAAATTCTCCTTCACGATGTCGACGAGACGTTAAACACTAACGTCCTTCCTGCTTACTCTTCGCGACCGAATAAAAGCAAACAAAAATTGAGGTTTTGAACGTTGTTTCTGCATGTCGTTTATCTTCATGTTTTTCGTAAGTTTTACAACCAGTGAAGGGAGAAGATGGAGCAAGAGTCCTGACGCCACATCAGTTGCTGTCTTGTGTTCATGAAGGCTTCACAGAAGGAAGGACTATAAGGTTTGTGGCCGCCCTCTTCGCCGGACTTTTCTGCTTGTGATGTGTATCTACTGGGATACTTAAACAGGAAAGTGTACAAAAAAGCGTTACAATGATAGAGGAATTAAAGACATCATATGTTTAAGTACTGAAACGGTTTATAGTTCGGCGTCAAATAGGTTTGCATGGACTTTAGGGACAAAGAAAACGATACAGGTGCAGGTGACCGTTTTAAAGCTACACTGATGGATAAAACAACAAGAAATAATTTATATGGAGTAATGAAATTTAAGGTAAACATTTGTCTAAATATTTAAATGATTAACACTGCAAGGCCACAGGACAATGTAAGCCGGACGAAAGCCATTAATAATGTGTAATGCCGGTACATAAATAACCAGTGTAACCGCCAGACTGTTGAATGTAAGTGCGTAAACCTGCATACATTCTGTCGTACAATTGCATGATGTCAGTTTCTGGGATAGAGTTCCATGCCGGTTATATTTTGTCAGTCAATACAAGGATGTGTAATGCTGGTTGTCGAAGACCCTGGAGCTGTCCTCCGATGATGTCCCAAATGTACATGATTTCAGATAGATGTGGCGATCAAGAAGAACAAGGTAACATGTCGACACTCTGTAGAGTATGTCTGATTAAAAGCGGTATGTGAGCGAGAGTTATCTTTCTGGGAAGCACTCCCTGGAAAGAAGATGGCCGGCTGTTGTGGCCGAGCGGTTCTAGGAGCTACAGTCTGAAACCGCGTGAACGCTACGGTCGCAGGTTCCAATCCTCCCTCGGGCATGAATGAGTGTGACACTTGACAAGGTTAGTTAGGTTTAAGTAGTTCTAAGTCTAGGGGACTGATGACCTCATATGTTAAGTTCCATAGTGCTTAGAGCCATTTGAACCATTTTGAAAGGATGGATGGCAGCACAACAGGTAAAACCAAGAGACTGGCGTACGAATCTGCAGTCAGACTGTGTGGGATATCCATCGAGTGCTCTTGCTATCATACGAAATGGCACCCAAGGCCATAACTGCAGGTGTAGGTCCAGTGTGTCATGCACGCAGGCAGGTTGGTTGCTGGCCTCCTTCCAATGGAAAAATGACCATCACTGGAACCCAGGAAGAACCAGCTTTCGTCATAAAACACAACAGGCCCCCACTCCACTCTCAAGCAAACTCTCGCTTGACACCACTGAAGTCGCAAACGGCGGTGGTTTCAGATCAGTGAAATGCATGCTACTGGGCGTCTATCTGAGAGCTGTCCTGGAAGTAGCCGATATATAAGTCACTGTGATGCCAACTCCTGCTCGAATTTCTACTACGGACGCAGTACGACGCAGCAAAACCATAAGCCGGATAGGATGGTCTTTCCTCTCTGCAGTGCCATACGCCCGTCTGCAAGCTCGGTCTTCTTGCAAACGTAGTTTCCCGTGACCACCGTTGCAAGAAATCATGTGAAGTGGCTACATTCCTGCCATGTCTTCTTTCAGTATCACGAAAGGAACATTCAACTTCTCGTTGCCCTATTACACGACCTAGTTGAAACTCACTGAAGTGCCCAGACATTTTACAGAGGTAACTGCTACCAGTGTTTGTTCCGCTATCATATAATCATACTAAAAAAGGATCCTTCTTTGTATTTATTCTCAATACATTACATTTGTCTGTGTTAAGGGTCAGTTGGCACCCCTGCACCAAGTGCCTATGCGCTGCAGATCTTCCTGCATTTCGCTGCTATTTTCTAATGCTGCAACTTCTCTGTATACTACAGCATCATCCACGAAAAGCCGCATGGAACTTCCGACACTATCTACTAGGTCATTTATTTATATTGTGGAAAGCAATGGTCCCATAACACTCCCCTGTGGATGGAAGAGGTTTCTTTAACGTCTGTAGACGTCTCTCTTGTTTATCAGACGACAGTGTGGAACTGTATCGAGCGCCTTCCGGAAGTAAAGGAAAATGGCATCTACCAGGGAGCCTGTATCTAATATTTTCTGGGTCTCATGAACAAATAAAGCGAGTTGGATCTAACATGCGGCTTGTATTAGGTATTAGGTTGTTGCGCAAGTTCGTAGAATTTTTGGTTCAAATGGCTCTGAGCACTATGGGACTTAACTTCTTTGGTCATCAGTGCCATAGAACTTAGAACTACTTAAACCTAACTAACCTAAGGACACCACACACATCCATGCCCGAGGCAGGATTCGAACCTGCGACTGTAACGGTCTCTCGGTTCCAGACTGTAGCGCCTAGAACTGCTCGGCTACCCCGGCAGGCATAGATTTTTTGTTTTGCTTTCCGGTATTCCAATGTCTGTAGGTCTATTTATCAATTGTAATTTTTTTACTTGTAGATCATTCTTGCTATTTCATTTTACGTATCTCACATCTTTTCATTGGGAGATAATGAGTGGAGTTGTGGACGGTAGGAAGTGGAGTGCCAAGTGGAGAAAACGAAACATTTTCTACACATTCTTCTGTTTGAGTTTAACTGAGGGGTGACTGCAGCGGAGGTAGCTGGAACCGTTTGCGCCGTGTACAGGCAAAATGCCACTGCAGAGAGCACGTTCAATCAAATGGTTTTCAACAACGATCGTTTTGACATTAATGACTCTCCACGTTCAGGCAAGCCTTCGGATTTTGATGAAGATCGTTTACACAGATTGATCCACGATGATCAACGTCAGTGTACTCACAACTAGCGGATGTGATGAACTGTGATCATTCCCCCACCGTACGAAATTAGCATGCAAATAGGAAAATTAAAAAATCTGGGGTTTGGGTACTGCAAAATCACGAAAGTTAGCGGGTGACCATTTGAGCATCTCTGCTCGCTCGTCATCAATTACCTCGTAAACAGCACCGACCATCTCTATCCTGTAGCGTTACTTTTAACGAGAAATGATGTCTTTATGCTAACATAAGAAAAATAAAGTAACGGTTGAGGCAAGTCAAAGCAGCAACACTCCGTACAAAGCAGTGCACGCATCCATGAAAGATAATGTTATGCATCTGTTGGAACACTGTGGCGGACTAAGAATTGCTTCCCCGTGGTGCTTCACTGCTAAGCGTAAACGACCAGGAAAACTGCATGAAGAGATGCTGCTCCACGATAACTCCTACTCGCATGCTGCTAGACTGACAAAAAACACTATACGGGACTTAGGTTGGAAGTCACTCTGCACCCATCTTATTCACCTGATCTTATGCCCTCAGATTTTTACTTTTTCCACTGTCTACGGAACAGACTTCAAGGAATTCCGGATAAAAATGCGCTCCGAACATGTTCTTCGCGTCAAACCCAAGAGCTTTATACAGTCGCAGAATTGAAAATTTCCTCCCACCTTTTACAGATTGTTGTAAGTAGTTACGGACAATATATTATTGATGATGACAGTCTCTGTTATATGTCTCTACACTACAGGCCATTAAAATTACTACACCACGAAGATGACGTGCTACAGACGCGAAATTTAACCGACAGGAAGAAGGTGCTGTGATATGCAAATGATTAGCTTTTCAGAGCATTCACACAAGGTTGGCGCCGGTGGCAACACCTACAACGTGCTGACATGACGAAAGTTTCCAACCAATTTCTCATACACAACCAGCAGTTGATCGGTGTTGCCTGGTGAAACGTTGTAAGGAGGAGAAATGCGTACCATCACGTTTCCGACTTTGATAAAGGATGCATTGTAGCCTATCACGATTGAGGTTTATCGTATCGCGACATTGCTGCTCGCGTTGGTCAAGTTCCAGTGACTGTTAGCAGAATATGGAATCGGTGGGTTCAGGAGGGTAATACGGAACGCCGTGCTGGATCCCAACGGGCCTCGTATCACAAGCAGTCAAGATGACAGCCATCTTATCCGCATGGCTGTAACGGATTTTGCAGCCACGTCTCGATCCCTGAGTCAACAGATATAGACGTTTGCAAAACAACAACCATCTCCACGAACGATTCGACGACGTTTGCAGCAGCATAGACTATCAGCTCGGAGACCGTGGCTGCGGTTACCCTTAACGCTGAATCACAGACAGGAGCGCCTGCGATGGTGTACTCAATGACGAACTTGGGTGCACGAATGGCAAAACGTAATTTTTTCGGATGAATACGGGTCCTGTTTACAGCATCATGATGGTCGCATCCGTCTTCGGCGACATCGCGGTGAACGCACATTGGAAGCGCGTATTCGTCATCGCCATACTGGCGTATCACCCGGTGTGATGACATGGGGTCCCATTGGTTACACGTCTTGGTCACCTCTTGTTCCCATTGACGGCACTTTGAACAGAGGATGTTAAATTTCAGTTGTGTCACGACCTGTGGCTCTACCCTTCATTCGATCTCTGCGAAACCCCCTACATTTCAGCAGGATATTGCACGAGCGCATATTGTAGGTCCCGTACGGGCCTTTCTGGCCACAGAAAACGTTCGACTGCTGCCCTGGCTAGCACATTCTCCAGGTCTCTTACCAATTGAAAACGTCAGGTCAATGGTGGCCGAGCAACTGACTCGTCACAATATTCCAGTCACTACTCTTGATGAACTGTGATATCGCGTTGAAGCTGCATGGGCAGCTGTACCTGTACACCTCATCCAATCTCTGTTTGACTCAATGCCCAGGCGTATCAAGGCCGTTATTACGGGTAGAGGTGGTTGTTCTGTGTACTTATTTCCTAGGATCTATGCACCGAAATGGCGTGATAATGTAATCAGATGTCAGTTCTGGTATAATGTATTTGTCCAGTGAATACCCGTTTATCCTCTGCATTTCCTCTTGGTGTAGCAATTTTAATTGCCAATAGTGTACTATATTTTTTAAACTTATTGGCCAACCCAAAATTATTATTGTTCTGCAATTGATGGAAATACTGACGTGATGTTGTTCAGTACACTGTCCTCAGTCACCAATAGAAATGTCTACACTTATACCCGTCACAGCCTGTGTAAATATAAACTAAATTCTTGTCTGACTCCCCAGTTTTCCCTGTCTTACGCAATAGCTATTCCTGTTCTTTGGTACACGTTTTACTATACCTTTAAAGGCCTCTTATATACAGGCGATTTTCAGCAGCGCTGGAGGAGCATGCGTCTGCCACCGCAGTCTCTCTCTTTTTTCTTTTTTCTTTTTTCTTTTTTCTTTTTTTTCTTGCTTATCAGCGCTGGTGCTGCGCATAATCGGCGCCTCTCACGCCGTGTTCGTCCCGCTCACTCGACATTATGGACTGAGACGAAGAAGTTTTGGTACTGGCTCCGTTGATCAAAAGAAAATTCAGGCGCCAATACTGGCAACACCCAATGTGCACCACTCGTACAATATACGGATACCTCTACACTGTATATAGTGAATTACGTGAAGACAGTGCCAAGTTCTTCAACTACTTCAGAATGTCAATACCGATTTCTAAGGAACTACTACATTTGCTGAAAACACAAATTTCACGCCAGAACACTTGCATGAGAACCAGTATTTCTGCAGAGGAACGTTTGGCCATCGCATTAAGGTGATGTAAAATGATTTTAATTTAGCAGTTTGTGTTACGTAAGCAAATTACAAAATGTGCAGACATCCTAAAACAAATCTTCTTACAGTGATGTATCAGAAAACTGAGATGGTGATTCCAACGACGCCCTTTGTGCTGGCTGAGCCATCTGTTTCTTACAAGTGGCCACGGAAGCAGATAAGCCACGTTCCACAAAGTGCGTTCCACTAACAATTCCCTGTGATACAGCTACGTTTCCATTAGCAGTATCGTTTGTAATATATTTTTTCAGCACACTCATAAATTCGGATCTCGCATTACATCGCTTTTCTTCAGATATGATCTTGAAATGAGGTAGTAACGACAAGACAGATAATCTACCAAGATATTCCTCCATCAAATTTGATTTCTTTTGAACATTTTCTGCAAGTATCCTAAACAATTTCTGCTCTTCTGAAAGTCTCTTTTTGATAACGCTAGAGCCTGAGACATTAGGAGATGGTTCTTGATAAGTTCTTCGCTCTTCATGTGTCATATTGTCTGTTTATTTCTCAACAGGAGGTTCAGTTTCACATACAGGCGCTAAGAACGAAAGTTGCTTAAGGAAAATGTACTGCTTTCTGGTATCTGCTACTCTTCACTTTTTTCTGTTTTTGCAGCTCTCGAGTTTACGAATCTCTTACATTTTTCCACCTCATTTGCAACTACGTTGATGTAGTAAAAAGATTTCTTTTCTGATTTCTTTTCCATCAGGAAATACATTCACAGATCTACAATACACATATACCTGTAAATGTGGAATTTCTACCATCTCAAGCATAGTAAAAGACACTTGCTAAAATATTTGGAATGTTCTAAAAGAGTCTACGTTTCCGGTGCTTACTGAAGAGGACTGGTTGATTATTGCAGAAGGTTTCAAGACAATTGCAGATTTTCCAAACTGTACAGGGGCAATAGATAGTATACCCATGCGTTTGATTAAGCCGTGGCATATTGGCTCACTGTGCTTTAACTACAGACACTTTTTCTCAATTGCGTCATTAGCAGTTTGTGATGCAAATAGTAATTTCGTTTACATAGATGTCGGGTCTTATGGCAAAAGTGCAGATTAACAAATCTTTAATAAGATAAGAGACAACAAACTGAACTTTCCTAGACGGACACCAACATGTGCTGGAGGAGAGCCACTGCCATTTACATTCGTTGGTGATGAAGCATTTGGTTTGACAGAATATTTGCAAAGAATCTATGGCGGAATAATTTGACAGTTATCAAAAAGATATTTAACTATCGTATATCACGAAGGGCCGGCCGGCGTGGCTGAGCGGTTCTAGGCGCTACAGTCTGGAACCGCGCGACCGCTACTGTCGCAGGTTCGAATCCTGCCTCAGACATGGATGTGTGTGATGTTCTTAGGTTAGTTAGGTTTAAGTAGTTCTACGTTTTAGGGCACTGATGGCCTCAGAAGTTAAGTCCCATAGTGCTCAAAGCCATTTGAATCATTTTATCACGATTGAGACGATTCGTAGAGTGTACATTTGGAATACTCAGCAACAAATGGAGAATATTCCATCGTCCACTCAATGTTTCAATTGATTTGTCCTCAGACATAATAAGAGCATGCTGCACATTACTTAATTTTGTTAGTCGTAGAGATGGATACATATTTGAAGACGCACTGAACATCGTTGGAATACATTGAGTCGAGGAAGCCCTAATGCCGAGAACAGGGAACAAATCAGCCGCTGTTATCAGAGTTAAATTTTCTGAATTCTTTACAAGTACTGAAGGTGCAGTGAGTAGGCAATTGAACAAAATTTAACCAGGGGACTTGTAATATTTGTACATAATAATGTAATATATAGTACAAATAATTCTAAATACATTCCTCTTTGGTTTTTGGAATCTGTTGTTTCATATGCAAATCTCGAAATAAACATTTCACACACTTCACCCCATGCCCTGCGTTTCACAATCCTGTTGCTTTATTCTCTACATCTTGAGTCCCAAATAGCAGGACGCATTTCTACCTCACAAATGAAACGCACAGTATGAAAACTCATGGTGCTGTGAGAAAGAGAAAGACTGACACTTTAATGAAACGCCATGTGTGAAAGGTAACAGGTGCGAAAACGCCACTGACAGCAGCGGGCAGGCACTGTTGCATAAATGGGTGCGCGGATGATCCTGCAGCTGGCGTGCGAATCGCCACGTGCGTAAATGTCCCATCTATTTGCACTATGGAATGCTGACCGCTGCTCGGCAGCGATGCCGGAAATCACAAGTGTGTATGGGGTCTTAATGTGCCATTGTCACAATGGAGTTATTATTCCGTGTTTACGTTTAGTATTGGAACCCAGTTCGAAGCAAAGAAGGGAAAGCAGAAAAGTAGAAGGAGTATATAGAAGGTCTGTCAAGGGCGATGAGCCTGAGGACAATATTATAGAAATGAAAGAGAATGTAGATGAAGATGAAATAGGAGATATGATACTGCGTGAAGAGTTTGACAGAGCACTGAAAGACTTAATTCGAAACAAGGTCCCGGGAGTAGACAACATTCCATTACAACTTGTGACAGTCTTGGGAGAGCCAGGCGTATCAAAACTCTACCATCTGGTGAGCAAGATGTATGAGACAGGCGAAATACCCTCAGACTTCAAGAGGAATATAATAATTCCAGTCCCAAAGAAAGCAGGTGTTGACAGATGTGAAAATTACCGAACTATCAGTTTAATAAGTCACAGCTGCAAAATACTAACACGAATTCCTTACAGGCGAATGGAAAAACTGGTAGAAGCCGTAGAAATGTTGGAACACGTGAGGCAATACTGACCGTAAGACTTATCTTAGGAAATAGATTAAGGAAAGGCAAACCTACGTTTCTCACATTTGTAGACTTAGAGAAAGCTTTTGACAATGTTGACTGGAATATTCTCTTTCAAATTCTGAAGGTGGTAGGGGTAAAAGACAGGGAGCGAAAGGATATTTACAATTTGCATAGAAACCAGATGGGAGTCACAAGAGTAGAGGGGGCATGAAAGGGAAGCAGTGGTTGTGACGGAGTGAGACAGTGTTGTAGCCTGTCACCGATGTCATTCAATCTGTATATTGAGCAAGCAGTAAGGAAAACAAAAGAAAAATTTGGAGTAGGAATTAAAATCCATGGAGAAGAAATGTAAACTTTTGGTTCGCCGATGAAATTGTAATTCTGTCAGAGACAGCAAAGGACCTGGAAGAGCAGCTGAACGGAATGGACAGTGTCTGAAAGGCAGGATACAAGATGAACATCAACAAAAGTAAAACGAGGATAATGGACTGTAGTCGAATTAAATCGAGTGAAGCTGCGTGAATTAGACTAGGAAATGAGACACAATAGTAAATGAGTTTTGGTGTTTGGGCAGAAAAATAACTGATGTTGTTCGACGTAGAGGGGATATAAAATGTAGAGTGGCAACGGCAAGGAAAGCGTTTCTGAAGAAGAGAAATTTGTTAACATCGAGTATAGATTTAAGTGTCAGGAAGTCGTTTCTGAAAGTATTTGTATGGAGTGTAGCCATGTATGGAAGTGAAACGTGGACGATCAGTAGTTTAGACAATAAGAGAATAGAAGCTTTCGAAATGTGGTACTACAGAAGAATGCTGAAGATTAGATGGGTAGATCACACAACTAATGAGGAGGTATTGAATAGATGTGGGGAAAAGAGGAATTTGTGGCGCATCTTGAGTAGAAGAAGGGATCGGTTGGTGGGGATATTCTGAGGCGTCAAGGTATCAGCAATTTGGTATTGGAGGACAGCGTGGAGGGAAAAAATCGTAGAGGGAGACCAAGAGATGAATACACTAAGCAGATTCAGAAGGATGTAGGTTGTAGTAGGTACTGGGAGATGAAGAAGCTTGCACAGGATAGAGTAGCATGGAGAGCTGCATCAAACCAGTCTCTGGACTGAAGAACACAACAACAGCTTGATTAAGGATCTTACTGGAGGTATAATCATTTGTAATCGATCTGTGTAGTCACTGGTTTATTGTTAAGAGAGGGAGACTGCCATTGCTATCCCCAGCACAGACTGCTCAGTGCGGCCAGCTTTGCTGGGTGCGCGCCTTGACAGCCGTATCCCGCGTAACGCAGCACGGCACAGGTCACGCAGACGTCGGCCACGCACGTGTCACGCCCCTGGGGGCCTTTCTAGCGCCGCCGGCGCCGTGTCATTGCCGTTGTACTCGTACTGCAGCGACCCGGGTACAGCTCCGCGGGGTGACAATGCGCCACGCGCATGCGTGTTGTGATTAAATATGCTCTTGTCAGAGTCCGCAGTTGCGCTAACGGCGCAAGACCAGCTAATAAACGGACTATGGCAATGAGTTCACTGTCATCGATTTCAGGAGCGTCTCACCATCAGAACGTACTCGAATACCGTTTGAAAGCGAGCTATGCACCGCAGTAAGCTATCATTGGTCTTTTCTTTCGTCTGTGTATTCACGGGTCTTTCAAGACGAAGGAGTTCTAGAGAAGTTCTGCAGTTTTCTGTTTCTTTATGTTCTACGTTGGACATTTCTTGCCGAATACGTAGTAGATCTAGAACCTCGATGTCTACAAGGCGAGGCAGTTAAGTCAGCCAATGCCAAAGTATCCAGAACGAATAGACAAAGATTTCATCTATTTACAGCCGAAAGACGTAACAAACGTTCTAACAAACGCAAGTGAAAGTAATGTCTGTAATTGCCGATGTGTACCTCCAACTTTCGTTTGCTAAATGAAACTGTACATTTTTCTGCAGCAATGCTAAGTGAATTGGAAGAATTCTGTGGAGCCTGAACCAACAGCAATAAGATACCAAAGCCAAAAATCACTGTCTGGCCGTCACGAGAAGAGGTCCCACAGACGTCTGCACTTTGCACCAAATGTAAGAAGACACGTAATGTTACGTATCCTCTGTCACTTTAATTTTATATACAGTGTGACTGAATGTAAAAGAATGTTATTCATTTGTTTTGTAGTAATAAAATCATGGATTGAACGTTCATGATTTTTGGCTGTAGTACAGGTTATATTGCATAACACTTTCAGTAAACCAAGTGTTGATGATCGTTGCAAACACAGAAGGTTCTCACGACTGGTTTCTGTAGTAGAAAATTTGTCTTTGTACACTCAGATCTATTATGTGAGGATACGCACAACACTAACAGATTTCCTGCTGTGAATGCATGATCGTAATTTGCAAAACTGCATTCTCATAACTTTGATCTGACTTGTTAGAAAAGAAACACTGTGTCATTACTGTAACTGATTACGAAATTAAACATGCCGTCCTTTACTTTAGTCTCTGAAATGCACTGATAATTACTCTTATTAGACACACAGAAGTTACAGTATGCAATACTTGCCAGACATAAATCTGCAATGGATTTTTTTAACATATGAACACTACTGATGGCCACGGCTAACACGAGAGAATGAAACTATAAATGAAAGTGATTTTAATATTAGTAGCCAGACCAGATTTCAACACAGCAGTCTTTGATCTCACACAAGTAAAGTTTTACTGTCTTACTTACGGAAATTATTTCCATCACTAATATTGTACTAGCAGTTGCCCAAGTCCATCTGAAAATGACATAATAAAATCTGCAGTCCTCATCTACATTCTCATGGAAGCTGAAAGAAATAATTTTAGTGTAAGATTACCTGCCCACTTAGTTGCGGGAAAACTGCTTTCATTCAATTATAGTTTGAATTTGCCGTGACAGCGGCTTCCGCGATCGTGGCACAGCACTGCGTCTCAAAGAATAATAAATTCACTGTAAAGGGCTAAATAAGACAGCTGCACATTATTACAAGTATTTTTAACAATTTTTATGTTTAGAATTAACATAAAATTCAAAGTATACACCTTTTTTATGCATCAGTGCCCAATGGCGTCTTTCTCGATTAAAAACAAACGAAAGCGAACTAAGCATTCCAGGGAGCATCACAAGCTCTTACAACATTCACGGCTACGAGAAGACAGAGTAACGCCTGGGCCTCCGATATTTATAAGCAATTTAATATGCTAATATATGTCTTCGTTATATTTTTAATTATCATTGTCTGCTTCGGTTTCAGCACTCGCCGACCACAGACGTTATTTCTAAAATTGATTTACATAATATAATACAAACATGAAAATGCAAACTGATTATTTCTTTTATACAGAATCCACATAATCGATAACTGTTCATACAAAAATAAAATATAAGAACACAGATAAATGATTTTTTCATATATTACACAGATTTTACAAGTGTCTTGCCAGGAGACGCCACAGTAACTTAGCTACGGTTCGGATGCCTACTTGTACACTGAAGTCCATTGGTCTTAAATCTGCTTTTTTAGTGATCAGATAACTTAATTGTAAAGCTATTGAGATTTTCCAAATGCGTATGGGCGCCGAAAAAGTTAATATAGTTTTCGTTACAGACAGAGTATCTGTACGCTTTGAAGATGTCCTGATACCGAAAATCAGTTACGATCTGTCTTTGTGAATTAAAAAAATCTGGTAACTTGAAATTTACAGAATAAAATAGACCAAGGAAAAAGTTCTAGGGGGAAACGTAAATAACATTTTAGCAGTTGCACCGCTGTCATCATTTAACTACGAGGCAGCATGACTGTGCGCTTGCCACGAGTCAGAGGAAGTGCTCTGCCATCAATAGGTTTACGGCAAAGACGAATGCGCAAGAAATCGATTACAGTGCTTGGAATGGCGTCTAGGAAAACTGCCAACTGATACAGCTTTTGTATGCAACATTCATGCACCGTTCATACAACGATCGTCGCAACCTGCTTCACTCTGTAGTTGAAAATGCACACCGGCTCAGAGATGTGAATAAATGAAGACCTTGGCTTCCAGCCACGCAGCCGCAGTTATTAGAGATACGATAGTCTATGTGATACTAACATCAAGGGTGTCACACCCATTCCGCACACATAACTGCAAATCTTAATAGAACCCGTTTAGAATGTTGGATTGGTCGTTCAGGAATCACGAAATGGACAGAATGCTCATCAGATATAAGGTTTTTGAAATTCTGGCTGCGTAAGAAATTGAAACGAGGCGCCTACAACGAAACAGCGACCACTCACCAAAATGTGAAGTACCGTAGAATAAAAGCGCAGGAGCGCGTTGAGAAGGTTGTCATCGAGTTCGCCTTAGTGAGTGCCACTTGTGTTGTGTGTGTATCTGTAGGACCCGTGGTAACTGATTTATGTTTCAGGTTTTGTCATATCAGTTTATGTACATCTACATCTACATCCATACACCTGACGGTGCGTGGCGGAGAGTACCTTGACTACCTCTGTCTGTTCTCCCTTCCATTTCAGTCTCGTATTGTTCGTGGAAAGAAAGATTGTCGGCATTCCTCTGTGTGGACTCCAATTTCTCCGATTTTATCCTCATGGTCTCTTCGTGAGATATGTGTAGGAGGGGCAAATATACTGCTTCACTCCTCGGTGAAGGTATGTTCTCGAAACTTCAACAAAATCCCGTACCGAGCTACTGAGCGTCTCTCTTGCAGAGTCTTCCACTGGAGTTTGTCTATTATCTCCGTAACACTTTCGCTATTACTAAATGATCCTGTAACGAAGCACGCTGCTCTCCGTTGGATCTTCTCTATCTCTTCTATCAACGCTATCTGGCACGGATCCCACACTCGTGAGCAATTTTCAAGTAGAGGGCGAACAAGTGTACTGTAACCTACTTCCTTTGTTTTCGGATTGTATTTCCTTTGGATTCTTCCAATGAATCTCAGTCTGGCATCTGCTTTACCGACGATCAACTTTATATGATTATTCCATTTTAAATAACCTCCTAATGCGTACTCGCAGATAATTTATGAAATTAACTGCTTCCAGTTGCTGACCTGCTATATTGTAGCTAAATGACAAGGGATCTTTCTTTCTGTGTATTCGCAGCACATTACACTTGTCTACTTTGAGCAACGGTGCTACGACACTCCCCTGCGGCACACCTGAAATCACTCTTACTTCGGGAGACTTCTCTCCATTGAGAATGAGATCCTGCGTTTTGTTACCTAGGAAGTCTTCAATCCAGTCACACAATTGGTCTGATACTCCATATGCTCTTACGTTGTTCATTAAACGACTGTGGGGAACTGTATGAAACGCCTTGCTTAAGCCAAGAAACACGGCATCTACCTGCGAACCCGTGTCTATGGCCCTCTGTGTCTCGTGGACGATGTGTATAATTCTTGCCAAGATGTGTGCGCAGGACTGAAGTTAGAAATAAAATCTGATTGCAAGCTCATGACACTGTAAAGCCTCTGAGGTAATCGTGGATGAGTTCTAGCGCATCTCATCAATCTTTGGGATAAATGATTATGATGAGGTCCCATACTCCGAGGAGCGTAGGGGGCGATGCGGGAGACCCGCCCCGCCGATTAGGCAAGGTCCAGGCGGAGGTGGTTTCCCATTGCCTTCCTCCAACCGTAATGGGGAAGAATGATGATTATGAGGACGACACAATAACACCCAGTCATCTCGAGACAGGAAAAATCTCTGGCCCCGTCGCGAATCGAACCCGAGTGCCGTGCTTGGGAAGCGAGAACGCTACCACAAGACCACAAACTGCGAACTTTGGGACAAATAATAACCTTTTGCAGCTGAAAAATTATCGTCTCGTTATTCGTCGGTCATCTGAAGGCCCTCTGCGCCTAAACTTGTTTTAAAATTGTCTGATACTTTCGTACACTACTTAAATTGAGCCACTGTATTTGTTATGCAGAAGTTTTGTTGCTAAACAGATTTTAACAGAAGATAGTTTTGAAATTATGACTATAAATTTTGTTTAAGGGTTTACAATACGCATTTTTAAAAGAGGTCTGGCGATTTAAATTTTAATTTTAAGTAGTTACCTTGTTTCAGCTGAAACTTATGACTGATGTTGTAACTGTCTTCAGTTTAAATATGATATCACTGAACCACCACCTTATTGCTCTCAGTATTGAATCACGTTTAACACTTAATGAAGTGTATTGAAACGGTTCCCTACTGGGGAAAAAAGAGGTAGGGTAACATGTGTTTTTATAAATGTTGCGAATGAACTTCTGTTGATAAACTTGTTACAAAACCGTGTTTGCTGAATTATGTTAGCCTGGCACCTTACCATTTCCTACAGCTCCTACCATACCAGATTTGACCAGCTGTCAGAGTCTAGTGCAGAGGAACCTCTTGTAGATGTAGGTTTAGGAAGCATGCAGCCAAACTCGGCAGTTAGGCAGCCTAAGTCAGTAGCAAATTCTAACAGAAAGAAGAAGGTTCTGCTGTTAGGTTGTTCTTATGTCAGAGACGTAAGCCAGCTATTGCTGGAAGTGTTGGGGAGTGAGCAGTACCTCACCTGCATCGTAATTAATAAGTGACTGTTAACATAGGGGAGCTATGTAAGAATTCTACTAAAGAGGATCAGGTGGTGTCTGTGTGTAGAGCTGAGAATAGTCGCGACAGGGACGGGGAGCATAACGTAGGTGGTGACCTACAAAATATAGCTATTCAGACTGTGACACAAATGTGCATTTCGTGCAAATTTTTCAGCACCTTCATAGCCCTCATCTTAATACAGTTGTCAGGCATATTAAGATCAGGCTTGAGAACGCACTGAGGCGGAGGAAATGGCTCACATTGCTGTGGTGCCAGCTGTACAGCTGTGAGTGGATTTAGGGGAACTAAACTACTGTTCTGCATGTGTTAGCCCGCTACTTAACCATACCTTTAGCTTCCCATTTCGTAATGGTAAGTTTCCTGACCGATTAAACTACTCACTACAAAATGTGGTCATACTTGTCAAATGCAGTCTGTGGCTTCGTGTGATGTGAGGTACAATGAACACGTAAATGGTTTACCAACCTTCCTTCCTGTACCTATTGAGGTGGCCAGTGAAACCCACCATGTTGATGCACACACAACAAAAACATTCAAAACTTTACTAAGAACGATGGAGATTGTTTTTACTTTAAGAAAAAAGATTCTTGAGAAATTAAACGATCGTTATTGACAAAAACGGTTGTACAACGTAAGAAGACCCTCACAATTACCAAATTCTCTGAATAGAAAAATTATAGACATTTACAGTAATTACAGTAATTGCATTATTTGTTGTGACACAACGAAAACAATGGGACCAAATCATGAATATTATTAGTTACATGATGGACAAAGATTTCCTTCAATTAGGAGTTCTGACAAAGAAACATTTAATTAATTCTTCTGCATGCATTGGTTACTTTGAAAAATTCCTCAAAAATCTTCTCCACCAACAGAATCAATAACTTACGTTAAAAAATAAGTTCTCATTTTCATAACAAACTACTTCAGATAATTTCTCTCGGATTCACAAATATCAAATCTCCTTCTCTATGTCTGCCTACTGGGTGGTAAAGCGCTCACCTCCCATGCAAGCGGACCCGAGTTCGATTCCCGGCCAGGTTGGGGATTTTCTCTGCTCAGAGCCTGGGTGCTCTGTTGTCCTCATCATCATTTCACCCTAATCACCGTGCGAAAGTCGCGAAATGTGGCGTCGAATGAAATAAGACTTGCACTTTGCGGCCGAACGTCACCGAATAGTGGCCTCCCGGCCAACGGTGCCATACGCTCATTTCCATGTTTTATTTCCTTCTCTAAGAACTCAAATGGTCACTACTGTGCCTCAAATAAGAATGCCTCGGCGCTGCATCATTATCAGCCAACCAAGCGAACTACAGAGTCTAGGATCCTATTCACTACTCGTGCAGCGCGCTTATTTATATTTGTCCCACATCAAGAGTGGTTAATGAAAAAATGGTTAAAATGGCTCTGAGCACTATGGGACTTAAATTCTGAGGTCATCAGTCCCCTAGAACTTAGAACTACTTAAATCTAACTAACCTGAGGACATAACACACATCCATGCCCGAGGCAAGATTCGAACCTGCGACCGCAGAGGTCGCGCGGTTCCAGACTGTAGTGCTTAGAACCACTCGGCCACCCCGGCCGGCAGACGGGTTAATTATCTACAGTGGCAGAAGACATACGAAAAGCTTGTACACTCATTCTTCTGTCTTGCGATGTATGTATATGTTTCTTTGTGTGTGCTACATGCAAGTATTACAGGTTTTCAGTCTATAAATCACATTCATGCATTTCACAGGACGTAATATATCCTTTCACATACTTAACATGCTCTTAATCACATGCCATAGGATAATTAGAGACGTGGAGGATGAGAGTAGAGTGGGTGTTTAGTCAGGAATGCAGGAAGGGTGGTTGCGGGGCACTGAGTGTATTTCCTTTATGTATCTTTGTTTACTTATGAATTGGTGAGATTATTGTCTCTGTGTTACTGCCTTTTCTGATTTACCATGATATTACTTTTATTTGTTACCTTCTGTAGATTTGGAAACTCCTGTTATTTTTTTTATGACTTAACATTGTCATGCATGTTTTCATCTCAGAGTTGTGGCTAGACATTCTGTATATGTGAAGTGGATTCACTAGATCTTCAATGACCTTTCTGCCTGATACTCATAAAACATACACCAAGTAGCAGCTATATAAAAATGACTACAAATCTAATCAGTTTTAAGATCATCCATGATTTCCTGTCAGTAACAAATATGTCGTTAAACATAAGGCGACTATGCTTAGAGAAAGCTGTACCGGAGCAACGCGGAAATACGCAAACGCGGATGAGACACCACTACTACAGTTCATGTGGTCAGAAATCTCGTGTGCAGTGGTTCCGACTGCGCGCTTACGTACGTGTGATGCAAGGTATTCGAGTCTCTGGGAAGCACAATGGCACCGCGGTCTCATCTGCATGAGGTAACACATGACCAGACCCTTAACGTTGCTGCGTAAGGTTGGTTGAGACTTGCTGGCACATAGCGTCGTTTCGGAGCCTTATAGGAGATCCGAGGAGGCATGAAGCATCTATTCGCATCATAGGGCAAGTTCAGCTACAATCCAACACCAAGAATGTACAAGGTGACTGAAAACGTACAAATAGCGTAACGCATGTCCTGGCTAAGGCCACCTCGGAGTAGACCGGCTAAGTTTTGCATGCATGTATTTATCACATTCCATATGCGGCCTTGATGGCTATACTCTTGATTATTTGTAATTTTCTGTTTCTCATCTTAAATTTCACAGTATTTTCTCCCAGTGGCAAAACAATTATTAGGATATTTGAATTTTTGTATACTATTGATAAATTTAACTACTATGGCTGTGATCTATTTATACATACATATTTGTCCTGTTCTAACACATTCGAGCAATTTAATATTAGGTACTGACTAATGCCATTAATTAGGGTATTTTGCAGAACTCATCGAGTGTGGTATAGCTCATCGAAGCAGAAATTTTCAAATTCATGTGCTGTTTTTTTTTACTTATTTCCACTTCCAGTATAACTCTGAAAAGCGCGAAGTGAAATGGGTCAAGTGCACAATCGCTGATGTAGTAAGGAAAGGGAGTTAGTCTTACAAGGGAAGAACCCCAACCTGAACCGATAAATCCTAATAAAAATGATTTTAACATACATAGGTGCTGTCCGTAGAATCAAATATTTTTCAGTGTAAATTGATCCACAGTAACGCATTAGCGTATCTACCAAGTTTCACTGCCATACGGTAATTACAGCCCACGCATGTCCTCAGTGAGTAGCTGCACTTTAATTATAACCGCCCAGCAGTTAAAGAGTACATTATTCCTTTGTGTGTCATCGACAGCAAATGTAGAGTTCCAATGAACTAATACTGTGGCAGAATACGACGAAATGGCACAGTTCGTCGTGAACTAGCGATAATTACATCACTCTAGCTTTTCACAAAGGATTGCTAAAGGACAGGTACACATATAGTCACAGTATGTAACAGGTCCAATTCTGTCCTTTTCAAGCGTGTTTTAATCACTTCACTCAAGTTCCACATTTATACTTCGATGAGTAATGAGCAGTGACGTATGTCAACAAAATTTTAAACAGTGGCAAATATTACTGTGTAAGTACTTGGGTCTTAACATAAATAGTTTCAACAGAGCCTTTGCTCTTTATTAATGAATACCTTATGTATTACTGTTCCAACCATGCTAGCCGTAACAGTCTGTTACGCGATGTTCATTCTCCAGTTACTTGTGCGTCTGTATATTTCAAATTTGTCAACCTTCAAACGTCAGTTGTAAAAAGATACAGAACTTTACGCATCAATAACGTCTCTTTATTTTAACCATTCCATTCGGTTTCAGTCAATCGAACTGTGGTGATGCGATATAGTTCTCGGATCGCTGAAGTATCTACCATAGCACGGAAGGGAAACAATTACTGTTAATGTGTATCTTAAAACTTTTTGCTTCAAAATAACAAGTTTCTTATTTTATGTTAGTTTATCGTTTTACAGATGTCCTTTTCATCAATACGCCAGAATGAAAAAGACTCCTGTCATTGCACAGAAACCGCCAATATGTCCTGGGCAGAGACAGGAATGAAAAAAAAAAAAAAAACACACACACACACACACACACACCGAAGATAACTTTTCAAACCAGGCAACTTCGAAGATAGTTAAACCAAAACATCCTGACATTTGTCATGTCGTGCAGTACGGCGCAAAGCACCATTCAAGTTTAAGACAGATGCATCGCCTCTCTGGGATCCTTCTTCCTATAGCCGCACCTCGACGCCCGGGTATTCGATACTGTAGATGCATCCCGCCCTCTAGAAGCACATAAATTTGTTTCTGTTTCTTCTTATACCTCTCATTTAACACGGGATGAGTCTGAGAGAGCTCCCTGCGCTGGGGAAGTTGCGATAACTCACAAAAAAAACCCGAACATATCACGATATTTTCATTTAAATGTCTTCGAAGCTGACATGAGTCGAAAAGATAGTTCCCTTCCCCTACATCCCTCACGCTGTCCAGGATATATTCGCCTTCTTTTGTGCTACGTTAGAAGCATTTTTCATTCTGGTTCCCAACTTTTACTCTATCATAATTTTGCCAACCTATGTAGAATTTTTTCGACTGAGGTGACGACTGATTTTTGTATTGTCTTTCGAGTCATGCTGGTTATGTCATGGCAACAGAGAAAGCTTCAACGGAAGAACAGAACGATAATTAATTACGTGTATTTGTCTACGAGCTCACAGCATTTGAGCCAAATTCGCACAAGTCTGAAACATAGAAGTGACGAACGTAAAAAAGTTAACATAACTATGTTTTTGCACCTAAAATCAGAATGAACTTAAATTTTTGAAAGCTAGTTTTCCGTTCTATTGCAAGAATGTATTTTTTATTTCTTTGGTTCATTTTAAACTGTTTCCGCGCGTTTAATTCAAGTAAGAATGAATTTTACGTGCTACACGTAGCTCGATTTTAAGCCATCGTATCTCAACAACGCCTAAAGATTATTTGCTGCAAGAAATTGCTTTTGGACTTTATCTGTTTATCTATCTTCGTGCAAAGTTTGAACTGATGTGTACGAGTTTAAAGTACAGAAAAGGCGAGCTTCGAAAACCTCCTAGAAAAACGTGTTTTATGCACGTAAGATCCAAACGAAGCAATATCGTTTCAAATGGTTAAAGCTTATCTTAGACCAGGGTCCCATATGAAACTTCCTGGCAGATTAAAACTGTGTGCCGGACCGAGACTCGAACTCTGGACCTTTGTCTTTAGCGGGCAAGTGCTCTCAATTCAAATCTTTTGCAAAAGGGATTAATTGATTCACACCCATTTGCCTGGACACCAGCTCCGTGACGTGCTTGAGATCTTGTTTAATGTACGGTAACACAGCTACAGTAAGACAGATGTTCGAACGGCTACACAAATGGACGTTGGTGCGGTCAGCACCAAAAACCTTTTCCCTCATGTTCCTAACTCAAATCGGTTTCGAGCCTTTTCGGACATATTTGTCTAAATTATAATCTTTCGCCGCGGAAATGTTTCGTCACGAGGATGAATGAACAGCAGATGTCGGTATGGTTTTTACTAATTGATTGACTAATTCGCAAAGAGCGTTTGTGTGTGTAATTTATTAGTACTATGTCAGACTAATCGTCCGGCTGTACGCAGTTTGTGCTACCCATGCGAAACAGGGGAGTGTGTCGCTAGTGTGGTGTACAATTCACGATCCATCAGTAGAGATGGTGTTATGAGAGAGTTTCACTTACGATTTAGGTAAGGGGACAAAATTCTATGATTTGTTTAAAGCATTTTCAAGTTATTCATCTGGTTCTCAGATCGGAAAACAGATCAATAAAAGGACCAAAGGATCAGACATGTATAGTAATTAAACTTCAGCTGTTTATGGCGTTGTTAATCTCTCATATCTTCCAGGAAATGATACCGGGTAGCACGTGCATTTGTGTTTCGTCTACGGCTCCATTAACCCATACGACGTAGTTATGGTATCTTAAGATGAGTTTGCCGCCATAAAGTTCGCTGTTGTGAACATCGAATCAAGCACTGCGCAGTTACGACGAGATTTAACGATCTAAGGCGGGTACTGCAGGTAGGCTAACCTAATATGAAGCTGCATTTAGATTATACGAGTAAGGTGACCCATTTAAAGTGAAGGAGATGTCTTTCTCATTCCAGAGGATTGTAGTGTTCGAAGAAATGGAAGATCGAAGGGCTCATATATTCAAACATATCTAAATGCAGCTTACCAATGGTAAGTGTTAATGAAGAGTGGCTTCATTAAAACTGCGAAGTCAGTCTGATAAAATATCTATTGCCGTTATTGAAGGTATTTCAAATATGTCTTTTAAGCTACAAAACGCATAATTGATTTTACCAGGCATTAGACGATGTCTAATGACTACTGAGGTTGCTGATATGGAGCACCTGGCATTATGTGGCAGCACAATGCAGCTAATATGAAAAATGTGTGTTTTTGTGGGTGTCCGGATACTTTTGATCACATACTGTAAGCATATCGCCTAACTGTCCAACTCTTGAACAAAACTTCAAAAATTAGCAGGGTCCTGGTATAATATACATAAAACGTTGTTAGAAGCATTATTAATAGTTGGAAAGGAGGACTTGAGGTACCGACAAAAAAGGCATGTAAATTAATACAGGCCCTAATTAGTTTTTTATTGTCTGCTTTTTATGTCTACAAACGTCCAAGAACTGCGTCCCACTGCATCCGGATTTGCCCTGGTGTTTTCAAATGCGTTAACACGAATGAAAACTCAGTTCTGCAGCGGAATTAGTACTTCCCATGATCCTGACGGTGTGCATCTCACAACAGCCATGATTTCTTTAAAATAGGCTGATGGAAAATGGAAGAGGTATTTTGTCGCATTACATAAGAAACTCAAATTCCTGACATAGGAACTGAAACTACTTACCTAACTGTCTCGGCAAGACTCAGTATCAAAGTTGGACAAAATACACTACTGGCCATTAATATTGCTACACCTCGCAGATGACGTGCTACAGACGCTAAATTTAACCGACAGGAAAAAGATGCTGTGATATGCAAATGATTAGCTTTTCAGAGCATTCACACAAGGTTGGCACCGGTGGCGATACCTACAACGTGCTGATATGAGGAACGTTTTCAACCGATTTCTCATACACAAATAGCAGTTGACCGCCGTTGTCTGGCGAAACGTTGTTGTGATGCCTCGTGTAAGGAGAAATGCGTACCATCACGTTTCCGACTTTGATAAAAGTCTGATTGTAGCCTATCGCGATTGCGATTCATCGTATCGCGACGTTGCTGCTCGCGTTGGTCGAGATCCAGTGACTGTTAGCTGAATATGTAATCAGTGGGTGCAGGAGGGTAATACGGAACGCAGTGCTGGATCCCAACGGCCTCGTATCACTAGCAGTCGAGATGACAGGCATCTTATCCACATGGGTGGAATGGATCGTGCAGCCACGTCTCGATCCCTGAGTCAACAGATGGGGACGTTTGCAAGACAAGAACCATCTGCACGAACAGTTCGACGACGTTTGCAGCAGCATGGACTATCAGCTCGGAGACCATGGCTGCCGGTACCCTTGACGCTGCACCAAAGACAGGAACGCCCGCCATGGTGTACTCAACGTCGAACCTGGGTGCACGAATGGTAGAACGTCATTTTTTCGGATGAATCCAGGTTCTGTTTACAGCACCATGATGGTCGCATCCGTGTTTGGCGACAACGCGGTGAACGCACATTGGAAGCGTGTATTCGTCAGCGCCTTACTGGCGTATCACCCAGCGTGATGGTGTGGGGTGCCATTGGTTGCACGTCTCTGTCACCTCTTGTTCGCATTGACGGCACTTTGTAAAGTGAACGTTACATTTCAGATGTGTTATGACCCATAGCTCTACCCTTAATTCGATCCCTGCAAAAGCCTACATTTCAGCAGAATAAAGCACGACCGCATGTTGCAGGTCCTGTCCTGGACTTTCTGGATACAGAAAATGTTCGACTTCTGCCCTGGCCAGCAAATTTCCAGATCTTTCACCAAATGAAAACGTCTGGTCATTGGTGGCCGAGCAACTGGCTAGTCACAATATGCCAGTCACTACTCTTCATGAACTGTGGTATCGTGTTGAAGCTGCATGGGCAGCTGTAACTGTACACGCCATCCAAGCTCTGTTTGAATCAATGCCCAGGCGTATCAGGGCCGTTATTACGGCCAGAGGTGGTTGTTCTGGGTACTGATTTCTCAGGATCTGTGCACCCAAATTGCGTGAAAATGTAATCACATGTCAGTTCTAGTATAATATATATGTCCAATGAACACCCGTTTATCACCTGCATTTCTTCTTGGTATAGAAATTTTAATGACCAGTAGTGTATTATAACCAGATCCCTCTACCGATCCAAAGCCCACCTCCTCGTGTAACCCAAAAGTTGATAAAGCCTAACTTGACTATTAGCTATATTCTGCAGAAGTTTTGTAAGTGGTTGGAGTGACAAGACGTCGTATGAAACATAGTGAACTGCATTCCTTAAAAACTATTTAGAACAGATCCTTCGGAAGCTCACTCGTTGTGCAGAAATATAGTAAGATAAGAGCTGACCTTTTTTAGGATGGTTACATTGAAACTTGTATCATTTGTCATGAAGTAATGATTACTAAAGTACAATGCTCAACTAAAATAAGTAAAAGGGTTTATATGTTCAGCAAATTAGTGTGTATGCATTGAGGCCTAATTAAACACGTTGAAGAGGTATTGTGCCAGCCACTGACGGAATAATGTGCATTCAGCTGCAGGTTGTGTGCGGCACAAGTTCAGCATGCCTGTCATCTTTGCACTGAAGTCACACTTCGAACATTCCACAACCTGGCATCTACATCTACATACATACTCCGGTAGCCACCAATTGGTGTGTAGCGGAGGGCACAATTCACGCCAATGTCATATTCCCCCTCTCCTCCCTCACCCCCCTCTGTTCCACTCGCGGATCGCGAGTGGAAAAGCTACTGTATGAACGCCTCAGTACGAGCTCTTAATTCCCTTGTCTTTGAATGGTGATAATTGCGCGATTTGGAAGCTGGTGGTAATAATACATGCTCTACATCCTCGGTGAAGATCGGATTTCGGAATTTTGTGAGCAGCCCCTTCTGCTTAGCGCGCCGCCTACCTGCACGTGTGTCCCACTTCAAACTTTCTGTGTGATTTGTAACTTTCTCGTGATGGCTAAATGTACCAGTCACGAATCTTGCCGCTCTTCGTTGTACCTCCTCAATCTCTTGAATCAGACGCAACTGGTATGGGTCCCATACAGACGACCAGCACTCCAAGACTGGACGAACTAACTTATTGTAAGCAATTTCCTTTTTTGAAGAACTGCAGCGTTTCAGGATTCTACCCATCTAGAGTTCGCCTTACCCGTTACTTGTGTAATCTGATCATTTCATTTGAGATCATTTCGAATAGTCACACCCAGATACTCGACGGACTTTATCGCTTCCAAAGACTGGGAATTTATTTTCTACTCGTAAATTAATGGGGATTTTCGCCCTGTTATACGCAGTAGGTTACACTTACTAATATTGAGAGATAACTGCCAGTCATTACACCACCCATTTATTTTCTGCAAATCTTCATTTATTTGTTCACAACTTTCTTATGATAGTACTTTGTGTACACTACAGCATCATCGGTGAACAGTATAAGGCCGCTGTCAATAACATCAACCAGATCGTTTATGTAAATTGTAAAACGCAGAGGACCTATTACGCAGCCCTGGGGCACACCTGAAGTTACGCTTGTTTCTGTTGAAGTCACCTCGTTCAGGACGACATACTGTTCCCTGTCTGTTAGAAAACTTTCTATTCAACCGCATATGTCATCGGATAGATCGTAAGAGTGTACATTTTGTAGCAAGTGACATTGCGGAACTGGGTCGAACGCTTTTCGAAAGTCGAGAAATATGTCATCAACCTGGGTGCCGGTATCTAGAGCCTGTTGTATATTACGCACAAAGAGGGCCAGCTGTGTCCCGCATGACCGCTGCTTACTAAAACCGTGCTGGTTTCTGCAGATGAGCTTCTCAGAGTCTAGATATTTCATTATGTCTGAACACAAAATATGTTCCATGATTGTACAACAAATCGATGTCGGTGAAATTGCCCGGTAATTATGTGCATCCGATTTTCTACCCTTTTTATAAACTGCTATGACCTGGGCCTGCTTCCAGTCCAGTGGAACTTCCCGATGTTCCAATGATCTCTGATAGATGATGGATAAGAATGGTACTATGTTTGTAGCATAGTCAACATAAAATCTTACGGGGATACAGTATGACCCAGATGCCTTCCTTGAGTCTAAGAGTCTTAACTGTTTTACTGGCGGAGCGGGTTGAGGGGGCCAGCTTTATGCATGGAGTTTCAAAGAACCTCAGTTTGCAGCATTGTCCCCAGAACTGATTGTGATCCCCTGGTTCCGAGTTGAGTGGAGGTACTGATACTCAGAAGCTTCTGTGACAAACTAGGCTGCGTCTTGCTAAACTTGCTCCACAGGGTTAAGAATCGTACTGTCACACATCAAAGGCTGCTACTGAAGTAGCTAACTCTGTGTGGGGCGTACATAAAGGTTTTTTTAGACGACTCTCCTTCCAATCTACAGAACGACAATTGTAGGAGACCCGAATTAATGGTGTAAATAGTGTAAGATTCAATGTAATGCCCCCTACAGTCGAGAGTATTAAAATCATAATAGGTAACTGCAGAGCATCAGCAACAAAGTTCCACAATTTGAAGCGCTCCTGAAAATCACTAAAGCTCACATAATACTATGTACAGAAACCTGGTTAAGACCAGGAGTTGATAGCAGACTTTTAGGAAACGTTTAAGCATATATTGAAAGGATAGCCTCGCGGCAAATTTAGTAGGTGTATTTGTAGCAGTAGGCAAGGCACATCCACCAAGACAGAAATTGAACCCGCATGTGAGACTCAGTGGTGAGGGTGGACCACCAGACTTACCTCCCGCGGTGACCGGAAACTTTACAGGAAACCTTAGTTCGTTCTTGTTTCCCCACTCATATTATAATCATCGGTAGAGACATTAATCACCCAACAATCAAGAGAGAAATTTACAGGTTTCAGTGGCAGCGAGACAAAACATCCTATGAAATATTACTAAATGCCTTTTCTGAAAACTGCTTAGAATATGCGGTTTGGAACGCCACTCACGATGGAAATATATTACGCAATAAATAGAGTGATTTCTTTGAGCATGTCCACATAGAAACTGTTATCAATCATCATGACGTAGTTGTGGCAGCAATGATGACCAAAGTATAGAAGGCAAGTGCAGAAGGCTTCTAAAACTGGTGAAAGGATACATTTTTTATTATTTTTTTGTAGTCAGTCTCCTGACTGGTAGGATGCGGCCCGCCACGAATTCCTCTGTGTAGCAACCTTTTCATCTCAGTGAAGCACTTGCAGTCTCCCTCAATTATTTGCTCGATGTATTCCAGTCCCTGTCTTCCTCTACAGTTTTGGCCCTCTGGAGCTCCCTCAGGTACCATGGAAGTCATCACCTGATGTCTTAGCAGATCTCACATCATCCTGTCACTTCTCCTTGTCAGTGTTTTCCACATATTCCTTTCCTCTCTGATTCTGCGCAGAACCTAATTCCTTACCGTACCGGTCCACCTGATTTTCAGCAGTCGTCTGTAGCACCACAACTCAAATGCTTCGCTTCTCTTCTCTTCCGGTTTCCCACAATCCATGTTGCACAACCATACAGTGCTGTGCTCCAAACGTACATCCTCAGAAATTTCTTCCTCAAATTGAGGCCTATGTTTGACACTAGTCGACCTCTCCTGTCCAAGAATACCCTTTTTGCCGGTGCTAGTCTGCGTTTGATGTACTCTTTGCTCCGTCAGTCATTGGTTATTTTGGTGCCTAAGTACTAGAATTCCCTACCTTGATCTACTCCGTGACCTCACTTTTCTCGCTTCTGCTACTTCTAATTACTTTCGTCTTTCTTCGGTTTACTCTCAGTCCATATTCTATACTCATTAGACTGTTCATTTCATTCAGTAAATCATGAAATTCATCTTCACTTTCCCTCAGGACAGCAGTGTCATCAGCAATCGTATCGTTGATATCCTTTCACCTTGAAGTTTCATTTCACTCATGAACCTTTCTTTTATGTTCTGTAAAATAGACAAAAAAGGCAATAGTGCCATATCTCAAAGAGGAAATTTCTAGCCAGGACGTCCAAGGCTATTGCTCAAAAATGAAAAGCGTAGTTGACCACGTACTGGGTAGATATGAATCCAGTAGAACAGTTCATAATGGGAGGGTCCATCAATGGCATACAGTCACTGTGAAGAAACTTCTAAGGAAATGAAGTCTCTGTGAAGAAACTACTGAAGAAACGAAGTCGGTGGTACAAAAAAAAAAAAAAAAGAAAAAAAATTCATTGATGACTTTACTGACTGTCGTAGCAGAATTTGCTCAAACGAAATTCCGGAAAACCTAAATAACTTCTGGTTGTACGTAAAGGGTGTTTGTGGTACCAGAGTGAATGTGCTGTCACTAGCCAAAGAAACAAGAAGTGAAATTGTAGGTAGCTGAAGGTAGCAAAGCAAAAGCTGAAATGCTTAACTCCGTTTTCAAACGTTTCCTTTACAAAGGAAAACTCAGAAGAGCAAAAACTACCCAAATTTAATCCTCGTATCACTTAAAAGATGAATGAAATGATTATTAATGGCAGTGGTGTTCAAAAACAACTGACCTCGTAGTATTTCAACAAAGATCCAGGGCTCGTCGGAATACCGATCAGACTCTATACTACATATGATGCTGAGATAGCCCATGTTTTAATTATAATTTATCTTACATCCCTCGGTCAAAAAACGGTCCTCAGTAGTTTGAAGAAATCACAGGGTCACACTCGTTTACACGTAGGGTTGTATAAGTTATTCACAATACTGCCGTCCAGTAACACTGACATCGATTTTTCGTAGAATTTTAGAAAACATTCTAAACTCAAATGTAGTGTGATATCTCGAACAGAACGATGTCCTTCATGCCATCCTGCGTGGGTTCCGAAAACATGGATCACGAGGAACCCAACTCGCATTTTCCTCGCACGAGATACTGAAGTTTCGAATCAAGGCAGTCGGGTAGATGCAGTATTTCTTGATGTCCGGACTCTGTACCACAACTGCGCTTATTATCAAAAGTACAGTTTCATGGGGTGTCAAGTGAAATTTGTGAATGGATTGAGGAATTTTTGGTACGTGGAGGTACCAAGTTATCTTGGATGGAAAGTCGTCGAAAGTTGTAGAAGTAACTTTGGTGTGCCTCCAGGGAAATGTGTTGGAACTCTTTGCTCACTTTCTATGTTAATGACATTGAGGGAAATATTATTAATTGCCTCAGACTTCTAGAAGACCATGCAAGTACCTTTAATAATGTACTGTGTGGAAGGAGCTACGACAATATTCAGTAAAATTTTGCTAACGTTTCATAGTGGTGTAGGATCGGGAACTTGCTTTAAATGTGCAGATAACTAAAACTGCGTCGGCTGCGGTGGCCGAGTGGTCCTAGGCGCTCAGTCCGGAACCGCGCTGCTGCTACGGTCGCAGGTTCGAATCCTGCCTCGGGCATGGACGTGTGAGATGTCCTTAGGTTGGTTAGGTTTAAGTAGTTCTAGGGGCTGATGACCAGAGATGTTAAGTCCCATACTGCTCAGAGCCATTTGAACCGTTTTTTTTAACTAAATTTGCGCACTTGGAAATGTAGTATTGTATGACTGTAGTCTCAGTGAGTCGCACTGGAGTAGGCCAACGCATACAAATTCCTGCGTGTAGCACTTTTTAAGGATATGAAATGGAATGATTCCATAGGCTCTGTCATGCATGAAGTAGGCTTCGGGTTATTGGTAGAATACTGGGAAAATACAGTCGGTGTACTAAGAAGATTGCTTACAAATTACTCATGCTACTCGTCCTAGAATATTTGTGAAATATGTGGGACGCGCATCAAGTAGGACTAACAGGGGATATTGAACGTGTACAGAGAAAGGAAGCACAGTTGTTCACGGGTTTCTTTGATCCTAGAGACGCTGTCACAGATATTCTAAAGAAACTGGGCAGATCCTGGAAGATAGACGTAAGTAATCCCGAGAAAGCCTACTTACAAAATTTCAAGAATCGGCTTTAAACGAAGGCTCTAGGAATATACCGCAACACCTACGTGTCGCTTACACACGGAGCGTGAATACCAGATTAGATTAATTTCCGAACGCACAGAGGCATTTAAACTATCATTCATCCGTGGTCCATACGTGAATGGAACGTGAAGAAGCACTAATAGCTGATACAATGGAAGGTACGCCGAGCCATGCACTTCACAGACGTTTGCACGGTATAGATTTAGATTTAGAAACTAGATAAAGAGGTGATAGTATCGTGACTGAAAAAGGATGTTGAAACATTAAGTTTCAGAGAGGAGCCTGTAGAAGAAGTAGTACACTTGATGGACGTGTACTAGATAGATTTATAATTCGATGGACCATCCATGGTATACAGTCGCTGTACAGAAACTACTAAAGGAATAGAGATTACCTTATCACAGATGTTAAACTAAGCCTTGGGCTATAGATAGTGAGATGCTAGATGCAACACATTTGGGTGTTTAACTTTCGATATGTGTTGCCTTCAACTTCTATCATATCAGAATATTATCGAAATATCTCATAAAACTAAAGAAATTCTGTTGATATGCAAAAACTTTGGTAGGTACCAAAGTTAGTGCTCAGGAGCTCGTGGAACAGACAGGAACTGTAAATGAGATAAACATATAAAAAGCAGAAATGCTGATCTCCGTTTTCAAATATTCCTTTACAAAGAAATTTCCGCAGTTTAATACTCACACCACTGCAAAGATGAGTGACATAGCTATTGGTGCAAATGGCGTTGAGGAACAGCTAAAATCTCTAAAACTTAACAAAGCTCCGGGGCCCAATGGAGTACCTGTCACGCCCCTTACCAAATTTCCCACTGAATTAGTCCCCGTTTTAAAGGTAATCAACCGTATATATCTCGAACAAAAAATTGTGCACAATAGTCGGATGAAAACGTAGGTCACAACCGTCCACAAGAAGCATAGTAGAATAGATCCATAATACTAAAGTCGAATATTCTTATTATCAGTCTGTTGTAGAATCTTATAACATATTCTGAGCTCTAACATAATGCGGTATATTAAAAAACTAGAAACCCGCCTCGATTGCGAAAAAAGCACCTAGTGTTAACTTAGGTTTCGGCGTAGATAACTACACCTTCATCAGAACCATAATACCCTCAAGTGCCTAAGAAGAGCTTTGTCAATGATTAAAAGAACACCATAGCTATACATTTATAAACGAAAAAGGAAAACACAAACAGTACATATGTACAAAGTCAAAACCACTACTTAACTTAATGGTGTACGCTTCACCTCACACCGGCCTATGTTCGATGGGCCATGACCCTCCATAATGAGGTATCTCCAACAGAATGTCCTCCTCCATGCTAAGCTCAAATGGTTGAAATGGTTCTGAGCACTATAAGACTTAACATCTGAGGTCATCAGTCCCCTAGACTTAGAACTACCTAAAGCTAACTAATCTAAGGACATTATACACATTCATGCTAGAGGCAGGACTCGAACCTGCGACCGTAGCAGCAGCGCGGTTCCGGACTGAAGTGCTTAGAACCGCTCGTCCACAATGGCTGGCCCATGTTAATCAGCGTGGATTCTGAACACACTGATAACTTTAAATACAACTCACCCGTTTCTCACATACCACCTAAAAGCCGCAGATAGGTAAATGCATTATTTCTCGATTAATATGGAACGTATGATCGTATGGGATATCAGTCGAGTGTTTCGCCTAGAATACGGATTTTTTTTTTTTTGTAGGGAAACGAACGCGATATCTTGGATGGAGAGTGATCGACAAATATAGAAAAACTTCGGATTTGCCCTTGGGAAGTGTGTTGTGACCATTGTTACCCATATTGTACATAAATGACCTTGCAGACAATATTAATAGTAATATCAGACTTCTAGAAGATGATATAGGTATCTATCATGAAGTACCGTCTGAAAAATATTGTTTAAGTGTTCAGAAATGTAAAATTGTGAGCTTCAAAAAAAACTGGTATATCCGATGACCACAGTGTCAACTAGTAACAGCTGGATTTGGTAGGCTCACGAGTTAAAACATATAAAGATATGGAATAGAACGATCACATGGTCTCAGTCGCAGCTAGAACAGGTGGCACACTTCGGTTCGTTGGTAGAGTACTAGGGAAACGCTATCGGTCGCGCGACCCATCCTGGAATGTTACTCAAGTGTGTGCGACTCGTACCAAATAGGACTAACAGGGGGATTTGAAAGTATACAGAGAAGGGAAGTACGAATGGCTACAGGTGTGTCTGACCCATAGGAGAGTGTTATGGAGATGCTGAAGAAATTGAACGTGGCAAAATTTCGAACATACTCTAACAATCGCTAGAACGACGACATTCAATGTTGCAACAATCATCTTTAAACGGTGATACAGGAATAAACTGCCGCCACGTGGGTATCGCTGTCGTAGGATCGTGAGGACCAGAGTACATCAATAACAGCCCGCATTGTCATCTTTGGGGCCGTAATAACTGGTACAAAGGGAAAGACTCTCCCCCATGCACTTCTCACTCATATGCACATTACAGATATGTATAGATGTAAAGCGGCTCCGTATTCCATAGATTTATTTTACTGAAAGGATCGTATATTCATTTCTTCTATTCACTACCCATGTTATCTGAGATAACACACCTGCAACATCTACCGTTTAAGAAACTTTACGCAGCGATTCCCTTTGCGTACTATCCAGTGTCCTACGTATTGTGTCTCATGTTCCATATCATATCTCTCCTATATATTCTACGTTACAGATATGTTTTTTGGTGGTGACACACGGAGATTTTTAAAGTGACGAATCGATTCGGGTCCTTTACATCACATAGTTTTCCTCCTCCGTTAAGTTCCAGATGAGGGCACACCCCCTTAAAGAGAGAAAATTCATTGTGACAACGTATCAGCGTTCGAAAAATCGTTCAGTTTTCAAATTTCTTTCATTAAGTAACATAACTGTATCCGTTAAAGAGGTCTTTCCTTGAAACAAATAAATAATGAACACATTGAATATGAATGTTGAAAGATCCCATAAAAAGCAGGCTAGTGAAAAGCTTGAGACATACTAAACGTATAAACTGATGCAACGGAAAAGTGAAAATTAACGAACGACTTTATCAGACGAAAGCTGTGAGACATTAATGGTGTATCATAGAAAAGCTGAAGGGTTAAGGGTCAAAAAAATTTTAAGCACAGGTAGACGATTGTGAAACATCAATAATGGTCCCATCTTTCTGTAGATATAGACTCATATCAAATAAAATTACATCATAAAGAATTCCGAAAATTGCGTCGCGCCACGGCATCCAGTCTCTCATAAACATAATTACTAGTGTTTTGTACGTTCTGCGTTAATGCGAAAGCGGTTCTGTGCTGACTATAGATCGTCCATACAGACATTAGTAATTTAAGGCAGGTTATTTACGAAGAAGACAGCTGATTGATATAGTGAAGGCTACCAGGTCAGAAGGCTTTTAGGAGCGCTGCTGGCAGATTTCCTGGCTTTCCTGTTCGACGAAACCTGTTTCAATTCCCAAGAAGTCCTTTGTAGAACCTCGCCATCAGCACGTTTATTATTTACAGGCCTGGATAATGGAAACGCTATTGTAGATCCCTATCACCTCGGGTGTCGTGGTAATTTCAGGCTGTAGCCCTTAACTGCGCTCATACATTATTTATGCAGTTCGTGGTTTAATTATTAGACTCCCTACCTCTATATCGTGGGGTTCCGGGTTCGGTTGCTGGCAGGGTCTTCACTCAGAGACAGGGCTATCGTGTTGGCCCAGTTATTTCATCTCATGTTCATCACAAACATGCGATACTCGCCGAAGTGGAGTCACATAGGAAGATTAATAGCAGGCGGCCGAACAACACACACTCATGCACCCAAAAACAGAGACACTTATTTTGCCTATAGCAATAGACAGCACCGCTCTAGAAACAAATTATAACAGTGGTAGAATCCCCTAATTCCGACCAAGGTTTTCAGCTTCCTTCACTTACATGAACGGCAAATATCGCAAAGGGTACTCTTGTAACATTTTGTATTCTCAGTTGGAACAACATACTTGTTGTTGTTGTGGTCTTCAGTCCTGAGACTGGTTTCATGCAGCTCTCCATGCTACTCTATCTTGTGCAAGCTTCTTCATCTCCCAGTACCTACTACAACCTACATCCTTCTGAATCTGCTTAGTGTAGTCATCTCTTGGTCTCCCTCTACGATTTTCACCCTCCACGCTCCCCCCTAATACTAAATTGCTAATCCCTTGATGCCTCAGAACATGTCCCACCAACCGATCCCTTCTTCTGGTCAGGTTGTGCCACAAACTTATCTTCTCCCCAATCCTATTCAATACTTCCTCGTTAGTTATGTGATCTACCCATCTAATCTTCAGTATTCTTCTGTAGCACCACATTTCGAAAGATTTTATTCTCTTCTTGTCCAAACTAGTTATCGTCCATGTTTCACTTCCATACATGGCTACACTCCATACAAATACTTTCAGAAATGACTTCCTGACACTTAAATCTATACTCGATGTTAATAAATTTCTCTTCTTCAGAAATGCTTTCGTTGCCATTGCCAGTCTACACTTTATATCCTCTCTACTTCGACCATCATTAGTTATTTTGCTCCCCAAATAGCAAAACTCCTTTACTACTTTAAATGTCTCATTTCCTAATCTAATGCCCTCATCATCACCCGACTTTATTCGACTACACTCCATTATCCTCGTTTTGCTTTTGTTGAAGTTCATTTTATATCCTCCTTTCAAGACACTGTCCATTCCGTTCAACTTCCAAGTCCTTTGATGTCTCTGACAATTACAATGTCGTCCGCGAACCTCAAAGTTTTTATTTCTTCTCCATGGATTTTAATACCTACTCCGAATTTTTCTTTTGTTTCCTTCACTGCTTGCTCAATATACAGATTGAATAACATCGGGGAGAGACTACAACCCTGTCTCACTCCCTTCCCAACCACTGCTTCGCTTTCATGTCCCTCGACTCTTATAACTGCCATCTGATTTCTGTACAAATTGTAAATAGCATTTCGCTCCCTGTATTTTACCCCTGCTACCTTCAGAATTTGAAAGAGAGTATTCCAATCAACATTGTCAAAAGTTTTCTCTAAGTCTACAAATGCTAGAAACGTAGGTTTGCTCTTCCTTAATCTAGCTTCTAAGATAAGTCGTAGGGACAGTATTGCCTCACATTTCTACGGAATTCAAACTGATCTTCCCCGAGGTCGGCTTCTACTAGTTTTTCCATTCGTCTGTAAAGAATTCGTGTTAGTATTTTGCAGCTGTGACTTATTAAACTGATAGTTCGGTAATTTTCACATCTGTCTACACCTGCTTTCTTTGCGATTGGAATTATTATATTCTTCTTGAAGTCTGAGGGTATTTCGCCTATCTCATAAATCTTGCTCACCAGATGGTAGAGTTTTGTCAGGACTGGCTCTCTCGAGGCCGTCAGTAGTTCCAATGGAATGTTATCTACTCCGGAGGCCTTGTTTCGACTCAGGTATTTCAGTGCTCTGTCAAACTCTTCACGCAGTATCGTATCTCCCATTTCATCTTCATCTACATCCTCTTCCATTTCCATTATATTGTCCTCAAGTACATCGCCCTTGTATAGACCCTCTATATACTCCTTCCACCTTTCTGCTTTCCCTTCTTTGCTTAGAACTGGGTTTCCATCTGAGCTCTTGATGTTCATACACGTGGTTCTCTTATCTTGAAAGGTCTCCTTAATTTTCCTGTAGGCAGTATCTATTTTACCCCTCGTGAGATAAGCCTCTACATCCTTACATTTGTCCTCTAGCCAACCCTGCGTAGCCATTTTGCACTACCTGTCGATCTCATTTTTGAGACGTCTGTATTCCTTTTTGCCTGCTTCATTTACTTACTAACCACTATCAGCTCGTTCGCTGTTTATATATTAGAAATCGAGGTACTAATGCTGGTTTGACTCCCACTGAAATTGAAAAACGTCTTAATAGTCGCACAAATTCATACGTCACAAAACAGATCAGGACGGACACAATACTGCGAAAAGTAATGCAAATAATTTTAAATCTTCCAAGGATATATGTAACCGATGCAATTCCTTTCTTTTTTTTTGGGAAAACGCTTAATGAAAATGTCTGACTCCATATCTGAGTTCCATAACAGGAATCCGCGTTCGATATTCCGTGGTGAAAGGTAAGTGATACTGTGGTATAATCTCCGCTTCGATCATCGGAAAATTATGTTAATCTCATGGATGTATCATCAGTCAGGTGAGTGAGCTGTAGTAAGTTTTGGCTTCATTAGCCCCTGTCTACCTTTTATTTTTATAGCAAGTGCTAAGAGCAATGGAATATCTCTTCCATTTGATCTAGTAATATCATTCGCAGCCACTGCACCAGCATGTTTTAGCTGGGTGAGAGTGAACACTGTTTGTGCACACTTTTGGAAAGTGCTTGTTTGTGCATGCTTGTCAAGTAACACCTTTATTCTCTTCATTTACTCCTTCTTCATGATTACAATTTATTGGTTGTAAAGCTAACATAAGCCTTGTCACCCACATTTTGGTGCCTAATGAAAAGGGTATATAGTACGAGAGATTATTTTTTCAGATTCCAATTGGTTGTGAAACTAAAACACAGTGAAAATAAGGTGAATCTTTGCGCACATATATTTTTCAGCGTCTCCGAGTGCGCCCGTCTATCGGGTCGCGTCGCACTTCTCAGGTCTGAGAAGAGAGAGAAAGCGTAAATATGCCTAGAAAATAATGTCTCCCCCTCCCCCCCAAATATGGAAGCCCTGCCAAAGGGGTACGCCTGCATTCATTCAGCTCACATAAGGTTTCTCCAGTGCGTTTCCTTCACGACAATAATTTCCCGCCAGGGTATTGCATGTGCAAGGAAGATGCTTGTTGCAAGATTTTTGATCGAAGTGATCGCTCACCACATCCGCATTTCATCTCTTCGTTCACATAAACTGCTGGCTTTGGGGACAGCATTTCGGCGCAGACAACACAGACAACGAATTGCAGACCAGCGTAGTGAACTGGAGGAACACGCAGCCGACATCCTTCTTTGACGATGGTGTTAGACTACGACACATGTTTAAGTCGCAACGGTGACTAGAGAAGTAGCTGGGAGGTCTAGTTATACGTTTCAGAAAAAAAATTGATTTACAGTGTGGTTTCCACTTGGCGACTGACTGGAGAGCGCAAAAAATCTACATCTACATTTATACTCCGCAAGCCAGAGAACGGTGTGTGGCGGAGGGCACTTTACGTGCCATCGTCATTACCTCCGTTTCCTGTTCCAGTTGCGTATGGTGCCGGGAAGAACGACTGCCGGAAAGCCTTCGTGCGAGCTCAGATCTCTTACATGCCATACATATTACTCGGTCGTGTCATACATATTACTCAGTCGACTTTCGTGCTTCGATGTCGTAGGTTGCAACCACTTGCCGCTAGAGGGCTGAGAATCGTAGCGTGTAAGTGGTGGTGTGTAACGTAACTCCATCGGTACATGAGAAAAGTAGCACTGTAATCGAGTTTCGAATTCCATGAGTTCGTGCACACAATGAATACCGTCTAATTCAGCATGACAGTGCCAGACCTCACAGTAATGCTGGGACATCTGAAACAGACGCTTTGAGTCCACCGTCATCTATCATCCTCCATACAGCCCCGACTTGGTCCCATCTGAGTTTCGTCTGTGTCCTAATTTTAAAGAATACCTTGGAGGATTTAACTTTGATAGTGAACAAGCGGTGCAACCAGAGTTAAACCTAATAACTCCGTTATGAAATTTAAACATTCTGCAGCGAAGATATTAACAGGCTGATCTCTCGTTGGGTGGATTGTGTTGATCACTGAGGTAATTATGTTGAGAAATAAATATGTATAAATGAAGACTGACGATACAGATTGTTAATAAAATTAGTTTTATTTAAAAAGCTTTTTAAACAAACTTCGCACAAACAATTCGGAGGCATTATTTTTCAGAGCGCCCCAGCAAAAATAGTGCAAACAACAACAAAAAGTAATACTACAACAACGAAACATGAAATGAAGTTGGAAAATACGTTTTCTACCGGGGAAGATTCCATAGAAAAATTGGAACATGTGAGGCAATATTGACCCTACGACTTCTCTTAGAAGATAGATTAAGGAAAAGCAAACCTACGTTTCTGGCAATTGTAGATTTAGAGAAAGCTTTTGAAAATGTTGACTAGAATACTCTCTTTCAAGTTCTGAAGGTGAAGGGGGTAAAAGACAGGGACCGGAAGGCTATTTACAATTTTTACAGAAACCAGATGGCAGTTATAAGAGTCGAGGGATATTAAAGGGGAGCAGTGGTTGGGAAGGGAGTGAGACAGTGTTGTAGCCTATCCCCGATGTTATTCAATCTGTATATTGAGCAAACAGTAAAGGAAACAAAAGAAAAATTCGGAGTAGGTATTAAAATCCGTGGAGAAGAAATAAAAACTTTGAGGTTCGCGGACGACATTGTAATTGTCAGAGACATCAAAGGACTTGGAAGAGCAGTTGAACGGAATGGACAGTGTCTTGAAAGGAGTATATAACATGAACATCAACAAAAGCAAAACGACGATAATGGAATGTAGTTGAAATAAATCGGGTGATGCTGAGGGAGTTAGATAAGGAAATGAGTCACTTAAAGTAGTAAAGCAGTTTTGCTATTTGGGGAGCAAAATAACTGATGACGGTCGAAGTAGAGAGGATATAAAATGTATACTCGCCATGGCAAGGAAAACATTTCTGAAGAAGAGAAATTTGTTAAGATCGAGTATAATTTTAAGTATCAGTAAGTCGTTTCTGAAAGTCTTTGTATGGAGTGTAGCCACGTATAAATAGTTTGGACAAGAAGAGAATAGAAGCTTTTGAAATGTGGTGCTAGAAAAGAATAATGAAGAATAGATGGGTAGCTCACATAACTAATGAGGATGTATTGAGTAGAATCGGGGAGAAGAGAAGTTTGTGGCACAACTTGATTAGAAGAAGGTAGGGCATGTTCTGAGGCATCAAGGGATCACCAATCTCGTATTGGAGGGCAGCTTGGAGGGTAAAAATCGTAGATGGCAACCAAGAGATGAATACACTGAGCAGATTCAGGAGGATGTATGTGGCAGTAGGTCCTGGGAGATGAAGAATCTTGAACAGGATAGAGTAGCATGGAGAGTTGCATCAAACCAGTCTCAGGACTGAAGACCACCACAACAACAACAACAACCACTATGAAACTGCTATTGATCTCTCAACGAATTATCCAACAACTATTATCAGTATTACCGTTTCTAAGACTTTTCAGTTTTTCCTTGATTAGGGTCGCCGTTTTCATCCGGAAATAATAGAAGGTGGTTTCTGCTCCTGGATTCGCCCTAAAGTGACCGAGCGAGGTGGCGCAGTTGTTAGCACTCTGGACTCGCATTCGCGAGGACGACCGTTCAATCCCGTCTCCAGCCATCCTCATTTAGGTTTTCCGTGATTTCCCTAAATCGTTTCAGGCAAATGCCGGGATGGTTCCCTAGGAAGTGCCCAGCCGATTTCCTTCCCACTCCTTCCCTAACCCGAGCTTGCGCTCCGTCTCTAATGACCTCGTTGTCGACGGGACGTTAAACACTAACCACCACCACGACATCGCCCTAAAGCCAGGCTGATCAATATCCATCGCGTGATATATTCCTTGGTCGTTGGGCAATACATTAGCACAGTTTACAAATGTGGCAATCGATTCCAGGATCCACTAAAAGTTTTTACTGTCCACTTTTACGTAATCATCTGCACTACCGTGTTGGACAGTCTTAGATACCATTTCCTCCATTGGTCGTCTACCTCAGTGGCCTTCTGTCAGTCTGTGTCGGAAGGTTGGCTTCCAGCGATGTCAGGGAACTGACGCATGGCAGACTCGATCTCAGCAACCTCAATGACCACAAGAAGGTTGCTGTGGAAGGGTCAGTTAACCCTACACTCGAATTCAGCAAATGTACGCAGGTAGCATGACGGACACACCCCTCTTACTGTGGTTGTAAGTTTCGTCACCTGAGCCGCTACTTTTCAGTCACGTAGTTCCACAACTGCCCCGAGTGCAACCCACTTATCAACTGCGCTCGGCGGAACTGCACGGTCAGCCATACAAGAGCTATCCAAGCCCAACACCGCTTAACTTCGGTGATCTGGCGAGAACCGATGTAGCCTCTGCGACAAGGCCGTTGCAGCATAATTTAACCTGTGATGTTTATAAATTCAGCAGTACAGAAAAGTTCAACGAGCTTAATAATGACAAATGCGATGCTGTGGTAAAATTTCGTGGCGTTGTGTTAAATTATTTACAGTATGCACCGAAAATTTATTTTCTCATTTGGAAGGCACTCAAGACCACTCACTAATTCCAGAACGCTTATTAAACAGGAGAATTTTAAACCAAAAGGCGAAGATTTGGATGTAAGACTATCAAAGCTTATACACAAAAAAGTAGAAGACAATCCGACAACCGTGAACACATCAGCGAAGAAGGATGTGAATTATATTCGCAACAATATTATTCCCTCTCGTTTGAAGAGTGTGACGAAACTGCCAAACTCCGCAGATGGAGTGGATAACTACAAAAGACGACGCCTTTGTCCTCAGTAAGGATATGGAATATCGTCATGTTGTTTCTTCAACGAACTCCAAGCTATAATAACCATGAAACTTCCTGGCGGATTAAAACTGTGTGCCCGACCGAGACTCGAACTCGGGACCACTGCCTTTCGCGGGCGAGTGCTCTATCATCTGAGCTACCGAAGCACGACTCACGCTCTTTCCTCACAGCTTTACTTCTGCCAGTACCTCGTCTCCTAGCTTCCAAACTTTACAGAAGCTCTTTTGCGAACCTTGCAGAACTCTAGCACTCCTGAGAGAAAGGATACTGCGGAGACATGGCTCAACCACAGCCTGGGGGATGTTTCCAGGATGAGATTTTCACTCTGCAGAGGAGTGTGCGCTGATATGAAACTTTCTGGCAGATTAAAACTGTGTGCTCTCTTTCAGGAGTGCTAGTTCTACAAGGTTCGCAAAAGAGCTTCTGTAAAGTATGGAAGGTAGGAGACAAGGTACCGGTAGAAGTAAAGCTATGAGGACCGGGCGTGACTCGCGCTTCGGTAGCTCAGGTGGTAGAGCACTTGCCCGCGAAAAGCAAAGGTCCCGAGTTCGAGTCTTGATCGGGCACACAGTTTTAATCTGCCAGGAAGTTTCATATCAGCGCACACTCCGCTGCAGAGTGAAAATCTCATTCTGGTATAATAACCATGTCATTAGGAACCTGGATGGTACTTTTTAATATGCAGTGAAACACTTTCTCTAGTTATTCACAGTCCACATCTATTCTGGAGGTCCTTACATACCATTAGTGTTAGCCTTATAAAAGATAAGAAGAAGGAAAGATATTTGAAAACTATACTGTGTGTTGATGATGAATGAAATGAAGGGCAACTGCCTTTTAACCGGAAATCGGTAGCAATTGACTTCGGAAAGAGTATGAAGGTCGTCTTCTTATCAGTCAAGATTACTGGTTATCGGTCTCACCTGGATCAACATTCAGCAGCTGGCGGACGACGGTTCTCCGGTTACCTTTATGTGGGTTCCTGGCCATGTCGGTATTCCTGGGAACGACACTGCAGATGCTGCCGCCAATGCTGTAGTCCTCCAGCCTCGGACAGCTTCTTGTTGTGTGCCTTCATCTGATTTTAGCAGGGTATTTTTAGCGCATTTTTTCGCTGTGGCATGCCGATTGGTCTATACTTACTGAAACAAGCTTCGGGCCTCGAAACCTCTCCCCACGGCTTTGACGACCTCTTTACGCCCTTTTCGGTGGGAGTAGGTCGTTTTGGCTCGGTTACGGATTGAGCACTGCCGGTTCAGCCACCTCCATCTGTTGACGGCTGCGCCAGCGCCGTTCTGCCCATGTGGGCAGTTGCTGACGGTACGCCACATTTTAACGTCCTGTTCGAATTTTAATACACTGCGCATTGATCTTTGCCTGCCATTTACTCTGGATGAAAATTTAGCGGATGACCCTGGAGCATCTGCTCGCGTTCTTCGCTTTATCCACTTGACAAACCTGTCTAAGGACATTTGATTATGATGTTTTATTTTAATCCCTTGCCTGTTAATGTGCCTTTTATAGTGTTATCCTTTTCAGTTAGCTGTTTTCACATTGTGCCTCGCACTGCATTCATAATTTAGTCTGGGCGCTAATGATCACTGTAGTTGTGCGCCCTAAAACCACAAAAAAAACCTTTGTAAGTACACTGATGTCCGAAATTAAAGCAACAAACAGCTGTTTCTCCGTTCTGTGTTCACGATACAGTCATACAAACTGTCAACAGATGTCGGTAGGCACGTGTTCTGCACTGAAGATGGCATTTAGGTAACGGACAGCACGCCAACGAAGACGTCAGGCTACCTATCAAACTGGGTAGTGTTTGGTGGGTAGTCCAAGAACCACAATAGCTGTGTATAGTCATAGCTGGTGCAGCAGGACACAAAGACTGTCAGACTCTCTGCGGTGGAGGGCCATAGGAAGAATGGAAGCAGGACAATCGCAAATTGATGTAGTCCGATGATTTAATGCTGTGCTGTTTCTCGGATGTGGCGATAGTTTACAGAGACATGGCCAACTACGTATGGCATTACAAAGAGACGACCGTTATTTAGCTGTAACAGCAAGACGGTACGGCCTCAGTACTGGCATCTAACTTCGCAGCATCCACTGGACGTGTTGTATCGAGGCAAACGAAGTCCAGAAGGCCTCGGCAGAGCGGGCTTTATTTCCGGAGACTTGCTGTATGTTTACCTACGACGCGTCTTCACAGAAGGAAACGTCTAGGGTGGAATCGTCAATATGCCACCTGGGCCAAAGTTCTTTCCAAAGATTAATCCCGATTTGGTCTGGACTGTTATTCTCGACGGATTCTCACCTGGTTGTGACGTTGAACAGTATTTCACGATCCAAAACATTGTGGAAAGAGGCCGATATCGAGGAGGAACCCTAACGGCGTGGGCAGGGATTTAGTTGACCATACGAACACCTGCTCATGAAATTTTACGGGTGAATAGGCAAGGTTTAACTGCTGTCCGGTATCATGATGAGATCTTGAGACTTGATGTGCGGTTGTTGCTAGTTGGTGAGGGCCCAGACTTCGTATTGATCGACGATAATACTCAGTCTCATAAAGCACGAGTGGCTGATGTTTTCTTGGAAACGGAATATGCTGAACGAATGGCGTGGCCTGTTCGCTCTCCCGATGTGAGTCCAACAGAGCATGTCTGGGATGCAATGGGGAGATGGGATGCATAACATCAGCATCCACCAACCAGTCCCAAGACTTTCGAGCAGCTCTACAGGGAAAATACGCGTAATTTCCTCAACATGAGATTGAAGACATCATTCACAGCATTCCCCATCGCTGTCAGATCTGTATTGCTGCCACAGGTGGTCACACCCCATACTGAGCACATTAAGCAGTTGCAGATATGTCTGTGCAAATTAGTTAAGCTGAAAAGAAACATAGAACATTTTTCTCTGCCGTTATCCACGTTTCTGTTGTTTACGCTCTGTATTCTTTATGTTGCATCTAAATTAATATTTTTTGTTTATTCGGTTTTTTGGCATAGTAAACGCAATCTTGCAAAATTTCCGTGTGTTACTCTAATTTAGAACTCCAGTGTAAAACGTAGTTGTTATTTCAATACTATGTTACTGTTGATTGATATACGGCCTAAATTAGTGTAGAATACTATTTAACTCCTTTTACAACACCGTAGAAAACAGTTATCGCTGAAACTAAGTTACTCCTAAAATTAGCAAAGCTCAATCACGCTACCAAGGTTTGTTTACATTGCTTAAGTCATGGACTTAAAAATAATTTTGCCTTTTAAGTTTCCAGAAACTTTGTTTTTTACACATTTCAGGAGGCGTAAAATACAAACGCCTGGTTCGGTTACGATGTACAACGACCAGAAATGTGAAAAAGACCATTGGGTGGATTACATCTTTGGTATTAGTTACTTAAATCGTCAAGATGTTCCTGATGTTTCCACTGACCTAGTCAGCTTACAGTCACAAACCAAGAATTCAACAACTTTGACGATTATGGAACTGGAAGTTACACTGATGACGAAGAAGATGCTCTGGTTCTCCCTTGAGTTTTGGCGGCAGATTGTGTTTAGTTACGCAGATCGATTAGCGCTCGCAAAATACACTGAAGAGCCACAGAAACTGGTACACCTGCCTATAATCGTATAGGTCCCCCACGAGCACGCCGAAGTGCGGCAGCACGACGTGCCATGGACCCCACTAATGTCTGAAGTACTGCTGCAGTGAACTGATGCCATGAATACTGCAAGGCCGTCCATAAATCAGCAAGAGTCCGAGGGGGAGAGATCTCTTCTGATCAGCACGTTGCAAGGCATCCAATATATGCTCAATAATGTTCATGTCTGGGGAGTTTGGTTGCCAGCGGAAGTGTTTAAGTGCGAAGAGTGTTCCTGGAGCCACTCTGTAGCGATTCTGGACGTGTGGGGTATCGCACTTTCCTATTGGAATTGCCCAAGTCTGTCGAAATACAGAATGGACATTAATGGATGCAGGTGATCAGACAGAATGCTTAAGTACGTGTCGTATTTAGACGTATCAGGGGTCCCATACCACTCCAATAGCACACGCCCCACACCGTTATAGAGCCTCCACCAGCACAAGCAGTCCCTTGATGACACGCAGGGCCCATGGATTTACGAGGTTGCTCGATACAATTTCAAACGAGACTCGTCCGACCAGGCAACATGTTTCCAGTCATCAACAGTGCAATATCAGTGTTGACGGGCCCGGACAATCGTAAAGTTTTTTGTTGTGCAGCCATCGATGATGTTTCGTTGAATGGTTCGCACGCTCACACTTGATGGCTCTGCATTAAAATCTGCTGCTACTTGCGGAAGGGTTGCACTACTGTAACGTTGAATGATTCTGTTCAGTCGTCATTTCTCCCATTCTTGGAGGATCTTTTCCCAGCCACAGTAATGTAGACGATTTGATGTTTTACGGGGTTTCTGATATTCACGGTACACTCGTGAAATGGTCTACGGGAGAATCTCCACTTCTTCGCTACCTCGGAGATGCTGTGCCACATCGCTCGTGCGGCGACCATAACACCACGTTCAAACTAACTTAAATCTTGACAACCTGGCATTGTAGCAGCTGTAGCCTACCGAACAACTGCGTCAGCCACTTGTAGCCTTACATAGGCGTTGCCGACAGTAGGGCCATATTTTGCCTGCTTACATATCTCTGTATTTAAATCCGCATGCCAGTTTCTTTCGCTCTTCAGTGTACTTCATGTTTGGTTCTATGATTCGTATGAGTCTCCTCACCCAAACGCCTCCGAGTTTGCGAAAAGTCTGAAATTGGAATAAACTAATACCGACTATAATGAGAAGAACTATGGCCACATTATCATAGGGGTCTCAAAAATCAGGAAGACTCAAGATTTACTGCAACAGAAATTATATTCACTCAGTTATAGTGAACCTGGCTCCTTAGAATTAGGAAAGTGCGTTTTATGGAAAGCCGTCGTGTAGAAATAGTTTTTGTATGTGAACATTGTGTTTATGAATAATTTATTTTCTTTTATATTTTGCCCAGTTGTTCAGTATTAACAATACTCTTTAAGAACGTTGTAAATAGTGGTGGAGTTCGTGCACTTTCTGCGTTCAGATTTGGAAGAGTCCGCGGAGTTTTTGTAGCTGGTCTACCACCACAGGTAGAATCTGTGAAGTTCATGCGTGTCGCTCAGGAGGCACTTTGTGAAGAGCTGCCGAATCTGAGTGTTTCGTTTCCCACCGAAAGGTGGAAGTTGCTGAGTCTCTTGAAATTCCCCTATGCGTCTTTGGATACTGCAGGTGCAATAATGTCCAAGATGCGCTGGTTCGACTCATTCCTCAGTGCTGATTACCGATGCAGGATGCTTAATGCCAAACGACCATTACTACCTGCATCTTTGTAGAGCACATATTCCCGCAACTTGAGGTCTAGAGGTGTCCGCCTGCTTAACTGGGTGGTGACGTGCTTGCCTCCCGTGCACTGGGCCCGGGTTCGATTCTCGGCAGGGTTGGAGATTTTCTCCGCTCATTGACTGGATAATGTCCTGTCATTCTCATCATCGGCAGCAAGTTGCCCATTGTGGCGCCGACTGAAATAAGATTTGCACTTGGCGGCCGAACCCGAATGGGACGTCCAGGCCAACAATGCCATACCATCGTTTCATTTCACGTCCGCGCCGATAGATGAGTGGTCAGTGTAGCTGATTGCCGTCCTGCGGGCCTGGATTCGATTCCCGGCTGGGTTGCGGATTTTCTCCACTCAGGGACTGGGTGTTGTGTTGCTTTCATCATCATTTCATTCCCATCCGAAGCGCAAGCCGCCCAATATGGCGAAGACCAGCACGAAGGAGGCTGGACTTTCCCCGTAAGGGCCTCCCGGCCAATGACGCCTAACGCTCATTTCCATTTCCATTTCATTTCACGTCTAGAGGTTCATACACTGAAACTGGTTCAGTTTTCGTGAATTTGTCTTTTGATTTTGTAGAGATAGCTGAACGACGGTCCATGACCTACTAGGTGATGTGTCTGTTCAACGAGTGAAGAAGTGTCGTTCGAGAGCTGTTCAAAAAGCATCCAAAGTTTTTTTATTGTTTAAACCAACCTTACTATCGGGGCGCAAATTGTCTGTATGTTTATATGATTATGTAGCGTGCATGACTGAATTTTTTGTACGACTGCTGATTTTGTATTGGGGGCAAAATGACAGAAAACGTGGTACAAGATTATTGCATCAAATTTTGTTTTAAGCTTGACGGTTCTCAAGCGGAAACAATACGCAAGATTCGACAAGTGGTTGGGGACGAAGCAACGGATACCACTCATATAAAGTAGTGTTAAAACCCCTACATAGGTAGCCGCTCGTCAGTGAAAAGTAAAGCACGCTCGTGTAGGCACTTAAATCCGCCGATGAAGTTGTTATTGATCACGTAAGGACCATGGTGATACAGAACAGACGAATAACGGGCACAGACGATGTTAAAATTAGTAATGAATCGATTCATTTTAACGGAACATTTGAACCTGAGGAGGATATCGCAAAAAAAGTGCCAAAATTGCTACTCATGAGCTGAAGCAACTCACAGAACATGCTTCATACTGTACACAGTAATCCCAACTATCTTAACACAGTTGGGATTACTGTCCAAACGTTATCACTGATAAAGAGTCCTGGTTTTATGGGTACGACCCAGAAACTATGTTCCATCATCTCTGAGACACAAAAAGGCGAAAGAGGTTCGGAGCAATGTGAAATTCATGTTGATTATGTGTTTCGATTGTACTGGCGTGATCAATCAGAAGTAAGGTCCACAAGGTATTAATGTCACTAAGAAGTACTACAAACAGGTTCTGCATCCCCTTCGTAAAGAAGAGAGATGCAAACGGCCGGACTGGTAGTTAGCGGGCAAGTGACACCTTCACCACGATAATGCCCCGCACGTCGTTGTCAGTTAATTAAGACCTTTTTTGGCGGAACACAACACGGCTGTGATTCGTAAGCCTCCCTGTTCTTCTGGTATAGCACCGAGCGACTTCTGGCTCTTCCCCAAACTGAAAAAAATTCGGGAAGGGACCAGATTTCAGAACAGGGAAGACATTACAAAGAATTCGAGGGAGCAGCCAAAGTGAAAGAAGATGCCACAAGCAGTGGCAGCAGCATTGGGATAGGAGTGTAGAAGCTGAAGGGTACTACTTTGAAGCTGACTAGTTTCGAAGAACTGTGGCTGAATGAAGTGTAATTTTATAAATAGAAGTAGGATAGTTTATGAACAGTCCTCTCATATTTCCACGACAGTAGGGAAAAATACCGAGTGATCAAAAAGTCAGTATAAATTTGAAAACTTAATAATCCATGGAGTAATGTAGATAGAGAGGTAAAAATTGACACATATGCTTGTAATGACATGGGTTTTATTAGAACCACCCCATATTGCTAGACGCGTCAAAGATGTCTTACGCGCGTCGTTTGGTGATAATCGTGCGCTCAGCCGCCACTTTCGTCATGCTTGGCCTCCCAGGTCCCCAGACCTCAGTTCGTGCGATTATTGGCTTTTGGGTTACCTGAAGTCGCAAGTGTATCGTGATCGACCGACATCTCTAGGGATGCTGAAAGACAACATCCGACGCCAATGCCTCACCATAACTCCGGACATGCTTTACAGTGCTGTTCACAACATTATTCCTCGACTACAGCTATTGTTGAGGAATGATGGTGGACATATTGAGCATTTCCTGTAAAGAACATCATATTTGCTTTGTGTTACTTTGTTATGCTAATTATTGCTATTCTGATCAGATGAAGCGCCATCTGTCGGACATTTTTTTGATCTTTTCTATTTTTTTGTTACTAATAAAACCCCATGTCATTCCAAGCATATGTGTCAATTTGTACCTCTCTATCTACATTATTCCGTGAGCTATTCAGTTTTCAAATTTATACTGACTTTTTGATCACCCGATACATGTGTTCTTCTGCCCGGATTTCAAGTTTCTCATATTTCCACGGCTGTAAAACACGATCTCGCATCAACTTTTTTTTTTTTTTGTACTAGCGTAATTTCCAACCATCCTTCGTACTTCTGTTTGATCACAATTTATTACCCGATAGCAGGCTCCTCTATTCCTAATTCCCAAGTGCCGAGATATGTGAGCAACGCTACGTTGACGCTGCATGGGAACAGAAATCGGTCGGTATGAGCCAGTCTTTGCAGCGCCTGCCCCTGCCTCGCGCCACATAGCATCGCTTGGCGCACTGGAGCAGCCGCATGAGCCAAAACGGTAATGGAGTTGTAAAAGGTTACGGCGGGCGTAAAACAGTTCATAAACGCCGACTGGAGCACTGTGGCCGCCGGACGGCTCCCTATCTGACTGCCGCGCCCTGCAGCCAGCATCAGTAGCGACTCCAGGTCTCGCACCTCCTACGCAGTGGATGAGTACTTCATCAAATTAGCGGTCCACTGCCAACCCAAAACCTGCACTACATTATGGGCGCCAGCGCCGATTTTGAAACCGACGGTTTAACAGTTAGGAAAAAATGGCTTTTTGGCAGTAGTGGACAGAACATGTAACACATACGAAAAAAGAAAACAGAGGCATGAAGTTTCAAACACTTTCGTTGCAATACATGACTTTCTTCTTGTGTCTTAATAACCGCGGTTTACATCACTGTCATTTGAGAATTTATGTCACCATGTCAATTAATATCCACTCAAACTTAAGAACTTGGATGACATGTTGCTGTTTAAATGGCCAGCGCGTCTTTAGCATTATAGCTCAAATGGCTCTGAGCACTATGCGACTTAACTTCTGAGGTCATCAGTCACCTAGAACTTAGAAATAATTAAACCTAACTAACCTAAGCCAAAACGGTAATGGAGTTGTAAAGGTTACGGCGGTCGTAAAACAGTTGAATAATCAACGAAAGGATAATGTTCTACGAGTTGGGGCGTGGAATGTCAGAAGCTTGAACGTGGTAGGGAAACTAGAAAATCTGAAAAGGGAAATCCAAAGGCTCAATCTAGATATAGTAGGGGTCAGTGAAGTGAAGTGGAAGGAAGACAAGGATTTCTGGTCAGATGAATATCGGGTAATATCAATAGCAGCAGAAAATGGTATAACAGGTGTAGCATTCGTTATGAATAGGAAGGTAGGGCAGAGGGTCTGTTACTGTGAACAGTTCAGTGACCGAGTTGTTCTAATCAGAATCGACAGCACACCAACACCGACAACGATATTTCAGGTATACACGCCGACGTCGCAAGCTGAAGATGAACAGATAGAGAAAGTGTATGAGGATATTGAAAGGGTAATGCAGTATGTAAAGGGGGACGAAAATCTAATAGTCATGGGCGACTGGAATGCAGTTGTAGGGGAAGGAGTAGAAGAAAAGGTTACAGGAGAATATGGGCTTGGGACAAGTAATGAAAGAGGAGAAAGACTAATTGAGTTCTGTAACAAGTTTCAGCTAGTAATAGCGAATACCCTGTTCAAGAATCACAAGAGGAGGAGGTATACGTGGAAAATGCCGGGAGATACGGGAAGATTTCAATTAGATTACATCATGGTCAGACAGAGATTCCGAAATCAGATACTGGATTGTAAGGCGTACCCAGGAGCAGATATAGACTCAGATCACAATATAGTAGTGATGAAGAATAAGCTTAAGTTCAAGACATTAGTCAGGATGAATCAATACGCTAAGAAGTGGGATACGGAAGTTCTAAGGAAGGACGAGATACGTTTGAAGTTCTCTAACGCTGTAGATACAGCAATAAGGAATAGCGCAGTAGGCAACACAGTTGAAGAGGAATGGACGTCTCTAAAAAGGGCCATCACAGAAGTTGGGAAGGAAAACATAGGTACAAAGAAGGTAGCTGCGAAGAAACCATGGGTAACAGAAGAAATACTTCAGTTGATTGATGAAAGGAGGAAGTACAAACATGTTCCGGGAAAATGAGGAATACAGAAATACAAGTCGCTGAGGAATGAAATAAATAGGAAGTGCAGGGAAGCTAAGACGAAATGGCTGCTGGAAAAATGTGAAGACATCGAAAAAGATATGATTGTCGGAACGACAGACTGAGCATACAGGAAAGTCAAAACAACCTTTGGTGACATTAAAAGCAACGGTGGTAACATTAAGAGTGCAACGGGAATTCCACTGTTAAATGCAGAGGAGAGAGCAGATAGGTGGAAAGAATACATTGAAAGCCTCTATGAGGGTGAAGATTTGTTTGATGTGATAGAAGAAGAAACAGGAGTCGATTTAGAAGCGATAGGGGATCCAGTATTAGAATCGGAATTTAAAAGAGCTTTGGAGGACTTACGGTCAAGTAAGGCAGAAGGGATAGATAACATTCCATCAGAATTTCTAAAATCATTAGGGGAAGTGGCAACAAAGCGACTATTCACGTTGGTGTGTAGAATATATGAGTCTGGCTACATACCATCTGACTTTCGGAAAAGCATCATCCACACAATTCCGAAGACGGCAAGAGCTGACAAGTGCGAGAATTATCGCACAATCAGCTTAACAGCTCATGCATCGAAGTTGCTTACAAGAATAATATACAGAAGTATGGAAAACAAAATCGAGAATGCGCCAGGTGACGATCAGTTTAGCTTTAGGAAAAGTAAAGGCACGAGAGAGGCCATTCTGACTTTACGGCTAATAATTTAAGCAAGGCTAAAGAAAAATCAAGAGACGTTGACAGGATTTGTGGACCTGGAAAAAGCGTTCGACAGTATAAAATGGTGCAAGCTGTTCAAGATTCTGAAAAAAGTAGGGATAACCAATAGGGAGAGACGGGTCATATACAATATGTACAACAACCAAGAGGACGATCAAGAACGACGTGCTCGTAATAAGAAGGGTGTAAGACAAGGATGTAGCCTTTTGCCCCTACTCTTCAATCTGTACATCGAGGAAGCAATGATGGAAATAAAAGAAAGGTTCAGGAGTGGAATTAAAATACAAGGAGAAAGGATATCAGTGATACGATTCGCTGATGACATTGCTATCCTGAGTGAAAGTGAAGAAGAATTAAACGATTTGCTGAACGGAATGAACAGTGTAATGAGTACACAGTATGGTTTGAGAGTAAATCGCAGAAATACGAAGGTAATGAGAAGTAGTAGAAATGAGAACAGCGAGATACTTAACATCAGGATTGAGGGTCACGAAGTCAATGAAGTTAAGGAATTCTGCTACCTAGGCAGTAAAATAACCAATGACGGACGGAGCAAGGAGGACATCAAAAGCAGACTCACTATGGCAAAACAGGCATTTCTGGCCAAGAGAAGTCTACTAATATCAAATACCGGCCTTAATTTGAGGAAGAAATTTCTGAGGATGTACGTCTGGAGTAGAGCATTGTAAGGTAGTGAAACATGGACTGTGGGAAAACCGGAAAAGAAGAAAATCGAAGCATTTGAGATGTGGTGCTACAGACGAATGTTGAAAATTAGGTGGACTGATAAGGTAAAGAATGAGGAGGTTCTACGCAGAATCAGAGAGGAAAGGAATATGTGGAAAACAGTGATAAGGAGAAGGGACAGGATGATAGGACATCTGCTAAGACATGAGGGAGTGACTTCCATGGTGAAGAGGTTAGCACAGGAAAGAAATTCGTTGCGGGCCGCATCAAACCAGTCAGTAGACTGATGACAAAAAAAAGCAGTAGAAACGTGGTGAGGACATCACACACATCTATGCCCGAGGCAGGATTCGAACCTGCGACCGTAGCGGTCTCTCGGTTCCAGACTGTAGCGCCTAGAACCGCACGGCCACTCCGACCGGCTTCTTCATCTTACACTTGCCGATTTATGCAACTATGAAATTAAACAATCAGTATTTTATTCATCTTCGGCATTTGTATTTCTATTTATTAGAGTAATCAGCAATCAATTGCACAAAAATAAAATTTATTTCCTTCACCGGTTTCAGGCAAATAATGCCTTTCTTCACTAGTCAATACTATTGCATTATTTGCAAACATCGAACATAAAATTCATGCAGTATATTTCTGTGTTTATGTGGTCCAGAGTGGCAAGACCACCACATGACCGCAGCAATATGCTGCACGCTTCTTATGTACCAACCTCGCAAATAACGCGATAATATAATCTACTGAAGAAGGGCACCATGCGCCTGAAAATTGTAAAGGAAATAAAATCCCATTTTGTGGAATAGGTTGCTGATTATTTCAATTAAAAGACATTAAAAACAGTGACTTTTTCCAATAAACAACATAAATGAGAATCCCGTAAAGAATAAATTGAGTAGCTTTCGTGCGTAACAAACGTTAAACGCACGTCAACAATACAACAGTTCCTCTTGTTGACTGCATGTGGAAAGCAGTATGCACCACCAGAATTGGTGGTATGGAAATGGCTCCAACAGTTAGCGCCGGTTACCGATTTCGCTGATCCCCTGCAGTTCTGAAATATTCTGTCTGCACAAATTAGCAGACGTAAAGCAATGCATTGATATCGTAAAAACGTATGTATATACGTACGTTTATATATATATATATATATATATATATATATATATATATATATATATATATATATATATATATATGTGTGTGTGTGTGTGTGTGTGTGTGTGTGTGTGTGTGTGTGTGTACATCCCAGATCTCCTCCTAAACCATTGACGGATTTCAACCAAACTTTGCACACATATACATTACTGTCAGGCAACAGTCGCTGTCGGGGGGTTGAGAACTACCTACCTGTCAAAGGGGTGGCCTGCGTAAAATACGAGAGCACTCAGCGACTTGCAACAAACTTTGCAATTAATTTCAAACCATTAGAAAAGTATTTCGCTGACAAAATGATAATAAGGTAAACGTTTATCGTTTACTACTTTTCTGCTGTTCGTGTAGAAAGAGTACCGCATAGGATATGGCATCATTTGTTAATTTCTTACTACTAACTGTATTCGTGACACAATTTGTAGACATTACACACATATACCACTGAATACAAGTGCAATGTTATATAGTTGTGCGACGTACATTTCAGGAGCTATGATGTCATAAACAAGGGGGTGCGTGAAGAACTACCGAATGATGCATGACTTTTAAATTTATTATTTCTCTGTTACTGTCCCTGTAATAAATAAAGACTGCAGACAGTAATCACATATGGCGTTGAATGTGCCTGAAATATTACATGATTGTACGCCACGTAATTGGAGAGATATGACGTCGTAAACAGTTACATGTGTGAAACACTGTCTCACTGTGCCTGACGTTCGAATTTATTACTTCGTTGCTACCAGCTCCATTTGCAACACAGTTTGCTGACAGTATTTACATTTGCCTCTGACTGTACCTATAGTATTATTTTACGCCACATAGATGTGACGTTGTAAGCGTGAAGCACAGTGCCAGAGGCTTGGCTGTACGGGTTGGTTGTACGGGCGTGGACGCGCCATTAAAATTGGTACACCAAGAATAAATGCAGATGATAAACGGCTATTCATTGGACAAATATATTATACTAGAACTGACATGTGATTACATTTTCACGCAATTTGGGCAACCAAGGCGGAAACGTGATGGTACGCATTTCTCCTCCTTACACGAGGCATCACAACACGTTTCACCAGGCAACGCCGGTCAACTGCTGTTTGTGTATGAGAAATCGGTTGGAAACGTTTCTGATGTCAGAACGTTGTAGGTATCGCCACCGGCGCCACCCTTGTGTGAATGCTCTGAAAAGCTAATCATTTGCATATCACAGCATCTTTTTGCGCAGGTTAAATTTAGCGTCTGTAGCATGTCATCTTCGTGGTATAGCAATTTTAGTGGCTAGTTGCGTAAATACCTGGACAACGCCGTGTTGGTCTGCTAGTAATTAAACAAATTACACAAAACCACAATAAATAAATACTAAAATGTGCGTGGAATGCAAACAACTTCAACCACACAAGTAACATATACTTAAGAGCCAACCTTTTTGACCACCCGCTTAATAGTGTGGTGATTACCTACGGAACGTAACACAGGAGCGATTCTGCATGCCATGGATTCAGCAAGTCCTTGGCAGGTTTTCGGAAGTATGTGGTATGAAATATCTACGTAAAGGTTACGCAATTCCCTTACATTAAGGGCTGGTGGTTTGTGGGTGCGGATAGGGTGTCTCGCGTGTGTTATTGGGTTCTTAGCAGGCGAATTTGGTGGCCACGACAACAACGTGAGTTCACTATCACTGTCTCCAAAACTATAGGACGTTTACGGTCTTGTAACATGAATATGTATACTGGTGGAAGATGCCGTCGGAATCGGGAAAGACATCCAACATACAGGTTGTCCTCAATAATGTTTAGACAGTTAACAGCTTTCGTGGTAGATTCTATTTTCACCACAGATCCCGTGGAATCTCAAGTGAATGCCTATCGTCAATAAAGCTGCACCCAGTCAGCTGTATTTGTGGCATGGTGTCTGCTTTGAGCAGTCATTCGCCTAAATGATGCCTTATACGGACAGGACTACCGACGTAGTGCAAAAATAAACGCGATTCATCTGACAGGACGTCTATTTTCCATACGCCCAAGGTCCAATCGCTGTCATCCCGTGCAGTTTGAAAACACCGTGGAAAAAGAAGTAATGCCCCGAATGACATCAAATTTGACCATTACATTATTGACGCAGGGGAAAAAGGCACAAAAAAATTAACGAAAATTTTGCCCATAGATGGGGTCAGCTACAATGACAGACGAATCGCAATACGACAGCTACGGGAAGCCCATCCACCACGGCAAGGTCGTACCACATCGTATGGATAAAAATCGGTTTTTAATTACCCTGAGGCCAAAAACCACGTAAAATGAATAATGACGTCAGTTTTTGTCTTGGAGCAAAAGCTGCGTACAAAGAAAAACAGCATCGGTTTTAATCATCCTGTGGTCGAAAACCGCATAAAATACAATATGACATCGGTTTCCAGACGCCGTGAGGCTCGCACAGGCTATGTTCAGTATGCTGTCCAACGTTTCCTGCCACAAGCCGGCATCTAGAAACACCTGTTCGTAACAGACCGGAATATCTCGGGGTCACGTCAAATTGGTTGCACAACGCGTGCCTAAGTTCAGATACGTTCGTTGCTGTAGCACAGAACACATCTTTTTGGTAACCTGAGAGCCGGAAGTCACACGGATTGAGAATAGGTGATCTGGACGCCCAGGCTGTAGGAAAATGGCGGCTGATAATTCTATCATTTCCGAAGTGACTCTACAGCAGCCACTTCATTGGCTGTGCAATGATCCTACCCTCACATCGATGCAGTCCAAGGGTTGGAACGATGTTGCCGCGCAAAAGACTCTCATAACGTTTCCCAGCAACAGTACGGCTACCGCGACCAGCAGGGCTCATACCCTCTAACAAATACGGTCCTGTGATAAACGATGCCGTCAACCCCCACCAAAAAGTCACCTTTGCAGAATGCAGTGGTACCGGTCGATGCGCTTGCCCATATTCCGCAATTCTGGAAATCAACATGTTTTAGGAGATCGAAATGGACTCGTCTGTCCATGCCAATTCATTGTCCACTTCAAAGCGAGCAATAAATTCCCGAACGGTTCTCTTGCTGGCGGGTAAGCAGGAAGCCATTCCTGAACATGTGTGTTTTTGCATGTATAGCAACACGGGATGTTTCGTAGGATTTTACGCACCGTGCTCACAGGCACGTCCTCCGATCGGACAATTACCCATGCAATGCATGTTTGTACACCACCGCTCGAGTTCTCGTGTAATACTGTGGCCACAGATTCAACAGACGTCGGATCAACAGCTTTCCTCCCTCTGCCGCACTACACTTCAAAACAACAACTTTGTAGACATTTTGTATAGGCCGTTAGCAGACGTCTGACCAATACCTTTTTCCGTATCCTTGAATGTTCGGCCCTTCTGGTGGGTTTCTGACGCGCAGTCAACGTTGTTGTAAAAGAGCTTTACCAGCTGCGCTCGATACTCGATCGGGGCACTGAAGTTGGACGTCTCGGATACAAACTGTGGAACAGCTGTATGCCGCACGACAGTTGGTCAGCATATTCTGACGCTTACAACACCATCTATCGGTCACATTTGCGATAGTCTTCTTTTGTTCCATGATGTTTCCACTTACGCGAACAATACGCTGTTCAAATTTGACGTCGTTCTGAGCAGTGGTTCTCTTTCTACACCGTTTTGAAATTGGAACTTTAATTATGTACGCCCTGCATGTATTGTTAACAACTGCTGTTCAAATTCGAAGCCGATATTAATGGTTGTACTGCGACAACTTCATTAGTAGACTGCCTGTTGAGCCACTGCATTGTATATCATATCTGAAAGGGGTAACTCGACTGTAACCAACAGAGGAGGTGCTGGGTTAGACAACGAATATATTGTTCGTAGTCTACAGCAGGTACTATTCATTTCTGTCCTGTTTCATTGCTACAATGTCGTAGGCAGAGCTGGTACATCCATACAGCACAATTCCACGTGTCTATTTTTTCTGAGAAACATTAATCATCAGCAGTTTTGAATTAAAACAATAACAACGTTTACGGTAATGTGCCTGTGATCCTACAGTACTTTTAAATCGCCGATGCTAACAAATCACTTACACAAAAATGCATATATTTCCGAACGTTTAGAGGATGCATTAAACGAATTCAATTTCAGTGAAACATATTTTACGTGTTGCAAACTAACACAAGTGTTTCTTTTATATGTTCTCTGTCACTACGGTCCTGCTTCGTGTTATTATGCACGGATACCAGAATACTTTCGTTACAGATTAATTGCTTCTCCCCGTGAACAAAACTCGCCTAAAATCGTTTGTTTATAATCGACGGCGTCAAACGACGTTGGCTGCCAGGAGAAATAGTCGGACTACCAGAATATTTCTAAATTCTAATTTGTCTGAGTTGTAATTACTGTCTTAGTGCCGTTTTTAGAAAGTTATTTTACTTCTGTTAGTTAATTTCAGGTTCTTCCGTAGTATGCCCATGCAATTTTACAACACATTTTTGATGGGTATTCCTACGCTGTATTTTATTTTATGGAACCGGGGACCTAGAAACGACGGAGAGGCTTCGTCCCCGACGTAGCCCGCAGTGGTACACAACCCCACAGCAGAGTACAACAGTCCACTCACTCCATCGCTGCCCCACACCGAACCCAGGGTTAATGTTCGGTTCGGCCCCCACTGGACACCCCTGGGAACGTCTCACACCAGACGAGTGTAACTCCAATGTTCGCAAGGTAGAGTAATTATGGTGTACGCATACGTGGAGAAAGTGTTTGCGCAGCAATCGCCGACATAGTGTAACTGAGGCGAAATAAGAAGAACCAGCCCGCATTCGCCGAGGCATATGGAAAACCGCCTTAATAACCATCCACAGACTGGTCGGCACACCGGACTTCGGCAGTAATTCGCCGGGTGGATTCGTGCGGGGACCGGCACGCCTTCTCGCACGGAAGGCAGTGCGTTAGACCGCACGGCTAACCGGGCCGGCGTATACTTACATGTTTCAGTGTTTAACCTATTCAAATACTCTAATTTTCTCATACTCTTCTGCTGAAAGTCTCAACGAAAATTTCCAACTTTCACCTCTAACCTCAATGCAGATCAGCCTTCAGCTACAGATGTGTCGCGACATGTTTACGGTGTAACGTACTCCTACTGAATGTGTTTTGCAATAAACCGTCACGTCGAAACCAGATTAAGATCCAAATCCATTTTTATTTCTGACACCAACGTAGAGCCATAACAAAAGAGAAAGAGTACAGGTATGTGTATAAATGTTCAACAATCAAGAATGCTCGTATTTATATGAACTTCGAACATTCCAAACATACAAACATTTAGAAATAAGATATTTGAAGAACCTTCCAGAAATTGTAAATACGAAATAACAAATAACTGAAGATGATTGGATATGAATTGGCGACCTGCAAGACGCCAAACAGCAACCTTAACCACTAGGACATGCTGCATGCACATTGACCGATCAAAGGTTCTCACTGGAGCCGACTACAACACCTTGGACCTAGAGCTGTTCTCTATAAGTGCCGCTGACGGATCGTCTCAAACTAGTGGTGCTGTTACGGTCTCTTCACTGCGTCGGACACTGAACATAGCCCATCCCGCCAAAGCCTCGCAGGTCGTCGAGTGGGTTTTAAGTTTTCCTGAAGCTCCCATCGTCGGTGTGCACCTCTGGAATAGAGCAGGGTTTCATAAGTAGGATCTGGATGATGCCTCTGAGCGTTTCACTTCTTGACGAAGGGTCATGATCCTCAACTTCATGTGTGAAGCCATACAAGCGATATGATTCGGGCCAAAAGAGAGTTTTAGGATTTTTTCTCGTGCATTCTATTAGGCGTCCAGAGTCCGAACGCAGACCAGCTACCATACGTCTGAGGTCCTTGTAATGACGTGCTCCTGTAGTAGCCGTGCCGCTTGAGACCATTCACTGTGTCATCCTGTGGGTGATATCGCAATATGAAACGACCTCTGATAGTTTCAAGAGGCTGATTCCAATTGGCTGGAATAGTACTACTGCAAGTCGGGCTGGTATCAGTTGCACCAGACGTAGCAGCATCATGTGCTTCGTCTTTGGCATCCATTACAATGGCTCACGATGGATCCGTAGAGACCTGGACAGTGATTCTGTGTCTAATTCTGTCTAGAATATTCACGAATTCCAGGTGATCAGATGTTGGACAGTATTGAAAATACTTTAGGAAGCTGGTTGTGTATGGGTTGGAATGTTGAATAAAACTATGTGCCCCACTGGAGCATAATTTTTCCTGTACAGTGCTCTGTCTATTAACTGGAATCCTTCTTTGGTCAGTTCCTTCTTCACAAGGCTGCTATGGGTTTCAGTAGCGCTGGATATCAGCAGCAGTGTCCTTTAATACAGCGACGAGGGAATTTCATCAACACCGCTGCATTATGCAGAAGGAGACAGCTGACGCCCTTCTTTTTGCATCCATTTTTGTATACCAAAAGCGCAGTGTTCCTCTACCCAATGCACGCAACAGATCATTCAGGCCACTCAGCCTGGTGATCTGTCACAATGGTGAAAGGTTATGAAATAAGTGCGGCCGGAACTTACTGATGGTCCACACATCTGCAAAGCATGCATTCCTGGTTGTAGAACAGTTATCTCAGATGTGGAGATAACTCTTCCAGAATTCACACTAGAACTGCACCTGTCCTATAACCACAGCTGAGACTCGACATTCTCATAAAACTTGTCTTGGACTGGATAAGACGTATGTACCTTCTTATGGATAAAGAAAGATCTTTCTTGCGCCTCGTTACAAGAAAACCTGAAGTCACACTGCAGTAGTTCTAATAAGGGACGTGCACCACTAAAGAATTCCTTTTGCATCATTGGTACTGCGGGCACTTAAAAAGTCTCACATCATTAAATGCTTTTGTTTTTGCACGAGAAAACCTGCGACTACTCTTATTTTCCCTCAATCGGAGCGGAATGCGTCACTTTTCGCTATATAACTAAAGACTGTTATTTCTTGGGTGGCGAAGAGGCACTTTTTCCGATTCAGGTGGAGGCCTGGAATCTGAACATACTTCAAAATAGTTCTCACAGGCTTAGATGTTCTTCAAATGTGTTTCAAAAAGAAAAATACACTGTCTTCCAGATAACAAACAAACACTATGAATTTAAGGTTTCGAAGCAGGTCGTCCATCACACGCTCAAAGATCGCTGGAGGTTTTCACAGCCCTAACGGCATACTTATTGAGGCCATCAAGAGCTATGAAGAAAATTTTCTCCTGATCCTCTATGTCAAAATCGATTTCCTAGTAGCCTAACAGTATGTCCTTATCTGAGAAATTCGTTGTCTCTTTCTAGCAGTCGAGGATGTCATCAATGGATGAACCTCTTTCTTCTTGATTTTTTCAGTCGTTGCTCGTCGCCATGTCCAATCCTTCCTCTCCTTCAAGACAACAGGAGAGAGTAAGAGAACTGTCTGAATGTTCTATTACGTCATCTCGGAATATCTTCTCTACTTTCTCCTGTATTGTGCGTCGTTCAACATATAAGACCAGGCTAATTGGTTGATGATCCATAGAGTTGATGTAATGTTTTATCATGGGCCGTTTGGTCTGTCGTTACTCGACTCTGCACTTGAAAGCACCCGAAAATCGATGCACTACGGCTGTCACTCGCCGACATTGTTCGTCGGTCAAGGCAGATCTTATTTGCAGTTCTCCCCTTCAATATCTATAATGGTAGCAGAGCGTAGTCGATGACTCTAAGCTGTTCTTCATGCACAGGTTTGGCCGTCCCTACGCACACAGTTGCGGCTTCTCATCGCAATCATATTTCAATGTTGACCAACATTGTTTGTGATCGCTGCTGACATGTAGATTTCTTTTCGAGCCTGAGTAGCTTCTCACAAACGACAGACGCTACACATTGTAGCTCAGCATCGCAATTGACGACTGGGACGCTTCCCTTTGATGTTGGTGGGTTGAAATGAAATGGCTCTGAGTACTATGGGACTTAATATCTCAGGTCGTTAGTCCCCTAGACTTAGAAGTACTTAAACCTAACTAACCTAAGGACATCACACACATCCATGCCCGAGGCAGGATTCGAACCTGCGACCGTTGCGGTCAAGCGGTTCCAGACTGAAGCGGCTAGAACAACTCGGCCACCAGCGGCCGGCGATGATGGTGGGAAAACGTCTTCAGTGGCAAACAACTGCCCAGAGCAATCTTTGTTGTGTGTGGTTGTTGGAATAGCTTAATCATTCTGGAACCCTGATCTTCCATGGTCCGTGGCTGTGGTTCCTGCATGAAGTCCTATCTGAGAACAACATTATGACTACATTCTGTCAAAATGACAAATTTGAACGTCTGTGTTCAGTCATTGATAGCTATTCTCTTCCGTCTGCTAAAAGCATTTCCCATTTTCGACCTTATATACAATCGCATCGCTGAACATAGTCTTCTGGGGCTGGCGACGAAAAACATCCGACATAATAAAAAGAAAGCCACTGCGTCAACTAGCGCCCGGCAAGGTTGGCTGTTACCGATGACGTCATTGTGATTTGTTGACGCCTGTCGTCCATGGATAATCTACACCTTTGGAGCCCTCTCCTCTACCCATAGTCGTCTAGCTTCTTCTTCTGATCTTGGCGACCAGATGAACAGTTGATATCCCTATGCGTTGACGGGGAAAGGCTACAGAGTGCTGAAGAGCTGTCTTGTCCAGGGTAAGACGATGCGGTAAGACGATTGGCTTTTTCATAGATGGACTACCGTAATCGCCCATCCTTCTTACTGAAGGTGTGAAGGACGTCGGCATTTCGCTTACTTAATAGAATGGAACGCCGACCTTTTTATATTATTTATTATATAGCTACGAGTTACGGTGATTCAGTGTACCATCTTCAGGAAGTAACTGACAGTGAGGGAGTGGACTCCCATCGTACACGCGAGGCCACCAGTGACCAATATCTATGAACTGATGTCCGTACACTATAACAGCGATTTGTTAACTATCAACTCGAGTGAGGTGATAGTTGATGGTCGAAGACACAACTGGTCTTACTAAGACATTGAAAGACGAGAAGTAACATATCTTATTTGATGGAAAATTCGGATACATTTAAAGAAAGTCTCACATTGTAGAACGGACACCTTTTGTCATAAAACACCAACGCTTTTCCTAAGCTCACATGCGTGTAAGATAAAGCAAATCATGAATTACAATAACTACAAGAATAGTTTCCTAAACGTTTTAGGGTCAACTTATACCTCGTCTTGAGCTGTGTTAGAGACCAATTTTCGTTTCATTTGAAAGTGCCCCTGCAAGTTTGCAGAAGAAACTGGGCGATGCAAGTTCTACTACGTTAAGATTGTCCAAGTGTTCTACGTTATTTTCCCCGAAAAGAGTACCCACGATTTCATAACGAGGTTACAAACATGATATCAGGGTTTCGATCAATATAAAGGCTTTTCATGATTGTCAAACTAAGTAAGCCACGATTAGGTGGCATCTTGAGTGGAAAAATATCTGTAAGACTGTCTGGGTCTGTCCGTAGGTCGACAGTTTGTGGCAGATATTAATTTTGTATTCAGCCAACCAGAAATATCTAAATAATGCCGAAAATCGGTTCTGTTTGTGATATGTGTTGACCATAAATATGAAATATGAAACCAAGCCACATGCAAGGTGTTCAGAATTCATTGCATGACTGCACTGCCATCTAAATGCGGCTCGTTCGCAGTTTCCCTCCCTTCCCTCTCAGACAGCGTAGCGTGGTAGGGGAAGTATCCCCTCAAGCGATGGAGATCCGCACGCATCGGAGAGCACCGCATGCATGCAGATTTCTTGGTCGTCCCTGGCATATAGCGTTCCACGTCTGACGTAATTTGATGGCTGTACGGTCGGCGTGTGGGTTTTTGATCAGCGATAGCCCTCACGTCTCCCCTAGTGTAGCAGTGAACACTGTAGCGCATTCATTACTAAAATGTGTAGCTGAACTAGCCTTGCACAATTTTGGGTTAAAACCAAGCTATGTACTTTTGTCGGTCTACCCACACTGGTTGATTATGCAGTCCCAAATGGAGCCCCATATAGGTTGTTGTGGGTAGCTTATGAGAACAATTTTATTTTGAAAAGCTGTGTGTCTGTACTCTGTTAACTTGTCCTTTAAAAGCCATAAGAGTGTTATACTATACAGGGGCCTATATGAGATTTTAATTCAGTGATCATTAGTGTTTATTAGAAACTGTAATAATCTATACGTGTCATAAATTAAAGTCTCCCATCGTCTGTCTGCCTGTGAAGGCTGCCCTCAGGAGTAACCGTAAGTAGTTTTGGACAATTTTCAGTAATTGATAGACTGGTTCACGAGGATCGTATGTTTATGCTATTTACTGGCTGAATTTTGATAATGTTTGTCTATTACGTTGTGCCTTCAGGCAGCTTTCCTGCCATGTGCTAATCAAACTGCAGGCACCTTCAGTACCGCACTCGAGGATCTACTGGAAGCTGAGGGCTATGCCAGAGGTAGAGGTAGTGGTAGGAGCCACAGAAGACAGACGAGATTTAACAGGGGTGTGTGACGAATACCTTACGCAAGGAAAGGAAGCGACTTTTCCGACCATCTAGCAAAAAGGGCACATACTTAGGCCAAAAGGTTGCATTCCCACCACATCACTCAGAGACTCTAGCTTAATAAACCAAATACGTTAAACCATATTGTTTAAGAAAGTTCATGAAGAAAGCGCAAGGGGGAAAACAAAATAACATCGGGGAAAACAAAATAACATCATCTGGACTCATACTGACTACGAAAATAGGATTTTGCAATGTATAAACCCTCTAAGAGAGTGAGACAGTGCAACATGCCGTAGCTGAATTTTATAACTATGAGCTAGACGTTATGGGGATGATAAAATTCGTTGGAATGAGTTTGGTGGAACCAGATTGCTGCAGTGGCAACTAGTATCTGAACACAGAAAGTACGTTTTAAATGCCGGATACTGATTGTACCTGTCATTCGATGCTATTATCCAACTAGACAAGTAGAGATACATATCAAAAAACACTTCTGTGCTGAGCGACTAGCAGAACCGAGAGATGCGAATCGAGATATTCTCGAAGTCATAGGAGTCATAAATGCAAAAGTTGGAGTCACTAATGCTGACGGTGTATTGTTTATGGAATTCTGCGGGAACGACACACACGCACACACTCAAACAAGAAGAAAAAGAAAAGAAGCCATAAGATCTCGTGGTAGACACAATTAGATTACCCACTTCGCCAAAAGTGGTAGAAATGTTAAAATATTATTGCCAGTGTCAGACATAAAAACGAGCTTGTGTTGGTAGTGACCACCATCTGATGCTAGCTCTTGTGCGCTTCAAAATCTTAGTTACAAAGAAAAAACGTGATGTCCAAATTAAGTACTTTGAGATATCTAAGCTGCAGCACCCTTAGATTAGGAATGCTAAGTAGATATTTAGCACTTAGCGTGATGGAGGATGAAGTAGAAGATCAATGGCAGAAAATTCCGGAAATGATGCTTGAAACTGCGGAAAAGACATCTGCATTCAGTTTCACTAGAAGGAAAGATTGGATAAGCAAGGCCAACTGGAAGTGGGAGAAAGGAAAAATCTCAAAGCAAAGATTAACATTAAACTGAGCTCCTTGCAGAGTATGTCGCAGTAGATCAAGAGATGGAACGGAGTGTGAGATCGGACCGAAGGAAATGAGCAAATGATCCCGCAAAACGAGCAGAAATCTGCATGGAAAGAGACGAACACTTGTGACTGATAAAAGGGTCATATAGAGGAAGAACAACAGGAGATAGAAAAGCTTGTAAAGGCAATCGAAGATGACAAAGTGGATGAATATGAGACAACTGCAAGAATGAATAGTGCCCAAGAGAGAGGAGATCAGTGTACCCTAAAAAGCAAATTGTATGTGGTAAGGCTTCTGGGGTAACACCAACAGCACCAGAAAACAATATAACGAGAGTGGGATATGTCATGAATAGGAAAGAGGGGCAAAGAGTGGGTTATCTTGAACATTTCAGTGATAGGATTATCCTCATCACAATCGTCGGCGAACGATAACCGACAACATTAGATCGGGTATACATGCCGACTTCGGAATCAGAAGATGAAGAGGTAGAGAAATTATATGAAGATACTGAACGAATAATTCAGTACGTAAATGTAGATGGAAATCCATTAGTAGCGGGGAACTGGAATGCGGTTTTAGGAGAAGGAACAGAAGGAGGCGCTAAGGGGAATATGGGTTTTGGAGTAGAAACGAGAGAGGAGTAAGATTGAGTTCTGCAATAAATTTCAGCTAATAATAAAGAATTCTCTGTCAAGATGCGCAGGTATTGTATTCTAAGGCGTACCAAGGAGCAGATGGAGACTCAAATCACAATTTAGTAGCGATGAAGAGTAGGGTGAAGTTGAAGAGACTAGTCAGAGGTAATCAGTGCGGAATGACGTGGGATACAGAAATACTACGGAATGACGAGGTAACCTTGAAGCTCTCTCAAACTGTAGATACTGTGATAATGAATAGCTCAGTGGGCAATATTTTTGTAGAGGAATCGACATCTCTAGAAAGGGCAATCACAGAAGTTGCAAAGAGAAACATTGGTACAAGAAAGATAACTATGAAGAAAACGTGAATACAACGAAATACTTTAATTGATCGAAGAAAGAAGAAAGTACAAAAATGTTTAGGCAATTACAGGACTGCACATATACAAGCACTTAGGAATGAAAGAAACAGGAAGTTCAGGGAAGCTAAGGTGGAATGGCTGCATGAAAAATGCGAAGTAATCCAAAGATAAATGATTGTCGCAAGGACTGACTCGGCTTATGAAAAAGGCAAAACAACCTTCGATGAAGTTGGAAGCAAGGACTCTAACATTAAGAATTCAAGGGGAGGTCCACTTTTAAATGCAGAGGAGAAAGCGGATAGAGGTAAAGAGTGCACCGAAGGGCTACATCAGGGAGACGCAGTGTTTGATGGCACGATAGAATAAGAAACAGGAGTCAGTAGGGAAGAGACAGGGCATTCAGTATTATAACCACAATTTAAGAGCGCTTTGGATGACTTAAGATGGGACAAGGCAGAAAGGACGGATAAAATTCCATTGGAATATCTAAAATCATTGGGGGAGTGGACACAATACGACGACTCATGTTGTTGCTGTGGAATGTGTGGGATTGGAGATATGCCATCAGACTTTCGAAGAATTCATCTACACAATTCCGAAGAGAGCAAGAGCCGACAATTGCGAGAGTAATTGGGCATTCAGCTTAACAGTTAATGCATCAAATTTGCTGACACGAATAGTATACAAAGGAATTGCAAGGAAAATTGAGGAAGTGTTAGATGACGATTAGTGTGGCTTTAGGAAAGGTAAATGCACCAGAGATGTAATTCTGAATCTGCGATTGAAAACAGAAGCAAGACAAAAGGAAATTCAAGGTAAGATCATACGTTTTGTCGGCCTGGAGAAATCGTCCGACAATGTAAAATTGTGCAAGATGTTCGAAATTCTGAGGAAAATTCGAGTAAGCTATGGGGAGAGACGGATATACATGACATGTACAAGAGCCAAGAGGAATTGATAAGTGTATAAGAGCGCAAGACCAAAAAAAGAAGCGCTCGGATGAAAAAGGGTGTAAGACAGGAATGTAGTCTGTCATCCCTACTATTCAGTCTAAGGGTCGAAGAAGAAATGATGGAATTAAAAGAAAGGTTCATGAGTGGAATTAAAAATCAAGGAGAAAGGATGTCACTGACAAGATTCGCTGATGACATTGATATCCTCAGTGAAAGTGAAGAAGAATTACAGGATCTAAGTGAATGGAATGAACGGTCTAATGAATACAGAATATGTATTGAGAGTAAATCGAATAAAGACGAAAGTAATGGGTAGCCGAAATGAGAACAGTGAGAAACCTGACATGAGGATTACTGGTCTCGAAGTAGATGAAGTTAAGGAATCCTGCTACCTAAGCAGCAAAATAACCAATAACACATGGAGCAAGGAGGACATCAAAAGCAGACTACCACTGGCAAAATGGGTTGTCCTGGCCAAGAGAAGTCTACTGATATCAGACACAGGCCGTAATGTAGGAAAGAAATTTCTGAGAATTAACGTTGTAGTACAGCGCTGTATTATAATGAAACATGGACTGCGGGACAATCGGAACAGAAAAGAATCTCAGCATTTGAGTTGAGGTGCTGCAGAATAATGTCGAAAATTGGGTGGAATGATAAGGAATGAGGAAGCTGTCCGGAGAATAGGCAACGAAAAGATTAGGGGTGTGAGCGAAATAATGTGATAAAATTTCTTAGTTACCAAACTTTTTTTTCAAACACTATCCCTTTCAAAATAATTCCCTAGGGCAGATATAACCGGTGGAATCGTTGTTCCCAGTCTTGATAGCAACGCTGAAATATTTCTATTGGTATGAACTCTAACATGTAAATTAAATAATTTTGAATGTCCTCCAATGTCCCAAAATGAAATATTTTAAAGATATTTTGCAATATAAGGGAAAAGAAAAAATGAAAAAGCCTCACTTGTGCTAAATAGGAGGCAGTGGAATATCAGGAATATTTTCTGAGGTCCAAAGTTCCGTGATGGAAGTGGTCGTGTGACATGGGGCGTTGTCATGACGCAGGATACAATTGTCCTGTCTCACACTTTTTCTGAGCCTCTCAAGGACATCTGTGTACAACACTTGGATGACAGTTTGTCCTGGAGGAACACATTCCTTATGCAAGATCCCCCTATTGTCAAAAAAGCAAATCAGCGTTGTTTTGATCTTTGATATGCTGAGTCGAGCTTCTTCCGGTCGAGGAGATGTCAGTGTGTCACTTTACACTTTGGCGGTTTGTCTCATTCCCGTACCCAGAATTCCATCATTCATCACTTATAATAACGCGAGTGCACTACTTGTGGTCATTCGCACACTTTCTTCGTTTGCCCTTCTGCTCAATTGTGAGGTTTTTCGGCACTATCTGAACATGAACCTTAGGCATGAGCAAATCTTCGGTCGAAATTTGACGTACGGTGGAAGTGTCTAATAGATCACTCATCATCCTTATTGCTAAGCGTTGGTCTTATCTCACAAGATCACGCATACGTTCAGCGTTCTCGTCGGTTTTCGAAGCTGAAGGTACCCCGAGCAAATTTCATCTTGGATATGCTCTCAGCCTTCCAAAATTGCTTCATGCCAGGGAAGAACTTGTGGCCCTGTTAATACATATTCCTCACGGACCTTTTGCAACTTTTCAAAGTTCACACTAGCTGATGTCATAATTTTTTTAAAAAAACTTTAATTGCATCGTTTCTCTCAATTTCGTTTTCATAACACATAACAAAAACACAATTTCACTAAAGCGCTCCCAAAAAGCATGCAATGGTTGTACGAAACTGAAACTCGGACTGACTATCTGGAAGATGAGCACGCTTGCCTCTCAAATAGAACAACACAAAGTTGCCATATCACTCTTAGTGTTGTCAGTCTCGTCAGTTTTCTCATACACATCGTATGTGGAAAAGACACAAGAAGAAACAGGATTTTGGACATCTGTTAAGACATTCGGTATTAGCTTCCATTGTACAAGAAAGAACTGCAAACAGTAAACTATCGTGCTGAATGGAGACCTATCAACGACAGCAGATTTGTTATATCATATGTTCGAGACGATCTGGAGCAGTGAAGAAATGCCAGATGAATAGATGACAGGCATGTTGGTAAAACATCCAAAGTAGAGAGACGTGACCAACTGTAGTGACTGAAGAGGGATCACGTTGTTATCCGTCCTTGGAAAAGTTCATTATAACAGAATGAATGACGACCTCCAAACCAGTTTGCGAAGGTAAGTTGACGAACGTAAGAACCGATCCTGTGTAAATTAGATTAGTACACTACGAAACCACCTCCAGCACTGTATGACAAATATAGATAGCGAGTATCTAGTATTCACAGAGAGTGAAAAAGCCCTTAATCCAAAGCCAAGTGGAGGCGTGTAGAAAACTATGCGAAACTACCATATACCTGATAAGACCATCAAAATAATGCAGGAGATGTGTAATGGATACTCCTTCAAAGGTAAAGCAAGGGAAATTTACATGATGTATTAGCGTGAAGCCAGGATAAAAAAGGGATGTGTTTTCTCTCGATCCATGTGCTTGTGATAGGCGAAAGAAGGCGAGTAAGCAGGAGGTTCAAATGGCTCTGAGCACTATGGGACTTAACATCTGTGGTCATCAGTCCCCTAGAACTTAGAACTACTTAAACCTAACTAACCTAAGGACATCACACACATCCATGCCCGAGGCAGGATTCGAACCTGCGACCGTAGAAGCCGCGCGGTTCCGGACTCAGCGCCTAGAACCGCTAGACCACCGCGGCCGGCAGTAAGCAGGAGCGTCACAGACCATTTAGAGAACACTGATTATGTCGATTGTGTATGTTTCCTCTCTCAGAACTTCTGATCTCAAAACTTCAGGCACATTAATATCAAGCCGTAAGATTTATAGCAACATGTGGGAAGGTTGGGACTAAAAAGAAATGTAGGAACGATGGAATCTCTGTGGCTAAATGCAACTATCGATGGGAAGTTGCAAATAAATGGAAGGAATGTAGACGATACTAAAGACTCGGAAGCATTGTGACTGAAATTTGAGAATCCGACGAGGGTACCCGCAGCAGGATTAACAAGGCAAATGCAGCGTTCATGAAATTGGATCCCAGCTGGATAAACAATGACATTTCTCTGCGAACAAAGCTTTGAAAACTCAATAGCAGCTTAGCATTGGTGTTGTTATACCATTGCGAAACATGGAAAGTGTCTAAATCAGTAGCCTAGAAATTACAGAGTTTCGAAGAATTCTGACAATGAAACTTCCTAGCAGATTAAAACTGTTTGCCCGACCGAGACTCGAACTCGGGACCTTTGCCTTTCACGGACAAGTGCTCTACCAACTGAGCTACCGAAGCACGACTCACGTCCGGTACTCACAGCTTTACTTCTGCGAGTATCCATCTCCTACCTTCCAAACTTAACAGAAGCTCTTCTGCGAACCTTGCAGAACTAGCACTCCTGAAAGAAAGGATACTGCGGAGACGTGGCTTAGCCACAGCGTGGGGGATGTTTCCAGAATGAGATTTTCACTCTGCACCGGAGTGGAAACATGCCCCAGGCTGTGGCTAAGCCATGTCTCCGCAGTATCCTTTCTTTCAGGAGTGCCAGTTCTGCAAGGTTCGCAGAAGAGCTTCTGTAAAGTTTGGAAGGTAGGAGATGGATACTGGCGGAAGTAAAGCTGTGAGTACCGGACGTGAGTCGTGCTTCGGTAGCTCAGTTGGTAGAGCACTTGCCCGCGAAAGGCAAAGGTCCCGAGTTCGAGTCTCGGTCGGGCACACTGTTTTAATCTGCCAGGAAGTTTCATATCAGCGCACACTCCGCTGCAGAGTGAAAATCTCATTCTGGATTTCTGACAATATTTTGTCCGAAAGTGATATCCAATGAAAGCTGTGGAACCGTAAAAAAGAATAGCCTGTTTACATACAGATAAAAGCAACAAAATGTAAATGTCGTGGTCGCATGCTGCATAAAAATTAGATGGTAATGTAGAGGACTATTGCAAAAGATGAAATATGAGAATAACGTGGAGAATGTCAGTGGAGAGGGAATACAAGCAGGAAGAAAGTGGGGAAAGGTGAATGCAATAGCACAAAACCGAGTTCTGTGACTACTCTTGCTCGAAACACTATGTTCCCACGACTGGACTTAACATTCAGTACCTTACGTTGTCTCTGAGTTTTAATTATAGCCCTATGCAGTGGCCCGTAAGCGAAATTGCAGCTACGCTAGACAATTCATCCGGCCGTAGATAATTAGTGCTGCTTGTGAGAAAGCGGTGCTTGTCACAAGCCTCCATTAAATTTTCAGTCTGTACAAGGCAGTATCTGCAAAGGCTGGCAACTGTCAGTTCTGCTTGTTGGTAATTAACGTGAAGATAAAATCCTGTAGAAATAGTAATCTTACACTTCTCATTTAGTGAAAACAAGAGTAGGGTCATTTTACTTTTAGATGGAGAGACTCATTACCAGTAATGTGTGATTTGTCCTTACTACGTGGATAGAGTTCATATAGGTCTACATTTACATAGATACTCCACAAGCCACAGTACGGTGCGTGGCGGAGCGTACTCTGTACCACTACTTCTCATATCCTTTCCTGTTTCACTCGCAAATAGAGCGTGGGAAAAGCTACTGTCTGCATGCCTCCTTATGATCCCTAATTTCTCGTATCTTGCCTTCGTGGTCCTTGTGGGCATTGTATGTTGGCGGCAGTAGAATCGTTAGGCAGTCATCTTCAAATGCTGGTTCTCTAAATTTTCTCAATAGTGTTTTGCGAAAAGGACATCGTCTTCCCTTCAGGGATTCCGATTTGAGATACCGAAGCATCTCCGTAACAATTATGTGTTGTTCGGAACTACTGGTAACAAATGTAGCAGCCCGTCTCTGAAATGTTTCGATGTTTTACTTCAATCCGACCTGGTACGGATCACTAACACACAATCAGTACTCAAGAATAAGTTGGACCAGCATCCGATATGCGTTCTCCTTTACAGCCGAACCTCTTTCCTAAAATTGTCCCAATACCACTGTTCTCACATACTCGTTCCACCTCATATCCCTTTGCAACGTTACGCCTATATATTTAAACGACTTGAGTGTGTCAAGCGAGACACTAGTAACACTGTATCCGAACATTATGTGTTTGATCTTCCTACTCATTCGCATTAAAATCCATTTTTCCCCATCTAGGGCTAGCTACCGTTCATCATACCAACTAGAAACTTTGTCTAAGCCGTCTTGTATATTTCTTCAGTCACTCAACCGCGACGTCTTAGCGTACGCCACAGTATCATCAGCAAAGAACAGCAGATTGCTGCACTACATCTCCGCCAAATCATTTAAATATAGAGAGAACAACAGCGGTTCTTTCACACTTCCCTGGGTCATTTCTGACGATACCCTTGTCTCTGACGAACGCTCGGCATCGAGGACAACATACTGGGTTCTGTAATTTAAGAAGTCTTAGAGACAATCACATATCTATGAACTTATTCCTTATGATAGTACCTTCGTTAACAGCCTGCAATGGAGCACCGCGTCGAACGCTTTCCGGAAATCTAGAAATATGGAATCTGCCTGTTGCCCTTCATCCATTGTTAGCAGTATATCATGTGAGAAAACGACAAGCTGAGTTTCGCAACAATGAAGCCTTCGTAAACAATGCTGATTCGTGGACATAAGCTCCTCAGTCTCAAGAAAATTTATTATATTAGAGCAGAGAATATGTTCAGGGGTTCTTCAGCAAACAGAGCTTAGGGATAATGGTCTGTAATTTTGAGGGTCCGTTCTTTTACCCTTCTTATATAGTGGAGTCACATGCAGTTCTTGCAGTCGCTTGACACTTTGTGCTGGGCGAGTGATTCATGATAAATGTAAGCTAGGTAAGGAGCCAGTGCCGTACTGTTCTCTTTGTAAAATCGATCAGGGACTCCATCCTGACCTGGTGATCAATTGCTTTCAAATATTTCAGTTTTTCTCAGTGCAAGGTATGCTTATTACTATGTCGTCCATAAGGGAGTTTGTCCCTTGGCCAAATGGCGGTATGTTTGTACGATTCTCCTGTGTGAACGATTTCTTGAACCTGAAATTTAAAACTTTGACTTACGTTTCGCTATCTTCAACTGCCACACCAGACTGATCAACAAGGGACTGAATGGAAGCCTTAGGTCCGCTTGGCGATTTTACATAAGACAGGAATTTTGTCAGGTTCTGTGCCAGATCCTTTTCGGAGGTGTGACGGTGATAGTTGTTGCGTGCTTTACTCATAGATTTTTTCACACACACATGAATCTCTACTAATCTTCGCTTGTCGTCGTTTATGCGTTCCCTTTTGAATCGAGAGTGCAACAGCCTGTGCTTCCTCAGCATCCACCGAATTTCAAAATTAAACCGCAGTTGACCTATTCCATCCTTTATCTGTTTACTAGGCACATAACCCTGCAAACCATGATTTACAATCTGTATAAACTTTGCCCATAATTCCTGTACATCCGTCTTGTTGGAACTAAGCGATGACAATTCACTGTCTAAATGAGGTGCTAATAACTGCTTATCTGCTCTATGTAGTAAAAAGTAAAAACTCTCTCCGAGCCTTCTTCACTCATATACAAACTTTCGCATAGTTGCTGTGATGATATCAGGATCGCTAATCCCTGTTTCTACAGTGACGTTGTCGATGAGGTCTGGTCTTTTTGTGGCTACAACGTCTAAGGTATTTTCACGGCGTGTGGGTGCCGAGCTAGCTACTCAAAACAGTTTTCAGAAAGCGCGTTCAGAGGTATTTCCTATGACTATCTGTCTGTCTATGCCCCCCGCAATGAATCCATAGACATCCCAATCTATATTCAGCAGGTTAAAGGAACCTCATTCTAATGCTGTATGATCTGGGTATTTACGTGCTATTGACAGTAGACGTTTTTTGAATAAAGTAATTAGTGACGGGTAATTAAAATAATGTTGATTTTGTTCGTCATATAAGTATTCGGATATCGAAAAAAATGTTCAAATGGCTCTGAGCACTAGTACTTATATCTGTCGAAAATCAGTCCATGTTGCCGTGACCCAACATTTTAATAAAACTAGTGTCCATACTGCGCAGGATGAAAACTTAAAGCTGCAGTATGTATGTGAAACCTATAACACCGCTCTCACTCAGTAATGCGTTGTGATATTATTTTCAGTATACTAAACTTCGTTCAGTAGATTCATTTGCTTTCTTATGGACTTTTTTACTTGAGGAGGTATCTCCTCCCGTCATGTAAGACAAATCAGAAAACCATGAAATAAACTAAGTCCAGGACGAAATTTGTGCATTTCATCATTGTTCTATACCACTTGTACTCTGTGCAACAGGATTATAGGCTCACTTTTGCCCAATTCCCGTGATTGATATTTACTGAAACGCTTAGGTTTGACTTAAAGGTGCGTAAACGTTTCTCTATAGTGGTGCAAAATGGTGGCACCCTACAACGTGATACTCGGGTTCGACTACTCTCCATACAGCAAGATTTTGACATAAGCAAGAAAAAGGCCACAACTAGGAGTTCATCTGACGTGTAAGGTGCGTTAATGTCGTCACATTGGCACGTTATTTCACCACAATTCTGCCCATTGCCACCGCAGACCGTAACCCAATCGGATGATCGTCACATTTCCTCTTGTCCACATTTCAACCTTTTACCTTTTGCGATAAAGGTCAGATACTCAGCTCTGAAATCACGCTGTTTTCTTATGAATGACTGAGGGGAACATTCCAGACAAAACGCCAATCAGAATCGGGACTAGAAGGCCGCAGGGGTGGCGTAAAGAGCGTCAATGAAATAACCACTTTCCCTGGAACTTTGATTTCCACACATTTGTTGGCTAAATACGGCAGTGGGATGAGCAACCTTCCACTATCGAAAATGTGTGCCTGCATCTCCATCGAACGTGATCGGAAACGTTTGGAGTGCAGAGCGACCGCAGTTTTCTCTTTCGTGCACTGGTTGGAATCATTAGGCACCCTTTAAAACCATTCGACGGCATCTGCTCGTAATCCGAAGCAGTAAAAGGTGCTTATGCTTTATCAGCGCCCTTATTTTGCGTCCTGTGGTGTGATCAAGGCTGGGTTGGGGAGGGGGGGAGGGGTTGCGACGTTGACACATGTTTGAATAAAATAGCAAAGGGTCCCTTAAAGACAAGCCAGTCCTTCAAAACCCTCAGCGCCACAACACACCTGTACAGAACCAGTGACGACTAGCCGAGGCACCAGCCGACAGGCTACGCTGCTGCTCTTGCACCTGAAAGTAGGCCACCCGAAAGCGCATGGTGCAGAAGAGATTGCCGGTCTCCAAGCGCCTAGCACTTCATCACGCGTTCTGTAAGTAGAGCTACATTATTTAAATTCTCAATAATGGTCTGTGGATGCTACCGAGGATTTTGCAGAATGGGTCTGGGGGGGAGGGGAGGGGTTTCGTAAAGAGGTTCTTTGCCGTTTTATTGACGCATGTGCGGCTCATAACAAAACCACGCGATTTCAGCGCCGGCCGTCGCGCCTGTAATATGCACCGTAGAGTCGTCCAAAGAAGCAGCTAAATGTGGGCAAGAGGGGGTTTGACGACCTTCCGATCATCTGACAGGTTCACGGTTGCTTTGGGCAGAATTTTCCTGAAATTTTGTGCCAATTTCAGAACATCAACTAGGTGCACCTTGCGCCCAGTCGCCATATGTTTGCCCCATATGCAAGTGGAGGCACGCGTGTAGGTGCATGGCACATCCTCAACATGGGCGTACAAATGATTCCATGCACACAGTCTGCCTTCACACTGGGTGCCACTACTTACGTGTGGGGCGAGCTACGGCCGCAAGGCGACTGGATGCAAGAGGCATGGCTGTGAAGGCACCTTAACAGAAGATGGTTGTATGCATCCTTGAGCCAAATTTCAGATTTTAGCGCCAGATGTTTACATTTTTAATTTTTCCAGTATTTGGTATTATTTCACATATTGTATGTCAAGGAATAGCACAATAGGAGGGAAATGTTGGGTTTCGAAAAAGTGATCTAGTAATATTATTGCACAGTGTAAATACCTGAGTAGTTATTGTCCTCGTTCATCTGCTGTTGTCTTTTCTTGATGTGTCGTCGTTATTTTCTTTGGTCATGTGGACTGAAGTACGGGGAGCTGTGATACCAGTCTCTAGTTGTTAATTTGTTAGTAAATATCTTCCTTCCTTGAATTGGTTTTTTTGGTTCATTTTGTGAAGCTTACAATGTGCTTTCTGCATCTTCATGTGAGCGTCGTTGTCGTTACAGTGGTGTGTTTTACGTTACTGTTAGGTTAGATAGCTTGCCTTCCTACCGTTCTGAAAAATGTCTTTTGATTAAATGAGAGTCTTCTCTGCTGAAACTGAGCCTGAAGATATACCACTCCATTCCGGAAAATCTCATTTCCTTATATAAGATTTACTCTACTCAATACGAGTCTGAAGCCATACTACCATTTGAAGCCGGTAGACGGAATACATGAATTTGTTCCAGCTAGTGGTCCCCGCAGGTAGCCGAAAGCCAATGGCCACGTTGGGGGCTTGGGGGTGGTCAGTAGGGATGGGGGGCAAAAAGGGGGGGGGCGCGATCGGGGAGCCTCGATGGGTGGCCTATGCGTCCTGCAACCCCTCACGTGATGTTGACAAGGTTCGCGACCGTTCGTGTCAATGCGGCATTGCTAAAACAGCCTGGTATAACTTGTCTGCTCATGGTACAACACAGACGCTGTCCTTAACGTCAAGAGTAACTCAAATCTTAGTTTAGTGGTTCATCAGTTTTCATCCGTGAGGAGTTAGAATAGAAGCAATGGTCTCCCTCTATATCGATCGATCCGAATGAAAATATTAATAATAATAATAACAGTACCTTAAAGGTGTTGCGCAATCAACGGATACAACGGGCTTTCTGATCATATTCATACTATTTTATATCTTGCAATATTGGCGAAGTGAGTCTGAATTGGCACTGTAGCCGGCTATGTACTTTGTTTATTTACAGACGCCTGCTGTTTGTCGACCAAACCCATTAAGTAGATGCTGCTGGTGCTACCCACACCTGCAAATTTGTTGAACATACTTTCTGACGAAGTAGCCACATCTGCATACTTAACTTTCGTGCAGAGACGGAAGCTATCACCACAGAGTAGTTGTCATATACAGGAAGACAGATTATAACCTAGTGCTGTCCTTTCTTTAGTGCGAAAACAGAGCTTTGGTTCTCTGCCCTCCTTCTTCGTCATTATTTTCTCATAGTGATTTTGTGCTGTCTTCGAAGCTGTAGCATAAACCGAGTATAGATTCTGTGATGGCGATGGAGAGTAAACTTCGGGTCTTTCCACGGAGAGAGGGTTCAGGTAGAAGCATCTAACGTATTCCGTGTGAGTACATCCATGTCCGTACCGCTCTACATTCAGGAGGTATTTCATGTAACACCTTCGCTTCCCCACTTCCATGTTCCTTTTGCGAACTGGTGGAAATAAGCCTCATTTTTTTATTACATGATTGCTGAAAACTTACTAGATATCGCCATTCCATTCACTGTCTGGAAATATGGAACAGGTTGAAGTGATACTGCCTCACAAAGCTATCGTGGGGAAAGCAGATGCCAGTGTGGGATTCATTTAAGAATACTCAAGCATGCAGCCTACCTATCAAGTAGGTATCTTACAAAATCCTCACGAGACTGATGAGACAGGAGCGATAAATAGAGAAGATCAAAAAGAAAAGAGCGTTTTCTCATGCATTCGTTCAGTAATCGCGAAAGCGTCACTGAAACGTTTTTTATCAAGCTGTTGATAATTATTAAAAATCTGCAGTGTACATATATGGAAGAATCAGCCAGTACATTACGAGACACGAGTTCTATATTACGATGTGCTTAACTGTTAAAACCATAGAGCCTACATTCCTAGAAGAATCAACCAAGACACTACAAAAGAAGACTTGTGTATCACGGTGTGGCTAACTGTTGCAAATTTAGAGCGTACATTCCTAGAGGACACGGCCAAGACACTGCAAGAAAGGAGTTGTGTATCAAGGTACGACTAACTGTTGAAAATAAAGAGTATATATTCCTATTAGGATCTTTCAAAAAGAAACGAGCCGCAGGCTGTAGAACGAAAATCGCCTAAGGGATCGTAGATCCCTTGCCTAAGGAAGTAGGTGTGGTCTCTATATGAGCTTGAGGCTTCATACCCCCAAGATGAAGGTGGGCGCTTATCCCTGTGACTACAGAGAGAACACATGCAGCTGTCGACCGCCCACTGCACTCACGAGGAGAACACGGAAGCACCGTAATCTGATTTCCCAGAAATCTCGCTCTGTGGAAGAGGAGTGAACACGTGTCCCGGCTTATCCTTAGGTACTCGACCGTTTCTGAGAAACAACGGTCAATGTTACGACATAATTTAGATGACTTTTAGTGCATGAAAGTGTTAGAAAAATGGCGGCGCTGGTGGATATGTTTGCCGCCTCTCTCTTTTGTAAACCGCGTTCAAAACCTAATTCATATTCTTATTTATTTTATACTATTTTTCTATTTCCTACCTATATCCGTAGCAGGTCACTACACGAGTGTTTCTTATCAAGATAATGAGTAAAAGGGCGTTGTAGTAACTGTAAAACTACTGCTTGATAAGTGTCACAAATGTATTATGTGTGTGTGTGTGCGGTACTTTCAGGGGTAACAATCTTCTTAAATTCTCATTTTCTTATATTTCATTCGTACATCGATTCTTATAATCGTTCTTGCAAATTGTTCTTATGTCTGTTCTTCAGCAATATTTAGTGTATTCCCTTGGATTATACCGATTGTATTGTTGTTGTTGTTGTGGTCTTCAGTCATGAGACTGGTTTGATGCAGCTCTCCATGCTACTGTATCCTGTGCAAGCTTCTTCATCTCCCTGTACCTACTGCAACCTACATCCTTCTGAATCTGCTTAGTGTATTCATCTCTTGGTCTCCCTCTAAGATTTTTACCCTCCATACTGCCCTCCAATACTAAACTGGTGATCCCTTGATGCCTCTGAACATGTCCTACCAACCGATCCCTTCTTCTGGTCAAGTTGTGCCACAAACGTCTCTTCTCCCCAATCCTATTCAATACTTCCTCATTAGTTATGTGATCCACCCATCTAATTTTCAGCATTCTTCTGTAGCACCACATTTCGAAAGCTCCTATTCTCTTCTTGTCTAAACTATTTATCGTCCATGTTTCACTTCCATACATGGCTACACTCCATACAAATACTTTCAGAAATGACTTCCTGACACCTAAATCTACACTCGATGTTAACAAATTTCTCTTCTTCAGAAACGCTTTCCTTGCCATTGCCAGTCTACATTTTATATCCTCTCTACTTCGACCATCATCAGTTATTTTGCTCCCCAAATAGCAAAACTCATTTACTACTTTAAGTGTCTCATTTCCTAATCTAATTCCCTCAGCATCACCCGACTTAATTCAACTACATTCCATTATCCTCGTTTTGCTTTTGTTGATGTTCATCTTATATCCCCTTTCAAGACACTATCCATTCCATTCAACTGCTCTTCCAAGTCCTTTGGTGTCTCTGACAGAATTACAATATCATCGGCGAACCTCAAAGTTTTTATTTCTTCTCCATGGATTTTAATACCTACTCCGTATTTTTCTTTTGTTTCCTTTACTGCTTGCTCAATATACAGATTTAATAACATCGGGGAGAGGCTAAAACCCTGTCTTACTCCCTTCCCAACCACTGCTTCTCTTTCATGTCCCTCGACTTTTATAACTGCCATTTGGTTTCTGTACAAATTGTAAATAGCCTTTCGCTCCGATTGTATAAACATTCAAAACATAGAAGTTTCGAACAGTGAGCATCGGGCGATGGGAGGTATGCCACAGTGACATTTATTCATATGAATATCATTCCGAGGAGGAACACCATTCGGGCGAGGGCAGGTTTTTCACGGTGACATTTCTTCGTATGAATATTATTTTGGGAGGGAACAACGTTAACATTTCTTATAATTTCAGGCGTTGGCAATAATTTTGCTGCAAACCACACATAACGGATCACTTTACCGGAAACGGGCCCTTGTATTTAATTATGCACAAAGATACACGACAGAAATTTCACCGAAAGCAATTTCAAATATTTTCTCACTCTCTTATTGTTTTCTTTTTTCCTTTTAATTTATTCACCAGACGTTTAATCATCGGACGAACAAGGACAACGTTATTTCAATACACACTGAAAAAATTAGTGTTGTAAGCTTCTATGGACATTGGTAGATAAATGAAAGACTAAAATAAAAATAATAATTGGGTTTCGAACAAGGGTCGTAAAAGTGTGAAGCTAACCACTGTGAGCCGGCAAAGGTGGCCGAGTGGTTCTAGACGCTACAGTCTGGAACCGCGCGACCACTGCGGTCGCAGGCTCGAATCCAGCTGCGGGCATGGATGTGTGTGAAGTCCTTAGGTTAGTTAGATTTAAGTAGTTCTAAGTTCTAGGGGACTGATGACCTCAGAAGTTAAGTCCCATAGTGCTCAGAGCCATTTGAACCATTTTTAACCACTGTGGTACCGCTACGCTTGAAACATGTTCTCGCCAAAAGGCACATAATTTACCTCGGAAAATTTTAACGTCTTTTTATCAGAAACTGTCGAATACCAACGGTAAGCCGAGACACCCGTTCGTTTATTTGGCCCATATTTCGCTGGTTGAAGTTCTTTTGAAATCAGGTTATGGCACTAGCCGTGTTCTCTTCGTCAGTAGCGCTGGAAACAAGTGGAGGTCTCAAAAGAAAAGCGATGCACTGTAGAGCGTTTCCTTACAGGAGAAGGAGTACGAGAAATGGATATTCATCGAAGACTGGCAGAACTGTATGAAGAGCACTCCATGTCCCTTGCAAAGCACAAGTGACTCAAACACGGACGGTTGTCGCTGAACAACGACGCACTGATGTAAAGTGACATTGCATTGTCCAGCAGGTGGATGCACTCAATAATGAAGAGCGGAGAGTTCCATTGGAAGCCACTGTCCAGAGATCGGACTGTGTTGGATTTGCAACGGACATTCAGCGCTCTTTCTGTACTGTTGTCGTTCTTTGATGAAATCCGTTACCTGACCTCCTTCCTCTATAAGTAAACGCAGTACACCCATTTGCTATTCTTTTAAAGCCTCCATTTCTCTGCTTTCAGCATTCAGGGTGCAGTGGATGGTCGCTGCTTGCATGTACTAGCTCTATCATCACGTGGGTGTGCACCCACGTCCCTCTAGTGGCGAGGTTCAGCCTCAATGCTCTTACAGGGGCCAATCATTCTTCCGTTGCCAATATCATTACAATCCCTTCAGCAGTTTTCGTATTACTGCCTCTGGCTTGTTTCATTGTGAAGGCTCCTCTTAGAGTAGCCAAACAATAAATTTCTTCCTATTATATGCATATTATGACAAGACCATGGAAAAACTGGAGCGACTGAGCTCATACTCATTCTTCTGACGCACCACTCTCCAGTCTAACAAGACAGCGGCAATATCATAGTGGTGCGCATAGTGGGAAGAGGTACCCACACACCATAAGATTGTTGCGGACTATAAATGTAGATGAAAAATGGGTAATTCAATAACGAGGTGTACCGCTTGATGGAGAACTACATCAGTGTCAACTGTGGGATGTGATGCACTTTGTACTCTAACAACTGAATTTATTGTAGAGTTAACATTTGGACGAGGTAGTATCTGCTGTACATCTTACATCTGGTCCACGGACAATCGTGCGAGTGGCAGTCATATAGGGTGTTACAAAAAGGTACGGCAAACCTTTCAGGAAACATTCCTCACACACAATGAAAGAAAATATGTTATGTGGACATGTGTCCGAAAACGCTTACTTTCCATGTTAGAGCTCATTTTATTACTTCTCTTCAAATCACATTAATCATGGAATGGAAACACACAGTGACAGAACGTACCAGCGTGACTTCAAACACTATGTTACAGGAAATGTTCAAAATGTCCTTCGTTAGCGAGGATACATGCATCCACCCTCCGTCGCATGGAATCCCTGATGCGCTGATACAGCCCTGGAGAATGGCGTATTGTATCACAGCCGTCCACAATACGAGCACGAAGAGTCATTACATTTGCTACCTGGGTTGGGTAGACAAGAGTTTTCAAATGCCCCCATAAATGAAAGTCAAGAGGGTTGAGGTCAGGAGAGCGTGGAGGCAATGGAATTGGTCCGCCTCTACCAATCCATCGGTCACCGAATCTGTTGTTGAGAAGCGTACGAACACTTCGACTGAAATATGCAGGAGCTCCATCGTGCATGAACCAAATGTTGTGTCGTACTTGTAAAGGAACATGTTCTAGCAGCACAGGTAGAGTATCCCGTATGAAATCATGATAACGTGCTCCATTGAGCGTAGGTGGAAAAACATGGGGCCTAATCAAGACTTCACCAACAATGCCTGCCCAAACATTCACAGAAAATCTGTGTTGATGACGTGATTTTACAATTGCGTGCGGATTCTCTTCACCCCACACATGCTGATAGTGAAAATTTACAATTTGATCGCATTGGAATGAAGCCTCATTCGTAAAGAGAACATTTGCACTGAAATGAGGATTGGCACATTGTTGGATCAACCATTCGCAGAAGTGTACCCGTGGAGGCCAATCAGCTGCTGATAGTGCCTGCACACGCTGTACATGGTACGGAAACAACTGGTTCTCCCGAGCACTCTCCATACAGTGACATGGTCAACGTTACCTTGTGCAGCAGTTATCGTCAACTGCACGAAGAATTGCCTCGTCCGTTGCAGGTGTCCTCGTCGTTCTAGGTCTTCCCCAGTCGCGAGTCATAGGCTGGAATGTTCTGTGTTCCCTAAGACGCCGATCAATTGCTTCGAACGTCTTCCAGTCGGGACACCTTCGTTCTGGAAATACGTCTCGATACAAGCGTACCACGCCACGGCTATCGCCCCGTGCTAATCAATACATCAAATGGGCATCTGCCAACTCGTCATTTGTAAACGTTGCACTGACTGCAAAACCACGTTCGTCATGAACACTAACCTGCTGATGCTACGTACTGATCTACTTGATGCTAGTACTGTAGAGCAATGAGTCGCATGTCAACACAAGCACCGAAGTTAACATTACCTTCCTTTAATTGGGCCAACTGGCGGTGAATGGAGGAAGTACAGTACATACTGACGAAACTAAAATAAGCTCTAACATGGAAATTAAGCGTTTGCGGATACATGTCCACATAACATCTTCTCTTTATTTGTGTGTGAGGAATGTTTCCTGAAAGTTTGGCCGTACCTTTCTGTAACACCCTGTGTATACATGCTAAACATCCAGATATTTTTGGTAGGAATTTTGTGGTTAACCCTCTATTTTCGACTCTCACTGATGTCTTTGTATAAATTTTGCATTGCCAAGTGGTTTGCCCAAGTGCTATCTTCTGTAACTTTATGGTTTTCACTATCGTTTTGGAACTGGTGCATTTCTGGCGCCAGTTTCCATCGATCGTCATCTTGATCTTTGAGTCGACTTCTATGCTTATTTGTCTTCTGGCCATCTTTTGCGGCGCGGATTTAACGGCAGGGCGTGAGCTCTGCTGGGAGGTGTGTCGGGATAGGCGGTGGCGGGATTCACGTGGGACTGTGTACGTAGTCAGGACGGCAAGAGGACGAGCCGGACAACGAAAGAGCGTGGCCAGCAGTTACGGCGTGTTCAGCCGTGAGGGCAGATCCACCGCCCATGGTGATTTACGTTTTCTAGAGGTCGCAAGGACAAGCTCTTTCGAGTCTGTTATAAGCTACGACGGCGAGTTGCGTGTGACTCAACTGAATGTGCCAGTCTACTAAAAATTCTCTGGAATTGTATTAGTAGTTTATCACTTATCTCGGTGTCGTGACTAACTATCTAGACTGTAGTTGAGGGAGTGTGGCTACGCTCAACCAACCGACATGAAGTGTGTTTAAAGACGTAACTAGAAATGCAACGAGTAGTGAGTAACTCCTTCTCTGCCGTTTCAAGACACGCCGAGATACGTCCTCTATTCTACCTTGTAGTTCATTTGGTAGTTTGGCGTGTAAATGGACGCCGAGATAATTCTTGTCATGTTAACTTCAGGGCACGGTTTTTAGCGAACTTATTAGTCAAAGTGAAAAAACCAGAGGTTATACAGAGTTTCAGGGAGAGCATAAGAGAACAATTGACAGGAATGGGGGAAAGAAATACAGTAGAAGAGGAATGGGTAACTTTGAGGAATGAAATAGTAAAGGCAGTAGAGGATCAAGTAGGTAAAATGACGAGGGTTGGGTAGAAATCCTTGGGTAACAAAAGAGATACTGAATTTAATTGATGAAAGCAGAAAATTAAAAAATGCAGTAACTGAAGCAGGCAAAAAGGAATACATGTGTCTCAAAAATGAGATCGACAGGAAGTGCAAAATGGCTAAGCAGGGATGGCTAGAGGACAAATGTAAGGATGTGGAGGCCTATCTCACTAGGGGTAAGATAGATACTGCCGACAGGAAAATTAAAGAGACCTTCTTAGAAAGGAGAACCACTTCCACGAATATCAAGAGCTTTGATGGAAACCCAGTTCTAAACAAAGAAGGGAAAGCAGAAAGGTGGAAGGAGTATATAGAGGGTCTATACAGGGGCGATGTTCTTGAGGACAATATTATGGAAATGGAAGAGGAGGTAGATCAAGATGAAATGGGAGATATGGTACTGCGTGAAGTGTTTGACAGAGCACTGACAGACCTAAGTCGAAACAAGGCCCCGAGAGTAGACAATATCCCATTAGAAATACTGACAGTCTTGCGAGAGCAAGGCGTAACAAAACTCTACCATCTCGTGAGCGAGATGTATGAGACAGGCGAAATTCCCTCAGACTTCAAGAACAATATAATAATTCCAATCCCCAAGAAAGCAGATGTTGACAGATGTGAAAATTACCGAACTATTAGTTTAATAAGTCACAGCTGCAAAATACTAACGCGAATTCATTACAGACGAATGGAAAAACAGGTAGAAGTCGACATCGGGTGAGATCAGTTTGGATTCCATAGAAATGTTAGAACACGAGAGGCAATACTGAACCTAGGAGTTATCTTAGAAGAAAGATTAACGAAAGGCAAACCTACGTTTCTAGCATTTGTAGACTTAGCGAAAGCATTTGACAATGTTGATTGGAATACTCTCTTCAAATTCTGAAGATGGCAGGGCTAAAATACAGGGAGCAAAAGGCTATTTACAATTTGTACAGAAACGAAATGGCAGTTATAAGAGCCGAGGGACATGAAAGGGCAGCAGTGGTGGGGAAGGGAGTGAGACAGGGTTGTAGCCCCTCCCCGATGCTATTCAATTTGTATATTGAGCAAGCAGTAAAGGAAACAAAGAAAAATTCGGAGTAGGTATTAAAATCCATGGAGAAGAAATAAAAACTTTGAGGTTCGCCGATGACATTGTAATTCTGTCAGAGACACCAAAGGACTTGGAAGAGCAGTTGAATGGAATGGACAGTGTCTTGAAAGGAGGGTATAAGATGAACATCAACAAAAGCAAAACGAGGATAATGGAATGTAGTCGATTTAAGTCGGGTGAGCTGAGGGAATTAGATTAGAAAATGAGACACTTAAAGTAGTAAAGAAATTTTGCTATTTGGGGAGAAAAATAACTGATGATAGTCGAAGTAGAGAGGATATAAAATGTAGACTGGCAATGGCAAGGAAAGCGCTTTGGAAGAAGAAAAATTTGTTAACTTCGAGTATAGATTTAAATGTCAGGAAGTCATTTCTGAAAGTATTTGTATGGAATGTAGCCATGTATGGAAGTAAAACGTGGACGATAAATAGTTTAGGCAAGAAGAGATTAGAAGCTTTCGAAATGTGGTGCTACAGAAGAATGCTGAAGATTAGATGGGTAGATCACATAACTAATGAGGAGGTATTGAATAGAACTGAGGAGAAGAAGTTTGTGGCACAACTTGACCAGAAGAAGGGATCGGTAGGTAGGACACGTTCTGAGGCATCAAGGGATCACCAATTTGGTACTGAAGGGCAGCGTGGAGGGTAAAAACCGTACAGGGAGACCAAGAGATGAATTCACTAAGCAGATTCAGAAGGATGTAGGCTGCAGTAGGTACTGGGAGATGAAGAAGCTTGCAGTGGATAGAGCAGCGTGGAGAGCTGCATCAAACTAGTCTCAGGACTTAAGACCACAACAACCACAACATTAGCCAAAGTTTAAAGGCCTGCACTTGCCAAGTAGCTCACGGATGCTAATTTGTTTTAATTCAGTTGTATTGATGACCTATTCTCTAGATAAGATTGTCTAGTGTAGGTCTCAGAATATTGTCTGCCGTTGATGCGTGTAGTGTTACAGATAATTGGCAGTGGTCGACGCATGGTGGTAGCAGAGCGCCACGGGACAGAGAGATATTTAAGGCCCTTTTCTCTCCTTTACATCTTGGGTTATGTTGTCACTGTTACGTGATTCCATCTTTCGGGTGGACAATTATAGCATCTGAAGATCAATTTCGGTGCAAAGTTGAGTACATTTCTATGTCATTTCCTGTCTCGTGGGTCTCTCGTATTTATTTGAATCCTTGGTCTGCTCGTGTCTATCGCTAATTTACACGCAATATTGAAGCAACCTCATTTTGTGGGTATTGTAATATGGTCATGTTCTAGTTGTAATCATTCTAAGAATATTGTTGAGTAATCAACTGAATAAGTAAATTTGAAGATTGGGTTGGTCACAATTAAAGCACCTCCTTAATTATTTTAGTTTTGTATATAGTTTTGTTTAGGAAAGTTGGCTAGCCAAACCTTGATAGATCTGTGTTCTTAGCCTTAATCTATTCCTCAGCTGACTGGAAGTAAGATAGTTCTGGTGGGTATTGTATGGACATTTGTACTATTTTAGTGAAGCTTTATCTGAGTATATTAACCTAGTCATATTCAGATTTCAAGTTTTATGGGTCTTGTACCGGTTAAAGAAATTTGTCATGTGTCCAAGTGATCTGAAATTGTATGGCAGTCTCCTGTATTATTGTGATTTTGTAATGCTTTTGATTCTAATAAAATATGTAGCAACTACAACGGATTACTATTGTGATTTTGGTGTGTCACTACCACTACACAATTTCAGTTTTGGAACGGGTCATATACAGAGTTATAAAGTCAGCCTGGCAAATAAACTGACGTAGCTGGAGCATCGGGATTCGAACTCAAAACCATGTCTCTCACAGATAAATCTCTTAGCCTCTCGACTATCCAGGAACAACGCACGACTTGAACTGGCTGCTTTACTTTAACTGTCTGTTTAATTATACAAAAGCTCTCCTGCATAAGCTGTGAAGGTGGTTAGTGTCTTGCCTAGATATTTAGCAGGTAAGAGCATTTCTTGGGGAAGAGAAGGTTATGGGTTCGAGTACTGGTCCAGCACACAGATTAAGCCTGCATGCACTCCACAACAGAGCGGACGATTCTTTCTGGATACTTAAAAAACAAATAGTTTAGGTGAAGGAATCGCTTTGTTTGATCGCTCAGGTTAGCCGTACACCAGTACGAACTTTGGACTGTACCAACTAGCAACTAACTTTACGAGGAAACTGCATCTGACGTAGTTTTCTTAGAGAGAAAGTGCGCTAGAACCGTGACATGGACACACTGACGCGCCAGCTGTTACCCTGCTGCAGAGGAACAGAGCCCACCACTTGTAGCTGGGCAATTATTAACGTCGCGGGCTTTGTTCTGCGGCGTCCAGGTCGTTAGGGCTTCTGTCGGACTGTCGTAAGGGCGTCGTAGCAGTTGCATGCCTCAGCCAGCCCTAGCATCGCCCTTCCAGTATTCAGACACCTGCGTTGCAGACCCAGTTTATCAGTGGGAGCGCGTTGTCCCCTTCACCGTTAGCTTGCGGTATATAATATTCTGTTAACAGACGAGGTTACTCCTACCAGATCATGAAACCAGTTTTTTCTCTCTTGATTTTTCTCTTTTACCACCAAACATATAGGTTTGGTTCATTACACTGAAACTCGTTACCAGATTTCTCGAACATTTTATGTGCTGATAAGGAATTGTATGGCTAGCATTAATCTGGTTTTGTGGTGAATAGTGACAGCGAACTCACTCAATTTCTCTGTCTGTACATATAAAGAGGTGTCACTTTGAAATTCAAACAATCTACAGTATTATTCCGATCTTGGTGGAAGTTTGCACATTTTATCTTCACGTCAAGAGGAAAAATAACACACGATTTCATAGAAAGGTTGTTACGAAAAATCCCTAAAAGTTTTTGATCGATTTACTACAAATTTCTACGTTATTAGATTTTCTGATGAACATTTGGTCTGATGTGGGCTATATTTTTAATATATACGATATATAAATACAGATATAAAATTTAAAAGGAGAAACGTTGTCACAAGACAACTAGAAAGTACTTGCAACTTTACGTCAAAGTTATTAGTCGATTTACTTCAAATTTCTACATTCATATGAAACAATGAAGAAAACTGACGAATAATTAAATGCTGAACAAAAGAAATATATCGTGATAAATTGATTGTAATTCCTATCTCAAGAATAAATTAACTGCGGAAATACCTCTCTTGGAGATAGTACCATCAGACGTCACTAGATTGTGGGAAGAGCGAAAGAGTAATAATTTGACAGGAACATAAATGCAAACACTTCTTTATTTGACGTTGTTACGTATGACGCATACCCAGTAAGATATTTAAGTCGATGTTTCACACTTTTTTTATTATTAAAATCAACACTGCCAAACAAACGCTAAGGAATGACTTATGAATAGTATGAACAAAAGTCACTAGACAGTGTGCTAGTCAAAAGGTAGAACAGAATCTGTGATTTGCCGAAGAGTGACAGAAACTAGGTATGTTTTTGAACACGAACTGTATGAATAATTGACATCACAGTTCGGATATCTCGAGGTCGGTTCGATCATTCGATTGGCATGAGATCCAGTGACTTTTGTTGGTACTACAGTAAGAATATCTTAGCATTTCTGATGCAATATGTATTTTAATAATAAAAATAATTGTGAAACACTGTTTAAAATATCTTTTAGGCTACAGGTCATGCGTAAAAACGGCAACTAATAAACAAATGACAGACTGCAATCATGATTCTGTCCTACTCACATGGTTTAATTCGACCCGCGACGTACTGACGACTGATGGTACTACCTCTACGACGGATCTTGGTGCTGTTTTTCATTTTCGCGATTGAAATTAGTCACTTTATTACGATCTATTTCGTTTGAGCAGCATTTAATCCTTTATTATCTTTTTGGTTGTTTCATCTGAATGGTCCAGTTTTCTTTTCAAACTGATTATAATCTGATGACGATTTTATCTGTTATTCTACTACGTGAACAGGGACTGAATTGCTCATTTGCAACACACTTCGTAAATCATTACCGTCTCTCATAAACAAATGAAAGTTTATACTGAATTCAGTCAAGTATTATTTTTTTCGAGGACAACATTTTCGTCTTTGCCTGTTACTATTGCTTAAAAATAAGTATAAACGTTGATATACCCGTACATATCGGCACTATATGAGAGCTTGCATAGCAAAGTGGTTCAAACACAATAGGAGTCTCTGCAGAGGTAGGATTTAACGCTACTTCCTCTATTGTTAACGAAATTCAGTTACACTGAAATAAAGAAACATTTTCATATCATTAGTGACAAAACGTAACAACAGTTATCTACAAATGAAACATTGACAAAAGTAGTGATTACTGTTATTATTAGCAATCTCCGTAGTTTTTACTCCTACATGTTCAGCTGATGTAAGAAGAGAAACAGAAGACACTTGACAAAAGCTATAAGGCGAATAGAGACTCTCTTATTTTTTTAAATAATTTCTTGGTTCACATCAGTGATTGCCACAGGAATGTAACAGCAACATCGTAGATCGAACTGATATCAAAATATAGAGAAGGAAATAGAGAAGGAAATAACGTTCATGGAGAAGAAAGGAAACTTTGACGTTTCCCAATGACAGTCAAATTCTGTCAGAGACAGCAAAGGACTTGGAAGAGCTATTAAACGGAACGGACAGTGCCTTGAGCATGTAAGAGGAACATCAGTAAAAGCAAACCAAAGGCTGTGGAAAGTATTCGAATTAAATCAGGTGATGATAAGGGAATTATATAACGCAATGAGACATTGAAAGTGCAGTTAAACAAGTGATGATGGTCCAAATAGAGAGGATATAAAATGTAGACTGGCAATGGCAAGAGAAGCGTTTCTGAAGAGAAGAACATGAAACATCTAACATGCATCAGGACATGAAAGAGTGAATAATCACAATAAAAATTTCCTGACATTAAAAGAAAATTTCCTCATACAAAGAGCCCTTGCAATGAAAAAGAAGGTACATATTGACCAAATTCATATAATCAATAACTCTCTGATCATCTTAGCCACTAAAGCAATAACCAGAATATATAATTAATGAATCTCCCTTTCTCCCCTTTCTCTCTCTCTCTCTCTCTCTCTCTCTCTCTCTCTCTCTCTCTCTCTCTCTCCCCCCTCTCTCTCTCTCTCACACACACACACATACACACGCACACACACACACACACACACACACACACACACACACACACACACACACACATATCCATGTAAAAAGATTACGCTCTCGCAAAGAACGAGACATTTACGAACAACGAAAGCACCACAAACACACTTACAACTAAACAACAAGAGACGAAAGATAAACACACAGCGACAGTTGACATCACTATGTTCTGTAAATACACAAGTGTTGAACACAAAATGAAAATTTCACTAATGAATGCGATGTGTTGAAGCAAATGTAGATCGAAGAACGCCGGATATCGGCCATCTGGAGCATGAAAACTAATGAACACATCTCCAGCATCAGCGCTGGAAATCGTAAGTAACACTGAACGATAATTTCCCGTCAAGAAAATTGAGCTACAAAATTTGATTCTAACCTGAAAGACAAGAGAAAACATAACAAAATGTAACATAGTAACATATTCTAGGTACATTTATTATATTTGTAACAAGAAACATGTACTATAGGCCACTGAAGAGGCTTCACAAATGAAAAAAGCGAAACGCGTTTGGCAATAAACAAACGGCCTTCAATTGGTTGTTTAGACAGAACATATCTCAACGACAACAAATTTGTTAACGTCTATTATAGACTTAGGTGTTAGGGTCTGTTATGAAGCTGTTCGTCTGGAGCATAGCCTTGTGCGGAAGTGAAACACGGACGATAAACAGTTGAGACAAGAAGAGGCTAAAAGCTTTTTGAAATGTTCTGCTACATAAAATGCTCAAGATTAGATGGGTAGATAATGTAAGAACTGTGGAGGTATTGAATGAAATTATGGAGAAAAGAAATATGAAGCAACCTGATTAAAAAAGGGATCGGTTGAAAGGATACACTCTGAAACAAAGTATTGGAGAGAACTGTTTTGGGTAAAAATTGTTGAGGAAGGCCCAGAGCTGAATGCAGTAAGCAGGTTCAACGGGATGCAGGTTCCAGTAGTTCTTCGATGTGAGTAGCCTTGCACAGAATATAGGAACGTGAAGAACTTCACCAAACCAGGCGCTGGCCTGTAGATCACAACAACAACAAATAAAATATTTAAAGCCCCTGCCGAGCAAACAAAATGTGTGTGACACGGCAAACAGTAACGTCCAACACGTGAAGGAAACAGAACAGAGGGCACCAGGTATCACCAGGTAGTAGTGAACTATATAAACGTGAGGATATTGAACTAAACAAAAACATTTCACAGACGACGAAAACCTGATATCAGCAGTACTGCAATGGAGCGAACATTGAGTGGCCAGGAGGAAGGAATGAAGAAAGATAACGGTTACGCATTTTTAACGTCCATGTCTGTACGTTAAGGAATTTTTTTTTAAAATCATAAGTAACCGTTGCTAAAGAATCAGTTCAAACAACAGCAGAGACCATGGTCTACGAACAACAACAACTAAGATACTATTTCGAAAAGTAAAAAAAATAGATGCATAACAGACGGTTCTGATGTTGTTGTTGTGGTCTTCAGTCCTGAGACTAGTTTGATGCAGCTCTCCATGCTACTCTATCCTGTGCAAGGTTCTTCATCCCCCAGTACCTACTGCAGCCTACAACCTTCTGAATCTGCTAAATGTATTCATCTCATGGTCTCCCTCTTGATGCGTCAGAACATGTCCTACCAACCGATCCCTTCTCCTAGTCAAGTTGTGCCACACACTTCTCTTCTCCACAATTCTATTCAATATCACCTCATTAGTTATGTGATCTATCCATCTAATCTTCAGCATTATTCTGTAGCTCCACATTTTGAAAGCTTCTATTCTCTTCTTGTCTAAACTATTTATCGTCCATGTATCACTTGCGTACATGGCTACACTCCACAAAATACTTTCAGAAACAACTTCGTGACACTTAAATCAATACTCGATGTCAACAAATTTCTCTTCTTCAGAAACGCTTTCCTTGCCATTGCCAGTCTACATTTTATATCCTCTCTACTTCGACCATCATCAGTTATTTTGCTCCCCAAATAGCAAAACTCATTTACTACTTTAAGTGTCTCATTTCCTAATCTAATTCCCTCAGCATCATCCAGCTTAATTTGACTACATTCCATTATCCTCGTTTTGCTTTTGGTGGTGTTCATCTTGTATTCTCCTTTCAAGACACTGTCCATTCCGTTCAACTACTCTTCCAAGTCCTTTGTTGTCTCTGACAGAATTACAATGTCATCGGTGAACCTCAAAGTTTATATTTCTTCTCCATGGATTTTAATACCTACTTCGAACTTTTCTTTTGTTTTCTTTAGCGCTTGCTCAATATACAGATTTAATAGCATCGGGGAGTGGCTACAACACTGTCTCACTCCCTTCCCAACCGCTGCTTCCCTTTCATGTCCCTCGGCTCTTATAACTGCCATCTGGTATCTGTACAAATTGTAAATAGCCTTTCTCTCCCTGTATTTTACCCCTGCCACCTTCAGAATTTGAAAGAGAGTATTCCAGTCAACGTTGTCAAAAGCTTTCTCTAAATCTACAAATGCTAGAAAAGTCGGTTTGGTTTCCTTAATCTAGCTTCTAAGATAAGTTGTAGGGTCAGTATTGCCTCACGTGTTCCTACATTTCTACAGAATCCAAACTGATCTTCCCCGAGGTCGGCTACTACCAGTTCCTCCATTCGTCTGTAAAGAATTCGTGTTAGTATTTTGCAGCTGTTACTTATTAAACTGATAGTTCAAAATTTTCACATCTGTCAACACCTGCTTTCTTTGGGATTGGAATTAATGTAATCTTCTTGAAGCCTGAGGGCATTTCGCCTGTCTCATACATGATTGCTGACCAGATGCTAGAGTTTGGCAGGACTGTCTCTCCCAAGGCCGTCAGTAGTTCTAATGGAATGTTGTCTACTCCGGTGACCTTGTTTCGACTCAGGTCTTTCAGTGCTCTGTCAAACTCTGCACGCAGTGTCATATCTTATATTTCATCTTCATCTACATCTTCTTCCATTTCCATAATAATGTCCTCAAGAATAACGCCCCTGTATAGACCCTCTATATATTCCTTCCACCTTTCTGCTTTCCCTTCTTTGCGTAGAACTTTGTTTCCATCTGAGCTCTTGATATTCATGCAAGTGGTTCTCTTTTCTCCAAAGGTATTTTTTATTTTCCTGTAGGCAGTATCTATCTTACCCCTCGTGAGATAAGCCTATACATCCTTATATTTATCCTCTCGCCATCCCTGCTTAGCCATAATGCACTTCCTGTCGATCTCATTTTTGAGACGTTTGTATTCCTTTTTGCCTGCTACACTTACTGTATTTTTGTATTTTCTCCTTTCATCAATTTCATTCAGTATCTCTTGTGTTACCCAAGGATTTCTATTAGCCCTCGTCATTTTACCTACTTTATACTCTGTTGCCTTCACTACTTCATCCCTCAAAGCTAACCATTCTTCTTCTACTGTATTTCTCTCCCCCATTCCTGTCAATTGTTCCTTTATGCTCTCCCTGAAATTCTGTACAACCTCTGGTTCATTCAGTTTAACCAGGTCCCATCTCCTTAATTTCCCACCTTTTTGATGTTATTTCTGTTTTAATCTACAGTTCATAACAAATAGATTGTTGTCAGAGTCAGCATCTGCCCCTGGAAGTGCCTTACAATTAAAAACCCGGTTTCTAAATCTCTGTCTTACCATTATATAATCTATCTGAGACCTTCTAGTATCTCCAGGGTTCTTACATGTATACAACCTTGTTTCATGATTCTTGAACCAAGTGCTAGCTATGATTAGGTTACGCTCTGTGCAAAATTCTAGCAGGCGGCTTCCTCTATCATTTCTTAGCCCCAATTCATATTCACCTACTACGTTTCCTGCTCTTCCTTTTCCTACTGTTGATTTCCAGTCACCCATGACTATTAAATTTTCATCTCCCATCACCACCTGAATAATTTCTTTTATTTCATCATACATTTCATCATTATCTTCATCATCTGCAGGGCTAGTTGGCATATGAACTTATACTACTGTAGTAGGCGTCGGCTTCGTGTCTACCTTGGCCACAATAATGCGTTCACTATGCTGATGTTGTGATAGGTTGTGAAAATAGGAAATTTTCTGTTGCATCGAAATTTTCTTTATTGGGTGTCCAATGTAACATAGCAGCAAAATACAGAAATATGTTACAGGATAAGTGTGACAATTGTAGAGTGAGAGTAAGTGAACAAAGATCAATATTTATGTATCAAAGAGGTGAACTCAGACGCACAGGGTATTAAAGGAAACAACAGTAAAGGCTGTCAAGAAACAAAGTTACAGAAAATGTGCACTAGAAAGTTGGAAGAGAAAGACGCAATGGAAGATAAAACGTCTTAAAAAGATATTGTGTTTTATAACGTGCATTAAATGAAGTTTCCGGAAAATGAGGCGAAGATATTGGCAAGTGATATAGCCTTCAAACAACATAGTAAGAAGAATAATTGAACATGAAATTATAGAACGTCCAGTCCCTAAGGAATCTGATGTAGCGAGATATGATGAACTATCGGAAGTAGCATACAAGAGAAATTCAATGATTAGCCACGAAGAAAACGAGATGCAAACGCAAAGGGCGACAAGCGTGAGAGTTATTACCTGATTAGCGTCAGCGAACGCGTTGTGCAATGTAAGCTGCCCTGCGTGCTTCCGTATTTACGGCTGGCGAAATACACGCGTGCATACTCCCACGCTATTGACGAGACTTGACAAAGAAATGGAAACTGAATCATGTTAAGTAAAATGGTAACTTCCGCACTATCTCATCAGAAATACCGCAGTAAACCAATGTATGAATGAGAACAGTCGGAAATCTGCATCCGAGTGACGGCAGGAGAAAGCCTCTCCGTGGCTTCGTTGTTTCTGTGAAAAACAATTGGAGTGCTTACTCTGAGTGAAAGTACTTTCCGTACCCAGCCGTAACTGTGGACAAAAAGAGGAGAGGATGGGGGCAGCATTGATTGTTTCTGGGGTGTTTGGCCTCTGAGGCGTGTAGATAAGAGGGCGTTTATGTTGGACATGGGCACCCTGTCATGGCGTCATTATAGCGCTTCAAGTAAGGAAAGGGTCTCCTTCGCCACTGACGTGTTTGATGCCAATACGTGAACACAACCGTCGACACTTTTACTAACTTATGTCATCTTGTGTCTTTCATAAGGTAACTGATGAGATGAGCTGAAACTAAAATTAATCCCCCCCCCCCCCCCCCCCCCGCACCCCACCTGACATTCCTGTACCTAGGCAACATATCGATGGATGAAGAAGTAGGAAGAAAACCTAGGAAGCAGTAAAAACATGCTAATTAAGTTTTCTGACGTGTTAATTAATCAAGCAATCGGTCCGTCATTAGTATCCTTTGATTTGTAATCTATTCCTTTGTATTAATCTATTGTTGTAAATACTGACTGTTAAGTAATTACGTACTCTTCCTTTCTAAGGGACCAGACTGCAGAGACAGCGAGACATCACTACGAATGTGTCATACAATGTGGAAACGTCTCAAGTTTACAAACGGAAATAACAAAATTGGTATCTCAAGAAAGACATGTTCGTGTTAAGAAAGGTCTAAAGCAGAACCGCAGGTTATCATTGTTGTTCAGCTTCCAACTAGAAGCAATCGAGATGTAATTCGAGCAGACAGCGTGACGTGTCGAGAGGAATGGTCGGCGTAGTAGGCACAAGCTGCGTCTTAAGGACAGACAGAACAAATAAAAAGGTTATCAACTCTGGTGGACTCTAGAAGAACAAGACGCAAAACAGTACAAGAAGGAAAAACATAACTATATTCAGCAAGCAAGATTGACAGCATGGCCGAAGCAAAGAAGAAAACGAAAGCAGACTGCCGGAGGTGGAAGAAAACTATTAAAAGAGCTCTATTGGCATCAAACAATGACTTTTTGAGCCATTAGTCATCTGACTGGTTTGATGCGGCAAGCCACAATTTCCTCTCGTGTGCTAAACTCATCTCTCAGTGCCTGCACCATATGTCCTCACTTATTTGTTGGATGTATTCAAATCTCTGCCTTCCCTTAGAGCATTTACCCTAATTAGAGCTCTATCTAGTACCATACAGGTTATCCAAGAGGCCTTAACACATGTATTGTCACCCCTTCTTTTCTTTTTGTTAGTGTTTTCCACGTGTTCCTTTCCTCGCCGGTTCTGTAGAGAACCTCCTGGCAACTTATCAGTTTACCTGATTTTCAACGTCGTTCTGTTGCACCGCATCACAAATGCACTGATCCTCTCTGTTTAGGTTTTCCTACTGTCCATGATCAACTACCATACGATGCTTTAAAATTAATTGAATACCTGACGTACGAAAATAAAAAGAATTAATACGTGTAGATGTAGGAAAAAGACTAAGGACGATCCAATATGGCTTCGAGGATCAGTAAACTTAGCGTAGGAGGGAGAAGCATTAAAATAATAAAGGAAGAGGTAGACCAAAACTAGAATACGAAAAACTACTTATAAATGAGAGGATTACATCAAAAGGGCAGATAACATCAAACCTTTCAAAAAGCTGATGGCTCGAAAATAAGTGAAAAATAGGAAAACCAGGATAATTTCTTCAGAGTCTCGAGAAGAAACAAAATCTTCGAGAATCTACATGTTAGCAAACAGAATAGACATGACACATAGACACAGCCGAGTAATTTACAATGTGTACAAAATCGAGATAAGGGTTGTGAAACAATGAGAAACTGTTGTGAAAGAGGTTACCAGACACATCACATTTACAATTCTGCTTACCACCTCTGAATACTTACTACCAAGTGTAGAACGTGACATAACAAAATAAATATTTCAAACATGAATATAACTCCTAAGTCAACTATTACCGGAACTAGGCTTATTCGGGTGACTGATATGAGTATTGAGGACCATTAACAAATGAAAAGGTTTCTGAACGTCAAATTTCAGTCCGAGGCAAGAAAACAGCTAAGCAATACCTACCTAAATATCAAAATTACCAAAACACATTACAAGAAAAGATTCGATTGAGTCATTTGGGATGGAAGCTAAAGAGTGAGAAGAAAGGAAAGCATTGTCAGAGTGACACAGGCTATGACAGACTTCGAGATATATGAATAAAGCTTTGATCTTGGTTTTCTGCTTTCTCTCAGGGTGACGTTCCAGAAGATTTGAAGTATTTATTTACTTATTTTTATTTCGAGGGTGAAGAGAGACGCAGTCTGAACATGCGGCGTGCCTCAATAGCTCAGGAAGTGAGAGTAATACACAATTACGGCATAGTTTCAAATTCAATAAACGTACTGGCACAATGTTTCAAATTTCGAAGCAAAATATTTTCGATAGAAATAACCTACTAGAAACTCCAATAAGGCTGCGAGCTAATAAATGAGAGGCTTAAGAAACGTCGTTAGTAGTACTGGAGATACAATGAGAGAGAAAGGTGTCAGTCAGACAAAAAAAAGTGTCATATGAGGAATTAACAGAAAAAAATGTGCTTAAGAAGAGTCTATGAAAGATCGGTCACAAGATTGGGTGGATAGCAATATTTTGTACTGCAATTCAGAACTGGTAGATCAGATGTTAATGACTATTTACGAGACAGTGCTGATTACGGCATGTGTAACCAGTAAAGGAAATATGGGATGTAGTGTGTAATCTGAGATAAAAGAAACAAGCTTAGCATAAAAGTAATTTGAGTCTCTTCACTCTTTCTGTCACTGCCCCATGTGTGCGAATTCGCTGTCAAATTTCACTTAAGATTCGCGACAGCTTTCAACCAGTGTTTCCGATAGTCATATTACATAAGATTTTCTCTTTCTTCACCTTCTTTTCATTCAACATTGTTAATGGTCACTTGTTGTGATTTACAAATGTAATCGTTGAGTCGAGATTTTGTCTATACTTAGTAACCATGGCTCATTAATATTGTTGTTGTCTAAAAATACTCTCGATCTGTATAACTCTCTTTGCTTTCTTAGGTGTTACAGAAAACTACCTGATCTTCCTTTTATCTCTAAATTCTTTCCACCCGGTGGCAGGATTCGTTGAATGGATTCAAACCTCTATTTTGTTCGATCGTGCATTATGTCTCGATGAAGTTTCACAGTCTTCATGACGGTGTGTAGAGCGTCGGCACACCGCTGTCTAGGTAGTCCCTTACGCCTCTTTCCCATGACACGTATTTCTGCCTCTGCAGAGATACCATCTTTTGCATGCAGCACATGTCAAAAACATCGCAGGCGGCTTTCTCGCATTTCCTTCTGGATCGGTGCGACCTTGAAACGGTTCCTGATATTGCCATTCCAAACCAGATCCAGCCGAGTGACGTCACCTTTCCAACTAAGCACCCTAGTCTTCTAGACGCCATCGTCGTGCTAGCTGTCCAATAATCGGTACCGTTGAGAGCAACATGACTGGTGACAGTCCGGTAGCTGTTGGACGTCAGATGATCCTTTATCCGACGGTCGCTTGTACGCTTGTTATAGTTCGCCATTTCATCCAGGCTGCCTGACTCCTTGTGTTGCCCTCGTCTGCAAGCTGGTGTTGCTAGAGACTATAGAACGAGTATAATTAAGTTTTTCTGCTCTTGGTAGGTCTTCTCCGTCTACGTCGATGGTACCAACTTCTCCTACTCAGTTTTCTCTTTCTTGAGCCGAAGGCCAAATCGGAGCGGGTCGGCCATCATCGTTCCTCTCTCCATATTCATATTCACCATTTGTGTTACGATCTTCTTTTCCTTGTCTGAAATGTCCGTTCGGTCATCGACGAATCCTCGATTATACAGAAACTCCTGATCTGGGTCGTTCCACTCTTGTGTTTGGTGCTGGAGATCAAGCTTGTACTCCACAGCCAACATAGCGTCATCTGCATAGAGAAGAGTCCATGCTAGATGCGTGTGCAAAATTGATGTGACACTGTCCATCAAAGGAATAAAGAGTAGTGGTGATAAGGCGGAACCTTGGTGGCCTCTTACTATGACGCGAAAGCCATTTGACGTTTCTGTAGCCTCTTGACACAGTTCCTCCGTTCTACATACAGAACAACTGCCCACTTACCAAGGTACTCTCGAATGCTACGAAGTGCTTACCAGATTAGATCGTGTGGTAACCGATCGAAATGCTTTTCGAGGTCTAGAAAAGCAAGGAGCCGTAGCGTAATCTTTTGGCGGTACTTTTCGACCGACAGCCACGCAGCATGGATTGCTCATCGCGAAAACGTGTTTCAAAAAACGTGAAACGCAACTAAGCAGGTACTATAGTGAACCAAAGCGTAACTCAGGCATTGAAGAAGTTGACTTTTCGTCTGTTTGCAATGTAGAATTTTCCATACGTTGATCGTCGTAATGTTGCAACAGAGAAACATCCAATTTCGCTTATATGACTATGCTGTCGCCGTATGATTTTTATCCAGTCGATCTAGTTTCTTGCGCTGCACAAATTTCTATGCACCTCTTTTCGAATGCCTTAGCTAGTTCGTTGCAAAATATTTAATAAGTAGTGCAGGGTTTTAAGCCCAAAATGAAAAAAATAATTTCGAAGCTAAGATTAACAAGGCTGTCTGTAAATAATTTTCCAACTACAACCGTATCTCGAATGACGTCATGTAGGGAGCAGCGAGTATCCTGAAATCATTAGTATTTACGTTTCAGGACGCTGGTGGCACTTCCACGATATAACTGCTGTATTAACGTCCCAAGAAATTATTAATCGTTGCAGTATATCATTCATCACGTAAGCATGTACCCAGCAGCTACATAATTTTCATTTCATACCAACACATATAAATTAAGAACGAAGGTATTTAAGGCTATAGAAGTGGAACTTAGATCTAGCTCTGACCACACAGATTTAATTTCCAAATTGAATAATACATTCTGTGACTTAATGAGGGTTCTTCTGAAGCAATCTGGCCAATCCAGTCTGTGTGACAGTCGAGAACTCAAGCGCAGAACCTTGCCAGAAATCCACACTGGTCCTGTCAAGTGTGCTATGCAGTAAATTTCAAAACAGCGCTCAATGCTCTACTAAGCGTGTGATCCATCTCGGAAACAACTGTGTCATACTGACGTTGATTGTGTCCTATATCCTGCATTCCGGCGGCAATAAATCAGTTAATTACACACTGATGCAGTCTTTATTATAACACAAGGGAGGTAATTTTCCAATAATTTGTTTATTTTCGAATTAGAGTAGAATAATTACTGTCGAATGGAGATAATTTTGTTATAGTTCTTAGGTTTTGAATAAAGGCTCACATTTTACTGTATGTGTTCTTTTACTAGATCCACAAGATAGTATTCAGACTCTAGTAACCGACACATTCTATAAAATCAGAAAAAAGCTTTATAGATGATACACACTGCATAAGTATTTTATGGGTGATAATAATGAAGCCTGGTTTCTCTTCTCTTGAAAATACTCTGCTGCCACTTTGTGGCCTATTCTTGATTCTTTTACCAATAGAATTGACCTCCAGAGTTTGTCCTTGGGCTTATTAACGTTATCGTTGAATAAGTTCCGTCGTGCAGTGATCGGCTTGTGATAGATGTCTGTTATCATATAGCACCTTCATTGAATCTTTGTGCATTATACACGATGCTATGACCCTTTTCTTCACTGTATTTACGGAGGAATAGCGATTCCGTACCTTGGAGTGCATTACATAATTTGCAGGGAGATTTAAATGTATAGGGTCAAACTTACAGATAGTAAAGGACTCAAAAATATCTATTATGAGATGAGGAACCAGCGATCGCCCGTGAATATATCCAGGCGTCTAAAACTTTAGAATGGGCAATGCATTTGAGGGACGCTTTGTAAACTACGTAAGAAACATACGAATAGCGGCGTACCATATCAACATGGGTGAAGAACACCGACAAACAACACGCAAATCTTTTGTGATTTTACTGTAGAAGAATTTGACGGTACTGATAATATGTATCTGGTTGTGGAAGGCTATCGACAGAGGATCTCAAGTTGATTCCGTATTTCTAGATTTCCGGAAAGCTTTTGACACCGTTCCTCACAAGCGACTTCTAATCAAGCTGCGGAGCTATGGGGTATCGTCTCAGTTGTGCGACTGGATTCGTGATTTCCTGTCAGGAAGGTCGCAGTTCGTAGTAATAGACGGCAAATCATCGAGTAAAACTGAAGTGATATCAGGTGTTCCCCAGGGAAGCGTCCTGGGACCTCTACTGTTCCTGATCTATATAAATGACCTGGGTGACAATCTGAGCAGTTCTCTTAGGTTGTTCGCAGATGATGCTGTAATTTACCGTCTAGTAAGGTCATCCGAAGACCAGTATCAGCTGCAAAGCGATTTAGAAAAGATTGCTGTATGGTGTGTCAGGTGGCAGTTGACGCTAAATAACGAAAAGTGTGAGATGATCCACATGAGTTCCAAAAGAAATCCGTTGGAATTCGATTACTCGATAAATAGTACAATTCTCAAGGCTGTCAATTCAACTAAGTACCTGGGTGTTAAAATTACAAACAACTTCAGTTGGAAGGACCACATAGATAATATTGTCGGGAAGGCGAGCCAAAGGTTGCGTTTCATTGGCAGGACACTTAGAAGATGCAACAAGTCCACTAAAGAGACAGCTTACACTACACTCGTTCGTCCTCTGTTAGAATATTGCTGCGCGGTGTGGGATCCTTACCAGGTGGGATTGACGGAGGACATCGAGAGGGTGCAAAGAAGGGCAGCTCGTTTTGTATTATCGCGTTATAGGGGAGAGAGTGTGGCAGATATGATACACGAGTTGGGATGGAAGTCATTACAGCATAGACGTTTTTCGTCGCGGCGAGAGCTTTTTACGAAATTTCAGTCACCAACTTTCTCTTCCGAATGCGAAAATATTTTGTTGAGCCCAACCTACATAGGTAGGAATGATCATCAAAATAAAATAAGAGAAATCAGAGCTCGAACAGAAAGGTTTAGGTGTTCGTTTTTCCCGCTCGCTGTTCGAGAGTGGAATAGTAGAGAGATAGTATGATTGTGGTTCGATGAACCCTCTGCCAAGCACTTAAATGTGAATTGCAGAGTAGTCATGTAGATGTAGATGTAGATGTAGATGTGCAGTAGAATCTAGCGTCGTCCTAGCTGGAGAAAAGTTATAAAGTTATCTTCTGTGGATGGAAAATTACGAGAAGAATGTCACTCGAGCCACAAAAAGCTGGTCATCGTACACTATAAAGACCTCTCCACACATTGCAATATGAGAAGATGGTTTTGGGTCGCATTGGAGGAAATATAAATCAACAGTTACCCATCAAACTGCCTCTGACAAGGATGCTGTGAATAGTAAAGTACTGAAAGCATTTTCAAGCAGAAAATAGTTGTTTCCATTAACAATGCATGGACACTACTGTACCAGATCAGTTTGTATCGAGCGTTGAATTCTGTCATTGGGCTAGAGAGTTATGTATATACTGAATATATGTATGTGTATACTGAAATCTGCAGACAGCACTTTCAATAATTCATATGAGCAAAAGCTTTAACTATAAGGTGCAAGCTGTTTATGATTTTTAGTCAGTAGAGGTTTAATCATCTCGAAAAATCAGGTTCCGTTGATGAAACTTGGGTCATCTCTATATATTTGGCCTTCGAGTGAAATTTTTTTTTCCAACAATGTACGACATGATGGACACCTTGGTGGTAGAAGACTGCATTTTGACTGTTCTGGATATGTTTCACCTCGAGAATATCCTATTTATCATTCTGGGATTGCCTGCCAAGCAATGGTTCCTTTACCCGAGGAAAGGAGAATTCTGCTGCGTTTCAAGCATAATAACATAGCGCAAACCACTGTGACTCTGTCCCGCTCAGAATTATCCACTGCATTGTTGTGGAGTAGAGACGTCTCCTTCGACAACTTCCCTCGGTGCCTTGACTGGTTTCCGTAGTATCCTCCATGAAGGTTTTTCCCTGATATGCATAACATGTTAGCACCGCACCATGCCAGTTTTGAAAGACACTTTGCATCATCTGCCCGACGAAGGTTGCTCATAGACAGCAGATGCTGCACGTAACAGGTCTGAGGCATCTGAAAGGGGCATTGGTGAGTTTATTGTTTTCACACAGCTGAAATATTTCCATTGCGCCGGCCGGCGTGGCTGAGCGGTTCTAGGCGCTAAAGTCTGGAACCGCGGGACCGCTACGGTTGCAGGTTCGAATTCCTGCCTCGGGCATGGATGTGTGTCATGTCCTTAGGTTAGTTAGGTTTACGTAGTTCTAAGTTCTAGGCGACTGATGACCACAGAACTTCAGTCCCATAGTGCTCAGAGCCATTTGAATCATTTTCGCTGCAGCCTTGGGTCGGGGGAGCTCATGAAAGGATTTGAACCGTCACAGAACCTATCGGGTTGTCACCCGCTATGTTTTTTTTGTCACGAAGGATGCTGAAAACTGATCGATTATTGAATTTTACTTTATCCACTGTTACCTCGATTTTTCAGGGTTCGTATTCGAGCACTAGTGTCTCTTTTTGCGTTTTCCAGTCCTCCACAGAAAGGTAGTTGTTCTTCATTCAGATATGTCCTACCACAATGGCACTCTCTGCGACTACCGTGTCGTGTGATGCTGCGTTATTGTCGCACGCTTTCATCAGTTAAGCTAAGCGTGGATTACTGCAGACTGATCCACTGCAAAAGCAGAAAACAGTTTGCCGCTCAATACACAATTGTATCAATTGGCAGACCTACTTTCTTTTGTCTCCTGTAACGGCATTTTACGGAATTGTTGCATGGCGCTCCTTTTATACCACGATTACAAATATTTAACTGCAAAGAAACGGAAAACTCATTACGTAACTTTTATTGGATGCGATAGTGGCCTTGTAGATCTATGTCTTTAGATGACAGATCACACACTTTGTCACACCACTATAGCTTGACGTCCAAACAGGGCATCTAAGCTCGGTCTTCTTCAGCCAGCCAGTCCGGCACACGATAGAGAAGAAGAGCAAGATGAAGCAAGGACTGTGGCTTGCCTGACCTGTGCGCTGTCTATTTCTCCCAAGATTAACAGCATTCTCAGGATTAAGAATGCGTTGTACGTTTGGTGCTATTCAGCTTGTAGCTATAATAAATAGTAAACATACCATCTTATTAATTAAGTAATCGTCAAAAGCTGCTTTGTGGCAGTTTCTATTTCACCGGACTAGATTTGGGGGCTGCCTGTCATCAGCAGTATCTGCAATACAGAAAACCACATATTTATTATAATAAGTTACAAGCGTACATTGCCGAATTTTATGCATCTGCGGATTTTCAGTTCAGTGTAATTCGACTTCCCTTCTGCGTAATGTTTTCTAGAGTATCCCAATGACAGTATTTCGTGATGTTCACGTAATAACAGGACTGCGTGATTATATGTAAGTAAATGTAATTAGTAGAAGGAATTTTGTAACAAATATAAGCACTTTTCACTGGAAACTGCTGTTCATGCAAGGATAAATTTTGGTACAAATCATGGTATAATGCACAAATTCATCATCTAACGAAAACAGACATCCACACACTATAATACATAACAGTTCTTGTCATCCAAAAGCACAAAAAGAAGCATATTTTCGAAGCTGTATAGAGAGACGTTTGAATTAGTGAAGAAGAATAAAAATAACGGTACAACGCCACGATATTTGACAACATTTATGCAGTAAACAACAGACAAGTGAAAAGAAAATGAAGCCACATATTACAGCAAACACACACATTCACTTTCATACCATACTGGGGAAAAATTTCAGATAAATTCATGTTTGCACTTTAGAAAAACAAGCTACTAATAGGATTCAGAGTGTACAACACCTTGGTATCACAAATTCGTCGTAACCTAGAACCAGTCTGTAAATTTATAAGAAAAAACTGCATTAACTGTAAAAATTCGTTTTGGTCATATGATGACATTACAAGACTCTAAATGACAGCATTATCTGCAAACAATCTAAGAGGGCTACTCAGATTGTCTGCTTTGTCGTTCATATAGATGAAGATCTATGTAAGGCCTATAACACTTCCCTGGGGATATTAATTCTATTTTACTCGATGACTTTCCGTCTGTTACTACGAACAGACAGGAAATCACGAATGTAGGCGCACAACTGAGGCATTATTCCATAGGCAAGAAGTTGGGTTAGAAGACGCTTTTGAGGAAAGGTGTCGAAAGCCTTCTGGAAATCTAGAAATATGGAATGAATTTGACATCCCTTGTTGATAGCACTCACTGCTTCATGAGTATAAGGAGCTGGTTGTGTTTCACAAGAATGAAATTTTCTTAAGCTGTGCTATGTGTCTATAAATCAATTTTTCGAGGTACTTCATAATGTATGAACACAGTATATGTTCCAAAACCCTACAGCAAATCAACGTTAGTGATATGGGCGTGTAATTCAGCGGATTACTCCTATTTCCCATTCGGGGTATTGGTGAGACTTGAGCAATTTTCCATTCTTTAGGTGCAGATCTTATTGTGAGCGAGCGGTTGTATATAATTGCTAAATACGGAGCTATTGTATCAGCATACCTGAAGGAACCTGACTGGTATTCGATCTGGACCGGAGGCCTTGCCTTCATTAAGTGATTCAAGCTGCATTGCTACACCGATGATATCTACTTCTATGTTTCTCATTTTGGCAGTTGTTCTTCGTTGGAATTCAGGAATATTTACTTCGTCTTCTTTGGTGAAGGAGTTTCGCAAAAAAAATGTGTTTAATAACCCTGCTTCTATGGCACTACCATCAGTGACTTCACCGTTACTATCGCACGGTGGAGGTATTGATTGCGTCTTGCCACTGATGTGATTTATGTATTACCAGGATGGCTTTGGGTTTTCTGACAGATTTCGAGAAAGAGTTCCGTTGCGGACATTTTTATAAGCATCTCGTATTAGAGTACCCGCTATTTTTCGAACGTCTGCAAAACTTTTTCAATCTTGGGGATTTTGTCTCCTTTAAATTTCACTTGCTTTTTTCGTTGCTTCTGCAACAGCGATCTAATCCGTTTTGTGTATTATGTGGGATCAGTACCACCACTTATTAATTTGTGTGGTATATAGATCTCATTTAGCCGCCAGGTTAGTCCAGAGCGCTAATGCTCTGCTTCCTAGTCTCCGTTAGGCCCCGGTTCGAATCCGTTTGGCCGATTAACAACGAGGGCCGGTGTGCTGCCCAGCCTGGTTGTAGTTTTTACGCGGTTTTCCACAACCCATTAGGTGAATACCGGGCTCGTCCCCACGTCCAGCCTGTTACACGACACACATACACTTGATTTGAAACACGTTCGCACTATTTCATTATTTATGCTCCCAGGCAGCTGTATTACACTGATTCCGTCCTGGAGTGTAGGCGGAGGCGGCAGGAACGGAATCTGGCCTCCCCTTCAAACTAATCTTGCCAAATCCGATTTTAACCACGGCGACCATGTGAAAACTGCGGGACACAGGCGTAACCAACAGAACAGATATGTCTCAAATTACCGTCTTTGAAATCATTCCACATCTTTTCTACGTTTACATGATCAGAACGGAAGGAGTGAAGACTGTCTCTTAAATAGATGTACTTTGCGTTTCCTTTTGATGGTTGAAGGTGTCAGCGACTGCCTTGTGGTCACTAATCCCTGTAACCGTCATGGTACTCCCTATTTGTTCAGAATTATTTGTTGCTAAGAGGTCAAGTGTGCTTTCACAATGTGGCGAGTGTGTGTGTGTGTGTGTGTGTCGACTCGATGGAAATGGATGTTCAAGTCTGGTTGACGCAGGTCGGCGTCCTTCGATGGCGACAACTCCAATCTGTAACTGTTAAAACAAACTCCTCCCTTTCTTTTGTTAGTTCCAGATCTCCTTTTAACAGCTATCCGCGTATCGATGGAGCAGCACGCGAATGTATACGTGGCCCTCGCTTATAACTGAAGCATTTGTGTTCGAAGAATGTCTGTCTTCTTTACTGCTACAGCCAGCGACTGCACCACAAGGTACTGTAACTCACTTTATCTCAAACAATAAACCAAATATCCTTCGGGTGTTCGCGACGGGCTGATAAGCTTACGCGAAACTGGATAATAGTAGTTTTTATGGCAAGTTTGCAAATGAATGTTCAAACGTGGATAATATGATATCTCGAATTATAAGTCGGGTGAAACCCAGGTCGCGCTATTCGTCCAAGAGACTCAGAGGGCCTTAGACACGGGTTCACAGGTAGATGCCGTGGTTCTTGACTTCCTCAAGGCGTTTAACACAGTTCCCCACAGTCGTTTAATGAACAAAGTAAGAGCATACGGACTATCAGATCAATTGTGTGATTGGATTGAGGAGTTCCTAGATAACAGAACGCAGCATGTCATTCTCAGTGGAGAGAAGTCTTCCGAAGTAAGAGTGATTTCAGGTGTGCCGCAGGGGAGTGTCATAGGACCGTTGCTATTCACAATATACATAAATGACCTGATGGATGACATCGGAAGTTCACTGAGGCTTTTTGCAGATGATGCTGTGGTGTATCGAGAGGTTGCAACAATGGAAAATTGTACTGAAATGCAAGAGGATCTGCAGCGAATTGACGCATGGTGCACGGAATGGCAATTGAATCTCAATGTAGACAAGTGCAATGTGATGCGAATACATAGAAAGATAGGTCCCTTATCATTTAGCTACAAAATAGCAGTTCAGCAACTGGAAGCAGTTAATTCCATAAATTATCTGGGAGTACGCATTAGGAGTGATTTAAAATGGAATGATCATATAAAGTTGATCGTCGGTAAATCAGATGCCAGACTGAGATTCATTGGAAGAATCCTAAGGAAATGCAATCCGACAACAAAGGAAGTGGGTTACAGTACGCTTGTTCGCCCACTGCTTGAATACTGCTCAGCAGTGTGGAATCCGCACCAGATAGGGTTGATAGAAGAGATAGAGAAGATCCAACGGAGAGCAGCGCGCTTTGTTACAGGATCATTTAGTAATCGCGAAAGCGTTACGGAGATGATAAAAATAAACTCCAGTGGAAGACTCTGCAGGAGAGACGCTCAGTAGCTCGGTACGGGCTTTTGTTAAAGTTTCGAGAACATACCTTCACCGAAGAGTCAAGCAGTATATTGCTCCCTCCTACGTATATCTCGCGAAGAGACCATGAGGATAAAATCAGAGAGATTAGAGCCCACACAGAAGCATACCGACAATCCTTCTTTCCACGTACAATACGAGACTGGAATAGAAGGGAGAACCGATAGAGGTACTCAGGGTACCCTCCGCCACACACCGTCAGGTGGCTTGCGGGGTATGGATGTAGATGTAGATGTAGATAAGTTCCACCAGTCATGCCGATGCCACATTATAATCTTGCGATGATATTGATTTGTGAAGCATTATAGCGTCGTTAATGCGCCGCTACGGTGCTAATTCAACAACTCTTATGTCATAAATCCAGAGATAGTGTATTCTCTAAATAAAGTACAGAAAGCTTCGTAATACAATGTTCAATTACTGTTCCCTGTTAATATGTAACTCAATCTCCTTTAGCTTCCGCGTTCTGTCACTAAAATAATTATTCTCAGTTAAAGTTCTATTAAATGACGTAGACGACACGAAGTATTAAAGTTATAACTGAGTTTATCGAACTTCTGAATTATCTAGCCACTGCACTGGAAAGCACACCGATCTCTCATTCAGGGAATCGAAACTACGATTTACATCAGCAATTCTGACATTGACTACAGCTTCCGACAACAAGGCGTACCTGTGAATTCTTCATGATTGCGTGCATATGTTTTCTGCTCAAATCTATTTGTAGAGTTTATGTCAGCGTCTGGTACATTGCTGTGTCCTTCAAGGCTCGTGACAATCACAGATCACGAAGACTAAGTCCGAGTATTGGTTAATGTCTGTTCCGTTGTCTTGCTAAACGGTAAATGTTCTATCACCTTGCTTCAGAACATTGACTATTACGTCAAGAAGATAGTTGAAAAACTTTAAAATTCCAGCTCGGTCTGAAACAATCTAATACGGGTCAATAAGCGTTCTTCTATCGCGACGTCTAAAAGAGAGCGAATTAACATCTCTACTGAAGTTTTTCATTGTAGTCGCAGCGAATGTACAGCTCGATGCAGCTACAGCTCTTTTCTTCGATAAATGTTATCTCTGATCACTTTATCTCGTCTGGGTTTTAACCTTCGTAAAGCATATATTTTGATTTCATTATTTACATTTTCATTCTTCGTAAATTAATTGATCATCTAATTGTCATTAATTTAGTTCTTTCCGTGGAATAGGTGTTGTTAGTTCCCTAGTATTTCTGTTGGTCACACTTTCAATAATGTAAATATTTTGTTCCCAGTAGCTACCGTCAAGATCAGGATAACTAATTTTTAAATCTTTTGCTGTCAAAAGGGATGTCATTAGGGGCTCTATATTTGGGGTGTTATAACAACAATTTACGCTTCGAGTGGGCTCATGTACTAATTGTTCAAAATAATTTTCTGGGAATAAATTCAGTACAATTTTCGATGACGTTCTATACAAGTCGCCGGCTTTAAACGTACAATTTTTCCAGCATACCAAGGCTAGATTGAAGTCAACACCGACTATAATTCTATGTCTGGGGTACGTATTTGATATGACACTGAAGTTTTCTTTGAGCTGTTCAGCAACCATATCTTCTGAGTCTGAGGTCAGTAAAACGATCGAATTAATAGTTTAGTCCGATTCTCAAGTATAGCCTTTACCCATGCTATTTCGCAGGAAGTATCTACTTTAATTTCGCTACAAGGTAAACTACTTCTGACAGAGATAAATGCTCCTCCACCATCTGTGTTTAATCTGTCCTTTCCGAACACTGTTAGGTCATTTGAAAGAAATCCGGCTGAACGTATTTACTGCTTTAGCCAGCTTTCCGTGCCTATAACTATTTGAGCTTCAGTGCTTTCTATTAGGACTTGCAGCTTAGGTTCTTTTCCAACATAGCCACGACAATTTACAATTACAATACCGATCGTTTCTACAGTTACCCTACTGAGTGTTACCTAACCCCTTTTAGATGGACGCCCTTTCTGTGGTTTCCTGAGACCCTCTAACCTAAAAAACCGCCCAGTACTTTCCACACAGTTTCCCCCACCCCTCCTCTTATCCTTGTAGCTGCTTCCTGTGCGTAGTGGACTCATGACCTAAAGCGGAACCCGGAAACCTACCTTCCCATCATCCAATGGCGCAAGTCACAGAACCGCCTGAGCCTCTGATTGAGACCCTCCACTCGGCTCTGCACCAAAGAATCACAGTCGGTTCTATGGACGATGCTGGAGATGGTGAACTCCACCTTAATCTCGTAAATAAGACTGGCAGTCTTTGCCATTTCTGCTAGCCGCCAAAAACCAGGTAGAATCTCCCCCAGTCCATAGCGAAGCACTACATTGGTTCCGACTAGAGCCACCACCTGCAGTTGCTTGCATCCTGTACTCCTCAAGGCATCTTAAAGCACCCTTTTCCAATCCAGAATGATCCCTTCGGTATGTACACCGAGTGCACAAAGACTTCCTTCTTCTCCTTGGAAGCCATGTTGCAAAGGGGCTCCATTAAGCCCCACTGGAACTCCCAAATACCAGCAAATCCACCCTATGTGAATGCCTAGATCTTGCGGACTGCGAAACTTCCTCTGGAACGGCGTGGACGACTGCATTCGGCTCAGAGATTTTGTCAGGCATAGATAACACCCGAAACCTATTGATCAAACGACCCAGGGAGACCCTATGATCGGACTCTAGGAAAGTCTTTCGCTGCTGACTGGATGTGGAATGGTCTCCCATTGAACCGCGGGAGAGGGATCAACCTCAGTGCAGGCAGTACTCGTGGCGGCCACATCATTGGGCCGACCGGAGGACACGTTGGACGTGATCGACGTCCCTCGCATTCCTGCGTCCGACCCCACACAGTGGTGCCCCTTGGCAGTAGCCTCACGCTGTGTGACGGAAGCCAACACCGCCTGAAGCTGTGAGCGAAGAGTCACCAACGCCGCTGCCATCTGCGCACAGCAGTCACAGTTCCTATTCATTACTGAAGTCGCTCGTGTTTGAAGGTAATAAAAATTTGTGAAAAACGAGCGGTACCCTCGGCTTATTAGCAACAGGAACTCGAAGTGATCTATTCTGCCGACAAAGACACGTCATTAAGTATTACGGAAGAAACAGAAATTTTCATATATATAATGAAATATCCTAATTTTGTTTTAAACGAACAGACCGTTCTAAAAAGCAAAACTTCAAAGGAAAATTTGATTAGTATACCTTTATGATGTCACATTTGTTTGTTGTGCTAAAAGAGATAATACAAATTAGATGTAGCATTGTATATATTCTGTGATGCATATCAAAAACAGTATTTGCGTGTCTAGTAGTTGCCAGCGATATCTGGAAATATTTCATAAGGAATTCCTCATATTGATTATATTTATATACATACAAAGCATGCAATCGATCATTGCATGAATGTTACGAGATATTGTCACTGGGATATACTAAAGAATGTTACATGTTATGCAAGTCTAATTACGATGACTGAAAGACCACAGATACATAAAACTCTACAATATCCACAGAACTTTTTTTTGTTATAAAGTTACAGCTGATGATGGGCAACACTCGAAACTAGTCCGGTGAAATAAAATATTACCACCAAATAGCTTTTGTCGAGTTCTTAATAAGATGACCTCGTATTCGTATATGTGAAAAAGGACCTTGGATTAGTAAAAAACAGGAGTTTATAACATACTTTGTGAATGTTGCATGATATACACACATCAAAAAAAAGTTTTACATCACTCCTGTTCCCAGGACTGAAGATAGCCGTTGACTGTGGATATCGTATCGCAGACCTAGTTCCATTGACTATTCAGAGATGTCACTATACTCGCACAAGGATGTAAAAAACCGTGCATGAACAGCACATATTAGACTGAGGAGGTCCGAAAGCCGGTCAGTTCCAGATATTCCACCAGGAAGGAGGTACACTTCTAGTGCCTAGACGGTCAATACCGAGGTTCGAATCGTGTCTGTATTGTTAATTTGTGCCAGGAAGGACTCTCATGAAGGGAAGTGTCCAGGCGTCTCGGAGTGAACCAAAGCGATGTTGTTCGGACATGGATGAGATGAAGAGAGACAGGAACTGTCGAAAACATGCCTCGCTCAGGCCGCCCTTGTGCAGTGCTGCTACCTACGGATTATGGCTTGGAGGAACCCTGACAGGAAGGCCCCATATTGAATAATGCTTTTCGTGAAGCCACAGGAAGTCGTGTTACAAGTCAAACTGTGCACAATAAGCTGCATGATGGCCAACTTCACTCCCGACGTCCATGAAGAAGTCCACCTTTGCTATCACATCACCATGCAGCGCGGTACAGATGCGTCCAACAGCATGCCGAATGAACCGCTCAGGATTGACCTCACGTTCTCTTCACCGATTAGTGTGGCACATGCCTTCAGCCAGACAATAGTTGGAGACGTGTTTAGAGGCAACTCGGTCAGGCTGAACTCCTTAGACGCACTGTGCAGTGAGTGCAGCAAAGTGGTGTTTCCTTTATGTTTTGGAGTGGCATTACTGTCGAAATACTGTGCGTATATGACACTGATATCCGGCATAACTCCCGGCTGCACTAGAGATATTTGGCTGCTTGATGTCCATAACAACCACCAGTTATTCACAAAGTGATCTATCGGTGAATTCAGTCGAAGGCAAACTGTTGCTGGCTGGCTATGGTTGTCGATATCATAAAAAAAGTGACTAGTTTGTTCTGAACACTTTGCACCCGACGTAAGGAAAACTCTCACCTTCGATATGGGAATAGTAAGCTTCAAGATAAATGTGAGCAGTGAATTATCAATGCAGGTAATCACGACTAAATGATACTTCATAATGAAAAACTTTCGTCAACAAACGTCCTTTGACAGGTGATCCCCAGGTACCTACATGTTTTATTACTGCTAGACCACCTGTCACGCGGCTTGTTTACAACACAGTGATTGCAGTTTTTGCGTCGGGCGACTGCTGGCGGCGATCGCTTTTAATTAAAATATCGCCGCGCGCCCGCGGCCGCAAGGCCCCTACCATCAGTCCGCTTAACGCGCGCGCTCGGGTGTCGCTGCCGCGGCAATTAATAACACACGACGACCCGATACCACAATTAATTTAAACTGTCCCCCCTAATTACATTTCTAATTAATTGCTAATATACAAATGAGGTGATGCAATGAAATCAACGTTGCTCTTTATTTGATGCGATACTGTGCTTTATGGGTTTTGTAATTACATGGCTACCCGAGCCGAAACGAAGTGAATACTATCCGGTAAGTCCAGTCCGTCGGGCCGAATTAATCAGTGGGAATACAAATGTGTTACGCACGTTGCCATTATAAAAGCAAGCACAGCTCTATTCGATTGCCTGTAAGTTACCAAACAAAACATGATAACGCAATGCATGTAGCAAGAGTATAAGCTTTTTGGTGAAAAACTCAGTCTCGTAACTATATAACCTACAGTAATCGTCTTCTTTTAATGTTCCTCACTTCTTCATACAGTACATGATAACCCAGCTAATGCTAAAATGTCTAGTTTCATACATACGAATAACACTAATTGGCGGTTTGGTCAACAGGGCAGTTGCACGCTACTCGACATTGAAATGCGACAACGACGCCTTTAGAAACAGTTCAGCTAAAGAAACAGTCTTCCTGCAACTAGCTTGAAATGTGGCAACATCGTAGAATATAACTGGTGGCTTTGCATCGTTCAATTACTTTCTGAAGTTGAAGATAATTATTTCGGTATATTCACTTAATACTATCTATTCATTTAGATTAAATATTCTGAATGATTCTGACTTGAAGAGTGACACTAAGTTAGTAAATTTATGTTTCCTAGTCTAGGAAGTTCATTAAAAGCAGAAACTACAAATGATCTTCTCTTTTACCTCATACTTTCTTGTCACTTTGATTATATATTGCGAATAATTGTCCCTTAAGGGAGTTAATAAATTTATGTTCCAGATTCTAGGAAGCTCATTCATGATAGGATCTACAACTAATCTCTTCTTTTACTTTGAAAATTATCCTGCTTGGCACCCACTGGGGTAATGACGGAGGGTGAGTGCTGCAATTGTTTGCTTGCATAGTGGCACTGATGTCGCTCCTCAGAGTGATGATTGCATTTGGTTGCGATTCAAACATCGCTAGAGACGAAAATTTTACCTTTTCGATGAAGAATCTGTAGATCTAAAGGTCAAACTATCAGAATTGCATAACTATTAAGGCCTGAATTTTTCTTCTTCGGCCGAAATGATTTTTAGTTTTTGTGAATACACAATATTGTTGACTTAATTTAGCAGTAAAAAATGTGTTAACGTGAGTATCGTTGTACGCTTAGTCCAAATGCTGCATTTCCATAAGTCCCTAATAGACCTTTAACGTTATCTCAATGCAACTGTGAATTTCACGTAAACGCAGACCGTTTCAAAGCCAAAGTGTGTAACATGTTACTAATTCGTCCTGTTACGGATGGTATATTTCGTAAATGATGTTTACATCTTACGGTTGTCACGGGAAGTTGTATTTCATTTGAATTAGTACTTAATTGCGTGTTTTCGGTAGTTTGTTAAGTATAGCAGGCAAACACAAGAGTGAAATATTAAGTGTGAAAAATATATTTCCTCAATTAACCTAAAACATTCCGACAGCGTTGTGATAGTTCGTCGACTGTAGATACTTATAAGACTGGAGTTAAAGAGGTCGCCATATCAAGTTTTAAGCGCATTTTAGTGGTGGCTGTTCGATAAAAGGCCTAAAAGGTAAACATTTGATGACACAATGAACACTGTGCAGTAGCAACACTTGATGCTTACAACAACGGCCAGCTGTGATGTACAAACCTCTGGGAGCAGTTCGTAATAGACTTACCTGGAGACGTGTAATTCTTTTTTTTTTTTGATCGTATGATAAAAAGTTCGTGAAATACTTATTAGATATTCGAAGAATAGATTAAGAAATAAAATTCTGATTTGTTTTAAACTGCGTATAGAAGTTCTGTGCTACTGACTGGCGATTTACTGTTTGCTATAGATGATGGACTGAATTGAAGCTTACCATAGTCGTTATCCATGATCTATGTATTTCATTATCTATTCCTTCATGCACTGTATAAAACCGAACCTGTCAGTCTAAAACATGGAATTAAAATTTATCAGCCCATGAAGAGTTTTGTAGCACAGCAGAGAACATATAAATTTTATTGCGATTTTCTGCAGTCTGATTGATTAATTTGTTATGTGGTGTCTGAAAAACTTGGAAAAGCCACAAGTATGTCGACTGACTTAGAGGATGGTGAGAAGTCAATAAGAAACATTGGAGAACAACGGAGAAGAAAATTGGGGGAATGAAGATTTGTGATTGCGGAGATATAACCAGTGGGCTACACCACGTGCTCAGTCCACGGCCAATATTCGATGCAGTTGAATACACAGCCGGCGCCACCTCTTCTATCACTGTTGATGTTGCCTTCGCCACAGTTGACTCTGCAATCGATATCGCTGTCAGCACTGCCACCGATACCGTCGCGCCGTTCACTGACATCAGTATGTTTTCATACACTCGGTGAACGTTGTGCAATTGAGTGTTATTTGCCGGGAGAGTGTTCGTTCAAAAATGGTTCAAATGGTTCTGAGCACTATGGGACTTAACTTCTGAGGTCATCAGTCCCCTAGAACTTAGAACTACTTAAACCTAACTAACCTAAGGACATCACACACATCCATTCCCGAGGCAGGATTCGAACCTGCGACCGTAGCGGTCGCGCGGCTCCAGACTGAAGCGCCTAGAACCGCTCGGCCACTTCGGCCGGCGAGAGTGGTCGTGTTTTTGGAGATGTGAGGATCTAACATTGTGTGTTAGTACAAAATACGTGAGAGAATCTTTACAGTGTATAATTTTCACATAGGGAAAGGTAGAGATAAAAATTTAATAGAATTTTTACAGCTTCAAAAACTTAAAACTGATCAGCGTGAGACTGAGTAAATGGCAATTTTGATCAACAGAACAATGTTATAAGGGACTGAGAACAATAACGGGAAACTACATTAAGTAATGAGCTTGAGGAAATAAACAACAGACTAGTGGATGTTCTACCAGATGATAGTCAACTCCAGGAATCACAGGAACATCACCTCAGGTCGAAGATGAATTTTAGAATGAAATATTGGAATATGTATACTTCAACATGAAAGTTTTCTGTGTGTGGTACAGCGTCACTGCTGCTGGAGGGAAACCAACGTTTCGGACACGGTGGCAGCGGCCTTCTTCTGTGTCTAATTCTACGTTCTAGCTATGCAGTGTCCTTTATATTTTGTTGTTACTGTTCACTGCGCATGCCATTACGTGACAATTTTTTAAAAAAGTAGTTAGTTTCATTGGTCACTTAAGGCAGAAGGTGAAGGAACTTTATTTTAGTAGGTTTTTGCGGTGGAGGGAGAACGTAACCTCTGTTGTCTATTGGCTCTTGTGTTACGTGCTGTGATTGGTGGTCACCGTCGAATGAGAAGTTTGCTGCTGTTTGCCAACTGCTGGACGTTGACCGCGCGGCGGCAGTTACTCGCCGGTAGTACTCGTTCCTCGAGTTGACAGTGCGGTCTGTTGGCCTCTGATTGCTGGCAGCCAAGATGGGGCAAGCCTGAGTCCATCCTCCCTGTTCATGTTGTTAGGGTGTTTAAGTATTTCCATGGCCTCTCTGATTTTGCGTTTCGTCAAAACCGGCTGCTAGGCCAACAAACAGGTTTCGCTGAATTGTATTTCTTTTCCGCAGTCTTCCTGATGTTGTGCCACTGCAGATTTGTTGTGTTGCCATAGCGCTCGTGTTCCCGAAGGAGGGCGCGTTGTTATGGGCCTACCAGTCTCGCCGATGTGTGCATCTTCACATTCGCATTCCACCTTGTAAATGCATCCACCTTGTCCTCAGTAGAGCTGAGAAAGTCCTCGATCTTCCGACCACTATAGAAGACAGTTTGCACCCCAACCCGGCGAAGGTGTTTGCCTATTCGGTCAGTAACATTTTTCACATAAGGTAAGCGCACTATTGCCTGCAGTTTGTCTGTTTCTTGCTTATTTTCCTTACTTGTGTTCGTCAACAAGGCTGTGTGGATCGACTTATGGCCGTAGCCATTGACTAGAAACGTTGTGCGTAGCCTTTTAAGCTCTGGTGTACGTTTTTCAGCATCACTTAGGCGCTGCGCACGGATTGCCAAAGAACGGATGACAGAGTTCTCCTGTGCTGGGTGGTGGGAGGATTGGGCGTGAAGATACCTATCTGTATGTGTATGCTTGCGATATACTCTGTGCCCCAGTGGGCCCTTCGTTCTCCTGTATACTTCAACGTCTAGGATTGGAACTGTACCGTTCTTCTCTACTTCGATCGCGAACTGTATCTTCCAATGCATGTTGTTCAGATATTCGTGAAACTTGTGTAGCTCCGGTTCACCATGAGGCCATATAGCAAACGTTCGTCCACCAGCAACGTCGGCGTAAACGATCGGATACGTGGACGACATATGACCAATAAAAATTGTGACGTGACGTAATGGCATGCTCAATGAACAGTAACAACAAAATATAAACGACACTGCGTAGCTAGAACGCACCATTAGACCCAGAAGAAGGCCGATGCAATCGTGACCCAAACGTTGGTTTCTCTCCAGCAGCAGTAGTTTTATACATTACGACGCGGTACCATACCCAAAAATCTTTTATGTCGACTGATTCTGGCAGCAGAAGCCTACACAGTTATATGCATACTTCGTTTAGACCTAACATGAAATTCCAAACGCAAAAGCTTAAACTGGTATGCAGAGCGCGAATTAGTAGAACGTAAATTGGAGAAAAGGGTTAAAGATCTAAGAAATGATTTTCAAACGTTTAAATATTATGTTAGTGAGGACGTGCAAATTATGCTTTTAAATATGATTCAGTTGAAATAAGGACACAAAGCAGCTGAAATCAGGGTGTTATTTTCTGATCATATTGTCTAAATGAAAGAATTTTGTGTCATCTTGATTGATAGAAATGTTTGGCAAAGTTTTGGTCAGCATTTTATACAGGTGGTAAAGGATAACAAATTAAGTATTTTGAGAATACCTTTATTATATGCTGAAGATTGCAAAGATTTTTTCATTTGTTGCTGGGACAACAATGGCCAGCTGTGTAAAATGTAAGCTTAATGTGTGTGGGTGAATTTATTTGCGTGTCTGTTGAAGTATGAGATGTGACTTGTTCGACTAGACGTGGAGATCAGCTCTCAGATAAGTACCACTCCGTTCGCACAGTACAGATTAGGACGTACACTGTAATTCAAAATAACTGAGGAACAAACTTACCTTGCTTCTCGTTGCGTCCCTTATACGTAGGCGTGCCGAAAAATGGTGTATGCGTTTTTATTAGATAACACTTAAGGTTTTCTAAATAAAACAAACGTTATTAACACGCTAGATCTTCATTCTTCGCAGTCCACTGCGGCTGGAGGGCACCGTTTCGTGGCCTGTAACATTGTGGTATGTAACGCTACTACACTACTAGATGAAAATTGGTCCACCAAGAAGAAATGCAGATGATAATCGGGTATTCAATGGGCAAATATATTATACTAGAACTGACATGTGATTACATTTTCACGCAGTTTGGGTGCATAGATCCTGAGAAATCAGTACCCATAACAACCACATCTAACCGTAATAGCGGCCTTGATATGCCGGGGCATTGAGTCAAAGAGAGCTTGGATGGCGTGTACAGGTACATCTGCCCATGCAGCATCAACACGGTACCACAGTTGCTCAAGAGCAGTGACTGGCGTATTGTGACGAGCCAGTTGTTCGGCCACCATTGACCAGCCGTTTTCAATTGGTGAGAGATCTGGAGAATGTGCTGGCCAGGGCAGCAGTCGGACATTTTCTGTATCCAGAAAGGCCAGTACAGGACCTGCAACATGCGGTCGTGCATTATCCTGCTGAAATGTAGCCGGCCGCGGTGGTCTCGCGGTTCTAGGCGCGCAGTCCGGAACCGTGCGACTGCTACGGTCGCAGGTTCGAATCCTGCCTCGGGCATGGATGTGTGTGATGTCCTTAAGTTAGTTAGGTTTAAGTAGTTCTAAGTTCTAGGGGACTAATGACCACAGCAGTTGAGTCCCATAGTGCTCAGAGCCATTTGAACCATTTTTTTGCTGAAATGTAGGCTTTTGCAGGGATCGAATGGAGGGTAGAGCCAAGGATCGTAACACATCTGAAAGCTAACGTCAACTGTTCAATGTGCCGTCAGTGCCAACAAGAGGTGACCGAGACGTGTAACCAATGGCACCCCGTACCATCACGCCGGGTGATACGCCAGTATGTCGATGACGAATACACGCTTCCAACGTGCGTTCACCGCGATGTCGCCCAACATGGATGCCACCATCATGACGCTGTAAATAGAACCTGAATTCACCCGAAAAATTACGTTTTGACATTCGTGAAACCAGGTTCGTCGTTGAGTATACCGTCGCAGGCGCTCCTGTCTGTGATGCAGCGTCAAGGGTAACCGCAGCCATGGTCTCCGAGCTGATAGTCCATGCTGCTGCAAACGTCGTCGAACTGTTCGTACAGATGGTAGTTGTCTTGCAAACGTTCCCATCTATTGACTCACTGATCGAAACGTGGTTGCACGATCCGTTGCAGCCGTGCGGATAAGATGCCTGTCATCTCGACTGCTAGTCATACGAGGCCATTGGGATCCAGCATGGTGTTCCGTATGACCCTGCCGAACCCACTGATTCCATATTCTGCTAACAGTCATTGGATCTCGACCAACGCGAGCAGCAATGTTGCGATACGATGAACCGCAATCGCGATACGCTACAATACGACCTTTATCAAAGTTGGAAACGTGATAGAACGCATTTCTCCTCCTTACACAAGGCATCACAACAACGTTTCACCAGGAAACGCCGGTCAACTGCTGTTTGTGTATCAGAAATCGGTTGGAATATTTCCTCAGGTCAGCACGTTGTATGTCTCGCCATCGGCGCCAACCTTGTGTGAATGCTCTACTCATCTTCTTCCTGTCGGTTAAATTTCGTGTCTGTAGCAAGTCATCTTCGTGATGTAGCAATTGTAATGGCCAGTAGTGTATGTCTGTGCATGAGAAACAGCGTGCTGAAATCCAGTCTCGAATTCAAAGAGTTCGTCCACACATGAAGCACGCTTTCTTTCAGAATGACAGTGCCAGGCCACAAACGAGCGGTACGACCTCTGTGACAATCGGACACCAGGGGTTCACTCTCATCGATCATCCATTCAGTCTCGACTTGGCCCCATCCGATTTTCATCTGTTTTTAGAATTAAAGAACGAACATCTTCGCCGACTGGAGTTTGATACAGTGCAAGCGGCGGTGAAGTGGTGGTTCCGTCAACGAAGTCAATGATTTTACAGTGACGGTATCAGCCGGCCTAGGTGGACGAACGGTTCTAGGCGCTACAGTCTAGAACCGCGCGACCGCTGCATCGGGCATTGATGTGTGTCAAGTCCTTAGGTTAGTTAGGTTTATGTAGTTCTACGATCTAGGGGACTGATGGCTCAAATGGCTCTGAGCACCATGGGACTTAACTGCTGAGGTCATCAGTCCCCTAGAACTTAGAACTACTTAAACCTAATCAACCGAAAGACAACACACATCCATCCCCGAGGCAGGATTCGAACCTGCGACCGTAGCGGTCGCGCGGTTAGAGAGTCAAGCGCCTAGAACCGCTCCGCTCGGTCACTCCGGCCGGCAGGGGACTTATGACCTCAGACGTTAAGTTCCATAGTGCTCAGAGCTTTTTGAACCTTTTTTTTTCGTTATTACTAGTGGCTGCACTGTGCTTCTGACATTAGAATGTGTGTAGCATTAATCACAGTCTAATAGCATCTGTTACGTTACTCCAGAAGGTATCAAGTAAATATCACTAAATATGACTCCTCTTTCCTATGAAATCGACAAGTGAGAGACCATATCTTCAGCTCCGCGATGACCTTATATAAATAATCGACCACCTGGAAACCCTTAGTTTCCCAAAAAAATACTTCACCATAGCCCGGAAGACTATGAGTTCCAGCTACATATCCCCCTATTTCCAAATACATCTTGTTAGCCACAAAGTCTCTATGGAACCCACTTCCATAACTCTACTGCCTTCCTTCTCCAGTGCTGTTGGCTGTCAGAAGCTCAGTAATAGCATCATGATAAGCTCCAAAAACACTATTTTTAATGTTATTGGCGTTTTATTTATGTTGGACTGAGTATATACTAATCTTCAGTAGAAACGACAGCATAGTAACAATACATTCTACGTGTATGCATTTGTCTACTACGACACATCTAGCTTGTAACTGCTTGCTTCCTAAAATTCGACACGAGAAAGGAATTTCATTCTCTGCTCTCCCTTACGTAACTCATTAATACGACGGATATTGACTAATACAAAAAAAATGCAATCCCAGGAAGTACATAGTTTACAGAATAACATTCTCTCCTTAAAGCTACAGTATGCAAAAGATTTAGAAAAGTATATTTACAAAAATTCGGTACTTCTCTATTTCAGGACAAGGAGCACATGACATTCTCATGTATGGTCGACACTGCAAACTCCTTTTATCTTCCTTGCTTCTAGATCCTGTAACCTTACAGCTTTCGTCTGAGGTTGTTCTACAATCTCAGATAGCTCGCTAACGTTATTAGTAACTTCTTTAACTGAAATGAAATGATCGTAAGGCATTGTTGGCCCGGAGGCCCCAAGCGGGGAAGTTCGGCCGCCGTATTGCAAGTCCTTTTTAGTTGACGCCACTTCGCCGACTTGCGAGTCAATGAGGATGAAATGATGATGAACACACAAAACCCCATCATCACGAGGCAGAGAAAATTCCCCCGCCGGGAATCGAACCCGGGACCCTGTGCACCGGAAGCGAGAACGCTACCGCAAGACCACGAGCTGCGGAAAATTATTTACATACTTAATATACTTCGAACTCCATCAAAATACTTTCATCATTACCAACATACTCACTCGAGATACCATCGATTGCTAACAAACTGAATAAGAGGCTTATCTCTAGTTATTTGACACGACAATCCCCATAATATAGCCGACCGGTGTGGCCGTGCGGTTCTAGGCGCTTTAGTATGGAACCGAGCGACCGCTACGGTCGCAGGTTCGAATCCTGCCTCGGGCATGGATGTGTGTGATGTCCTTACGTTAGTTAGGTTTAACTAGTAATAACTTCTAGGGCACTGATGGCCTCAGCTCTTAAGTCCCATAGTTCTCAGAGCCATTTGAACCATTTGAAACCCATAAGAGGGGTGGGTGATGGGTACATGGCTTAAATTTCGTCTTTCGTCTGGTACACACAGTCTCACAAATCTCTGTCATTGCCATCATTATAATTACCATCAGTGGCCCCTTCAGTTGCTTGAAATTTATCTCACAATGGTAAAAAACTGATTTTCATATTCGCGTTCATAACATATTTCCAATTCTTAAGAAAATGTAGGTAAATCCACACTGATATCTGATAAAACATTCTGTAAGGCTATCCTTATGCAGTACTTCGTAAACAATAGTGGAACAACTTATGATATCCCTCAACTACGAAAAATAAAACGCTCCTGACAAGGGAACCTCCCCATCGCACCCCCCTCAGATTTGGTTATAAGATGGCACAGCGGATAGGCCTTGAGAAACGGAACACAGATCAATCGAGAAAACAGGAAGAAGTTGTGCGGAACTATGAAAAAAGTAAGCAAAATATACAAACTGAGTAGTCCATGCGCAAGATAGGCAACATCAACATCACGTCTTCCCTCGAGTGAAAAGTTTAATTTTCAGACAATTATTATCTGTCTGTCATCACTTTTTTGGGAGTGATTAACACACCCACAAGAAAACCTAAATCGGGCAAGGTAGAAGAATCTTTCTACCCATTCTTCAAGTGTACAAGTTAGGTGGGTCAACAACATATTCCTGTCATGTGACGCACATGTCGTCACCAGTGTCGTATAGAAAATATCAGACGTGTTTTCCTGTGGAGGAATCGGTTGACCTATGACCTTGCGATCAAATATTTTCAGTTCCCATTGGAGAGGCACGTCCTTTCGTCTGCTCATCGCACGGTGTTGCGGTGCGGTCGCAAAACACAGACACTAAACTTATTCCAGTGAATAGAGACGTCAATGAACGAACGTACAGATCATAATTTTGGGAAGATAAAACAATTAAACTTTTCACTCGAGGGAGGACTTGAACCAAGGAGCTCGTTCCAAAGCCGCTCACGCTAACCACGGGACCACGGCGCTCCTTGGCTCAGAGTGCCCTTCATGTTGCCTATGTTGCGCATGGACTACTCAGTTTGTATATTTTGCTTATTTTTTTCATAATTCCCCACAAGTTCTTCCTGTTTTCTCGATTGATCTGTGTTCCGTTTTTCAAGGCCTATCCACTATGCCAACTTATAACTAAATCTGAGGGGGGGGTGGAATGGGGAGGTTCCCTTGTGAGTATGCTTCTACATGACGATCTATGGAATATAAACAATGTGTAGTAGTTAGACAGCTGTCAGATTTAAAATTGCCACCGACTACGTGCCTTGTACCAATGGCGAGCGAGTAGCCTTGATACTATTGGTTGGCGCTCGAAAACTAATGACAAGCGCCACAGATACAGCAAAACACATAATTGTGTCCGATAGAAATATTGCGTACATATATAAAAAAATACCTCCCTCCAGCAGAAACGGAAAAACAGATTTACGTAAAAACTTTTGAAGATACTGCCACAGTGAAATAATAGGAAAGGGCTGAGTTGGTTAATAGCACTGTCTGCCGTTAACGGCGGGGACAAAGATGTCAACACTGACGGCGAACAAGCTTCGCTGAAACAACGTTTTATTTATAGAAAGTGCGATGGTGACCAAAAGTTCATTAAAAGGAAAAGAAAATTACAACTTAATTGTTGCACTTCATTCAAAGTCTTTATTGGCCGAGACAGAGTGAGAGCTTTCGGTTGTAGCACATACGAGGGTTGTCCAGTAGGTAAGTTCCGATCGGTCGTCGATAGCGTCGCGTCTATTTTTTTTTTTTTTTTGAACTTTGAGTGAACAGTGAGCATATAAAGAAGGGAATAGCGTCTCCCGCCACATATGAGGACCTGGTTAGAGATTTCGCCTGTGCAGCCCACATAACACAACGGTCGAGCAGTCCTTCTTCATGCCAGTTCTCGGCCGCACACCCCGTAATTGGCTCCCCCTGAGTCCCATCTCTTCTCGCAAGAACCGCGGCCTATGATGACACAATTTCTCCACAGACAACGAGCTGCAGACCAGTGCAGATAACTTGCCGAAAGCGCAGGCGGTTGCTTTCTATGACGAGGATATTGGCAAAACTCTAAGTTAGAGCAGCGACTGTGTAGAGAAGTAGGTGGAAGGTGTACCTAACTGTTGCAGATAAAACGTTTCTGGTTTTCACTGTGGTTTCCATTTCGCGACCAATCGGAACTTACTTTTGGGACAACCTTCTTCTGATAAAACGCGTCCGCCACATAAGGCATCTGAGTCCATAAAAGTAGTTACTGTTTTGGGATGTATCAATCGGAAATTCTGAAGAATTGCGGTTCACATCATCATATATATCATAGCTAAATTGAAAGTTACGTAATAATAATGAAAACCTGCTCTATCTCACAAATTTCTCACTGAGAAATGAAAACCAAAACATTCACTCACAAAAAATAATTTAGTCTTATGTCGTCTACTATGAGTTATTAATATGAATTATATACAGTGCTACAATTTACAACAGTAAGTCAAATCGAATAATTACAATAAATTTAATTTATGACAACGAAGACATATCTAGTTGTTTGTTTAACTGTACTACATATTAATGTTCATCACACCCCTTCAATTGTCTTTGTAAGTCGTTCACTCTGCACACCACATTTAAGGTTCTGTTGCATTGAGTCCCTGTTACAGCAGTTTTTCATATATACTTTAATGTACTCCAACAGTAAATTCCTTTACAAATTGTCATCGTAAGTATCTTCTCTATTTTGTGTCACATATCTTGGAAGTTACTGCTCACCATTGTGCTAAAACAACTCACGTTTGATTGTCAAAGTTATAAATTAAAAGTCTTGTACTGTTACCAAACATTTTACACCATGTATCAGCTTACCTTTTCACTACAAAATAAATATTCTAAATCACTATACTATAAACAGATGGATACAAGAATACATTTTTAAATATCTCTTACAACTAAGTAAATTCCCTTAAAAATTGGAAATGGGTCCACCATCTGGATCCCAAGTCCTACATTGAATAACTACACCACTCGTCAAATTCACACTCTTTATCTGCTATTCTTGCCTTAAATGACTTATAATATATCGTATTCTTAATGGCAAATTTTATTTTCGATTTATAATAAACTCAAAAATTCTTATTTTTCTGCATTATACTCGTCACCTCAACTCGTTTCTCCTATTGGATACAATTACTGGGCAAATACATCTATCTATGGGAATAACAGAACTATGTTGACATAACAGAACTATGTTTTTATAGATGCTCCAGTTCTCATCCTATTGAATTCGTCATTGCTGTGTATCCTTTTCGTGGTTCATGTTAATTAAACCTACTTCTGTTTCTCATGATGCACCCCACAATAGTAACCATCACTTACAACGTTGTTTGCTGATCCCTAAAACACTCCATTAGTATATTTTCAGTTTTTTGGATACTGAATTTCGTTTATTGCTCTTTACTAAATTAGGACAAGATCCATAACAACTTCTCCCTGTAATATTCTCTACTTTTCCTCTTATCTTCCTCTTCAGTATTTCTTTTTACCTCACAATCATTTCTCATTTTGTTTTGTCCATTCTCTCATAAGCTGTTGTTACTTTCTATTGGTCCTTCGTTTCACTAATAGCCTTCCTTACTATCACTCATCAAGTGTTATGACTTCATCCTGCAATCACTTCCCACTTTTACATTCACACACAAGCAAAACAAACTCCTGAGATACTGTCTTTCACATATCTATAATGCATCAACACTTCGTTCCTATCTTCAATCATTATTTCTACGCAGCAACGAAATATTTTTAATTCTTGGTGGTTCCTGTTTAATTTACACATCCCAAACCAAATGTAGCTATTCATATATGTCACACTACCATACCAGTGTTGCTGCTTACCAGTACTCTCAAACTTCCTGCAAAAAACTGTTCTCAAATAATTATCTTTTCCCTACCAATTTATAACTTCATCATTATTAGGAATTGTGTCAGACTGATAATTATAATCATATCAGGTGATATCCACTCAGTCTTACATGGGATAGTTGACGAGTCGCTTGGAGAAATTCATAGGACTAAAGAAGAGAAGAAAGCAACGCATAAAACTAAAGGGACAGAACTGCAGCACCCTGCGGCCAATATTTATGCTACTGTACATAATCACTAAATGGCAGTTAATCCCCTGTGGTTCTTTTGTCACAGCTCATCGCTTGTATACTCTAGTGTCCTATTATTATTTATCAGAGTTATAATTTCCCTGCTGACAACAGTTTCAATGCACCACTATCCCTCATTCCGTTTATGAAATACTTAAGTATGTAGTTCTTATGTCTTGTAATAAGGCAGTTTGCCTAGCAACACTCTAACAAAATCGCTTCCACTCCATTATGTGTCTATAATGTTTAACTTACTAATTGCTTCCTCACTATATTCTTTCACATTTTTCTCAGACCGTGATATGTTTGACAATTTTTACACTCTCTATGCTTGAACCAATATACATCCAAGAATCATGTAAGTTTCTTGAAGAGTTTATATCTCTCTGTCATATTCCCCCATTTTAATCTTTTTCTTTTTAAGTCAACATTCCCTCTTTTAGGTAATCTTTTATGAACATTCAAATGCATTGTTTACAACAGAAACTGTGTCTACTTCGCTGGCCATGATGGCCAAGCGGTTCTAGGAGCTACAGCAGTTAAGTCCCATAGTGCTCAGAGCCATTTGAATAATTTTTGTCATATTATGTGGCAGGTGTCATTAGAGCACAGTTAATAAAGTCATTTAATGTAATAATGAATAAACTGGGCACTCAACTTTTCGAGTTTCCCACACTGGTCTCGTTGTAAAATCATAGCTCAATCGTCAAAAATCTAGGTGGTGATGATTCCAAGCTCGGATGCAAAGAGGCCTAGGTTTTTATTCTGCTATATTCAAAAGTTTTGTAGATGCGCTTCACAAACTATTCTTGAAGATTAAACCTTTCAAAGTTAGCACAGAGGCGATGAAAAAAAAAATTATCGTCACTCTGAATTTAAGTTACACTTCCTTTTTATTGCAATATCATGTAACACACAAAACATCACTTCACAATACAAAACATACTTGAAAACATCTTCCTCACTGTTAAAGTTCACATTTTATAAACTGACTACAATATGTGTCTTTCCAACATGACGTCCAAGACTTGAACTTTCTCAAGGTCCGACTCTCTAACTAACTAATAATCGCTTACGCACCCAAAAAATCAGTGTTACCAAAACGTTAAAGATCATAATGACAAAAGAAAGACTACACATAAGAATAATATCATTGCAATATAAACATATCAATGTATCAAAGTACCTCCACTTTAATGAAATCAAATGTGAATGTTGTCTCAGAAATATGCCAACTACTTCACAGAAACACAGTAGAATATTGGTGGTATCGAGAGGTTCAGGTGAGGTGCTGTAATAGTTACGTAATTCAAGTACCGTTACAACACCCCCCCCCCCCCCCCCCCCCCACAAGCTGAAAGGGATTGGGTGTCCCAAACAGCAAAATAACAAGGTAGTAAGTTACAGTGTTCACTATATAGAATAATAGTATCTTTGAAACATTACATAGAGATTATTGATCCTCGTGGTATGACATGAAAGAAATGAATTGTAATAGATTAAAAGTTGCTTTAGCCATATCATTTCAAACTTGCAAAAATTGCTAAATTTTACAACATGGCCCCCTTCACTCTCTTTACAACAGTACACATCAATATCAAAACGTTATCTGTTAATCTGTAACATATTGTATGCAAAGAGAAACTCATAAAATATTTGAATCTTAGTTGCAACTTTGTACGTGAGTACGGAATATGTCTCCTGGCAATATAATAAGAAAAGTATTTTTTTTTTCAAACTAGAGTCCAATTGTTATTTTCTGTTCATCATTTATATATATAACTTACTGTCCATTTCACCACTGTAGTTTCTGTTCTCCTAGTTAAGTTTTTCCTCTGATAGCAGAGCCATACGTATTCCTTTTACATAGTTCCTTTTAGCTGGTGGGTTCTTTATCTACACAGGTAGTTGATCTGAAATTATTACGTAGGCTTTACTCTTGAGTTCAGTATAAGTTCCTACACAAATATTCTGTGTTATATTGTGTTACCAAGAATGATCAAATACTAGTAGAATGACATGAAACAAACAATATGAAAGATTAGAATAGTCTAACAATTATGATTCATATTCAATAAAAATTCTATATACACTCCTGGAAATTGAAATAAGAACACCGTGAATTCATTGTCCCAGGAAGGGGAAACTTTATTGACACATTCCTGGGGTCAGATACATCACATGATCACACTGACAGAACCACAGGCACATACACACAGGCAACAGAGCATGCACAATGTCGGCACTAGTACAGTGTATATCCACCTTTCGCAGCAATGCAGGCTGCTATTCTCCCATGGAGACGATCGTAGAGATGCTGGATGTAGTCCTGTGGAACGGCTTGCCATGCCATTTCCACCTGGCGCCTCAGTTGGACCAGCGTTCGTGCTGGACGTGCAGACCGCATGAGACGACGCTTCATCTAGTCCCAAACATGCTCAATGGGGGACAGATCCGGAGATCTTGTTGGCCAGGGTAGTTGACTTACACCTTCTAGAGCACGTTGGGTGGCACGGGATACATGCGGACGTGCATTGTCCTGTTGGAACAGCAAGTTCCCTTGCCGGTCTAGGAGTGTTAGAACGATGGGTTCGATGACGGTTTGGATGTACCGTGCACTATTCAGTGTCCCCTCGACGATCACCAGAGGTGTACGGCCAGTGCAGGAGATCGCTCCCCACACCATGATGCCGGGTGTTGGCCCTGTGTGCCTCGGTCGTATGCAGTCCTGATTGTGGCCCTCACCTGCATGGCGCCAAACACGCATACGACCATCATTGGCACCAAGGCAGAAGCGACTCTCATCGCTGAAGACGACACGTCTCCATTCGTCCCTCCATTCACGCCTGTCGCGACACCACTGGAGGCGGGCTGCACGATGTTGGGGCGTGAGCGGAAGATGGCCTAACGGTGTGCGGGACCGTAGCCCAGCTTCATGGAGACGGTTGCGAATGGTCCTCGCCGATACCCCAGGAGCAACAGTGTCCCTAATTTGCTGGGAAGTGGCGGTGCGGTCCCCTACGGCACTACGTAGGATCCTACGGTCTTGGCGTGCATCCGTGCGTCGCTGCGGTCCGGTCCCAGGTCGACGGGCACGTGCACCTTCCGCCGACCACTGGCGACAACATCGATGTACTGTGGAGACCTCACGCCCCACGTGTTGAGCAATTCGGCGGTACGTCCACCCGGCCTCCCGCATGCCCACTATACGCCCTCGCTCAAAGTCCGTCAACTGCACATACGGTTGACGTCCACGCTGTCGCGGCATGCTACCAGTGTTAAAGACTGCGATGGAGCTCCGTATGCCACGGCAAACTGGCTGACACTGACGGCGGCGGTGCACAAATGCTGCGCAGCTAGCGCCATTCGACGGCCAACACCGCGGTTCCTGGTGTGTGTGCTGTGCCGTGCGTGTGATCATTGCTTGTACAGCCCTCTCGCAGTGTCCGGAGCAAGTATGGTGGGTCTGACACACCGGTGTCAATGTGTTCTTTTTTCCATTTCCAGGAGTGTAGTTCCCATATCACATGATAGGAAACAAACTTCATAAACAATATAAAATGTGAAAATTTTTCAATGTATTCCAGGTTATTTAGAGTTACAGATTGTATTCTAGGTATCAGACTTATAAGGTTTCAATTCAGTTACATTCCTCAACCCCGATAATTTCCTAGACTTTGGATAGATCAATCTGTAAGCATTTGGATGGGGATTTTCTTTCACCTCAAATGGTCCTATATAAATGTCAAAAAATTTCTTTAATTCTGAAGTCAGAAGTTTAGATTTTTCTTTCATTTTAACGAAAACCAAGTCATCAATATTAAAGTGTGAAAACCTGCCTTTTGCATCGTGTCTTTTCTTTCTGTAATTTGCTTGTTTTTTCATGGTGTCTTTTACAATTTGTTCCCTCTCTTGAGGTGACAAAATTTGACAAACTGGAAAATCTATGTGTTCAGTAATAAAGCTAGTAGGTCTTGTGTTAAACACAATTTCGAATGGTGAAAAGCCAGTGAATGTATGTTGCAAACTGTTCATTATGTCTTCGAAATCATTTACATATTCAATCAAATTTACATGGTTCTTACTACAATATGTTCTGTACAACCTTCCTATCTCTCTCATATACTTCTCTGCCGAATTACTGGGTGGGTGATAAGCTGAAATCAAAATATGTTTCATGTTTGTATTTTCAACAAAGTCTTCCCATACTTTTCATGTAAATTGTGAGCCTTGTGTGACAAGATTGCGTGTGGAGTATCTAGCTTACTGAAATATCGCTGGTTAATGTAGATGTAATCTGTTTACTTGGGGCTTTCCTTAATGGATACAATTTGATGAATTTTGAGAATATGTCAACAATCACAAAGATATCACTGTAACCTCCTTTTGGCTTGGGGAGGGGTCCGTAAATGTCGCAAGCTGTCAACTCTAAATTTTTGCTGGGCAAAGTATTTTGCATAATCCCTCAGCATGTTTGATTACTCACCTTTACTCTTTGGCATCGATCACAGGCTGCTAATTTTTTCTTCACTCTTCTGGCAATATTATAGAAGCAGACATTGTCCTGGATCTTCTGTATGCATTTAACAGAACCACAATGTCCAAAGCTCTCACGTATATACTTAACTAATGTGTCTATGTGCTGCTCAGGCCAACATAATTTCCAATCATCCAAATCAGGTCTTAATCTTCTGAACAGAATCCATTTGTGTACCTTATAATAATCATCTACCTTTAGGCTTAACTCCCAAATAACTTTTAACAATTTCCAATTTTCATCATGAAATTTTAAAATTTCTCCTTCCTGTTTTACACCCTTCAAATACATAATTTTTAAATTTTTTTCGTCAATACCTGTTTCATTATCAGACTTTAGCCCAATAGGTGACCTAGAAAGTGCATCAGCAATAACATTTTCCTTCCTCTTAATATATTTAATTTCGTAATCAAATTGTTGTAAGAATAATGCCCATCTGGTGATTCTACTATGATAAAGCCTACACTCCTGTAAGTAACTTAGTGCTTTGTGGTCAGAGCAAACAATTACTTTGTGTCCAAGAAGATCATTTTTAAATTTGTTGAAAGCCCAATGTATAGCTAAAAGTTCTGTTTCAGTCACAGGGTAAGTCTTGTCATACTTTTGTAATACTCTACTAGCAAACGTAATGGAATGGTGTTCAATAAGATCTCTTACTACTTTTTCCTGAAACAAGTGTGCTCCTAAACCTGTATCACTACTGTCAGTCATTATACAGAAGGGTAAAGACATGTCAGGCCTATATAGATTTCTGCTGTGTGAAAGCTGTTTCTTTATCTCATCAAATGCTTTTTGAGAGTCAGATGACCAATCCCAGACAGTATTTTTCTTTAATAGATCACATAAACAAGAAGCATTCATAGCTTGAGTACTGACATACTTTCTGTAAAATCCAGCAAGACCAAAAAAAAGATTTTAATTGTTTTTATTTTTAGGAACAGATAAATTCTCTATATCTTCAATTTTTTCTCTGTCAGATTCAATCCCCTTTTTCGAAATAATGTGTGCAAAAATTTCAATTCACTTACCCTAAATTTACATTTTTCTGTCTTTAAGGTCATAACCACTTTCCTTAATTTTGTGCATACCTGTGTTAGCAATTCAAAATGTTCTTCCCATGTTTTTCCAGAAATTAAAATATCATCTACAATACAGTAAGTTTAGACAGTAGTTTATTCCCCAAACAAAGATCTAATGCTCTAATAAACTCAGCAACAGAAACAGTTAGTCCAAAATGTACAACACAGTAATAATCATTTTCCCCCATACAAAAATGCTGTGTATTTTCTAGAATTTATTTCTAAAGAAATTTGGTGAAAGCCTCAAATTAAGCGTAAGCTGCTCATGAATTTCACACATTCAGATTTATGTAACATTTCGTCTATGTTTTCTGGATGATCATTTTCTCTTTTCAAATATTTGCTAAGGTGCCTAGAATCACGTACAAGTCTAACACCCCCTCAGCGTTTGGAAACGACTACCAAAGGATTATTATAATCACTGTTACTTCTTTCGATTCTACCCCAATGCTTACATTTTTTGTATCTCACTCTCTACTTCTTTTCCTTTTGCAAAAGGAATACTATAAGGCTTGAGGAAGAAAGGTTCATGATTTTTAAGGCGTAAAATGCATTGATAATTACTAACTCTTCCACGTTTTTCATTGAAAACATCTTGAAATTCCCACAATTATTTTTCCAACTGTCTCTTTTGATCACTGTCCAAATTAATTGCTTCCTCTACTTTGCTTTTTACTAGGTTTTCATAATTTTGACCAGAAAAATGTAGCTCAGGCTTGACATCATAATAGTACACATTCTTTTCATAGTCTATGATTTTCCTGACATGATTGCAACCTTCTCCACAGTGTATAATAAATAGTTGTGTACACAAAGTAATATTGCTTTTGGGTTCATACACAATTAACTTCATCTCACTCCAGCTAAATGCAGCACTTACCTTTAACACCCTGTCCATGGCAAATAATATGTTCTCTTCTAAACTTGGAATAACAAGACAACGCTGCTCAAATCTTACATCTTCAATTTCTAATAGCCTCACACACACATTGACACTTTCATTGGATACAACAGGTTGAGCATACAACAGATATTCATTACATTTTACACATTGTCACCAGTGAGGATATAACCTTCTACAAATTTTAGCTAAATAGTTCCACAACTCTTCCCTATCTGTTTTGCAATTGGAACTGTTCCATAATAGTGTAAAAAAATTCACCTTTTCCTTCAGAACTTGTATGTGGGTTTAAATACTTCATAGTATTAGCTGGCACAACGTTATAGTCCTCTGCTACATTAAATTCGTTACACTGACTTACCTTTACCTGTTCTTCAGCTGCATGAGTGTCCTCTTCCTCATTCCTAACCACACTATTTCATCATAATGCTCACAATTATCAACCTCATTATCAAATAGCTAAACTACTTCACTTGAAATAATCTTGACGAATACCTGATACTCAGCCACAGCATCAATACCACCATAAATTAAATCCGTACAACTCTCAACAACATCATTAGCTTCTATATTTTCATCAAAATCAAAACTTTCCTCATCATGCATCATATTAACAGTCACATTAAGTTCCATCTCTCTTTCTTCACATAACTTTTCATTTTCATTAAATAACTTATTCAAATCAGAGCTGTAATATATGTCAGATACTTCAGAATTACATAGTTTGTCATTCTCTACCTAATTATAAAATTCTGGCATAACTGCAATATCCTAATCTGGCTCGTTCTCAGAAGTAGTTACCTCTTTGCTTTCAACATGATTATTTTCTCTTATTGTATCCCAAAATTTCTGATCAAAATTTAAACTATTAATTTGGCGTTGAATATGAGTGTCTGTTATTTGTGGTGTGTATTTATTTTGTCTTTCACTGGTTTTATTATAATAACAAGTTACATTTCTCCTTCTTCCTCTGTCTATAAATTGCCAGTCGTTATTGTAGGTCCTGTTGTGATAAAATTTTCTCGCCTCAAAACTGCGGACCCTCATTGAGGTGGTCTGGAGTTTACTTGCGTTTTTTCTCTGTTGTTTGATCTCCAATTTTGTCCCCCCCCCCCGTTTCTGTCACCCCACCTGTTTCTATTTCCAAAATTTCTATCCCTGTGTCTGTCATTACCATTATGATCCCTATTGTTTCCTCTGTGTTGTTCATGTCTATTGTCTCTGTATTCTTTCCTCTATCCATACCTGCTTCAATAACCCCCTCCCTGTTGGTGTTCCCCATTGTTAAAATTTAGCATATTCGCTCTTTCTAATGCCCTATCCAATTTATCCAGGTATTTTAAAAATTCTTCCACAGAATCATTAGGCACATGAACTAAATCCCATAGCAATTTTTCAGGTAGCCTTCTTTTCAGCTCATGTATTTGTGCCATTTCATCAAAAGATTTATATAAATGTATTAATTTTCTCAATTGATCTTTACAAAATGCTTTCATGGTGCCCATTTCCCTCTGAAAATAGGTCCATTTAAAAATTCTAATTTAATCCTCCCCTCCTCAGATTCTGACCAAAATTTGTTTAAGAAGCTTTTGTCAAAATTTGCAAAGATTTCCCACTGATCGAAATTTTGGTTAGCCCAGGATAGGGCCTCCTCTTCAAGATATTTTTTGACAAATTTAATTTTGGAATTATCAGACATTCCTTCACAAAATTGCTTTACAATGGTGCTAAAAATCAACTGGGTGCAAATTACCACAAGGAAAACTTTTCACTAACTGGTTCGACCACACTGGTCCATGGCTGTACAAATTTTTGCTAACAACATATTCTTCAAAGTGATTTATTTTAGTTTTTAATGTGTCTAATTTATTGGTAAGATTTGATTCTAAACTGTCAACCTTTCTCTCAACACTACTTATTGCATTAACATTGTTTGCTTTCAAGTCATCTAATTTAGCATCTAGTGACTCATTTTCATTTTTAAGTTCCTGAATTTCCCTGACTCTCTTACTATTTTCAGCAATAAATTCATTCTCAAAAGCAATTACTTTTTTCTCCACAACGTCTACCCTCGATTCTGTTACCTTTAAGTTACCTTCCAGTGTATTTTTGACCTCTATTAACGCAGTTTTTATAACATTTAATTGCTTATTCAAATTCTCTCCTAACCTTTCGTCAATCTCAGCCGTCATTTCAGATTTTAAGTTATTTATGTTTTCATTCTTCTTGCTCAGAAGCTGCAGAATTATTTCAATCCTATCAAGTTTCTGATCCTCCCCCACTATTTCTATCCGTGCATTAATTTTATCCATTATTAACTGTTAACAGAAACGAACCTCTAGAAAAGACAATACCAAATTACAAAATTCGTTAGTATTTTTACGTAACTTATTTCCGAAGTCTTCTCCGTCGGATTCCAGTTGTAGTGTTTATTTTATATCCTTTGTCGTCCCATTGTTTTTTTGCGTCCATTTTTCGCCGTGTGGCTGTCTCCTTAATATTTCATTTGTCAGGTTTTTGTCGATATTTTTCATAACAGATTCACTATGTACTTTTCCTGAAACACATCTAAACTTAATTTTTGAATATTTGGTGCTGCATATCCTGGACGAGCCCCACGTTCTAACAACCCTACTACAACAAAGGTCAAAATTTAATAATGATTGTGATGTTGCTCACGCAACAACAGTAATATTATGTGGCAGGTGTCATTAGAGCACAGTTAATAAAGTCATTTCATGTACTAATGAATAAACTAAGCACTCATCTTTTCGAGTTTCCGACGCTGGGCTCAATCGTCGAAAATCTAGGTGGTGATGATTCCAAGCTGGGATGCAAAGAGACCTAGGTCCTTAATCTGCTATATTCAAAAGTCTTGTAGAGGCGCTTCACAAACCATTCTTGAAGATTAAACCTTTCAAAGTTCGCACAGTGGCGATGTAAAAAAATAACCAGCACTCAGAATTTAAGTTACACTTCCTTTTTACTGCAATATCACGTAACACACAAAACATCACTTCACAATACAAGACATACTTGAAAACATCTTCCTCACTGTTAAAGTTCACATTTTATAAACTGACTACAATATGTGTCTTTCCAACATGACGTCCAAGACTTGAACTTTCTCAAGGTCCGACTCTCTAACTAACTAATAATCGCTTACGTACCCAAAAATCAGTGTTACAAAAACGTCAAAGATCATAGTGACAAAAGAAAGACTACACATAAGAATAATATCATTGCTAAATAAACATATCAATGTATCAAAGTACCTCTACATTAATGAAATCAAATCTGAATGTTGTCTCAGAAATATGTCAACTACTTTACAGAAACACAGTAGAATATTGCTGGTATCGAGAGGTTCAGGTGAGGTGCCGTAATGGTTACGTAATTCAAGTACCATTACAACCTGCATTAGTGAATATGACCTCAAGAGCTATTCGTCTTCAATATTCTTTCGTATTTCATCGATCTAGTTCTTAGTTTCAGAAGTCGTCCTTTTAATTCCCTTTTCTTCTACCTCATTGTCCGCACTCATTTCCAGAATAATATGATCAGAGTCACTCATTGCCTCGACCTACTCTTGTTTACGATCGACAGCTTGGTCCTCAACGTCTTTAATCATGCTGTTTTCTTCTTCAGTTCTAACACAAACTTTTCTTATTTTCTGGCTTCATCAAATGTGCAATCGACTTTTTTACCTCGATTTTTTTATCTCCGCACCCATTTACTTTTGCGATCCTGTAACAGCATCTGTCTGCTCAGTCATTTTCATTTCTTTTACCATTCTTCTGTTTTTTTTTTTTTTTTTTGCTAACAGCTTCTAACAGCCCAGTCTTTATATTTTTCCAGAATTTTTTTAACATATCTGTAGAGGCTCATCATTTATTTCATTTATTAATTACGGTACAGTAGCCAAATACATAAATTCGTGTCTCTGCAATAACATATACATTGGCCTAAGATTCGCTGTTCCTTATTTTGACACTAACAGCTTCCTCATTGCCCATTATAATTCTCTCCATTACTGGCACTCAATCTACAATGGGCATTTAGTCACTAATTTAAGAAATGATTAAGAAAAGAAGCTTTGTTGTCAGTAATTAACTAACCAAGTAGGGCGCCTTTCATAGAGACGTATTTGCTCTCAGTTAATTTTAGAATATGATTGGCATTTTATTAACAAGATTAATCGAAATAATTTATTGAAAACAAAGATTTTACGGAATAGTGCGTTATTAGTTTCGAGATACTTAAACACAAAAGCCTATTTTAATTCACCTTTGCACAAAACAACTAATTGGCTAACTACGGAAATACTTAACAGTTTGACTAGAACGTGAATATACTCTAGCGTACGCAAACTGAACCCCAAAACCCCACACACTGAAAACTGATCGTTACTTAACACTTCAGTTCCTCCCTTCCTTTTAGTCTTGTTCTCAAGATTCCACATTACGGACGGAGCAGCTCAGGTACATCCAACAGAGGTGAAAGGTGCTGCTTATCATTAAATATTCCAGCCATTTTCACTAAAGATAAAAAATTATGTGTTTTCTCTGATTTATAAAGTCTAACTGAATCAGGATCTGTTCAAAGAAAATAAATATAATTTTTAAAATGGTTTCAAAACCATCTAAAGACGCACGAACTCTGTGAATTGTTTTTTTGTAAGTCCATCCTTGTGATTGAAGGTTGGAGACACTTCGGCCACTCACTTCTGTGATAAAATGGAGCACTCACTGTCGTACTTACGATGTTGTTTATTATTTCCCTGCCAGTTTCGGTGCTTCAGTGCACCATCCTCAGGCCTTAACTGACGCTGATGAGGTTAAATCCATCCGTAAACAACGATGTTCTGTCTACAACCATCAACTATCATTCGAACTTGTTACAGGTAGGCTCCGAAAACCAGTTGATAGATTTGGCCATTGCTGAATCGTGAACACAGGTGGTGTTAATGCCCTCAGAGTCGGTTAGAGCCTGAAGCTAGTTCGTTGACGTACCAAAACTGGTCCTCTTCATCAGTTATCTGCTATATTAGCAGGTCCTTTGCCGCTCCATTTTCTACGATCCATTGATTCCTTCTTAAGGGTGCTGTATGTTGTACCGTCCATCACGTCATCCAATATCTCGAATCTCTTCCTTCCTCGCTTCTTTTTCTCTTCTAAATAACCTTCTAAAAATCTTTTTATCAGTCCGTCATTCTTTCTTGATACACTCCTGGAAATGGAAAAAAGAACACGTTGACACCGGTGTGTCAGACCCACCATACTTGCTCCGGACACTGCGAGAGGGCTGTACAAGCAATGATCACACGCACGGCACAGCGCACACACCAGGAACCGCGGTGTTGGCCGTCGAATGGCGCTAGCTGCGCAGCATTTGTGCACCGCCGCCGTCAGTGTCAGCCAGTTTGCCGTGGCATACGGAGCTCCATCGCAGTCTTTAACACTGGTAGCATGCCGCGACAGCGTGGACGTCAACCGTATGTGCAGTTGACGGACTTTGAGCGAGGGCGTATAGTGGGCATCCGGGAGGCCGGGTGGACGTACCGCCGAATTGCTCAACACGTGGGGCGTGACGTCTGCACAGTACATCGATGTTGTCGCCAGTGGTCGGTGGAAGGTGCACGTGCCCGTCGACCTGGGACCGGACCGCAGCGACGCACGGATGCACGCCAAGACCGTAGGATCCTACGCAGTGCGGTAGGGGACCGCACCGCCACTTCCCAGCAAATTAGGGACGCTGTTGCTCCTGGGGTATCGGCGAGGACCATTCGCAACCGTCTCCATGAAGCTGGGCTACGGTCCCGCACAGTTAGGCCGTCTTCCGCTCAAGCCCCAACATCGTGCAGCCCGCCTCCAGTGGTGTCGCGACAGGCGTGAATGGAGGGACGAATGGAGACGTATCGTCTTCAGCGATGAGAGTCGCTTCTGCCTTGGTGCCAATGATGGTCGTATGCGTATTTGGCGCCGTGCAGGTGAGCGCCACAATCAGGACTGCATACGACCGAGGCACACATCATGGTGTGGGGAGCGATCTCCTACACTGGCCGTACGCCTCTGGTGATCGTGGAGGGGACACTGAATAGTGCACGGTACATCCAAACCGTCATCGAACCCATCGTTCTACCATTCCTAGACCGGCAAGGGAACTTGATGTTCCAACAGGAGAATGCACGTCCGCATGTATCCCGTGCCACCCAACGTGCTCTAGAAGGTGTAAGTCAACTACCCTGGCCAACAAGATCTCCGGATCTGTCCCCCATTGAGCATGTTTGGGACTGGATGAAGCGTCGTCTCACGCGGTCTGCACGTCCAGCACGAACGCTGGTCCAACTGAGGCGCCAGGTGGAAATGGCATGGCAAGCCGTTCCACAGGACTACATCCAGCATCTCTACGATCGTCTCCATGGGAGAATAGCAGCCTGCATTGCTGCTGAAGGTGTATATACACTGTACTAGTGCCGACATTGTACATGCTCTGTTGCCTGTGTCTATGTGCCTGTGGTTCTGTCAGTGTGATCATGTGATGTATCTGACCCCAGGAATGTGTCAATAAAGTTTCCCCTTCCTGGGACAATGAATTCACGGTGTTCTTATTTCAATTTCCAGGAGTGTATATATAAGATATCCGTCGAAAGGATACGCAAAACACTTTGAATAACAGCTAGAATAAAATGAAAGAGGGGGAAGGAGTTGGGGACTAGTAATGATTACTGTTAATAGTGGAATCGACAGTTTCAACACTGACTGCTAACAGTCTTCACTGAGACGACGTCTTATTATAGAAAGAGCGGCCGGCCGGTGGCAAAGCGGTTCTAAGCCCTTCAGTCCGGAACCTCGCGACTGCTACGGTCGCAGGTTCGAATCCTGTCTCGGGCATGGGTGTGTGTGATGTCCTTAGGTTAGTTAGGTTTAAGTAGTTCTAAGTGCTAGGGGACTGATGATCTCACATGTTAAGTCCAATAGTGCTCAGAGCCATTTAGAAGGAGTGATGTTGGAAAAATGTTCACTACGAAGAAAATAGCATAACTAGACAACTATCAAACTACAATCAAAGTCTTGACTGAGCAAGGGAGAGCATGTGCTTTGCGTTGCAGTTTATCTAATGGTGTGGTGGGTGCGATGTAACTTTCATGACTGCTCATCTGTGGTGACAGTGCATATAATGTAGCTCCAGCAGTCGTAAAATTGCAACAGGTAAATCGTCTTGCTTAGTATATGATTCTATTGTCGGGGATATTATCCTCAGTCGTGTTTGCTGTGGCCACAGTCTGGTGGAAAGGAATTGTCTTATACAGATCGAAGTTCGCATATGCTAGACAGTAGTGTGTCATACAAACACAATTAAGTTATTGGCATCAAATACACAGTTTTAAAATGGCGTAAAATTCGCTTTAACATCTCGTTCGCGAAGGTACTTGTCAGTTTTAGCAGGCGATTCACCTACGCAAATTAATGAATTGTGGTGAATCACTTTTGAGTATTCAAGATGCTACTCCAGGCGGGTGTGAAAAGCATGTGCGCAACGTTAAATGTTGAACTACCTCCTGAAACATAAATGAATGATTAAGACAACTAATACTACTAAATGATAACTGTTGTTTATTATTATACATTTATAGCAGGTTAAAAAACATCACTTTATCACAAATGTCTATTTTTCCTAACTAAAATTTCTTATCAAATGCCCAATTTACCCCTTTCTATGGTCACGCGATCTAACATAAACAACGCGACACGACTGACATCATCTACATACCAAACACTAGAAGGCACTGCTTTCAAAGATGATCTAAGGTGATGTGGAATCTCAGTGGAAATAAACTAGCGTGATCACAGCTGTTTAGCTTTATAGCCCTACTATGCCGAAGCAATTAGCAATATCACCGTATGTACTGCGTCTGGTTCGTTGGAGTGATGGTTCAAGTACACGTCTGCGACGTTGGAAGAGCTCCACCCACAACATAAAACTCTTTCAAACACTAGGACGGCAGAAGGCGGCCCTGTAATATACTCTAATACTGTCTTCTCCTCTCTGTGTTCTGCAGACGAGAAACGCAAACTCCCAGCTACAAGGACGGAGTTCAAATAACGTGTCAACGTAAGTATAGGCAGTAGAAGTGCACTCAATCACTGAATGCTACGTACACAATGGCGACTTCCAACCCGAAGACGAAGTCCAGAGTCGTCTAAGTTTCCAACAGTACATTCCCTAACCGGTCTTAGTATAACTCTCATGAGAGGAAAGACAGCAAGTCTGTCTGTACCAATAAAGCTGATACTGAGCGACCGTCACAGATGGGCGCTCAAAGCGGAAGACCACTTCTCTACACCGATGGTCTCCCAGCACAGCTCGGCTCCCCTTCCCTCGTAACTCAGAAAACTAATCGTCTTCCCGAAAACACGGAATGTTCTCCGTCCCTACAGATTCTTCCGAACGCCGACCAACCATATTTTAGTCTTTTGTCGTCCAGCGCGGAAAGATAGCGTGGAAATCCCTATACTCGTACAATGGTACGCTTCTGAGTAATAATCAGCGGAAATAACTGCGTGATTTCCGAGGTGACGCTTCCAGGTTCCTTTCAGCTGCATCCAAGATTTTCGTACACTTTCCGAAGTATAATTCTTCCGGCCTTGCTACAAACCGGCCAGCCTCCGCTGTATTCTGTTTCTGCGCCCGGGAGTTCAGATTGTCCGCTTTGGCATTTCCTGTGTCAAGCATGACCAGCAAACCTGTGCGGGCTTTTTTTGCACCCAGGGCATGAGGTCCGCCTGCCGTTTCATCTCTACTAGCGTTCCAACCTCTACTAATATAGGCAGTCATTCATTACGCCGTTTTGATAATAAAGACACTCTGTCAACTTTCATCCAAAAGAGTTATTAACTATTTACAAGGCGTCCGTGACAATGTCAGTCTTTTTTAAACATTCATGTATAAGATGTACAACCTCTCAAATGATACCTAATTGTGGTTGTACATTACGGCAAAGTGTGTAGTAAGGTGCGAAATTATAGCCCCCTTACAAGTATATCGAATAGTTTAAATGTTTCCACAGCGATCGTTAATGTTTTTACGTGCGCGGTAGTTCATCAACTTGCATATAAAATAATAATTCCTGTAGTACATTAGTTTGTAGAGATCGTTTAGGTGGAAACAATTTGGTTCTAATAACAACAATCACCGCCCTTTTGCTTGAAAATTGTCACTGCTGTTCATAGCACTCCACGAAGCTACATAATTAAATCAGTGTAATATTTTCTTTCATAACGTTCACGTCAGTAGCCCATTCAGACCGCGTCCGAAACATAGGAATCTGCCTATAAACTTGTGTGATTTTTTCCGACGCGGTAACAGCACGTTATACAGCATACCCACCCACACGTATAACAGTAGACAAGCTCTGGCTCTCTCTCTCTCTCTCTCTCTCTCTCTCTCTCTCTCTCTCTCTATCTCTCTTCGACTGCAACTATTGATATCTTTCTCGCATCACAGCTCGTGCAACATTTACGCGTTCTGCATTTACTTTAAAGCTTTTCATTAAAAAAAAAAAAAAACAATAGTACAGAGATTATAATAAAGAAACTGAAACTTCGAATACCCAAAAACAAGCATTAACTCATTAATAATTTCGTGTTACATTTCAAATATAGTAAAACATAGTTACATTTTATACTAAAGGACAAAACAAAAAAAGATTCTGATCTAAGACATACACTCCTGGAAATTGAAATAAGAACACCGTGAAGTCATTGTCCCAGGAAGGGGAAACTTTACTGACACAATCCTGGGGTCAGATACATCACATGATCACACTGACAGAACCACAGGCACATAGACACAGGCAACAGAGCATGCACAATGTCGGCATTAGTACAGTGTACATCCACCTTTCGCAGCAATGCAGGCTGCTATTCTCCCATGGAGACGATCGTAGAGATGCTGGATGTAGTCCTGTGGAACAGCTTGCCATGCCATTTCCACCTGGCGCCTCAGTTGGCCCAGCGTTCGTGCTGGACGTGCAGACCGCGTGAGACGACGCTTCATCCAGTCCCAAACATGCTCAATGGGGGACAGATACGGAGATCTTGCTGGCCAGGGTAATTGACTTACACCTTCTAGAGCACGTTGGGTGGCACGGGATACATGCGGACGTGCATTGTCCTGTTGGAACAGCAAGTTCCCTTGCCGGTCTAGGAATGGTACAACGATGGGTTCGATGACGGTTTGGATGTACCGTGCACTATTCAGTGTCCCCTCGACGATCACCAGAGGTGTACGGCCAGTGTAGGAGATCGCTTCCCACAACATGATGCAGGGTGTTGGCCCTGTGTGCCTAGGTCGTATGCTGTCCTGATTCTGGCGCTCACCTGCACGGCGCCAAACACGTATACGACCATCATTGGCACCAAGGCAGAAGCGACTCTCATCGCTGAAGACGACACGTCTCCATTCGTCCCTCCATTCACGCCTGTCGCGACACCACTGTAGGCGGGCTGCACGATGTTGGGGCGTGAGCGGAAGACGGCCTAACGGTGTGCGGGACCGTAGCCCAGCTTCATGGAGACGGTTGTGAATGGTCCTCGCCGATACCCCAGGAGCAACAGTGTCCCTAATTTGCTGGGAAGTGCGTAGGATCCTACGGTCTTGGCGTGCATCCGTGCGTCGCTGCGGTCCGGTCCCAGGTCGACGGGCACGTGCACCTTCCGCCGACCACTGGCGACAGCATCTATGTACTGTGGAGACCTCACGCCCCACGTGTTGAGCAATTGGGCGGTACGTCCACCCAGCCTCCCGCATGCCCACTATACGCCCTTGCTCAAAGTCCGTCAACTGCACATACGGTTCACGTCCACGCTGTCGCGGCATGCTACCAGTGTTAAAGACTGCGATGGAGTTCCGTATGCCACGGCAAACTGGCTGACACTGACGGCGGCGGTGCACAAATGCTGCGCAGCTAGCGCCATTCGACGGCCAACACCGCGGTTCCTGGTGTGTCCGCTGTGCCGTGCGTGTGATCATTGCTTCTACAGCCCTCTCGCAGTGTCCGGAGCAAGTATGGTTGGTCTGACACACCGGTGTCAATGTGTTCTTTTTTCCATTTCCAGGAGTGTATCTATGGGACGAAAGTCCAAAAATAAGACAGAAGGAAAAAATATTATCGCTGACAATTAGGGTGTCTTCACATTAAGAAACAAATTTCATTACGCCATGGTAAGTGAACGGTAATTGGTACAGCCGGCAAAGGAATCCAACGAAACGTGGGGTATGGCTAGTCATGTTTTAGCAACACATTTTCTTGGAATTCTTATAGCCCTATTTCTCGCAGTTGGTTACGTTATTAATTTGAGACCATGCGTACGTCCCTGCAAGGTCTGTAGCATTAGGATTATTTGCAGCGTGGACGCCAGGATACTTGCCCGTTTTTTACACTGCCGTTACGCTGCTTCTGGATTTCAGTCGCTCCTCTTATTTACGTGTGCGTATCCACATTGTCAGTTATTACTGTAGGGCAGCAGCTTCAATGGACACTGCCGCGAACGGCTAAACAGTCAATAGAGGCGAACCCTACGTCGATATTCTGCTATAAAAAGTAACATGACCTCCCCCCTCCCCCCAAGTTTGTCACTGATACCCGTTTGATACTCTGCTATTAAAAGCTACATGTCCTCCCCCCTCCCCCCCCCCCCCCCACCATCATCCCAAATTCGTCGCTCAAACTCGTTGTGTTACTACTTACCAAGAACCCGGGTAACTGACTAATAGTTTCACGTACATTCCCAACTTAAATAAAATTTAAAAATTTGACACATTTAGTTTTACATTAAGATTGCAGATGAAATATCCTGATGCAGAGACTCAGCAGCTAGAGCAGTCTACGTCCTGAGGGAGGCCAGATATTTTAGTATTTTGTAGGATGTGACTCAGTAAAACGAATGAAAGAGGAATACGAATGAAAGAGGAAGCTGCCTGGTAGAATTTTGCTTAAATCGTAAATTATCACCACTAACACTGTGTTTAAGAATCATGAACGGCAGCTGCGTTGAAGTTGAAGAGACCTGGAGACACCGGAAGGTTTAATATTCATTATACAACGGCACGACAGCGATTTTTTAAACAGATTTTAAACTGTAAGACGTTTCCAGGGGTAGGTGTGAACTATGACCACAATTTGTTGGATGGGAACTGTAGATTAAAACTAAAGAAATTGCAAAAATTTAGGGAATTAAGAAGATTGGACCTGAATAGTTGAAGGAACCAAAGGTTGTTGAATGTCTCAGATGGAGCATTAGGCAGGGGAAACACATATAGCAAAAGATGAATGCGTAGTTTCAAGAGAGAAGCAGAAGATCAAATAAGTAAAAACACAATTGCTAAAGGCAAAGGCATAGTGGAATATAAACGTCTAAAACGTGATACTGACAGAAAGTGCTAATTGGGAAGGCTGGAATGGCTAGAGACCAAATGTACTTCTGAATAAGCTTATATAACTAGGTGAAAGGTAAATACTGTCAGTAGGATAATTTTAGAGTCCTTTGGAGAAAAGAGAAACAGCTGTATGAATTTAAGGAGCTCAGGTGGAAAGTAGTATTAAGGAAAGAAGGAAAAGTATGTAGAAGATTGTTCAACGGAAATGAAATTAAAGGAGTTACTGTAGAAAGGTACGGGGCAGTAGATGAAGATGAGATGGTACATATGATACAACGAGAAGATTTTGACATATAACTGAACTGCTTCAGTCGAAACAAGACGCTGGGAGTAGACGACATTCCGTCAGAGCTGCTGCTATGTTTGGAAATCCAGCAGTGACAGAACTATTCGACCTGCTGCGGAAGATCTAGGAGACAGGGGAAATTACGTCAGGCATCAAGAAGCAAGTAATGATTCCAGTTCCAAAGAAAGCAGATGCTGACAGGTGTGCATTTTACCGAACTACCAGTTCAACAAGTTCTGGTTGGAAAATACTGACACGAATTACTTACGAAAGAATGGAATATCTGGTAGAAGTCGACCTAGGGGAAGATCAGTTTGGATTCTGTAGAAAAGCTGGAACACGCAAGGTTGGTACACGGGAGGCGACGCTGGCTCTATGATTTCTCGTAGAGGATAAAGAAAGGCAAACCTACACTTATAGATTAGAGAAAGCTTTTGAAAATGTTGACTGTGAAAAATACAGAAGGTTGTACGGGTAAAATACCGGGGGCTAAAATTTATCTACAATTTAGACAGAAACCAGATGGCAGTTATAAGAGTCGAGGGGCATGAAAGGGGAGCAGAGATTGAGAATGGAGTGAGGCAGGGTTGTTGCCTATCCCTACTGTTATTCTGTAGGTTGATCAAACAGTATAGAATACAAAAGAAAATTTTGGTGGAAGGGTTAAAGTTCAAAGAAAAGAAATAAAAATTTTGATTTCATGAAAGTTTAGTGAGTATCGTAACCGTGTATAAGGTTACACTGGCCAAAACGTTGCTTTGTCCAGCATAATTTTTTTTTTCTGCTGATGACATTGCAGTTCAGCCAGAGGCAGCAAAGAACCTGGGAAAGCAGTTGAACGGAAATACAATGTCATGAAGGAGGATGTAAAATGAACATCACCAAAAGCGAAATAATGGTAATGGAAGTAGTCGAATGAAATCAGACGATGCTGAGGGAATCAGGTTAGGAAATGAGGCACTAAACGTCACAGATGATGGAGTGACTGATGGGGTTAGAGGGACCAAAGTACGATATAATCAGTCCCTAGTGGATGGATTTTGCTATTTAGGGCAATAAAATAACTGATGGTGTCTGAAGTAGAGAGGACTGCCAACGACATGAAAAGTTTTCCTGCAGGAGAGAAATTTGTTAGCAACGTATACAGAATGAAGTGTGAGGAAGTATCTTCTGCAGGTATTTGTCTGGAGTGTAGCGTTTTATGGAAGTGAAACGTGGGTAATAAGCAGTTCAGACAAAAAGAGAATAGAAGCTTTTGAAATGTGGTGCTACAGAATGATCGTGATATTACATGGGTAGATCATGTGACTAATGAGGAGATGATGAATACTAGGGTCACTCCAAAACAAACGCACACTATTTTTGTAAAAATACAGTTTTAATTCTGGATGCGAGAAAGTTTTACAGTGTGGAGAGACATTCTTCCCGCTTGTTTTCAAACTTAGTTCAACCTGTTCTCGTGAGTGGCGCCGTCACAGCATGTCTTCAAGATGGCTGCTGCACTTAACGTTCGTCATATAATTCCTGTGCTGTGAAAACGTGACAGTAGGTAACATCCACAAGAGTTTGAAAAAGGTGTATGGAGATGCTGCTGCCGATCGCAGGACAGTTAGTCGGTGGGCAAGCAGGTTACGTGATGAAAGCGGGCACGGCAATATTGAGGATTGTCCTCGCAGCGGCAAGCCTCGAACGCACACACTCCAGCCAATGTGCAGAGAGTTAACGAATTGGTGACTGCTGACAGACACATCACAGTGAACGAATTTTTAAACAGCGTTGGGATAGGGGAAGGAAGTGTTTGCCGAATACTGAATGTGAATTTGTGCCAGGTGGGTTCCCAGGATGTTGACAGTGGCTCACAAACAAATCAAGAAAAACGGTATGCTGCGAACTTTTGGAACTGTACGAGAATGGTGGAGATGAATTTCTTGTAGGAACTGTGACAGGTGATGAAACATGGCACCTTCATTTTTCACCAGAGACGAACAGGCAATCAATGGAGTGGCATCATGCAAATTCACCCAAGAAAAAAATTATTCAAAACCACACCTTCTGCTGGAAATATTATGGCTACCATGCATTTAGATTCCGAAGGGCTCTTGATTGAGGACATCATGCCAAATGGAACCACAATTAATTCTGATGCATATGTGAAGACACTGAAGAAACTTCAAGCTCGACTGAGTCGTGCTCGACCACATCGGTAAAAGCAGGATGTATTGCTGTTGCACGACAATACACGGCCACACATCAGTCAAAAAGCATGGAAAAGATCACAAAACTCGGCTGGACAACACTGAAACACCCGCCTTACAGTCCTGACATGGCTCCATGTGACTATCATCTCTTTGGGAAACTGAAAGACTCTCTTCGTGGAACAAGGTTTGAAGAAGATGACCCCCTTGTGCACGCTGCCAAACAGTGGCTGCAACAGGTTGATCCAGAATTTTACCATGCTAGTATACAGGCGCTGGTTCCAAGATGGCGTAAGGCAGTTGAGAGGGATGGAAATTATGTGGAGAAATGAAAATATTGTTCCTAAAGGATGTATGTACACACTGTAAAACTTTCAAAGTTGTAGAATAAAAGATAGACTTAAAAAAACGTTCTGTGCATTTCTTCAGGAGTGACCCTTGTATAATTTGGAAGAAAAGAAATTTGTGGCATAATTTGACTAAGAGAAGAAATCGGTAGATAGGACACTCTCTAATACGCCAAGGGGTCATCAGTTTACTATTGGAGGGAACTGTCAGATGTAAGCAGGTCCATGTCCTACGTGGAGATTTCAATTTACCAGATATAGACTGGGACACTCAGATGTTTAGGACGGGTGGTAGGGACAGAGCATCAAGTGACATTATACTGAGTGCACTATCCGAAAATTACCTCGAGCAAGTAAACAGAGAACCGACTCGTGGGGATAACATCTTGGACCTACTGATAACAAACAGACCCGGTGTTTTCGACTCTGTAAGTGCAGAACAGGGAATCAGTGATCATAAGGCCGTTGCAGCATCCCTGAGTATGGAAATTAATAGGAATATAAAAAAAGGGAGGAAGTCTTATCTGTTTAGCAAGAGTAAAAGAAGGCAGATTTCAGACTACCTAACAGATCAAAACGAACATTTCTGTTCCGACACTGGCAATGTTGACTGTTTATGGAAAAAGTTTAAGGCAATCGTAAAATGCGTTTTAGACAGGTACGTGCCGAGTAAAACTGTGGGGGACAGGAAAAACCCACCGTGGATCAACAACAAAGTTAGAAAACTACAGCGAAAGCAAAGAGAGCTTCACTGCAAGTTTAAAGACAGCCAAAACCTCTCAGACAAACAGAAGCTAAACGATGTCAAAGTTAGCGTAAGGAGGACTATGCGTGAAGCGTTCAGTGAATTCGAAAGTAAAATTCTACGTACAGAATTGACAGAAAATCCTAGGAAGTTCTGGTCTTACGTTAAATCAGTAAATTGCTCGAAACAGCATTTCCAGACACTCCGGGGTGATGATGGTATCGAAACAGAGGATGACACGCGTAAAGCTGAAATACTAAAAACCTTTTTCCAAAGCTGTTTCACAGAGGAACACCTCACTGCAGGTCCTTCTCTAAATCCTCGTACAAATGAAAAAATGGCTGACATCGAAATAAGTGTCCAAGGAATAGAAAAGCAACTGAAATCACTCAACAGAGGAAAGTCCACTGGACCTGACGGGATACCAATTCAATTCTACACAGAGTACGCGAAAGAACCTGCCCCCCCTTCTAACAGCAGTGCACCGCAAGTCTCTACAGGAACGGAAGGTTCCAAATGATTGGAAAAGAGCGCAGGTAGTCCCAGTCTTCAAGAAGGGTCGTCGAGCACATGCGCAAAAATATAGACCTATATCTCTGACGTCGATCTGTTGTAGAATTTTAGAACATGTTTTTTGCTCGAGTATCATGTTGTTTTTCGAAACCCAGAGTCTACTCTGTAGCAATCAACATGGATTCCGGAAACAGCGATCGTGTGAGACCCAACTCGCTTTATTTGTTCATGAGACACAGAAAATATTAGATACAGGCTCCCAGGTAGATGCTATTTTCCTTGACTTCCGGAAGGCGTTCGATACAGTTCCGCAGTGTCGCCTGATAAACAAAGTAAGAGCCTACGGAATATCAGTCCAGCTGTGTGGCTGGATTGAAAAGTTTTTAGCAAACAGAACACAGCATGTTGTAATCAGTGTAGATACGTCTATAGACGTTAAAGTAACCCCTGGCGTGCCACAGGGGAGTGTTACGGGACCATTGCTTTTCACAATATATATAAATGACCTAGTAGATAGAATTGGAAGTTCCATGTGGCTTTTCGCGGATGATGCTGTAGTATACAGAGAAGTTGCAGCATTAGAAAATTGTAGCGAAATGCAGGAAGATCTGCAGCGGATAGGCACTTGGCGCAGGGAGTGGAAACTGACCCTTAACATAGACAAATGTAATGTATTGAGAATACATAGAAAGAAGGAACCTTTATTGTATGTTTATATGATGGCAGAACAAACACTGGTAGCACTTACTTCTGTAAAATATCTGGGAGTATGCGTGCGGAACGATTTGAAGAAGAATGATCATATACAATTAATTGTTGGTAAGGCGGGTACCAGGTTGAGATTCATTGGCAGTGTTCTTAGAAAACGTAGTCCATCAACAAAGGAGGTGGCTTACAAAACACTCGTTCGACCTATACTTGAGTATTGCTCATCAGTGTGGGATCCGTGGCAGATTGGGTTGACGGAGGAGATAGAGAAGATCCAAAGAAGAGCGTCGCGTTTCGTCACAGGGTTATTTGGTAATTGTGATAGCGTTACGGAGATGTTTAGCAAACTCAAGTGGCAGACTCTGGATGAGAGGCGCTCTGCATCTCGGTGTAGCTTGCTCGCCATGTTTCGAGAGGGTGAGTTTCTGGATGAGGTATCGAATATATTGCTTTCCCTCTACTCACACCTCCCGAGGAGATCACGAATGTAAAATTAGAGAGATTCGAGCGCGCACGGAGGCTTTCAGACAGTCGTTCTTCCCGCGAACCATACGCGACTGGAACAGAAAAGGGAGGTAATGACAGTGGTACGAGAAGTGGCCTCCGCCACACACCGTTGGGTGGTTTGCGGAGTATAAATGTAAATGTAGATGTAGATGTACATGTTCTGTAGGTTGCAGTAATTCGGAGACGAAGGGGTGGCACGTGATAGAGTGGCATGAAGAGCATTATCAAACCAGTCTTTGGATCACAACAACAACAACAACAACAACAAGAGAACGCCGTAATACATCCAGAAGGATTTGATAGCTACTCTTGGAAGATATCCACATATTTGAGCGGTGTTCGTTGTTTGTGTCAGCCACGTGTCGCTTGCTGGAAAGGGTGCGGCAGGTATTCTGTTGCTTACGACGCCCGCCGCGAGCCATCACTGCGACAGGTATGGATGACCGCCAGACGTCGAGCCGAGGCGGCGGCACCTGCGAAACGCCGCGTCAGCGTGGCGTACGTGGCGCGGAGCACTACTCCGCCGTGCTGGTTGCTATTCCCAAGGCGTGCAGGCGCCGGCCACCCAGGACGGATTTACGAGCCGTTTGCAGTCGTAAACACGTCGATGGGCCGGCGCTTTTTATTGTCCAGTCGTAAATATGAACGAGCGATACATAAAATTTTCTGTCCCGTATTGCCGGCATACACGACTGCATACCGCTTGGGGGGCGGGAGAGGACGACAGGAAAAGGGAAAGATCAAATAGTGAAGCTCTATACGACTGGACGGCTCATATATATTCAGAGCTAATGCTACTGAAATATTCATCCCGCATCGGGGCTACTGTCACAAAGTGCTCAGCGAGTGGCCTAGCGTTTGGCAGCCACCCTTTTATGGGCCACGTGTAAACTTACAAATAGCACGCTGCACCGCGGGTTATTGGCACTGCAGAGATGCACCCCCCCCCCCACCCCCCCTGTATTAAGCTATGCGTGTCGTATTTAACGCATGGAGCGATTTAAATACATGGTACACATTTGGGATTAGCGTGTAATTCTGGTCTAATTCTCAAACGAACTCAGCATCAGCTACTTTTTCACAGATGTCGTATACAGTTGGTAGGGGTATCGCGAATAAACATTGCAATTCCGTTTACAAAACGATGTCTTTCATTACGAAACAGATACATTTTGACACTTAATTGCTTTGTTGGTGGACCCATTTGTCTTGCGTTTCGTTTATACACTATTGGCCATTAAAATTGCTACACCACGAAGATGACGTGCTACAGACGCGAAATTTAACCGACAGGAGAAGATGCGGTTATATACAAATGATTAGCTTTTCAGAGCATTCACACAAGGTTGGCGCTTGTGGAGACACCTACAACGTGGTGACATGAGAAAAGATTCCAACCTATTTCTCATACACAAACAGCAGTTGACCGAAGTTGAATGGTGAAACGTTGTTGTGATGCCTCGTGTGAGAAGGAGAAATGCGGACCATCACGTTTCCGACTTTGATAAAAGTCGTATTGTAGCCTATCGCGATTGCGGTTTATCGTACCGCGACATTGCTGCTCGCGTTGGTCGAGATCCAATGACTGTTAGCAGAACATTCAAACGGGGGAGGGGGGGGGGGGGGTTCTGGAGGGTAATACGGAATGGCTGGATCCAAACGGCCTCGTATCAGTAGCAGTCGAGATGAAAGGCATCTTATCCACATGGCTGTAGCGGATCGTGCAGTCACGTCTCCATCCCTGAGTCAACAGATGGGGACGTTTGCAACACAACAACCATCTGCACGAACAGTTCAACGACGTTTACAGCAGCATGGACTATCAGCTCGGAGACCACGGCTGCGGTTACCCTTGACGGTGCATCACAGACAGGAGCGCCTGCGATGGTGTACTCAACGACAAACATGTGGGCACGAATGGCAAAACGTAACTTTTTCGGATGAATCCAGGTTCTGTTTACAGCATCATGATGGTCGCAACAGTGTTTGGCGTCATCGCAGTGAACGCAAGTTGGAAGCGTGTATTCGTGACCGCCATACTGGCGAATTATCCGGCGTGATGGTATGGGGTGCCATTGGTTACACGTCTCGGTCACCTCTTGTTCGGATTGACGGCACTTTCAACAGTGGACGTTACATTTCAGATGTGTTACGCCCCGTGGCTCTATCCTTCATTCGATCCCTGCGAAACCCTACATTTCAGAAGGATAATACACGACCGCATATTGCCGGTCCTGTACGGGCCTTTCTGGATACAGAAAATGTTCGACTGCTGCTCTGGCCAGCGCATTCTACAGATCTCTTACCAACTGAAAACGTCTGGTCAATGGTGGCCGAGCAATTGGCTCGTCACAATACGCCAGTCACTAGTATTGAACTGTGGTATCGTGTTGAACCTGTATGGGCAGCTGTACCTGTACGCACTATCCAAGCTCTGTTTGACTTAATGCCCAGGCGTATCAAGGCCGTTATTACGACCAGAGGTGGTTGTTCCGGGCACTGATTTCTCACGATCTATGCATCCAAATTGCGTGAAAATGTAATCACATGTCAGTTCCAGTTGAATATATTTGTCCAATGAATACCCGTTTATCATCTGCATTTCTTGTGGGTGCAGCAGTTTTAATGGCCAGCAGTGTATGTTTGACACTCTCACGCAACTGCAATAGGTTGGCTTTAGCAAACTACTGGGCCGAAAACTCTGACGGAAGAATAATGATTCTCCTATGACTTTTATTGCACCGCTCTTAGAATCACATCCTTACGACATCTTCTCGAGTAGAAGACGTTAGATTTGTAATGCTCAGCAGGAACTTCAGGATAAAAATAGAAACCTTAAATGTAGTTCGTTGCCTCCTTTTTTAATTTAAAGTGTATTGCACATTACGAAGACCAAACTTTAAGAGACAATCTCGCTATAAATATTCAGATACCACAAAAATTTCATGAAATTGCTTCAGGTAGTAACAAACTTTTAAATTTTTAAATTTTTCTCTTAAATTTTATCCCCATGATTGCATAATACTGGTGTGGCGTTAGTCTGTATCTGAGCCTTGTTTAGTTTCGACACGTGCACTGGTGTGGGTAAAATGCTTCGTTTCAGTTTGGTGCTAAAGGTTTGAATTTCATGTTAACTTCTGTGTGATTTTGGTGCAGAGTACTTTGTCTCATATGTATGTGTATTTTAAATTTAAACTAGCATTTAGAAAGATAGTTTGTTAATTTCTTAAGTTCCCTTCAACGAAATATGATTTTACTCAAGTATATGTCCATTCTCCTCCCATACATGTTTCCTCTAATGAGTCTAAATATAGCGATGGCTGTAACTGCCAATCAATAACCAAATTTCTTGCTATATATCAATCACTGTTTTCCATTTACTTCGGCCTCAGTCATATCTTCTTCGGGAAAAGGGCATCGTGTTTGCGTGCACACCATATACAACGCGAAAGTTTGAAGTTAAAATCTAGAATCATGTCAACTGAAATTAAGCATTTAACATTTCATACTGAATCGAACGATTATTCGGCTACCACTGATGTCTAATTTCAAAGACTTTCCTCTGTGTTCTCTCATTTCGAAATAAATACGGACAGCTCTGCAGATAGATATATCGGTGGAAATAATATATGGTTAAGAATCAGACTAAAAATTATTGTCACAATGAGTGTCTCAACCAGGTATAAGTTTCTAAGATATTTGATGTGTCTTTGAGCATTTCCATGGTTAGTGCGATTCACTGCCCTGCTTTTGCGAATCTCATGACAACTTGTCGAGAACTATAGTTATGGGACCACGACTACTAGAAAACATAGTTATCTCTTACTGAAACAACAACCATACTCTACTATTAACTACATTTTGTAAAAACAATTTCTTGCCTGTTGAAAAGTGAAAGATTTTTTTGTAGGGCGCGAGTGTGCATTTTACCGTTGGAAATGTGTGTTTGATCATAACAGATTTGTGTCGACATTGTACACTTGAGTGTGACCTAATAAAAAAAAATCTATTACCATGCTACTTCTCAAAGGAAATTCGAAAGATATTTTACTGTATCATCGTTCGCGTCAGACGATACATTCTTTAACACACCGAACTCTTAGATGGCAATACGGGTTCAAGAAGCATGTAGTTCTTGCAGACCTTCGCTGAATGTCGCACAATAGAAGAGGAACGAATCTTAAAGTGTTGGTAACAATCTGGAGGATGTACAATATAGGCAACTCTTCCCTGTAATTTTTAACTATTGTGTGAAACCAACAAGATTATTCTTCGCTGAAATGGACGGCCGACATGATCTATGGTTCAGTTCGCTTACATCTTGAAGTCCGTTCTTTAGTTGTCTCGCAATTCTAACTCACTCGGCCCTGTACGTATATTCCATCATGAGATTGGTTGTTGAAAGTATTGATTCATTCAAAAGTATCTGCAACATTCGTTCAGCGAAAAAAGAGGTAAAAGCGATATAAACTTGGATAAGACTTCCTTAAGCGCTCTACAGAAAAGGGTACCTTTTATCAAAACGCTTCCAGCGGAACTGGAAAGACTGAGTGACAAACACGAAATATCGAAATCCAGGTTGAAAAGTTTCCTTGCTGCAGATTCCCTGCAATGTGTACAGGAGTTCCTCGCGGTGGTTGAGAACTTTCCTTTCCAGTGTGTTTTTTTTCGTGTACGCTCATTATCGTGTTATGTAATTCTTCCTTATAAACGTTCTAATAAGCACTCTGTAAACTATGGACTGATTCGTTACATGAACAAGTAGTTTTAGCTAGAACGCTCCCACGGAAATTCATAAACGAATAATTAAAACGAAAGAGATTTAATTTTTAGGAGCTATACTCAGAAAGACACAGCGCTTAAAACTTGTGCGGGAGAAATTTTTTTTAAAAAAAAGTACCTACCGAGTTTTGACGAGAGAATGTGAAAACATGTCGTTATAGGTGTGCCTGTTAGAAATTTAAGTTTTAAATGCTATTAATTTGAGTAAACTGAACAAAGAACAGTATTCCGATTGAAGTACCTGGATGTAAACGGCAAAGAGGCTGTTGCTAGCATTAGATCGAAAAATACGAAGGGAAAGTATCAAAAACGCTACATCATACTTCTGCGCCGCTCTAACGGATCTGAAACTTATCTTTCTGGCAACAAACATTGTCTCCCGCTGTCAGCTGCTGAATCAGATATTATTAATAATATTGGGGAAGGTAAAGAGTACCGAGAAAATATTATTTTGTCTGTAAGGAAGACTCCTTAACCAGAAGATGGGAAAGTAAAATTAGTCCGTTGGATGCCATCCTCAGGATATTCCCTGCCTTGAGATTAGTTTCATTCACTAAATCAAAAAAAGGGATTTAATATGTACTACCTTCAACCAACAATCACAATGTCCAAGAAGATGAGATCATGGAATGTGATTTTCATTATTTACTACGTGTCATGTGTGGATCTGAAAAATGGTCCACGCATATTTGTGAATCTGATATTCTTCGGGGAGATTGTGGTGATGAAGATAGTAAAGATGAGGATGACGGCGATGACGACATACTGAACTCAAATGTTAAAAATTTTAAGATAAAACTTTTTCTTAAGAAAAACGGATGGGCTCAGCACTGACCTGAAATCGGAAAGACAACTACAAAGAACCTGAGTGTCTCGCCAGAAATACGTGGAACAGGCTGAAAATGATGGAATATTTTGAATGCAGTCATTAAACTAAAAAGGACATGACGACATACAGTGCAGCTTTTTTTATTTCTATCTAAAGATGTTTCCGTAGATTTGAATTTATAGAATTATCTTGTTTCCCGAATGTCGGAAAATAATTATGTACAGCACAATATAAACAACTGTAGTATTCTGATCCCATGGCATAATAACCTACACTCTTTCCCTGAATTATTGACGCTTCTTTATAACGGTCATTTATTTTACTACAGTGCTGTTCGGTATTCACTGTGATTGCTGGTAAGTTACCTCCATTCACTCTCCAAAGGAAGTGCCGGAGATAATGTTCTCACTTACCGCCGACATTCTGAAATCGTGTTCTTTGTGGTCGTCTTCAAATTAGTTCATTCTCAACCAACCACACTAAAGTAATATTATTAAATATACGCGAGTGAAATGAAGACACGATAGATTCGTTGGGTACTTCATTTTTCTTTTCGGTTTCGATAGAAAAAAACACCCGGGACGAGTGTCTACTAAATTCCTCCACACAATACTATGCCTGGCACGCACTGATTTAGACTAAATACGTCGTAATCAATTCTTTCATGTAAAAACGTAACACGAAATGCCAATATGTAACCCACTCACATATCTTCCTTAACTCGAACCCGTATTTTTTGGTTTTCCTCACATTGTTTATTTTTCTGTAAATTACATAACCTTCTTTGGGACAGTTTTGTCAGTTTCATGAAAAGCATTTTTCAGATTAATGTTGCGCCAGTAGTTCTTCATTGTCTCGGATTTAAACCTTTCAAGTTTTCCTCATATACTTATAAAATCTTACAAATATGTGATGAAGATTATGCTATTTGATAATGCGTCCTACAAATGCTAATTTAGGTACATACTCATCCTGGCAATACATTCAACGTCATACGACGTCCATACTTCCTAAACAGACGACAACACTGATATTGTAAAAAGGAAATTCATCCTTAGAGTTAGCTAAATAATTACTATACACGTGATGGAAATTCTCATCTGCAACAGACGGTTAATATTATAAAGCGCCACTAGTAAGCATTATTATACTTCGTCAACTTCTGAGAGTTGCTTATATGACAGCTGTAAGTAGCATAATTTTGTTTCTTCAGGTACGTTTTATTCTTTGTTTGGATTTTATGTTGTGACTGATTTGTTGTCCCTAACAAGCTTCGTCCCTCCGCATCTGCTTTCCTTTCTTCTAACCGCCTCAAAACTGGACCAGTGCCATTTCGCTGCTCAACTGACACAAGTGACGTCACTGGTGCCACATTCTATCTTCTAGGTTTTAAAACGGCGACTTTCCATAAGTAGAGCACTGATGGTGATGATGTATGTAAGTGACGTCTTACTTTGTGTAAAGGCAATACAATATAGTTGCATAATTTTTTAAAATTTCTTTTAATACTTTAGTGTTTTGGTCTTATGAACATTTTAAGTTCTTCGGCATACGATTTTGTATTTTGTATTGAAAACATTCTGAAGACGGGGTTGCACGTGATACAGATCATACAAAATGTTTGATACAGTGACCATTTCATTTCCAGCGACCCATTTATCACTAACATAAAAAGTACTCTGATGCTGCTTATATGTTTATCCTATTTATCCTGCAAGTAATTCCTGCTTTCAAGAACCTACAAATAGTTGGTGTACGTACTGCTCTTATATCTGGAGGGAAAACTACACATTTCCACTCAACTCATGACTGAGATTTGTCTGCCAATTGTATTTAAAATAGGACGAGTAAATTTTGACTTGAATTAATTACGGTTCTTTATTAACATTCAGTTCATGCTGTTTAGGATCACTGAAGATCAAGTATGAGATGAGATTTAGTATCAAGCATTTCTATGAAGATTCGTACATGGCAAAAAATTTCGACAGATATTATTCCCTAAATCAACCAACGACTTTGCCGCAGTGGGAATACCGGATCCCTTCAGATAACCGGAGTTAGGAGCTGTCGGGCTTGGCTAGCACTTGGATGGGTGACCATTCGGTCTGCCGAGCGCTGCTGGCAAGCAGGGTGCACTCAGCCCTTGTGAGGCAAATTGAGGAGCTACTTGATTGAGAAGTTGTGGCTCCGGTTTCGGAAACTGACACACGGGCGGGAGAGCGGTGTGCTGACCACATACCCGCATCGAGTGACGCCTATGCACAGAGGGTGACACGGCAGCCGGTCGGTATCTATGGGCCATCGTGGCCGGTTCGGGAGGAGTTCACTTTTTTAGTTTTTTTTATTTCCTACATCAGTTTTACATCTTCTGAGAAGCGTGGATTCGTTAACAGTACACTGAGAGTTGTTCAGTTTCCAGTTTCTGTATTCTCAGCGATATCCCTATACCCAGAAACGTGTAAGAACCTCATTCTGGCAGTAAACACTTACTCGAGTGGTATTCTCCTTGGCCACACCGAGTGCTTCTTTAAAAAATGTCTCATAGCTCTCTCGGCAATTTTTCCGACGACATCTCCTGCACAGGATAAGAAAGCAAAAGTACACGCGGAAGGGTGGATCAGCGATAACCGCAACATTTTCCTCTGACAGTTCACATTTATTTACAGGACACATTACACTAACAACGAAATAGAACATTAACCACGTCAAAGAATGAGTAACATGCCTACACATTGTTCTTCTTTACAAATAATCTGTTGAAGCCACTGATCAAAGGCTCTAAGCCACAAGCAAGAAATCAGTATAAGATACTAGATCGCAAGACAATGAGGGAACACATTTATTAATTGGAGTAATTTGGCCTTGTAATAATTAAAGGATTTACTCTTCCAAAGCCTTAAGAACCAATCGCCACTTACGGCTCTTAAAAGAGTTTTAAAAAAAGAAATTTAAATTAATATCAATGTTAATCTGAGTAGACTTTGAAAGGGACACCTGCAGCTGCGACTACTAAATCACAAGTCCAAACATTCAGTCTTGAGAACAGATCAACCATGAAAGTTTAGTCAAATGAGGACAGTTACAATCCAGCAAGACTTTCCTTACGTGCATGGAATGAATACCATACGGAAGTGATGGTAAAATCATTAGAGCAACCTCTCAAACATTGACCATTAGAAAAAGTAGCCTTAAAGTTTCCAAATATTAGCACAACAAGTACAAACTGAAATAAGCTGATTTAGAAAATCTGGTGGTTAATCATAAATCGGATAATATTACCCATTTCAGGAGGGACGTAAATATTTGACGGGAAAATATTAACGTAAGAGTTTGGAAATAAGATCGAAGGCTAAACAGTCTTAACTTAAGAAATACGGTGCTAGCGAGGACAGATTCACGAAGTTAATGTCGGCCATCCACAAACACTCCCAAAAAATACCATCCCTGTGTGTAAAAGCAACAGGTCGCCACAGCCAAGCGCCGCCCCAAACAACGGACACGCAACTCGTAAAACTAAGAGCTGTCAACAAACAACTTACCTTAAATAAATAACGTCATAAAACATGATTTTCCAAATCCTTAATACCTTAATTGCTCAGAAACTTCAAATTTGCCATAATAATCAAACACTAAAGTTACTCAAAATTGCACAGAGAAAATACCACTTAATAACACAAAACGGTAAAGTTGAAACTTCCTCTTTGCCAAAAAAACTTTTACGTTATTTGATACAGAGACATCTGACTAAAACTGAACGTACTCAGCCATTTGTCTCTTTATTTACACTGATCATCACCAAACTGACACACAATTTTTTTTTAGTGCAACGCAATCTCACTTTCAATGGACTAACAATAATCTATACCTTTCATGAATCACTTACCTCAAAAAAATCTTCATGCTAATTACTGCAGTGCAGCGAGCGCCAATACTGCCAGGTAAATAAAAGATTCTAACAACTGAAGGCACTAACTGCCCCACGTTCACCACTGTTGGCGGCTCACCTACAACTGCCCAACGTTATGGGCAGTTCAAACCGAACTGCCCAACACTACACAAGCGAATATTCCAACAAAGCCAACCAGCCACCGACTGCGCACAGCACAGTCAGTGATTTTCGTACAGAGCGCTACGTGGCGTTACCAACATAAAAACTTAAACAGCCTCCTTACAAAGCCATGGCGCAATAGACGTCTAACCCAAAATGACTTAACTCCGTAGGGTGTCGTCATTAATCCCAGAAAGTTATTTGAAATAGAGAAAGAGTCAATACGTCACTTAGGCTATACAGCCAGTGTTTTTGTGTGTGAAATCTTATGGGACTTAACTGCTAAGGTCATCAGTCCCTAAGCTTACACACTACTTAACCTAAACTATCCAAAGGACAAACACACACACCCATCCCAGAGGGAGGACTCGAACCTCCGCCGTGACCAGCCGCACAGTCCATGACTGCAGCGCCTGAGACCCCTCGGCCAATCCCGCGTGGCTACACAGCCAGAGACTTGTTTGCACCAAACTGAAATTTCTATGAGAAACAAGAGCTTAACTCTAGGAGGTGGTACATAACAGATAGCATTTACAAGTAAGGCTGTCTTCCATGGGACTTAGATTTCAGAAACATCTAAAACACATTTTGAACAGCACACATTAGTTCGACAAATTTCCGCAAAATTAATAAAAGATTAAACAATAAGTCCCAGAAAATATTCCAGGGTGTTAAAAAAGACCTCTTAATAAACGAGATCTACCACAGAGCTTATGAACAAGTCAACAGCACTAAATACCCAATTTCATTAAACACTAGGCTAACGACAAATGGTCTCGCAGCTCACAGGAAAATAATACTGATTTGAAAGCGTCAATATTTTAGGTACTAGACAGCTTGGGGAGTAAACAAGTACCAGCAAGACAAAACTTCAGGTAACACCTATAACGGCAAGCAGCCATCGCTATATTTGCGCAACAAGCACAAAGCATTAAATGGATGAAACTCAGACCAGTTGTGGTTAGCAATAATTATAAAGGGTGAAAATTTTTTTCGAGGTCCGTAAAGTGAGAGTCACAGAGGCGGACTCATCACAGCGCGAGCGATACCAACTACTGGTACACCAAGAAGTCGTTACTCGATAATTTCAGTCCATCGCAAAACGCCAGCACCCAAGGTGCACATCATGGATATAAGGCAAGACAATCCAGCTGAAGCACACTGAAAGCTGTCGTGAAAACTTTGATGCAGCCATTAACGATATACTTGCAACTCATCAGTCTCAACAACAACACAGCCAACGGTACACACAGCCGACCACTATCCATGTTGCCTTGTCGCAACATACCCAGAAATGTTTTAACCGCCTGCGCTCCGTCTGTTTTCAAAGACTCCTCGCCAGCAATAACACATAGGAAGCCAAGGGTAATTCACTCGACGTATAGGGCGCCAGCAAATGAAGGGGTAAGAAAGGATGAAATGAAACCGCAAAGGCTCAGCAGGCCACAGCTGATTAATAGTATCCACACTCTTATAAATGAAGAAAACGTTACAATCTGTGCCACTATCTATGATTAAAATTTTTCTCTGTCGAGGCGTGTCATTTTACAACTGAAACTAGAGATTTGATAGGTACACGCCGGGAGTGATATATACGAGTATTTATGTTTTTCAGCTGTGATCTGGGTTACTCTTCTGGGAGTGACGTCAGTTGGGTAAATTTCAACATCTACGCATGTAAATCCCGCTGCACACACCATTCCACCTATACCAAGCCGTACTAACTACATACTGGGTGTCCCAGGAGGAATGGTCAGTGTTCAGTGATACGAAGAGGACAATCATTTGAATCAGAAAACTTCATAGACATGTGCTCTACTCAAAATGGTTTCCGGGATGGATCATATTTAATGTACACTGTTACCTATCATTCAGTAAACAGACATGTTCACAGGTAACAAGTTTCCTACATATCAAAACATGTTTTTACAAAGTTTTGTGTTGTCCCCTCTCTCCTTTATTCAAGTGTGTTGATAATTTTTCGTATGGGTCTTCACACGTTCGTATGAACTGCTAGTTTTATAGGCTGGCTCCAACGAGATCCGTCATGTAACCAAAAACAGATTGCATAAGGACATTGTGAAAATTCACTCCTTCATACAAGTGCGCTGCCAGCATACACTATACACGTAGCTTGTCGAAAAGAAAGTCCGCTGCTCGTGGTCTAGTGGCTAGCGTTACTGTTTCGGGTTCATGGGGTCCCGGGTTCGATTCCCGGCCGTGTTGCGGGTTTTCTCCACGCAGGAACTGGGTGCTGGTGTTGTTCTAATCATTCCATCATAATCATTCATGACAGGGGCGAGACTGGACTCAGTAAAGATTGGAAATTGTACTGGTGCTGATAACTGTGCAGTTGAGCGTCCTACCAAGCAAACATCATCATCATCATCGAAAACAAATATGTAAATATTCCCTGATGTAAAACAATGCTAAGGAAAGAGACGATACAACCACCTACGTAACTATATTGTTGCAATATAATTGTAATATCCTTTTCTAAACCTGGTTTTCACGGTGAAATGCTTAATAACAGTTTCACTTTATAAATGATGGCTATTATCTCAGTATTGTTGAGCGAAGATGTTAATGCCGGTACAGGCTAAGGTTTCAAGTTGTTCGTTACTTAAATACAAGTTGTAATCGGTCTGGTTGGCTTTCAAATATTAATAAAAACTGTTTAAAGTTAACTCGTCTGCTTATATTGTCGGGTGAAGCCCGCAAATAACGAAAGTTGCCAACCTTAACATAATGACTGCTTGTGGGCTATTATGACAAACGAAAGTCAGATGGCCAGAAAACTCTCCCTATTAGATTTCGTATATTACTATCCCCTTGATGATCTCACATGACGAAAGATGAATTGAAAGAACAGACATTTATGTTAAATATATGTACATGGAATTTTTTTCAATCGTGTACAAGCTCGAGCGATTGATCGATGAGAGGTTACGGAACAGAAAGGTCCAATGAAGTTATGTCCGGAATTGCATGGTTTCCGTGCTGGAGACCGTTTAATCAGTCATTGTCACAGAGACTGCGCTCTAATGCTGTCGCAGTCGCAACATGCATGATTTCCTCCTGAAGGGTTATACTGTTCCTCATACGTCGTGCCCTAGCGCTCTTTCCTGCCATAGTAATTGGCAGTGCTGAGTTCGATTCACTTCTTTTTCTGACTCACCTTGTAGTGGATGTGATACAGCGTTGTACGCAATGGTTCCGTATGCGAATCGACAGCTTGCCGACATGATGTTTACTTATGAAAAGGCAACTCACAACGGGCGGCTGGCAGCAAGGTTGTATCAGGAGACCTATCCCCGTCGACAATAACCACAGCATTCAACGTTAGCATCAGTGTTTCGCCGTTTGTCTGAGACAGGGTCGTTTCAGGAAGCAAGGAATCATGAAGGACGAACCGGAAATGTTCGGACACCAGGCTTGGAGGGAAACGCAATTGACACTGTGGAAGGCGACCGCCTTGTCAGTAGGTCCGCCAGTACAGACTAAGATAGACGACCGTGTGGAACATTCCCCATGATAATTGTTACTAGCCTTATAAATTACAGATTGTGAAGGTATTACTAGTGTGGCGCTGTTCTCTCTCGGTTCGATGGTGATGCGTGTCCCAGCCGATATGACATGGAACGCTAATCTGTAACGTCATAAAAAAACCACCTCCTCGCATGGTTTGGTTACTTTCAGATACTGTATCTCGAAAATCATGTCGCTTTCTCGACGGAGCAGCAAGGCGGAGTGTGTGCGCCGCCCTTGCTTGTAATTAAAGCAATTGCGTTCGTTGTCTGTCGATCTTCTTCATTTATAAATGTAGCGACTGCACCACTCGATAATTCGATGACTCCATTGACCTGAAATAACCAAAAGTCCCTTGCGTGTTCGCGCAGACCCTTCAGTTTACGCGAACTTGCTGACTATAGTTCTTACGACCGGTTTGAGAATGATTATTCAAATGTTCACAAATAGTGTCTTGAATCATCATTCCATCACACAAGCCGAAGCCACATTATGAATTTTGCGAGGATAGTAAGTTGTTAGTTATTATTCCGCCGTCAAGGCGTCGCTACGTCGCGTATTCAACAACTGCTCGACGTAACTCCAGAGATAACATACCCTTGAGCAGTGTTCAGAATGCGTCGTAATTTTGGTGTAAAGTTATTGCTGTTTACATTTAAATTATCACTAATTCACTTGGCACTTTTATGTTATCATAATACTCAGTTAATTTCACGAATACGCTTTAAATGTCCATGAAATGATGTAGGCGACACAGAATGTTAAAGTTGAATTAAGGTTTATTGTTCTTTCTTAATTATTGTCTCTCCCTACGCTAAACACACACACCGATATGTCGTTTAGGAAATTATGTCCATTAACATCAGTAATCCTGACTTTGACGATAACTTCTGACAATACGGCGAAATTGTAATCGCTTCGTGATTGCGTTTAGTTGGGGCCTATTCAAGTCAATAATCGAGTTTATGTCTGCGGTCAGTCTCTTTCTGTGTCCTTTGATGTTTGTGACTATTAAGTACCACGATTCACATACATCAAAATCCCGTTATTTGTCTAACGGTAAAGATGATCTTACTTTAGTCCGACTTCTGACTAATATTTCCAGGCTATATCGTAAGACTTAAAAAAACTTCAAGTCATTTTTAAAACAATCTAGCAGCACTTTACATGCGTACTACTGTTACAGAATACAAGAGAGAAGTGAAGTGAACATGTCCATTTCCGAGTTACATTGGAGTCACAGCAAACTTACATCTCGATGCGGTTACAACTCTCTTCTAGGATAAATGTTATCTTCGGTCGATTTATGGTCTGGGTTTTAACGTTTGTAAATAATAATTTTTGAATTCTTCCTTTAAAGTTTCTATTTTTGATCATACGGTATTCTTTCATTCAGTCCTTTCTTTATGATAATCATTAGTATTTATATAACGTCCCTGTTAATCAAACTGACAAGAGTGTAAATTTTGTTGCCAGAAGCTTCCGTCAATGTCAGGATGACTAGTTTTACTATTTCTTTGGCAACAAAATGGTGGTCATTATAGGTTTTATACTTGGAGTGTTACACTAGTGACAGACACTCCACATCGGGGGGGGGGGGGGGGGGGGGGGAGAGAGAGATTTGTGACCAGTCTTCATTCCACGTCGCCTAAAGTGTTTCTAGCGCGTGACTTTGCCTCCACTGCTGGAAGAAGTGCCATGGATGATCTGAAGGGTTATGTTGCTGTTACATGATGGGGCTCCAGCCCACACCGCCTTTAACGTCCGGATGCATCGCAGTTGTGTCTCCTTTTGTCGATGGATTAGACGAGGGAGTCCCGTTGCATGGCCGTCTCGTTCACTGGCTCTCAACCCATGCGATTTATGATCGTGGGGCTATCTCGAAATATCGCGTATGCAGAGCCCATTCCGGATGTGGTGAAACCGAAGCAGAGTATTCATTCTGCCTTATACTGTTCGGATGCAGCCTAAACGATGTGAACGTGTGAGACAGAACATGCTATGGCGCATGCTTTAAGGCTCAAGGAAACCATTTTCAACATACGAGTATACTGTAACTGTGGCTGCATGGTACAGCACCTGTTAGACCACAGTCTCTGTAACAATGTATGATTGAATAAATGGTCTCTAGTATGAAAATCACGCATTTCCGGACGTACGTTCATTACACCTTTTACGTTCTCTTTCCTCGCATCGATTAATTACTAGATTTTGTGCGCCCAGGAAAAATTCAACCTGCAGATATAGTACATTGCATCGTTATTTCACTTAATGCAGTTTGAAATTTATTTACAGCTTTGAGTAATCGGCGTTTTCAGATTAACACGAACTTTTTCTTTCTCTTCCTTTCTTACATTTCGTTCACGGGAGATTCCTTTAAAATAATTTTTCCGAGTAACAGTACAGTGTCAACTGAAAAATAGATAATTTTGACACATTCGCCTTGAAACGTTATCGTACTCGTCAAATACAACTGTTCACAACTAATTTCCGAATATCCTTCCTCCAACTTCACTACATTTTGCAACAACACGGGTTGCTATGCTTGTCATAATTCCTCTGCATGTTGTTTAACAAGAATAGCGGCGTCCAAGACATGGCAACCAACTCATCTCGTGTACTAACCTTTAGTTTCCACACTTTAGACTCCATCCAGTGCCGTAAACTAAAATCTAATGGAGTAAGGTGTGTCTATTTTTGTGGCCAGTTAACTGTACTACCACGACAAATACAGCAAAAAAAAATGTTGCTGCAAATAGCTCTGAGCACTATGGGACTTAACTTCCGAGGTCATCAGTCCCCTAGATCTTAGAACGACTTAAACCTAATTGACCTAAGGGCATCACATACATCCATACCCGAGGCAGGATTCGAACATGCGACCGTAGCGGTCGCACGGTTCCAGACTGTAGCGCCCAGAACCGCTCGGCCACCCCGGCCGGCCAAATCCAGGAATTAAAGTAGTTGCAGCGGAGATGTTCTCTCATCCGTCTGGTAAAGTATGCGGGGCTCCACTTTGCTGGCACTATATTGCAGTCCTCGTGGCCAAAAGAACGTCCTCAAGGTAGTCAACAAACGAATTTTCCAAAAACTGCAAGTAACTGAGCCCTGTCATTCGTCCTGGACATATCAACTGTTTGGTTGGCAGAAGAGGAAACACCGTGTTACTAGAGGAGACCGAAATGCACACGTTTTAGCTCACTCAGGCTGGCGTGAGGAGGGAAGAGCCATACGGACGTGAGGTCTGGAACAGGGCAAGGAATTAGAATTTCAGAAAGCGGACGGAATTACTTTGATACTTAACGTTAATCCATTAATGATGAACGTCTTTCTTGGCGGTAAGTGATACGAAATACACAATATTATCTGTTCAGAAGACATATGGTAAGTGAATATGGCTCCTTGGTAGGTCGTAGCAAATGACGTAGCTGAAGACTATGCTAAATTGTCGTCTCTGCAAATGAGAGCGTATGTAGACAGTGAACCATCGCTAGCGAAGTCGGCTGTACAACTGGGTCGAGTGCTAGGGAGCCTCTAGACCTGCCATGTGGCGGCGCTCGGTCTGCAATCACTGATAGTGGCGACACGCGGGTTCGACGTCTACTAACGGACCGCGGCCGATTTAAAGGCTGCCACCTAGCAAGTGTGGTGTCTGGTGGTGACACCACATCAACAATGTTATCAACATGTATAATTCTGCTTCGAACGTTGATCGAAAAGCCGGCCGGAGTGGCCGTGCGGTTCTAGGCGCTACAGTCTGGAACTGCATGACCGCTACCGTCGCAGGTTCGAATCCTGCCTCGGGCATGGATGTGTGTGATGTCCTTAGGTTAGTTAGGTTTAAGTAGTTCTAAGTTCTATGGGACTGATGACCTCAGAAGTTAAGTCCCATTGTGCTCAGAGCCATTTGAACTATCTGAACCGTTGATCGAAAAACAAATAATTTTGCTGCGTCATCGACTATTATTACTTATTGGTCCAATTCCTTGTAAACGTGGCTTTATCAGTGAATAGTATTGATGGAAGGAAATGACTTTTGTAATTTAACCAGTGACAAAATTCAAGTTGTGTGCCATTGTCACCTTTGAGAGGATTCTGGACGCGCTGTATGTGAAATGGGTTTTTAGTGTTCAAAGTTTGATATTCGCGTGTTCGCAGAAACTCGCCGTGTTTTAGCAATAGGGCTACACTGAACCATTTCCACAACGTATTACTGTTCCTGCACATGCTGTTGCACTACATGTTCAGAAGAAATATGAGAACTTGGAAGAAGATCTCCATAGTTAATCCCTACTTTACAGCAGCGTCTGCACTGAAATGAGACTTCGTGGGAAATTAAAACTGTATTCTAGACCAGGACTCCAACCAGTCACCTACAAGAAGGTCCCAGCTTCCAGTCCCAGTTCGGCACCGAGTTTTTAATCTACCAGGAAGTTTGGAAATGTACGTGTTCCACACAGTGTGCTGAAAACTCTGGCGAACCTTCCGCGATCGGAATTCGAATTGTCGGTAAGCGCCGAAGATTTTATCGACAGCAGCAGGAGCACTACCATCGCAGAAGCCGTAAACAAACACTACATCTGCAGCTTCTTCATTACTATAGATGTGTGACATTTTAGCCAGCGTGTGTACAAACAAAATTAATTGATGCCTCTCTATGATACACTTCAGACCCACACAGTAACCTAGTCAAAATACACCATCAGCAACTGCGTGTTCAGTTGGCTAGTTTAATGGCAGAAACATGTCTCGAGCAACGAGGTTGAAAGCAACGAAGTAGGTTGTGATAGAACAAAAGGTCAACGATGTTGAGTGCGTAAGATACATGCATACACGCCGGTAGCCCACAAAACAAATGAGCTTATGTGTTCTATTTCCAAAACGATTCTGAGTATGTCATAGGCTCATATGAATGTCTTCATTTCACATGTGTTTTCCTGTTGTATCCCTGAAAACTGACGACTCCTTCTGGGACTCGGGACTCCCTGTATAAGTGACAAACTCACATCTGCGTGGATCCGGGATGGATCACTTGTTCAGAGGGACACTTCTGCCGTGTGACATCTCTACGGAGCCTAGGGCTCTTGCTGGGATAAGGTGCTTCTCATAGGTACAGTCAAGTCTAGCAGTGAAGCACAGCGAGCTGTAGTATACGACAAGGGAGAATGAATAGCTGAATTTGCATGACATTGACGTCGGTTTCTGTTGCAAAGATATTGTATTCAGTGTCCACCCATAAAGATTTTGATTCTAAATTCTCTAAGGAGAAAGCCACGGTGATTCCCTAGGAGAACCATGGCCTTTGAGATAGCCGGTTTTGCATCATTTCCAAGGACACCCACGAGAAGGCAGTCTTATTTCGTCCCTCATTAAAATTATCTGCGATATATGCAAGATTGCCAACAGGTATGACTTTCGTCAAACTACTTTTCACCATTTTCTTAATTCCTAGTGGTTGCGACGTTTCCATCTTCAGTGTAATTTCTGTGTGTAGTTCACACAAGTCAGAAATTATTTAAGGCGTTGTCTCCCATTAAACTTACTTATAACATATGAAAAACCACCAAGGAGTATGACATGCATCAAATTACTTTTCAATATTTTCATAACGTCCATTAGCACTGACTTTACTATCTTCACTATAATTTCTGTTTATAGGCGCCATAAGTTTGCATATTTTCTTTAAAGCCTTGGCAGTAGTCTTGTCAGTTGGTGACTTCATTCTCCCTTTCCATCTAAATTTAAAATTGAGCTATCCAACTGGTGGCTGTGGTACTTTGCGAAGATTGTTACTAATGATTAAACTTTTGGATGAACTTTTGCTATTTATGTACTTATCCTTCGGTTTCATGCTTCAGAGACGTATTTAGTGTAATGGAATCTTCCAATGTAATTCCCAACATTCTCCTTTATCAAGCCAATGGTCCAGAAATAGTCGTAGATGTCCTCAAGCTTCTGGTTCTCAGACATATTGTCCTAAATAGACAGCCAACCATCATCTAGCATTACCAGCGGAAGATATGCTAGAGCTGAACACATTCTCATGCAACAAGGCATTTCTTAATTTTCTTTACAAATAGGAGCAAGGCCATTATACTGAACTTGTTCCCACAAACACTGGTTAAATGAAAATTGCAACCCATATTCTATGTTTCAGGTAGCAAACTTGAACCTGATTGGACGATATCAGTTACAAAGTCCATCTTGAGAGACGCAGGGTTCCGTCCCAGAAGGGTGATTTTAATACTTAATAAAAGGGCAATACGTTTTTCGCTTTCTATCCGGTAGTCAGACGCAGACAAATGGGAAAAAGGTTGCTTCCTACACGAAACTTGTATGATTTGCGTGGAATCTAAATACCTGTCCAAAGGGATTCTTGGAACTCTTGGAAGTTTCATACACAAAGAATTATTCGTACCTTGATCACCGTGATTTCCCCTTTTCGCTGCCAAACACCAAGACTCTTTCATTCAGTCTCCTGTTGTCATCTGCAAATAAAAATGTGCTGCCATCATTCGTCAGTTAATTGTATTCTTGAAAGAGTATTCCTCCAGAATTATTCGGATCTTGCATTGGGCCAAAGTATTTCCCCCTAATGCGATGCAGCTCGTATTTCGCACCTCTATGGGTGTAATGGTAACGCAATTGAAGTATTGTCCTGCTTCTTCAAAATATTAATGAAATCGTAGTGTCTGTTTCTTTTCCGCGTTTTTTGAAGGTAATGGAACTTTTTCGCACTTCATTTGTTGCTCCAAGTGAAATACAAACGTGACAAAATAACATTGTTATTTTCACTGGACGGGCTTCCTTTGCATTTACTATTCCTAACGCTCACACGCCAGTAAGTTACGTCTTCCTTGTCGGCATAGTACATTATATACTGATATCCGTTGTAAATCAGTAAACACTTCACTTTAGCGGTCTGGGAGAACTTCATCTTTACAGAACTTACAGCACCTAACACTACTTGAATGAAATTTTCACTCTGCAGCGGAGTGTGCGCTGTTATGAAACTGCCTGAGAGATTAAAACTGTGTGCCGGATCGAGACTCGAACTCGGGACCTTTGCCTTTCGCGGGCAAGTTCCCTACCAACTGAGCTACCCAAGCACGACTCACGCCCCGTCCTCACAACTTTACTTCTGCCAGTGCCTCGTCTCCTACCTTCCAAACCTTACAGAAGCTTTCCTGCGAAGAGGGGAGCTCGCAAGAGAGCTGTGTAATGTTTGGAAGGTAGTAGACGAGGTACTGGCAGAAGTAAAGCTCTGAGGACCTGGCGCGAGTCGTGCTTGGGTAGCTCAGTTGGTAGAGCACTTGCCCGCGAAAGGCAAAGGGCCCGAGTTCGAGTCTCCGTCCGGTACACAGTTTTAATCTGCTAGGAAGTTTCATAACACTACTTGTCAGTCAGAGATCAACTGCAGTACGGGAGGTATGGGAGTAAGGCACGCAGCACAGCCCTCGTCCAGGAACTGATGTGTGGACAGTGAGTGCGGGAAGTGACCTCCACAGCAGAACGGTGGAATTAGCGACGGGCAGGCTGGTGTACCCTACTTCTAGAACACCTTCTTCCAAACTCGGTATCCACATCCTTAAGTGTCCTAGGTTCCTCTCAAACATCAGCACGATCCATCTCCGGGCAAGCTGAAAAAAATGTTCTGAGCATAATGGAAATTAACATCTGAGGTCATCAGTCCCCTAGAACTTAGAACTACTTAAACGTAACTAACCTAACGACATCACACACATCCATGCCCAAGGCAGGATTCGAACCTTCGACAGTAGCGGTCACGCGGTTCCAGACTGAAGCGCCTAGAACCGCTCGGACACACCGGCCGGCTCCAAGAAAGTGCTACTCCTTACAGGTACCATAATCTCCATGCAGTCATCTCTGAAGTTTAACGCCTCGGAAGCTTTTATTTCGAAACCAGCCACTATCCAGCTTGAACGCGGAATAAATTTTATCTATAAGAGACTTTTGATTTTATTCAGCGAGATTCCACACATGTTTTACGGTACTAAATGACGATATCGCAAATTAATACCTCATTGAAAGAAACATTTTAGTTTGCGTTACTACATTAGAAAAGAGCTATGACCATCATGTAGTCGTTTTCCACCCAAAAAAATTTTTACAATTCTTGGACAAAATGTGGTAACATGAAGGGCAAAGGAAACATTCCTGGTTGCGTTTTGAGGGTTGAGTTTTCTAGAGGATTATGTGCCTGACGTAATACCTCTTGCCAAACATGTGGACGTAATTCTCACATCTTTGTGTTCGGTATTATTCCACTATCCATGTAGCGTTAATTGTTAATATGAATGTAAATACTGTCTGGAGAGAGAGAGAGACAAGCCACGTTAGAAAAATTCGGGTTTCAGTGTTCGAAGCTAACTCACTTTTGATGTAGCGTTCGTTGTTAATAAGAATGTAAATACCGTCTGGCTAAAGAGCCAAGCCACTTCAGAAAAAGTCGGCTTTTGGTTCATGAATCCAGTTGTTAAGTAAACACAATCGAATAAGAAATTTTGCGTATCTTAAAACAGGAGAAACTTCCTCTCTCTCCCTCATAACCAGAACTTGCCGCATTTACATAGTTCTACAAAAGATAGAAGCAGGAATATGCTCTAGTACTACGTAGTGGTACGTGAATCGGAAAAGTAAACTGTATGTTCTGCGATACTTTCCTTTTGCTGTTTGCTGAAAAGTAAACTGTATGTTCTACCTTACTTCCCTTCTGCTGTTTGCTTCCTTTAATTCTATGATCTATTCTATCTTGAATATCTATATTTTGTCTGTATTTTTAAGGCCATGCTTTTTGCCTGGACAAGACAGCTGTCTCACAGTTCCGCGGACCCTTTCTTGGCGTGTCCCAGTGTGCGAGGACAAAATAGTGGACGTGAAATTGGCCTCTTTCGTAAAAAGTATCTGAGAAATGGAGTTAGATTTTATTCGTAATTGATCATTGTTTCTTTCAACATCATATTCACAAAAAAGCCGACTTTTATTTAAAGACCGCAGGTTCGAAAGCTGCTCATGGATCTGCGTTTATTCTCATTGTCACTTTATGTAACTTCACACGCAAAAATTATTATTGGTAACCGAAGAACTATAACAATGTTTCTGCTTTTCCTCGATGCTGATCTATACTGAAACTTTTTTTAAATTTTACAACGCATTAATCCGATGATACTTTCATTTGGTTAATTGAGAAGAGGTCTACTCGTATTTACGTCCACATTTTAGAACAATAAGTGCAGCTGTGGCTGAGATTCGCGCATCGATTGCTTTCTTGAGAAATGAAACAGTCGGAATTATGCACTGGTTAATCCTACCTTCTAAGAGCAGCTAAATCAGTGTAAGTTTCCATCGCTTTCCTTTTCAATATTTCCTTTTTTTTTGCTTTTTTTCTGTTGTCTTCCTTCAATTCCATGATGTATTTTACTTTGGCAGTATTGCTTTTGCTTAATTTTGCCTGTATATTTACATTCACGCTTGTTGATGCAAATTCTCTCCTTTTCTTCGAGTAAATTCCCATGCCAAATACGTCTGTTTTCCAATGTCAGAGAGCTGTAGCGTTTTCTTTTAGCCTTGTCAAAGTTATTCTTTCGTATTTTTCTCGAGAATTAATACAGCTTCACGCTCTACCGTCGCTCCGTTCTCCCATCACGGCCTCTCGCGCAGGATCCGACACGGCCGCCCCTGAATCACGGCCAGGTTCGCGTTCGCAGATTCATCACTATCGTGGCACGCTGCCATTAGCGCGTTAATCATTTCGAAATTAATAGTGCTGAGGTCCAACCGTCCATATACGATCATGAAAACTGAATTACGGCTGCTCTGGCTCTGATACGATGAAACCCGCAGATCCATTCCAGCAACGTTACGTCTATAGTATCACATTTACTAGGATGTTCCGCAAGGCGAGTCACATGTATCTCTACATCTTTCACCCTTGATATTTATGTAACAAAAATTACCTAAGTAATTCCAGTGACGTAAATATACCAACTGTTGCTGGAGTTCAGTACGCGGTTGAGGCCTCTAGTATACATTACTCAACATGGTCAACGCTCTTCATGCCGTGTTAATAAAAGAAAAATTTAACAGAACAAACTGCGAAATGACGGGTAGTAGGAAGGACTGAAAGGGGAAATATGTCAATCTAAAACACATAGAAGAAGAAGTGATAGATTAGGCATTTGGAGATGTGGTATTCTATCCGTAAGTAGGCAACTTGGGGCAGGAAACAAAAATATAGGACACCAGCTATGGAGAGTGACAAAGTATCGAGAACCATGGGTGCGGTATTCCTGCACGGGTAAGATATGCATACGACGTGGGCGCACGTTTTTTGGTGGTTTAACAACTAAAACTCGATAGGAGTCCACAATTTTACCTTTGACATAATCCACTTAAACGAATTAGCTTCTCTCTTATCATGGGCAAGAATTACTGGAATCTGGAAAGCGGAATTTAAGTCTATGCAAAAAGTAACGACGTCGACAGGCCATTACACTCTACCCTTCTTGCAAATTTGTGTGCCTTCTCTAATCATATCATGGTCTACAGAATGTTAAATTCGACCTTCTTCTTCCTTTCCTGATACTACACCCATCTCTCTTCCATCATGTGATTCAGTTCACAAGAAACTTCCGGCTGCTTTCTCTGTTGCAGTTGCATTTCATCAAATAACCTGTTATACTACGACTAAGGCCGATAATAAATTACACAACTCATAACACGGACATAGAGTACGATCGCTTGCATTATTGCTTATCTCTCTAGCTAGCATCTCTGAAAACACGGTAATTGAAAAGAAATTTGAGAAGTATTTCAGGAAAAGTGAAAGTGCTGTTGGAGGTGCGACGCACTGAGAGTCTTAGCCATAACAACAATTCTGCCCACTTCGCACTGCCAGAGATTCCTCACCATCGTTTCCAAAATATTCTGCGGTTCCAATGACTGCACACGCCCCAGCAAATTTCCCTTGCAGCCCAATCCATATTCCACATCAAGACCCAAACCACGTATTCCCAAAACCAAATTCGTTTTCACCTTTGCTGAGGCTTTCTCCATCCCTGCCCCCAAAACCCACTCCCTAGCCCTTCACCATGATGCGACACCAATGAAGCATCTTGTACCACAAAATGTGCTCCCTTCTCAAAGGAAAAGCATCTCAAGTACACCCTGAGCCAGATCAACGAGCATGCCTTCATCCTTAATGAAACGTTCCGTCACACACATCACACCATACGAAGGTCTCCCTACGTTCTCTAGTATACAGTATTCTCTACACACTCCACTATAGTGATAATCCCCATACCCTCGAGTTTCAATTTCCCAATAGCTAGAAGATGTTTGTTCTGCCACAACCCATGTACAATACTCCCACCGAACAGCTTTTTCTTAATCTATACTTCAAATTGTCCTGTTATCTGCATCCAACCGAATCGCCTAATCCCTATTATTCCCCCACACACATTTTCTCTCTACATTGTTCCCAATGACCTCATCATCCAAATTAGGTCCTCTGCAGACCTCCAGTGGCGGGCGACATTCTTCCCATTCCAGGGCCCACGCACGTCAGCTAAGTCCTAGCATATCCCACCCTTCTTCAACGCCGCATTGCAGAAGTCCTGCATGTAACTTGAACTGACTGTCCACCTGTCTCACTCAACATTCCCTACACACTTCCTGATATCTACATATTCCATCCCAGCATCCAGGCAAAAGTTATCGAAGACTTCTTTCACACCAAATGGATTGCCTACATGAAACCCATAGCTATCCAGACTGAAAGGCACCTATTGACCTTCCAACAAACTCGCAATACACTACCTGCAGGAGGCATTGCGAGGCCCTATATCCATCCATATTACTATCAAGAATGTATGTACCCTGATCATCCCACCATCACCCAACCCCGCAAACACTGCTCCTTCTCCCAAAAGCCGTCACTTATACCACTCCTTCCTATTGATATGGATTCACACTAGAAATGCCGAAACTAATCAGGAACTTATTAAATCCTAGAAAACACTGGGATTGACGCAAAGTATGCATCAGACTTAGCGCAACACTTCCCATTAACTGTTCTAATCATTGGACAACTTTCTGTCGACTCATTGACAATAACTCCATCCCTGACCATCCAATCCTCCAAAACAAATGTTGAATACACAACAACCCGAGCCAAGCTGTACACTGTGTGCTCTCTCTCTCCGAAATCATTTGTTTAACTGTTGGCCCTGTTTATTACAATCAATGAACTCAAAAATAGCAATGTCCTATCTCTGTCTCCCATCTTTCACTACTTGGACAACATACTACGAACAGTATTAAATACACCAATGACAGCACACAATATAGAAATAAAATACTTTACAAAATCCGTAATGCTTCCCCTGGTCACGACCGCATTACTTATTGACACCTGAAAGAATGCTCCGTCTCATTTCTAGTCACCACTGAACATGTATAACACTACCTTGAACTGAGGGAAACTTTACAAAATGTACTTTTCCTCAACCTGATACCTCCACTTACTGCTTCATACGCCTATCCTCGTTACTTAATGGCGTCTTATAATCCATCTTCTCTCAACACATCCAACAGCATCACAACTAGAACCAGATATTTTCTACTAATTAACGTGGCTTCCATCCTCCGTCATCTTCCATCCCACCGGCTCAACAAATGTAAATAAGCTGCTTGTATCTCCTTCCACTTTTCTGTTCATATTCCTGAATTAGAAACTTCCAGTAGACTTCACACACCTTGTTCCATTCTCAATATCTAATCGTCCATCTTTTGTCAAAGTTAACAATTCCTATTACCATACATCCCATCCCGCTGCTGGTGTGTCCCAAGCCTCCATCGTCTCTCATCTTTTTTACCTCTTCTACACTGTCGCCAATATGCCCTAACTACTTTGACCAGTCCATATTTTTCACTACGATGATATCACAGTGTTCCTTGACCTCATCCTACTCTCCAGAAGTTCCAACGATCCCTCTTACTCCACCTCAATGTTTACTTTCAGGTGCAACTAATGGCTCCTCAAGATCAACCCCTCCAAACGCTGGCATCAGTTACAGGACAATTCACCCACACGTACTGCCTCCATGACTTCTATCATGACCACTTAATGGCTGTCGTACCACACTAATCTGGACAAAATTTTGAACTCACCTCCGAACCATCTAATAGAAAGGCTACAATGGACTAAAACTACTATACAGCTGAACCTCATGATTAAATCCCTCCGCTACGCTCCACACCTACAAAATCTTGATCTGACCCATCCCCTTCTTTACAAATCTCGCTTGGACATTGTCCCACTAAAGGTTTTTTTTTTTTTTTTTTTTTTTTTTTTTTTTTTTTTTTTTTTTTTTGTCATCAGTCTGCTGACTGGTTTGATGCGGCCCGCCACGATTTCCTTTCCTGTGCTAACCTCTTCATCTCAGAGTAGCACTTGCAACCTACGTCCTCAATTATTTGCTTAACGTATTCTAATCTCTGTCTTCCTCTACAGTTTTTGCCCTCTACAGCTCCCTCTAGTACCATGGAAGTCATTCCCTCATGTCTCAGCAGATGTCCTATCATCCTGTCCCTTCTACTTATCAATGCTTTCCTTTCCTCTCCGATTCTGCGTAGAACCTCCTCATTCCTTACTTTATCAGTCCACCTAATTTTCAACATTCGTCTATAACACCACATCTCAAATGTTTCGATTCTCGTATGTTCCGGTTTTCCCACCGTCCATGTTTCACTACCATACAATGCAGACGTACATCCTCAGAAATGTCTTCCTCAACTTAAGGCCGGTATTTGATATTAGTAGACTTCTCTTGGCCAGAAATGCCTTTTTTGCCATAGCGAGTCTGCTTTTGATGTCCTCCTTGCTCCGTCCGTCATTGGTTATTTTACTGCCTAGGTAATAGAATTCCTTAACTTCACTGACTTCGTGACCATCAATCCTGATGTTAAGTTTCTCGCTGTTCTCATTTCTACTTCTTCTCATTACCTTCGTCTTTCTCCGATTTACTCTCAAACCATACTGTGTAGTCATTACACTGTTCATTCCGTTCAGCAAATCATTTAATTCTTCTTCACTTTCACTCAGGAAAGCAATGTCATCAGCGAATCGTATCATTGATATGATTTCACCTTGTATTTTAATTCCACTCCTGAACCTTTCTTTTACTTCCATCATTGCTTCTTCGATGTACAGATTGAAGAGTAGTGGCGAAAGGCTACAGCCTCGTCTTACACCCTTCTTAATACGAGCACTTCGTTCTTGATCGTCCACTCTTATTATTCCCTCTTGGTTGTTGTAGATACTGTATATGACCCGTCTCTCCCTATACCTTACCCCTACTTTTTTCAGAATCTCGAACAACTTGCACCATCTTATATTGTCGAACGCTTTTTCCAGGTCGACAAATCCTATGAACGTGTCTTGATTTTTCTTTAGCCTTGCTTCCATTATTAGCCGTAACGTCAGAATTGCCTCTCTCGTGCCTTTACTTTTCCTAAAGCCAAACTGATCGTCACCTAGCGCATTATCAATTTTCTTTCCCATTCTTCTGTATATTATTCTTGTAAGCAGCTTCGATGCATGAGCTGTTAGGCTGATTGTGCGAAAATTCTCGGACTTGTCAGCTCTTGCCGTCTTCGGAATTGTGTGGATGATGCTTTTCCGAAAGTCAGATGGTATGTCGCCAGACTCATATATTCTACACACCAACGTGAATAGTCGTTTTGTTGCCACTTCCCCTAATGATTTTAGAAATTCTGATGGAATGTTATCCATCACTCCTGCCTTATCTGACCGTAAGTCCTCCAAAGCTCTTTTAAATTCCGATTCTAATACTGGATCCCCTATCTCTTCTAAATCGACTCCTGTTTCTTCTTCTATCACATCAGACAAATCTTCACCGTCATAGAGGCTTTCAATGTATTCTTTCCACCTATCTGCTCTCTCCTTTGCATTTAACAGTGGAATTCCTGTTGCACTCTTAATGTTACCACCGTTGATTTTCATGTCACAAAAGGTTGTTTTGACTTTCCTGTATGCTGAGGCAGTCCTTCCGACAATCATATCTTTTTTTTTTTTTTGGATGTCTCCACATTTTTCCAGCAGCCATTTCGTCTTAGCTTCCCTGCACTTCCTATTTATTTCATTCCTTAGCGACTTGTATTTCTGTATTCCTGATTTTCCCGGAACATGTTTGTACTTCCTCCTTTCATCAATCAACTGAAGTATTTCTTCTGTTACCCATGGTTTTTTCGCAACTACCTTCTTTGTACCTATGTTTTCCTTCCCAACTTCTGTGATGGCCCTTTTTAGAGATGTCCATTCCTCTTTAACTGTGCTGCCTACTGCGCTATTCCTTATTGCTGCATCTATAGCGTTAGAGAACTTCAAACGTATCTCGTCATTCCTTAGAACTTCCGTATCCCACTTCTTTGCGTATTGATTCTTCCTGACTAATGTCTTCAACTTAAGCCTACTCTTCATCACTAGTATATTGCGATCTGAGTCTACATCTGCTCCTTGGTACTCCTTACAATCCAGTATATGATTTCGGAATCTCCGTCTGACCATGATGTAATCTAATTCAAATCTTCCCGTATCTCCCGGCCTTTTCCAAGTATATCTCCTCCTCTTGGGATTCTTGAACAGGGTATTCGCTATTACTGGCTGAAACTTGTTACAGAACTCAATTAGTCTTTCTCCTCTTTCATTACTTGTCCCAAGCCCACATTCTCCTGTAACCTTTTCTTCTACTCCTTCCTCTACAACTGCATTTCAGCCGCCCATAACTATTAGATTTTCGTCCCCCTTTACATATTGCATTACCCTTTCAATATCCTCGTACCCTGTTTCTATCTGTTCATCTTCAGCTTGCGACGTCAGCATGTATGCCTGAACTATCGTTGTCGGTGTTGGTCTGCTGTCGATTCTGATTAGAACAACCCGGTCACTAAACTGTTCACAGTAACACACGCTCTGCCCTACCTTCCTATTCATAAGGAATCCTACACCTGTTATACCATTTTCTGCTGCTGCTGATGTTACCCGATACTCATCTGACCAGAAATCCTTGTCTTCCTTCCACTTCACTTCACTGACCCCTACTATATCTAGATTGAGCCTTTGCATTTCCTTTTCAGATTTTCTAGTTTTCCTACCACATTCAAGCTTCTGACATTCCACGCCCCGACTCATAGAACATTATCTCTTCGTTGATTATTCAATCTTTTTCTCATGGTAACCTCCCCCTTGGCAGTCCCCTCCCAGAGATCCGAATGGGGGACTATTCCGGAATCTTTTTCCAATGGAGAGATCATCATGACACTTCTTCAACTACAGGCCACATGTCCTGTGGATACACGTTATGTGTCTTTAATGCAGTGGTTTCCATTGCCTTCTGCATCCTCATGTCGTTGATCATTGCTGATTCTTTCGCCTTTAGGGGCAATTTCCCACCCCTAGACAAGAGAGTGCCCTGAACCTCTATCCGCTCCTCCGTCCTCTTTGACAAGGCCGTTTGCAGGATGAGGCTGTCTTCTTATGCCGGAAGTCTTCGGCTGCCAATACTGATTATTTATCAAAATTTAGGCAGTGGCGGGGATTGAACCGGGGAACGAAGTCGTTTTGATTACGAATCAAAGACGCTACCCCTAGTTTCGTAAGACCCTATAAATCCTCAAATGTCATGCACTCGACTTCACTTTCTGCATCCATTTACCTTGTCTGACATGATTTCTTTAGCATCTCATCAAATCTCCATCCTTTCTCAATCACGCTGAATACCTTCTAACAAATTGGAACTCCTACAACCATATTGTCTTACCCTATTTTTCCCATTCTAGTACACTGCTATGCATCACCCAAGACATTCCACTAATCCCACATGTGCATACCATCTACGTCCTCACCATCGAAATTCAAGTCATCACCCTCTCCCAATCCATGAAACCGCCTCTAACTTGACCAGTCCTGCCAATTATAAATCGCACCTCACCAGGGCTCCCTTTCACTTCCTACCCATCTTTCCCCAAACCCATTTCCCTGGCTTTTGCTACCCCTTTTTCCCTGCCTGCCTCCCAAGATCCGCTCATTCTTCAAAAAACTATCTTACCCATGTCCTGGGTTCTTGTGCCCATGTCATCCATCCTTCTACCCTACTTAATGTCCAGTTCCCAAACTATCCAAATGGAGGAACACAGATCCTGTGAACATGTCTCCAGAAATGCATCATTCCTGCGGCAGATGGCACTGACGAACGAAAGCTTCTCTGACCACATGCCATGTGTTCCGTGCGTGTTGCAGACTTTACGATTGACAGAGCATGCTGTAAGCAGCTGAATGGTCCAGTATTAATACAGAGAAGAAGCCGAGGTGGTGTATGAGCAAGGTCAAGCAGCTGGAACTGGTGGGGAGTGAACACGACTTTACCAAAATAAATACCCTCAGACGACAACCAAGTATCACAACATTTACAGCGCCTTTTGGGCCTTTGTGAGATCATGGGTCCTTTCATACAGACGAATGTGCTGGGAGGTGGCGGACTGTGTGTACACCAGATTTGGAGAACCGACTTCTATAGCATACTGAGATTAACCCTAGTGCAAGCTTCAGGCAAATAGCACACCAACATGATGTAATCCGAAGTACGATTATGTAATCACACGAACGCCCAAAAAAGTCTCGAAATGTTGTGTGATGTGGTTGGTGTCTGTGGGTGTACCTGTTGTGTTGTTGCTGTTCTGCCTCTCGACCGTTTCCATTTGTTTGGGCGTACACAAACAGCGTCTAGGCTTGCTCCCGACATCAATAACGGGCAATTCGGCTGCTTACAATATACTGCATCAGTCACACCGCCTGCAAACAAAAGGACCACACACAACATGATCAGAGGAACTGTCATTCATCAGCGCCATCTACCGTGGCAGTAATGCATTTCCAGACACAAGTTCACAATACCTTCCTTTCTCCATTTCCAGTCAGGAATCCATCCCTGCAGTTTTTCGGTTTTATAAAAGTTTACCTTGTAGTGTAGCTTTTAGCAAAGCTCCTTCGAAGACAACTTCAATAAAAATTTTAAAAATTAAATACACTTTCCCCAGCTTGCTGGACAAAGGAATAAAGGATCCTGGTTTACTGAGATTGAGAGGAATCCTTATGAGTAGGGCATACCAAATGCATGTCAGAAGGGCACTGTTAAAGCTGGTGGTGGCTCTGTAATGGTATGAGGCGTGTGTAGTTAGAGTGATATGGGACCCCGGATACGTCTAGATACTAGTCTGACGGGTGACACGTACGTAAGAATCCAGTGTGATCACATGGATGCATTCATGTCCATTGTGCATTCCGACGGTCTTGGGCAATTCCAGCAGGACAACGCGACACCCCACAGGTCCAGGTTTGCTACAGAGCGGCTCCAGGAACACTCTTCTGAATTTAAACACCTCCGCTGACCACCAAACACTTCATTCATAGCATATCTGAGACGCCTTGCAAAATTCAGTTCAGAATAGATCACCCATCGTACCATTACGGATCTATGGGCAGCCGTGCAGGATTTATGGAGTCAGTTACATCCAGCACTACTTCAGATACTAGTTAAGTCCACGTCACGTCTTGATGCGGCACTTCTGTGCACTCGCGGTGGCCCTACACGATATTAGGCAGGTGTACCAGTTTCTTTGGCTCTTCAGTGTATCTTTAATTAATATAGCTATGAAAATGTACGTCGTTTGGTGATGACTTCCTCACAGTTCATCTATGTAAAACAGAATTACGATATCTAAAACGTTTCAGTAAACATATGAGGCAGACCGCTTAGGTGAGTCATCCAGTACGAGGTGCATTCAAGTTCTAAGACCTCCGATCTTTTTTTCTCCGGACTGCAAAGAGATAGAAATATGCGCATTGTTTTAAAATCAGGCCGCGTTCATTATCAATACGTCCCAGAGATGGCAGCACCATACAGCAGACGGAATTTTACCGCCAGCGCCGAGAATGAGAACTGTTTTAAATACTTAAAATGACGACGTTTCCCTTACTTGAACAGCGTCCGATTATTCGTTTTCTGAATTTGCGTGGTGTGAAACCAATTGAAATTCACCGACAGTTGAAGGAGACATGTGGTGATGGAGTTATGGATATGTCGAAAGTGCGTTCGTGGGTGCGACAGTTTAATGAAGGCAGAACATCGTGTGAAATCAAACCGAAACAACCTCGGGCTCGCACAAGCCGGTCTGACGATATGATCGAGAAAGTGGAGAGAATTTTTTGGAGGGATCGCCGAATGACTGCCTCCAGAGTTGGCATTTCAGTGGGTTCTGTGCACACAATCCTGCATGACGACCTGAAATTGCGAAAAGTGTCATCCAGGTGGGTGCCACGAATGCTGACAGACGACCACATGGCTGCCCGTGTGGCATGTTGCCAAGCAATGTTGACGCACAATGACAGCATGAATGGGACTTTCTTTTCGTCGGTTGTGACAATGGATGAGACGTGGAGGCCATTTTTCAATCCAGAAACAAAAAACCAGTCAGCTCAATGGAAGCACACAGATTCACCGCCACCAAAAAATTTTCGGGTAACCGCCTGTGCTGAAAAAATGATGGTGTCCATGTTCTGGGACAGCGACGGCGTAATCCTTACCCATTGTGCTCCAAAGGGCACTACGGTAACAGGTGCATCCTACGACAATGCTTTGAAGAACAAATTCCTTCCTGCACTGCAACAAAAACGTCCGGGAAGGGCTGCGCGTGTGCTGCTTTACCAAGACAACGCACCCGCCTAACGTTACGCAACAGTTTCTTCGTGATAACACCTTTGAAGTGATTCCTCATGCTCCCTACTCACCTGACCTGGCTCCTAGTGACTTTTGGCTTTTTCCAACAAGGAGAGACACTCTCCGTTGCCGCACATTCACCAGTCGTGCTGCTATTGCATCAGCGATTTTCCAGTGGTCAAAACAGGTTCCTAAAGAAGCCTTTGCCGCTGCCATGGAATCATGGGGCCAGCGTTGTGAAAAATGTGTACGTCTGCAGGGCGATTACGTCGAGAATTACGCCAGTTTCAACGATTTCGGGTGAGTAGTTAATCAGAAAAAAAATCGGAGGCCTTAAAACTTGAATGCACCTCGTATGTCGAGCTGCAGATGTAATTATCAATGGAGAGAAGTCTTCTGGAGTAAGAGTAATTTCAGGCGTGCAGCAAGGGAGTGTCGAAGGATCTTTGCTATTCGCAATATACATAAATGACCTTGTGGATAACATCGGAAGTTCACTACGGCTTTTTTCGGAAGATGCTGTACTATATCGAGAAGTTCTAACAACGGAAAATTTACTGAAATGCAGGAAGATCTGCAACGAATTGACACATGGTGCAGGGAATGGCAATTCAAACTCAATGTAGACAAGTGTAATGTGCTGCGAATACATATAAAGAAAGATCCCTTATCAGTTAGCTACAACATAGCAACTAGAAGCAGTTAATTCCGTAAATTATATGGGAGTAGGCATTAGGAGTGATTTAAAATGGAATGACCAAATAAAATTAATCTTCGGTAAAGTAGATGCCAGACAGATTCATTGGAAGAAACCTAAGGCAATCCAATCCGAAAACAAAGTTGGATACAGTACACATGTTCGCCCACTGCTTGAATACTGCTCACCGGTGTGGGATCCGTACCATATAGGGTTGATAGAAGAGATAGGGAAGATACAACGGAGAGCAGCGAGCTTCGTTACAAGTGGTCACGAAAGCGTTACGGAGATGATAGATAAAAACCAGTGGAAGACTGTGCAAGAGAGACGCTCAGTAGCTCGGTACGGGCTTTTGTAGAAGTTTCGAGAACATACTTTCACCGAGGAGTTAAGCAGTATACTGCCCCCTCCAACGTATATCTCCCGAAGGGACCATAAGGATAAAATCAGAGAGAGTAGAGCCCACACAGAGGCATACCGACAATCTTTCTTTACATGCACAATACGAGACTGGAATAGAAGGGAGAACCGATAGAGGTACTCAAAGTATCCTCCGCCACACACCGTTAGGTGGCTTGAGGAGTATGAATGTAGATGTAGATGTAGAAGAATGTTCTTTATTCGTTCCACAGTCTAGAGTTTGCTACAACACTTACTGTATCACAAGCAAAGGTTGTCAGCAAATAACGAAATTACTTAGAGATGGCTCACAGTAAAAGACGATTCTTTGCAAGTGACTCTCCTTGCTACTGGAAGTTCGTCCACACCTTACCCTCAACAATACAGGCTCAACAGACTGTTGTCGTTGTTGATGTTGTTGTGGTCTTCAGTCCTGAGACTGGTTTGATGCAGCTCTCCATGCTACTCTATCCTGTGCAAGCTTCTTCATGTCCCAGTACCTACTGCAACCTACATCCTTCTGAATCTGCTTGGTGTATTCATCTCTTGGTCTCCCTATACGATTTTTACCCTCCACGCTGCCCTCCAATACAAAATTGGCAATCGTTGATGCCTCAGTATATGTCCTACCAACCGATCCCTTCTTCTAATCAAGTTGTGCCACAAACTTCTCTTCTCCCCAGTCCCATTCAATACCTCCTCATTAGGTATGTGATCTACCAACCTAATCTTCAGCATTCTTCTGTAGCACCACATTTCGAAAGCTTCTATTCTCTTCTTGTCCAAACTATTTATCGTCCATGTTTCACTTTCATACATGGCTACACTCCATACAAATATCATCAGAATCGACTTCGTGACACTTAAATCTATACTCGATGTTAACAAATTTCTCTTCTTCAGAAACGCTTTCCTTGCCATTGCCAGTCTACACTTAATATCCTCTCTACTTCGACCATCATCATTTATTTTGCTCCCCAAATAGCAAAGCTCCTTTACTACTTCAAGTGTCTCATTTCCTGGTCTAATTCCCTCAGCTTCACATGACTTAATTCGACTACACTCCATTATTCTCGTTTTGTTGCTATTGATGTTCATCTTATATCCTCCTTTCAAGACACTGTCAATTCCGTTCAGTTGCTCTTTCAGGTCCTATGTTGTCTCTGACAGAATTACAATGTCATCGGCGAACAAGAAAGTATTTATTTCTTCTCCATGGATTTTAATACCTACTCCGAATTTTTCTTTTATTTCCTTCATTTCTTGCTCAATATACAGACTGAACAACGTTGGGGATAGGCTAAAACCCTGTCTCACTCCCTTCCTAACCACTGCTTCCCTTTCATGCCCCTCTACTCTTATAACTGCCATCTGGTTTCTGTACAAATTGTAGATAGTCTTTCGCTCCCTGTATTTCACCCCTGCCACCTTTAGAATTTGAAAGAGAGTATTCCAATTAGCATTGTCAAAAGCTTTCTCTAAGTCTACAAATGCTAGAAACGTAGACTTGCCTTTCCTTAATCTAGCTTCTAATATAAGTCGTAGGGTCAGTATTGCCTCACGTGTTCCGATATTTCTACGGAATTCAAACTGATCTTCCCCGACGCCGGCTTCTACTAGTTTTTCCACTCGTCTGTAAACAATTCGCGATAGTATTTTGCATCCGTGACTTATTAAACTGATAGTTCGGTAATCCCCCCCATGAACCATGGACCTTGCCGTTGGTGGGGAGGCTTGTGTGCCTCAGCGATACAGATAGCCGTACCGTAGGTGCAACCATAACGGAGGGGTATCTGTTGAGAGGCCAGACAAACGTGTGGTTCCTGAAGAGGGGCAGCGGCCTTTTCAGTAGTTGCAGGGGCAACAGTCTTGTTGATTGACTGATCTGGCCTTGTAACAATAACCAAAACAGCCTTGCTGTGCTGGTACTGCGAACGGCTGAAAGCAAGGGGAAACTACAGCCGTAATTTTTCCCGAGGTCATGCAGCTTTACTGTATGATTAAATGATGATGGCATCCTCTTGGGTAAAATATTCCGGAGGTAAAATAGTCCCCCATTCGGATCTCCGGGCGGGGACTACTCAAGAGGATGTCGTTATCAGGAGAAATAAAACTGGCGTTCTACGGGTCGGAGCGTGGAATGTCAGATCCCTTAATCGGGCAGGTAGGTTAGAAAATTTAAAAAGGGAATTGGATAGGTTAAAGTTAGATATAGTGGGAATTAGTGAAGTTCGGTGGCAGGAGGAACAAGACTTCTGGTCAGGTTACTATAGGGTTATAAACACAAAATCAAATAGGGGTAATGCAGGAGTAGGTTTAATAATGAATAGGAAAATAGGAATGCGGGTAAGCTACTACAAACAACATAGTGAACGCATTATTGTGGCCAAAATAGATACGAAGCCCACACCTACTACAGTAGTGCAAGTTTATATGCCAACTAGCTCTGCAGACGACGAAGAAATTGAAGAAATGTATGATCAAATAAAAGAAATTATTCAGATAGTGAAGGGTGACGAAAATTTAATAGTCATGGGTGACTGAAATTCGGAAGTAGGAAAAGGGAGAGAAGGAAACGTAGTAGGTGAATATGGACTGGGGCAAAGAAATGAAAGAGGAAGCCGCCTGGTAGAATTTTGCACAGAGCACAACTTAATCTTAGGTAACACTTGGTTCAAGAATCATAAAAGAAGGCTGTGTACATGGAAGAAGCCTGGAGATACTGACAGGTTTCAGATAGATTATTTAATGGTACGACAGAGATTTAGGAACCTGTTTTTAAATTGTTAGACGTTTCCAGGGGCAGATGTGGTCTCTGACCACAATCTGTTGGTTTTGACCTGTAGATTAAAACTGAAGAAACTGCAAAAAGGTGGGAATTTAAGGAGATGGGGCCTGGATAAACTAAATGAACCAGAGGTTGTATGGAGTTTCAAGGAAAGCATAGGGGAGCAATTGACAGGAATGGGGGAAAGAAATACAATAGAAGAAGAATGGGTAGCTTTGAGGGATGAAGTAGTGAAGGCAACAGAGGATCAAGTAGGTAAAAAGACGAGGGCTAGTAGAAACCCTCGGATAACAGAAGAAATATTGAATTTAATTGATGAAAGGAGAAAATATAAAAATGCAGTACATGAAGCAGGCAAGAAGGAATATAAACGTCTCAAAAATGACATCGACAAGAAGTGCAAAAGGGCTAAGCAGGGATGGCTAGAGGACAAATGTAAGGATGTAGAGGCTTATCTCACTAGGGGTAAGATAGATACTGCCTACAGGAAAATTAAAGAGACCTTTGGAGAAAAGAGGACCACTTGTGTGAATATTAAGAGCTCAGATGGAAACCCAGTTCTAACCAAAGAAGGGAAAGCAGAAAGGTGGAAGGAGTATATAGAGGGTCTATACAAGGGCGATGTACTTGAGGACAATATTATGGAAATGGAAGAGGATGTAGATGAAGATGAAATGGGAGATAACATACTGCGTGTAGAGTTTGACAGAGCACTAAAAGACCTGAGTCGAAACAAGGCCCCTGGAGTAGACAACATTCCATGTCTTACAGTTTAAAACCTGGTTCCTGAATCTCTGTCTTAACCTTATACAATCTATCTGAAACCTTTAGTTACTCCAGGGTTCTTCCATGCACACAACCTTGAACCAACTGTTAGCTATGATTAAGTTTTGCTCTGTGCAAACTTCCACCAGGAGGCTTCCTCTTTCATTTCTTAGCCACAATTCATATTCAGCTACTATGTTTCCTTCTCTCCCTTTTCCTACTGTCGAATTCCAGTCAGCCATGAGTATTATATTTTTGTCTCCCTTCACTACCTGCCAAATTTCTTTTATCTCATCATACTTTTCGTCAATTTCTTTGTCATCTGCAGAGCTAGTTGGCATATAAACTTATACTACTGTAGTAGGTATGGGCTTCGTGTCTATCTAGGCCACAATAGTGCGTTCGCTATGCTGTTTGTAGTAGCTTACCCGCACTCCTATTTTTTTATTCATTACTAACCGACTCATACAATACCCCTACCTGATTTTGTATCTATAACCCTATATTCATCTGACCAAAAGTCTTGTTCCTCCTGCCACCGAACTTCGCTAATTCCCACTATATCTAAATTTAACTTATCCATTTCATTTTTTAAATTTCCTAACCTACCTGCCCGACTAGGGGATCTGACATTCCACTCTCCGATCTGTAGAACACCAGTTTTGTTTCTCCTGATAACAACGTCCTCCTGAGTTGTCCCCGCCCCAAGATCCGAATGGGGGACTATTTTACCTCCGGAATATCTTACGCAAGAAGACCGCATCATCTTTTAATCATACAGCAAAGCTGCATGCCCTCAGGAAAAATTACAGCTGCAGTTTCCCTTGCTTTCAGCCATTCGCAGTAGTGTTACAGCAAGGCCGTTTTGGTTAGTGTTACAGGGCCAGATCAGACATCATCCAGACTGTTGCCCCTGCAACTACTGAAAAGGCTGCTGCCCCTCTTCAGGAACCACACGTTTGTCTGACCTCTCAACAGATACCCCTCCGTTGTGGTTGCAACTACGGTACGGCTAGCTGTGTCATTGAGGCACGCAAGCCTCCCCACCATCAGAAAGATCCATGGTTCGTAGGGGGATGTAGATGTAGAAGAATGTTTTTTATTCGTTCCACAGTCTAGAGTTTGCTACTACAGGTACCGTATCACAAACAAAGGTTGTTAATAAATAACGAAATGACTTTGAGATGGCTCACAGTGAGAGAAGATTATTTGCAAGTATTCTCCTTGTTAGGTTTTAATTAAAGTTCAGTCTTGATCACAACACTTATGTCTCAGTATCATAGGTGACCGGTTTCCATTATATTTATATAACCAGCTTCTGACCGATGAATTAATTTTAGAAAATACTAAAGACCAATCTTAAAATAAAATGAAAAGTGTCTAATGAATACAAACCGCTGATTAAATATTTAGACCTCTCATTAGTTATTCAGACATATATAATGCGAACGTACTCGTGGCTGCCACCCTACTGTTATAAAGAATGTCACTATGAAAACTACAGTTAAAGTAAGACGATTCTGCAACATCCGTCAAAGATGCAATTGTGATGTAGGGGACTCGGTATAATCGATATATACGACAACTCCATGGTCTTTTACATCTTTGATTTAACTGACAGTGTAATAGTATTAAGGTTACCCCTAGAGGGCACAGCTATTACACACCGTAGTTCACCGTTTTTATCGAAAATATAAATAAGTTTCACATATACGAACTGTCTGTTAATCAGACATTTTAAATGAATCAATTTTATGTTATTAGTGTATTTTGTACTTCTATACTTTGCCGATAGCGACATATTATGAACGCTGATTGGCAGTTGTGAAGTAGTGTGAGAGGAAGTAGGCGGAGCCTCTGCATATTTAAGCTCATGCTCAGCACTCGTGAACATCAGTTGACTTCCTAGCAGCTGAGGAGAGCTCCTCCTACCATCTTCCTAGGAAGCCATGAGTATATTAAGTTTTATTTTTGCTCGTTAAAATTTTGTAGTCATTAGACACTTTTCATTTTATTTTAAGATTGGTCTCTAGTGTATTCTAAAATTAATTCACAGGTCTGGAGATGGTTATATAAATATAACCAAAACCGGTCACCTATGGTATTGAGACATAAGTGTTGTGGTCAAGACTGAACTTTAGTTAAAATATAATACTCTATACATCACTGTTTCCAAAAATGATTACCAAAATTTTACTCTCCTTGCTATTGCAAGTTCGTTCAGATCTTACCCTCAGCAAGACGGGCACAAGAGGCAAGTGGCTGTTAATCTTGGAGGGCAGTCGCGCCGAGGGGAAGCGTTATCTCCTCTTCTTCGTGTCCTCGCCAACAAGAGGACGCAAGCGGCATGTCGGTACTTCTGCGCACCTAAGGGCACCAGGTGGCCGCCGGCAAGTTCTGCGTGGGAGAGGCAAAAGGTTGCGGCCGCCCCCACAGTGTTTTAAGGTCGCGCCGTGGATGCGGTGGTGGCGGGGAGGGGGGGGTGGGGGTGGGGAGGGTCCACCGGCCTGCGGTAATGGACTCGCTAATGGAGTCCGCTTAGGACTCGTAATCCCACACAAGTAGCGGCGCAAGGTGGGGGTCCGGCTTGCAGCGCCCTCATCCCGCCGCCTGGAGCGTTCCAGCGTGCGCGCGCCTGTGTAGATGCGCGCCAGCAAATTAGAGCTGCCGAGAGCCGAGCAGCGCTTTTTCTTCCCTGGGGTAAAAAAAAAAAAAAAAAACGCATCCCCTAATTATTTGCAAAGCAGGCCGACACTATTTGCGTGGGCGGACATTAAAGTGCGGGAACAAAGCGGACGGGCGCGGCCGTTAAGTAATTACATATATGAATGGATAAGCCGACGGGAACGCGCGCTCGCCGAAAAGCTGGCAGCGAAAAAAACGTTTGCGATGTTCTCACAGAGGAACTCGTACAATTATTTATTCCCACTGTTTGGACTCCGAGGGTAACGAACTTTTGTGCGGCAAGTGATGCTAAAGATGCCGCCACCGCAGTTAGCACACAAAAACCTCAGCGACTGAAATGGAATTCTCAGCTAACAATTATTTTTACTATTGTTTCGACATAATTTACATTTACAGTACTTCTCGCCTTTGCGACACTGACGTGACACCATAGAATTTTGCACAGCATTACATAACTTACCGACGGACAAATTAGATTAATTATTTACTGAACGATGTGAGTTTCCACATGCGCTAAGCCGTGCTGGGCCTGTTGCAACTACGAGGGTGAGTCAAATGAAAACCTTAAATAAAACTTTTTAAAATATTAGTTACTGTGTTGAAGTGGTACAAAACTGTATCAGGTTTCAACATAATCTTCCCCACGCTCAATGCAAGTCCTCCAGAGCGTACAAAGTGCATAAATTAGAAAAAGAAAATTCTTTTGGTAGTCCGCGCAACCACTCACGCACCGCGTGGCGTACCTCTTCATCATAACGGAACTTCTTTCCTCCCATTACATTACGTCTTTGAGTGGTCCAAACGTAGGGAAATCGCTTGGAGCAAGGTCTGGTGAGTATAGTGGATGAGGAAGACTCGCAGTATGCAGGTTTGTGATTGTTGTACGGGCAGTGTGGGGCCTTGCATTGTCATGTTGCAAAAGAGCACCTGCTGAAAGCAATTCACGTCGCTTTGATTTAATCGCAGGCCGCATATATTTTTTAGGAGATCTGTGTATGATGCACTGGTGACAGTGCTCCAGAATGACGCCTTTTTCGTCCCAAAAGAGAGTTTGCATAACCTTCCCTGTTGGTGGTTCTGTCCGAAACTTCTTTGATTTTGATGATGAGGAATGGCGCCATTCCTTGCTCGCTTTCTTCATTTCCGGTCGGTGGAAGTAAACCCAGGTTTCGTCCCCAGTAACGATTCTTGCAAGGAAGCCATCACCTTCTCTTTCAAAGCGCTGAAGAAGTTCTTCACAAGCATCAACACGTCGGTCTCTCATTTCAGGAGTCAGCTGCGGTGGCACCCATCTTGCAGACACTTTGTTAAACTGGAGCACAGCGTGCACAGTCTGGTGTGCTGACCCATGACTAATGTGTAAACATGCTGCAAAGTCATTCAGTGTCACTCGGCGGTTTTCCTTCACTGTGGCTTCAACTGCTGCAATGTTCTGTGTAGTCACAGCTTGTTGTGCCTGCCTTGGACGAGGAGCATTTTCCACTGAAGTCAAACAATTTGCAAACTTCCTGTTCCATTCGTAGACTTGCTGCTGCGACAAACATGTATCACATTCATTCGTCGATAAATTTCCATAGGTTTCACACCTTCACCATTCAAAACCGAATAACAGAACGCTAATTTCCCCTGGTGCAAGTCGCTAGTGGGGCGGCTATCTTTATGCTGATACTGAGACGGTATTTGTGCATCTGTACTATGCTGCCACCTACAGGCCATTCTGCATTCAGTCTGTAGCACGCTTACCCACTTACAGGATATCGACGCGAAATTTCGATTTGTTATTACAAATTTAAGGTTTTCATTTGACTCACGCTCGTACATTTGATCCTCCCACCTTTATGCCGTCTCCCAATGCGTCTTTTACCTTGCAGAGTACACTGACAAAGATCTTGAAACCTCCATTCACAGTAGATGGAATAACTACTCTTCCCTGTTTTCTTAATCCTTTTCGAAAATTACTACTATCAGATATTGTAATTCTGTAAGAGTCAATCTATAATTATTAGCGCTACTGTAGACTTGTTGTGGGAACATTTCATTAGCCAATCTCTAAAATACACCCTTCCTCTCCCCCAGTCAGCGTGACCATCGCCTATGTTCGACGTCAACGTGCAATAGCCACTAACAGGGGGCAACAATTTTTTTTTTTTTTTTGTCATCAGTCTGCTTACTGGTTTGATGCGACCCGCCACGAATTCCTTTCATGTGCTAACCGCTTCACCTCAGAATAGCACTTGCAACCTACGTCCTCAATTATTTGCTTGACGTATTCCAATCTCTGTCTTCCTCTACACTTTTTGCCCTCTACAGCTCCCTCTAGTACCATGGAAGTCATTCCCTCATGTCTTAGCAGATGTCCTATCATACTGTCCCTTCTCCTTATCAGTGTTTTCCACACATTCCTTTCCTCTCCGATTCTGCGTAGAACCTCCTCATTCCTTACCTTATGAGTCCACCTAATTTTCAACATTCGTCTATAGCACCACATCTCAAATGCTTCGATTCTCTTCTGTTCCGGTTTTCCCACAGTCCATGTTTCACTACCATATAATGCTGTACTCCAGACGTACATCCTCAGAAATTTCTTCCTCAAATTAAGGCCGGTATTTAATATTAGACTTCTCTTGGCCAGAAATGCCTTTTTTGCCATAGCGAATATGCTTTTGATGTCGTCCTTGCTCCGTCCGTCATTGGTTATTTTGCTGCCTAGGTAGTAGAATTCCTTAACTTCATTGACTTCGTGACCATCAATACTAATGTTAAGTTTCTCGCTGTTCTCATTTCTACTACTCATTACCTTCGTCTTTCTTTACTCTCAAACCATACTGTGTACTCATTAGAGTGTTCATTCCGTTCAGCAGATCATTTAATTCTTCTTCACTTTCACTCAAGATAGCAATGTCATCAGCGAATCGTATCATTGATATCCTTTCACCTTGTATTTTAATTCCACTCCGGAACCTTTCTTTTATTTCCATAATTGCTTCCTCGATGTACAGATTGAAGAGTATGGGTGAAAGGCTACAGCCTTGTCTTACTCCCTTATTAATACGAGCACTTCGGTCTTGATCGTCCACTCTTATTATTCCCTCTTGGTTGTTGTATATATTGTATATGACCCGTCTCTCCCTATAGCTTACCCCTACTTTTTTCAGAGACTCGGACAGCTTGCACCATTTTATATTGTCGAACGCTTTTTCCAGGTCGACAAATCCTATGAACGTGTCTTGATTTTTCTTTAGCCTTGCTTCCATTATTAGTCGTAACGTCAGAATTGCCCCTCTCGTGCCTTTACTTTTCCTAAAGCCAAACTGATCGTCACCTAGCGCATTCTCAATTTTCTTTCCCATTCTTCTGTATATTATTCTTGTAAGCAGCTTCGATGCATGAGCTGTTAGGCTGATTGTGCGAAAATTCTCGGACTTGTCAGCTCTTGCCGTCTTCGGAATTGTGTGGATGATGCTTTTCCGAAAGTCAGATGGTATGTCGCTAGACTCATATATTCTGTACACCAACGTGAATAGTCGTTTTATTGCCACTTCCCCTAATGATTTTAGAAATTCTGATGGAATGTTATCTAACCCTTCTGCCTTATTTGACTGTAAGTCCCCCAAAGGTCTTTTAAATTCCGATTCTAATACTGGATCCCGTATGTCTTCTAAATCGACTCCTGTTTCTTCTTCTATCACATCAGACAAATCTTCACCCTCATAGAGGCTTTCAATGTATTCTTTCCACCTATCTGCTCTCTGCTCTACATTTAACAGTGGAATTCCCGTTGCACTCTTAATGTTACCACCGTTGCTTTTAATGTCACCAAATGTTGTTTTGACTTTCCTGTATGCTGAGCCTGTCCTTCCGACAATCATATCTTTTTCGATGTCTCCACATTTTTCCAGCAACCATTTCGTCTTAGCTTCCCAGCACTTCCGATTTATTTCATTCCTCGGCCACTTGTATTTCTGTATTCCTGATTTTCCCGGAACATGTTTGTACTTCCTCCTTTCATCAATCAACTGAAGTATTTCTTCTGTTACCCATGGTTTCTTCGCAGTTACCTTCTTTGTACCTATGTTTTCCTTCCCAACTTCTGTGATGGCCCTTTTTAGAGATGTCCATTCCTCTTCAACTGTGCTGATTACGGCGCTATTGCTTATTGCTGTATCTATAGGGTTAGAGAACTTCAAACGTATCTCGTCATCTCTTAGAACTTCCGTATCCCACTTCTTTGCGTATTGATTCTTCCTGACTAATGTCTGGAACTTAAGCCTACTCTTCATCACTACTATATTGCGATCTGAGTCTATATCTGCTTCTTGGTACGCCTTACAATCCAGTATCTGATTTCGGAATCTCTGTCTGACCATGATGTAATCTAATTGAAATCTTCCCGTATCTCCCGGTCTTTTCCAAGTATACCTCCTCCTCTTGTGATTCTTGAACGGGGTATTCGCTATTACTAGCTTAAACTTGTTACTGAACTCAATTAGTCTATCTCCTCTTTCATTTCTTGCCCCAAGCCCATATTCTCCTGTAACCTTTTCTTCTACTCCTTCCCGTATAACTGCATTTCAGTCGCCCATAACTATTAGATTTTCGTCCCCCTTTACATGCTGCATTACCCTTTCAATATCCTCGTACCCTGTTTCTATCTGTTCATCTTCAGCTTGCGACGTCGGCATGTATACCTGAACTATCGTTGTCGGTGTTGGTCTCCTGTCGATTCTGATTTGAACAACGCGGTCACTGAACTGTTCACAGTAACACACCCTCCGCCCTATCTTCCTATTCATAACGAATCCTACACCTGTTATACCATTTTCTGCTGCTGTTGATATTACCGATACTCATCTGACCAGAAATCCCTGTCTTCCTTCCACTTCACTTCACTGACCCCTACTATATCTAGTTTGAGCCTTTGCATTTCACTTTTCAGATTTTCTAGTTTTCCTACCACATTCAAGCTTCTCACTTTCCACGCCCCGACTCATAGAACATTATCCCTTCGTTGATTATTCAATCTATTTCTCATGGTAACCTCCCGCTTTGCAGTCCCCTCCCGGAGATCCGAATGGGGGACTATTCCGGAATCTTTTGCCAATGGATAGGTCATCATGAAACTTCTTCAACTACAGGCCACGTGTCCTGTGGATACACGTCACGTGTCTTTAATGCAGTGGTTTCCATTGCCTTCTGCATCCTTATGTTGATCATTGCTGATTCTTCCGCCTTTAGGGGCAATTTCCCACCCCTAGGACAACAGTGCCCTGAACCACTATCCGCTCCTCCGCCCTCTTTGACAAGGCCGTTGGGAGAATGAGGCTGACTTCTTATGCCGGAAGTCTTCTGCCGCCAATGTTGATAATTTATCAAAATTTAGGCAGTGGCGGGGATCGAACCCGGGACCGAAGACGTTTTGATTATGAATCAAAGACGCTACCCCTAGACCACGGGTACACTTTAGAGGGTGTATAAAGCGTAAGGAAGAGGGGTTAGGGAGGGGGGTGGGAGAGGGGGCAACATTGCAATCGTTTTCGTAATACGGTAACGGGGAAATTCACCTGACGTTCAAAAGGGCTTAATCATAAGCTTTTGCACCAAGGGTGGAGAAATTTCCGAAACGGCTAAGTTCGAAAACTGCGCGTCGCCGTCGTCAAAATGCACTATGTATGGCAAAATGCTGCTATACAAAACCGGTGACGAGGCAACTGTGGTACACCACGGGCCATAGATGACAGGGGTGAATGTCGGCTGCGGAGACGTGTACGTGTCTACAGAGTGCAACTGTCGCACAACTGACCACCCAGGTGGACCAATGGGCTACCAACAGCGTCTCGTCAAAGACCGTGCAGCGAACGTTGCTGCGTATCAACCTCCACAGCAGGCGCCTAGTTCGTGATCTCATGCTGACTTCTGTCAACAGAGCCGAAGACTGGAATGTGGACGCCAATATTGCGACAGATGCCCTGTGTACGGGGTGAAACGTCTGAAGGTAAACACCCTGCTACAATCGTCGGAAGGGTCCAGGCTGTAGGAAGGTGCGTTGCGGTCGGTGGAATGCTTTCGTGGCAGTGCTTGGGTGAGTTCGTCATCTGGAAAGCACAGGCCGGCCGAAGTGGCCGAGCGGTTCTAGGCGCTACAGACTGGAATCGCACGGCCGCTACGGTCGCAGGTTCGAATCCTGCCTCGGGCGTGGATGTGTGTGATGACCTTAGGTTAGTTATGTCTAAGTAGTTCTAAGTTCTACGGGACTGATGACCTAAGCTGTTATGACCCATAGTGCTCAGAACCATTTGAACCATTTTTTTTGGAAGGCACAGTGGATCGACACAAGTAGGCATCTACAATTGGGGAGCATGTCTATCTCTAGACGCATTTAGTGTTGCCGCGGTACGATGGCATCTACCACCAAGAAAATGCAACATTTCACACTGTAAGCAGTAAGCGTTTGTGATTCGGACATCATCAGGATGAGTTTACCATACACCGCTACCCATCAAACACCCCGGATCTAAACCCAAAAGAGAATCTTTTGCATCCTTGGATCCTGAACCGAGAAACCTAGTGTAGCTGTCCACGGCACTGAACTGGCATGGCTCGAAATCCATTTTAATACCTCCCAGAATCTCACTGACACTCTTCCTGCACCAAATGGTGGTTATTCAGACTTCTGACAGAGAGTCATAATAATGTGACTGGACAGTGTAGTTGTACGTTGATAAATAGTTTCAGCACATTAAACTGCCATCTCTGCATCTGAAAACTATTTAAATAGCAAGTTACAGTCCAATACTCAGTACATATTAGGAAGCTTATCACATAGCAACCACTCAGGACAAAGTAGTAGTGCATACATCGATCTTTAACGTTAGACTCTGTCATGACCGTGTTTCACAATTTTACTGCAAGATAAATTAAAAGTGTGTATTGGAAAGATTTCCGCACTCAAAAAAGTTATAAACATACCTCACAGTAAAGCCATTACTGTGTTGCCCCTAAAGCATTTCTGAATGCTATAGGTACTTTAAAATGGTACAGTAATTAGATTGCAAAGTGCATTTCGCTTAATATAGTGTCAGAAGCTGTGCTGACAGCTAGAGGCAGAACGACACATACCTTAGCGTATAAACACACTTCTGGGTGCTTGAGGCTCCGAGCAGGTGGCAAATCGGATTTAGGTAGAAAAACTTAAAAATAAATACACAAGCAGACGTGCCGATAACAGACCCGAGAGCGCTAATGCTCTGATTCCTGGACTGGGGCGCGCCGGCCCCAGATCGCATCCCCGGCGGGTTAACGACAGGGGCCAGTGTGCCAACCAGCCCGGAAGTGGTTCTTCGGCGGTTTCCCACATCCCCCTAGGTTAATACTGGGCTGGTCCCCACGTCCCGACTCAGTTACACGACTTGCAGACATCTGAACACGTAGGCAAAACCTGTTCCAGAAATTACATTTAAGAACATCTCAATTACCACCGTCATATGATGTACTACTATAAGGTGTGACCACAACACAATGGCAATACCTAATGTCACCAAATCCAAAAACTGAAAATGGCCCATACCATGTGTTCAGCACCCATATGCGAAAAGTAGTGAACAGTAACAAAAAATACAAATGTCAGCACACACATCATAATAAGACAATGAGCCGCAATGGTACGCTGTAAAGGTTTCATGTGACAAAAAAACAAGCCTAACACACACAAATCATGGTAAAGCCTTAAGACCACATGATAACAATCTGCAACAATCGACTACGTGAGAAGTAATTGCTCTTAATTCACTGGAGGGCTACAGGATGGGTAAAGCATGTGGCGTAGAACAACGTCCATGCATTAATAAAATGTAGAAAGTGTGTGCAAACACGGCCCCATATATAGTGACTGTGACGGTAAACTCGTCTCGTATTCGACCAGCGGTGGTAGCGTGTTGTCTGTGCTTTTGCTACTTCGCTTCCTGTGACGTGTTAACATGTGCACTGCAATACAAAATCCCGCCATTTGTGAGGTTCTTTCTGTGATTAGGCGTTTGTTGGCAAAAAACGGTAAATTAAATGAAATTTATGACGACCTTCGCTAGTGTATAGGAAAGGAGGAATGAATAAAAGCTGAGTGACGCAGTGGTGCACTGATTCTAAGAAATGGCCGTAAAGTGTTCATGATACGATTAACGAAGAAGTATTGAAAATAAAGGACAAAATTCGTGAAAATCGTATTTCACGATTACGGAACTTCTGCAATATTTTACCCAAATTTCACTGAGTTTGGTGCATGAAACTGTGGCGGAGAAGCTTGGTTACACAAATTTTGTGCTAGGTGGGTTTGTAACACTTATATACACTCCTGGAAATGGAAAAAAGAACACATTGACACCGGTGTGTCAGACCCACCATACTTGCTCTGGACACTGCGAGAGGGCTGTACAAGCAATGATCACACTCACGGCACAGCGGACACACCAGGAACCGCGGTGTTGGCCGTCGAATGGCGCTAGCTGCGCAGCATTTGTGCACCGCCGCCGTCAGTGTCAGCCAGTTTGCCGTGGCATACGGAGCTCCATCGCAGTCTTTAACACTGGTAGCATGCTGCGACAGCGTGGACGTGAACCGTATGTGCAGTTGACGGACTTTGAGCGAGGGCATATAGTGGGCATGCGGGAGGCCGGGTGGACGTACCGCCGAATTGCTCAACACGGGGGGCGTGAGGTCTCCACAGTACATCGATGTTGTCACCAGTGGTCGGCGGAAGGTGCACGTGCCCGTCGACCTGGGACTGGACAGCAGCGACGCACGGATGCACGCCAAGACCGTACGATCCTACGCAGTGCCGTAGGGGACCGCACCGCCACTAACCAGCAAATTAGGGACACTGTTGCTCCTGGGGTATCGGCGAGGACCATTCGCAACCGTCTCCATGAAGCTGGGCTACAGTCCCGCACACCGTTTGGCCGTCTTCCGCTCACGCCCCAACATCGTGCAGCCCGCCTCCAGTGGTGTCGCGACAGGCGTGAATGGAGGGACGAATGGAGACGTGTCGTCTTCAGCGATGAGAGTCGCTTCTGCCTTGGTGCCAATGATGGTCGTATGCGTGTTTGGCGCCGTGCAGGTGAGCGCAACAATCAGGACTGCATACGACCGAGGCACACAGGGCCAACACCCGGCATCATGGTGTGCTGAGCGATCTCCTACACTGGCCGTACACCTCTGGTGATCGTCGAGGGGACACTGAATAGTGCACGGTACATCCAAACCGTCATCGAACCCATCGTTCTACCATTCCTAGACCGGCAAGGGAACTTGCTGTTCCAACAGGACAATGCATGTCCGCATGTATCCCGTGCCACCCAACGTGCTCTAGAAGGTGTAAGTCAACTGCCCTGTCCAGCAAGATCTCCAGATCTGTCCCCCATTGAGCATGTTTGGGACTGGATGAAGCGTCGTCTCACGCGGTCTGCACGTCAAGCACGAACGCTGGTCCAACTGAGGCGCCAGGTGGAAATGGCATGGCAAGCCGTTCCACAGGACTACGTCCAGCATCTGTACGATCGTCTCCATGGGAGAATAGCAGCCTGCATTGCTGCGAAAGGTGGATATACACTGCACTAGTGCCGACATTGTGCATGCTCTGTTGCCTGTGTCTATGTGCCTGTGGTTCTGTCAGTGTGATCATGTGATGTACCTGACCCCAGGAATGTGTCAATAAAGTTCCCCCTTCCTGGGACAATGAATTCACGGTGTTCTTATTTCAATTTCCAGGAGTGTATATTAGGATTAGCTCTGGTTTATGTAACTGTGTACCTGCAATTTATGAAGTGTGCATTCTGTGTTGTTTGAATTCCTGGATGTATGGCAAGAAAATTAGTTTCTTAATGTATTTATGAAAAAAGCAAAAGACTATGTTGATATTTTAAATTATTATAATATGAATATGTGTAAAAACAAAAGAGTATGTTTCGTAAAATCTGGTTCATGTTTAGGGCACTGGTATTTGCAACATGTAAACGCTGTAGGGAAGCCCCTCTGCAACGAAAGTGGCATGGTGCTATGATGAAGTGGGTTTGGCAGTCGATATGAGCGGCTCCTTTGTGTGAACAACACGAAGTATGCGGCTAGCCTTAGCACGGTACACCTCGACGATGCTAAGAGATGCAATTGGAAGGAGCATTAGAAGAGATTTGCCTCTCATGTGGATCTGGCTGTTATTTGGTGTTCACAGAATAATAGAATGTCTCTAATACGTTGAAACTCCGACGCCACGAAGAGGATTTATGGTGCATTTGCACATCAAGAGCCATGAGTACAGCCGCCACTGAGTCTGCCACCAACCTTCGCCACTGCTTCACAAACTTCATAACAGACAGTTGAGTAATGTATATGGGCATGGAACAGTTAATTTGAGTGTTGTTTCAATAGTAATCACATAAAACATAAATTCGTGCCTGGAACCATATTTTCAATCCTGATCACGAAACTACTCACGGTCCTCACCTAAGTGCTTCTAAAACTGAGTATCCTGATTCAAATGAACAATGCTTGCATTCATGTGTTTAAAATTGTGTTTTATCTAAAGTAAAAGGAGTAGTAAAAGTTAAAGTAAGAGTAACATTTGGATGCTTTGAAAATGAAGTACTCCAAGTGAAATAGTTGAGGTAGGAAGTTTAATTACAAAAGTTCAAAGATCAATTAAAAGCACCCATGTGCGAAAAGTAATGAACAGTAACAAAAAATACAAATGTCAGCACACACATCATAATGAGACAATGAGCTGAAATGGAATGCTAGGTTATTGCTGAAGTAGCCTTAGTATATTATAAAATATAGTTTTGCAGGATTACAGTGCAAGATTGTGTAAATATTGTTGCATAGAATACCTGCTTCACAGGTAACTAAAAGTTGAAGCACATATAAATATTTAATGAACAGATTTATGATAGTTCTTTTAGAAATAAAATTATGCATATTTTCAAAGGTGGTGTAGTTTTGGTACCCATTATGAAAGGTTCCTTTTTTGACATTAATTGAGCCCAGTGTTGTATTTTTTTTGTCTTGCAAAATAATTTCACTGAGTGATTAGCTTCTAGAGTTAGTCTTTACCGTTGTAATAATCAAACAGCTTTGACTAATGAAACTATACTGGTTTATGGGTCCCCGTCATAGTCTCCACCTATTAAGAAAAAATTGAACTATGACTGTTCCTAAGGTAAGGTGCTGTATGCAGAGGAGCTTAAACAGTGTACTTAAGATGTTATTCGTCTTTACTTGTGTTTTTCGTGTCAGTCAAGATAGAAGCAAGTTATGTCCAAATTTATCCTTGCACTTCAAGCAGTGACATTTCAGTATTTGATTAGGTAATGCTCTTGAGTATGGCTGCCATTAGGATGCGCTTGATGCAAATTTTCTCCCCACAATTTACTGGCGTATATGTTATTGGTAACCGCTGCTACAACAGTACAGTGTGCACTGTGCCGGTTTGGTCCCGTTTGTTATTCAAAAGGAAATTTCAACAAAAGTAACTTCAATAACCAATATTCAATTTCTTCGAAAATATATTTCCAAATTAATGCGCCAAATTGGGCTAGCAACAGTTTATTTATTTTTTATTCATTTCTGATTTTACCAATTTCATAACTCTCAAGATTATAGCCCGTTTGGTTTTCCTGTTAATTCCACCAAACTCGAAATTATCCTTCGATACCCTTGTCCATTAGACACACGTGCGGTCGAACCGTGCAATCGTCTCAGAGGGTAACATTAGCGTGCTTCGCGGCACGTCAGTGTTATAGGTAACCAAAATTCTAACGGGAGACCACAAAAGCAGAAACTGGCTGCGGCACTGATCTTCCTCGAAGATCACTAGGAAAGTGGTAACAATGTCATCTATCGCTCGAAGGTCACTAGAAAAGTGGTAACAATGTCATCTATCGTATCGTAACTTGTGTGTCAACTGTGAAACGGAAAGGTAGTCGATTGAGCGGGGACACACAAATTCTGCCAAGAAACGAAGAAAGCGCAAACCCTGTCGGCAAGAAAGGTCAAGGCTGCTGTGTGTTGGGACTCTAAGGGAGTGATTCTGGATGATTTATGTGTCGTGACTCAACAGTTAGTTCATAGAGGTACTGTCCAACATTGGTAAAGTTAATGCGGGTGGTACAAAACGACCGTATGGAAAATAAAGGCAAAAGTTTTGTTTTTTCACCACAACGCACGACTACACACGTTCAGTCTTACCCGAGAGCTCCTATGGGGAGGTGATTGATCACCCACCATACAGCCCGGATTTGGCGAGGAGCTATTGCCATCTCCTCCCAGCAATGAAAGCATGACTCGCTACACAACGCTTTAATACTGACGTCGAACTGCATGCCGGTAAAAACCAGTGGTTGCAATCTCACGCTGTACATTTCTACAGAAGTGGTATTGGAAGTATGATAAGTGTCTCAGTTTGAATGGCAGTTATATAGAAAAATAGTTTAAGGGTGTACCGTTCATGTTTCTATAATAAAATTTGATTTCTCAATATTGTTAATTTTTTCATTCAAAACGTCTGCTGCTTTCTGGACAGCCCTCTTATTGCAGGAATATTCCAGTGCATTATCACCACAGATGAATAATACCGTACTGTATCAAACACCACAGAATAATTTAGGTTGTATGCACTGTACGCACCTTTAACAAGAAAAAATGTTTTTACAAAAATGGGTTTTATATGTATCTTTAAACATCGAATAAACCTTTGAGCTCTGGCTATCAATGGAAAATACGAGACTAGCTCGAGGACTACGTTGCAACAAGATATACAGTAACATGTAGAGTACAGTATGTAGCCTGAGGTCTGAGCTATAATCAGAAAATATCTAGTTACTGCCTAATTGGTATTACTGATACAAAGTGTTGCGCATACAGAGTACAGAAGCAAACAGAATACGTTCATATAATGATACAAGAGCTTATCACCGAGCGTCGTAGCCCAATGGTTGGCACACTGGATTCACATTCAGGAGGAATGCGGTTCAAACTCACAACCAGTCACCCTGATTTAGGTTTCCGGTGGTTTCCCTAGATCACTTAAGACAAATGCCTAGACGGTTGCTTAGAAAGGGCACGGTCGCTTTCCTTCTTCATATTTCCCTAATACGTGCTTGTGCTCAGTTTCCAACGAACTCTTTGTCAACGGAACGTTAAACAATAGTCTTCTCCTAATACTATAAGGGCTTAACGATTATCATTAATGAAGAACAGAGTGAAGCCGCCCAATGCCTGCGATGTTGTTAGAATCTGTAACCGTAAGTAATGTAAATATATTTCAGCATAATAACAGATACCTGTACCATTGCCGAGTGGTATGCAAGGAAAGTGTCAATTATGTATGATACAGCGTAGAACAATAGAGGATAACACTGTTCGAAATATTGTACCATAAAAATGCCCACAGATTTTAATAAAATAAAATGAAGAAGCAATATGTGTATGTATACATGCCATAAATATTCAATCACTGCCTATCAATAAAACATGCGGTACATGGCCAGAGGTCTAGGTTGTAAACGAATTATAGCACGAAGAGCACGACACATAGCTCTAGGTCTTGGTTATCATCAGAACATATGTGCTTGCTGCCTACGTGATAATACTAATATACAGTGATTGTGCGCGTGGAATACATAGGTTAAGAACAGAAACTCATCTGGTAATTACAAGGATTTAGTGGACATCAGTAATATCATAAAGTAAACCGATGTCTATGTTGTGGTCAGAATTTCTACTTAGGAGATACAATGGTGCATCTCAGAAGGTAATCGTAACGATGCGAAAGAACACAACTTGATAAGTAGGCCATATAATACACAGTGACCAGTGTCCTTAACAGACAACTCTGTCACTGTTCAAATAATTTTAACTGTCTTGAAAAATAGGTATAACAGAATCCTCTTAGCACATCGTCAAAAATGCTGAGAAATATCTCGTGATTAAATTCAAGTTGGTCATTCAGTATCCGTTCAGGTAACCTTTTATTACTGCTGTATTTTTCTAGTACTTTCAGAGATCTAGTTTTCTCCCTTTCGGAGCATTATGAATAACCGTCATATTATGTTGGACATACGTAATTATGTCAATGATCCTTTTTATGGCTAGTCCAATTATAGTTTTAATTTGAGTATTTGTATTTTTTACGATATCCCACGCAAAATGAAGTCTAATCAGCCCAATATTAAATTTCTCTCAGTAACCATAATTCAGTTTATATACACATGAATCGTTATCATTTTACTGTCCTCCATGTGATGGCGAAATCACTATTTGAATGTATTAGTTGCTCTGAAAGCTGATTTGACATTAGACATAAGGACCCCATATATAGTTTTTATCTCAAACATTCCCTTTGTTGATATTACAACAAAATAATGGCTCTGAGCACTATGGGAGTTAACTTCTAAGGTCATCAGTCCCCTAGAACTTAGAACTACTTAAATCTAACTAACCTAAGGACACCACACACAGCCATACCCGAGGCAGGATTCGAACCTGCGACAGTAGTGGTCGCGCGGTTCCAGAGTGCAGCGCTTAGAACCCGTCGGCCACTCCGGCCGGCCTGACATTATAACTAATTTAGCTTTGTTTTCATTTTACGTACCTCCTATGTCTCTCGTTTTGGTTTTCTCTGCTTTAGTTTCTTATATATTTTGTTACTGTATTATCACAGTATTCATTCGCCACAGCTGCTTCTTTAAGAATTGCTCGTTCTTTATCTAAATTCCGTTGTTCGGTTGCAAGTCGGAAGAATCTATGTATTTTTCTATAGAACAATGTCATTTTATATCGTTCTGGGTGACATAAAATGTCATTGCTGATGACACCAACACTGGCCGGTTTTCTGGAAGCGCCAAAACTATGTGTACCTTTTTGTTTTGTTATGGTCAGATTTAGGCAATTGTTGTTGTTGTTGTTGTTGTTGTCTTCAGTCCTGAGACTGGTTTGATGCACCTCTCCATTCTACTCTATCCTGTGCAAGCTTCTTCATCACCCAGTACCTACTGCAACCTGCATCCTTCTGAATCTGCTTAGTGTAGTCATCTCTTGGTCTCCCTCTACGATTTTTACCCTCCACACTGCCCTCCAATACAAAATTGGTAATCCCTTGATGCCTCAGTATATGTCCTACCAACCGATCCCTTCTTCTGGTCAAGTTGTGCTACAAACTTCTCTTCTCCCCAATCCTATTCAATACTCCCTCATTAGTTATGTGATCTACCCATCTAATCCTCAGCATTCTTCCGTAGCACCACATTTCGAAAGCTTCTATTCTCTTCTTATCCAAACTATTTATCGTCCACGTTTCACTTCCATAAATGGCTACACTCCATACAAATACTTTCAGAAACGACTTCCTGATATGTAAATCTATACTCGATGTTAATAAATTTTTGTTCTTCAGAAACGCTTTCCTTGCCATTGCCAGTCAACATTTTATGTCCTCTCTACTTCGACCATTTTTGAGTTATTTTGCTCCCCAAATATCAAAACTCATTTACTACTTTGAGCGTCTCATTTCCTAATCCAATTCCCGCAGCACAACCCGATTTAATTCGACTACATTCCATTATCCTCGTTTTGCTTTTGTTGATGTTCATCTTATATCCTCCTTTCAAGACACTATCAATTCCATTCAACTGCTCTTCCAAGTCCTTTGCTGTCTCTGACAGAATTACGATGTCACCGGCGAACCTCAAAGGGAATTAACTGCATTATTTTCTTCAATTTCAAGCGTGAATTTCATGTTGTGATGCATGTTACTTAGTGATGACAAATAACTTTGAATATCTGTTACGGTACCACTGAGTAGCACAAGAACGTCATCTACATACCGTTTGTAATCAGTAGCTTTGCTTTCATCTACTTAAGAATCAAAATCGTTTCCTAGGCTGTTAACGAAACTTCAGCCATAGAACTTACTAAACTGTTACCCAACCTTAGTCCATCAAACTGGTAATAGATCGTGTTATTAAACTCTGAATAATTGTAAGTTAATGACGTTTCCAACAATTCTGTTAATTCAGGTACTTCATCTAGACTGAGATTTATTGATGTTAAGACATTTTCTTTGATTATATCTAAACATTCAGAACCAGGGACCTTCTTATGTAACACCGTTATATCAGATTATCCCAGAAAATACTTTCTCGACACAGTAATTTTATTCAGAAAGTGTTTGAGCACATAAATGTTTTCCACATTTGTTTGTTTATAAAAGACATGGGTATCGTTTAACTTCTCGTTAAATATTTTGTTTAATTGAAAATGTCGTGAAGTTCTACTACCGACTAAGACATATTGATTCATTTCGTTAGTGTGTTTCACTTTGAGCTCTTAATCACGGATATTCCAAATACTTTCAATTATTACTTAATATTTATGTCTTTCGTAACACACGTCTACAAATTTGTACATTGCAATTTTTGTCTTAACCATTTTAGTTGAGCCTGACGCTTTTTGATGTGCTAAGTTCAGAAATTGTGTTTCCCTCTAACATGTAAAGATGTTTCACGGAGTGATGAATAGTCAGAAAATTAGTACAAAATGAAAGAAATAAAAAATAAAAGTATTACGTACTTTGGTACTAATAAAATGACATAAATCTTACTGTGTCTTCTTCTTGGCCACAAATCGCCGTTTGAATCGTGTTCTTTTGTGCACTGCCTGAGCACATAGTCTATGGAGCATCCACCAATAGTTATCAACGCTGGAACCCATCTCCCTGTGCCTCGCTCATAGCACCTTGATTTTCTGAAAAACAGCTGACGTGGGAGTCCAGGAACCCAAATTTTTGAAGTATTGAAAACGTTTCTTGCTTTGTTGTTAATCAGACTCTTTATACCTGGCGAGAAACTTATTGATAATTTCTTGAAAGGTGAGCTTGGATATCCTTTAAATTATTTTCATTTAGTGTTCAAACACTTCTCATTAGTTAACGAACGTCCCCTTCCGATAGCTGTGGAAACTTACTTTCTATATACTGGAAAGTGTCTGTGTCTGCTCTGTAAGTTAGCATGGCCCCTAAAAAATCTACTTGTTCTATGATCTATTTTTTAATGCTGTTTTCGACCTTACTTGACTTCTTCCAAAGAAAACCAAACTTTTTCGAAGTTAGACATCATTACGTGGGTACATGTTCGCCTTTTGGGTCGATATTGACACGTCATACAAAGTGAACCAAATCTTCGTCGAAAATCTTTCACAAGTTGTTCAGCAATATCATCTGAGTATTTTTGTGAAATGGCCATACGGTTTCCGGTGGATCGTTTTGGAGTAATAACGTAAGTAGAGCTACTCGGCTTGTTACCGCAGTCAGCCCTCGTAATATATTCTGTTTTTACTACTGGCTGGTTAATCAGTTACCGCAGTCATCCCTCGTATTATATTCTGTTTTTATTACTGGATAGTTAATCAATTAGAGTAGGAAATGTTTATGACTTAACTGTGAGGTCGTAAATGGCAGTTAATGAAATGCTTTTATGGCCTGTTGCCAAGCAGACACCATCAAACATATCTGAAATGAACTTTCTGGGTAATTCATTATCAAATCTTCTTAGTTATATTTTCTTATCAGTGGAAAAATCTACCTCATCGTTCTGTTGCGATGCTTGTCTTCAATACAAGAAAATGGTTCAAATGTCTCTGAGCACTGTGGGACTTAACTTCTGAGGTTGTCAGTCCCCTAGAACTTAGAACTACTTAAACCTAACAATGCTAAGGACATCACCCACATCCATGCCCGAGGTAGGATTCGAACCTGGTGGTTCCACACTGTAGCGCCTAGAGCCGCTTGGCCACACCGGCAGGCAAAAACGCAGATTTCATCAGTTTTTCTACCACTTTGATCAGAGCGATTCAAGATAGGTGTTTACAGGAAGCCGACTCCCGTGCGACTATCTCCACTCGTAGATCTGAGGCACCAAGCCCTAATCAAACCCACAGGAAATGCTGAGATTCTATTGGCTAATGTGTTAAGCAACCAATCAGATCACCCCGAGTGCTTCTGTACCCGCGGTATTTCTAATGTCAGCCAATCAGATTAGCACACGTAATTCAGAATGGAAATCTCATAATTCCGAAACTAGATAAAATTTACTGAAATGAAACTACGATTCCTTCCCATAAAATAAATAACTACTGAATTTCATACTCAAGGCTCCTTCTGGCCGCCCTTCTCAAAATCAAGCTCACTCGGACATACAGTACGTTACCAATTCCCCTATTACCCAACAAGTTTCCCACTCTTACATTTACATAGCTTTAATAAAGCACCCCATCCTTCCTATACTTATGTCCTCCATTTACTCTCTGTCTCTAAAACACTAGCACAACCAAAACACAATGGAATAACAATTTTCCAATGTACTGTAAATGACGTCATAAACCTTTGGCAACGAAACTAAAAAAATTCCAGAAAATTAGATTATATGACCCTATGTTTCATGTTGTAGTTTCAACTGATATTATAGATGAATACATTACAGTCCCTAACGCAGTTTATTGATGTCAGCACAGTTATTATGGGTTTTAGATAAAAATTTATATCGCCCAAAGTACTGAAGTTATTCATTTGAAATTGTGGCAGTATAATTCTTTTATCCATAGAATGTTATATTCACAGTATGAAAAAGATCGATTAATAATTAACAGTACATCTTCAGATTTACGGAGAGTAAGTGTAACGTACTGCATGCAACGTTAAGCAACATGCAGCGTTAAGCAAGTACATTACTGGCTAATAAAATAGCTACACCACGAATATGACGTGCTACAGACGCGAAATTTAACTGACAGGACGCTGTGATATGCAAATTATTAGCTTTTCAGAGCATTCACACAAGGTTGGTGCCTGTGGAGACACCTTCAACGTGCTGACACGAGGAAAATTTCCAATTGATTTCTCGTACACAAACAGCAGTTGACCGACGTTTCCTGGTGAAACGTTGTTGTGATGCCTCGTGTAAAGAGGTGAAATGCGTACCATCGCGTTTCCGACTTTGACGAAGGTCGGATAGTAGCCTATCGCGATTGCGGTTTACCGTTGCTCGCATTGATCGAGATCCAATGACTGTTAGCAGAATATGGAATCGGTGGTTTCAGAAGAGTAATACCGAACGCGTGCTGGATCCGAACGGCCTCGTATCACTTGCAGTCGAGATTCCTGGCATCTTATCCGCATGGCTGTAACAGATCGTGCAGCCACGTCTCGATCCCTGAGTCAACAGATGGGGATGTTTGCAAGAAAGCAACCATCTGCACGAACAATTCGGCGAACTTTCGAGGCAGCAGGGACTATCAGCTCGGAGACCTTGACGTTCTATCATAGACAGGAGGCGCCTGCGATGGTGTGCTCAACGACGAACCTGGGTGCACGAATTGCAAAACGTCATTTTTCCCGATGAATCCAGTTTCTGTTTACAGCACCATGATGGTGGCATCCGTGTTTGGCAATATCGCGCTGAACGCACATTGAAAGCGTGTATTTGTCATCGCCATACTGGCGTATCACCCGGCGTGATGGTAAGGGGGTGCCATTGGATGTACGCCTCGGTCACCTCTCGTTCACATTGACGGCACTTTGAACAGTGGACGTTACACTTCAGACGTGTTACGACCCATGGCTCTACCCTTCATTCGATGCCTTCGAAACCCTACATTTCAGCAGAATAATGCACGACCGAATGTTTCCGGTCCGGTGCTGGTCTTTCTGAATACAGAAAATGTTTGACTGCTGCCCTGGCCCGCACATTCTCCAGATTGCTCACCAATTGGAGACGTCTGGTCAATGGTGGCCGACCAACTGGCTCCTCACAATACCCCAGTCACTACTCTTGATGAACTATGGTATCGTGTTGAGGCTGCATGGGCAGCTGTACCTGTACACGCCACCCAAGCTCTGTTTGACTCGATGCCCAGGCGTATCAAGGCCGTTATTACGGCCAGAGGTGGTTGTTCTGGGTACTGATTTCTCAGGATCTGTGCACCCAGATTGCTTGAAAATGTAATTATATGTCAGTTCTAGTATAATATATTTGTCCAATGAATACCCGTTTATCATATGCATTTGTTCTTGGTGTAGCGATTTTAATGGTCATTAGTGTACAACGTCTCGCTCGGACCAGTAGCCGACGTCAGCTGTGCCAGAGTGAGAAGCAAACTCCGCTCTCCTCTCGGCTCCACTGCAAGCTACATTTTCAATTCAAGATGACAAATCGTAATAATTTGCAACTTTACATACCACCTTTGAACCGAAAATAGCTTTCAGGTATATTTGAGGTTCATATAACGTCAAAATTATTATTAGAGCTAATTTTAACTAATCAAACGAACACTCATGCTCACGGATTATTTTCACAATTTTTGAATGCCAAACGGCTTATTGAGAAATGAAAATTTATGAAAAATTTAACTTTACTACAACAACGCATCACATGTTTATGGCGTGGACTTGATAGCATTGCAATAAATATATTTTCTACAAAATTGTAATGTTTTATTCTTTTCAGCAAAACAAATGTCAATTTAACAAAAATTATTACTATTTAATTTTTTCGATCTTCCTTCATATTAAGACTTTACTTTCGCTTTTTCACTGTAGAAAAATTTTCGCAATAAGAAAAACCTACTAAATTACTTCACTCTGGACATAATAAATCTTTTAGAACATTATATAATCTATACTATGTACCGATAGTATGGTGGCGTTTCTCTTGTAACTAAGCACACTTTTTCACAAACTACTCACAAAAAGCGCTGCCGTCGGCGTCCTTGCCTTCTTTGACAACAGTGTGAGAGGGGAAACCATTTCCTGCCTTTCAAAAACCTTTCTGGCTTCGGTGAGCGTCTATAAAGAATCATATATTTTGAGCACTTACTTTTCGACGAAACTACACAGAAACTTTTTCTCACATTTGCGTTTACACCAATATCATACCTGGGTACTTTACAAACACCATTATTCACTCATGTGTCATATCCGGTTTCCATAATGGGCATACATATAAGGCAAACAATCATAACTTTGCTTCCTGCAACGAAGAATGTTACGCACGTATCTTTCAGTTAAGCACACTGTTCCTTTCTTGTCATTTACAAAGACTGTTTTCTGAACTTCCTTGACTTTAGATATCCTGTAATAACATTACTGCCCTTAAGTACAAATTCTCCTTTAAAAAAATCAAGTAAAAAGCGAACTAAACTTTACTATTCAAAAGTAACTGCCCTATCGTCACCCAACTCAAATTCCAGAGCAGCAAGGCCCTTCAGACTCAAATTCACTCAAGCAATTTCCTGCTGAAAAAAATTCTCTGTACTGTGCCAATTTTATGCTTCTGATTATAAATCTTTCCAGTTTTACTCTCAAATACTAGTAAACACATTTCATAACTTTTACAAAATCTTTACAAATAAAGGCTAACACATGCTGTTTACCAAGCTTTACATAATATATACAAGAATACAATGAATTAAAAGTTACGGAAATCTTTTATAATAACTGCATCAGTAGGCATTTGTCACAAAATACACAACACGTTCCCCTTTACCACTGTACTAAATCTCTTGGTTTGGTATACTGATAATCATAACAGTACCGTCTCTGTTCAGGAACTTTTACATAAACAGGTATAAACGCATTTCATCAGACTTACATTTTACACTATCTTATTCTACAGAGCTTTCACATGTTCTCCTCAGTCACGACTCATTTAGTTAGAATGGTCTTTAGCAATTCAATTTGTTCAAAATCGTTTGTTAATAACTCCTTTTAGGCAACTATATACACAAGATAGTGAAGAAAGAACAGATGGTAGCAAAAGTTCTGAATGAAGGAGAAGTAGGTTAATAAAACGACAACGGAAAGGAAATAATATTGGCCACAACTCGGGATGCCTGGTGTTTGTCAAACACCTGACGTCGCAAATAACGCACGTCCCCTGAGGCCAGTTAGTTACTACGCTCGCCATCACCTTTCTGTTTATAAACTTTTAGGTCAATAACTTCCTTTCTCTATACTCATTGCCTCCGCCTCCCCTCCCCCCTTAAGATAAAGTCCTTTTTCCTGTAGCAGTGTATAGGTACCTCACATTGCTCACCTGCCGAAAATCGCTTTCTTCTGGCAAATGGTACTGTTAAACACTTCCATCTACTGTAATGATAGCTTTGTTGTTCAGGAAATCGACCTTCCCTTCATGGTTTTTTTCAGAAAACTGCCCCAACCAACCTCCCCAAAATTCAAGCGAAAATCATCAGTTGCTCACCTTCAATCTTTACAGTAACATGATCTCGCGAGTTACTGCTTTCTTACTTTTACCTGTGGCTACTACAATGTTTATTCTGAAGACGGGCATAATAACTATTTATTTACGATTGGGAATAGCAGCTACAACATATTTGACACTGTACGACTAACAAGTGAGCAAGGAAATTTGTCACCACAAACTACAACCTGTTTTTTCGGTTGCCCTGATGATTCTTAAACAGTTTCAGGATCTGGTTCTTCCAATATATCACGCACCACCTCACATCTGCAAAATCTTATACCTTCTATGGAAATAACACACGTAATTATGTGGTCTTTTAACTATGGCTGCTATAAATAATCTGTTTATCAGTGATAAGTCAAAACGTTTCTTCAAACATTCATGTTCTCTAATCCTTTCAGCTTCTGCATCACTTCCCTCAGTGTTGTCAGAATTTTGAAAATAACCCACAGCTTCACTTACTTCTGTAACTCCAACATTATCCACTGAGCTTTCTTCCACTGTACTTACACCTCCTTCGTCCTGAAACTGTTCCACCACAATCAGACAGATTCTTCTCTATTTTACCTAAAACTTTGTCTGCCGGTGTATCGTCCTCCTCTACTACACTTCCCCCATTTATAGTGCTTTCTTCCGCTTTCCCTGTAGTATTATCTTTAGTATTGTAGTGCTCAGTTAGAATATGATCCTGCTCCAAAATCTCATCATGTAACTCGTGTTCCTTGCGAACCTGGTTCCTAGTTTCATGATTTTCATCCAATCGTACACAAAATTCTGCCACGTTTCCCCGAAAGGTAAATATTCTCATTTCCTCCCTTTCCTCCGGTATGCATACTGTATCTGTACCATTATTGTGTTGTTGTGTTGGCTGGGTGCTTACAAAGGGCTTCGCTAAAGGATTTAACCTTTGTTATGGGAGTCTGCAAACGCTAGAACCCTTACAGACTGCTGTTAGTTTCCTTCTTCCACTACTCTGCCTTTAGCCATAGCGTTCTATTCATTCAGATGTCTGGAATTCTATTCTGCTCTCTCAGTTGCTGATTTTGATAAGTGTCATTCCTGTTCCTGCCGAAACTTCTACATCAAGTGAAACTCCCCCGTTCTCTGGAGCTTCCTCTGTGATAATTAGCTCTCTGCACACGTACTCTGTTTACTTTCGCTTCATGTCTCCTAATAGAAGCCTTGTAATCTCTCTTATTATTTTCCTCTTCTTTCAAAAGATTCACAACCCGTTACAAGAAACCAACTTGTTACGTCACCTTTGAGCCAGAATTGATTTTACTTCGCTGTCACAAAGGCAACTGGTTTTCTGGCCCTATTTTAATCTGTTCTGTTTCTAAGTTGATAATTATGTAAGACAAAATAGTTATCGACTTCTCCACAAATCTATTAATGGTGTCTTTCTTTGAATTAAACTTTTCACCTGAGCAAATGATGTTTAATACTTCCATCTGTTTTTCCTTCAGTATTCCTCAACGAAAGCCTGTTTAAAATTTTCTATGTTGTCGTACTTGTTTACAGCTACATTTCGCTAAACATGAGCTTCTCCCACAATATCAGATACCACAAAGCCTCTTTTCTGTTTTCATTTCTATGATCTAGGCAGCACATCCTCAAAATCAGTCCAGAAATCTTTGGGATGCACACTCTTATTAGGATCATAGTCTGTGGTTAACATAGGCAACTTCAGATGATTCTGGAATAATGTTTAGCATTACATGACCACTACTGTTACTAATTCTCTGTTCAGCATTTGTTAGTCACATGTCATGCTCTTCTAATTTACTATTCACTGCTGTACTTAATTATAACAAGATAGTTACTAAATCAGTCATCCTTGCACACACCTGCTCTTCGAATAGTTAACATTTGTCACTTTCCTCCTTAATTTTAGAAGCCACAATTTTATGATAATCATTACACTGCTATTCAAAATTTTCTACTTGGGCCTGTACTTTATTGAAATCAGTACTTACCGCTTTACTACCTTCAGCAACTTGCTTTATCTGCTTCGTTAGTTCGCTTTTTACTTTTACAATATCATTCCTTCTTTCTTGAGGCTCATGGTGAATTTGCATTTTCACGCTTTCGTTAAGCTGTGATAAGTTACTTTTTACAGGACCACTTAAGACTGACATTCAATGAGCCATTTACCCCTGAATATCTTCTTTAAAACTTTTCACTTTATTATCAAACTAACTATTTTATAAACACCTGATTAATTTGAGAAACTAGTCTACTTATCTTACTATCCATCTCATTACTCAGTCCACTTGTTTTAATCATCTATTCATTTTACACCCAAGTTCATTTATTTTAATATTAATACCTTCCATCTGTGTCATAATGTTTTAGAAAACAGTGTATTTGGAATGCTAACATTCTGCTCATCAATCCGCAATTCTGGCTCTACTTTCTCTTCAGTGACAGTAAATGGTACAAATTTAACATTAGGACGCGATGTCTACTCCATACTTCTTTATTGAACAGGAGTATTTATATTTTTCTCATCAACTTCAAAACATGATTCCCTTTTTACTTCCTTCACAAGACCTTGTGCCAACTTAACATCGATTTCTCCCGTATTTTTCTCATTAATGTTCCATAAGTATCAGTTACTGAATTTGGATAGCCACTGTGATTAACTTGAGACTAATCAAAAAGGAACTTTCCATCGTAATGCGTCGTCAAAATCTACACCCTCCTTCCATTCACTTATTACAGAATGATCACATTTCTCCATGTTCCATCCGCACTCACACACTAAACGAAGCAAAACACTACTTAGCTTTTTCTCCACGTTGTCAGCACAGCGAGATACAACTGCGAGGTCGTCCGCCAAAGGTCGCCAGTGAAACAACGTTCTGGGACGCCACAGCACCGTCCACGTCTGTTAACTAAAATGTTCCTGCTGCCGATCTGTTACGAACGATGCTCCCTTCTGCTTTCGTCAGCGTTCCTGAAATACGCTGGCCTGTGTGCCTGCTGTCTCTTCTACCTCAGCTAATAACGTTCGCAACTGTGCACTGCGTTTTAATCCTCCTGCTATCGCTTCAGTTCAAAAGTTAATCCGCAAACGCGTGGCTCTTTCTAACACGGGTTTGACACTGCTGCTTTTAAAGTTCATTCGATGCTGAACTTTACTTTTACCGGTCGATGCACCAAATGCGGCGGGGCAATTTGATTCCTGACTATCCTTTAAACAATCTGTACACCTGCCTGAATAGGCTTCAGGTTGTCTGCCTCTTCACTCTCCGACGGTACATTCTGAAATACCTACCGCGCAAAGGCCACAGAACTCCAGTCCATGGGCAGCAACTGAAATTAGGTAAACCATTGAACATTCGAAATTCTAGAATGAGTCGCCAGGAAAAATTTCTGAAATTTCTTCTTAGTTGGTTTATTGTCTAACAAGGAAAATGGCTATCAAGTCCTTATTTAATATCCCAACACTAATTATGCAACGTTACTGACCGTCTCTGTAACAGGTTGCACCCAAAAGCAGCCAGAAGATATTTTGTCCGACCCGACATTTTAAACGTCTTGAACAGTCATTGATCCACGACTATTCGCGAGTTAATGCAGGCAGTCGTTTAGTAGTCTTTGTGTACAAAAGCGCTTGCCATAATGTCTCGTAACTTGCATGGAACATACCTCGCGGAGTTTATGTACCACTTGAAGTGTTCCCACGAGAAATCTCCTACAGTCAATTACTCAAAAAGCGCAAAGATACTGAAAATACTCAACACTGTAGTGGCTTTCATGCACTACACGAGAACTGATAAAATGTTCAGATTTCCTCATTTTGGCACAAATTCGATCAGCGCGATTTCCTTTCCATAAAATAAATTACTATTAAATTTGATACTCAAATCCTCTTCTGGCTACTCTCTCCAAAATCGTGCTCAGTCGCACATACGTCACAAGTTCCCCAATTACACAACAGCTTTCTCACCTTTCATTTACACAGCTTTAATAAAATACCACATCATCACTGTACATGTGTCTTCCATTCACTCTCTCAGTCTCACCGAAACACTAGCGCAACCAAACACAATGATATAACATTTTTTCAAAGTAGTGTTAAGCACGTCAGAAATCTGTGGCAATGAAGCTAAACAAAACTCCAGAAAATTAGATTATATGGACCTATTCTTTTCGTTGTAGTTTCAATTGATACTATACCTGTAGATGAATACATTACAGTCCCTAATGCGGTTTAACGATTCGAGCGCAGTTATTATGTGTTTTGGGTAAAAATTATGTCTCCGGAAGTATTGGCGTCATTGATTTGAAATTCTGTTATCCGTAGAATTTGATATACAAGGTATGAAAAAGATCGATTAATATTTAATAGTACTTCTGCAGATTCATAGAGAGTGTGTGTAACGTACTGCACGAAGCAAGTACGGCAGCTCGCTCGTTGTAGTAGCCGGCGTCAGCTACCCGGGCGCGAGAACCAAAATCCGCAATCCTCCCGACCGAAGGCAAGCTTCACTATCAGCGCAAGACGAAAACTTTAAATAATTAGCTACCTTTCAATCTGTTAGAAGAGGTACTTTTCGGCCAGCTCTTATTCAGTAAACCTGTACATACCGGACTGTACCACAGTTAACGCACAAACAGTACTGCCGGGAAAGCAAACCGAAAAGAGAACCCAGCAGTGCTGAGTGCAAGCTGGAAACCGAAGAGTGAAATCGGTCCTATTGTTGTCGACGACAGGTGCAGTGAGAAAATGGAAACGGGATAAACGGCGCAAACGGCTGAAGTTTTCACCGTTGTGAACTATTTCCATTGTAAGACAGATTAAAGGGAGGTTACCATGAGAAAAAGACTGAATAATCAATGAAAGTTTCACGTTCTACGAGCTGGGGCGCAGAGTGTCAGAAGCTTGAACGAGGTAGGTAAACTAGAAAATCTGAAAAGGTGAATGGAAAGGCTCAATGTAGATATAGTAAGGGTCAGTGAAGTGAAGTGGAACGAAGATAAAGATTTCTGGACAGATGAGTATAGGGTAATATCATCAGAAGCAGAAAATGGTACAACGGGAGTTGGATTCGTTATGAATCGGGAGGTGGGGTTAGAGAAAATACGTGAGAACTATATATTATGATTTATTTTTAGTAAGATTAATTATAGTTTTACTATTTAAACTAAAGAATTTGTTCATTATAAACCAAACCTACTAAGCCAGAAACACAGAAACTGAAATTAAATTTATAATGTTATCACTGGTAGGGCAAAAAGTGTGTCACTGTTCAGTGACAGAGATGTTCCTATCCGAATCGACAGCAAACCATTATCGACAACGATTGTTCAGGCATACATTCCGACGTCACAAGCCGAAGATGAGGAGATAGAGAAGGTGTATGAAGGTACTGATAGGGTGATACAGAATGTAAAGGGGGACGAAAATTTAACACTTGGACTTCGTTGACCCCAAAATATTTTTATGTCCCCTGCTTTTGCCCAAGTATCTTTCATACTACATATTCCCTTTGAGTTATTGTTTTTTGGCTATTTTATGAAACCTTAGTGTCAATATATTTTATAGAAAATTCCAGCTTTGAAAAAAAAAGGTAATATGACGATGGTGTAATGGAGTATGATTCAGATCGGGAAAGTGATCTGGATGTTACAGAAGATGAAGATAGCGCAGCTTCAGGCAGTGACCATCAGGCTGTTATTGTGGCCAAGTCTGGGAGAAGGTACATAATCACAGAGCCAAGAATTCCTTGGAGGTCTATTGCTAATATAGTAAGAGAGCAGGCAGGAGTAACTCCAGTTGAAGTTTGCCATTCACCTGGAAAAGCCTTGAAGTTGCTTCTTACACCTGACATTATGGGTGTTATAGTAAAACATTCAAATGAAGAGCCAGTTAGGCGAAATGTTACTTTGACTAATGAAAAAGAATTGTTTGCCTTTATAGGAATCCTGATACTTATGGGGGAAAATAAGTACAATTCTGTCAGTGTACACGGTCTTTGGTCAGACCTAATGGGTCGGCCAGTTTACAATGATATTACGGCAAGAGAACGTTTCAAGGCACTTATTGCAATCATAAGGTTTAATGACAAAGGTACCCGCCAGCTAAGAAGGGAAGCAGACAAGTTCATAGCAATCTGTGATGTTTTCAACAAAGTGGATGATAGGTTATCCACTATTGTATAAACTAGGGGTCCAGCTCACCATTGATCAGATGCTCAGCTTGTTTAGAGGGCGCTGCCCCTTCAAAGTATTTATGAAGGATAAAGCAGGCAAGTACGGCATCCTTATACATATGATGTCTGATGCAGTTGACAGATACATCTTGAATATGGAACCCTATGCAGGTAATGTTCAGAATCCGCCGAAAGAAGAACGGTTTCAGCAGCTGTCGTCAAATGTCTGGTAGCACCTATGAAAGATACTGATCGAAATATTACTACAGACTGATACTACACATCGGTGGATTTGGTGGAAGAGTTATACCGAACTACAAAGTTACTACAGTAAGAAATCTTCAGTCAAACAGGAAGCATATTCCAGACATAATGAAGAACAAGTCAAATCGAGAGCTATATTCATCAATGTTCTTGTTCACAGACCCATCAACAGGTAGGTGTCCAGTAACTTTGGTGTCCTACATAGCAAAAACGAAACCAAGTAAATACTTACTGATGTTGTCAACAATGCACCAAGATAAAGGTACTGTTGGAGGAGAGAAGAATAAAACCGAGATAAATGCATATTATAATTCCACTAAAGGTGGAATTGATACCATTGAAGAAAGGGAACGTATGTACACCTGCAAGAGGCGAACAAGGACATGGCCTCTATCTCATCGACATTTGTACTATCAACGCCTCCACCATATTCATCCAGCAACATCCAAGATGGAATGAAAAGAAACACAACAAACAGACACTTTATCTTCTGCAAGCTGTGATGGAACTAATGAAATTGCAGGTAGAAGAAAGAAGTGCCAATGCAAGAGAGTTAGCTAACCGAATTGTTCAATAAATAGAGACTATTCTACAAAATAAATTCAAAGCAGTGACAAGAAAAGCACGTCAGCCTCCTGCAGGGAAAGGTCGGTGACATATTTGTGTAAGAGAAGCTAAAACAAAGAAGCAGAAGTACAACAATCTAAGTAAACCAAAAGTACTGTGGACAGTGTCATAAACATGTGTGTAACACACATTCAGAAAAAATTGTGAAGTGTGTCTCTTGCCTTGAAGTTGAGGACTCAAGAGTAGTCTACTGTATATGAACACATCTGTATTTTGTATTGTAATATAGCAATTTTTATTCACTCAATCCTATATTTATAACAATTAACAACATTTGTAAACTGATGCCTTAGTTAAAATACATTAACCATTTTGGAACTTGTAATTTTTCGTCAGTAACTTATTTAAAACCTGTGGGCTTGCCAAACGCCCCCCCCCCCCCCCTTAGGCATCCAAGTTAGAGAAAAGGGCTTGGGTGCCCTAGGGTTAATAGTCATGGGGAACTAGAATGCAGTTGTAGGGGAAGTAGTAGAAGAAAAGGTTACAGGAGAATATGGACTTGGGACAAGAAATGAGAGAGAAGAAAGACTAATTGAGTTCTGTAATAAATTTGAGCTAGTAATAGGGTGTACTCTGTTCAAGGTTCACAAGAGGAGGCGGTATACTTGGAAAAGACAGGGTGATAAGGGAAGATTTCAGTTAGGTTACATCATGAGCAGACAGATTCCAAAATCAGATACTGGATTGTAAGGTCTACCCAGGAGCAAATATAGACTCAGATCACAATATCGTAGTGATGAAGAGTAGGCTGATGTTTAAGACATTGGTCAGGAAGAAACAATATGCAAAGAAATGGGTTACAGAACTACTAAGGAATGACGAAATACTGTTCACTTTCTCTGAGGCTATATTACAGCAATAAGGAAGCGCTCAGTAGGAAATACAGCTGATGAGGATGGACATCCCTAAAAAGGGCCACCACAGAAGTTGGGAAGGAAAATATATACACAAAGAAGGTAACTGCGAAGAAATCATGGGTAAAAGAAGAAATACTTCAGTTGATCGATGAAAGGAGGAAGTACAAAAGCTTTCCAGGAAACTCAGAAATACAGAAAAACAAAGTCGCTGAGGAATTAAATAAATAGGAAGTGCATGGAAGCTAAGACGAAATGGCTGCAAGTAAAATGTGGAGACATCAAAACAGAAATAACTGTCGGAAGGACGGACTCAGCATACAAGAAAATCAAAACAACCTTCTGTGACATTAAAACCAAGGGTGATAACATTAAGAGTGCAGTGGGAATTCCTGTTAAATGCAGAGGAAAGAGCGGATAGATGGAAAGAATACATTGAAAGCCTCTATGAGGGAGAAAATTGGTCTGATGTGATAGAAGAAAAAACAGGAGTCGGTTTAGAAGGGATAGGGGATTCTGTATTAGAATCAGAATTTAAAAGAGCTTTGGCTGACTTAAGATTAGTGAAGGCAGAAGAGATAGATAACATTCCATCAGAATTTCTAAATTGCTTATGGGAAATGGCTACAAAATGACTATTCACGTTGGTGTGTAGAATGTATGAGTCTGGCGACATACCATCTGACTTGGGAAAAGCATCATCCACACAATTCCGAAGACAAGAGCTGGCAAGTGCGAGAATTATCGCACAATCAGCTTAACAGCGCATGCTTCCAGGTTGCTTACCAGAATAACACACAGAAGAATAGAAAAGAAAATTGAAGAGGAAAGGTAAAGCCACGAGAGAGGCAATTCTGACAGTGCGTTTAATAATGGAAGCAAGACTGAAGAAAAATCAAGATATGTTCGTAGGATTTGTTGACCTGTAAAAAGCGTTAGACAGTGTAAAGTGGTGCAATACGTTCGAAATTCTGAAAAATGTAGGGGTAAGCTACAGGGAGGGACGGGTCTTATACAATATGTACAACAGCCAAGAGGGAATAATAAGAGTGGAAAACCAAAGAACGAAGTGTTTATATTAAAACGGGTGCAAGACAAGGACGTAGCCTTTCGCCCCTACTGTCTAATCACTACATAGAGGAAGCAATGATGGAAATAGCAGAAAGGATCAGGAGTGGAATAAAAATTCGAGGTGAAAGGATATCATTGATAAGATTCGCTGATGGCATTGCTATCTTGAGCGAAAGTGAATAAGAATTACATGATCTGCTGAACAGAGTGAACAGTCTAATCGGTACACAGTATTAATTGAGAGTAAATCGAAGAAAGAAGAAGATAATGAGAAGTAGTGGACATGAGAACAGTGAGAGGCTTAACATCAGGATTGATGGTCACGAAGTAGATGAAGTTAAGGAATACTGCTACCTAGGCAGTAAAATAACCAATGGCGGACAGAGCAAGAAGGACATCAAAAGTAGACTGGAAATGGCAAAAAAGGCATTCCTAGCCAAGAGAAGTCTAATAATACCAAATATCGGTCTTAATTTGAGTAAGAAATTTTTGAGAATATACATCTGGAGTACAGCATCGTATGGTAGAGAAACAAGGACAGTGGGAGAACCGGTACACAAGAAAATCGAAGAATTTGAGATGTGGTGCTACCGACGAATGTTGATAATTAAGTGGACTGATAAGGTAATGAATGATGAGGTTCTGTGCAGAATTGGAGAGTAAAAGGACATGTGGAAAACACTGATAAGGAGAAGGGGCAGGATGATAGGACATCTGTTAAGACTTGAGGGAATGACTTCCATGCTACTAGAGGGAGTTGTAGATGGCAAAAAATGTAGATGGCAGAGATTGGATAGATGCAACAAATAATTGAGGGCGAAGGTTGCAAGTGCTATTCTGAGATGAAGAGGTTGGCACAGAAGGCGAATTCGTGATGGGCTGCATCAAATCAGTCAGAAGACTGAGGACAGAAAAAAAAAGTTCTGATTGGGACAAAACAAACCAGTCATCAGGGACTGTGAGGCCGTGGTACCAAAATAAAGGTATCCCTTCCGTATGTGTTTTCGTGGAGCTCTCGTTCATCGTGAATAGCCGACAAATTTTGTGTAACAGATAGGCAGGATTTTTGAAGTCTGTCTTCATGGTTCAAGATTTAAACGTTGTCATTTGCAAACAAAGATCGGCATTATCTGATGTTTTTGTTTAAAATCGTATGCATATTTGTGTGGTTTCTTTTTCCACTGTCATACAGTTTAATCAATGTACATCGTAAAGAGAAAATGCAAAAATCTGCCACTTTGCCCAACTCCTAAATTAATAACCTCTGTTATATTCTCATTATCATTAGCTATTTGGATTCTTATGTCACTATAGGTCATCTGAATTACCTTCATAACAGGTATTCATATGTCTTTTCTTTTTAATGTCTTCACTAACAGTCATCTATCTGCTTCATCGAAGGTCTTTATATAATCTGTGAAAAAGATATTGATTTTTTTTACTGTAGTCTTCATGTTTCTCTATAATTTGTTGTAATATAATTGTACTGTCTGCGGAGCTTCTTCCTGTACTGCAACCGTTTTATTTCTCTGATTTGATGATGTACTTTGTTGTGGTCTTGAGTGCTCCGGCTATTATTCTACCCAGTGCAATAATGATATCCCACAATATTTTTCGGTATTTCATTTATCGTCCTTCTTGAATGTTGATTTTGGAAGTGATATGTTCCAATCTCTTGGTATTTCCTTCGTATCCAGCAAATACTTAGAAATCTGAATCCAAAACCAAAACAACAGTAATAATAATAAGAGAAATCTAAATCCGTCTTTTCAGCTCCTAAATTTTATCATACACTTCGCTTTTATCTAACTACCTAAATATTGGAGACGTAGGGTAAGGTGGAAGAAGGCAAATGTCAAAATGGTGGTAATGAAGAGGTGATTGGTAATGAGGGGAATGGGTGTAAAGGTGAAATGGAAAAAGGCAGATTGAGTAGAGATAGATGATGAAGAAGAGAGAGACAGAGAGAGGGGGGGCAGAGAGAGATAGAGATGAAGAGGAGAAGAGAGAGAGACAGAGAGAGAGAGAGAGAGGGGGGGAGGGACAGAGAGATAGAGAGAGAGGGAGAGGCAGGTAGGTAACTCTTAAGTTATAACAAGTTGAAATTCGCAAGTCTCTTTTAAAACATCACCTACTTTCTCCCTTTATTGGTATGTGGATCATGCAGAAGGCGCAAGTAACAGTCATGTATCGCTCTTTAACTGTACAGGATTGGTATTTTTGCTTTTCTTTTTTTGTGAATCCTCAGTCTTCTGACCAGTTTGATGCTGACCGCTTCGAATTTATCTCCTGTGCCAAGTTTCTCGTCCAGAATAGAACTTGCAACATACGTCCTCAGTTATTTGCTGTTTGTAATACAATCTCTGTTTTCCTCTACATTTATTGCTCTCCACAATTTCCTCTAGTATCATGGAAGCTATTCCATGATGTATTCAAAGGCGAGCTATCATCCAGTCACTACTTCTTGTCATTGCTCTCCATATATTCCATATTCCAATTATGTGGAAAACCTTCTCATTCCTTATCTTATCAGTCCACCTATTTTCAGCATTCCTTTACAGCCCTAGAACTCGAAAGCTTCGATTCTGTGCTCTTCCTTTCTTGCCTCAGTCCGTGTTTCACTAGCATCCAACACTGTTCTCCAAACCAACGTTTTAAGAAATTTCGTCCTGGAATTGAGGCATAAGTTTGATACTAGTAGATTTCTCTTGGCCAGCAACGCCCTGCCCTTTTTGTCAGTTCCGGGCTCCATTTCATGTCCTCCTTGCTCCATCCATCACAGCTTATTTTGTTGCCTGAGCAGCAGAATTCGTTAATTTCATGTATTAGGTGGTCCCCAATTTTAGCTGTTCTCATTTGTACTACTTGACATTACTTCCGTATTGCTTTGATTTTCTCTCAATCCGTATTCTGTACTCATCATACTGTCCATTCCATTCAGTAGGTGTTGTAATTTTTCTTCCCTTTCACGGAGGACAGTGTAATGGGTAATGGTGTCGATTTTACACAGAGTACACGAAGGAACTTGCCCCCCCTTCTTGCAGCGGTGTACCGTAGGTCTCTAGAAGAGCGAAGCGTTCCAAAGGATTGCAAAAGGGCACAGGTCATCCCCGTTTTCAAGAAGGGACGTCGAACAGATGTGCAGAACTATAGACCTATATCTCTAACGTCGATCAGTTTAGAATTTTGGAACACGTATTATGTTCGAGTATAATGTCTTTTCTGGAGACTAGAAATCTACTCTGTAGGAATCAGCATGGGTTTCGAAAAAGACGGTCGTGTGAAACCCAGCTCGCGCTATTCGTCCACGAGACTCAGAGGGCCGTAGACACGGGTTCACAGGTAGATGCCGTGTTTCTTGACTTCCGCAAGGCGTTTGACACAGTTCCCCACAGTCATTTAATGAACAAAGTAAGAGCATACGGACTATCAGATCAATTGTGTGATTGGATTGAGGAGTTCCTAGATAACAGAACGCAGCATGTCATTCTCAATGGAGAGAAGTCTTCCGAAGTAAGAGTGATTTCAGGTGTGCCGCAGGGGAGTGTCATAGGACCGTTGCTATTCACAATATACATAAATGACCTGGTGGATGACATCGGAAGTTCACTGAGGCTTTTTGCAGATGATGCTGTGGTGTATCGAGAGGTTGCAACAATGGAAAATTGTACTGAAATGCAGGAGGATCTGCAGCGAATTGACGCATGGTGCACGGAATGGCAATTGAATCTCAATGTAGACAAGTGTAATGTGATGCGAATACATAGAAAGATAGGTCCCTTATCATTTAGCTACAAAATAGCAGGTCAGCAACTGGAAGCAGTTAATTCCATAAATTATCTGGGAGTACTCATTAGGAGTGATTTAAAATGGAATGATCATATAAAGTTGATCGTCGGTAAACCAGATGCCAGACTGAGATTCATTGGAAGAATCCTAAGGAAATGCAATCCGACAACAAAGGATGTGGGTTACAGTACGCTTGTTCGCCCAATGCTTGAATACTGCTCAGCTGTGTGGGATCCGCACCAGGTAGGGTTGATAGAAGAGATAGAGAAGATCCAACGTAGAGCAGCGCACTTCGTTACAGGATCATTTAGTAATTGCGAAAGTGTTACGGAGATGATAGATAAACTCCAGTGGAAGACTCTGCAGGAGAGACGCTCAGTAGCTCGGTACGGGCTTTTGTTAAAGTTTCGAGAACATACCTTCACCGAAGAGTCAAGCAGTATATTGCTCCCTCCTACGTATATCTCGCGAAGAGACCATGAGGATAAAATCAGAGAGATTGGAGCCCATACAGAAGCATACCGACAATCCTTCTTTCCACGTACAATACGAGACTGGAATAGAAGGGAGAACCGATAGAGGTAATCAGGGTACCCTCCGCCACACACCGTCAGGTGGCTTGAGGAGTATGGATGTAGATGTAGATGTATTTAATGTTGTTGTGGTGGTGTGTATATGTTGTAGTGAAATGAATGAAAATGTAGCTGCAAGAATAACAGTATTATTTGAAAGAAATAAATAACCTCTAACAATTGTTGTTTAAGTGATACTGAGCCCAACTGTCATTTCAATAATTCTTTACTTGACAGGAAAATGCATGCATCAAATAATTAATATATCACACCACAACCCCTACCCATAACAACACTGGTGTCATAAATATTTTTATTTAAAGTTACTGATTAATTACTCTGGGAAAAACCAATCCCACACACAAGCCATTAAATTATTTCATTTACATAAAGGAAGATTGTTCTACTGTGGGTTTTTCTCCTAAGAGTTCAAATATTGTAATGACGATCGAAATAATTAATGTCTGACAGTTTTTGCAGTTTAAAATTGCCGCTCCATACGCTCACATAATAGTGGCAACCACAGCATAATCTTGACTTCTGTGGACACGAAGCTTAAAACATTCGTAGTTGGTTATCTAGTTATAAATAAAAGTCGGTAAACTAGAACTGCATTTAGTAAATTGTACATTATATTTTTCTTCTGATCACTTATGGCTACCTTTTACAATATTTAAAAGAACAGACCTCAGCTTTTCTTTGATATCATCCATTTCATACATCAAGAGAAGAAGAAGGAAAAATTCCACACACAATACATTGCCAATACATTCTTCTAGTGCTATTATATTTTGTTATATAATTATTCCTTGTTGGACATTTCACAATATAAGTCACAATATAATAACAAGTCTTCTGCGCTAAGTCATTTCTGGGAAAATATTGTTTAATTAAAAAGTCTCGAGCACTGTCCCATACACTGGCGACACAAAATATTCGCGTTCACATTACACTGCCCCTTGTACTGAAAAAGTAGATTTATTCTTACAATGTTTCTTTCTTTTTTTTACTGTCCACTAAGTCAGAGCCACATATTGTTCAATTTTCACTTTAGATAAAGAGTTTTTAAGTTAACAAATTTTAGATAATGGTTATACAAAACATCTAGTCGTATGCCATACATCTAGTGTGGATATGGTACTTTTAAATGGCTTCAAGTAACTATACAGTTTCGGGAAAGGCTGCAGATACTACAGGAATTGCTTATGCCGCCCAATTCGGGTTTACTGGATCCAGAGAAACGGGAATAAAACAGTCCAATGGGCTTTGAAAAGGTACAGCTACATAACCTAAGTGTCAGGCTTCACGTGTTCATTATAGAAAATACTGAATCTGTTGTTGAGGTCAAAAGAGGTGAATAAATGTATAAAAGTTCATTCCAATTGAAAGAAAATTTGAATGAAGTTCCAGGCGACGTTGAATACCCAACCCTGTATTAAGTTGCTGGATCAGAGGTCAAAGACAGGTTGAGTCTGCTGCTCGTGGGGGCTGCTGTTGGTTCGCCACCAGAACGTTGATGGAATGCTGGCTGCTGTCAACTGCGCCCAGTTCTCGTTCTAGTATTGCAGGCACATTTCTTGCTTCCATGTTCCTCTCGTCCAGTGTGGATGCATGAAATTTGAGAAAACAGGTGTCAGTGACAAAGAGATTATTTGTTTTACGATGTTGGAGAAGCATGCTTATCTCCACTCAAACAGATTCACTCATTTTATTTACAGAAAATGTTCTGCATATAAACATTGTTCTGGTAAATGTAGTGATTCACAGTTCATTCATATAAATCACATGTATATGACACTGCACTTTTTAAAGACTCTGGTCTTCACGAGTGCTTTGTTTCTTTGTCACTATATGTAAACATTTTGCACATGGAGCAGCGAGCCTGTGTTGCACTCGCATTGTTGGCGCGCAGCTGGCAGTACAGTCCATTTCAAGAGTTCATAGTCGCAAGGTTATCTCATTATATTAGGCCTAAAAGTGCGTGGTCTGTTCGAAATTTTTTTTTAAAGTCTGTTAACAGTTTAACAACTTCCAGTCGTTGTTGCTAACGTATTCACTCGAAGAGTGTTCAAATTATCACTGACTTGAGTGATTTATGACTTCTGAACATAGTTTTAAAAATCAAAAACACAATTTGAGCAGATCTACTTTATTTTTAAAAATTCTCATGAGACACACAGAACAAATATTGATCACTGCTGGGGCTCATAGTTACACACAAACTTCGTATCACTTTACACTAACACATCAATGATATTTGTTGATGTCTACATGAGGTTTTATGTCGAAACATGAAGACAAAAATCGTATACCATATTGAGTGTCATATAAAAAAACTGACTGATAGAATCTTCTACATTTGTCTTCATAAACAGATCAATTTCGAACCATGTACATATCAGCTCAACTGCTTAAGTTGGTATGATTAATTTGTTTATTGTCATTTATCCTCGTTCATTCACAATTGATTAAATCTCATAACTAATATTTCAGAACAGATGCCCATATTTGGTACGCCTAGTAGTAAGTAGCTCAAGGAGCTAACAGTAAGGCTAAACCAGAAAGTTAAAAGGACCCGAAGTGGTATGCAAGGAGCAAATGCTCCAAACAAAACCAAATTGGAAGTAAGCACTCACGTAAGATATGTTCATGTGTGTGCACTACACAAATCGAGGTATAGTACATTCATCCATATGTTATGCTTAAAGTATAAAGGGTAGTCCATTTATAAAGACCAGGCCAAATATCTCAAGAAATAAGCATCAAACGGAAAAACTACAAACAACGTAACTCATCTAGCTAGAAGGGGGAAACCAGATTGCGGTATGATTGACCCGCACAATGCCGCTACCATAGGTCGAACCGATATCAACTGCGTTTTTTTAAAATAGGAACCCCCATCACATATTCGTGTAGTACTTAAAGAAATATGAATGTTCCAGTTGGGCCACTTTTTCGGTTTGTGATAAATGGCGTTGTAACAGTCATAAACGTATAAGTACATGGTATCACGTAACATTCCATTAGTGTGGACAGTATTTGCTTCGTGATACATTACCCATCTTAAAATGGACCATTTACCAATTCCAGAGAAGGTCGATATCGTGTTGATGTATGGCTATTGTGATCAAAATGCCCAACGGGCGTGTGCTATGTATGCTGCTCGGTATCCTGGATGACATCTTCCAAGCATCCGGACTGTTCGCTGGATAGTTACGTTATTTAAGGAAACAGGAAGTGTTCAGCCACATGTGAAACGTCAACCACAACCTGCAACAAATGATGATACCCAAGTAGGTGTTTTAGCTGGTGTAGCGGCTAATCCACACATCAGTAGCAGACAAATTGCTCGAGAATCGGAATACCAAAAACGTTTATCTTGAGAATGCTACATAAACATAGATTGCACCCATACCATATTTCTATGCACCAGGAAATGCATGGCTACAACTTTGAAACTCGTGTACAATTCTGCCTCTGGGCACACGAGAAATTATGGGATGATGACAGATTTGTTGCACATGTTCTAATTAGCGACGAATTGTCATTCACCAACAGCAGTAATGTAAACTGGCATAAGATGCACTATTGGGCAACGGATAATTCAAGATGGCTACGTCAAGTGGAACATCAGCGACCTTGTTGGGTTAATGTATCGTGTGGTATTATGGGAGGAAGGATAACTGGCCTCCATTTTATCAATGGCATTCTACATGGTGCTGTGTATGCTTATTTCTTTCGAGTAGCTAGATTTTGTATGTTCTGGCTCATCCGCTCAATTTTATAAAAATAAAAATATCGTTATTTTCACAAATGAGACCTAGGTATCCAGACCATAGAAAATCTAAATACTATCCATTTTACCTAATAATAATATAATATAATAATATAATAGCAACTCTAATAAAAAATCATTTATCTTGCACACATTTCCAATAGGTGAATGTAATGTAACTAGATAAATTATGTAATTAAATATTATTTTAAAAAACAATTTTTAAAATAGCATTTTAGATCATTTTCTTCACCCCAAAGAGTGTCCTATTTTTGACTTGTGTGAAAGAGGTGTTTTTTAAAATAATTTTCGAAACAAATTATTAAAAAGACATCTTTAGATCATTTTCTTAGCCCTAAAAATTATTCTACTTTTGTCTTTTGTGAAAAACGTGTTTTTTAAAATTCTATTCAAGAACAAGAATATAAAATTATTTACTTTCTACTTTAACAGCTATAATATTATTATGATTTTATGTTTGTAAACGCCTTTTGAGATAAAACTTATTTACACTTCTACCACATTTACAAGTAACTTTAATTTTACTGTATTCTTTGCAGCATTCTTTACATACATGTTTATGTCCACCTGTTCAATATTATCTTTAAAACATTCTTCAATACTTTTTTAATCATACATTCACTACACTGTATTAATTGTGGCTATACACAGCATAAAGTCTAATTTAACTGTACTTAGTGTTGACCATGTGAATAAAATATAACTAATTACAAAAATAATTGTTTTTAAAATTTTACATTGTGAAATCTATAACATGACATTTATTATTTGGTTTATTAATTTTCTTCATTCCTTTATATTTCAGTTTCATTTGTCCTTTATTTATTATTTTAAGTTCCCAATGACTAATTAATTTGTAATATCTATTTGGTAACATAACTTTAAAATCATTATTAAGCTCGATACAAATTTGTTCTCCACATCTAGTATTTAAATATTCAGTCACTAACATTATATAAAACATTAATCTCTAGTTCAGTTACTTTTTTTTAATCTCTTCGAGACACTAACATCATTGAGCTTCTTGATTACAGTCTCCATTTATATAGAAAAAATTCTGTCAGATTTATATATTATAATTTTTATTTGGTTTTCGGTAATGACCATAAGGTTACGCATCTATTCAATTTTCTAAAACGTATCATTCATTATCTGAGAACGTTGTGATTTTTTGTTCACTTTAATGGTATATATTTCATGTTTTACACATTTAATTAAATTATACTTTCAATATTGTTCTATATTGTTAAACAGACAAACTTTATAATCTAAACTTATTTTGTTCTTGGTTGTTGTTGTTGTGGTCTTCAGTCCTGAGACTGGTTTGATGCACCTCTCCATAATACTCTATCCTGTGCAAGCTTCTTCATGTCCCAGTACCTACTGCAACCTGCATCCTTCTGAATCTGCTTAGTGTAGTCATCTCTTGGTCTCCCTCTACGACTTTTACCCTCCACACTGCCCTCCAATACTAAATTGGTGATCCCTTGATGCTTCAGAACATGTCCTACCAACCGATCCCTTTTTCTGGTCAAGTTGTGCCACACACTTCTCTTCTCCCCAATCCAATTCAATACTTCCTCATTAGTTATGTTATCTACCCATCTAATCTTCAGCATTCTTCTGTAGCACCACATTTCGAAAGCTTCTATTCTCTTCTTGTCCAAACTATTTATCGTCCACGTTTCACTTCCATACATGGCTACACTCCATACAAATACTTTCAGAAATGACTTCCTGACACTTAAATCTATACTCGATGTTAATAAATTTTTGTTCTTCAGAAACGCTTTCCTTGCCATTGCCAGTCTACAGTTTATATCCTCTCTACTTTGACCATCATCAGTTATTTTGCTCCCCAAATAGCAAAACTCCTTTACTACTTTAAGTGTCTCAGTATTGCCTCACGTGTTCCAACATTGCTACGGAATCCAAACTGATCTAGTTTCTCCATTCGTCTGTAAAGAATTCGTGTTAGTATTTTGCAGCTGTGACTTATTAAACTGGTAGTTCAGTAATTTTCATATTGGTCAACACCTGCTTTCTTTGGGATTGGAATTATTATATTCTTCTTGGAGTCTAAAGGTATTTCGCCTGTCTCATACATCTTTCTAACCAGATGGTAGAATTTTGTCAGGACTGCCTCTCCCAAGGCTGTCAGTAGTTCCAATGGAATGTTGTCTACTCCGGGGGGCCTTGTTTCGGATCAGGTCTTTCAGTGTTCTATCAAACTCTTCACGCAGTATCGTATCTCCCATTTCATCTTCATCTACATCCTCTTCCATTTCCATAATATTGTCATCAAGTAGATCGCCCTTGTATAGACCATCTATATTCTCCTTCCACCTTTCTGCTTTCCCTTCTTTGCTGTGAACTGGGTTTCCATCTGAGCTCTTGATGTTCATACAAGTGGTTCACTTATCTCTAAAGGTCTCTTTAATTTTCCTGTAGTCCATTACATTCATTTTTCATTTTACCAGCAACTTTTTTGTTTACTTGTGAAATATTATGTATATTATCTGTTGGGTAATGACTTGTATTACAATAATCCATCATTGATTTCAAATCTTCATAGAAATTTTCAGTTTTATTATCATAAATGTAACTAATGTATCTCGATTTCACAATTCAATATTTTTACCATATTTTGGTTTCATAACTGCATAGTGAAAATCATACCTTAATTCTTTAGCTATATCAAGTATACTTAATCTAACAAAAATAGGTTTGTTAAATAATATTTTAGTTTTATTCATATGAATAGCAGCAAGATTTTCAGTAAATATAGTTCAGTGTTTAAAGTTTCGTTTTGCTACAAGTTTATCACATGTTTTACTCTTTGAAACTAATTTTATATCTTGCTATTTCCCAAAAGATAAATTTTTATTTATTATAGACATCTTTTGCAAAATGATTTGTAGCTCTAGTTCTTAACTGTGTGTATAGATCTATATTCTTCCTTAACCAATCATATTGTTCAACTTTTAAAACTATGAATTTTTGTTAGTTTCATTCCTAAAGATAAATATTATTTAAGATTTCGATAATACACTACATAATTACACACTTTTACCTTGAATAGGTTTTGACTCAGGAGCTAGCTTAAATGTTCACGTAAATCATGTAATTCTTTTGAATGTTCTAGATCTATTTCAATTATATATCCATCTTAACTATTATTTGATGTTTCACTTTTTCTTGTACAACTAAAATTATTTGGTTCTTCTCTTTTAAATCCACCATATGGTAAAAATTGATTCATAGCATAACCATATTAATTATTTTCATCTAGATACATTATAAAATTTTATATTTCTTTATTGTTATAATCTTCTAAAAATTAATTTTTTTGCTTTTTCATATCTCTTACAACATTGTCAAATTCTACCTCTTATTCCTTTCTCAAACATTTGAAGCATATCATAGTCATGTAATACTTCAAGACTTTAATTTGTAATATTTAACATTGCATCCAAAGATAATCCTGCTACTCTAAAAGAACGAATTAGATTATATGTATTTATACATGTTTTTCTAAAATTTTCAAATACATCAGATTTAAGATATAATTCACGATATTCGCTACGATTTTTAATATTGAATCTTTCCCAAACTAATTTTGTATATTCGTAATCTTCATCTCTCATGTCACAATCATTTAATTCACTATAAAATTTATCTTTTGTGTCTTCAATTTTCTTATAGATAAACAGCTTTTCAAATTGCTAAGTTAAATTATACTGGAGAAAAATACATTTCATACTTTTAGTTGATTTGATGAAAGTTTATCAAGTGAAGAAGCAATAAATGTAAATGTATCAACATATCTCATTTTTAATTGATTTGTATATTTACTAAGACTAAGATATGGATTTCATTATTTGGAGTATATTCTATTTCTTTATCATCATAATCAAATGTTTTTACAAACAGATGTGTGTCATATCCACATAAATAATGAAAATAAATAGGTACTAAGTTAGGTTGTTTTAGTTTTAAATTACACACGTTAGATAATGAAGCAATATATTTTCCAGTAAAATGATCATGATGATTTCCTTTTTTATTCTTTTTTGTATAACGACGTTTATGTGGTGTACAAATCGTAGATTTAAGGAACATTTTGTATTCTTCAATATCAAGTGGTTTCATTTCTTCAGTTTCTAAATAAATTCTTCGGGTTTCTTCGTCTTCTTGTTTTATAAATTTTGTATGACAATATGGTCCGCTTTAAACTACAGGATTTGTTTAATTTCCGTATATATATTTAATATAATTTCTAAATTCACTTGGTTCATGTTTTTAATATTTCATTGTATAAGGTATTTCGGGATTTGGTTCACAGTTGTCCATTTTTAGTAGTAAACTTTCCAAATGAACAGAAATTTTAAATCGAACTTTCAGTCATTAGACTTGATATAAGTCTAGATAAATTATTATCTTTCTTGAAATAAAGTAGATTTTACAAGTTTTCCTGTATTAGATTTTGCTATTTTTATTACATACACCTGACAACTAACATTTTCATCATCAAATGAAAAAACATGAACATGATCAACTAGTACAGGAAATCCAACAGTTTCAACATTTTATCAAGTTCAAGACCAACATCTTTAGATTTTAATATTCTTTCACCTTTTACAGTAAACAAAGCAGATTTTGTAGACCACAGAAAACAGTTTTTGATCATTATTTTTCAGATATATACAAGCTTCCAGAATGAGTTTGGAAGGTAGGAGACGGATACTGGCAGAAGTAAAGCTGTGAGTACCGGACGTGAGTCGTGCTTCGGTAGCTCAGTTGGTAGAGCACTTGCCCGCGAAAGGCAAAGGTCCCGAGTTCGAGTCTCGGTCGGGCACACTGTTTTAATTTGCCAGGAAGTTTCATATACAAGCTTTCTTGTTTTTTATTACTTCAGATAATTCAATATAAGTTGATCCTCTTAGAGGTACATATTTGTTAATTGCTAACTATAAACCAATAATTCTAATTAATGACCATTCAGATCCTTGCGTTTGAAAATTAGGCATTTTTTCTAAAATATGTCTTTACCATATTTGAATTGTTTATTAAAATATTATCTGTTAAAATAGTAGAGTTTGGTGTTTTTTGTCCCAATTCTTGATCTTATTCTTTTGTTTGTTCTTTATATTCACAATATAAATTAAAATGTATTTTTACACCATGATGAACTTTCAATAGTCTTTTACAATCTTAAAAATTTTTGTTTTTACTGCATTAGGAAATGATTGGAATCATTTACATCCATATTATTTTCTAAATTTATAGTTTGTAACCTTTTTCCAAATGCCTTTTCAACTAAGTAATCATTAGTTGTTTTTTGTCTTTTGGTTTTACATACCAAATATGTAGAAAATGAAATTATTCTGTTGGATGGTTTATCTTCTTCAGTTAGAATAACATCATAAATTTCAGAAAAGGGTTACATCTTCCAAAGATTTTTACTAAATTACGCTTTAATATTTTTAAAAATATTTGTTTCATTATCACTTACTTTTTCACCAAATGCTGTCAAAGTCTTAGAACTGTGTTTGATTACATATATATTAACAAAATTATTATAATTTTTGCTTACATCAGTTAATTTATTTTTATGTTTTTCAATAACTCCAGACATATTATTTTTTAATGAAATGATAATTATTTAATATAGTTAACGATAATTATTTAATAAATTAAAATCAGATAGGGAATTAATTTAATATCCACTTAGGTTATTGCTTATTTTTAAAATCAATTAGCTTTTAAACAATTAGTTTAATAATTAGTTGGTTCTTCTCTGTATTACCAAAATTCATTATATTTGTAAGAAACATTTTTGTTAACAAAATTGTATTTAATTAATAGTTGGATAGATAATTCATCATAAAGGATTATAATATACAGTTAATGCTTTCTTATTCTTTATGTATTCTAAAGTACATTTCTTACATTTATTATTAAGTTTATCTTTGTGTGATAGAGTTATATGAAACGACCATAAATCTTTAATTTCTTGACAAATTTTACATTTCTTTTTTTCTTCAGTTATAACTTCTTTGTTACCATTTTTATACGTTCTTTACTTGGATTTCGTTTTAAATGTTCCTAGAAATAATATTTATATTGCTTTTTCATGTACTCAAGGAATTCGATTTTTTGTGTAATATCTTCATGATATTTAGCTAAACATGGTTTACATATAGTTCTATAAACACCTTTTGTATACTTTCGTAATGTGAAATTATCAATTGATTTTTCTCTATTACAATATTTATAAAATTTAGTTTTCACAGGAAAATCATGTTGAACTTGAGTGTGCTCCATTTATATATAGTTAGAAACTTATTAGAATTGTAAAAAAAATATTATAATTTTAAATTATTAATATAAATCATTTTAAAATAATCATCCCCAATAATTATCACAATAATAAGCTGCTTCATCTTGAGCATATAAAATAGCATAAAAATCAGATATTTCAATGTTTTCTGCTGCTTTATTTTCAATAATAGTTCCACAAAGTGGAGAATTTTATTTTTCCTTTTACCATTAATCAATACATTCTTCATGAAAAGTATGGTTGCAATTTGTTTTACCAAACTGACTATTATTTTAACGCTTAAACATATAGGACAACCAATATCATTTCACATACCACAATTAGTACATAAGTTTCTTTTCAATTAGTTTGCATTTCGTTTTTCTTTTTATTTTATTGGAAATAATGTTAATTACATTTATAAAAAACTTATATTCTCTCATTTAATGTAATCATAAATACAAACTACAAATTTCACATTATATTTATTTTTTCAAAGCTACTAAAAATATTTATCTTAAATGGAAGCAATAGTAGATGTTCAACAAGAGGTTCACATATAAAAATAATCCGGGGTTTAAAACTGAAGAGATTTTAGAAAACAAACACAAATGATGCAGTCATTAAACATATTGACTTAGAAGATAAAGCAAATTTTGCTAATATTTTGATAAACAAACTGTTGTCTTCAATGAACCTTAATTATATCCTTCAATTTTTAAATGAAAAAGACTGTAACTAATTTACAAAATGGGTTACTAAAGAAGTTTTACCATCAATTAGAAAACTGGTATATAAAAATATAAATTATTCAATTAAAAGATTATAGAATTGAAATGAATGATAATCACATTTAAGATTTGTGATAAATAATTGATTATGCTTCAGAATTAATAGCTACACGGAATGAAGGTATAAATAGTGTATTACCACTTGTAGTTCCTAAAACAATTAAGAAAGACATTGAGTCTTTCCAAATTATTTGGTGATGAAAGTGACTATAACTAGTATGTCACTAGAACTAAACAAAATAATTTACAGAAACAATTATATAAAATCGAAGATAGACATCCAAATTGTGAAGAAACGTTAAGATTGAATTATAATCCTAATTCAATAAATCTATATGAAAGAATGAAAGGATAAGTATTGTCTGTCATCTGAAATATTCCAATGTTCTGAATATCTATAGACAAGAAGAATTGATTAAAGATATAATTATTCTTCACCATCATCAAACGTATCTACTATAAAGTAACTTTATCTTTGTTTACCCAGCTTTTAAGTGAATTATCAAGACCTAACCATTCAACACAAAGTTTATCTCCTTTCTTTCTTCAAACTCTTTGAACTAAGTGTACATCTGGCTAATTCGGTTTCTCTAGTTATTATTCCTAAATTTTTCCTTTTAAATCTTTTAGTGTATGTGTAATTGGATAAGAATAAATAATATCTTCAATTTCAAATATTTCTGTTGACCAATTAGATGTATCTCCATTTTCAAAAAGACCTTTAAGTTTACTAATTCTCGCTTTATCACCTTTTTACAATTTAACGTCTTCTGAAGCAGACTTTGCATCAGAAAATTGCTGATTTTAGTCTGCGACTAGATACAGAGTTACTTATTTTAATTTTTTTCAGTAACTTCTATTGATTTCATTCTTATTTTAAATATTTTGTATTATTGTATCCATCAACTAAATCTTTACCTAAGTCTATCCATTTATAATCTCCTGGTCACGCAATTTTCTTTAAGTGTTCCGTTAAATCGTTCAACAACAGATACATTTAATTCAATAATGTTTAATATTATATTTTTTCATTAATTCTTTAAATTGTTTGTTATAGAATTCTTTACCATTATCTGTTTGTAAATTACTTGGCTTTCTATCTATAATTTTTTTGATAATCATCAACTATATTTTTAACTGTTTTATGTTTAACAGCAATAGCAAATGCATATTTTAAAAAACCATCAATGATTGTTCATAAATAATTACAACATCTGTTTCTTCTAAATTTCTTTTAAATTGTAACAATCTGTTTCAACTAAATCAGCTTGCCATATGTCATCTACATTAAAAGAAACAAAATTTTCTTTTCTAAAATTTTTTATCATTCGTTTACATAATTCATTAATTACTTCTCAACGAATATTATTATTATTTTGACCTTCTCTCTGTACCAATTTCCTCGTTTTACTTCTACATATTGTACAAAGACCTTTAATTCCTTGTGTATCTTTTTAGTTGCTACTCTATATGGATTATGTGTTTGAGTAACCTTTTTACACCTTAAACAATATGTATGATAATTCTTAAGGACTAAATGCGAAGTGTGATTGTTCATTTAAATAGTATAAATATTTATCAAGGGATTTTATTATTGTTACATTCTATCATCATAGTTCGATTCAAATAGCAGTTCACTAAATATAATGACCATTACATCTACTGAAACAGTTTTAATTGTTTGATTTATAGATATCTCATGTTTGTCTCTCCATTTCATTTTGTGTGGATTATGTAATAGATTAGTATGTATATTTTGAATCTTTTGAACAAATCTTTTTACTTTAACTGCAAAATTAACTGTAAGCACTTCACCATCTATATTGGCTCCAGATATAATAATTTTCTAAATTTTTACATCATAGCCAAATTGATATTCTGTTACTTCATTTCCAGTCATAAAAGTAAATTAAATTAATTGTTTAATATACATTCTTTTTTGAAGATGACTTATGTGACTTGGATACAGTGTTAAATCTGCTTTTGAAAAGCAATCTGAATATGTTTTTCAATATCTATTTTTGTAAAATAATTTGATAGATCAGTTTTATTGACATAGTTATAGGATTGGGTAAGAATGCTTGCGTATTCAGGTTTTGTAAATACATAAGCTATTTCCTATTCGAAGTATTGTTTACTAACAGCATCATAAACATTTCCTGGATATTTTTTGTCTACAATCTTCAGCCATTAAAATCAGTATGAGGTTTATTGATTTTAAAAATGACTCATAGTTCTTTCTGGAATTGTTTGATTAAATTATTTATTTTTGATTCCCTAATCTCTTTTAATTTTTTGATTCCAGAGAGATTATATCATAGGATAATTACTCATCAGTTTTGATCTTATTTCAAAAATGTACACTTATTAAATCTGAAAAATGATTAAAATTTTAATTATCAAATATTAATTGTAAGAGGAATAAAAATAATTGACCACTAATTACCTCATCAACTATTTGTATTCTTTCTGTATTGTATTATAACTCATTTTCTCCTAAATAGTGACTAATTGTTTTTGTATATTACTACTAAATAAATCAAAGACAAATTGTTTATCTTTATTTTTATAATAACAGATCAAATGTTTACCAGGATTATCAGATGTATCCAAATTTACTAAGCCACAACATTTTTAATTTGTTTATATACAAATTCAACAATCATATACACACCACAAATTGTTTAACTTTTAATTGTTTGTATTTTTTTCTATATCAAAATTACCTAATGCATTATGATATTTGTCAATTTTACGATTTTTTTTGTTTTCTTTATTCCAGTCAAAGCTTTCTGTCCCATTTCTAAATTATGTGTTTTTTCCTTCTAATTCTTTATCAGCTCTCTTATTATTTATAACTGCATCTGCAATTGCTGCAGATCCACCAGCCAAAGAACCATTTGTTGCTTAATAAGGTAGTGCAGCTGATAAAATGGTAAAAGCCCTCCTTCATGTTGTGTTAATCCTTCACCGTTTTTCTTTTTTGTTAAGTATTCAATATTTTTTTAACAACAGGAATACCTAATATGGTAAGTTAAATTTCCACCATATTTCTTTATTTTCGTTTCTTAAACATTTGTTAAAAATGATTCAATTGCATTTAATTGTTAATCATTAAACTTTAATTTAACTGACTTTAGTTTACTTTTCTCACTAGGTAGCAAATTATAATCAATTGTAAAGTTTTTCATTTATATAGCTAAAAATTTAATTATATCTTTTAAATTTGTAATCCCCAACAAATTTCATCAATGTTAATTCCCATACCTACTTTTCTTTTTCTATACATTATTCCTCTAACTGCTGTTGCTCCAACTATTTCACTAAATGAAGAATCACTTGCATACATTCTTTCTTTTGCAGCTAATTGAAGTCCTTTATCAGGTATATACCTTTTGTCTAAGTCTTTATTATCTCTGTAAGCATTATCTTGTTTTTTACCAGGTCACAATATTTTTTCAAGTCTAGTGCTGATCTGGGTCAGGTAACAGAGGATATAGGTTCTCTATGCAAGGATTTCGGGAACGAGGATGCCGTGGTTATGGTGGGTGGTCTGGGAAACAGCATTGACAGAGACTCTGAATATTCCATAGAGAGTGACCTGGTAAAGATATCATCAGCAATGAAGCACACGAGTGTGGGATTTGTGTCTGGGTTGAGACGCCATGATCAGGCTCATTTGAACACTTCTGTAGGGACAGTGAACTAAAAAGTTGGAGTGGCTGCTTAGGACGGATATAGGGTCCGATATTGGTTTGATTCCTGTGGATGCTATTGATAGGACTACACTAGGCATGGCCTTCACCTCAATAGGAAAGGGAAGGGAAAACTGTCTGGCTTGATTGCAAAAAACTTAAGGGGGGACACTGTCGCAAGTGGTAAAATACCAGTGGTCACCGGTGTCAGTAGGATGCCTTTTTTAGGATAGGGAAGGGGGATAGAAAACGATTTTTAAGAGAGATTGGCAGACAGACTCAGTTTGAGAAAATAGATGAACAGAAGTCAGATTTTAGCATACAGCCTAAATTTAAACAATGTTTAACAGAAAGTAATCAGAAATTGGCAGTTCATCTTCACCAAAGCACTTATAATCGCATTAGTATGCAGTACCAGTTATCTTTATTACACCAGAACATTAAGGGACTCAGAAATAAAGTTGATGAACTACTCATTTGTATCGATGAAATGAATTCATCTAACGAAATTGACATAATCTGCCTCTCTGAACATCAAGTTTCCACTGGTATAGATATGTTAGACATTGCAGGATTTAAGACAGCTTCCTACTTCTGCAGAGTAGATATGGAGGGAGGAGGAGTTGCCACATTTATTAAATACTGCCATAAATTCAAGAACATTGACATTAACAAATTCTGTTTAGAGCAGCATCTAGAAGCATGTGAAACAGAAGTAGAGTTCCTATATAATAGTAACTATTTACCGAGCACCTGCAGGAAATTATAATCTCTTCCTAAATCATCTAGAAGCTCTATTGGGTTATTTAACAGTAAGAAACAAAGAAATTTTGATTGCTGGTGACTTTAATACAGATTTTTTAATTCAATCTTCCAGTAAACATTTACTGCAGTTAGTAATGTTGTCTTTCAATCTAACTCACACGGTAAACGTTCCAACTAGGATCACTAACTCCTCAAGGACAGCCATTGATAACATTTTTATAGACAAATCAAAGGAACAAAATCATATCATAAAACCTGTAATAAATGGACTGTCAGATCATGAACGCAGCTCATTGTTTTTGATATAAATTCTAAGCAGATTCTCAAGACTATTGAATCTTAGTACCGGAGAGTATTCAATCAACCAAAAATTGAGTGTTTTAGAAAACTGCTCAAAGATATGAACTGGAAAGACGTCTATAGTGCTCATAACTTGAATGAAAAATATAACACATTCATGAACATTGTCAGTACCATGTTTTCCTCTAAAAGTTACTCAAATTAAACAGAAGTCTATAATAAAACCATGGATCACACAAGGAATAAAGGTTTCCTGTAAGAAAAAAGGAAATTGTATGTGTCCACCAAGAATAGCTCAAATGCTGATGATTTAGCTAAATACAAGGAATACTGTAAAATATTAAAAAAAAGCAATTCAGGCATTTAAACAAATAACCTACGAGAAGAGGATAGCAATGTCAGGGAACAAAATAAAAACAATATGGGATATAGTGAAAGAGGAGACTGGTAGAACCAGGAAGGAACAGGAGCAAATAGCACCAAGGGTAGATGACACATTAGTAACCGATGGTCATAGTGTGGCAAATCATTTAACAAGTACTTTATATCCATTACTGATAGAATGGGATTATCAGGATCCGTAAATAATGCCCTTGAATATCTGAAACTAGCCTTTACAAATAGCTTTAACAACATGAATATGTCACTCACATCACCAAAAGAAATAACTTCCATAATAAATTCTTTAAAAACAAAGCATTCTAGTGGTAACGATGAGATTTCAAGAAAGTTAATTAAGGCATGTTCTTGTGAGTTTAGTAGAATTCTAAGTTACTTGTGTAACCAGTCAATTATAACTGGGACATTTCCTGACTCTCTGAAGTATGCAGATGTTAAGCCTGTATTAAAGAAAGGGGATAAAGAGATGCCATCAAACTACAGACCGATTTCACTTTTGACAGCATTCTCAAAAATTTTAGGAAAAGTAATCTACAGGCAGCTTCTCAACCATCTCACCACAAATAACATATTATCAAGAACACAGTTTGGATTTCTGAAAGGTTCTGATATCGAAAAGGCTATTTACACCTACAGTGAAAATGTACTTAATTCATAAAAATAACAAGTTACAAGCAGCACATATTTTCTGTGATTTGTCAAAGGCATTCGATTGTGTAAACCAAACATCCTTTTACATAAATTAGAATTCTATGGTGTCACAGGCAGTGCTGCAAAATGGTTCAAGTCATACCTCGCTAACAGGAAACAAAGGGTGTCATTGCAAGGGACTAGTGAATTAAGTCATCAGTCATCATCAGAATGGGAAGAAATTACATATGGTGTCCCACAAGGATCCATCTTAGGGCCATTGCTTTTTCTTGTGTACATTAATCGTTTTGTTTGTAGATGACACAAGTATTGCAATAAATAGTATGTTGAGTATAGTTCTAGAAAGATCTGCTAATGATATTTTCATGGATGTTAATAAATGGTTTAAAGCCAACTCACTGACATTAAACTTCGAAAATACTCACTATATGCAATTCAGAACCTGTAAGAGCTTTCCACCCAGCATATGCAAAAAGTACGAAGAAGAGCAGATAGAAGAGGTTGACAGTCTTAAATTCCTGGGATTACAACTTGATAATAAATTCAGTTGGGAAGAGCGCATCACAGAACTGCAGAAACGCCTTAACAAATCTGTATTTGCAATTCGAGTGTTAGCAGACATAGGCGACATAAAAGGGAAAAAGCTTGCATTCTTTGCTTACTTTCATTCCATAATGTCATATGGTATAATATTTTGGGGTAACTCTTCAAGTGAAACAAAAGTTTTCAGAGTCCAAAAGCATGTAATACGTATTATTTGTGGGGTAAACTCATGGACGTCTTGTAGAAACCTCTTCAAAGAACTTGGTATACTAACAACTGCCTCTCAGTAACTTTACTCCTTAATGGAATTTGTCCTAAATAATATATCTCTTTTTCCAACAAACACCTCAGTTCACACATACAATACCAGGAACAAAAATGATCAGCACAAGGACAAATGATGTGTTGCATATATTTATACTATTAGTATTGTTATTTCAGCTTTAAAAAAAATAAAAAATAACAAATAAAAAAGGTGACATTTTCCACATCCACGAGGATCTCCTCAACACGGATCTATGGATCGAAAACTAATTTAATGTAATCTAATCTAGTCTTACAAGCTTGATCTAATGGATTTATACCTTTAACACATGTAGCTAATATTTCTTCTATTTTCATTCCTGGACCACAATAATTATAACCAGGAAGACGCATCTCAAATGGCCATTTGTTATATAAATTATTTACTAATCCTTTTCCAAATTTTTCTCTTTTCCAGAAAGTATGTGGAAGATTATTCAAAAATCTAATTAAATATGAAATTTCTTTTGCATTAACGATTTTGAAATCACTAAGTCTATTTGTTAACATTTGTGCAATACTAACATTTTCGTCATGATAATTCTTATTTCCAACAAGTTCTTTGCCATGATAACTGATTATCTATAAAATAATTGTCTAACATCATTCATCCAAACATATTCAATATTTTTATCTGTATAGTTTTCAATTAAACCTTCTCCAATATTCTGTGTTTAAGGAGAACTTTGTTCTGAAGAATCTACCCTTTGTCTTCATAAATTTGGAGAATAAACATCAACAATTTCTTTTATTAAGTAATTACATTTACCTGATGTTATATTATTTGGATTAATATCAGAAAATAATGCTCCTGAATTAAATAATATATCTGCACATTTTGATAAGTCTACAGCATCAAACTTTTTATTTTTATCTTTGTTATTAATTAGTTTTTTAGTTGAAAGTTGCATTAATCCATCTGTACCCTCATATATTTTATCACCAATTTTTTGTTTGTCTCAAAAATTCTCTATGATTAATATACTGTAACATTCTTTCGCTAACATTTATCTTCTTAGTTTCGTTTAATTTGTTACTTTCATTTATCTTTTTATTTTAATTTTCTACTTGGTATTTATGTAATAAAACTATAATTTCTGATTCACTTAATGTATTATCATTCTCCACGAAAATTATCAGACCAATCTGTTAATGGTTTAATTAGTGATAAAGCTCCAAAATCTTCTATCTGATGATGATATGGATTCATCTGTTTTTCAAATTCTGTGTTTTCTACAGTAGATTTTAAAACATTATCACCTAAACCTTCAAATACCATGTTTAACTTGTTCAGTTGCGTCAATAACAGGCTGATCTTTCTTTTTATATTTCTCATATTCTGTTCTTTTTCCAAAACTTAAATTGTTCTTTTCATTCTTTAGCTTTCTTTCCATTTTGTTTAGCTTGCTTAACAACTTCTTCTCCATACTTTGCAAACATTTACTAACGAAGAAAAACATGAATTATGTTAAACATTTACATTTATGTTAATGTAAGAAGTTTTGTTTATATTTAATGTTTTTTGTTGTTAAGAAATGTATTTTATTTCTAAACTTACCTTCATTTTGTTTTCTAGTCATGTCTATCATGAAAAATCCAAATTCATGATTTCAACATTTACTACACATTTCTTTAAAATTATCAAACTTCAAATTTCCACCAACAAACTCATGATAAACATTATTTAAATGTGTATCATCTTGTCTAAATATATTTAAACAATTTAATTGTCTCTGACTATCTGTTTTGGTAGTTTTCAATAAGTCTGTGCTAAATAAAACCAATTTATACCTTTGTGTCTGCCTCTAGTACAATATTCGCTAACAGTATCTTGATTTTCTAAAATAAAATCGTAAAATATACTACTGAATTATTTTCACCATCATCTGAAGGAATAATTTCTTCATTACTTTCATTAAAACTGACAATATTTTCATTAATTTTTTCATCAATTGTTTACATTGTTTTATAAATTATTGATATTTTTGTTGGTCTAAACGTTTTGAATAAGTATGTAAATGATGAATTTTATTCCTGTCTAACCAACCTGGAGCTAAAATATAGTTTTCAATCATTATTGTTGTTTTTCCACAACCACTTGGTTCAATGCTCGCACATTTAATAGAATTTGGTAAATGTTTACCATGTTTGTTTTTTAACTTATTGACTGGAAATCTGTTTTGTTCATTTCTTAATATTTTTTCAGTAATAAAAGAGTAGATCTTTTCAACTTAGTGACAATTCTAGTATACATAGATAATGATTAACTGTTCCAATACTTGATAATTATACTGATGTTTGATGAGTGGGTTTCTGTTGAAATTTTGTAAAACCACATTTTACAATATAAAATAATAAACTTTGTTGTAATGGTGAAATGATAGAAATTTCTGTAGGTCAATATAGTTTGCAAAATTCGGAAAAATGTAATCATTGAAGAAAGCTAATATAGATTAAAGCAGATGAAATTTTGTATAGAATTGTTATTGAAAGTAATGTAAATCTGTATATGGTTGTAGCAGATAGTATTGGAAGTTTATGTGGGTTTAATAATCAAATAATCAAAACTGTAGCTGAAGATGGTCCTAAAATAATTCCATTTGAATTAATGAACATAAATTTTAATCTTGCTGATGGAATGTATGTACAACATAATGATCATTTTCATAAAGAAATTAATATTATTGCTTCATTTAAAAATGATGCAGGATTTGGTGGACCAATAATTTATGATCCAAAATGTCCTGTAAATGATCCTATTTTTTGATACAGTTCAAGATTTAGAAGTTACTATAACTGATGAAAATGATAATTTAATTGACTTTAATGGTGATACTGAATCAGTTGTTTTAGAAATGTCCTAACAATTTTTTCCTTAATAAATCAAAGATAGCTAAAGCAATTTTTCACTGTGTCATGAATAAAATTGAAAGTTATCAATTCTATTTATTGTCTGTGACTGAGAAAACTAAAAATAATTTAAATGTTCCTAACAAAGATACAGAAATTGAAATAAATGTGGGTGATGGTTGGCTTTATCCAAATCATGCGCAATTGTATATGACTTTTAGTATTATTGGAAATGATGGAACAGATTATTCAGCTTATGATGGGGAATCAAACCAAAAATTAATTGATAACTATGTAGCAAAAATGTTTGATTTTATAGTGGTAAAGAAAGGAAATAATATTTTATCTAGAATTGAACACCCTTTTATTTCTTCATCTGTTTTACTATGTCTAGCTTCATCTGTTACTGACAAAACAAGTTTGGAAGGACATATAATTAACTCTTTCAGACCTGATTTTCTATTTGCTTTAAAAAATATCTGACATCATTTTTACATTCAGGTGAAACTCCTGACAACATTTTTCTATGAATAAATTTTACATGCTCTCTAGTTTTCTAGATACTTAATGTACACAGTTGTGTTCATCAGGTCTCAAGCTTCATGTCATACATTTTGGAGGTTAACACAATGGTTCAAGTATTCCACTCTTTATTTCACTTTAAAACAGAAGAAACAATAAAAATAATTCCAAATTACAATTCTTATTTAAACATCGATGCTCAAAACACTGGTTTTTAGGTTTCATAAGAAACTGCAAGAAATATTTCTGTCCTTTTGGAGACATAAATGTACTTTACATTTTCTGCACTGAATTATAGAACGCCCTGTACATTTTGGAAATGTGCAGCGACTAGGAGCTCCTACATCACGCAAAGGCAAATGGTCAATGGAATCAAATTGGGTCTCTGAAGCTGGTAATAATTCTCCTCTTTTTCTTGGTATGACTCTCATGTCTGAAGCCAGTCCTTCATCAGACAGACACCCCTTCTTCTTTTCAGTCACTTTCTTCTGGCTCAGTATCAATTCATCAGCTATCCTGGTACGAAAGGAAAGAAAGTTCATTTGCTTCTTCTTTGCCATAGGCAGGTTGTCTGCATCTCATATGTACGCCAACCAACTTTGCACGCTGGCAAAGTCATCAGCATGAAAAATCATACGGAAAGGTCATTTTCGAGATCTTATGGAAACTTTGCAGTAGCTTATCATTTGATCAAATAATTCCACACCATCCATTGCATATCGTCTCAATATTTCAGGTCTTTCTACTTTCACATATTTATGGTGTTTTTTATCCCAACACTCAACTTCATCCATTGAGCCTTTACGAACGAAGTTTGAACATAATACAACTGGCCTATAGTCTAACCACTTACATGTGGTAATGTTATCAGCACTAGCGATTTTTTCTCAGGAACCTATGGTTTGTTTCATTATTGTTTTATCATCTGAAACAGGCAAGTTATATCCAAATCTGTTTTGACGGTCAGTACCTGTTGCACTGATGCCTTGTGATTTCATAACTTGGAACAGATGATAAGGTTAAAATAAGTTGTCAAAGTATAATTTATAACCTCTACCTTTTGAGAGCGGAACAGAAAATTCAAAACCAAGAGCATTATGCAGTATTTAGTTCAGTTGTAGCATCTTGATACAAAAGGAACTCATGCACTATTCCACTCTTTTCGCATGAAGACTTAGATTCCCAATGGAGTTGGTTTCTGCTTGACCTACTGCTTTGCAGAAAATTTCCCAGTGAAAGGAATAATTCCTTCACAGACATAAACATTGTCTTCTATAGGAAGTTCACTACAGTGTTTTCAAATAGCTGAGTGAATTGGCCTGACATTGTAAAATTTATTTTTATTTTCAGGTGGCTTTTCCAGATTGTTCACCAAGTGTAAATATGTTCATAATTCTAAAAATCTGTCTTGTGATATGTTGTCCGCAAATACATTTACCTTCAGGCTTGTATCCCAATAGGCTCATAATCTGGGAAACTTCAAGTCAATATAAGCAAATGAAATAGCATCTCTAGTGCTTGAGGTTTGTCTTGTTGTAATGCATAAATATTAGTGTGTGCTGCCATGCTAGTGAAAAATCATCTGGTATATATCTTTTGTAGTATTGCATTGGAGAACACAAGAGAGATTCTTCATAATGTGGAGATTTGTATGTTCCTGCAATGGTACTTAGAGGCTTTCGTTTCCATTTTATAGATTCTTTAGGTGACATCATTACGTTGTCACACAGGTTATTCAATTCTGGGTTGTTTTCATTGTATAAAAAGTTCATTTCAGCATCCACTACCTCTCCATCATCTTCAGATATGGTGTTTCTACACATATCATTCACGCCCACTTCATTTGCTTCAACACGTTTTACTATTTGTGGAGCTTGCCTTTCAATAAGTGGTACACTGTCATCCTTATCTGCACTCAAACTAATGTCACATACGCCACCATTTTCAATTATGCCCATTATCAAGGCCCAATCTTTCTCCACAGAAAGATATTCCTTATCCATATTTGTAAGTCAAAAGCCAGCAATATAAAATAAAATCATATGCATTCTCCTCCTTGTTGCTGGTACTGAAATTAATGGAAAAATTACCACACATAACTACCATAGCCATGCAAATATAGCTGAGACACAGTTTAGGTTATTTTTCTCATTTTACACCATTAAGGACCAGTTTTACACAAATGTGTACATTAAACTCACCTGATACATAACAGGAATATGAAATGAATGAAATTGCTGAAAATTCCACTGAAAGAATGTCTGTTTCCAAAAGAAGGAAACCACACAAAACATTCATAAACGAAAGCCACAATGTGACTATTATAGCAATAAAGTCAACGAGTAATGGCTTCCCACAGAGAGACAACACCAGAGAGTATATTTTGCCATGTGGTTCACAGACTGCTCACAAGAGAGCAGCAGATGCTGGAGCATGTCAAAAAGAAACATACACAAATGTCCACAGTGAGTTTGGATGCACCTGACACTTCTTGTCAGCGAAATATTAGTGAACAAACATTATGTACACAATTGTGACCACCAGGTCTGAAAGGGTTAATAAAGGAAAAACAAATAGTTTTGGTGGGTTTTTAAAGATTATAAAGAAATTATGATCGAAAGAGACTTAACTGTAGTTTTACACATAGTTCATCCTCTGGAGGCAAACTTCTTCATCAGGCTGATAAAAATGATGCTGGAATAAAAATAAAAGATATGCTTCCTAAAGAAGGAAAAATTGTTATAGAATCTACGGAAATTCGTGTGCCAGTTGTTAAATATGAACCAAATTATAAACTTACACAACTCGAAATTAATCTTAAAAATCCGAAAATTCCTATTCCTATCTTCAAACACAAGAAGTTGCTGGTTTATCTGCTAAAACACTTTTGAATTACATTTTACAAAATACTATAAATCTACAGAATTTGATATGCCATACTCCGCATTTGTTACATTTCAGACAAATCGTAAAAATAATCAATTAGTTGATTTGTCATTATTTGAACATGTTAAACTACTGAATATTTATTTCAAAAATGGTAGAAATGAAGTTTTTCCTAAAGAAAAGAGGAATATTGACCTGTGAAATAATTTTCATAAAGCATATGATTCAGTCTTAGACTTTAAAAGAATTACTTTCCTAAAATCAGATATTGACATTAGTCCATTTATTTTTATTACTAATTTTTCCAATTTATGTAATTAATATGACATGTAGAATGAATGTTGTAACTACACAGAAAACTACTACGAAACTTTTGAGCAACTTTTATTGATAAAATTGCAAATGATACACTCACTTATGTAATTACCTATGGTGAAAAGAATCCTACATATGATTCACAATATAGAATACTTACTGAAAATTTTTAATTATTAACTTTTGCTTCTATATAAATAAATGAAAAACTTAATAAAAAATTATAAAAGTGTTAACTTCATGCTTATACACATTTCTGAAACTTTTCAAAAAAGAAAGACAAAATAAAAACTGAAAATTTTCATATCTTATTTATTAAATGATTTCCTGTTTATTTTATTATACTTTTCCTAGATAACTCTTTTTATGTAGATTATGCTAGCACTTTGAATTTTTAAAATTGGATAATATTTCACTTAGAAATTAAAAAAAAATTTGCCCCTTGGCCCTGTGAGTTATGCAACCTCACTTACTTCTGTGTATTGCGTGTAGCAAACTTTTAGGTGATATTCTTGAGTTTAAACAGAGAATCACAAGTCCAAAAGTGCTGAGTCACAGCAGATACACTTTGCATATATGAAACTGTACTTCACTTTATGTGTATCTAGCTGTACTTCTATACACATCTGTGAGCATTAATCTGAACTCACTGGATTCTAACTTCTGTCAGCAGATGTCACTGAAGTAAGTTTCATTTACTTTAATGTGGGAACATACTTTACTTTGGATACAATTTTCACTATATTTGTTACTAATTGTGTTGTTCAAAACAGCATTCATCAATTGCTCATGCTTCTTCTCCAATTTTAAAATGGAGTAATGTTAAGAAAATAATTAATTTGAACCTGAAAGAAATTGGTGAGGAAGTCAATCTTTAGAAGATACTTTGTTAGCAGAAGTCCAACTATATATACATTTTTCAAGCTCCTTTACTTCAGCGAAACTTCACACAATCGTTGACAACTGAGGGTGCACATATCAAAGCTGTTATAACATATTTGTGTGAAGAGTGCTAGCCATTTGGCTAAAATATCCAACACACTCGCCTATGTACTTAATAACAACCTGAATAAAAGATGCGGTTCTGTTAATTCAGAACTTAGTCTTCAAGTAGTGCTGTGTACATAGGGTCAGAGGAGTCTGAAACACAAAAAATGTGTAGCACATTGTGTTGGATGTTTTGCAGTTTTCAAACAATGAAAAAAATTATATTATTTACATGGACAACACTAAGCGACAGCTAAAGCAGACTTTAGGCTACACCAAGCCACAATTAAGCCAGTGCAATGAATGTTTGATTATAAAAAGTATTGAGGAATTTTATAAAGATAAATATCGCACAGTTGGACATAAATATGTATGTAAGGAATGCTGCAAAGGACGTAGTAAAATTAAAGTTACTTGTAAATGTGGTAGAAATGTAAATACGTTTTATCTCAAAAGGCATTTACAAACAAAAAATCATATTAATCTTACAGGTGCTAAAGCAGAAAATGAGTAATTTTATATACTTATTCTTGAATATAATGTTAAAGAACGCGTTCTTCACAAAACCCAAAAATAAGACAATTTTTGGGGCTAAGAAAATAATCTAAAAAGTACTTTTTTAAAATATTGTTGTGAGAATAACTTAAAAAAACACGCTTTTCACAAAGACAAAAATAGGATAATTTTTAGGGCTAAGAAAATGATCTAGAGAATGCATTTTTATATGCTTACTCTTTAGTATAATCGTAAAAAACATGTTGTTCCCAAAAAAGGATAATAGGACAATTTTTGGGACTAAAAAGTTTTTTAAAATGATTTTTATATACTTACTCTTTAGTATAATTTTAAAAAACATGTTTTTCACATAAGTCAAAAATAGGACCATTTTTAGGGCTAATAAAAAGATCTAAAAATGCATTTTTAAAATTTTGTTTTGAAAATAATTAAAAAAACACCTTTTTCACAAAAGTAAAAATAGGGCTATTTTTGGGGGTAAGAATATGATATAAAAATGCTATTTTAAAAATTATTTTTTAAAATTTTAGTCTATTACCTAATTTATTTAATTACATTACATTCATCTATGGTAAATGTATGCAAGATGAATGATTTTTATTACAATTACTATGATATTATTATATTTTATTATTATTCGGTAAAAGTGATAGTAGTTAGATTTTGTATGTTCTGGATAACGAGGTCAATTTTGTGAAAATACAAATATCATGAGTGTTAAGAAATGATATTTTTATTTTCATAAAATTGAGCTAGTGAGCCAGAACAAAGAAAATCTAACTACTCCTATGTAATGTTCTGCCAATGTTACTATAATATGTTCGCCACATGACAGAATGGCGATGTACCTCCCACATAATTGATGTCCGGCACATAGCTTGCATGTGTTTGAAGTGGTACTGAATAGCATATTTCATGACAGGTGGACAGGTCGCCAAAGCACGATGCCATGGCCCACACATTCACCGGATCTGAACTCTCCCAATTTCTTCCTGTGGGGAAAGTTGAAGGATATTTGCTATAGTGATCCACAGACAACACCTGATAATGTGCATCAGCGCATCGTCAATGCATATGTAAACATTACAGAAAGAGAACTACTCGCTGTTGTTTGACGTATTGCCAAATGCATTGGGGTTGATGGACATCATTGTGAACATTTATTGAATTAATGTGGTATTTACAGCTAATCACGCTGTAACATTATGCATTCTCAGAAATGACAAGTTCACAAAGGTACATGTATCACATTGGAATAACCGAAGTAAAAATGTTCAAACATACCCATGTTTTATATTTTAATTTGAAAAACCTATGTGTTACCAAATGTTTGTCTAAAATTGTGAGCCGTATGTTTGTGACTGTTACAACGCCATCCATCACATAGCGAAAAAATAGGTCCAACTAAAACATTCATATTTCTTTATGTACTACACGAATATGTAATGAAAATGGGGGTTCCTATTTTAAAAAACGTAGTTTATTTCCATTTGACCTATACCAGCGCCTCTAGCGGGTCAACCATAGCGCCATCTGGTTTCCCCCTTCAAGCTATACATGTTTCGTTCTTTGCAGTTATTTCATTTGATGCTTATTTCGTGAGATATTTGGCCCGGTCACGATCAATGGACGATCCTGTATACATACTTACCCCAATATAACCTAGGCAAAAAAATCTGAAACACATATTAACATAAAGAAATCTATTGTAACTGTTTGAACTTTTTAGTGAATGAACTTTGATCATTGAAATTTCAATGCCTTATATTCTTTAATTGTTCCCTTATGGGAGCTTAGATTTGATCAGGAATTGAAATTACAGTTAAACATATCATCTGAAAAAAAACCTTCTTAACTAAGAGGCTTTAGTAAACGAGTTAACAATAAAACTACTCTATAACAACTACTTAGATATTGTACAATGGTGCTTGTGCACTGAATACATTTTATTACTGCAATCAATGAGCTGTGATTCTTACTGCAAGCATTTCTTAAGGTCCCTATGAAAGTAGAGCCCCTTTATACTTTCAGTATTGACGTATTGCAGTAAATAGCAACCACTATGAGGAATTGTAACTGTCTTGAATGGCCCTTCTTGTAATAGATGCCACCTTTTATTTTTCTTCTTAATAAGTAACGGCTTAAGATGCGTACTAAGGAGTACTAGTTATCTCTCTCATTACCTCATTCTCCTTTGTCCGCAGGACCAAATACAAAGCTTAGCAATAGGCCTTGTGGGGATACACTTTCATATCATAAATATAACCTTTTCCAACACCTGGGTGATGTATGAATACTTTTTCATAGTTAGACAATAGATATAGTAATTGCCCAGCTTGGAATTTTCTCCTCGGTCATGGCAGGGATGTCACTCACATTGCTGTGAATATCATCCTTTGGGATAGTGTGCCACTCTTTCGGGCAACCACACTCTAATATAAGCAAATTTTTGTTCGCTGACCGTATATTCACATGTCTAGTCCGCTGATGGCCTGCCTCGATTTCCCGATTTAGCTGTAAGGTTGTCTTTCACTCCTGGTACTTCAGTTGGCAGACTCATTGGGCGAGATCTATTATTGCTTCTCCATCCCAGAGAAATTCGAAACTCGAAATTATTGGTACTGAACGGTTCACTTGAGGCTACCATTTCCGAGGGAGAGCTCTATCTGCATTTGGAACTTCACCGTCTGTGACTTCTATAACTTTACAGTTGCTCACTGGCAGACCCGGTAACCGCTTGACTTGCATAACCCTCTTGAAAATTTGATCACTTATCACTGATATATTTTGCGACAGTATCAACGAGTTCTGAGGTAATAATTCCTTTTACTGATGCATTAACTGTTGCTTGTATATATTGTATTGTTTCATTATCAAAGTCAATATTTTCTTGATATAATTCATCCTCTATTTTTATTCCGTCCTGATATCTAATCATATTAATTCTTTTGGGAATAGACGTATTGCCTTCATTTTGTAGTCCTGTCTCCTGACGATGGCCTAGAATTACCAAATCTAATTTGTCGGATTCTTTGTTGTTTGTTTCGTATCTGGTGGTACTTCCACTATTCTCGGTATTATTAGATGGAGGTGGTCTGTTTGGATCCCATGACTGAGAAAACGAACTGTTTGGTACAGGTACAGTCTGTATATAAATAACAGCCTGCCCTTGATTCGCAAAATTGTAGTGGGGTTGCCAGTGACTCAGCCCTGGCTGTTGCTAGTACCGATGGTCATTACGCATATTTTTCGGTCTATCCCTATATGGACTTTTCTAACATTTCTCTGTTTTTTTTATTTTGATAGTTATTATTTGTATTCTCATTGGAATACTGCCTCTGATTATCTTTCGCTTGTTGACAATCTCGGTTTCTCTAGCAATTATTGTTACTGGGATTCTCCCATTTCTGGTAATAATTATCTTTTCTGATGTAATTGTTATTACCATGAAATTTATTTTTATTCTTCTTTCGGACTGCTTTCTCCCCTATTGCCGTTGTTCCCAATCCAAGAGTTTTTTCCGTTGACATAGTTGGTATTAGAATTTCCTGTATCTGAACTTTTCGATTCATCTTCCTGGACCTAGTCTAGTGAGTATATTATGGACAGAAATTCTTTAAGGTTAGTGTCCATAACAGTGGATAGCTTTTACCTTATGTTCATCGGTAACCTTGCTTTTAATACCCTCAATAGATCACAGACAGTGATCGTCTTGTCAGAATACCATGTATACTGATGTATTTTTCAAAGTATTTTCGTAGAGAGCCAGTCTTCGGATTGTATACTTCAGCATTTTAAACAATTTTTCCAAGTCTTTCTTGTATCGAGGCTGACCAAAAGCGATCCAGAAATGCCCTCTCAAAACCACTGAAAGTTTGGCAAGTTTCGGCAACTTTTAATGCCCAAAGCTAAGCGTCCCCCGCAATACGTTATGCCATGAATTGTATCTTCTGTTCTTTCGCCCAAGGTTTTGGAAGGGCACTTCTGAAGTTACGCATAAGTACGACTGGGTGGATATTCTTTTTGCTCTCTTCATTGAAAATCTGAAATTGACGATGTTTAATGATGTTTTCCTCATGCATCAATGTACTCAAATGCATGGATTGGCTCTCATTAGCAGGAGGTGTACTTGTTTTGCTACAGGTACAGCCTGCTTCTATTTTTGAATTTCTTGTATGCGCCAGTGGCTGTTGAAATAAAGGCTGGCTATCATGGTTTGACTTATCATAAATCGCAACAGGAGTTGCTAGCAAACTTTGTGTATTACTGTGATTTAGGGCATGGCCAGTGGGAAAATGTTGTGGTCTTTTCTGCACTGCCACACTAGCAGTCGGCAAATGTTCAATTTAAGTTTCCCCGTCATTATCAGATTCTTCATTACTTGAATCTGACATCACCCCTAAGTTTCGATTGTCTAGATTAAAACCTCTGGCTACCTCTGTTTGTACTTGTTTCTTCACTTCGGTTTGTATTTCACATTCAATTCTGTCTGCGGCAGTAGTCAGCGTTTTAAAAGTAGTTTCTAACAAGTAAGTTACTGTTTTCAGTCTGCATACCATTTACTTTGGTGGGAATATTTGCCAACGGTTTGATCGTTTCTTTAACTGCATTTACCTCCGCATTAAAGTCTGCTGACAATGCTTCATCCCTATTGATTGTCACTTAGTTAATATTTGGAACTATTTTTTTTGTCCCTCTGGATAAAGATGTGATTGATTTGTTCTAAGAATTTTCTTTCTCTTTTCTGTTCCTTTAAATCACGCTGCTTTGATTTTAAAGCCTTTACTTCTAAACGCTGCTGCTCTATAACAGCTTCTTCTTCCCTACATAGCTTTTCTTTTAAAGCCTTTGCCTCTAAACTTTCCTGCTCTTTAAGAGCTTCTTCTTCGCTATATTGCTTTTCTATCAATTCTAATTTAATTATTTCTTAATATTTAATTTCTGAAGTAATTTGGCTAATATATTACCATCTGGCAGTGGTGTAACTTGAGTATTGGTAGGTCCTGCCCCTTGCCCAGTGAAATTGCTATCATTTGCTTCTAAAGCTTTCACTACTGGAGTGTCTCTCAACACTGGCAATTCCTGATTTTCAATATCCCTTGATATGTCCAGTAAAATAATATTATCATCAACATTCAAGCTATCTACTTCCTGCATCGAAGTGTGCCGAATTTGGCTCACATGAGCTTCCGACACTAAATCTGTATTAGCCTGCTCATTCGTTTTAGTCTGCTTATTATGCCTAACCATTTTTATCAGAAAATATTTGACACTATAAAGCAGTTACTACAGCAAGGTCACAGAGAATCTTCTGACTGATATCCTTTCATCTTGGTTTTATTCAGTCATTGCTTGTTCGATGTACACATTGAACAGCAGGGGCGAGAGATTACAGCGCTCTCTTATTTAATTTTTAATCCGAGTGCTTCGTTTTTCATCTTCCAGTCTTGCTGATCCCTCTTGGTTCTTGTACATGTTGTATATTACCGGTCTTCCCTGTAGCTTACCCCTATTATTCTCGAAATTTCTTACATCTTGTTCCATTTGACACTGGCGAACGATTTTCTAGGAACGTTTCTTGGTTTTTCTTTAGCCTTATTTCCAGCGTCAACCGCAGCACCAGGACTGCCTCTCTGACCCCTTTAACTTTCCTAAAGCTAAACTGATCGTCGTCTAACTAATTTTTAATTTTCTTCCAGTCTTCTGTACATTATTTTTGCCAGAATCTTGGATGAATGAGATGTTAAGCTGACTGTGCGATAATTCTCGCACTTGTCGGCTTTTGCAATAGTAGGAATTATGTGTATGCTGTCTTTCCAAGCAAATCTGATGGTATACCGCCAGTCTCATCCATTCTACACATCAACTGGAATAGTCGTTTTGTTGCCACTTCCCCACTGATTTTAGGAATTTCCAACTTATTGCTCTTAATTCTTGAGGAAGCTTTCTTAAATTATGATTCTAATACTGGAGCACCTATCACTTCTTTATTTACTCCTTTATCTTCTTCTATCACATAATCAGACAAGTCTTCCCCTCATAGAGACATTTAGTGTACTCTTTCTACCTGTCCGCTCTCTCCTCTGCATTTAATAGTGGAATTCCCATTGAAATCTTAATGTTAACACCCTTGCTTTCAATTTCACCGAGGGCTGTTTCGACAGTTCTATGTGCTCAGTCCGTCCTTCCAGCGATCATTTCTTTTTCGATTTCTTCTCATTTTTGATGCAGCCACTTCGCTTTATCTTCCGTGTACATTCTATTTATTTCATTGCTATGTGACTTGTATTTCTATACTTCTAAATTTCTCTGAACATTTTTGGATTCAATTTTTTCGTCGATAAATCGAACTATTTTTTTCTGTTACTCGTGGTTTCTTTGCTGCTACCTCCTTTTAGCTATATTTCTCTTGCCTACTTCTGTGATTGTTCTTGTTAGAGATGTCGACTCTTCGTCTGAACTGCCTACCGAGCTTTCCTTATGGCAGTACCTATAGCGTCAGAGAACTTAAAATGTAACTCTCCATGCCTCATTGCTTCTGTATCCAACTTCTTTGTACATTAATACTTCCTGACTAGTCTCTTGAACTTCAGCCATATGTTGATCACTACCAAACTGTGATCTGGGTCCACTTCTCCTTCTGGATACGCCTTGCAATCCAGTATTTGATTTCGGAATCTGTTCCTGAGCGTGATAAACTAGATTCTTCTTCTTTCACCTGGCCTTTTTCTAGTACACCTCCTCCTCTTGAGATTATTTAACAGAGTATTCGCTTTTACTTGCTGAAACTTATTGCAGAACTCAGTTACTCTTTTTGCTCTTTCACTACTACCACCAAGGCGATATCCTACTCCTTCCCCCACAACCAAATTCCAGTTATGGCAAGTTGAAAAAGGGAGCGAGGGGGAGATAGGGCAATACATATGTGTGTGTGATAAACCCCTTGACTCAAAAGTCTTTCTCTCCTGTCCGCAGTTCGTGGTCGTGCAGTAGCGTTCTCGCTTCCCGCGCTCGGGTTCCCAGGTTCGATTCCCGGTGGGGTCACGGATTTTCTATGTCTCGTGATGACTGGGTGTTGTGTGATGTTCTTAGATTAGTTAGGGTTAAGTAGTTCTAAGTTCTAGGGCACTGATGACCATAGATGTTAAGTCCCATAGTGCTCACAGCCATTTGAACCACTTTTTATTTCTCTCCTTCCTACCTCCTCGTTGAAAGTTATCTTTTCTTTAGCTACTTGGTCTTTTATTCTCATGGTCAGCTCCCACATGGCAGTCCTCTCCGGATATACGAATGGGTGCCAGGATGGAATGTTTTGCCACTTTTGACACTTTTTCTATTTTTGGCCACATGTTCTGTGGATAAATATTACGTTTTTTTAATGCAGTGCTTTTTATTTCCTTCTGCGTCCTTGTGCCACTAATCATTGCTGATTCGACCATATACAAAAGATTAAAATTTCATACACCACGGAGACCGGAACTGGCTACCTTCGAGTTGAGTGTCCGCTCTCTGGCTGGCGCCAGCGACCGCGGCTAAATCGCGGTTCTGCAGCCCTAAAGGCGAAATTCGCAAGTCTCTTTTTCAGAAATCCTGTAATTTCCTCCCATTATTTGCATTTCGATACCACAGAAGCAGGAGGAATCAGCTAAGTATCTGCTCTTCAACAATACAAGTACAGAGTTACATAAAGATGAGAAAGTGCGTATTTCGACTGAATCGGTGGATCTTGATGTTGCGATGGATTCTGATGAGGTCGGCGTTATAATGCTGTTGAGTGTATTATTTTCATAGTTGCTATACCTTGATTGAAGGTGATCTTCAACGACTGGATTGCCAGCTCCAAGAAAAAAAACGCAGTTCAATTGAACTACGTGACGTAAAAAGAAGCTGGGATTTGGAGGGTTGTTGAAGTAAGAGGGTAGGTTGGAAGACTGAATTTTTTCACGTATATATGCTAGAATTTGAGTGATCGATGACTGGGTGTTGTGTGCTTTCCTTAGGTTAGTTAGGTTTAATTAGTTCTAAGTTCTAAGGGACTGATGACCATAGATGTTAAGTCCCATAGTGCTGAGATCCACATATATATATATATATATATATATATATATATATATATATATATATATATATATATATATATATATATTGAGTGATCGAAGAGGATCTTTTGTTGTTCACCCTATTCTGAGATTCACCAAAGCTCGAACACTATTTCAGTTACTACAGCCAAATACTGCACTATATGGAAACTATGATATTGTCGAACGTGGGAAAAAGTTTTATCGGTGCGACATTGGCCTACTGAGATGTGATCACGCACTGAGTGTATGGTCGATGAAGTGAAGCAACTGGGAAATACTTTTTCTAGTCTCACATTGGTTGTCCAGAGATGCCCTTGGAAGAGTAGCATCTCGTGGCATCTGGTTGGCTGGTTTTCGAGAGCAGAGACTCCAGAACGGCCTGACACGAAGGGCTGTTGACAGTCAGAGGGCGATCGCGTGCGGAGGAAGACGTCTCTAACGGGAGAGTGCGTTTTACTCTATTACAATAGTGTGTGATTATTTTTCAATTTGGTAAACATCTTAAAGTAATTAGGGTGAATTGTGACATCACAAAATGTATTTAAATACATATTTAAATAACAAAATCAGGCGATGAAACTTGTACCGATCTACGTTCAAGTAATGATGACTGCTGTTGACAGACCTATGGCCTTGGTTAAGGGACACAACAACACATGTAAGATAAATGGGAGAATTTCTTCATGTGTGCGTCCACAGCCTCGATGTAGGTTCTTAATGATGAAACTATTAAAGAAAAGAGCCCGGGGCTCATGGTCTTGCGGTAGCGTTCTCGCTACCCGCGCACGGGAACCTGGGTTCGTTTCCCGTCGGGGTCAGGGATTTTCTCTGCCTAGAGATGACTGGGTGTTGTGTGTCTTTAATAATCATGTCAACCTCATTCACTCGCAAGTCGCCGTAGTGGCGTTAAAGAACTTGTGGAGCGGTGGACGAACCGCCGCGCGAGGGGTGTCCCGGCCACCAATGCCATACACTCATTCATTTAAGAAAAGTCACCATACACTGTCAATTTTGTTATAAAGATGCCTTTATGGCACCATGTATATATAAGACATTAATTGATAGACTAGGGATGACCATTTGCAAATATACTACGTCGGTGATGCTTGTGTCATATTCAAAACAGGACCAGTAACGTCACACACAGAATAATTCGACTAACCCGACCTGTTTTCTTTTTATGCAACCCAAAACGGCTTCAAATACCATATGATAGATTTACTTACTCTCGCTACACGCAACTATTAGCACTACAGAAAAAATGAGCAGGACCTGCTTGAAACTTAATGTAGTTAAAATTTGTACTTGGATATGCTTTTCTAGAGGCCGTAGTTGTAGAATTATTCAAGGAAAACGTACAAGAGTGATCTCCAAACACGTTTTTTGTGGATCACTCGAAAACCGTGGCCTCCAGTGAAAACGTATCCCAGTACAGAATTTAACTACTATAAATTTCCCACAAAAACGTGAAAATTTCGCATACGGTTTCTGAAACCAATGCAGATAGCATAAATCCCATAGGTAGGGGTGACTGAATCACAATGTCTATACCAGGTACATTAAAGGGTCTTTGCATAATGGAACTGACAGCGTACAGTGTATTTTTAATTGGTTCATCATTCAGGAACTGCGATGCGTAAATGAAGTGGACATGTCTACCTGCAACACTGGTGTGAAATGTCTGGGTGTTACACCCTACTCACATCATCTCGTTTGTGGCACTAATTGTAAACGGAGTTGCTGCAGTTCGGCTATGCTTCCTTTCCCTGTATTTCTATTATATTTATGGGACCATAGTAAATTTCTATAATGTAATGCAACTACACTGCTGGCCATTAAAATTGCTACACCACGAAGATGACGTGCTACAGATGCGAAATTTAGCCGACAGGAAGAATATGCTGTGATATGCAAGTGATTAGCTTTTCCCAGCATTCACACAAGGTTGGCGCCGGTGGCGACACCTACAACATGCTTACATGAGGAAAGTTTCCAACCGATTTCTCATACGCAAACAGCAGTTGCCCCGCGACACCTACAACATGCTTACATGAGGAAAGTTTCCAACCGATTTCTCATACGCAAACAGCAGTTGCCCCGCGTTGCTTGGTGAAAAGTTATTGTAGTGCTTCGTGTAAGGAGGAGAAATGCGTACCATCACGTTCCGACTTTGATAAAAGTCGGATTGTAGCCTATCGCAATTGCTGTTTATCGTATCGCGACACTGCTGCTCTCGTTGGTCGAGATCAAATGACTGTTATCACAATATGGAATCGGTGGGTTCAGGAGGGTAATACCGAACACGTGCTGGATGCCAACGGCTTCGTATCACTTGCAGTCGAGATGCCAGGCATCTTATCCGCATGGCTGTAACAGATCGTGCAGCCACGTCTCGATCCCTGAGTCAACAGATGGGGACGTTTACAAGAAAACAACCATCTGCACGAACAACTCGACGAACGTTAGACGCAGCAGGAACTATCAGCTCGGAGACTTCACGTTGCATCACAGACAGGAGCGCCTGCGATGGTGTATTCAACGACGAACCTGAATGCACGAATTGCAAAACGTCATTTTTTCTGATGAATCCAGGTTCTGTTTACAGCACGACGATGGTCGCACCGTGTTTGGCAATATCGCGGTGAACGCACAATGAAAGCTTGTATTTGTTATCGGCATACTGGCGTATCACCCGGCGTGATAATAAGGGGTGCCATTGGTTGCACGTCTCGGTCACCTCTCGTTCGCATTGACGGCACTTTGAACTGTGGACGTTACATGTCAGACGTGTTACGACCCGTGGCTCTGCCCTTCATTCGATCCCTGCGAAACCTTACATTTCAGCAGGATAATGTACGACCGCATGTTTCAGGTCCTGTACGGGCCTTCCTGGATACAGAAATCGTTCAGCTGCTGCCATGGGTACCATGTTCTCCAGATCTCTCACCAACTGGAAACGTGTGGTGAATGGTGGCCGACCACCTGGCTCTCCCAATACGCCAGTCACAACTCTTGATGAAATCTGGTATCGTGTTGAAGCTGCATGGGCAGCTGTATCTGTACACGCCATCCCAGCTCTGTTCGACACAATGCCCAGGCGTATCAAGGCCGTTATTACGGCCAGAGGTGGTTGTTCCGGGTACTGACTTCTCAGGATCTATGCACGCACATTGCTTGAAAATGTAAACAAATGTCAGTTCTAGTATAATATATTTGTCCAATGAATACCCGTTTATGATCTGCATTTCTTCTTGGTGTAGCAATTTTAATGGCCAGTAGTGTAGAAATGTCGAATCTTTTTTTTTTCAGATTATGTGCGTTTCAAAACGTCAGCGAAATCTGTTGGCTTGTGAAATAGGAAACGGCTTTCGAAAACTATAACACCCCACTTTATTTTTATTTTTTTTGGTCATCAGTCTACTGACTGGTTTGATGCGGCCCGGCACGAATTCCTTTCCTGTGCTAACCTCCCCACCTACTGACACCTAAATTCGACGACGGCTTACCCGCGCAGCCTGAGGGGCGATGATGCGCAGGTGTACTCAGGGGAGCCGCCTTAACGCGGGGGTGCAGCAGCGACGCCTATCCTTGGCAGAGCGCCTGGGGCGCGGTAATTTTCTCATCTCTGCCGGGAATAGCCAGAGACGTCGCTGCTCTGCAATCGATGCCGTCGTTCGACCCGGACGTTAATATCGGCCGGCGACAGGCGGTTCAGGCGGAGGCGGCGTCTCTGGCGTGGCGCTGTTTTAATAAACGGGAGTGCCGCTGGCGGCTGGAGGGGCGCGGCCGCCGCTGGGGTCCTCTCCTACTCGAGGCTGCGATTATCTGAGGCTTCCGGTGCCGCGTCGACCAGGCAATACCTCAGGGAGCATACACAATAGGGACCAAGTGCCATCTTGCAATTTCGCCGTCTTGCAAGGCGGCCTCCCGATGTAGGCCGCCGGAAATTTCGCTCCGACGACTCTGGAGCACGGATGAAGGAGACGGGCGGGACGAGGAGCCGGATTTCTCTTGATTTCTGTCAGAGTGCTTCTACTACAACCTCATCAATTTGCACTCTATAGTGTTCGTATATATTTCTGTTATTTGTAGACTCCCAAGGAATTATTTCAGATTCCTGTCACTCTTTCATTCCTTGCAGCTTTTTTTGTTTGTTGTGACTACTGAATCCAACTGTAACACTTTTGGTTTCGTAGCGTGGGATTTCGGACTCAGCCTGTTACTTTACTTAACATCAAAATTTTCTATTAATAGCAAACAAACCCCTTGCAAAAAAAACTAACATAATTTGCTGTATCTCGGAAGAACTTCAGAACGGCTGACATAATTAAGGGCAAAATAACGTTTTCACAACAACAGAATAAGGTCAAAAGCAGAACCAATTCAATCTGGCCACTCAACACTGTGTGTGTTTGCAGCTTCCGGGCGCTCAACGGCGAGGTAATCAGCACCCTTGTTGTTCGTGTGGTCTTCAGTCCTAAGACAGCAGCTATCCATGGATACCCTATCCTGTGCACGCTTCTTCATCTCCCAGTACTTAGTGCAACCTACATCCTTCTGAATCTGCTTAGTGTAGTCATCTCTTTCTCTCCCTATACGATTTTTACCCACCACGCTGCCCCCCAATGCTAAATTTGTTATCCCTTGATGCCTCAAAACATGTCCTACCAACCGGTCCCTTCTTCTTGTCAAGTTGTGCCACATATTCCTCCCAATTCTATTCAATACCTCCTCATTAGTTATGTGATCTTTCTATCTAATCTTCAGCATTCTTCTGTAGCACCACATTTCGAAAGCTTCTATTCTTGTCTATTTATCGTCCATGTTTCACTTCCATACATGACTACACTCCATACAAATACTTTCAGAAACGACTTCCCGACACTTAAATCTATACTCGATGTTAATAAATTTATTTTCTTCAGAAACGCTTTCCTTGCCATTGCCAGTCTACATTTTATATCTTTTCTACATCGACCATCAACAGTTATTTTGCTCCCCAAATACCAAAATTCCTTTACTACTTTAAGTGTCTCATTTTCTAATTTAATTCCCTCACCATCACCCGATTCAATTCGACTACACTCCATTATCCTCGTTTTGCTGTTGGTGATGTTCATCTTATATCCTCCTGTCAAGCCACTGTCCATTCCGTTCAGCTGCTCTTCCAGGTCCTTTGCCGTCTCTGACCGAATTACAATGTTATCGGCGAACCTCAAAGTTTTTACTTCTTGTCGACGGATTTTAATTCCTACTCCGAATTTTTCATTTGTTTCCTTTAGTGCTTGCTCAATATACAGATTGGATAACATCGGGGAGAGGCTACAACCCTGTCTCACTCTCTTCCCAACCACTGTTTCCCTTTCATACCCCTCGACTCTTATAACTGCCATCTGCTATTTGTACAAACTGTAAATAGCCTTTCGCTCCCTGTATTTTACGCCTGCCATATTTAGAATTTGAAAGAGAGTATTCCAGTCAACATTGTCAAAAGCTATCTCTAAGTCTACAAATGCTAGAAACGTAGGTTTGCCTTTCCTTAATCTTTCTTCTAAGATAAGTCGTAAGGTCAGTATTGCCTCACGTGTTCCAATATTTCTACGGAATCGAAACTGATCTTTACCGAGGTCGGATTATACTGGTTTTTCCATTCGTCTGTATAGAATTCGTGTTAGTATTTTGCAGCTGTGGCTTATTAAACTGATTGTTCGGTAATTTTCACATCTGCCAACACCTGACTTCTTTGGAATTGGAATTATAATATTCTTCTTGAAGTCTGACGATATTTCGTATGTCTCATACATCAAATGGTAGAGTTTTGTCAGGACTGGCTCTCCCAAGGCCGTCAGTAGTTCTAATGTAATGTTGTCTACTCCCGGCGTCTTGTTTCGACTCAGATCTTTCCCTGCTCTGTCAAACTCTTCACGCAGTATCATATCTCCCATTTCATCTTCATCTACATCCTCTTCCATTTCCATAATATTGTCCTCAAGTACACCGCCCTTGTATAGACCCTCTATATACTCCTTCCACCTTTCCGCTTTCCCTTCTTTGATTGGAAATGGGTTTCCATTTCAGCTCTTGATATTCATACAAGTGGTTTTCTTCTCTCCAAAGGTGTCTTTAATTTTCCTGTAGGCAGTATCTATCTTACCCCTAGTGAAATAAGCCTCTACATCCTTAAATTTGTCCCCTAGTCATCCCTGCACTGCCTGTCAGTCTCATTTTTGAGACATTTGTATTCCTTTTTGCATGCTTCATTTACTGCATTTTTATATTTTCTCCTTTCATCAATTAAATTTAATATTTCTTATGTTACCCAAGGAATTCTAGTAGCCCTTGTCTTTTTTCCTACTTGATCCTCTGCTGCCTTCACTACTTCATCCCTCAAGGATACCCATTGTTCTTCTACTGTATTCCTTTCCCCCATTCCTGTAAATTGTTCCGTTATGCTCTCCCTGAAACTCTGTATAACGTCTAGTTTAGTCAATTTATCCAGGTCCCATCTCCTTAAATTTCCACCTTTTTGAATTTTTTTCAGTTTTTTCCTACAGTTCATAACCAACAGATTGTGATCAGAGTCCACATCTGCCCCTGGAATGTCATACAATTTAAAACCTGGTTCCTAAATCTCTGTCTTACTATTACATAATCTATCAGAAACCTGTCAGTATCTCCAGGCTTCTTCCATGTATACAGTCTTCTTTTGTGATTCTTGAACCAAGTGTTAGCTATGATTAAGTTGTGCTCGGTGCAAAATTCCACCAGGCAGCTTCCTCTTTCATTTCGTAGCTCCAATCCGTATTCACCTACTACGTTTCTTCCTCTCCCTTTTCCTACTACCGAGTTCCAGTCACCCGTCACTATTAAGTTTTCGTCTCCCTTCACTATCTGAATATTTTTTTAAATTTCATCATACATTTCTTCAATTTCTTTGTCATCTGCAGAGTTAGTTGGCATGTAAACTTGTGCTATTGTAGTAGGCGTGGGCCTCGTGTCCGTCTTGCCCACAATAATACGTTCACTATGGTGTTTGTAGTAGCTTACCCACACTCCCACTTTTATTCATTATTAGATCTACTCCGGTATTACCCGTATTTTATTTTGTATTTATAATCGTGTATTCGCCTGACCAAAAGTCTTGTTTCTACTTCCACCGAACTTCACTAATTCCCACTATGTCTAACTTTAACCTATCCATTTCATTTTTTAAATTTTCTAACCTACCTGCCCGATTAAGGGATCTGACATTCCACTGTCCGATCCGTAGAACGCCAGTTATCTTTGTCCTGATAACGGCGTCCTTTTGAGTAGTCCACTCCCGGAGATCCGAATGGTGGACTATTTTACCTACGGAATATTTTACCCAAGAGGACGCCAGCATCATTGAACCATACAGTAAAGCTGCATGCCCTCGGGAAAAATTACGGCTCGCTTTCAGCCGTTCGCAGTACCAGCACAGCAAGGCCGTTTTGGTTGTTGTTACAAGGCCAGATCAGTCAATCATCCAGACTGTTGCCCCTGCAACTACTGAAAAGGCTGCTGTCCCTCTTCAGGAACCACACGTTTGTCTGGCCTCTCAACAGATACCCCTCCGTTGTGGTTCCACCTACGGTGGGGCTATCTGTATCGCTGAGGCACGCAAGTCTCCCCACTAACGGCAAGGTCCATGGTTCATCGGGGTTTGTAAGGTTATGATAATCTATTTTAAAATCGACAGAATTTTGTTGTGGTGCCTCCGGAACTTAGTATTGCATCTTTTCTATGTTTGTCTATTCACTTTTGCCTTGGGGCTTTCAGCCGAGCTGTGATTAAAATATATATTAATTATTTTGTTTTCTACTTTAACTACATTTTTATCTTGTTGATTCTTAAGATTACTTCTTTCTAGGATTTCAGCCATGAAAGAGTTGCATTTTGGAAACTCTTAGTTGTAAAAATTCGGGTATGTGACGCTTTGTTTGTAAATGTGTTATTAAATTACAAAAAATTACAATTTTGAGGTGAAACTGATCCTAACCTTATTTGGCCCTTTCCTCAATCCGAATCACCTGTTGTGCCCAGCGGTTTAGCGGGGGTTTCACGCACGTTTAAAAGCTCTTCAAAATCAGCACTTTTCACTTTTATTGACGTAGCATTAGCAACCAATACATTTTGATCGTTTCTTCTACATCTACATGACTACTCGGCAATTCACATTTAAGTGCTTGGCAGAGGGTTTATGGAACAACAATCATACTATTTCTCTACCATTCCACTCCCGAACAGCGTGCCGGAAAATCGAACACCTAAGCATTTCTGTTCGAGCTCTGATTCCTCTTATTTTATTTAGATTATCATTCCTACCTATGTAGGTTGGGCTCAACAAAATATTTTCGCATTCGGAAGAGAAAGTTGATGACTGTAATTTCGTAAATGGATCTCGCCGCGACGAAAAACGTCTTTGCTTTAATGACTTCCATCCCAACTAGCGTATCATATTTGCCACACTCTCTTCCCTATTCGTGATAATACAAAACGAGCTGCCCTTTTTTGCACCCTTTCGATGTCCTCCGTCAATCCCACGTGGTAAGGATCCCATACCACGCAGCAATATTCTAACAGAGGACGAACGAGTGTAGTGTAAGCTGTCTCTTTAGTGGACTTGTTACATTTTCTAAGTGTCCTGCCAATGAAACGCAACCTTTGGCTCGCCTTCCCCACAGTATTATCTATGTGGTCTTTCCAACTGAAGTTGTTCGTAATTTTAACACCCAGGTACTTAGTTGAATTGACAACCTTCATAATTGTACTATTTATCGAGTAATCGAATTCCAACGGATTTCTTTTGGAACGCATGTGGATCACCTCACACTTTTCGTTATTTAGCGTCAAGTGCCACCTGCCACACCGTACAACAATCTTCTCTACATCGCTTTGGAACTGATATTGGTCTTCAGATGACCTTACTAGACGGTAAATTACAGCATCATCTACGAACAACCTAAGAGAACTGCTCAGATTGTCACCCAGGTCATTTATATAGATCAGGAACAGAAGAGGTCCCAGGACGCTTCAATGGGGAACACCTGGTATCACTTCAGTTTTACTCGATGATTTGCCGTCTATTACTACGAACTGCGACCTTCCTGACAAGAAATCACTAATCCAGTCGCACAACTGAGACGATACCCCATAGATCCGCAGCTTGATTAAAAGTCACTTGTGGGGAACGGTGTCAAAAACTTTCCGGAAATCCATTACTTCGTGCGAATAAAGAGCTAGCTGCGTTGCACAAAAACGATGTTTTCTGAAACCATGCTGATTACGTATCAATAGGTCGTTCCCTTCGAGGTGATTCGTAATGTTTGAATACAGTATATGCTACAAAACCCTACTGCAAACATACGTCAATGATATAGGTCTGTAGTTCGATGGATTACTCCTACTACCCTCCTTAAACACTGGTGCTATCTGGGCAATTTTCCGGCCTGTAGGTACAGATCTATCGGTGACCGAGCGGTTGTATATGATTGCTAAGTAGGGGGCTATTGTATCAGCGTAATCGGAAAGGAACCTAATCGGTTTACAATCTGGACCTGAAGACTTGCCCGTATCAAGAGATTTGAGTTGGTTCGCAACCCCTAAGGTATCTACTTATAGGAAACTCATGCTAGCAGCTGTTCGTGTTTCAAATTCTTGAATATTCCATTCGTCTTCCCTGGTGAAGGAATTTCGGAAAACTGCGTTCAATAACTCCGCTTTAGCGGCACAGTCGTCGGTAACAGTACCATCGGCACTGCGCAGCGAAGGTATTGACTGCGTTGCGTCTTGCCGCTCATGTACGTTACATACGACCAGAATTTCTACAGATTTTCTACCAAATTTCCAGACAATGTTTCGTTGTGGAACCTATGAAAGGCATCTCGCATTTAAGTCCGTGAAAAATTTCGCGCGTCTGTATATCTTAACCAGTCTTCGGGATTCCGCGTTCTTCTGAACTTCGCATTGTTTTTTTTTTTGCGTTGCCTCTGCAAGAGCGTTCGGATCTGTTTTGTGTACCATGGAGGATCAGTTCCATCTCTTACCAGTTTATGAGGTATGAATCTCTCAATTGCTGTTCCTACTATATCTTTGAATTTGAGTCACATCTCGTCTACATTTGCATAGTCATTTCGGAAGGAATGAGGGTTGTCTCTCAGGAAGGGTTCTAGGACCTTTTATCCGCTTTTCTTAAAATAAGATTATTTTGCGTTTGCTTCTGGTGGATTTGAAAGAAACGATATTGAGCCTAGCTACAACGACCTGATCATCACTAATCCCTGTATCAGTCATGATACTCTCTGGTAGCTCTGGATTGTTTGTGTCTAAGAGGGCAAGTGTGTTTTCGCAACCATTTACAATTCGCGTGGGTTCATCTAACTGTTCGAAATAATTTTCGGAGAAAGCATTTGGGACCATCACGGAAGATGTTTTCTGCCTACCACCGGTTTTGAACAAGTATTTTTGCCAACATATCGAGGGAAGCTTGAAGTCCCCACCAACTATAACCTTATGAGTGGGGTATTTATTTGTTACGAGACTCAAATTTTCTCTGAACTGTTCAGAACTATATCAGCGGAGTCTGGGATTCGGTAGAAGGATCCAATTATTAACATACTTCGGCTGTTAAGTATAACCTCCACCCATACCAATTCGCACGGAGTATCTACTTCAACTTCACTACAAGGTAAACCACTACTGACAGACACAAACACTCCACCACCAATTCTGCCTAATCTATCTTTCCTGAACACCGTCTGAGACTTCGTAAAAATTTCTGCAGAACTTATTTCAGGCTTTAGCCAGCTTTCTTTACCTATAACGATTTCAGCTTCTGTGCATTCTATTAGCGCTTGTAGCTCAGGGACTTTCCCACCACAACTACAACAATTTACAACTACAATTGCGACTGTTCCTTGATCCAAGCACGTCCTATATTTGCCATGCACCTTTTGAGATTGCAGCCCATCCCGTACTTTCCTGAGACCTTCTAACCTATAAAACCGCTCTGTCCACGCCACACAGCCTCCGCTACCCATGTAGCCGCCAACTGAGTGTAGTGAACTCCTGACCTATTCAGCGGAACCCGAAACCCCACCACCCTACAGCGCAAGTCAAGGAATCTGCAGCCAATACGGTCGCAAAACCGTCTCATTCTCTGATTCAGACCCTCCACCAGGCTCTGCTGGAATCCAAAGAGAATTTCCTCAGATCCAAAGCGACACACGTCATTAGTGCCGACATGTGCCACCACCTGCAGCCGGCTGCACCCTGTGCTCTTCATGGCATCCGGAAGGACCCTTTCCACATCAGGAATGACCCCCACCCGGAATGCACACGGAGTGCACGCTGGATTTCTTCCCCTCCTTAGCCGCCATATCCCTAACATTGGAACTCCCAACTACCAATAAGCCCACCCTCTGCGATTGCCCGGACCTTGAAGGCTGAGAATCATCCTCTGAAACAAGGCAGGCAGCTGCATCTGGCTCAGCCAAAGACAGTACCTGAAACCAGTTTGTCAGAGTGTTTCTGATCAGCCTCCGGGGACGTCTTTCGCTGCCTGCCACGACTTAGAACGACCTCTCAATCAACCATAGGCGAGGGCTCAGCCCCACTGCAGGCAGAAACCGGGGCAACCACAGCGGCAGACCGAACCGGGGACATACGGGACGATGTTGACATCTCCGTGATACCCAAGTCCGGCTCCCCACATTGGTGCCCATTGGCAACAGCCTCCAGCTGCGCGACCGAAGTCAGCGCCGCTTGCAGCTGTGAGCGAAGGGATACCAACTCAGCCCTCATCCGAACACAGCAATCAGAGGCCCTGTCCATTCTAATCGATGTTGAACAACATTTACTGAAACACGAGTCCGTACCTAGATAACGCAAGGGAAACACGCCAAGACTGTATGAACTAACGTGTACAAATGCCAAACGACTGCCGTACAATCTGCCTGAATTTACGATTACAGTAACTGCAACTCCAAATTACACCTCCTACACGAAACTCACACGCGATTTAAGTAAGAATCTACGAAGTAAACACTAAAGCTCGATGCTACTACTCTCAAATACTATAATACGCCCGAAATTTATGAAGGAATCTGCAGCCAATACGGTCGGAAAACCGTCTCATTCTCTGATTCAGACCCTCCACCAGGCTCTGCTGGAATCCAAAGAGTACCCAAAAACACGCAAAAAATTAAGAATTAAACTATGTAACAAATAAGTAAGCTAGGGGTATACGACTTGCTGAGGTCAGCTGCTTATCCAACGGCGGCAGGGAGCACACTTTTAGCGGAGGGAATGAAAGTTATTCTCAAGGATAACTTATTCTAGACATTATTGTCAGCGTTTTGTGTTTCTTTTCCTCTTTCTGATAATAACAGCTTAGCACATGTTGAAATCAAAAATGCACTAAACACATTCGGAAGTTTAATTTTTAACGAAATTTTTGACCTTTCATTTTACTTCGTTTCTTGTGGTTTCCTTTGAGATACGAACTGGAGACTGTTCCTAGACCACTCAAGGCTGGAAGTATAACTGAATATTGCAACACTGTAGAATATGTTTAGCATCTCTGTGCCCACCGAGGTACTTCCTGGATGACATAATTAGACTGCAAAGTTCACATAATATGTTCGTGTCTTTACCATTAAATAATCTGTGTGATTTTCACATAAGGTGTGAAATAAGGTTATCAATTATGGTTTTCAGTCTAGGAAAGTCATTCAGTGTGGAAACTACAATTAACCGTTTTTTTTTTTTTGTTTTTTTTTCCATTGCGGGCTTAGGTGTCCCAGCCAGCACAGGCGCAATAGCAGAGAGCACAACGCTGCAGTACTCTGTTAGCTGTGGGATAATATCGGCACGGTAGCTCGGCGTGTTTGGCAAGAGAGCTGGCTGGTCTCTTTAATAAAAACTGACTGAAGGAAGAAACAGCGAACATCAACGAATGTCATGTGACGTCCGCAACGACAAAAAAAAAAAAAAAAAAAAAAAAAAACAGGGGTTATGTCGGTGCCTATTAAGTGAGGGCTGCTTTAGTTCCTGGTTCGAGATTTACTGAAGGACTTATTTTCAGCAAGTTCTTGACAGAGCTACAAACAGTCAGATTGGAAATCACTAGTAAGGAATTTTTATTTATTTTATTTATGAAGAGTCACATTTCCTGCAACAATACCGTGACTTCATATTTCATTAAAACAGACTTTTGTTGTATGGATATTGTGGTAATCTGAAATTCATTGGAGTTAGTACAGTGCACATTTCAACAGCAGTGTCCATTATTTTATTGAACACAACAGTAAGCAACAGAGAGAAACTGACGATCAACAGTATACTCTCTCAAGTTATCTAAAACAGTCTGAAAATGCTCAGGTAGTTTACCAATTCCACACCTGCAGAAACATGCTGGATCTGAGTTGAAGATCCCGTGGGCCAGTTATGAATTTCATTTTCGTCAAGAGAGGAATTATCCTGGCTGTTTTTCGATAACGACCTTTGAAAGTAATCATCTGAGGGATACGATAAAATGAATAAGTCTGTAATGTATGACTTTTCAACCTTTTTGACAGTTTTCTTAGTGAACTCAGAAGAGTGCGTTGTCGTGTAGTTTCACCATGTGATAAGGTTTTGTAGGTTGTTTCTCTTACATTGGTGGCAATTAGTGGCAAAAAATTCCGACTGTGGTATACTATCCTCTGTGGAGGTTTTCGTAATACACAACACCCTTTTTGAAGAAATACGAGGGTTATTCGGAAAGTACGGAACGATCGGTCACCAAATGGAAACCATAGTGAAAATGGGATGAAGTTTTGCACAGGTGTGTTGGACAGTGTCTCTTGTATACCCGTCGATCGCATTACGTCGTTCTTTTTTGTTCTCAACACGCAGGGAGCACATAAAGATACCTAGAACAATACTGTCTCCCGCCAAGTTTGAGGGCCTGGTGAGAAATTTCACCTGAAGCTATGCAGCCAACATTACATAACTGTCATGGGTTTTCTTCTTCAAGACAATTCTCAGCCGCATTCCACAACTGCAATGAAGATACTTCTGCAGTGTTTTCAATTGCATATGTTTGATTACCCACATAACAGCCCGTAATTGTCTCCCTCTGAGTTTCATCTCTGCTCACTTCAACCGCTAGCCATGAAGACATTCTGTCTCAGACAACGAACTGCAGGCCAGCGAAGAGAATTGGCGGAAAGCACTGGCGGCTGCCTTCTATAACGTGGGTACTGGAAAGTTAGTACAACGCTACGACAAACGTCTAAGTCGGATCGGCGACTATGGAGATAAGTAGCTGGAAATTGCACCTTACTGTTGCAAATAAAACAGTTTCAATTTTCACTGTGCTTTCGATTTGGCGACCTATTGTTCCTTACTTTCCGAATACCCGTCATATTACGTTGACACTGCCATTTTCTTCAGTATATCTGTTTTGCTAGGGATCACGAACTAATTCTACTTAAGAAGTTAATATGAATGCATCATAACTGGTCACAGGTAGGAATAATGCACTGATATTCTTATGAGACAACTTTGGCGATTAGGTAAAAATGTATTAATAGTCACCCATTTGCTTTTAGCTACTTTAAATTAGAGCATGCAGCACTACTGTTCCCAACTTCTGAACCTTGCCTAATGAATGGAAATTTCACTGAACGCTTAAATGGTCACATTCCATCACATTTGTCTACCGCGAAGGCTGCCTGAATGCGCAAAATTATTCATGCCAACACGATGTTCATTGAAGCAAAAAAGTCTTTTTCTGACTTCTTTCCCCAAAAAGCACATAGCTCGGAATAAATTGTGACATTAAATTAACCAAAGTAATATGAGTAACGAGTGAGCAAATGGAATACCACAAACTAACACAAGAATGCCTAAGTGCATGTCATACCTTCCCACCGTGATACAGACGCAGTTCCGAGGAGAGAAACGAGAACAGAAGCCGAGAGAAGAACAGTGTTAAGCTAGAAGGCCCTACGATAAGGGACGGACTGGATACCCAGGTTGCCAGGTAACCACTAGGACAACGCCAGCTGCAAGTTTTAGCGTGAGACTTTTTCGCGTCTCTGTTACGTTGCAAACTTTAAAAACATTGCCCCACCACGAAAAGTATAACGTTTCTCATTGGATCGACAGAATTTTTGCAGGCGGAGCTTAAGATTAACATTGAGACCCTGATTTGTCAGATGAAAACACAGCCAGATAGGTTTTTTTAAACCAACTTCGGTAAATGGTAGTAAGGAGAAGTTAAGTTAGTTAGTTCCGAGACGGCGAGCTGGATGGCTGCTGAGCCGGCCGCCACCCCCTGACGAACACCAACAAGGTAATGAACGCACGCGATGCCGCATAACAGCGCATAAAGCTTCACTCAGAACTGCAGAAGTCTCATCTGTTACGCCCCTTTTTGCCGAATACTAGTGTCGATCGTCAATTAAAGCTCATGGTGTTCACATTTGCCACTTGAAGTAAAAATCTGAAACGCGATGATTTTTCTATTATATAGTTATTGAGAAGCCACATCAGCCACTGTAATTTACGACAAGTTAGATAAGTAATTAAAGATAATTGAGGGTCACTGCAGACCATTTTGATAGTTTTCTCTTTTGTGAAACGTCATTTAAACCTAGATTATAGCTGTGATATGGCGTAGGTCATCCTTTGATCCATTGTAGAACTTAGAAACCCATTCAGGGAACATTCGTTCACTTTTTTGTTGAACGCAGTTGGTTTTTACCATCCTGTATTAAAACGCTTTCTTTTGTCAATAGTGCAATTTATAAACAATGTTTTGTGAGTAGAATAAAATTCCCAGTAGTAAATTTAACTGCTTTTTCGACGTTATTTTACCAGCTAACTAAAAACAGGAAAGCCTTGAACCCCTTCCACTAAATGTAGTTAGTATTAAAATTCGTTTACAGGGAGTGCAGTGGAGCTGACGCTGAAATCATTAAGTATTTGGTTATATCATCGCTAGTCTCACTGAACTCTTCTGAATTCTACATGTCATGTGTGGCCTGGAGTCTCCTTACCAGCAACAGGTCCCAGGTTCAAACTAGTCAATTCCCTTAAAAACACGCTCAGAGCGGCGTTGCGCGAAAGTGGTAGGGAGGCACGATATAGAACAAACAGACACAACACAGAAAGTTAGAACTTGAACAACGTCCATTAGTGTCAGGCATGCAAAACGCAAATCGTGAATACGAGATAAACATGAGAACTTCAGATAAGAAAATCACCTTTGATAAATACACTCATAGCTCCACGCCACATTCGGAGACTTCTGACATGGCGGAGGGCGTCGTATAGCTGATAGGTAGTAGCTACAGTGCGACGAGGAAATTCTTGAGCGTAAACTGTTATGATCTTGGCGCAGCCACACCTTGTTTTCAGAAAATATTTCTGGAACTTTGTGCTTTTGAAGATGGTGAATTATGTTTGAGGTCCCATCAGAATGATAACTTTCACAGACATCCGATATGCGACTTAAAGAACCCAGGGAATAAGGTGGCCTCAGTCGAATGGCTCTATATCTAGAGCGCATGAAGCATACCACTGCAGTATGAACAGATATGTATCTGTAATCCGTCCAGAAAACTGACAGAACTTCCTCCATAAACTTACATATGCTACAGTTTTGCCAGATCCTGCATATGGTCGGACTTAGAATTCTAAGGGGCAGGTGGGTATTTTGCAACCTTCATTGAACGACTCAGACTTCGTCTCTGAGGTCAGGTTTTATGTCTAACACTAAACTTTCTTATCATCATAATGAAATATTCAACATGGCTTCTACATAAGATATGAAACTGAGTAAGTAAAATACATTGTTTCAATCTTCCCAGCGGAGGTTAGAGTCCTCCCTCGGGCACGTGTGTGTGTGTTTGTTCTTAGGATAATTTAGGTTAAGTAGTGTGTAAGCTTAGGGACTGATGACCTCAGCAATAAGTCCCATAACATTTCACACACATTTGAACATTTTTTGGAATCCAGAATTGACCTTTCGCACCAGAGCAAGGATTGCCCTTTAATGTCACATCCTGAATAATTTTCATTAGGAAATGAGGTCCTAACGAGAAAAGGTATACTGCAGCAGTGTCATGTTGGCTTAGCGGAACACGCACGATTTCCACTGCGCTGGTTGATGTACACATCAGTAGGGATCTCGCTGGAGAAACACTGTGGTTTGTAAGACTTTTTATTCTTTTCTCCATCAGATCGGCAAACGGCCATTAACAGGATTCAGTGGCTAAATCATAAGACAACCTATGCATCATAAGTCATCTCACAACCTCCATTCAATACATTGTAGGTTTGAGCAGAAGTATCTGTATCGGAAATACTGTGTTACTTCACAAGAAAGGCTCAGAAAACGCTCTAAGGAACCCTTAATGACAGTAATTAGTGTGTTGTTTGTCATTTAAGGAATCATCACCCGAGAAAAAAGTTACAGAAGCAATGAACATATTGAGGTGCATGTGGTGATGAAAAATTTACTGAATAGCAGAATTTGCACGCTTTTTCATATGTTTCTTTTTGTACATGTTTCAGAGGAGATGCATTTTACTTGTAAATATACGTTTTCATTACTGTGTGGTATACTTGAATCATTTCACAATTGCGACTGAAACAAACAATTTTTTTTTTCATTACATCAACCTCTCATTGTAAGATAGATACGATGAACATATAATTCAACCGCATTTTCTGACTCATTTTAATCGCTGTTATAAAATATACGCTTAAGTTTCTCAATCCATTATCTGCACGAACAGTGCCACATGAATAACTTTGTCAACACATTGTCGAAATTTTACTACACTTGCGGTAGCAGCTATTAAGTTCTCACTTTTTCCTACACATGCCATGACCAAAACAATCAGATTTGATGAAGTCTAGCAGAATATCTACTGTCTCACTTTCAGTTACCTTACGTTATTCATAACCCATTTCATGGAATTCAGTGGACTGTCTTCATTTCCGCCGAAGATGTACTGCGACGATTTCACACGGCATATTATTTCTTTTTCATGGAAAACTACATGCAGGGGTTTGGAATCCTGACACTTTCATGTATTCTAATTGGTGGTAAGAGTTATTAGTTTAGGAGGATAACGAGAATTACTAAGTATTCATAATTTTAAAGCACTGCGTGTATACCGCCGGTGATTTCTGCTTGACATTGAAAGAAAATATATCTTTTGTGCTTTCGCTGCATGTGAATAAAGAGATATATCTTTTGTGCTTTTCTCTTTGATACCCCCGTGGGAATTGACGTCTCAGGACACGTGACAAAAACAAGTATTTTTCATGTTTGTCTGAGTTTGTCCGCCTCCGTAGCTCAGCGGTAGCGTTACCGCCTACGATGCAAGGGGGCCCGGGTTTGATACCCAGCAGGGGACTGTGTGTTGTGTGTCCATCATCATCATCGTCATTGACACGCAGGTCGTCGAAGTTGCATCAACTGAAAACACTTTCAATACGGCGGCCGAGCCCCGAAGCGCCGACACGGTCGCTCAGCGTGTTCGGACAGATGGTTTGCTACCCTCTGTAATAAAAAATAAGTGAGTGAATGGATCAACGAAGAACTTAAACCGGTGTCGTCGGACGTCCGTCCCGAGGAAATTCAACGAACAAAGAGAACAAAATTGAAATCAACAACAAAAGGGGGATAACCCGGCCAATAAATGCGATACTGTCATTTCATTTCATTGTCTGGGTTTCATTTCTCACAGATCGAAAAATAATTCACATCTATTGAACGACAGAAAAGAGTAAAACACACAGCTTTGCTTTTATGCATGTTCTGCTCTTTTCTTTTTTTGTTAAAAAAAAGGAGAATGTAGAGATGAGAGAAACGAATACTTTCCTTTCCTATCGTTAGAGGGAGATAAAATTGTTTCAAATGGCTCTGAGTAGTATGGGACTTAACTTGTGAGGTCATCAGTCCCCTGTAACTTAGATCTACTTAAACCTAACTAACCTAAGACCATCACACACATCCACGCGCGAGTCAGGATTCGAACCTGCGACCTTAGATGTCGCTCGGTTCCACACTGTAGCGCCTAGAACTGCTCGGCCACACTGGCCGGCCACAAGGGAGAACAAAACATTAATTTCCCATTAACAATTTCTCTCTAATAACACAATAATTCAGTACAGTGTCCAGTTTTCGTTTTCTTCTACAACTGCATTTTACCGTGGGGAAGTAGGGGCAACATGTTTCCCGACGAATCTGTTATTCTGTAAAAACTCTTTTCATACGTCATGAAATACTTCGAACAGCACAATCTTGGTTGTCGGCGCTGGTCTCCAGCACCCAATAATTTTCTCCATCTCTACCCACACGTGCTCTGTGGGAATGAGGTCAGCACTCTTGGGAGGCCATTCCAATCACTCAAAGTCATTGGAAACCAAAGTTTTACACATTTCCTTTTATTGAAAGGAGGAAGATCATGTTGAAAGATTATTCTACGGCCCGAAAATCTCTGACGAGCATAAGAAAGCACTACGTTCTCCATATTTCGCAGTAGTTATGGTTTGAAAAAGGACGGTCCTGTTGCTACAGAAAGCCGTAAATATTTGCTGGGAACTAAATGTTTCCCGGTATTTGGGACACCGCTTCCAAAAATGACCGAGAAACAATAAAAGTTTCCTTCAAGAACGCGTGTAGCAGCACCAGAATGAAGAAGTTTATTGCAGAAATGACAGTAACAATCGAAGTTATTTGGTAACTTCATATTCTTCAACAGTGTTTCTCCATCTAAAAAGTTCTTTGAAATACTGAAAATTTCAAAAGGGTTTCGATTCGACGCTATGATGGCTAGATGCATCTTTACATCTCTGTGACGGGAGACTTTGATAATTTTTGTGTCAGAGGCCTGCTAATAACTAACCAGTTAATGGAGAAACGAATTTTTTCATCACATGTAACTTCTAAGTACGCGCATCATACACTACGACAGAGCCAGGAATGTAGCACATGTGAGCTTCGGTGCTCTGGTCCTAGATTTTTATTGGTGGAGTGTGGGTTCCATTCCCACTATCGGCATGTGTTTTACACACACACGAACGGATATCCTTCACCTCTATTAATACAAAGTGAAGAACTTCAGGATGCGCAGTAGTTCAAAATCCGAATTATAAACAATATTTCCCTTAGGAAGTCTCGGCAAACAGAAACTCTGACACCAGTGAGCTTCCTTACACTAGAAACTTTATTTTATTTAATGAGCAAGTGGTAATTTAATGTCATAGGGCTCTTATTTTACTTGAATTTCAGACCTTGAAATATTTGATGCTGGACTGGGATTCGTATTCGGATCTCCATTTTCGTGGTATCTGACCAACACGGTGCAAAGTAGCACTGAGCACTATGGGACGTAACATCTGAGCCATCAGTCCCCTAGAACTCAGAACTACTTAAACCTAAATAACCTAAGGACATCACACACATAAATGCCCGAGGCAGAATTTGAATGTGCGACCAGGTTGAAGCGCCTAGCACCGCTCGGCCACACCGGCTGGCGACCAACACAGAATATCACAGTTCTATAATTTTGTTGTTTTCTCCAGGAAAGGCAGGTATATGGATTCGAAACCTGGTCCAGCGGGAAAATATCTATTGGTTAATTTCAAGTCCTATTATGTGCACACCGAACTACTAGTGATGAGAAACTTTCATTTTGAATGTCCCTTCGTGAGTTGTCAACAACGACAGGTGCCGTTATTTCTAGTCAAAAATGCAGCCAACTGATGAGCTAATAATTCGTGAATACAAGTCAACGGCAGTTTGTGTTGGGTCAAATTTATGATCAGGCAAAGATTGTATCCTTATTTCAGGTCGAAACATCTCACTGCTGGTGAAAAATTCAATACCTGGTTTTACTTAGCTTAACAATCCGGTTACGTGCTGGTTTCGAGTCCTTATCACAATACTTTGCATCATGACACTTGGTTATAAATATTTACATTTACTAACTGTGTCACCTGAAATCGTAATAAATGTTTTTCGTGGTTAGTTAACAGGGAAGTATGTGTCTTGACAGCATTCAAGGCAGAGCACAAATATGTTTGAGTTTATTTTTGCTAACTGATACTGGTGAAAACTTTTAAATGTCTCAAACCTTAATGCCTAATCACCAATGACAAACGTGGCTATGGTCGAATCTCGGTCAGATACGAAAGCTTTGCTTAGTTACAAGGCTATATATGCTTGGTTTGAATCCAGATCCAGGAGAAAATCTTTAGTCATGTGACTGAATGTTCAGACATGTGCACCAATAACTGCGCAAACATGAGTACAGCGTAATTACTATAGTGGTACGATGTTAATTTTGAGATTTCCATAGGGCGCTTGCAGCTGTTAATGGTGTTGCTTTTAAATGGTTAATTCGAAACACAACTTATGACAAACAGCTCGTATCAAGAACAAAGATTCACAGGCGCGGAAAATCCTTTGAAAGAGCATAAAATACTTTGAACTATCATAGATCTTCAAGAGTCCAGATATTGTCACTAAATCACTTGTTCTTAAAAATAATTAATTTTATGTAACGATTTCTCGAATGACATACGGGACGGATTTAGTTAACTCAGATTCTAATGAGTGTGGTAGTGATTTTGAAATGTCACTTACCGTAGTAAAATTGAGTTTATAACCGTTAAGGACTGTTTTAAATCTAATGATGCATTTCCTCGTATTTACAGTATCATGGTCTCTTTTTGTTTTTAGACTGTTTAGGCTAAAGAACCGTGTTCACTAGTGACATTTTGTAGTATCCTCTTTGTATACTCAAACGACTGTACTGCTGAGAGATTATAGGACCTGCAAGACAGCTATGATATTTGGGCTGCATGCAAATCAGCTGAAGGACCTGCAAGACAGCTACGATATTTGGGCTGAATGCAATCAGCTGAAGCGCAGTTCGGCTCGTTCGGTTATGGCAGTACATCAAATACCTGCCTCTTGTGTAAGTTGCGTGACACTCTTTCTCCTCTCTTTTTTTCCTGTGTACTAGAAGTAATTTTTTAACAACTTGGCTACAACCACATCCGTAATTCGAACGCAGCTGCAATGGCATTATGTTACTAACTTCTGACCACTACCATTTGCGAGACTACTGAATCCTGAATGATTTGTTAAAAATTCCACAAATATTCCTAAACGAGCCAGAAAGATATAGGTGTCAATTATAAACTCTCTTTCATTCATATAATACGTCGGACCTTACTCAAATAACTCAGAGGACGACGGAAAGACACCGACAGCACTTGAAAGTAACAAGTACCCATTCCATCTCTGAGAACTAACCACATCCGTCATGTTGCCCGACGATTGTGAATTTGTCAAGAAACGTTTCAGATACTGATGGGCTATTTTCGTCTGACTCATTCTGTACATCGGATATGAAGAGTGGCAGTACAATATGGCACTGGTCAGTAACCGGATGCGAGTACATCAAAAACTACATGGCGTGATGCGGCCAATGAGCGACCTGCGCACTTTTAAGTCAAATGCTCAAGGTATTTCTCTGCAGGAGGTATTTAGGTCGTTTGAAGTGGAGGTACTGTCACGTCAGCCACACTAAGTGAACGATGATGCACGTTGGTTCCTGCTCCTGGATGTATGCCTTGAGCAAGATAATGCAGCATTTCAGCAGTTAGAATGGTTTGTTTGAAAACTCTCTGTTTGCCCCCCGCCTCTCAGTTCCTGCTACTGTGTGCATCTGACGCACTATCGAAGACATTCTGTGTTGTGGGCTTTGGTTGGAGGTTGGGCTCCAGGACAGTACCAGAATTCACTCTTTGGGTCATCACCATCACCAAGGCGTCGAGGAAGTTACATGTTACTATGAAGGTGAGCCTACTTAAATAATTCTGTAATGTGATTCAGCGGTAACAGTAAAACCCGTCTCAGATTACGATTTATAGATCCTCCGTGACATTTAATGTATACTTTAAGCAATGAGATGTAAAGGCAACAGTGAAGAATATAAAAAAAAGTTAAGAAAGGCCAACAATTGGTCCGTTGTGGTGGAAACACATTTATAACTCTATAGTGTAAGAGCTATTATTAATTTCCTTGCAAGTTGAACTTCAGAAAATCTACAGAAAATCTACAGAGACATGACGAATGCATGAGTCTACAAGTGGCAGAACGTTAGTGATTCAAGACGTCGCGTTACGACCCAAACTGTGCGCAGTAGGCTGCATGATGCGCAACTTCACTCCCAAAGTCCATGGCGAGGTCCATCGTTGCAACCACGACAGCATTCAGCGTGGTACAGATGGGCCCAACGACATGCCGAATGGACGGCTCAGGATTGGCATCACCTTCTCTTCACCATTGAGTGTCGCATATGCCTTCAACCAGACACTCGTCGTTTCTGGAGGCAACCCGGTAAGGCTGAACGCCTCAGATACATTGTCCAGCGAGTGCAGCAAGGTGGAGATTCCGTGCTGTTTTGTGGTGGCATTACGTGGGGACGACGTACGCCGTTGGTGGTATGGAAGGCGCCGTAACGGCTGTACGATACGTGCATGCCATCCTCCGACCGATAGTGCAACCATATCGGCAGCATACTGGCGAGGTATTCGTCTTCATGGACGACACTTCGCGCCCCCATCGTGCACATCTTGTGAATGACTTGCTTCAGGATATCGACATCGTTCGACTAGAATGACCAGCATGTTCTCCAGGCGTGAACCCCACCGAACATTCCTGGGATAGACTGAAAATTGCTGTTTACGGACGACGGGATCCACCAACCATTCTGAGGGTTCTACGCCGTATCGGCGTTGAGGAGTGGGACAATCTGGACCAACAGTGCCTTGATGAACTTGTGGACTTATGCACAACGAATACAGGCATGCTTCAATGGAAGCGGACGTGCTACTGGGTATCAGAGGTACCGGTATGTACAGCAATCTGGACCACCACCTCTGAAGGTCTCGCTGTATAGTGGTACAACACGCAAAGTGTGTTTTTCATGAGGAATAAATTGGTCGGAAATGATGTTTGTGTTGATATCTGTTCCAATTTTCTGTACAGGTTCCGAAATTCTCGGAACCGAGGTGATGCAAACCTTCTTTTGATGTGTGTAAAAGGACAATAAGTTTATTCCTTCTTACAATTTCGCTGTTCATGTAGTAGAACTGACGCATCAGACATAACTTTTTAATTTATTATTTATTTACTGCTTAATCTATTTGGAGCATATTTTGCAGACATCATTTACATATATTTCTGAGTTCAGTTGCAAAAAAAAAAAAAAAATCATTGTACAGTGGGGAATATGGACATACAGAGATGAGAAAGGGCAATATGAGGGGGAGGAGGCTACAGAACTAGGCGGGGCGGAAATGGGCAGAAAGGGGAATAGGAGAAGTTGGACAGAGAGAGCACAGAAAGAGAAAAGAAGAAGTTGGACAAAGAGATGAGGGAGGAGGAGGAGGTGGATAGAGAAGGGTGGGGAAGAAATGGACAGATAAAGGGCGGGGGAGTTGAAGCTGGGCAGAGTAAGCATAAACAGATGCTCAGAGAAATGGGCAGGAGGAGATAGAGTATGGATGGGGGATATTAGCAGAGACGAGTAGGGGGAAATGTACAGGTAAAGGCACAAGAAGGAGATGGAAAGAGTGGATAAAATGTGATGAGAAGAGAAAGGAAAGAGGAGATGAACAGGAAAGAAACAGGAGATGGCCAGAGAGAGAGGGGGTCGAGAAGAGGGACAGAGGGGTGAGCAGGAGATGCACAGAGGGTGCAGGAGGAGATGGACAATGAGAAGGGAGGAGAATATTGGTAGAGGAGGAAGGGCAGATCCACAGAGGGACGCAGTTGGAAAGGAAAGAGGGGGAAATGGTCACTGAGAGGGGACAAAGAGATGGGGAAAGAGAAGATTGGTAGAGAGAGGGTGGAGGAGGTGATGGACAGAGACAGGAGGGGGGGTGAGTTAGATAGAGAAAGGGAAGAAGAAAATGGACAAAGTAGGAAATTGACAGAGAATGGGAAGAAGAGGAGGTGGACGGAGAGAGGGTAGGTGAGAAGATGGACAGTAAAAGAAAAGAAAAGAAAAGAAAAGAATAGGAGTGGACAGGATGGGGGGAGGAAGAGGACAGGGACGGAATGAGGTGGATGGAGGAGATGGAGTAATGGATGATTCAGATAAATACATATCTGGGGGATACCAGATACTCAGCTAGTGTTATTGTTATTCCTTTTCGCTCCAAAATGAAACTAAGAAGATCGTAAATGACTTCCTTTAAAACATTATTCTACAAACTTTGCAAAGAGATAATGATGTTAGTAATTGCATTAGACTGAAGTTGCTCTGATCTTCAGACTTTCGTCAAATAAATTGAACCACACCTAATTAACACAAGTACTGTTACAATGCGACCAATCAAAGTTGAGTGTCTCCACCACCTTACTTTAATAAACTACACCAACATGCTATTGAAAATTGTAACTGTCCCACTTAATAAATAATAATCCTAAGATAGGATTATTTTTCGCAATAATTAAATGTAGCATCCTCAGAATGAGCCAAGACTTTACAGATATGATTCTTTTAAATTATTACGTATACAACAAAGAAAAAAATGTGCGTTTATTAGTCACAATTTACTTGAACAATGGTTTCATAGTAACTGTCTACCCATTATCATCATTAAACAATCATCAATGAATTGCATAAGACATCATAAATGTAACGCTAAACCCATAAGTTCTACCATCTAGTGTAAGCATTCAGGTCCTTTGCCATTATTGCAACGCACTTTTACGCTGAGCAGTTCATTAATCTTCGTGGCTAATTCTTGCAACTTCCCTTTGTTTGATATTTCCAAAAGAAACTGCAGGTACCCATTCCCGTCATTATACAAATTCTGGTGATTATTCCTCGGTCTATTAGGAAGTAGAAGGGGTGAGAATATCATGATGGGGTCTAGAGGCCCGTTCTGATTAATCACGCTGCCTCAATTAATCAGAGGCGGGGGGCATTGTTTTGCTCGGGATACAGCCGGATCCGCCTCCCACGTTAAGGGCAAGAAGCGGTGCTACGGTGGAGCTCGGCTTCACCGCAGCTTACAAGAAGGAGTTGCTGGACAGCCGTGCAGCTCGAGATGTGCTATGTTGCGTAGATACACATTCTCTTGTACACCACACTGTGAAGCACTGTGTCATTGTGACATCCTCCTAGCACCATTACGAACTGACCTTAAAGCGTATAAATCAGAGATAACGAAACACCAGAAAACACCGAGTTGTTAGAAAGTGGCGCTAATCAACCAAAGTACAGACTAATCCGTCGTACACTTTTCATAAGACTGGTTAGTTAAGACATTTTCAACTGCAGTCCGACATCCTAGAGGGAAAGGAGAGATTTCATATGATAATTAGATGGAAGGAAAAACTTTCGGTCTACTTCAGTATTTAACGTGACCAGAAGACTACTGAGAACGAAGGATAGCGAGGAGAAAGACTAAAGGACTCATAGTCATTCGTGATGGTGACGCAGTACCAATTGTGTGTATCTTTTTCTATGTCATTAACTTCATTCGCTGGTAGCTTAGCCCTTACTAACAGTGTTTCTGATTCTCATCCTCGACGCCCTTACGAGATAATTTTACCTCTTTACCACACTTATAGTGTTCTCCAGTTAACGCTACGAACCAGACGCAATTATGAAAGCAGTAGCAAGATTATTTTCGTCAAACGAAGGTGAACTTTGCTTAGTTACCTTTGGCACTTGTAAGCGGTTTTTATACGGCGATCCCGTGCTACGGCTGCTGAAGGCATCCATAACAAACTGTCATCACGAGTGATATACACATTTTGTTTTGCAACGGAATAATATGAGGCATTAATATTCTGCCCTTTTTGTTATACCCCATAGATTTATATTTTCAGATACAACGGCACCGTGTTACATTTCGATATTACATAACAGTCTTCTTTTGTTCTGGATTGATGTCATGCTAATGCGTTGGTGCAGTTATATATAAAGATCAACGGAAGCCACGGAATATTACACCGCCTCGGCGTAAGTTGTCTCCACGTGCGTGCGACACATCGATAGTGTTGCTTCACATTTTTGTTCCATAATTCAGCGCTGACGTTTACGAGCGTCGTGGGAATAATTAGAGAGCCATTCATTAGATTAGCCTGTTTTTACTCAAAATTAAGTGTGGAAGGGCGCTGGAGTAGTCTCCACAAGTCGCTTTAATAAAACCTGCTTGGTTTCTGATATTCTTGGCTGCTAAGTATTAGTTTCTGAAGTTCTTTTCGATACGCTAAATGGTGGTCGTGGAACCGTGGTGGAGGATAAAACACTTTTACCAATCCATTAGTCCAAAACAAAAGATGTAATTGATTTGGAAGAATGGATGACGAAGAAGACTGGTCTGGCCAAAATCTATGTTTTCCTGCAGAGATCAAACAGCAACAATTGTACTACCTGTCGTCAGAACTCTTTAACACCCTGTAATCCGATCTTTAAATCGGTAAAAACAAGAATACGGACTTTTGTTGTTGTTGTTGTTGTTGTTGTTGTTACTGCTGCTGTTGTCTTCAGTATTTAGACTGGTTGGACATTGCTCTCCACCTAGTATATCCTGTGCAGACCTCTTCATCTCTGTGTAACCACCGCAGCCTACATCCACCTGTATCTGCTTACTGTATTCATGCCTTGGTTCTCCCCACCCCCTTCAATTTTTACCCCCACACTTTCTTACATTACCAATATACACGATTTCTTGATGCTGTGCAAGTAAGTTTGCCTCTCTTCTGTCTATCTTCGAGGATAAGTCCCAGGGTCAGCATTGCTATATTTCTCTGGAACCCAGACTAATCCTTCCAGACGTTGGTTTCTACCCGTTTTTTACATTCTTCTGTAAATAATTCGTGTCAGTAATTTTCATCCGTGACTTCTTAAACCAATTGCTCAGTCATATTCACATCTGTCGACACCTCAATTTATTGAATTGGAATTATTACATTCTTCCTAAAGTCCGAGGGCACTTCGTTTGTCTCATATAACTGGTACACCGGATGCAATAATTTGATCACGGTTGTCTCTCTCAAGGATCTCAGTATTTCTGAGAGAATTTTGTCTACTCCAGGGGCCTGTTTACCGCTTACGTATTTACATGTTCTGTGAAACTCTTCCCACAGTATCATATCTCCGTTCTCATCTTCACCTACTTCCTCTTTTCTTTCTATGACACTGTACTCGAGTTTGTTTCCGTTATATACGTCCCCTCTAGATTCCTTCCACCTACCAGGTTTCCTTTCGTTATTATAGCTGTTGATATCTAGTCAACTGCTTCTCATGTCTCTAAAGTTTCTTCAATTTTCCTATTGGTAGCATCTATCTTTCTCCAGTTACGCATGTTTCTACAGCCCTGCTTTTGACATCCAGCAATACCTGTTAGGTCATTTTGCCGTTTCTAACAGTCTCATTTGTTAGACGTCTATATTCCCTTTCACCTGCTTCATTTCCTGCGTTTTTATGTTTTCTCCTTTTCTCAGTTACATCCAGTACTTCTTGTGTTATCCAGGGATTTCTAATAGACCTTGTCTTTTACCTGTGTGATCTTCTGCTGTCTTTTCTAATTCGTCTCTCAAAGGTATTCTTTGGTCTTCTTTTGTACTCCAGTGCAGCGTTGTCTAATGCTGTCTCCTAAACTCAACAAAATCTGGTTCCTTTAATTCATCCATGTCCCAATCTCAGTTTGTTTCCTATTGGCAGTTTGTTTAACCAGCAGTCCGTAACCAATAAATTATGGTCAGAGTCCACATCTGGTCCTGGAAATGACTTACAGAGTCCACATCTGGCTCTGGAAATGGCTTTAACTTTAAAATCTGGTTTCGAAATTTCTGTCTTGAAACTATATAAGCAATCTGAAACTTCCTACGTCCGCAGATACTTTCTACGTATAGGACGTTATTATTCTTGAACTAGGTATTAGGCATGATTAAATTTCTGTCATCGCAGAATTCCACTAGGCAGTTTACTATTTCATTAGTTTCCTCCAGTCCACGTTCTCATAGTATTCTTCCTTCTCTTCCTCTACCCACTACCGAATTACAGGCCCTACATCAGAATTGAATTTTCGTTTCCCATATCTCCCTGCATGATTTATTTTATCTAATCATACATTCTTACACTTTTTTCATCATTTGCGAAGCAAGCCGGAATCTAAACTGCAACTACAGTAGTGGCTGTTGGTTCCGTTTCGCTGTTAGTAGTAACTTCCCAATTTCCCTGCATTTTCATACATAGTTAGGCCTTCTCCTGCAATAACCCCTATCTGATTTTGTATTATAACTCTACACTCTACTTACCAGAAAGCCTGATCATCTTGCCTATTCACTTCACTAGTTCCCACTGCATCCCACTCAATTTTCTTCTTTTAATTCCCTAAACCACCAATCCATTTAAGGTAGCTAACATTCCTAGCTGCCACCCGCGTTATTGTATTGTTTCCTTGGTGACGGCATCCTCCTGAGGAGTCTCCGCTAGGAGATCCCCCTCATGAAGGACTATTTTACTTCTGCAACATTTTACCCAAGAGGTTGCTATCATTAAACCATACAGCAGAATGTCGTGCTCTCAGGAAAAAGTAACTGTTATGGTTCTACCTTGTTTTAATCCGGTCAGAGTACCAGTGCAACCATGTTCAACCATCCAAAATATTGACGTCTTCGGAAACCGCGTCATAGTTTGCCTTCTCCATAGACACTCTTCTTTTGAGGGTGCATCTCCTATTCGGCTGTCTGTGTCGATGGACCTTCAAGCCTCACCACCTCGGCAATGTTATAATTTAAAAGCCTCCTGACTTCTTCTTTGAACAGAAGGCATGAAATATGTGAATCAGTAAATTGCCCTGAAAATGTACACCTTTCATAGGAAGTTTTGACCCAAGAGTAATTATTAACTTCACTAGATCACGGTTTAGTTGTACTTTCAAGACTAGGGGATGCTTTGGATCCACAAGGCAAGAATAAAGGGAGCATAAACGAGTATTTGAAAGAATCTCATGGTGTTTTCCTAGCTTGGAAGCGTAAATTTGCTCTCCCTTATAGGCTTATGTGCTGTGCTGTAAGACTTCACACTGAAAGCCTAACGCCCATCCACAGAGAGAATGGAAAATGGTAGTCGAGTAGAGAATAATATGGAACGGCACGAAGTCTCTGGGTTTTAGCTATGCTGACTTAACGTATAGGCTGTAAACACGTCCTAAAACTTCAGAGTATTTCAGCTGATGACAGTTGCCCTCTCTCTGGCTAACAATTCTGCAGAAGGCAGAATGCATTGCAAAGTTCGTGCTCAAAAGGAGTACAGCTCCAAGCATGAATATGAGAGCTCGTACGTGCAGTTCAGAAATTGTACTGACTTCATAAATGACTGGGGTATGAACACAAATGTACCATACTGGTGTAAACTTCCTGGTTATTACTAATCAATTCAACATTCAGTGAGAAAGAACACTTCAACTGTCCTATAATGGGTGAGGTGGTGTTCAAGTCTACAGTATATGAAAATCAGAAAGAAAGCCCACTAAAGAAAACAATATTATACCAGTGGGAATGTATTGAAGCGAGTATGCTAACCTTACAGATGGACGATTGAAATACCAATGCTGTGCCTCGAGAATGAAACAATAAGTATTGCTTTGAAAAGTACAGAACAGACGTCTGTTTAGCCGAGAGAGTTGCAAACAAAATATTAATACAAACCACACGATCATGCTAGAATTTCATGCATGAGAATGGCTGTAGGAACGAGGTCTCAAATCAATACACACCGTCCATAAGCCATCACCGACAAGCATCGAAACATACGTATTAGCAAGGCATGAACATAAGTAGACTGCCTTTGTCTCGCGTTTAACAGGGCACGCTGACACACCACTCAGCTGAGTGTACCTCCCATTGGTCAGTTCACTGTGTCTTTCAGATGTCGTCTACAGACATACCTTCACTTTCCCAGCCAATGAATGTATCGTACTTAACAATCGGTAACCTAGACGAAGATACAGAACGTCATTGCAACAGTTTAGCGACTCGGAACTTACATAACATGATTAACGGAAAATGACATTTTTATGGCTTTCAAATTCTTTTTGTAGTTTTCTTGACATTCCAATCAAGCTGTATTATGTGCTTTGAAATATAGTTAGTTGTACCACGTTAAATTGGCTAACACTAAAACTTTGGCGATATCATTGTATCCTACATTATCATTTTGCTGGTAACAAGTAGCTGGTGTTGAGCATTGCACCACTACTAACAGATTAACTATTTCATACTGGTCAAGTACTATCAAGTAATTCAACAGTTACGGCCCGTTGCTCTGTCGATCGTATTTAATAAATACTGCTATTAAAGGCTTGTCTATATGTTCTTCCTGATTATTTATGTAAACTGTGTAGTTATTTGCTTTACGCGGTTTAAATACTAACGCCAATAGAAGAGATTGCGCAGAGAACTCTCTGGATTACTGCCTAATAAAGCTGATCTATGGCGATAGAATCAGTGAAATGTTTTGTTACAGCTACGTTCGGAAATTATTTTGTATTAGCCTTCACTCACACCCATGAACTACTCCGTAGCAGTTAAAAGAATTATTGGTCATTAAGTTCAATTGTTTTTTTCAATTACTAAGTTGGTGACGGTCTTGGCAGCTTTAGTTTTGTGTTACTGCTGTCCAAGCTAGAGAATTAGAACGAGGATAACGGTTCACTATTTGCCCACTGCAGTGATCATTCGCTATCTGCTTGTGTTGCCCGATAAAAAGGTTACGTTTTGTGGGTAAGAATCACCATCAGTTTTACTGTATACTCTCATTCCACGAAAACGTGTGGAACGTTAATGTTTACAAGTCACCTGGTGAGTTGTAATTTTGTGCCGTCGATACCGAATGAATACAGTAATTTACTGATAGTTACGTGGACAGCTAGTATTTTTGAAGCACCAGCTAGCAATTTATGCCTTACTGTAGTTCCCCTAATTCACTTCAGAGGAATCTGAAATATTTCCTTCCATAATCCTACAGTTTGTCCTCTACATCCTTGATTTATTGATCCGGCCTTGACGACGCAAGAAAAGCAGCATGCATGAGCTGCGCGAATATATAAATATATTTCCTTTTGGAGCAGTGATTAACTACCGTAGGTGGTAATTCCGATGTTTCAGATATATTCGCCATCTTTGACTTTCTCTCTTTTCAAAAGTCGCGACATTGTAGCGAATAGAACAGTGACCCGCACATACAATAAATTTCCTTTAATTTACGTCTATGGTCACTAACTTTCTGTTAATAGATTACCGGTTTCTGTCTATAATGACCATCTCGAGATCTGTTTTATAAAAATTACATTGCAGTGCCTTCGCTTGTCTTTAAGCTAAGCTTAGCTCGTCTGTTTGTATGATTAATTCTTGTACGGATGAGATAAGTTGGGCTAACCGTCGAACCATTTCTTAAAGCGAATAATTATCACGTGAGTCATGGGAGACCATTGTACTTCACAATCAGTCGAAAGAATGGTAGCAATATTATAACAGGTAACGTATCGTCTTGACTTACTTGTTGTAACACCAATGATCGCTGCTATTATCAATGTGAATTTCTTCTGAGTATCTTGTCTAGTAAAAATGAGGGACAAACGTACAGACAAAGAACCTGCGTCGTTCTGTACTCGAGGCTGTCCTATAATTCTCCTTAATTCTTCCCCATACACGGGCGCTGTACCAACACCACCTGTGTTATACCAACACCACACGTGTTGTACATAAAAATCGCTTCAATTCCTTTACCTCCATACATCTTCCTAACTTCTGACAGACTTCCCCTCTATGTCATATCTTTCGATTGATCAACTATTTCTGGTGGATGTACCATTGTCATGGACATCACTTCTGGAGGAATCTGGAGCGGTTTGTTTGACTGTATCACAGTGTCAATGAGTCATATCGCAAACTTGCGATGTTTCGGCGCCTTTGCTGTTCAGAGACAAGGGCGCAAGATACACAGACGTTAAGATCTTGCGTCTCCATGTTCCTATTCAGTGCCACTGTACAATGTCTTAAACGTAAGCAGTACCTGTTACATATTTCTCTGGGGTTCGAATTATTCCATATCTTAATAACCCCGCTATAAACTCAGTAACTGTAGCCTTAAGACCCACGTGATATGTATCCTTAATTATTAGTACTCTTATAGTCATAAATTACACGAAGACATTAACTCTATAAAATTGCTATGGCTATTCTGTCCTCTTCCTATGTCTTTGGGTAACCGAAGGTTTTCACGCACGAGCACACTCTCAGCAATGGCTGGCCTTCTGCCATTTTTGGTGGCATGCGATTTGGTGCAAGGAGCGGAGTATCGAGAATAACTTCACTGGGTGCATATTACAGGAGTCACTCAGTCAGCCTTTAGTCCTTTTCTGAATACTGCTAAGATATCTAGCACCGATATTATATGAAAAATAAGTTGAGGTCAAGCTAGAGCGGTATGGAAAAACCCATAAATGGCGGTGATAGAAATAGAGTAATGAAGAATCGCTCTGGACAAAATTCACATCTGTTTTTGGCATCTTGGGCTTTAATTCAGAAACATTTATATACATCTACATGTACATGATTGCTCTTCTATTCACAATTAAAAGCCTGGCAGAGGGTTCAATGAACCCCCTTCAAGCTGTCTCTCTACCGTTCCACTCGAACGGCACGCGGGAAAAACGAGCACTTAAATTTTTCTGTGCGAGCCCAGGTTTCTCTTATTTTATCCCGATGACCATTTATCCCTATCTCGCTCCCACCTACAGTGCTACATACAGATGTGAATTTTTCCCACAGCGATTTCACTGCGTCCTTATAGTATGTGTGGCGGTCGTCCATGCAGTTCACACACGCTGCTGTGTGGCGGGGTACTTACGCAGCGAATGCCAATTCGCGTAATGCTAAGGTGGCGGTGACAATAATCGCTCCGGCAGCAGCCAAGCTAAAGCTTCTTGTGCTGTAGCCCGGTTTACAAGTTACACGACAGGCGACAGTGTTGCCCAAGGGATGATATTGGGACAGTTGGCTGTGGCACTGTGGTAGGCGGTGTTGGATCCCAGTGCTGTGGACGTGGACCTCCATTCGTACCTCAGACCATGACGTGGCGGCAGAGTGAAAGCGTCGTGATGGAGGTCATTAGACGATGGTCTTTGATTTGCAGCCCACTTGCAACAATGGTAGTTGTGTCAGCACCAGATCGTCAGGGCACAGACTGTACACAACGCTAGATTTGATTCACTGACCTGCTGGGCTGCTAATCTGCTCTGTTAGATTCATCATGAGCATATCGCCAAGGTAAAAATTGATACATGGAGGGGTTGACACATAATCCTGAGGTGCTGATGAAATGCTCTGGCTCCTTTATCAGTGTAAGTCGTTAAGGCGGAGACTACAAATGTCACGGGGTACGTGTATAGTCCTGTTGTGCCATTTCCATCTTCTGTTGGCCTGGGAGTACACTTAAAGCTAAAAGATTTGTTATGCGGAAAATGGGCATTGCCACGTATTTGCATCGCCCTTGTACTCCTATGTAAATGCGGAGGACCAGTATTGCCGTGTAATTCACCGCTATTGACACTTCCTGAAGGCTAAAGTACTGGGTTACTGGCGGCATGACGATATGCTGTATTGGTGACCAGCGAATTACATGCTGGGATATGGTACTGTGCCCCAGCTTGTAAAGAAACTGGTTCTCTACTTCTGAAAAAAGTAAATAAATAATAGAACATTACCTATACAAGAAATCTGACTACCCCTGTTAGTCATGGACGAAAACAAATTTGGCATAGTATTTGGCAGAACGTGTAGAATCTTATGTGGGGTCCATAAGATGTCAATTTTAACCTAAATATGGTATACCAAAGTTTACGTAATAAAAAAATAAATTAGGTAATTCAGCACAATTGTTATATAGATGCTATAAATCACTTTAACCGGTGCCAAATGAACAATTAAATTCAATATAATTCCAGCAAACATGCAAAAGTAAAAAAAAAAAGTTATTGTAGGGGCCTACATACACATCGCGTATCTGACAGATGCCCACGAAATACGTAATTTTGTTATGAAGCTGACAGCCAATGAGAAAAAAGGTGCAAAAATACTATTGGTCAGTTTTCAAGCAGTAATGGCGTACAGGATCAGCTGGTCATATACGTAATTTTATGGTAGCTAATTTTACTGCACAAAATATAACATATGCACTCCCTCCAAAAGAAGTTACACACAAACATTAAAATAAAATTATGATGTTCAGCAAAATGTCTGAGAAGAATTTTGAAACAAAATTATTAATTAAACTCTAATTTGGCGGGTTTTCAACACTGTCAACAAGACGAAATAATGGAAAGAATATTTATTGGAACTAAACAAAATTGAACCTTGATATTGTGACAGTATTATAAAATAGATGATTTAACGACAATTCTCTTCAGTTTTGAAATGAGAGAGAGCGTAATATTTTTCTTTTAATGTCGCAACTGTTGCTGCAGGCAGTGCGATGACGTCAGTGGTGGTCCGCGCGGACGATGTGTGAAGTTAATCCTGGTTTGTGGCGTGGAGATAATGATGGATCCTCCTGTTTCATTAATATTCCAGTTACGGCAGTGGTCCACGTCTCCGTTGTAGTCGAATCAACTGACAGCACTGGCGCGATAATAATAGTTCCAGTGGGTGCGTTGTCGTTACGCGCGCGACGTTTCATTATTAAAAGTTTATTAATCACGCGGTGTGGGTAGGTCGGATTTACGCAATGTCTTTAGTATTTACGATATATAGCCGGTTAATGCCAATACTTCGCACAGTTCTTTCACCGTGTTGCCACAGAAAACAATCACATGTGTTTATCACTATAACAGTCCGTTAAACATCAGTTCAATTTACGTCGTCGTCTTTAAAACAGTTTGAATGCTATAATAACCGATTCTTGACCAAATCACAGCACTGTTGTTTTACTTAACATTTCGGTTTCTTCCACTTTCGCGCAGTTGTAACAGTTAGTGTCTCCACACGACAGTGGTGTCTGGTTCACGGCTAATTGTCACAAGCTCACACAGTACGTAAAATCACCACCGCAAACCCTCGATATACTTTTCAGGTTTTACTGTTCACTTAATAATGCGCGATGTCCTATTAACACCGCGGACGCACTGTAATTAATTGCTCCTCCGCATATTACCGTCTTTCACGTCGAACTTTGCAACGTTTCTCCATCCGCGAACCGGCCACGATACCACAACAACTCGCACGCTCTCTATCGGTAGTCGTTCGCTCTCTCACTCTGACACAGTACTTCTCCTAGCCTAACAAAAGGTTTACAAAGTATATAAAATGTTGGAACACGTGAGGCAATACTGACCCTTCGACTTATCTTAGAAGAAAGATTAAGGAAGGCAAACCTACGTTTCTAGCATTTGCAGACTTAGAGAAAGCTTGTGACAATGTTGACTGGAATACTCTCTTCCAAATTCTGAAAGTTTCAGGGAAAAAATACAGGGAGCGAAAGGCTATTTACTCTTTATAAAGAAAACAGATGGCCGTTATGTCGAGGGGTATGAAAGGGAAGCATACAACAGCAACTTTGGATTTTACGCCGGATTTCGAGACAGTGTTTCGTTGTGGAAACCATTAAAAGCATCTCGCAAAAACTACTTGCTAAATTTCGAGCTTTTGTAAGATTTCACCAATCTAGGGCATTTTGAGATCTTTTAAATTCGGCTTTTTTCGTTGTTTTCCAACAGTTTTCTCGTTTTGTGCACCGTGGGGAATCTGTTCCGTTTCTTATTAATTTATTTGGTATAAATCTCTCCACCTCCTCGAACACTCTGAGGAGATTTGCGTGTCACTTTATAGCCTGAGATGTATGCTGACAGGAGCGTAAGTTTCCTGCAGGGTCACGCAAGCTAGATAAAGATGAAGAGCAATCCATGAAGAGACCCCTGAAGGAATCAGATTAAACGGTCTTCAGGTGGAGTCAGATATGAGGCAGAAAGGGCTCTTTCACATGGGGGGTCACCTTCCTACGGGAATAATCCATAAGAAAATTAAACAGCTGCTACTTCGCAGTTAGGTTACTGGCTTATCAAAGAGTACAATAAGTAAACCTTGATAAAAAAAATTACTAGCAAAACACGAGGGCAAAGGTGGCAGTCCTTCCCATATCTAGCCTGGCTACTGGGTGGCATCCGGACAGTATAAGAATCTTTAATTTTTCTCATATTCTTCAAAGAAATCAGCTGGTTGGATTAAATAGAACGCCACCATGGCGAGAAACGGACAAAGATCCCGGAATAATGGAGAAGCTCATCATTGCGAACTGGAATGTGAAAAGTCTGCACCTAAAAAAAAAAAACAAAAAAAAACAGAGCTATGTAGGGGACTGAAACAAAGAAACAATAATATTGCAGCAATTACAGAAACAAAGAAAAAGCTGATAGGAACTGTACATTTAGTGATATCTAAGGATTAACACCGTTACAGGAGCGGACAAAAGAGCAAGTAGTGAAGTAGCTACGTTAATAGATGATAAATGTGAATCTGAACTAAGTGTGCTCCCTGCCGCCGTTGGATATGCAGCTGCAGCAGCAAGTCGTATACCCCTTGCTTACTTATTTGTTACATCGTTCAATTCTTAATTTCTTTGCGTGTTTTTGGGTACTTGTATTGTTTAATTCATAAATTTCGGGCGTATCATAGTATTTGAGAGCTTTAGCATCACGCTTCAGCGTTTACTTCGTAGATTCTCACTTAAATTGCGTGTGAGTTTCGTATAGGAGGTGTAATTTCGAGTTTCAGTTACTGTAATCGTAAATTCAGGCAGATCGTAGCGCGGTCGTCAGGCATTTTTACAAGTTAGTTAATACATTCTTTGCGTGTTTCGCTTGCGTTATGTAGACACAGACTCGTGTTTCATTCACTGTTGTTCAACATCGATTAGAAGGGACAGGGACTGCGATTACTGTGTTAGGATGAGGGCTGAGTTGGCATCCCTTCGCTCACAGCTGCAAGCGGCGCTGACTTCGGTCGCGGAGCTGGAGGCTGTTGCCAATGGGCACCACTGTGGGGAGCCGGATTTGGGTATCACGGGGATGTCAACCTCGTCCCGTCCATCCCCAGTTCGGTCTGCCGCTGTGGTTGCCCCGGATTCTGCCTGCAGTGGAGCTGAGCCCTTGCCTGTGGTTGATTGGGAGGTCGTTCCAAGTGGTGGCAGGCAGCGAAAGACGTCCCCGGAGGCTGATCAGAAACCCTCCCCGGTGCGTCTGACAAACAGGTTTCAGGTACTGTCTTTGGCTGAGCCAGATGCAGCTGCCTGCCTTGTTTCAGAGGATGATTCTCAGCCTTCAATGTCCGGGCAATCGCAGAGGGTGGGCTTATTGGTAGTTGGGAGATCCAATGTTAGGCGCGTAATTGGGCCCCTTAGGGATTTGGCGGCTATGGAGGGGAAGAAATCCAGTGTACACTCCGTGTGCATTCCGGGGGGGGGGGGGGGGTCATTCCCGATGTGGACAGGGTCCTTCCGGATGCCATGAGGAGCACAGGGTGCAGCCAGCTGCAGGTGGTGGCACATGTCGGCACTAATGACGTGTGTCGCTATGGATCTGAGGAAATTCTCTTTGGATTCCAGCGGCTATCTGATTTGGTGAAGGCTGCCGGTCTTGCTTACGAGATGAAAGCAGAGCTCACCATCTGCAGCAACGTCGACAGAACCGACTGGTGCAGAACCGGGTAGAGGGTCTGAATCAGAGACTCAGACGATTTTGTGACCGTGTTGGCTGCAGATTCCTTAACTTGCGCCATAGGGTGGTGGGGTTTCGGGTTCCACTGAATAGGTCAGGAGTTCACTACACTCAGCTAGCTGCTACACGGGTAGCTGAGGCTGTGTGGTGTGGACTGGGCGGTTTTTTAGGTTAGAAGGCCTCGGGAAAGTACGGGGTGGGCTGCAGTCTCAAAGGGTGCATGGCAAATACAGGACGTGCTTGGATCAAGGAACTGTCGTAATTGTAGTTGTAAATTGTTGTAGTTGTGCTGGAAAAGTCCCTGAGCTTCAAGCGCTAATAGAAATCACAGAAGCTAAAATCGTTATAGGTACAGAAAGCTGGCTAAAGCCTGAACTAAGTTCTGCAGAAATTTTAAAGAAGTTGCAGACGGTGTCCAGGAAAGATAGATTAGGCAGAATTGGTGTTGGAGTGTTTGTGTCTGTCAGTAGTGGTTTATCTTGTAGTGATGTCGAAGTATATACTCCGTGCAAATTGTTATGGGTGGAAGTTATACTTAACAGGCGAACTAAGTTAATAATTGGCTCCTTCTACCGACCCCCAGACTCCGTTGATATAGTTGCTGAACAGTTCAGAGAAAATTTGAGTCTCGTAACAAATAAATACCCCACTCATACGGTTATAGTTGGTGGGGACCCCAATCTTCCCTCGATATGTTGGCAAAAACACTTGTTCAAAACCGGTGGTAGGCAGAAAACATCTTCCGAGATTGTCCTAAATGCTTTCTCCGAAAATTATTTCGAGCAGTTAGTCAACGAACCCACGCGAATTGTAAATGGTTGCGAAAACATACTTGACCTCTTAGCCACAAACAATCCAGAGCTGATAGAGAGCATCATGACTGATGCAGGGATTAGTGATCACAAGGTCGTTGTAGCTAGGCTCAATACCGTTTCTTCCAAATCCACCAGCAACAAACGCAAAATAGTTTTATTTTAAAAAGCGTATAAGGTGTCACTAGAAGCCTTCCTAAGAGACAATCTCCATTCCTTACGAACTGACTATGCAAATGTAGACAAGATGTGGCTCAAATTCAAAGATATAGTAGCAACGGCAATTGACAGATTCATACCTCATAAATTAGTAAGAGATGAGACGGATCCCCCGTGGTACAAAAAACAGGTCCGAACGCTCTTGCAGAGGCAACGGAAAAAGCAAGCGAAGTTCAGAAGAAATCCCAAAGAATGGCTAAAATTTACAGACGCGCGAAATTTGGCACTGACTTCAATGCGAGATGCCTTTAATAGGTTCCACAACCAAACATTGTCTCGAAATTTGTTAGAAAATCCGAAGAAATTCTGGTCGTATGTAAAGTACACAAGCTGCAAGACGCAGTCAATACCTTGGCTGCGCAGTGCCGATCGTACTGTTACCGACGACTGTGCCGCTAAAGCGGAGTTATTGAACGCAGTTTTCCGAAATTCCTTCACCGGGGAAGATGAATGGAATATTCCAGAATTTGAAACACGAACAGCTGCTAGCATGAGTTTCTTAGAAGTAGAAATCTTTGGGGTTGCGAAGCAACTCAAATCGCTTGATACGGGCAGTCGTCAGGTCCAGATTGTATACCGATTAGGTTCCTTTCAGTTTACGCTGATACTATAGCTCCCTACTTAGCACTCATATACTCTGTACCTACAGATTGGAAAATTGCGCAGGTCGCACCAGTGTTTAAGAAGGGTAGTAGGAGTAATCCATCTAACTACAGACCTATATCATTGACGTCTGTTTGCAGTAGGGTTTTGGAGCATATACTGTATTCAAACATTATGAATCACCTCGAAGGAAACGATCTATTGATAGCTAATCAGCATGGTTTAAGAAAACATCACTCTTGTTGCAAAGCAGCTAGCTCTTTATTTGCACGAAGTAATGGCCGCTATCGACATGGGATCTCAAGTTGATTCCGTATTTATAGATTTCCGCAAAGCTTTTGACACCGTTCCTCACAAGCGACTTCTAATCAAGATGCGGGCCTATGGGGTATCGTCTCAGTTGTGCTATTGGATTCGTGATTTCCTGTCAGGAAGGTCGCAGTTCGTAGTAATAGACGGCAAATCATCGAGTAAAACTGAAGTGATATCAGGTGTTCCCCAGGGAAGCGTCCTGGGACCTCTGCTGTTCCTAATCTATATAAATGACCTGGGTGACAATCTGAGCAGTTCTCTTAGGTTGTTCGCAGATGATGCTGTAATTTACCGTCTAGCAAGGTCATCCGAAGACCACTATCAGTTGCAAAGCGATTTAGAAAAGATTCCTGTATGGTGTGGCGGGTGGCAGTTGACGCTAAATAACGAAAAGTGTGAGGTGATCCACATAAAAAGTGTGAGGTGATCCACATGAGTTCCAAAAGAAATCGACTGGAATTCGATTACTCGATAAATAGTACAATTCTCAAGACTGTCAATTCAATTAAGTACCTGGGTGTTAAAATTACGACCAACTTCAGTTGGAAGGACCACATAGATAATATTTTGGGGAAGGCGAGCGAAAGGTTGCGTTTCATTGGCAGGACACTTAGAAGATGCAACAAGTCCAGTAAAGAGTCAGCTTACTCTACACTCGTTCGTCCTCTGTTAGAATATTGCTGCTCGGTGTGGGATCCTTACCAGGTAGGATTGACGGAGGACATCGAAAGGGTGCAAAAAAGGGCAGCTAGTTATGTATTATCACGTAATAGGGGAGAGAGTGTGGCAGATTTGAAACGCGAAATGGGGTGGAAGTCATTACAGAAAAGACGTTTTTCGTCGCGGCGAGATCTTTTTACGAAATTTCAGTCACCAACTTTCTCTTCCGAATGCGAAAATATTCTGTTGAGCCCAACCTACATAGGTAGGAATGATCATCAAAATAAAGTATGAGAAATCAGAGCTCGAACAGAAAGGTTTAGGTGTTCGTTTATTCCGCGCGCTGTTATTGAGTGGAATGGTAGAGAGATAGTATGATTGTGGTTCGATGAACCCTCTGCCAAGTACTTACATGTGAATTGGAGAGTAGTCATGTAGATGTAGATGTAGAGAAGATTATACGTACATAAATGAACCTGAAGATTATACGTACGTTCAGAATAGATCGAGAGCATCTAAGAATGATTGGGGTGCTCGTCCCTGTATATGGAAAAAAAGAAGAGACTGAAGCTTTTCATGAAACCTTGTAAAGATAAACACATAAGTACAACAAAATTTTCCAACTACTAACCTGCGGAGTTCTGAATGTCACAATAGGAAATAATCCAGTGCCTCTAACAGTGGAAACTTTTGGCAAACGACACGTATATGATAATGGACATTCCATTATACATTTTGCCTCAAATAATGGACTGAAAATTACTATTTCTTTTCTTTTAGAAGAGATATAAATTATACGTAAACACACTTACAGCGTGATGGGACAGATTAAAACTAGATTATGTTATTGGCAATATTAAAACATGCAAGCAATTTCAGGATATTCGTGTTTTCAGAGATACTGACATTTATTCGGACCACTATTTAGTGATAGCTAAAATAGCTACGGTCGCTATATGAGAGAAAAGAAAAAGAGGTAAAACTAGCAGTGAAGAAAATTTTAAGATCTGCCTCTTACAGGATGATAGGATAAAACAGCTATACCAAGAGGGACTGAATCTTTGGCTAAATCAGATAGATAAAAAAGACAGTTTGGAAGCCGATTGGCAAAATATAAAGTAATGTACTGAATAAATCCTACATGAGTCACTAGTAAAGAAGAATAAGACGACATAAAAGAAGGGACTTGAAGAGTATGAAACGAAAATATTGGAAAAGCAGTCGAGGAAAGCAAAAAAAAAAATGTAAAGATATATTTACAGGCGAACACACGATTTGTGAAACAAGAAGATAAAGAGAAAGTAAATAAAGCAAACATTATTATCATGGGAACAAATGAATCGTTGAATTATTTTGTGAGCAGAATTGGACATGGTAGCCACGGGAGACAGTCTGTAGCCTACAAGATGATACAGCATGCCAATAGAACTGCATACGAGAAAACAACATAAAACTAGAATATAAATAAACTGCACATATTTAACAGCTCTGATGTAACGAAAGCCAAGAGTTTGAGGAGAACCCACCTGAAATGCATAAACCATATGACGTCGATCTCATAAAGATTCAACAACTAAACGAGGCCCTGAATAAAACAAAAATGCAGAGCAACGCAACATAACGGCCTGAACGCAGAGTTACTTAAATATGAAGGGTTATTTTTAAAGCTTAGACTTTTTCAATTTAAACAGTAAGTGTTGGAAAATACGTCAAACCCCAAAACGATAAATTGTTGCAGATGTTACATCAATCTTTAGAAAAGGGAAACGAAATGAATGCAATAATTACCGCAGTATAACGTTAAAGAACACAGCGTGTATGATTTACGGCAAGATAATAAGTCAGTGTCTACAAACTACTGCCGAGAATCTGTTATCTGAAGAGTACAAAATGGTTCCAGACTGGCAAGATTCTGTACTAACAGTATTTTCACACTCAGACAAATTATAATTATAGAGAAACAAAGAGAGTTCAATAGGGAAACACACATCGCACTTATAGAGTTGCAGAAAGTCTTCGACCTCGTTGGAAGGGAAATTCTATGGACCATAATACACAAGAAAATATATCATCAGTAAATAATATATGCGATCGAAAGCCTATACAGGAGTATAAGAATAAAGACTTTTATGTATTCTGTGATGATATGATTATCGCATAACATATTTTCATAAGACAATGCTTGTTGTAGACGACTTTGCAGTTATACACGACACGAAACGTCTCTATAAAGATTCAAATTTGTGAAGAATACTGGATGAGAAATGCACATTCCATAAACAAAAGTGATGACTTTCAAAGTGACGAACTCGTTGAGCAGTAGCATGTTGTTGTTGTTGTGGTCTTCAGTCTTGAGACTGGTTTCATGCGGCTCCCTGCTACTCTATCCTGTGAAAGCTTCATCTCCTAGTACATACTGCAACCTACATCCTTCTGAATCTGCTTAGTGTACTCATCTCTTGGTCTCCCTCTACGATTTTTACCATACGCGGTGCCCTCCAGTGCTAAATTTGTGATCCCTTGATGCCTCAGAACACGTCCTACTAACCTGTCCTTTCTTTTTGTCAAATTGTGCCACAACCTCCTCTTCTACCCAATTTAATTCAATACTTCATCATCAGTTATGCCATCTACCCACCTAAACTTCTGCATTCATCTGTAGCACCACGTTTCGAAAGCTTCTATTCCCTTCTCGTCCAAACTATTTACCGTCGATGTTTCACGTCCATACTTGGCTACACTCCACACAAATACTTTCAGAAACAACTTCCTGACGCTTAAATATAAACTCGATGTTAACAAATTTTCCTTCTTCAGAAACGCTTTCCTTGCCATTGCCAGTTAACATTTTATATTCTCTCTACTCCGACCATCCCAACCACTGCTTCTCTTTCACGTTCTTCGACTCTTATAACTGTCATCTTGTTTCTGTACAAATTGTAAATAGCTTTTCGCTCCCTGTATTTTACCCCTGCGACCTTGGGAATTTGAGAGAGAGTATTCCAGTCCACATTGTCAAAAGCTTCCTCTAAGCCGAGAAATGCTAGAACGGTAGGTTTTCCTTTCTTTAATCTATGTTCTAAAATAAGTCGTATGGTTAGTATTACCTCCCGTGTTCCAACACTTCTACGGAATCCAAATTGATCTTCCCCGAGGTTGGCTTCTGCCAGTTTTTCCATTTGTCTGTAAGGAATTCGCGTTAGTATATTGTAGCCGTTAAACTGATAGTTCGGTAATTTTCACATCTGCCAATACCTGCTTTCTTTGGGATTGAAGTTATTATATTCTTCTTGAAGTATTGGGGCATTTCGAATGTCTCATACATCGTGCTCACCAGATGGTACAGTTTTGTTAGGACTGGCTCTCCACAGGCGGTCAGCAGTTCTAATGGAATGTTGTCTACTCCCAGGACCTGGTTTCGACTCAGGTCATTCAGTGCTCGGTCAGACTCTTCACGTAGTATCATATCTCCCATTTCATCTTCATCTACATCCTCCTCCCTTTCCATAATATTGTCCTCAAGTACATCGCCCTTGTATATTCCCTATATATGCTCCTTTCATCTTTATGCTTTCCCTTCTTTGCTTATAACTGGGTTTCCATTTGAACTCTTGATATTCATTCAAGTGATTCTCTTTCCCCCAAAGGTCTCTTTAATTTTCCTGTAGGCAGTATCTATCTTACCCCTAGTGAGACAAATCTCTACAGCCTTACATTTGTCCTCTAGCCATCCCTGCTTAGCCATTTTGCACTTCCTGTCGATCTCATTTTTGAGACGTTTATATTCCTTTTTGCCTGCTTAATTTACTGCATTTCTATATTTTCTCATTTCATCAATTAAATTCAATATTTTCTTCTGTTACCCAAAGATTTCTACTAGCCCTTGTCTCTTTACCTACTTGATCGTCTGCTGTCTTCACTACTTCATCCTTCACAGCTACCCATTGTTATTCTACTGTATTTCTTTCCCCCATTCCTGTCAATTGTTCCCTTATGATTCCCGTAAACTCTATACAACGTCTGGTTCATTCAGTTTATCCAGGTCCCATCTCCTTAAATTCCCACCTTTTTGCAGTTTCTTTAGTCTTAATCTACAGTTACTAACCAATAGCTTGTGGTCAGATTCCACATCTGCCCCTGTAAATGTCTTACAATTTAAAACCTTGTTCCTAAATCTCTGTCTTACCATTATATAATCTATTTGATACCTTCTAGTATCTCCAGGCTTCTTCCATGTACACAACGTTCTTTCATTATTATTGAACCAAGGGTTAGCTATGATTAAGTTATGCTCTGTGCAAAATTCTACCAGTTGGTTTCCTATTTCAATCCTCCCCCCCCCCCCCCCCTCACCAATCCATATTCACCTGCTACGTTTCCTTCCCTTCCTTTTGCTACTACCCAAATCCAATCACCCATGACTATCAAATTTTCGTGTCCCTTCACTATCTGAATAATTTCTTTTATTTCATCATACATTTCTTCAATTTCTTCGTCATCTGCAGAGCTAGTTGGCATATAAACTTGTACTACTACAGTAGGTGTGGGCTTCGTACCTAACTTGGCCACAATAATGCGTTCACTATGCTGTTTGTAGTAGCTTACCCGTATTCCTATTTTCCTGTTCATTGTTAAACCTACTCCTGCATTACCCCTATTTGATTTTGTGTTTATAATCCTGTAGTCACCTGACCAGAAGTCTTGTTCCTCCTGACACCGAACTTCACTGATTCCCACTATACCTAACTTTGACCTATCCATTTCCTTTTTTAAATTTTCTAACCTACCTGCCCGATTAAGGGATCTGACATTCCACGCTCCGATCCGTAAAACGCCAGTTTTCTTTCTCCTGATAACGACATCCTCTTGAGTAGTCCCTGCCCGGAGATCCGAATGGGGGACTATTTTAACTCCGGAATATTTTACCCAAGAGGACGCCATCATCATTTATCCATATAGTAAAGCTGAATGTCCTCGGGAAACATTACGGCTGTAGTTTCCCCTTGCTTTCAGCCGCTCGCAGTACCAGCACAGCCCGGCCGTTTTGGTTAGTGTTACAAGGCCAGATCAGTCAATCATCCAGACTGTTGACCCTGCAACTACTGAAAAGGCTGCTGCCCCTCTTCAGGAACCACACGTTTGTCTGGTCTCTAAACTCATATCCCTGTGTTGTGGTTGTACCTACGGTAGGGCTATCTGTATCGCTGAGGCACGCAAGTCTTCCAACCAACGGCAAGGTCCATGGTTCATGGGAAGTAGCATAATAGTAAAGAAAAACCAGTGAATGAGGTAATCATTTCAGTTACAGCGATAAATTATAAGCTTCCAGCATGAACTCGACATTAAAAACAAACTGCATAAATATCGAATTATGTTGCGAGACAATCAATTGACCATTGCGAAATAAAATGAATGATAGAATGCTGGATAGAACGTCTGCAAGGGATGTCGGATTCTAGACTACCTAAACAAGCCTTAAATTTGAGACCTTTATGTACAATATGTGTAAGAATAAAAAAAATGTATGTATGCTTAGAAGACGGAAAAGGTCTATCACCTAGACGATGATGATATAAGAAGAAGATAAATGGCTTCACTACTGTCAGTGTTATTTCTTTGAATTTAGGGCTACGTTTTGTCTACAGTAACATAGTTAATTCTGAAGGAAGGGATGCTATTTCCTAGGAAGCCGTCAAGTGAACTTCTATCTGCTTCTTTAAATAGGTATATTTTGCGTTAATTTTTGGTAGAGTTAGATGTTAATTTATTCAATCTTGGTTCAACGACCTTTACAACGACCTTTTGTACACTAATCTCTGTATCCGTCATAATTATTCCTATTTGTTGCTAGGAGGTCAATTACGTTGTCGCAACAGTTCACACTTCGAGTAGGCTCCTGAAATAATTCTTCAAAATAGTTTCCGGAAAAAGCGTTCAGTACGATTTTGGAAGGTGTGTTATGCCTTACTCCGACTTAAAACATGTATTTTTGACAAGTCGCTAGTAGATTGACGTCATTATCAAATACAATTGTGTGAGTCCGGTATCAATTTCAATGAGACTCAAGTCTTTTGTAACTGGGCAACTACTGTATCAACTGATCTGGACGGTCGGTAAGAGGAACGATTTATTAATTTATTTCGATTGTCAAGTATAGACTTTGCCCATGCCAACTCCAGGAACTATCTACTTCAGTTTTGCTACAAGACAGACTACTTGGAACAGTAATGAACTCGCCAGCGCCTACTGTATTTGATCTACCCTTCTGAACACCTTTAGGTCCTTTGTGAAAATTTAGCCTGCGTTTATTACCTACAATTACTTGTGATTTGGTACTTTGTAATGAGCACCTAGAGCTATGATTCTTTTCCAGCACAGCCACGACAATTCTTAGTACCAACCGAGCCTCTGAGTGGGAGCTTCTACTCAGTTGTGAAACAAAGATTCTAAATCGGTTCTGCCGACGATTCTCAGATGGTGATCTCTACCTTCATCTCATTAGCACGATTTCCAGTCTTCAGATAGCCGCCAGAAACCAGAGAGAATCTCGTCCGACCCAAAGCGGCTCACACCGTTAGCACCAATATGGGCCATCACCTGCGGTTGGTGGCACCCAGGACGACACCCCTTGTTCCCCTTCCGAGCCCCCCCCCCCTCCCCCACCTCCTGGTGTGAACACAGAGTGCGCACTGCACTACTTAACCTCCTTATTAGCCACGTCCCTAAGGTGCCCCGTTACGCGCCGGGCACTGGATCTCCCAACTACTAACTGTAACTGACAAGATCTTACGAGACGAGAGGTTTTCTCTGAAACAGGGCAATCGACTGCCTTTGTCTCATAATTCTTATCAGTCCAGAAACTGTCTGAAACCTGTTTCTCAGACGAACTGGAGAGGCCTTTCTATCGGCCATAAGAAGTCCTTAGCAAGGTAGTTGCCCAGTAGAGCACGCCTTACCGTCAGTGCTGATCACATACCCTATTAAGAACAATGTCTAGGGGACCCTCAAAAGTCGTGGAGAATTCAGTGTAATTATTGTTATTGAATAAATGTGTCGTTCCTGTTAGTCTCATCTTGTATTTATTTATGTTACAGTCTGAAGTGTACTGTAGGAGTTCTTGCTACCTAGGATACAAGATTTATCGAGGTATGTTACTTGGCAAATAAACTGATGCGAAAGTTACTTTCGCCCTTAAGTTTTCAAGTTGCGCCTGCTGTGGTACACAGTGAACAGTAGTGGTCTTCTACACTCCTTTTGGGTAAGCCCGAGGATCTACTTTACATATTTCCTGTTGAAATGGGCACTATAGGACTTAATATCTGAGGTCATCAGTCCCCTAGAACTTAGAGCTACTTAAACCTAACTGATCTAAGGACATCAAACACGTCCATGCCAGAGGCAGGATTCGAACCTGCGACCGTAGCGTTACATATCTCTCTCCTTTAAGAATGACACTTTGTGTTTGCTACGCACTCTTCAGTCCAGTGATTAAACAGGTCTTATATTCCGTACGCCCTAAATTGTTCATTAGGCGAAAAAGCAATACTTCCGTCATCGCCACGCGGGGTAGCCGCGCGGTTTTGGGCGCCTTGCCACGGTTCGCGTGGGTCATCCCATCGGAGGTTCCAGTCATCCCTCTGGCATGGCTGTGTGTGTGTTGTCCTTAGCGTAAGGTATTTTACATTAGATTAAGTAGTGTATAAGCCTAGGGACCGATGTCCTAAGCAGTTTGGTCTCATAGGAATTTACTACAAATATCCAATTCTTTCCTTCATCTAACGTTTTCCGGTAGTCGAGGAACATGTCAGCAGCCGGAACTCTGTTGACCGCTGCCTTGTGGTCTTCTGGACGAACAGTGCGAGCCGCCTTTCTCTCAGTCATAACTGACGTTGATTCTTACGGAACATCAGCGTACAGAAACATTCTTCTCACCTTAACAACGTCTAAGGTAATGTTTTAGTAAATATGAGATACTTAGTTACATGTTATATTGATCATTTGAACGATTCTCTTATCGATATGATGTGGAATGAGTCGGTTTACAGGGCATAGTACATGATTAATGTTAAGATCAATGAAGGCATTAATACACTCCTGGAAATTGAAATAAGAACACCGTGAATTCATTGTCCCAGGAAGGGGAAAATTTATTGACACATTCCTCGGATCAGATACATCACATGATCACACTGACAGAACCACAGGCAGATAGACACAGGCAACAGAGCATGCACAATGTCGCCACTAGTACAGTGTATATCCAAGTTCACAGCAATGCAGGATGCTATTATCCCATGGAGACGATCGTAGAGATGCTGGATGTAGTCCTGTGGAACGGCTTGCCATGCCATTTCCACCTGGCACCTCAGTTGGACCAGCGTTCGTGCTGGACGAGCAGACCGCGTGAGACGACGCTTCATCCAGACCCAAACATGCTCAATGGGGGACAGATCAGGAGATCTTGCTGGCCAGGGTAGTTGACTTACACCTTCTAGAGCACGTTGGGTGGCATGGGATACATGCGGACGTGCATTGTCCTGTTGGAACAGCAAGTTCCCTTGCAGGTCTAGGAATGGTAGAACGATGGGTTCGATGACGGTTTGGATGTACGGTGCACTATTCAGTGTCCCCTCGACGATCACCAGAGGTGTACGGCCAGTGTAGGAGATCGCTCCCCATACCATGATGCCGGGTGTTGGCCTTGTGTGCCTCGGTCGTATGCAGTCCTGATTGTGGCGCTCACCTGCACGGCGCCAAAAACGCATACGACCATCATTGGCACCAAGGCAGAAGCGACTCTCATCGCTGAAGACGACACGTCTCCATTCGTCCCTCCATTCACGCCTGTCGCGACACCACTGGAGGCGGGCTGCACGATGTTGGGGCGTGAGCGGATGACGGCCTAACGGTGTGCGGCACCGTAGCCCAGCTTCATGGAGACGGTTGCGAATGGTCCTCGTCGATACCCCAGGAGCAACAGTGTCCCTAATTTGCTAGGAAGTGGCGGTACGGTCCCCTACGGCACTGCGTAGGATCCTACGGTCTTGGCGTGCATCCGTGCGTCGCTGCGGTCCGGTCCCAGGTCGACGGGCACGTGTACCTTCCGCCGACCACTGGCGACAACATCGATGTACTGTGGAGACCTCATGCCCCACGTGTTGAGCAATTCGGCGGTACGTCCACCCGGCCTCCCGTATGCGCACTATACGCCCTCGCTCAAAGACCGTCAACTGCACATACGGTTCACGTCCACGCTGTCGCGGCATGCTACCAGTGTTAAAGACTGCGATGGAGCTCCGTATGCCACGGCAAAATGGCTGACACTGACGGCGGCGGTGCACAAATGCTGTGCAGCTAGCGCCATTCGACGGCCAACACCGCGGTTCCTGGTGTGTCCGCTGTGTCGTGCGTGTGATCATTGCTTGTACAGCCCTCTCGCAGTGTCCGGAGCAAGTATGGTGGGTCTGACAGACCGGTGTCAATGTGTTCTTTTTTCCATTTCCAGGAGTGTACATCTAAAAGCAAGAAATTTTTTCTCTTATTTCGCTGTTTAACAGTTATAAGTAGAAATTCTTCAGTCGAATAGAAGTAGTTGTCCAGAAGAAATTATTTCAAATTAAGCTTAAGACTTACTTGCCTGTCAGTCATTTTATATCATTGGACTAATGATGAAAAAATTTTATAGCTACAAACTAAACTCCTCTATGAACCACTGAGAGCTTTAACAATAGGTAATGAAGGTCATTATTCCTTCTAGTGTTATATGTATGAACATCGTTGTTCTTCTCAAATTGTGGCGAATTATTCTTTACGAATTTCACTAGCCAACGATGTACTGTGACGGCGCAGCTACAATCCCTAGGTCTTTGAACAGGTGCCTAGATGAGGTCCGTGGGGAGCACTACATATTATTTTTACTGCTCGCTTTTGAGTAGTCAAGACTTTCTTTCTGAGTGATTAGGAACGCCAGTATTTTACTCCGCATGAAATATGCAAAATTTGCTAGGAGGTCTATACGTTTATTTTGAAGTTCAGCATTTACACAAAGAGCAAAAATAGCTGAACTCACATGGAAATTGAGGGCGAAGAGAAAGAAAAAGGAATTACTGACGCTAGCTGTATCGGGACATTAAGCGGAATCACGGTCGACAAATGAAGACGCTTACCGCACCGAGACTTTAGCCTGCTGCCTCCTGGCTACGAGGCAGGTGCGTTAAACACTACGCCACCTGGGACACAGGATCATCACAGCTTCGCGGACCATCTCGTCACGCCTCACAGCCGACCCACATTCCCACCGAGCACCCGCTACCCGCAGTCAATGTCCATTTTCTCCATAATCGGTTCTCTGAGATTTCAGCAAGTGGTCGGACTACTTCTGCATCCGCACTGAAGAGGATGGATCAACATTCCCTTCTTGCCAATCAGATACATATGAATGCGTGCTGTCTGTTCTTTCGGGCATGTCGAAAAAAGCAGATAGCACGCACTCGTAGATGGTTGAACATAATCGTTTGAGAAGCTCAGTAATACGACGTTGCTTGCGAACTGCTACAAGGTGGAAAGAAAGAGTAGCTCTTCAGAAACCTCGCATCCTCACTGAGCTCTTGCGCGTGCAAAAAACCAGTGGAGATTTTATTGAAGTGTCGATACTGTCGGTTATCCTTCAGCATTTATTGACATACAGGGCGTGTCATGAAACCTTCCCGTCTCCTCTATATATCTCTTTTGTTACTCAACTTTCCCTTATACAATAACCCATGAATCCTTCCCTTAGAATTTCTATCTCTTTTTTAATAATAACAAATGAAATCTTCCCTATGAAATTAATTCTATTCCTCAATCGTCTCACACAAATTTAAATGCTGCTTATTAAAAGTGATTTGCTGATTATTTCGACGAAACATAGAATGTGTCGTGGACGTGGCCCTTAGTCGTCATCTACAATAACCCAAAACTGTTCCTCACCTTTTTTACTGTTACTGGATCGTCATCTGACTGCTACATCGAACTGCGACGTGAATATACTTACTCTGTTTTGCTATACTCTATTAGCTGCTGGTGGGCTGTCAAAATAAGTGGCTGTATTTATTACCAAAGCTGACGTTATTCTTTAATAGCAAAGCTGACGTTATTCTTTAATTAATTTGACTGAAATTACGTATTTCGTAGTTAAACTTTTTCTTGACAACAATAAAATTTTGCAAAGTTTTACCTTGATGGCTTTTTGGGATGGATATTAATTAGTAATGCAATATTACTGGCAAAAATTTATTATATTCTGAATAAAATGATTTTACAAATGTTGAAATGGGACTTACTTTTTACAACAATCTTACAACTAGCATTGCGCAAAGATACGTTCAGTAGTCTTGAGTTTCTCAAAAAAGTAATTCAATAATATTAGTTCCTCTTATGTTAATAGTTAGCTGATCTCTCTGTATATCCGTTTATAATCTCTTGTAAATCATAGCTGGTGGCTGGCAGGCACACCGCTCCTCTCAACCTCTCGCTTCAGACCTGCTACCGACTCGCTTTACATCTCGCTTACTACTGACTTCCTACGAACGCTAAAGTGCGATCTCTCCCGCCAGCAATGATTTCTGGTTCAGACAATCCCTGCTACCATTACAAAATGTATCAATGTGCCGTCTTTACCGCTCTTTTCTTAAAATGTATCAGTACTCCGTCTCTTCCACCTGCAATACTTTGGTGTAGAGATTCCCTGCTACTACAATTATTTCCAAAATGACAAATATTAATTATTCCTACTTAATACTATTAATAAAATATAAACATCTTTCGTAAGTTGTGGTTTTACAATAGACAATAGAAATACACACGTCTTAGAGTGACACTGTTTTATGGTAAATAATTTTATAGACATAGAAAAGGCATATGACTCAGTTGACAGGGAAAGGCTCTGGGAAAAAATGAAGAAGATAGATATAGAAGATGGATACATTAATGTTATAAAGACAATGTACAGAGGACACAATTGTAGAATTCGAACTCCACTGGGGAACTCTGAATACTTCGAAATAAGACAAGGACTTAAGCAAGGAAGTATTCTATCTCCTGGACTTTTAATGTTGTGATGGAGGGAATGAATAGGGCAGTTAAAGATATAGTAAAAGAAAAAGACAAAAAGATGATTTGTGCAGATGATATGGTAATATGGGGTGATAAAGAGGTAGATGTACAGTTACAGCTTGATGTGTGGAAGGAAATAATGAAAAAGTATGGATTAAAAATAAATAAAGAGTGAAGTAATGGTATTTGGAAGAGAGAAAGGAATCAATGGAAATATTACCTTGAATGGAGAACCCCTCAAAGTGGTAGGAAGTTTTACTTATTTAGGGAGTGAAATATCTAGGGATGGAAGAATAATTACGGAAATTAATAGGAGATTACAGAAGGGAGGCAATTTCTACCAAACAATAAAACACAAGATTTGGAATAATGAAGTCTCAGAAAGAGCAAAACTCCTTATGTATAAGAATTATTACATCCCTATTGTCACCTATGGTGGAGAAACATGGACAATGACAGAAAGGGACTGGAGCAGACTGCAAGCAGGGGAAATGAAATTTCTCAGAGCCGTTAAGGGAAAAACAAGAATGGACAGAGTATGGAATGTAGAGATTAGAAAGGACGTGAAACCAGAAAGTATGAGAGAAGAAATTGAATGAAAGAGATTAAGATGGTATGGGCACGTTAAGAGGATGCATGGACAGAGACTCCCCGAAATTATGGAAGAACTAAAGATGAATGGCAAAAGACCTAGAGGGCGCCCGAGAACACGGTGGAAAATGGGAGTGAGAATATCTGTAGAAAGGAGAGGTGTGATCTGGCAGCAAGTGGAGGAAGAAAAGTGCTGGGAGGACCGAGCGAAATGGAGAGCACTCGTCAGCACCCAGACCCGGCAGTAGCTGGAGCGGGATGCGGATGTAGATAGATAGAATTTGAATGCAGCTTAGTTCCTCACTCGTTCAACGCTTGGGTTCACTGACAACAGAAATCACTTTACAGCCCTGAAGTGAAATGCAATTTCTTAACGGGGAATACCCTGCCTAATCTTTCCTTATACAGCGAATTTAGGTACTGTTACTTCTGCCTAGAGAGTGCAGTTGCAGTGCTTCGTCTGGCGTTTACTGAATGCAACGTTTGTGGTGTTGAAATTTTGATGGCTGTAGTTGCTCTTCCGTAGAACTCTAACATTCGAGAATCGTGCACATGTAGAGGCAGCGTTGTTCATGATCGATGCCTAGATTTGTGTTCCGTCAGTAGACAGCGTGGGACAGTACAGGGGGCTGTTGGGAGGTCTCGTTTCGCGCTTTGCTTATGCACTGCCCGCCCGTGCATCTCGTGCAGTTTGCCGGCGCCCAGAGCTGGTGGAAGCGTGTCCCGCTCGGCACATCTGCGAACCCAGCGCACCGCTCGCGCTTTTGTTTATAGCGGCGGTGCAAGGCGCGCGCCCTGAAGCTCCTTTTATGAGATTTTCGCAGCCATTCAGAGCGCCGGGAATTTACAGTCAGCGATGCTATATCGCGCAATATAGAGAGCTCCGCGTTCGCCGCTGCTCGCCGCCCGAGTGCGGGAGCGCGAACACACGCACGCTCGCGCCCGCACACATGACACCCGGCTGCCCGCTCTTTTTATACCCCTATTTATTTCTTACCGGGATGAGCTTGGATGTTCCCGTGGATTTACAAGGCCGAGCGCGAGCTGAAATTATAGCGCAAGGTATCAAAGTTTTCTACATGCAAACCCTTCCCGTGTGGTGGAGATAACATGCGCAACGTCTTCTTCGGCCCTATGCTGTGATGAAAAGGCGGCTCGCCTTTTACAACCGTTCTAAATGAAAGAAACCCTCGCCCTGCGCCTGTAATTCAGACAGCGACCGCCGGTGTTTAAATCCTTACAGCGTGAGGTTTACCTGCGGTTTCGTTTGCTTTCTACAACTGTGACGGTAAAGAGCTGTTCCTTTCGTGCAAAAATTGGCATTGGCAGCGCTAAAACAAAATTTCTTGTGAAACACAAGAATATATATATATATATATATATATATATATATATATATATATATATAGCATCTCAGTTGTGAAACCACTACAACTATGCGCCATTTAAAAGGTCATAATGTGGAATTTATGTGTCAGATGTGAAAAATCTACTCCATGCAAATACCTCAGATATTTTTTGTAAACTCACCCCCACAATGCGTTGTTTTACATGTGCAAAACTGACACTTTGATTGATATTTCCCAATAAATGGATAACTGAGACCGAAACTCATTCGCTGTCCAGCTGTTCAATCTCGTAGCATAGCAATATTTGCAGTCTCTAAGTTTGTAACTGAGGCAAACTGCAGGATATTCTAGGAGTATTATTAACCTTAGTAAAACAGACTTCTTTGCTCGCTATTTCACCGCTCTAGGTGGCACAGTAGTTAGCAAAAAAATGGTTGAAATGGCTCTGAGCACTATAGGACTTAACGTCTGAGGTCATCAGACCGCTAGAACTTAGAATCACTTAAACCTAACTAACCTAAGGACATCACACACATCCATGCCCGAGGCAGGATTCGAACCTGTGAGCGTAGCAATCGCACGGTTCCAGACTGTAACGCCTACTACCACTAGGCCACTCTGGAAGGCATTAGTTAGCACACCCGACTCGCATTCGCGATGACAACGCATGAAACCCGCGTCCGTTTATCCTGATTTGGGATTTTCATGATTTCCCTAAATCGTGACAGGCAAACGCTGGGATGGTTCCTTTTCACATCCTTGAAACAGTCAGAGCTTATGTTCCGAACCTGATGATCTCGATGACGATGGGACGTTAAATCTATATCATCACAAAAATTGTAATACTTACAAACAGGTATACCTTCATTATTGCGACATAGTTTAAATATTTTCTGATAATATCATTATTACTGAGACTAAGTTATATGTTTTTCTGCAAGTTTCCAGTACCAGCTCAGTCTTCAAAGCATTGCTCTAGTTAGAAAGAAGTGCAGCGTTGGCCGTAATATTGATGGTTTATTGGCAGTAAAATCGAATTTCAATCACATAGTGATCTTCTTCAGTGCTGTGCACAAATTAAACTCATATGTACTGGTGTCAAGTTATTACCAGTAACCAAAGCTATGAAATGCTCACAATATTGTGATTGTTTATCAGTAACCAAATATATGAAACGATCACAATATTGTGATTGCTTCATAGCTTTGGTAACTGATAATAACTTGACACCAGTGCCTATGAGTTTAATTTGTACACCACAGCACTGAAGATGATCATTATGTGATTGAAAATCGATTTTGCTGTCAATAAACCATCAAATTACGGCCAACCCTGACCTTCTCTCTAATTTTGCGTATCTGGTCGATGTGCACACAGCACTCTATGGAGTCGCAAATAAATTGCTCTAGTTGTGCACCCCTTCTGAGGCCTCTTCACTTGCATATTAATCCAGCTACCTTAGAAATGCCGATTGTCATTATCCGCGTACTGATTTATTATTTATAGGTCACATGTCTTCCGAGATTTCTACATCAAGTCATATATTAACAACTAAGTGTAATATCGAAAACAAATCGTTGAAGTTATTTTGTATCTTATGGTGTATGACTCATGAGCTTCGTTGTCATAGTGTAAGATCCTGCATAAGCGTTGTACAGTGAGGTGACAATAGTCATGGTATACCACCTAATATCGCGTCGGACCTACTTTTGCCCGGCGCGGTGCAGAAATTCGACGTCGTATGGATTCAACAAGTCCTTGGAAGCCACGGTGCGTCTATAGCCATCCATAATTGCGAAAGTGTTGCCGGTAGAGTATTTTGTGCACGAACTGACCTCTCCATTATGTCCCATAATTCTTCAATGAGATTCATATGGGGCAATGTGGGTGACCAAATTGTTTGCTCGAACTTTCAGAAAATTCTTCAAACTAATCGCGAACTAGTGTGTTCTGGTGACATGGTGCATTGGCATCCATAAAAATTCGATCGTTGTTTGCAAACATGAAGTCACTGAGTGGCTTCAGATTGCCGCCAAGTAGCCTATCATAACCACTTCCAGTCAATGTTCGTTTCAGTTGGACCAAAGGACTCAGTCCATTCCATGTAAACTTAGCCCGTACCGTTATGGAGCCACGACCACCTTGCACAGTGCCTTGTTGATAGCTGGGTACATGGAATCATCGTATCTGCACCTCACTCCAATCCTACCATCAGCTCTTACCAAGTGAAATCGGGAATAATCTGACCAGGACAAGGTTTTCCAGTCGTATAAGTTCCAACTGATACGCTCATCATCTTAGAAATGGCACTGCAGGCGATGTCGTGCTTGTAGGAAAGGCACTCGCGTTTGGTCGTCTGCTGGCATAACACATTAACGTTACAGTTCGCAGCACTGTCCCAACGCATACGTTCGTCGTACGTCCCACATCGATTGATACGATTATTACACGCAGCGTTGGTTGAGTGTTGCGACTGACAGTTCTACTCAAACGCCACTGTTCTTGGTAGTTAAGCGAAGGCCGTCAGCATCTGAATAGTCCATGGTGAGAAGTAATGCCTGAAATTTGGTATTCTCGGCACACTTTTGACATTGTGGATCACGGAATATTGAGTTTCCTAACTATTTCACAACTAGAATGTCTCATATACACTACTGGCCATTAAAATTGCTACACCACGAAGATGACGTGATACAGACGCGAAATTTAACCGACACGAAGAAGATGCTGTGATATGTAAATGATTAGCTTTTCAGAGCAGTCACACAAGGTTGGCAGCGGTGGCGACACCTTCAACATGCTGAAATGAGGAAAGTTTACAACCGATTTATCATACACAAACAGCAGTTGACCGCCGTTGCCTGGTGAAACGTTGTTGTGATTCCTCGTGTAAGGAGACGAAATGCGTACCATCATGTTTCCGACTTTGTTAAAGGTCGGTTTATAGCCTATCTCGATTGCAGTTTATCATATCGCGACATTGCTGCTCGCCATGGTCGAGATCCAATGGCTGTTAGCAGAATATGGAATAGGTGCGTTCAGGAGGGTAATACGGAACGCCGTGCTGGATCCCAACGGCCTCGTATCACTAGCAGTCGAGATGACAGGTTTCGTATCTGCATGGCAGTAACGGATCGTGCAGCCATGTCTCGATACCTGAGTCAACAGATGGGGACGTTTGCAAGACAACAACCATCTGCACGAACAGTTCGACGACGTTTGCAGCAGCATGGACTATCAACTTAGAGACCATGGCTGCGGTTACCCTTGACGCTGTATCACAGACAGGAGCGGCTACGATGGTGCACTCAACAACGAACCTGGGTACACGAATGTACAACGTCATTTTTTCGCATGAATCCAGGTTCTGTTTACAGCATCATGATGGTCGCATCCGTGTTTGGCGACATTGCGGTGAACGTACATTGGAAGCGTGTATACGTCATCAGCATACTGGCGTATCACCCGGCATGATGGTATGGGGTGCCATTGGTTACACGTCTCGGTCACCTCTTGTTCGCATTGACGGCACCATGAATGCACTTTGAACAGTGGACGTTACATTTCAGATGTCTTACGACCCGTGGCTCTACCCTTCATTCGATCCTTGCGAAATCCTACATTTCAGCAGGATCATGCACGACCACATGTTGCAGGTCCTGTATTGGCTGTATTGGCCTTTCTGGATACAGAAAATGTTCGACTTCTGCCCTGGTGAGCACATTCGCAAGATCTCTCACCAATTGAAAACGTCTGGTCAATGGTGGCAACTGGCTCGTCACACTACGCCAGTCATTCTCTTGATGAACTGTGGTATCGTGTTAAGTTGCATGGGCAACTGCACCTGTACACGCCGTTCAAGCTTTGGTTGACTCAATGCCCAAGCGTATCAAGGCCGTTATTACGGCGAGAGGTGGTTGTTCTGGGAACTGATTTCTCAGGATCTTTTTTTTTTCTTTTTTGGTCATCAGTCTACTGACTGGTTTGATGCGGCCCGCCACGAATTCCTATCTCAGAGTAGCACTTGCAACCTACGTCCTCAATTATTTGCTTGACGTATTCCAATCTCTGTCTTCCTCTACAGTTTTTGCCCTCTACAGCTCCCTCTAGTACCATGGCAGACATTCCCTCATGTCTCAGCAGATGTCCTATCATCCTGTCCCTTCTCCTTATCAATGCTTTCCTTTCCTCTCCGATTCTGCGTAGAACCTCCTCATTCCTTACCTTATCAGTCCACCTAATTTTCAATATTCGTCTATAACACCACATCTCAAATGCTTCGATTCTCTTATGTTCCGGTTTTCCCACAGTCCATGTTTCACTACCATACAATGCTGTACTCCAGACGAACATCCTCTGAAATTTCTTCCTCAAATTAAGGCCGTTATTTGATATTAGTAGACTTCTCTTGGCCAGAAATGCCTTTTAGCAATAGCGAGTCTGCTTTTGATGTCCTCCTTGCTCCGTCCGTCATTGGTTATTTTACTGCCTGGGTAACAGAATTCCTTAACTTCATTGACTTCGTGACCCTCAATCCTGATGTTAAGTTTCTCGCTGTTCTCATTTCTACTACTTCTCATTACCTTCGTCTTTCTCCGATTTACTCTCAAACCATACTGTGTACTCATTAGAATGTCCATTCCGTTCAGCAGATGATTTAATTCTTCTTCACTTTCACTCAGGATAGCAATGTCATCAGCGAATCGTATCATTGATATCCTATCACCTTGTATTTTAATTTCACTCCTGAACCTTTCTTTTATTTCCATCATTGCTTCCTCGATGTACAGATTGAAGAGTAGGGGCGAAAGGCTAAAGCCTTGTCTTACTCCCTTCTTAATAAGGGCACTTCGTTATTAATCGTCCACTCTTACTATTCCCTCTTTGTTGTTGTACATATTTTATATGACCCGTCTCTCCCTTAGCTTACCCCTACTTTTTTCAGAAGATAGAACAGCTTCCACCATTTTATATTGTCGAACGCTTTTTCCAGGTCGACTAATCCTATGAACGTGTCTTGATTTTTCTTTAGCCTTGCTTCCATAATTAGCCGTAACGTCAGAATTGCCTCTCTGGTGCCTTTACTTTTCCTAAAGCCAAACTGATCGTCACCTAGCGAATTCTCAATTTTCTTTTCCATTTTTCTGTATCTTATTCTTGTAAGCAGCTTCGATGCCTGAGCTGTTAAGCTGATTGTGCGATAATTCTCGCACTTGTCAGCTCTTGCCGTCCTCGGAATTGTGTGGATGATGCTCTTCCGAAAGTTAGATGGTATGTCGCCAGACTCATATATTCTACACACCAACGTGAATAGTCGTTTTGTTGCCACTTCCCCTAATGATTTTAGAAATTCTGATGGAATGTTATCTATCCCTTCTGCCTTATTTAACCGTAAGTCCTCCAAAGCTCTTTTTAATTGCGATTCTAATACTGGATCCCCTATCTCTTCTAAATCGACTCCTGTTTCTTCTTCTATCACATCAAACAAATCTTCACCCTCATAGTGGCTTTCAATGTATTCTTTCGACCTATCGGCTCTCTCCTCTGCATTTAACAGTGGAATTCCCGTTGCACTCTAAATGGTACCACCGTTGCTTTTAATGTCACCAAAGGTTGTTTTGACTTTCCTGTATGCTCAGTCTGTCCTTCCAACAATCATATCTTTTTCGATGTCTTCACATTTTTCTTGCAGCCATTTCGTCTTAGCTTCTCTGCACTTTCTATTTATTTCATTCCTCAGCGACTTGTATTTCTGTATTCCTGATTTTCCCGGAACATGTTTGTACTTCCTCCTTTCATCAATCAACTAAAGTATTTCTTCTGAAATCCATGGTTTCTTCGCAGCTACCTTCTTTGTACCTATGTTTTCCTTCCCAACTTCTGTGATGGCCCTTTTTAGAGACGTCCATTCGTCTTCAACTGTGTAGCCTACTGCGCTATTCCTTATTGCTGTATCTATCGCGTTAGAAAACTTCAAACGTATCTCGTCATTCCTTAGAACTTCCGTATCCCACTTCTTAGCGTATTGATTTTTCCTGACTTATGTCTTGAACTTCAGCCTACTCTTCATCACTACTATATTGTGATCTGAGTCTATATCTGCTCCTGGGTACGCCTTACATTCCAGAATCTGATTTCGGAATCTCTGTCTGACCACGATGTAATCTAATTGAAATCTTCCCGTAACTCCCGGCCTTTTCCAAGTATACCTCTTCCTCTGGTGATTCTTGAACAGGGTATTTGCTATTACTAGCTTAAACTTGTTACAGAACTCAATTAGTCTTTCTCCTCTTTCATTCCTTGTCCCAAGCCCATATTCTCCTGTAACCTTTTCTTGTACTCCTTCCCCTACATCTGCATTCCAGTCGCCCATGAATATTACACTTTCGTCCCCCTTTACATACTGTATTACCTTTTCAATATCCTCGTACACTTTCTCTATCTGTTCATCTTCAGCTTGCGACGTCGGCATCTATACCTGAACTATCGTTGTCGGTGTTGGTCTGCTGTCGATTCTGATTAGAATAACCCGGTCACTGAACTGTTCACAGTAACACACCCTCTGCCCTACCTTCCTATTCATAACGAATCCTACACCTGTTATACCATTTTCTGCTGCTGTTGATATTACCCGATACTCATCAGACCAGAAATCCTGGTCTTCCTTCCACTTCACTTCACTGACCCCTACTATATCTAGATTGAGCCTTTGCATTTTCCTTTTCAGATTTTCTATTTTCCCTACCACGTTCAAGCTTCTGACATTCCACGCCCCGACTCGTAGAGCATTATCCTTTCGTTGATTATTCAATCTTTTTCTCGTGGTAACCTCCCCCTTGGCAGTCCCCTCCCGGAGATCCGAATGGGGGACTATTCCGGAATCTTTTGCCAATGGAGAGATCATCATGACACTTCTTCAACTACAGGCCACATGTCCTGTGGATACCCGTCACGTGTCTTTAATGCAGTGGTTTCCATTGCCTTCTGCATCCTCATGTCGTTGATCATTGCTGATTCTTCCGCCTTTAGGGGCAATTTCCCACCCCTAGTACAAGAGAGTGCCCTGAACCTCTATCCGCTCCTCCGCCCTTTTTGACAAGGCCGTTGGCAGAATGAGGCTGACTTCTTATGCCGAAAGTCTTCGGCCGCCAATGCTGAAAATTTATCAAAATTTAGGAAGTGGCGGGGATCGAACCCGGGACCGAAGACGGTTTCAGTGATGAATCAAAGACGCTACCCCTAGACCACGCGTAGATCTCAGAATCTATGAACCCAAATGTAGTCACATGTCATTTCTAGTATAATGTATTTGTCCAATGAATACCTATTCATCATCTGCATTTCTTCTTGGGTTAACAATTTTAGTGGCCAGTAGTGTATCGTACTCCAACTGCCATGTCACGTTCAAAGTCTATTAATTCCCGTCGTTCGGCCATAATCACGCCAGAAACCGTTACACATGAATCACACGAGTACAAATGACATCTTCGCCAATGCACTGTCCTTAAACCTTGTAAACGCCATACTACTGCCTACATGTACATATCGCTGTCCCGTGACTTGTGTCCGTCATCTCACTGTATATTCCTAACAATACTAGCATATCTTGATCATTGTACAATGACCATACGAGGAATCTTTATTTTATTCAGGCCCTTATTCATCTTTTATTAAGAATATTGTAGACAGAGCTCCTGTACAAAACGCTAGCTATACCGCTCCTCTCTGAAAGAGAAATAGCTAGGTGCCTAACTGGGCTTCTGATCGATTAAACACTGCTGAATAAACTTTTTTTTTCACAAGAGGTGGAGCTCCTCCTGGCCAACACCGGCATCATGGCCAACACAATAGGTCTACGGCCATCTCTGCATAAGGGTTAGTATTCACTAAAGTGAGGTGTCGCAGGGTGTGGGTACTGCAATGTTTGCGTACGTCTGGTTAAGGTTAACCATTAATATGCGCTCATCTGGAGATAGATTTGGTCGAAATCTAACGAAGGGTAGCGGTTTGAAGGGCATAGGAAAAAAGTGCCAAGGGAAAAAAACCTCTGCCATAGTTAGGCCGGGTGGTAAGAGCAGTAGCGGTTGTCTTGGTGCCTGCGATAGGTCGTGCGAGGATACACTTTGTTAGTAGTGGGTATCATGCATGTCGATTCCTTGGCGTTGTGCGTTGTGCGGTTGTGCTGCTCGGAGGTTGGCGCTGGGTGCTGATGCAGAGTCCTCGTTCAGCGTCAGCAACCTGCAACAGTTAGTTTTGTTATCGCTCTTGTATCCGATAGGCCATATACCGGAAGAACAGTGTGAGGTAATGTTGGCGGATTGTTTGTGCGTCTGTGAGCGAGCTCGTCGGTGTCCCTGCTGTGGCCTGTGGGTCAGCTCTAATAGCAGCTGGTAGTTACCAGTCAGTGTAGCTGATATGCAGGGGCTTGCCGACGTTTGTCGCTTGTTTGCGTGTGTTAGTTTAGCATTCTTGGCTATGCCGTAGCTGCGTCTTTGGGCGTTTGAGCTTCCACCTGTGGTTTTATTCCCTATTCAGCAGACCAGCAGACAGTGATTCTTTCGCCGTACGATGAGATGAAAATCGTGATGGTAAGGGAAAGTACATCTTGCAAACTTACAGAGTATAAAACACGAAACAAAATATATCCTAATACATACTTAGAGCTAACTATTCCCCACAAAGAGGTTAATCTTATGTTGCATTTGATGTAAAAAGTTCTTACTTAATGGAAAACATCTTTCAAAAGGAAAGCTAGCAGTACTGAAATTTGGTTCAGCACGACAAACCAACAGAAACATTCACACCTTATCTTGGGTAAGAATGCCCATTTACATATTATGTGGTAGATCCCTTAATACCCACGAGGGCTACTCGGTATGTAAGGTGGGGATTTAAGGAGATGGGACCTTGATAAACTGATTAAACCATAGGTTGTACAGAGTTTCAGGGAGAGCATAAGGGAACAATCAACAGGAATGGGGGAAAGAAGTACAGTAGAAGAAGAATGGGTAACTCAGAGTGATGAAGTAGTGAAGGCAGCAGAGGACCAAGTATGTAAAAAGATGAGGGCTACTATAAATCCTTGGGTAACAGAAGAAATATTGAATTAAATTGATGAAAGGAGAAAGTATAAAAAAGCAGTAAATGAGGCAGCGAAAAAAAAATACAAACGTCTCAAAAATAAGATCGACAGGAAGTGCAAAATGGCTAAGCAGGGATGGCTAGAGGACAAATGTAAGGATGTAGAGGCTTACCTCACTAGATTTCTAGGCATAGAAGGAAAGCAGAAAGGTGGATGGAGTATATAGAGGGTCTATACAAGGGCGATGTACTTGAGGACAATATTGTGGAAATGGAAGAGGATGTAGATGAAGATGAAATGGGAGATATGATACTGCGTGAAGATTTTGACAGAGCACTGAAAGACCTGAGTCGGAACAAGGCCCCGGGAGTAGACAACATTCAATTACAACTATTGACGGCCTTGGGGGAGCCAGTACTGATAAAACTCTACTATCTGGTGAGCAAGATGTATGAGACAGGCGAAATACCATCAGGCTTCAAGAAGAATATAATAATTCCAATCCCAAAGAAAGCAGGTGTCGACATATGTGAAAATTACCGAACTATCAGTTTAATAAGTCACAGTTGCAAAATACTAACACGAATTCTTTACAGACGAATGGAAAAATTTGTAGTTGCTGATCTTGGGGAAGATCAGTTTGGATTTCGTAGAAATATTGGGACACGTGAGGCAATACTGACCTTACGACTTATCTTAGAAGAAAGATTAAGGATAGGAAGACCTACGTTTCTAGCATTGCAGACTTAGAGAAAGCTTTTGACAATGTTGACTGAAGTACTCTCTTTCAAATTCTAAAGGTGGCAAGAGTAAAATACAGGGAGCGAAAGGCTATTTACAATTTGTACAGAAACCAAATGGCAGTTATATGAGTCGAGGGGCATGAAAGGGAAGCAGTGGTTGGGAAGGGAGTGAGACAGGGTTGTAGCCTCTCCCCGATGTTATTCAATCTGTATATTGAGCAAGCAGTAAATAAAACAAAAGAAAAATTCGGAGTAGGTATTAAAGTCCATGGAGAAGAAATAAAAACTTTGAGGCTCGCCGATGACATTGTAATTCTGTCAGAGACAGCAAAGGACTTGGAAGAGCAGTTGAACGGAATGGATAGTGTCTTGAAAGGAGGATATAAGATGAACATTAACAAAAGCAAAACGAGGATAATGGAATGTAGTCAAATTAAATCGAGTGATGCTGAGGGAATTAGACTAGGAAATGAGACACTTAAAGTAGTAAAGGAGTTTTGCTATTTAGGAAGTAAAATAACTGATGATGTTCGAAGTAGAGAGGATATAAAATGTAGACTGGCAATGGCAAGGAAAGCGTTTCTGAAGAAGAGAAATTTGTTAACATCGAGTATAGATTTAAGTGTCAGGAAGTCGTTTCTGAAAGTATTTGTATGGAGTGTAGCCATGCATGGAAGTGAAACATAGACTATAAATAGTTTGGAAAAGAAGAGAATAGAAGCTTTCGAAATGTGGTGCTACAGAAGAATGCTGAAGATTATTTGGGTAGATCACATAAGATGATGAAGTATTGAACAGATTTGGGGAGAAGAGGAGTTTGTGGCACAACTTGACAAAAAGAAGCGATAGTTTAGTAGGACATGGTCTGACGCATTAAGGGATCACAAATTTACCACTGGAGGGCAGCATGGAGGGTAAAAATCGTAGAGGGAGACTTAGAGATGATTACAGTAAGCAGATTCAGAAGGATGTAGGTTGTTGTGAGATGAAGAAGCTTGCACAGGACAGAGTAGTATGGAGAGCTGCATCAAACCAGTCTCAGGACTGAAGACCACAACAACAACAACTAGACCCCGTCAGTCACGAAACGGAAACCACAGTGAAAAATAAAAAAAATGTTTTATTTTATAGTTATCTACACCTTGCAGCTGCTTCTCTGGATGAGATATTTGTCGTAGCATTCTTCCAACTTTCCAGTACCGTCGTCATAGAAGGTAGCCGCCAGTGCTTTTTGGCAGTTCTCTACGCTGATGTGCAGCTTGTTGTATTGCCAAACTCTTGCCGACATAGACAGCGGTGAGCAGAGGTGAAAATCAGAGGGAGCCAAGTCCGGGTTGTGTGGCTGATGATGAAAAGCTCGCCAGAGAAAACGTTGCAGGAGCATCCTCATTGCCCCAACACTGTGCGGCCGAGAATTGTGAAGAACGAAATGCATGACAGTTGCTTTGTGTGTGCCGCATGAACTCATGCTTGGGAGAGATACTATTTTCTACACATGTTTACGTGCTCAGAACGTAAAAGCACGACGTAACTCGATCGATGGGCATGCTATGGGCGCTATCCGATACATTTATGCAAAGCTTCGTCGGATTTTCACTATGGTTTCCATTTCACTGTTGATCGAACCTTACCTTCCGAGTAGCCCTGGTACTTCATTGGAAGAATCCTAAGGAAATGCAAACCGACAACAAAGGAAGTAGGTTACAGTACGTTTGTTCGCCCAATGCTTGAATACTGCTCAGCAGTGTGGGATCGGCACCAGGTAGGGTTGATAGAAGAGATAGAGAAGATCTAACGGAGAGCAGCGCGCTTCGTTACAGGATCATTTAGTAATTGCGAAAGCGCTACGGAGATGATAGATAAACTCCAGTGGAAGACTCTGCAGGAGAGACGCTCAGTAGCTCGGTATGGGCTTTTGTTAAAGTTTCGAGAACATACTTTCACCGAAGAGTCAAGCAGTAGTTTGCTCCCTCCTACGTATATCTCGCGAAGAGACCATGAGGATAAAATCAGAGAGATTAGAGCCCACACAGAAGCATACCGACAATCCTTCTTTCCACGTACAATACGAGACCGGAATAGAAGGGAGAACCGATTGAGGTACTCAGGGTACCCTCCGCCACACACCGTCAGGTGGCTTGCTGAGTATGGATGTAGATGTAGATGTAGATGTACTTTACGTGAGAGCGTAACAAAACTGATACGAGCTGCTAACATACCAATCCTTCCATGTGAGAGCAAAATCTCCTCGCAAAATAAAAGGTTGAAACACTTAGTCTCTATCGAGAAACGATATTCATGAATGAAAACATTGCCAGTGCTTTTATAAATGCAAGAATGCATATTCCTAAACAGGATTACGGAAAAATTACGGTTTACATAAAAGAGAAAACACAAGTACATTGCTTAGTACAAGGAAACAAGCAAATTATTTACAATAAACGAAATAAACAGTTGGAATCGTCCTTTTTATCGGATCTAAAGTGATAAATGAGATGCACCAATATTCGATGCATGAACCACAAATGAAAGTATTTCCACGTGTGGTTTTGAATAATTTTTTCGTGTTATGTACAGTGTAAGTGCACAAGTATAAAACTCAAATAATTTAAATGTAACGTCTGTGTTTGTTAAATGTGTACGTTTCTATATGCTGCTTCACGTTCTTCATGGGTGTGATGTCAAAAAACATGCCCGTGTCCCGTGCTGTATAAAAATAAAATTACTAAAGTAATCCCCGGCCGCTGTGGCCGAGCGGTTCTAGGCACTTCAGTCCGGAACCACGCTGCTGCTACACTCGCAGGTTCAGATCCTGCTCCGGCATGGATGTGTGTCATGTAGGTTTTAGTAGTTCTAAGTCCAGGGGACTGATGATCTCAGATGTTAAGTTCCATAGTTCTCAAAGCCATTTGAACTATTTGAACAAACGTAATCAAAAATAATGTCTTACTGAAAGAAATTAGTATTAGGAATCGTCGTACTAAACTCTTTCTTTAACAGTAACAAATTCAACTTTTCTTCACACGCTAAATCTGATATTCACAAGTGCAAACTTATACAGAATGGGTTACACTGTTTCAGACCGAATTTGGAGGGGGAGGGGGTGAAGGTACATGGTATAGTACATAGATGGACGAGTGCATGCTGCAGCTTGTTAGTTGTAGGCGTATTCTGGCCGGTTCTTTAGCATGCGCATGTGTTGCACTATCGTCCCTTCATCTCGTCGACGGAAACTGGAACAGGACGTTGTGGGCATGTGCTGGGTTGTAGCTGAGATGTATGTCCTACTGTTGGCATGGCACACTCTGTTCTTCTTCCTTGATCCTACAAAGTGTTGTGTTTCATGTTGCTTCATATGAGGAGCTCATTTCAATGGTGGTACAAGTCCATTTTTGTTCATTCTGAGATACAGAGTCCTAAAGTTAAAGGAGCGCTGAAAAATCTGCAGTTGCGATACCAGAAATATTCAAGTACATATACTTCAAGTATATATACTTGAATATTTCTGATATCTAAACTGCAGATTTTTCAGCGCTCTTTGATCTTTAGGACTCTGTATCTCAGAATGAACAAAAATGAACTTGCAACACAATTGAAATAAGTCATTCATATGGTCTCATCGTATTGCTACTCCATCTACTGCTATTAATGGTGTGCAGAGAGATAGTTTACCCCAAGTTTCCATGCCGCTAGATCCTAGTGACACGCCGCTGTTTGTGGTTTGGCTATGCCGCTCTTCCACCCTTCCCATCGCTAATGAAAATGGTTAAGTTCAGCTGGGCCGCCAGCTTCGCCCTACAGCTATGTGCCTGATGTAACGTCGGCCTGATGCTTACGTTAACCTCCGGCTAACACAATCTGCTCCCTGCTATTCACTCGCCTGTCCGTCTGTGCGACCATCTGCACAGTTCTCAGAATTCATACATTATTTTCTTACTGCTAACATCGAATAAAAATGACATCTAACACAACGCTTAAAATTATTTTGCAGTGGTAGTATAGTTATTCTCGAAATAAATTTCTATAGCTTAACCAAGTTTTACTCATTAATTATGAGGTAAACTGACCGCAACGTAAATATATATAGAGAGTGACTCTTGTTATATAAACGTTTACAGTTGACTTACTGAAGAAAAGTATGCGATATTTTAACTTTATATATATGCTTCATATCAAGCATATGAACGTTAACCCACCAAATTATTCAGGAACAGGGAATCTTCACTACATCATACGGGTTATCTACTCTGTGTCTCTGTCTTTTTTATTTCCTTTTGTTACCTTTTGCTCAACGGTTATACTATTCCTCTACCAGTTATCGTAGCTTTTTCCAATATCCTTCTATCTATCTTGGGCTGCTGATCCACCTGCATATTGCTCGAATCTAAAGGCAGCGCTATCCAAAGCAAAACACAGATATATTTTACATTGTATCATTATTATTCCGATTAGCACTCATTCTTGTAAAAGAAACCAGATTGATTTAAATCTTCATACCTTGTCAATGCACTTACATGATCGTGTTTCGTATTTCACTATAGTGATTCTGACTCCTTTCTTAGAAGTTCCCCCTTGATCTACCCTCTTTCTCGTATCTATATTGTCCTTGAATTAATTCCCCCTCTTTCATCATCTCCATCTCTATTTAGCTAGAATAGTCATTACATGAAGAAGATAAAGATTTTATCAAGACAAGTGAGCTACTTAAACTGAAGTTGCATTCCACTTACATGTATCGACTGGTGTGTGCTGAACTCTTCGTTGCGTGCATAACGCAACTGCCTTCTCTGCCTGATCTTAATGATCCACATCTTCTAGCACTTTACAGATTCCTTAAACCAAAAATATACAAAAAATCCCCCACTTTCTCCTATATTAGATGCAGGTATACCATGTTGAGCACCCTTAAATACATATACCTCATTTCACAAAAGAGGGTCGTGAAGCTCTCAGCGTATACAAAAACATACATAAACCTCCCACAATTTGCAGGCGCTCTACAATGAACATCCTAAATGCATACATCACTCGACAATATCTGGTCCTGTTGCTCTCGATGTGGACAAAAATACACGTGAAACGGTCTCAATAACCTTCACATCCTAATGCTTCCATGGATTTGACTCAAATACTCTGTACTAAACCACACTACGTTTCCTCTCTTCTAAGACCTACTACTGAAACACTGAGTGTATGAATGCGAACTTTAGCTTAAGAAGCAGAAACATTCCCACATCAGGTTCTATTCTCCTAAGAGGTACACCAAACTGTCCGAGCACTCCACTACTATTTAATTACTCCTCAACATTCACTTCGATGGAGGAGTCCCATAGTACACATATGCTCTTCATAATTCATGTTCGAGCCCTTACATCATAACAAGTCCACTATAAGTTTGTTCATCCTTACGACTCATCTTAATCATGTACATCAGTTATTTGGGGAGATGGTACTGTACATGATCTCATACAGATGTACATTTATGAAGCGTCAAAACACATTCACAGGAAAACAAAAATAAAAATCACTAACATTACCACAAAAACTTCTGTACATACATTTATTATCCTCGTCATAAAATTCTATGGATCAAACAGAAACGTAGTGATGTCCCTCAACTAATTGTTCATCTAAAATTGATATAACCCAGATCCTAACGTTTACACCCTCGCAAGCACAAAATTAATTGCCTCCTGCTTACATTTCAATTTTACTTCATTGTTTGTTGAAAATATTCTACATTGTCCATTATTCAGCTACTTAAAAATATCTGAAATAATTAATCAATCCTCATCACATTTTCTAATTTACCCGTTTTCCATATTATTATCATTATCATTTTGTGCCAAAATACCATAATTTTTCTTTTCATTCTGTGTCAAAGTTTCCACCTTTGTTTATGTACCATTTTCTGTCATCTTGGTTTAGTTCGATTGCTTCTGTAAGCATTCTTACGTGTGTTCCCAAATGCATCAGCACTCATTGCTGTGGTGGATCCCTTACATGACTGTCATCCCTTGGATTCAGTGATCTCATTTTCACAATCTCTGCCAGCAGCCTATTCCTATCTACCTTTTGCACTTAGTTACGAAATATGGCATATTATTTGGCTGTTAGTAATTTCCTGTAGATTGCAAAAGAAATGCCAGAACTGAATATCACATGATAAGCTTTCCTCATTGGCACTTAGTCTGTCCCACTGCCAGATGGCTGAATGAATTCTGAGTGTTCAATAGATTACTATTTGAACTTTCCACTCTATATAGGTAATGTAGAATTTAAAAAGAATTTACAAAAATGACATCAGTGACAGTGCATGTGATGCGAATTCTGTTTTACACTACTCATGAAGAAGATTTGTCTACATTAATTGTAACTAACCTCTGAAATTTTAGTGAAAACACTTCATCGAGTGTTGTTGTAGAGACTTTTTATATTTATGATTTACATGTAACTCTGGTGTGCGATAGGACATAGTGCAGCTTTAGGACAGAGTGTGGACTGCAGATCAGGTAAGATAAGTGGGTATAAGGTGACACGTCTGGCGTCAGGTTACACACTTGCATTACTTATATTCAAGGTCGCCTACCACTATTCTCTTCTCCAGGGAGCCACCAGGAATTGATCAGGCTCACCTAGGACACTCCTCCCCCTTAACATAAGCCCCTTCAGCATCCCCACTCCGTCCCCATGGATCAATTAAATCAAGCACACTTGCTCCATTTTCTTCTTTTATAACTGGGATACTTGAGATTGTAGTGTTCACTGAAGCACTGAGCACCTGCAGCATTTTTAGCTTACTTCGCTCTGGTTTGCGCGATTTGTTCACTTTAGTTTTATTGTTCAACCATTGTACTTGATTTTTTTTTCTGTGTGAAATCTCGTGTTTTATGTACCTGTGCTTATGCAGTTTTTCTATGTACACAGGTAAGTATTCTGTAAATTTGTCTCCCCCTTATTTTGTCTTCCATGTGTGGGATGAGAAATATTTTTTGCTCATCATGTATATATTTTATAACAGATTTCCTGACGATGGCCTCGCCCGAAACGTGTAATAAAGAGTTTGGAGTCAGCACAACATATCTATGGAACACGCAAAATCTGTTATTAGCGACCAAGCAGCATAGTATGTATTTATTTGATTAATCATAACGGTCGCATACCTCAAGCACGACTTCATGTCGCAATTCCAGTACAAAATATATGACATAATTGGCCATATTTTCTGACTGCGTTTACCTAGGGGCGAACATTTATTATACAGACAAGGGACAATAGATGTTAGCATGTGAGATAAATTTCAATTTGGTACGTCTTCCCTTTACTAAGAAAAAAAAGGTGTTAAGAGAGCGACAGGAAGGTAGACAGCCTGACAGAAAATGACAAGAAAAACATTTTTCTGTGATATAACTAGAATTTAAAAATTTTTGTTGTTTTTTCTTTTTTGTTGTTGTTGTACAGTGAAACCTAGCTTCTTGGCAAATTTTGAAAGGTGGCTACACTGAGTCACAGCGCCAGAGATTGCACCAAAAAGTATTATTCAGCCGCCTCCACTGGCAGATGCCGCTGAGAAGTTGGTGAGTGCAGTGGTAGTACTGAGGTAGGCATGATCTGTGCTTCTTGAGACGTCGATAGAGTACTAGTTGTTCTGTTGGGCAAGACACCATATGTTATTCGATTGCGGATGTTATAATGGTCTGAGTGTATTTTTTTCGTCAATATATATGAAGGTAAAGAATTTTTATTTTTAATGTCCTATGTCACAATGCGTCTTGGTCACAGGTTCAGTCAACAAACCGTCTGGCTCGTGTTCTTGTGTTAGACTGTAATTCTGCTTTCTATATGAAATTATAGTATTTCTAGTTTTTTTAATTACTTCAATGTAAATGGTGTTCAAAATATCTTGTCTTATCGTGGAAGAACCATGCCAGATGTGTACGTTGAATCACACTTCCACACACAGAACAGCTATACTTGTGCTTTGTTGTTTCGTAGCTTTTATAGTTGCTGGGGACTTAATTAATTAATTGTGTTAACACAAAGTTCCTTTCATTCTTTGTTGTTATTCTATGCAGTCAGATTGCGGAGCAATACTAATAGTATTCAGGGCCAACCGGTTACGAGACTGCGTAACCGGACAAACAGTGACTAAAAATTAAAATTATTAGGATTCTGGCTTCTTTTGATAGTAAAAATACCAGACTGTAGTATTGTTGTAGTATCTTATAGTTTAGTAATTGTAGTCTATATTACATGTGTAGATTTGGTAATTGAACATTTGTAGTTGTCTTGTCATTCTTCTAATGGTATCTTTGCAAAATTAAATTGTTGATGTCTTGTATAGGGGTTTGACTGTTTTGTGCAATTATGAAGATTTCAAATGTTCGTTAATCGCGTTTGTCGGGAAGCATTTCGTATGAGTGGTATTGTTGGTGATAGTGTTATATTCTCTGTAATTTTCGTGTTGTGACAAGTTTTGAATGTTTTGCAAATGATTACGCGATCGAAGATAAAGGCAAAAATGATCGGTAGTGAGAATGACGAAATTGTTAACATGGCGAACTCGCCAACACATGAGAAGAGTATAATGAATAATGGAGCAGAAAACAATTTAACAAGTCGGGAAAATAGTCCGGAACGAGTTCAAAATTTTTCACAATCAAAAAATTTTTAGGATACGAGATTAATGATAGAAAATTCTGAAATACTATCGAACACAGATAGCTTTACGGCTTTGCCGAAGGAAGTTAGTTTTACGGAAAATGTTAGGGGCGAAAAGAATTTCGAACCAGTTATTATGGTGCAGTTGATGAGTGCAATATTAAATTTGGGATCACAGTTAGGATCTGAATTAAAAACAGAAATGGGAAGTTTGGCAACAAGGTTAGACTCACAAATAGGAACAATTAAAACTGAGATGGGAACAATGGAAACACAGTTAAGATCTGAATTAAAAACAGTGGCATCACAAATAGGAACAATTAAAACTGATATGGGAACAATGGAAACACGGTTAGACTCACGAATAGCGACATGTTTCAAAAACATGAAATATGAATTAAAGAAAGAAATTTGAGAAGAAGTACAACCGATTTTGAAAGCTCACAATAATAGATTAATTTCAATAGAAATCAGACAAAAGGAACAGGATAGAGAACAGGAAGAAAGAGATCGCGTGATAGTACAAAAATTTTCAGAGTTAAATTTACAACGCGCACACGATAAGGAAGAAATATTTAAAAGAATTGAGGATTCCGTACCAAATGACAGAATAAATAATCTAACACAACAGTATAAACAGGTAACTACTAAATGTGTTAACACTGAAACCCGAGTCGCGACACTTACGGAAGACGTAAATAAACAGAAAGAACAAATTGGTTACTTATCGGAAAGAGTTGAGGAGATTTCAGATAAATTGACAAGTATTAGTTTAAATGGGGACAGAGATTCAGACGGTGCAGCTCCATTGCCATTTGCAGAAACCGAAGAGTACCACAACATAAACAAACATGTTGAAAATCAGGGAAAATTTAATGAACGCGTTAAAAGGGAATTTGGGGCGTTAAGAAAGCAAGTCAAACAAATTGAAAGCGAAATCGTGGGAAAAGACAGCAGAAGAAATTTAGAATCACAGATAGCAGAGGGGTTTGAAGAAAATAATTTATTTCATTTACGAGAATCAACAAGAGAGCGCCAGGCGCGCGAACTTGACAATAATCGACATTGGGACTGGGACAGACGGGGTAGGTCTTTGTCGCCACGAGGCGAAAACTTTGACTATAAACACTTCTTAACTGTTCGGAAATTCTAAGAATGACATAAATCCATGTTCATGGTTAGATCAATTTATGTACGCACTTCTACAAAGTTGGCCACTAAGTCACAAACTGGAATTTATGTGCGGCTATTTATGTCCTCAGGGGATTCGCTACTCTAAGTGAATATGTGCCGTAGCGTGCACAGGGCCCCGAGCTGTAGTGGTGCTATTTCCCTTTTAGTTTTCTGTACCGCTGCCTTTTTTTACTATTCTTTGTATCTATCAAAACAACTCTTCAACTATCAATCTATCTAGAGAGTCGGTAAAGAATAACAGGATATGACTGTTCTATCCCCAAGTGATTTCGGAAATTACCGTTTGGACTTACTATATTTTCAGCAGCATTCATTCGTGGTTTAAACGAAATGTTACCTGTTTATGTTCGTGACAATATTACTTCATTTGTTGACGATATTCTTATTGCTAAACGTTCTTGGAGTGAGCACAACAAAATTTTGGATTCATTATTATGTATTTTTGCAAGAGTTGGCATTACAGTGAACTTGGAAAAATATGAATTTGGTCGTTCTCAGGTGAACTTTCTTGCTCATATTATTTATACAGAAGGTATTTTTCCTGATCCAGAGAAACTAGACGCTATTCTTAATTATACTGTTCCTACTACAAAACGTGATGTTCGTAGTTTCCTTGGTGTCTGTAATTTTCTTAGACGCTTTGTTAGATTGGACAATTTGGCCACACCTCGCTTGTGTGAACTATCTGCAAAAATTTTAATTGGTGTGGGGATGAGGAAGCTCAGTCAGAATTTGAACAACTTCGTGATGATTTAGTTGCTGCTCCACTTCTTTCTCATCCAGATTTATTTAAAGATTTTTGTTTGACGACGGACTCATCATACAAAGGCCTATGTGCACACTTATTTCAAGAGATAGAATAAAACGGAGTTGTAGTAAAGAAAACTATTGCGTTTGGAAGTCGTGTTCTCTCTAAATCAGAAAAAAATTATTCGATTACGGAACTTGAAGCCTTGGCTGTTGTTTGGGCTTTCACAAAATTTCGCATGCTTTTGTATGGCAGACATACTAAGGTTTACACCGATCATCGAGCTCTGGAATTTCTTATGTCAACAAAATTAACACATGGAAGATCGTCACGATGGGCGCTGTATCTACAGGAATTTGATTTTAGCATTGTTTAAATACAGGGTTCTTCAAATATTGTTGCTGATGCTTTATCACGTGCACCTATGGGTTTGAAACAAAGTGCTGAGGAGGACTGAAAAGAAAATAATTATTATTTGATGTATATTCAAGGTGTTGCGTTTGAAAATTTTATTTCGTCTTCGCTCCAGGACATCGCTAAGGAGCAAAATAAGGATCCAATCTGGAAGGACATTAAGGAGAAGTGGAGGAGGAAGGAAAGCGTAGCGATTAGACAGTATTATTTAGCTCGCAATGATACTCTTTTTAACGAAAATCGGCCGACAACTTTATTTGGTTAGTTTGCATGTCTGATGAGTGGGCTGATAAATTGATTTGATATACACATTTCAGTTACCCACACTTTGGTCCCAGAAAATGCTTTCATAAATTACAAGAAAATTGCTACTTCAGTAATATGGAAAAACGTATTCGATCTGTTCTTGCCAAATGCAAATTATGTCAAAAGGCTAAGCCGCCAACTATTTCTCACAGAGCACCGTTGTTTCCTATCATTCCAGCGAAATTAAAGGATATGGCTGCAGTCGATTTGTTCAGTCCAGTGGATCGTTCTACCAATGGTTTTGCGTACATTTTGGTAGCAGGTGGAATTGACATCAAAATATGTGTGTTTTACACCTTTACGCAAAGCAACAGCTCGTTCAGTATCTAATGCTTTCATCAAACATTTCCTTAAAGAAGTGGGTCATATTGATAAGGTTATATCAGATAATGTATCACAGTTTCTCTCTAAAATTGGGCTTCGTCCTCTACGGCGTCGTAAGATTAAACCAATTTTCATTTGACATTTTCACCCTTAACCTAACGCTTGAGAGAGATGGATGAAGGAAATCAATAAATTGTGTCGACTTTATTGTCATCAGAATCACTGAACGTGGGATCGGTATCTTCATATTTTTGTTGTGTGTGGACATTGTGTCTTCGGATAGTATGGGATGATGAATAGAAGTTTGCACTAGGATTTTATCTGTACTTGTTTGAGGAGACTGACTAGAGGAAAGAGTTGTTATGGAAGTGAAATGATATTGGTGATAAGGTTTATATGTACCGACCTATTGGAGAGGTATTTTTGAGGTATTGAGATTGTGTGAAGTTGATGATTATTGGAGTTTTGGAGGACAAGAGGTAAGGTAAATGATATTGGTGACAAGGTTTATATGTATAGACGTATTGAAGAGGTATTATTGAGGTATTAAGATTATATGATGCTGATGATTATTGAAGTTTTGGTGGATAAGAGGTAAAGTAAGTGAGTAGCATATTTTTTTGTTGGTTTATATCTAACAAGGAGGATGAAGAAGGCAGACTAGAACACTCAAGTAGAAGGAAGATTGTCTACACACATACTTTGTTACATCAATAAGCAGTATATACTTTTTTTTTTTGGAGAAAGGAAGTACTTGCATATCATGGCACACTGACAGTTGTTCAGAAAAAGTTGGCATGGCAAACATTAGTCTTGACATGATGACTATGACGTTGATTAACCATTATTGACTTTTATACACAGTACCACTACTACTTGATACACATATTGAGCATCAAATTTTGACAGAATTGCATTTACACAGTTTACACTATTCAAATACACAGTAGTACTTAAATGTGGATGAAAGATGAGTGAATGTGTTTTGTGTGTTTTCCTTTCCCAATCCCAAATAATTGGTACCGACCTATCTCCTAAATATCATTTTACTAGTTTGCTGTGGCTTGCACTGACACCCATAAATATTATAGGTTTCTGATATTTGTGTATTTGTAATAGTTAATATGACAATTATCCGATATCATTTGTGTGGTTGATATAATTTGTATGTTTAGTGTAAGAGCATTGATAATGATTTTGTAAAAGCAATTTTGTGTGGATTCAAACTGTTGTTCGTGCTTACACATATTAACATTAGTGGGTGCCACTGATGGTACTGCTTCTACTGAGATGATGTCACTTGTTGGTGTCTGCAACTGTTCAACATTTCTGGGTGCAATTGATGGAACTGCTTCTACTGAGATGATGTCACTTGTTGGTGTCTGCACCTGTTCAGTATTGCTTGGTGCCACTGATGGACTGCTTCTACTGATATGATGTCACTTGGTGTCTGCACCTGTTCAACATTACTGGCTGCTACTGATGGAACTGCTTCTACTGAGATGATGTCACTTGTTAGTGTCTGCACTTTCTCAAAATTGCTGGGTGCCACTGATGGACTGCTTCTACTGAAATAATGTCACTTGTTGGTGTCTGCACCTGTTCAACATTGCTGGGTGCCACTGATGGGACTGCTTCTAATGAAATGATGTCACTTATCGGTGTCTGCACCTGCTCAACATTGCTGGTGCCACAGATGGACTGCTTCTACTGAGATGATGTCACCTGTTGCTGTCTGCACCTGTTCAATATTGCTGGGTGCCACTGTTGGAGCTGTTTAAATACTGCTCATTATATGTTATGAGACTGCTATTTGCACCTGTTGACCATTGCTGGGTGCTACTGCTGGAACTGTCAACTACTCTGAGGAGTGCTACATGTTTATTGAACTATTGAAAGGATGTTATGTGAATATCTGTATAAACTCATTTCTTTATGTGTTTACTGTTTATGAAATGTTATGAGACTCTTACCTGCACCTATTCGTCATTGCTGACACTGTTGATTGAATTGTTTAACCACATGATACTTGTGTCAACTATTATGTAAAATCTTATGTATGCAAGCATTTGTATTCCTTACTGCATTTTATATATTAGGTTATTGAAGGGTCAGTGCAAAATCAAAATTTACTTATTTACTTATTTAATATTATCTTTCATTTTTGTCTGTTCTTTTTGACGAATTTGGTGGTATTTTCACCACCAATGCTGGCAAAAATATCATCAAATTCTAGCCCGAGGAGGAGGGGCATATGAAAGGTGGTTACACTGAGTCACAGCGCCAGAGATTGCGCCGAAGAGTATTATTCAGCCGCCTCCACTGGCAATTGCCGCTGAGAAGTTGGTGAGTGCAGTGGTAGTACTGAGGTAGGCGTGAGCTGTGCTTCTTGAGACGTCGATAGAGTACTAGTTGTTCTGTTGGGCAATACACCATATGTTATTCGATTGGGGATGTTGTAATGGTCTGAGTGTATTTTTTTCGTCAATATATATGAAGGTAAAGAATTTTTATTTTTATTTTTTATGTCCTATGTCACAATGCGTCTTGGTCACAGATTCAGTCAACAAACCGTCTGACTCGTGTTCTTGTGTTTCTATATGAAATTATAGTATTTCTAGTTTTTTTAATTACTTCAGTGTAAATGGTAGTCAAAGTATCTTGTCTTATCGTGGAAGAAGCATGCCAGGTGTGTACATTGAATCACACTTCCACACACAGAACAGTTATACTTGTGCTTTGTTTTTTCGTAGCTTTTATAGTTGCTGGGGACTTAATTAATTAATTGTGTTAACACAAAGTTCCTTTCATTCTTTGTTGTTATTCTATGCAGTCAGATTGCGGAGCAATACTAATATTATTCAGGGCCAACCGGTTACGAGACTGCGTAACCAGACAAACAGCGACTAAAAATTAAAATTATTAGCATTCTATATTAATTAAGCCCCCATGAAATTTCATAGTTGTAGATCACCAGGACGTACCATTCAAGTTTTGGTGACTGAGTTTGCGAATATGAAAATATGTGACATAAAGAGTCACATATTTTTCTTATACACTGCCAAGGCACTTTAACCCATTAAGTACCAGTGTTCTAGTTTGAGGACGGAGCAAATATTTATTAAAAATACACAATAAATTATTAGTTTGCTACTATTTCTGTTCTACGTCATTTGTTGATGCTTTTTATAACAAATGTATGCTTACAGGAATTTAAAAGCAATAAATGCTACAATTAATAGATTATTGAATACTAAGGCAAACTTTTCGTTATTACAGGTATTTAATTTATCGACAGTTTAGTAATATTTGAAATATGTGGCAAAGATCTTTTTGTGATTGTTTATAGTCAACAATATGTCTTTTAAACTACTTGCATTGTTAGCTCAATTAGAGTTATATTCATTGTTTCCATCGTTATAAAATTTGGTGTACTCGAAATAGGACACTGGGACTTGGTGTTATCATTTCAGTTATTTGTATTGCTGCACATTCGAATATGATACTCTGCTGCCGCTGATGTATTTTCTTTTTAGAACATGGTAATTTTACCGGATTATACATATTACAAGTTATGAAGTTACTGTGAAATTTACAGCGCATTATGTAAATATATTTATAAATATGTTACCCATTAGTAAATAATACAGTTCCAGATGGACAGAGGTATTTACACATTCCGTTTGTGCTAGTGTATTATTCTTTCATTTAAATTTATTTTATTACATTTTATTTCATTTAATTTTATACAGATTATAGTGGCCTTCAGACGAGATAGATACCTCACTAACGACGAAATAGAAGAAATAATAAACAATGACGCATTCTACAATGCGGTGTGAGATGATCAGGACCATATTGATATCACCGTATGTCCTCCTGAGGTAGCAAGTGGCTACTGTTTCAAATTACATTTATGCTGTGGAAAGGATCCAGAAGATAATGCAAGGGATCCAGAGTAGTCCTAAACATGCTGGACTTTATTGAAAAACCCGAGAATCATTGTGTGTACTTTGACAATTCCTTCGCTAGTAGAGATCTTCTGATTCATCTAAGAAATCTGAGTTTTAGAGCAACTGGGACTGTCAGAGAGAATCGTTGGTGACTGTCCACTGAAAAAGACAGTTCGAGGAAACTACAACTACCACTTAGACAGAAATGCTGAAGTCTTATTTGTTCGATGGCACGCCAACAGTTGCGTTACAATTGGTACAAATTTTGACAAAGTTGAACCTTTGGGAGCAGCTACGCAGTACAGTAGACAAGCAAGTAAGAAGACACAAGTGCAACAACCTGCCGTTTTGAAGTCGTATAACGCGTACATGGGAGGTGTTGACCACCATGACTGATTAGTTGAAAAATATGCGACGGTAATCAGAGGGAAAAAATGGTACTGAGTCCTATTTACTCATATGCTGGCAATGGCCCTCGCAAATGCCTGGTTTTCTACAGACTAGTACATGGAAAAAATGCACTGGATTTATTGGATTTCAACCGCGCTGTTACAGTTACAGACCTGAAATTGAACACTGGAAGAGTGAATATTGGGCGTCCAATGGAATACCCTCCAAGTCAGTTGAGAGTGATACCAGACATCAGATTTAATGGAATTGGTCATATGATTGACAAAAGAAGCACGCAAAAGGGGTATGTAAGAGCTAAATGCAACGGGAAACCAAAAACATATTGTTTTAAATGCCGTGTAACACTTTGTGTAAAGTGTTTTTTGCCATTTCACAAGAAATAAATAGTTAAGACTTGAATACAGTTTAGTATGCTATACGATACTGTTAGATCCCAGCGTCCTATTTTGAGGACGGCCATTATATCAGCATGTATAAATATTCTTTGGCAATTTTTGTACTTATTGTGGTTCATACACTATGTACATTGTAATTAAGGAATAAAAAATTCAATTTATAAAAAAATAATTTGGGACTTAATGGGTTAATATGTACCATAAATTTCATTTTGATATGTCTATCCGTTTCTGAGAATAAAGTGTTTTGCGCATACAGATAAATAGATGAACAAAAAGTGATACTATTCGGGTCCCAGTTCGACCGCTTGAGCTTAGGAAACGTAAAAAAAAAAAAAAAAATATTTTAAAAATGCTGCAGTTCTTGAAAGAGATCCCACAGACTGGAACACAGTCAACGGAGACGCAGGTGAAGTGTTATAGAAACACGCCTGTTGATTCGGAGTGTTCTGCCTGTTCATAATGTTAGACGTGGCGCGCTAAGAACTCGGAGCTGTTCGTTCGGTCTTTTGGCCCAGACAATAGCGGTCCTCGGCTTTGATGTTAGAGCCGCATCTGATCAGGACGGAGACCTGACAGAAATGAAGACATTCAGGCACCCCAAAGACCTATCAGCGGTCGGGCGTGGCGTCACATAGGCCGGCGCCGCCTCCACAGCCGAGGCGCCTTTGCTTTAGCTGCCTCGTCGCGCTTTCGCGCCGAGCTTTTCCTGGGATTGGCATCGGCGGACAAAGGGGCACCCCTCCCCCTTCCATACCCAACCCCCCTCCCTCTCACGCTCTTTTCCTCTGTCACCTCACCTCGGCAGACGCGCGGAATTCCGTGTCGCCGCAGAGGGAATACGCTCTGCTGAGCAACCTCGTTAATTACGCTGCGGAGCGAATTTGCAGAGCAGAGTGGGCGAAGCGTCTCCAAGGTGGCGGCGGCGGCGGTGGCGGCGTCTTTCTGGCGGGCGGTTCCCGAGCAGCCGAAGTCCCCAGGGCGGACGCGGCCAAAGCCGGCGCATTACCATGTGATGCATGCGGGGCGCTGCCGTCACGAATCAAGTCCCGCGCCGCGGCGCCCGGCGTCGCCGCGCGTCGTGGCGCCGCCGTCTCCGTGTCACAATTCCGGAGGAGTCGGCCCTTTGCTTGCCTTCCGCCCGGCCGGGCCGACCTCTGCGACCTGCGACCTGCTCCCTCTCCGGACCCTTTGAGCCGCGAACTCTTGAAGTGCTCCTCCAACAAGAAAACTTCAGCCTCAGCCTTCACCTCCTCCCCCACTCCACCATCGTCACCCCTCTCTGCTTCTCCCTCCCTCTCCTTCCCCCTCCCCCTTTTCCTTCTTCCCTCCCCTCCTTTCCGATCCGCTCTCCCCAGGGTTCCCCGCGCGCCTCCACCTTGCCCTCTCCCAGTTCTTTTGCTTTCCTACTTGATAGAATTCTCCACGTCGCAACCTTTGATCAGACGCAATGTAACGTTAAAAGAAATAATACAAACTTTTTTTCTCTACCGGAGCATCTATGAAACTACAACGTAAACAGTATTATAACTAACCCTTTTTACGACACAATTACTCATGCTCAAAGTTCGGAGAGGCAAGTTGAGTCTCCAGAGGCATGGCTAACAAACAAGTAACTTTTTATATTAAACGGATTGCGTCAGATGCCATCTTCCACGATTCGTAGATGTGGATAGCGGAATTTTCTGCAATGGATCGATAAATGATTTCTAACAGCAGCCTTCAAGGCCCGTAGCTAGACACCCTCGCGCTGGACACGAAATTTGTCCAGAATACTGCCTAATACAGAGGGTACCAGACTGTTATAGACTTCTGGGACTTGTAGAAGGGAGTGGGTAGATAATATTTAGGATGGGAAACCATGTCCACAAATGTACCGTTTCCGGGCTACAACTGCTAACAAACATGTTGGTAACGGACCACTTTTCCGAGTAATTGACCAGGATTGTCCCACTACATCATTTGATTTACTATTACACTCATTAATACCCAGAGAAATTTTTCGTTTACTCGTTGACTGATTCCCTTCAACGCGATGCAGTGCGGCCTCTTCCAGTTCGGGTGTCCGGCGTCTCCTTGGAGCAACAAAATTACGCTTGCTGACGGTGAAGGTGCTCTTTGTCGAAGGCGTTGCGTCATTGTGGGGTAAAGGGTATGCGATGGAGTCGAATGTTGTGGAAAACGATGTTGAGAAAGACGACGAGTAAGTCTTCCATTACCGTGAGGCTCGCCATTTGGAAGTCTGTGTATGCAGCAAACCTGTACTCAGCCATGTTGTTTTGATACACACGCGCCGATCCTTCGTTAAGCACCCCCTACCATGACTGACCTGTTGCTTATCTACTTAACAAACACGTTGTCGAACGGCTGCAGCGCGGTAACAGTGCGTTCCCGGACGTGGGTCCCTAAGCAAAATAATATGTACTCACTCTTCTTTACAACTCATAGAAGTCTGCAACGGGAATTACCGAACATCGTGTATCTCTTTCCTTTTGTAAAGACAGTTCCAGTAATTACATGTTTATAATGCACGGATTAGGCCTTATGGCTGTTCCGACTGGTCGACTGCCTCCTACAAGACAGAACGATGAGTGATCGTGGACCAGTGTCTCGCCAGTCCTTCCAGCCCTTACTGCCAGCAGACGATTGCTGATGATGGTGCTGCTTCTATAATCAAGCTGATCCTCATTTCACCTCACGAAGATATCAGTCCTTTTCCCCATCTGCCACTAAAAAATTGGAAGAGCTACCGGCAGTCGAACCTGGATATTTCCGCACTGAATCTAGCGGCAGTAGCCGTCGGGCTAATGACTTGACAATGACATGATTTGAGAATGAGTATGTACCGAAGGAGTGAGAGTCAAATCCAGGGTGAACGGGTATCTGAGATAAAGTTAACTGATGATGTAGCAATCCACAGTGAAGACGGAAAACAATTACGCAATCTTTTGAGTGTAATCTACAGTCTTGGAATTGTGCAATATGGATTGAGAGTAACCCAGAGGGAGACAAAAAGTACGAAGGGTAGCAGAAATGATAATAGCGATCAGCTTGACATCACAGCTGGTGGTCAACAATTAGAGGATGATAATGAATTCTTCTCCTTTGGAACCAAAATAACCCATGACGGACGTAGCAAGGTGGACTACCACAAACCAAGAACGTACTCCTGAGAAAAAAATTTCTACCAAAATGAACAATAGGCTTTAGTTTAAGGAAGACATTTCTGAGAATGTGCGCTTGGACCACAGAATTCTATGGTAGTGAATCATGGCCTGTCCGAAAAAAGGATCAAAAGAGAATCTGAGAGTAAGCTTGAGATTGGAATAGATCCAACAATTACTTGAGTACGTAGGGTGCGAGTGCTAATCTGAGATGAAAATGTTGGCGAAAGAGAGACATTCATGGCAGCCCGCACCAAAGCAATCGTGGAATCCTGGAAAAAAAATTAAAAAAAAACACTAGAGTGAAAACATTCAGCAAGATGCCTAAAAACGACTGGGGTAATTAGTTCATTACTTACCTGCTCTATGTTGTCTTTTTTGCTGGTGTAGCATTTTCGTTTTAGAGTTAACTGTCCACCTTCCCTTATTTTCGTTCATAAGTTTGCAGATTATAAATATCGGAGGAGTGGACTCGGATGTTCCGCGAATTTACAGGCTTATTCCAATCCTCCTCCCCCAACCATCCCCTCCAAGCTCCCACGAATAGGGGAAAGAAATAGATATGAAAGTTTGCCCCCTTTTTATACTGGCACCCCATCCCTTGATCTCCGTATACTTCTAAAAAGATAGTGTTTATACATTTAGAAAAACTTATGATATTTATTCATCCACAACATTTACGCTCCAGCTTGGAAATAAATTACCCAAACTTCTCCTCAATGTGTAAATCATTGCACATGTTAAATATATTTTTCATATAAAATTAATAAATGTAAGAGCAGTAAAAAAATCCTGTTAAAAATAATATTCAGAATGGGAAACAGAATACCAGTGTTTGCGGTAATGCAGTTACCAGAAGATCACCATCCGTCGTAAGTTTTAGGATAAAATATTTCGCATTCTACCAATTAATTCTCGCACCAATTATTATCAATATTGTCATAATCCTATTATATGCTTCCTCCTATGTTTGTCATGGCACCTACATATTAAGAAATTGTGACACTAACTGCCGGCCGGGAGACCGAACGGTTCTAGACGCTACAGTCTGGAAACGCTCGACCGCTTCGGTCGCAGGTTCGAATCCTGCCTCGGGCATGGATGCGTGTGATGTCCTTAGGTTAGTTAGGTTTAAGTAGTTCTAAGTTGTAGGGGACTGATGACCTCAGACGTTAAGTCCCACAGTGCTCAGAGCCATTTGAACCAATTTTGACACTAACTATAAAAAGTAAGTACTTACTATGGGACGTATATCATCATTTTTTAATCTGTATACGTAGAAATGACAGTGTAATCAAATGAATACAGATGTACTCAATCATGTATTTATTGTATATAATACGCAGACCGTCATTACACCAAGTTTGGCAGGCGATCAGGTTATTCATTGAGGAAGCGCAATTTTTACTGTAGGGGTAGGGATACATGGGTAACAGCGGCCTTGCCCTACCTTGCTCATTGGGCTTCTGTCTTTCATTTTATGAAAAGATATCGCAACTGTGACGGTTTGCAAACACGGTACGGTACGGTACGGTACGGCACGGTATGGATAATGGACAATAATGTAGACCCAAACCAATAGTCTTGTACACTACTGGCCATTAAAATTGCTATACCACCGATCGGAAGAACATGCTGTGATACGCAAATGATAAGCTTTTCAGAGCATTCACAAGAGGTTGGCGCCGACGGCTACACCTACAACGTGCTGACGTAAAGAAAGTTTCCATCCGACTTCTCATGGACAAACAGCAGTTGACCGGCATTGCCTGGTGAAACGTTGTTGTGATTCCTCGTGTAAGGAGGAGAAATGCGTACCATCACGTTTCCGACTTTGATAAAGGTCGGATTGTAGCCTATCGCTATTTCGGTTTATTCTATCGCGACATGGCTGCTCACATTGGTTGAGGTTCAATGACTGTTAGCAGAATATGGAATCGGTGGGGTCAGGAGGGTAATACGGAACGCCGTGCTGGATGCCAACGGCCTCATATGACTACCAGTCTAGATGACGGGCATCTTAGCTTCATGGCTGTAACGGATCGTACAGCAATGACTCGATTCCTGAGTCCACAGATGTAGACGTTTTCAAGACAACAACCATCTGCACGAACAGTTCGACGAGTTTGCAGCAGCATGGACAATCAGCTCGGAGACCGTGGCTGCGGTTACCCTTGACGCTGCGTCGCAGACGAATGGCAAAACGTCATTTTTTCGGATGAATCCAGGATCTGTTTACAGCATCATGATGGTCATATCCGTGTGTGGCGGCATCTCGGTGAACGCACATGGGAAGTGTCTATTCGTCATCGCCATACTGGCGTATCACCCGGCATGATGGTATGGGATGCCATTGGTTACACGTCTCGGTCACCTCTTGTTCGCATTGAGGGCACTTTGGAAAGTGGACGTTACATTTGAGATGTGTTACGACCCGTGGCTCTACCCTTCATTCGATCCCTGCGAAACCCTACATTTCAGCAGGATAATGCACTACCGCATATGGCAGGTCCTGTACGGGCCTTTCTAGATTCAGAAAATGATCGACTGCTGCCCTGGCCAGCACATTCTCCAGATATCTCACCAACTGAAATCGTCTGCTCAATGGTGGCCGAGCAACTGGCTCGTCACAATACGCCAGTCACTACTCTTGATGAACTGTGGTATCGTGTTGAATCTGCTTGGGCACCTGTACCTGTACACGCCATCCAAGCTCTGTTTTATTCAATGCTGAGGCGTATCAAGTTTGTTATTACGGCCAGAGGTGGTTGTTCTGTGTACTGATTTCTCACTATCTATGCACCCAAATTGTGTGAAAATATAATCACTTGTCAGTCCTAGTATAATATATTTGTCCAATGAATCCCCGTTTATCATCTGCATTTCTTCTTGGTGTAGCAATTTTTAATGGTCAGTAGTGTATAAATTGTGTGGAAATAGTGCCATCGTGTGGAAAACTCACATCTTGTTGCTGTCGACACGAACCCGAATGTATATTCACTTCCGCATCGTTTAAGACGATAAAATTCCGCGCTGCTGCACATGGGAAGCGACAAAGTGAGTTATTTTTTTACTTTCCACAAACGCGTGTCAAATATTTTGGGTGGGAGGAGCGACTCCTCGGCGGTACGCCTCGCCCTTGCCCACGGCCGGGTACACGCCGTACGATTCGCCGAATGCGCGTCTTTTTTACGGCGTTCCAGACGGGCACAGTGATTTGCAATCTGCATATGTATGAAGGCATTTTACTTGTTTCGCATTTACATAACAAAATACAGCGCGATGTTTTAAGCGACAGAGAGGAGAGCAGCGCGGAGCCAGCCAGAGCAGGGCAGGAGAGAGGGCGTGCGGCGTGGAAGCGAGCCGCCGGCTGCGACATCCGCGGTCCAATGCGCCGCTGCACGTCGAGCGTGCGCGGGGGCGGCAGGGCGGTGGAGCGCGGTCTCTCTGTCCTTAGCGGAGAAGACACCGCAGCTGCCGCTGCCGAAGGGTCGCAGAAACCACACCGCCTCTTGCCCTTAGTTCGGCTAGCCACTATTTGACGTAGAAATCTCGAATGAATTTGATAGACGACATCTGGCTGTGCAAGATTACTCAAGGAGAGTGTGGTGTGTGAAGAACAGTTTGGGTTCATGTCTGGAAGAGGAACGACTGATGCAATGCTACTTTAAGGCGGATAGTGGAGAGACATGGGGAGCTACAAGAAGATCTACATATGACTTTCATTGATTTGGAGAAAGCATATGACAGAGTCCCAAGGGACGAAATATGGAGAAGCGTGAGAGAGCAGTGAGTGCCAGAGAAGTATGTGAGGGTAGTGAAGGAAATGTACAGAGCAGCAATGATTACTGGTGAGAAGTAGTCTGGGCATGACAAAGGAGTTTCCAGTAAAAGTATGGTTACATCAAGCGTCTGCGCTTAGTCCCTAGCTCTTTGACCTGAATATGGATGTGCTGGTGAAAGATGTGAAGAAGGAAGGGCCGTGGAATATGATGTTTGCAGATGATGTGGTTCTTTGTGAGCAGAGCATCGACAGACTTGAGGAAAAGCTGGAGGATTGGGGGAAGGCACTAGAAGAAAGAGGGATGAAAATTAGCAGGACAGAGTCAGAATATTTAGCACTGAAGGATGTGCAGATGAGGTCTTGCAAGATTCAGGATGATGAGCTGAAATCAGTCTGCAAATTGAAATACCTGGAATCGTACATACAGAGGGACGGAGGTCTGCAAAGCAAGATACAGCACCGAATAAATTGCGGTTGGAACAACTGGAGGAAAATGAGTGGAGTGTTGTGTGACAAGAAGGTGAGCACTGGCTTGAAAGGGAAAAAGTCGGTAGTAACTCCTGCTATGATGTACGGGGCAGAGACATGGCAAATCACAGTAGCCCAGGAGAGGAAGATGGAAGTGGCGCTAATGAGGATTCTGAGGTGGATATGTGGGGTAACAACGAAGGACAGGATTAGAAATGAATTTCTTAGAGGAGCTATAAAAGTGGGACCCATGGGGAAAAAGATACAAGTAAGGTGGTAAGGACACTTACAGAGAAAAGGGGAAGAGTATATCGGAAACACAGTTGAAGACTGAAGGAGCGAGAATCAGAGGAAGACCGTAGATGAGGTGGAAGAATAAGATATCTGGGGACCTAATGGAGAAAGGATGGAAGAAGGAACAGGCAATGGATAGAGTACTATGGAGGAGAAGGATCCAGAAGAGCAACGAAGACCCTACGTGACATGAGACAAGGCGAAGATAAAGAAGAAGAAGAAGAAGATCCTGCTGCGCAAATTGTATGTCAGGTGCTTTGCACGTTTTACGAGTTCGATAAAAGAGTTGTTCCGTCGCTTTATATTTCTTCAAAAATCGAGGTTTCGATGCCTTTTGTTTGGATGCTCTTCAGGATCTTGTGGTGTTCACTGTAGATTGAGCATTGTCAGACACCATTGTCACCTTCTCTTTTGAAGGACAGTTTCACCGCGCATTCCGTAATTTCTTCACGAAAGAAGGTGATATAAATATTCCAGAATTCGAAACCAGAACAGCTGTTAGCATGAGTGACATAAAAGTACATATCTTAGATGTTGCCAAATAACTTAAGAAAGGCAAGTCCACCGGTCCAGATGGTATACCAATGGCGGCGGCGCGGTTCCTTCCGTCCCTTTACGACGAACCTGCACCTGCCTGTGAACGTTGTCTCAGCAGATCATCAGCAGGGAAGCCGAGCGAAACCTACTGTATTTCGACGTGAAACAGGCTGCAAGTAAAATCTACGTTTCGGGAGTAAGTTTTCACACGCAATGAAAGGTTGGATATTTAGTCCTTAATTAATGTATTCTGAAACGTAGGTGAACAAGTATCACTGCCAAGCCCGTGCTACTCCAAACACAGTCACTCACAATCGCTTTCAGTCACGGTAGCAAGTTTATGGTGTTGCATTTCCCGAAAACGTAATAGCTACAAAATAGGGATTGTTTTTGATTGCGAATGCTCGCCAAATACACTCCTGGAAATTGAAATAAGAACACCGTGAATTCATTGTCCCAGGAAGGGAAAACTTTATTGACACATTCCTGGGTCAGATACATCACATGATCACACTGACAGAACCACAGGCACATAGACACAGGCAACAGAGCATGCACAATGTCGCCACTAGTACAGTGTATATCCAAGTTCACAGCAATGCAGGATGCTATTATCCCATGGAGACGATCGTAGAGATGCTGGATGTAGTCCTGTGGAACGGCTTGCCATGCCATTTCCACCTGGCACCTCAGTTGGACCAGCGTTCGTGCTGGACGAGCAGACCGCGTGAGACGACGCTTCATCCAGACCCAAACATGCTCAATGGGGGACAGATCAGGAGATCTTGCTGGCCAGGGTAGTTGACTTACACCTTCTAGAGCACGTTGGGTGGCATGGGATACATGCGGACGTGCATTGTCCTGTTGGAACAGCAAGTTCCCTTGCAGGTCTAGGAATGGTAGAACGATGGGTTCGATGACGGTTTGGATGTACGGTGCACTATTCAGTGTCCCCTCGACGATCACCAGAGGTGTACGGCCAGTGTAGGAGATCGCTCCCCATACCATGATGCCGGGTGTTGGCCTTGTGTGCCTCGGTCGTATGCAGTCCTGATTGTGGCGCTCACCTGCACGGCGCCAAACACGCATACGACCATCACTGGCACCAAGGCAGAAGTGACTCTCATCGCTGAAGACGACACGTCTCCATTCGTCCCTCCATTCACGCCTGTCGCGACACCACAGGAGGCGGGCTGCACGATGTTGGGGCGTGAGCGGAAGACGGCCTAACGGTGTGCGGGACCGTAGCCCAGCCTCATGGAGACGGTTGCGAATGGTCCTCGCCGATACCCCAGGAGCAACAGTGTCCCTAATTTGCTGGGAAGTGGCGGTGCGGTCCCCTACGGCACTGCGTAGGATCCTACGGTCTTGGCGTGCATCCGTGCGTCGCTGCGGTCCGGTCCCAGGTCGACGGGCACGTGCACCTTCCGCCGACCACTGGCGACAACATCGATGTACTGTGGAGACCTCACGCCCCACGTGTTGAGCAATTCGGCGGTACGTCCACCCGGCCTCCTGCATGCCCACTATACGCCCTCGCTCAAAGTCCGTCAACTGCACATACGGTTCACGTCCACGCTGTCGCGGCATGCTACCAGTGTTAAAGACTGCGATGGAGCTCCGTATGCCACAGCAAATCGGCTGACACTGACGGCGGCGGTGCACAAATGCTGCGCAGCTAGCGCCATTCGACGGCCAACACCGCGGTTCCTGGTGTGTCCGCTGTGCCGTGCGTGTGATCATTGCTTGTACAGCCCTCTCGCAGTGTCCGGAGCAAGTATGGTGGGTCTGACACACCGGTGTCAATGTGTTCTTTTTTCCATTTCCAGGAGTGTATTAAGTCTGTCGGTACCTAATGCAGTCACAGTTTTTCGGCACCGACCTGCTCAATACGCCTCGCCGAATTTATGTCTTTTCTCGTCACAAAATTCACATAAAAATTCCGGAATTTTTACACACCCATCGGTATAATTATGCCCTCACTTTACAAGACTTTTGATGTATGAAAGACTGCTAGATCCGGCAACTTATCATTTCCATCGGAATTACTACTACACACGTCCGAATTGTTTCATGGCTAGGCACCGACTCCTCTCCAGAATACTCTAAGTCTTCTCTACCAGCAGAGACAGGCCCACGAAGAATATTGCTTTACCATTGGTCAGTTTACTCAACAGCCAGTAGCAAAACAACATTCTCACGCATCAGTCCGCGCTTTTCATCAATAACCAATCGCAAAATAGTAAACCTAACGACTGCACTTTTTACCGACGTAATTGTCTAATATGCTGAAGTTTTGCTTATGCATAAAGTTATTTACTATTGTTATTTATACCTGAAGTAACTTTCTCTTTACCATAAACTTACTTTACAAATCATTCTACAAAAATCCCTTTTGTCCACATCCATACTTCTTCGAAATGTTCCCACATTAATTCCCACTACATAACTCGTTAAACAATTATCTTCATATTAATCTTAAACTACACTCACGCATAATTCATGTTGCTAAAACACATTTATAACATTTTACAAACACAAAAAGAAATAATAACATTTTATGCAAATACTAGAACAGTTTATGAAAATCATTCTATTATTTTAGTGCACTCTAGTGGGCATAATCGAAACTAAAATCACAGTCCCCCTATCCAATATTGTCTTCTATCGGCAGATACATAATCTGCGTGCGTGTCCAGTCTCGAGTCACCATCTTTCGCTATCCAGTTCTGAGACAGATCTCCCACTTCACCGCCTCCAAGGCAGGATCGTTATATGGCGCTACGCCTCACAATCAGGTTCCTTTTAGAGTACGCAGACACAGTAGCACCTATCTTAGCAATCACAGACAACCGCTCACTTGACGAAGGGCCTGTTCCTAAAAACTGGAAAGTAGCACAGGTCACAATATTCAAGTAAGGAAATAGGAGTAACCCACTGAATTACAGACCCATATCACTGACCTCAGTTTGCGGTATGATTCTGGAGCATATTCTGTACTCGAACATTATGAATCATCTTTAAGAAAATGACTTATTGATACATAACCAACACGGATTCAGAAAATATCGTTCTTGTTCTTTATTGCCATGAAGTAATAAGTGCTGTCGACATCGGATCTCAGATCAATTCCATATCCTTAGATTTCCAGAAGGCATTCGATACCGTTCCTCACAAGTGAATTTTAATCAGATTATATGCATATGGAGTATCGTCTCAGTTGTGTGACTGGATTCGTGATTTCCTCTCAGAGAGGTAGTGATAGACGGTTAATCATCGAGTAGAACAGAAGTGATATCTGGCGTTCAGCAAGGTAGTGCCATAGGCCCTCTGCTGTTCCTGATATACATAAATGGTCTAGGCAATAATCTGAGCAGCCCCCTTAGATTGTTAGCAGATGATTCTGCAATCTACCTTCTAGTACAATCATCAGACCATCAAATACAGTTACAAAATGATCTAGACAGAATTTCTGTATGCTCGGAAAAGTGACAGTTTGCACTAAACAAAGAAAAGTGCGAGGTCATCCACATGGGTACTAAAGGAAATCCGATACGATAAATCGGACAAATCTAAGGGCTGTCAATTCGACTAAATACCTAGGAATTACAATTGAGAGCAATATAAATTGGAAAGACCATATACATAATATTGTGGGGAAGGCGAAACAAAGACTGCGCTTTTCTGGCAGAACACTTAGAAGATGCGACAAACCCACTAAAGAAACAGCCTACATTACACTTGTGCGTCCTCTGCTGGAATATTGCTGAGGGATGTGGGATCCTTACCAGGTAGGATTGACAGAGGACATCGAGAAAGTGCAAAGAAGGGCAGCCCGTTTAGTGCCATCGCGCAATAGGGGTGAGGGTGTCACCGATATGATACGCGAGTTGGGGTGTCAGTCAAGCAGTGCGAGCCAGATGATCTCAAGAGAGTTTTCAACAAAAGCCGACAGGTTTTCCTAAAAACAGAAGCAGAGAACACAGCCACCGCTATATTTCCTTTAACAGGGTGGGAAAAGAGCTGCGTTTACATGACCAGACACCGTTCTACCCAATCATAAGGCGAGGGCCAGTTTATTGCAAAATTTTAGTTTTCCGACCGAAAATACAACGAGTACAGGAAACAAAAATTCTGCAATCTTCCTCTGCATGCAGGAGGAGAGACGAAGATTTTCACTGTGGCTAACCTTGTGGTTACCTGCCTCCTACAGAAATTTTTAGAAGTGTGTCAGAGCACGCCGTGAGCAGCCGATTTTTGTGGCGAGCACACAGCTGCAATTGTGTCTCGTCGTTGAAAAGTCATTGCTCAGTGCTCTGCTTCAGCTTTGCACTCCTCTAGCTGTTTTGGAGTAAGTGTACCGTTTAGTATTTGCTTTGTCTTTGCGTTGTACGTCTCACAATTTGCGAGTCTGTTTCACAACGTTTGATTGCTTTTTATCGTCAGTTCTCCAATAGTCTGCGATCAGGAGTAGATGCCATTCTTTATAGTTCCCTCTGTGAATAGCCTATCCTTTGGGAAGAGATTTACATCTCAATTTACAGTCTTGCACAGACCATAGGGGCGTCTTCTGCACAGACACTGTGTTTGTAAACCTGGATATTATCACTTCTGTGATTGAGGAAAATCTTGACGTTATATGCATATTGCGACTTACATTTTTTTAAAGAAAGTTATTGTTAATCAGTTCAACTTCAACTGGAACAGTGTTGATTGAGAGCAATTAATTTCGTAATTTAAGTTAACTCTTTATCACTCTAATACTTCTTTCCACAACGCTCTGTTGAGGCGACGCTTCCAGGAAAAGACAATTCGTCAGAGCACTCTAGCACACTGAATAACAATCTCACTGTGAATGTGTTAAAATGTAATACAGATTGTCTCGTTTATACAGATGAGGAACAGCAAAGGGCCTATAACGCAACCTTGGGGAACGCCAGAAATCACTTGTGTTTTACACGATGACTTCCGTCATTTACTACGAACTGTGACGTCTCTGAGAGCAAATCAGAAATCCAGTCCCATAACTGAGACGATATTCCATAAGCATGCAATTTCACTACAAGCCGCTTGTGCGGTACAGTGTCAAAAGCCTTCCGGAAACCCAGAAATACGGAATCAATCCGAAATCCCTTGTCACTAGCACTCAACACTTCATACGAATAAAGAGCTAGTTGTGTTTCAAAAGAACGATGTTTTGAAAACCCACGTTGACCGTGTGTGAATAGACCGTTTTCTGCGAGGTAATACATGATGTTCGAACACAATATATGTTCTAAAATCCTGCTGCATATCGACTTTAGCGAAATGGATAATATGTTTGTCCCGTCTGCAAACGTGAATTGAAGGACAGGAATGGCCTATGTCAGACTGTAGCCTTTCCCAGTATATACTTCTCATGACAACTTTTCGCGTGCCCAGCCGGGTGGCGATGTTGAGACACAGTGACGTTCTGACGAATGTCATACTCATCATCTTCCGGCGTGTCGGCGAGCTGTTATTACACTTCCATCAGCGGCCAGAATGCGAGAAGAATCAGTAAGGAATACACAGAGATCCCCCATCCTCTGTACCGCCCACCGGCAGCATAAGATCCCTGGAAGAGGACATCCGTTATACACAGACATTATGCCAGAAGATTGTGAGTGTTACACACGACAAAACAACTTGGTATCTCCACTCTGACACCCGAGAGGAAACTAAGAGATCATCGTCCCATGAAAACGAAGTACGGAACCATACTAAAAACGATTTCTTATGTAGCTTCTAACAACCCTACCACAACAAAGGTCAAAATTTAATGTTTGTGGTGTTGCTGCTAAATACTACATTTACGGGCAACAACAAAGTTATTATGTGGCAATTGTAATTAGAGCACAGTTAATAAAATCATTTCATGTAATAATGAATAAACTAGGCACTCATCTGTTCGTGTTTCCCACGGTGGTCTCGTCGTAAAATCATTGGGCAATCGTCGAAAATCTAGGTGGTTGTGATTCCAAGCTCGGATGCAAAGGGGCCTAGGTTTTATTCTCCTAAATTGAAAAGCTTTCTAGATGCTCTTCACAAACCATTCTTGAAGATTAAATCTTTCAAAGTTAGCACAGCACTCCGAATTTAAGTTACACTTGTAAGTAGGCTGTTTAGGTTTTTTTTTATTGGTAACGCCACGTAGCGCTCTGTATGAAGATCACTGGCTGTGCTGTGTGCAGTCTGTGGCTGGTGGACATTGTTGTAATACTCGCCATTGTAGTGTTGGGCAGCGGCAGCTGGATGTTAACAGCGCATAGCGTTGTGCAGTTTGAGGTGAGCCGCCAGCAGTGGTGGACGTGGGGAGAGAGATGGCGGAGTTTTGTAATTTGTAAGACTGGATGTCATGAAATGCTATATATATTATGACTATTAAGGTAAATACATTGTTTGTTCTCTATCAAAATCTTTCATTTGCTAACTGTGCCTATCAGTAGTTAGTGACTTCCGTAGTTTGAATCTTTTATTTAGCTGGCAGTAGTGGCTCTCGCTGTATTGCAGTAGTTCGAGTAACGAAGATTTTTGGTGAGGTAAGTGATTTGTGAAAGGTATAGGTGAATGTTAGTCAGGGCCATTCTTTTGTAGGGATTATTGAAAGTCAGATTGCGTTGCGCTAAGAATATTGTGTGTCAGTTTAAGCACAGTCATGTATATTTGTTCAAAGGGGACGTTTCACACTTCCTTTTAATTGCTTTTATTGCAATATCACGTAACACACAAAACATCACTTCACAATACAAAACATACTTGAAAACATTTTCCTCACAGTCGCTGTTAAAGTTAACATTTTATAAGCTGACTACAATATGCGTCTTTCCAACATGACGTCCAAGACTTGACTTTTTCAAGGTCCGACTCTAACAACTAACTAATAATCGCTTACGCGCCCAAGAATCAGAGTTACAAGTACGACAAAGATCATAGTGGCAAAATAAAGAATACACGTAAGAATAATATCATTGCAACATAAACATATCGATGCATCAAAGTATCTCTACATTAATCAAATCAAATCTGACGTCTCAGAAGTATGTTAACTACTTTGCAGAAACATAGTAGAATTTTGCTGGTATCTAGATGTTGAGTTGTGGTGCCGTAATGGTTGCGTAATCCAAGTACCGTTACAAGGTCTATGTAGAGTTTTCATGTTCTTAAGGTAGTCCATGGCTTCTTATATTATTTCCCATGAGAAACTATTCATTTACTTAAAAAAATCCCGTTGCAGCAGTTGTAATTCTTGTGTCATAACCTGCAAGCGTGCCTAACTGTAGAATACACTGTCAGGAGATAAGAGAATAGCCAGACGGATGTGCTTATTTATTTAGACGCTACCGCCGCTGGCACCGGTAGCAGTCGTTGCCAGCCCTGTGTGTCGACGAGGGACAGTGACAGCATCCCCCCCCCCCCCCCCTACCATCGTGCTTCGCGGAGGTGTCGCGCAGTGATGGAGTCGGCGTATTGGCAGCTGTCATCGAGCGTCACTCGGCCGTCACTGCCCTCACCTCCTACGTTCCAACATGTAGGAGGGCGCGCCGAACACGAAAGCACTAGTGTTTGCTTAATTCAGTGGCCAAGAGGGTTCTCTCCTGCCAAAGTGCGACGCCCGCGCTGACAATTAGCCAAGACAATGTTCCGATCGTAGCGATGATTAATATTTCCCAGGCAGACCTAAACTCGAAACCTAAGTCACTACCATGTACATTAGTTGGTTGTTTAGTTATTTTTAATTTAACAAAATGTTTCAAATGGCTCTGAGCACTATGGGTCTTAACATCTGAGGTCATCAGTCCCCTAGAACTTAGAACTACTTAAACCAAACTAAAAGAAGGACATGACACACATCCATGCCCGAGGCAGGATTCGAACCTGCGACCGTAGCGGTCGCGCGATTCTAGACTGAAGCGCCTAGAACCGCTCGGTAACAACGGCCGGCTTAATTTAACAGCTCCATGTGTTATATTCTAAAATTTTAGCTATAAAAGGGGATATGTCAGTCGATTCACAAAAATAAATTGCATCTCTTCAAACGTATAACAATAAGATTGACTTAAAGTTATCTAGATTTGCAGTTTCAATATTTTTTTTCGTTTTTCGACAGGAATGGAAACAATGTTCATTCTATCCACCCACAGTGAGGAAATCCTGGGTGTGGCATGCTTAAAGAAATATCATATAGAAGAACACATTAAACATTGTAACCTGTAGTCATATGTTTTGATTCCACTGCTTCTTGGTAAAGCAGTCCTCAAGGATTTGGACCAAGTAAGGAACTAATTTTTATTTAGGGAAGGTGGGACAAAATAGACTACTGTAAATAATTTTCAAATTTTGGAAATTCTGGGCGTTAATAAAAATACCATTTTTCCAGTTATTCTCTTCAAATATACTTGGGCAACCAAAATATAACCTATTTCAAAAAATTAATGATTTACTTAGCCACCATAAAGAAAAAAATTGGAGATCATGGCAAAATTGTCACATTGAACACTGGTTGGGCGAATCAAGGTGCACAAAAAAACCAATATTTCCACTTGCTGCTGCCAATTATCATAATTTCTTGTATCTAGATATTATATTAAACTAAGGTATTTTTATTACAGAAAGTATACTATCAAAATTGAGACACTCAAGGTAACACTATCGTCGCCATTTGTCTATCAGGTTTATGTCTGCAGTGACGTTATCACTAATGTTGCACACAAACTATCCTTCTCGCACACACACATCGCATTATTCATATGCGCAATGCCTGTACGCGTTGCACTGTTTCCAACCTTGTCCAGAAAGCATTAAAAATAGACAAGCTTCAGTAGAATCTCCTTCATCTCCACATGAAGTGCTATTCTCTTGTTCCATTTCCTTCCCGTCTTTTTTTTTACGTTCTTTATCTATAGATGTAGCTGATGACTCTAAAAATTTTCTTCTTATCTAAGCTTTCTTCATATTGAGAGTCGCTTCTTCTTCAAGTTCTGTTTTATAAGGCTTTGCTGTAAGAATCACCGTTTTCCCTCTCTTGCTTTTTCCAAGGGTTTTTCAGTTCTTTCTTCTCCGTTCGACGAGGTTCACTGCAATATCATTGAGCTAATTCAAAAGCAGTCTGATGTTGAATTAACACACGGACCTGTTGATGATGATGGGAGATATGAGGATGTTAAAGGTTGAACAACAGACCTGATGCCCCAGTATACGAGGATGAGGCCATGTACTATTCCATTGCTGCAGTCGCTGTTGTTACCGCAGAAGCACATAAATGCTGTCGAACTATCGAATAGCATATCTCTTGACCGGGAGAATTCCAGATCTTTCGCAACTGTTTATGGCTGTTTCCATCACAGTTGCCATGAATAATGAGATGCCACTTGATAAAATCATACCTGTCTCCCAGAGTGGGTAGTTATTCACTTTCTTCCTAACCTCTTGTTGGTAGTAAGTGGGGAGAGGAGACATAAAAGTAACGAGCAATGGATGCAGTGGGGGGGGGGGGGGGGGGACACCACGACAAATCACGAAAGGTTTTTGGTATGAGCTGCATAGCCATCTAGGACCAAAGTATTTCTGTGATATTCGAGTGGAAAATTCAACACATTTGTCGAACTCAAAAAAGGAAGTCTTCCTTGTTAATCCTCCCTGACACGTATAAATAAACGGAGGTCTCAGATTGTGCATCATCCACCAACAGAGGGAGTAAAAATAAACATAGGTGGCACTGTAGAGATTTCCACAGTGACCAGTGTGCCTCTTTCTCCTGAAAAAGTAAGTAAACCCAGCTTCCTAAGTGTCGAGGTAGGACTGTAACCTTCCCATGATGGAAATGATCGGCCCAGAAAAATGAGATCGCAAAAGAGGGACTGTAGTCCCGTCTAGGTAGATGTTTTTTGCCAAAACATTGCCTTGCTTACCGTGAGAGCGACGCCTTTCTATTCTAAAATCTGCTTTTTTCAGAGAAGAGATATTCTGAGTAGCTGATTAGCTCCTCTCAGAATATGCAAAGTACAGGCTTGCTCCTTCAGCATGGGAACGGTGATGCTGTGTGTGGATACAAGGCTAACAGAACAGTCAACATAAGTACATAGTTTGATTGGTTTCTGCACTGTGGGGGCGGTTCGGTTCTGCTAATTCGGCTCCCGTACTGAGGCTTCGTGGAAGTCGGAGTTTCTTCGAGTTCTTCGTCTTCTGTTCCTCCTCTGGTGAAGAACTTCATGTCTTTCCTTAGCGGTTGAGACTTGTATGTATGTTTTCGTGGACTAAGAGCCAGTAGCAGTTTCAAGGTACACCGCATGTGGAATAGCATAGCGCCCAGAACGTATCGTCTATCACGAGGGTGAACTTATTCGTCCTGAGACGGCCGTCTGTTATTTGACAAATCCCTCTACTATTCACTGTTTTTATTTTATGGCGGTGGTACTCTGAAACATATTTGAGAGTAAAGGAAGCTGCGAGTCAACTTGGTTTGGCCAGACCAGCGAACGGGTGCACCTCACATCGAAATCTGCCAGGATTTGAGGGCATTGACAGAGAAGTTTCCGGCGTTTTGAAATCAGAACCCCAGACCGCGTAGTTCGCATGTTTTCGTGGGCGCGTCAGAACATTACCGCTGCGCGGCGACCGATCCTCGCCCGCAGCGCGTAGTTTCTTGCTGCCGCCTTGAATCAAGGTGAAAGAGTAAAGTACTGTTGCTAGGCGTGCGGTAGTTAAATGCTATTCACAGCTCCCTCTTGTCTGTTGAACCACAGTTTGTAATAGGGTTTATTCTATCTGAATGGAGCTGGGCTTCACAGTGATGTAAACATAGTGAAATTGCGTTGTAAAAGGAATAAATTCACGGGAGAGTTTGTAGTGCTTCCTCCCCAATGCATGCTTTGCTTGTAAAACACTATCCCTTACCTGATTTGTGTTTGTCGTTTTTGTGTAAGATTTATCAGCTGCTTACTAGAGGCTTAGTAAAACTTTTCATTAGTTTGTAAACTTAAATACTCCACTGTTTTCATTCATATTCCCTCCACTACTAACTGTTTTTATTTTATTCTGGTGGTACTCTGAAGTATATTTATGATTAAAGGAAGCTGCGGCTTGCTATTCTACTGTTAAGTGCAAAGGGGAGAAAGGATAGGTGGAGAGAGTACACTGAGGGCCTTAATAAGGTGTAGGACGTAAGTGACGACTTTATAGAAGAAGAAACAGCAGTCGACAGGCAAGTGTTAGGGATCCAGTATTAGAATCAGAAGAAGAGTTTGGAAGACCTACAATTAATTAAGGCAGAAGGATTGTATAATATTCCATCTGAATTCGTAAAATCATTGGGACAAGTTGCAGGAAATCAATATCGACGCTGGTGTATATAATCTGTGGACCTGCCGATATAACATCTGACTTTCTGAGAAACACCATCCACACAATTCTCAAGACTGCAACAGCCTGAAAGAGCGAGAATTACCGCACAGTCAGCTGAAATGCTCATAAATGCAAGTGGCTTACAAGAATAATATGAAAAAGGGTAGAAAAGAAAATCTAAGCTCTATTAGATCACGATCAGTGTGGCTGTTGGAGAGGTAAAGGCACAAGGGAGGTAGTTCTGATGTTAAGGTTGATAATGGAAAGAAGACTGGAGAAAAATCAAGACACGTTCATGGGATCTGTTGACTTGGCAAAAGAGTTCGACAAGGTAAAATGAAGAAGATGTTCGAAATTCTGAGAAAAATAGAGATAATCTACAAGGAAAGACGTATAATATATAGTACTTAAAATGGCAAGAACCAAGAGGGAACCGTAAGAATGGAAGACGAAGAACGGAACACATAGTGCAAAAAAGGTTGTAGGAGACGAATGCGGTTTTTCGCCGCTGCTGTTCAATCTATATATCAAAGAAGCTTGAGTGGAGTATAACAACTTTCAAGCTTGAGAGTAAAATTCAAGGTGAACGGATATCAGTGCTAAAATTAGCTGCTGACATTGTTAACCGCTGTGAAAGCGAACGGATATTTTTATCGATAGTGGAAGTGAAGAATAACTGCAAGTTCTGATGAGTGGTACGAACAGTCTAATGAGTACAGATTATGGACTGACACTAAATCGAAACAGGACGAAAGTAATGAGAAGTTACAGAAATGAGAACAGCAAGCAAGTTAACATCATAATTGGTGTTCATGAAGCTGATGAAGTTAAGAAATCCTGCTACATATGCAGCAAAATAACCGATGATGGACGGAGCCAGGAGAACATACAAAACAAACTACGACTTTAAAAGGGCATGAGAAGGCTACTACTATCAAACATAAGTCTTAATATGGGGAAGAAATTTCTGAGAATGTACGTCTCGAGTGCAGCATTGCACAAAATTGAGACACAGACTGTGGGGAAATCGGAACAGAAGAGAAAAGAATCATTTGATATGTGGTGCTACAGAAGCATGTTGAAAATCAGGAGGACTGATAAAGTAAGGAATGAGGAGGTTCTCTGTAGATTCGTCAAGGAAAGAAATATATGGAAAACACTGACAAGAAAAAGGGATAGTGTGATTAAACGTCTGTTTTAGACATGAAGGAGTAAGTTGCTCGGACTAGAGAAAGCTGTAGAGGGCAGTAACTGTAGAGGAAAATAGATAATGGGATACATCCAGCAGATAATTGAGGATGTAGGCTGCAAGTGCTGTTCTGAGATGAAAAAGTTGGCACGGAATGTAATTCATGGAGGGCTGCATCAAACCAGATAGAAGACTGATGATTTAAAAAAAAGCCCAAGTCAGAAATTCGCTATTAGGGATAGTCAATACAGGAATATCAATTTCACTGACAAACTTAATTTCTGTAACACTACCTGAATGAATGTGCATAAATAACTATTCATTAATAGTTGTAAGATGAATATCATGGGCGTTCAGTGTACTAAATACCACTTTAATATCGTTAGACACAACGAATATGTATTAACATTTCTGAAACGAACATACACAAGGCAGGGACTACTACGGATTTGACGTACGTATGTGTCGACGACCTTGGAGCGCCTCGTGGCAAGCAGGTGTAGAAAAGGGCGGGGAGTCCAAGCTAGGTTAACACTGTGTGCAGACGTGGAAGTGTTTCATGTTCAGAAAGGTGAAATAAACAGTGTTAGTACTCTGTTCATTGAATTAAGATTTAATTTCATTGTGGTTTTAAGGTGCAATGTCGTCTCTCAAAAATATGGATCCCAGAATACAGTATTTTGCGCTCATAAGGTAAGATCGGATTTTGAGCCATGTCTCCTGCTCGAAAAATGATTTGCTAGTATTATTCCAACAGTTCTGAGATATGAGGAGCTTAACAAACCAACAACCAAAAAAGATCGGCAACACTACTACAGCCCTTTCAGCAATTTAAACAAGAATGCTTTTGTAAAGTTACATGTGCTTCGATATGTAGTGAATAGCATAAGTGTTATGAGGCAACATTTGAAATAATAGTAGATTCTCCAAAATGTTTTTAAATTTACTCCCCAGATGTCACGTTCTGAATCTTGTTTCCTAGTCATATATTTCTTAAAAGTGACTGCCGAAAGTTGTAAGATTAGAAACAACGTATCTATGAAAGTTTTATGAATAGCTCGTTTCTCGCATCTTCTAGGTTACATTGTTGCAACATAAAGAGCTATTATTGTTTCATTTAATCATTATGGTTGCGTTGGAAACTTGCTTTAAAGTAACCTTATAGTGTTTAAGTAATTAATTTCAGTAATTATGTAATTCTAAACTTTAAAGATGATAGACATTGTGCTACAGGGTACATTCACAGCATGCACCCATCTTGTCTCTAAATAAAAGTTCATTTGACAAAAGACAATGAACTTCATCCCTGCAACGGGAATTTTATTCCGAGACGTTGAAGCTAAATTGCTCCTTCAGAGATTTCTAACAAAATCTCCGTAAAATAACATTGTTTACTAAGGTATTCTCATAAGGAGAGGTAATACTTGTTCTCTTAGAGACTTTTTAAACAACATGCTGCTGTGATGAGAATAAAACCAAGTTGTAAGGATTACACCTCACACAGGTGTTGAGGTGCCATTCATTCACGTGTTACATATGTATATATGTAACACACACACACACGTATATATATATATATATATATATATATATATATATATATATATATATATATATATATATATATATATATATACACTCCTGGAAATTGAAATAAGAACACCGTGAATTCATTGTCCCAGGAAGGGGAAACTTTATTGACACATTCCTGGGGTAGGATACATCACATGATCACAATGACAGAACCACAGGCACATAGACACAGGCAACAGAGCATGCACAATGTCGGCACTAGTACAGTGTATATCCACCTTTCGCAGCAATGCAGGCTGCTATTCTCCCATGGAGACGATCGTAGAGATGCTGGATGTAGTCCTGTGGAACGGCTTGCCATGCCATTTCCACCTGGCGCCTCAGTTGGACCAGCGTTCGTGCTGGACGTGCAGACCGCGTGAGACGACGCTTCATCCAGTCCCAAACATGCTCAATGGGGGACAGATCCGGAGATCTTGCTGGCCAGGGTAGTTGACTTACACCTTCTAGAGCACGTTGGGTGGCACGGGATACATGCGGAATTGCATTGTCCTGTTGGAACAGCAAGTTCCCTTGCCGGTCTAGGAATGGAAGAACGATGGGTTCGATGACGGTTTGGATGTACCGTGCTCTATTCAGTGTCCCCTCGACGATCACCAGAGGTGTACGGCCAGTGTAGGAGATCGCTCCCCACACCATGATCCCGAGTGTTGGCCCTGTGTGCCTCAGTCTTATGCAGTCCTGATTGTGGCGCTCACCTGCACGGCGCCAAACACGCTCACGACCATCGTTGGCACCAAGGCAGAAGCGACTCTCATCGCTGAAGACGACACGTCTCCATTCGTCCCTCCATTCAAGCCTGTCGCGACACCACTGGAGGCGGGCTGCACGATGTTGGGGCGTGAGCGGAAGACGGCCTAACGGTGTGCGGGACCGTAGCCCAGCTTCATGGAGACGGTTGCGAATGGTCCTCGCCGATACCCCAGGAGCAACAGTGTCCCTAATTTGCTGGGAAGTGGCGGTGCGGTCCCCTACGGCACTGCGTAGGATCCTACGGTCTTGGCGTGCATCCGTGCGTCGCTGCGGTCCGGTCCCAGGTCGACGGGCACGTGCACCTTCCGCCGACCACTGGCGACAACATCGATGTACTGTGGAGACCTCACGCGCCACGTGTTGAGCAATTCGGCAGTACGTCCACCCGGCCTCTCGCATGCCCACTATACGCCCTCGCTCAAAGTCCGTCAACTGCACATACGGTTCACGTGCATGCTGTTGCGGCATGCTACCAGTGTTAAAGACTGCGATGGAGCTCCGTATGCCACGGCAAACTGGCTGACACTGACGGCGGCGGTGCACAAATGCTGCGCAGCTGGCGCTATTCGACGGCCAACACCGCGGTTCCTGGTGTGTCCGCTGTGCCGTGCGTGTGATCATTGCTTGTACAGCCCTCTCGCAGTGTCCGGAGCAAGTATGGTGGGTCTGTCACACCGGTGTCAATGTGTTCTTTTTTCCATTTCCAGGAGTGTATATATATATATATATATATATATATATATATATATATATATATGTTTTCCATATCTATAAATCGGGCCCCTTAGCCTCAATGCGATTTGCCAAAGCATTCAGAAACGTTTTTTATTGCCTTAACAATGAAATATATTCCCCTTACATTGCACATGGTCAGTAGCAATTAACGCCTAATTACAATCGGGTGAGCTAGTCTGTGCGACCAAGGAGAATATTTTGACATTAATACAAAGTCTGACAGATGCTTCCAAGAACATGTCGTCTCAGTACCTTTAAATGAATGTAATAGGAGTCGTTTGGTATGGCTCGCCTAGTATTTCAACAATAGCGCGTTTGGTTATCTTACGATAACCAGTAGTATGGTATCATGGAGCAAATGTGTTCACTGGTGCTAGTTTATTACTAGCTCTACTTAGGTTATTCATTTGCGGGCACGTATTCATTATTGGATTTGGTGGTAGAACAGTTTTTTTCTTGCTTGCTATATTATTTTAGGACCTTGTATGTATTGCAACCGAACCGTGTCATATTTTTATCACGCAGAATAGGAGAGAATCAGGCAGCTAATTGAAGAAGTGATAGCTGAAAGTGGAACTGATTGTTTCGAAGATGGAGAGTTTTATTTTGAAGAAAGACACGGTCCAGAATTTATAAATGATTCCGGTACTGAACAAGAAGCATCGGATGACGCAACAGGAGACAGTAATTGTGGTGGAGAAGTGTTTGTCCGTAGAGATGGAACACTATGGAAATCACATGCTCCGAGAGTGAACTAGCGCACACATTCTCATAACTTCGTAACTCCATAACAACTCACAGTGCAGCAAAAAGTGCTACAAATCCTCTAAAGTTCTGGAAATGGTTTTCTGCTGAACAAATTATGGACATACTCGTTAACAGTACTAACAGGTACATTTAAAGCATCAAGGGGAAACTTTTTTTAGGAAGAGAGAAACTAATAAAGGTGAAATGGGGTTACTGTACTACACTGGTGTAATATGTTCTTATGGATTAACATTTGTGCGCGCAGATAGCACAGGAGTTGAAATATTTCATTTCACCAGGGTCATGGAAAGATCCCGTTTTCTTCTGTCGGTGCCTCAGATTCGACGGTAAAGGAACAATACTTTATAGGGGGGAAACAACTCACGTGGCGACCGTAAGACAGGTTTTCAACTTAATTGGTGAAGTCATTCCGAAGATTTATACAGTTTCTGGGTATGTGACAGTTAATAAAAAACTAGAAGCATTCAGTGTAAGACATAGATGCAGCCATTATATACCAAATAAGGGGAACAAATACGGAACAAAGATTTTTGCAACTGTGGATGCCACAATGTCTAACACATTCAACATGGAGGTATATGTTGGACAATAGCCTGAAGACCCATGCAAGCTGTACAACAGGAGACTTTGCCAACCTATCACGAAAACAGGGCACAACTGAACTGCTGACGAATATTTCACAAGTTACGAGCTTGCAAACGCACTCATGACACAGAAGACGACCATCGTTGGTACTCTAAGAAAGAACAAGAGACGTCAAATCGGACTTTTTTTTCTTTTTTTGAGTCATCAGTCTTCTGACTGGTTTTGATGCGGCACGGGATTTACTAACACTACAAACCTACAGAAAAAGTCATCTATGTTTGGCTTTTAGGAAAAGTGTACCTTCGTCATTTACGTGACGTAAAGAAATAGAGTGGTATTATTGTTATCTACAATGCATTACAAGGAAATATTAATGAAAATATAAGCTTTGATAGAAAACCAGGGATTATGACATTCTATATACTTACTAAGGGAGAAGTTTGCGTGGTAGACGGAGTGAGTGTCACGTATAATGTAGCTATAAGTCACAAGAAGATGGCAAATAGTTGTGTTTTGTAGCATCAGGAACATAGCTGCGATAAATGCAGCTATTATTTTCACCATAAATGAGAAAGAACGACTGAGAACAAGAAAATTCTTCTTTTGCGTTTCTGCAAGACCGTCTTCAGCCTAGGGCAATGACAAAAACTTCGCCACAAACGGTAAATGAGAAAGCTGGAGAGCTTTGTAGTAAAGAAAGGTCTGAAGTAGGATCAACTGGGAGCTCAAGTGTGTGGTGTGTGTACTGCAAAAGCAAAATCAGAGAAAGACAGTTATGTTTTTAAAAACTATAAAGAATACAGTTGCCTTGATCAGTCTGTTTTTTGGTGTCAAGACCCTACTGACAAAATACCCCATCGAATATATGCATTGTTTTGGTAGCAGCTCGTTATCTATCTCCATTTTGCGGAAACGTTTCTGGCCAGAATACGCGATTTTCCTCTTAAATATATGTATTTAGGCATTGAAAATTTATACTGCTCCACTTCCTAACACTTACCTCGATAATATATATGACAATGAAACTTAAAAGCAGTGGAAACTGGAATGGTGTGTGATACCAGCTGCGTGTACTAACGTCGAGATACCAAGTATGTGCAACGCCGGGTTAAAAGTATTGAAGTACAATCAGCAAAGTGCTTGTAATGTGCAGAACAAACACCAGCGCTCTACTGAGTCATCAAAACAGTTGGCGTTTCTGGGAACAGTGTGTGTCATGAACGGAAACTTTTGTGACCGCACTTGCACAGACGAGCCAAGGGTAGCCCCGACATGGTCAAGCTCCCGATTTCCAACCAACAGCCAGTAAACTGGGCTGTAGTTTAGAGACGTTAACAATTTGAATATGTACAGTATCTAAACACTACTGTACGTAAAAGCAGCTAACGTAAAAGGACCCACGTCATTTGCGAGGTTTAAAAGTCTACCCCTAACGACGAAAAATTTATGGGTTCGCTTCGACGCAGTTACTTTTGTAATAATTTAGCCGACAGGTCACATGGGAAGTGAGCGCATTCGGTTGAACGTGTCGCCGCAACACAGGACTTTAGTTCTAAGTTCCAGGAGACTGATTATGTCAAATGTTGAGTCCCATAGTGCTCAGAGCTATTTGAACCTTTTTTTTACACAAAAAGGAACATCGAAAGCAAATACGAGACTTTCGATGAATTCTTATAAAGAGCGGTTAATGAATAATGTTGGAGTGATACACGTGACCATGAAACGTCTGCACCAGTAATGTACCTGAGACAGGTGGCTGGAACGGACCCCTATTCAACATGATGAGATACCACAGTAAAGGTAATTCTGCCAACCGTGAACTGATCTGGTGACATGCTAAGATAATTAAAAGAGCTTCTTGGATCTTGCGTTATAAATTATTTCAGCAAGGATGCTGAGCAACGGATCTGACGTCTTTTCTTCATCCAGTCACGAATCGAAACACGGTTTTTATTTCTTTTTTAGGCAGCGACTCCACGTAACAAGCTTCAACTCCATCACAACTCGTGCGACGTGCAGCTGCCGAAACGTGTATTCCGGACACGACACAGGGACCCACAAAACGACGAAACTGAAGTGTATACTGGTGTCGCCGTGTCATATATGAAACCACTTGCGTGCAACTGATTCCACGGACCGAGTGGCGCAACCCAATGTCGTCGAGTAAACTGGCTTAAGGGTGAATCATTTGGTCCAGTGCGACCGATCCATCCTCCAGTAACCATCTGATTTAAAAATTCCAGCAATTCCAGGTGCCAGTGTAGCGGTGCCCCATTCTGTTCGTAAATGAAGAGGTTTTGCTCTTTCCAAGAGTGCATTGTTCACGCAAATACCTCAAATAACTTGACAGTTATATATTTTTTTAAATCGGATGACACACCCTGTATAACTTTCTTTACACACAATAGTTTTGCAGAGAAGTCTTCTGCATACTGTGGGAAGTACTGGTGACTCGCTTTCTAGTTCAGGTGTCTATAAATTAACCTACAATAATTGCCGATGCTATTACATTGGTCAAAGAGGCGGAGCTGTGAGGACAAGATACAAAGAGCATCTGTTAGGAAGGAAAGGAGCTAACATAAGTAACTCAACGTTTGCTGAATGTCTACTGACTGCTAACAACACTCCGAAAAGTTTGGAAGACCCAGTTATTCTTCACAAAGATATCAAAGGGTGCAGGATAGACCTTTGGGAAGAATTAGAGGTCTATAAATACCTTGAACGTAAAGATGGGAATTTACTAAATGACCAGCTGCAGCTTGCCTGTAGGCAATTTTTTATGGTTTCAAACCCATATTGTTCCCCAAAAAATCTTCATACGACTGCAGGTATCCTTTGCGATTGATTCATTTCCTCAAAATTCTCTTATACAATTCTTGTGCATGCAGTGTCGGTTGTTAGCTTGTACTGTACTGGGATATTGATTCCACCCACTTTTGTTACGACTGCCACTATTGAGAGACCTATGAATGTTTTCCCTCCATTCTCATTATGTGTACATCAATGTAGGAGGCACACCAATCTTAGGGCGAGTAGAAGCTATACTTCGAGAAAATTATGAAAGTATCAAACTGTGAAAGTACAGGTTTCACTCTAGAAGAGATATTGAAAAACGAGTAATCAAAAAGTCTAGTGGAAGATTTACTAGGATTCCCTCCACATAATGAAAGTACAATAGAGGAAAAACAGTTACTTAAACACAAGCTGCTGAGATAAGGTGACTTATCTATGTAATGTGGATATGAAATTTGCAAAATTGCAGACTTATGATTTGCTACATTTTAAAATGAGTGCATTTAAATGTATTTACAATGGGCCATTTAAAATACTAAAATATAACTCAAACAAATGCATGTTATAGGGTTTCCTGTGACTCTAAAGTGTCTCAAAGTAAGAAACGTAGTTGATCTATGAAAAAAAAGAACCCAGAGCTCAAAATGACACAAAACGGTTTCTTAGTAGAATTGATATATATATATATATATATATATATATATATATATATATATATATATATATATATATATATATATATATATAAGTTAGATAGAACAATGATAATTTATTTATTTATCATATATTTAAGAACTGGTATGTATAAATCTATAACTATGTAATGAACACACATTAACATATTTTCCTCAGGTTACAGAGGAAACCACAACCTATAACAATAAGGGACAATATAATTTGGTGGTATTTCAAATCTGATGCACTGTGCTTTAAAGAATGCTAAAAAAGAAAAAAAATCATAACCTGTGGCAATGAATTCACTAAGTGAAGATGTGACAAATGTTTAGAATAGTGAGCAAAGATTCTCTTGACCAGCCAGAAGTGAGAAATAGGAAAAATATGTGTTGTGAACAAGGAACACTCTAGGGCGCATTGACTTCTAGAAAAGTTTCAAAGTATACTTATTTTTTATTAGAGTAACTTACTTCATGTATGTGAGTTCGAGCTTATATAAATGCTACATTTGTTGAAGTAGATGCACAAAAATGTAAAAGACATTTGACATACCAACTGAGCAATAACAGGTCCTTATAAAATGTTACACTTTATGTTACCTTATTCAAAATTGAATCATTTAAATAAATTTTGTGTGTGTATCAGTATTTTGAAGATAATTTTATTTGTATGTTAGTCTTTTGACAAAAATTTAATTTGCAAATTGAAATGTTTATTCCAGTTCAGTTATGCTCTGTATGAATATATTTCCTTCAAGTTATCCTGTCTGAGGTGTGGGGTTGATCTGTTATTCTGTGCAACGGATTAATCTGAGATGTACCCTTTACCCTGTGGCTTCTGCGAGGTGCAATTTCCACCCCCACACTACTACAGAAGTCAGACAGGCGCTCCTATCGCTCTAAAGAGAAATGCCTGAAAAAACGTTTAGCAATAAATATCTTCTGGAGTCGTCTGCTGTAAGGAAATGAAACAAAAATTCACAACATTTCTTACGTAACTAGTGGGATACTTGGGTACTGGAGTAGTGCAAGTTAGTGTAAGAAAAACATGAAACTAAAGAGAGATATTATTTATTTTGCAAAAATTCTGAGAAATCAAAATGGCACTTTTAGTTATGAATTGAACAAGTTAGATCCTGGTTCTTTTCGGAATGTGATAGGATTCACTAATGAAATTTCTATACAAAGTTTAAGATGGTTGTTGACTTAGCAGAATGGCTGAGAGGCACGCCTACTCAACTTGAATAATTATCCTTTAGAATGTTGCTAGGTACAGTCGAGGCTGTCACGTGTGAAATTCAGTGAAGTGTACTGTTGTGGAGGAAATATGGGGCTCGCAATAGCTGCTGTGCACATTAACGTAAGTTGCGATGACTGCTGTCTGCGCCGTTCGTAGGTGACAGATAAGATATCTCTCGTGCTATCTGGATTGACCTTCGCCAATCAAACTCTCCCTATGCCTTGATGAAGTCAAGGATTCCGATTCGCCCCTAGTCTAACTATTGGCGTGGTACACCGGTCAGATAACCAGTCCACCGCGATGCCACTCAAAATTCGCTCGCAGACGTTTAACTATAACTCTGTCCATACACACAGCACAATAAGTGTGTCGGCCAACACAGTGAAGAACGCTTAATCGCAAGGACTCAATATGGAGTAGCAATTCGATTCGCTCTCGACAGAGGTGCTCTCCCAGTGAAGTACTGAGGAGCGACAACGGAACACCGCCTCTCCAGGCCAGACGTGAAGGGGCATATCTTTCGCTCTCGTCCATTATTCCTTCAGATCAAGGCATCAGAAATATCATCTGCCAATGAGCATTGCTGTTATAAATGGGAGAATGACGTTTTGTTTAAGGCAACCAATCTGGAAACCTGTAGCATTGGCGTTTGGCGTTTGCTGTCTCCCTGTGAATATCTCTGAAACTGCATGCTATGTGTAAAGAATGCGTAGGCTTGCCGCTCCCACACGGGATTGTTCCCCGCTTTCACTCGGGCCCACACTGTCCGGTACACGGGCGGTCACTGGCCGACATAAGATGGGTCGTCCTCTGAAGCTGTTTCTCTCCTGAACTAAAAGCTCCTGTGACCGTCGTGTCTGGACTGTATGTGTGTACGCCAGCCTCGAGTATTTCAACCACGGTGCACTTACTTGTTAATTGCATATCGTTTACATGAATTCATACAATATTAACTTTATCTTATCGAGTTTGGGTTCGAATGAAGTGCCTTGATGTGCGAAATATGATTTTGAGGGCGGAATATGTAAGCAATGAAATTCAAGAGACCAGGATGTCTTACACCTTTTAGAATAATTCAACGATATGTGGAACATATGTATACTAACTGCTTAAATTTAGCCTCAAGTTTACAAAATAAAATTTAAATTATGCTTTAACAACAAAACTCGATACAGAAATGCTAAATTTGATGACAACTTTCAGTTCTCCAGTACTACCTGAATGAAGGTGTATAAATAACTATTTGTTAATAGCAATAAAATGAGTTTGATGAATTTTCTATTTAGTAAACATGACTGTAATATTCTTAAGGAAAATATGCATAACCATTTTTGGAACGTAATGTACCTGAGGTCGGGATCAAGTACAGCTTTTACATGTTTTTATGGCGCACCATGCGGCGAGATGGTGGACAAAAGTGGGTAGCCGATAGCAAGGTACGTAGACATGTCACGTTCAGAGAGGTGGCATTCGTAGTCTCCACAGTGTGTTGAATGAAGTTGTGGTCTTTATGATGGAGAATCATCTCACAAGATTATTTGTCACAGAATGCAAAATCTTACATTCATAATCTAAGGTCGAATTTTGAGATGTGGTTATTTCAAGAACAGTGGCTCTTGCTGGAAACACAGTTCACTGAATGTTATTCCATCAGTTTTCAGACATGAAGAACTTAACAAATTACCAACCACCAAAACTCTACAAAGGTGGTACAGTCTCTCAAGCAATTAAGGCCAGAACGTCTTTTTAAAATTAATTGAGCTTAGATATGTAGTGATCAAGTATTATTGTGGAAGTTCTGAATAACAGTAGTCATTCAAAATGCTTCTTAAATTCACCCAACAACTCTGAATCATTTTTCCTTCTCACATATTCCGTAAACATTAGTGTACTAATTAATATTATTCAAATCATCGTATTTGATCAAACTTTTACGATAAGACATATTTATGAGCTTTCTAAGCTTTCTGTACAACTTTATATGATTCAAAACGTCGTATCTGATCATAGTTTTATGGCAAAGCTCTTTCAGTTGTGTCACAATTATCTGGAACTTAACTGTAGTACAGCTTAAACAGGTATTATTGTTTCAGTTAAACATTACTGTTAACTTGCTGATGATTGAACTTGCTTTAATCAACCCCACAGCTTTTTGAGTAAGTGTCCACTGTAAAATGTCTAGAGCGACCTTAAGTGGAATGACCACAAGGAACGAATAGTAGGATGGCAGATGCGAGACAGATTCATATGTAGAATCATAAGCAAATGTAACTCATACACGAAAGAAATTCTTATATGGCGCTTGTTCCACTGATTGTCGAGTATTGGCCGTCAGTCTGGGAACTCTACTAGATGGGACTGACAAAAGCGATAGAGAATATCTAAAGACGAGTGACGTTCTGTCACATGATCGTTTTGTCGGTGTGAGAGCGTTGGAGAGATGCTAAACAAACTCCAGTGGCCGGCGCTAAACGACAGACATTGTGCATCACAGACAGGGTTTCTATTGAGATTTAGAGAGAGTGCTTACCAGAAGGAAACGGACAACATAGTACTTCTCCCACATACATCTCGTGACATGATGATGACGAGAAAACTAGAGAAATTAGGGCTAACACAGAGGCCTACTGGCGATCATCCTTCCCACAAGCCGTTCGTGAGTTGATGGGGAAGGGGATCAATGAGTGGTAACTCCATCAAGCGACTTGCGGTGTATAGATGTGGGTACAAACGAAATTAACTGCAATACTTGTGTTATCAGAGCTTTAAAGATGGTTTGCATGTTGCTACATAGTACCTTCACAGTTTGAATCTATCTTGTCTCTAAATAAAGGTGTATTTGGCAAAACATAATTAATTTCCTATCTATAATGGCAAATTTATTACTGAAACATTAGACCTAAATTGCTCATTCAGAGCTGATGACCCAATATCTTTGTATAAGAATGCACTTTACAGAGGTTTCGTCATACAGTTAAGTAATAACATTTTTCTTCAAGTCTTCAAACTGCCTGTTGCTTTGTTGAGGATAAAACCAAGTTACGTGGAATACATCCCATAAAGGCAGTAAGGTGAAGTACTCTTTATACATCTGTCCTGTACATGTGTACCAAAGACATATATGAGGTTCTGTTACCTCATCACTCTTTGGCATATAAGTCAGTGATAGTTTCTTTACCCCTGAACAATCAAGTAAATTGAGTGTAAATATGCAGAGTATGTCGATAGGCTGATTCGTTTCTTTTCAAGACTTGTAGTTATGCAAAGAGAAATAGTAGCTGAACTGTTCGAGCAGCCTAATCATATACTTCTTACAGTTAAAGTATTCATCAATATGTAGGGCCCAAAAAATTGCAACATTCTGTACTGACTCTCGTTCATAAGCTGTGTCAGTTGTTGTACTGAACTGAATATAGTGCGTTTTCTCAAAATTTAGGAAGAGTTCATGTTCAGAGAACCATTTAGCAATTGTTTGAAAAAGCATTAACAATCACTTCTGTTTCTTTCCCTCTAATAGGGTTCATTATAACACTAATATCATCTGCAAAAGTATCAATTCTGCTTAATGAAATTTACACATATATAAAGAATGGGAGTGAACCCAAAATTGGCGCTATGGGAGTGGCCACGTGATCTCTCCCCAGTCTCTGGGATATTGTCTCTGTCTGACATCATTTGAATTATTCAGCACTACTTTTGGTATTCTGTTTCCTAAAAGTGATTCAACGCAGTTCTTTGCAGTGTGATTAATTTTCTAACAGAGTAACAAGTTCTACACAATAAAACACCTTAAATATTACAAAAATGTCAACTGGTGATATATTTTATTTAATACTTGTGACATGTGCTGAGTGAATGTATAAAAAGCATTCTCTGTTGAGCAATCCTCCTGCAATCCAAACTATGATGTCCAAATAAACTGTTCTACTTAAATGTGAAATTACTTTTGAGTATATTACTTTTAAAAATGTCTAGAGAAAGACATCAGAAAGGAAAATGGATAATAATTATTAAATACTTCTTGTCTTCTCTCTTCTCAAGAGTTTCAACAATAAAATATTTTAATCAGTCTGGAAAAATTATGGACACCAATGATTCATTATATGTATCACTAAAGATATTTTTATTACCTGACAACGTATCTTAACAGTTCTCGTTGAAATGCCATCAACACAATATGGTATTTTATTTTTGAGAACTTTATAATTTCATTAATTTGAGATGCTAGATTCATAAAGTTTTGTGGAAAGATATTTTTCATTGAATCACTTGATAGTGTTTTCTACTACATCTAGACAATATTTATTTTAAAAAATCTTATGATTTGTGAATTATTGTCAGTTATGTTGCTGGTTGCCTGTCTGCCATTTCACAACATCCAATATAGTTTTAATCATATTATCTGCAATATTAATTTCTGTAATAATATACATATATTTCCAAAGATTTTAATAGTTATTCTTAACATTTTGAAACATTTTTATGGAAGCCATGTAATATTAGGTGTTGCCTTGTTGTGCTCTTTATGTAAATTTACATTTGTTCACACATGTTATTCTATTCCTCTTAGTTATTCATGCATCAAGGGTTTTTCTAATTAAGTTTGTGGACAATTTTTTGAGCATAGGTGATATCAACAGTTGGACAAATTTACTAAAGAATGCACTGAATTTCACAAAATCATATCTTTCCATATGAACTTTTTTTGCATTTCTCTTAAATTACTCTTAAGATATTCTAACTTGGTGTCATTAACCTGCCGAGCCTTTTTGGATAAAAATGTCTCAGAGCTATAAGTGGCTACATTGTACATTTTCGTTAATTGTGCATCAAAGCAGACATGAAATGATGAAAACTAAAACTTACAAAATGTCCTCAATGTTATGTACAAACTGTAACTCGTTCAATTGAGTATGCCTGGTTAGGTGTAAGATAGGGCCTGAAGGGCCTAATCTTGCCAGGTAAAATAAATGCATAAATAAATAAAATACAATAAATAAATAAAGATTTTTTTAAAAACAAAGCTTAATGAAATCAGCGACCTACATACACCTATCTGCACTGGACAGACGTTAAGTGGAAGATGGCATGAGTCAATCTGGTTTAGCTGGTAGAATGAAACCAGAGTAATATATTTAGAGAAGCCCAAATTCGTTATTACCCAGCAATCATCTCTGAAAGGGAAGAATACACATTAGTATGTGTACATGCATGAATTTTGTTATCGTGAAGTGGACTCCAAAGTATCGTATGTTTTTCAGGGCAAGCATCAATTCCGTAAGTGTGTAGAAACGATATCTTTGAAGTTCAGATGAACATATTGCTTACTCCATAAATCAGGATGTCCAACAATAACCGTTTCAGCACACAGAATGGCCAAATGGATCTCTCAACTTGATGCAGTCATTGAAAAATATGCGTAGTACAGTTTGTGTATAAGACAAGAGACTATAAAACATTTTGCTATAGCAACAATAAATAATAAATTTTACACATCACTGTGAAATTTATCATAGACGGTTACAAGAAAGAAAGAGGTGCTCGAAGGCACTTGGAGGGCTTAAGAAACAATGCTTAAATTTTGGAATAGTCCAAAAACCCAAGAGCAGCGAACTTATCAGGAGTTTTCCCAACTCGTTTTCAGCTGACAGCCTTGTCTCCAGAATAACAGAAAGTACAACGAATTGCAATTAGAACATCGGTCCATGGTCCCTCATAAACCCTTAATACATAAAATTGTATCAGCCTTCTGTAAGAACTTTGATCCTTTAATTGGGATTTGAGTCATTTTATCTTATATCTTCATGTGTAACTTCCTTTTCATTTACCTCTGTTGTACTTCTCACATCCTCATATGTTAAGTTCTTAACAAATAGCGCGCCAATATGCCTTTGTATTTAACTGTAATTTATTGGCTCCAAGTTATCAATCTGTGATTATAGCTATCACGTTCGCTATGTATATTTTGCGACATTTCATGGCATTACGCTGCATGGAGGAAGGTATTCATATCTGTTTGTCCATGTTATAGGTCTGCTGTGAGTAAGTTGTTTGTATAGCTTCTTTTACTTTACAGATATGAATGCCATGGTTGTAATATATAATTTTCTAGAAAAATATTCAGATCGCGCAGTTGATGATTGAATTTTATTAAATAAGAAATGTGTATCACCGGCGCTGGTTAAATAGTAGCTATGAGCGAAATCGTAGGTCCTAAAAGAAACCTTAGATAAGTGATCTAAAGTCACGATTGCTTAATAAATGATAATATGCAACTATTTCGGGTCACAGACGAAAAACCGGGAAGTATTATTTGATGGAAATTACTAGTATACATGCCCATCTGCAAGAGGTGAGAGTGGGATGGTGGTTGTGACAAGAGAGGGCACATGGCACCTCCTGGAGTGTGGTAGAAACTTTATGCATTATGAAATTCTCATCCTTTTATAGAAATGACTGTCTATGATGCCGAGAGCATCTGTAAACACTGTGGCCTTTGTAAGCACTGTATAATCAGGGTTGGCAGGTTACTTACTGTGTATCATATTGTTTCCTTGTTAAATGGACGTTTCGGTTCTGTTTTCCAGTCACGACAGATGAGGATCTTAAGAGAACTTCGCCGAAGAACAGTCCCAATATTCTAAACGCAGTGCAAAATGCTGGAATCGATGTTAACAATGGTCCACTCCGTTCGTCATGATCGCAGAACAACTTCTTTTAAACTGAGCGCATGAGGGCTGCATTAGTTCAGTCTCATGTTGTTAAGAATCACTACCACCAGCTAGTTGGAGATTTGTTGTGGAAGACTTTTGACGTCCATCTCGTCGAATTCTGCCGTGTGTTACGGTTTACCCAAGAAAGCAAACAAAATTGTAGATTTCAAACCGCTTTGTAATGAAATTTCATTATGAAATAGGCATTACGAAATAGAAGTCACAAAAATTACGAAATGAATCCATTAGTATGATGAGATGTGACGTTTGTAAGCATAAAAGATGGTACTTATGTTAAATAAGACTTTTAAAATAAGTTTACTTAATTTTCTCGACTTTGAAAACTATTAAATTTGGGACTTTTTTGTTGGTAATTTTTGCTGATATCCCACAGGATTTCTTCGATAGATCTGATTTTTCTTATATTTCAGATTTCTAATTTTTAGCAGTACTCGTTAATGATTAAAAACGTATTTCGCAAATGTTTTTGATCGTTATATGGTGAGTCATTAGATTTTATAATACTAAAAATTCATTTTTTTTGTCATCAGTCTACTGACTGGTTTGATGTGTCCCGCCACGAATTCCTTTCGTTTGCTAACCTCTTCATCTCAGAGTAGCACTTGCAACCTACGTCCTCAATTATTTGCTTGACGTATTCCAATCTCTGTCTTACTCTACAGTTTTTGCCTTCTACAGCTCCCTCTAGTACCATGGAAGTCATTCCCTCATGTCTTAGCAGATGTCCTATCATTCCGTCCCTTCTCCTTATCAGTGTTTTCCTTTCCTCTCCGATTCTGCGTAGAACCTCCTCATTCCTTACCTTATCAGTCCACCTAATTTTCAACATTTGATATTAGTAGACTTCTCTTGGCCAGAAATGCCTTTTTTGCCATATCGAGTCTGCTTTTGATGTCCTCCTTGATCCGTCCGTCATTGGTTATTTTACTGTCTAGGTAGCAGAATTCCTTAACTTCATTGACTTCGTGACCATCAATCCTGAAGTTAAGTTTCTCGCTGTTCTCATTTCTGCTACTTCTCATTACATTTGCCTTTCTCCGATTTACTCTCAAACCATACTGTGTACTCATTAGACTGTTCATTCCGTTGAGCAGATCATTTAATTCTTTTTACACTTTCACTCAGGATAGCAATGTCATCAGCGAATCGTATCATTGATATCCTTTCACCTTGTATTTTGATTCCACTCCTGAACCTTTCTTTTATTTCCATCATTGCTTCTTCGATGTACAGATTGAAGAGTAGAGGCGAAAGGCTAAAGCCTTGTCTTACTCCCTTCTTAATAAGGGCACTTCGTTCTTGATCGTCCACTCTTATTATTCCCTCTTGGTTTCTGTAGATATTGTATATGACCCGTCTCCCCCTATAGCTTACCCCTACTTTTTTCAGAATCTCGAACAGCTTGCTGCATTTTATGTTGTCGAACGCTTTTTCCAGGTCGACAAATCCTATGAACGTGTCTTGATATTTCTTTAGCCTTGCTTCCATTATTAGCCGTAACGTCAGAATTGCCCCTCTCGTGCCTTTACTTTTCCTAAAGCCAAACTGATCGTCACCTAACGCATTCTCAATTTTCTTTTCCATTCTTCTGTATATTAATCTTGTAAGCAGCTTCGATGCATGACCTGTCAAGCTGATTGTGCGATAATTATCGCACTTGTCAGCTCTTGCCGTCTTCGGAATTGTGTGGATGATGCTTTTCCGAAAGTCAGATGGTATGTCACCAGACTCACATATTCTACACACCAACGTGAATAGTCGTTTTGTTGCCACATCCCCTAGTGATTTTTAAGAATTCTGAAGGAATGTTATCTATCCCTGCTGCCTTATATAACCGTAAGTCCACCAAAGTTCTTTTTAATTCCGATTCTAATACTGGATCCCCTATCTCTTCTAAATCGACTCCTGTTTCTTCTTCTATCACATCAGACAAATCTTCACCCTCATAGAGGCTTTCAATGTATTCTTTCCACCCATCTGCTTTCTCCTCTGCATTTAACAATGGAATTCCCGTTGCACTCTTAATGTTACAACTGTTGCTTTTAATGTCACCAAAGGTTGTTTTGACTTTCCTGTATGCTGAGTCTGTCCTTCCGACAATCATATCTTTTTCGATGTCTTCACATTTTTCCTGCAGCCATTCTGTCTTAGGTTCCCTGCACTTCCTATTTTTCCATTCCTCAGCGACGTGTATTTCTGTATTCCTGATTTTCTCGGAACATGTTTGTATTTCCTCTTTTCATCAATCAACTGAAGTATTACTTCTGTTACCCATTGTTTCTTCGCAGCTACCTTCTTTGTACCTATGTTTCCCTTCCCAACTTCTGTGATGGCCCTTTTTAGAGATGTCCATTCCTCTTCAACTGTGCTGCCTACTGCGCTATTCCTTATTGCTGTATCTATAGCGTTAGAGAACTTCAAACGTACCTCGTCATTCCTTAGAACCTCCGTATCCCACTTCTTTGCGTATTGATTCTTCCTGACTAATGTCTTGAACTTCAGGCTTCTCTTCATCACTACTATATTGTGATCTGAGTCTATATCTGCTCCTGGGTACGTCTTACAATCCAGTATCTGATTTCGGAATCTCTGTCTGACCATGATGTAATCTAATTGAAATCCTTCCCTGTCTCCCGGCCTTTTTCAAGTATACCTCCTCCTCTTGTGATTCTTGAACAGGGTATTCGCTATTACTATCTGAAACTTGTTACGGAACTCAATTAGTCTTTCTCCTCTTTCATTCCTTGTCCCAAGCCCATATTCTCCTTTAAACTTTTCTTCTACTCCTTCCCCTACAAGTGCATTCCAGTCACCCATTACTATTAGATTTTCGTCCCCCTTTACATACTGCATTACCCTTTCAATATCCTCATACACTTTCTCTATCTGTTCATCTTGAGCTTGCGACGTTGGCATGTATACCTGAACTATTGATGTCGGTGTTGGTCTGCTGTCGATTCTGATTAGAATAACCCGGTCACTTAACTGTTCACAGTAACACACCCTCTGCCCTACCTTCCTATCCATAACGAATCCTGCACCTGTTATACCATTTTCTGCTGCTGTTGATATTACCCGATACTCATCTGACCAGAAATCCTTGTCTTCCTTCCACTTCACTTCACTGACCTCTACCATATCTAGAATGAGCCTTTGCTTCTTTTCATATTTTCTAGTTTCCCTACCACGTTCAAGCTTCTGACATTCCACGCCCCGACTCGTAGAACATTATCCTTTCGTTGATTATTCATTTTTCTCATGGAAACCTCCCCCTTGGCAGTCCCCTCCCGGAGTTCCGAATGGGGGACTATTCCGGAATCTTTTGCCAATGGAGAGATCATCATGACACTTCTTCAATTACAGGCCACATGTCCTGTGGATACACGTTACGTGTCTTTAATGCAGTGGTTTCCATTGCCTTCTGCATCCTCATGTCGTTGATCATTGCTGATTCTTCCGCCTTTAGGGGCAATTTCCCACCCCTAGGACAAGAGAGTGCCCTGAACCTCTATCCGCTCCTCCGTCCTCTTTGACAAGGCCGTTGGCAGAATGAGGCTGACTTCTTATGCCGGAAGCCTTCGGCCGCCAATGCCAGATTATTTATCAAAATTTAGGCAGTGGCGGGGATACAACCCGGGACCGAAGACGTTTTGATTATGAAACAAAGACGCTACCCCTAGACAACGGCTAATTAATACGTAATGAAATATTCTTACCTCTTAGGTATGAGAGTAAAGTTATCTTCGTAGCATCTGACTGAGTAACCGTCAGATATTTGAGATACAGATGTTTTCGAAATTCTTAAGGTACAATGCGTTCTCAAACTCCCTAAATCAGTTATAAACTTTAGAATTTTGTCCCCTCTCCTCCAAATTTCGGCGGACCCTCTTGCTACTACCACACTGTTTCACATACAGATATCTACATTAGCTCGGACAAAGACATATAACAAACAAGAACTTTCTCTGTTGTCGGTGTGAGGTTGAGGAAACGCTGACGGCATTATAAGCTGAAGTTGAGTTAACGTGAACTCGGTTTTATTGCCAAATGAATTTTGCTTGGAAGTATTCTTACGAGGGAAGATATTTGACACTCCACTTTATAATTCAGAGATCTCTGTTATTCTTCCTCACTTTATACATGGAGCTCAAGACAGTGTTACGACATGCACGAGGGTTCTGGTGAACTGCGTATTCATAATTGTATGCTGGTAAATACCTTGCAGAAAGAATCCCGTTTTTGCTGCAGCAGGAGCATTTAAGAAATTAAACATTCTTAGTTTGCCTTTAAATGTTTAATTTAATTAAATTTTTTAAATTGGTTGTTTCTTTCGTAAGATAGGCACTAACAGTTTCTGTTGCTGTCACATTTATTTATCACAGTATATTAGTTAGGTGACAGCATTATCGTCAGTTCTCTAAGTTATTATTGGCTTATGAAGTGCGGTGTGTTTCTTACGAGAGACTCCAGCACTAAATATATGTACTGTTGAACAGAACTCTTTAAATATTAATCTGGAGTACTTCCGAGGCTTAGCACAAAATATTATTCTCATTCCTTTCTAGCGGCGATTATTTCCAAAGGTTGAATTGTATCACAGCATATACAAAGTATATAATGCTATAATATCTTATTTTTAAATTATGTTTTTCATCCTCAGTTCACACAAGTAATTACCGACTATGATTTATTTTGAGTTCATTACTAGATAATCCGTTACGAATAAAAAGAAAAAGAGTGTGGAGAAATGGCATAAAACTACGTTACTAATCAAACCAACTTCTATACACATCCATAACAACTTCAGTACTTGGCCACGTTACAAAACGATTCAGATAGTGCTGCTCTGTCCTTCGATCAACGTAGTATTCGATGAATAAATTTTCAACGGGGTGGAACACTGTTCTGGCAATTGTCTTCTGAAATTTTTTACGAAAGGATTGATCATGAAATCAGCCTGTGGTGACAGCACTAATGACAGCTTTCTTGTATATATATTGAACGTTAAGTAGTTGTTGTTGTTGTTGTCTTCAGTCCTGAGACTGGTTTGATGCAGCTCTCCATGCTACTCTATCCTGTGCAAGCTGCTTCATCTCCCAGTGCCTTCTGCAACCTACATCCTTCTGAATCTGCTTAATGTATTCATCTCTTGGTCTCCCTCTACGATTTTTACCCTCCATGCTGCCCTCCAATGCTAAATTTGTGATCCCTTGATGCCTCAAAACATGTCCTACCAACCGATCCCTTCTTCTAGTCAGGTTGTGCCACAAACTTCTCTTCTCCCCAATCCTATTCAATACCACCTCATTAGTTACGTGATCTACCCATCTAATCTTCAGCATTCTTCTGTAGCACCACATTTCGAAAGCTTCTATTCTCTTCTTGTCCAAACTAGTTATCGTCCATGTTTCACTTCCATACATGCCTACACTCCAAACAAATACTTTCATAAACGACTTCCTGATACATAAAGCTATATTCGATGTTAACAAATTTCTCTTCTTGAGAAACGCTTTCCTTGCCATTGCCAGTCTACATTTTATATCCTCTCTACTTCGACCACCATGAGTCATTTTACTTCCTAAATATCAAAACTCCTTTACTACTTTAAGTGTCTCACTTCCTAATCTAATTCCCTCAGCATCACCCGATTTAATTTGACTACATTCCATTATCCTATTTTTGCTTTTGTTGATGTTCATCTTATATCCTCTTTTCAAGACACTGTCCATTCCGTTCAACTGCTCTTCCAAGTCCTTTGCCGTCTCTGACAGAATTACAATGTCATCGGCGAACCTCAAAGTTTTTATTTCTTCTCCATGAATTTTAATACCTACTCCAAATTTCTCTTTTGTTTCCTTTACTGCTTGCTCAATATACAGATTGAATAACATCGGGGAGTGGCTACAACCCTGTCTTACTCCTTTCCCAACCACTGCTTCCCTTTCATGCCCCTCGACTCTTATGACTGCCATCTGGTTTCTGTACAAATTGTAAATAGCCTTTCGCTCCCTGTATTTTACCCCTGCCACCTTCAGAATTTGAAAGAGAGTATTCCAGTCAACATTGTCAGAAGCTTTCTCTAAGTCTACAAATGCTAGAAACGTAGGTTTGCCTTTTCTTAATCTTTATTCTAAGATAAGTCGTAAGGTCAGTATTGCCTCACGTGTTCCAACATTTCGACGGAATTCAAACTGATCCTCCCCGAGGTCCGCATCTACCAGTTTTTCCATTCGTCTGTAAAGAATTCGCGTTAGTATTTTGCAGCTGTGACTTATTAAACTGATAGTTCGGTAATTTTCACATATGTCAGCACCTGCGTTCTTTGGGATTGGAATTAATATATTCTTCTTGAAGTCTGAGGGTATTTCACCTGTTTCATACATCTTGCTCACCAGCTGGTAGAGTTTTGTCATGACTGGCTCTGCCATTGCCGTCAATAGTTCTAATGGAATGTTGTCTACTCCGGGGGCCTTGTTTCGACTCAGGTCTTTCAGTGCTCTGTGAAACTCTTCACGCAGTATCTTATCTCCCACTTCGTCTTCATCTACATCCTCTTCCATTTCCATAATATTGTCCTCAAGTTCATCGCCCTTGTGTAAACCTTCTATATACTCCTTCCACCTTTCTGCCTTCCCTTCTTTGCTTAGAACTGGATTGCCATCAGAGCTCTTGATATTCATACACGTGGTTCTCTTCTCTCCAAAGGTCTCTTTAATTTTCCTGTAAGGCAGTATCTATCTTACCCCTAGTGAGATAAGCTTCTACATCCTTACATTTGTCCTCTAGCCATCCCTGCTTAGCCATTTTACACTTCCTGTCTATCTCAGTTTTGAGATGTTTGTATTCCTTTTTGCCTGCTTCATTTACTGCATTTTTATATTTTCTCCTCTCCGTTAAGTAGAATGACGTCAATAAATAGTACTCACACGTTTGCCTCTGTGACGGTGGCTGCAGTAAAACATAATTTTAACTCGAATGGCGCATAAAGGTGCCGTTCTCTGGGAACTGAGCAGCAGCATTCGGATGATGCACAGTATTTTATTTGTAGATGAGCCTACATTCTGCATTATGCACGCTGGCGGTCCGGCGAATATCTTCCGCAGACTGACTTCCGTGTGCGTCATAAAACTCCAGAGAAAAGTGTTATTGCAGGAGATGCCGTTTTTATTGTCTCTTGAGTCACGTCTCATATCCGTCGTCGGACGTCGAAACTGCCAGGAATACATTCATGAGATTCTGGAGGCTCGAACAGTGCTTTCCAGTAGTGTTCCCACAGCGAGTTAACGACTGTCGCCGAGCGCTAGCGTTAAGTTTACTACTGCAACGATAAACGGCCAACGCTTAATCACAAATAACTAGCATGAAGTGTCAACTTGATTATAGTAATTTAGACTTTCATTCGTCCAACGCTGATATAATTACCATAATGGAAGGAAAGCGTGTTTTTTTCTCTGCCTTTGTTGACTCTCGGAAGCGACGTTAAATAGATCTAAAATTTATGCGGAAGAGTAAAATCAGTGCCACTTTCCTTGGAAGATTAGAACGAGCCGTATTTGAGAAGTAAGAAGCGATTGGTCACTAAAACCTGAGTCTGAGAATCTTTTATGAGTGGTTTTTGTCTTCCACAGTGGTTCTTCATTTCTCAGCGTATTCTCCATTGTCTTTCAGCTGGTTTGCGTAACGTTCAATTAGATTTTTAAATACCTCGGGACACAATTTCTCCGCCTGGAGGTGCAACCATGTGACATAGGCTATTTTCAGTTTCCTGTCTTTTGTTAAACGGTTGTTCACCAAGCCCTTGTTTAAGTTCTCGAAGAAACAATAGCCGCTGGAAGCGAGGGCGAGATTACATGATAGTAAAGTTCCTAACGGCGCAGGCATCCTTAACGGTAGAGCCCTTGCCCGCGAAAGGCAAAGGTCCCGAGTTCGAGTCTCGGTCCGGAACACAGTTTTAATCTGCCAGGAAGTTTCCTTTTTAACTTTGCTTAATGCTTCCGCCAAAACAGAATTTACGTGCAGAGATAGAAATCACTTATATGTTGGTCCTGATCGAGACTGAAATCGTCTTAACTATTCGTTTGCATAATAAATAACCTAACTGAAAAAGTCACCCACACTTACCGCAAGAAAAGGGAACTGAGAAAAGTAAAGAGTAGTACAGAACAGTAATACAGCACACAACAAGGGCTACCTCATACAGTACAGTCACCTAGCTAATATAGGCTGTAACCAAAAACAAACGACTACTGTACTACAGTACAGTCACCTAGCTAATGTAGGCTCTAACCAAAAACAAACGACTACCGGAAATCTACCAACGTCAGTACTAATAAGCCGATTGGCTAACTTATAGCAGATAAAATACTGTAAACAGTGATGCGTCCTACGTGGGAAAATTCATGAACCAGAACACGAATGAACAATTGTTCATCAGATCGTAGGTTTCGGTCCACTTCCAATGGTCAGCGCACTGCTCACTGCGGCTTGTCATGGACTGTGCGGCTGGCCCCAGCGGAGGTTGGAGTCCTCCCTCGGGCATGGGTGTGTGTGTTTGTCCTTAGGATAATTTAGGTTACGTACTGTGTAAGCTTAGGGACTGATGGCCTTAGCAGTTAAGTCTAATACGATTTCACACACATTTGAACATTTTTTGAACTGTGCCTTCCACTCTACGCTGCATCACACACATTTTTATTTTCAGCTCTTAAGTTGGGTCACCGTTGTCCAGTCTCAGCATCACTTATAACTGTAAGTCCACAAACAATATACAACTCCTGAAAGATGGGATTACCCATAGTGAAACGGCAGAGATCGGGATCAGAAGTGGTTTTCATCTGAACCTAGTGAAAAGTACAAAGAAAAAATCTCATTACAAATAACATTTTCTTAACAATATTTCAGATCCAGTGCGCAACGCTGCCACAATTAGAATATATCTGATGAAAAGACAAAAAGACATTTAATAAGTGTAGCCCTCACGGAATTAAAAACGTAATGTCATTACATCTACAATAAAATCGATTAAGAAATATTCAAAATTAAATCTGTTTACTTTATAATTACACTGAGTGATACTAATATCGATATTTATAGATATTTACTAATGGTACAAAGCCCAGAGGAGGAGATCAGTGTTTAACATGCCGTCGACAACGAGGTCATTAGAGGCAGAGTGCAAGCTCGGGTTAGGGAAGGATAGAGAAGGAAGCAGACCGCGCACATTCAAAAGAACCATCCCGTCATTTGCATTAGGGAAATCACGGAAAACATAAATCAGGATGACCGGACGCATGTTGAACCGTAGTCCTCCCGAATGCAAGTCCAGTTTACTAACCACCTCGCTCGGTGCACGCAGCCCCCAGAAATTTCTTAAGGTGCAAGACCTATTATATTGTGGCTGGAATCCCTTTCGATATACGAAATAAGAGACCTTCGTGCCCTTAGACGGTATTTTGTCCGTTTTCCAGGCATCAGCTGTGGACCACTTGTCAAGCACGCTTTGTTTAATACCCTACTGACCATTAAAACTGCTACACCAAGAAGAAATGTAGATGATAAACGCATATTCATTCGACAAATATATTATACTATAACTGTCATGTGATTACATTTTCACGCAATTTGGGTTAATAGATCCTGAGAAATCAGTACCCAGAACAAGCAAATCTGGCCGTAATAACGGCTTGATACGACTGAGCATTGAGTCAAACGAAGCAGGTACAGCTGTCCATGCAGCTTCAGCATTATATCACAGTTCATCAAGAGTAGTGACTGGCGTATTTTGACGAGCCAGTTGCTCCGCCACCATTGAGCAGACGTTTTCAATTGGTGAGAGATCTGGAGTATGTGCTGGCCAGTGCACCAGTCGAACATTTTATTTATCCAGAAAGGCCCATACAGGACCTGCAACATGCGGTCGAGCATTATTCTGCTGAAATTTAGGGTTTCGCAGGGATCTAATGAAAGGGAGAGCCACGGGTCGTAACACATCTGAAATTTAACGTCCACTGTTCAAAGTGCCGCCAATGCGAACGAGAGGTGACCGAGACGTGTAACCAATGGCACCCCATACCATCACGCAAGGTGATATGCTAATATGGCGATGACGAATACACGCTTCCAATATGCGTTCACCGCGATCTCGCCGAACACTGTTGCGACCATCATTATGCTGTAAACAGAACCTGGATTCATCCGAAAAAATGAAGTTTTGCCATTCGTGTACCCAGGTTCGTCGATGAGTACACCATCGCAGGCGCTCCTGTCTGTGATGCAGCGTCAAGGGTAACCGCAGCCATGGTCTCCGAGCTTATAGTCCATGCTGCTCAAATCGTCGTCGAACTGTTCGTGCAGATTTTTGTGGTCTTGCAATCTTCCCCATATGTTGACTCAGGGATCAAATTACTCTCCTGAACCTACCGATACCATATTCTGCTAACAGTCATTGGATCTCGACCAACGCGAGCAGCATTGTCGCGATACGTTAAACCGCAATCGCGGTAGGCTACAGTCCGACCTTTATCAAAGTCGGAAACGTAATGGTAGGCATTTCTCCTCCTTCCACGAGGCATCACAACAACGTTTCACCAGGCAACGCCGGTCAACTGCTGTTTGTGTATGAGAAATCGGTTGAAAACTTTCCTCATGTCAGCACGTTGTAGGTGTCGCCACCGGCGCCAACCTTGTATGAATGCTCCGAAAAGCTAATCACTTGTATATAACAACATCTTCTTCCTGTCGGTTAAATTCCACGTGTGTAGCGCGTCATCTTCGGGGTTTAGCAGTAGTGTATGTCGCTTGCGCTTCGCAACTATGCCGTCTGACGTATATAGATACTGCCACAATCGCAAGGGACGTCACATACATCAGGCACACAGGGAGCTACGTCGTCTTTGACAGGTCGCAGCATAACTCGTATCTTGGGAGCTGGTTGAAAAACTGGTATTAGTCTCGGCAGCACACGTCCTAACTTGAAGCTAGTGGCCCCATAGTATGGCAGGAAAGCAGCCGGCTTTGCCTCCTCTGTCGATTAGGATGTTTGCTGCGGAGACTAGGAGTGAGACCAGCGTCCCGACCCGGATAAGCGACCTGCTAACTGCGTGAAGGTTTCACTTCACTGCCGTCCGTACGCTCTTCTCCAAAACGGCCCACGGTCGTCGTGGGTGAGGGCGACGACTTGAGGCAGTTCAGTCCGTCTCTAATGACCCCGTTGTCGACGGGACGTTAAACACTATCCACCACCACTTGAGGGAGTTCAGTGTCGTGGCGTTGCTGACGGCGTTAGCTGGGAAGCGATGGCAGATGTCACCAAGCAACCTGCGTGCCGGCATTGGTCTTGCGAACCACCGGGGAACGTCTACCAAAAAACCCATGGGCACTGGTAAGTGCAGCATTAGGCGCTGCTGTGTACACCAAAAGCTGAACGGCTGATGCAGGAGCAATGTACGTGACTAACGTCTCTGTGACGATGGACTCTGTGGTTGGTGCGGTCACGTATGCCAGGCGGTCTAAGGCGCTGCAGTGATGGACTGTGCGGCTGGTCCCGGCGGAGGTTCGAGTCCTCCCTCGGGCATGGGTGTGTGTGTTTGTCCTTAGGATAATTTAGGTTAAGTAGTGTGTAAGTTTAGGGACTGATGACCTTAGCGGTTAAGTCCCATAAGATTTCACACATATGTGAATTTTTTTTTTGTCACGTATGTTGCGGCTACATAGGAGGGCAGTTGTGAACTTCCATGGAAGAGTCATCTGTTGACCCGCCCGAAAGGCAGGAACCGTCAAGGGCTGAACGGGGGCAACAGTCTCAGATGCCGGTAGCATTTCTGAGACATGTAAATCTAAAGGTAGATCACAATAATCAGGAAAAAAGTAGTTGATTTTGTTGCTTTTGAGGGTTACCTGATTTTGAAAGCATAATATAAAAAAATTGTTCAAATGGCTCTGAGCACTATGGGACTTAACATCTTTGGTCATCAGTCCTCTAGAACGTAGAACTACTTAAACCTAACTAACTTAAGAACACCACACACATCCATGCCCGAGGCAGGATTCGAACCTGCGACCGTAGCGGTCACGAAGAATAATATAAGCTCAGCCAGTCGTCTAAGTGACGATAATGGCTTTGAAACTTTGTTGTGAAGTTGGGATTAGAAGCAGGCGGTCGACGGTGAAATGGATGTAGCAAAATGCAGTGACTATCATTTGGTAATAATTATGCTGGTGAAGTGTACTGAAAAGATAGAGTGCTGTAAGTGTTGAGAAACAACAACAAAGCATCTTCCCTCCCGTGCGTCTTGGATGGCCCCATACGGATACAATGAATTCCATTTTGCTGGGAAACAAGGAAAATGGTATACCATAGTGAAAAACATTAGTCTGAGGAAAACCTTCTTAGCAAAAGACAAAAGCGTGTGCTTTCAGAGTACTAGGGCTAGTTGTCTAATTCAGTGGAATGCCAAATGGACATCTGTTACAGGTAGGGCCAGGAAAATCAATGTGGAAACTTTCCTTCGTTGGGAACTAAAGTCACTTTTACTGTTTGAAATAAATTTGACTATAAATTGTTCATTTATTTTACACAATATTGATTTCCGCTTTATAGCCATTTTATAGTGCATCTTGGAATGTTAAAATATATCTGATTTGTCTGAGAAATGTCATCATCGATAAAACATACTTCTGGTCTTATGCCCCGAATTACGAAAACTAGTCTATAAGAGCATAAATACCTTTTTTGGATAATGATATGTCACATGTACATCAGATGTACAAGGGGTTCGGAAATTCCCGTTACTAGCTTCTAGGACTTGATAAGCGGAGCGATAATATACTATTTTTAATAGGAAACGTCGGCTTCAATTCAGATGGGTAACGTGTCCACGTCTACTGAGAGAAAGAGAAAAGTCTCAGAGCTGCTTGTCCGGGAATGCAGAAGGGTAGAAAGGACGGCGTGTACAACGTCTGTAACAAAGACGTTGTAATGCGTCAGTACTGCTCTGTATGTAAAGTATGCTGTGTTCTTATTTATTTTTGAATAATGTAAACACGTAAAGTTTAAGTGTTAATACAAAAGTGATAAATAGTTGTTTCGTTATGTTTCCTTTCGAATTATCAGATAATAATTGCACTGCGTCGTGCCAAATTCAATTCATCAAGCACAAGTGGATGACTTAAATATCTGAATTGAAACCGTCGTAGAATAGTGGGGAAAAGGATGAACATAAATCACCGGAACCGGCTGCTGACAAATCAACATTCTGAAAACGCCATCGAGACTGTTTCTATTTTTTTTAATACAATATTGTCAAGTTCCTGAGCTTCGATTACGTTAGATACATCATTGTGTAGGCAAAAGTTCTGAATAACGCCATCGCGAAGCATTTCGCATTGAAAAGACTCTTTTTGACTGCAGTTAAATTTATGGACCATAATCTCGCCCTTAAGTTCAGCATTATATTCCTTCTAAGACTGATTACTGTGATGACGTGTACGAAAAAAATTGAATCGAGAAACTGCAACATGAATCTGCGCTTTAAAAAGTCCAACAGGTTTGCTAACAGATTCCTCACAGGATTACATTTTGTGGCACTCTTTGAGACAGCAGACACTACGCATTCGTTTATCTGTGATTTTGTAGACTGCAAAATATTGTTCGAGTTGGATGCGGTACGCCATCTACTTCTCTTGTTTTTCATCAAAAGGGTGGATGGGAGGAAGTGGGACATGCTCACTGGAAATCTGTGTTTCAGTTGTTATTGACTCCTGAGCTTCCAGCAACTTGGTTATCCTCACTAACAGAGCTTCGGCCAGTTGTTGCTGAACTTGAAGAACTGCAGTGACCGGTTGCTCTCCAGACCTTGTGGTACGATAGTAACTTTAAATCACCAAGTTTACATGGGATTCTGATTAAGGTTAAAAAAACGACGAAGCGATGTAGATGACGCTGCGCTAGGTAATTTAATATTAGACAGGAGGGGCCGCAAATGTGGAGGAATACCCCAAAAGTGGATGACAAATGTTGAACATGTGACGTCACCAGATGACACATCTGCTGCAGTTGTGCTTGTTGTTCCTATGGTCACTGGTAGGGAGCACAGCTACACATTACTCCTCTAGGGTCCACAATGTCGTTCTTGCATCATCCAATGTGAGATGGTAGTGGTAATACAAGACTACGATGAATCGGCTTACATTTACGAAAACAGAGTAGCCTACCAGCGAGAGTACGATCGACAAGTCAACTCACTGCATGTAGGGGCCTAGATATGTCATCTGGTGAAGTCACATGTTTAACGTTTGTGATCCACTTTACTACATCTACATCTACATCCATACTCCGCAAGCCATCTGACGGTGTGTGGCGGAGGGTACCTTGAGTACCTCTATCGGTTCTCCCTTCTATTCCAGTCTCGTATTGTTCTTGGGAAGAAGTATTGTCAGTATATGCCTCAGTGTGGGCTCTAATCTCTCTGATTTTATCCTCATGGTCTCTTCGCGAGATATACTTAGGAGGGAGCAATATACCGCTTGAGTCCTCGGTGAAGGTATGTTCTCGAAACTTCAACAAAAGCCCGTACCGAGGTACTGAGTGTCTGTGCTGTTGAGTTTTCCACTGGAGTTTATCTATCACCTCCGTAACGCTTTTGCGATTACTAAATGATCCTGTGACGAATCGTGCTGCTGTCCATTGGATCTTCTCTATCTCTTCTATCAACCCTATCTGGTACGGAACCCACATTGCTGAGCAATATTCAAGGAGTGGGCGAACAAGTGTACTGTAACCTACTTTCTTTGTTTTCGGATTGCATTTCCTTAGGATTCTTCCAATGAATCTCAGTCTGGCATCTGCTTTACCGACGATCAACTTTATATGATCATTCCATTTTAAATCACTCCTAATGAGTACTCCCAGATAATTTAGGGAATTAACTGCTTCCAGTTGCTGACCTGCTATTTTGTAGCTAAATGGTAAGGGACCTATCTTTCTATGTATTCGCATCACATTACACTTGTCTACACTGAGATTCAATTGCCATTCCCTGCACCATGCGTCAATTCGCTGCAGATCCTCCTGCATTTCAGTACAATTTTCCATTGTTACAACCTTTCGATATACCACTGCATCATCCGCAAAAAGCCTCAGTGAACTTCCGATGTCATCCACAAGGTCATTTATGGATAATGTGAATAGCAACGGTCCTAGACACTCCCCTGCGGCACACCTAAAATCACTCCTACTTCAGAAGACTTCTCTCCATTGAGAATGACATGCTGCGTTCTGTTATCTAGGAACTCTACAATCCAATCACACAATTTTTTCTGATAGTCCACATGCTCTTACTTTGTTCATTAAACGACAGAGGGGAACTGTATCGAATGCCTTGCGGAAGTCAAGAAACACGGCATCTACCTGGGAACCCGTGTCTATTGCCCTCTGAGTCTCGTGGACGAATAACGCGAGCTGGGTTTCACACGATCGTCTTTTTCGAAACCCATGCCGATTCCTACAGAATAGATTTCTAGTCTCCAGAAAAGACGTATACTCGAACATAATACGGGTTCCAAAATTCTGCAACTGATAGCTGTTAGAGATATAGGTCTATAGTTTTGCACATCTGTTCGACGTCCCTTCTTGAAAACAGGAATGACCTGTGCCCTTTTGAGGCATTTCCTGGGATTTGCTATACCATATGTCTTTTATTACGTCAACTACACAGCTCTGAGGTTTTTAAACAATTATAAGAACAACCTTGTAGACATAACAAATAAAATAACACTATAATCATAATAATAATAATAATAACAATAATGCAAAAATAAAAAGATCTTGACACTTCCTGCTCTTGGTTGTTTCCAGAGGAGAAAAGTTTGCAATTTCAGAATGTCAAACACCTTTCAACTGTTTATCTTTCCAAATAGTTATTTCGTTGGGCTACCAGTTTCGGCGGTATATTACGCCCTCTCCAGGTCCATTGGTCCAGTCGAAATAGCGGTAAGCATCCAAAGACCGATATCCGTACATTATTGAGAAAGCGATCACTTCAAACAATACCTGCTGACCAGGTGTTTGAAGCGATCGCTGCCTCATTAATCTAAAGATATCAGGCTTTGAATGCTCGGTCCTATTTCGACTGGATCAAAGGGGCCTGAAGATGGCGTAATATATCGCCGAAACTGGTAGCCCACGAAACAACAGTTTGGAAATTTAGACGGCTGAAAGGTATTTGATTTGACATTCCATGCTGAACAGCCGAGGTCGCGCAATCGGCTCTGAAAAGATGGACGTACAGAGTTTGCAGTTAGTTCTGCCGAAATGTTGATTAGCATGCAGAGGTGTGGAAACTTCTTCCCTGGGTCCAAGTAGTCACAAGTCACAAACTCGTAGCCAGAAATATCTGTTGTATCCGTCGGCGTAACAAGGTCGATGGCTACTTTAGAACATACCAAACACTATATAATGATTAAAACATAAATGCATTTATGTACAATATTTTCCATAAGAAGAATACATAACTTTTTGTACTTGAGTCACTCACCCTTAGCCTTGATGACAGCTTCCACTCTCACAGGCATACATTGAATCAGGTGCTGGAAGGTTTCTTGGGGAATTTTAGCCCATTCTTCACGGAGTGCCGCACTGAGGAGAGGTATCGATGGCGGTCGGTGAGGCCTGGCACGAAGTTGGCGTTCAACACATCCCAAAGGTATTCTGTAGGATTCAGGTTTGCAGGGATGCTATTGTCGTGTAACCACTCCGCCACAGGCCGTGAATTTCGAACAGGTGCTCGATCGTATTGAAAGATGCAATTGCCATCCCCCAACTGCCCTTCAACAGTGGGAAACAAGAAGGTGTTTACAACATCAATGTTGGCCTGTGCTGTGATAGTGCAATGCAAAACAACAAAGGGAGCAAGCTCCCTCCGTGAAAAACACGACCACACCATAACACCACCGCCTCAGAATTTTACTGTTGGCACTATACACGCTGGCAGATGACGTTCACCGGGCTTTCACCATACCCACACCCTGCCACCGGATCGCCACAATGTGTACCGTGATTCATCACTCCACACAACGTTTTTCCACGGTTTAATCGTGCAAAGTTTACTCTCATTACATCAAGCGAGGCGTCGTTTGGCATGTACGGGCGTGATGTGTGGCTTACCAGCAACCGGTCGACCATGAAATCCAAGTTTTCTCACCTCCCACCTAACTGTCATAGTACTTTCAGTGGATCATGATGCAGTTTTGAATTCCTGTGTAATGGTCTGAATAGATGTCTGCCTATTGCCCATTATGACCCTCTTCAACTGTTGTTGGTCTCTGTCAGTCATCAAACGAGGTCGGCCTCTATGCTTTTGTGCTGTACGTGTCCCTTCACGTTTCCACTTCACTATCACATCGGAAATAGTGGACCTAGGGATGTTTAGGAGTGTGGAAATCTCACGTAAACACGTATGAGACAAGTGACACCCAATCACCTGACCACGTTCGAAGTCGGTGTGTTCCACGGATCGCCCAATTCTGCTCTCTCACTATGTCTAGTGACTACTGAGGTCGCTGTTATGGAGTACTTGGCAGTAGGTGGCAGCACATTGCACATAATATGAAAAAGGTATGTTTTTGGGGATGTTCGGATACTTTTGATCTCATAGTGTATATTATGTGTTAATCTGTTGCACTATTTGATAAACTGGATGTACACGATCTTAATATTAGGCGTTATGCTGCTAAATGTGTTCAAAAATGGTAGTCGCCAGAAAGTGTCCTCACTTTTCTTTCCTATGAAATAACGCAGATAACGTTCACATACACACAAGAATAGGTTGATGATGAGCAGTAATCCTAAAATACGATGATCTTGGTAACTTATTCAATGGAAGTAGTATACCGCTCAGCCAGCTACATACAGCATTAGCAGATTTACACATTTTTCACAGTTATATTTCATGACATGTAAGGTTACGACTCTGAACTGTTAAGTCCTTTCTTTCTCTTCCTCCTCCTCCTCTTCATTTTCTTCCATTCCTCCTAGAACCATCCATTCATAATCATATACTGCATTAGTAATTGCGCCTTTATTCTGTTTTTCAGATACATGTACATGCTCCAACCCGTTGTTGAAATAGTATATTGGAGAAGTTTAATTCGGTTTACTATATTGAATATGTATTATACAATTTGTATTGTTCCTTGCAGGATACAAACCCGCCATAATGATCTGTTAGAACCGTCATTGTCTCTTGACTCCATACGTATTTTCAACCATCTTGACAAATTTTCTGCGCATCCCTGCCTGAAACGATTTGTTTTCGTTGATACCAACAGAAATTTTGACAGTTTCTTTCTTAGCGCAACCTCTTGTCCAAAGGTTTCAGTATCTAAAAAAGTCTATCTTTAACGTTAGTTGAAAATCACTCCACACTAAATTCAGTTTACTGCATGTTGACATTTTTAGTATTTACGAACATTTAATTTACTGTACGTGAGCTGGGCACGAGAAATTTCCAGATAATTTATGTTACCAGGACGGCAGAATTGTGAAACGAGGGGGGGGGGGGGGGGGGGGAGGGACTGGTGGGGTACTGATGAGCGAAAGGTAGGCCTACTACCCACGTTTGACATAAGCCCGAAGCCCCATTACAGTACTGCTTACGTCACTTAGCCACCGATCACAGGGCACATATTGTCCCTCCTAAGAGCAGTTGAAAAGTAAGTATGGTTTCTATCTCTGATTATTACTTGAAGAATCCTATCGAGAGTAGTTCGAGGCAACCAGTTTTAATAGATTATACCGCCATCTTCAGGTCTTAAATCTGTTCCAAAACATTTTCATTTTACGCTGACCTCCAGCAAAAGATATACAAAAATAGCAAATTATAAAAGGTTTGTCATCGTTAAAACATTTAAAAACATAAAGCACTTTGTCCAACAGGCTATGTCCATACACACATTACTGACAGTTGCTTGTTGCGTTATACAAACAAGGTCTGCAATACCGCAACTGTTTACATATGCTGGACATATTTGGTTTCGAATATGATGCTGCTGTATTAGACGGTATTATTAGTAGTCGTACTGATATCAAACAACTGTCTGAAGACAAATTTACAGGTACAAATATGGTTAATATTCAACATTAAACATTTAGTACAGAGACCAGCATTACATACAGTTATTCTATCTTGTCACATAACTTTCTGCAACTGATACACGTACTTGAGGAGCTTTGCTATTTGTATTTCTTTCGACTTCCTCTCCTATGAATCTTGAGGGATCTCAGCCTGGTCGCAAATCTAGAGGGTAATGATGAGGAGTAATGTAACTACAAGAATGTCACACGATTTTTAAATGTTGCTCATCATCCTGGGAATATTTTCCAGAATCGATCAGTGTAAGAGAGAGACAGAAAAGGATCCAGTCGAGAGATGTGCGATTAGTTATGTGTTTACATCCTACAGGATTTCTGTTTTATGAGCTTGATAGGAAGGCACACTTTCGTGCCTAATGATTCGACTTGTAATACTGGAGACACACTCCGAAGCTACGGAGACCTGGTTGGTTTTCAACGATTTGAAGTTGAGAAAACCATACTATTTATTCGTAACCACCCAATGGCCGGGTCACGATGTACTTATTGCGCTTGAATGCGCAGAGGGTTCACAGAAATGCTAAATCGCAAAAACAGTTTTAACAAAAAAAAAGAAGGCCTAAACTGACGTGCGTTGTGGGCTCTAGAGTACATCACGCAAACAGTGGGAACTATTTTGCATTACAAGGTCCGAAAGACTAGTCAGAGCGGCTCTGCGAACTTTACCAGCAGCGGATGACGTCAGGATCCGCTCATTGTGTGGTTACGTATAAATACCACGGTTTACTGAATTTAAATTTGTAAATCAACTAACAACGTCTCTATAGTCTCTGCGGATATTTCCGTCATTAGGAGACATTGCTTCGACAGCGGACCTTTACGCATTAAACAAAAATCAACATCAAAGTGTAATCTCACCGTCCTTCCTACTTGCAGCTATTGTCCCCATTAGTCTTTTACGATAATCTGAGAGAAGCGAAGGTTACAATAAATTTAGCTTGGTATGCCGAGTTGGCTCCAGTTCTTCTTGTCAAGGGGTCTGATTGTTAAGGAGTCTAGATCCTCCCGGTTGAATTGAAATAAATAAATGTGAAGATCGTTGTTCCACAATTTATATGCTTTCACATTTCAGTATGTCATAGAGTCTTTTGATTTTTCACGTTAACAAAGCCGAATGTTCACACAAAAATACCAAAATTCGTCCGATCACATCAGCAGCACACTCCGAGGAAATAACCATATTCCAAAGGGTTGCCAATTTTTCTTAACAAATGAATTTCTACTTGATTGTATTACATTATTACTTTCGATCATTATTTCATAAATGCATCCAGAAATAAACATAGTAACCAATACAGTATTGCGTAATTAATAATAGAAATTTTAACTATGCCAGTAGTTCGTAATTTCAAATATTTATAACAAATGATTTAACTGTACATTCAGAACTAGTACTTATCAATTATAACATAGAGACTAAAACATCTTATAAAGTAATTCCTTCATATAAATTTTAGCTTGGAATATACTGTTTAAAAAAAATATATGAAAGTTTTTAGAAAAGCAACTGAGATGATACTCATCCGTCCAAAATTCGAAAAATAATGCTGATATCAACAACTACTGATGAGGAAAATTAAAGCTAGAGGAGGAAGACCCTTTACAAAAGTAAATAACGGCCATGAAATCACCCTTACGCTTACGAGATGAGCACAAATGCAGGTACATATTTACGACTGTGGTGCTCTTTGATTAGCTGTTTCGGTCTACCGTTTGGAGTCAAGCAGTATATTGCTCCCTCCTACGTATATCTCGCGAAGAGACCATGAGGATAAAATCAGAGAGATTAGAGCCCACACAGAAGCATACCGACAATCCTTCTTTCCACGTACAATACGAGACTGGAATAGAAGGGAGAACCGATAGAGGTACTCAGGGTACCCTCCGCCACACACCGTCAGGTGGCTTGCGGAGTACGGATGTAGATGTAGATGTAGATGTAGATGTAGACTGAGGTGTTCAGTTCTGTGCTCTCGACTGAACAAAAATTAGCCTTTAATTTTTTCTATCTGTTGCCCTGTACTTGCAGTCATCTCAATGTGATATCAGGATAAAACTCTTGCTAACTACCTACCCACCTATATATACCCATATACATAAAATAAAACAATTCCAATCTCCCAATCCAACCAGGCATTCCGTAAGGTTTCCATTGGACATCTTTTTAAATCCTTGTCTGTAATGAGCTCATTAGAGACGGATTCATACGGCGAGAAATAATGCATTTAAAGTAAAAAATAAAAGCTCTCCGAGCGTTAGATGTTTCTCCGCCGGCTCAGGCAACCGATGGGTCGGACCTGTTTTTTAGTTCAGCATTTCAATTTAAAAACAATTTAATTACAGCGGGTGCAGTCTGAGAGCGGACGCACTCCGCAAGAGAGCCTCTTCCTGGCTGCCTGCTAAGGAATTTATCAGTCAGCGAAAGAGGAAATTAATTTCCGTCCCATCTCCGGATCTACTTACCGAGGAGACTTGGAAATATTTGAAGCATCGCCAACATTTCGCTCTTCTGGAAAAAAATACACTGCTTATTTAATGAGCTTTTATCCCGTAATATAAATATCCAACCGAGTATATTAACTTGTCTATGGAATCCGTTTGCGATCTACAATACTGATTAATGTAAGAAGCGACATTATTTATACTGAGAGAAACAATATAATAGTCCAGAACATGTAAATGTGGAGAGATTTTGATGTAGTCCTTAACAACAAAGATTTGTAGCCATTTTTCCAAAGCTGCTAAGCCAACTATTTTTAGCTTGTAGATGAGAATAAATATTCCCTGTCGTTTCCAAAGGAATAATTATTATTTTTTAGCAAGCATGAGGCGGGTGTCCACATTACGCATCTTCCGTTGTCTAGAAAGAAAGAAAACGTTATTATTTCACTATTAGTATATTGATGTGAGGCATGTATTGTTTCATGACAGTACGTTTATGTTACCTTAATATTTTAACCACTTACAATTACAGGATTGTAACCACCACAAGCATATCACTATCCTGCCGTCCCCACGCTAACATCCAGCTCCACTGCTACCCTCTATGGGTTTCTTGATGCATCAGTAACTAAAGACAAAAGGCAGGTTCTATGCATAGCAAAAAAAGTCAACGGATACACATAAAGCATGGAAATATAGTAGTAATGGCTAACTTACAATTCTGCAACTGTAAACGGTGCAAAGATTAAGATAACTGAACTGTGCTGCCAGGAAACATTGAAAATCTTGATAAGTAAATATTCATAGCTAAACAATTATCGCTTTTATTTCCTTGGAACCACTGATGATGCCTAATGCGATTGCGTGGAACGTGTTTGGTATTATTGGATACAAACAGTATCCACAAGAGTTTAGCCAGTAGCTCCCCTTCTTCTGCATCAGCGCTGGAATGTTAGCCTATGGCGATGGCCCCCAGTAGTAGCGACAATAATTTTAAGCAATCCCCCCACTTCTCCAGCACAAACGCGGGAAAACCCTCCTGTATAACAGAACGCGACACTGATATCTGAGAGTGTTCTAGCAATAGCGGACAACCGGAATATCCTGAAGAAGGTGCCAACAGAGGGGTCGAAACGTCGATTATTCTAGAGGAAATATGACGCCGCCGAGTAATCCAGAAGATTTTAACTTTAGCGACAACGGCCACAAAAACCTGCAGATTTACATAAAATTCATATACTTACTTCTGTCACGCTCGAGAAAACCACAGGCATTCACATGCACAAGTGTGTGTGCACCAATGTATAAATATAGACATTATTTCTCAAATAAGATGTGAAAATGTCTTATACCCCATGCATTTAACACAAAGTGACTAAAACTAAGTTGGCCAGGAAAGTGCTTCCCCCACACCGTTGAATCATTTAAACATTACCAAAATCATGTGTCATCGACAAAATGAGTATATTTGAGACTCTTCTTTCCTCATGTTAATTAAATGAGGTAACTTATTTTAATATACACTCATGAAAATAAATCAGACCAGTTCTTTGGCTAAGGTTGACAATAGTACAATTTATTTCTAGTGTAGCACTAAAGCTAATTTGAGTGTAGAGGAAAAGAGCTAGAAATAGTAATCTAATTTCCTTTTTACTTTGAGATATGCATAACTTATGTTTAAATATAATGCACTGTTTATCTTACTTCCTGGCTCTTGAAGCAAAATCAATGCGCAAATAATGTAAAAAGGTACTACAATAATGTAAAGATAAACGATTAAGTCAATTAGTAGAAAAGTAATTATTTTCTGAAAATGGATATTATGGGGAATATAAAAAAAGGAATAACACATGCAGAAATTGATTTATATAATAGCTTACACTGTTCCTTAAATACATAACATGGAGTATTACTTTGGAATTTATTCATGCTTATGTATCTATGGAGCTATGGCAAAATATTTATCTAATACTTGTCACTGGGTTTAAGCATGAACAGACATGACACATGTTTCATTCTCAGGCATAGTTGTTTTTAGTTAAGTTCGCCTTAAACTCAGATGCACGCTTTCTGGTCCATTCCTCTGAGGATTTCAATTCGTGCTTGTGATTCTGCATTAAACTGCTTGTTAAATCATACATAAGAATATAGGTATTCAAACCAATGAAAAAATTAAGAGGCATAAACATTAAGAATGTAACTATAGAATACAGAATTGGAAAAAATTAAATATAGCCAGATAAAATAAAGATTTAAGGTTTTGTTGTTAGAACAATGTCTGCACTATTTATTAAACATACAGAGAGAGGAAAGATAAAGTAAAAACTATCACCTTCGGAGGTGTGTGTGCAATGGAATATAATATGCAATATAATAGTATCAGAGCATGATACAATCCCATAATTTAGCACAGTTTGTCGCAGAAAAAGTGGTTTTATTGAAATGCTGGTATAGGTAATAGATGGCTCATGTTGTATTTGAAAAGATAATACAAAAATTTATTAACAGTACAAAACAGTCGAATCTCTAATCTCAATTAAATGAGTTGTGGAAAGTTTATTACTTTATTAATTACCTTGCATTCATTGTACATACACTAGAATTATTTCTTTTAGCAGACAACATACATATTAAAATCTGTCCCAGTAATACAAAAAACTATGAATGATGTTTTGGAAAGAAAGTGAAATATATATTGGAAGTTATAGCACAGCAAGAAATACATAAGCTAAACTGTATACCAATAAGTGTGAAGACTTTCGTTTTTCTGCAGGAAAGATCTTCATGTTATAAAAACAACAGAAAATATAACAGTTACAGTATATTCCAATACTTGAAGTTTCTCACATTTACTGTAAACCCCTTTTTTTAAATGAAGACAGTTAATGTGTGAATAGTGGATAGCTAAATTAATTAACACATATTTGAGTTTTTCATTTATGAACACAGAGTTTAACTAGGCCGCACTAAATAAAGGAAATGTGTTACCAGAACAAAACACGATATAATAGTACTTTATAGGAGCACAGGAGCTGAAATCGATAACACAGCACAAATCCTGAGTAATATGAGACACGTAAGATGCAATTCACAATAGAACACGAAAAACATAAATTAATTAATTTCCTGGAACTGACAATTGTAAATAGCAGAGGCAGATATTTGGGCGTATATAGAAAGCCTACTGCTACAGTCAAAATTATTAACTCAAAATCATCTCTTCCCTGTAAATATAAAAAGGCATTATAAAATGCATTCTTTACGACAATCATTCGTAGAATGCTGAACCAAATGAGGAATCTCAGTTTTGATACAAATTGCAAGAGCAAATGGCTGTAGTACTGAAGAAGTGTAAGCTATTCTAAATAAAGTAGAACGGAGCCTATAAGTTTGTCAACTATAGAAACACTACGTTTCGTCAGTATGACATACAAGGGCAACATTTTGGAGAAGACAAATCGTTGATTTGGAAATTAAAATATTAATACAAGTTATGTCACGAGGAACCCTTTTCAGATAAAACTGAAGCATACTATAAATAACCAACTAAATAAGTGTAACAAGTGTGGGCTTTACAATATTACACTTAACGACTGTAATAAACCACGAGCTGCGGACGATGTTAGAAGTGGCATACATTAACATTGGTGTCAGAAGCCTGATTCATTCCCACTGTTCGTCCATAGGGTGGCCGTTTACTTTTGGTTTGCGTTTGACCTTGTGCGATTGGTCAATATTTGAAACTGTTATGCTTCTATGAGCCGAGCATGGGCGCTGTAGCGCACTGGCTGCGACGCCGCGTCAGACACATTCCAGCGCCCGGGGAGAAGTCCACTGCCTGTCTCTCGCAGTGCGCCACTACTACAGATGCCTGCTGAATCCACCAAGGTGCACTCCACAGTGTATGTGTGTAAGGTGTGCTCTCCGGCCCCATATGACAATCGCAGTTGCCCAACTTCTCAGTTGCCTCCCGCTACGTCTGAACCGGGCACCGAGGCGCGAAAGGAAATCGCGCGATGTGTCCTAGCCGGCCTCTGGCTCACTGTGCACACAAGTGCAGTGTTCACGGTGAGCCTGGCTTCCCTGCAGCTGTCATCGCTCACCGCCCGTCTGCCACCCCATGTTCGCCTCCGGTCAGCTCCCCACTGCCATCTGCATTTGGCTCCTGGCATCGATGACCAGGGCGCATACTTTTAACACTGTGCAGTCAGTCGCCCCGCCGCCCACATGGCTGCTACGCGAGTACCGCATGCATACGGCCCTCAGCAGCCGCACCTCCGCCGCCACCGTCTATTCTGTACTGGGAGTGTTGACATTCACTGAGAACTTGTAGCCATTTATCCATAGAAGAACTTAGAGATTAGTAAATAATAGCGTAGTTGTTGCATCTTATATGTGACTTGTAAATAAAGTTAAATTTGAATTTTAAATTTAGTGAGTATCCATGAGGTACGCTGAATTCCTAGATAAGCCCATCAGATGTATGTTAGTTGTTAGTTGGATGTTAGTTTAAAAATACACTTCCGTTGAACACGTGTACTGCTATAAATTTCTTATTCTTTTTTAATCTTTGCTGTCAACAATGTATGTCATGCCTAGTTGTTGTGATGCGAAGATTTTTAAGATTTTTTTTATAGCTTTCAGTTAATCTCCAGGGATGTGCAGCTTGCACAATGTGTTTGTCAACTACAGAGTCTCCCAGCTGTTCATAGCATTTTCTTCTGATTCGTTTTCGTGTCATGATCAACTCTTTTTTCTTTCATCTCCCTATAAGCATCATTTCTCCACCCTAAGATGAAAGTAGAATCCTTCTCCTTCCTCCACAGATATGAGCGCTTTAAGGTATCTGTGCCATCATACCGCGGCTACAAAGTTTCTGAAATCGTTGGCGCACAAAGGAATGAACTTTTTGTACCTTCTCCTTCTTTTCTTTCCAGCCTCTGCATCCTCTTCCCTGAACATTTGTTCTTTTTCTGTCCATGCCTTTTGTTTTTTGTAAGTGGTAGTTCCTTGATTATTTAACACAATGCACGAAGCTATGATGTATTACCTGATGCACCGTAATAAGAGTTATGAAACAGAATTGGTCTGTTCTACCCCTTAAGTTGATAAGACGGGATAGATGATTTCCGGCTGTTATCCACATGAGGGCAGCCAAGTTTTCTTGATATGAAGATATGTTATTTGTGAGCAGGCACAAGGTCCTGTGTGTTGTTGTAAGTGATGTTAAACTGTCTGCTTTATGTTGCAACGCCAGAGGTCAGAGCAGAACCGTTAACCATGATTCACTTTACCATGCACCAAGTGTCCAATTCAGACACGTGGACTAGCACAGCTGTCGCCTTGCGATAAGCCAGTCATGCCGCCAAATGCTACATCTTCTCTCCTTCTTTGTCTGGTCTGTCATAAATTAAGTATAATTGTCATTTGATTTAGAAGTCATTTGTTGCATTTGTTTTGAGTGGCAGTATACTGAGAGCATTATATGGAGTATAAATATTAAGTATTTGTAAGTAACCATTCATAGTTGTAGGAGGAAGATGACTCAATTCCATACCTGTTTATACTATGTGAAAAGTTTAGATATTTATGAACATTTTGAGATGTTTAAAGATACCGTCTCCAAACTACTGTGTAAGTATTTGTCATTTAATGATATTAGACTATTTGCATTAGTCAAATTTGTTGCAGAATTTTTGTATTGTACTGTATTTCACCTTAACGTATCCCTTATTGACAATGATTTTGTTTTGCCTTTAGAAAGAATGTCTCAACTTTACTCTACTAAAGTTTTTCTACAATGCTACTTTTTACAAGCGTACATCGTTGAATGTTTTGTTTTGTTGTCAAACCTAGAATTTGGAGCCCCTCCTTGCGGTGTCTATTTATTCTTCAGTTGTGATACTTCGGATTTTCATCTAAGTAATGCTCCACTGCCTTGCACATGAGATAAGTCTACTGTCGTTTTGGAAACATTTATTTCCCTGTTTTCTTCCAAGCTGCCTAAGATTAAAAATGACTGAGAGTTTTTCATTCTCATGCCGCTGACCAAACTATATCTCCAAGGGGAGTTTGGAAGCAAGCGACCTTCAGCTGATGGAACGCGGACACATCGCAATAACAAAGCGCGCCGTTATGGGGTGTGTTCCCGTGCACCGCCAGTTAGTTTGGTGGCACTTTGCATTTACGAGCCTCCTCCGAAGTATGGCACCACCATACCACCTTCCCCGTCTAGTCTGACGCATCATAAGAACCGACTACCTGATTCTTTTCCAAATTCTTAAATGGTTTCACCATTACGTAGCCACCACAGCCCTGGATTCACCATGTGTTGCACTACAGCCACACTCCCATTACGTAAGATTCCCCTTCAGTCGTCATACACAATTTTGTGAGTTAGCTATTCCGGAATCCCATTACGCGCTATGTTCGTGCCCAGAGCAGGACTGATATATATAGGATACTCAATAGAGAAGAATGCACCTCTGAAGTTGAGGAGAAGTGCGCTACCTTCTCGCAGTAGAGCGGTAGGCGAAATCGATTGTGTGATAGGATAAAGCCCAAACACGTTTCACCCGTGGAAGTAAAGAATCGTAATTCGCACATCTTGTGCATTTTTCACATTTAAGAGTTCACCCAGACGAACGCAAGTTACGTTATTCTTCACCCCATTTCTTACAAAGTAATTTCGTGAAGCAGTGAAGATGCTACAAGCGAGCGTGGAAATCGGCACTGCTACCATTTATATACAGTGCTCCGCTGTGTGGTTAGAAAGTGAGAGACACCATTTGTTTATTCAAACAAATACGCCCATGACGTCATAAGATTGAAGCACCCACTGAAATAAGCACTAGGTTGTTGATGATTAGCACCCAAGATGTGACGTCATCACCCAAGCGCAGCAATGTGTTATCTTGTTGGAAATATAATTAACAAGAGACTTCCACCCAAATGAATAAAAGTTTTCACTGTACAATGTCACAATGTCACACGAGAACTACTCAATCTGTTACTTCCAGGAATCTGGGAATTTTGCAGTAGCCCACGAGAAGTAATTGCCCCTATGGAGACAAAGCACAGTTCCTCGGTCGCCCATGCCCCGCACTGGGTTACTATTATTGCTCTAAATCGCTGCTCTATTCGTTCCAACCTCAACCATTACTTTGTACCTCCCTCCTCCAGGGCCATGTGCCATACATGCTACAGCTAGCGCCTGCGGAGTGCCCAGCTGATCGGTTTATTCTTTCAGTCTACCTATCTCTTTCATCTATACTTCACTGACACTTCACGACGAGCGTCACCTTCGTCTGCACCCAGGTCGGTAACCCATGCTACTCAGACATATTGCCTCCCCCCACAGGGAGGGGGAAGAAAAAACTCTGCTACTAGCAGATATATCACTGCTGAATCAATCTTATTCTAAAACCAGTTACCTTAACTTGTTCCCGATTATATCCAATTCCTCATTCTTTAACGTGAGCACCCTTCTGCTTTGCCGTGGGTGGGCCGTTCGGCATAGGTGGCCAATATGCCGGGCTACTCTGGCGTTGCGATCGCGAACGGGTATCCATGAATATACCCAGAAAAAACCCTGTGTTAACTGCCACATGATTTTCTCATTGGTCAAATTCCTTTTCCTCCTAAGCCACAACATCCATCACTAAAGCTTCCGATTCAGCAGATCACTTACGAAACATTAAATACCGCGAATTCCGCCTACGCGTCGACTGCAGGCACTGATTAATGTTACCCAAATTTTTGCACTCCTGCTTATAGGATGACGAGCAAGCCTTTTTTCAGCACGACCATATCCCCCTTCTTCCCTCACTACCTCGTTGCTACTAACTTATACCCTGCTGACCTTTGCAACTGCCAGTTTAGATTGCCCAGTGACATAGTGCCCGCTGGGCTTTGTGGCCGAGCGGTTCTAGGTGCTTCAGTCCAGAACCGCGCTGCTGCTATGGTCGCAGGTTCGAATCCTGCCTTAGGCATGGATGTGTGTGATGTCCTTAGGTTAGCTAGGTTTAAGTAGTTCTAAGTCTAGGGGACTGATGACCTCAGATGTTAAGTCCCAAAGTGCTTAGAGCCATTTAAACAATTTGACGAGTCTGTAAACCATCGACTTTCACCCGCCACTACAATCTCAGTTAATTGCTTGCTACTTTCTCATCCACTGTTATACTTCCCTTTCAGAACATAACTACCAGCCGGAACTAACAGGATTAATTCGTGCTTATAGGTACTCAAGAATGACCATCTGCACTATGTACTACCACCTGTTGCAACGACGCCCACTATTAGTGGTTTAACGTCTTCCTCTTTATGTTAACACAATGACATATTATTTGGTGCTCGCCCTTGTTAAATTGTGGTCAGCTTTCCACCATTTCGAAATCACCTGTCCAACTCAGAAGTTATGTTCGAACGGTTGAATAACCTGTTGTATACCACACACCCGGTAGTAATTTCTACCCACTTGGATTCATCTGTGCTTCAAAGAACGTTTGCTTCAAGATCGCTTAAGCAAGCAAACGACCCCACCCAACCCCCGCCACCCCCCCTCCCGCCATTCCTCATCCCTTGCGCATACCTCTCCGGTCTTTCCCCTCCTGCAAGACGTGCGTTGTGCCGCAGATAAACCCCCTACATCAAATAACTAGAGAAAAGCACCATTTAAGTTTATCGACGTCACAGCTTTTTCATGGCTGGCTGTCCCAAGACTGTCAGTAGTTCTAACGGAATGTTGTCTACTCCCGGGGCCTGTTTTTGACTTCACGCAGTATCATACCTCCCATTTCATCTTCATCTACGTCCTGTTCCATTTCCATAATATTGACCAACAGTACATCTCCCTTGTACAGACCCTCTATACACTCCTTCCACCTTTCTGTTTTCCCTTCTTTACTTAGGACGATTTTTCCGTCAGAGCTCTTGATATTCATACAGATTGTTCTCCTTCCTCCAAACATCTCTTTAATTTTCCGGTAGGCAGTGTCTATCTTACCCCTCGTGACGCCGGCCGGAGGGACTGTGCGGATCTGGGAGCTACGGTCTGGAGCCGAGCGACCGCTACGGTCGCAGGCTCGAATCCTCCCTCGGGCATGGATGTGTGTGATGTCCTTAGGTTAGTTAGGTTTAAGTAGTTCTACATTCTAGGCGACTGATGACCTCAGAAGTCAAGTCGCATAGTGCTCAGAGCCATTTGAACCTCTTGTGACATATACCTCGATATCCTTATATTTGTCCTCTGGCTATCCCTGCTTAGCCATTTTGCACTTTCTGTCAATCTCATTTTGAGACGGTTGTAATCCTTTACACTGGAAAATAATAAATGATGTTCAACTGAAAATATATAGATCTAAATGGAATTATAGTTAAAGACTTAACTTTCCTCGTTGAAGAAAAATATACACCTGTAATACACGCACGAATCACTTAGGGAATGTATGCAGATTCTAAATTACGTTCATAAAGTTGGTAATGTCGAAATTACAAAGATTATCGACAAATTAATTGGAGTCAAGGAGACTTGTTGGCTCTTGTACACAGCGTGCAGTTCGGAGGGATGGTCTCTAACTATCCATTAAACAGTGAGTCAACCTATCTGAATAGGTTTCAGGTTTTCTGCGCCTTCACTCTGCGATTGCAGATACTGGTTTAGCCAACAAAAGCACCGTTGACGAAAATTCGACTAAGTACCTACCACTCAAAGGCCACGTAATTTCAGTCCATGAGTAGCAGCTGAAAATTAGCTGATCCATCAAGCGTTCGGGATTGTTGCTTGACTTGTCTTTTTCTTTTTTTTTTTAAGTCGAAAATTTTCTTTCATTTGGGTTATTGTCTTTAACACACGGAAAAAAGCTATGAAGTCCGTATTTAACATCCAGACAATTACTATGCAGTGATACTGACTGTCTCTGTTACAAGTTCACACCCGAAAGCAGCCAGAAGAAATTTAGTACGAACCGATATTTTAAACGTCCTAAACAGTCACTGATCAACGACAAAGTTAACACATTCAGTCATTCAGTAGGCTTCTTCTAAAGAATTTCACGCTGTATTGTGTCGTAATCAGGACGAAACGCGCAACGCGGAGTTCATGTACGACGAGAAATGTTCACACGCAAATATATCGTGCAATAAACCACTGACAAAGCTCGAACGTCTACAAAGTACTCAATAATGTAGTCGGTTTCAGTTTTCGTCAGTGGCACGATAACCGGTGACTCGCACGAATTTCTTCATTTTGGTACCAGATCAGCGCTGTTTAACATAGGTGTTTGTCACGATGCGGCTCCAGAGCCACTATCTCGACTCGTAGACCTGAGGCCAAAGCCCTACTCAGACGTGCAAGAAATAATTCCTATAGGCTAGTATGTTATGCAACCAATCTGATCATCTCGAGCACTTCTATACTCATGGTGTTTCTAATGTGAGCTAATCAGATTACCACAAGTGATTTAGACTAGAAATCTTGTAATTCCGAAAGAACGAGTAAATAAAATTCAGTAGAAACAAAATACGATTCCTTTCCAAAAAATTAATTACTAATAAATTTAATGCTCAGCATTACTTCTGGCTGCCTTTTACGATATGAAGCCTCACTCGGTCATAATTAACAAATTCTTCTATTGCACAACACCATTCTAAAGCGTACATTTACATAATTTTAATGATATATTACATTGTAAACTTACTTATGTTCTCCATTCACTCATTCAATCTCTCCACTAAGTGCGACATATTGAAATGATGCTTACAAGCGCTACTAGCACCAACAAAGTGCATTTTGTAAATAAAGTTCACTTTATATCTTTTGTCAAGTAACAACTAATTAAGTTAAGACATGTCCCAACACGACAAAATATGCACTACTTCCTATAACGTACATTACGTAGCCATATTAGTTTTATAATTAATTTTACCCCATGAGGCGTAAACTGTCAGTGTTACGTACTATAGTAACTTTAAACATCTAGCACATTACAGACATGAGAAAAAGTAAAAATTCTAACTTTACATAGTTTTACTCATAATAATTTCATGTTACTACTTAGTTAGTACACAACATAAATACAACAAAAAATGTAGTCAAAACTGTAAACTTCAGGTGCAGCTCGTAGAGGGCGCCATACGCAAAACCGATGTGTACTGTGAAACCAACATGTAATTTTACGACAGTAATGGTTGGACTGTGTAAGCATTCATTTGAGCACGAACAACTGCTACAATTCCGCACTGGTTTGTAATGTTAACATTAAAAGACAACGATGTGATGGACTTACAACTTTTGTAAATGGCATTGTAATATATACTCTTGTATTTGTTTTAGCATTGATCATGACCTGACACAGGTCGAAATCTGATCTTCGTTGTGACTATAAATGTCATATTAAAGCAACTTAATTCTACAATTGATTTCTGCTGTATCTAACCCAACAAAACCACAGTCGTTGCGTGCACCCACCCCATGGAGGGCAACCTGATATCTCGGAATGTTTTATTTGTAATTATATCACCTACGTTGTCCACCTGTCTGTCTGTTCATCTTTCTTTAATACCAATTTTTCCTTGAAATTGTTAGGGTTCCAAGTTCAGATATAGGTCAAATGCGGTCCCTTGGCGTTGTAAGTTATTTGTGGTATCGAATCTCTGACGGACCACGGATATTTCAGTCTTCATTTTAATCTTACCTTCACCTATCAACGATGTGAGGAATGCAGTTGGATAATTGGAGTAGGTTAGGGCCAAAGAAGTCACATCCAATAGAAGTGGCGTCCCATATAAAGGCATACGAAATTGTAATTATTATTATCCACATATACGTTATACTTATCTACCTGTTAAATCTGCTTCAGATGGCCCCTTCCTAACCACACCTCTTGTGTGGGCAGGGTCAGCTTTATATTTTCAAATGGGAACCCTAAATTCCTATTACACATTCGGATTCAAAGGCAAAAATTACACACGGTTTACTCAAAACACTATTTTTCATTCGTGGTAGATGGCGTTGCAATCGAAAAATGCCAAGTATAACTGTCTTTACAATTAAGAACCGACGCATTTGATTTTGCATTTTTCTTACGATGCAGATATAAGCCTTTGTGTTCTAACGGTTGATTTCCATGTTTAGAAATTTACTTTAGTGAAGGAAATTTGACTATACAGTACAACATGTTTTGGTGTTTCAGTATCTGGTTAGAAACTATGTTTAGCGTAAACCAGACAATATTATACACACATTCAATGAATAAATGGACAATTGTTTTGTACACTGTCTTCTTAATAGAGTCCACTGAATTCAAATTCCGATCACAATCACAGCAAGATAAAATAATCTTCAGAAATGTGGAAGTAGTGCTGCTATTGGCAAAGCCGCGAAAAAAAATTATTAAAAAGGACTCTTTTTACGAAAACAGGTGTATTTTTAAGCTTAAAGTAAAAAGATCAATTATTTGTTGATAGGTCAAAAAAATGTTCCCGGCCCTTGTATGTTCTTAGGATCTGAAGTAGACAAGAAATAAAAACCGAAAAATCACTTATCCGTTTTGATATTTTAAGGAGGCAATTTGTTGGCTGACTACCAGCACTCTCAACATGTTACATGAGTTTGTCAATGTGTAGACACAAGACTATTCTTTGCTCCTCTAAAAGTCAATCTCTATAAGATCAGGGAAGACACATGGTCCACTTCGCTTTGACCACAAGCCGTGAATGTGACGTCAGTTATTGCTGACCTTTCCATAGGAACAAAGCTTTGGGTAAACAAGCGGTCTACTTTTGGGGCTAAGTACTCATCCGTGTCGTCTTAGATGGGCTGCAATTAGAAAACTTTTATTATCTGTACACATATTGCCGAAGTCCTTGAGCATACTTCTCATTTAACTGGAGAGAGTAAATATTGCGTTTTTTTTTGCGATAACAAAGTTCAACCACCTCTAAAGCCACTTCACTACATGCAAGTGGGAAATGAGTCTGTTCTGTGCGCTCGGTATCTCCATTAATCTTCCTAATTGCTTATGCTAGTTATAGAGTCAAACTAAAGTTAAAATATGGCCGAATTATGGTCGTAGATTTATAATTATTTGGCTGTTGCAGCTCCTACTCTGGAAAGGTAACTTGTTTGCTACACTGAACTAGTCCTGCGGTATGATCGGAAAGGTTACAAGCGGTTATGAGTTTACACCCTGACAGCAGCCACTTTCACTTTTAAGCCTAGCACTGGCCGATGCATCTGCCAAATAGATTTTTCCCTTCGATGGTGATTGTCGTTGTTAGTCTTCATTAGACGTTATCACTTTTATCAGAACCTAAATGAACTTGAATTCTGATATAATGTAATGAAATGTGGTCCTGTCATTATTGCAGTCAATTATTGATGGGTGATCAATATAAAAACATGGGATTGATCCTTTATAGAAAATTACAGCAAAAGTTTATTTTGCCATAAAATAGGACAAACAGTACAAGTTAAAATAAACAAATAGTTCACACTCCACTGGGTGGCGGTTGCTTGGCGAAGACTAGGGTTTGTCTGATTAAGCTACTTTATCTGGCTCAAAGCATGGGTAACGCAATCAGAAATTATATACCGCTGAGCAGACTTTAAGAGATTTATTCTGCACTACGTTGGGGCAGCTGAGAACAAGTGGCGACACTGATTTTGTTTACCCTTACAAGCTGGGGTAGCAATACTATATCCCTTTCATGATGTGTAACACTGTCTCGTGTGACAGTCATGGAGAAAGTGCCTGCAGAGTAGCGATTTGCAGCACCTGTTATTCGTTATCGCGGACAGGAAATATACAAATTCCAGGCCGGCAATCTATTAGACGGATCACAATTACTCTTTGATGCAACCCTGAAATCTCGGCAGATCCCAGCGTGTGAGACTCCATTTCGCCTCTCATACCATGGACCAATTCGATTCACTTATACAGCAGTGCACACAAGGAGATCATACGTCAAGGCGGCAGACCTCTCACAAATAAGATTACCCTCAGCACAGCGAGTTGTCTGGGATGACTGGGGTCTAAACTGTCATCGCTAGAGGCTCCGCAATGAATACCAATGCCAGTGCGATGTCATTTTCAGGACGAGTCTCCCAAGCGCAACCCAGTCATAACTTGAGTCAAGACCAGAATCCTCTCCAGACTAGACTCTGAAACCAAAGACCCAGTTTCTCCACTCCTCACTTTTCACCAAAGCTTGGTAAACTTCACAAAAGGACTCGTACAACTGCCCCCACAATGGTTATGTACTAACTGCAAGACTCCACAAGCTCCATGTGTCCTCTCCGACACGTCTGCTCTACCCATCGGCCAATCTCAATCAAAGGTAACAATATTATTCTCTTTTCTGGAGATGCACGCAATCCTTGGCTTATATATTCCCGCTTACAGAGGAAAAGACGTTGTGCACCCAACCTGTTGTTTTTCCCATGGCCACTTAAGGCAAGATGTTTTGGGTTTCCATTTATCCCTGAAGTGAAGAACACATTTATCGCAGAGAAAATTATCTGGACAGGCCGAACATTACAGTGTGTCTGACCAGGGGCTACGACTAAACAAGTAGAAGTGCTTTTGTGTCCCAACATAGACCATTTCGGAGCAGCAATAATGTTAAATTCCATTCTAAAATAGTTTTAGAAAGCCTGAGGCGTTACAAAATAACTCAGCAGGCAGAGTGCACAATGAACGTGGAAGCTCACGAAATGTTATGACCTCTGTCCCTGTTCATAAAATGCGTTTACAACATGGGATGAGGATGGGATGAGAATTTACGCCTTATGCAAGACCCTTTTCTTCTGTTTCACCCATACATGTTTCAGCATTTTTGTGTTCTCGTCAGTGGGTTTAATATCATTTTTAACTGTAAAATTGTTGTTACATATTAACATTTGTGTTGTTTATAACATTATATCAAATTTCCATTTAGCGCTTAACTGGTGAAAAGTGGATTTATGCAATAGTTAACACACCTTACACGATGTTATTGTCCATTTATTTTGGTAGCTATTCTGCTAGACAATATACAACTTGTTATCTGCAAACAGCAAAACGTAATTATTTCTGTTTGTTATGCGTTTACGAACGGAAATGAGTCAGTATCATGTTTCTTGTTTGTAAGTTACATTTTTGAAGTTGTGGTGCGTTCTCCCATGTTGTTGGCGAAGTAAATAGACTTACGTCATGACCTATGGAAGCTTGGTATTGGACTTTTTCAATTTCTCAAAACATAGGCGGAGTATTCGCTGCCATTACATATTACTTGTGGCTGTGTGGTGTTCATTTGTTTCGTAGCGTGTTTAGCAGGATTAGGCGCGCGAGTTTAAGTTGTATTTGGCGTCAGTGGTGTATAGTTTATGTGTGTTTGCGTGTGTGTTGAGTACTGGGGCGGAGAGAGAGAGAGACAGATAGAGAGAGAGAGAGAGAGAGACAGAGAGACAGTTAGAGAATGAGGCAGAGAGAGAGAGATAGATAGAGCGAGATTTTACAACACTTTGGAGGTGCATTGACTGCACAGCCTGAATTTCTCTTGCATTCCTGTCCCTGCTGTGGTTAGAAGCGCCCAAGAGGTAGATCCCTGTAGGCATTTTTTTCCTGCCGAAAGCATTATCTGTACTTTCATACAGGTGAGAAAAATTCTTGGGACCACCGTCCTGTCCCAGGAAAGTGCTTCGAGATGTCCCTATCCCTAATAGCTGCATGTAGCTTCCCAGCCCCAAATGTCCACTGCAAGATTTACTGTTAATTGACCAAACTGCCTGCTAGATCTCAACTCCACAAAACACTATTCGAAGGAGAGCGACCATAAACATCTGCTGTGCATTAACAGCTTCGGTGATCTCATCAATGCCTGCTCATGTTGATAACTTCCTGTTGTCTCAAAGAAATTTTGTTTCACTGTGAAAACAATATTAAACAATACTCCTGATTATGACAAATCGTGAGAGGGTGACTTGTCCTCTCTCACTGACCCCACTTCTGGCTGATTTCCGCAAGGGTAGAGTCTCACTTCAAAATGTCATAGTGTGATATGGAACAGAGGAAATCATCAGAGAGTATTGGGATCTCATAATGATGATGTAAATGTTGGGGCACCTTTGCCAACCATGACCGCACATTAAAAAAACATCTTTGACGTCATTCACTACAGTGGGTCACTAACTCACACAAAGCTGCATGCCTGCAAGAAAACATATGAACACTGCTCAGTGTAATAGGTGCCATGTGAACCCTAGGGTCCTTGCTACAACATAGCTGTCAGATAAACAATTACTAAGGAGTTAAAAAGATTTTGCAGCTTTCAATTTCTGAGGTTAGAGACGACTAATGTCACTAAATATATTACAGTTCTGTGGATTTTCAACTATACTCTGCCACAGTGATTTATCCCTGCTCTGTCATTCACCATGTTCAGTCACCCATAATACAAAAATTGACAATACCTTAAGAAACACACTCATTCTCAAAGTCTAAACAAGCAAGCAACATATGTCATCTGATGATTTCGTAGGTCAATGCAATATTGTTTTTACTACCTACAAGACACTTGCAAACCACACTTTTCAAATAGAATTTAAATAAATGCTTGACGTATTATCTTCACTAGAGCAGTTGCAACAAAAATTAAATCCGTTTCACCAGAAAATATACGGAATTACCAGAGAATACATTACAGACAATAATTGTAATTTAGATAACACACTCGATCTCAAAATCTAAATAAGCAAGTAACATGTTACATCTGTTGCTCTTATTTTCTAGGGCACTGTACTAACATTGTTTCTTCTGCCTATAAGAGATCTGAAAATCACACTTTTCACATAGAATTTACGTAAACACTTTACAAATCATATTCACTAGACCAATTGTATTAAAAACTAAATCAGTTTCACAATAAAATATACAGAATTACTTGAAAATCAGAGTTATGAAGCATCATATCGCTCCCTCCACAAGGATCCCTGGGAAGAAAATTTACATTTACAAAGTCACACAGATAGAACACGGCATTAAACACACCCAAAAATAGTCTCTGGGCTGGCTGGAGTATCAAGGTGCAGCGAAGGTTGCCATTCACTCAGATCTTGAAGCAGGAGGAGCAGCGGATAGCTCTACTCCCCCATCTGACCCATAGCAGCATCAGTAAGAGAGCCTAGCTGCTGCCATCAGCTCGACCTGGCAGCAACTGGCAGTCTGCATGCTGTCAAATTTGACTTCTGATGGGAGGCATGACTTCAACATCTCTCTGCATCTGGAAAATCGCGTCAGCTCTCGGCGTTACCATTAAGCATTTATCCACTTTTCTCCATATTCAATAGTTACATTATAATTTAAACTACGTTTATTTTGGTCGACTATGACAACAATGCTCCATGCACGGGTTAAAGAATACATCTAATTGCTACTACTGTATGACAATTATTCTTACGTGTTATACATTTACATTTAAAGTAGTCCTGTTAATTGCTTCATTTACCATTTACCTTACATATATCCCTGTAAGAAAGTTTTTCTATTTTAAGAATTTCTTTATGTTTGACATATGATGGTTTCCTCTCGACTTTTTTGTTCTGAGTGTCTCAATGTGTACCACATTAGCGCGCGGAATATTTCGAATTCTGTACGGTCCTGCGCATAGAAGTTCAAATTTTTCTGCATCGTTTCTTCCCTTTATGTGACAGATAATGGGTACCAACTAGTACCTTATCGCCAGTCTCGTACTTGCGTAATCTACTTATCTGCTTCTGCTGTCTCTTTCGACGATCTGCAGCTCGTTTAATGTTCACTAGTGCCATCTCTATTATCTCACAATGCCGAAGTCTACGCTTCTTTGGAAAAGTAATCATTTCAGTAAGTTTATTCGGTGGGTCTCTATTCGTCAGTTTTACAGTTGGTGAGAGCGTCGCTGACTCATTAGGTATTGCATTTATTACTTCCTGAAACTGTGAAATGTATTCGTCCGATGTTATATGCTTTCTGTGGCAATAAATTCTATAACGTTTCCCCATCCCTTTCAATATTCTTTCTGACGGGTTACAAGAACTGTGATATCTTGATAAGCAAATTGGTGTTATGTCCTTACTCTCTAACATTTGCTTCCATATGTCTGACCTAAACTGTGGCCCGTTATCTGAAATAACCTCTTGTACATGTCCTACTATTGATATAAAATCTCTTACAAATGCTTTTGATACTGATCTAGCTGTTGCTTTCCTTAGTGGAGAAAATGTTACAAATTTGGATGTCAGTTCCACGGCTACTAGAATATAACCTTTACTTATTCTGGGGATTTGACCGAAAAGATCTACTGATGCCATGTGTCTTAACTTAACCGGTATGCTGGGATACGGTGGTGGAATATGTGATACTGTAGATCATTTAGCTTTCTGACATATCTTGCAGGATGCTATAACTTTACGAATGTGTTTTTCCATATTGTTGAAGTGACAATTTTGTCGAAGAGTTACAAAGTATTTCCTAGCTCCGTAATATGCATAGCTTAGGTGCGTATACCATATCAATTTGTTTCTCATCCCTTCTGGAATGCATAAAATCCAATTGTTGCCGTCTGGGTACGAGCGAATAAACAGAATATTTTGATGTATAGTGTAATTATGTCTGATTTTTGCGTTGCTTTTGCCTCGCCAAAGCGTTGCAATCTCTTTTAGTGTTTCATCTTTCTGCTGTTCTCTCTCTATGTCCTGTAATACTGATGATATAAAGTTTTCGAAAGCTACTTGTTTGATATACATAATACTATGGTTGTTGTGGCAGAAGGTATTTTCTTTCTCTAGTCTTTTATGCTGAATAGATCTCGATAGTGCGTCGGTAACAATATTCTGCGTGCCTGGAATGTGTTTAATAGCAAAATCGAACTCTTTTAGGTATAATTTCCAACGGCTTAATCTATCATGCATAAGTTTTGCTGATAATAAAAACTGGATTGCGCGGTGATCGGTATATACTGCGGTGTGTATTCCATACAGATAATGATGGAATCTCTAAAATGCCCATACTACGCATGGCGTCTCTAATTCTGTTACAGAGTAGCTGCGCTCTGCTGGAGAAAGTATCCTGCTAGCAAACGCAATATGTTTAACGATTGTCTTACCGTCCTCCTCTACTTCCTGGAAAATATGTTCTACTAGTACTGTAGCTGAAGTATCTCTTGCAATGGAAAAGTTTTGTGTTGGGTCAGGATCCGATAACAAAGGTACCCTTAGTAACGCTACTTTCAAATTCTCTAATTCAGCTTCAGCGTCCTCATATCATGGCCAAATTGTGTTTTTACTTGTGAGCTGGTATAGCATGATGTGTCTAATGCTTTATAATGAATGAAGTTTCTAAAATAATTAATAAGGCCTAAAAAGCTCCGAAGTTCATTCTTATTTCTTGGCACGTTGATATCTCTCAATGCTTGCTATTTGTCGGAGTCTGGTGCAATACCTGTTTGTGAAATGATATGACCTAGAAATTTTATTGAGGCTTTCCCAAATTCAGATTTTCAGATTTACGGAGGATTGTAGTTACACCGTTCTGCTCGAATGTATTCAGTAGTTGTAGAAGGATGTGCTGTTCACAGTTTTCTGCTGCGATTAGAATGTCATCTACATGTGTAGTAATCTTGTTTTTAAGATCCTGTGGGAGAATTGTATTCATGCCTCGTATAAAGACTGCAGACGAAATCGTTAGTCCAAACGAAAGCTTACAAAGTTGGTGACATTCACCAAAGCAAAGGAATGCCGTATACTTTCAGCAATTTGGATGCAAATGGATTTGCCAAAATCCTGATTTTAGATCGATTGTGGTATATATAGAGGTGTCATGAAACTTTTGCAGTAACTCTTCTAACGTTTGTGGTCGGTCATTTTCTGTAATGATTATGTTATTAACCTTACGTGAATCTAGAACTAACCGAAGTGATCCATCCTTCTTTTCAACGATGTGTAATGGATTTATATTTTGGCTTGCTGCTGGTTCTATTATACTTGATCAGTCATTGCTCGTAACACTTTCGTAACAGCTTCTGTGTATATATGCGGAATTGGATAGTGTTTTGCTTTGAAAGTCTCTTGTGGTTTCACCTGAAATTCTTACATAAATCCTGTCATCGTTCCTGGAATATTGTTAAAAACTGTATTATGTTGCACAAGAATATTTTCTAATTCCAGGCGTTCTGTGTCGACTTCTCCTATACTGTCTCCGGCCTTGCGTGTAATTGTCTCTAATACATTTTACTCCTGTTCCTCTGCCATGTCGTTATTATGCGCATTCGTGTACGACAGTGTGAGACAGTCGTTATCTTTAGAATCTGCAATAATCTCGATCCTGTGCATATTATGTTTTTCTGAGGATACTGTGTTTTGAAATCTCACTACCACTTCACAGTCTTCCTTCTGTAACGTTAGGTATGACGATATAAAGTCAATCCTTGCGTCGTACTGTACGAGAAAATTCATTACTAACATTATATCAGTTGTTAAATGTGGAACTATCCAACAATTGCTGTGCAAAGTTTGCCCTGCAAAAACAAACGTTAATTGTGTCTGTCTGTTGACTTCAATGATTTTTCCTGGATATGCTCCCTTAACTTTAGCTTTGTGTAACGGGAATACTGGATAATCATTATCGCTATTGCAACTGTTAAATGTGTCTTCGTTAATTACGCACATTGGTGAGTCTGAATTAATTATTGTTAAAATATTTTGTGACTTTTAATTTATCTGGATTATTGGGTGACATATAGTTTTCTGCACGATCGGTTTTTCGTGTAACAATGTGTCTCGCACGTTGTCGAATGTAATGGCATTCTCTATCGTTATCTTTTCTCTGTCCTTATCCATAATGTCGTCATTTAGAGATTCATCACAGGCTGTCTCTAATCATCAATGTTCTGACATTTCATTTTCTGTCGGGGAGTGTTGTGTGTTTTCTATGAGCTGTACTGTTCTACCGTTCTGATTATTAGCGGTAGGTGGCAGATGAAATCTTCTGTCGGGTACATTCATACGATACATTGGTTGTTGTGCACTGTTTGAATTTCTATGAAAATTATCATTGTGGAATGTCCTTTGCGGTCAGTGTTCGTTTTCTCTCCTTCTATCGTCATAACTGTGGTTATACGTCGAGGCACGTGTGTTTCTCTGGAAAGGCTGTCTTTGTTCGTTTTGTGTATTTTGCAGCTGACCCATGTAATTGTTTGCACCTGTCTCATTTTCTTGGCGATGAGTCAAGTGAAAGTTTGACCGGTTTGGCATTTCCTGTAGTATATGTGTCGTGTTATTTGGATGGCTTTGTTGTTGTCTTGAATTGTAATGTACCTTGACATTATACTGCTGTTCATTGAATCCCTGTGTGTATTCTCGATTAAAGTTTTCATTTTCGCTGCGAAAGCGTTTATTATGATTGTTATTGCCAAATCGTGTTTGCTCAAAATTAGTATTGTTTGCCTGGTTTGCGTGATGTCGTGAAAAGTCCTTATTAACAAACGCATAATTTGCCTGGTGTACCTCTAGCAATTGCAGGATGTCTCTAAATGCGTACACGCTGTCCTTTTGCTGGCCTGTTAATAATCTCACTTTTAATGCTCTGTGTAGTTTTGAAATACACAGCTGTATTAATGCGGATTGACTGTACTGCTCATTGAGGTATTGGTTTTGTTCAACCATATACTTAAAAATTGTGTGATTGTTGGGAAAGTAGAATTCTCGAAATTTGGCAGACTAATTAGCAGATCTTTAATGCTACTCTGTGTGGTATCTGACCAATATGCTGCTAGAAATGCTTCCTGGAATGCTTCTACTGAAAAACACTCTCTAGCAATTGGTCGCATTCTTCTCGCTGGTTCCCCTTCAAGAAAACTAATAATAAATTCTAGCTTATGTTGAACTGGGCATGATGGTGGAAGTACCGCATTGAATTGTAGGATCCAGTCCAGTGGATGTAGTTGCATGCAGTCGTTTTTAAATGTTTTAAACTTTCTCACTGAAAGGAAATGCTTGTGGTCGAAACCGTCATATCTTTGTGTGTAATTATTTTGGTAATGTTGTGAATATGAATTTGTGTGTCTTTCTGCCTGGTTAAGATCTCTTACTCTCTGAAGTCTACCGATATTATATGTATTGTGCATCTGAGGCATGTCGTAATGGTGTGTGTTCTGTTGGAATTGATTGTTTGCAGTTGTTTCTTGTGTGTCAGCAAACCTTTTCTGTAAAACATTGATTTTCGGGTGTAACAAATAATTACTTAATTCTAGGTCTGCGACTGTTTCTTGCACATTTGTAATTTTCGTATCTTTACTATTAGAAATCTGTTGAAATGAGGCTGGTGTAGTTTCATCTGATTTACTGTCATTGGTAGTATCTATGTATCAAAGCGCGGTCTTTCCCGCTCTTTTCTTAAAATGTTTCCATACGCGGTCTCTCCCGCCTTTTTTAAAATTATATCAATTTGCGGTCTCTCTTGTCAACGATACTTTGGTGCGGACATTCCTTGCTACCACAATTATTTCCAACATGACAAATATTAATTATTGCTACTTAATTCTATTAATAAAATATATACATTTTTCATAAATTGTGATTTGACAATAGACAATAGACATATACACGCCATACATTATGAATAGAACAGTAAGCCAAAAAATAAGATCTTTGAATAAATACAGTGTGAATGCATATACAATTATTTCAGTGATCGTAATAGAGAATGAAAATAAGATATATGTCTTCTGCTGTTGACTAAACATGTCATCCTTAACAACAACAACAACACTTGTCCTGAAGATATGGTATGAAGTGTTTCTGGTCTGTGTGTGATAGTTGTTTTCATCTGTTAAGGTAACATACTTAGATGTCAGCTACACTACCTCCAGGATGTAAATGTATCTTCTAACTGTGCGCAAGTGAGAGCCCGTTAAATTGTTTGCAGCGAGATGTTTTAGTTTAGATGGAATTATGGGATGCAGAGACGCCTGCGTTGACACCGTAACATGCTTTGATTTCTGACAGCCTTATATATTGCCAAAACCCTCCAAATTTATCTGTCTGTATCTTTGAAGTGGTATAGTGCACGTAATTTCAGATACCATTTCTTGGCTGCTAAATGTGCGTATCTAAGGTTAGTGTGCCCGATGGTCTTGTTCAAAAGCTCACCTGGAATGCAAACACGCCATGTCGCTCTGCCCCTTCACTGCAAAAGAACAAGATTCTTTTCCGGGATAGGTAGAACTGCGTGGTCTTAGTTCACGTCCTTCTCGTAAGAGTAAGCAGAGCTGTGTCCTTGATTTGTCCTCTGTTGATGTCAAGAATCGTGCTTACGTATTTCTCAAATGCCACTCTTTTAATATAATACAAGCTGTAGTGCTCTTCTTCTAGTGGGTTTGCGGTATTTGTTTCTAATCGCACAGTTGAACGTGACAGCACATCCACAATGATGTTCTCCTACCCTCGTAAGTGCGTAATCGTAAAATCGTACTCCTGTAGCATGAGTGCCCATCTCATGGTTCTCTTATTGCAGAGCTTCGCCGATAGTAAGAAATCCAAGGCTTTGTGATCGGTGAAGATCCATGTTTTTCTCCAACACAGAAAAAACGGCATTCTCCGAAGAGAAACAAGACCGTCAAAGCATCCGACTCGGTTGCCAAGTAGTTTCTCTCTGAGAACACATTTTCAAAAAATACAGGTCTTATGCGTCATGTCCCCCCTTCCTGATACCTGTGGAGGTTCACTATGCCCAGACCAGATTATGATCTGCCCGTTGCCATGCAAAATTTCTCCACGAAGTTGTGGCGCGACAAAAGGAGTGCTTTAACCAGCGCGGTATTGAGGGTCTGGAATTCATATTTCGCCACATAGCCAAGTTTCATGGCACATTCTCTCTGTGTTGTAGCTAGTTTCTTCACATGAATGAATCTCTTGTAGAAATTTATTACACCGAGAAAACTACGGAGTTGATTCTCAGTTGTTAACGGTGCAAATTTTGCTTTTGCCTTGATGTTGTCCGGGGCTGTAGAGTTACCTGCCTCGGTGATGATCCAGCAGAGAAATTTTACTCGTGAGATCCCAATGCGTGACTTCGTGATTTTGGCACTTATGCCGAATTCCTTGGAGGTCTTTAGTATTTCATGAAGATCAGATTGTGTCTTTTACCCGTCGGTACCGCAATTAAGAGGTCGTCTACGTAATTTGTGATGCGTTGTTTTACGGGATACTTTAAGGTGCTATCGAGTTCCCTAAAGATGGCATCTGAGGACACCTATAACACGAATAGTGGCCGTCTGAATTGGGAACGTCTATGAAAGCCGTTCCAGCGTATCGACAAGCGCCGGCAGGAAGATGGAGAACGCAGGAAAAGAGAAGGCTGTGAGACGACGTCAGCCAATAGCCCGCTGAATACGACGGCACCACGACAGGAGAGGCCCCTATCCGAAGAGAACATAAGCGCCGCCCCTACCAGCATCGGACGGAAAGGAGACACTAGTGGAGCAGTTATTAGTGCACCATATCCATGGCTTACGCGGACACTGTATACAGGGTGTTACAAAAAGGTACGGCCAAACTTTCAGGAAACATTCCTCACACACAAATAAAGAAATGATGTTATGTGGACATGTGTCCGGAAACGCTTAATTTCCATGTTAGAGCTCATTTTAGTTTCGTCAGTATGTACTGTACTTCCTCGATTCACCTCCAGTTGGCCCAATTGAAGGAAGATAATGTTGACTTCGGTGCTTGTGTTGACATGTGACTCATTGCCCTACAGTACTACCACCAAGTACATCAGTACGTAGCATCAACAGGTTAGTGTTCATCACGAACGTGGTTTTGCAGTCAGTGGAATGTTTACAAATGCGGAGTTGGCAGATGCCCATTTGATGTATGGATTGGCACGGGGCAATAGCCGTTTGTTGGTTGGTTGGTTGTTTTGGGGCAGGAGACCAGACAGCGAGGTCATCGATCTCATCGGATTAGGGAAGGACGGGGAAGAAGGTCGGCCGTGCCCTCTGAAAGGAACCATCCCGGCATTTGCCTGGAACGATTTAGGGAAATCACGGAAAACCTAAATAAGGATGGCCGGACGCGGGATTGAACCGTCGTCCTCCCGAATGCGAGTCCAGTGTCTAACCACTGCCCCACCTCGCTCGGTGTAGCCGTTTGTATCGAGACAGATTTCCAGAACGAAGGTATCCCGACAGGAAGACGTTCGAAACAATGGATCGGCGTCTTAGGGAGCACGGAACATTCCAGCTTATGACTCGCAACTGGGGAAGACCTAGAAGGACGAGGACACCTGCAATGGACGAACCATTCTTCGTGTAGTTGACGATAACCCTAATGTCAGCGTCAGAGAAGTTGCTGCTGTACATGGTAACGTTGACCACGTCACTGTATGGAGAGTGCTACGGGAGAACCAGTTGCTTCCGTACCATGTACAGCGTGTGCAGCCACTATCAGCAGCTGATTGGTCTCCACGGGTACACTTCTGCGAATGGTTCATCCAACAATGTGTCAATCTTCATTTCAGTGCAAATGTTCTCTTTACGGATGAGGCTTCCTTCCAACGTGATCAAATTGTAAATTTTCACAGTCAACATGTGTGGGCTGACGAGAATCCGCACGCTATTGTGCAATCACGTCATCAGCACAGATTTTCTGTAAACGTTCGGGTAGGCATTGTTGGTGATGTCTTGATTGGGCCCCATGTTCTTCCACTTACGCTCAATGTAGCACGTTATCATGATTTCCTACGGGATACTCTACCTGTGCTGCTAGAACATGTGCCTTAACAAGTACGACACAATATGTGGTTCATGCACTATGGAGCTCCTGCACATTTCAGTCGAAGTGTTCGTACGCTTCTCAACAATAGATTCGGTGACCGATGGATTGGTAGAGGTGGACCAATTCCATGGCCTTCATGCTCTCCTGACCGCAAACCACTTGACTTTCATTTATGGGGGCATTTGAAAGCTCTTGTCTACGCAACCCCGGTACCAAATGAAGAGACTCTTCGTGCTCGTATTGTGGACGGCTATGATAAAATACGCCATTCTCCAGGGCAGCATCAGCGCATCAGGGATTCCATGCGACGGAGGGTGGATGCATGTACCCTTGCTGACGGAGGACATTTTGAACATTTCGTGTAACTAAGTGTTTGAAGTCACGCTGGTACGTTCTGTTGCTGTGTGTTTCCATTCCATGATTAATGTGTTTTGAAGAGAAGTAATAAAATGAACTCTAACATGGAAAATAAGCGTTTCCGGACACATGTCCACATAACTTTTTTTATTTCTTTGTGTGTGAGGAATGTCTTCTGAAAGTTTGGCCGTACCTTTTTGCAACACCCTGTGAAGCAGAGGACACTGTTTGTATGTCGCCAATCGCTTGCGTCACATTCTTGTAAACCAAAGTTAAGCACTGGTCATCTGTTTTATTGTAATAAAAACAATTAACGTGATTTGAAAAGCAAGTCTCCCAATGTGGCGTCGACTGTAATAAGGCTCGCACTCGGTGCTTCCCGGCTGGCAACGCCATACGTCCATTTAATTTTTTTACCAGTACGGGACTGTGTATCGTCCGATGGCTCAACATGGTAATGTTATGGACATTGACGCTTCTACTGCATCTTGTTGTCACATCGGTGCGCAGGATTCTGAATTGCTTCAGTCTTTTCCGCTGGACCATAGGAAAATTCCACATGCCACGGAAGCTGATTCAGATTTGAACATTTTGCTAACATAAATTTTCACATCTAGGCCTCGTTCCTTGCATAGCTTAAAGAATTCTTTAGTGCGTCAATACTTTGCCTCGCTGTGCGGAAAGGTGTATTTCCTGTTCAAAAGTCGGCCGTTGTGGCCCAACGGTTCTAGGCGCTTCAGCCTGGAACCTCGCGACCGCTACGGTCGCAGGTTCGAATCCTGCCTCGGGCATGGATGTGTGTGATGTCCTTAGGTTAGTTAGGTTTAAGTAGTTCTTAGTTCTAGGCGACTGATGACCTCAGATGTTAAGTCCCATAGTGCTCAGAGCCATTTGAACCATTTTGAATCTGTTCAAAATGACGGTGGACAGTCAAGTGTGTTTGTGACGAAGCAAGATCTGATCTTTTTATTTCCTCTCTTGTTTAGCCATCTGACTCTTTAAATTCATTTTTTTCATTTTTGACCGATTATCATTAACATACGTGAGCATGATATTCATTTTCATAAGGAAGAAGTGTTGGCTCTTAGTTTTAAAAACTATAGCTCCAGTTCTAATTTTATTCATAGTATTGTGTATGTTATTAATTTACTGATTTATTTTGACTAGTATTAGTTAATATCTTTCATTTTAGGGTGAAATCACTAGTTGTTCTGTGACTTAAATTCTATTGTTGACTTGCAAACAAATATAAATTCTGTGATGATGATAAACAGTTGGAAAAATGTATCACTAGTATTCTTAAAGTATTTATTTTTCCCTGTTCGAGTACATGTTAGGGAAGGCAGCTCATATTTAATTACAAAGTAATTACCAGTTTCGTCAAAAGTGTTGGTTGTGTAACTAATCTCTTGATTTCATCATTAAAACAAATATTTTGGCTTAACCCTCGTGGTTAAAGAAACTGTTAAAAAGAACCACTTTTGCGATATCATCAGTTAATTGTCTGAGATGTTTTAATTGTAATATCTCTAAATTAAACATAAAACAACGTATAGTTTCAGTAACTACTATTGTGAAATTTAAAGGCCCGATTTTTGGTCCCGAAACAGTCAGTCCACAGCTGATGTTCAGACGAGGAATCTGTGCTGGTTAGAACAAAAATAATGCCTCCTCTTAACAGTGAAATAAGTGTAACACAATTAGGCCGTGTTATAAATAATGACAGTCTGTTCAATACATACCTTATTATTTTGCAAGAACTGTGAACTGTCTACTGCTCAAACATATTCGACAGGAAACTACTGTAGCAGCAACCTGTTAATGAGGCTTATGAAAATATGCCAATAGTTAACTGGCCATATAACTATATAATATTGGGGTTTTGTGAAGAGTGAAAGCAAAGAACTATAAAACGCATCCTTGCACCTGTCGGCTACATTGTTTACAGTAGCCAGAGGTGAACTTCCAACCCTCATTTTTCAGCCAGTATCACAACGCAGTAGGTCGACACCGAGGACCCTCAACGAAAAAATAAAGTAAGCGAACGTCACATGTTGAACCCTAAAGCTCTGTAAAAAGAAGTGTTGCACTTACTTCACCACGGACACTGGGGGACTGTTAGTACAAATAGTGAGGGAGCCGACACTATACTTGGCAGGGTATGGACGCCCAAGTAGAACAGATGACGTCACAGTGTCACGCATGTGCGGGAAATCAGTCCGCTCCTCCCCAAAAATTCTCTGCTTGGCCTCAGTCACAGTCACCACGACAACATGTGCACATAGACTTTGTGGGACCTTGTTGGAACACTCGATGATTGACTGTGGTTGACTCTAATAGCAAGTTTCCTTTTGCGTTGCCAATGAACTTGACAATGTCACAAAGCACAAACCAGGTGTTGTTCTCTATTTTTTGCCTCGAAGACTTACCCAAAGCAATAGTGTCGGACAACGGACCTCAGTTCACGTCAAATGAATTTGAAACATTCTGTGAAGGCAACGGCTTACAGCGTCTAACAAGTGCACCGTTCCATCCACAGTGAAACGGCGAAGCGGAATGTTTCGTCAAAAATTTCAAGCAGCAGATGGCTAAACTTCGCCCTGCACACACCATGGTCAAGCACTGCAACTGTTTCTCGCCTCCTATCGCTCGTACCCAACACATGTACCATCGTCGGCAGAATTGCTTCACGGCCGCCGCCATCGGACACTGCTCCATCTGCTCCACCCTTCTCAGCATCCGGCGCTGAAGGGAGGCCGCAAGTATCGCTTTGCGCCTCATGATTTTGTCTTTTACAGGGTTTTTAGCGGCAGTAGATGGTGGGCATGAGGCAAGATCGCCCGTCGACTTGGCGCTTGCATGTATCTTATTCCAGGTCCAGATGTCCTGCAGTGCCGCCATAGAAATCAACTTCGCCTCTGTCATGGGCACAATGATCTTTCAGTCTCTCTTCCTCTAGATTCACGGATCCAGCTGACGGCACGGCCTCAGCAGCGGCCAGAGGATGTCATCACGACACCACTGGACGGCCCCATGGAAGAGCAATCTTCCCCTCCTACGCCTCCTCTCGTCTTACCGATGGAGCTCGAGCCACCCACACCGCAACAGTCGCCGCCTCCTACATCTGGTTCATGGCAGTACCAAGTGGACGCGTACCCTTCTGATCTTTTTCAGGAGGATGTTTCCCCCAGAGCGAAGGCTGTGTGGCTGGGTACCGGAAGCTTGACGTCCCCTGCAGCCACAGCGTGCAGGAAAAACAATCAACACGGCACGGTATACACACGGGAGTAGCCCAGGGAAGCATCCTAGGGCCACTACTGTTTAACTTCTACATAAAGGATCTCCCAACCACACAAAACCCAATGATGACGATCTACGCGGATGACACAGCCCTCCTCGCGCAAGATTTGAAACCATCTAACATTACGTCACGCTTACAGATCGCACTCAGAGTGACTGAGCCTTGGTTGGAAAAATGGCGTGTTAGAGTAAACGTCGACAAGTGCGAAGCCGCTCTGTTCGCTAGAAGACCGAAGCAATTGCGCAAACACCGATACTGCAGACCAATAACTCTACATTCACGCCCAATACGATTCCGCGAGGAAGTCAAATACCTCGGTGTCTAGCTGGACCGGAAATTACTCTGGGAGGACCACATACAACACATGACCAACCGAGCAAGCGCGAGGCTCTAACAGCTCTACCCTATGCTCAACAGGCGTAGCACACTGAACAGAAGGGTGTCGAGGGCCATGTACATGACACTTATTTGACCCCTGATGACGTACGCAGCTCCTGTCTGGGGATACGCTGCGCCCACACGCCTCCACCGTCTGCAGATCATACAAAACAAAGTACTCAAAATCATAAGCAATGCTCCACGATACACATGCATCGCGGACCTTCACCGGAAATACCGACTTGAGACTCTCACGGACGTAATCCACAAACTCACCACAAGACTATACAGAAACTCCAGACATTCGCAGAACCCGTTTATTCTGAATCTGGGGAACTACGACCACAACCGTAGTTGGAAACATAAAAGATCAAAAGACATACTTGTAAGGGCCTGGCATCTATGGCCAAGTACACGCAAATACAGTGATACAGGTGAGCCCCTGTTAATCAGTCACCATTACTGGATATCCAGCTGGAACACACTTGCCGAATAATTGGCACCACACAGGGAAGCCGCACCGTACTCTACATGCAGACAAGCTTCACCCCCCCCCCCCCCCCCCCCCACAGACAGTGCGATGATCTATGGCCGATCTCCCACTACTATATAACGGTCTTGATTGTTCCAGGAATGCGGCGCCTGCAGCAACCTCTGATACATCGCCATCGCTTGTCACGTTAATGATTCATGGTACCTATGCTAAGGAACCCAACCTTGCATAAACTATCGCAGCAAGTAAGCCACTACTGCTCTTACTACCCATCGCACTGTCGTAGAGGTTTTCTTCCCACGGCACGAGCCTTGGCACACTTTTCCCCCTGCTCTTCAAATTGCTACCCTCATTCGCGTTTCGTCCACTATCTATCACGTGATGGACCGTGTTAATGCGTAGTCTTACACAGACGCACGAATAACATCACAGCCCAGCATTCTGTGATCCACCTATTAGATAACTAACTTGTTGATGTCGGTGACAGTAGTACTTTTGGTCTGGTCACCACGTTGGTGCTGGCGTGGAGGGGCCTATCTCTTTCCACTATGTCCCCACACTCCTGTCTCCCCCGCCGTGGTCGTACTCCTTACAAGACGACGGTCCGTCGGCTTTGGGGTGGTGGGGGGGGGGGGGGGGGGGGGAAGTTCCGGCGTATCGACAAAAGCGCCAGCATGAAGGTGAAGAACACAAGATCAGAGAAGGCTGTGAAACGACGTCATCCAATAGCCCTCTGACTACGACGGCACTACGACAGAGCGGCCCCTACCTGAAGAGGATATAATCGCCGCTCCTGCCAGTCTCGGCTGGACAGTAGAAGACACACAGTAGTGGAGCAGTTACTAGTGATACATATCCATTGCTTACATGGACATTGTATATAGCAAAGGGCACTGACTGACTGCATGTCACCAATCATTTGCGACACTTTCTTGTAACTCAAAGTTAAGTATTATCAACCTTCTTTACTGTAATAAAAACAATTATGTGATTTGCTTGAATTGCTATATACTTATCAGCGAAAGCAGCATCCTTTAGGCACCCTATGAGAGACGAGTGGGCAGGACCCCACAGAATGCAGAGTACTTCCTGCAGTCTGGATGCTGGATTTTCCTGAAACCGTACCTCATGTCAAGGGACGAGAACATTGTCACGCCATGGAAGTTTTGTAGGAGTTCCACCTGCTTCTCAGGACGATCTGTTTCTGGTTCTATGATGGTATTAATTTGGCGCAAAACCAGCACCAAACGGAACGAGCTGTCGGATTTTTCTGCTACTGGGAGGGGTTTATTGTACATGCAGGTTGTTCGTTCAATGATATCATCTAGCATCCTCTTGATCTCTAAGAAAACTTTGTGACGCTAGACTAGAGGAATCTGGTAAGGTGGCTCGAAGAATTTTGTGTGCTTGTGCACTCTCAAAATTTCCAAGTTACGGATAGCTTCAGTTTTCGGCAGAAACACATTCTTTTCTTCAAGTAAGATTTTTTACAGATCCTCCTTGTCATTCATTGGAATGATTCATACGATCCCTAACGATAGCATAGCACACCTCCCGTCGAGTTAGTTTATCCTCTTGACGCCACGATTGATTTCTGTCTTCCTTCCATTTAGCGGTGAAATTTGGGTAATTTACGTTGATGGCATTCAGCAAGAGCTTTGCCATGGATTGCGTGATCAGCAATTGTAATTTTCCTGACAACATCTTTTCGTAATGTGAGCTCTCCTCGTCCCACATACAGTACGGCCTGATGTTGGTTCAAGAAATTCATGTCGAAAATTATTTCAATTGGCACAATAAAGATCCCACATACATTAACAATGTACATGCTTCCATTAACGCCTGCTCAGGTTGATAACTCCCTGTCGTCACACAAAAATTATGTCTTGGGTGTAGCCTTGAATGTGAAAAATAGTGAGTGAGTGAATTAACTGCCAAATGTTAATTCGTCGTATATTCTCAGGTATGTTGACATATTGCGGTTCGTATTCTTTCATTAATGTCATACATCTTGTTTCCCCGTGTTTTTTCGGTCACAGCAAATCTTTGTGCCATTTCTACCTCAGTAATACGTAGTGATAAGTTGTATACCTTCACTATCGGTCACGAATACATTAACGTGTACAATTAGAATTCTATGTTCGTAGCCGCTCGGGGTGGCTATGTGGTCTAGTGTGGCTTGTCACCGTTCACGCCGCTCTTCCCGTCGGAGGTTCGAGTCCTCCCTTGGGCACGAGTGTGTGTGTGTGTGTGTGTGTGTGTGTGTGTGTGTGTGTGTGTGTGTGTGTGTTGTCCTTAGCATAAGCCAGTAGTTTGTTATATTGAGTTGCGTAAGCCTATAGACCGATGACCTCATCAGTTTGGTCCCATAGGAACTAACCGCCACCACCACCAACACCACCTATGCAACTTTTCACCTTAATATAGAAATTTAATCACAGTAGATGGCCATGAAAACTACTGGCAGTTTAAAACTGTTTGCCAGACTGGGACTCGACACTGATGCCTTGCATTTTGTTGGCAGGTGCCTGACCGACAGAGCTATCCAAGGTAAATGCATAAGTGCCAGGTTCGGGTCATAGCCCAGCACACAGTGTTCATCTGCCAAGAGGTTCCAAATCAGTGCGTTCTCCGCTGCAGGATGAAAATTTATCTGCACAGAAACTGGTAAGGTTTTTGCACATCCGAAGCACGATTTTTCGTACTTTCTACGGTGTCGCTCCTAGGATTACAGTCTCGAACTTCTGTAACACGTTAAAATCACGGACATTGTTATACAGATACTTGAATGCATTCCAGTTTTAACCCTTGACGCAAGCAGAGGGCTATTATGAGCTTCATGTGTGTCTCTGTGCACCTGACTGAGGTACTGCAGCTAAGAGCTTTTTTATGCTAAAGTTCATTGAATTAAGCTGGTTCTTACCTATATTTCATGAAAGTCTGTTCAGCCATTTAAATTTCTTCAGCTAAATTAGGTAAAAATGTTTTCTGCCAGTGTGCTCTCTTTATACACTCCTGGAAACGGAAAAAAGAACACACTGACACCGGTGTGTCAGACCCACCATACTTGCTCCGGACACTGCGAGAGGGCTGTACAAGCAATGATCACACGCACGGCACAGCGGACACACCAGGAACCGCGGTGTTGGCCTTAGAATGGCGCTAGCTGCGCAGCATTTGTGCACCGCCGCCGTTAGTGTCAGCCAGTTTGCCGTGGCATACGGAGCTCCATCGCAGTCTTTAACACTGGTAGCATGCCGCGACAGCGTGGACGTGAACCGTATGTGCAGTTGACGGACTTTGAGCGAGGGCGTATAGTGGGCATGCGGGAGGCCGGGTGGACGTACCGCCGAATTGCTCAACACGTGGGGCGTGAGGTCTCCACAGTACATCGATGTTGTCGCTAGTGGTCGGCGGAAGGTGCACGTGCCCGTCGACCTGGGACCGGACCGCAGCGACGCACGGATGCACGCCAAGACCGTAGGATCCTACGCATTGCCGTAGGGGACCGCACCGCCACTTCCCAGCAAATTAGGGACACTGTTGCACCTGGGGTATCGGCGAGGACCATTCGCAACCGTCTCCATGAAGCTGGGCTACGGTCCCGCACACCGTTAGGCCGTCTTCCGCTCACGCCCCAACATCGTGCAGCCCGCCTCCAGTGGTGCCGCGACAGGCGTGAATGGAGGGACGAATGGAGACGTGTCGTCTTCAGCGATGAGAGTCGCTTCTGCCTTGGTGCCAATGATGGTCGTATGCGTGTTTGGCGCCGTGCAGGTGAGCGCCACAATCAGGACTGCATACGACCGAGGCACACAGGGTCAACATCCGGCATCATGGTGTGGGGAGCGATCTCCTACAGTGGCCGTACACCTCTGGTGATCGTTGAGGGGACACTGAATAGTGCACGGTACATCCAAACCGTCATCGAACCCATCGTTCTACCATTCCTAGACCGGCAAGGGAACTTGCTGTTCCAACAGGACAATGCACGTCCGCATGTATCCCGTGCCACCCAACGTGCTCTAGAAGGTGTAAGTCAACTACCCTGGGCAGCAAGTTCTCCAGATCTGTCCCCCATTGAGCATGTTTGGGACTGGATGAAGCGTCGTCCCACGCGGTCTGCACGTCCAGCACGAACGCTGGTCCAACTGAGGCGCCAGGTGGAAATGGCATGGCAAGCCATTCCACAGGACTACATCCAGCATCTCTTTGATCGTCTCCATGGGAGAATAGCAGCTGCATTGCTGCGAAAGGTGGATATACACTGTACTAGTGCCTACATTGTGCATGCTCTGTTGCCTGTGTCTATATGCCTGTGGTTCTGTCAGTGTGATCATGTGAGGTATCTGACCCCAGGAATGTGTCAATAAAGTTTCCCCTTCCTGGGACAATGAATTCACTGTGTTCTTATTTCAATTTCCAGGAGTGTATACCTGTATGCTACTTAATATATAAGAGCCGCATCAAATTATGTAGTACTTGGTTGTAGAGCTCAAAAATATCTGAATAAACGTCTACCGGAACATGTTTTTATATTTTACAGTTGAAAAAGAATGATGGTTTTCGTCTTGTGAAGTCGCCCATCTAACCATCCACAAAGCAGGAATAGGCTGACTGCTACTCAACTGTAAAAGATAAACATATGCTCACGCAGATTCTTTTAGTTTTTCTCTGAGGTCTTCAGTTCAATACTAAGTCAAATGATTGGATCAAAATATTGCTACCTGTGTTAAATGGGCAACACGTAATATTTATTTTTACAATAAGTGTTCAAAACGTTTTGCACAGTCGTCTAAATTTTTTTTATTTTTGCAGGAGGAGAATGGAGTATTTTGTGAACATACTTGGAACATTTACTTATAATTTGGTGTATAAAAGTATTTTCTTTCATATACAGATGAGCCGTAACGGACCGTGAAGTACACTACTGGCCATTAAAATTGCTACACCAAGAAGAAATGCAGATGATAAACAGATATTCATTGGACAAATATATTATACTAGAACTGATATTTGATTACATTTTCACGCAATTTGGGTGCATAGATCCTAAGAAATCAGTACCCAGAAAAACCACCTCTGGCCGTAATAACGGCCTTGATACGCCTGGGCATTGAGTCAAACAGAGCTTGGATGGCGTGTAAAGGTACAGCTGCCCATGCAGCTTCAACATGATACCACAGTTTATCACGAGTAGTGACTGGCGTATTGTGACGAGCCAGTTGCCACCATTGACCAGACGTTTTCAGTTGGTGAGAGATCTGGAGAATGTGCTGGCGAGGGCAACAGTCGAACATTTTACGTATACAGAAAGGTCCGTACAAGACATGCAACATGCGGTCGTGCATTATCCTGCTGAAATGTAGGGTTTCGCAGGGATCAAATGAAGGGTAGAGCCACGGGTCGTAACACATCTGAAAAGTAACGTCCACTTTTCAAAGTGCCGAGACGTGTAACCAGTGGCACCCAATACCATCACGCTGGGTGATACGCCATTATGGCGATGACGAATACACGCTTCCAATGTGCATTCACCGCGATGTCGCCAAACACGGATGCACCTATCATGATGCTGTAAGCAGAACCTGGATTCATCCGAAAACATGACGTCTTGCATTCGTGTACCCAGTTGAGTACACCATCGTAGGCGCTGCTGTCTGTGATGCAGCGTCAAGGGTAATCGCAGCCATGGTCTCCGAGCTGATAGTCCATGCTGGTTTAAACGTCGTCGAAGATGGTTATTGTTTTGCAAACGTCCCCATCTGTTGACTCAGGGATAAGATGCCTGTCATTTCGACTGCTAGTGATACGTGGCCGTTGGGATCCATCACGGCGTTCCATATCACCCTCTTGAACCCACCGATTCCATATTCTGCTAACAGTCATTGGATCTCGACCAACGCGGTCTGCAATGTCGCGATACTGTAACCGCAATCGCGATAGGCTACAATGTGACCTTTATCAAAGTCGGAAACGCGATGGTACGCGTTTCTCCTCCTTACACGAGGCATGACAACAACGTTTCACCAGGCAACTCCGGTCAACTGCTGTTTGTGTATGAGAAATCAGTTAGAAACTTTCCCCGTGTCAGCACGTTGTAGGTGTCACCACCGGCGGCAATCTTGTGTGAATGCTCTGGAAAGCTAATCATTTGACTATCACAGCACCTTCTTCCTGTCGGTTAAATTTCGCATCCGTAGCACGTCATCTTCGTGGTGTAACAATTTTAATGGCCACAAGTATAGAAGTCAGGTCGCGACAACGGTCGGTGGTGAAGTTCCTCTTCAAGACTGGCGACGACTCTGCCACATCGATTCACAGGAAGTTGCTCCTCGCTTATGGGGAGGACACAGTGGATCGCAGCAGTGTCCATCGGTGGTTGCAGAGATTTAAAGAAGGTGATTTCTCTCTACTGGACAATCCACGATACGGTTGACCATTGACGTCCGTGAGTGATGTGAATAAGGAGACCATTGATCAAACCTTCCAAAATGACAGATGTGTGACGACACGACAGCTTGCTTAAATGACTCGTTTACCCCTGGGTATGACCCACAGACCACAGCTTCAGGGTCAGCTCATCAGAGTGCACCATGACAATGCCAAGACCCATACATCCCTTATGACGCAAGATAAAATGAGAAAAAATGGTCCGAAACTTGTTTCTCATCCTTCCTACAGACCAGACGTGGCTCCGTCTGACTTTTACCTTTGGTCCTCTGAAGGCCCACCTGCGCAGTAAAACATTTGATAGTGAGAAAGACCTTATTCCTGTGTGAAGCGAAGGTCTAAAAGTCAATCCCCAGAATTTTCCCAAAGAGCACTTATGTCATGGAAAGAATGTTGAACCAGATGCACCACAACTGATGGAGTAGGCTGAATGTATAGCTAAATATTCCAAGTACGTTCACAAAATATTTCATTCTGCTGCTGAAAAAAAAATAAAAAATAAAATAAATAAATAAATAAATAAATAAATTAGAGACGACTGTGCAAAACTAGTTGAACGCCCTTTCTACTTCAAAATGTTTGAAATGGCTCTAAGCACTATGGGACTTAACATGTAAGGTAATCAGTCCCCTTGTTTTAGAACTACTTAAACCTAACTAACATAAGGACATCACACACATCCATGCCCGAGCCACGATTCGAACCTGCGACCTTAACAGACCCGCGGTTCCGGACCGAAGCGCCTACAACCACTCGGCCACAGTGGCCGGTCCTTTGAAACTTCTTAGAGTTTTCTTGTGTCGAAGTTTCTTTAAATTGTTAAGTTAAGTTTTATAGTGTGTAAGATAAGTTCGCTCTGGACGAGGCCATGAGTTGTGGGACGTGTTCAGAGAGGAGATCTATTGCGTACAGTATCATAGGACAAACATACAAGTTATCATAGTTTCTGGGCATAGTTCACAGTCATTATGTTCAAGTGAGAAATTTTTTCCAGGCATAAGCTAATTGCATTTAGCGAACTTCGAGTAAAAGTCAGAGTAAGTCCTGCCTTGGGTACACCGGTTTAAATTCGTGATTAAAATTCCAGTACAGTGTTCTCAGTTTTATGTTTCAGTCATAAATAAATATCAGCACGAAACTCAGAAGATGAAAGAGCACAATGTGGAAGCTCTAGATCAGTTCCGGAGTGCAACCACGCGGGGTTGTCGCGCGGTCTAGGGTGTCTCACGGTCAGCGTGGGGGTTCGAGTCTTCCCTCGGCCGTAAGTGTGTGTGTCGTCCTTAGCGTAAGTTAGTTTAAGTAGTTAAGTAGTGTGTAAGCTTAGGGACCGATGGTCTCAGCAGTTTGGTCCCAAAAGACCTTACCACAGATTTCCAGTTTTTCCGTGGTGCGCGCGTGAAGAACAGCAGAAGGTGAGGGCAATACCGGTGGCCATTTTCATGCACGCTGGCCTGTGATAGATGGATTCGATCCCAGTTCCACATCGAGGGAACCCATCCCGCACTGCAAAAGGCCAGCCCTCGTTCGCCGCGTGGCGATAGCCCTGTCTCGGACACGGAGTCACTCCACCACCGTCCCGTGGCTCGGTGCGCTCTCGAGGAGTGCGTGGAGCGGCCACCAGAGGCGCTGCTGCACGGCCCTTGGTCGATAGGCCGGCGGTGGGCGCTGCTCTTCCGCGGACCGCTTGAATTATACATGCGCCGGGCTGCACTCTGCTGAATAAGCCCGCCCCGGTCGTAAAGATTCCGCAGCAGTCCCTCTGCAGACACGCCAACTACTTTATAAGCATACATCACGCGCACGCCTCATTCTGAACTCTTTATTAAACATTAGGCGCTCATTCGGTGCCCGCGACTTGTTTGCACGCGTCACTCCAGCTGTTGCCTCCCAGAACGGCTTCCACCCGCTTTCTGCTCCTCTCGGTGGCATCTTGTCATGACAAATGGCATTCTAATTCTGTTACTACGGACGTAAACGTTATCCATCTTTCTAAGGCCAGCAGATATTTACATGGAAATATCGTTACTCAGCCACATCTATAAAAGATAACGGCAATTTACATATAACAGATCTCGTATGAATAGATGTTCTTGTACCATTAAAACCTCTTTTTCTTGTAGCAATATATAGAGACATCTGACAGGATGAAAGTCGCCTCAAGCTTTCAATTCCAAGTCAAGTCCGATAGGGTCTACCATTATTAATATCCAAAACTGATGAGGTATGCGATAATAGAGACCGGAACATTTCAGTAAATATGCGTTTGCAAACTAGCCGTTTGTAAGATAACCGTAAGTGTGTGGTTACGAAGCACCACTGACGTCTATTCAACTAATATTGTAAATGCGGAAATGTGTTACCTTCCCACGGCTGATTCACTGATCTAATCTTGATGAAAATTAGTACAAAGATAACTTGAGGCGTGAGGAAAGACATAGGCTACATTATAAAGTGTGTAGTACAAGTTACTTATTGATTTGAAGAACACTACGTGAATGGGGGAAAATGTTTACTGTTTGAAAACGCTATCTACTCTTAGACCTTAGAACGTTACCATGTGAAAAAGCTTTTGTTGGTTAATATGTAATGTGATTCAACGTAATTAATATGACTCTTCCACAATCCTCATTGTATTTAATCCATGTTTACATTTTAATATTATTAAATGCGAAAGAGACTCAGTCCGATACATTTGCACGACTAAACCGCTGAACAGATATTGGTGGAATTTCGTCTGGAGATTGCTTAAACCCATAGAAAGAACACACGCTACTTTCGAAAGTTTCAAGGAAAAAAAAGAAATAAAAATCGATCACTAAGATGGTGAAGTAGGGAATAGAACAACTGTTTCTTTACTACATCAGTGAACATAAACTACACTAAAAATTGTTGAATTTGTTGCATAATTTACATTTTTATGACGAATACTTTTAATAGCATTATCGATACATTTGCGCTTCTGCCTACAACCCTCTGCACGTACCACTCACCAATGATATTGTGCGTTGCGCTACTGTGTCGTGTGCATTGTTGTGATGGAAGGGAGGAAAGGAGGGTGGAGTCTGAACTCACGAGGAGTAGTTACTGGAACAGGCAGACACGTGAGGGCAGCTGACATTATTGCACAATAGGTTCCTTACCATTACTCGTCAGAACAAAACTACTGATCTGCAATTGCAACACATACCGTTGAAATGTAAATTTTTCCAGTTACACACCATCTAATTCAGCTAACTTTTCTCCCATGTCCCACGGTTGTGGAACGTGATGGATACACAATGCAGTGATTGGCTTTTTTTTCCCCTCCTGATGTGCAAGGACGCTGTACATGACAAGAAGGGTAGGTTAGCCCGTACCTATGCCACCACAATTATCGAATCACAAGCCTATGGATTTATGTAACTGGCATGATCTCAAAATTGAAATGTACAACTCTTCCGTTGGTATGGTTCAAGCAATGTAGTACCGAACTGAAATTGTTGTCTGAAGATTTACGAGACGATCCGCAAGCTTTTTGGAAGAATTCCTAACTCGCTGTGCGTGCTACTGCAGTTTTGCTTCTAATACTGTACAGATCACCTGTGTCAGTTTTCACTATTACCGAAGACATACCCCGTACATTCGAGCACGCTAATATCTCATTGACTGGAGGAGAACTGTTTTCAGTGATGAGTCCAGTTTCCAAAGGAGCCTCGATGACTGGCGCAGACTTGCCTGGAGGCATCCTGTAGAGTCGTAAGACACCAACCTGACTTTCACTCTGAATTCGGCTCGACAACGAGGAGTGATTGTCTGGTATGTCATTTCATTTCATAGCAGGACCCCTTTGGTGGTCATCCGCGACACCCTTATAGCACAGCGGTTCGTCGACGATATTTGACGACCCGTATAGTTGCGCCTCGTGGCAAGCCATCCTGAGCTTACAATTCTGTAAGGCAGTGCCAGCCTGCACACTGTTTGTATTCCAGCTCGCCAAACCCTACCCTGGCTAGACAGCAAGGTCGCTGCTGGATCCCCCCTCCCAGTTGAGAATGTTTGGAGCGTTATGACAGAGCCTTCCAATCAGCTCTTGTTATTGACGATCTAACTCTCCAACCAGGCAGAATTTTGCACGATATCTCTCAGGAGAACATCTAACAACTGTGCCAATCAATACCAAGCCGAATAAGTGCTTGAGTAAGGACCAGAGGTGGACTAACGCGTGATCGATTTGTTCAATTTGTGAGGTACTCTTCCTTTGATTTTTTTTTGAAATCGTACTTATTTGTTTGTTTGAACATCTACTTTACATTTAGCAATTTCCGTGCCATTGGGATAATTGCTTTAATCCCTTCTTGCTGCGTCGTTTTTCTTTTCTTTCTGAGAGTGTATTACTCGGGGCGATTAACAAGCAGTCATTTTGAATCAGTTCACGAGCGCTTTTCTTTTATGCTATCAAACTTTATATATTTTACACCACCGCTGGATCACGACCAATTTTATTAATCAGTCTTTCTAATTTTCTCATGAAACAATATCATTTCTACCATATTTCTAAATACCAGTATAAGTAATTTATATATTTATACTTCGGGCTCGTCTTCCTATGCTTTCATTCCTGAATTATGACGTTCTGGTTAAATTTGCCAATGGCATATGTTTTATTTCTTGTGTCGTGACTGAACCACTTGTTGAAACACCGAGGCATTTTGGTCAGATGTATCTGTTGAAAGTAGCTATCGTTTGACACAATGTATATCCTTGCAGCTATACGGATATAAGGATGATAATAATTTGATTCATAAATGTAATAACGCATTTTGTTTATTTTCCACAGCTTTGACAATATTCAGCGATAGAAACGCTTGTCGTCAACGAGCTCATGTTATCGTTACGAATACAAAAGTGTGCTCTTTTTTGCTGTAACGTTAATTGAGGGGCTGAGACAGCTAGTGGTACATTTCACAAGAAAAGGACCTAAATGCACATTTGGACAGCTAAAGTGTGGATCCCTGATGAGAAATGGGAATAAAAGCATTTCCCTTCATTGTGCCTCAGAGATGATAAAGTTTAAGCTCTAAGCCAGCGTTTGGACTGTAATTAGAATACAACTAGTATAAGTGAAATGGCGTACGCAAAGACAATTGCTGCTGTCGCTAAGGTCCAAGTATGTATTCACTTGAAAGTACAGAATATACTTTTAAGAATAGTTATAGTAATATTCAATGCATGTTTCAGTAAGCCACATTCTGAAACACTGCTTCTAAATCTGGACTCAAAATCACCATATTGACACAGTAGATCAGGAGGTCATGGAACCTAGCCCTACAACTGTGGAATGTGATAAGGATTTATGTCTCCCTGAAAAGGAAAAGAAACACTTCAAAATGTGTTTATTCCCCTAAACAAGGTGGAAACAGTGAAACAGGTCAGCTGAATCTTCTCTGTAGTCGAAAAATGAAAACAGAAAACTTTCTTTTAATTAATATCATGAATGCCATACAAAAGGATAAAGTTGCTGAAGAGACAGACGGAAACAAAACATAACGGCGGAATGTCAATTGAATCTGAATCACCAAGGAAAATCCTCTGACAATGTAGTTCAAGAACGCACTAAACCGTCATCTTGAGTGTACAGAAGCGGATTTTACGAGGCCCATTATTGGTCCCTCAACTGTAGAATTTGCATCAAGATGTACTAGAAATTAAATTTTAGAAATGGGAAAATCTTCAGGAGTTGAACTACTTCCCTCAACTTTATCCTGATTTCGATGACAACATATCAAATTTCAAGACACAGGGCCTCTTTAAGGAAATTTGTGATCCTGTGCGAATTGTGAGTTTCTAGCTCCCACTCCTTCTCTGGAATGCAGTTTTGTCTACGCTTTTTATGATTTTCGTGATTATATAAGTTTATCGTGAATGTGTGGCGTATGTGGGGAGAGAGAGAGAGAGATAGAGATAGAGAGGAGTTTGCAACTCAGACGATGAAATTTACAGATTGAGGATCCTTTGAAACTATGTGCAATGGAACCACAGTTTAGTAAGCACTACGTTACCGGTGACTTCACTTGTTAAGCCCATGCCAAGTCAGGGGTAAGCTCGTACTTGTTGGTAAAAACATATTCAGTATTTTTTATATGGGGTGTAGAGTGTTAATCTCGAGCTGTAAGAATACTAGATAGCACATTTCACATTAGCACTGTTCTTTTCTTTTAATTGTAAACAGACATTGCTGTTGCCCCGACTAGGTCGCCAGTAGGTCTTGCGGTGTTAAATGTAAGCCCTTAAGCATTAAAATATGGGCAAAAATACCCGAAATCACTAAAACAAGGAAAATATTCACCTAAAATATATCCGTATGAACTTAAAGTAAACAACCCTACTCCTAAAAGCCACACCAAATAGAAATGGAGAAACAGGAATAGGAATCTAAACATTTGTTACAATATTGCAATAATGCTGAACCAAATATGAACTGATTTTAGTTGTGTTTGTTATAGTAAATTGCTAAATGTTTTCCCCTTATCTTTCACTAAGGTCATCCTTATATCTGTCAAAAAAGTTTTAACATTTGCCAAAATCCTCTCTGCATTTTATTACTGTACGAATGAGAGCTTCATTGTCGCAGTGTCGCTTACAAAACAGTTCTCGAAAAATACGTCCAACGCCACATATAATTTAACTGCAAGTGAGTACATGGCGCTTTTGTAATTTACTAAAATACTTACAGTATTTCGCATAAATTGTGGGAATACAAGGTTTTTTACAGACATTGCAGCGCCTGTAACGACTGAGCGTTTCATCGTAATTTTTATTTTTTGGGAAACAATAGCAGCTGGTTCTACGCTGGGTGTTCAGATTGATCTGTTTTTGCATTCCAGGCAAGCAGCACATAAGAGCTTTCGTAGAAATAAACTCTACTTTTATGTATTCTTAAATTTTGATTTTATAACCATTGTCACTGATGACCACGCCTTAATAATAGTTCACAATAATTGAGAGCAAATCCTGTTTGACTTGGTAGTAATAACTTTTATATGCACTGCTATGACCATGCAGAATTTGCGTAATAGATTCTGCCTAACGATAAATAAAACTGGGAAAAGTCTACTAAACTGTAAAAAAACATTATTTCAAAAATTAATCGGCTAAATCTTCAGGAGTTACTCCATGTCGAGTGAATACGCAGCCTGTCTTTCCACTGCTATCACGGTAAGACCATAGCCGCTCGTTCATTAAAGATTTGAGATTTTTAATGATTTTTAACTTTGAAGAGCTATGTCCAGCATAATCTGCAGACTTACAAATATTCTTAACGCAAATGTTACATTTTGGAAAACGTTAAGCAAGTTCATTTCGAAGATGTACTGGAGTATTTCTAAACATGTAATCGCAGTTAATGAAGTACCGGTGACAATAGTTCCAATTCGTATGCAATATCCTGGGAATTTCTCTCTGCTGAATGCATTATGTGGTCTCTAAAAGATTTTGGAAGATTTATAATTTTCTGCTGAGATCGTATTTGTTGCGAAGTGTTTAATGTCAAAAATTACACTGGGCTTCTCACAGTAGTTACTGAGCAGCTGAAACCTTTTATTCAAAGACGTGATAGCGGTGTCTGCCACAACATAAGTCATTTACCCTTAAGCTGTTCTCTTCATGTGAAAACTACCAATTAGTAGTTGCAGCTCTGGAATCTGTCAACTCAGCAATACTTGCTAAGGACGTAATCAATTTCTCTGCTTCTTTCTTAGCCTTTCCAAAACCGGTGGCACTATATTCTTCAGTAACACTGAGTGTTGATTTCATTAATTTTACTGTAGTGTCTAACACCTTCTTGCATACCTTCTTGCTGCACTGCTTTATTGACTCTGTTGATGTGGCAAAGGGCCTTATGCTATACCACAGCATACAAAGAAAATTTTAATTCTGAGATTTCTTTCAGGAGACTAGAAACTTCACTGAAACACACTGGATTATTTTTGCATGTGATCTGTAACAGATAATACACAATGCTGGTGACTACTTTGAAGGCCAATAAAACTTTGAAACACGTATCTATTTTGTACGAGCTGTAAATAAATAGTTGCCACTATTAAAGTTCCAACCCTCGTACAAGCCACGTTTGCTTCACTATTTCATAATTTTAAAGATGACAGAAGCAATGAAAAACAGTAAAACATCTTCTTGTTTCGCTGTCCACAGAAAATGTGGTATTTTTTTCTCTAATGCCCTGAGGCCTTCCTTAATTGATCTTACCCTAAAATTATTATTTATAATATCTGGACAGGTTTCTGAATAGAAAACTTGAAAGACGTTATCTTTCGTAGGTGATTTTCTTTTGTCTTGAAGATTTTGGCTTGTTCCAGTTTAATCCACAGTAACATTTTATTAGCAAATTCTAGTGGAACAATTTTATCAGGCACTAGTTCTTGCTTGCACGAAACGTACAATTTTTCAGCATAATCAAATGATAACTCTTTAAGTATGAAGAATTTTTTCTTTTAACTGACAACCTGACCTTATTAAGTAAGAAGAAATATTTACAGGGACCTTCTCCCCCCCCGTCCCCCCGCAATTTTGGTGGTCTTAAACCGATCCTACCAAGACAGTACTTACCCCGCGTGTAAGAAGAGGGAATGGAGAAATAAGGTAACGAGGTCAAAGAGGGGACAAAGGAGACTGAAAAAGGTGCAACACAGTGGCAAAGTATCACGAGTGTAGCCTTAGGAAGGACATTCTTCAAGAGATACCACAGAAGGCAATGATTAAGATTCTATAGACACTATCGGGGCATAGGACGGCAAGTAAAATTTTGCCATTGTTCACTAATTTATAAGGTGAAATGTTTGGTATCCTTGTGCGATTTTCAATATCACAGCCTTTTACAACGGCTTGAAAGCTATTTGGGCGAACAGCCAGAAAGCGATGGAGAACTGTCCTTAGTCTTCTATCTAAAGGTCCCTTTCTCTGCTCACCTAAATTGAAATTGCATGTTCTAACTCCACGAATAACACAATATAATTAGGAACTACCACCATAAATAACAGTCTACGGTCGTTTAACTAAACAGTGTGTTATGATCAATGTTCATACGCGCAAGAATAAGCATGAAAACCATTACACCTTTTCCTACTGTCTCAGCACTCGAAAAAGGTCACAGACGATTTGTTTCCATTTACTAGAAGTTAGCTGCTCGCCTTAAATGAGGAGATTAATCTCAGGCACTTGCCATGCGGTCTTTCTATAGCACACTGTGGCACACAAAACAAAAAAAGGATTCGAAACATGCGCTTCTCAGATAAATGCTTAATCCAAGTGAGCTCGCTTTTACACGGTTTTACTATCCATATGCAATATATCATTCGACCGAAACACAACGTCAGCCATTTAATGCCATCCGAGGCTTAAGCAGGTGGGAAACAGATTCACAGCAGAGTGTAGCACATTCCCGTAAGACTGAGGACGATCGACCAGCCTCTCGGGTGCAGACACCTTGTTATTTATGCATGCTCAGCGCAGACGTTGAAGAGAACACTTGCTCCAAAAGTGCTTCTAGCGTTGGCACCAGTGCACAGACAGCACCACTTCTGAATTTAAAGTTATTTATGTCGTTGTTAACTGAAGACTAACAATCACTTTCTATAAGTAGAAGTTTCTAGCTTTCACGTCGCACACCTCTGAAGAGTTTTACAAAAGTGGATTTTTGACGTAACTAACGAGTGACTCATGTTGAGATTCACAATTTTTAATACTGCCATACTCTTACATAATCTAACAAAGTATTGAAACTATAGTTAAACATTTAAGGTTTACGTAAGTATATATCTCTTTGTTACATGGAGTCTAACAACGAGCCCAATTCTTCTGTAACAATATCTGACTTCATTTATGTTCTACAAATTTTTGAGCCCAATAGCTCTTCTATTTCGAACTGATCAATTTTCGAAACGAAAACGACAGTAGAAGGCAGCTTCTGACTTGCCTCTGTTTTTTTGTATTCTGTACCATGTAACAGTTACCTTATTCAAACTTCGTAAATCTTTATTGATGCATATCTCAAGTACAGTACAGTCTTTTTACCTTTGTAGTTTACTGAATCTACCTCTGTTTACAAACCTTAAGTAAAAAACTTTGTTTCTTCTTAAATACTCAAAGAATTGATGAAGGACCTTCCTCGAAATTTCTACCACGTATTTTTATGAGAAATTGAACCTCACTCTATTATCTGAACGCTGCAACTTTAATATTATGCGCTTCCTTGTTTCGAAAGAAGTGGAGTAGTTCAAAAAGCAAAAGAGGTAGCTTGCTGTAAACTTCTGCCATGGGTTTCTGTGATAAACTGCATCTGACTGCAAAAGTAGAAGTTTCTAGCTTTCATACTGCACGCCTCTGAATAATTTTAGAAAAGTGGATTTTGGAAGTAGCCAATAAGTGAGTCATGTTCAGATTCACAATTTTTAACATTTTTATAGACTTTCAAATATGACACAGTTTAAAACTATAGTTAAACATTTAAGTTCTGCATAATTATAAATCTCTTTGTTAGCGGCTCATAGCATATGCTCTGCGGCTCTATTGGACTGGCTTTGACCAATGACTGGGAAGAAATCGATACTTACCGCAGTAGCATGGGATTCCTTCCATTCACGGGAATTACAGAAAGTAACTGTGAATTAACCGTCGTAAGTGTTGGAACCACACGAATATACATTCGTTTTGGTATTTCAGTTTTATTTGTCATTTACCTGTTTTTTACAGCGCGTTTTATTAATTTGCCTATAATTATTCAAATATTATTGTTTTATAGCGGACACGTATTTTAGTATGTATATCACGTATGTTTTGCCAAAAAATCTTCAAAATATAATGTTGTTGTTGTGGTCTTCAGTCCTGAGACTGTTTTGATGCAGCTCTCCATGCTACTCTATCCTGTGGAAGCTTCTTCATCTCCCAATACCTACTCCAACCTACATCCTTCTGAATCTGCTTAGTGTATTCATCTCTTGGTCTCCCTCTACGATTTGTACCCTCCACACTGCCCTCCAATACTAAATTGGTGATCCCTTGATGCATCAGAACATGTACTACCAACCGATCTCTTCTTCTGTTCAAGTTGTGCCACACACTTCTCTTCTCGCCAATCCTATTCAATACTTCCTCATTAGTTATGTGATCTACCCATCTAATCTTCAGCATTCTTCTGTAGCACCACATTTCGAAAGCTTCTATTCTCTTCTTGTCCAAACTATTTATCGTCCATGTTTCAGTTCCATACATGGCTACACTCCATAAAAATACTTTCAGAAATGACTTCCTGACACTTAAATCTATACTCGATGTTAACAAATTTCACTTTTTCAGAAACGCTTTCCTTGCCATTGCCGGTCTACATTTTATATCCTCTCTACTTCGACCATCATCAGTAATTTTGCTCCCCAAATAGCAAAACTCCTTTACTGCTTTAAGTGTCTCATTTCCTAATCTACTTCCCTCAGCAGCAAACGACTTAATTCGACTACATTCCATTATAATGGTTTTGCATTTGCTGATGTTCATCTTATATCCTCCTTTCAAGACTCTGTCCATTCCGTTCAATTGATCATCCTAGTCCCTTGCTGTCTCTGACAGAATTACAATGTCAACGGCGAACCTCAAAGTTTTTATTTCTTCTCCACGGATTTTAATACCTACCCCGAATTTTTATTTTGTTTCCCTTATTGATTGCTCAATATACAGATTGAATAACATCGGGGAGAGGCTACAACCCTGTCATACTCCCTTCCCAACAACTACTTCCCTTTCATGTCCCTCGACTCTTATAACTGCCTCTGGTTTCTGTACAAATTGTAAATAGCCTTTCGCTCCCTGTATTTTACCCATGCCACCTTCAAAGTTTGAAAGAGAGTATTCCAGTCAACATTGTCAAAAGCTTTCTCTAAATCTGCAAATGCTAGAAACGTAGGTTTGGCTTCCTTAATCTAGCTTCTAAGATACGTCGTATGGTCAGTAGTGCCTCACGTGTTCCCACATTTCTACAGAATCCAAACAGATCCACCCCGAGGTCGGCTTCTACCAGTTCTTCCATTCGTCTGTTAAGAATTCGCGTTAGTAATTTGCAGCTGTTACTTATTAAACTGATAGTTCGTAATTTTCACATCTGTCAACACCTGCTATCTTTGGGATTGGAATTACTGTATTCTTCTTGAAGTCTGAGGGCATTTCGCCTGTCTCATACATCTTGTTCACCAGATGGTAGAGTTTTGTCAGGACTGGCTCTCCCAAGGCCGTCAGTAGTTCCAATGGAATGTTGTCTACTCCGGGGGCCTTGTTTCGACTGAGGTCTTTCAGTGCTCTGGCAAACTCTTCACGCAGTATCGTATCTTCCATTTCATCTTCATCCACATCGTTTTCCATTTCCATAATATTGCCCTCAAGTACATCGCCCTTGTGTATACCCTCTATATACTCCTTCCACCTTTCTGCTTTCCCTTCTTTGCTTAGAACTGTGTTTCCATCTGAGCTCTTGATATTCATACAATGAGTTCTCTTATCTCCAAAGGTCTCTTTAATTTTCCAGTAGGCAGTATCTATCTTACCCTTAGTGAGATAAGCCTCTACATCCTTACATTTGTCCTCTAGCCATCCCTGCTTAGCCATTTTGCACTTCCTGTCGATCTCATTTTTGAGACGTTTGTATTCCTTTTTGGCTGCTTCATTTACTGCATTTTTATATTTTCTCCTTTCATCAAATAAATTCAATATTTCTTCTGTTACCCAAGGATTTCTAGCAGCCCTCGTCTTTTTACCTACTTTATCCTCTGCTGCCTTCACTACTTCATCCCTCAGAGCTACCCATTCTTCTTCTACTGTATTTCTTTCCCCTATTCCTGTCAATTGTTCCCTTATGCTCTCCCTGAAACTCTGTACAACCTCTGGTTCTTTCAGTTTATCCAGGTCCCATCTCCTTAATTTCCCACATTTTTGCAGTTTCTTCAGTTTTAATCTACAGGTCATAACCAATAGATTGTGGTCAGAGTCCACATCTGCCCCTGGAAATGTCTTACCTACTTAAAACCTGGTTCCTAAATCTCTGTCTTACCATTATATAATCTATCTGATACCTTTTAGTATCTCCAGGTTTCCTCCAAGTATACAACCTTTTTCATCATTCTTAAACCAAGTGTTAGCTATGATTAAGTTGTGCTCTGTGCAAAATTCTACTAGGCGGCTTCCCCTTTCATTTCTCAGCCCCAATCCATATTCACCTACTATGTTTCCTTCTCTCCCTTTTCCCACACTCGAATTCCAGTCACCCATTACTATTAAATTTTCGTCTCCCTTGTGAAGATGACGATACAGAAATCAACGGAGTCAAAAGCCTTGGGGAAGTTAGTGTTGAAGACACTCATCGATTAATCCAGTTTCTACGTTACAATGTTTTTTGAAACGTGATCTATATGCATTTTTCAAAAGCATTCATGGTTTTAAGGTAGCAGTCGTCAACAACATATTCCAAGGTTTTATACATTGCAGGACAGAATACTGATCGGCCTGTGATCGAATTATTCTGACGATAACTCAAAATGAAAACGAAATTCCTTTTAAAGAAACTTTTTTATTGGTAAACGAAGTACCATGTTTACATAATCTCATCCACTGTGACAGCTATCACCACACTGCAGCTGCATTCTATGAAATATTCCCGTACCTTTTTCTTGGTACTCACCAACATTATAATTATCTGGTACTGTACGGAATTGAGTTTTGAAACGAATATTTGGAGAAAGATGGTCCAATTGAGCTTTGAAATAAATACTCGAAGAAAGACTGAATCTAAGTGTTGGAACGTGTTCCAGCTGACCGAGCGAGGTGCCATGCGCTCGCGTTCCGGTGGACGACGGTTCAGATCCCCGTCCGGCCATCCAGACTTAGGTTTCTCGCGATTTCCATAAATCGCTTATGGAAAACGCTGGGATTGTTCCTTCGAGGGGGCACATCTGATTCCCTTCACAATCATTTCCTGATTTGGGCTTGTGCTTGTCTCATTAGACTCTAATCTACCTGTTCGCCCTTGTGCCAAAGTAATAAACTGCCACTCTTCTAAGACAGTCACCTACTACATCACTCCCGGCAAGAACAGTGACACAACTCAAAAAAGTAATGCTTAGGAAAAATCGACTTAAAAAATTCTATAGGCGCTGAAACTTGTACTGAAATAGTATAAGCGTTCTTTAAATTTCAAATAAGTAATTTTGCAGTAAATTCCATTACAACATATACAGCAGTAACATTGACATGTAGTTCTATACTGTTGTGATTCTTGAAGTTTTCCCGGCGTACTGAGTATTCGATGAGATTTCGGGAAGATTAGTGCGAAGATTAGTGCCCTTCTCGGTTCGGTAAAGGACGATCTGGGTCTGCGGAAGGCCGGAATCTATAAAATTCCTTGCCAGTGTGGCAAAGCTTACATCGGTCAGACGACGCGCACAGTACATGAAAGGTGCGTTGAACACGAACGCCACACTCGCCTTTTGCAGCCCAGTAAGTCGGCCGTAGCTGAGCATTGTATTACCACAGGACACGCTATGGAATTTTCGGCCACGAAAATCTTGGCCCCAGCGAAAACTTTTTGGGATTCCGTTATTAAAGAATCTGTTGAGATACGCCTAGCGCAAAATCTTATAAATCGTGACGGCGGTTTTCAACTGGACAAGGCTTGGGACCCGGTGATCTCTCTAATTTCCTCTGAGAGAAGACGGTTTATTCTAAATGACACGTCTAGCGACATCTGACGTCTGTTTTTAGCGACGCGGGCGCGCATTCCGACAGAGGGCGGACATGTAGTTTTCACCTTTACGCATGTGCCTGCGCTCCAAAGATAGAACAGTAGCTCCAGAGGGTGCGGACTTCGACAGAGGACGCTCCTGTGACGGTGGCCAATGCGCATGCGTTTTCGCGCCAATTTTTTGCTATAAAGCTGACTCCCGGAACTTGCAGTCTCCAGTGACGCACACTCACCTGAAGATGGCTGGACGATTGCCAGCCGAAATATCGTGGCAAGAAGTCAACGTGATCCGGCTGCAATCCCGAAATCTCATCGAATAGTTCTATACTCGTTGAATGTGTGGAGTTAGCAGGTAATAGTTAATTAATTGGTTCAAATGGCTCTGAGCACTAGGCGACTTAACTTCTGAAGTCATCAGTCACCTAGAACTTAGAACTAATTAAACCTAACTAACCTAAGGACATCACACACATCCATGCCCGAGGCAGGATTCGAACCTGCGACCGTAGCGGTCGCTCGGTTCAAGACTGTAGCGCCTAGAACCGCACGGCCACTCCGGCCGGCCAGTTAATTAATTCTTTGAGTTGTGTTAGGTTTCTTTATTTTCTAAAAACCCTTTTGTTTCTATTATGACCTTTCATGTAAAGCTTATGTCGCTTTTCCAGCCCAAATAGACAAACAAATATAATCAGGTAAAATTAGTAATTTAGGTAAAATAAGAAGTGAGAAATAAGCGAAACTGTTATATCAGTTACGTAAAATTTAAAGAACACAATTTACGAAAACGTAGAATAATAAATAGGCTTATATTACATTCGAATATTTTCACCGGAAAAACAGATTTAGTGTGAACTTTCTTTACAGCAGTAATTCCCCCTTCTTTTTCTTTTATGAGAGAGAGAGAGGTGACGTTTCTCGTGCACGGTGGGGCAATTGACACTTAATTTTCAGTGACAAATTTAAACTTTGACATTTTTTTGACTTGTGACTTTCTTCTTCCTGGGATGCGGTATAGCTAAAATTATTGTCATCGGCTTTGAGAGTAGATCAGTTGCCACTTGTTAAACAGATTTGACTGGTATAGGTACCGTGCAACGATAAGTGTGAGTTGGGTGGTGTAGAAGCGTCGTGGCTTGCTTTTGCACAGAAATCTCGGCAACTGAGAGTGTCTTTTGCCCGAGCACACAGACAGAGTGCGCACGTGGTTCTCTCCTGCCAGACGCCGTGTTGTGTTGACAGAGGCAACACGAGCTCCATGTAGCCCTGTCTGCAGCGCAGCGGTAGGCGACCCACATCCAGGTTCTACCATGATAATGTTGAGTATGTAGATGTCAAAGCTAGCCTCAAGACGGCACATCACCTGTCATGCGATCGTCAGTCGTTTCTTTTTAAAGTAACATAATGACGCTCTGTTAACGGCATAATTTATGCTGCTAGAAATGTGTTTTCTGACTAATCACCGTTTTACGTGGCTGGTTTCAACAGGTTCAAATGCTTATCTTCTGATCAATGGAAAGCATTGTGGTCTTTTGACGGAGTTGAAACTAGTCACGTAAATATATCAATGAAACTGTTAATACTTTTACTAACAAACGTAACAGTCATAGGCTCTGTACACTTTTTAATCTATTCCTGTACAAGGGTGACTTGATAAATCTCTTAAACAAGTGCGATAAAATGTTTGTTTCGTAAACAACTAACCTTACGTCTCGACATAGTCTTCTTTGAGAGAGCCTCCAGCACTTTCATGCCATCGGAAAAAGAGTTTCTGTCAAACTCTGCAAGTGTCTGTAAGGATCATTCTTTCGTAATCCCAAAAAACAATAGTAATCATCGTACCAGCCACTATAATGGTCTTTTCCTTCTGCGGTTCACTTTCACCAGCCATTGTCGTTTCCAATCTGATATATAATGATGGATGAACGTTTTATCAACACATGCATTCACTCCTATAGTCTCCCGATCCACCTCTGAATCATCTGTGGGCTTAAATCACCCGCAGAAGCTTTCGTTTCATTATCTTCGTAAGCATCTGAATACCGATATTCTCACTATTAACCACCCAAATTAAAAAATATTCAGATTTTACCACAGTTAACTCTGTTAATGTTAGCCGATAACACATTAGCTTTTACAGTTAAAACATTCATTACATGTAAATCACCACCACTAAATCCTTCAACTTCCGTCTATATGCCATATAAAGTGCCGCTTCTACATCGTACCTCATTAGAATTCGCAGTATACATGAATTCCGCCAAGCATGTATCTTACCCTTTCTCCTTTGCATTTTCTTCCCTGACACCTTGGATTTCTAACACTTTATTTTTACATTCATCCTTCCGTATCTACCCATAATTCACGTTTTCATCAAGACCCATCGGTTCACTTTCATCAACAGAAACAAATGCACAGATTCCTTCCTCCGAGATATCTCGATGAGTAGCATCAACATTCGGAACTTCAGCATATAAAACATAATCTTTACTTCCTTTTAACAGTAAATGACCCACTTCCGCCGTTACATAGCATAATTCATCTCCAGGTGACGAGACTTCTGCTCGCCGCCTTCATTGGTAGCTTCACATGCCTTCAAGTTCATCTTCATTACTTTTACCTACATTACGCACAGAGCATAACTTAATCATAGCTAACACTTGGTTCAAGAATCATAAAAGAAGGTTGTATACATGGAAGAATCCTGGAGATGATAGAAGTTATCAGATAGATTATATAATGGTAAGACAGATATTTAGGACCCAGGTTTTAAATTGTAAGACATATCCAGGGGCACATGTTGACTCTGACCACAATCTATTGGTTATGAACTGTACATTTAAACTGAAGAAACTGCAAAAAGGTCAGAATTTAAGGACATGGGACCTGGACAAACTGTCTAAACCAGAGGTTGTACAGAGGGAAAAAAAATACAATAGAAGAAGAATGGGTAGCTCTGAGGGATGAAGTAGTGAAGGCAGCAGAGGATAAAGTAGGTAAAAAGACGAGGGCTGCTAGAAATCCTTGGGTAACAGAAGAAATATTAAACTCAATTGATGAAAGGAGAAAATATAAAAATGCAGTAAATGAAGCGGGCAAAAAGGAATACAAACATCTCAAAAATGAGATCGACAGGAAGTGCAAAATGGCAGGGATGGCTAGAGGACAAATGTAAGGATGTAGAGGCTTATCTCACTAGGAGTAAGATAGATACTGCCTACAGGAAAATTAAAGAGACCTTTGGAGAAAAGAGAACCACTTGTACGTATATCAAGAGCCCAGATGGAGACCCCGTTCTTAGCAAAGAACGGAAAGCAGAAAGGTGGAAGGAGTATATAGAAGGTCTATACAAGAGCGAGGTTCTTACGGACAATATTATGGAAATGGAAGAGGAGATAGAAGAAGATGAAAAGGGAAATACTGCGTGAGCTTGAAACAGCACTGAAAGACCTGAGTCGAAACAAGTCCCCAGGAGTAGACAACATTCCATCAGAACTACTGACCGCCTTGGGAGAGTCAGTCCTGAGAAGACTCTACTATCTGGTGAGCAAGATATATGAGACAAGCGAAATACCCTAAGACTTCAAGAAGAATATAATAATTCCAATCCCAAATAAAGCAGGTGTTGACAGATGTGAAAATTACCGAACTATCAATATAGTAAGTTCCAGTGGCAAAATACTAACATGCACTCTTTACAGTCGAATGAAAAATCTAGTAGAAGCCGACCTCGGGGAAGATCAGTTTGGATTCCGTAGAAATATTGAAACACGTGAGGCAATACTGACCGTACGACTTATCTTAGAATACGTTTCTAGCATTTGTAGACTTAGAGAAAGCTTTTGACATTGTTGACTGGAATACTCTCTTTCAAGTTCTAAAGGTTGCAGGGATAAAATACAGGGACCAAAAGGCTATTTACAATTTGTACAGAAACCAGATGGCAGTTATAAGAGTCGAGAAGCGTGAAAGGGAAGCAGTGGTTGGGAAGGGAATGAGACAGGTTGTAGCCTCTCCCTGATGTTATTCAATCTGTATACTGAGCAAGCAGTAAAGGAAACAAAAGAAAAATTCGGGGTAGGTATTAAAATCCATGGAGAGGAAATAAAAATTTGAGGTTCGCCGATGACATTGTAATTCTGTCAGAGACAGCAAGGGAGTAGGAAGATCAATTGAACGGAATGGATAGAGTCTTGAAAGGAGGATATCAGATGAACATCAACAAAAGCAAAGCCAGTATAATGGAATGTAGTCGAATTAATCGGGTGATGCTGAGGGAATTAGATTAGGAAAAGAGACAAAGTAGTAAAGTAGTTTTGCTATTTTGGAATAAAATATCTGATGATAGTCGAAGTAGAGAGGATATAAAATAAAGACTGGCAATGGCAACGAAAGCGTTTCTGAAGAAAAGAAATTTGTTAACATCGAGTATAGATTTAAGTGTCAAGAAGATGTTTCTGAAAGTATTTGTATGGAGTGTAGTCATGTATGGAAGTGAAACATAGATGATGATTAGTTTAGACAAGAAGAGAATAGATGCTTTCGAAATGTGGTGATACAGAAGAATGCTGAAGATTAGATGGGTAGATCACATAACTAACGAGGCAGTACTGAATAGAAATGGGGAGAAGAGAAATTTGTGGCACAACTTGACTAGCAGTAGGGATCAATTGGTAGTACACATTCTGAGGCATCAAGGAATCCCCAATTCAATATTGGTGGGCTGCGCGGAGCGTAAAAATCGTAGAGGGAGATCAAGGGGTGAATCCACTAAGCAGATTCAGAAGGATGTAGGTTGTAGTAAGTACTGGAAGATGAAACTTGCACAGGATAGGGTAGCATGGAGAGCTGCATCAAACCAGTCTCAGAACTGAAGACCACAACAATAACAACGACACCTACATGACTCTGATTGCTTCTACTGACAAGTACTTCAGTAGTATTCGTCATAGATTCCATTGCCACCAGTTTCTGATTCACCTTTTGATCACAGAATCTTTCAACAAACATGCAATATTCCATCATTCACTTCCGTTTCACCAAACAAATTGTCCAGCCCTATACCATCATTATCGAATCTCTCAACAATTTTACAATAGTTCTTCCGTCGTCTTTACTGTTGCACTGCTTACTCGTACTATGGCGTTGTATTGCTTGAGGCTCCTACACCTCACGTCTTCGTACCCGGTATTGATTTCCGTTATGAAAGTTCCAATTTTCTTTCACCTTTCAAAATTATTATTAAAGTGATAATTATTTCTGTTATTGTGGATAATACTATTGTTTCTTCCCTGTTATTTTGTTCCCATTATGTGGCTTGAATTTCAACGCCCCTTCAAGTCTGTCAATAAAAACTAAAATTTCATCGACGGAATTTGTCAGACTGTGGACAACCTCCCATTGCAAAACTGCAACCCTCTCTTGTTCATAGCAATCTGCAACACTCCCAGCGGACGATTTACGTGCGTCAATTTATCCAATTCACCCACACAAAAATCCCGCATGGACCTACTTCTGTGTCTGAAACTTGATCCGTTTAGTACCTAACTCTGAAGACGCGTTTGCATCGCTTCACTCCAGAATTTTTTTAGGAAACAACTTTCAAACACGACAAGATGGTAAATGAGACACTTAATAAATTTGCCCATGAGTGTGCATTGTCTTCAGGATGTCTTTTAGCGAACTTAATGTTTGCCTTTTCCAACATTCCTCTCACAAACACATTTCTACACGAAGTCAGAAAAACGACTCGATGGTATTTTCCATAATTTGCAATACACATTCTCTTTACTGAATTAACCCACTGAACACCTATCACAGCAGTGGCCTGATTTGCTGCTAAAGCATTTAATTCTGACATGTCTGTACACGGCTGTTGATGCTGCGCAGCTTCTTTAGTTTGTTTTGATTCAAAATGTTTTCCATTTAAGATCACCTCCTTCTCACATTCTGCTACCCTACCTGGTAAATTTTTAACAGACTTATTGGTCATATCCTCGAGCGCATTGACCTCTGCATACAAATTGTCACTCTTTCACCCAGCTCGTTATTACCTTCTGTAACTTATCGCAAAATCATTTTCTACAGTTTCAATTCTGGTGTTAAAGAGGCCAACTTCCTCAGAAATGTTGCCCATATCTGCCGTCATAGCTTCTTATTTTTAAATCAATCTTCTCTTCTATTTCAGATTTAATTTTCTTCTCCTGTTTCTGCTACAATTGTCTCTGCTGATCCTATCTCTGTCATTACTGAACTTATCTCTGAACCCAATACCCCCATTTTAGAGTTCAAATTGGTCAGAATTTCCTTTCAACATGCCATTGATCATTCGAAATAACATATCCTGTCTCTGATTTCGGACTATCTGCCCCACTAATATCGTCTTTATCAACAGTACCACGTTCAGATTTAGGACTAACTGGCCCACTCATATCAGAACCACACGTGCTGGGTGGTGTAATGCCACTTCCTCGGACGAGAAACGAAAATCAAAAATTACCTCCAAAATTTCCAAAGATTTCCTCAAAACAAGTTCCAAATTCCATTAAAAATGAAGAAGCAAACAAATTTCCAGTTAACACTATTACTTGGATATTACCCAGTAATTGAATCAGGAATCTAATACTTAATAATTTATTAACATACGAAAGAAAGATAGGATTCCAGTAAAATCAAACTTAAAATTCAAAATCATTAGAATTAAAATTCGCAAAGTAGAACCAACGTTCCCAAAGAATACTCCGTATGAGTACTCTTTGAGATTCGTGAGTAATGGCTAAGGATAATTCAATCCATTGTCACTGCGTTACGAGAGTTAGCCGAAGCAGGTCATACTTTTGAATGCTCGTATATGTAGGCGCAATAAGATCGTTTTTTCAGAATTGATTATTGAGATCTACTATGACGCAGTGAAATGATTCTTTGACTTTAAATACTACGTTATTTAGAATTCAGATAGAGGACTTGCATATATTAGAAAGAAGTAACTTTTAATTAGATATCCTGAAGTTAACACTATTTAGGAAGTGAACACAGATGGACAATCTCATTCGTAATAACTAATGGACTATGGAACTTGGCGATAGTTACGAAGCATATAATTTATAATTCCCCCAACAAATGGGAAAGCTTCTTCCTCACGGCTCTGTTAGGAAGTGACTAATATTGTGTAATAAATCTGCATATCGTGTCAATTCACGAATTTATCATTCAAGTTTTACAATAGTATTTATAGAGGTAACGTGCTGCGATATTATTTGACTGAAGCTCTCGGCGCCTATATAGAAACTCCTTGACGTTAGGAATTGATACCACCATTACGACTGATTATAGATTTGACATTACAACCTGTCTATAGGGAATTTGGTGTCACTGGAACTAATTTGAACTCATCATTAATTTTTAAATAGCAACTGATAAGCCATCGATTATAAACGATTTAATTACGACATTTGGTGAAGTAAATATCTCGCACAAGTCGCGATTCAGTTCATCAATGTTCTTTTTGTAACGTCGATACCGATACATAAGAAATAACAATCTCATTGCTGTACCGCTGAATGTTAGGCAAGACCGAAGATCCGAAGGACATTACAGTGGTTGCTTAACCATTGGGAGCTCCATTACTGATGGTTATTCTGCTGGTTCACACACATTAAGGCTATCGGCAGCCGTACTTATTTTATCTATCATGTACACTGCTTGTACTATACTGCTGGTGCCCGAAGTAACGACGCTAATTAACTCGCAGTTGCCCCCCAGTGTACCGCGTTGCAATGGGCGTTATTGATGCTATACCGCCGGGGAGGTCTTTGATGCTGCTGGCTGCTGCAACTCGAACACACCACGCCTCTGCGCAGCCGTGTTGTTCTCTCTTCAAGTTCCTCTCGATTTTCTCCACACCTTGCTTTTGCTGCCAACTCACACGATTGCAACTGCTGCAAAATTTTATGCTTTGAGCCAACACACAAACTGCCTATCATGCAATAGACTTGGGCTCTGGAACACTAAGTGTTACAATTGTAGTCGTATCCCGGACGAGCGTCCAGTTGCCACCATACATAATGGTCTGTTGAGTACGCTCACGTTCAGAAAAAAGCAGAACATCTTGAACGATTGGAGATAGGACGTTCCCATTCGCAGGAGATGTGCATCAGTATCCTATACAGAAATATTAGCATTTCAAATCACGTCGTTGCAGTATGCGTCCTTTTGCCTAGTAGGCACGGGATCAGCTATGGGCCCTGATAACTTGTTCCATTCGTGATGGATCGACAGGTACAATGCGCGAACGACGTCCTGTAGTGTAGCTATCCACATTGCACTCACCTGGTTCGTCAATTCATCTGTGGTGGTTGGCACAGTGTCACAGCGCTGCAACCATCATTTCACCACGTCCACACATTTTCGATTGGCGACAAGTCTGGTCATCTGACAGTCCAGGGTAAAAGGCTGACATCCTATGACATCAAGAAGGCTCGTGTTCTTGCAGCAACTTGTTATGGTGCATTGTCTTGTTGGAAAATAGCGTCTGTGATTGTGTGCAGAAAGGGTGAGGCTACGGGACGTAGGATGTCATTGACATATGTCACACTGGTCACAGTGCTCTGGGCAGGTATCAACAGTGATTTACGGTTGTACCCAATAGCACCCCTTATCATAAGGCCTTGAGTTGGCACTGTATGTCTTGTGCGAATGCAGTAACAGTAATGCTGCTCCCCGTATCTGCAGCGAATCAACATGTGGCGATGTTTCTCGAACAGACAGAACATGCATTCGTCTGAAAAGACTGTCTGATGCGATACCTGTCCTCAGTAACATAGTTCCATTCACCACTGCAGTCTAGTCTGCTTCTGCACATTCGTCAAAGGTAGGCGGAGAACTGGAAAACGCGCACGTAACTCATGACGCAATAAACGGCTACGGACTGTCGCCCCAGATAGGGTTCGATGTGTTCCACTGTTCCACTGTTGTGCCAGGGCAGAGGAGGACGCAGATCTGTCCTGCAGTGTCATTCTGATGACGTGTCTATCTTTTTCGGAGGTGGTCTTTGTGGTGCGACCTGACCCATCTCGACGTGTCCTACGGCTCCCGTGAACCATTCTGCCCACACCCATTGCACTGTCGAAATACTTGGTCCCTCACGAGCAGCCATTTCCCGTATGAAAGTACCACATTCTCTCACGTCAATAATACACCCCTTTCAAATTCACTGATTTGATGACACGGGTCGCTCATACGTCTGCGAGACATACTGCACGTCTGCTCAAGTCACACTGATCCCTTACCCTCTGTTTATAGCGACAAAGACAGTGGCAGGCCCTTTTCGCTGGTACGTGGTCTTCCTCCGCGATGTCAGTGTTGACCTTGAACCCGGAGGTGGAAATGGTTCAAACGCTAATCGTTTCGGGCTGAACATACTAATGTACAATTCGTGTGAATATGAAAGTCCTATGTCTTCTCTTTCAGGGCGTTCTGTTCTTTCTGAACATTGCTCTTCCAAAAAGCAGTCCGTACGAGCAAACCAATTGCGGTTTTACCTGTGGTTACTCGTGTTTTAAGTGCTGAGGCTATGCGCCACTCTGTCTGAAAAGAGTGACATAATATAGTCATAGGGTTGAGCCGGAATTTTCTGCTTTCATTTTCCACATCTAATTCGCTGAAATAATAACCTGTACCTGTGATCCTGCAGTCAAATAATCTACGCATTGGCTAGCATCGCGAGGTAATAAAATACACAGAAATAAAAGTTAGATGAATAATTTAATAACAAGTGTTCTGTCCCAACGTCTGTAATTGATGTAGACGACAGAGAATTATGTTGAATAATATTTATTCGAGAAAGGACTTTGAAATGGTTACGTTAAAGGATTCGGTTACGATAGCGGACGGGGCCGTAATCAGTTACTGGTAGCCTTTTACAGTTACACACACTTATTTTAAAAACAGTAATTCCAGTTTCAACTATAAATAAATAAATACCACACGTTATTAATGAAGAAATATACAACTGTGTAAATAATAGTGTTTTCAGTGCAAATTACCATACAATACAGATATGGACAATGTTTAAAAAAGCAAACCACTGTGATCACGGCTGAAGGCCTTACACGCCAGGGACGACAATTAAAATTTTAGAAACCTGCTCTAAAACAGCAAATACCAACAAAGGCTGATTAAAAGAAACAAGCAACTGACCACAAAACGGGTGAGATAAGATGATGATAACCTTGTAACACAACCCTTACACAGCTAGATTTATTCCAGAAGGCGTCTGGAACTATTAAATAGTCATACATAACCTTTAATGTGGGCATTACAAGGTATGGTAATAAATAACTCAATAATAAATGACAAGGATCAGTAACAGACGGTGCTCCAGGAATCGACCTCTGAGAAGGTCTGGCAACAAACACTTTCGTGTGCGGTGAGGTAGGGAGCCAAGAGTTGCATTCACTTCACAAGATGGTAACTCAGACTAGTGGCAGTCTAAGGAATGACTAAGGATAATCTTGCTGAAACGAAATGCAAGAATGGAACAACACGCCAAAGCTGGAACCGTCGGACTGCTCTAAGCTCCCAGGATACTGTGCTTAGAGTACCCAGAACGAGATAGGAATCACTAGCACCATAGTAGAAGAATCACAAACGGCTTACAATCAAGAAAGCTGTCAAAACTACACGCCTTACCGGACAGTAGAGGCAAGGCGAGGAAATGTACATTGCCTTTACATATACTAACCCCCATGGCACGTAACTGGGGCGTTAGCGGCCACCAGGCAGAGTAAATACCGGTGGTTGAACTTAACAAATTGTGCAAGTTGAACGCAGTAAATAGTAATAAGAAGCCGAGGAAAGCTAATCAGGCCCGCCTTCCCCAAGCACTCCACTCGCTGCTCTTCGCCTTAGCGACACTACGAGCAGCAACACGAACCCAACTCACTGGAGAATCGCGAGATATCACAATGGTGGAGGTTTCTCTACTTGCATTGAAATGCACTCATCTTAAAGCTTGCTGGCTCCGGTTTACGATGAGGTCGTGCACCCTCGTGACCACAGCCCTTCCAACCGGCAGTCCATGTGTGTCGCCAGCAGTTCCGGCGTGTTTCGCACTGCGCAGTCCTGGCTCCACCTGAGTCCCCAACCGAACTGCCACACTCACACAATACTGAAAAACCACGACGTCGCTCCAAAGATAGGGCAACAGGTACTACATATCGATAATCACCGCTGCTGCCACTACCGGACAGGCAACGCTTGCGAAACGAGTGGTGCCAGTCAAGACGAGAGGAAGACAAACAACCGCAACCATGCAACTAAACGATACGATCTGGCCTCCAACAGAAGACGAAAACCTACAGACAGCAGCAACGCGAGCTGGAGCACGGCTCAGACTTCTCTAATAAACTGGAAGTGGTCCTACAGTATGCAGTTAAAATAAAGACAGAAAATACCCTTATCAAATGCAAAAAAGTTAAATTGAAAGCATTACCAAAATAGTAGAAAAATTCCCAAACAGTCATCGAAGCTACCGAAAAACTAAGACCATTTCTGCTCAAAACACACAAAACATTCAGCAGCTCAAAACAGTTTAGAATTCAACAAGATGATTCATAAACTATCACATGCGATACAATGAATGGTAACTCGTATGAGGTCTATCCTTAGTTCTGGAATGAAAGCGGAATAAGTCAGAGTCCTACTTGGAGCACATTCAGACCTCTCGAAATATAAAGTTCCCTCAAAAGTTAAAGTATTGTACCGGCCGTTCACAGCCCAGAAACAGTCATCCATTTGAGCTAATTGCACACGTTACTCTAGGGAACTCTGGCTTCTTCCAGAAATCGCCAAAAAATGTCCCGAATCGCTCCCTTCAGTTCTTCACTTGAAAAGGTCCCAGTCTGTATTGAGCCTCTTCGCGTTCAACTGCTGTCTTGTTTTCTATTGGGTGACGGCCATCCCCATCAATACGGCATGGTCCTTACGCCCTACGCACATGATTGTATCCAAGCTGACCAACTACCATACTAATCTAACATATTAGAAGTATATTTAAACCAAGAAATCTCATAAACATTCAGTTACACTCAAATCATTTAAAATATATATATAACTAATAGTTGGTTCATAAATAAATAAGCTAGCATTCTTGTGCAAGTGTGGTCACGATAAATGACAACAGATTGTCTTAAAGCATTTTTTTAAAGAGTTACTTATGCCTTCTTCACAGAAACAAGTTTTGGTTTTCTTTTCAATTGTGGTGTCAACTAACAAATGTAATTGACAACTCATAAATTGGCACTGTTGTTAATAGCACTTGCAATTAACATTTAAATAAAGTTACTGGCAAAATAGTAAACTAGTCATTATATAACCACAGAAGAATGAGAATATGAAGTATTGATGTAGTGATTCTTGAGTTTCTCCCGGCGTATTTGATAATCAAAATATCTACGGGTGTACTGCCGGTCTATAGTGTCCAACGGGCACAATATTTCGGCGATCAAACATGTCGCCATCATCAGGTGAACTGACGGACTGAGCTCCTGTGAACGCGCCGGCACGGAGATACGTACGCTATGGCTGCTCAGGGGGAACTGGGTTCGGTCGCGGCGGCGGCCGATTTAAATACCCTCCGCCCGCGGCGCGCTTCCTCCGCCGCGGGGCGCGGACGGCGGAGGGAGCACGCCGCGGGCGGAGGGTATTTAAATCGGCCGCCGCCGCGACTGAACCCAGTTCCCCCTGAGCAGCCACAGCGTACGGATCTCCGTGCCGGCGCGTTCACAGGAACTCAGTCCGTCAGTTCACCTGATGATGGCGCATGTTTGATCGCCGAAATATTGTGCCCGTTGGACACTATAGACCGGCAGTACACCCGTGGATATTTTGATTATTGATATAGTGTTCATTTACTATGATTTGTGGCACATACGATGTTCTTGACAAACATTTCCATAGTGACACAGGCACGAAAGACGTTCTAACTCAATAAATAAATTGATACAGATATTTAGCTGTCAGAGACTTAGCCATCTTAAAGATTGTCTGACATTCCGCCAATTCCTGGAGCATTCTCTGTTGCAAAAAGGCCACGAGACCGTGAGCCATCCACATTCCCAGAGTTGAGATTTACCGATTTGTGATGACGCTGCTCATCTATACACGTGGTTGAGTGGAAAATGTGAACTAGCCAGGTTGGCCTCGGTGCGCCCTGTGCCCTAGGCCCGCTGGCGGTCATCGATGCAGCAAAATCATCTCGCCCTAATACCCAGCCTAGGTGGACGAATGACTCGGCCCACATACTCGTAAAGTTGCAACATGCTCGAATATCTCCTGAGGAAAGAGAGGCAGTATGCACAACAGAGAGATATACACACATTAAAGGAATAATTGGAAAATTTAATTTATTACTTGTCCCACATATGTCTCACGAAATACTCACGAAGGAAAAACAGAGAAATCAGATGTCAAAAGAAGTGTTACCGATATTCATTTTTCGCATGAATAATTTGGAAATGGAAAAGGTAAATCTGGAAAACTGTTATACCAAAAACAGCCTTTTCTACGGTTGAGGATACGTGGAGCGAACAGTCTGGTCGAGGTAGCCCCACAGATTCTTGATAAGATTCAGTCCGCCGAGATCGGTGGCCAGAGGTCCCAATGCTTTCCGAACCACACACGTACACTGTGAGCTGTGTCACATATCGCATGTCCTGCTGGTAGACGCAGTTGCGCCGAAAAAGCAAAAATTATATGTGTGGGTGGACGTGGTTCCCAAGGGTAGATGCAGACGTATGTTGACCCATTATACCTTCCATAACTACGAGATCACCCCATACCATAACGCTCGTTCCTGGTTGCACGGTCTCTGTTTTCAGACATTTCATCCCGTAGATGCCAACGGCCATCTGTCTGACGGAACGTAAAAGGAAATTCATCAGGAAAGGCCACTAAATAGACATCCAGTTGCGGTGTTTGCGGGCAAGTTCCAGGCTTCGACGCCGATGAACAGCAGTAGAAATGGTGGTGTGAAGCAGTCGCCTGTTGCTGAGGACAATTTCTGAATTGCTGTTGAGCATGCACTGTTGATGGTCTATTGGTTCGTCTGGGCCGTCAGTTACCCAACAGTTGCGCGTATATTCGCCCATGTACATCTCCGCAACCGTTATTCACCCCTATAATTTATGGCCTATCGTGTACCACATTTGCCTCGGCGCTGTTTAAAGTTTGCTCCTCCAGGAATGGAGCTGTTGTGTATTCACTGAAGCTTTGTACACCGATTTTACGAAGAGTGTTTTATTTTCAATTGTGAACCTTTGAAATACTACACAATGTAGTGCAAGTGAGATTCTTTCATGTTATGCTTTTGCAATGTTATATTGTGGTTACAATAAGTTATATTGTGGTTAGAATAAGGGATTTACCTCCCGATCTTTGCTATTGCTAGTGATATACTCGCATTTAAAGGTATTCTTGTTTATTGAATCTTGAAGTGTTATATGATTACACAGACAGTGGTTTTTTATGCTATATGACAGTTTCTGTCCTTTACTGAAGGAAGATATTCCATTGCACAGTGGTATTATCAGAAACATGGAGTTGCATTAATTCAGTTAATTTTGGTGTTTTTAATTTAAATACTTTTCAGTTTTCATTTATTTTTATAGGAAGTGGTTTCATTGGTTATCTGTGCAAAAAGGTGGGAATTTAAGGAGATGGGACCTGGATACACTAAAAGAACCAGAGGGTGTACAGAGTATCAGGGGGAGCATAAGGGGACAATTGACAGGAATGGGAGAAAGAAGTACAGTCGAAGAAGAATGGATAGCTTTCAGGAATGAAATAGTGATGGCAGTAGAAAACCTAGTAGGTAAAAAGACGAGGGCTAGTAGAAATCCTTTAGTAACAGAAGAGATACTGAATTTAATTGATGAAAGGAGAAAATACAAAAATGCAGTAAGTGAATCAGGTAAAATGGAATACAAACGTCTCAAAAATGAAATCGACAGGAAGTGCAAAATTGCTACGCTGGGAAGGCTAGAGGACAAATATAAGGATGTAGAGGCTTATCTCACGAGGGGTAAGATAGACACTGCCTACAGCAAATTTAAAGAGACCTTTGGAGAAAAGAGAACCACTTGTATGAATATCAAGAGCTCAGATGGAAATCCACTTCTAAGCAAAGAAGGGAAAGCAGAAAGGTGGAAAGAGTATATAGAGGGTCTATACAGGGGCGATGTTCTTGAGGACAATAATATGAAACTGGAAGAGGATGTAGATGAAGATGAAATGAGAGATATGATACTGGTTGAAAAGTTTGACAGAGCACTGAAAGACCTGAGTCGAAACGAGGCCCTGGGAGTAGACAACATTCCATTAGACCTACTGACAGCCTTGAGAGAGTCAGGCCTAACAAAACTCTACAATCAGGAGAGCAAGATGTATGAGACAGGCGAAATCCCTTCAGACTTCAAGAAGAATATAGTAATTCCAATCCCAAAGAAAGCAGGTGTTCCCAGATTAGAAAATTACCCAACTATCAGTTTAATAAGTCACAGCTGCAAAATACTGACGCGAATTATTTACTGAAGAATGGAAGAACTGGTAGAAGCCAACCTCGGGGAAGATTGGTTTGGATTCCGTAGAAATGTTGGAACACGTGAGGCAATACTGACCTTACGTCATATCTTAGAAGAAAGATTAAGGAAAGGCAAACCTACGTTTCTAACATTTACAGAAAGCATTGGACAATGTTGACTGGAATACTCTCTTTCAAACTTTGAAGGTGGCAGGGGTAAAATACAGGGAGCGAAAGGCTATTTACAATTTGTACAGAAACCAGAGGCAGTTATAAGAGTCGAGGGACATGAAAGGGAAGCAGTTGTTGGGAAGGGAGTAAGACAGGGTTGTAGCCTCTCCCCGATGTTATTCAATCTGTATATTGAGCAATCAATAAGGGAAACAAAATAAAAATTCGGGGTAGGTATTAAAATCCATGGAGAAGAAATAAAAACTTTGAGGTTCGCCGATAACATTGTAATTCTGTCAGAGACAGCAAGGGACTAGGAAGATCAATTGAACGGAATGGACAGAGTCTTGAAAGGAGGATATAAGATGAACATCAGCAAAAGCAAAACCATTATAATGGAATGTAGTCGAATTAAGTCGTTTGCTGCTGAGGGAAGTAGATTAGGAAATGAGACACTTAAAGTAGTAAAGGAGTTTTGCTATTTGGGGAGCAAAATTACTGATGATGGTCGAAGTAGAGAGGATAAAAAATGTAGACTGGCAATGGCAAAGAAAGCGTTTCTGAAAAAGTGAAATTTGTTAACATCGAGTATAGATTTAAGTGTCAGGAAGTCATTTCTGAAAGTATTTTTATGGAGTGTAGCCATGTATGGAACTGAAACATGGACGATAAATAGTTTGGACAAGAAGAGAATAGAAGCTTTCGAAATGTGGTGCTACAGAAGAATGCTGAAGATTAGATGGGTAGATCACATAACTAATGAGGAAGTATTGAATAGGATTGGCGAGAAGAGAAGTCTGTGGCACAACTTGACCAGAAGAAGAGATCGGTTGGTAGTATATGTTCTGAGGCATCAAGGGATCACCAATTTAGTATTGGAGGGCAGCGTGGAGGTTAAAAATCGTAGAGGGAGACCAAGAGATGAATACACTAAGCAGATTCATAAGGATGTAGGCTGCAGTAGGTACTGCGAGATGAAACTTGCACAGCATAGGGTAGCATGGAGAGCTGCATCAAACTAGTCTCAGGACTGAAGACCACAACAACAACATAGTGTAGATCCTTTGTGTGTGAGAGATTTATTTTTTGTTTGCTGCTTAACCACAATTACGTTAAAATATAAAGAGCTCCCAGAGCTAGGTAAAATGTTACAGGTGTAGCTGATGCATCTTATGATGATTATGTCGACAGAGAAGGGACAAGTGAACAGGGATCCTTTCACCATACTGACTTTACTGAGACAAATAGGATAACGCATGACCAGAATCGTCTCGGTGATTTTTCAGAGTCATACATGGCAGTTCAGAATTCTGCACTGGAAACTGAGTTTGTAGGATGTAATTTGTCATAACAGTCTTGTTCTGTAGTTAAAGATTCATGTTTTTCAACCACAGTTGTTGACAAAACAGAGCCATTATCTACCCCTTTTATGTAATAATTTGACGAGGGGAACAATGATTTTTTTGCGAAGTATTCTGAAGGTATTATCAGAACACAATAAAAAACAGCGTAGAAAATCTGCATAACGTGACAGAAGACTGGACGAGATGTTAGGGGATATTACCAGCAGTCTGGAAGAGAATAATAAAAAAGTTAGAGAGGAACTTTTGGCGAATTTAAATGAGAAAACTGAACAGGTTAAGTAAGATGTATACATGAGGAGTTCAGCACTGTAATAAATAATGTAAAGTCAAGAGTTTCATAGTTACAATACAATAACAGTCAGTTTTAAACTGAGACACAAGATCTTAAAGCGCAATAGGCATCATTTAAGTGTAAAGAAACAGTTACTGCAGAAAAGCTAAATATAGTTACCAAACTAGCACTGTACTCAAAAACACCGATTTTGTGGATGTAGACTGAAGTTCCGAGTGAAAATTTGTACCAAGGCCAGGTATCAAATGCGGGTCTCTTGCTTACAGCAGGTGCATTAGTCACTAAGCCACCTTAGCACAGCAGTTCACACCACTGCATGAATTACCTGGCTTGCCTTCCGCCTCAATCCTAACTCTCAGTATTTAATGGTATGACTGAATGTTTCAATGTGATAGGAAAACCAAAGGCGGTACTATCGTATAATGGGCCTCAGTTTACTTAAAAAATATGGAAGGAAGGGATAGAAAACAACGACATTCAATTTGTTTCGGCATACCATCCTGCAAGTAATCCAGTGGAGCGTTATATGTGTGAACCAGGCAGATTGTATCGAACTTATTGCCACCACAGTCATAAGGCATGGGACACGTTTATTGCATACTTTGGAATTGTAATGAATACCCTCCACCATGAAACTACAGGATTTACACCCAAGGAAATTGTACTTCACCATAAGAGCAAAAGTATAGTTGAAGGAACCTTAGAATTTCCACACTATGTAAAACTAGATCTGAGGGAGAAAGAAAGACTTACTAAGAAGACAAATGAAAGAAAAAGTAGAAGCCAGATCGCAAAAGCACGATAAGTGCTTTAAAGTGACCAAATTCTAAATTGTAGATTTTGTTCCTGTAAAAACTCACGAGAAATCTAGTGAAATAAACCAGAAAATTTCAATGTTTAGATGTGTTTATAATGGTCCTTTTGAAGTGCAAGGAACTCCGCACTCTAACGCCTATTATCTTGTTTATCCTAAGTCAAAGAAGCCATTAGGTGCTCGCAACACTGTAGGTTTAAACCCTTTCATCTACAGAAATGAGTAATAACCGGCAAAATTAATCATAGTTAATCCAATAGTGTTGTACTCTGTATGTTGTTGTTCATGATGTTGTGTTGTCACGTGCTGTTATGTTGGAAAAACTTTCTTGTTATGAGACTACTGATACACGTCTATAGGTTTCAGATTCGATGTGGCATAATTGGCTATACATTACATGTAAACTCCTGGCTATGACTTACATAAGGACTGCATTGACTGAATACAGCAGCATGATCAGGACTGCCAAATGTGTCAACAGGCAGACAAGTGTTGACGTGGAAAATAATGGAGGACTGCCAAATATGTCTATAGACAGACACCAGATGAAAAGTTTATGTAGTGTACTGAGTATTGCGTTTTCTTAATGAACTGCATGAATACTGAAAGCACACAAAACATAGTTTCTTAATGGTCATACAATAACAAATAGATGTGAACTAACCATGTGTTATGAAAGCTGCGTATGTAAGCAATATGTAAATTCCTATATATTTATTTTCTTACAAGATGGATTCAAATATAGAATAGCATATATTTTCTTAATGCAACACAAATTCATGGTTTTTTTTATTTTTGAATGCTTATATAAACAATTATGAGAAGTGTTTGTTGCGTAATATATTTGGAAAAATTCCTTTTTATCGAACAACACTGTTTTGAAGTGTTACTGATTTTTCATTGATGTGTCATATAAAGTTGATGCTCGGTAAAGCAGATGCCAGACTGAGATTCATCGGTAGAATCCTAAGGAAATGCAATCCAAAAACAAAGGAAGTAGGTTACAGTACACTTGTTCGCTCACTGCTTGAATATTGCTCACCATTGTGGGATCCGTGCCAGATAGTGTTGATAGAAGAGATAGAGAAGATCCAATGGAGAGCAGCACGTTATCTGCAGGAGAGACGCTCAGTAGCTCGGTACGGGATTTTGTTGAAGTTTCGAGAACATACTTTCACCGAGGTCATGCAGTATATTGCTCCCACCTACGTATACCTCGCGAGGAGCCACGAGGATAAAATCAGAGAGATTAGAGCCCATACAGAGGCTTACCGAAAGTTTTTCTTCCCACGAACAATATGAGACAGGAACAGAGGGAGAACCGATAGAGCTACTCCTAGTACCCTCCGCCACACAATCACATGGCTTGCGGAGTATGGATTTACATGTATATGTAGATGTACCGCTGTCGGAAAACCTCAATGGAACATGAGGCATGTGTAACGCTTATGTAGATTAGAAGTAGGTTTATACTCTATAACTGTGTATCTGCAATTATAGAGTGTGTATTCTGTGTTAGCTAAAGTCATCGATTTGTGACAGTAAATTTTGTGTTTTCTAAGGTATTATGATAAAAGCAAAATGATTTGTTACAATAATAATTTTTTTATAATATGTGTATGTTTATAAGAAAGACAATGTTTATTTGAAGCTAGTTCACACTTAGGGCACTTGTATTTTTTGTACATAAAGTATTTAGTGAAGTCCCTCTGTAACGGAAGAGGAATGGTGCAATGCAAAAGGTGGTTTTGGCGGTCGAACTTAGCGGCTCTTTTGTGTGAACGTTACGCAGTATGTGGTTAGCCATAGCACGGTGCACTTCGACGGTGCCAAGTGAGGCAATTGGAAGCTGCTTTGCAAAGGATTTTTGCCTCAGATGTGGATCTGGCTATTATTTGGTATTCTCGGCAAAAAGAAAGGCTCTAATAGGTTGAAAATCCCACGCCAAGAAGAATTTTTTATAGAGCGTTCGAACATTAAGAGCCGTGAGTACAGTCTGCTATCACGTTTCTTGCCCACAAAACTTCACCACTGCTTTACTAACTTCGTATATGCAGCTATCTATAAGGGAATGGACCAGATAATTTGTGTGTGTGGTTTTAATAACAGTCCATATGCTATAAATCTGTGTCCGGACCATATCTTCTATCATCATAATGAACTTAAACAGGGCTCTCTCCTAAGTGCTACTACAACGGAGTATCCTGATTTAAATGAACAATTCTTGCATTCAAGTGTTTCAAAATGGTTTTCGTTTGTTTGTCAAATGTAGACGCAGTAGCAAAAGTTAAGGTTAAAACTAGAAAATTGAAGTTACATAGGAGTTTGCTCAATTACTTTTAGTTTATTGCAAAGTACAGTTTTGCAGGGAGTACAGTGCCAGATTGTGTGAATGTTAGTGTTTAAAATACGTGCGTCACAAGTGGTAAAAGAGACAAATGAGTACAGATCTTTTTTAAAAACAGCGGTGTTTCGATTTCTATCATGAATGGTTAACTTTTTGAAGTTAATTAAGGTCAGAGATAAATTTTTTTGTCATGAAAAGTGAATTATTAACTACTCCGAGTGATGTGAGGGATTAGCTTTGTCCGAATTAATCTTTTCTACTGAGATAATCATAAGGCTTGACTGATGACGCTATACTAGTTTCGGGTCCCCATTATGTCCTCCACATATTAGCAAGATAACTGGATTATGACTGTTGCTAAGGAAAACTGATATATGTAGAAGAGTATAAACAGTGTATTTATGGTATTATTTACCTTTATTTGTGTTTTTTTTTATGTCAGTTAAGATAGAAGATCCTCATGTCCAGATGCAGTTCTGCACTTCATGCAATAACATTTCAGTATTGGTTTAAATAATGATCTTGAGTGAAGTTGTCGTTAGTATGAGCTTGGTGCAAATATGCTTTCCATAATTACTAGTGTGTGCGTTACTGATAACTGCTGCTATACACAGCTCATAGTGTCCTTTGTCAGTTTGTATCCTGTGCGCTATACACAGGGAAATATCAACGAAAGTAATTTTAATAACCAATGTTCAATTTCTTAAACATATATTTTAAAATGAATGTGCCTAATTGGGCTGGCGACCATTAATTTTTTTCATTCACGTATGATTTTTACCACTTTCATTATTTCCCATGGTTAAAGTCCGTTTAGTTTTTCTGTTAATTTCACCTTATTCAAAATTATAGCCCGATACCTTTATCCATTATATATACATGCAGTCAAAATTCTATATCCTCTCAGAGGGTAACATTAGCTTGTTTCACAGAGAGGTAGGATTATACGTATCTTTTCCCATAACTGGATTTAAGATCCGTTAGTTAGGGAAGAGTGACGTAAGGACAGGCTAATGTTATAAGTCAAAATTTTTATCAAAGGAATTGATATTTATCACTTCCATAAAGGTGTATTTATGTCATCAACTTTATTAAGAGTTCAAGGTCTACCACATTAGGCCTACACATCTGCAGTCTTTTGTGCAGGAACATCTGAACAGACAATGGATTATTTGGACGAACCGCCTGGAATCTTCTGAATTTGTACAGATATTTGACCATTGATTTGACACAAGGGAAAAATATCGACTGCCGTAAACCACGTCAGTGGGTAGACCATGAAGTAACACATATGCCCCGTCTGGTGGCAACGAAAGAGCTGGCTGAGTTCAAAGCTAGCCACAAGCCATAAGCGAGCAGCTAGACGTGTACTCATCGTGCACAAGCTATTTAGGTTTTATCTAATTCAAGTGGTGCTTCCTCTAGTACAGCTAGTAGCACATCATAAATCTGTCTGTTAAGGTCTTATAAAATCGTAAGAGGCAGTCACCATCAAGTTTCTTAGACACAAAGTTGACACTACACCACCACTGATGTTCAGTGCACCTCAGCCAATGTGGATTTCCAGCAATATAATAACACATACATGAAATACACTCCTGGAAATTGAAATAAGAACACCGTGAATTCATTGTCCCAGGAAGGGGAAACTTTATTGACACATTCCTGGGGTCAGATACATCACATGATCACACTGACAGAACCACAGGCACATAGACACAGGCAACAGAGCATGCACAATGTCGGCACTAGTACAGTGTATATCCACCTTTCGCAGCAATGCAGGCTGCTATTCTCCCATGGAGACGACCGTAGAGATACTGGATGTAGCCCTGTGGAACGGCTTGCCATGCCATTTCCACTTGGCGCCTCAGTTGGACCAGCGTTCGTGCTGGACGTGCAGACCGCGTGAGACGACGCTTCATCCAGTCCCAAACATGCTCAATGGAGGACAGATCCGGAGATCTTGCTGGCCAGGGTAGTTGACTTACACCTTATAGAGCACGTTAGGTGGCACGGGATACATGCGGACGTTCATTGTACTGTTGGAACAGCAAGTTCCCTTGCCGGTCTAGGAATGGTAGAACGATGGGTTCGATGACGGTTTCGATGTACCGTGCACTATTCAGTGTCCCCTCGACGATCACCAGAGGTGTACGGCCAGTGTAGGAGATCGCTACCCACACCATGATGCCGGGTGTTGGCCCTGTGTGCCTCGGTCGTATGCAGTACTGATTGTGGCGCTCACCTGCACGGCGCCAAACACGCATACGACCATCATTGGCACCAAGGCAGAAGCGACTCTCATCGCTGAAGACGACACGTCTCCATTCGTCCCTCCATTCACGCCTGTCGCGACACCACTGGAGGCGGGCTGCACGATGTTGGGGCGTGAGCGTAAGACGGCCTAACGGTGTGCGGGACCGTAGCCCAGCTTCATGGAGACGGTTGCGAATGGTCCTCGCCGATACCCCAGGAGCAACAGTGTCCCTAATATGCTGGGAAGTGGCGGTGCGGTCCCCTACGGCACTGCGTAGGATCCTACGGTCTTGGCGTGCATCCGTGCGTCGCTGCGGTTCGGTCCCAGGTCGACGGGCACGTGCACCTTCCGCCGACCACTGGCGACAACATCGATGTACCGTGGAGACCTCACGCCCCACGTGTTGAGCAATTCGGCGGTACGTCCACCCGGCCTCCCACATGCCCACTATACGCCCTCCCTCAAAGTCCGTCAACTGCACATACGGTTCACGTCCACGCTGTCGCGGCATGCTACCAGTGTTAAAGACTGCGATGGAGCTCCGTATGCCACGGCAAACTGGCTGGCACTGACGGCTGCGGTGCACAAATGCTGCGCAGCTAGCGCCATTCGACGGCCAACACCGCGGTTCCTGGTGTGTCCGCTGTGCCGTGCGTGTGATCATTGCTTGTACAGCCCTCTCGCAGTGTCCGGAGCAAGTATGGTGGGTCTGACACACCGGTGTCAATGTGTTCTTTTTTTCCATTTCCAGGAGTGTATATTTGCAGTTTCGAATACAAACATCCATCAGCTGTAGAACAGGATAACGAGAAAGAAAATTTGTATTGTACCGGGACTCGAAACCGTATTTCCCGCTTCTAGCGAGTTGTCGCCTTACCATTAGCCTATCCGAGCATGTCACACGGCCAGACCCAACATTTCATACTTCGACAACTATATGTCTACAATCTGTACTCGTACATCCATTATGTATATTACTGTACAGGGGAGGCGTTGTAATTGATAATTGCTTACCCGATGTCGGCGACTTCAATTAAAATATCTTCCACGTATGAAATTATGCATATGAGGCGTGCTCAGATAGCCCTACGGAAAGGTGACTGCTCGCGATAAATAGGAAATCTTGATTCGAATCCCAGTCTGTCACAAATATTCATTGTCTTTATTCTATTACACAGATCGTGGTTGTTCATATCCGCAACTGCGAATACATCTTGTGAATTTCAGAACGGCTGTACCGCTTCAGTGCCTTTCCTTCGGAGATACATATATGCCCAAAGGCCATTACCTATGAAAAGCACAGGAACCGCAATATTGAAATAACGCGTATTCCTTATATTCACATTTCAATTATATGTGATGCCTCATATATGAAAAAAAATCATTGAAGGACGAACGTATAGAACGTTTTCTGGTTTCCTTCCTACAATAATATATCCATATTCGTAAAATCATCATGTACGTTGAACACCCTCTTTATAGATACGTTTGTTCAAGCGTCAACATTTCTCTTCGCGTTCATTCAGCATTCTCGGTACACAACTGTCACATCTATATTATCTTCCTTTGTGGAACAGTTTTTCTTCACAAACATACCATTACATAACATAGCTGTACAGCAGTGTCAGAACACGGAGCTGCATTTTATCTTTACCCCTTTTTACTAGTATCGCGGCGTGAACACTGTGTTTCCTCATTAACTAAAGCCACGTATTTGGGTGTGATATAGGAGACTTCAGCATGGGAAAGCAGTGAATTTGAAGTAGAAAATATACAGGACGGTCCATTGTTAGTGACCGGGAAAAACGTCTCACGAAATAAGCATCAAACGAAAAAACTACAAAGTACATAACGCGTCTAGCTTGAAGGGGGAAACCAGATGGCGCTATGGTTGGCCCGCTAGATGGAGCTGCCATAGGTCAAAAGAATATCAACTGCTTTTCTTAAAATAGGAACCCCCATTTTTATTACATATTCGTGTAGTACGTAAAGAAATACGAATGCTTTAGCTGGACCACTTTTTCGCTTTGTGATAGATGGCGCTGTAATAGTCACAAACGTATAAGTACGTGGTATCACGTAACATTCCGCCAGTGCGGACGGTATTTGCTTCGTGATACATTACCCGAGTTAAAATAGACCGTTTACCAACTGCGGAAAAGATCGATATCGTGTTGATGTATGGCTACTGTGATCAAAATTCCCAACTAGCGTGTGCTACGTATGCTTCTCTGTATCCTCGACATCATTTAAGTGTCCGGACCGTTCACCGGATAGTTACGTTATTTAAGGAAACAGGAAGTGTTCAGCCACGTGTGAAACGTCAACCACGACCTGCAACAAATGATGATGCCCAAGTAGGTGTTTTAGCTGCTCTCACGGCTAGTCCGCACTTCAGTAGGAGACAAACTACTCGAGAATAGGGAATCTCAAAAACGTCGGTGTTGAGAATGCTACATCAATATCGATTGCACCCGTGCCATATTTCTATGCACCAGGAATTGCATGGCGACAACTTTGAACGTCATGTACAGTCCTGCCACTGGGCACAAGAGAAATTACGGGATTATGACAGATTTTTTGCAAGCATTATATTTAGCGACGAAGCGTCATTCACCAACAGCGGTAACGTAAACCGTCGTAACACGCACTATTGGGCAACGGAAAATCCACGATGGCCGTGACAAGCGGAACATCAGCGACCTTGGCGGGTTAATGTATGGTGAAGCATTATGCGAGGAAGAATTATTGGTCGTTATTTTATCGATCGCAATCTAAATGGTGCAATGTATGCTGGTTTCCTACTTGATGTTCTACCGATATTACTACAAGATGTTTCACTGCGTGACACAATGACGATGTACTTCCAGCATGATTGATGTCCGGCACTTAGCTCCCATGTGATTGAAGCGGTATTGAATAGCATATTTCATGACAGGTGGATTGGTCGTCGAAGCACTATACCATGGCCCACACGTTCACCGGATCTGATGTCCCCGTATTTATTTCTGTGGGGAAAGTTGTAGGATATTTGCCATCGTGATCCACTGACAACGCCTGACAATATGCGTCAGCGCATCGTCAATGCATGTGCGAACATTACGGAAGGCGAACTACTCGCTGTCGAGAGGAATGTCGTTACAGTTATAACCAAATGCATTGAGGTTGACGGGCATCATTTTGAACATTTATTGCATTAATGTAGTATTTACAGGTAATCACGCTGTAACAGCATGCCCCGTGTGCAGTTGCTAGTCTCCCATCGGGCGCCTCCCCAGGTGGCGGATAGGGAAACGCTCACCAGATATGGTGCGTCCTGTGGTTATAAAATACCCATGGTGGACCAAAACTAGCAAGCCTCCGCCCCTTTAACAAGCGAAGAGGGTTGGTGGCAGGAAGGGCATCCGGCTGTAAAAACATTACCATAACAAGAGGAATGATGGATGTTTTTCAAGATAAATGTTCCGGAGTAAAAGCTTCCCATTCGTATCTCCGGGGGAAGTGTTTTGCGACGGATCCAAAGGTGATCAAGATTAAAAAAAAATGATTCAAATGGCTTCGAGCACTATGGGACTTAACATCTATGGTCATCAGTCCCCTAGAACTTAGAACTACTTAAACCTAACTAACCTAAGGACAACACACACACCCAGCCATCACGAGGCAGAGAAAATCCCTGACCCCGCCGGGAATCGAACCCGGGAACCCGGGTGCTGGATTCAAGATCAGAGTGGGAAATCTAAACTTGGGAACCATGACCGGAAAGAGAAGAGAGATAGGAGACATGATGCAGAGGAAGAAGATAAAGGCTTTGTGTGTGCAAGAGACAATGTGGAAGGGCAATAAGGCAAAGATCTTAGCTGAAGGCTATAAGCTACTTTGTTGTAGTGCACGCCCGGAATCAAGAAATGCAGTTGGAGTTATTTCCCACAGAGAGCTTCAGGAAGAGGTATGTGAAGTCAGCAGAGTAAATGATAGGATCATGTGTGTTAACATGATGTTAGGCGGAGAAATTCTATCAGCGCTGACCGCCTATGCACCCCAAGCGGGATGTTCGGAGGACGAGAAAGAAAACATATGGAGAGATTTGAATGGAGTAATGGTCAGAGTACCAGAGAGTGAATGTGCGATTGTAGGAGGGGATCTAAATGGTCATGTTGGCGGAAGGAAAGGTGGGGAAGAAAGTTGGCATGGAGGATGGAGATATGGCGTGGGAAATGAGGGAGGAAAAAAGATAGTGGAGTTTGCAAAGCCTTTTGATCTAGTGATTACGAATACCTACTTCCAAAGAAAAAGGGAAAAACTAATAACATACAGGAGTGGCGAAAATAAAAGCCAAATTGATTACATATTATGTAGAAGTAAAAAAAAAGTGCGGAGGTGCGAAATACGATGGTCATATGAGGTGAAGGAATAGCAACATAACCTAAGTTGATTGTAGCGGATTGTGAGATGAAAGTATGTAAAAGACAGAGGCACATAAATCAATGTGAAACGAAAATTAAGTGGTGGAGATTAAAGGACAAAGTCTGAGAGAGGAGTTTGGTGAAAAAGTACTGGGAAAGGTAAAATTGGCAGAGAGTGTGCACGAGTGGTGGAAAATAAATAGTGCTGTTATAAGGCAGACCGGGGAGGAAGTGATTGGGCTAACATCTGGGAGAGGGGTACCAAAAGATAAGGAAGCATGGTGGTGGAATGAAGAGGTGCAATAGGTTGTGAAGGAAAAGAAAGACGCTAAGAGGACGTGGGATATGTCAGGACGTGCTGAGGATGGGCAAGCATACAAAAGTGCCAAAAGGGTGCAAAACGATCCGTGGCTAAAAGTAAAGCTAAATCAGTAAGGGACGCATACGAACAACTACAGAAAAATCAAGATATGAGACAACTAATACGGATAGGCATATCAAGAGATAAAGCTTCTAAGGATCTAAGAACAATAAGACAAATGAAAGATGAAACAGGAATAATTCTACATGACCATGGAAAAAAAATCCCAAGGTGGTTGAATTATTTTGAGAAATTGCTCAATGAGGAAAATTAAAGAGTGAAAACTGAGGAAGGAGGGGCAAACGAAGGATTAATGATGGATATAAGCAGAGATGAAGTCCAAAGGCAGTTGAAAAGATGAAAAATGGGAAGGCAGTTGACCCAGACCAGATCCCCGTTGAGATATGGAAGTGTCTCGGTAAAAAGGAAATTGAGCTCCTTTGGGATTTAATGAAGAAGATTTGCCGACAGGAGGAGATGCCAGAAGAGTGCAGAACTAGTGCACTGATCCCAATATTTAAGGGGAAAGGTGATGTGCAGCACTGCAGTAACTATAGAGGTCTTAAACTGATGGCACATACAATGAAAATTTAGGGAAGGGTTACAGAAGCAAGATTACTCAAGGAGACTGTGGTGTGTGAAGAACACTTTGGGTTCATGCCTGGAAGAGGAACGACTGATGCAATACACGCTTTAAGGCGGATAGTGGAGAGATACGGGGGGCTACAAGCTGATGTACATATGGCTTTCATTGATTTGGAGAAAGCATATGACAGAGTCCCATGGGACGAAATATGGAGAAGCATAAGAGAGTAGTGCGTGCCAGAGAAGTATGTAAGGTTAGTGAAGGAAATGTACAGAGGAGCAATGACACAGGTGAGAAGCAGTAGGGGCATGACAAAGGAAGTTTCATGACAAAGGCGTTTACAGTAAAAGTAGGGTTACATCAAGGGTCTGCACTTAGTCCCTACTTCTTTGACCTGATTATGGAATGTGCTGGTGAAAGATGTGAAGAAGGAAGCGCCGTGGAATTTGAAGTTTGCGGATGATGTGGTACTTTGTGAGCAGAGCATCGACAAACTTGCGGAACAGCTGGAGGACTGGAGGAAGGCACTAGAAGAAAGAGGGATGAAAATTAGCAGGACAGAGTCAGAATATTTAGCACTGAAGGATGTGCGGATGAGTTCTTGCAAGATCCTGAATGATGAGCTGAAGTCGCTCTGCAAATTGAAATACCTGGGGTCGTACATAGAGAGGGACGGAGGACTGGAAAGCGAGATACAACACCGAATAAAATGCGGTTGGAACAACTGGAGGAAAATGAGTGTTGTGTGACAAGAAGGTGAGCATTGGATTGAAAGGGAAAGTGTATAAGTCGGTAGTAAGGCCTGCTATAATATACGGGGCAGAGACATGGCCAATCACAGTAACCCAGGAGAGGAAGATGGAAGTGGCGGAAATGAGGATGCTGAGGTGGATGTGTGGGATAACAAGGAAGGACAGGATTAGAAATCAATTTCTTAGAGGAGCTGTAAAAGTGGGACCCATGGGGAAAAAGATACAAGAGAGCAGACTACGGTGGTACGAACACTTACAGAGAAAAGGGGAAGAGTATATCGGAAACAGAGTTGAAGGTATAAAGATTGAAGGAGCGAGAAGGAGAGGAAAACCGAAGATGAGATGGAAGGATAAGATATCCGGAATCCTAAGGGAGAAAGGATGGAAGAAGGAAGAGGCAATGGACAGAGAACTATGGAGGAGAAGGATCCAGAAGAGCAACACCGACCCTAAGTGATGTGGGAAAAGGCGACAATAAAGAAGAAGACGCTGTAACAGCATGCGTTCTCAGAAATGATAGGTTCACATAGGTACATGTATCTCACTGGAACTACCGAAATAAAATGTTCAAACGTAGCTACGTTCTGTATTTTAATTTATAAAACCTACCTCTTATCAGCTGTTTGTCTAAAACTGTGAGCCATATGTTTGTGACATCGATGGTTCACGAGAGCGCATGCACAGATTTATCGCAAACTGACAATGAGTGAGGTGCAACGCGAGAACTGCGAAAGTGCGTTCAAAACTTATTGTATGAACTTCTTGATTATAAATGTTAGGTAAGGTACTGTGAAGATGACGCGCAGTAGTTTGCACCGCAGTGATATAATTATTTGGGAAGACTTCCAAGCGTAATGTGTAGCGGAGTATATTTAATTCTACTCGAAAAGAGAGGAACTGCCTTTTACCTAATAATGAGTGTCTTCAGATCATTATTTCCCACCTACAGCAGCTACACCTCAAAGTAAGACTGCACCATCTCAGAAGTTTAGAAATGTGAATGATTAGCCAGCTTAACTCATTCATTTTATTGAACATTGCAATTTTTCGTCAACTTTAATTCTGACCCAGTGTCAATTATTTTCCTAAGTCATCAGTATCAACAATATGATCTTGTTACTATCATTATAATAACCGAGAGTCATATTAATCAGAAGGACTAGCATACTAAATTCATAGAAAGGCCCGAAAATAAATCTTAAATTTTACCGCTTCAAAGGAAAGATAAGTTTCTAAAAGTAATTGAACGTGTTATTTGATATATTGTAACCTTGACTACATTCGTTATTACTGTGAGAAAGTTCTGAGCAAGAAGTAAAATTAACTGTTCTAACAAGACAAAGTTCAAAATGAATATTGACAGTATTATAAAAATTGTATGTATCTATTTAGGGGTTGTGTGATTCTTTGTTTTCGCAGTTCCGGCGTTGCCTATGTTCTTTGTTACTGTGGCGCATTCAGTGTTCAGTTTTTGTGTCTCTGTTAATGTGTTGTGTTTTTTAAAAAGAAACAGTCAGTGCAACAAAAACACAGTAAATATTATATGAAGTAAAGTGTCTCAGTTATCATCACTTCGCTTATTTCAAGTAGTAAATTAGTTTTGGTAGTGAATTGTTACGTAGTAGAACACCCTGCTGCACGTAGCATCCTACAGAATTTTCAGTAACTGTTATGTAAATTCACATTTTTATTCACCATAATCAGTTCTTCGCACATGCCTTTCATGAATATTACAGAACATCAAATACATGTGTCATTAATATACCGGAGGGGTGGATAGATTACAAATCAAACATCTTTAAACGAATACTACAAATAACGACATTTACAAAGACGTTAACATCATTTTTCCTAAGAATTTTCTGCAGATCTCTTTTAAGCAATTTCGCCTAAAAATTGGTTTTGCGTCTTTGAATTGAGGCATACAGTTGTCATTAGATCGTGATTTTGTTATTCCATGATTGACTATAGGGTGAATCAGAGTGACAAAGTGTGTTGATGAAATGGAATCACGGTGACTGGTAGTAGGGAGCTCTATGTAATTTCCATTTCGTTCCTTTCCTAACTCTGTGACGTGCAAACATATATTGTTCCAGTAAGATAGCGGTAGTTAAATTCAGATTCATGCGAATTCTCCACTTTAAGATGAATGACAAGGGCCATGGTTTATCAATTTAATTTCCCGCCCTATTGAAATTAGAGGAGCAGGGATTAAAGAAGTAGTCTGCCCATAATTTCTTCTGAAGTCTTGTGAAGATATAATAACCTCGGAGTTTTGCGTGCTGTTAGAGAAGTATTAATTACATATATATCAGTATTGATTTGGTCTTGCCGAAGAGAACTTCCATAATTTCTGTCTCAAGTATTGTAAATTTGGAAGACGCTTATTCATCGCCATTTTTCCCTATAAAATGCTTGCCAGCCTATTACAAAAATTCTACATCAAGGGCAATAACGAAAAGGCTTGCCAAGCCCTATTACAAAATTTCGACTTCAATGGCAGTAACGAAACCTTTGGTTTAGCGGCGAATGCTACTATTCAATACGGCAATGAAATCGGTCTTATCTGGAGACAATTGGCATTGGAAGAGATTCTAATTATTGTAGGCTTTAATTTAATGATCAGAACCATTATATCTGACAACTGTAGCAAGTTCTTATCAAAATAACAATTAGTCTAAATAGCGACTATTAAACTCTATCCTTCCAGATAAGATCACAAAATTGCACATGTGATTTAATTTAGACACCTTTTTCAGATGTTGCTCTTTTTCCTCTCTTAGATAAATAAATAATTCACACGTATTTTTAATAGCAACTGTCCATGGCTTTATTCTAAGTAAACTTACATCTTCTTTGAACACAGTCCGCATAGCTACGTATTAAATTAAACTTCTGACTTGAAATAATTCTCACTATATAAATTATCTGATCAATTCAGTAAGCTATGACGCTCAAGTAACGCCTATTTACAAAATGGCGGCTAAGCCTTTTATGGTATATTCAGCGAACAGAACTGAAATGACTAGAGCTATGTCTGAAATGAAAACGTCTCTCGACCAACAGCCAAAGATATGGAGGTCGCAAAAAAATGATTCACCATAATATGAAAAATTATATCCCTTCGGGATATGATAAACAGTTCACGAAAAATTACTATTCTTAGTGCATAGGATGACACTGATCATGACCGGGCGAAATATCTCACCAAATAAGCGTCAAACGAAAAAACTACAAAGAACGAAACTTATCCAGCTTGAAGGGGGAAATCACATGGCGCTATGGTAGGCCCGTTAGATGGCGCTGCCGTAGGTCAAACGGATGTCAACTGCGTTTTTTAAAATAGGCACACCCATTTTTTATTACATATTCGTGTAGTACGTAAAGAAATATGAATGATTTAGTTGGACCACATTGTTCGCTTTATTGTTTTTGAATAAATTGTAACAAATTTGAGTTACAATATATCAAATAATAGCTATTGAAAAAAAATTACAAAATATCTATTAACGAACTGAATGAAGGTGAAAAATAGGATGTCCTGTGATGTACTGTTATAGATTCTAGTACTAGAATATGAATGCTGCGGTCTCGAAACTAGCGTAAACTACTGGACAACCTTGCGTGTTGATTCTTTTGCGCTAGTGAGGCTCTTACTGCCAGCAGTTATTTTATGCGTGGCGTAGAACGTAACCAATGATGTACAGTAGACTATACTGAAGTGATGAAAGTCATAAGATAGTGATGTGCACATATACATAAGGTGATTCATATGAAAAGGTTTTAGACGTGATTATGGCCGCATGGCAGCAATTACCTGACTTTGAACGCGACTTGCAGTCGAAAATCATTAGGGAACACGACATTCGGAGATCCACAATGTCAAGAGTGTGTCGAGAAAACCAAATTTCGGCATTACTGCTCACCACCCGGGGCCTTCACGATAAAACCGAGAGTAGCAGCGTTTACGTAGAGTTTTTAGTGTTAATAGACAAGCAGCAATGTGTGGAGCCTTACACGCTTCCATTAAGAGAGTGCCGAGACATTTGGCGTCAATGTGCTCTGGCAGCAGACGTCCGAAGGGCGCGAGTGCCTTTGCTAACAATATATCGCTTGTAGCACCTCTCCGTGTCACGTGACTATATCGGTTAATTTGACACGGCCAAGCAAAAAGTAACAACAGTCTTAGAAACAAGGCCAAGGGAACGTAAAACAGCTACGCAAGGTTGAGTAAAAACATCTTTCACACTTTAGTTTACACATCTTATTCAAACAAGACACAAAATTTTTCAATAAGAAAATATTTCCGGTATTTTAAGCAAGGTTTAAAGATCTTAAATTAAAAAAAAATATCGCAAACTAAAGGCATACTCAAGTGGTTGAGAAACGTTTACAACTGCTCAATTTTTAAAATGAGTGTCAACAACTTAACAGAAAAAAAACAATTTAAGAGACTCTCCTCAAATGTGTTTTCAAACCTTTTAAAACTCCCAATTGACCCAGAGTGTTTAGTAATAAAAAAGCGGCACGATTTTTTTACAAAGAAGGTATTAACCGTTTAAGAAAACCGACCATTTAAGGGATACCCCAAAGTGTTTTCGAAGTAAGCTTCCGATTACGTATGACTGCTTTAAAATATTAATATCCCAGTGATTCCAGCATAGTTAATAAAATCTAACAATTTCTTTCAGTTACACAAACAACAGGAAAATTCTTAACGTACTAACCATTTATGAAAGAAACAACCATTCGAGAGACAATTTTCAAAATGTGTATAAACTTCTGTTTGCAGAGCCGTTGTCCCTCGGTTGCTCCAGGTCCGAGCGTTCTTTCGCCCTGTCAGACAGGCGTCGTCTTCTGCAAGCACCGTCTTCAGGTCAGCAAAACTCATAAAACACTGTAAGGTGCGTGTTAATGATCTGTTCCATACCATTTTACAGAAGTAGTTTTAATAAAAACACACGAGAGGGGAATATGAGTCCAGTGCGAAATGGCACAGTGTCTTTGTGAAAGCACAGTTCATATGGAGGCACCAACCTACCAGGGGCTCAAAAGGCTATTGGCAGAAACCAAGGCCGGCAACCCGCACGCGGCCCTATCGAACCAAAACACAAAATCCAGGACGACTCAAGAGGTGGCCAACAAAGGTTAAAGCTAGGTGCAGCCAAACTTAGGTCCGCTCCAGAGAAGACAGCAGTTTACACAGTCCAGGGGTAGAGTTCGGACACACGCGTAACTTAGAAGATGTCAGGTAATATCTAGAATAGAACACCGGGTGGGCCTTCAGATTAATTGGATCAATATGAAACAACTACAATCAGGATGACACTGTCCAGGCTCATTCTTTCGGGAATTCAGCTAAGCCATCAGCTGACAATTTTGTAACTAGGATCAATATTCGTGCCCGGGATGACAGCACTACAGCCACTCCAGCGAATATCAGAAGTTGAAGACGGTCACAAAGTAGTGGAGAAAACGACCGGGGTGGGATAAATTCCCTTCGACCAAACACAAACACGTGTGGCCTACTCATTCTGAAAACCGATGGGGCCTCCTCCTGCCCATTCTGGCTGCACCTCCATCCCGGCGCAACCACTCCACCAGTCTGCCTCGCATCCATTACTCTGTCCGCCGAACTGCCTTTCGCGCCCTCTCACGTCCACCGTCACGAAATCGAGCTGCCGCCATAAGGCCAGCACCTCCACCAGAACGAGAACATCTAAGAATCGAACAAACAAAGGACAGATAGACCTCGAAAATTTGAAGAAAGCTCAGCCGCATGGCTCAGCCTCCCACACTAAACCCACACAAACCACCTCCCGTGTTTGATATGTGGAATGTTCAGGGAGGAGGCTAAGTCTCCTTAACCTGGGAGATGTGAACTCTGAATAGCTTACCCAACCAGGCCCAATACTCGGACGATCTCAAACGAACCCAAGAACTTTGGTACCAACTTACTAGGATAGCCCTTTTCCCCTTTCTGATTGACACTGGATTTACCCACAAAAGCTTTTATCATCTACCTTACCGCTAAATTCTCAACGCCCCTGATTATAATGCTCGGCCAACCGCTATTGGTCACGCTGAATATTTCTATATGCCTTTCTCCAGTTCCCCTCCAGAACCTTAGCGTTAATACGCTCCAGGAGAGAACTGTCAATTGACCACCAAGTTGGCCAGAGGTGAAGTAAATTGACAGACCAACACAATGGACACAGGGGCAGTTTTCAATGACTCATGTTGTGCCATATTAAACACAAAAGTAAGCCAGCCCACAGAGCGATCCCAGGTACTCTGAATTTGTATGGAAGACAATAAGAGACTCCCTACTAATTTCGGTTAACACGTTCCACAAAAGATGGTTGAGGATGATAGGGGGTAGTTGCGACGTGACAGACAGCCTGGTCAAAACAAGTCTCATGAAGCCCTTAGATTTCGAAGTCGGGGCGTTATCGCTGATCAAAAACCTCGGCGGGGGAAAGATGGAAATTATCCCCGAGAAATGTTGAGTGGTTATAGTAGCCGTAATCCTACGACTAAGAATTAACCAACAGGGACATGCGAAGGCATCCACCCCACGAGTACATACTGGTTACCGTCACTGCTGCACACCAGAGGACCAACATAAGTAATGAACCACTTATTTTTGATATTAGTTTCCCTAGTGGATTGCAGAAGACCTTTACTGCGGCTGGAATTTGGTTTAGCTCGTTTGCAGACAGCACACTCACTCACCATCTGCCTGACATCCTTGTATAAAGAATGCCAAGACACATGGCGCTTACTATTAGCGATAGTTTTGTGGACACCTAGATGCCCTCCAACCACAGTATGATGAAAGTACCGGAACACAGGCTGGACAAGCTGACTGGACAGACGGATCAGAGAACCACCTCATCCCTCCCCACGACAACAAACCAATCCTTTATGCATGAGATGACCAGCCACCCGTTTCCTTTCCAATAGCTTATTCTTCAAAGCCTTATTCCTTGCATCACTGTCCTGTCTTTGCCTGAGGTCCCCGAAAAGTTCTGGGTCTTAGGATAGTATCCCGCCTACAAAATCCTCTGGACCGGAATACTTGTCCGACTGCTTAATTCCAACCTCAAACATCCGACCTGATTGTCGATGCCGTGGACATGCTTCACCTTGAATTGAAAAGCCGAAATTCGAACGTCCCAGCGACCTATACGACTCATATTTCGGGGGTGCGACAACACCCAACTAAGGGCGTCATCAACAGTTTGAAGTAAAAATACGCGGTATTCACGGTAAAACCTAAGCTTTTCTCAAGCTAAAAGCACCATTACAGCCTCCCATTCGTAGACAGAATACTGAAGCTCTGCCGGCTAGACGCATAGGCCACCGGTGTACCTTCTCCTTTCTGCTCTTGGAGGGAGATTGTCGGGACCCCACAAGTCGAGGCGTCGTTTGGACCAGACAGGGCAACTCGAAGTTTGTAACGGCCAGGACGGGCTGGTTAATAAAATCGTTTCCGATGTTTTAAGAAATATAGTAATACGATTATCATCTTGATGTTCAAGGTCTTTTGTTTGTGTTTGCTTTAACAATAACATGCGTTTTTCAGTGGGGTCCGCCCTTAGAAAAAACAATTTTGTTTTTGTCCCAGACATGTTTCACTGCAGTAGCAGCATCATCAGTGTTTTTTTTATATATTTTGGCTGTTATACATAAGGAATGTTCTTTACTGTTTAAATAGATATAAATACTAGTTTCTAAAACGTAATTACAGGTTCTTGAATAACACATCAAATTGATTATTCATACCTTCGTACCACATGGTGTGGTTTTACTACAGTATTACGTTTTTACAGTGACTGTTTTTCTTTACAGTTTGTCACCTGCAACTACATACAACTTAATATAGGCTAAACATTTACGCAAAAAATTACGATTTCTAAACTGTTGTGGCTATGGCTGAGATTAACAATTCATGTGAAAGATTGTGTTATGTTATGTTAAAGGCGGACCCCTCTCAAAAAGATACATTATAACAAACAGGTTTGAATAATTTGAATAAAAACATGTACCGTAAACTATAGGCATACTCCAGCACTGGAGAGAGGTTTTCAGTTGTCCACGTCTTAAAGTAAGTGTTAACCACTCAAGAGAAGAAACAATGTAAGAGACTCCAAAAAATGTGTTATTAAAATCCTTTAAAACTACCAATCGGTCCAGAACGCTTAGCTACAAAGAAGCAACAGGATTTTTTTTTACGGAAAGGTATTAAGCATTTAAGAAAAACGACAATTTAAGGAACACCCCCCAACGTGCTTTCAAGGCAAACTAACGACTACGTAGAATTACTTCAAAATATAATAGTTTCATTGAGTCCACCATACATACAGTCTCTTTAAGTTAAACAATCAACAGGGAAATTTTTAAAGCATTAACCATTAAAAAAACACATTGAGAGACACTGCCAAAATGTGTTTTCAAGACAAGCTTTCAGTTATGCGTAATAGTTTTAAAATATTAAATCTCTGTGAATCAATGATATTTAATTAATTCTTGCAGTTTGTTTGAATTAAATAAACAACAGGAAAATTCGTAACGTATTAACCATTTACGAAAGAAAGAACCATTTAAGAGGCAATTATGAAAATGTATATAAAATGTTTTATGTAACTCTTGATTCAGTGAGCCTTTTGCAGAGCCGTCGTTCCTCGCCTGTCGCAGGTGCGTGCGCCCTTCCACCCCGCCAGACCAGCGTCGTCTTCTGCAAGGCACAGCCCTCACACTGACAAAACTAGAACATGCTATGGCGCCTGCTAATGGTCAGTTCCACACCACTTGCACAGAAGTGGTTTTAATAAACACGGACTGGAGGGGAATATATATCCAGTGCGAAACAGAACATTGTCTTTGCGAAAGCACAGCCAATATGGAGGCACCTAGCTACCAGCGGTTCAAAAGGCAATGGCCAGAAACCAAGGCCTGCAGCCCATACATGGAGGTGTCGAACCAAGAGAAACGCTATAGAGACCCAGGAAAACTGGCCGACAGACGCAGAGGTTAAACCAAACAACCTCCAAGATTAAGTCAACTCCAGAGAAGACAGTAACTTCACAGTTCAAGGGCGGAGTTCAAGGATACACTCCCATTACCTCGAAGATGTCAGGAAATATGTAGAACAGAACATCGGGTGAGCCTTTAGATTAACTGAATAAATACGAAACAACTACCACCAAGACGACACTATCTAGGCTCATTCTTTCGGAAATTCATCTCAGCCATCAGTCAGAATTTTGTAACTAGGATCAAAATACCTGCCCGGGGTCACAGCACTATAACCAGTCCACCTGATACCAGAAGTTGAAGAAGGTCACTAAGTAGTAGAAGAAAAGATCAGGGTGGACAATGATCCCCTTCGAACGAACGCAAGGACGCGTGGGCCTCCCGTTCTGAAGTCGAAGTGGTCTCCTGTCCATTCTGGCAGTTGCGTGCTAACTCCGACTGTCACTTCTGTCCATTCAGAGAGCTCCAACCGACTGCCTTGCACCTGTTACTCTGCCTCCCTCCCCCCCCCCCCTCCCTCTGCCGAGCGCAGCCTCTCACGGCTACCGTCACTGGAATCGAGCTGCCACTACGATGCAAGCGTCTCCACCAGAACGAGAAGCGAACAAACAAATGACAGACAAGAAACTTCCTGGCAGATTAAAACTGTGTGCCGGACCGGGACTCGAACTCTGGACCTTTCCCTTTCGCGGGCAAGAGCTCTACCAACTGAGCTACCCAAGCACGATTCACGCCCCGTCCTCACACCTTTACTTATGCCAGTACCTGTGAGGACGGGACGTGATTCGTGCTTGGGTACCTCAGTTGGCAGAGCACTTGCCCGCGAAGGCAAAGGTCCAGAGTTCGAGACGTGAGTCGTGCTTGGGTAGCTCAGTTGGTAGAGCACTTGCCCGTGAATGTCAAAGGTCCTGAGTTCGAGTCTCGGTCGGGCACACAGTTTTAATATGCCATGGAATTTCATATCGACGTAAACTCCGGTGCAGAGTGAAAATCTCATTCTGAAATGACAGACAGACGCTCAGCACGGCTCATGACTTTAGACGACTCGAAAATCGTGGCCAGGTCAGATGAGTCCCGATTTCAGCTGGTAAGACCTGTTCGTAGGTTTGAATTATGGGCAGATCCGACCAACCAAGGACACAAATGGACAATAAGGCACTGTTCAAGCTGGTGCTGTCTCCATAATGTTGCGGTCTGTACTCATTTTACTAAGGTTTGAGGTTGCTCTTGATGTTCTTCCGTGTTTGCGATTCTAAATTGTGTTGTTTCGAGAATCATCCCTATACAAAAACTATATGTTTACTTTTGTATTTACCCAGACATATTTAGATACCTACGTGTCAACTACTGTGGGTCGGATTTTTATTTCCGTGAAGCACAATATGAAATTTACAGTAATTTAACTGTTTTAGCCCTAATAATTACAGTATGTGAAATTACTTTGTTTCGTTCAGATGCTGACCATAACATAGCTAAATTACCTGCATTATTACACAACGGTTTTTTGTGCTCAGCTCAGCTCAGCAGGATGCATCACAAATGGAGGTGGAAGGGGTGCTAGCAAATGATATAATACCTTTTAGTATGAACCCGTATAATTTCCCAATCCTCGCATTACCAAAGAAACTAGATACCTAAAGTTGCAGGTAGACAAATGCGAATTTCTGCGAAAGGAAGTCGCTTTTCTGGGTCACGTTCTAACTGCATCCGGACTACAGCCAGATCTCGGCAAGACAGAGGCCTTCACAAAGTGCCCTCAACCTAAGACCACTCAGTTGAAATAATATCTCGGTCTGGTCGGGTACTACCGACATTTTATCAGTAATTGTAGTAAAATAGCCAAACCGTTGTATGATTTGTTAAAGAAAGGAATTCCCTATGAATGCGGATCGAGCCAAGAACTGGCATTCCAGAAAGTAAAGGAAAAACTGATCAGTCCACCACTATTAAAATAACCGAACTTCGAAAAGGAATCCATAGTGACCACGGTCGCTGGGAGTTATTCGGTTGGGTCCTATTTCAGGCAGGAACCAATTGGATGGATTAACTCATAGTATTCATATCATGAGCGCTAGATAAGGCAGAACGGAATTACAGTAGCATCTAGCGAGAGGTACTCGCCTTAGTATAGATAGTAAAATATTTCAGGCCGTTTTTGTTTGGTAGAAAGTTCAAGACAGTGACCGACCAAAAGCTACTCATTTGGTTAGGAAGTAATTCTGATCCATCCTCCCGAGTAATGAAATTACGGTTTAAACTAGAAGACCGCGATAATCAGGAAGGAAAACAAAATAAAGTAGCGGACACACTATCACGTATCACAAGCATAACGAGAAGGCGAAGCAGAGTCCATACTGAAGTCTGAAGACGAGGTACCTGACGGACCGGAAACCGCAACGAGGGAGGAGCATGAGGAGGAAATAGAGGCAGGGGCGGCAGAGCAAGCAGAGACGCCACCGCCATACTGAGAGGTCGAATTGACCCAAAAAGAAAAACTGGCCATATTGACGCAGGTGCACTTGTCACCAATATGAGTGTAACAGTACCCTACTTGGCCTGGGGTGAAAGCAGATGTTGAGAAGTTGAAACGCCCTTACGGGATTGTCAAAGGAATAAAATTACGCAGACTAAAACAAAACAGCCGTTGGAGATAACGCCAACACCGGAATTCATTTTCGAAACTTGTGCCTTTGATTTAGTAGGTGCCCTTCCGCCATCGAATTCAGGAAAACGATACATCCTGACTTTCCAAGATTCGATAAGTTTGTCGTAGCCGAACCAACAAAAGGGCAATACGCAGATACAGTCGCCAGAAAGCGAGTAGAATGCGTGATATTAAAATCTGGAATGCCGGCCACACTATTGAGCGGCATGGTAACAACTTTTTGACACCATGAAGCGTGGGTGTAAACTGCTAAAGATTAACAAAATACAAACGACTGGTCATCAACCGCAGACGAATGGAGCTCTGGATTGCACACATCGCACACTAACGGAAATCTTAAGGCATTTTGTGTCGAAAGATCATACCGATTGGGACAGCTGGATACATTTTGCAACCTTCGTATTTAATACGACACCGCATAGTACCACTAGGTATACTCCATTCGAGTTATTTTTTGGGTGAAAATGTAACGCTGCAGCAATACTACAAAAGAAACCAGAGAACGTAATCTGTAACTACAGCGACCACGCAACAGACATTCGACAAAAGATGCAGATACTACAACGGTAGCAAGGCCTTACCTCACAGGAACGTGAGGAGCGGACCATGGAACACTATGATAGAGCCCAGAACCCAATGGTTTCCCGAAAGCATAATAGAGTACTGTCGTTTGACTAGATTGTACAAGAGGATGATCGAGAAAATTGGACAGTCAGTGGAGAGGACCATTCACAGTTGTACACGTAAAAGGACCAAATGTAGTGATTAGACTAAAAGGATAGAAGTGTATGAAGGTTCACGCTAACCGACTAAAAGAATTATTTTAATTACAGATGACTGGAGCGAATGTGATGTGGAGAATAATACTGATCGGAAACCTTGCGGGGGCCAGTTTTGCAGAGATCAAGTCACCTCCCCAAGACGTGTAAGTACATCGATTCCAGCCAGCTCCAGTTACATACTACGATAAAGTTGATAATCAAGGAACTGTGCCTATACAGCACTACGTGGCGCATCGTAAGTTATTTTAATCTACAAGTATGGTGTAACAATTATGAGTACACCAATCAGGCAGCGACGAGGGCAGTGTCAAGTTGCGGCATATGGAAGTTAAGCGCACACATAGAGGACCTTGAAAATAGCACGAACAAGAAAATACAATATTCGCAGATTTTATTGACAATCACGAAGCAATTATTCAACTAATGTGTGTATATAGCTCCAGAGAAAGAATTACTTATAACTGACGAAGCAAAACTAAGTACGCGCAACTCGCCGGATACCAACTAGTTTGTAAGACTGTAACTGTTAAACACCATGTCTGTATGCACAACTTCGTACTAATGTTGACATACGACCATGAGAGGCGTGAAGCCCGAATGCTTCAGCCAGTAGGAGAAATACCGAATGATTGCAGTCTAAAGTCCGTAACACTAAACGAAATTGTCTGGAGACAGATACGGAGGAACGAATGCTTGTTCGTAGCTCCAAACGACGAAGGACTAACCATCTTGTACGAGGGTCACTCCAAAAGAAATGCACACTATTTTTGTAAAAATACAGTTTTCATTCTGCATGTGTGAAAGTTTTACAGTGTGCAGATACATCCTTCCCGCTTGTTTTAAAACTTAGTTCAACCTGTTCCCGTGAGAGGTAACGTCACAGCTTGTCTTCAAGATGGCTGCTACACTTGACGTTCGTCAGAAGCAACGTGCTGTCATTGAATTCTTTGTGCTGTGATAACGAGACAGTGGGAAACATCCACAAGAGGCTGAAACAGGTGTATGGAGATGCTGCTGTAGATCACACTACAGTTAGATGGGCAAGCAGGTTACGTGATGAAAGCGGGCTTGGCAATATTGAGGATTGTCCTCGCAGTGGCAGGCCTCGTACTGCACACACTCCAGACAATGTACAGAGAGTTAACAAATTGGTGACTGCTGACAGCTGCATCACAGTGAACGAATTGTTACGCTACGTTGGGACAGGGGAAGGAAATGTTTGCAGAATACTGAAAGTTTTGGCGTTACAAAAGATTTGTGCCAGGTGGGTCCCGAGGATTTTCACAGTGGCTCACAAAGAAACAAGAGAAACGGTATGTAACGAACTTTTGTTGCAGTACGAGAGTGGTGGAGATGAATTTCATGGAATATTTGTGACAGTTGATGAAACATGGCTCCATCATTTTTCACCAGAGACTAAGAAGCAATCAATGGAGTGGCATCATGCAAATTCACCGAAGAAAAAGAAATTCAAAACCACACCTTATGCTGGAAAATTATGGCTACGGTGTTTTTCGATTCCGAAGGACTCTTGCTTGTGGACATCGTGCCAATTGGAACCACCATAAATTCTGACGCATATGTGACGACACTGAAGAAACTTCAAGCTCGACTGAGTCGTGTTCGACCATATCGGCAAAAGCAGGACGTTTTGCTGTTGCACGACAATGAACGGGCACATGTCAGTCAAAAAACCATGGAAGCAATCATAAAAATCGGATGGACAACACTGAAACACCCGCTTTGCAGTCGTGACCTGGCTCCATGTGACTATCATCTCTTTGGGAAACTGAAAGACTCTCTTCGTGCAACAAGGTTTGAAGATGATGACTCCCTTACAGGTTGGTCCAGAATTTTACCGTGCGGGTATACAGGCGCTGGTTCGAAGATGTCGTAAGGCAGTTGAGAGGGATGGAAATTACGTGGAGAAATGAAAATATTGCTCTTACAGGATAACGGCTTGTCGATCGCCGACTTTACTATACGAGAGACGGGAAAATTAAAATTTTTGAATAATTTCAAAGGTTATGGTGCCAAGGTAATGTTACAGTCTGATCGAATAATTCGCAATAATAGTCGTAAGAAAGATTTAGTTTCCCCTTTACACATAGATGTTGACTGTTGAATAGTGGATGAAGAAAATCAGAAAGTTTCTGAAATCCTGCTCCTGGAACATATAATACGACACTTAGATGACTTGAAAGCGACAGGACATAACATTGATAACTTGCAGGACGAAAGTGTTCATCAACAGCATACCACCTTCCGAGGATGGTCGATAAACACGTATTCCACATGGGGATATACTGGATCCGTAACATTAGTTGTAATTACTTTATCTGTTGTTTATGCATGTATTGTAAATTTTGCAGAGATGTGGGAGACACATGTGTGACACAGGTGGAGGATGCTGTGCACGAATTTGTGTGACAAACCATGTTGTAACCAAGACTCAACTCGGAAAATTGTTAGGTGCACTCATGTGCACACCTGATAACGAGGAGGACTTAAAGTCTATCAGATTTTCACCCACTCCGACGAATGTAAAGTGGAGGGAGCGCAGTCAGTCACCAAATCCTTCCACGGAATTAAGAGCTACAACCCCCATGGTGGCGTTTCCCCGATTTCGTACTGATAAGAGATAACTAAAATTGTAAGGTAATTTCGAAGGATAAACAATAATTGTAAAATTAAAACCATATAAACTATGTACACATTTTGTAACGATCAAAGATATGAAAAATGTCAGTATATTTTTGTAAAGAGTGTTTTGTGAAACTGAATGAACTTTATGTGCAATATGTCAAAAGTATTTATAAATGTTGTACTGACGTATGAATGAACTCTATGGGCCACATGTCAAAGGTTTTCATAAATAGTGTAGGAAATTTGAAATAACATACTTCATGTGCTATAAATATGAGCCCGATGAATGAATCTCGTTTAAACTGTGTCAAAGGTATATTAACCTGATGTACTCCATGCATCCAACATATGTGATTAATGACCTGACATTGTATGCGTGAAACGTCCCCTTATAAAAATTAATTAATCACTGTGCTGATAAACCTCTTACATTATTTGATTTTCAAACAGCTGAGCAGAACTGAACGCACTCAGACATTTCGCTCTTTACCTATTCTGACCAACACTAAACTGACACACAATATTTTTAGCGCAACGAAATCTGACTTTCAAAAACCGTACAGAAGAATGGCCCTGACTAACATTAACTTATACCTTTCAGAAATCACTTACCTTACCAAAAATCTACTTACTCGAACTACTGCAATACAGCAAGCGCCACTACTGCTAGCTAAATAAATGATTCAAACTACTGAAGGCACTAGCTACTGATAGACATAGTTAGCAAATTTACAGATTTTGATAAAGAACCAACAATGTATTTACCTTAATAGTGTTCAGAAGTCATAATATATATAGCAATTCATGACATCCAGTCTTACAATTTTCAAAACTCCGCCATTTCTCTCCCCACATCCACCACTGGTGGCGGCTCACCTCCTACTGCAAAGTGCTACGCGCTGTTAACAGCCTACTGCCCAGTACTATAAAGGCCAACAACAATGCAAACCAGCCACAGACTGCACACAGCACAGCCAGTGATTTTCATACAGAGCGCCACGTGGCATTACCAATAAGAGAACCTAAACAGCTTACTTACATGTGTTGGCAAATTATCTTGGAATATAATAAAAAAGAAGGACAGTTGAAGTGGCAGTAGGTAATAGGTCCCTCTACGGACTGAGCCTGCAAAATTTCCCCTGGGGATGGCAGGTATTGCGAATCTCAATCCTGCAAATCTTATGAATTAGACCGCTTAAGAATTATTCCGCTGGAGCAGTGGTGAGCCAGCCTCGGGGAGGAAGCATTGCCTCAATATTTGAGAAGCGATAATGGCCAACGCCGACCAAGGGCGGCGGCGAACAACCAGTGCCTGGCTACGCCAGGGGAAATTACCCCACCTCACATTAATACGGAAATGGAAGTATACTAAATACGTGACTAGCCTCGCCTAGTGCATCAAAGAATGTTCTAAAAGAAACCCTGTGACGCCTACGAGCAGTATAAATAAGGACTTATGAGGGCCCAGTAGGTTGTTCCAGATCTGCGGTGTACAGCCACACACTCTCTTTGTCGTTCTGTTCCAGACACTTGACTTAGATCTATTCCCTAGCCTCGGCTAAGTAGTAGTCATGCAGATAGATTCAGTAGACGGGTATTTGACTGATAGTGGGAATAAGTGGCAGTGCCGTAAGAGTCTTCATTTTTCAGATGAGAGGGAACTTATGATTTATATCCTGCCTGCTTCCCTAACCGATCCTCACCGAGTTCTATATTCTGCACCATCTCATAACTTGATTCTTCGAGCTGTTGGAGTTTCGGAAACCGCCCAGGCCTACTTCCCTCATCGAGAAGATCGACAGAGGTAAGACCACTGAGTTGTAGCGACGTGTCTATCTCACTCCCTCTCGGGACACGACACTCTCTGGCTGTATAAGCCACACGAATTTACTTGTAGGGGCCTGGAGTTGAACGGAAACACAAGAGTTTTTCAATGCAGAGAGACACAGAAGACCGCCACGATCTCTCCCAAACTTCTCTATTGGCTACTAAAAGATTGTGTCTTCATACTAACTTTGCACTGTCCTTTGGTCCACCAATCCAGCACTCATGCTAGAACAGCTGGACGCAGAATGCCAAAATTTGTGGATGAACGTAAAAATGACGAATAACAGCTAGGTTTCCTCTTTGAGACTGAAAATTTGTTTTCCACTTTCTATGACCTGCATGAAATCCATGCATGTCTGTTCCGTAGTTCACGGTTTTTGGCACTTCCATTGCGTTCTTTTCGATATTACTGCTTCGTCCATCATCTGGTCGATCATCATCCTTACGAGAACAATAACCACCTAGTCGGCGTTTTGAAGCCACCATCCAGTCCAAGGTGCTCTGTAATACTGAACTGTGATTGCTTAGTCTTTATAGAAAACTGACTAATGTCTTGACTAGACCCAATGGCGCTCTCCAATGCACGTTAGTGCATTTCGGCAGTATCTCGACTAAAGAAATGATTGCTTCTTTAGCGTTTAATATGGAAATAGCGTTCTTCTTTGTGGAGCATTTTACAACATAAATTGCAGCTGTCAGAAAAATTGTCATTTTAAGAGAAATTTCCTAAGGATATGGTGCACATGACCTTCAGTATTGTCACACAGCCACTTGGCAACGTCTAATATCGTGGTGTGGTTAAAAAAATTGTTCAAATGGTTCGGAGCACTATGCGACTTCTGAGGTCACCTAGAACTTAGAACTAATGAAACCTAAGTAACCTAAGGACATCACACACATCCATGCCCGCGGCAGGATTCAAACCTGCGACCGTAGCGCTCGCTCGGCTCCAGACTGTAGCGCCTAGAACCGCACGGCCACAGAGGTCGGCGGTGTGGCTATAAGAACGAGGGATATATCATTAACCTGAACGAATAGCCTATAAGTAATAGATTCCGTATAGTGTCTTTGAAAAACTTCTAAAAATATATAATAAAAGTATACAATCTTAAAATTTGATAACTGAGTTCAGTTTTTCGTACAACTACCTGCAAATGAATCATGGTAAAGTATTATGTCAGCATACAGAATACGAATAGACAGCATCGATTGTGTAACTTGGCGTATGTGCATATCAGAAATAATTACAGTTAAATGTTAGCTTTGAAAATAGATACAATGTAAGTATGCTATGCTCGACATGACTGTGACCTATTCGGAGCTATAACAAGACTAACTGCAGTGTCATCTTGTTATTGCTACGAATACATCATAGTCACGCTTGACCAGAATGGTACAGTTACATTTTATCTGCTTGGTTTGGACAGGTTACGTTTTGTAATTTTATTAATCATGGTTTAGGATCAGAGTGGTACAGCACTTTATTGAAGTTGTCTTTCACATGTGCATGTACAAAGTTGTATAGACAATATTGTTCACGCATGTTCTGTATTCTTTATGCTTCTTTATCATGACCGAAATTAGTTATCCGATTTTTAGAGTTTGTATTATTTCCGATCTAGACCACCTGTAAGATCGCTCTTCTCCTTACCTCATAATGTCGTCCATGCAGTATGTTTCTCACTAATGCCTTCCATTTCCGTGGCATTCACCCGACAGCAGTTCGTAGTCATAAACTTGTTCTTTACACTAACCAGTGACCCGAACTTACCCATCGCGATCTTCTCGTTATTCACGGAAGTGTGAAGTTTCTCGGAACGCTCCATGTGTAATTAGCTAACGCTAAAGGATAGCGGGAATAAGGGACGCTATGCTATCAGCGCTCGTTGGCAGAGCTTAACTGCCCCTCCGTCCAACAACAGCCCCGTGATTAGCGGGCCGGGGCACGCTGCCGAGCGACTTCCGGCGGCCGCGGCAAGTTGCCGGTCCCCCGCCGAGCTTATGACTCGGCAGCGGGCGCAAACTCGCCGCCATTACGGGCGGACGGCCCATCTGCAGGCGGCGGCGGCGCCGCCAACTTGCCTCAAGTTGCCGCCAAGTAATCACGGCCGCGCCCTTCATCTGGCGGCACGGGGCGGCTGACCGGCCGCAGGTGAAACGCCGCGCCCTAAGTTGGCAGGCCTGACTTCCTGACGACCTGTTGGCCCGGCCGCTCCTCTTCATCACTCAGCTGCTCGGAGCGGGCCTCGCCCCTCGCACCGGAGCACCGGAGTAAAATGGCCAACTTACAAACGGGCGCCTCTCTTATGATTGGTATCTACTCTCAGGCTTAGCTCTAGGGTTCGGTTCCGGTGGTAAGGGTCGCCGTTTGTTACTGTCTTCTCTACACCCGTTGTAGTGTATCAGAGATAAAACGATTTTAATAACAAAGGCATAAAGTAAAAATGTCAGATGAAAAAACACCCCCCGCCGTCTATTTTTCCTATTTTATGTTATTTTTGCTGTATTATGTAATCTTCAGGCCCCCCTGACTGACGTGTAAGAAGAATCACCAGCATACAGTCACCTGTATCCACAGACTTCTTTTCACCAACGTGATCTCTTCGACATCACTTGCAGTCTCCAAGAGGTTGCGTTGTAAAAACGAACCCCATGGATACCAGTGAGTGTAGGCCTATGCTGGGGATTGTACTAGAGGTGAGATTTACCACACACGTCAGTAAGGAGACCTGAAGATGGCGTTGTGTAACGCTGAAACCAGTGGCGAAAATATGATAAAATTGAAAATATTTGTGGCTGAACGTGTATTTGATTTGACATTTTATGTTGAACACCTGAGGTCCAGCATTTGTCTTGGACCTACAAGGAATATGCTGTACAAAAGTTTGATATAGTCGTAATACGAGTAATTTGTCAATAAATATAAAGCACGTGAAAGTTTTAATACATCGATAATGATACAGGAGAAGATGTGAATTTGAACACCTTTTCTATTTCTTTTTTGCTTTAAGATACTTTCTGTAGTGTCACCGCCAGACACCGCACTTACTAGGTGGTAGCCTTTAAATCGGCCGCGGTCCGTTAGCATACGTCGTACCCGCGTGTCGCCACTATCAGTGATTGCAGACCAAGCGCCGCCACACGGCAGGTCTAGTCTAGAGAGACTCCCTAGCACTCGCCAAGTTGTACAGTCGACTTTGCTAGTGATGGTTCACTGTCTACATACGCTCTCATTTGCAGAGACGACAGTTTAGCATAGCCTTCAGCTACGTCATTTGCTAGGACCAAGCAAGGCGCCATATTCAGTTACTAGAATGTATTCCGAACAGATATTATTGTGAATCACGTATCGTCAAGAGCGACGTTCATCATTAATGGATTAAAGTTAAGTATCAAACTAATTAGTCCACTTACTGAATTCTAATTCCTTGTCATGTTCCAGACCTCACGTCAGTATAGTTCTTCCCTCCTCACGCCAGCCTGCGTTACATAAAACGCGTGCATTTTGGCCTCCACTAGTAACACGGTGTTGGCTCTTCTGCCTACGCAACACTTTCTTTGGGAAAAACTATGGATATTTTATCTACATTAACAAATATAACAAATTTTCTAAACGATAGGGTGAAAACGCTAATTAATGTAAATTATTTCCATTCTAAAAGGAAGATTTGCAGAGGTTCGTAAAATATCACTAAACATGGGGTACAAGTACGTGCTCTCCGCAAAAGTGTCACAAAATTCTTTTAAAATATTTTTCTTAAGCTGGATGAAACGACACAAAATAGTAGGCTGTTCCACGCAGAGCATTTTGAATGGACATCAAACCAAAAATTGTTTACAGATATCGCAGATGTAAACGGCTCTTTCAACCCCGGCGCAATCTAAGTGAGGTCATACGTAGGTCATAGAACACATTCAAGTCTTATAGGTATATTGATTCAATTTTTCGTCACGCCGGCCACGGTGGTCTCGCGGTTCTAGGCGCGCAGTCCGGAACCGTGCGACTGCTACGGTCGCAGGTTCGAATCCTTCCTCGGGCATGGATGTGTGTGATGTCCTTAGGTTAGTTAGGTTTAAGTAGTTCTAAGTTCTAGGGGACTGAGTCCCATAGTGCTCAGAGCCATTTTTTTCGTCACAAAAAATGCAATTGGCATCGCTCCAGTCTGATGTATCCCGACCGTTGAAATACAGGTCTTTACTCGCTGTTTACAGTGACATGGCCGCGGGAGGCTCATTCGTCTGATGAAGTTTTGCATACTTCAGTGCGTGGTATTTTCTTTTTCTGAAGCCCTTTTGTGTTGCCAACCATGACCGGAATAACGTGTTAAGTTATCTCTTCTTCACAGCACTTCTGCCAAGCTATTTGATAAAATGATTGTTGTACGACGTTCCAGTGTGAAGAGGCTGCCGTTTTATGCTCTGTGCCCCTGAGTCGTACTTGGAGACAGGGCATATGTCGAACAGAGAACTGCATCTGAAGTACCCATGGAATACTACGGAGATTAAATAGAGGCGCATTTTTATAGCAACCCACGTAAGTATGATGGCAACTGTTAAATGTAGATTTAGGACGTTAGTGACAAGAGACGTGTTTCTAAAAGTAACTTAGGATTCTCGTTTGCTGATGTCACTATAAAATTGCTTCAGACTAACAGTAAGTACAGAAAAACGATTTCACGTACACGTCAGAGGTTTGCAGCCAAAACAAAGAGCAAATCGCGCAATTACCTACCTACCATCCACTGTAATTGAAAGAAAGGTTCCACATGTTCACTGCTATCTTCTGGCAACAACCAGCACCGTTTACAGTCCTGGCCTCCAGTGTGTAGCACACCCCATACCACGCTGAAGTAGGCTGTCCAAATTTACACAAGTTCCCTTTTTTTACACATTATCCTCTAATAATTTGTTTACGCAAGTGTTAGTACATTGATTCAGCATCACTTCCAATACATCACGATTCTTAGAAATACTGTATTACTTATAAGTACCCCTGAGGTTTCAGAAAAAGGTTGCACGAAACCTAGAGGATATATAGAGAGACATGATCCGTAATCAAAGGACTGTGTCGCCTGGCCATCAAGAGCAGGACGATTTGATTCACGCATCCAGTTATTTGGCTCCTACCTTGTACAGTGATTTTACTACTTTGACGAGTGGGGCCTGAATATGGAATGAATGGAATGACGAAACTGGTAGTACATAGAAGTTCATAAAATAAAATAAATTTCTACAATACATACGGCTGTTGGTAAATTATTGCATCAAGAAGTCACTGTGTTTTTGTTTACTGCTAGGTCTCCGTAGACATTGTGCAAGCGGCTATGAGTATCTAAGATGCGCTAGTTTTCCACCAAAAGAAACTCAAAGAGAGCTCCATGCTTGGAATGCACTTTCGTTACAGACGCCATTTTCAAGGCTATGTACAGTGCCGCCACATTCCAGAACTTCATGAATCTATATGGGCTTTAAAGGAAATATTTCATGATGTTCCATAAGAATTTCCATATTTTTTAACTGAAATTGGCCCAAAAAATGTGTTGCATTACTTATTGAACTCCCCTCTAATACAAGTACATGAAATGGAAATCCACATTCTTGTTGCAAAAGTAACCACGGGCTGCCTGACAGTAAACTCTCCGTAACATTTTAATTTTCTTCTCAGTGGTATTGGAGGAGCAGTTGACTTTTTTCCCAAACTGTTACAACTAGATCCCTCATCATTTCATCTTAATTGCTGACATTAAGTAGCTTCACTACACCCACACATGCATCAAATTTATTCCTTAAATCAACATTTAGGCTTTCCTCTTAAAATCAGAGTTTTTAAGAAAGTGTTGTAACTGTATAAATTTCTTGTGCTATGCCTGAAATAATGTTAAAGATATGCGCACACGCATACTTCCCTAGCCATACGGCTGTGTGAACAACATCTGTTTTGCATGTGAACTTCTAAGTCTGATTAGAACGAGTTGTTTCTTAATATAGAGATTGTGCTACGTGGTTTCAAAACCAGTCAATGTGGTTCTGTGCCAGCACTGCTTTTTCAACTAACCTTGGTATTTTTCGTGTAAGGTTTTCAGTAGGTGAAAATATTTTTATTGTTTTCCTCGCACAGTAACTATCATAGACCTGCAGGTACACGCTTCCGTCCCCACAAATTTGACGAATGCGAATTTTGCATTATATTGAAGCAAGTTCTCTAGTACGTTTTTCATTGCTACTGTGTCTCAGCAAGATAGGATCATACCTTGACGAATACTGTTTTCTTTTTCTGATAGTTTCCACATCAGGGCGAAACGCTTCCATTAAATTATTGTTTCCACTTTAACCAAGAATGTTTTTGTAACTAAGACATATGTGCTGTGCACAAATTTTGTATATGTCGGTCGGTTACCAAGTTAGCAGTATCCTACTGTCTCTCGCTCCTCACAGTAACAGGCGACTTATGATCCTGTACTACAGAAATATACGGCGCATTCAACGATGCATGAGAAACAGATGTCAACAAGTTGTAAACATAGTGATCGGTGACATTTCCTCCATGTTGGTTTGTATGTGCTGTTGACCTGTGGGGTTGGTTCAGAATGTTTGTCTAGATTAAGGTGAACGTTAAGTCCATTTCATGAAGCTACATGGATTCCTTACACTATCCAGTTTAGAAACTATGACTAACATTAATTGCACATATGAATTGTAATCGATAGATTACGTGTAGTGCTATCAATCACTGTAAACAGAAAGATTACGTATATTAACTGCAAGAATATATAATTAAAGCTCATCACAATTGCTTTCATTCACAAAAAATTTATTTATTTTTGGATAAAGGTCAGATGTATGGTAGGAACCCTTTACGAAATTATTTAGTAAATTACTCTAAGAGTATGGACCAACATAGCTAACACATTTTTGTCATAACCTAAAATAATTACTAGGTGCCCATTCTACTGCCGATAGTCTCAGAATCAGCAAATTTTTACTTGGGTATGTATATGCATTACAATGCGAATAATTGAATGGCTGATGTGAGAAGTCAAGTGACTGCAGGTGATCATACTACGAGCGTGAAACTGAAGCCTATCCAAACACTGGTTGTGGCTCATATATGGTAAAAGTCTTGAGAGACCTTCCCTCACGCAACGAAGACACTTATAACATATGTAGAAGTAAAGTGTAGCCCCTGTGGGAATATAATTCTGCTCTCCCCCTACCTTCCTGCAAACGTATCACAATGTGTTCCTTTTCATGACCCAGCTCCAATTTTTTGACGCTTCATTGAAATTATTTGTTAACGACTTTCATTGCTCTGCTCCAAACACTAAAACAGTAGTATTAACTCAAAACACCGATAAAAACGCCCCACAGTAATGCACAATTCCTTTATATCTCTCCCTGAGTGTCCTCTCTCATCGTGTTACACAAAGAAATTTATTGTCTCATTTTTTTGTATTTGTTTATAAGAAATGTGCCTTACCACTGTACCGAGTATTAGAAAATGAGGAACCTACTTCGAAGATAATGTTAGTATAAGAGTCTTACAAATGAACTAGGAACACATCAGAACATCTTGGTTAGAAATGCAATTAAGAAGAAGAGCAAACAGGATAAATTCGAATCTATGAGAGAAATACGGAAAGATATTGAGAAAGATTGTAGGAAAAATCGACATAGCATACAGAAGAATTATACATTGCTTCAGAGAAATAAAATGTAAAGATATTAACCAACGAGTTACAGACGGGATATCTCTTAGATGTAGAAGAAATGGCAGTTACATGGCAACAGAACATCGGAGGCCTTTGTAATGGAGAGGATTGTTCTGATAGATAGGAGGAAGAAGTTGATATGCAAGAAATAAGTGCTCCAACTGGTAAGAATTTAATATGGTACTAAATGAACTTATAACAAATCTTAGGGGTAACTGAAAGCAGGGGAATATGTAGGAATTGGTGGCAATATTCAATGAAGCGTGTTACGTTTCATTAGACTTCCAGAAAAACGCTATTGACACTTTATCAAAGAATATCCTTGGAGACAACGGTGAAAATTACTGTATAATTCATGACGTGTCATGCTAGGAAGCTGCTGGCCGGAATAACTGAAGGAAAAATTGAAGATATGTTGGACGAAGAGGACAGATGCTGGACCAGAAGAGTAATGGTAAGCAGACTAGTGTTTAGGACACTTTCCTAGAGTTTTTAGATCCAGATAAAACCTTGATCACAGCAATGTAGAGTAAAATGTTTACAAACCTTGGAAGACTGTTGCTAAACAGACAGGCGGGAATTCCACATGTACAAACCTCCAGTGGAATTAATAAATCAGAAATGTCCAATAATACAGTCATATTACGAAGGCTTGAAGCCTGTCACCACCGTTATACAACTTGAACGTCGAAGCAGCAGTAAATGAAGTGTGAGAAAATATTCCAAAGAGATATAAAACATGAGGAGGAAAATATGCTAATGCCAGTGTCCACGGAAGTCATTGTATGTTTTAGGCTCGGCATAAGAAACATTCAAATTTTTTGAGGGGAATGGATAACACACATGGAACATAATATAGCTGCATAATAAAATGAACAAAGACGAACGTTAGGTAGTACAGTAGAACGGAGAGTATCGACTCACCAAACATTAAACATGGAATCAAAACAGTGCTACCTAGAAAGCAATATTACACATAGTAGACGAAGCGATGAATATATCAGAAGTAGACTAGCACTGACAAAGAACGATTTTCCCAACAAAGAGGTCTACTGATAATGAACTGAGTAAAACGTTCATGAAAGTGTTCCTATGGACCGCCGGATCTACGAAGAAGAGCCTGTAAGCACTGGAAATGTGCTATGGGACACTATAAAATGTTACGTGGTCAGAGAAAGTGCGAAACTTGAGAAGTACTAAGAAGAACAGACGACGAAAGAGGTTATTGGAGCATTTATACCAGAAGAAGGGACAGGATCACGGGGCATTTGCTAAGACATCCAAGAGCAGTTAATCTGACGCATGAAGAGATTGTCTAGTTGGAAAACAGAAGCACCAGACCGACTCTAGGCTATGCAAAAGAAATCACACAGATTTTGGGTGCAATGCTTTCATACAGATGAAAGTGTTATCACAGGGCAATTTCTCATACTGGTACATTTTGTTCCTTAGAAATTATGTACCAACCGTCTCCGTTTAAGTGAGTCAAAACAAGTCATATTATCCCATTCGCTCTACTGAATACCATAGAGAATGAATACTCTCATTTACCTCTATTACACGTCATGTGACTGCATATAGCGATTTCGTAGAATCTAAAGATTACTCAGCGAAAGATTTCCTGTGGGAGAGGGAAAGAAAAGCTACACAAGTCATGAGTATGGTGCTAAAACTTATGTTAGTAATTTATTCTTTTCTGCAGTTGATGGTAATAATGGATAGTTTTGTAGGGTGGCTTTGGAATACATGTATTTAAGTATAACTTCTTTATGGTCTAATACCGCTATCAGGAACTACACACTTGATCATGAATTAAGGATAATGCTGATACATGGTGAAACAACGATCTGGTGGGCGGTTTGCGGGTTTCAATCACCTCGGAGTATGAACATGCGATCTATCCGACCTGCGGCCGTTGCACGTTGGCGCTGGCAGCAGTCCATATATGCAGAGGTGTGTTGGTGCATGTCAGAGTACGTTGCGGCGAGTAAGTCTGCAGACGTTTTCAGACCTGCTAATGGTGACTGTGTGTTGAAAATGGCTCAAAGAACATATATTGATGACGTTATGTGGGGTAGAATACTAGGGCGACTGGAGGCTGGCCAACACAGCAAGTCGTAGCACGTGCCCTCTGTGTGCCACAAAGTGTGATCTCAAGATTATGGCAACGATTCCAGCAGACACGAAACGTGTCCAGGCGCTACATTAACGGACGTCCTCAGTGTACAACACCAGAAGAAGACCGATATCTGGCCATCAGTGCCCACAGACGGCACTGAATACTGCAGGTAGCCTTGCTCGGGACTTTACCGCAGCCACTGGAACAGTTGTCTCCAGACACACAGTCTACAGACGATTGAACATACACGGTTTCTTTGCCCAGGGACCTGCAAGGTGCATTCCACTGACCCCTGTTCACAGAAGAGCCCGTAACGCCTGGTGTCAAGAACACAGTACATGGTCATTGGAATGGTGGTCCCAGGTTATGTTCACGGGCGAGTCCAGGTATAGTCTGAAAAGTGATTCTCACCAGATTTTCATCTGGCGTAAAACAGGAACCAGATACCAAACCCTTAATGTCCTAGAAAGGGACCTGTATGGAGGTCATGGTTTGATGGTGTGGGGTGGGATTATGATTGATGCACGTACACCCCTGCATGTCATTGAGAGAGGAACTGTAACAGGTCAGATGTATCGGGACGTCATTTTGCACCAGTATGTCCGCACGGCCCCACTTAGCTGCCATAGTGGAGGAGTACCTTGAAACAGAAGATATCAGGCTAATGGAGTTCCCTGCCTGTTCTCCAGACCTAAACTCCATCGAGCACATCTGGGAGGCTCTCACTCGACGTATCGCTGCACGTCTTCAAACCACTAAGACACTTCAGGATCTCCGACAGGCACTGGTGCAAGAATGGGAGGCTATACTCCAGCAGCTGCTCGACCACCTGACCCAGAGTATGCCAACCCCTTGTGTGGCCTGTGTACGTGCGCATGGTGATCATATCCCATATGATGTCAGGGTACATGCGCCGGAAACAGTTGGGTTTTGTAGCACAGGTGTTTCTGGAAGGTTTTCTCAACTTATCACCAACACCGTGGACCTACAGATATGTGTCGTGTGTGTTCCCTATTTGCCTATGCTATTAGCACCACGTTTTGTGTAGTACCACGTGGTATGGTACCACATTCCACAATTATCTTTAATTTATGAGCATGAGTGTACATCATGTGAGTTAGGTGCTTGCGTACGTTATGTAACTGCCGCAGGTACGTAAGAATTTATTGTATACGTTACCCTCGAAGACAACTTTTTTCTTCGTTTCTTAAGAAGACATGGTGATGTTTTTAGTCTGATGACTCAAGATTAAAACCGAAACTGATAACAATAACAAAGAGTTTAAATAGAATCTGATAGTGCTCAATATGCTTTCGACTAATTCTATACGAAAACGGAATTGTCTATCCGTGGCGTACTCGCAATGTTCCAGGAAGGAATTCGTAGCTACCAACACGAGAGCGAATCGTTCTGGCTCAACGCGTTGCGGAGAGTCGGCACTTGTCCTGCTGTCTCCTGCATTATTCACAGCTTCGGTAGTCCGGCTGCTATGTCACTGTTGCTACCTGCCACGTAGTGGGGAAGAAGACTGTGACGCAACAGATGCACAGCTACAGCATAGTGGACGCTACAAATGGAGTGACCTCTTATGGATTAGGGATTGCTATACAAAAAGTTACAGGAACAACCTACAATATTTCTTGAGACAGTTTCTGACACTCCACTCCTTTTTACATTCGTCAGATTATAGAAAAACACTCTATGAGTGCGTTAGCATCACGATGATAGGTTAATGGGGTAGTAGTGGACCCTTATTCTACGACAGAGCACATCGTGCTTCAGCTGTACAAAAATGATTTATTTACTGCATTACTGTCAATGAAGAACACTGGTTTACATAGAGTATGACATGACAATATCAGGACAAGACAACCTGATTAGCAGAAATAACACTGAACACAACAATATCAAATATAAATAGAAGTATTGTCTTGCATCTAGACAGTGAAGCAATGTCTGAGTTGGCCAACATTACGTCAAATCATCCGATTCCAGGTTCTAAGTTCGGTACTATTTAGGATGACAATCAAGTCGACGGAGGATGGTTAGTTTTTGTGACAAGATATGCAAAATATTACTCAAGGTTACTCGTGTTCAAAGTGGACGCAAGCTGGTGATCCAATATTTTTATGCCTCTGCCAGAGGCATTTACCTTTAGTTGCGACATGTTGTCAGCTGTATCGCTGCCCTCGCCCTCTGAAAATCTTATAAAATGCTAATCAAAAACTGCTCTATTTTTCTTGTTAGGCGAGAAATTATGGTGATATACACGTGCATAGAAGGAGCAGCATGTGTAGTTCAACCCCCTCTCAGTTCTCACAAGAACTGCGTGGCTGTTTTGTTTCTCCACTATTGGAGCTCAGTGACTCTTCAGCTAATTTCTAGCTGAATGTCAGCCAAAGTGACCAGAATGTTCACACAAAATTCCTCTTTTTGCGTCGCGCACGGCGTGAGGCACCCTCTTCTACACTTGACGCTGGTTCAGAGGAGAGTCCCCTAAGTTTTTGGTATTCTGTCTTCGTAGCAAACTGTTCCCCACCTGCATCCTTTTCTGCTTCGTGTCACGGCTTCTTAGACCAATGGGAGCGTTCCTTTCACCTTCTGGAAACTACCCCAGTAATCGCAAAGGCCACACCTTCAAACTACGCCATAATCTAGTCACTTCTACTCCCTCCAATCGAAAATTTTGTGCCCTCTCCTAATGACTAAATGTAGCATGCATTCATCACGAGACCAACATGAACCCTTCACATGATCAGAAAAGGTGACTCACTATTACACTACTGGCCATTACAATTGCTACACCACGAAGATGACGTGCTACACACGGAAATTTAACCGACAGGAAGAAGATGCTGTGATATGCAACTGATTAGCTTTTCAGAGCATTCAAACAAGGTTGGTGCCGGTGCCGACACCTACAACTTTCTCACATGAGGAAACTTTTCAAGCGATTTCTCATACACAAACAGCAGTTGACCGGCGCTGCTGGAGAAACGTTGTTGTGTTGCCTCGTGTGAGGAGGAGAAATGCGTACCATCACGTTTCCGACTTTGACAAAGGTCTGATTGTAGCCTATCGCGATTGTGGTTTATCGTATCGAATCACTGCTGCTCCCGTTGGTCGAGATACAATGACTGTTAGCAGAATATACAATCGGTGACTTCAGGAGGGTAATACAGAACGCCGTGCGGGATCCTAACGGCCACGTATCACTAGCAGTCGAGATGACTGGCATCTTATCCGCAAGGCTGTAACGGATCGTGCAGCCACATCTCGATCCCTGAGTCAACAGATGGGGACGTTTGCAAGACAACAACGTTCTGCACGAACAGTTCGACGACGTTTGCAGCAGCATCGACTATCAACTCGGAGACCATGGCTGCTGTTACCCCTGACGCTGCATCACAGATAGGAGCGCCTGCGATGGTGTACTCAACGACGAACCTAGGTATACGGATGGAAAACGTCATTTTTCGGATGAATCCAGGTTCTGTTTACAGCATCATGATGGTCGCAGCCGTGTTTGGCGACATCGAGGTGAACGCACATTGGAAGCCTGTATTCGTCATCGCCATACTGGCATATCACCCGGCGTGATGGTGCTATGGGTTACACGTTTTGGCCACCTCTTGTTCGCATTGACGGCCCTTTGAACAGTGTACGTTACATTTCAGATGTGTTACGACTCCTGGCTCTACCTTTCATTCGATCATTGCGAAACCCTACATTTCAGCAGGATAATGCACGACAGCATGTTGCAGTTCCAGGGTACAGAAAATGTTCGACTGCTGCCCTGGCCAGCACATTCTCCAGATCTCTCACCAAATAAAAACGTCTGGTCAAGGGGGCCGAGCAACTGGCTCGTCGCAATGCGTCAGTCACTAATCTTGAACTGTGGTATCGTGTTGAAGCTGGATGGGCAGCTGTACCTGTACACGCCATCCAAGCTCTGTTTGACTCAATGCCCAGGCGTGCCAAGGCCGTTATTACGGCCAGAGGTGGTTGTTCTGGGTACTGATTTCTCAGGATCTATGCGCCCAAATTGCGTGAAAATGTAAATCACATGTCAGTTCTAGTATAATATATTTGTCCAATGAATACCCGTTTATCATATGCATTTCTTCTTGGCGGAGCAATTTTAATGGCCAGTAGTGTAACTGCGACTCAGGCCTCTTTTTATCCAACTGGGAATTCCCCAAAGCAATTTTCTACAGAATTTCTGCATTGCAGGTAACACTTGGCCGTCACTTGCTCCCTTCAATGTAAAACCTGGTGCATTCACCACCTCCCTCACGATGGGTCACACGCTGCTAAAAGCCTTTCGCTGTATGTGGGTTGTGGCTGGGCAAGCTGAGTCCATCCCAAACTCAAGCGTCTCTTCCATCCGCTTTTGACACCTTTTACTCATTGACGTGCAGGATTGGGTTCAGTGTGTTGATACAGCCGAATCGAGTTTCATATCTTTATGCATTATATAGAATACATTTTAATTGACAAATCTGCTCACTACCACCGAAGTATGTTATGTGACATATCAATCTACTTGTTACAACAAATGGACTCTTACGTAAGGTGCGAAATAAACATTCATTCAAGTTGCCACCTTACAAGTTAGATCAATTTTAAGGTAATGAACTGACGCAGAAAACGTAGAAATTCATGCAACAAATTGGCGCATATGGTTCCAAAGCGTGCCGAGATTAGCCTTACCATGTATTTTTGGTCCAGCTAAAGATATATTATCATACGTTTTTGGTCCATTCCAGGACTTTAAATAAAAGTGTTTATAGTTTACTGTAACTATAAGTTTATTTATTTAGCTGTATTTTTCACAACATAGATTTTCAGAAATGATTTGTTTGTTTTAACTACATTATAGAGTTCACAACATGGATGTTATGTATAGTTTAATATTTAGCCCATGTTAAACAGTAAAAGCGAATCTACCACTTCCTGCAAACCAAATGTTGCACTTAATTGAAAAAACTAGCTAAACTGGACAAAATGTCCCAGGTGAGGCCATCACAAACTCAGCCATTTTATAATTGATGCAGAAAGTATTATTAGTCTTTTCAAACACCTTTAAATGGCTTTCCACTTCATTTGATAAGTATCTGGTATTTTATCAGAACCGGAACCTCAACTTACACTTTCGAACTCAATAAACTAGTTCAAAAGTATATGATCATCATACAGTTCATCAGTATGTATGGAATCTCATATAATTTCATTAACAACTTCATGAAACCTTTCTAAATCATATCAGGTAATTTCAGTTCATAAATTTATCAACTGAAACTTATGAACTTTGTCAGAGCTACTTTTCCACAGCTCTAAGTATTCTTTGTGCTTGAAAGGAATTTTTGTTCGTTAATACCACTATTTTCTTTAAATGCATAGGAATTCTTTGTGAGAAGGTGCTATAAACGTCTGCGCTTCTATTTCCCGTGGTTTACTAAATCAGCACGTTTCTAAAATGCTTCTGTTACTGTGATGGATCTAGCTTCCAATTCCAAAAGTACATAATGTAATATCAGGGGAGTACCAGACAAAACTATGAAAAAAAAATCAAATAACAATTTTCAGAAGTTGTCACGAAATAAGAAGTGTGCTTTTAAACCATCAAAACCGGATAGTATTCTTTCTATTGCAGGTAGCAAGTTAAGGAAACTTGTGCAGGTGCGAGATAACACTTCTTTATAATTTTTTCCATCAGTTTAGAGAACTATATAAGTTTCGTTGCTCTTGCTGTATACACAGGGCGTTCCAGAACATTACGACAAACGTGGTAGGGTAGTAGACGGTGTCTTGAAGAACAAATCGAGAATTGCAACCTGTCTCCTGAAATGTCATACATGCTAAAGAGTATTGCACTCATAGGAGACAAGGCCTTTCTACGCAGCAGCTACTCTACTTTTCCACTGGTGACCGCGACTACCAGTCGCAATCATTGATCAACAGAGAACACTGTGTGACGCTCTGCCTACGGCCCATCAGCGTGCATAGTCACGTTTTCTACCGATATTAATCAAAGGTATCAGTGCAAAGTTAAAGCACAATGACGCCTTAGTTACTATATCCGACAAAGGCTGTGCTATAATTGTCTTTAGTAAGAATGAATATAACTGTAAATCCTAAGAATTTTTCGAGGCTAATAATGTATCTGAAATATAGGAGGACCCTACTCCCGGTCTGCTGATGTTGGGGTCTTCAGTCCTGAGACTGGTTTGATGCAGCCCTCCATGCTACTCTATCCTGTGCAAGCTTCTTCATCTCCCAGTACAATGGCACTAATGAAGGCGTAGATCAATTTTTCAATTTGTTCAATAAACTTCATGAAAAAAATTAGTTTCACATGTGAGTTACAAAATGAACGCCGTGAATTAAATTTACTACATCTGAAGTTGGCGATAATAGAGAATAAAATAATTTTTGACATTTTTAGAAAACACGCGAGTACTGATCTTACCGTACCTGCAGACTCGACACACTCTCGATCTCATAAGAAAGCTGTCTTTCATTCAGCAATTCACCGTGCCGTGGTTACTCCCTTATCTCCAGAAAAACTGCAGAAAGAAATTGATGTAATTGACACAACAGCATTTAATAACGGCTATCAACTCTCACTAGTGGAAAACATTCTTAAAGAAAAAACTAAAGAAAGAGTCACCACATTAGGTACTGGTGAAACTAATAATAATGATAAAACATCAGAAAGAGACGAATGAAATTTTATGGACACCTACACAGATTACCTGGAAACAGGTTAACTAAACGTCTATTGGACTATGTGACATCACTTAAAGCAACAATACCCTGGGTAACTGAAGTCAAGAAGGATTTGACAAAAGCAAAAATTGACATAACAGACGCATCAGACAGGGATACATTCAGAAGAAAAATTGACAAGTGGAAGTTTACTTCAGAGACGGCACCAAAACCATACCGACCAAAGTGGACTGAAGTAAGAAAGAAGGCCTTTGGGGAGAAAATGAAGAAATATTGGCAAAACAAGAAGAACCTAAAGAAATATTGATAAATCACCTGCTTATCGTTCTCCTATGGGGACATTCACTAATAATAATAATAAAATAAAACGTGAATCTCAGTACCCTTTTTAGGTAACATATTGTATAGGATTCAGCGTCTGTTAACTGAAAAATACGGCTGTAAGGTTGCTTTCTCCACACATAATAATTTACTAAAAAAAAGTAATTCATAATCTAAAAGCTTCAAACGAACCTTTACGTGGCTCAGGGGTATATAAAATTTCCTGTAATATATGTCTAGCATTTTATATTGGACAGACAGGCAGAGCTTTCAACGTAAGATACAAAGAACATATTTTAGGCAAAAAGGCACTAATGTGCACAATTCAACTTCTGCAGAACATCTTTTCATAACAGGGCATAACCCTAAAGAATTAAACGAAATGACAATTCTGCATAGAGAGAACAAAGGGAGAAACTTGATGTCTTGGAAGAGTGATATTTTCACGCACACACCAAATAAAGATGACATGTTGAATGAACAAGTACAGTTGAAAAACAAAAATTTCTTTAATGCTTTTAAACCAGTGCTCTCAGTTGTATGATACTTATAATCCAGGTTCTTTCATCCTTTTCAGAAACATTACCAGATGACCTCTGTGCCCTAGTTATGCAAGTTTCCTTAACAAATTTTGTGTCATATAATGAACTGTTGTTCTTCATTACGTATGTAATTCCAGTCGTATTAAACTCTGGTTCTACCTGTGCTACGTAAAACATAGCGAACTTTGTACTATTTTATCTCGTTTGAAGCTCATTTATAAATGTTACTCAATTTGTAAAATTAATTTTGTTAAAACCTATATTGGCTATACGTGTTATTTACTTTAGAAAACGTGTAATATACAAAATTGTTTTGCTCACGTTACTAGGGACCCACTTGTGGCGCGCCCTACATTACGTTTACTTGGCAGCGTGACTAGTTGCCAAACAGTCAGTCGCCTCACACCACACCGGTGATACTTATGTTTTAATGTTTGACCGTTTGAAGAACATTATGTTTTATATTTTAAAGTATGACTTCAGCAACTCAGCTCTTAAATCACTATACACCTTGACGATATGTTGTTCATGTAACTACTATTTGTTTTACACTCGGTTACATTAATGTAACTTTTATTAGATAAGAATTTAATCTGACATATTCATTTATGTAATTACCTTACCAACTGATGAAGTCACCCTTAGAGGTGACGAAACCTGGCCAAGGTAAATAAAAAACCTATGCAACCGGTTGGCTGACTTTTTTACATGTTTTTCAAATCTTACTAGCAGTATAATAAACGAATCTTTCTTCAGGTACGTATCTTTTCACATGCCGCAGAAGAAGCTGAATTAAAACTGGGCAGTTTCACCGGATGCATCACAGAAATTTAAAACCTTAACTGAATTCGCTCCTTCAACTGAGTACCTTACAGCAAACGGAAAATGATTCTCTTCAATTCCCTTTTAACAGGACATCGTTGTGCATATATATTTGGTTTCCAAAGACCACAACACATTATCTATGCATACAACTAAGAGCGCCCGTTTTTTTGTTTGGAATTCATACAAATCTACAGTTATATTCTGATCTTGATGAAATTTTGCATAATTTGCCTTCAAGACAAGAGGAAGCTCACTGTTCCATAGGATTTCGTAATCTGACTTGAAACATATATTTATGTAGTGTATAAAGGGGAAAGGTCCTTATACTATAATCTCTAAAATTTGTCGGCCGATTTACTTCAAATTTCTACACGATCCTCCAGTAAACATTTGGCTGGACGTAGGCTATATAATTTGTTAATATACTCAATACATTGTAATTATGTAATAGGCGTATTTAAACTGTTTTAGCATGTAATTATCTGAACTGTTTCTTATTTAAATTGTTTTGTTAATTAAATTGCATTGTGTATTATTGAGAAAGAGCGGGAAACCGCGCATAGATACATTTTGAGAAAGAGCGGGAAACAGCGCGCAGTAATACATCTGTAATGGTAGCAGGGATTGTCTGCACCAAAAACCATTGTTGGCGGCGAGACCGCACTTTTGTAGCATTGAGCGTTGGAAGCGAGCAGTTGCGAGTAAGATGTGAGACGAGGCAGTCGTAGCTAGCGAGACATGAGAGGAGGTCGCTGTAAGCGAGGTATGAATTAACACTTTGAAAGAAGCGGTGTGCTCGCCAGCCACTCGCTATATGTAGCGCAATGCTAGTTTTTAAGAATTTTTGTAAAGAACTATGCCCCTTGTAATTGTTTGTCAAGATCGTTCTCAGAATATAGTTATGTAATTTTGATGGAAAATTAGGTATGTAGCGCAACGCTACTTTTTAAGAATTTTTGTAAAGAACTATACCCCTTGTAATTGTTTGTCAAGATCGTTCTCAGAATATAGTTAACTTCTACCAGATTAAATGCATTAAGAATTTTCTATCCCAAAATCATTCACGTAAATGCTTTACGGAATTTATTGTTATCTTAAAAGAAAAGTCTAAACTGAGCTTCAGCTTTTATCAAATCTAAATTAACTTCAACTTAAAGAATTCCAGTCACAAAGTATTATGAAACTCCACCAGCAGCTTATAATTATGTTAAAGAGAAGTAAGTATATTCATTCCACAGTTTGCTGTAGCAGTCATATGGCGATCCAGTATAAATAATTAAAGGTAAGAATCAGTCTTAATAATTTCAGGTAACGACTGAGGGCCACGGCGACAACACATTTTATGTTTCGTCGTAATAATCAGCAGGTAGTCTTGACAGAGCAGCAGTTAAAAGATTTTAAGAGATGCAGCGTTCAGTCAGCAAGCAAACGTTCATCCAATATTAGACGGGAAGGTTTCACTTGGCGATATCCATTCAGTACGACATTTTAGTGAATCTACTGTGGATATGAATATACTGACTTTGATAATAGTGTGAATAAGTTACTGTTAAGTGGCGCAACGCATATACTAAAGTGTATAACTTTTATTCACAGGTCATCGGCAATTCTGTTTGCTTTATTGATTCGGCGTTGAAAAGTGTTTGTTCAGTGTTGAATCCGCTTTGAACAGTGATATATTTTGTTGCGTGTGATGATTATAGACAATGTCCCGCAGAATAATTACTCGTTCTCAAACTGATAAAACTTTTTGTTGCGTGTGATGATTATAGACAATGTCCCGCAGAATAATTACTCGTTCTCAAACTGATAAAACTGTACAAAATACTGACGAGAGATTCTTTTCTGGAATAGGCAGTAATAATACGTGTGAAAACCCTGATTCTGAAACGTTAGGTGAACAGACATTTAATAACTGTAACAATATGGAAGCGTTTAACGAACAAGTAACTTCAGAAATGCCCACAGACAATGAAACGGTAGTGCAAAATAATTTGGCATTAAATGCAACAGACGGTACACAGTCACAAATTCCGCATAGTAGACAAAACAGTTTCAGTAACGAAACCACTACAATGCAGTCAGACAGAGAGACTCCATTAAGCACTGATTTAGATTCAAACGGTTCACAGCTACACAACCTGCGTAGCAGATCCAACAGTTCTCATGACCAAAATTCCGAAATTACGGAAAACGTGACGCAGTCACAATCATCTGAGGATGTTCAAATGAACACAGATCTACAGCCTTTAACAACGAATACAAATACACACAGAAGTCAATCCGAAACGGATCCAATAATGGCATTTTTGCTACAAATGAGACAAGACATGAATCAAAACTTTAACAGAGGGTCACAAGAATTAGAAAAAAGGTCACAAGATCTAAAAAACGAAATTAAGGCAGAACACGCACACACAGATCAGAAATTAGACAACATGTACCAAAATCTAAAACACGAAATCAAAGTAGAAATTCAAACAGTCGCTGAAAAATGTTCACAATCAACACAAGAATTACGCGACAAAATTCAAGAAATATCCGATAACCAAGCAACATTTGCAGTTAGTATACGGGAAACAATGACAGAAAACTTTGCTAAACAAAACGCTCAGATTGATGAACGTTTTAACAATCACACAGAAAACTGTTTGATACGTCACCGTAAACTGGTGCAATCGCAGGATAAAGAACGAAAAGAATTACTACAAACAATCACTAAACAGCGTCAGAACGACAAAAAGAAAGTGTTTGCCCAGGGCAAAACATATGTAGACAATCACATACAGTCGATCTCGGAAGAAATCGAAACGGTCAAAGAAACAAATAATCAAATACAAGACAGGCTTACAGAAATCCAAACACAGACAATCGATGTGAAAACTTCTACAGACACTGAAATCCAGAATGTTAAAGATAAATTAACAGAGGACGTTCAGACACTAACTGACAAAATAGAACACATAGAAATTAACCATGACACAGAAAATTTAAAGGCAGATTTTAAGAAAGTCACCAAAAGCAACCGTAAATTACGAAACGAACTGACAGAAAAGATCAATGAACTCACTACAAGAATAGATCTTTTAGATACTAACAATGACGAGAGATCAGACGACACTGCACCAGTCCCAGTGCAACAGAACTCTAATAGTAATAACACGCCATTGACAAATATACAACAAACTATCACAGATCTAAAATCGCGTAATGATTCATTGCATCAGCAAATAAATTCTCTACAGCAAGAGATAGCGGACGCACAAGAAACCACCGCACATAATCATTTTCAACAGAACACACACCGTTACGAAATGCCTCAGATCCATAATACATATAATGTTGGTAGACTTCAGAGAGTAAGAGATTTTACCCAGGAAGAAAGACACCCGAATCCATATTCAAGACAATACGACAACACTTACACACACAGACATGACAGTTTTGATCACAAACATTTTCTTTCAGTTAGAAAGTTTAAAACATTTAAAAACGACAGGGCGCAAATACATCCGTTGGATTTCATCCAACAGTTCAGGGGAGCACTTCCACCATCATGGCCAGTACAACATAAGTTAGAATTTATTGTCAGTTTTCTTGAAGGAGAACCAGCACGACGAATGCGACCAATTGCTAGACAATGTTTTTCCGTAGAAGCATTTGAGGAAGCATTTTTATCAGCATATTGGTCTGACACTACACAAAACAGCATCAAAGATCGGCTACTTAGTTTGCCAAACTTTGAAAATTCTACCTTTCCAACAATCACACAATTTTTCGAGTACATGGTGGAACAGAACCAGTACCTCAACGAGCCATACAGTCAATCGGCATTAATACAGCTTTGCATTTCAAAACTGCCCAGAGCTTTGAAAGTGTCATTACTGACAGGGCAACAAAAGGACAATGTATCCGCTTTTAGAGACATCTTACAACTATTAGAAGCACACCAGGCAGACTACGCATTTGTTAACAAAAATTTTTCACGACAGAACGGAAAACAAACAAACTCAGCTACTTTTGAACAAACACGATTTGGTAATAACAATCCGAGTAAACGCTTTCGCAGCGAAAATGACAACGAAAACAGGAGTAATGAAAAACATTATACTGACACGGTAAATTTATATTCAGGACAGCAACAGAATCCGAGACTTAACACGCAACCGAATAGGTCAAATTTCCATATGAATCATCGCTCAGATAATGCGACCGGGGAAGGCCATTACGCGGGTCGACCGCAAAATGAACAAAAACAAACGTTTCTACGGGGTGCAGGTGGGCTGCCGTACAGTCACAGTTATAACGACAGGAGAAAAGAAAACGAACACAGACCGCCGAGGACGTTCCACAATGATAATTTTAACGGAAACTACAACAGGGCCCAACAGCTGCGTTACCGTATGAATGTACCAGACACCAGATTTCATCCACCAGACACTGCTAATAATCAAAACGGCAGAACTGTACAGTTGATAGAACACATACCAAACTCCCAAGCTGAAAATCACATATCGGAAGAGTTGTGACTAGAGAAAACCTGCAATGAATCTCTTAATGTCGATACTATGAAATCACACAGAGAAAACATAACGACCGAAAATGCCATTACATTTGACGACGTGAGAGACACATTGTTACAGGAAAAACCAATCCTAGAGAAAACAATATATCACCCAATAATAGAGATAAATTTACAGTCGCACAATATTTTAGCGATAATTGATTCAGGTTCACCTATGTGCGTAATTAACGAAGACACATTTAACAGATGCAATAGCAATAATGATTACCCAGTATTTCCTTTAAACAGAATGAAGGTCAAGGGAGCTTTTGCAGGAAAAGGCATTGAAGTTAAAAGACAGACACAATTAACATTTGTTTTTGCAGGGGAAACGTTCCACAGTGATTGTTGGATAGTTCCGAATTTAACAACAGACATGATATTAGGAATAAATTTTCTTGTTCAGTACGATGCGAAGATTGACTTCAAATCGTCATACCTCACACTACAAAAGGAAAACAGGGAAGTGATCGTAAGATTTCAAAACACAGTATCCTCCGAAGAACAAAATATGCACAGGATCGAGATTATTACTGATTCTCAAGATAACGATTGTTATATCGCACTATACACGAACACACTTAATAATGACTTGGTAGAGGAACAGGAGTACAATATGTTCGAGACAATTACACGCAAGGTAGACAATAGTGTAGCAAAATGCGACGCAGAACGCACAGAACTTGAAAATATTCTGGTACAACACAAAGCAGTTTTTGCCAATGTTCCAGGAACAATGACAGGATTTATGTACGAATTTCAGGTGAAACCACACGAGACTTTCAAAGCAAAGCATTATCCAATCCCACACATACACACAGAAGCAGTTAAGAAAGAATTACGAGCAATGATCGATCAAGGAATAATAGAACCAGCAGCCAGCCAATATATAAATCCACTACACATTGTTGAAAAGAAGGATGGATCACTACGTTTAGTTTTAGATTCACGTCAAGTTAATAAAATAATCATTACAGAAACCGACCGACCACAGACGTTAGAAGAGTTACTGCAAAAATTTCATGGCACCTCCATTTATACTACACTCGACCTCAAATCAGGGTTTTGGCAAATCCAACTACACCCAAATTGCCGAAAATATACGGCATTCCTTTGCTTTGGGGAATGCTATCAATTTTGTAAACTTCCGTTTGGACTAACGATTTCGTCTGCCGCCTTTATACGAGGCATGAATACTATTCTACCACAAGATCTGAAAAACAAAATTACTACATATGTCGATGACATTTTAATTGCAGCAGAAAACTGGGAACAACACAATCATACTCTTCAACAATTACTGAATACATTCGAGCAGAATGGTATAACTATAAACTTGCGTAAATCTGAATTTGGTAAAGCGTCAATAAAATTTCTAGGGCACATTATCTCACAAACAGGTATCGCACCAGACCCTGACAAATTGCAAGCACTGAAAGACATCGACGTGCCAACAAACAAAAAGGAACTTCGGAGCTTTTTAGGTCTTATCAATTATTTTAGAAAATTTATCCACTACAAAGCATTAGACACGCCCTTGCTATACCAGCTTACAAGTAAAAACACACTTTGGTCATGGAATGAAGACGTTGAAGCTGAATTCGAGAACTTGAAAGAAGCATTATTAAAAGCACCTTTGTTATCACACCCTGACCCAACACAAAACTTTTCCGTTGCAACAGATAGTTCAACCACAGCACTAGGAGTACATATTTTCCAAGAAATAAAGGAAGAAGATAAGACAGTCGTGAAACACATTGCTTTTGCAAGCAGGATACTTTCTCAAGCAGAGCGCAATTATTCTGTAACAGAATTAGAGACACTATGTGTAATTTACGCTTTTAAGCGATTCCGTCATTTTCTATATGGCCGACATACAACAATATATACCGATCACCGAGCAATCCAGTTTTTATTGTCAGCAAAACTTACGCACGATAGATTAAGCCGCTGGAAATTATACTTACAAGAGTTTGATTTTACCATTATACACATTCCAGGCACGCAGAATACTGTTGCCGACGCATTGTCGAGGTCCATTCACAATAAACGCATGGAGAAAGAAAATACCTTTTACTACAACAACCATAGTATTATGTATATTAAACAAGTAGCTTTCGAAAACTTTATATCAGCAGCATTACAGGATATAGAGAGAGAACAGCAGAAAGATGAAACACTGAAAGAGATTGTAACGCTTTTGAAAGACAGAAGTAACGCTAAAGTCAGACTTCATTACACTGTACATCAAAATATACTCTTTATTCGATCATACCGAGACGGTAATAATTGGCTTTTATGCATTCCGGAAGGGATCGTAAATAAACTGATATGGTATACACATCTAAGTTATGGACACTACGGAGCGAGGAAATGCTTTCTGATTCTGCGACAAAATTGCCACTTTAATAACATGGAAAAACACATAAGAAAAGTAATAGCATCATGCAAGATATGTCAAAAAGCTAAATCATCAACAGTGTCACACATTCCACCATTGTATCCCATCATACCGGTTAAGTTAAGACACATGGCAGCAGTGGATCTTTTCGGTCCAATCCCCAGAACAAATAATGGTTATAGTTATATTTTTGTAGCTGTAGAACTAACATCCAAATTTGTAACATTTTCTCCACTAAGGAAAGCAACAGCAAGAACAGTATCAAGAGCGTTTGTAAGAGATTTCCTATCAGTAGTAGGACGTGTACAGAAGGTTATTTCGGATAACGGTCCGCAGTTTAGGTCAGACGTATGGAAGAAAATGTTAGAAAGTAAGAACATAACACCTATTTACATATCAAGATATCACAGTTCTTCCAACCCATCAGAAAGAATAATGAAAGAGATCGGGAAGTTATGCAGAATTTATTGTCATAAAAGACATACAACATGGGATAAATATATTTTACAGTTTCAAGAAGTGATAAATGCAATACCCAATGAATCTACGATGCTATCACCAACCGTAATACTGACAAATAAAGACCCACCGAACAAAATTACCGAACTAATTACTTTTCCTAAGACGAGTAGGCTTCGACATTGTGAAATAATAGACACAGCATTAGCAAACACTAAAAGAGCTGCAGATCGGCGGAAGAAACAACAGAAGCAGGTAAGTCGACTACAGAAGTACGAGATTGGCGACAAAGTACTGATTCGCACTCATTTTCTTTCCAACAAAGGTAAGCACAGATGCCGTAAATTCGAACTTCTGTATGCAGGCCCTTACAGAGTTCGTAATATTCCACACGCTAATGTAGTGCATGTGGAAACGCTACGTAAGAAGAAATCATTAGGGAATCATCATGTATCCAACGTGAAACATTTCTTGACTTAAATTTTTGCATTTCAGCTGACGAAAGGACGGCGTGACACGTAAGTATGCAACAATGGTAGTTTCAGCGCGCTTCAGTAACAAACAAAGCCGCGACACGCAGCGGGCCGCTAATATTTCACCGTACCTTAAAGAACACAGCAGTACTTAATGATGCTACGCCAGCCAAGACAAATAAAAACACGAGAAACATTTCCTAACTTAAAGAGAACATGCAGACAACGACACGAAGTATGAATTTGTGCACTGAGAGCTCATAAATGAAAGAAATTTTTTTTATAACGTGACATAATTACTTAAGAAAATGTCGATTTTTGCAATAGCTAAACTGATAATATAGATCGTTCATTAATCAATTATTTTAGTGGTAACATTAACATGTACTCTTTATTCCAGAATGCAGCATTGTTGTCACACGTCATCAAAATGAAACGTAGTTTTAGTTAGAATAAGGATGTGAATCTTTAGGTCACGCAGATAGCTGACGCTAATTGTCATTACAGAAATTTTATAGGTCATGCCGGGAGCTGACGTGATTTTGCAGCAGTTAATATTATGATAAAGTGTTTTATAGGTCATGCCAGGAGCGGACGAGAAGTACCAGAAGATGTTTATTGAAGTCATGCCGTGCACTGACGATAATTAATACTGAATGTTTTATAATAAGTCATGCCGTGCGCTGACGTTAATTAATGCTGAATGTTTATAACAGGTTATGCAGAGAGTTGACACAGATGCAGAAGAAGAATGTGTATGTTATGTTAGTATATAAGAAATGTATAATGTTAAGAAATAATTTTGCTAGCATGTGACACATTGCAACACTATGGATGGGGACCACACATTACAATGTCTAACCAGAATAATGTTTACCTTAATTTTCAGCTGCAAAAGAATACTTTAAATAATTTTATGACAGTAATTTTATTGTATATTATGACCTGACATTTGACGACTCATAACTGACGACTACACCCCTGAATGGAAGATAAAATTTTAGGACAGTAAGTCAAGAAATGCATTGTCAACAAAATTTATAATTAATGATGTAAGAAACTAAGATATGTAAATACAGAATAAGTAATAATGTACTTGTCTATAACAAATCTGTATACTATCAAATACTGAATAAGTAGGAACTTTTATGTCTTTTATATATGGGAATAATTTTCTGGAAGAATTCTTAAATTAAAACTACATATTGTTACAAATTACGACACAACATATTTTGTCATAGGGAAAATTATTTGGTAGTCAAATTATGGTACCAACAATGTCCGTGAACCCATTGCCAAAACAATTTTACCCGTACCTTAATTCCTGTGCATCCCCATGGTTATTGAACACAGAATCAGTGAATTGTGAAACACGTGACTTCAACCAATGATGTTCTCGACGAGGTGTTTGCATACCTAGATGCACACCACAGCCCGATGTATGTCAATTGGTGCCTGCATACCTAGATACACACCACAGTATGATGTACGACAATAGGTGTTTGCATACCAAGATGCACACCACCAACCTTAATGGACCATTGGAGATGGAACTTAATCCTGATGTGGCTGCGGCAACTCAGGCTATTCGACGACGTACTTAGTGTTTGGGTACACTAAAACTATGGAGCAAGGCGATGATGTAACCACATGGCGAAACCTGGTGTTGTGCTATGTGAGGGAAAGGAACAGACTTTTGAGTGCATTCACAGACAGTTGCCAGTGCTTTGACCATGCTATCCAATTCCTTTTGTACCTTCCTTAACTGTGGTACTAAGAGATGCCAATTTGAATTAAATGTTTCATAATGTAAACTTTCAATTGCTTCATATGATCTGTATATTGATTTTCACATTTACTCTTATTCTTGTTGTTAAATTTAAGGGAACCAAATTTTACTTGATGTACAATTCCTACTAAAACCCTTTCTATTTACATATTCTCTTTATTAGAGATAGACAAATCATTTCGTATGACAGCATTTGTGTATACACTTTGTTCAAACTATTTTCTATAATCAAATTTTATACTTATGTTGAGTCCATATGACTCAACAACGTAGTAAAATTTTAAGAAAGCCAAGTAGCGGCATATGTAATTATGTAATAGGCGTATTTAAACTGTTTTAGCATGTAATTATCTGAACTGTTTCTTATTTAAATTGTTTTGTTAATTAAATTGCATTGTGTATTATTGAGAAAGAGCGGGAAACCGCGCATAGATACATTTTGAGAAAGAGCGGGAAACAGCGCGCAGTAATACATCTGTAATGGTAGCAGGGATTGTCTGCACCAAAAACCATTGTTGGCGGCGAGACCGCACTTTTGTAGCATTGAGCGTTGGAAGCGAGCAGTTGCGAGTAAGATGTGAGACGAGGCAGTCGTAGCTAGCGAGACATGAGAGGAGGTCGCTGTAAGCGAGGTATGAATTAACACTTTGAAAGAAGCGGTGTGCTCGCCAGCCACTCGCTATATGTAGCGCAATGCTAGTTTTTAAGAATTTTTGTAAAGAACTATGCCCCTTGTAATTGTTTGTCAAGATCGTTCTCAGAATATAGTTATGTAATTTTGATGGAAAATTAGGTATGTAGCGCAACGCTACTTTTTAAGAATTTTTGTAAAGAACTATACCCCTTGTAATTGTTTGTCAAGATCGTTCTCAGAATATAGTTAACTTCTACCAGATTAAATGCATTAAGAATTTTCTATCCCAAAATCATTCACGTAAATGCTTTACGGAATTTATTGTTATCTTAAAAGAAAAGTCTAAACTGAGCTTCAGCTTTTATCAAATCTAAATTAACTTCAACTTAAAGAATTCCAGTCACAAAGTATTATGAAACTCCACCAGCAGCTTATAATTATGTTAAAGAGAAGTAAGTATATTCATTCCACAGTTTGCTGTAGCAGTCATATGGCGATCCAGTATAAATAATTAAAGGTAAGAATCAGTCTTAATAATTTCAGGAAACGACTGAGGGCCACGGCGACAACACATTTTATGTTTCGTCGTAATAATCAGCAGGTAGTCTTGACAGAGCAGCAGTTAAAAGATTTTAAGAGATGCAGCGTTCAGTCAGCAAGCAAACGTTCATCCAATATTAGACGGGAAGGTTTCAACATAAACACATATATGATAAATTATATACAGAAGTGACGCTGATACCAAACAATGCAAAAAGTAAATGACCAGTTTACTTCAAAGTGTTGGGCGATTTACTTAAAATTTCTACATTCCGATGAAACAATGAAGAAATTCGATGAAAAATTAAACGCGTAGCAAACAATACATATCGTGCAAAATTGACTGTATTTTCTATCAAGAGAACACATTACAGCTATGTACCCGTCTTGAAGCCGGATTAACGGATGGGCTCACTGACCTTAAAGTCAAAACAGCCTTCGCGGAAATTAAAAGCAAGGGCGATAATTTTAAGAGTTCAGTGGGAACTCCACTGTTAAAAACTGAGGAAAGAGCGGATATTTGAAAAGAATACGGTGAAGGTCTCTATGAGGAAGCGGACTACCTGGTGTTGTGATAGAAGAAAAACAGAAGTCGACTGGAAAGACATAAGGGATCCAATATTAGAATCAGAATTTAAAAGGGTTTTGGTCGACTAAAGATGGAATAAGGCAGGAGGAGTAAATAACATTGCACCGCAAATTCTCAAATCATTGGGGGTAAGTAGGACAAAGCGACTATTCACGTTGGCATGTAGAATGTATGAGATAGACGATACACCATCTGACTTACAGAGAAACATCATCCACAGAATTGTGATGATACCAAGAGCTGACAAGTGCGATAATGATCACGCAATCAACTGAAGTGCTCATGCATCCAGGTGATGACAAGAATAATGAAAAAGAAAGGCGAGGATCTATAAAATTGTGATAAGTTTGGCTTAAATAAAGGTGAAGGTACCAGGGAGGTAGTTTTGACGTTGCGGTTGATAATAGAACCAAGAATAAAGAAAAATCAACATACCTTCATGAGATTTGCCGCCTTGGAAGAAGCGTTCAACAATGTAAAAATGAGAAATTGTTCAAAATTACGAGAAACAGGAGTAAGCTATAGGGAAAGACGGGTAATATTAAAGAAGAACAAGAAGCATGAGAGAACAATAAGACTGGAAGTCCAAGGCAGAAGAGATTTGATTAAAAACGGTGTAATACATAGATGTAGTCTTTCGCCCCTGCTGTTCAATTTACACGTTGAAGAAATAATAACGGAAATAAAGGAAAGGTTCAAGAGTGGGGTAAATATTCAAGGTGAAATAATATCAATGATCTGACGACATAGCTATCGTCGGTGGAAGTGCAGAAGAACTGCAATATGTGTTGAATGAAATGAACAGTCTAATGAGTACACAATATGAATGGAGAAAAAATCGAAGAAGGACGGAAATAGTGAGACGTAGCAGAAATGAGAACAGCAAGAAATTTAACATCAGAATTGAGGATCACGGATTAGACTAAATTTATTAAATAAAATCCCTTCCTTTCCATAATTTCGGCCAGTGTAAAATTTGAGATAAAAGTACCATCTTGCTTTCGGAGGCAATCTTCAGATTTTCTACAACGCAAAAAATATATAAGGTAACGTCCTGATTTCATCTTTTGAGGAAACGGATTCTACTAGAGAAGTTGCCATCAGTCAGTCACGCTCAAGGGGCACGCCGTTCGTAAAATTATTACACGGTGCGAATACATAGGCAGAATGCTTGTGGGATATCAGAAAGTAGAAAATCCGCAATCACTGTCAAGTGGATGCCTGAAAAGAACCGTAACGACGAAAAACTGCTGCAGCGAAAAATTTATAAGGTTTGATAAAATGGAAATTATTAGTTTTAAAACCGGCGGCTAAGGAGACCATGAAAATAAATTAATTCCATTAATTGCCTTACCCATTACTTTTTGATATCAACATCGCAATTCGCCGATGTATTCGCATCGTGTTATCATTTTGTGGACACCATGTGCAGTGACCAGTTTCTACTAGTTTGATGACAACTTTTCCCGTATAGTACGTTTTCACAAGAGAAGGGATCATGAAATTTCCTTATACTTAGTTTTGTAAGTTTTTACAGCGTAGATAATCTGAAGATGCTTACCACAGGTGAATAAATAAACTGAAATTTGAAAGAAAGCCTCTGCAACGATGACTGTGTTCTTATCTTGAAGTTAGCAGACTAGCACTGGCAAAAAGGGCATTCCTGGCCAGCAAAAGTCTACCAGTTTCAAGCGTAGTCCTTAATTTGAGGAAGAAATTTCTGAGGATGTACGTTTGGAGGACAGTACTGTATGGTAGTAAAACAGGGACTTCGGAAAAAATTTAGCATAAAAGAAGCGAAGTATTTAGATACAGTGCGACAGAAGAATGTTGAAAACTAGGTCGTCTCAGAAGCTAAGGAATGGGGAAGTTCTCTGCAGAATCGGCAAGGAAGGGGTTATATGGAAAACACTGACAAGAAAGAGGGAGCTACTCGACATCCAAAAAAATGCGCAAGTAGCTTTCCCATGTTATATTATACTCAATTGAAATGATGCACTCAAAACGCCATATTTTCTGAGGTCCACTCTAGTTTAAATTCTATTTCATTATCTTTTTATCTACTGTGGTCTCAGACCCTTTGATGCTAGTACGTCTGGTTTTTCAGAAAGTCTTGGCAACGATGCCAGAAAATTTGTTGGCTCTATGACTCCAGTGTGGGTTAAGTTAAGCAGATCATGTCGTGATTGGTTTCGAAATGGTTACATTTCATACCTCTTCAGTCAGTTATTGTATTTCATTTCTAAAAGTGTCTCCCTGTGTTTCATATTAATGAAAACGGCTCTCTTTTACATCATATGGTGGGAATTTGTAGTACTTAGCAGTTTCCATAGTAACTTAAACTTCTCCTGTTACATCTTAAAAAGAAAATAACGAAAAATCTCAATGTGCCCTTAACTAGATTCATCCACTGACCGCAAATTCGTTGAACAGTGAACGTCTACTACCAGTCAAAATGCAATGTCTTTCTCCACTGAAATTGTCGTCAATTCCAAAATAATCGATATTATTGGCAACTAACCTTACAAGATACGATGAAAATAATCAGTATGATTGGCCGGTTAGGAACACGCATTTGAAAGTTTGACTTTCAGGGCATACTACCCAAGCAGTTGTCATGCGCTCTTCTAACTTTCTTTCACCATGATTTTGGATGTAACCTCTACATTTATACTTGTAAGTATACACTTAGAATTTGATGAAACATCTAACTGGTGCAAAGATATATAAGGTATGCAATCTACGCAACGCTCATGTAAGTATAGTAAACTTCTAGACGCAAATACTATGTGTCATTTAATAGTTGTTCGGTGCAAAGAAGTGGGCGTAACATTTTTTGTATATAGAGGAACAATAACGATACGTGGGTAAACAAGTTTCTCTAAGGAAGATGTTGCTAACAAAACAATTGTGTGGTTCATACTAGAATGTTGTTCCATTATATGAGTTCGTTACGAAGTTGGGACAACCAAGAAGGACCGCCAGGTTACAACTGAATCGTACATTGTGTGTGATTCCTAAAATATAGAATTGGAAGGAACAACAAGACTAATACTAACGACACTGACGATTTAAGTTCTATTGTCTTGATATAAACAATCGGCTAGACTTTACCTGCCCGATATCTGATATAATGGTGGAACTGCAAAGAGCGTAAATACTCTTAGATAGAATATCACATCTGGAGACTTTATGGAGCACTGTTCAAGGATATTATTTCATCACGTAATGCTACAGGTTTCCATAGAATCATCATCATCACCTTTGGTTAGGCATCCTTGCCTATTTCATTTTCAAGGAGAGTGCAGCAGAATCATCCCATCTCTTCTTACGACGCCCAACATATCTTTTCCCTTGAGGAGTGTATTTGTTTTTTACTTTTGGCAATCATTCATCTGACAACATTTTCATACGTTTAGGCCGTTTCTTAGTGTACTCCTCTATTTTCTGAAGTATGTTTTCGACACCCAGTTCATTTTCAGTTTAACTACTCTTTATTCGATCTATCAGTCAGAACGTACCTAGTGGTCTTAGAAATCTCATCTCTGTTGCTTCAGTCCTCCTTCGTTGACTGACTGCTTCAGTGAAACTCAATCAATACAATAAAATTTCATTGCCATCAAATTACTTTTTAGAGGCGAGTGGGGCTTATAGTAGCTATCAGTTCCTGAAATTCTTGCAATTTGAATTCTACCGGTTTTAAGGTTCGAAGTACATAATAATGTAAGTTTGCGATAGAAGTCGTGTTATATAAATAATCCCACTTGAAATGTTTCTTTTTTTTCAGTCCCTAGTTTCTTGTCATTTAGTTGATGACGTGATGATACATAATAAGAGAAAGATAATTCATTTGTAAAAACCCAGATAATATTCACTGTAGAAACAAATAATATTTATATGTATCGATACTTCCAGAAGCTGTATAGTTCGTGATTGTAAGACAAGCGGAATAGATGATAAGAGTTCTGTTTGTTTGCCACCTTCTTTCTGTCTTATCTTTTGTTCGTGGGAGCTGGATCTGAGCAGATGAAAGTTAGATAATGCTGTAAATTTTGCTGGCTACATATTACTTATAACAATATAATTTGTCGAGTTCTTTATTTAATGAGAACAACCGCCTTTTCCACTTACAATTTACTTGATGTACAATGTAGTTTAGAAGTGTTTCATAGAAAAAACCGGAGAGGATGTTGAAGGATTTTTCGGAGGCAAACGACCGGACACTATTCATGTTTGTCCGTTAAACACTTCTCAGTAGCGAGCTAGAACACCCTGGGAGCTTTTATCAGACAATTTCACAGCTGTATGTAACTTTTTATAGAGTCAGTTGATCGATAGCAAGTCCGAGGGTGCACCATAAAAAAGGCACCCTATTAGGTAAAAGCTCTCTGAAATGCACTGAATTGTATTACTTATGTAAAAACCAACCATGTCGCGATTATTAAACCATGTTGAGTAGCATAGCTCGGAAGTTGTTAAATTAATGTCCCACCATAGAGAAACCGTCACAATAAACTAAGAGACTGATCGTAATGCGACAAACTATCAGGTTATCATCGATGCAGAGATGATCTGTGAACCCCACTTGAAAACTGCTAGAGATATCTGGGCATTCTAAAATCCAGAATGAGTGGCAGTTAATATTTTATTATGGCCATGGTGTTCTAGCGGGTAGAACACTAGGCTCCGGACCTGGTCTCGGGTTCAGGAACGGGGGTTTCCCCTCGTTCCAGTTAGTTCAGCTATCAAATGCTACACCGTACCTTTCCCGGGAGTAAAAGGCGGCCGGGATGATGGGGCCTACACACATCCGCACCTGGTGCCGTGGCGAAGACAGGCAATCCTCTACCTAAATTCAGGCCACTGACCAGGCCACCCATTTGAGCAACAGACTCCATACGAGGGGCGCTCAATAAGTACTGCAACACATATTTTTCTCAGCCAATTTCGGTTCAAAAAGTGCGGAATTAGTTGTTGGACATCGTGGAATATTCCCACTCAAGTTTAATGAAGTTTCGATAGTTGATGGCGCTATAGATAGTCTTCAAACTAAAGTCTGCAAAGAAGGTGCATTCCAATCAGACAGCTGTCGTAGAGTTCTTCCTCAGAAAGCCACAGGATCGAAGATATTAATAGGCGCTTGCAGAATATCTACAAAGACCTGGCAGTGAACAAGAGCAACGAGAGTCGTTGGGCTAGTGGCCCTCATAATCGCAAGAAGATCGCTCAAACTTGTCCGAACTCCCGCGTTCCGATCGGAAGCAACCAAATGTGACGCCTTCAGTCTAGCAACGTGCGGATACTCTCAGACGAGGTCACGGACGAATCACAGTCAAACGCTTCTCTGTACAACTCGATGTCTCTGTTGACACTCGTCCACCAGTTGGAGTACTCAGAGGCGGGTGCCCGCTTGGATCTTCACCGGCTAACAGAAGACCATAAAGAACGACGAACGACCATCCGAGCGGAGTTGCCTTCGCCTTATGAAGCTGACCGTGAAAATTTTTTGTTGAACATCGTCACAGGCGATGACACATGGGTTCAGCACTTCGAACCAGAAACAAAACGGCTATCCATGGAGTGGCGCCACACGACCTCTCCTCCAGACAGACAGTAGAAAGTCCCTCCCTCAGCCCATAGAGTCATAGCTACGTCTTCTGGAACTATGGAGGAGTTATTCTGTTTCACGTCTTCCCTTGTGGTGCAGCTCAGAAGTGTATTGTGCTACCCCTAGGAAACAGAAGAAACGACTGTAGCGTGTTCGTCGCCATATCAGTGTAACTCTTCTCCTTCTCCATGACAACACAAAACCTTACACAAGTCTACAGACCTTAGAGGAGCTCATAAAAATTCATTGGACTCTTCTTCCTCATCTACCCTACAGCCGGGATATCGCATCTTCTGACTTCCATCTGTTTGACCCAATGAGGGATGCACATCACGGAAAGCAGTAAGCGAATGATAGGGTAGTTACAGATGCAGCAAGATGTTGGCTCTTATCTCGAGCAGCAGAGTGTTAACATGCGGCTGCGCAGCCCCCTCTTCCCACCCCCCTCCCATCTCCCAACAACGTAAGGCCGTCACATTTAAGGCAGGTTACGTTGTATTCAAAAGAGTCGGGAATATCTTGCACAAAATCAAACTGCTTGCAGAAAAAACGTGTTACACTACTTATTGAACGGCCCCGTAATTCAACAATAGGTTATCGAGGGAAACAAAACATGTTACTCTGCCTAATATGGGTATTGCAGAATTAAAGCAACGTCTTTCAGAACAGAACAAGTGTTACAGAGGACGAAAGAAATTTCTTCAGCTGTCCTTACAGTAAGCCACAACATGTTGTAATTGTTCAAGGGCAGCCTACAAGGCATTATCATGAGTAAATATGGAGAAGAGACAGTTATAAGAGTAGTCGTTGATGGAAACCGATTTAATAATTAGCGCTTTTTAGTTATTGCCCTGTGGCTGTGGCAAGCTGTCTTTCGAGTTCAGCTTTGACATACATCATCACTGCAATGGATCGTGTTGATGCTGTGATGCAGCCATTAATGAACATTGTTCCCAGTTCAAACAGAACCAGTTTGCTCTAGAAGTTTTACCACGATGAGCACGTATTTCTTTGCTTCAAATTGGAACACTGCGCCAGTTGAAAGGTACGTCGTGTTCGTTAAGTGGTTACTTGTATCTGGTTAATTGACCACGTCCTACTGAGCAGTCTGCATGCACGAGGAATCACTATTAGAGGTCAGTGGCAGACAACGACACGGTATAATTCCTGGATGGCCCGGCAAAACCCAGAGGTCACGTGTAGTTAACGAACCGCTGTGGAAGCAGAGAGCATTGCAACGCTGTGAACAGTTGAGAGAGCACTTAGCTGTGGCCGGACCACAGATTAAAGATGTAAACACCCTTTTAGCTCTTATTTATTATACAGACAAAATTGAATACTTTACAGTCACTCGGACATGATAAATATCGATACTGTTCCTATGATGGACATCAAGTTAATGTAGAGAAGCACTTAGGATAACCATTTATAATTTTACAGTCAAAATTCAATTTATAACAGGCACTAGGAACACAACTGTCCCGCACATAAATTTACGGAAAAGCAGCTTCGGCCGGGAAAACTTTCTGACGCAGTTACTGCTGAAGAAATGCGATATTTTGGTCCAGCGGCTCCGTCAGACAGCAGACAGTGAGTATTTTTACGTAAGAAGTTACTCATTGCCTTTCTTTTCTTCTCGTTCCAATTGCTATTGAAATATAACAGTTACAAGTAAAAGGCAGCAGATTAGCTGGTAATTTTAATATTAATTTATGACAAAACTGGCTCAGGCACATCATTCTTTAAGTTTTTCAAAGTGCTACAACAAATTTGGACATATTGCACATCATTATCGAAAATAATACAGCAAAATCATTCAGGCTCGTATTTTGTGAATAAAATTATGGGGCCTGATGGGAGGGTCTGAATATGGATCTCCCACTTCGCAGTCCAAACCGTGACCACATAACTACGACACCGTTGCTAATCAGATGCGATTTATGTAGCGCATCTTGAGTTTGTGCCGTCCACCGTTTCGATTTTACTTCTTTTGCCACAATGCAGCATTCCTTCTTCTTGTTTTCATTGTACATCTTTGTCAGTTTTTGACGGGTTAGCCACTGGGCGATCTTACCACTAAATCAGAGCGCAGGAGGTCCGACGGGGAGTGTCCCTTGTTACTACCTCAGATCGATTAAATGAAAGCTTAAAGCTTGCTGTTGAAGTTTTTACGTATCTAAATATTTATGACATGAGATCCGAACTACGTGCCGTAGAAGGATACGGTTTTGCAGGTATATTCAGTTTTATCTGTGGATACTGTCTGCAAAGAGTCGCTGCTAAAGAAATAATAAATTAAAATGTCATGTGTAATTCTCACGTTTTACTGCAGGAACATCAGAAATGTAGAAAGCCATGAATTTTTCTTCTTTCATCATTCTGTGTACGGTGACAGCGAGAAAAATTTTGGAAAAGTTAGAATTACGTGTAAAGGTAGTTGGAAGTTGCTAAGTGCTCTCATTCTAAAGTACTGAATGAATAAAGTCCATGTATTTGTAGGCAGTCAGTTACGCTGCCGTAGGGGAAACGCGGTTTACAACTGTAACACTTGTCTTATTGTACTAAACTGTTTTCATAAGAGTATTCCTCTTAGTGAATAGATTATGACAGCATTTAAATTTTTTTAATTCTGTCAATAATAACGCTAAATATTGAAAATCAGAATTTGTTACCTTTGGAAGCTGACAGGCAACCTGCAACAGGCAGTGGTTTCCGAGCACTCGCTTAATAATATAGATGCTGCAGTCTGAATATAGAGATGTAAGCTCCGTAGAAAGGTACAACAGGAGAAAGAATGACAAGGGAGGTCATTTTTACACACTGCTCGTCAACTGTTCAATGTGGTGAATAGTAATCACATCATTATTGTGAGGTAGTAATTTGATTATTATCAGACTGGTGTTAAAGACGCAACACAGACTAGTATAATGCACAGCATTATATGACAAATGACACCATACGTTCCGAGCTGTTGCTGAAGAGAATAATAGAATGTATCCAGAATACGTCGCAAAAGTAGTCAGACTATATTACACAAACGTCCATATGTAATCATGTCTTCGATATTCAAGACTCTTGAGGCACTTCAAACTACAGACATATAGCATTCACACCCACCTTTTCAAAAACTGAAGAAACCGCTCTTAAAGACAGAGAAATAACATTAATAGAAAAAAATCCTGGATGAAGCACAGCATAGATTTAGGAAAGAGAAGCCCACAGCAGTGGCAATATTCATGACACATATAACCAGCACTTTGAGAGAACAAAAGAAAGGCTGTGGTGTACTTCTTGATCCCAAGAAAGCCTTCGACTGTATATGCCACACTACTCCTTTAGGTAAACTGTGTAGACGTGGTATCAGGAGGAAAGCAGCCTATTCAATAAAACCATTTGTAAAATACAGGAAACAAAGTGTAGAGTTAAGATACAATGTAAACAACAAGATAGTAACATTTTCCTTTGCTTTGCAAGTGGTGAAGTATGGAATACCACAAGGATCAGTATCTGGTCCAATAATGTTCATATCGTATGTAAATGAGATGGTAGCACCAGTAACAGAAAATCCGAATATGTAGTCACACGATATGGCCCTCAGTGTAAGTAGTAGCTGAAGCAATGATTTAGAAACAAGAACTATAACGGGAATAAAAAGTGTGTATGAATATTTAAGGGGAAATGATCTATTCACAAATGAAAAGAGAACGACCTACGTGGTAATACTTAGAAAGAGAACAACAATTGAAGAGGAACTAAATATAAGACTGAGAGGCCCATGCCTAACAGAACTTGACACTTGCATGTTAGTGGGATGGAAAATACCAGCTCAAAAATATGAAACAATGTATTTTTAATTAAGAAAAAAAAAACCCACACTACCGATTTGGATACACTGTGAAAGAAATGTTATGAACTATTTCATCTACATTTATTTTACTGTGTAATAATACAGGGTAGGGTAGAAAATGTGCATATGATCACACTGATGCAACCACAACAAGAAACAAAAAAAATTCAAAAATCGTGTACCTCAAATTAAGTTGTACCACCACTTAACAGACAGATATACAAATAGAGCACAAGAGTCAAAGATTACTATCACATCAGCAGTATCCGACGACGACTGGCTGATAAGAACTCTACTAAAGCTGAGTGCTTACTGTACAATCGATTACGAAGCGTCTTCCTGGCAGATTAAAACTGTGTGCCGAATCCAGACTCAAACCTGAGACCTTTGTCTTTTGCGGGCAAGTGCCCTACTGACAGAGCCATCCATTCACGAGTCAGGACCCGTCTTCATCGCTTCAGTTCTGCCAGTACGTTATATTCTTCTTTCAAAACTTCACAGTAACTCTTTGTAGGGACTCAAAAGGCCGCTTGTTGAAGAAGCTATAGTGGTAGTGGGAAAAAGCCAAAGTGATGCCAGACTGCACTGCCGCCAAATTTATTCTGGCAGCTGCCCCCGTCTCCTCTCCCAGCATGTACATGTGGCAACATCACATTGTTGACACCTCCACCACTCCTCACCTTCGCCTTTTCCAGTTTCTTCCCCCACTTCCCTCTTCACATTTGAACTAGTGGGAGAAAGCATCTGTGCTAAGCTGCTGGAGAGGAAGGATGCAAGGTACTGTATTTATTTATATGTGGCCTCTTCTACAGCTGCTTCCCCTTCCCCACTTGGGAATTTCCAGAGAAAGCTCAGTCTGCATTAAACTGTTGGTGCAGTGGGTACTGTACATATCTGTGTGTGTGTGTGTACAGAATATGTAGCATTGATGATTAGTTTACTACTTGTTCCATAGATCATGAATATGACACTTTGTAATGATGTGTAATGCGTCAGGTTAATAAAAGGTGTATACACAAGATATTGCATTACACAAAATATTACATGACACTTAATATTTTTAATTTTTTTTAGTGGGGGTTGTGGAAATTATCCACTTACTATATCCAAAAATTCATCTAGTGAGCAGGAGGAGTTGCTATTAAGAAATTCTTTTAATTTCAATATAAATGCGATATGGCTATATGTCAGACTTTTGATGCTATTAGGTAAGTTACCAAAGACTTTTGTGCCAGCATAATTTACCCGCTTCTGAGCCAAAGTTGCGTTTAACCTTGAGTGGTGAAGATCATCCTTTCGCCTAGTGTTGTATCCATGTACACTGCTATTACTTTTGAATTCGTTTGGATTGTTAATAACAAATTTCACAAGTGAATATATATATTGTGAGGCTACAGTGTAGATCTCGAGCTCTTTAAACAAGTGTCTGCAGGATGATCGTGGATGAGCTCGAGCAATTATTCTGATCACAAGCTTTTGTGCAGTGAACACTCTTGTACTCAATGATGAGGTACCCCAGAATATGCTGTCATACGAAAGCAGAGATTGAAAATTGTCATGGTAAGCTAATTTACTGAGATGCATATCGCCAAAATATGCTGAACTCCAACGTTTCAGCAGATCTTCAGTGTGTTTTTCCAGTTCGACCGCTCATCAATGCATACACCTAGAAATTTTGAATATTCTACCTTAGCTACCGATTTCTGATCGAAGTATATAACTATTAAGGGTGTCATTCCATTTACTATGTGGAACTCTATGTACTGTGTTTTGCCAAAGTTTAGTGAGAGCCCATTTTCAGAGAACGACTTAATGATCCCTGAAAAGCATCGTTTAAAATTTCGCCATTTAATTTTTGTCTGTTGGGTGTGATAGCTATAATTGTATCATCGGCTAAAAGTACTAGCTTTCCACCTTCGTGAATATAGAATGGAAAGCCATTAACATATATTAAGAACAGCAGAGGACCCAAGACCAAACCTTGCGGCACCCCATTCTTGGTTGTTTCCCAGTTGAAAACCACCAGTTTTTTGCACAATATGTGAACTGCTTATTTCAACTTTTTGCAACTCGTCCAGTTAGGTATGATTTAAACTATTTGAGCGCTGTCCCATTCATACCAAAGTACTTGTGTTTACCTAGAAGTGTTCCATGATTTACTCAATGAAAAGCCTTTGAGATATCACAAAAAATCCCAATGGGTGACTTCTGGTTACACAGAGCAATTAATATTTCATTAGCGATAGTATACATACAATTTTCTGTTGGAAAGCCTATCTGGAAACCAAACTAGTATTTTGTTATATTTTTATTTTACAAAGGTGTGAAGCTACTCTGCAATACATTACTTTTCAAGAATTTTGGATAAGGCAGTCAGAAGAGAGATCGGGCAGTAGTTTTTGACATAAGACATATCCTCTTTTTTATGTAGTGGTTTAACAATGGCATACTTCAGTCTATCTGGGAAAATACTCAACTTCAGAGAGCTATTACATATGTGGCTAAGAATCCCACTTATCTCTTGGGAACAAGCTTTTATTATCCTGCTGGAAATGCCATAAATTCCCTGTGAGCTTTTATTCTTCAGAGAGATAATTATCTTCTTAATTTTAGAAGGAGAGATGGGTGGAATTTCAATTGTATCAAATGATGTGGGTAAGGCCTCTTCGATTAACTGCCTTGCTTCTTCTAATGAATATTTAGATCCTATTTTCTCTGCAACATTTAAAAAATGACTATTAAAAATGTTTTCGACTTCCGACTTATTGTTTGTCAAGTTTCCATTTGCTTAGATGGTAATGTTGTCATCCTGTGTTCTTGGTTGCCCTGTCCCCCTTGTAATAATATTTTAAATTGTTTTGGTTTTGTTATCAGAGGACTTTACTTGTGTGAGAAACAACTTTTTTCTTTAATCCACTAATATTTTGGTTAAATATGGTAACATTATTATTTACTTTCCTGTTGTGAGAATCTTGTCAGTTTTGGACCTCTTTAGCACCTGCCTGCCTAAAATCCTGATAGAAGACTGATATTAGTCTATAAAAGAGATATATCCATGAGTACCAGTGTCCCCCCTTATGGATTTCGCTAACAACCCTGCTAGTTTAACCTACCTTACCTACTGAGTTGTAGGCCATGCCTTGTGAAATCCCTCCTATTAATAGCCTCGACAGGAACCAATCCAATGTTTGACAGAGTGGCGACCCTACGCAATTGATCCAACTCCATATTTAACCTCCTGACAGAGCGGTTCAACTGGGTCTGATCATGCTGCACGAAAGCAGGCATGAGCCGAACATTGGTATGGGTCGTTGTAGAGGCTATTTCACCAGGTCACACTCAATACTGTAGCCCTGATCGCTGTCAATACTGTTTCCGACTCCACCCACTATCATCGCATCATCTTGCTTTAAGAAACCCTCGCACATGGAACCTATATCCTCTACCACCTGGCTATAACATGCACTTGGCTTGAAAGAGTTTGTGACTTGGTACTTGTCACCTAATTTTTCCAGCAAAATCTGGCCCATACCTCTTCCATGGCTGCTACCTAGCAACAGAACTCTCATATTACTTTCTTTTTCTTGACACAGTTGGTTTCCTAGTGAGATTCTGTTCCATCTTAACTACATCTACTTCTACTGGAGCCTCTTCCTTACTTAACTATCGTAGCAAGCCAAGTCTATTGGTTGTGTCAATTGAGAAACTGTCAGACACTGTCCTCTTTCTGTGGCCCCTGTACTCAGCTACCACTTCCCACCGCTGTTTACCCTCCTCCATCCTTAACCTCTTCAATTTCTCCCTGGCTCTGTGCGACTGAAGGGCTCGAATTTTCTCCTCTTGTTGAGCTATAATCCTATCTCTTTAGCAAACCCTGCAAAACAATGGATGAGTCTCGTTTGCTTCCCCAATTCCCAAGCCTCTACAGTTTCCCCAATGAAACCACCTCTCACAACAGCTGCACAAAACCCCTGAACTAACTTTCCTACAGCAGCTCACACACATGGTTGTGTGGAAATTAGTTAAGAGACTTACTAAGTATAACGATAACTTATTAAATACAGATGCAAACTGACACTTAATATGTTTGGGAAACTAATGTGTAAATAAACTATTACCAAATGCACTTAAATCTGTGGTATAACTCTTAATATGCACGATCAAAAATTAGGCCCAACAGCAGAATGTAACCAAAACGAAGTTTTAGCGATTACTGGAAGAATACACAAATAAAAGAAGAACCTTTAATGGCAAGCTTGAAGAGCACACTAATGAACGTATTTAATTAGTCAATCTATAACAAATGCACTTGAGATTGCGGTATAACGCTAAGTATGCACACTTGGAAAGTAAGGCAAAGCCGCAAAATATAAACAAAACATACTTTTCACGACTACTGGCACAATACGCATATAAAAGAAAAACCTTTAATGGGGAGCTTGAAAAGCACCCTAATGAACGTATTTCATCCGTTAAACTACAGCAAATGCGCTTACAATTGCGGTATACCGCTAAATAGGCACACTAGGAAAATTAGGCCAAGCAGCAGTAAGTAAATAAACGAACTTTTCACGATTAGTAGAACACTACGCAAATAAAAGAAAAATTTTTAATGGTGTACTTGAAGAGTACACTAAAGAGCTTCTTTAATTAGTTAAAAGTGTTCAACTACAATGATTTACAACCTAAACTACTTATCTTTCACGAGAGCTCTGTCTCCGTACGTGCGACCTTGCGCAGGGCTACCAAGCACTGGTATGAGGCATTTACCAGAAACGAACTGAATAAACACATTACAAATAAACACATAACTGAGGACTGTTTAAACAGTGTCCTTCTTGATGGTTGGGAAGATGAGATAATTGAGGAGCGAAAAAGAATACTTTTCGCCAAATAATGGCGCCGCAGTGGGATGAGGTGAAGTTGCATTTCACAAACTGACATAGATGGTTGCTGGTGCTCGAACTGACGAACTCCTTTGAAATGCCTCATCAACCTGGCTCATCCACAACGCAAGAGGAGATTGTCCCCAATTCAGCAGGAAAGTCATATTACTCATATTTGCTACATTATTGTGGTGGGTAGCACACTGATAGTGTTAAAAATCTGAACTGATAACGATACCCTCTGCAGCCAAACAGATGGGTCTGCAGTGACCTATTCTGTTCAACAGTCTGGGACCGTGAGGGTGATAGAAACAGTGAAATCACGAGAAAAAGTTGGAAGGAACCACTAGGAACACAGAATTCCTTCCTCCCCACACGAAAACTGTTGGGGACCAATAGGAATGCAAAAAAGCTACATCCAGTCTTGTCACCATGAGGGAAGGTGATATAAAGCAGATGGGGTCTCAGTTGTAGTCTGTCAGTGGAAGAACAGCAACCAACATCGTCACCTGCCTTCACATAACAGTAGAAGTGAAAAGTGAGTACTTGTGGTTTACTTCCATTTCTTTGTTCAACTTCATGTCTTTGTCTGTGGATGTTTATTAAGCATGTCTAGACAGGCAGCAATTTCCAGCCTGTCTGGGCCAGCAGCAGCAGTCACTAGTTTTTGGGAATCTGCAGGAACTTCAGACTTGTTGGAAACTGCACCCCCATGGGATCGTCTAGCGCACCTGACCACCACGTTGGAACTGGATGAGCTGCTGTTATCCATCCTGTTCGTCAATTTCATACAAGGCTAAACTCCATACAAACACTTTCAGGAAGCACTTCCTGACACTTAAATCTACACTTGATGTTATCAAACATCCCTTCTTCAAAAATTCTTTTCGCCCGATTGCCGGCCTACATTTTATATCTTCTCTACTGTGAATATCATCAGTTATTTTGATTGACAAATAGCAAAACTCATATACTACTTTAAGTGTCTCATTTCCTAATGTAATTCTCTCAGTATCATTAGATTAAATTCGACTACAGTCCATTATCCTCGTTTTACTTTTGTTGATGTTCATCTTACATCCTCCGTTGAATACTGTCCATTTCAGTCAACTGCTCATCCAAGTCTTTGTTGTCTCTGACAAAATTGCGATGTCACTGGCAAACCTCAAAGCTATTATTTCTTCTCCGTGGACTTTGATTCCTTTACAGATTTCTCAATATACAGGTTAAATAAGCTTGAGGATAGGCTACAATCATGTCTTACTCCCTTCTCAACCATTGCTTTCCTTTCCAGCCCCTTGTCTCTCATAACTGCCATTTGGTTTCTGTACAAGTTGTAAATAGCCTGCCACCCTTAGAATTTGAAAGGGAGTATCCAATCAACATTGTCAGAAGCTTTCTCTATGTCTACAAATGCCGTAAATGTAGGTTTACCTTTTATTTTACGAAAAGTCGCAGCGTCAGTATATTCTCTCAGGTTCCTGCATTTCTCCAGAATCCAGATTAATCTTCCATAAGATCGGCTTCTACGAGTTTTTCCATTCTTTTATAATAGATTCTTGTTGTATTTAGCTATGAATTATTAACCGATAGTTCGGTAATTTTCACACCTGTCACCAATTGCTTTCTTTGGAATGGAATTATTATATTCTCCTTGAAGTCAGAGGTTATTTGGCCTCATACATCTTTCTCACCAAATGGAAGAGTTTTGCCATGGCTGGCTCTCCCAAGGCTATAAGTAGCTGTAACACAATGTTGTCTACTACTGGAGCCTTGTTTCCACTGAAGTCATTCAATGTTTTGTCAGATGCTTCACACGGTATCATATCTCCCTTCCCATATTCCTCTACGTCCTCCTCCATATCCAGAAGTTGTCTTCAAGTGCATGGTCCCTTGTATTGAGTCTCTATACGCTTCTTCCACCGTTCTGATTTCCATTAACTTCTTAGGACTGGTTCTCCATCTCAGCTCTTGATGTTGATACAGGTGGTTCCCTTTTCCCCATAGGTCTCTTTAATTTTCCTGTAGACAATATCTGTCTTATCCCTAGCTACACTAATGGCCATTAAAATTCCTACACCAAGAAGGAATGCAGATGATAAACGGGTATTCATTGGACAAATATATTATACTGGATTTGACATGTGATTACATTTTCATGCAATTTGGGTGCTTAGATCCTGAGAAATCAGTACCAAGAACCACCAACTCTGGCCGTCATAACGGCCTTGATACACCTGGGCATTGAGTCAAGCAGAGCTTGGATGGCGGGAGGTACAGATGCCCATGCAACTTCTACACAATACCACATTTCATCGAGAGTAGTGACTGGCGTATTGTGACGATCCAATTGCTAGGCCACCATTGACCAGACGTTTTCAATTGGTGAGAGATCTGGAGAATGTGCTGGTCAGGGCAGCAGTCGAACATTTTCTGTATCTAAAAAGGCCCGTGCAGAACCTCCAACATGCAATCATGCATTATCCTGCTGAAATGTAGGCTTTCGCAGGGATCGAATGGAGGGTAGAGCCAGGGTCGTAACACATCTGAAACCTAATGTCTACTGTTCAAAGTGCCGTCAATGCGAAGAAGAGGTGACCGAGACGTTTAACCAGTGGCAAACCATACCATTACGCCGGGTGATACGCCAGTATGGCGATCACGAATACACGTTTCCAATGTGCGTTCACCGCGATGTCGCCAAACACGGATGTGACCATCATGATGTTGTAAACAGAATCTGGATTCATCCGCAAAAAGTGACGTTTTGCGATTCGTGCACCCAGGTTCGTCGTTGAGTACACCATCGCAGGCGCTCCTGTTTGTGATGCAGCGTCAAGGGTAGCGGCAGCCATGGTCTCCGAGCTGATAGTCCATGCTGATGCAAACGTCGTCAAACTGTTCTTGCAGATGGTTGTTGTCTTGCAAACGTCCCCATCTGTTGACTAGGGATCGAGAGGTGGCTGCACGATCCGTTACAGCCATGCGGATAAGATGCCTGTCATCTCGACTGCTAGTGATACGAGGCCGTTGGGATCCAGCACGGCGTTCCGTATTACCCTCCTGAATCCACCGATTCAGTTGGACGTTGACCAGCCCGAGCAGCAAGGTAGCGATACGATAAACAGCAATTGCGATAGGCTACAATCCCACATTTATCAAATTCTGAAAGGTGATGGTACGCTTATCTCCTCCTTACATGAGGCAACGTTACACCAGGCAACGCCGGTCAACTCCTGTTTGTGTATTAGAAATCAGTTGGAATCTTTCCTCTTGTCAGCACGTAGTAGATGTCGCCACCGGCGCCAACCTTGTGTGAATACTCAGAAAAGTTAACCATTTGCATATCACAGCATCTTCTTCCTGTCGGTAAAAATTCGCGTCTGTAGCAAGTCATCTTCTTGGTGTAGCAATTTTAATGGCCAGTAGGGTATATATACTTCTACATCTTTACATTTGTCCTGTAGCCATTTCTGCTTAGTCATTTTGCACTTCCATTCAATGTTATTTCTTAAATGTTTGTATTCCCTTTCTCCTACCTCATTTAATCATTTTTATAGTATCTTCTTTCATCAATTACATTCTATATCTCTTGAGTTACCCAAGGATTTCTACCTGCCTTCACCTTTTTACCCACTTGATCCCCTGCTACCTTCACTATTTCAAATCAACTCATTATTCTTTTATGTAATGTATGCATCTACATACTACATACTACTATTGAATAAAACAAGTTACAAAAATCATGTTCTGTGCTTTTGTAAACAACTCATAACGGAATTAGAGTAGTAGACGGCATTAGAGGAAAGTAGTGGTGCAAGTAGTAGGTTGTAAGTGTGGTATAGCGAGCTGAGGCATTTCAGAACATAACGCCATCAGAATATTATTCGATTTTTGATTGCATTTTAAAGTCATTCTCGGTTGAATATGTCATGTTACGAGCCCAGTTCTCGTCATGTGCGGCAGCTTTTAATTTTCTGCTTTGATATGAAGAAATCTGCGGCTGAGGCTCATAAAAAGCTGGGTGATACCTGTGATGATACGCCTGGTGGTGACATAACTTTGCAGATATTGGTTTCCAAGCTTCAAAATCTGTGATTTTGACGTTGAAGATCGGCATGGTCGTGAAAGAGACAAACCTTTCGATGCTACTGCAAACGACGAGAACAATCCCAGGGGATCGGTATCGAAAGTAACTCATGTGTTTGAGCCGAGCACTGAAAGACAAACGGGCACAGTACAACGATATACATGAAAATGTGATTTTGCAGCTTGACAGTTTTCGACCTCATGTCACAAAACCCGCCAAAACGTTGAACTGGGAAGTCCTACCCCACCCGCCGTATTCTAAACACATTGTTCCCTTTGACTACAAACTTTTTAGTTCAATAGCACACGACCTGTCTGCCCAGCGCTTCCTGTCATATGAACAATTGCAAAATTGGATCGATGCATCGGTCTTATCGAAAGACACCCAGTTAAATGGCCACAGGATTCGTATGCTACCCGAAAGATGGGAGAAAGTAGTGGCCAGCGATGGTCAATACTTTGAAACGTAAATTTTTTGTAAGATGCTCACAATAAAGCCTCTAACTTTGAGAAACACGTCAGAAGAAAAGTAATAGCCCCAGTATATATGTAGGTTAGTTGATAACACTTCCCCCATGAACCATGGACCTTGCCGTTGGTGGGGAGGCTTGCGTGCCTCAGCGATACAGATAGCCGGACCGTAGGTGCTACCACAACGGAGGGGTATCTGTTGGGAGGCCAGACAAACGTGTGGTTCCTGAAGAGGGGCAGCAGCCTTTTCAGTAATTGCAGGGGCAACAGTCTGGATGATTGACTGATCTGGCCTTGTAACAATAACCAAAACGGCCTGGCTGTGCTGGTACTGCCAACGGCTGAAAGCAATGGGAAATTATGGCTGTAATTTATCCCGAGGGCATGCGTCTTTACTGTATGATTAAATGATGATGGCATCCTCTTGGGTAAAATATTCCGGAAGTAAAATAGTCCCCCATTCGGATCTCCGGGCGGGGACTACTCAAGGGGATGTTGTTATCAGGAGAAAGAAAACTGCCGTTCTACAGATCGGAGCGTGGAATGTCTGATCCCTTAATCGGGCAGGTAGGTTACAAAATTTAAAAAGGGAAATGGATAGGTTAAAGTTAGATATAGTGGGAATTAGTGAAGTTCGGTGGCAGGAGGAACAAGACTTCTGGTCAGGTGACTACAGGGTCATAAACACAAAATCAAATAGAGGTCATGCAGGAGTAGGATTAATAACGAATAAAACAATAGGAATGCGGGTAAGCTACTACAAACAGCATAGTGAGCGCATTATTGTGGACAAGGTAGATACGAAGCCCACACCTACTATAGTAGTACAAGTTTATATGCCAACTAGCTCTGCAGAAGACGAAGAAATTGAAGAAATGTGTGATGAAATAAAAGAAATTATTCAGAGAGTGAAGGGTGACGAAAATTTAGTAGTCATGGGTGACTGGAATTCGGTAGTAGGAAAAGGGAGAGAAGGAAACGTAGTAGGTGAATATGGACTGGGGCAAAGAAATGAAAGAGGAAGCCGCCTGGTAGAATTTTGCACAGAGCACAACTTAATCACAGCTAACACTTGGTTCAAGAATCTTAAAAGAAGGCTGTATACACGGAAGAAGCCTGGATACTGACAGGTTTCAGATAGATTATATAATGGTAAGACAGAGATTTAGGAACCAGGTTTTAAATTGTAAGACATTTTCAGGGGCAGAAGTGGACTTTGACCACAATCTATTGGTTATGGCCTGTAGATTAAAACTGAAGAAACTGCAAAAAGGTGGGAATCTAAGGAGATGGGACCTGGATAAACTAAAAGAACCAGAGGCTGTACAGAGTTTCAGAGAGAGCATAAGGGAGCAATTGACAGGAATGGGGGAAAGGAATACAGTAGAAGAAGAATGGGTAGCTTTGAGAGATGAATTAGTGAAGGCAGCAGCGGATCAAGTAGGTAAAAAGACAAGGGCTAGTAGAAATCCTTGGGTAACAGAAGAAATATTGAATTTAATTGACGAAAGGAGAAAATATAAAAATGCAGTAAATGAAGCAGGCAAAAAGGAATAGAAACGTCCACAAAATGGGATCGACATTAAGTGAAAATGGCTAAGCAGGTATGGCTAGACGAAGAATGTAATGATGTAGAGGCTGCCTACACGAAAATTAAAGAGACCTTTGGAGATAAGAGAACCACTTGTAAGAGCTCAGATGGAAGCCCAGTTCTAAGCAAAGAAGGGAAAGCAGAAAGGTGGAAGGATTATAAAGATGTACTTGAGGACAATATTATGGAAATGGAAGGAGAAGGAGATGAAATGGGAGATACGATACTGCGTGAAGAGTTTGACAGAGCACTGAAAGACCTGAGTCGAAACAAGGCCCCGGAGTAGACAACATTCCATTGGAACTACTGACGGCCTTGGGAGAGCCAGTCCTGACAAAACTCTACCTTATGGTGCAAGATGTATGAGACAGGCGAAATACCCTCAGACTTCAAGAAGAATGTAATAATTCCAATCCTAAACAAATCAGGTGTTGCCAGATGTGAAAATTGCCGAACTATCAGTTTAATATGTCACAGCTGCAAAACAATAACGCGAATTCTTTACAGACGAATGGAAAAACTAGCAGAAGCCGACCACGGGGAAGATCAGTTTGAATTCCGTAGAAATGTTGGAACACGTGAGGCAATACTGAACGTAGGACGTATCTTAGAAGCTAGATTAAGGAAAGGAAAACCCACGTTCTAGCATTTGTTGACATAGAGAAAGCTTTTGACAATGTTGACTGAAATACTCTCTTTCAAATTCTGGATGAGGCAAGGGTAAAATACAGGTAGCGAAAGGCTATTTAAATTTGTACAGAAACCAGATGGCAGTTATTAGAGTCGAGGGACATGAAAGGGAGGCAGTGATTGGGAAGGGAGTGAGACAGGGTTGTAGTCTCGTCCCGATGTTATGCAATCTGTATATTCAGCAAGAAGTGAAAGAAACAAAAGAAAAATTCGGAGTAGGTATTAAAATCCATGAAGAAGAAATAAAAATGTTGAGGTTCGCCGATGATATTGTAATTCTGTCAGAGACAGCAAGGGACTAGGAAGATCAATTGAACGGAATGGACAGAGTCTTGAAAGGAGGGTATAAGATGAACATCAACAAAAGGAAAACGAGGATAATGGAATGTAGTCGAATTAAGTCGGGTGATGCTGAGAGAATTAGTTTAGGAAATGAGACACTTATAGTAATAAAGGAGTTTTGCTATTTGGGGAACAAAATAACTGATGATGGTCGAAGTAGAGAGGATATAAAATGTAGGCTGGCAATGGCAAGGAAAGCGTTTGTGAAAAAGTGAAATTTGTTAACATCGAACACAGATTTAAGTGTCAGGAAGTCAATTCTGAAAGTATTTGTATGGAAAGTAGCCATATATGGATGTGAATCATGGACGATAAATAGTTTAGACAAGAAGAGGATAGAAGCTTTCGAAATGTGGTGCTACAGAAGAATGCTGAAGATTAGATGGGTAGATCACATAACTAATGAGGAAGTATTGACTCGGTTTGGGGAGAACAGAAGTTTGTGGCACAACTTGACAAGAAGAAGGGATCGGTTGGTAGGACATGTCCTGAGGCATCAAGGGATCACCAATTTAGTGTTGGAGGGCAGCGTGGAGTGTAAAAATCGTAGAGGGAGACCAAGAGATGACTACACTAAGCAGATTCAGAAGGATGTAGGTTGCAGTAGGTACTGGGAGATGAAGAAGCTTGCACAGGACAGAGTAGCATGGAGAGCTGCATCAAACCAGCCTCAGGACTTAAGACCACAACAACAACAACACTAGTTGATAACATATATTTTTTATAAAAGACCATTGCACGCTAATACCTTAAATAGTCGGTATCATGAAAGGGCCACGTGGAGTGGTCGCGTGGTTAGAGGTACCATGTCACGGACTGCGCGGCCCCTCCCGCCGAAGGTTCCATTTCTCCCTCGGGCATGAATGTGTGTGTTGTTCTTAGCATAAGTTTAACTTATTTTGAGTAGAGTATAAGTATAGGAACCGATGATCTTACGAGTTTGGTCCCTCAGGAATTCACACACATTTGAAGATCGTTTATCATTAGATTAGATTAGATTAGATTAGATTAATACTTGTTCTGTAGATCATGAATACGACACTTCGTAATGATGTGGAACGTGTCAGGTTAATAAAAGATGTCTGTACAAGAAATTACATTACACAAAATATTGCATGACACTAATGATTAAGTTCTTTTATTTTTTTTTATTTACTTAGTTTATATCTAAAAATTCAGCCAATGAGTAGAAGGAGTTGTCATCTAGAAATTCTTTTAATTTATTTTTAAATGTTAGTTGGCTATCTGTCAGGCTTTTGATGCTGTTTGGTAGGTGCCCAAAGACTTTTGTGGCAGCATAATTTACCCCTTTCTGTGCCAAAGTCAGATTTAACCCTGCATAGTGAAGATCATCCTTTCTCCTGGTGTTATAGGTATGCACACTGCTATTACTTTTGAATTGGGTTGGATTATTATCAAAAAATTTCATAAGGGAATATATATACTGTGAGGTTACTGTGAGGATCCCTAGATCCTTAAATAGATGTCTGCAGGTTGACCGTGGGTGGGCTCCAGCAATTATTCTGGTTACACGTTTTTGTGCAATGAATACTTTTCTACTCAACGATGAATTACCTCAGAATATGATGCCATACGAAAGCAGTGAATGAAAGTAGGCATAGTAAGCTAATTTACTGAGATTCTTATCACCAAAATTTGCAATAACCCTAATAGCATACGTAGCTGAACTCAGACGTTTCAGCAGACCATCAATGTGTTGCTTCCAGTTTAACCTCTCATCAATGGACACACCTAAAAATTTTGAAAATTCTATCTTAGCTACAGACTTCTGTTCAAATTCTATATTTATTACTGGAGTTGTGCCATTTACTGTACGGAACTGTATATACTGTGTTTTATCAAAATTTAAAGAGAGTCCGTTTGCTGAGAACCACTTAATAATTTTGTGAAAAACATCATTTACAATTACATCACTTAGTTCTTGGTTTTTGGATGTTATTACTATACTTGTATCACCAGCAAAAAGAACTAACTTTGCATCTTCATCAATGTGGAATGGTAAGTCATTAATGTATATCAAGAACAGTAAAGGATGGGTTAAGCATCATCGACACAAGGACTTTATTTGAAGAAACTGGTCCTGTAATAGTGTGGAAAAGGAAAAAGAATGGGATAGTCCTCCCAGATAATATACAAGCAATAACTAGGTTCATCCAGTTGTGGCAAGATAAATGTTGTCATGTCACTGCTAACGCTCCCTGATGTGTATTTTCAAAAATACCATTTCAGCCCTAGTGCAAGTTGCTGCAAAAGATACTACAGGATGTCGACGGTGTAACATACACGACATTCAAAGATGTGAAATCCTCCGACCAGTAAATGTAAGGCCAAACACTGTATTTATATTTGATGATGTTGCCGTGGAAAACCAGGATCAAATGCTATTATATACCAGTTTTACTCATCACAGGTGTGTTGCTGTATTGTGGGGGTGTTGACATGCGGCATAAAAGAGTCAGCAGATTATATGCTGCAGATTATATACTGCGACGATCCCAGTGAGTTAATAAACTATGACTGCTCATGTCATCAGCTGCTGCTGGCAATACTGCTCATTGGAACGATGTTGTTTCAATAATTTCCAAGCTTAGAGAGAGAAGTATAACCGAATACGAGTGGAAACACCAGTTTAACAACTGTAAAAAGCTGCACATAAGACATACCCTCGTAGGTTATTCTTAAAGGTTTGAATGACTTATGGCAGGCTGATCTTGTAGATATGAGGGAATATTCACATGAGAATAATGAATTCAGATACATCTTAATGGGGATTCCAATATATTTTTTTGGTTATTGATACATTAATTTCGCCTGGAAACTACCTGTTAAAGCAAAAACAGGGAGGCATCTTGCACAGGTATCTGAGCGTTTGTTGCAGATAAGGATGAATCGGTATTTGAACACCGTGCAAACCGAACACGATGGAGAGTTTTATAGTAAGTCCTCAAAGTGTGCGCCAGGGCACACTGGTGCGCCCTAGATCATTTATGGGTGTGCTCTGTAATATTTTAGGAAATCATATGGCCAGATATAAAAGAAAATATAGCTACTCAATATTATCCACTTCACGACAGGTATAATATGGAACGAGTCCTTAAGTTTCGTCGAATACTTCAGTTTGGTTAAGGAAATAAGGTGGCTCATTCTCCTTGTAGTGTCGGCAGTATTCGGGACGTTTCGTGCTGACTGTCTTCTCTGTCCCATTGCTGCTAATCTTAGCTACCTAAGAGTAGCGGCTGTTTGGGAACTTGGCAAAGGTACTTCAAAATAATGAGTGATGATAAACCCATTGCTGGCCCATCGAGGTCATCCCGTCACATCACCAACAGGTGAAGGGAACTCTAGGGACAGTTGAATTCGCAGTGGGGAGAGGAAAATAATTATTTGGTTGGCAGAATGCTGCGGTCTGGAGAAACAGAATGGTCAGATAGTTTTCACATTGCTACAATCATAACAATATGCAATGGTGGGAGTGAATAATTCATTTGATAATAAATGTAACTGTATTTATAAATGTAGAACCTTATCCATGGTCAAGTTTGGTGTGGCCAACACGTATTTGATATGTCGTAAAAGAAACTTGCAATCCAAGACTGCAATCATGTACTGCAAGTTTCTGAGGACATAATGCTTCATGGTTATTCATAATTAATAAATGCCTCAAATGCCATTTTCTTCAATTCCTTATACTAGAACTGCATTTTAACACACTTCCCTTAATTTCACTATTTTTATAGAAATAATGCGCATTTAGCGAACCCTTTTTACTTTTGTGTGTAAAATATAACTTATTCGCCGGTCGGTACCAGGCGCAGAGGCATCCGTGGATGACTAGAGTTGGTTGTAAAATTTTCCTAACCATCCCCCCTCTCACCACTCTTCGATCTGCAGGTGTCGTGCAAATTATTTTCTCACGCTTCGTTCCGTGCCTTCTTTGCATAACCAAACGGTATGACACTTGTGTAGGTCTTAAAGTTTTTTAAATAAACACTGAATTAATCCGCAGGGTTGTCAAGCACTTCCGGTCAGATCCAAACGTCCAGAATCAGTAAAGAAAGGTGAAAAAATATTTGACGACTGACGGATTTTTCCGACTGATACTCTTACGGATATTGTCTGATCGAGTCGTGCTTTTGCATCGCAATTGATCTGCTTTTGGGCGTATTTCTTTTATGATGGTAGCCATATTGAAACTGAACCTTGTTTGTTATGTATTTGACAACAACTTGTCCTTAGAATTCTGAAGATTTCATCAGGCCGTTCCCAATGAAAGCGAACCTATTCTACATAACTCTGAGAGGCTCTGCCACAGGCCGTAGGAAGTGAATTGTATATTATTATTACTGATCATTGTGATCTATTTAGGTACAGCGACAGTGTATCAAAAAATTATAAATAACGTCCGCATCCAGTCACTTTTTAATAATATTTTATTGAAAATGCATACCTGTCTGTTTCCAATAAAATATTATTGAAAAGAGAAACTGGGAGAAGAAATTACCTATGAGAGCTGCTTATTGTTTGACCTCGATCTGTCCGTGACTAATTGAATTTATTTCATGTTCTTCGCTACAGATGAGTAGTACATTCTTCATGAAGTCTAGCTATGTCTGAGCGTCATTTCCACTGCAGTTTAGTGATCCAGTGGATTCGTGATAGAAGCTTCCAGAAAGGTTAAGGGAAGTTGAAAACTACCGTTGGCTGCACTGTTAACCTATGGAGCCACAAGTTTCGATGGCCAAAAGGAAAACGCGTTTCCATTGTGCCCTTGACCTTATTGCAACGCTTTCAGGTGATACGTTCAAATGGTTCAAATGGCTCTGAGCACTATGGGACTGAACATCTTAGGTCATAAGTCCCGTAGAACTTAAAACTACTTAAACCTAACTAACCTAAGGAGATCACACACACCTATGCCCGAGGGAGGATTCGAACCTGCGACCGGAGCAGCCCCGCGGTTCCGGACTGCAGCGCCAGAACCGCACGGCCACCGCGGCCGGCCTCAGGTGATATGTCAGTGAGGTGTTGTTAGCGTACGTGGCGCTCTTGTTTTGTGTAGAGCGTACTGCTTATTTTCAAAGCACTAGAAGTGAATCTTATATGCAAAATAAAATCGAATAAAATGGACAGATTTCTGAAAAACAATAGCTCCGTCGAGGAATCCGATACTGGAAGTAAACAAACGGGAAGTGCAAGTAAATAGGAAAGCAACGGCGCCGGCCGCGGTGGTCTAGCGGTTCTAGGCGTGCAGTCCGGAACCGCGCGACTACTGCGATCGCAGGCTCGAATCCTGTCTCGGGCATGGATGTGTGTGATGTCCTTAGGTTAGTTAGGTTTAAGTAGTTCTAAGTTCTAGGGGACTGACGACCACAGATGTTAAGTCCCATAGTGCTCAGAGCCATTCGAACCACTTTTTTTTTTAAGAAATGGCCTACTCGTAAGTACAGTGAGAGGTTATCAGGCTGTGGTTTCACTTGGACTGGGAGTGAAGATTATCCTTTCACACCATGCCTAATATGTGAGAATCAAGTGGCAAATGAATCTCTGCTTCCTAATAAACTGAGCAAACCAATGCACTCACATTTGCAAGATAAATCTGTAAGCTATTTCAAGGGACTGTCGGAACAGCAAACAAGGGCAGCAAATTCTTTAAAAGTGTTGTGTCTGTTTATGATAAGTCTCCGACCACTTCCTTCCAAGTCTCTGAACTAATAGCAAAGAGTATGTAAGTCATACTATAGGTGAGTCACATATTTTGCGTGCTTGGAAAAAAAATGATCTTGACGATGCTAGGAAATGAAGCAGCTATGAAAATAAGCGAGATTCCTTCGTCGAATGATACGGTTCACAGACATATTATAGAAATACCAACTGATACTGAGAAAAATGTATTCATTAATAAACTCAAGCACCCAAACTTTGAATTGTAATTTGATGAATCAGCAGATATTACCAAGTAATGGCAGCTCAGCATTTGTGCGTTTCATTAATCAAAATCAAATAGTAAATCAGTTTCTTTTGTTTGCAAAGAATTAGGTGTGGCTACTAAAGCTGAGGACATTTTCAACATTTTAAATGATTATCTTAATAAGTGGCAGTTAACATGGGAATTCTTGTGAAGGCATTTGTACATGGCACTCCTTCAATGGTAGGCTGTGTTGAGGGCCTTATTTCTTTTGTAAAACAGCAAAATGAAGATGTTATCGTTAACTCATTGTTTTCTTCATAGGGCGGCAATAATAGCATACACATTGGGAGGAAAATTGAGAGAAGTGTTACAGCAAGTTGTTCAGATGGTAAATTTAATTTAAACAATATCTGTAAAAACCGGTTTTTTCGAATACCTATGAATGGATATGGATACAGAACACAGACGTTTGCTTTTACACACAGAAATGAGGTGGTTGTCTGGGGGAAAGTACTTAGCCGTGTGCATGTCCTACGACAAGAACTTCTCGTGTTTTTCGAAGAAAAGAAAAGTTTACATTTTTGCAACCTCTTTCGGAGTGAATTTGGCTTGCCAGATTGCTGAATTTTGTCGATATATTTCAGCAGTTAAATATTTTGAACACTAACGTTCAAGGGAAAGAAGAAAATATACTCACATCCACCGACAAAATGAAAGCGTTTCACAGAAAACTACAAATATGGAAAAGAAAGACTGTTCAAGGTATCTTCGAAATGTTCTCGTTGGTAGGAGCACGTGCATAAATGAAATACTTCCAATAACAGTAGATCATTTAATGGGTTTAGAAGAGAAATTGAGCTCGTATCTGCCATCCCTCAACACTGAACAGTGCGATGGGATTCGAAACCCAGTCGTGGAAACTTCAGGTGATTTCGGCTTACCATTAACAGAAGAAGAAGAACTGGCAACTATATCTACTGATCGTGGACTGATGATTTAAGTATAAGGAATTGTCTATTGAAGCCTTTTCGATTTCTATTAAAGAAGAATATGTGTTGATGCCTAAAAAGGCTTTAAACATTTTACTTCAAGTTTCGACGTCTTCTATATGTGAATTAGGATTTTCTTCCCTCGCCACAATTAAATGTAAAAGGAAAGGAACTCTTCAATATAATGACGAGAAATTGAGAGTTTGTCTTTCAAGTACATCTCCAAACATTGAACTAATCGCGAGGACACATTAGGTTCATGTTTCTCATAAGCAGTAGATAGAGTAGACGTAAGGTATGTTTCATTTGTATTGCATTATTACTTTTCTCTATAATTTGAATTAATCGTTACTTTTATTGTATTGTTTTATTTCAATACGTTTCACTTAACAGTTCTCTTACCCTTCGTATTGGCAGGGAAGCAGGCAACACGGCGCTCGGCCGTCGCATTTGTATGACAATCGTGCTTCAAGAATCTCTCACATTCTTTATACAAAAATTATTTGCTCATATTATGATAATGTATGTTTTGTATTAATATAAGTTGTATTTTCTGTAGCCTGGACGCGAAGTTGAAAATAAAATGACTTTGTTTTCTGTACTGACTGCGTAAAATATTCCTCATAAATGTGTATACAGTGCGCCCACAATTATTTGCGGCCTATTAAATGCGCCAGAAGCTCAAAAAGTTTGTGAACCACTACAGTAGGTTTTTGAAGACCGTGAAGTAATGGTATGGAATACATCACTACTCCCCTGAAGGCGAGTATTGTGAAATGTCCGAACAGAACAATGAAGGGTCAAATATGGATAAATTTTAATCTTTATGGTTCACAAAAATGGACAGACACTTCCTAACAATAATTGCACAGAATAATTGACCCCGCCTAAGCAGAATAAAAATGATACCAATCGATGATCATGATAATGGACTCTTGGGTACAGTATACTATGGTACTAAAATTCGGAATCTGCGTAAACAAAAATTTAGTGCAGGTAACGTGGTATATATCTGAAAACACACGACCGCATTTGACAAGTCATACTTCCCAAACTTCAATATACACAACGACCGAGGCTTCATTTGCCAGTCTCCAATACAGCTAGACCTAACGGAATAAAACTTATTGCAAAACTCGGCAGTCGTGTAAACAGCTGCGACTGCAACGGTAATTTCGCGTTCTCGTCAATATGGTACCAGAACGTTTAAGCGGCAGGAACACCACCACAAAATTACGCACCACTAACACTCCAAACCATCGGCTCTCGGAGAGAGATTTTAACCATGTTCAACCTAATGGTAAAGGATCGAACTATTTTTCACCGAATCATACAGTTTGCGGGAAAAGCAGTGAGAATAATTAATTTTGGAAACCTTTTATCAGACAAAGCCTGTTATAACAATAAACTGTTTCGCTTAATAAAACGGCCGGCAGCCCAAATCAGGCACAGTGTCTACACAAAAAGATGAAGTCAATTTTCGACACTAAATAAATAACTACTTACACTTACTACGTAATTCAAACACAACCACTTAATCTCCAATTACTACGGTCACTTGGCAGTAAGTACTATTAATCCCGTTTTTGGTACTTATGGAATTTATCACTATACTTCAGTAATTATTTAAAGAAGACGCACATTTGTTTCAACAGGGATACAAATAATATTAAACTTATAGCTATCATTCATATGACCAAAACTATTATTTAACACAACTAAATATCATTTCTTTAAGACTTTTATTTGTTAATGTTTTACTAACACCAATATTTGTCTGGCTTTCTTTGACATGGAGAAGCAACATGAACAATTAGTGTTAAGATTGTTGCAGCTAAGCAATTGTGTTACTTTACTTTCAGAAATGCTATTGAAAACTTATCCTCATGGTCACGCAAAGCGGTAGCCCTTGAACTGATACGTGCAAACTTTAGTATTTAATAATGTTTTTCAGAATTTACTACCAAAACAGTACTATTTTCAGTTATTTACTATTATTCAAGCTTCAATAAACATCAGGATACTCGGAATAAGTTCGTTTAGGTAAGGACGCTACTGAGGTAAATGAAATAGGAAAATTACGGTTAAACACAAAGGTCATTTAACACTTATATTTTACTGATTGAAGACGGATGATTCATACTGTGATACATTTCTAAACAAAGTACTTTGGCTGTTACTGACGTCGAAGGTGGCGTGAGGTGGTGGTGGGTAGTAACACTGCGCAGGTACAGCTCTTGATGTGTATAGCTCTGTCTTCCTCTTCGTGGCGACGTTAAATTGCAAATTTCTGAGCTATTAATTTGTTGTCGTAATGCGCCAATCATGTAGAGCACGTCCGAGGCCAAAACCCAGTTTGCAGGTAAGTTCGGGGCCTCTAGTGCTTGACCAACGTAATGCGTGTTCACCACTTGCAGGGCAGCAACCGACTGTCTGAGCCACTTGCTCGCCAAATCTCACAAGCGCGCCCCACCACGTTTTCCATTCCACCACAGAACGGAGTTCCGTTCTGCCTATGATCCCTACACCTTTTCAATTTACACTCCTGCTTATAAAATCCCTAAGTATGAATTATCTAGAATTGCATGACAGTATATAATACAAAATTGGCATAATTAATTACAGTTGTATTCAATAGGTAAGCGTCCTGGGACCTCTGCTGTTCCTGATCTATATAAATGACCTAGGTAACAATCTGAGCAGTTCTCTTAGGTTGTTCGCACATGATGCTGTAATTTACCGTCTAGTAAGGTAATCCGAAGACCAGTATCAGTTGCAAAGCGATTTAGAAAAGATTGCTGTATGGTGTGGCAGGTGGCAGCTGACGCTAAATAACGAAAAGTGTGAGGTGATCCACATGAGTTCCAAAAGAAATCCGTTCGAATTCGATTACTCGATAAATAGTACAATTCTCAAGGCTGTCAATTCAACTAAGTACATGGCTGTTAAAATTACGAACAACTCCAGTTGGAAAGACCACATAGATGACATTGTGGGGAAGGTGAGCCAAAGGTTGCGTTTCATTGGCAGGACACTTAGAAGATGCAACAAGTCCACTAAAGAGACAGCTTACACTACACTCGTTCGTCCTCTGTTAAAATATTGCTGCGCGGTGTGGGATCCTTGCCAGGTGGTATTGACGGAGGACATCGAAAGGGTGCAAAAAAGGGCAGCTCGTTTTGTATTATCACGTTATAGGGGAGAGAGTGTGGCAGATATGATACGCAAGTTGGGATGGAAGTCGTTAAAGCAAAGACGTTTTTCGTCACGGCGAGATCTGTTTACGAAATTTCAGTCACCAACTTTCGATTCCGAATGCGAAAATATTTTGTTGAGCCCATCCTACATAGGTAGGCATGATCATCAAAATAAAATAAGAGAAATCAGAGCTCGAACAGAAAGGTTTAGGTGTTCGTTTTTCCCGCGCGCTGTTCGGGAGTGGAATGGTAGAAACATAGTATTATTGTGGTTAGATAACCCTCTGCCAAGCACTTAAATGTGAATTGCAGAGTAATCATGTAGATGTAGATGTTGACTACATAATTGTTTACAAAATATATTTTAATACACTTATTCCACCTACGTCAAAGAGGTTGTTTGAAACAGATAAATTACACTTAGCAAAAGCTTACTCTCTTTATAGTATTTGCTTAATTTTTCAAAATTATTACGAAACAAAAAATTTTAAATTACACAGATTAACGGTAGTAGTATATTTACAATAACGTTACATTCTCTCAGCGTGGTAGATACTATTCGTTCACTCTGAGGCCCGCCACTAGAAATTGGGTTCAATATCCTTTGTAAGTTTTTATGTAGATACTTTTTAAATCTGGTTCAGGGCTCTACTGAACAAAATTGTGTTACTTGGTATTCATTTACTGTCAATAAAGACAGCACTCTGCTCTCTTCCCAGAGTACATGCCATTGTTAGCATTTAACCCATCTGAACTTCGAATTCTCCCTCTGTTTCGTAATTAATTAGGGCACATGATTTCCACACTGGAGACTAATAAATGTAATGTAATACGGCTTGTAGGACACTCTTAGCAGCACTGACCTGAGTTTCATCAAACCGAATCTCATTATCCACTGGCTGCCAGTTGCTCGATCTGTTTCTCCTATTTCTACACCAGCTGCTCTTTAAAAAACTGCCGTCTGCTGGTGGTGGTTAACAATGGGAGGCTGATCTAAACTGTGGCAGCGGGTTATTCCAGAAGCCGTCTAATTTTGCCAGAGCTGCCGTAATGAGTCCGCCAGCCAGAGCTGCGGTCCATCCCGGAGCGTCCTCCTCGCTGGGAACCACAATCAGTGCGGAGCTGCGGAGCTGGTTAATGCCGCCTTCGCGCGCCGCCGTGCCCTGTTTTGCACGCGGAGGAGCCGCCTAATACTGTGCGCGTTTCATGGCGTCTCGGCGGCCGAGCGCTGCAGCGCAGCTTTTTACGGCCGCCGTTCTGGGCCGCTTCGCTAATTCCGCGAGGCAGACGCGGTAGCGCGAACCGTAAACTAAATAAATAAATAGGAATTTCCGCAGCGCGGACGTGGCTTGTTTTGCTGCGTATCTCCCGCAGGGATACGCGACACGCGTAACACGGGAAAAACACGGTTTCCGTCAGGGTTCATATTTTCATTTGTCCTGTAACAGCGTACACGGGACAACTCCGAGCTGAGTCATCAAAAGTCTTCCTATCTACGTCTGTACTCTCCAAACAACTGTGAAATGCGGCGCAGATTTTATTTTTCACTGTACCAGTTACTAAGAATTCTTACAGTTTTCTTCTATCGTTCGCGTTTGAAACGCGAGACAAACCGATTGCTCGGATGCTTCTTTGCGCGCCGTAATTAGACTTGTATCCTTGGCTCCCCAGAGAGCAGATCCTCACTTAATACACAGTCTTGTAACTTTATAAACAGAGTTTCGAGAGATAGTTAACGTCTGTCTCAGAGTACCTGTTAGTTTAGGTTTTTTATCTCAGTGGCGCTCTCCTATCTATCAGACATACCTTCGACCATTTGTTTTGCAGTTCCTAGTAGACGTTCAGTGCCCCCCGGTGCGCCAATTGATATGCGGTTCACACACCTGATCGACATTCTAGGCCACCTCTCACTAATACTCTCCTTTATCGATTGATTTCATTTTAGCAGTATCCTGCCTATGAACCGACATCTTCCCCATGCTTTAACTACTTGATCATTCTATTTCACGTCCAAGTATTTAGCCGGCCTGTGTGGTCGAGCGGTTCGAGGCGTTACAGTCTGGAACCGTGCCACCGCAACTGTCGCAGGTTCGAATCCTGCCTCGGGGATGGATGTGTGTGATGTCCTTAGGTTCGTTAGGTTTAAGTAGTTCTAACATCTACGTGACTGATGACCTCATAAGTTAAGTCCCTTAGTGTTCAGAACCATTTGAACCATTTTGAACCAAGAATTTAAACTTTATTTGTTATTTCAGAAGTGAAATATTTGGTTAGTTGCTTGTAACATTCATTGGTATAGGTATTGCCACCAACCATTCATTCTATCATATAGATCTTGAGGAGCTTCCTACACCTACTGCCCTAATACCAGAGGAAAAATGCTCGTATCAGGCCACTACAAAGACGAATATGCTCCTGTTTATTAAACCCTGACTACTGAAAACTTGGGCACCATTCCATCTCCCTCAGAATCTTTAAAATCTTTCAGAGATATTTGGCATGCTATCAGATGAGCATTTTTTTTTAATGTGCAACTCATCTCCTTCTCCCATAAGCTACTCTAACAGTAATCGTTCACCCACTAGTTCATCACTATAAGTCGCTCATATTGAACCACATGTCCATTCTCCACACATTCAACTCAGGTCATTGTCGTTATCTCTTTACGTCTCTCTGACTGTTGATCGATGAAAGAAAGATTACCAAGGTGCTCATGGAAATTCAGTAACACGGAAGTACAAGTCACTTAGAATTAAAATATATACCCCCTCCACTTCTTCCTTTTCTTCATTCCTCTACCACTGACACTGTATCCTTCACTATTTTCCCAGCACTGTCCTGTCACTGGTTATCTGTGTTGCACTGCTATTGTGCTCTGTCTTTCTCTCACACTGCCATTGTCTCTTTCGTTCTTCCTACACCACAACCACTGTCTATTACCTTACTTTTTTTCTACTCCTCTGTTTCCCAGCGGTTCATGGTGTGGGTACCTATATTCATGTCCTAGTTCGTGAACCACGGGCAACGTATGAGTGGCCAAGTAAGTGGTCCCGACAGTCGGGATACCAGTTACTTTGGAATAAGGCTGGGCATCTCGGACGTATTCTGAGCCGTGGTCATCTTTGTGCTCATACGGCAAAGACTATCAAATCCACCGCTTAGCCCTCAATTGTTAGGGGTAAAACTCAATGGGACTCGGGGCAAGTAAGGCTAGCAAGCTGATTTGCTGATACTTTAAATATGATGCTGGCAACAATCAAAGAAAATGCCTCGGACCTTTGGAGGTGACCGTGTCCCACCTCTAAATGACAAACCAGGGATTCCTAAGATACGACTTGGATAAGAAATGGTAATGAGATGGGAAACTATTAATATCAATGGCAGCTACTCTGAGAAGAAGGTAGAGCTGGCAGAGGCTGCAAGTAATATGGGACTGGACGATTTAACTGTTAGTGACATTTGGGTAAGGGGTGAGAAAGAAGAGGAAGTGGGAGAAACAAGGTCTGCCTGTCAGGAGTCAAAGCAGGAATAGCACAATGGGTTGTAGGGCTTTACATCAGGAAAGAAATGGAACCCTGCGTAGTTGCAGTAAGGTATGTAAACGAACGATTGATGTGGATAGATCTGACAGTGTCTAGCAAAAAAATTACGATTGTGTCAGTATATTCGAATTGTGAAGGGACAGATCAAGATAAGATGGATAGTTTTTATGTGGCACTCAGTGATGTAGTTGTTAGAGTAAAGGACAAGGACAGTGTTCTGCTCATGGGTGATTTTAATGCCAGGATTGGAAATCGAACAGAAGGGTATGAAAAGGTTATGGGTAAATTTGGAGAGGATATGGAGGCCAACAGGAACGGGGACCAACTGTTGGATTTCGGTGCCAGTATGGGCTTAGTAATCACAAACTCCTTTTTTAAACATAAGAACATTCACCAGTATACTTGGGATGGCAGGGGAACCAGATCTGTCATTGACTATATAATAACAGATCAGGAATTCAGGAAGGCTGTGAGGGACACACGTGTATTCAGGGGATTTTTTGATGACACTGATCATTATTTAATCTGCAGTGAAATTGGGGTTGTGAGCCCGAAAGTGCATGAGGTCAGGTCCATATGTAGGAGGATAAGAGTGGAGAAACTTCAGGATAAGGAAATCAGGCACAAGTAAATAACAGCGATCTCAGAAAGGATGCCAATTAGTTGAATGTAGTCAATTACAGTCATTGGAAAAGGAATGGACAAGGAACAGGGACACAGTACTAGAAGTGGCTAAAGAATGTCTTGGAACATAGTGTGTAAAAGTAGGATGAAGCAAACAGCTTTGTGGAATGACACAGTCAAGGCAGCCTGTAAAAGGAAAAAGAAGGCGTATCAAAAATGGCTACATACTAGAACTCAGGTAGACAGAGAAAGTTATGATGACGAAAGAAACAAAACCAAACAGATAATTGCAGCATCCAAGGAAAAATCTTGGGAAGACTTTGGAAACAGGTTGGAGACTATGGGTCATGCTGCTGGAAAACCATTCTGGAGTGTAATTAGCAGTCTTCGAAAGGGAGGTAAGAAGGAAAAGACAAGTATTTTGGACAGGTCAGGAAAACTGCTGGTGAATCCTGTGGATGCCTTGGACAGATGGAAGGAATATTTTCAAGAGTTGCTCAATGTAGGTGAAAATACGATCAGCAATGTTTCAGAGTTAGAGGTAGAACGGGATAGGAATGATGATGGAAATAGGATCACATTTGAGGAAGTGGAGAAAATGGTCAATAGAGTGCAGTGCAATAAAGCTGCTGGGGTGGAATGTCAGGTCTTAAATGGCTACACAGGATAACTGAAGTGGCCTGGGAGTCAGGAGAGGTTCCATCAGACTGGACAAAAGCAGTAATCACACCAATCTTTAAACAAGGAAACAGAAAAGATTGTAACAACTACAGAAGTATCTCTTTGATCAGCGTTGTTGGTAAAATCATCTCAGGTATTGTTGAAAGGAAAGTGCGAGTATTAGTTGAGGACCAATTGGATGAAAATCAGTGTTGGTTTAGGCTTCTTAGAGGTTGTCAGGACAAGGTCTTTAACTTATGGCAAATAATGGAGACGTGTTACGAGTTGAAAAGGGAATTGTATGTGTGTTTTATAGATCTAGAAAAGGCATATGACCGGGATCTTAGGAGGAAGTTATTGTCTGTTCTACGAGATTATGGAATTGGAGGCAAACTTTTGAAAGCAATTAAAGGTCTTTACATGGATAGCCAGGCAGCAGTTCGACTTGACAGTAAATTGGGTTCATGATTCAGAGTAGTTTCAGGATAAGACAAGGCTGCAACCTGTCTCCACTGTTGTTCATATTATTTATGGATCACATGTTGAAAACAATAGACTGGCTGGGTGAGATCAAGATATGTGAACACAAAATAAGCACATCTTGCATATGCGGATGACTTAGTTGTGATGGCAGATTCGATTGAAAGTTTGCAAAGTAATATTTCAGAGCTAGATCAGAAATGTAGGGACTATGGTATGAAGATTAACATCTCCAAAACGAAAGTAATGTCACTGGGAAAGAAATATAAATGGATTGAGTGCCAAATAGGAGGAACAAATTTACAACAGGTGGACGGTTTCAAGTACTTTGGATGCATATTCTCACAGGATGGCAACATAGTGAAAGAACTGGAAGCGAGGTGTAGCAAAGCTAATGTAGTGAGTGCTCAGCTACGATCTACTCTCTTCTGCAAGAAGGAAGTCAGTACCAAGACTAAGTTATCTGTGCACCACTCAATCTTTCGACCAATTTTGTTGTATGGGAGCGAAAGCTGGGTGGATTCAGGTTACCTTATCAACAAGGTTGAGGTTACGGTTATGAAACTAGCTAGGATGATAGCAGGTACTAGCAGATGGGAACAATGGCAGGAGGGTGTCCGCAATGAGCAAATCAAAGAAAAACTGGGAATGAACTCTATAGATGTAGCAGTCAGGGCGAACAGGCTTAGATGTAGGGGTCATGTTACACGCATGGGAGAAGCAAGGTTACCCAAGAGACTCATGGGCTCAGTAGTAGAGGGTAGGAGGAGTCGGGGCAGACCAAGGATGATTTTGAAGTAATAGGTTTAACATCAGAAGAGACACCAATGTTAGCACTGAATAGGGGATCACGGAGGAATTTTATAAGGGGGCTATGCTCCAGACTGAACGCTGAAAGGCATAATCAGTCTTAAATGATGATGACGATGATGATTCTGTTTCCCACTGTCTTTGCCTCCTTCTTTCTCAGAAAAATAAGCGCAAATATATTTGCAAGCCAAAATTTCTGGGAAAATTTGCAAAGGTGCTGAGGAAGGTAGAGTGAGCCAGCGGTTACCTCAGTTTTCACTCACGAGCGTTTTCTCCTTGCTTGTGCTCCAGTTGTAACATTTTCCCTGGTTCCGTTTTCCCTGCTACAGTAGGGTATGTCACTCAAATAACATGAACTTTATGAGTAGGTAAAATTTTTCTAGTTTTCTTACGTGAAACTGAAATAACGCAAAACCGATTTTACCACTCAGACCGGATTTACGTGCACAAAAATTTTGCATGTCTTTCAGCACTACAACATTGGATTTCAGAACCCTTCTGATGATATCGAAGATGCTTTACAGAGTATTTCATCTTACCACGTCACTTTATAAACCATATTTTCGCCTCGCACCAGATTTTACTTTCGTATTTTACGAGTATATGTAGGGTAAATCTGAACCTCTGTGTCTGGGAAACATATAAAGATAAGAAAATTCTCGAAGCTGATCTTAGGAATACATTATAAAAATTGTAGCCAATCGCATTCCACAGCCATCTTGGAATCCGCGGCTCGGTTTTGGCACACAGAAGTCATGTTTTTAGGGAGTTTCTCGGTAACGGATAAAGAGTTTTGATAACAGAGAGATGGTACTTGTAGACATATACTTTGAGAAAATTTCCAAAATTGGTTTCAGTTATTTATTATTTGGATTTCGCCTCACACCGGAAAGGAATAAATATATGAAGACAAATTTCAAGGTTATTCGTGGTCTTAGGCATAAAATGTCTCCCATTTTCTGTGCATAACTGTCTAGGAATCTGCAGCTCCATTTTGGTACCGAGAAACCATGTTTTTAAAGTGTTTATCGGTTATGGATACAGAGTTTCCAAAACGAGAAGATGACACTTGTAGATAAATATCTAGAGAATAACTTTGAGCAATTTTCTGCACTTAATTACTTACACATCTGTCTGAATCGTAGATGAACTACATCACGTCTCCGTAAGCCCCTTGACGCGTACTGTAGGCCACACATCTAATGAAAAGTGAACCAACCGACTTCCTACACTTGCCTAAGCTGAAGGAAGTGTGTAGTATTAAAACTTTGACCCTGTACTCTAGGACAGATACAATAAGACTATCCTCTGTTTGGTATACAAATGGTCCCTAGGCCAAAGGCTATCGAAAACATTTGACGATACCTATCACCAACAGTATCCGATATACGAACCACGCTGAAATCCCGATTTATGGCCAGCGTTTTGGAACGTATCGGTAGCACATGCTGCCGCATGAGTATCGCTCATCAATGATTACATTTTCCAGTACACTACACAGCTTTTTGCTCACAGTATTAGTTAGACAGATTGTATAGATAGAAAGAAGAGCTGTCCTAGCACGCTTCTCTGGGACACTCTGACGTTTCTCTCCGATGAACAACTCACTGTCCGGGAAAACGTAGTGCGTTATGTTAGTTAAGAAGTGCTCGAATCACTCACATATCTGAGAATGTATTAGGTTTATTCAGACCTTTCTGAAACATTTGCAAGGTGCCACTATGTCAAATGCTTCCCGGAGATCTGCCTATTGCATGTCATCTGTGGTTCGTAGGATACCGTGCGAGCAAATGGCAACTTGAGTTTCGCACGAACGATGCTTTCAGAATCAACGTTGATTTGTGGGTATTGTCTTTTTGCCTCAAAGGAATTTGTGATAGTTACTCTAAGAATATTCTCAATAATTCTGCAGAAAAGGAACGTTAGTAGTGGACCGAGGGAATATTGCCGCAGCAGGTTTTATCCCCTCGATTCTCCCTCCGTATGGGCCGATAGCTGCAGAGTTTTTGTGACATATACATAGGAAAGTAGAAGATCAAGAGGTTGTGCTGTAAACTAAAGAAGGAAACAACACTGCAACACCTTGGTGCCTTATCCACGCCACACCACATATTCACTAAGGTTTAGTGAATCCCATGAGGTTTGATTTGTCACAGCTTATCGTTTCTCTACTATTATCCCTGAAGTCCATTTGTTCTCTTGTCCTCCCCATGGGTCCAATAATTCATGTTCTTTATCAGACGTTTCATTTCCTTCCAATTAACAGTCAGACTGCCATCGATCAATATCCTTCGCCCTGTTCAATTTTTTTTTTAATCTATCGTTTTGATCCGCGAACCCACGGATGTTTCGATAAGGTAGTTTCCCTGCTACCACTCTAACATAATCGTTTTCACCCAATTACCCCCTCATTGTGTGCTTTTACACTTTTCTCAGGCCTCCTGTCATTTGGGACTGAATGAAAAGCTTCCATTACGTAACACTGTCTGTGCTTGTACCGAGCATCTTGCTAAGGCGATGATGAACATCACGCACAAATTTAAAAAAATTCATAACATAGTACTGCCTCTAATAATGCATTTTTATGCCTTTTTTAAAAATATCCTTGTACCAGTACTTATCCCAGAAACCAGTGGTAAGTTCCTTAAAATATTTGTATCTCTCGTGAGTGCATGCCTCCCATTTAAAACGTTTGTTTTTAAACTGTCACTGCCCATTGTCTGTCAACTTTTTTTTGACCATTCAGCTGTAAATGGCTTCTAAAATTATTTGAAACAGATGCTGAGCTTACTTCTCCATTAGGATTATAAACTTTCTTATAAAAATTACTGCTACTCGGTACAGCTGTTGCTGTAAGTGCCTCCGATAAATTTTTATCGTGAGAATTCCTTTCTAAACCATTCGCATTATTCTCAGTTTCAGTCGTGCTCTCTTTCATTTCCCCCATTTCTACCTCACTTTTCGAACTAAAGTTCTGGAAAAGCTGAACATACTCATTCATTAATTCAGCTTTCCATTGTTCATCCTCAATAACTTAGGCTTCAAAAGTTTTATCTTAGCACATTAAGTTTCCATTCATGATACTTTCCAACTTACCTTGTTTTGTAAATATTGTAACGAAAACATCTTCACATTTTTTTCTAGTTCTAATTAAGCTTGTGTAAAATTATCACCAGTGTAACTATGCTTTCCATGATCATATTGCAGAACCATGACAAACAAACTAAATCAAAACGAAATATACCACCCACTAAATATCAAACAACGACCCTAGAGACATCAAAATTTCATTAACGCAGCACTCAAAATAAGTCTGCCCTGTCACTACATGGCGCTATCTATGACGAAAAACGGACCTCCTCTAATATTAATCCTACAAGTAATGATCGAGCTCTTTTAAAAACCAGCTTTGAGGAATCATGTTGGGTATGAAGCACTTCAGCTCTATTAAATGCTGTATTTTTAGATCACTACCGGTTTTATAACACTAAGAGCCTAATCTTCAAGTGAACATCAGCATAGCAATAAATGAAAAAAGGATAACAATGCTGAGACATCCACTAATATGATATATTCTTCCTAAATTATTTCTAGATTTATTTTTAAAAAAGTTATAAAACCTTTTACATAAGAATGTTAAGAAATTTGTATTCATATAACCAAAAAATCAGATCTATATAGCTCGGAACTTGGTGTCCAAATTTTAATGAAAATAAATATCAGCTGTCACCATTATATTTTACGTATTGTTGTGTAAAAAGTTTTTTTTAATTTGGATATCGCAGTATCCCTTGTTCTCATTCACCATCTACGCATTCCCCCAAAAGAGCACCGAACATTTCGTCGAGTACGCTCACCATTATCGCATATGCGACTCTTTTATGAGCTAGCTGTTTACTTACATGTCGTCAGTAAGAGACAGAACGTGTTAGCGCTCTATGTCCTGCGAGTTCGTATAAGACCAGAAAAGCGGCAAGTGTGTTTTTCAAGTTCAATTTTGTCGAGAGAAACATATTTTTCTGATCCATTTCGTCTAGGTCACTTAGAATATCCTATTTTCTTGCAAACAGTCCTTGATCATTGAAGCTAGCCGCATATTAGGTCTTAATGGTTCTTCATGTATTTTCATCATACCAATGGATCTCTACCCTATAATTTCTTTGGGTCCCATCAAGCGGGAATTCATGCACCCGACTGTTTTATTCAGTGACGTACTGCCCTTTAGTGGCGTTTTATTTTGACGGTCAACGAATGTTGAGTTTCAAGTTCCGAGATTCTCAGCTCTAATATTTTAGTTATTTGAGTATATATTTGAATATTCTAATGTAAAACCCCTTATAGGTTTTTTGAAAATGTCTTTAAACATTTTAGTAAAAAATATATCTGTGTGCGGGGCGGCGGGTAAAAATTATCTTAAATGCCGTCTTAAGCACACGACCCACGCAACTAATTTCGTGGTCAGCCAGAAAGTGAAGGTAAACATACTGACCTTAGTTTCCAGTCTGATCGGCCACATTCTGGTCCAGCCCACTGAAAAAAAAATTCTATTCTCCTATTTCTTTGCGGGATCAGGACTATGATTTCAAATAACAGTATGAAGTTCTAGTCAAAATTCATATTACGTAAAGTTTCTCACATACAACACTTCGAGATTCACTATTTCCAATTGAAGGCAAGTCTTTCTATCCTAACAGCACATTTAGCAGTTCAGAGGCGACTTCTACGGTGCGTTCCTACCAGATTGCCTTTCGCCCTGACTAAAATTACTCAAACGAAAGTTTGCAATAAATGTTCAAAATAAATGCTCTCCTTGAAAGTGGAAATAAAGTCACCACTTGCCATGCGGAATTGTAATTCACACGGATGGCACACTGACAGTTACTTTGGCGAATTCTAAGCGATCTAGGACTGTGTACAGTCCTATCCGTTTTTAGCGCCAAATTCGCCCTTTGTCACAGTTCCGCTCTGACGTCATCCAAGGCAGAGCGCGAGCCGACGTTTAACAGACGTGGATCCTACAGTAGCTGAATGCGAAGTGAACCTTTCTACTTTCTTTTGTGGCAGTTTAGTAATACACAGCGTCACCGGTTCAGACCCGGTCCAACTGTTTCGGTGGACAAGTGAGAGGAGACTAAAGAAACGGCTGAATAACAGGCGAGCATAGCACTTTGAAAGTGTGGCGGTGGAACTTAAGTTTCGCGCCACCCTCCGACGTTGGAAGCACCGACGAGGGGTGCAGTAATGGGCCAACACTATGGTCAAAGAAAAAAGTGGCTGGACGAGAAGAGGCCACTGCTAGTGACTGTGCGAAAACGGACAGAGAACCGTGGTCGTATTCTTTCTACTGCCTCTCGGTCTGTATCTATACAGGAGCCGGCGTGGACGGCAGAGGAAACGTCAGTTGTCTACGGCTGTCTGCATACTGCAGCAGCCTCCGAGAGACCGCTTTCTCGGGGACATAACCATTAATAATATAGCTACAAATTACTTCAGAAACCTCTTAATTTTTATTTGTATTCAGTTAATTTATTTGAAAGCATAGAAAAAGTTTCAACTCGCTAGAATGAAAACTTTGCCTTCTAGAATTTTTATGGTGGAACTATATCTTTACTAGAACTTATGGCGCCAGTTATTAATACTAAAACTCTCAATTTTGGTATAGCTCAATCATTTGGTATGTTTTATCATAATTTAACCAAAATTCTCTATCATTAAAATTACAGGTGCTTAATCTACAAACATTGGGTACATTTTAGTTACAAAATTGTTTTCACGTACTTACTGAAAAACTATAAGAAGTAGCTTAAAGTGGTCCTCAGTTACTATTTTGGGCATCAACTGAAGCATAAAACAAACTTTCATGTTTCTAAGTCCATTATTTAGCGCTTTTCTTTTTCCTAAAAAACGAGGATTACGGCGTTAATTTTTGTTTTACAGTTTTGGAAACCTGCACCACTTATTTATGAGCTCTAACTGAACCTTCTGACCAAATTCTGGCTTTCTAGCCTCATTATTTAGGGCCACTTATTTTTCTTTTAAAACGGCACTTTTACGTAATCTATTAAGTCTAGAACATAAAAACTTGGTATTTGGAACATTATAACACTAAACTATATTTTAATAAAGTTTTAAACATAAATTTTGATTTTTAATTTCATACTTAATTGTGGTGCAATACTTGTGCGCTACGCACAGATGTGATAAGGTGACGTGGCGCTGCTAGCAGAGAACTGGGGTAGGTCCTTGCACACTCGCTCGCCTGTGTGTCTCACACGTGATACAGCGCCTGCTTTGCTTCAAGTGCATGTCTCAGGGTTGTTCATTCTTCTTGATTTATTGTAATTCAAATGTTCACCTGAAGTTGTGGCTCTTAATGTCACGAACACGATAATGATCTAAAAATAAAGGGTCAAATACAGTTGAAGCGATTTATTTACACCCAAGAACTTTTAATAAAAGTGGAGACGACATGATATTTCTCTCATGATATATACCCAATATACCTTTATGTAAATTTGGAGGTAGCTAAAACCAAGAAATCTTAAGCTTTGTCCAGGACTACTGAAGTATTACCCTCACACGGAGTGAACGGATTATTGATCATTAAAAAATACTTAAGCAATGCTTTAAAAAAGCTTGCTTAGAATACCATAGCATGACGGCTACTTATAGGTGAAAAATGTGCGGCCACATGCATCTGTCAGAAAACCTGGAAAATAACCATTTCACAAAAATAACAACTACATGACTTACACAGAAACAAAGTTACAAAATCTCTACCGTAATAAATCTCTTCAACTCATAATGCAAAGATGAAGAAATAGCACGGGAAGAAAAGAAGTAAAAGTAAAATCCGGACACGTGCCAGAAGAATTCGCACTCTAAGTGTGCTACAAAAACATTATTACGTATAAGCTTAACCGTAGTAATAATAATTTTGTGCCACTCAGTGGCTTGGTGCCTTTTTCTCTATTGGAACTTCGATGACCTGCGGATGTCTAACGCACTCCAGTTCCGTAACCAGGTAAAGGGGAACTATACTTTAACGTAGAATGCGAACCACTTATTATTACTGGCAACTCCTCACATTGTTGACAAGTGAAGGCTAGATCAAAACTAAGAGTGAAAATTCCGTGACCCGATCGAGATTCTATACCAAGCCCTCTCGGTTTCCATGCATGTGCTTTACGCTAAAGCAAAGACAGACTTTAACAATTACCGTCCAGTTTTCTTGCTGACATCTTTTTTGAAAATATTAGAAATGTAATGGACGCAAGAGTAGTCTAACACTTATGTGGAAACTATTTACTTAGCATATCATAGTTTGGATTCCAGAAGAATTTATCGACTGAGATTGTTATTTATACATTCACTTATCAAACAGTACAAGCCTTAAATAATAACACATCACCACTAGGTATTTTTCGTAATAATTCCAAGACATTTGGATTGGGTAGATTATGTTACTTTCTCTTAAAACTTCAAGTTTTATGGAACATGGCTTCACACACAGTTGGTTTGTATCATACTTCACAAACACAATACAACAGATTATGCTGAATGATTCATATACTGTCGGAAAAGTAGATAAATTTAATGACTGAGAAAAATTCACAAAGGGTTCAAGTTTTGATTCACACCTTTCCTTATATATATTAATGACCTTCCGCTTAATATTCAGCAAGCAGAATTTGACTTGTTCCAGACGATATTACTGTTATAAGAAATCTCACGGGACAGAAAGCAACAGAAGAGTTTGTAGATGACATTTTCCAAAGAATTATTATGTGTTTCTCTGAAAATGGACTCTCCCTATATTTTGAAAAAGCACACTACATTCAGTTGTGTACAGGAAATACAGTTATGCCAACAAGAGATGTAGCACATGAGAAATAATCAGCAAATATGGTAGCATGCTCCAAATTTTTGAGTGTACATATAGATGAAAACTTGAAGTCCGAGAAGCAGAACTCAAACAAATATGTTAATCTACCTTTGCTCTTCGTATAATTCTTCTTTCTGATGTTGCAAGTAAATGTACCAACCTCTTGGCGTATTTTGCATATTTTCACCGAATAATGTCTTATGGAGTGATTTTCTGGGGTCAGAAAGAAAGTATTGCTTGCAAAAAAAAAAAAAAAAAAAAAAAAAACAGCAGTAAGATTAACACTTACTGTTTCCCCACAGATTTCATGTAGGAACCTCTTCAAGAAGGTAGGTATTTTGACTGCACTAACTAAGTTAGTCACAAATAATCCTTCACAATTTGAAAAGTACAGTGATATGATTGAATACAGTCCTACCCATTGTTAAAGCTGTCAGTGGCTCCGATAAGAGTTGAATAAGCAGGAAGATAAATTTTTGTTCATTTGCCTAATAGCCAAAATGTCTCACAGGTAGTGAAGTAATTTTGAAATCTATTTTAATGTCATTTCTCCTAGATCAAACCTTTTTTTCCATTGACGAATTTTGTAGCTGCATGAGTAAGATTAAAAATAATTCTGAGTTCATTAATGTTAACACTAATCATGCATCCATATCCCTAAACTGACTCGTTGTACATCATTTCGATAAAAGAATCGTTCAGCTAATCTATGAATCATGTAACTAACTAACTAATTACCTGAACAACCGGACCAGAAGTGTATGTAGATTGTTCGTCTAGGTTACTGATGCGTAACTTAAGGAGTCGTTATATGGGTGTACATTTTGATCCCATTGAATTAGAAGCTTAAATTATTTACTCCACCAAGGTACTGTAGACCCTAATGTTTGATGTAAATTAAAACTTGACACTTGCATCGTTTCCTGGGAAAAGGGAGTCTTAAGAGGCGGACAGACAAACAGGTGGACACCTTACGACAATATATATCTATTTTAAATGATATAATTACAGATTAACAATTTTAGGATTTTTTCCTCTCCATTTACTGTGAAACCTTGCTTCTTGAAAATCATACTGTTCTAGCTAAATGGGAAGTACGTTATAGGTTTTAATGAATGAGTTTCTGAGTATCGAAGTGACATAAATGTCTTTTCCTTTTGACTGCATTGACTTAGAAGCTTAAATTGCAACACCGTCAAGGGACTTCTGACATTATTACTTGACATAAATTTAAACACGATATCTATACCCTTTCATCTAGAATAGAAACAGAAGGGTTTTACACGCGGTATGGCTACCTTTTCGGCTTTTCACGTAAGTGCAGAATTGTATTTCTTAAGAGTGAATTTAGCCGAGGAAAATTTGTTCACCTGAATGTGTTATAAGTTGCTTCTACATTTCGAGTAGTGTTGCTCTCTAAATAATATAATTATTTATTTATGTGATCTGCACTTAGTAGGTCACCATTTGTGTTTCTACTGTCCTCCCAATAATTTACGATTGTTCATGCTGTTTTCAGATTCTGTGCTAAACAGTTTTACCATCCCATTTAGTAATCCTTTAAGTCCCATGCTTTTGGGCAGGTCACGTGAGCAGGAGAAGACTGAAAATTATCAGTGGCACAGTCTCTACAAAATCGATGTAGATGTCTCCATTGTTCAGTTTTATTCTAGAGTATTTTTGTGACTCATCATTCTTCTGACTGGTTTGGTAACGACACGTAACGAGTTCCTCCCCAATGTCCACCTCATTTCGAAGGTATCAAGTGCAGCCTTCGTCCTTAAACCGCCTTCTATACTCATGCTCATAAATGAAGGATAATTGCAGAATGTGGTGCCACACAACGTGGCACTACACAAAACTGGGCCTAATAGCATAGGGACACAGGGAACACACACGATGCAGATCTGTAACTCCACGGTATTAGTAATAAGTTGAGAAAACTGTCCCGAAACGTATGTGCTACAGAACGCCACTGTTTGCTGCCATGTACCCCGACATTAATATGAGATAAGATCATCGTGCACACGTACACAGGCGGCACAACGGGTTGGCATACTCCGGATAAGGTGGTCGAGCATCTGCTGGGGTATAGCCTCCCATTCTTGCACCAGTGCCTGTGGGAGCTGCTGAAGTGTCCTAAGGGAGTGAAGACGTGCAGCGATAAGTCGAGCTAGAGCATCCCAGACGTGCTCGATGGGGTTTAGGTCTGGAGAACAGGCAGGCCACTCCATTCGCCTGATGTTTCAAGGTACTCCTCCACGATGGCAGCTCGGTGGGGCTTTGCGTTATCATCGATCAGGAAGAAGGTGGGACCCACTGCATCTCTGGAAAGGCGGACATATTGGTGCAAAATAACGGCCCGATACACCCGACCTGTTACAGTTCCACTGTCAAAGACATGCAGTTTGGTACGTACACCAATCGTAATTTCACCCCACACCTTCAAACCACGACCTCCGTACAGGTCCCTTTCAAGGACATTAAGGAATAGGTATCTGGTTCTTGGTTCACACCAGATGAAAACCCGGCGATAATCACAGTTCAGACTATACCTGGACTCATCCATGAACATAACCTTGGACCACTGTTCCAATGACCACGTAATGTGTTCTTGACACCAGGATTTACGGGCTCTCCTGTGACCAGGGATCAGTGGAATGCACGTTGCAGGTCTCCGGGCAAATAAACTATGTCTGTTCAGTAGTCTATAGACTGTGTGTCTGGAGACAACTGTTCCAGTGGCTTCAGTAAGGTCCCGAGCAAGGCTACCTGCAGTATTCCGTGGCCGGCTGTGGGTACTGATAGATATCGGTTTTATTGTTATGTTGTACACTGTGGACGTCCCGTACTGTAGCGCTTGGACACGTTTCCTGTCTGCTGGAATCATTGCCATAATCTTGAGGTCACAATTTGTGGCCCACGGAGGGCCCGTGCTATAACCTGCTGTGTTTGACCAGCCTCCAGTCGCCCTAGAAATCTACCCGTCATAACGTCATCAACATGCGTTCTTTGAGCCTTTTTCAACACACAGTCACCATTGCCACGTCTGAAAACGTCTGCACACTTACTCGCTGCACTGTACTCTGACATGCACCAACACACCTTTGCATATGCGTGACGACCGCAGGTCAGATGCACCACATGGTCATACCCTGAGGTGATTTAAACCAGCATACCGCCCACCAGAGCGTTGTTTCAAAATGTATCAGCATAATCTTCAATTTATGAGCATTAGTGCAATACCATGAAAGCTACTTCCTACTGTTTTAACATCATTTCCCTTCTTCTCGTCAGTGTCCTACGTATGTTCCTTTCTTCGCTGATTTTGCGAAGATCCTCCTCATTCCTTATTTTATTAGTCATCCAATCCACGTTCGACTATTCTAACCTAAATCTCTATTATTTTCTTAAATAAATTTAGGAAATTGTCTAAATGCTTACTGTTACATTTGTACTCAGTTACATTTGTGTGTCGTCTGTAATGATATGATTTAGCATGAAACTCTAACATTTTTATTACAAGTATCATTTCATGGCATGTCTATATAGACGCTAACCACATATCTCCGAGCACTTGCATTGGGAACTGTACTAAGAAACTCTGACACACTCAAGACCGTTGACATTTACACTGAGGTGACGAAAGTGAAGAGATACCTCCTTATATCGCATCGGACTTCCTTTTGCCCAGTTTAAAGCAGCAGCTCCGCTTGGCATGGACTCAAATCGTTGGAAGCCCCCTGTAGGAATATTAAGCCATTCTGCCACTATAGCTGTCACCAGTTGTGAAACTATTGCCAGTATAGGATTTTGTACACGAATTTAGCTACAGATTCTGCCTTAGAGATGTTCGATGGGATTGGTATCAGGGGCTCGAATCGTCTACAATGTTCTTCAAAACGGTCGCGAACAATAGTTGCATGGTGCCATGGCGCATTGTCATCCATAAACATTTCATCACTGATAGGGTGCAGATGGTGTCCATGTAACCGAGCATAACCATTTCCAATCAGTGATTGATTCACTAGGGCTACAACATTCTGGTGTCACCATCAACCTTCACAGTGACTTGTTGACAAATTCAGTTCGTGGATTCGCCAGGTCTGCGCCACACTCGAACTCTACCCAGTTCTTACCAGTTGAAACCGGAACTCATCTGACCAGGGCGAGGTTATACTGTAGTCTACGGTCCAACCGACTTGGTCACGAGCCCAGGAAAGGCGCTCCAGGCGAAGTCGTGCTCTCAGCAAAGACAGTCGCTGCTGCCATAGCCTATTAATGCCAAATTTCACCATACTGTCCTAACGGATAAATTAGTCGTATGTCCCACATTGATTTCTGTGGCTATGTCACCCAGTGTTGCTTTTTTCTTATCAATGTGCAAAGCTGCTCTCGGTCGTTAAGTGAAGGACATCGGCCATTATATTGTCCGCGGTGAGAAGTAACGCCAGAAATTTGGCATTTTCGGCACCCTTTTGACGCTGTTGACCTCGGAATACTGAATTCCCTAACGATTTCAGAAATGGAACGTCCCTTTCACCTAGCTATAACAACCATTTCGCTTTCGAAGTCTGTCACTTCACGTCGTGCGGCCATAATCACGTCGGAATCCTTTTCACACAATCACTTGAGGGAATGTCACAGCTTCCCCAATACACTGCCCTTTTATACCTTGTGTCCAGTGAATTTTGTCACCTCAGTGTAGCGCTGTAGTGCTGCAAATTCGAGCAAACGCTGTATGTTTATCAGTATAGTTCATATCTAGAAGAACACTTGGAATTAGTCACACCCACAGTCAGTACGTAGGCATTTCCTACAACTGAAACAAGTGCTGGAGAACACTTGTTTTCGTTTCGACCATACAGGGAGGTTATCTGCAGAGTCGCTGAATGCAGCTGTCGACGCCCTGCAGATAGCCACCTCCAGTCCACACGCCGGGGCTCATAATTCTAATTCGAGCCAGAGTTTCATTTGCAGAAGCAGATTCCCATCTCCGTCTTTGTTCCCTCCGCGCGCGGTGGCCTCCCGCCCCTTCCACCGCCGGCTGCAGCCGCCGGCAGAGCCGGCAGAGGGAAGCGAGAGAGAGAGAGGGCGGCCAGGGAGCCGGGCCCGCTAAGCTGTGATGAATATAAAAGAGGATTAAGGCGCAGTGTAAGCCCGAACTGCGGCCCGCTGATAGCGCAGATTTACGGCGCGCTTCCGCTTGGTTGATTTAGCGACTGGCGAGGGCGTGCCGGCAGTCCAGGTGCCGCTACGCCGCGGCTGCCGCTGCTCCTGCCGCACCTGGCGCCAGCGCTCTGGCGCACGGTAACTATGCCAGCAAGCCAGCCAGAGCTCTGTGGGTCTGGAGTTGCCCATGCGACAATTGTCCTCAGTTAGCTTCAATTTGGAATTTGTCAATAAACGCTCTCCAATTCACGGAAAATAGATAGTTCGAACTAATTGCTGCTGACGAGCCACAGGGTTCAACATCAGGTCTATTGCTACTTCAAATAAGTTAACTAGCATTTGACGTTGACACACCGAAAAGAACGGCCTCTTATTGGGTTAATAAATGAGGTGTTTTTTGATTTGCATGTTGGTATTATTTATCGCTAATCCTCCACGAGACTCAGATGGCCACAGACACGGGTTCCCAGGTACATGCCGTGTTTCTTGACTTCCGCAAGGCGTTCGATTCACTTCCTCACAGTTGTTTGATGAATAAAGTAAGATCATATGGACTATCAGACCAATTGTGAGATTGGATTGAAGAGTTCCTAGCTAACAGAACGCAGCATAACATTCTCAATGGAGAGAAGTCTTCCGAAGTAAGGATGATTTCACGTGTGACGCAGGGGAGTGTTGTAGGATCGTTGCTATTCACAATATACATAAACGACTTTGTGGATAACATCGGAAGTTCACTGAGGCTTTTTGCGGATGATGCTGTGATATATCGAGAGGTTGTAACAATGGAAAATTGTACTGAAATGCAGGAGGATCTGCAGCGAATTGACACATGGTGCAGGAAATGGCAATTGAATCTCAATGAAGACAAGTGTGATGTGCTGCGAATACATAGAAAGAAAGAACCCTTATCATTTAGCTACAATATAGCAGGTCAGCAACTGGAAGCAGTTAATTCAATAAATTATCTGGGAGTAGGCATTAGGAGTGATTTAAAATGGATTGATCATATAAAGTTGATCGTCGGTGAAGCGGATGCCAGTTCGAGAGTCAAAGGAAGAATCCTAAGGAGATGCAATCCGAAAACAAAGGAAGTAGGTTACAGTACACTTGTTCGCCCACTGTTTGAATACTGCTCACTGGTGTGGGACCCGTACCAGATGGGGTTGATAGAAGAGATAGAGAAGATCCAACGGAGAGCAGCGGGATTCGTTACGGGATCATTTAGTAATCGCGAAAGCGTTACGGGGATGACAGATAAACTCCAGTGTAAGACTCTACAGCAGAGACACTCAGTATCTCGGTACGGGCTTTTGTTGAAGTTTCGAGAACATACCTTCACCGAGGACTCAAGCAGTATATTGCTCCCTCCTAAGTATATCTCGCGAAGAGACCATGAGGATAAAACGAGAGAGATTAGAGCCCACACAGAGGCATACCGACAATCCTTCTTTCCACGAACAGTACGAGACTGTAATGGAAGGGAGAACCGATAGAGGTACTCAAGATAGCTTCCAACACACACCGTCATGTGGCTTGCGGAGTATGGATGTAGATGTAGACTGACATTTCTTATTTGTAATTGACTGCTGCCATTTGAGTTTACATATGGTCATTTTGGTATCAGGGGATACTGAGTGGAGCTGCGGACACTAGAGAAGAAGTGGAGAAATCGCATTATATCCGATGTATTCTGTTGTTTAAGTTCGGTAGGGGGTTAACAACAGCGGAGGCAGACAGAAACATGTGCACCATGTGTGGGGATAATGTCACTGGACAGAACACGGAAAGAAAATGACTTTCTAGTTTTAGGGAGGATTGTATTGACGTTAGTGACGCTCCACAATCAGGAAGACATAGGGGGCTGATCAGGATCGTTTAAACAACAACTCATGATGTGATGAGCTGCTATCGTTACACCATCGTTCGCCACTTGCAAGCAATTTGGAACGTTCAAAAATCGGGTGTATACCTACCGCATGCTCTAGCCCAAAATCACAAAATCAGCCGGTGGCCACATGTGCATTTCTGTTGCACATCGTCAATTGTCTCATGAACGACACCGACCATTCCTATCCTGTATCGTTACGGGTGACGAAAAATGGTTCTTTACCCTGACATAAGGAAAAGAAAGGAATGGTTGAGCCCAAACAAACCAGCAATTCGTCGTGCAAAGAACTGCTCGCATACACAAAAGATAATGTTATGCATCTGGAGGAACAGCGACGGTGTGGTGTACTAAGAAATGCTTCCTCGATGTCTAACCATCATTGTTCATATTTGTTGTCAACAACTCCGACTTCTTGTAGACGCAGTCCAGGAACAACAACCAAGAATGCTGAGTGAAGTAATGCCACTCCTCGATAACTTCCTCCCGTACTCTGCTAGACTGGTAGATTGATACAGGAGTTTAGCTGAGAAGTCATTCTGCACCCTCCTTATTCACCTTAACTTGCGCCCTCAGATTTCAACCTTACCCGCTATGTATCCAACAGCCATCAAGTAACTTTCTTTCTGGATGCAAATGCGCTCCAAGGAAACTCAATTACTTCTTCGCCTCAAGACCCTGTGATATCTACTGTCACATAATCAGAAGCTACCCCAGCGTTGGCAGAGCGTTGTAAACAGTGAAGGAGCATATAATTTTGACGACTAAAGCCTCTGTCAGGTGTGTCTGTTATGTTCATTTAACTTATGGAAAAACACTATGAACTTACGCACCAACCCAATATATCAATCAAAGAGGCAGGAATGGAAATAAAAGATAAAAACGTGCAATAAAGTAACTGATCAAGATAAAAAAGAAACTTTCGATAAAATCATGTTTCCTGCAAAAGTCCAAGAATTTTACTTAGAGTGAATATAATTTATGTAGTTGTTTCCAGAGAGGGTTATGTGTTTGACATTAATGGTCCTACATAGTTAGCGTACAGAAATTTCAGAGTTTCAGCTTGCCTTGGCTGTCGTCTTTGATTGAAAATTTTTGTATTCTCATCATTCAGAATGATTGTTCACTAGTGCAGTTTTGAAGTAATACGAATAACCATTAAATAAGATTTTCATAACCAATCAGTTACTTACTTAACATGTACTAGATTTAGTTACTGCTTGTGTTTCGTAATTTCTGTTTGAGGAATTTATTGGGCTTCGTGTAATGTTGTGGACGCAGTATCAGGTGCTCTGAATCAGCACAATTGTAACAGAGAGATTCCAACACCATACCTAGTTCTTTGAATACTTCAAGCAGAAAAAATCCCTGGAAAAATGTTAACATTGTTGCGCAAGAAAAAAGTCTGTGTTTCTGATTAGATAGAAAGTCTTTTAAGTCGTGAAGGTTTATATATCTAAATAAGAAGTGTGAGATGTTTTAAGGTGGAAAGGTGTATGTACCGAAATACGACAATAAATCTGTTCACGATACTAAAGTTCGCGGTTACTCGCTGAAATAAGCTTAACGGAGGTATGTCTGCACTTAGAAGAAAAAGGAGACCGAATGTTCTGAGGGACCATAAGTCACTGAAATTTATCTTGGTGAAATCTCATTACAGTGATAGAAGGAAATGTATAATTAATTATTGGAGTGTCTTGTTACCCTCTTCAGCTTTGCAATTCATTTCTGCCCAGTACTTTTAATTGTAGTGATCAAAATGTCACTGATATAACTTATGTAGTAAATCACGACCCGTCAGCTCTATATGAAACATTAGGGCACTTCTACAATAGGAATGAGACTTAATTGCATAAAGAATGTACTAACTACTGTATCTTTACGCCTACCATTATCTTAGAAAATAGATTAAGGAAAGACAAACCTACGTTTCTAGCATTTGTAGACTTAGAGAACGCTTTTGACAATGTTGACTGGAATACCTTCTTTCAAATTCTGAGGGTGGCAAGACTAAAATACAGGGAGAGAAAGGCTATTTACAATTTGTACAGAAACCATATGGCAGTTATAAGTGTCGAGAGGCATGAAAGGGAAGCAGTGGTTGGGAAGGGAGTGAGACAGGATTGTAGCTTATCCCAAATGTTATTCAATCTGTACATTGAGCAAGCAGTAAAGGAAACAAAAGCAAAATTCGGAGAAGGAATTAAAATCCGTGGAGAAGACATAAAAACTTTGAGGTTCGCCTACGATACTGTAATTCTGCCAGAGACTGCAAAGGACCTGGAAAAGCAGTTGAACTGAATGGACAGTGTCTTGAAAGGAGGATATAAGATGATCATCAACAGAAGCAAAATAAGGATAATGGAATGTAGTCGAATTAAATCGGGTCACGTTGCCGGAATTAGATTAGGAAATGAGACACTTAAATTGGCAGATGAGTTTTGCTATTTGGGGAGGAAAATAACTGATGATGGTCGAAGTAGAAAGGATATAAAATATAGACTGGTAATGGCAAGGAAAGCATTTCTGAAGAAGAGAAATTTGTTAACATCGAGTACAGATATAAGTGACAGGAAGCCGTTTCTGAAAATATTTGTATGGAGTGCAGCCATGTATGGAAGTGAAAAGTGGACGTTAAATAGCTTAGACAAGGAGAGACTAGAAGCTTTCGAAATGTGGTGCTACAGAAGAATGCTGAAGAGTAGATGGGTAGATCACATAACTAATGAGGAGGTATTGAATAGATTTGGAGAGAAGAGAAATTTGTGGCATTACCTGAGTAGAAGAAGGGATAGGCTGGTAGGACATTTTCTGAGGCATCAAGGGACTACCAAATTAGCATTGGAGGGCAGCGTAGAGGGTAAAATTCGTAGAGGGAGACCAAAAGATGAGTACACTAAACATATTCAGAAAGATGTAGTTGCAGAAGGTACTGGGAGACGAAGAAGCTTGCACAGAGAGTAACATGGATAGCTGTATCAAACCAGTCTCTGGACTGAAGACCACAACAACAACAACAACCGTTTAAATAGCTTGGTATGCTAACAACAGCTACATCAGTTGAGGGACATGAAAGGGAAGGAGTGGTTGAGAAGGGAGTGAGACAGGGTTGTAGTCTCTCCCCGATGTTATTCACACTGTACATTGAGCAAGCAGTAAAGGAAACAAAAGAAAAATTTGGAGTAGGTATTAAAATCCATGGAGAATAAAACAAAAACCTTAAGGTTCGCCGATGACATTGTAATTCTGTCAGAGACAGCAAAGGACTTGGAAGAGCAGTTGAACGGAGTGGATAGTGTCTTGAAAAGAGGATGTAAGATGAACATCAACAAAAGCAAAACGAGGATAATGGAATGTAGTCGAATTAAGTCGGGTGATGCTGAGGGAATTAGATTAGGAAATGAGACACTTTAAGTAGTAAACCAGTTTTGCTATTTGGGGAGTAAAATAACTGATGATGGTCGAGGTAGAGAGGATATAAAATGTAGACTGGCAATGGCAAGGAAAGCGTTTGTGAAGAAGAGAAATTTGTTAACATCGAGTATAGATTTAAGTGTGAGGAATTCATTTCTAAAAGTATTTGTATGGAGTGTAGCCATGTATGGAAGTGAAACGTGGGCGATAAATAGTTTAGGCAAGAAGAGAATACAAGCGTTCGAAATGTGGTGCTACAGAAGAATGCTGAAGATTAGATGGGTAGATCAAATAACTAATGAGAAAGTATTGACTAGGATTGGGGAGAACAGAAGTTTGTGGCACGACGTGACCAGAAGAAGGGATCTTTTGGTAGGGCATGTTCTGAGGCATCAAGGGATCACCAATTTAGTATTGGAGGGCAGCGGAGAGGGTAAAAATCTTAGAGAGAGACCAAGAGATGACTACACTAAGAAAATTCAGAAGGATGTGGGTTGCAGTGGTTTCTGGGAGATGAAGAAGCTTGCACAGGATAGAGTAGCATGGAGAGCTGCATCAAACCAGTCTCAGGACTGAAGACCACAATAACAACATGCTAACAACAGCTTCACAACCGTACTATACGCCCGTTCTCGAGGCCCACTTGTTCATCTATCTTTGTTTCATGTGACACAAATGTTCATCACAATACTCAGCAACGTACAGATAAACTCATGTTGATGTTGCTGCATTCACTGAGAACTTTGTGTCACCTGGCACTAAAAGACCATCCTGTGTTTGACGAGACGTAAAATACAAAGGACCACCTGCGTTATTACGTGTTGGTACTCATTTTGAAACCAATGCAGCGACGATTCTGAGTCGCAAGGATCCGACAAGACATTGGTAGAATTCCACAGTTAGGTCGTACCAAATCTCTATGCACAGATCAAGCAACTCCACAACACCGGCAGGTGGTCTGTGAGCACTGAACTGGACCTCGACAGCATCCCAGATGCATTTAATCGGGTTCAGATGAAGCAGAGTTAGTGGCTGAGATATCATGATTTCACTAACATATTCCTCACTCCACTCTAGCACTATTCTTTCCTTCAACGCTGACAGTTAATCCTGCCGGGAGATGCGATCATTGTCGGAGAAGACATCAAGCATGAAGGGATGCAGATGGTTCACAGTAATGGTCACGTGACCCACAACTCACATGCTGTACTCGATTACTGTGTTACACGACCATCAGCCTCGTGTAAAAAATAAACGTGATTCAAAGTTGCAATCCTAACTGACGGTGTCGTTGGGTAGAAATGGGGACACCAAGCAGTCGTGTGCTGTAAAGTCCCATGTTCGACGCTGTACACGGAACGGAGTTCTCCAAAACACTTGGGCCTCCGCCAGCAGTCTGCCCTGTCGTCAGGACACAATACTGGTACACGCTTATCCTATCCTGGTTTACAGAACAGCAGGCTAGAAGCCGATCTCCACGTTCTTCAATAAGACGTGGGCGTCCGCCACCTTGTCGTATGCTCGTGGTTTCACTGATCTTCAACCACTTTTCACAGCTGCTCCGGACAACAGCAAGCTATCAGTAGACCATCTTCGCCATTTAGAAGATGCTCGTTCCGAGTTTCCACGTCCTAACAGCCTGCCAGTCGCTTACGTTCGTGGTCATCCCTTCTTTCAGTTCACGTCGTAGCTAGAATGGTCCCTTGTTCAACTTTGGTCGGCTTATTTGCTTTTCAAACGGCATAGTGAGCACGAAACGCCACCAGGCGGCATCCAATCTAATACATAATTTTTATTAGAAAAATGTCTTTATTAAAGAATTAAATGTCTACAAACACGCACAAATTACAATTCAACCTTGTGTCAAAATTTCGAACCAATCCATCAAGAACTTTCGGAGATTAACGATTCTGAATAAACATTAACGATTTCGCACAAACCTACATTTACAATTTTATTGTGTTTCCCCTTTCATTACATATATGTCTCAAATACACACCAGATGACGTTCCAGCAGGAACATAATAGCATGCGAATGTAATGTTGTGTAAAAGTTTCAGAGCAATTCGTGAAGAACTTTCGGACCTGTAGAAAGCAACGTTGTAGTTACATAAATGAAAACACACACACAAATATATATATATATATATATATATATATATATATATATATATATATATATATGTGTGTGTGTGTGTGTGTGTGTTATTATTTACACACATTATTTACACACACAAACGTATGTGTGTGTGTGTGTGTGTGTGTGTGTGTGTGTGTGTGTGTGTGTGTGCGTGTGTGTGTGTGTGTAATAGTTGTAACTAATAAATAATTTATGTAACTACACTGTTGCTTTCTACAGGTCCATTGATGTTGAAACCTACAGAAAATAAACCCTCCGAACATGCTGTTTGTCAGTCTCTAGACGAACGCACACGCCGCTTAAGTGTGCTGTATAAGGAGTAGAACTGATACTAGGCAATGAACCACAGCTGGTATAAGTCACGGCAACCAAGTTTGCATATGTGCCAGATGGTTATATGGAATCTGTGCAGTAAGGTAGATTGAACTAGAGCCGTGGCAAAACGGCACAAGAGAGCTCTCATGATTGGACGTGTCCATGACAACTCCATGAATGAAACACCCCGATTCGTTGGTGAGTAAATCCTGATTGTCATCATGATTTCTCCATGAACGAAATAGACCGATTTGTTGGTATATCAATGCTATCCGTCCTGTGTGCAGAAACAGATGTTCAACTATTGTAGAGCGCTTATTGCGATGACCGGTTTCAGTAGACTACACATATCAAAAGAAGTTTTGCAAAGCCTCGAATCCGAGAGTTCCGGAACCTGTACAGAAAATTGGAATAGAGATCAACATAAACATCATTTCCTCATTGCTCATAAGAACTACTCTTTGCGTGTTGTACCACTATACAGCGAGGCCTTCAGAGGTGGTACAGCCGTCGCGGCGCCTTCCATTACCACAAGCGGCGTACGTCGGCTCCACATAATGCCACCCCAAAACAGCAGGAAACCTCCACCTTGCTCCACTCGCTGGACAGTGTGACTAAGGTGTTCAGCCTGACTGGGTTGCCTCCAAACACGTCTCCGACGATTCTCTGGTTGAAGGCATATTCGACACTCATCGGTGAAGAAAACGTGATGCCAATCCTGAGTGGTCCATTCGGCATGTTGTTGGGCTCATCTATACCGCGATTCTTGGTGTCGTGGTTGCAAAGATGGACCTCGCCATGGACGTCGGGAGTGACGTTGCGCGCCATGCAGCCCATAGCGCACAGTTTGAGTCTTAACACGATGTCCTGTGGCTGCACGAAAAGCATTATTCAAAATGGTGGCGTTGCTGTCAGCGTTCCTGCGAGCCATAATCCGTAGGTAGCGTCCATCCACTGCAGTAGTAGCCCTTAGGCGGCCTGTCTCTCTGTATCTCCTCCATGTCCTAACAACATCGCTTTGCTTCACTCCCAGACGCCTGGAAACTTTCTTTGTTTAGAGCCCTTCCTGTTACAAAGTAATAGTGCTGACGCGATCGAACCGCGGTAATGGCTGCCTAAGCTTGGTTGAACTACAAACAACACGAGGAGTGCACTTCCTTCCTGGTGGAATGACTGAATCTGATCGGCTGTCGGACCCTCTCCGTGTAACAGGCGCTGCTCATGCGAGGATGTTTACATCTATGGGTTGGTTTAATGGCACCTCTGTGGAGTCAAAGGGATGGTGTCTGTGATACAACATCCAAAGTCAACGTCTGTCTTCAGGAGTTCTGCGAACTGGGGTGATGCAAAACTTTTTTTGATGTGTGTATGTTGCCATCATTAGACCTATAAAGCATGGATCAACATATTCAAGGACACTAGGATCAGACATTCGGGCAATTCCTCGTGCACTGTACTTTTGCCCACCACCCCTCGAATCAGTATGCAGTGCTCTGGCGACATCTTAGACAGACGACGGATCAACTGCTTTCCTCCCTCTGCAACGTTACACATAGAAAGGAACCGTCTTTTCGAATTTTGTAATCATTTTCTCCAGACCCATAGCAGACATCACGCCAATGTCTTTTTTCCTACATTTGGGTGTCCGAAATACCTGCAGAGCTACCGGAGTGCAGTCACGGATCCTGACGAAGATCTTTACTAAAATGGTTCAAATGGCCTTGAGCACTATGGGACTTAACATCTAAGGTCGTCAGTCACCTAGAACTTAGAACTACTTAAACCTAAGGATCTCACACACATCCATGCCCGAGGCAGAATTCGAACCTGCGACCGTAGCGGTAGCGTGGTTCCAGACTGAAGCGCCTAGAACCGCTCGGCTACACCAGCCGGCAGAGCTTTACTAGCAGCGTACGATTCTTCATGGAAATAGTCATGTTGGGCGTCTCGAACCCAGTCTGAAGAACAGCCGTGTGCTGCGCGTCTTTTGGTCAGTATATCCTGACGCTTATTAGTCAAATTTCCATATTTTTTTCTTTTTTTATTATATACTGATCAAATTAAAATTTGACTTCATTCTGAGTAGTGGTTCTGTTTTTACAGCAGTTTGGAAGTGGAGCTTCTATTATGGACGCCATCTATTTGCAGCAGCAGGTCAAACGTAGCACTAACTTCCCCGCAGTATGATAACTCTGCTGCATCTGATGACAAATGAGTGGCATCAGCTTGATAGAATGTATCTCAGAAAAGTTCTGGAATGTTTCCCTCGAATAGTGGAGGTCATTGTGTCGTGATATAAGCGTGATGCCTCCAGGGAGCGACTAATGTTTGTGTGGTGTGCTTATATAAAACATGAAATCTTTCACTACTCTTGTCGCGTATTCAGATAGCAGGTAAGACAGCATCGTATGCTGCAGTTTGACACTGTTACATTCCTGTCAATGAGCCACAGTGACGATTTGTCACGGCGTTTCAATGTCATCTGCTGTCTTTTGTCGGCGACTGCAACCCCTCGGGATTAGATCGACGGATGCGTGCCACAACTGCCCCCAATGTTTCCTCTACCGGGCACAAATATTTCAAAGTGCGCCCTAATGTAGGTCAGTTTTAATTAAAAACTGATCGACAGCAGCATCGCTTATTAACGCCTCAGTAGGCGCGGTTATGTATTATTAGAGGCACCGGCAGCTCTTTTATTTACTACCGAACTCCCTTGGCATTCCGTTCACTAGCTCGTTGCCAGTGAATATAAAGTCTCTGACCCACATTGACGAACCCTCTCGCTGTATTTACTCGCCGTTTATAGACACTGAAAACGTTAAGGTTTGGTTTCTCGCAATCAGCTAACAAGTTTTATGACCTGACCGAATGATGCATGGTCTTCGAGTTGCACAATTATACTTCGTACACGGAAAAGTTATGATTAGATTATTGAGTTTTTTTTTTCAAATTATCTGTCTTCTGACTGGTTTGATGCAGCCAGCCACGAAATCCTCTCCTGAGCCAACCTCTTCATATCAAAATACCGGTTGCAACCAATGTCTTCAATTATTTGCTGGATGCATTCCAATCTGTCATCCTTAACAGCTTTTCCCCTCTACAGCCCTTTCTAATACCATGTTAGGTATTCCGCGATTTCTTAACAGATGTCCTACCATCCTGTCCCTTCTTCTTGTCAGTGCTTTCCATATATTCCTTTCCTCTCCTATTTTCCGGTGAACCTTGTCATTTCTTACTTTATCAGTCCACCTAATTTTCAACATTCTCTTGTAGCACCACATCTCAAATGCTTCGATTCTCTTCTGCTCCGGTTTTCCCGCAGTCCACGCTCCACTACCATACAATGATGCGGTCCAAACGTGCATTCTAAGATATTTCTTCCTCAAATTAAAGCCTATGTTTGATACTACTAGATTTCTCCTGGCCAAGAATGGGCTTTCTGCCAGGCTAGTCTGATTTTTATGTCGTCCTTTCTCCGTCCGTGATCGGTTATTTTGCTGCCTTGTGTAACACCCGAAGGACAGAAAACCCCAGTTAATAAACTTTGTGGAAACATAAGTAGGGAAGTGAGTCATCTTGACAGTGAGGGCAACTACTGACGATAAAATCTACACTGGTAATATTTTGATTAACACCTGTATTATTCAAATACTGAGAATAGCATACAAAAAAGGGAGATAAAAGGAAATGATTATCATAGATTCTTTATCAAACATCTATAGAAGAAATTCAAAGTCATGTGAACGACGGTTAAACCCAAGAAAGTAATTCAGTCAAAGATAACATTTACTATGGATAAAAGTTGTAGCCGCATCGAAAAGTAAATTCAGTGCGACTAAAATGAAACTCGGATATGGAAATGTTCAGTTAGTTGCTCTTGAGTTGCTCTAGAGTACTTTTACGATAGTTGTCTGGACGCAAAAATTTTTAGATTGTTTCAATTTTGGAAGTCTGATAATTCGCGAGGTAGAGACTGAAGTATTGCTCAGTCATTCCACCGACGAAAGTTAATCTTTACCGTTCTCAATGCGACGGTATAGTAAGACGAGTGTTAGACTTCAGTTGAGTGATATTGGTGTATCGGACTTAGCCTTTGTACTGATGAACAGTTACAAACCTTGAGAGCAATGGATCAGCGACAGAAAAACAAGTTGTAGTCTTGACTAAGACACAATAAAACGAAGACACGAAGGAAGACAAGAACGCCGATTAATCAAAAGTTGTCATCAGCGTCACGATTACTGAACTGAACAGCAGTTAATCTTGAATGACATATCGGTGTGCGTTTGTTGTAGGGACAAACAATTAATTACAGAAAGAACAATAACATCTGAATCAAAAGATAAATCTTACGTGTCGCCTAAATCATTAAACGGACAATACAATGTGTATTAACGCACGTTGATTGACATTTATTGAGTACATAGTTCCGCGTAGTCAGTGCGTACACAGCTTGCCCACTACAGCGCGCCCCGCTATGCACAACAGCGCAGGCGCAGCTCTCGTCGGTCTCCACACTACGAGATGGCGCTGTCTTAGAGACGGACCAAATTCTGCTTCCGCCGATCCACGTATTAATATGTAACGCAGCGAATGAGATTGCTGTTAACGCAGAAACTTTTCTCCTCGCGGATCACACTCGCGCAGTGATACATGAATGAGCGAGGTATTACAACGAGTGTACAGAACTCCGATTAGGCAGTCTGTATTTGTCTGCAACAGTCTGTACGAGTTCTACATTTGTCTGTACCAGTCTATAGTCAAGTTTCAGTCTGCACCTAATAAGATTACCACATTCCTGTACATAGCAATGAAGATAAATGTATAGACACTTTTGTCAAATATCTGAGATATATGCGAGAATAAGATTAACGTAGCAATACCAAAGGAATTTCAGATAGTCAATTGTAAATAGCATCCAGAATCAGGTTAACTAATGTTTATGCTTATTATTATTTTAATAAATGTGTGTGAAAATTAATCAAGTTTGGTTTAAAGTTGGTTACTGTCAATCTGCTACTCTAAGTATGCAAGTGGCATTTCTATCATCTGACCTAACGGCAGAAGATAAATACGCCACGATAGGACCACGAGACATATCGCTGGCACTCGCGTACTTCGTTAGAGCGACAAGTCAAATAATATGATGGTGTGTGTACTGAAGGTCTTACAGTACGCACACCACAACATTTAAACATTTTAAGTTACTAAGTGAATACATGAATAATGGACAGTGAGGAGTGATTAGTTTAAACCACTTACTAGTTAATTTAAAGCTTACTAAAAAAAACATTTACTCCAACATAAGTTATCTCTGAAGTTACGTCGGACAGTTGTTATAACTGGACGTAGCAACGGCATAGCAACGGCAAAGTATACGGCCAATTTTCATTCTCGCTATGTATGATGTGAAAAACGACCGTAATTATGAAATCAACAATCAAGATTTTATTTCATCACGTTACTAACCGGGCATAAAAATAAACGATTGCAGTTAACCAGTTCGCAAAAACTGAGAAGACTGTTGCGGACAGATAACAGAATATTTCCAAACCAAGCGAGGAGTTGTGTTCTTACGATAGTTACAGTTGCTATTCCACGTCACACCGACGGGGGCGAATATCGTTACGAGTCACGTCTCTTCCCGGCGAGTGAAGAAGGACGGAAGGAACGTCACACTAGGTAGCAGAATGCCTTAACTACATCTACTTCGTGATCACCAATCCTGATGTTAAGCATGTCGCTGTTCTCATTTCTGTTACATCTCATTACATTCGCCTTTCGTCCATTTGCTCTCAATCTATGTTTTGTATTCATTAAACTGTTCACTAGATCATATAACTCTTCTTCTCTGTCACTGGGATCGCAATATCATCGGCGAATCTCATCATTGATATCCTTTCACCTAGAATTTTAATTCCACTCTTGAAACATCGATATATAGATTGAACAGTAGTGCCGAAAAACTACACCCCACTCTTACACCATTTTCCATCCGAGCACTTAGTTCTTTGTCGTCCACTCTTATTGCTCCGTCTTGGTTTTTGTACATATCGTGCATTATACGTCATTCTCCACACCTTATCCTTTTTTACTATTCCCCAGCTCATTGTCTCCGGCAGCCTTGAACAAACAGCGCTCCTGTAGCACAGGCACTCCGGTCTCACTCCTGCCTTGCGCTCTCAGCTTAGTGTCGATTTGTCCTGAGGTGTGAGGAGGAACAGCAAGACTGTATCCGGACGCCCTAGTGCAAGTACCTCCAAGAGTTACCATCTGAGTTCACGAAACACTTCCGTGATATTTGTGTGCTGATCGCTCCTAATGCAAACACATCTATCACAACGCTTCTGAATGGCTTCTATGTCTTCCTTTAATCTGACCTGTTGGGGATCCAAAAACTCGAGCACTATTCGAGAATGGGTCGCACTAGGGTTCTCTAATCCGTCTTCTTTATAGATTAGCTACACGTTCCCAGATTTCTGCCAATGAAACGAAGTGGAGCACTCGCCTTCCCTACTGTCGACGTGACGTGATCATTCCACTCTATATCGCTTTACGACGTTACTTCTACGTGTTTAAGCGACGAGACTTTGTGAAAAAGCACCCTACTGATGATGTATTCGAACATAAAAGGACTGTTTTCTCCTTCACATCCACATTAATTTACATATTCTACGTTTAGAGCAAGCTGCCACACATCACACCAAGTAGAAAATCTGTCCGAATCATCTAGTATCTTGTAATGCTGAAAAGATATTGCTTTACTTTTCGTATAGTTCGAAGCCCATGCACTGCTATACGCTGGAAAAACATTCATTCGAACATCATTACAACACCAGCCACAAAGACGATATGATGCACTTGTTTTCCCGAGTGAATGGTGACTGAACTTAAGGTGGCAAATCTGGAAATAACTGACTTAGTGTTAAATAGAACAGTGAAAAAAACTCTTGTGATCATCTGCACGGATAATTTTAATTCATCAAGTCTGTTACTGTAAGGGGCAATAATTGGTAACAGATGTGGCGCACAAGGTTAGTGCTATCAAACAAAAATTAATGAGACGGAAAAATTAACTTCACGTTGCTAACATGGAAAATTTTCCGGAACTCAAGGCAGACATTTGTGTCCCATCCATGACTCATTATGTTTTCATAATGAAAACTTTTTATCATAAGTTCTCAACGATATTGCAAGATTTTGCACATTGAAAACTGATTCTATTTAATTTGTCAGACCGTCCTAGCTTTTGTCTGCGGATGTACCTTGTCATCACCTGCTACTTGAGTTGATCAACCGACAGAGCAACGACTGTTTCAGTAACCTGTTTGTCCAATTCAGGAATTTACGAGACCTTTCTAAAATGTTACCACTGCAGTAATATCCTCAACTGCGGAGGCAAGCCGTTCAAGATATTTCAATGTTGCGTCAAATTGTGTATGCGGACGATTTGTTTCTGTTATGAAATTGAGAAAGCACCGTCAACGATGCGATTTAACAGATCTTAATCTGCACAACTCCATCTGCTTGACTTTATCACAAACCATATTTCCAGATATATTACGTATTCTAAAATCGAAATTTGTATAAACCGATAAATGCCTGTATGAACAACTTTTTGTAGTTTTGCATACAGTATTAGCGCTGTCTATTGTTCTTACTGAGGCAACGGCCTTGCCGCAGTGGATACACCGGTTCCCATGAGATCACCGAAGTTAAGCGCTGTTGAGCATAGCCGGCACTTGGATGGGTGACCATCCAGCCGCCATGCGCTGTTGCCATTTTTCGGGGTGCACTCAGCCTCGTGATGCCAATTGACGAGCTACTCGACCGAATAGTAGCGGCTTCTGTCAAGAATACCATCATAACGACCGGAAAAGCGGTGTGCTGACCCCATGCCCCTCCTAACCGCAGCCGGCCGTTGTGGCCGAGCGATTCTAGACGCTTCAGTCTGGAACCGCGCGACGGCTACGGTCGCAGGTTCGAATACTGCCTCGGGCATGGATGTGTGTGATGTCCTTATGTTAGTTAGGTTTAAGTAGTTCTATGTTCTAGGAGACTGATGACCTCAGATGTTAAGCTCCATAGTGCTCAGAGCCGTTTGAACCATTTAAACCTCCTAACCGCTTCCTCCCCTGAGGATGACACGACGGTCGGATGGTCTCGGTAGGTCACTCGAGGCCTGAAGACGGAGTGCTTTTTATTGCTCTTACTGAAGCAAGTAGTAAAGTTAGTGCTTAGGAAGAAAAATTAAAAAAAAATCTTAAAGACTTGAGATAAAATCCTGCTTATAAAAGTATGCACCCAATATTCCCCTGTTATAAACACGGTTTCCTAAGTTTACCGCGCGTGCAGCCGTCTCATTAACACACCTGCTCGGAATAGCATAGTGGCGGGGGAAGCCGGAGCGCTGGGCAAACTCTGCTTCGCTCGCTGGGCGCAACTCTTGGTCTGGCTTGGTCTAGTGCAGCAGTGGTCGACAGAGAACGGTTCACGACCCACGAGCGACTCTCTGGCCCGTTGAGTATGGCCCTTCACAAAATACCAAGTACATTGAGAGAATAGCATACTACTTTTTCTCCCTTTAATATTGACATTGGAAACTATGAAATTCAGTTGCTATAATTAAAAAACAGTTGTGGAACTCGAAAGTTGAACGTTTTTGTGTTGATTGAGAAATTATAGAGAAAAAATGTAAAGTTAATTTGCAGCACAAGCTGTCTGCTTCGAAAGACCTGAATAAGGAAGATATGTTGATTTGTAATTCCTTACTCATATATTGAGCTGAAGAAATTGAGATGTGCTTTTCCTTTATTATTCGAGCCTATATTGTCACGCGAACAATCATTTTTAAGCTGAACCTTACCAGGAGCAAACTGAGAAGTGGTCTCGTTGAGGAGAACCTGTAATCGCGCCTAAAATTAAAAACAGAATACAAACTTGACTTACCCAAAATTTAGAAGGAGATGCAAAGCTATTGTCGACATAAGTATTTGTCAGTCATTGTCCTGTTCAAATTTATGGATATCAAACAACTTAATTTTATCAAAAATGGTTCAAATGGCTCTGAGCACTGTGGGACTTAACATTTGTGGTCATCAGTCCCCTAGAACTTAGAACCACTAAAACCTAAGTAACCTAAGTACATCACACATGTCGATGCCCGAGGCAGGATTCTAACCTGCGACCGTAGCAGTCTCGCGGTTCCGGACTGAAGTGCCTGGAACCGATCGGAAACCGCGGCTGGCTTAATGGCTCTGAGAACTATGGGACTCAACTGCTGTGGTTATCAGTCCCCTATAACTTAGAACGACTTAAACCTAACTAAACTAAGGACATCACACACATCCATGCCCGAGGCAGGATTCGAACCGGCGACCGTAGCAGTCCCACGGTTCCGGACTGCGCGCCTAGAACCTCGAGACCACCGCGGCCGGCGCGGCTGGCTTAATTTTATCGATAAATACCATTCTTATTAAGTATATTTCATGTTTCATTCCACGACCTATAGATTAACTAAGACTTAAAACTCTACTTAAAATGTATTAATTTTTGGAAGTACCGTGGAGTGAAAAACGGACGTAGTTTCGACGAATATTGACAAAGGTGAGTTGAGACGGTTTACAAATTAGGGGAGAAATGAACGAAAGGAGGTAAAGGAAACAAGTATATAAGATGAGTGTGGATGAGAGAGTTAGAAGGGGCTACCTCAGCTAACATACCTCAATTGAACTGAGGACGTTTCTAGTACAGTTCGACTTGAGAGTGCCGTAATTAAGTTAATAACAATGCAGCTGCGCACATAGTTTAAGTTTAAAAAATTTGGCTCTCAGAAGAAATTTTAATAGTTGTACCTCGGATATTTGGCTCTGTTGACTAATATGATTTCGTATCACTGATATAGGGGTTAGCGGTGCTGGCTCGGAAGACTGCCGGATCCTGGATTTGATTTTCGGGCAGTTCGGATTTGTTCTGCGCTCGGGGACGGCGTGTCTGTGTTGTCCTGCCTGTGTTCATCTTTATCACAAGTGCAAGTCGCTGAAGTGGCGTCAGTCAGATACACTTGCTACCAAATGGCCGAATAACCTCAAATGGTCACTCCCACACAATACTGTCATATCAGCATTTCTTTTGCTCTCTTATTTGTTGGCTATATTCCAATTTCTGTCTTCCTTTACTGTTTTTTTCCCACTACAACTCTTTGTACCTTCTTCCACATATTTCGTTCTCGTAATGTCTGCACAGGGTCTCATTTCTTATCTTACTAGTCCACTCAGCTTTCAGCGCCATTCCTCAACACCGCATCTCAAACGATTCTGCCCTCTTAATTTCTGTTTGTCCCCCATGCAGGAGGGCAGTAGTGACCTTAGCTATAATATGACCTTCAACCGTAGGATTGTCTACATGCAGGAGCAAACACATGACGTCAACATGTCCCCACCCTCCGCTGACCCAGGCGTCCATCATTATTCGCGTGCCTTCCCCTACCTCCCCTCTCCAGTGAAGAGTGCGGGTAAGAACACATAACTTCTTTGTCTCAATTTCTCTGGATCCTATCATAGAGTTCAGACTTATTAATTTATGTAACATTCACAAAGTCACAAAGTCACAAATTTGCTGTTTTGAAGAGCGCGCCGCAGCGCGTAGTGTGAAGCATTCGCCCTCCGTTTCTGGTGGTGGCGCCGTCTGCCAATCGCAGCTTTGGTGTCTCCCTCTGGTGGGAAAGGTAGCCTGTTCACGTGCATTTAAGGGGCGCTATGAGATCGTGAGACTGCGAGTCGCTTCAGTTGGTCAGCCTGGTCAGCGTGGGGCGGTCAGTGTCTGTCTGTCGTCCGGAGTGGTAGTATGTGTTAGGCCGCCAGTGTGCTCCACTGTGTTCAGGCAATGGTCATTGGCGGTTGGATCGATCGGTTGGTCGGTCGCGCACTGAGACACAAGATGACTTGTCCGTCTTGAGCGTCGGCGCAGTCCAGTGGGCCATGCCGTATAGCTAGGGGCAGTGCCTTCGCGGCCGACACGAGAGCAACAGGAGTCAACCCACGACATCAGTCTTGCCGGGGCGAGCTGCGACGCCGTGAGACGCGAGATCGCCGAGCTTTCATACGTCCGTTGAAGCGGCTGGCCGCGGACGGGACGGGAGAGCGTTTTGGGGGTGCTGCGTCAGGTCTTCGTCAGACATCGTGGTTCACTAGAAGTTAAGTGATTCGTGATATATTGTTTCAGTGACTTGTTAAATTCTACTTGTTTTCTAGGTCAGTCTCTAGTCCCCAGTTTGCTGTTTTCTAATAAAAACAAGTTGCACATTTGGTGGCAAATAATTTTTGTTTTTAATGTGAGAGTTTTGTACCATTTCCATCCCTCCTACGGGGTGCATAGTTTATGTGTTTCTGTGAGTTGTTAAAATTTTTAGTGTCAAGTAATCTGGTGTGTTGCAGATTTGCACGAGTGTAGTCATTCAGAGGTTGTTGTGAGCGGTCGTGACTACGGCCGTGTTAAAAGGGAGCGGCAAGTTTCTCAGCCCGAAAGCTCATACTGTCAAAAAAAAAAAAATTGTTATTTCTGCCTCTGAATAAATTGTAGCTCGATATTTAGAGGGTGATTACTGATTATAATTTTTAAAGGAAAGGGTTTTTAGGAATAAAATTTCCATTTGTTGAAAGAAATTTGTTTTTACCAGTTACCCACTGGCAACTACTTACACGCTCAAATATTGTCATTAAGTGTGTTAATGTCCTTGATGAATCGCTGGTAAATAAAGTAAATTCTATAAGAAAAGATTTTGAAAGAAAATCCACGATTCACACACCACGATATCCATACAATTATTGCACCTACGTTTGTATATGTCACATCCTGACATGACAAGTCAGTTACAGACCAGACCAACACAGTAAGCACTGACAGATTTGCTGTATCTCTAAATCTCACAATGCATCAAACCCAAAACATTCTCCGAAAAAGAAGTGTCACTGCATTCGCTCTTAAATGAATTAAACTGTCTGATTCAAATAACTATGATTTGTTCTAATACCAAGAAAATGATCACTTTAAAAACGATCTGCAGTGAAATAGTGAGTGTATAGATTTCTCTAGTTGTCAGCAATAAGAATGTGGGAGATTGTGTGTTACAGTATTTACTTACGATAAATTCTCTCAGACTCATGCATAATACTAAAATGTCACTTCAAACGTGTCAAAATGTGTTCGGGCTCGAACTAATGCTACATGTTTGCATTAAAGACTATCTTCGTAGTTTCGAAGTTAGTACAAACAAAATACTACGCCAATAAAACGAACCATTACAAATTAATCTAAAACTTTACTAAGTAATACACTGGTCAGCCAGAACATTATGACGATCGACCTGCTATCGATACAAACCCGTCCAGGCGATAGCAGCGTCACCTGGCGAGGAATGAGTGGTCGTCAAACCGACGCACGATGCGTCTGGTGACCATGAGCCTGCTGTCCGTGTGTAGAATGGGGAAGGCGCGCGTTCTTCCTGAGTTTCACCGAGGACAGATTGTGATGTCCCTAAGGCTCGGCACGAGCATTTCGGAAACTGTACGACTTGCCGGACGTTCGAGGACTGCTGTGGTGAATATCTTCAGCAAGTGGCGAAACCAAGGTGAAACCACGTCCGCCGGCCGGAGTGACCGGGCGTTTCTAGGCGCTACAGTCTGGAACCGCCTGACCGCTACGGTCGCAGGTTCGAGTCCTGCCTCCGGCATGGATGTGTGTGATGTCCTAAGGTTAGTTACGTTTAATTAGTCCTAAGTTCTAGAGAACTGATGACCTCACAAGTTAAGTCCCATAGTGCTCAGAGCCATTTGAACCATTTTTTGAAACCACGTCCAGACTTTGTCGGATTGGGCTGCCACCCCTCATTACAGCTGTCGGACTTCGTAGGCTGGGCAGACTGGTCAAGCAAGCAGGACAGGCGACGAACTGTGGTGGAACTAACATCAGATTTTAATGCTGGGCAGAGTACTGTGTGGGCACACAGTGCAACGAACACTCCAAACGATAGGCTTCCGCATCCGACGACCCGGCCTGTGTCAATGTTAACACCGCGACATCGGCGACGACGGCTAAAATGGGCACGTGACCTCCAGAATTGGGCGTTGGTGCCGTGGCAGAGCGCTGCGTGGTTTCATGAATCCCGTTAAGTTCTTCATCATGCCGATGGAAGGGAGCGAATCCGTCGACTTTCAGGGAAACAGCTCATTGGTATCTATACTGTAGATGGAGACAAGCCGGCGGCGGCTCCATTATGCCTGGAGAACACTCACGTTGGCATCCGTGGGTTCAGTGGAGTTTCTGCAAGGCACCATGGCGGCCAAGCAGTACCATGCACTGTGTGATCTGAGGTTTTCCCGGCGTACAGAAATCTTGAAAATTTCTCGGGTATTCAGCCAGGCCTTTTGGACGAAGCTACTTGGCTGTTTGCAGGCGATCATTTTTCCTGACAGCAATGGTATTTCAATGAAATAATACGATATGTCATAAGGCAAGAAGTGTGATGGAGTGGTTCGAGGAACACTTTGGTGAATTCCAGTTGATTTGCTGACCCCCAACTCACCAGATCTGAACTCTGTTGAACATATCTCGGATGTGGGTAAACGTGGCGTCAGACCTTACCACCCCCACCCCCCTTCCTCGGAACGTACGGAAATTAGGTGACTTATGTGTGCAGATGTGGTGCCAACTTCCTCCTACGAATGCCTCATTGCTTCCATACCACGACGCGTCACTGCTGTTACCGCTGCCGAAGGTGAACATAGCGAGTATTAGGTAAGTGGTGATAATGTTCTTACCTATAAGTGTACGTACGTATTTTATGAATATCGCCTACATGTTTGAATGAATTATTTATGGTCGATCAGGGGTGGAGGGTGGGGGTTGACTTCCCATTACTTTATGCTTTTGGGCAACTAGAGTCGTATTGCGGATAGCCATAGCATCCACAGACACAGATTTCACTCTAGAGTCCTGTATTCTTTACAGGCTGGTCCATTGATCGTGACCGGGCAAAATATCTCACGAAATAAGCGTCAAACGAAAAAACTGCAAAGAACGAAACTTGTCTAGCTTGAAGGGGGAAACCAGATAGCGCTGTAGTTGGTCCGCTAGATGACCCTCCCAAAGGTGAAACGGATATCAACTGCGTTTTTTAAAAATAGGAACACCAATTTTTATTACATATATATGTGTACTACGTAAAGAAATATGAATGTTTTAGTTGGACCACTTTTTTCGATTTGTGATAGATGGCGCTGTAATAGTCACAAACCTATGGCTAACAATTTTGACAAACAGTTGGTAACAGGTACGTTTTTTAAATTAAAATACAGAACGTAGGTACGTTTGAACATCTTATTACGGTTCTTCCAATGAGATACAAGTACCTTTGTGAAATCAGCATTTCTGAGAACGCATGCTGTTACACCGTGATTAGCTGTAAATACCACATTAATGCAATAAATGCTCAAAATGATGCCCGTCAACCTCAATGAATTTGGGACTACGTGTAACGACATTCCTCTCAACATCGAGTAGTCCGCCTTCCGTAATGTTCGCACATGCATTGACAATGCGCTGACGCACGTTGTCAGGCGTTGTGGGTGGTTCACGATAGCAAATATCCTTCAACTTTCCCCACAGAAGGAAATCCGGGGACGTCAGATCCTGTGAACTTGCAAGCCATGGTATGGTACTTCGACGACCGATCTACCCGGCATGAAACATGCTCTTCAGTACCTCTTCAACCGAACGCGAGCTATGTGCCGGACATCCATCACGTTGGAAGTACATCACCATTCTGTCATGCAGTGAAACATCTTGTAGTAAGTTCGGTAGAACATTACGTAGGATATCAGAATACATTGCACCATTTAGATTGCCATCGATAAAATGGGGGCCGCACCGTACATTAACCCGCCAACGACCCTGATATTCCACTTGTCGCAGCCATCGTGGATTTTCCGTTGCCAATAGTGCATATCATGCCGGTTTACGTTATAGCTGTTGGTGAATGACGGTTTGTCGCAAAATTGAACGAGTTCAAAAAATCTGTCATCATCCCGTAATTTCACTTGTGCCCAGTGGCAGAACTGTATAAGACGTTCAAAGTCGTCACCATGCAATTCCTGGTGCATAGAAATAATGTGAAATCGATGTTGATGTAGCATTCTCAACACCGACGTTTTTGAGATTGCCAATTCTCGCGCAATTTGTCTGCCACTGATGTGCGGAATAGCCGCGACAGCAGCTAAAACACCTACTTGGGCATCATTATTTGTTGCAGGTCGTGGTTGACGTTTCACATGAGGCTGAAGTCTTCCGGTTCCCTTAAGTAACTTAACTATCCAGCGAACGGTCTGGACACTCGGATGATGTCGTACAGGATACCGAGCAGCATACATACCAACGCCCGTTGGTCATTTTGATCACAATAGCCATACATCAACACGATATAGACCTTTTCCTCAATTGCTAAACGGTCCATTTTAACACGGGTAATGTATCACGAATCAAATACCGTCCGCACTGGCGGAATGTTACGTGATACCACGTACGTACACGTTTGTGACTATTACAGCCACATCTATCACAAAGCGAAAAAAGTGGTCCAACTAAAACATTCATATTTCTTTACGTACTACACGAATGTGTAATAAAAAAATGGGGGTTTCTGTTTAAAAAAACGCAGTTGATATCCGTTTGACTATGGCAGCGCCATCTAGCGGGCCAACCATAGCGCCAACTGGTTTCCCTCTTCAAGCTAGACGAGTTTCGTTCTTTGTAGTTTTTCGTTTGATGCTTTTTTCGTGATATATTTGGCCCGGTCACGATCAGTGGACCACCTTGTATACATGAGAGGGGATTGTGATTATGAGAAAAGGATCTATTTCATGACAGGAATTTTCGGTTTCATTCTCAATTGCTTCCTGTGATTAATGAAAGTGAATGCATTCGCCACCTGAATGTCTCTTATAACATTCAAAATACCAGTTTTTCATCCAGATTTAAGTCATAATATGATTTTATTACTAATTTCTCTTCTTTCATGATTTCCACCTGGAGACAGAAACATTGGGCTTAGTAATTTAGTTGTGAGGCTACAGAACGATCCTGAAAGGTTACGTCGTGGTGCGGACAGAACAACACAACGGAAAAGAATTTTGAGGAACGTACTGTCCCCCCAAAAGCATAGACGTGCTATCGGTCCCCAGTGTTCCTTCAACGTTTGACGAGAATCCTGTGTGCGGCGACGCGGCATGCGTCAATCGGCTGTTCGCTCCATCGCCACCAGACAGGAAAACAACTCGACAAGGAATCGATACAAATACGCAAGCACGATGGTCTACCCAGCAGCAAAATGTCTGACGACAGTACTCAGTGGACTTGTAAATGGGCAGGAGGCCTCAGCCAGTCAATAGCAGGCAACCCTACTACGGGTCTGAGAATCGGCGCCGCCGGGCTGTCCACGGAACGTAGGAAAGGCGCGGGTCTTCGTCAAGTCGCTTCGCTTAGCAAACATCTCCTGCCCTTTACATAGTTCCGCCGTCGCCATGACATTTTTCACTGTATTAATTTATACATAAAGACTGATCCACATATTCTTGAAAAGAGAAATGGCAGGTAAATGTGAGACCTGTAGTACCATCAACTTGGCAGTTTGTATATGCATGCTGACCTGAACAACATACAGAAGAATGTAAAAGGAAACTGGGGATCTGTTCTACGACGGAAAGGTAAAGGCATGACAGATCTAACATTGCTTTTATTGCCCACTCGGGAAGCATATTCAAGAAAAATCAAGACACCTCCATAGGATCTACTGAGCTACAATGCAAAAAACGTTCAACAAAGTAAAGACACTTTCTAATTGATAGGATAATATGCAATACTAGGAAAAAAGATTGAAATAACTGTTGTATAAGAATGAAGTCGGCAGCGGATATTCTAGGATTAGAAAGGGTGTAGCCTGTTTATCGAAGAAGCCGTTAAGGAAATAAAAGGGAGAAAAGGCTATCAATGATAAGATTAGATGACGACGTTACTATTCTTGATTAACACACTCGACTTGCATTCGGGAGGACAGCGGTTCAACTCCTCACTAGACAATCTTCATATCGTTAAGGCCAACCGGCTGATGACCTTCTTCAGTGTGGATGCACACGAATTGCCTGAACTCTTACGGGACTCGGTGGATTGTCTGCCGCGAGTAATGGGTATAATGGCAGGGGCAATACGAATGTAGTGTCTCGACTGTAAGTTGAGAATGTGGATCTCACTGGGAGCGTGCCAGAGATAAAACGCTGCACTCCCACTGTCCTCTGTGCCTTCGGTGGCTCAGATTGATAGAGCGTCTGCAGGAGTTCCCGGGTTCGAGTCCCGGTCGGGGCACACATTTTGAACTGTCCCCTTTGGTGTATATCTACGCCTGTGGGCAGCTAATGGTATTGATTTAACTGTAATTTCATCTAGATTTAGGTTTTCCTTGAGCTACCTAAAACATTCCAGGCAGATCCCAGAATGGTCCTTTTTCAACCGATAGGGCCGAGTTTTGTCCTCGAAATAGTCCGAGCTTACGCTCCGTCTCTAATGACCTCGATGTAGAAGCTACGTTAAACTCTAATTTTCCTTCCTTCATTACTTTTCTGTTAGAAATAAGGAATAATACCAGAACATGTTCAATGGCCGCATGGGTAGCTGCGCGGTCTCGGGTGCCTTGTCATGGTTTGAGCGGCTCCCCGTCGGAGGTTTGAGTCCTCCCTCGGGCAGGGGTGAGTGTGTTGTCGATAGCATAAGTCAGTTTATGTTAGATTAAGTAGTGTGTAAGCCCAGTTTGGTCCCACAGGAGCTTACCACCACCACATGTTCAATGGAGGTAACGGTCTGCCGATCACAGGATACGAATTATATGTAAACCTCAGAAAGAGGAAAGTGTTTCGGAACAGAAAAAGTCATATTAGAGACAAACTTAACAATCAAACAGGAACTAAGCACAAGACAAAGCAAAGGAATTCTTCCGCTTTGGGAACAAAATAATGCTTCGCGGTTGAAGATGAAGGTCTGAAAAATAGACCAGCTAGGGCAAATAGAGCAAAAACGGTTGAAATGGCTCTGAGCACTAGCGGTCGCGCGGTTCCAGAATGTAGCGCCTATAACCGCTCGGCCACTCTGGCCGGCGGTAAATAGAGCAGTCGTCGCTAAAATAGGTCTTGCAGTATGACCTTTAAGACTAAATTCGAGACAGAAATTTCGAGAAGTCGAGTCTGGAGCATAGCACTATATGGAAGTGAAACATGAAGTGTAGGAGAATTACAAAAGAGAAAATTTGAAGCATTTCAGATGTGATATTGTAGACAAGTGCACTGAGTAGAAACAAATGAAGGGCTTATTTCAATAGTGGTACCAGTCCATTACCTCCACTTTTCTGTCTATGATGCCACTGAAATTAATGGTCGAAACAAAAAGAAAGAAAGGTTCATCTCTACCAAGAAGCCACATTCTTTAATATTTCTGGTATCTCAACTGCAGATTTTTCAGCACTCATTTAACTTTAGGACCCTGTATCTCAGAATGAACAAAAATGGACTTGTACCACGATTGAAAAAAGACCTTCAAATAAATTGTGAGGACAGGAATAAGTGGCCAAAATTAACTAGTAGACGAGACATGATGATGGGGTACATGCTAAGGCACCATGGAATAGCATCCGAGTTATTAGAAGGAGTCATAGTGAATAAAAGCCATCGAGGAGGAATGAGATGGGAATTTATCTTCTTCTTGTTTGTCTTCATGATATTCTTGCCAGCGAGGATTAGGACTTAGTGACCTCTTCAGGCTTCATGGGATCTGTTCCCATTTTTTCTTGGGTCTTCTTTCACTTCTTCTTGCGATTGACTTGTATCTACATGCTGTTCTTGGTGCTTCACACATACATTCTAAATGGTCTTCCATTTCTTTTTATGTAGTTGTGTTTTAATGTTTATGTTACGTACTTGCAACTCTACTCTAATCTTTTCATTTGTAATTTGATTTCGTTTAGAATATCCTTTTCCGATGTTTGTATGGAACTTCTTTCTCTCTCTCTCTCTCGTTCTTTCTCTCTCTCTCTCTCTCTCTCTCTCTCTCTCTCTCTCTCTGTCTCTCTCTCTGTCTCTCTCTCGTTACCCACGACTCACATCCATACAACACCACAGGGGAAGTCTATACTGTGTTACAAACCCTGAGAAGTGTGTTAGTTAAGATTTTGTTTCTTAATATTCTTCTTGTGGAGTGGCACATTTTAGCTTATTTAATTTAATATATGTGCCAGTGTAGTAGACATTTAGACTGCATCATTCATATGTGCCCTTCCAGCACAAGGTAACGCAGCGAATTAATTAATGCCCTCCTGGTGTTTGTAGGTAAACCAGAAGCTGGTTGCAAAGAGCATTATATAAATTGCAGCCGGCAGAAGTGGCCGAGCGGTTCTAGACGCTACAGTCTGTAACGGCGCGACCGCTGCGCTCGCAGGTTCCAATCCTGCCTCGGGCATGGATGTGTGTGATGTCCTTAGGTTACTTAGGTTTAAGTTGTTCAAAGTTCTAGGGGACTGATGACCTGAGAAGTTAAATCCCATAGTGCTCAGAGGCATTTTTATAAATTGCATCTGTGCTCATTTAATTAAATCTAAATATCTTTCTTAGGAAGAATCTAAAAGACTTTCTTAGGAAAACACCCTCTAAGAGCAAAAATAATAAACAATAACTCATTAAAGGTTTTCGATTATATTGAACCACAGTCGTATAGTATTTTTTTTTTAAACAGTGCACCGTCATTTGACTTCATATTATTGTACTTTTCTTCTGTGCATCTAGATTTCGGCTTTTACGCCATTATCGAGTACAATACTAAAAGTCCATAGAATTAAGAGGTCATATCTGGTACAGTCGGCCGGTAAACATCACAGTCAAATGGCGTTGTATTCTTTCAAAAAAATAAAAATAAAAGAATAAATAAAATAACCAACTATTGGTTCACGTCTCCAACTTGAGCTACCTTGGATACCATATGACTTTTGACAACACCAGAGACAGGAATATTTACAACAAATAATTGTGGATGTTCAGTGTTAGTGGTACTCTGAAAGTAAGATGTCGAAGAGAGAAGGAAATCCTGGGCGTCCCCGTCAATCCAGCAATCAAGTCAGAAGACTGATGACCCACCCCCCCCTCCCTTTCCACTCCCCCGCAAAAAAATTTTAAGGCCGCTTTGGTGGGCACATCGTGCAGGGGAAGGAAACATATTCATTAGCTTTCACCGAGATTGTAAACTAGGGGGGGGGGGGGGCGGAAACATTGGACGCTAGCGGCCCTTTGGCACGGGGACCGCTCTCTCTCCCGTCTCACTGCACGTCTCCCCCACCATCATGCTACGCTGTCTGAGCGACAACGCTGGGGGAAGTGCAAAACACGTCGCTCGGACGGGAGACTAGTAGCGCACGGAACACACACCAGCTTGTATGCGGTCGGTTTCATATTGCGCTACAGTATGAAATTCGAAATATTAAGCAATGTATCACGAAGAGCAGTATTATGCTGTTGGTATAAGCGCACATGCCTAAAAAAAATAAACTATTAAAATCAAACTGAATTTGTACTTGCATTAAGTTAGTAATATTGTGTCAGCCACATATTTCCATGCAAAAGTCTTACAGAATTTCTGCTGTGATATATAAAAATATGCAGAAACAAATACTGTCTACAGCATGCTGTTAGAGACGGAGAAAATTGTCATAACTATATGGGAAAGGAAAAACATTAGTATTTACAGGGTGTTTCAAAAATTACCGGTATATTTGAAACGGCAATACAAACTAAACGAGCAGCGATAGAAATACACCGTTTGTTGCATTATACTTGGGATAACACTACATTTTCAGGCAGACAAACTTTCGAAATTACAGTAGTTACAATTGTCAACAACAGATGGCGCTGCGGTCTGGGAAACTCTATAGTACGATATTTTCCACATATCCACCACGCGTAGCAATAATATGGCGTAGTCTCTGAATGAAATTACCCGAAACTTTTGACAACGTGTCTGGCGGAATAGCTTCACATGCAGATGAGATGTACTGCTTCAGCTGTTCAGTTGTTTCTAGATTCTGGCGGTACACCTGGTCTTTCAAGTGTCCCCACAGAAAGAAGTCACAGGCGTTCATGTCTGGCGAATAGCGAGGCCAATCCACGCCGCCTCCTGTATGTTTCGAATAGCCCAAAGCAATCATACGATCATCGAAATATTCATTCAGGAAATTAAAGACGTCGGCCGTGCGATGTGGCCGGGCACCATCTTGCATAAACCACGAGGTGTTCGCAGTGTCGTTTGTACCGCCACAAATTCACGAAGAATGTCCAGATAGCGTGATGCAGTAATCGTTTCGGATCTGAAAATTGGGCCAATGATTCCTTTGGAAGAAATGGCGGCCCAGACCAGTACTTTTTGAGGATGCAGGGACGATGGGACTGCAACATGGGGCTTTTCGGTTCCCCATATGCGCCAGTTCTGTTTATTGGCGAAGCCGTCCAGGTAAAAATAAGCTTCGTCAGTAAACCAAATGCTGCTCAAATGCATATCTCCGTCCTCAATCCTGTGCACTATATCGTTAGTGAATGTCTCTCGTGCAGCAATGGTAGCGGCGCTGAGGGGTTGCCGCGTTTGAATTTTGTATGGATAGAGGTGTAAACTCTGGCGCATGAGACGATACGTGGACGTTGGCGTCATTTGGACCGCAGCTTCAACACGGCGAAAGGAAACCCGAGGCCGCTGTTGGATCATCTGCTGCACTAGCTGCGCGTTGCCCTCTGTGGTTGCCGTACGCGGTCGCCCTACCTTTCCAGCACGTTTATCCGTCACGTTCCCAGTCCGTTGAAATTTTTCAAACACATCCTTTATTGTATCGCTTTTCGGTCCTTTGGTTACATTAAACCTCCGTTGAAAACTTCGTCTTCTTGCAACAACACTGTGTTCTAGGCGATGCAATTCCAACACCAGAAAAATCCTCTGTTCTAAGGAATGATCCATGTTGTCCACAGCACACGCTTACAGCAGAAAGACGACGTACAGAATGGCGCACCCACAGACTGCGTTGTCTTCTATATCTTTCACATCACTTGCAGCGCCATCTGTTGTTGAAAATTCTAACTACTGTAATTTCGAAAGTTTGTCCACCTGAAAATGTACTGTTGTCCCAAGCATATTGCAACAAACGGTGTATTTCTATCGCTGCTCATTTAGTTTTTATTGCCGTTTCAAATTTACCGGTCATTTTTGAAACACCCTGTAGCACTTATTTACTGACATTGGCATGGCTAAAATTCACAGCAAAAAATATCAGAACAAAACAAAATTTTCACCATTGTTTAATTACTTTTGGTTCCCTGAAGATATATGGTGCAAACAGACAGCACACTGAGATGCGTAGGCTGTTTATCATATTGTCGTTACTCAGGCTGCCACACCATTATGACCCTTTTAGTTGAACCGCTGAAAAACGTCTTTCATACATATAAGTCTATTCGAACATGGATATCATAAGGGAAACTCTTCGCGACGAGAAACTTAGTAGAAATCCAGAACGGTTTTGACGTAATAGCATTTGTCTCTCAATATAAAATTACACTGCAGATCGGTCAGTTCAATCCGAAAATGAACAGGGGTGCTTTGAACTGATATGCCAAGAGAAAGAGTACAGCATCGCTCCACTACATGAAATGTCGGGCCGTACCGAGTGGTTCAGCGAAGCCGAGACACACGGTCCGCACATTGGGGACTCGTGCACTTTGGAAGGCCGTGACCGGCCCTCTGATAATCCCGTTTCGGAACCAGGGATCCATTCCACCTGGTGTGCGCAACCAGTACTGCCAAAACACATGTTGTCTTTTTTTGTTTTTAGACCTCTTTTATTCACCAGTCACAGTAATGCAAGTAAGAGAGGTTGTATACCATTATTTACGACTGTATTAAAGGTCGTCATACTATATCTTCAAAATGTACTTAATTACAGTCACGAAGAAAGGTATGTAGCCCATATTACTCCCAAAATATCTTGACGAAAGCTGGTATGTAGCACATATTACTTCCAAAACATCTTTGACGAAAGCTGGACGGTAGTATAGCTTCAGATGTATGCAGTCGGTTAATTGTACACAAAAAGCTTTCGGTATCGTCGGTCTAAAGGCGCTCTATAGCATATTGTAAACCCTACTCTCTTCAAATGAGTGTAGAGATATATTTTCAGAAAAAATGCTTTACCTTCGATGATTAATTCGGTCGTTATATCGTGCATTAACAATCAGAGCAGCTACAAATTTCATGCATGTGCTGTCTTCTGGTAACTGTGTCTTATGTGCTACATGTTAGCTTGCAAAATTGCATGCGCAAACACTATAAAAGTTTGGTTTCGTCCCCGAGACACAATATATCTCTTTTCTTTTATTCAAAAACATCGCTGATGCTCGAAATCTCAGAGAATGATTACAAGCACCGTTCACTGTAACTAACAACCATTTGGAGCAACCATAAGATACGGTTCGATGTCAGTGAAACTTTGTACATGTATATTCCATCGCCAAGTATGTAAATGATTAGGTTGCAATTCTCTGTTGGAGTCAGAATGGCCACCAGAGTGCATTAATGTTGAGATATCCGAGTTTTACTCTGTGGGATTGATTGATGGTATGCTTCCTGGAATTTTGCCGAGTTGTTTCCATCTTACGTGCCTGAAGACCGCGTCTGGGTCGGTCGTCAAACTACTGTGCATATAACGGAAACAACTAATCAGCATAGCCCCCGATAGCAAACCATTAATACATTAGTGTTCCACGTCTTGCTACCAAGCATGTAGGGTATAAGGGGAGCGATCAGCGTTATATGTTGAGTCACTTTGAAGGACACGAAAATCGTGCGTGCTGGTGTGGCACAACATTGTCAACACTAGACAGAGTTTGAAATGGCCGTTGTTGTGTATCCTCATTTAGCGGTTGATCGAATAGTGCAGTATCTAGAATTGTGGGGCATTCGGATGTAACAGTGGCCGTATGTTGGACTGCTTGGGGACGTGAGGGCAGGAGTACTCTTCAGAAGGTTCTGACCGACCAAGTCTGACTACCCCAAGTGGGGTTCCCTGCAACATTCTGAGCTACCTCAGGAGACTAGCCCCAGCCGAAATAGGATATTACCGTCCCGTACACAGGCTGCCTATCACACAGCAACACAAATGGCTGAGTTCGGAGTGGTGCCGTCACTGTGATGCTGGGACTGCTGATGAATTGGGCACAGTGGTGTTACTCTTGGCTGTGGGGAAAAGGCGGCTATGACTTCAGGTCGTGGCTGGGGGTGACTGAGGGAACTCTGATGACACAACAGTGTGTCACGGCCATCCTGCATCGTCATGTGCCACCTCTGACGCGACAGTACTTTTATGCGATTTTTCAATAGGACAATGCTCGTCCACACAGGGCAGGTGTCTGTATAAACCGTATGCGTCGTGTTGAGTTACTCACATGGCCAGCATAACCCTCAGGTTCACCCCCGATAGAAAATGTGTGAGAAAAGATCGCATATTAACTCCGTGGAAGTTCCAGTATCCATAATATCATGGACCAATTACAACACATGTGGGAGACATTGCCTGAGGAGATTTTACAACGACTTTATGAGACACTTCCCGACCGAATCAGTGTATACATCGAGGCCAGTTGTGACGCAACGGTTTGCTGATATGTTGGTTCAAGTTATTTCTAGATTCGATTCGTTTTTTCGTTTTGTAGTCACTGAAATAATATACAATCTCAGCTTATAACCTGATTTCCCCAGTCCTTTCCAGGTGTTAACTTGACTTCCCCAAACCTTTCCGCGTGTTTAGCTGTTTTCGACAGATAATGTAGATTGTAGGTTTCCATAACCAGCATCAAATTGAATGAAACCATTTTGGGTATTAGGTCGCATCATCATCAAGCAGAATGATGTATGTATTGGTTTCAGACTGCTTTGTTTCTCTCTTCGTGACTTCTGTCTGCTTGTTCCTTTTACTTATGGATGGATGACTGATAAAGGTCCATTGGTTTATGTTTTGTAATTGCATAAGTAGTTTACCTTATTTGTATTCTTATGTAACACTATATTTTCTTATGCACTGAAACTGCCCGTTGTCACTAGAGTTGTACTGCTCACGTAAAGAGGTTTATTCCCTGAAAATTTTCAAATTGTTGCGGTACAATTGTAATGTTACTCATATTGTGACTTAGAGCTGTACTACTCCCATAAAAATACTGACTTTCATAAATATCTCCAAGTGCTGAGGTACATTTGCACTTGGAGAAATTAATAGTCACATGTGAATGCATCATAAATCGAATAAGGCTGTTTCCATGAACCTTCTGGTCGAGGCTGAACATTTTGCCAGTATGAATAAATAGTCAGATGAAATTTGATTATGAACAACTAGATCAGGAATATAATTAACAATTTAAACAATTTCACAGAAATTTTCACGTTAATATAATAGTGGAATGAAATAGTTTCTATTCCTGATTAACACAGCTTCTTTCCCCTGCTTGTGAAGTTATCACCATCTGACCGCCCACTGACTTCTGGATCTTTAATTTATCTTTCGTTGTTCTTAAATTTTAAACATGTGCGTTGGTTTTTTTAAATTTTACTACATATCTCTCTAAACATGCTTTGCACTACTTCCTGATAACTGTCACCCTCTTGGAAATGTAGGCCAGTTGTCACATTGGCACAATAAACACTGAGGTTTGCACTGGTCTCAGATTATCTGGTTTTCTCTTTTTGTGACTTCCAGGCAGTTAATCATTCTTACACAGTCTATGTTTGAAACGTATGTACAGATGATCGATACAGATCCATTGTCTCATGTAATGCAGCTGCATACATAGTTTCTTTTTGTTCTGTTGCAACACTCTATTTCCTACTCACTGAAACCTCACCTTATCACTGGACAGTTGTACTGCTCTCATAAAGAAGTAAATTTCCTTATAGATTCCCGGTATTGAGATATAATTGTACTTGTTGTCTTCATTATGTTTAGGCCTTTTTTTAGCAGTTGCACATATAATAATTGTAAATATTAATTGCCGTTTTTAACAACTGTAATAAAATTCTTTTTAAGATCAGATTGGTTTAGTTTTCTATTTTAAAGAATCTTTAATTGTCACTGCAACAGGTACAGTGGAAGTGCTATGAACAAATACTCAACATATACAAGTAGAAGACGAAGAAGAATGTAATAAACAAAACAAAAATCCCTTAGTAACGAAAAGAATAAAAATTGTTTATAGTAATAAGTAAATTATGTGATAATGATCATAACAAACAGAATTGTAAGAGAAAAACCCATACTGTTACAGTGACCAATGAAGTTGCTTTAAAGTAACGCGAAACACGTCTGGTATTAACAAGACTTTTATTACAGTTGCTAAAGACGACAATTAACTTACATAAGTTGTACGTTACACTGTTTCTTCCTTATGTAACTCACATGTTGCGATCTACTCGTAGTTTCGTAAGGGAATGAATGTGCTAAGAGCCCTCACTTTTAAGAGTGTTGCTTTACTCTTAAATATATTCACCAGTAAAATAACCATGTTTCAACAGTTCTAAGAGTGCCTTCATCAGAATTGAGGCATTTAAAGTGGTCTATAACATAATATTTAGTCTACGATCTTTCTTCTCGGTGTGCAAGATGTTGATATCGGAAACAGGTTTAGGCGCGTGACCTGTAATCATACGATGGTCGGCATAAGACGAATTTTGGGTGCTGGTGCCATTTTTTGTTAAACGGTGTTCCTTATATCTGGTTGTAAAGGCACGTCCTGTTTGTCATACGTAGTAAGAAGAGCAGGTATAGCAGAAAATATTATACACACCGTAACATTCTAAAGGGGAACGAATCGATTTTAAATTGTGAATGAAGTGTTTTTTCAAATTATTATTGGTAGATAAGGCAACGTTTTGGTTGTATTTATTACGCAGAAGACGTTGGGTCTAATGGGAGATGGGCCCCAAGAAAGGGATAGAAAAATATTTTTTCGGTTAGATTCAATGTTAGAGGTGCTGGTGGTCGTAACTCAGCCCCCAAAACATCGGTCTCGATTTAAAATTCATAAACCTAACCATCCGATACCCCCGATATCTAATAGTATGAATAGCGCGTACCATGATTAGGCCGAATTTCTACGTGAAACTCTGAAAAAAAAACATTAGTTTTCGAGAACAATTATTCAATTCCCAATAGTCACTCCTTAATCCACAAAATAAAAGATTTAGAATACAGTTCAGACTCCAAGTTGTTTTCATTATACATCAAAAATCTCTTTAAGCAGGTACAGGAAACGCTCATAGTCGTAGAAAAAAAGTTACGTCGTTTCAAAGAAGATTTGTCAGACGTACAAATCACTGACTTCATGAATCTCATCCCAGTCGTCAAGTACAGCTATTTTGATTTAATGAACAACTGTACGAGTAATCCTCCGGTCTTGCTACGGGAAATCCCTTAGCTGGTATTCTTGCCGATATTTTCATGAACTCTCTAAAATAAAGTTTTTTAACTGTTCTTCAGCTACATCACTAGGTATCCTATCTCAGATACGTTGACGATATTTTAGTCATCTACAAAGGACTTGCTGATGGCACTGACCGTATTTATAATCTCTTCAACGAAATTCACGAGAAAATATCTGTCACTATCGAACTTGAAAACAAGGCCCACCAATTAAACTTTTATGACTTGACGTTTACAATAGAAGGAAATAAATCTCATTCAATATTTTCGTAAAGAAACATATACTGATCAGATCGTTCCTGCGTCTTCTATGCATCCACAGTCTCACAAAAACGCCTTATTTCACTCTGCTGTTCACCGAGCTACTTCCATTCCACTTTTGATAGGAAGGTTCAACGACGAAATCAATTTATTCAAAACGATAGCAGTTAACAACGAGTATAAACCTGACAGAAGGAAAACTGTTAAGGGTGTTACGGTCCTCGGCAACTCTATCATTACATCCAACCCCAAAAAAATATTTTTCTATTCCTTTCTTGGGGCGCATCTCCTATCAGATCCAACGTCTTTTGCGTAATAAATACAACTGCAACGATGCCTTTTCTACCAATAATAACTTGAAAAAAATTTTGTTCACAATTTTAAATCCATTCGTTCCCTTGTAGAAAGTTCTGGCGACTGTAAGATTTTCTGCGATACGTGTTCATCTTACTACATAGGACAAACAATACGTGCCTTTACAACCAGATATAAAGAACACCTTATAAGAAAGAAGGTGTCTTTTGCCGACCACCTTCTGATTACAGGTCACGCGCCGATATCACCATCTTGCTCACAGAGAAGGAAGGGCGTAGACTAGATATTCTTGAAGAATTAGAGCTTTTTAAACATATTTCTCGAAATGATAGCCTCATTCTCAATGAGCAGCTACAATTGCGTAACAAAAATTCCTTCAACGTTACAAAGCCGTTACTTCACATTTAACTTTGGGTCTCCTCGTGCAATTCACAGAAATGTTTTTGTCCATCTAAGTCATCCCGTAAGTGTTCATTTATTAAAAGATTTATTGGCTGTATTTCGTGTTATATAGTTTTCTACAGGCAGTGTCATTGTGGCCTTTCTGTATTTTCCATAATGAAGTTTCCATGCTTCAACTATGAACAATATTCATTATAATTTTGCCAGTCTACATTTAAATGTTAAGCAGTCAAGTTGTACCAGCGGCTATTAGATGGCGTTCTCGCTGCAATGTCACGTCCACCTGCCGCGCTTGTTAACTCGGGCGCCTCAGTTCGTTGTAACCTGTGGCTGTACAGGTATGCGCAGCCCTTAGAGGCCCGGCTTCACACATTCCTTTTAAATGTTTTGTGACTAAAACCAGTCTGGCCTGTTATTTATTTTATACGTGACATGTAAGTACTGTCTCCGTCTTGTACCATTAGTCAGTACTTACATTTTTTTTTTTCTTCCCACAAATTTGTAATTATGTTATAAACCACTTTAAATGTCTAAATTGTGATGAAGACACTCTTAGAAATGTTTAAACGTGGTTAACAAGACTAAAACATTGTGACCGAGGGCTCAATTGTTTCAATTTTAATTTATAAACGGTCACTGAAGCAAGCAACCATGTTCAAACCTTTGATATCCACCAGGACCGCCGACATGTTTTTGTAAGACATTTCGTATTGTTCCAGGAAATATTTAGTACATGTTGTTTGCCGAGATGTTGCAGTACAGTCTTTCAGATATCGAACTAGGCTATCTGCTTTTATGATTGTTAACTTGTTTTACTATAGATGTCATTTATGAATCTTTCGTATTGTTTAGTTATTTTCTACCCATCACTCCCTCAGAAATGATATTATGGTGACTTAGACTGGTTGCTATTATTTACTTTATCTTATGTAATGACGCACACAGTAAACATTGTTAAATCTTCAAGCGTTAACTTCATTTTTGAATAGAACAGAATCTGATATTACGTAGGTTTGAGAATTCCTCAATTATTCAGGAAGGTTAAGCAATTTTATTCCTGATTTTGCTCAAATGTGACTGGTATTTACAAATATGATGTAAATAAATAACTTATGGAATTTTACGTTAACTATAATCTTGTCACACTTCTCGTTTGTAATTCATTTGATTATTTGGTTTTAATATTTCTATTGTTTGACTCCAGACTTGCATATCCTTGACATGCACCGTGTTTGCTCTATCACTGTAAGTGTGCTTTGCCTACATGAAGTCCTGACGCTCAGTCAGTCTGTCTTAGCTAACCCTCCGTTACTCGCGCGAAAATTCGTGACATCGTCACTCGCGCAAATGACTGGTGACATCCACAAAGCAAGCGGTCTATTTGTACACTTTGAACGGTCTTTATGACTTGTTTTATGACTTTTTATTAAATCTAAATACAACACATTTAGATTTGTACACAGTATAATATATTCTAACGTCAGAAAGAGTTTGACCATTCGAAGAACAATATCTTCTACTGAATTACTGGTATTACATGGTTCCTCTTGTTGCTTACCGTCGTACTGTTCTAAATTCAAAGTGGAAGCTGTTTTTACATCAACCAAAGCACGGTGAGGAGTTCACTACACTCAGCTGGCGGCTACACGGGTATCGGAGGCTTTGTGGCGTGGATTGGGCGGTTTTTTAGGTTAGAAGGCCTCGGGAAAGTACGGGGTGGGCTGCAATGTCAAAGGATGCATGGCAAATACAGGACGTGCTTGGATCAAGGAACAGTCGCAATTATAGTTGTAAATTGTTGTAGTTGTGCTGGAAAAGTCCCTGAGCTTCAAGCGCTAATAGAAAGCACAGAAGCTGATATCGTTATAGGTACAGAAAGCTGGATAAAGCCTGAAATAAGTTCTGCAGAAATTTTTACGAAGTCTCAGACGGTGTTCAGGAAAGATAGATTAGGCAGAATTGGTGGTGGAGTGTTTGTGTCTGTCAGTAGTGGTTTATCTTGTAGTGAAGTCGAAGTAGATACTCCGTGCGAATTGGTATGGGTGTAGGTTATACTTAACAGCCGAACTAAGTTAATAATTGGCTCCTTCTAAAGACCACCAGACTCCGATGAATCGGTTGCGGAACAGTTCAGAGAAAGTTTGAGTCTCGTAGCAAATAAATACCCCACTCATACGGTTATAGTTGGTGGGGACTTCAACCTTCCCTCGATATGTTGGCAAAAATACTTGTTCAAAACCGGTGGTAGGCAGAAAACATCTTCCGAGATTGTCCTAAATGCTTTCTCCGAAAATTATTTCGAGCAGTTAGTCCACGAACCCACGCGAATTGTAAATGGTTGCGAAAACACACTTGACCTCTTAGCCACAAACAATCCAGGGCTGATAGAGAGCATCATGACTGATACAGTGATTAGTGATCACAAGGTCGTTGTAACTAGGTTCAATACCGTTTCTTCCAAATCCATCAGAAACAAACGCAAAATAATTTTATTTAAAAAACGGATAAAGTTGCACTAGAAGCCTTCCTAAAAGACAATCTCCATTCCTTCCGATCTGACTATGCAAATGTAGACGAGATGTGGCTCAAATTCAAAGATATAGTAGCAACAGCAATTGAGAGATTCATACCTCATAAATTGGTAAGAGATGGAACGGATTCCCCGTGGTACACAAAACAGGTCCGAACGCTGTTGCAGAGACAAAGGAAAAAACATGCGAAGTTCAGAACAACGCGAAATCCAGAAGATTGGCTAAAATTTACAGACGCACGAAATTTGGTACCGACTTCAATACGAGATGCCTTTAATAGGTTCCACAACGAAACATTGTCTCGAAATTTGGTAGAAAATCCGAAGAAATTCTGTATGTAAAGTACACAAGCGCCAAGACGCAGTCAATACCTTCGCTGTGCAGTGCCGATGGTACTGTTACCGACCACTGTGCCGCTAAAGCGGAGTTATTGAACGCAGTTTTCCGAAATTCCTTCACCAGGGAAGACGAATGGAATATTCCGGAATTTGAAACACGAACATCTGCTAGCATGAGTTTCTTAGAAGTACATACCTTAGGGGTTGCGAAGCAACTCAAATCGCTTGATACGGGCAAGTCTTCAGGCCCAGATTGTATACCGATTAGGTTGATTTCAGATTACGCTGATACAATAGCTCCCTACTTAACACTCATATACAACCGCTCGCTCACCGATAGATCTGTACCTACAGATTGGAAAATTGCGCAGGTCGCACCAGTGTTTAAGAAGGGTAGTAGGAGTAATTCATCTAACTACAGTCCTATATCATTGACGTCGGTTTGCAGTAGGGTTTTGGAGCATATACTGTATTCAAACATTATGAATCATCTCGAAGGAAACGATCTATTGACACGTAATCAGCATGGCTTCAGAAAACATCGCTCTTGTGCAACGCAGCTAGCTCTTTATTTGCATGAAGTAATGGCCGCTATCGACAGGGGATCTCAAGTTGATTCCGTATTTCTAGATTTCTGGAAAGCTTTTGACACCGTTCCTCACAAGGGACTTCTAATCAAGCTGCGGGCCTATGGGGTATCGTCTCAGTTGTGCGACTGGATTCGTGATTTTCTGTCGGGAAGGTCGCAGTTCGTAGTAATAGACGGCAAATCATCGAGTAAAACTGAAGTGATATCAGGTGTTCCCCAGGGAAGCGTCCTGGGACCTCTGCTGTTCCTGATCTATATAAATGACCTGGATGACAATCTGAGCAGTTATCTTAGGTTGTTCGCAGATGATGCTGTAATTTACCGTCTAGTAAGGTCATCCGAAGACCAGTATCAGTTGCAAAGCGATTTAGAAAAGATTGCTGCATGTTGTGGCAGGTGGCAGTTGACGCTAAATAACGAAAAGTGTGAGGTGATCCATATGAGTTCCAAAAGATATACGTTGGAATTCGATTACTCGATTAATAGTACAATTCTCAAGGCTGTCAATTCAACTAAGTACCTGGGTGTAAAAATTACGAACAATTTCAGTTGGAAAGACCTCATAGATAATATTGTGGTGAAGGCGAGCCAAAGGTTGCGTTTCATTGGCAGGACACTTAGAAGGTGCAAGAAGTCCACTAAAGAGACAGCTTACACTTCACTCGTTCATCCTCTATTAGAATATTGCTGCGCGGTGTGGGATCCTTACCAGGTGGGATTGACGGAGGACATCGAAAGGGTGCAACAAAGGGCAGCTCGTTTTGTATTATCACGTAATAGGGGAGAGAGTGTGGCAGATATGATACGCGAATTGGAATGGAAGTCATTACAGCAAAGACGTTTTTCGTCGCGGCGAGACCTTTTTACGAAATTTCAGTCACCAACTTTCTCTTCCGAATGCGTAAATATTTTGTAGAGCCCAACCAACATAGGTAGCAATGATCATCAAAATAAAATATGAGAAATCAGAGCTCGAAGATAAAGGTTTAGATGTTCGTTTTTCCCGCGCGCTGTTAGGGAGTGGAATGGTAGAGAGATAGTATGATTGTTGTTCGATGACCCCTCTGCCAAGCACTTAAATGTGAATTGCAGAGTAAACATGTAGATGTAGATGTAGAAACACTTTCAACCGTATCTTGGCTTGTTTGCTAGGAATATACTGCCTGAACAGGCAGTTTCCTCCAAATGCCAAAAGCTGTTCGTCAACAGTAAGATATTCACAAGGTGAAAAATATTTTTGGCAATTGGTCGTGAATAGTTATAGTACCTCTCTGATAGCTCTGATAGCAGCCAACTTGTCAATATCTATGCGAACAAGTCCATCACGGATATTATCAAATAACAGACATCTCAACAGAAACCTGTATAGGTTTTCACTTTGAGCTATCCCACAATTTTGATATACTCTTCGTAGAACATCTCAAAGATTCACGTAGGTATAACAAACCAATAAAAGCTTTGATCTCTATCGCATCTGTTTCTTTATCGTCCCTTTCCCTAGAGAAGTTACCACGAACGTAATTGATGTATATATTAGAGTATGTTACGAAAATGCTTATTATGTTTTCATCCAAGAACAAATTCAGAATTTCTGTTTCTATCTTTTTTATACGCGCTTAACTTTTTTGGTCCATGCAAATGCCTGAATCTGCTTTTAACGCTGGTAGGATATTATTTTTCCTCCGTTTAGTTATTCCATCTTTCCCTAAAAAATGCACCCTCTTGAGTTACTTCTTCCTGTGATTCATATTCATTATTTTCTGACATTTCTTGTTCCGTTCCTGAATCATGACCGTGTACATTAACAAAATCCTCAGTCTCTGAGTCAGCGCTATCACTATGAAAATCTTCGTCACTCAGCTCATTGAACCATTCCACCCATTCATTAGCATCTCTACTAAACTCTGTGCGAGGTTTATCGCCGTTGACATTTCTTCGGCAATTTACAAATAAAGAGAATACTAGGCAACATGGAAAGTAACTGCAATCAATTTCAATATGTCTAAATTTACGCACATGAAAGATCGATTGAATCTAGGAAAGCAATAAAGTAAAACAGACTTACTTTGTTTCAGACTGTGGTAGCAGAGCTCGCGCGGATGACAAGTGTCCTCCAGACTATAATAATGTTTCATAAACAATGTATGTTTCGTAACTGAAAGACAACAATGATTGGAGCTAACATCCAGAGAGTTAACAGAGAGGTACTGAAAATGGCGCGAAATGAATCCAGCACTGTCAGACAAAACTGAGCGGGAAAGTAACGGGGATGGGGAGTGTCATCTGCGCGAGCAACGGAAGGTTAACTGAGCCACTTGACCTGCTGTGAGCGTCTGGTACCTGTTACAACTTAAACTGTAATACTGCATTCACCTGCGGCAAGATGTATGATATAAGAAAGTTGAATTAATTTTGGATTGCAAGAACTTATTTCGACTATCTTCTACCAAGATTTTTTCAATGTCTGGCGACTGTTGATTTTGTCTATTTTGATAGTAACATCTGTTTTAGGACTTTCTGCTTGCATAGTCCCCGGAAGATGGCGTAGATTCGAAAGCGGTAGGAATACATTTGTAAACTTCAACACAGCAAAGTTGTTGTGCATTTGTTGAAATATATGCTGTTGATTGCCACCTGCAAAAAATATTTACGATATTGGCGTTTCCAAAGTCGTTGCAACGTTCCTCTTCAGAAGCTGCCTTACACCCAAAACTATTTTATTCAAATCGTTTTAATGTGTGCACAGACAATAAAAATCAAGAACAGAAAATTTCTTTGACGACGTCATTATTAGAGACGAACAGGAAAAAGGAAGTGGGAAGTAAATCAACCTTGAACTTCTAACAGGAACCATCTAAAAATTCACATTAATCGGTTTCGGCAGGCCTCGTAAAATCAGGATGGGCAGCCGGCGATTAAATGCTACTAGATTCGAATGAGAATTCAACGTGCTAGTCAGCACCCCAGCTTGCTCGGTAGAAATGCAAGACAATGACCAGCGAATGAACGCGTTTACACGATTACGGAATCAGTGGTGAATGTCTGCAGGAATTGACAACTTTTAAATATTTAGAGAAATCACTAATTACTGGCATAAAATAGGATGGCCGCATAAAATCTGTAATAGACAAGGTGAGTGGAGGACTTAATTTTGTTGCAACCGTTCTGGGAAAGTAGCATGTGTCTGTGAAAGTAATCGCCTACAAGATATTAGAGTTGGATTGATTTGAGGGGAGGAGACCAAACTGAAAGGTCATCGGTCTCATCGGATTAGGGAATAATGGGGAAAGAACTCGCCCCTACCCTCCCAAAGGAACCATCTTGGCATTTGCCTGATGAGATTTGGGGAAATCACAGAACTATTTAATCAGTATGGCCGAACGCGGGGTTGAACCGCCGTCCTCCCGAATGTGAGTCCATTGTGCTAACCACTGCACCACCTCGCTCGGTCACAAGATATTAGAGTGATCGACTCTACAAAACTGAAAACAATTTGTCTGCGTTTTGGTTGGTAGAATACCGGAGCGATCTCTGGAGCACGTTGGTTACAAGAAATCCACCTACACCGATCTCTGTTTCCGAGCAACCAGTTATCAGCAGCCACGACAAAGAAATGCCTTCCTTAGAACACTGGTTTACTGACCACATACTCTATCAGATAAAGAGCTCTTAACTTAAGACAATAAACGCCTGAGGGAAGTCTTCGAAAAAGAAATATACTGAGAATAAGTGATCGAGAGTGGAGTACAACGCAAATCGACACCGTTTGCAGAGGGAACAATTGGAGAAGCAGCCAGAATCACTTATGTTCTATACGCAGAACCATTTACGGAGGGGTGGACTGAACACGTAGCAAATATGGTTCTGTACTCTGCTAAGCTGCCTGCCGGTGTGACCCAGTGGTTCTAGGCGCTTCAGTCTGGAACCGCGCGACCGCTACGGTCGCAGGTTTGAATCCTGCCTTGGGCTTGGAATGTGTGATGTCCATCGGTTGGTTAGGTTTAAGTAGTTCTAAGTTCTAGGGGAGTGATGACCTCAGATGCTAAGTTCCATAGTGCTCAGAGTCATTTGAACCATTTTGAATCTGCTACGCTGATGAGTCAAAATATTGTGAATGTCTACTTAACAGCAAGTTGTTCCACTCTTTGGAACGCAACACGGACTATTCTCTGTGAAATGGATATGACATGTCCTCGACACTGCTTAAAGAATTATGAGAACGTGACCTTGGGCATCTGCCATATTCCACTGAGCAATAATTCAGGACTGAGTGTGTTACCTAATTATATTTACATCTTTCACAAATTACGTACGTAACAAAAAAATAATTACGTCCTCAATCATTCACATAAAAAGAAATGAAATGTGTGACAGGTGCCGAAAACAAAATGGAAACAATCATTTATCCCGTCACCCTGGGTGCTTTTCATTGGACTGTTGCTCAAATGGTTCAAATGGCTCTGAGCACTATGGGACTTAACATCTATGTTCATCAGTCCCCTAGAACTTAGAACTACTTAAACCTAACTAACCTAAGGACATCACACAACACCCAGCCATCACGAGGCAGAGAAAATCCCTGACCCAGCCGGGAATCGAAACAGGGCGTGGGAAGCGAGAACGCTACCGCACTACCACGAGATGCGGGCATTGGACTGTGAGAGCTTCAGTAATGTGTACGCCCTCTGTGAGCATTTACTACTGCATGACACCTATGTGACATGTTCCATATAACTCTACGTTGCTCACCCTGTGCGATCTGTTTCCTCTTTTCAATGAAAACCCATGAGGAGAGTTCTTGGAGAGTCGATGGAACAGGATGACTAGGAACACGAAAGCCAAGTGTGTCCCACATATGGACGATGGGGCTTGGGTCGGGACTCACTACTTCAAAGCCCAGGCTACACAAGACATTGCTGATGGCCGCCACATAGGCTCTGGCGTTGGAAGAAATTCAGGGCTTCACTGAATGCAGCAGCCACGACGTGGTCCAACTGGATCTGTTCGATGTAGTCTGCCGGTAAGGCGACCATGGACAACGACAACACAGAAGCCTCCACATAACATCAAAGGACATTGGAAATCTGTCGATTTCCTGGAACATATTTGGCTAGTACAATTCATCATGGGCCCCCGCACACGAATACGGGCGTCAGAGGACATCTAGACCCGTCTGCGAAAAACACGTTCACCAGTGACGAAACTGATGGTTGACTTTGGAACAGCAGAAATGAAGGCGAGTTGTAGGACGTTGTCGTGTCAATGAAAAGAATTTATGGGCCGTAAGCTCTACATCTACATCTACATCTACATTTATACTCTGCAAGCCACCCAACGGTGTGTGGTGGAGGGAACTTTACGTGCCACTGTCATTACCTCTCTTTCCTGTTCCAGTCTCGTATGGTTCGCGAGAGGAACGACTGTCTGAAAGCCTCCGTGCCCGCTCTAATCTCTCTAATTTTACATTCGTGATCCCCTCTGGAGGTATAAGTAGGGGGAAGCAATACATTCGATACCTCATCCTGAAACGCACCCTCTCGAAACCTGGCGAGCAAGCTACACCGCGATACAGAGAGCCTCTCTTGCAGAGTTTGCCACTTGAGTTTGTTAAACATCTCCGTAACGCTATCACGGTTACCAAATAACCCTGTGACGAAACGCGCCGCTCTTATTTGGATCTTCTCTATCTCCTCCGTCAACCCGATCTGCTACGGATTCCACACTGATGAGCAATACTCAAGTGTTTTGTAAGCCACCTCCTTTGTTGATGGACTACATTTTCTAAGGACTCCCCCAATGAATCTCAACCTGGTACCCGCCTTACCAACAATTAATTTTATATGAACATTCCATTTCATATCGTTCCGCACGCATACTCCCAGATATTTTACAGAAGTAACTGCTATCAGTGTTCCGCCAGCATATAATCATACAATAAAGGATCCTTCTTTCTATGTATTCGCAATACATTACATTTGTCTATGTTAAGGGTTAGTTGCCACTCCCTGCACCAAGTGCCTATCCACTGCAGATATTCCTGCATTTCACTACAATTTTCTAATGCTGCAACTTCTCTGTATACTACAGCATCATCCGCGAAAAGCCGCATGGAACTTCCGACACTATCTACTGGGTCATTTATATACACTCCTGGAAATGGAAAAAAGGACACATTGACACCAGTGTGTCAGACCCACCATACTTGCTCCGGACACTGCGAAAGGGCTGTACAAGCAATAATCACACGCACGGCACAGCGGACACACCAGGAACCGCGATGTTGGCCGTCGAATGGTGCTAGCTGCGCAGCATTTGTGCACCGCCGCCGTCAGTGTCAGCCAGTTTGCCGTGGCATACGGAGCTCCATCGCAGTCTTTAACACTGGTAGCATGCCGCGACAGCGTGGACGTGAACCGCATGTGCAGTTGATGGACTTTGAGCGAGGGCGTATAGTGGGCATGCGGGAGGCCGGGTGGACGTACCGCCGAATTGCTCAACACGTGGAGTGTTAGGTCTCCACAGTACATCGATGTTGTCGCCAGTGGTCGGCGGAAGGTGCACGTGCCCGTCGACCTGGTACCGGACCGCAGCGAAGCACGGATGCACGCCAAGACCGTAGGATCCTACGCAGTGCCGTAGGGGACCGCACTGCCACTTCCCAGCAAATTAGGGACACTGTTGCTCCTGGGGTATCGGCGAGGACCATTCGCAACCGTCTTGAAGCAAAGCAAGCGCTGTATCATGTATAAGATACAGAGGCGAGCGAGTGCACGGGACTTACCCTAGTTCACTGCTAGTAGCGTCACGTCATCGTAACGCGCCTGCATATAGTATTGCACCACATTTAACATAAAAGTAAAAATTAAGATTTGTGTGTAAAACTTTGTTAAAGTATAGTTCTATGTAATAATGTTTCAGGTAACAAATCTTAATGTTATAAAATTAGTAGTTTACGTAAAATTCACGTTTTGAAAGAAAAATAGGAGGCGCTAAATAATGACGCTAGGAAGCCAAAATTTGGTGAGAAGGTGCAGTAAGAAGTCATTAATGAGTGGTGCTGGTTTCCAAAACCATAAAACTAAAATTGACTCCAGAATCCGCGTTTTTCGGAAAAATCAGAGGCGCGAAATAATAGAGCTACAATATTGAAAATTGGTAGGATGCTTCAGTTCACCCTAATAATAATAATGGAAATACCACAATCAGTTACCTCTTCTAGTTTTTTAGTAATTTAGTAAAAACTACTTTTGTGAGTAAAATGTACATAAGCATTATAGATTAAGTACTTTAAATTTTAATGATAAAACAAATTCTTTAAGAGCAATGATCAGATAGGACAATTAACAAAGCTACACCAAGTTTTAGTCTTGTAGCATAATTAACAGCTGATACAAGTCTTGATAAAGCTATGGTTCAGAGGTAACAATCTACCGTTAGTTCCATTGTAAAAATTCTAGAGAGTAAAGTTTTAATTTTAGCGGGCTGAGATTTTCTACGTGCTTCTGTACTGCTCAGATGTATGTATACAAAAATTGAGAAGTTTGTAAAGCTATTATTAAATGTGATATTTAAGATTATGTGCCTGAGATAGCGATCATTTGGAGGCTGCAGGCATCTGCATACGAACGGAAAGAACAGATGCTCTCTTGGCGGTACGCGCCGGAGCTATATAAAAAGAGCGGCAGAGGCAGTAGTAAGCTCACTCCGCATTAGACCAACGCCTAGTCCACGCGAGCTTAACGTCTGATCGCGCCTCGCCTCGGGTGACGTCATAGTGGGCTGTGACATGCGCGTACTTAGCAATGTAAACGGACATTGAAAATCGCGAGGACTGTACACCGTCCTGGATCGTTTAGACTTCGGTAACAAACTGTTATTGTGCCGTCCGTGTGAAGTATAATTCCGCGTGGCAAGTGGTGACTAACTCCACTTTTAAGGCGAGCATTAATTTTTTTTAACATTATTGCGAACTATTAATAGAGCACCGTTAGTTAGAGTAATGAACTATTCGGGAGGAACTTGCTGTAGAAGTCGCCTCTGAACTATTAAACGATTGGCTGAATTAACAATATTTAATGTCTTTAGCATTTTCAGAAGTTTCGAGTAATTTGTGTGAGCCTTTAAGATAATAAAATCTTGTTTGGAACTTTAAATTTTATTGAAGCAGCCCTAATCTCGTGAAGAACTATGGATATTTTTCGTTTAGCTGGGCTGTACAGGAATGTGGCCGTGCAGACTGGGAACTAAGGTCAGTAAGTTTCCCTTCGCTTTCTGACTGGCCACCAAATTAGTTGCCAGGCTCGCGTGATTTAAGGTGGCAATGTTCAACATTCATTCAACATTAAACAACAACTTCTTCGCCGTCCCACATATGTTGCATCGGCAATAGTCTGTTACGTGAAATGAACATTCAAACAACTCATTCGACAACTTCTTCGCCGCCCCACATATGGTGCTTATCGGCCGGGAAAACTGAATTAAAAGCAAATAAAAGTGCTCGATGTGTGAAAGCGATTGGTATAAATTAACGAACTCGGTAGGCAATAACAGGACACTGAATTGAACTAGTGTGGGAACAGTGTTACCAGTAAAGGCGGGTGTAGTGTATAAACAATAAGTGTCTACCGCTGTACGTTGGTTAGTGACGATGGTGAGGAAGGCGACGATGCTGGATCGCGGCTGCCGACGGCGCTGAGACTAAAGGAAGACGGTGCGTCATCGCGGAGCTGCGCTGATCTGCGAGACAGCTGCCGGCTGCGCCGAGCGGTCAACGGTGCCTTGCTGCCCCCCCCCCTGGAGCTATTGCAGTAGGCGATTCCTGTGGCGGTACTCGACGATACAGCTGCTGCTGCTGCCTTCAATACGTCGCGACGCGTCGCATCACGATTGCTGGTACACCGCGACGACATCATTCGTCGAAATCAAGCATTTAAGTTAAGTCAAAGACTTTTAAAATATTTATTAACTGCTGCTAACAAACTAAAAGATATGGAAAGTAGTGTACATTTCAGAAGGGAATCCTCAGGATCAGGAATTGAGTTTAATGAGGATGGTTCCATTAATCCCTCAAATATTGAACTAGAACGTAATTTGTCACCAGTAAGTTATGACTTTAATTTAAATGAGAGTGCAGGGATGCAATCAATAAGTGAAATAGAAGTCAAAAGGGAGCCAGTAGAGTTGCTAACTTTGTCAGGTAGTGAAACTGAGCTCAATATATCTCCAGCTCAGTCAAGTCAAGAGATACAAAGTATCAAGGTAGAAGCTCCGGATTGGATGCAAATACTGTTTGCCAAACTCGAATCAAACCAAAATAAAATTGAGGCTAAAATTGAAAATAGTAATAAAGAACTAAAAGAAGAACTGCAATCAAAATGGAATAGTTTGAATTATAAGATAGATGCTATTCATCATGACATTCAAGTAAAAGTAGGGCAACAGTTAACTAAAATGCATAGTACTTTCAAATGTGAAATAGATCAAATTCAAAAAAATTATCAAGAGGCAGATGAACTTTTGGAAGTGAGGTTGTCCGAAAGATTGAGCAACGAGTCCAAACTTTGCTCTGACAAAGTTAAAGAGGTACAAATTAAAGTAGATACTTGTCAGAAAAACATTGAGAAAGTAAAAGAAACCTGTACCGAAATTCGTGGTGCAGTGGAACAAAGATGTTCTGCCAGGATAGAAGCAGTAGAGTCACAAGTAGAGGAATTAAATACTAACATTGCTAACCTACAAAATAGAGTAACCTCTGTTAATTCTAGTCATTCTACTGTACAGCATGTGACTTCAGTTGACGCCGCTTTTATAGGGTGTCGACAGTTTTTGCGCTTTGATCCTGATAAGTACATTCACCCTCTTGAATTTTGGAATGACTTTGAGGATGTTCTCCCCAACACTTGGTCAGAAAGAGAAAAAATTTCATTTATAAGAAGTCATTTGTCAGGTGATGCTTTGCGATGGTCAGCGGATGTAATGATCAAATGTAAAACTTTATCTGAATTTAAGTCTGCATTTCTCAACGAATACTGGTCACATAACAAACAAAATGATGTGTTAAGGGAATTCTGGAGTGGTAAGAAGTTTTTCCCAGGGCGTGAATCAGTAAAGGATTTCGCTAGGAAGTGGGTTTCAAGACTGTCACATTTGACAGAAAAGATGAAGCCAGATATGATCATTATGGGTTTAGAAGGTAAGCTGCCGTGGTACTGGCAGAAGAGGATCATTTCCGCCCCTAGAGATAATATAGACAAATTTATTGAATATCTGGAAAGAGTGGAAAGAGTAGCTGCTGCTGAGGAGCAGGTGCAGCAGAATAACAAATCTTCTAACAATCACGTACAAAATAATGGAAACGTGAACGTTAGAAATATGGAAGTTAGGCACACCAAAACAAACTATCGAAACCAAAGCCGTGGCAGAGGAAGAGGGGGTAGATACTCACCACGCTTTCGTAACAACTACTATGACGAAAGTGGAGAAGTAAGTACTATGCCATTAAGACAAGAAGGGAGTCATGATGCTACTATATCTAGTGGTGTCACAGATGAACACAACAGGCCGCGTGTGGGAAACTAAATCCCGTCTATGAGGAAACTGGCGCTCACCAGGCGGTAACAGTAACACAGCCAGTAACGGAAACACAGACAATCAGCCAACATACACAGACAGACAACATGGATGACGAAATAAATACAGATAATACCAGTGATGTGTTAAGCCACTCTCACAAAATAGTGGATAGTATTTTGGATACACTAGAAAAATGGGTCAAGGAAGAACAGGAACTCAAGGTAGATAATGGGGAAGAAATAGATAATGGGTTTGAGTCTGATGGGAATAATGATGAAGTAAAAGCTTACATCTTCGATGAAAATGGCAATCTAAAAGCTGAAGTAGAAGTAGCAGAAGTAGAATCAGTACTGCAAAACTTTAGAGAGGAGGAAATGATGAATGAAGGGGGTAGAAATAGTAACGAGGTGAAAGAATCTAATAGCTGTGTAAACGTGCCACAAATGGTTGAAGGTGACGACATTCTTATGAACAGCAATATTGCGCAGGGACGCAATTGCTCAGAGGTAGAGGATAGTTTGGCTGATGTGCAGCAAACAAAAGTAGAAAAAGTCGTCAGATGCTTCGATTTAAAGTTAGTGGACAGATTAGAGAAAGCAGCTAGGATTATAGAGCATGATGAGCCCCAGGATGTAAGTGTAAATGTAATTGCAACTGATCAGAATTACTTTAGCTGGAAGAACATAGAACGAGATTTATTAGACGAGGTGTGTGAGCAACCTGTTCAATGTAAAATAACTCACCCTGTTATCAAAGTAAACATATCAGGAGTCACTGTGCGTTGTCTGCTTGACAGTGGCAGTGAAGCAAGTGCTTTATCACAAACATTTTTTGACACCATACCCAATAAAGAGAAGTTAACAGTTATGAAAGTAAGTGGCTTAAAGATTATAGGTGCTACTGGAAAAGTCTCTAGACCAGTTCAACACGAAGCTTTGATACCCATTGGTATAAATGACGTAGTAATAGATCATCCTTGTTTGATTGTGCTAGGCTTAAGTGTTGATATGTTGATTGGTACTGATTTCTTATCAAAGTACCAGGGAAAGATCAATTTTGATCAGAACAACTTAATTTTAACTTTACCTGACTCTAAAGTGATAAGAGAGTCTTTTATAGGAAGTCATATAGGCGGTAGTAATGAAACTTGGGAACTGCCTATTAGAGTAATAAAGAATAAAGGATACTTGCAGGAAAATTTGGTTTTCAGTGAGAATGAGGAAAGAGCTTTAGATAGGAAAAAGAGGCATGATGCAAGGGCTTCCCCCACTAGTTTTAAAATTGGTGAGCTAGTGCTGGTCAAAACAAAAGAAAAATCAAAGAAAATTTCTGCAGAAACTAAAAAGTTTATGCATGTATATCATGGACCATTTAGAATAGTAAGTAAACCTCATGCAAATGCCTATCGTTTGGAATATCCAAAGAGTAAGAGAGAACTAGGTCTAAGAAATATTGTGGATCTAAAGGAATTTAAAATTAACAGTAATTAATTACTGTAGGGAGTCTGCCACTCTTTGGCGGATACACGGTTTGGCGTACCGTGCAGTCCCAGCTGGGTGAAACTTTATTTCCTTTTCAAGTTTCATTCCCTTCTTCTGGTCTATCATAACAGGTAAGAATCACATATGTCTTCATGTTGTATATATGCTATTAGGTTTTAAGTATTCTTAGTAAGGATCTACCTAGTGAATGGCAAAACAAAAGTCTGAGTACCAATAAGAGGCAAACATGGCTAAAATAAATAAATTAAAATATTTCATGTAATTGTAAAGGGTTAGAAACTACAACTAAGAGAGACACTTTGCAGTATACGAAGTACGGTATGAATATGAATAATCCATGAGATTATGCAGAAGGTAGTATGTTGCTAGAAATAAGGTTGTCTGAAGGAAAACAGCGTAAGAAGGTAATGCTCATAGAGGCAAGCAATGGCGTTTTAGAATTAAATAAATGGATATGTGTGGAAGTGGTGTGAGGATCGCACCAAATATATAGAAACAGGACGTCAATAGGCTGACAAAAGGAGAAGGGAGAAAGAAGTGGAGAAATGAAGTATTTTGAATCTGGAAGAAAAGGGAGAAAATGAATAAGGTGAGGAAGTGAAGTAAGTAAATTGAAGTAAATGATGTAGGATTAAAGAATAATTCCCTCACGTCTCGTGAAATGGTGAAAAACGCTAAATCTTGCTTGAGGCAAATAAATAGTTAAACAGACAACAGAAACACACAAATATTGGAAAATGCAGAAATTTGGAATCGGTATACTGAAAATAACTAATTTCTTTAGTAATTCATACAATAAAGCAAAGTGCTGGTCAGCAAATGACTTCTTTGATGAACTAATCCATACGATAATTAAGCCAGAGTACATTAAAACTAAAAGGTTACTCAATTTTCTAAGTTGTAGCAAGATCTTAATATATTAATTTGCTAAAAGAATTTTCACTATTTAGGAACCTAAAAGATTATTTATGAAAGAAGAAAGTAGGAGCTATTGTATCAGATACGACTTAGTGCTAAATGTCTTTCTGACAACTTCACAATTAGTAAAATAGTGCCAGAATATAAACTATAAAATGTACTTTGTCCTACCTTAGATATAAGTTGAAAACAGAAACTTAGACTGTATTGTCTGTTTCTCAGGGACATGCAGGCTGCATGAATGACTGACAACAAGCGGTAGGGAGATTGGAAGTAGAGACGCAAACCACAGTGAATACAATTTCCTCCCACAATTTTGTCAATCAGTGAAATTAAATGAGTGTTACAATAGGACACCCACCACAGTGCCGAGTATTATAGTAAAAGAAAAATGTGAGTGCGTTGCAGTGATAAAAGTCGTGTGTATTTTCTTTTTCAGGAAGAGACTGATTTAAAAAAAAAAAATAAATAACTATTTTGTAACCATTGAAAAATTTATATTTCCATGTAAATGTATGTAAATAATTTGTGAATGTCTTCTGTACTAGGTTTTCTATGTGTATATGAGTATGGTTATTTTGTGTATGTAGTAATAAGGAATTTCCTAAGAAGAAGCAACTTAAGTTGAAAGAGGTATACTAAAGTAATCCATCGCTTGTTTGTTCTTTTAGAAATTTAATTTTGTTCAAAAATAGATTTTCACGAAAATTAAAAAGGGGGTGATGAAGCAAAGCAAGCGCTGTATCATGTATAAGATACAGAGGCGAGCGAGTGCACGGGACTTACCCTAGTTCACTGCTAGTAGCGTCACGTCATCGTAACGCGCCTGCATATAGTATTGCACCACATTTAACATAAAAGTAAAAATTAAGATTTGTGTGTAAAACTTTGTTAAAGTATAGTTCTATGTAATAATGTTTCAGGTAACAAATCTTAATGTTATAAAATTAGTAGTTTACGTAAAATTCACGTTTTGAAAGAAAAATAGGAGGCGCTAAATAATGACGCTAGGAAGCCAAAATTTGGTGAGAAGGTGCAGTAAGAAGTCATTAATGAGTGGTGCTGGTTTCCAAAACCATAAAACTAAAATTGACTCCAGAATCCGCGTTTTTCGGAAAAATCAGAGGCGCGAAATAATAGAGCTACAATATTGAAAATTGGTAGGATGCTTCAGTTCACCCTAATAATAATAATGGAAATACCACAATCAGTTACCTCTTCTAGTTTTTTAGTAATTTAGTAAAAACTACTTTTGTGAGTAAAATGTACATAAGCATTATAGATTAAGTACTTTAAATTTTAATGATAAAACAAATTCTTTAAGAGCAATGATCAGATAGGACAATTAACAAAGCTACACCAAGTTTTAGTCTTGTAGCATAATTAACAGCTGATACAAGTCTTGATAAAGCTATGGTTCAGAGGTAACAATCTACCGTTAGTTCCATTGTAAAAATTCTAGAGAGTAAAGTTTTAATTTTAGCGGGCTGAGATTTTCTACGTGCTTCTGTACTGCTCAGATGTATGTATACAAAAATTGAGAAGTTTGTAAAGCTATTATTAAATGTGATATTTAAGATTATGTGCCTGAGATAGCGATCATTTGGAGGCTGCAGGCATCTGCATACGAACGGAAAGAACAGATGCTCTCTTGGCGGTACGCGCCGGAGCTATATAAAAAGAGCGGCAGAGGCAGTAGTAAGCTCACTCCGCATTAGACCAACGCCTAGTCCACGCGAGCTTAACGTCCGATCGCGCCTCGCCTCGGGTGACGTCATAGCGGGCTGTGACATGCGCGTACTTAGCAATGTAAACGGACATTGAAAATCGCGAGGACTGTACACCGTCCTGGATCGTTTAGACTTCGGTAACAAACTGTTATTGTGCCGTCCGTGTGAAGTATAATTCCGCGTGGCAAGTGGTGACTAACTCCACTTTTAAGGCGAGCATTAATTTTTTTTAACATTATTGCGAACTATTAATAGAGCACCGTTAGTTAGAGTAATGAACTATTCGGGAGGAACTTGCTGTAGAAGTCGCCTCTGAACTATTAAACGATTGGCTGAATTAACAATATTTAATGTCTTTAGCATTTTCAGAAGTTTCGAGTAATTTGTGTGAGCCTTTAAGATAATAAAATCTTGTTTGGAACTTTAAATTTTATTGAAGCAGCCCTAATCTCGTGAAGAACTATGGATATTTTTCGTTTAGCTGGGCTGTACAGGAATGTGGCCGTGCAGACTGGGAACTAAGGTCAGTAAGTTTCCCTTCGCTTTCTGACTGGCCACCAAATTAGTTGCCAGGCTCGCGTGATTTAAGGTGGCAATGTTCAACTTTCATTCAACATTAAACAACGACTTCTTCGCCGTCCCACATATGTTGCATCGGCAATAGTCTGTTACGTGAAATGAACATTCAAACAACTCATTCGACAACTTCTTCGCCGCCCCACAGTCTCCATGAAGCTGGGCTACGGTCCCGCACACCGTTAGGCCGTCTTCCGCTCACGCCCCAACATCGTACAGCCCGCCTCCAGTGGTGTCGCGACAGGCGTGAATGGAGTGACGAATGGAGACGTGTCGTCTTCAGCGATGAGAGTCGCTTCTGCCTTGGTGCCAATGATGGTCGTATGCGTGTTTGGCGCCGTGCAGGTGAGCGCCACAATCAGGACTGCATGAGACCGAGGAACACAGGGCCAACACCCGGCATCATGGTGTGGGGAGCGCTCTACTACACTGGCCGTACACCTCTGGTGATCGTCGAGGGGACACTGAATAGTGCACGGTACATCCAAACCGTCATCGAACCCATCTTTCTACCATTCCTAGACCGACAAGGGAACTTGCTGTTCCAATAGGACAATGCACGTCCGCATGTATCCCGTGCCACCCACCGTGCTCTAGAAAGTGTAAGTCAACTACTCTGGCCAGCAAGATTTCCAGATCTGTCCCCCATTGAGCATGTTTGGGGCTGGATGAAGTGTCGTCTCAGGCGGTCTGCACGTCCAGCACGAACGCTGGTCCAACTGAGGCGCCAGGTGGAAATGGCATGGCAAGCCGTTCCACAGGGCTACATCCAGCATCTCTACGATCGTCTCCATGGAAGAATAGCAGCCTGCATTGCTGTGAAAGGTGGATATACACTGTACTAGTGCCGACATTGTGAATGCTCTGTTGCCTGTGTCTATGTGCCTGTGGTTCTGTCAGTGTGATCATGTGATGTATCTGACCCCAGGAATGTGTCAATAAAGTTTCCCCTTCCTGGGACAATGAATTCACGGTGTTCTTATTTCAATTTCCAGGAGTGTATATTGTGAAAAGCAATGGTCCCATAACACTCCCCTGTATCACACCAGAGGTTACTTTAACGTCTGTAGACGTCTCTCCATTAATAACAACATGCTGTGTTCTGTTTGCTAAAAACTCTCCAATCCAGCCACACAGCTGGTCTGTTATTCCGTAGGCTCTTACTTTGTTTATCAGGCGACAGTGCGGAACTGTATCGAACGCCTTCCGGAAGTCAAGGAGAATAGTATCTACCTGGGAGCCTGTATCTAATATTTTCTGGGTCTCATGAACAAATAAAGCGAACTGTGTCTCACACGATCACTGTTTCCGGAAACCATGTTGATTCCTACAGAGTAGATTCTGGGTTTCCAAAAACGACATGATATTCGAGCAAAAAACATGTTCTAAAATTCTACAACAGATCGACGTAGGAGATATAGGTCTATAGTTTTGCGCATCTGCTCGACGACCCTTCTTGAAGACTGGGACTACCTGTGCTCTTTTCCAATCATTTGGAACCTTCCGTTCCTCTAGAGACTGCGGCACACGTTTGTTAGAAGGGGGGCAAGTTCTTTCGCGATTCTTGTAACCTTTTCAGTACAGCCGGATACACACAATGCCTCCAGTGACCCTTCTGAGATAGTCTTTCAGTGCTGTGGCTGTATCTGTACTACGTTGCAACGCAGAGATGGCCAAATATCGGTGTTCATGTGCAGTTGCAATATCCATGCCCAATTTCACCTTGTGTACTGACCTGTCTTCTTGTAGTGTGAGGACATATTACGGATGACATGGAGAAGCATTGGCATCTGCAGCAACATGTGTGGAAGTCCTTTTTTTTCTTTTTTTTGTTTTTTAATCAAGCTAATCGCCCTTGCCCCCCCATGAACCATGGACCTTGCCGTTGGTGGGGAGGCTTGCGTGCCTCAGCGATACAGATGGCCGTACCGTAGGTGCAACCACAACGGAGAGGTATCTGTTGAGAGGCCAGACAAACGTGTGGTTCCTGAAGAGGGGCAGCAGCCTTTTCAGTAGTTGCAGGGGCAACAGTCTGGATGATTGACTGATCTGGCCTTGCAACATTAACCAAAACGGCCTTGCTGTGCTGGTACTGCGAACGGCTGAAAGCAAGGGGAAACTACAGCCGTAATTTTTCCCGAGGACATTCAGCTTTTTTGTATGATTAAATGATGATGGCATCCTCTTGGGTAAAATAATCCGGAGGTAAAATAGTCCCCCATTCGGATCTCCGGGTGGGGACTACTCAGGAGGATGTCGTTATCAGGAGAAAGAAAACTGGCGTTCTACGGATCGGAGCGTGGAATGTCAGATCCCTTAATCGGGCAGGTAGGTTAGAAAATTTAAAAAGGGAAATGGATAGGTTAAAGTTAGATATAGTAGGAATTAATGAAGTTCGGTGGCAGGAGGAACAAGACTGCTAGTCAGGTGACTACAGGGTTATAAACACAAAATCAAATAGGGGTAATGCAGGAGTAGGTTTAATAATGAATAGGAAAATAGGAATGCGGGTAAGCTACTACAAACAGGATAGTGAACGCATTATTGTGGCCAAGATAGATACGAAGCCCACACCTACTATAGTAGTACAAGTTTATATGCCAACTAGCTCTGCAGATGATGAAGAAATTGAAGAAATGTACGATGAAATAAAAGAAATTATTCAGATAGTGAAGGGAGACGAAAATTTAATAGTAATGGGTGACTGGAATTCGAGTGTAGGAAAAGGGAGAGAAGGAAACATAGTAGGTGAATATGGATTGGGGCTAAGAAATGAAAGAGGAAGCCGCCTAGTAGAATTTTGCACAGAGCACAACTTAATCATAGGTAACACTTGGTTCAAGAATCATAAAAGAAGGTTGTATACGTGGAAGAACCCTGGAGATACTAAAAGGTATCAGATATATTATATAATGGTAAGACAGAGATTTAGGAACCAGGTTTTAAATTGTAAGACATTTCCAGGGGCAGATGTGGACTCTGACCACAATCTATTGGTTATGACCTGTAGATTAAAACTGAAGAAACTGCAAAAATGTGGGAAATTAAGGAGATGGGACCCGGATAAACTGAAAAAACCAGAGGTTGTACAGAGTTTCAGGGAGAGCATAAGGGAACAATTGACAGGAATAGGGGAAAGAAATACAGTAGAAGAAGAATGGGTAGCTCTGTGGGATGTAGTAGTGAAGGCAGCAGAGGATAAAGTAGGTACAAAGAAGAGGGCTGCTAGAAATCCCTGGGTAACAGAAGAAATATTGAATTTAATTGATGAAAGGAGAAAATATAAAAATGCAGTAAATAAAGCAGGCAAAAAGGAATACAAACGTCTCAAAAATGAGATCGACAGGAAGTGCAAAATGGCTAAACAGGGATGGCTAGAGGACAAATGTAAGGATGTAGAAGCTTATCTCACTAGGGGTAAGATAGATACTGCCTACAGGAAAATTAAAGAGACCTTTGGAGAGAAGAGAACCACGTGTATGAATATCAAGAGCTCAGATGGCAGCCCGGTTCTAAGCAAAGAAGGGAAGGCAGAAAGGTGGAAGGAGTATATAGAAGGTTTATACAAGGGCGATGTACTTGAGGACAATATTATGGAAATGGAAGAGGATGTAAATGAAGACGAAATGGGAGATACGATACTGCGTGAAGAGTGTGACAGAGCACTGAAAGACCTGAGTCGAAACAAGGCCCTCGGAGTAGACAACATTCCATTAGAGCTACTGACGGCCTTGGGACAACCAGTCCTGACAAAACTCTACCAGCTGGTGAGTAAGATGTATGAGACAGGCGAAATACCCTCAGACTTCAAGAAGAATATAATAATTCCAGTCCCAAAGAAAGCAGGTGCTGACAGATGTGAAAATTACCGAACTATCAGTTTAATAAGCCACGGCTGCAAAATACTAACGCGAATTCTTTACAGACGAATGGAAAAACTGGTAGATGCAGACCTTGGGGAGGATCAGTTTGGATTCCGTCGAAATGTTGGAACACGTGAGGCAATACTGACCTTACGACTTATCTTAGAAGAAAGATTAAGAAAAGGCAAACCTACGTTTCTAGCATTTGTAGACTTAGAGAAAGCTTTTGACAATGTTGACTGGAATACTCTTTTTCAAATTCTAAAGGTGGCAGGTGTAAAATACAGGGAGCGAAAGGCTATTTATAATTTGTACAGAAACCAGATGGCAGTCATAAGAGTCGAGGGGCATGAAAGGGAAGCAGTGGTTGGGAAAGGAGTGAGACAGGTTTGTAGCCTCTCCCCGATGTTATTCAATCTGTATATTGAACAAGCAGTAAAGGAAACAAAAGAAAAATTTGGAGTAGGTATTAAAATTCATGGAGAAGAAGTAAAAACTTTGAGGTTCGCCGATGACATTGTAATTCTGTCAGAGACGGCAAAGGACTTGGAAGAGCAGTTGAACGGAATGGACAGTGTCTTGAAAGGAGGATATAAGATGAACATTAACAAAAGCAAAACGAGGATAATGGAATGTAGTCAAATTAAATCGGGTGATGCTGAGGGAATTAGACTAGGAAATGAGACACTTAAAGTAATAAAGGAGTTTTGCTATTTAGGAAGTAAAATAACTGATGATGGTCGAAGTAGAGAGGATATAAAATGTAGACTGGCAATGGCAAGGAAAGCGTTTCTGAAGAAGAGAAATTTGTTAACATCGAATATAGATTTATGTATCAGGAAGTCGTTTCTGAAAGTATTTGGAGTGTAGCCATGTATGGAAGTGAAACATGGACGATAACTAGTTTGGACAAGAAGAGAATAGAAGCGTTCGAAATGTGGTGCTACAGAAGAATACTGAAGATAAGGTGGATAGAGCACGTAACTAATGAGGAGGTACTGAATAGGATTGGGGAGAAGAGAAGTTTGTGGCACAACTTGACTAGAAGAAGGGATCGGTTGGTAGGACATGTTTTGAGGCATCAAGGGATCACAAATTTAGCATTGGAGGGCAGCGTGGAGGGTAAAAATCGTAGAGGGAGACCGAGAGATGAGTACACTAAGCAGATTCAGAAGGATGTAGGTTGCAGTAGGTACTGGGCGATGAAGCAGCTTGCACAGGATAGAGTAGCATGGACAGCCGCATCAAACCAGTCTCAGGACTGAAGACAACAACAACAACAATCGCCCTTGCCGTTCGCACCGCATTAAGACGTCGCATTGCATCTTCTTGGTGGAATACAGTGTCCACACATGATAACTCCCACTTAAGTACCTCACTGAAAAACACTAGGAGACCGGTACTTACTTCCTTCTGGGAGATCACGTGACACTTACTACAATTAAAGTGAATATCCCAGGACATGGAATAAGACCACAGGTACGGCTTGTATCGAAACACATTCAACATACCAGACGTTGATACACGTGTTCCCCTAATTTCTTTGAACAATGTAGGTTTTCCGAGATAAGTGGCAACAGATATCTAACTAAAATTCACGCGATTTCCTTAAACAACGCGTCGGTGTGTTGTAGCGGAGACGATGGCGGGCCCTAGAGCGTTCTGTTCATATCCCATCGTTTTAAAATGAGGAGAATTTGATGGCCGACACATCCAAGTAAGTTCACAGGCGATTTCGTGAAACAATTGTAGCACAATTACGCCTTTGTGACATGGGAAGTTATCCTGTTGGGTTAGCCTGCTGAACAGTGTCATGAGCATCGGGAAAGACATTGAAAATTAGCTTTAGATTAAAAAATTTTCACTATTCAATTATTTGGCGTATTAGTTAACACAAAAATATTCTGCAAAGGTGCAATTATGTACCTATTTATCGATTACGAAGAGCTTAGTTGGTCTTTAGACACATCTGAGTAGTGTCCAGAAAGTAGTCTTTGAATTCCGGCTGAGCCGACTAACCAGGTCGCAGCTCGTTTGCGGCATTCTTGTTTGCGAGTTTGGTTCAAATGGCACTGAGCACTTTGGGACTTAACATCTAAGGTCATCAGTCGCTAGAACTTAGAACTACTTAAACTTAACTAACATAAGGACATCACACACATCCATGCCTGAGGCAGGATTCGAACCTGCGACCGTAGCGGTCGCGTAGTTACGGACTGAAGCGCCTAGAAGTTCTCGGCCACTGAGGCCGGCATTGACGAGTTTCAAGAAGCACTTTTTGTTCTGGATTTCGACGTGTTTTGCAGTCTGAAGAAGCAGTTGCTTGTTTGCTGCTTTGCAGTGTGGTAAGATGTACTTTGACAGTTTGAAGTGCGAGCACATCCGTAGTATGAGTTTGCTGTTCGCTCATGGAAGAAGTGTGGTTCATGCGTGAATATTTTCTTGGTTTGCAAGTGAAACTGATGTTAGAGAATTTCACTGTATCCTTCGTTGCTTGGAATTGTGCCTCGCTTGTGAGGATTCGTTATTTCTGCTACTGTGAGTGGAGTGTGTTCCGACACGTAATGTTGAATCAGTTTATTTGTAACTGAGGAAGGAAGAACAGCGATGAATCGCAGACAGTCAGAATTTCAACTATTGGACAGTCATAATCAGTGCATGAAATACGAAGTGTGGTCAGACTGAACGTTACGTTCAAGCGCATGTAGACCACTATTTGCAAACAGAAATACATACAGCAGGCGCTACGAAAGGTACTGCTAGTGGAACTAAAGTGGTCAAAGTCTAATACAAAACTGAAGCTACTGATTACAAAAACTCTTTCGCTATATGTATTCTGTCTTCAAAGTATGGTCTACATGTGCATGAACGTTGTGTTACTGCGACGACAACAGATGTTTTATGTACTGATGTGACCGTTCTAGAGTTAAAATCGATCTGCAATAAAATTCGTATTGTTCGCGACTGATCGCTGTTCTTCCTTCCTGAAAATCCAACGGTTGCTGCCCAACGCGATCTTATAGATGCGCTGGATTGAAGGACTGGATATTCAGTTGTAAAGCCAAACTTGAGTTTCTTGAATGTAAATATGTATATATAATTTAATTTTATGATATTTCTGTATTAGCCATACTCTAAATAAAAATCCCTTAAGATTCGTACAAAAAGAATCTCATCACATTCTACTTAACGTACCACTATTTGCCGAAAACTTCATTCCGATATCTGGAATTGTTCACAAAATAAAAGGGCGTTATAACTTACGTGACTCAACTTCTCGAAAAATAAACATTTCTTTCATGTGTAATCGCAAGTCCAGCTTGTTACTCCTGCACTAGGGATCATCCTTATGACATATGAAATATCAATGACGATGGGTACGTATCTAATACTCTTCTGCTTAAGATGCAGCGGACATGTATAATCAAAAAATACCTTGTCCGTCGGTCTCTTAGTCTACATGGAATGAAGAAAACCCTTCTGTGTGTAGGGATTCATCTTGGAAAACGTACAGCCTTCACACGGATTCACCAACCTCTTCACATGTCTGTTTAGCGATTGTCAAGTGAGATATTCCGCAACTTCCTGATTTATCTTATGTATTCGTAGGGTCCCACCTAGCACAGACTTGTGAAAATATTTTAAAATTTCTGGCACTAACTCCTGCAGAAGAAGGATTTTCAACCTGTTAACCCGATGCATGAACTAACACAGCAAGCCCATTTGTAGATGGGAACCAGGCACTTCTGACCTAGTGGCAATTCCTTGATTCAGCTCCTGTCTTTTCCTGAGATCTCCACGGAGCTGCTTAAAGCCTGAATGTCCGATTCAAGAGTAAACTCTAGATGCTCAAGAGAGAATTTGAATTTTGAATTTTTCGAGTTCCAAGAGGACCACTGACACCTCTAATTCACAGACTGAATATTTCACCTCGTCAGGAAACAAAGACGTGTAGACATATGTGACAGGCTGTCACTGGTTTGTTCCTGCAGCAAAACTGACATGATGTCACAATTAGAGGCAGTGGTCTGAACTATGAGTGTCAAATTAAAATCCAGGATAACCTGAACAGGGAATTACTTACAGACGATGTCAGTGCCTCAAAAGCTGCCTGCTAGCTTCCAGTCCAGTGAAACGACTCCCGTTTCTTACGTAATTGGTTCAAAGATGTGGCCACTTCCGGAAATCAAAATTCATCAACCCTTCGAAGTGGGCGATCCCCACCTTCGCTTTAGGTAGTCGTAACTTTCGGATTGCCTCAGTTCACTCGTCGTATATTTTACCCCATTGGCCGGTACTAAGTGCCCTAGGAAGGAGCTTTCTTCATGGGCCATTTTAACCTTAGATGGCTTTACTGAGAGCCAATCACTACGCAAAGGCATACATAGCACACAAGCATCACATTGTAACGCCGGAAATGCATATCCTCTATTGTACTATAAAGTTTTTCGTCATTTTGTTACCTGAAGATATGATATATATATATATATATATATATATATATATATATATATATATATATATATGTCGATGTATAATTGGTTTGTTTTGTAAATACTATTTTAATTTTTACGCTCGATCTTGCCTAGGGAAAACTATGCTATCGAACGATTACATCGACAGGTCGTGTGGCGAACCAAAGTGTTTATGAACTTTGTCAGTGTTAATCCTGCCGCATGGAGCACGGACAGTGAGGGGGGGGGGGGGGTCTGGCTGGAGTAGGGCGGTGGAGCAGGTGTGTTGAGCGACGCTCCCTCGAGAAGCCGCCCTTTCGGGGTTTGGCAGCATGTAATTGCACTCGACTTGCTATGATAGTTTCTGACACGGTGTCGCGGACGGGAAGCATTAGTTGGCGTACATCAAGAGCCCGTTTCGCCTGGTGACTGGCTCGAGAAGAAGGCGCGCTAACATCCAGCTTCTGCAATAGCGACGGCCGACTATGAGTGACTGTCGCCACCTCCCCAATCGACGACTGCAAACCTTCAATCAACCAACAACGAAGACTAAAGGCACATCAAGTTTTACAACTGTATGGCACACCTCAGCTTTTCAAACTGTTGCAACACAAAAATAGAGCAACTTAGCATTAACCTTTGTTGCTCATTGTCCCAATTCCATTACCAAGCAGGGTCCCTTCCTTTTATGGAATGAGCACGAGTGTCGTTGAAATTCATATGCCAGCATTAAAGTAACATCATTCCAGTTCACTGCTTTAACTTCAAAGTTAAGTTAAAGTATTGATAGCTGGCTACAATATTTAGATTACACAAGCAGAAATTAAGAGTGCGAGATTTGTTACAATATTTTAGCTTACCTGTGAGTGCAGCTCAGCTCTGTACGTACTAAATTTTACTATTGTTAATTGTTTAGAATCATTTAATTCAAGTTCAAAGTTTAATCTCTTCTTTCTAAATTGCATAGATTCAAGTAGCTTTTGAAATGACTGGGGGTAGCCCAAGACTAACCTTATTTTATTGAATTTCGTAGTGCTTCAGAAACAAAGTTCACTATTAATTTCAGTCACTAAATTAACTTTCAATTTTCTAGTTTTATTACTTCTTTTGCTAAATTAAGTCAGAGTGCAGTGAAATTTATTACTTCTGACAAACATTCAGTTTTCACAGAGGACATGTCAACCTTCAGTTGCCACGATTTTAGTGCTAATTATATACTCATTAATCGTTCATTTTCAGTTGTTATAGTAGTTGTCCATAGGACTGGCGGTCGTAATTCTGCACAAAGCTCAAATATATAATTAACGCCTATTAATTGTTAACGTGATGACCGCACATTTACTTTCTTTATTAATTTTACCCTTTTCTTTAAATTAATTTTGCCCTTTTCTTTAAATTAATTTTACCCTTTTATTTAAATTAATTTTCACCTATTTCATTTGGATTTTTCCTTCCATTTATATGTGACCCTTTGCTCCCTCTTTACCGACAAGTTAACTTCGTTCACGATTGCTTTTCCCAAATTTCCGTTAGGTGCACTCGGTTTCATTTTTCACTGTCATTAAGGTCGATAAGTGAGGGGGAGGCTACGACATGATAAGAAAATATGTCGTTCTATATCACAACATCGTCCACATATTTATAAACAAATTAATTTTCGGATCTGGCAAACAGAATTCAAGAGTCTTGAAAGTACAGTCAGTCGGGTAGGTAAACCAAAAGGAAGCTGATTAATGTAATATAAGTTCTAATATGTCCAACCCTCAGCTACGGGAACTTTGTCTGAATACACACCGTAAAGTATCGTGGCCCGGCGAACCAAGTGAAGCAGATTTGAGATCAGCAAGGCTACTGATTCCGAAGCGACCTTTCCGTTTAGGGTCTTGTAATCCACATATGGCCTATACCTTAACGCAACCGTGATTAGCCTTGGGAATCAGGACACTGGCAATGTATAAGGCGCGGTCAGGTAGCCTAACCGTCTCCTCCCCCCTCACGTAACATCAGGTTAATCAACTGGTGTGCGAAATTCAGTTTGGATGTTGACACCCGGTAACTGTTTTGATCCAGTGCTACTTCATGAGGCAGCTGTATCTGATACTTTGTTTTTGTCTACGACCCCCAGCTTAACAGTAAAAACATCATAAAGCTCCCAAAGCACCTGGATTAATAGCTGAGCCCGACTGGGTAGCAAATGACCGAGTTCAAAGTCTGCAGTCTTCAACACCACTATGTGCACTTACGCAACTTATACAACATACTAGTCTGAAAATGAATTGGGACCCGTGGTCTAGGGGTAGCGTCTTTGATTCATAATCAAAAAAGACTTCGGTCCCGGGACCGATCCCCGCCACTTTCTAAATTACGATAAATAATCAGCATTGGCGGCCGAAAACTTCTGGCATAAGAAGTCAGCCTCATTCTGCCAACGGCCTTGTCAAAGGGGGTGGAGGAGCGGATAGAGGTTCAGGGCACTCTCTTGTCCTAGGGGTGGGAAATTGGCCCTAAAGGCGGAAGAATCAGCAATGATCAACGACATGAGGATGCAGAGGGCAATGGAAACCACTGCATTAAATACACGTAACGTGTATCCACAGGACATGTGGCCTGTAGTTGAAGAAGTGTCATGATGATCTCTCCATTGGCAAAAGATTCCGGAATAGTCCCCCATTCGCATCTCCGGGAGGGAACTGCCAAGGGGGAGGTTACCATGAGGAAAAGATTGAATAAATAGGATAATGTTCTACGAGTCGGGGCGTGGAATGACAGAAGCTTGAACGTGGTAGTAAACTAGAAAATCTGAAACGGGAAATGGAAAGGCTCAATCTAGATATAGTAGGGGTCAGTGAAGTGAAGTGGAAGGTGGACAAGGATTTCTGGTCAGATGAGTATTGGTTAATACCAACAGCAGCAGGAAATGGTATAACAGGTGTAGGATTCGTTATGAATAGGAAGGTAGGGCAGAGGGTGTGTTACTGTGAACAGTTCAGTGACCGGGTTGTTCGATTCAGAATCGACAGCAGACCAACACCGAAAACGATAGTTCAGGTATACATGCCGACGTCGCAAGCTGAAGATGAACAGATAGAGAACGTGTATGAGGATATTGAAAGGGTAATGCTGTATGTAAAGAAGGACGAAAAACTAATAGTCATGGGCGACTAGAATGCAGTTGTAGGGGAAGGAGTAGAAGAAAAGGTTGCAGGAGAATATGGGCTTGGGACAAGGAATGAAAGAGGAGAAAGACTAATTGAGTTCTGTAACAAGTTTCAGCTAGTAATAGCGATTACCCTGTTCAAGAATCAAAAGAGGAGGAGGTATACTCGGCCGGGGGATACGGGAAGATTTCAATTAGATTACATCATGGTGAGACAGAGATTCCGAAATCAGACACTGGATTGCAAGGCGTACCCAGGAGCAGATATAGACTCAGATTACAATATAGTAGTGATGAAGAGTAGGCTGAAGTTCAAGACAATAGTCAGGAAGAATAAATACGCAAAGAAGTTGGATATGGAAGTTCTAAGGAATGATGAGATACGTTTGAAGTTCTCTAACGCTATAGATACAGCAATAAGGAATAGCGCAGTAGGCAGCACAGTTGAAGAGGAATGGACATCTCTAAAAAGGGCCATCACAGAAGTTGGGAAGAAAACATAGATACAAAAAAGGTAGTTGCGAAGAAACCATGGGTAACAGAAGAAATACTTCAGTTGATTGATGAAAGGAGGAAGTACAAACTTGATCCGGGAAAATCAGGAATACAGAAATACAAGTCGCTGAGGAATGAAATAAATAGGAAGTGCAGGGAAGCTAAGACGAAATGGCTGCAGGAAAAATGCGAAGACATCGAAAAAGATATGATTGTCGGAAGGACAGACTCAGCATACAGCAAAGTCAAAACAACCTTTGGTGACATTAAAAGCAACGGTGGTACCATTAAGAGCGCAACGGGAATTCCACTGTTAAATGCAGAGGAGACAGCAGATAGGTGGAAAACATACATTGAAAGCCTTTATGAGGGTGAAGATTTGTCTGATGGGATAGAAGAAGAAACAGGAGTCGATTTAGAAGAGATACGGGATCCAGTATTAGAATCGGAATTTAAAAGATCTTTGGAGGAGTTACGGTCAAATAAGGCAGAAGGAATAGATAACATTCCATCAGAATTTCTAAAATCATTAGGGGAAGCGGCAACAAAACGACTATTCACGTTGGTGTGTAGAATATATGAGTCTGGCGACATACCATCTGACTTCCGGAAAAGCATCATCCTCACAATTCCGAAGACGGCAAGAACAGTTCATAAATCGAAACTGCTTACAAGAATAATATACAGAAGAACGGAAAAGAAAATTGAGAATGCGCTAGGTGACGATTAGTTTGGCTTTAGGAAAAGTAAAGGCACGAGAGAGGCAATTCTGACGTTACGGCTAATAATGGAAGCAAGGCTAAAAAAAAATCAAGACGCGTTCATAGGATTTTTTGACCTGGAAAAAGCGTTCGACAATATAAAATGGTGCAAGCTATTCGAGATTCTGAAAAAAGTTGGGGTAAGCTATAGGGAGAGACGGGTCATATACAATACGTACAACAACCAACAGGGAATAATCAGAGTGGACCATCAAGAACGAAGTGCTCGTATTAAGAAGGGAATATGACAAGGCTGTAGCCTTTCGCCCCTACTCTTCAATCTGTACATCGAGGAAGCAATGATGGAAATAAAAGAAAGGTTCAGGAGTGGAATTAAAATACAAGGTGAAAGGATATCAATGATACGATTCGCTGATGACATTGCTATCCTAAGTGAAAATGAAGAAGAATTAAATCTGCTGAACGGAATGAACAGTCTAATGAGTACACAGTATGGTTTGAGAGTAAATCGGAGAAAGACGAAGGTAATGAGAAGTAATAGAAACGAGAACAGCGAGAAACTTAACATCAGGATTGATGGTCACGAAGTCAATGAAGTTAAGGAATTTTGCTACCTAGGCAGTAAAATATCCAATGACGGAAGGAGCAAGGAGGACATCAAAAGCAGACTCGCTATGGCAAAAAAGGCATTTCTGGCCGAGAGAAGTCTACTAATATCAAATACCGGCCTTAATTTGAGGATGAAATGTCTGAGGATGTACGTCTGGAGTACAGCATTGTATGGTAGTGAAGTATGGACTGTGGGAAAACCGGAACAGAAGAGAATCGAAGCATTTGAGATGTGGTGCTATAGACGAATGTTGAAAATTAGGTGGACTGATAAGGTAAGGAATGAGGAGGTTCTACGCAGAATCGGAGAGGAAAGGAATATGTGGAAAACACTGATAAGGAGAAGGGACAGGATGATAGGACATCTGCTAAGAGATGAGGGAATGACTTCCATGGTACTAGAGGGAGCTGTAGAGGGCAAAAACTGTAGAGGAAACAGAGATTGGAATACGTCAAGCAAATAATTGAGGACGTAGGTTGCAAGTGTTACTCTGAGATGAAGAGGTTAGCACAGGAAAGGAATTCGTGGCGTTCCGCATCAAACCAGTCAGTAGACTGATGACCGAAAAAAAAGGCTGAAATTTAAAGTAAAACTTACTACATGCGTAATCTGAAACTAATCAAGTATCCTGAATAAAATCACAGCCAAGCAACAGTTCTGTACTTAGCCCCTTAGACATGACAACTTTACTGTCCGCGAGAAGCCATAAATTTTACAATGGGCTTGTACCCAGCCAGATAATGGTAATAACTGTATTCACAGTACGGGAAACACTGACTCACTAGTTGCATTGAAGGAAACGTACATATGTCACGATTCCTTAATTACCAAATATGTTCGAGAACAGAGACACTCTCCCAGAACGCAATAATGCACTTAGAAGTTCTTGCTGCAGAAGTGCATACTCAAAGGAACGGTTTGACAACACGTTCACAACCTCTGAGAAGGACTACAGATCGATGATAGCTGTTTTCCCATGGCGCCAGCTGGCAGCCAGTTTCTTTCATCGTGAGGAAAAAACACGTGCAAAATAGCTAGTCCCACTGAAGTTGTAATAAGCTTCGTTGGACAATTTAGCACTCTCACTAGGTTTTGCATAACTTGCATTGTGCACTCAACCACAATCGAAAGATACCTGTGATCACGGCTTTCTTCAGCTCCCAGAGTAGCATGCTCCCCTACCACTGAAATGGTCAGTAAAATAGGTGCAGAGGCAGTCCACCAGATAAATATCATCTACACATTTACCAGTTCATAGAAGCTAGTAGCAGTTCAATGTTCCAAAAATTATACATTGAATTGCCCACACACAGAAAAACGATTAAAATAACCTTTCGCGACTGAAATATTTAATTTAAACCACACAAATATGAATAATTTAATACAATATAGCTTGTATCTAATGCTAGTTGCTATTGACCCGTGAATAATAAAGTAACAACAAGTTCGTGGGAAACCGACCCCCCAGACTCCGATGATTCAGTCGCGGAACAGTTCAGAGAAAGTTTGAGTCTCGTAACAAATAAATACCCCACTCATACGGTTATAGTTGGTAGGGACTTCAACCTACCCTCGGTATGTTGGCAAAAATACTTGTTCAAAACCGGTGGTAGGTAGAAAACATTTTCCGAGATTGTCCTAAATGCTTTCTCCGAAAATTATTTCGAGCAGTTAGCCCACGAACCCACGCGAATTGTAAATGGTTGCGAAAACACACGTGACCTCTTAACCACAAACAATCCAGAGCTGATAGAGAGCATCAGGACTGATACAGGGATTAGTGATCACAAGGTCGTTGTAGCTAGGTTCAATACAGTTTCTTCCAAATCCATCAGAAACAAACGCAAAATAATTTTATTTAAAAAAGCGGATAAAGTTTCACTAGAATCCTTCCTAAAAGACAATTTCCATTCCTTCCGAACTGACTGTGCAAATGTAGACGAGATGTGGCTCAAAGATATAGTAGCAACAGCAATTGAGAGATTCATACCTCATAAATTGGTAACAGATGGAACGGATCCCCCATGGTACACAAAAAAGGTCAGAACGCTGTTGTAGAGGCAACGGAAAAAGCATGCGAAGTTCAGAAGAACGCGAAATCCCGAAGATGGGCTAAAATTTACAGACGCGCGAAATTTGGCAAGGACTTCGATGCGAGATGCCTTTAATAGGTTCCACAACGAAACATTGTCTCGAAATTTGATAGAAAATCCGAAGAAATTCTGGTCGTATGTAACGTACACAAGCGGCAAGACGCAGTCAATACCTTCGCTGCGCAGTGCCGATGGTACTGTTACCGACGACTGTGCCGCTAAAGCGGAGCTATTGAACGCAGTTTCCCGAAATGCCTTCACCAGGGAAGACGAATGGAATATTCCAGAATTTGAAACACGAACATCTGCTAGCATGAGTTTCTTAGAAGTCCATACCTTAGGGGTTGCGAAGCAACTCAAATCGCTTGATACGGGCAAATCTTCAGGTCCAGATTAGGTTCCTTTCAGATTACGCTGATACTATAGCTCCCTACTTAGCACTCATATACAACCGCTCGCTCACCGATAGATCAGTACCTACAGATTGGAAAATTACGCAGGTCGCACCAGTGTTTAAGATGGGTAGTAGGAGAAATCCATCTAACTACAGACCTATATCACTGACGTCGGTTTGCAGTAGGGTTTTGGAGCATATACTGTATTCAAACACTATGAATCACCTCGAAGGGAACGATCTATTGACACGTAATCAGCATGGCTTCAGAAAACATCGCTCTTGTGCAACGCAAACTAGCTCTTTATTCGCATGAAGTAACGGCCGCTATCGACAGGGGATCTCAAGTTGATTCCGTATTTCTAGATTTTCGGAAAGCTTTTGACACCGTTCCTCACAAGCGACTTCTAATCAAGCTGCGGACCTATGTGGTATCGTCTCAGCTGTGCGACTGGATTCGTGATTTCCTGTCAGGAAGTTCGCAGTTCGTAGTAATAGACGGTAAGTCATCGAGTAAAACTGAAGTGATATCAGGTGTTCCCCAGGGAAGCGTCCTCGGACCTCTGCTGTTCCTGATCTATATAAATGACCTGGGTGACAATCTGAGCAGTTCTCTTAGATTGTTCGCAGATGATGCTGTTATTTACCGTCTAGTAAGGTCATCCGAAGACCAGTATTAGTTGCAAAGCGATTTAGAAAAGATTGCTGTATGTTGTGTCAGGTGGCAGTTGACGCCAAATAACGAAAAGTGTGAGATGATCCACATGAGTTCCAAAAGAGATCCGTTGGAATTGGATTACTCGATAAATAGTACAATTCTCAAGGCTGTCAACTAAGTACCTGGGTGTGAAAATTACGAACAACTTCAGTTGGAAGGACCACATAGATAATATTGTGGGGAAGGCGAGCCAAAGGTTGTGTTTCATTGGCAGGACACTTAGAAGATGCAACAAGTCCATTAAAGAGACAACTTACACTACACTCATTCGTCCTCTGTTAGAATATTGCTGCGCGGTGTGGGATCCTTACCAGGTGGGATTGACGGAGGACATCGAAAGGGTGCAAAACAGGGCAGCTCGTTTTGTATTATCACGTAATAGGGGAGAGAGTGTGGCAGATATGATACACGAGTTGGGATGGAAGTCATTACAGCATAGACGTTTTTCGTCGCGGCGAGACCTTTTTACGAAATTTCAGTCACCAACTTTCTCTTCCGAATGCGAAAATATTTTGTTGAGCCCAACCTACATAGGTAGGAATGATCATCAAAATAAAATAAGAGAAATCAGAGCTCGAACAGAAAGGTTTAGGTGTTGGTTTTTCCCGCGCGCTGTTCGGGAGTGGAATAGTAGAGAGATAGTATGATTGTGGTTAGATGAACCCTCTGCCAAGCACTTAAATGTGAATTGCAGAGTAGTCATGTAGATGTAGATGTAGATGTAGATGAACCTAGTACAACCATTGTAAGTAGTGAGTTTAGGTTTTATGTTGGTAACGCCACGTAGCGCTGTGTATGAAAATCATAACTGTTCTGTGTGCAGTCTGTAGCTGGTTGGACTCATTGTTGGAATATTCACCTGCGTGGTGTTGGCAGTTGGTTGGGAACAGCGCGTAGCGTTGTGCAGTTAGAGGTGAGCCGCCAGCAGTGGTGGATGTGGGGAGAGAGATGACTTAGTTTTGAGAGGTTGCTATAAGCGGACGATCTGGACGTGTGTCCGCCAGAAAAAGGAAATTGGTAAAGATGGACGTCAGGAATTGATAGATATATATGATGACTTTTGAGCATTATTACGGTTACCAGTTAACATTGTTTGTTCTTTATCAAAATCTTTCAAAATCTTTCATTTGCTAACTATGCCTATCAGTGCCTTCAGTAGTTAAAATCTTTTATTTAGCTGGCAGTATAGGCGCTCGCTGTATTGCAGTAGTTCGAGTAACGAAGATTTTTGTGACGTAAGTGATTCATGAAAGGTATAGATTACTGTTAGTCCGTGACATTCTTTTGTCAGACTGCGTTGCGCTAAAAGTATTGAGTGTCAGTTTAGTGATGATCAGAATAAGAAAAGAGAAAACTGTTTGAGTACGTTGAGTTTTGCTCAGCTATTTGAAAATCAAATAATGTAAGAGGCTTACTAGTACAGTCATTCATAATTTTTATAACGGGACGTTACACCATTATACAGCTAAGGTGAAGATTGCGAGAAACAGTGCTGACGACAGAACAATAATCAAATAAAATTGAGGAAATGTTCGGCATCGATTAGGAGGAATTACAATATTTGCATAATAGAAATCTTAAGAAAGTTTGGAGGCAATCACTGAGCAAGATCCCAGTACTTAAACAAATAAATGGCTTTTATTAACATAGGGCAAATAATATTTAATTCTAGCCCATGATAACAAGGACAAATTGAAGGAATTTGATATCAAACAGTAAATAATCAACTCTTTTAATGTCTGTCGAACTAATAACAAACACCAATTAAAAAACCAACTGCAGCCCAGTGGTGAGTAAAAGTTAGGGCAGAAAGCACTAAATAGATAGGGCGGTATGTTAACGTCAGCTCGGCGGCTAAAGCGCACAGCAACATCGAATATTCTGGTACGTGCTCATCAAGTTCAGTTCTTTTTGGCTCAGCAGGGGCCCTCCCAATCGGTAACAGGTACACGCACCCTTTCCTCTGGCTGCGCCCAGCGACCAGCCGATCCCTCATCCGATATACTGCGATCCACTCCACCTCCGGCCCGCACGCCCGCATAGGTCCGACGTAGGCGTCGTGCACTCCACCACGCTCTGCTATGAACATGCCCTCTCAGCCCGTCCCCTCGGAATTGACTCGGCGCTCTTGTTGGCATCTGGAATCTTCGTTCTTGACTGCCAGAGGCTCTTCAAAGTGAGTCCGGTACGCCTAAGCAAGGTACAGAAGTCGTCGAGCACGCCGTCTCGCGCTCCATGCACGAAGCCGTACTACGTCAGTGGTGCCGACGTGTGATTCGAGCATCTGTTCGCCTGAATGACGACGTATATGGACACTGCCGTCTACCTGGTGTAACAAGAAATGTGATTCACCCAGACAAGTGACATGTGTCAACTGGCCCGTGATCTAATCTCGATAATCGTATGCCCACTAAAATTGTAATTGACGATGTCATTCGTTCAGTATGGGAACACATACAGATCGGCTACTATGTAGTCCCATATTTAACGATATACGCTAGACGGTGTGCTCCGAAACACTTGTCCACCATGCTTGAAACATTTCCTGTAAATTCTCGCGATATTAGCACTCGAACAGCCGCCCAGCTTCCCCATTTCGTAGATGCTCGTTAGCTATCGCAGAGTCATAGTAATCTGCCTATTGCCACGGCCACTTCTGTCATTGGATATCCGTATCGTCGCTGGAATTATTCTGCTTCGCCACTGCTCCCTGTTTCCAGTAAATCGTTTTTTGCCGTTACTTATGAAATGAGAAGTGAAAGGAATATTCGTATAGATATGTAAATGGAAGTAACGTTACTCTTTCGGCGAAGTTATGAACATAGTTTAATTAGTTACTTTCCAAAGAGCTAAACGAACGATTTCTAATCTTTTTAATTTAACATTTTTTTCTGTACGTTACATGATGTATCTAAGCCAAGAATACAAAAATCAAATTTCTATCAACTTCAGTTAGGTAGCTATAAACTTACCAAATTTAAGAGTGAATGCAACACGCTGTAAGGTAAAGAGCTGACCACATAAAAAAGTATAAAATATTTTCTGCCGCGCGGCGTTAGCTGTGCGGTTTAGGGCGCTGCAGTGTTTGTGTGTGTGTTTATCTTTAGGATAATTTAGGTTAAGTAGTGTGTAAGCTCAGTGACTGATGCCCTTAGCAGTTAAGTCCCATAAGATTTCACACACATTTGAACATTTTGAAAATATTTTCTAATTCTATTTTGAAATAACAAAATGCACTTTATCAGAGCTGCAGGATTTTTCTGAAATTACAAAAGATATTCTATAATAGTAAGGTTTCTCGAAATGTGAAACACTGTTTCATGTTACAACATAGTAATGTACCTAAGAAAGAAAACCTTCTCACTACTGTATTTAATAGTGTACTACAGGACTTCACTGATTTGTCAGTGCGATCACACGACGTCTTAACGAACCTGTTGGTGGTGGTGAGAGGAAGGGGGCGGGGGGGGGGGGGGGTAGGGGGGATGGAGTAAAGTTACTGAAGTACGAGCGGCTACCGCAAGGGTGAGGAACGGTACGGAGGGGGGGGGGGGAGGAATTTGTGATACCTTGCTCACTTTTGCAGGTTTGCGTCGCGCCGATCAACTACAATAAATGGTAGAAATGTGACACACCAGAGGAACAATGTTTCGTGAAAGAACCTTTTTGTAGAGTTGTTCATGTTCACCTGCGATCCTTATTTGTAGCAAATAATACGACATTAAATTAAGACGGCTCTGATACAAATATTCATTAAGAGAGGAATGACATTTAAAATATGTATTAAACTCTTACCTCACAAATAAAACAGTTGTGCAAGAGAGTAAAAAGCTGAACGTGGAGAACAGACAGTAAATTAGAGTCCCAAAAGCAATAGGAAATGTCAGCAGTTGCACACAGTTTGATTAATAGTCGCTTGTGAGGAATGGTATCAAAAGCCTTTTGGAAATATAGGATTATAGAATCTATTTGAGATCCCTTGTCGACAGCAGTCATTACTTCATGGGAATAAAGAGCTAGCTGTGTTGCACAAGAACGATATTTTCTGAATCCGTATTGGTTATGTATCAATAAGTCATTTTCTTCAAGGTGATTCATAATGTTCGAGTACAGTATCTGCAGCAAAATCCTTCTGCAAATTCAGGTCAGTGATATGGGTCTGTAATTCAATGGCTTATTCTTATTTCCTTTCTTGAATATTGGGGTGACCTGTGCTACTTTTCAGCATGTAGGAACAGACCTTTCGTCAAGTGAGCCGTTGTATTTGATTGCTACGAAAGACGCTATTGTGTCTATATACTCTGAAATGAACCTGATTGGTATACCATCTGGACCGGAAGACTTGCCTCTCTTAAGTGATTTGAGTTGTCTCTGAACACCTAAGATATCTATTTTTATGTCACTGATGCTAACAGCTGTTCTGGTTTCGAAATCTGGACTATTTATTTCGTTTTCTTTCTTTTAGTAACTTCGCTTTAGTGGCACCATCATCGGTAACGTTTCCATCGCCATCGCGCAGCGACGGTATTGACTGTTTTTTGCCACTGGTGTACTTTACATACGACCAGAATCTCTTTGGCTTTTCTACCATAGATTATCTGTTCGTATGTAAAGTACGCCAGTACTACTGCAAGTTCTTTGCTCTCCATGTACTGAGAGATGGTAGTATGGACCGAAACAGGGGAAATGTGTCCAGCAAACATGCACTGCAAAGCCACCTTAAAATCTGTGAACACTTGTTCGTCTTCGCTGCTGTGAAACGTATTTTCTGCTGCACAAGGACTCATAGCTCTTAGGGTACACGTTTAGAGCCAATGTTAAGTAGATATTTTTTATAACTTTGACCATACTAGCCCATAATACTTCCTGCCAAAATATGGGTAGCAGGGAGTTTGGAGTAGAAGAGATTTGTGTCACCGCGTGGAAGATAAAGAAGTATGCATTTTCGAGCCCAAATTTATTCTACTTTTTTGCTTCGAATAATAGTCCCTGGTGAACCCCTGAATACTGACTATTCCTCCAGGGAAGCCCCGTAAACAGCATGTTACATCTAGCCGTAAAACCGGCATTTCTGTAGATCTACAAATAAAACCAAACAAATTTCGTTTGTACGCTGATTAAATATCTCGGCTACATGATAAAATAGTAATATCCGACATAAAAATTGTTTCCCTTTGCTATTACTCTCTACAAAATAACTAGATCAAGTATGAACTCAACAGAAAGAGTAAGGTATCACACGTCTAAATAAATACGGCAAAATAATGAAAATGGCGACACAGTGTTCATACAAAGCAACTAGACACCAGTCTGAATGAACCAATGAGAATTATTACGGATATAGCAAAATTCCCACCGAGCCCTTGTCTGCACACCATTTGTATCATTCCGTCACCTGAATGGTGACGCCAAAAAGCAACCGATCGAGAATGGAGGGAGCTGCATCACCCCGACTTCCGCCCAAAAAACCACCGATTCATGCTCTCTTAAAAGCCACTTTTTCGAGCCGCTTGATGTCAATCACTCCACTGTGGCGAAACGGAAGAAACAACAAGAAGTTTGACCTTAAAGAAGAGTGATAAAGGAGATGAAATGCTGCAACATGTAATATTATGGAGTTACGGATGCTCTGTACATAAAATATTTGTCATAAAAGAGAAGAACAGCCATCGAGATGTATTTGGTAAAATGTTATATTTTTGTATTGTGCGTCTACACAAAGTCGAGCATTAACTGCTTCAAATAAACACTGTGACCCACAGAGCGCATATATTTAAATCATTGCCGCAGCGCTCGATCGTAATAAGATGCGAAACATATGAATGATAAAATCTTCTGTTATGTGTAGCTCGAGACACTTGATTACCTCTTACCGTTTCATTGCCGACATGTGAAGAAGTGCAGTGTAGCATCTCTACCTATTACGTATAATATGTTTTGTGTACCAAAATATGTAAATTTTCGAACAAACGCTTCGAAAAATCGTGTGACGCAATGAAATACTCACGCGCACACAAGGACATCTAATTTCAAGCAAATATTGGACAGACAAAACAGGACATTGTTGTAGCACGCAATATGTGAAAGTAATTTCAAATGCAAGTTTTATGTTCCTTTGATATTTGCTCATGTTCAGTGGTATGGATTCTCTTAGAATACATTGGTGAGTCATAATAAAATCTTTTTCTTTCTGTTCTTTTGTTTAAGTAACCTTGGTGTTCTTTTGATGTATTCTACGTTACAGGTCAGTTCTTTATAGCGGTACCTCGGTTGTTTTCGGGAGGCTTCTAATGTATTCGATCTCAGATTCGATAACTATTACCAAAACCCTCTTTCGTGTATCCATTTCCTTTTATTTTTTAAATATTCAGTTAGCGTGAAGGCAATCCGGGTTAAACGTCAGGCTCAAGCCACCTTTGTGTAATCAGACATTATTCTTGCTTAACACAATCGTGAACCGACGCAACGCAGTTCAAAACTCTGCTGTCTCTCTCTCTCTCCAACCTGCACCAAAATCGGCTAATAAATTGCCGTGAGTGCAGAATCTAGTATAAATTGCATTATTATTACTATACGTAATACTATCTAATCACATTACTATCAATATATCACGTTATCGCTATTTGACCGTCTCTTTTTTGCGATTTATACTAGAAACAGTAAAACATCAAGGTGTTCAAGATCCATCTTCCAGTCCCACAAGGATTTGACCGAACGAGGTGGCGCAGGGGTTACATCCACAATTACATCTTCATCCGTACTCCGCAAGCCACCTGACGGTATGTGGCGGAGGGTACCTTCAGTACCTTTATCGGTTCCCCGTTCTATTCTAGTCTCGTATTGTTCGTGGAAAGAAAGATTGTCGATATGCCTCTGTGTGGTCTCTGACCTCTCTGATTTTATCCTCATGGTCTCTTCGCGAGATGTACGTAGGAGGGAGCAATATACTGCTTGACTCCTCGGAGACGGTGTATTCTTGAAAGTTCAACAAAAGCCCGTACCGAGCTACTGAACATCTCTCTTGCAGAATCTTCCACTGGAGTCTATGTATCATCTCCGTAACGCTTTCGCGATTACTAAATGATCCTGTAAGGAAGCGTGCTGCTCCCCGTTGGATCTTCGCTATCTCTTCTATCAACCCTATCTGGTACGGATCACACACCGGTGACCAGTATTCAAGCAGTGGGCGAACAAGTGTACTGTAACCTACTTCCTTTGTTTTCAGACTGCATTTCCTTAGCATTCATCCAATGAATCTCAGTCTGACATCTGCTTTAGTGACGATCAACTTTATATGGTCATTCCATTTTAGACCACTCCTAATGCCTACTCCCAGATAAATTATGGAATTAACTGCTTCCAGTTGCTGATCTGCTATATTATAGCTAAATGATAAAGGATCATTTTTTGTGTGTATTCGCAGCACATTACACTTGTCTACATTGAGATTCAGTTGCCATTCCCTGCACCATGCGTCAATTCGTTACAGATGCTCCTCCATTTCAGTACAGTTTTTCATTGTTACAAACTCTCGACATACTACAGTATTATCCGCAAAAAGACTCTGTAAACTTCCGATGTTACCCACAAGGACATTTACATATATTGTGAATAGCAACGGACCTACAACACTCTCCTGCGGCACACCTAAAATCACGCTTACTTCGGAAGACTTCTGTCCATTGGGAATGACATGCTGCGTTCTGTTATCTAGGAACTCTTCAATCCAATCACACAATTGGTCTGATAGTCCATATGCTCTTACTTTTTTCGTTACAGAACTGTGGGGAACTGTATTAAACGCCTCGCGGAAGTCGAGAAACACGTCATCTATCTGGAAACCCGTGTCTGTGGCCTCCTGAGTCTCGTGGACGAATAGTGCAAGCTGTGTTTCACATGATCGTCTTTTTCGAAACCCATGCTGATTCCTACAGACTAGATTTCTAGTCTCCAGAAAAGTCGTTATACTCGAAAATAATACGTGTTACAAAATTCTACAACCGATAGACGTTAGAGATATAGGTCTATAGTTCTGGAAATCTGTTCGATGTCCTTTCTTGAAAACGGGGATGACCTGTGCTCTTTTCGAATCTTTTGGAACGCTACGCTCTTCTAGACACCTACGGTACACCGATTCAAGAAGGGGGGCAAGTTCCTTCGCGTATTCTGTGTAAAATCGAACTGGTATCCGACCAGGTCCCACGGCCGTTCCTCTTTTGAGCGATTTTAATTGTTTTTCTACCCCTCTGTCATCTATTTCGATATCTAACATTTTTTCATCTGTGCGACAATCTAGAGAACGAACTACAGTGCAGTCTTCCCCTGTGAAACAGCTTTGGAAAAAGATATTTACTATTTCGGGCTTAATCTGTCATCCTCTGTTTCAGTACCATTTTGGTCACAGAGTGTCTGGACATTTTGTTTTGATGCACCTGCCGCTTTGACATAAGACCAAATTTTCTTAGGATTTTCTGCCAAGTCACTACATAGAACTTTACTTTCGAATTCATTGTCTCGCATAGCCCTCCTCACACTACATTTCGCTTCGTGCAATTTACTTTTTTTTTTTTTTTTTTTTTTTTTTGTGCAAGGCTCTGGTTGTGTTTATGTTTGCTGTGAAGTTCCCTTTGTTTCCGTAGCTCTTTTCTAACTCGGTTGTTGCACCACTGTGGCCCTTTTCCATCTCTTACGATCTTGCTTGGCACATACTCATCTAATGCATATTGTACGCTGGTATTGAACTTTGTCTACTGATTCTCAACACTACCTGTACATGAGATAAAACTTTCGTGTTGAGCCGTCAAGTACTCTGAAATATGCTTTTTGTCACTTTTGCTAAACAGAAAAATCTTCCTACCTTTTTTAATATTTCTATTTACGGCTGAAATCATCGATGCTGTAACCGCTTATTGATCGCTGATTCCCTGTTCTGCGTTAACTGTTTCAAATAGTCCGGGTCTGTTTGTCACCAGAAGGTCTAATATGTTATCGCCTCGAGTCGGTTCTCTGTTTAACTGCTCAAGGTAGTTGTCAGATAACGCACATAAAACTTTCACTGGATTCTTGGCCCCTGCCACCCGCCATAAACGTTTGAGTCTCCTAGTCTATATCTGGTAAATTAAAATCTCCACCTAGAACTATAACAAGGTCGGGAAATCTACTCGAAATATTTTCCAAATTTTACTTCAGGTGTTCTGTCACAACAGCTGCTGAGCCAGTGGGCCTTCGGAGACATCCAATTACCATGTTAGCACACTGGATTCGCATTCTGGACGACGTCGGTTCAAACAAGCGTCCGGCCATCCTCACTTAGGTTTTCCGTAATTTCCCTGAATCGCTTCAAGCAAATGCGGGCATGTTTCTTTCGTCACCACCCTTCCCCAATTCGAGCTTCTGCTCCGTCTCTAATGACCTCGTTATCGATTAATGAAAGACAAACAGAGCGCTCCGAAAACGATGTTCTGTAAAAGACCATTAATAAGGAGTGCTACTTTAACTGTCAGCAACCCACCCCCCTAACACACGTAGGAACAGACGTAACTAATAACGTAAACAGGCAAAGGTACAAATCGCCGTCGACTAGGATGAGAGGCTGGCGGCGAGCCGTTACCTGGCGGCAACACGTGGGGATATTACAACCCACAAATGCAGATACTGATACTAAGGTAATTCCTAAATTGTTCAGTATAACCGACTATACAGACGATATGTGCATGGAGGGTGCAATTGAATATGAGGTTACCAGGAACCTGAAACATCACATGTCTGATTGGGCCATCTTCAAGGCTGGTCTCCTTTTACGAGGTGACGCACTGGAAGACGAAATACTGCGAGATAGTAAAGACAAACATAACTACGTCCTTGAATATCCTGAAAATGAAGATGTCACTGAGTTCACAAGAAATCCAATACCACAGGGAAACACAAACAAAGACAACTGCACACTACCTGAGCAACAAGTACAATATTATACAACCAAATGTAATCTTTTAGGGGAGGCATATGCGCGAATGGGAGAGGGCCTAAACCAAGAGAAAGTATACAAGGACTTCGTGAGAGCACACGGGCGTGTGTTCCTGGATTTTAAAGATATAACACCCAAGTGTTTTTCCGTCACTAGATATCCCTTCAGACGGTAATACAACTATATTGCCAGGGCAGTACACTTGTAAACATGGAACTAGGTACAAACTAGTAACAAAATCAGATATCGCCTGCGTTCAGGAAACTTTTCTGCGAGGCGAGAAAATTTTAGGGCTCCCCTCACATTACATCACAATATCAGGAACACCAAACGCGAAAGTCACGATAATAGTAGTTAATAAACACCGCATAGTAACACAGATCACCCAGTTTTGCTCTGAACACATTGCCACAGCAGGCTCATGGCGTCTATTTACGCTCGTTACTCGTGTGATATAGAACCTTTCTTAGACAAATAAAAGACATTGCACGATACTCAGAAAGAAAAAAGGCTGCTCATTCTTATATCAACGCAAAATCCCCCATTAGGAAAGATATAACCGACGACAGAGGGCAGAGCTTAGTTAGGTTTATGTAGTTCTAAGTCAAGGGGACTGATGACCTCAGATGTTAAGTCCCATAAGGCTTACAGCCATTTGAACCATTTGAACAAAATCTCTTTCCCTATTCAACACATGGACGGTATTACATAGAGACACATACAGCGACCACAATGCAACAGTCTTAACTACGGACAAATGTATCAATACACATAACATGGACCACGAATAGCAGGATTTACTCATAGGAAGATCCGACTGGCAAAAGTTCGAGATAATGTTGAGATGACGTCACTACACACTGTTCAATGCAGCATAGATTACAAAAACGCATGTACTGACAGAGGTCCTACAAAGAGCGCAGGAACAGCTGTACCCCGTCAAAAACTTGGTGGGACAGAAACAACCGTGGTCGACAGAACTAAGACTGAGACTAAGGAAGGATTCACGGGACAACAGAAAGTGCTACCAACAAGCAAAGACAGCTCGTGAAAGATAGATAACATCTGACCTGTATCGTGACGCTAAACAGAAATACCAAAAACAACTAAAGACAACAAGGCAGGACTACTGAACTATAGAAACAGAGCGAGTTAAGACAACGACAGTTCTGTCAACACTAAATCAAACTGACGGCACAATGACCAGAGGATGCAGAAGCACCGAAGAATATCTCCTGAACAGGCTGCTCCCAGACGAGGACCCCACACAAGACGAGAGACACCACGCTGACCTAAGAGAGAGCATGAGGAAAGCAGACATCAGTGACAGTGTAATGATACCATTCGCTCAAGTAGAAGTCGCGATGGCAGTCAGCACGCTTAAAAACCGAAAAACTCCCGGACCAGACAAAATACTTTCAGAAACATTAAAACAAACAGTAACACAAATCACACCTTTTCGTAGTAACATGTCAACGAGGCACTACTAACAGGAAGAATTCCAACCTCTGGAAAACCGCTAATATAGTAATAATCAGGATATCGGAAGACAAAGAGCCAACAGACTCCAAAACGTACCGACTGATCTGTCTCTTAAACACTCTCGGCAAGGTACAGGAAAGGCTCTTGTGTGACCGTTAACAATCGCAGACAACTCCTCGGCCTAACGCCCCATCAAAAAAATAGTTCAAATGGCTCTGAGCACTATGGGACTTAACATCTGTGGTCATAAGTCCCCTAGAACTGAGAACAACTTAAACCTAACTAACCTAAGGACATCACACACATCAATGCCCGAGGCAGGATTCGAACCTGCGACCATAGCGGTTACGCGGCTCCAGACTGAGGCGCCTAGCATCGCACGGCCACAGCAGCCGGCTAACGCCACATCAGTCGGCTTCAGGCAAGGTAGATCAAAAGAAGAAGCAGTCAACCAAACACTGATAGTTACAAATAGCATCAGCGATAAGTAATCTGCCGCCATTCTAATCAACATAGCCGGGGCTTTTGACAACTTGTGGTGGCCGTCTCTTTTTGCCAGGTTAAGGGAAATGAGGCTAGCAGCTTCCCTCTACAATAGCCTCCCTCAACTACTGCAGAGGCAGAGTCGTGGAGTGGATGGCTGGTACACGGAAGGTTGTCAAGGGAAAAACAAAGGGTTTTCCTCAGGGCTCGATTTGTGGACCAATATTCTGGGATATTGCAATCCAGCCGTTGCTGAACACCCTGGACAGTGGCGAGAGCTTAAGAGGTGTGGTGGCTTATGCAGATGGCCTGCTCGTAGTGGTACCAGCCTACTCGAGAACAGCACTAGAGACAAAAGGCATGCATCTGCTTCAGAAAATTAACAGTTGTTGAAAAGAAAATAAATTAAAAATAGCTCCCAACAAAACTGTATATTTACTGTTCAGAGAGACACAACAGAGCAATCCAATTCTAAAATTAGACAAGACAACCATAGAGAGGAAACAAGCCATCTGGTATAAGCCAACCTCCCACCATGCTTCCGCAGACGCTTTGTTTATCTCTCAGCAGGTCCCAATCCTGCCTTTGACCAACAAGAGGTCCTCTGCTTTCACACTGATTCTACACACCAGGATGCACTGGACGGTCTGCCTCTCATGGCTGCTCACATTGCTGCAGCAACCCACCGCGACCCTATCTTGCCACAGGTTCTCCACTGCATGGTCCATGGGTGGTACTCCTATGTTAATCATCGGATGCAGTATAGTTTCACCCCCTGTCTCGCAGGCTCTTCATGGTTGAGGATGTCCTCCTGTTGGCCATGGAGTCGGATGCCTGCTGGGTGGTCATCTCTCTGGATTTGCAGCTTCAGGTGCTCAGTTTGTTGTGGGCACTCGAGGATGTCCTGTATGAAAGTTTTGGCTCTCCATCATGTGTATAGGATGGCATCGATGGCGATATTGACCGCCTGGTCCGTGGGAGCACTGTGTGTCTGCGTCCCCAGGCAAGTCCCCCTCAGTCGTTTGCACCCTGGCCTATGCTTCGCCGGCCCTGGGATCACATCCATATCGATTTTTCGGGCCCGTTTTTGGAGTCTATGTGGTTGCTTATCGTTGGTGCCCACTCCAAATACCCACATGCCATCCAAATGGCATCCACCACCATGGAGGCTACACTCATGGCCCTGGCCCAGGTTCTCGCCATTGAGGGTCTGCCACACATATTGGTCTCTGATAATGGCGTCCTCCTTCCAGGGCTTCTGTCAGGCCAATGGTATCAAAGACTGTAAATAATAGATTTCAGCTAACAGTCGTCCTTTTTAAATTTTATTGGTAGATCTAGATTCCAGATAACCAATGAACTCTTGGTGAAGCCCAACAAACAGGCATTACATGCATTGATCAAAAATGATAGTGCATTGAGAATGGCTACTTTCTAGCTGGAATCTATATCTGCCAATGAAATCTAAAAAGGACGACCGATAGCTGTAATCTACTTTTTACAATTCAATGTAACAGTCACTGCATGCAACAGTCTTCTGAATGGAAGCTAACCTGATGGCATCAAATATATCTGTAGCCCCCCTTTCCACCCTTCTTCCAATGGCGTGGCAGAGAGGCTTGTCTTCACTTTTAAACAACAGCTGACAAAGGCGGCCGACACATGTCCAACCACGTCGGACCTCACCCTGTGTTTGAGCACCTATCGCACTATGCCAATTGACGGACGCTGTCCAATGGAGCTCCGTCACGGGCGATAGCCCCAGACCCTGCTCCATTTTCTGATGCCACCCCCTCCCGCCCGCACTGCCAGCCCTCGCAGCGCTGTGCCACTGGTGTGAACGTGTGGGACCGCTAGTTCAGGTGCAAGGCGGGTTGGACGCCCGCCAAGATCGTAGCGGACCACGGGTCACCTCCTTTGGGTACGGATGTGGTCCTCGGGTCGCCGCCCCTGCCACTAGTTGCCATCTCCCTGTGGGCCTGCGGCTGGTCCTCCATGCCCAGGGTGGATCGGCAGCTTCCTCCCCTGCCCTGGACTCTGGGGCGGCCTTCATGGATACCTCAGGTGTCCCTTCCTCCCCAACGGTGGTTCACGAGCCCAGCTCTTCTTCTCAGTGCCACCCACCTCGGCGCAATTCGGGCCGTTTCGTCCCTATGCACAAGTTTCTGGGGGGAGGAATCTGGTAGCGCTCGCCGCGGAAATTGAGCCTGTGCCAGACGTCATGGACGTTGAAGACCCCCTAGAGGTCTCTGCACCATCGCGCCCTTAGCTGTGGCAGAGTGCACCCCCTGGTGCACATTTAGTGTGAAGGCGCCACAGTGGAACACGTGGTCCCAGTGGCCAATAGCGGCGCCCCGATCATGTATTTAAGCGCCTCCTCTCGCTCAGCCAGTCAGTCTAATCTTGTGTATATGGACATATCGCCTCGCCGTAGACAGCGTGATTACTTTGTTGTTCTGTGTACGAGTGCACGTGGTTGTCTAGTTAGGTTTTCTTGTGACTCTGTTGTTTCGATCTTGTGGTTGTTCTTAAGGTCCTTCATTGGTCCTGTGCGTCCTCTCCCATTTGTGTTATTGTTCACGGGCTGCTCCGTGGGTCCCACCGCGTTTTCCGTCACATCAACCCCGCGACCGTTCCGGTCGCAGCTACAACAATGAGGACCTACCCTATAGACATAACAGTACGTTATAGAGCTGCACTTTACTGGCTCAAGAGGGACAGGCTCGATAAAATGACCGAAATTACGGGAACCAACATTACGAACAAAACACAAATGAAGCAATGGCGGATTCAAACATGGCAGAGAGAGTGGGATGCATCCAACAAGGACCGCCGAGTACACTCTTTCTTTCCTGATGAACACGAAAAACTACAATTGAAACATGTCGACCCAGTCCAGGGGATGGTCCATTTCCTGACAGACCACAGGCCGTATCCGGTACATTTAAACCGTATGGGACTTACTAACGATGAAGTATGCATATGAGGAGAAACTGGGATACCAGAACATGTCACACTGCCGTGCAACACGCTAGCGCAAGTGAGACCTATACAGAACGACAATTACATCGCCTGAATAATACGTAATACCGACGACTGGAACACAATAAACAGTGTAGCCGATATTGTATCGAACACTCTGCATGAAGAATACAAGGGCCAAAACCTATATGGAAGGAGGTGTAGACAATCATAAACACAATAAACAGTGTAGCCGATATTGTATCGAACACTCCGCATGAAGAATACAAGGGCCAAAACCTATATGGAAGGAGGTGTAGACAATCATAAACAACACAACAAACCACATGGTAGGACACAAACACGACCACAGATTCCGAAACGGAGGAAGGAACGCTAAGTGAACATAACCCTGAAGGGATCAACATGCAAGGGACCGAAACCAACAATGTATGACACTCCATGCCACAACACAGTCAGAAACAACACAACAGTCACAAAACAAACAAACACCAGCACCACATACTAAGACTGTAATAATAAGGTAATGTCGCAAGGGAGGGGAAGGCTCGAAGAACTTTTATTCTGAGGCTCCTCCTCCCCAATGACGTCCTGCATACTTTTTTAAAGTATACTGCACACAAGCAGTAACGTATTGCTCGTGTTATTGTGTGCAGACAGAAGTATATTCTCTTCTCTGTTCAAAGCTACATTCAATGAATTTTATATATCAGAAATGTATTAAGTTATTTAATGAGTAATGCATTCAAGTAGCACTGAACTGTATTCTATTTCTACTATCAAGGTAGGAACATAAGTGTAGTTTTCATGTAAAGCTAAAATTCATGCATTCCATGTATGAAGTAAATTAGCATTTAATCTGTATAATCTGTGTAAACATACATTAGAACAAACCATTTCAGACGAGAATAGCTCGAGGTTATACCAAGACCTTCTCATCTGAAATATGTAGAAATAGGCCAATATTGACCAACATGCTACTTAGACTGTATTACACATCCAATACATCATATCACTTCCCTCTACATACTACAAATTATTTTCACGATGCTCATTGTGTTACATTTTCTTTTTTTAGTTTTCTTTGACATTTGAATTATATAAATTATACTATCATCAGCTGTTTACTAACACATTATATGGAACCATTTTAACAACTGTTAAGCATGCAATTCGCTGTAACCTCATATAAATGTTTACATATTATGTTCTTTATGTTCCTAAAAAGAAACCAATAACAAATGTATAGCAATAAGATTGTATCAATGAGAAGTCTTTGCTATTACATCCAGAAGAATCCGACCCACCTTACATTTCAAGGCGGTGGGTTACACTCTACTGTTAATGAAATAAATAATGTTCTTCTCCTACAAGGATTTGATCTGTAGAGAATTGAGTGGACATGATTGAACGGGATAAGAATTGGTCAGGCCAGAGCAAAACTGTTATTGTTGGGAGCAAAAACAAACCGTTCAGCCTATCTCTGTGTGTCCATCTTTTCGTAGGTTGTTGCGGGACTCGGCTGTTCGATACCGGATGTCAAATTAAACACCTTTCAGCGGTCCAGTTTCCAATCTTATTTTATTTGGCTACCAGTTTCGTTGATTTAATATACCATCTTCAGGCCCATGACCGACGTGTAGGAAGATTCCACCTCGGTTGTAATAAGTCGGCAGATGACGGTTGAAGGTATAGTTTTAGCAAGCATAAATCTACTAATATCAGTACCTCCGGCCTTGTTTTTATCACAACCGAGACGTAATCTTCCTAAATTTCAGTCAGGGGCCTGAAGATGCTATATTAAACCACCGAAACTGACAGGGAAATAAAATAAGTTTGGAAACTCGACGGCTGAAAAATGTTTAATTTGATATCCCGTACAGCAGGCTGTCAGAGACTGCCCTCTGAGAAAGTACGCAGGACTATTCACTGAGCCGCGCGGAATTAGCCGAGCGGTCTAGGGCGCTGCAGTCATGGACTGTGCGGCTGGTCCCGGCGGAGGTTGGGGTCCTCCCTCGGGCATGGGTGTGTGTGCCTGTCCTTAGAATAATCTAGGTTAAGTAGTGTGTAAGCTTAGGAACTGATGACCTTAGCAGTTAAGTCCCATAGGATTTCAGGCACATTTGAACATTTGAACTATTCAATGATTTTATTAATGCTGCTTGTAACGCCGCTTCCTTTGGACGAAAAATGAAGAATATAAAAATAGTACTCCAAAGCCGAAAAGCCCCAAAAATCGAGTTCCAAATTTCATAAAAAAAGAAAAAAAAGTCTCTTTTGGAATAATGTTGTTTCACTAGCAGCATGTAGATAGAAAAGAAATTCAGCACCAAGTAACTTAGTGTTTTGAAAAAGAAAGAAATAAAAAAGATAGAATTCCATTAGCTTCAAAATAAAATCATAGTAGATCGCAAAGTACCGTAATTAGAAATCACGGAGTAGGATAAAGGATCTCAAAGAATACTCCTTATGAGTACTCTTTGAGAATCGTGTGTAATACCTAAGAAAGAGCCATGCACTGTTACTGTGTTACGAGAGTTAGCCGGAGGAAGTCGCACCTCAGCGTGTGTTCGTAAACGTGGGAGCGACGAAATTGTGTTTTGAACGCTAATGATTTGTGATCTACTACGACTCACTGAACTTGTAAGAAGTAAATAAGTAACTTCAAATAGGATTTCACGTAGAATCCTGATAGTGAAAGATTCGAAATTGTTTTTAAATTGAATATTTTCAATAGAAGACTGGACATTACCCAAAGCTAGGAACTATTAATGATGGACCGATATAGAGACTAAAGTTTGAAACTGAATTGTGAGAAAAGAATCAACTTTCATAAAATCAATTAATGGACTATGGAACTTGCAAAATATCTTGGACTGAAGTATACGTCATTAAATGCACCCAGATAGGAAAAGCTACTTCCTTACGGCCGTGTTAGGATGTGAGAATAGTTCAATAAACCAGCATTCAGTGTTATTACTGCTTTAATAACTTATTTCAATCCATTAAATATTGTGAACTCTGTAAATAACTTTCTGTGCGATGACACTGAATGTTGCTTTCTCGCTTCCCGCACCCTGGTTCCCGGGTTCGATTCCCGGCGGGGTCAGGGATTTTCTCTGCCTCGTGATGGCTGGGTGTTGTGCACTGTCCTTAGATTACTTAGGTTTAAGTAGTTCTAAGTTCTAGAGGACTGATGACCATAGATGTTATGTCCCATAGTGCTCAGAGCCATTTGAACCATTTTGAACACTGATTGTCCAAGGAACGTGGCGTGCGTAAGTACTCTTTGCCGCATTAACAATTAACGCTCTTTTACCAACTGTTAGGCTCTAGTAAACTGGATAACTTTAGTGGAGATATCGGTGTTGTGCATGTAATGAAGCTATGATTAATACCGGAATAGAAACTGATATATCCCTCCGCGTAGCTGTGTTTAAATACGGCTGGGAGCACGTAATTGCTTGACTTGATAGAGAAAAATAATATGCAATCGATGGGATTTCAGCGCAGCCCAGATAGATTTTTTATACAACATCAATATATACAGTTCTACCGCTACTTAGTGAGACTGCGACGTTACATGCTCCATCTACTTTCAGTTGGCTTCATTCAAGAGATGCTGAACTCCAAATGTACTTGTTTTAATTACCAGTCGTAGATCTATAGTTTAAATGTCCACAACATTTTAGTGTTATTGAATTATGAATTGGAACATACACTCCTGGAAATGGAAAAAAGAACACATTGACACCGGTGTGTCAGACCCACCATACTTGCTCCGGACACTGCGAGAGGGTTGTACAAGCAATGATCACACGCACGGCACAGCGGACACACCAGGAACCGCGGTGTTGGCCGTCGAATGGCGCTAGCTGCGCAGCATTTGTGCACCGCCGCCGTCAGTGTCAGCCAGTTTGCCGTGGCATACGGAGCTCCATCGCAGTCTTTAACACTGGTAGCATGCCGCGACAGCATGGACGTGAACCGTATGTGCAGTTGACGGACTTTCAGCGAGGGCGTATAGTGGGCATGCGGGAGGCCGGGTGGACGTACCGCCGAATTGCACAACACGTGAGGCGTGAGGTCTCCACAGTACATCGATGTTGTCGACAGTGGTCGGCGGAAGGTGCACGTGCCCGTCGATCTGGGACCGGACCGCAGTGACGCACGGATGCACGCCAAGACCGTAGGATCCTACACAGTGCCGTAGGGGACCGCACCGCCACTTCCCAGCAAATTAGGGACACGGTTGCTCCTTGGGTATCGGCGAGGACGATTCGCAACCGTCTCCATGAAGCTGGGCTACGGTCCCGCACACCGTTAGGCCGTCTTCCACTCACGCCCCAACATCGTGCAGCCCGCCTCCAATGGCGTCGCGACAGGCGTGAATGGAGGGACGAATGGAGACGTGTCGTCTTCAGCGATGAGAGTCGCTTCTGCCTTGGTGCCAATGATGGTCGTATGCGTGTTTGGCGCCGTGCAGGTGAGCGCCACACTCAGGACTGCATACGACCGAGGCACACAGGGCCAACACCCGGCATCATGGTGTGGGGAGCAATCTCCTACACTGGCCGTACACCTCTGGTGATCGTCGAGGGGACACTGAATAGTGCATGGTACATCCAAACCGTCATCGAACCCATCGTTCTACCGTTCCTAGATCGGCAAGGGAACTTGCTGTTCCAACAGGACAATGCACGTCCGCATGTATCCCGTGCCACCCAACGTGCTCTAGAAGGTGTAAGTCAACTACCCTGGCTAGCAAGATCTCCGGATCTGTCCCTCATTGAGCATGTTTGGGACTGGATGAAGCGTCGTCTCACGCGGTCTGCACGTCCAGCACGAACGCTGGTCCAACTGAGGCACCAGGTGGAAATGGCATGGCTAGCCGTTCCACAGGACTACATCCCGCATCTCTACGATCGTCTCCATGGGAGAATAGCAGCCTGCATTGCTGCGAAAGGTGGATATACACTGTACTAGTGCCGACATTGTGCATGCTCTGTTGCCTGTGTCTATGTGCCTGTGGTTCTGTCAGTGTGATCATGTGATGTATCTGACCCCAGGAATGTGTCAATAAAGTTTCCCCTTCCTGGGACAATGAATTCACGGTGTTCTTATTTCAATTTCCAGGAGTGTATTAGCTCTGCTCCTAAATCCTTAAATATCTAAACTGCATGTATTTCTCAATATTTGCTGATATCCGTAAATAAATAATAAGTGGTAAATACTCCATTCACTTATAGATTGTCAGTGACAGAGGTTAACATCTTGTCTCAAACTTGCTATATGTGTTGATGTAGGCAGACGGAGGTAAGAGAAATGCGTCTTTCTTCGAAGCACGTTCTCGGCACTCTGTGTAATTGCAGCAGTGCACTTACCCAAAGAAATTCCCGATTACCGGAGCGACAGTGGTCGTAGATGCGGAGTGGGTGGCCGCAGAGCGAGTCGTTCGATCGCGCGATTTACGCGGCTCGCGGAATTTATTCGCCGCTCCGCGGAGCAGCGCTAAGCGTTCCGTTCCAAAATTTACGCACCACTGCCGCGGCAGAAGCGCCGTGATTTACCGTAATAACGGCCGCGCCACACACGCATCAAGTTATTTCGAATTTATGTTTCGGAATTAATTGTATCCGCGATTCACACGTGTTGTTCAAACGCGCCTACGGCTGCAAATTGCGGTGCGCGCCCACTAATGCGCGATTTCGCACAACATCGATCTGTGAGCAACGCAGGCAGTACGTTCACACTGCACCCGTCATGTGTGGTCGGCTTAGTTCTTATTTTCATACTGCCTGAAACACAGTCGCCTGTGTTTTTCTACAAGGTCCCTATAATCTTTTGGGTCAAGTTGAAACAGGTTATAGCGTTTCCAGAACGCGATTTTCACTCTGTCTCTGAGTGTGCGCTGATATGAAACTTCCTGGCAGATTAAAACTGTGTGCCGGACCGATACTCAAACTCGGGACCTTTGCCTATCGCTGGCAGGTGCTCTACCATGTGAGCTACCGAAGCACGACTCACGCCCCGTCCAGACAGCTTTACTTCTGCAGTATCTCGTCTCCAACCTTCTAAACTTTATAGAAGCTTTCCTTCGAACCTTACAGAACTAGCACTCCTGAAAGAAAGGATACTGCGGAGACACGGCTTAGCCACAATCTGGAGTATGCTTGCAGAATGAGATTTTCACTCTGCAGTGGAGTGTGCGTTGATATGAAACTTCCTGGCAGGTTAAAACTGTGTGCCGGACCGAGATTCGAAATCGGGACCTCTGGCTTTCGCGGCCAAGTGCTCTTCCACCAAAAGGAAAGGTCCCGAGTTCGAGTCTCGGTCCGGCACACAGTTTTCATCTGCCAGGAACTTTCAGGTTATAGCGTATCTGCAACCTGTTGTAATGAGACATGGAACGAATGGTTGGAAATGTATACTTATTGTGTTACGGACATACACAGCGAACACCACGAATCAAGAACATAGCTCATAGTAATTATTCAAAGTGACCCGCTGGTTCCATTTCATTCATAGCAACGGTGCAAGAAGTTCTGTCGCACTCTCTCAAAGATCCCTGACATCTGTTGTAGCAGGAGAAACGGAGCTTCAATCCTACGAAGCAGGTCTTCGCCCGTTTCCACGGGTATTCACACACCAACGTAATGACGTAACCCCAGAGGAAAAAGTCTAGAGTTGTCAGACCCGGCGTCGTGCTGGCCATGGAACAGGACCTCCCCTACCAATCCAAGGTAACGTGGACCACCCATCTACATTTACATCTACTTTCACACTCGGCAAGCCAGCCAACGGTGTGTGGCGGAGGGTACTTTACCTGCAATTGTCATTACCTCCTTTTCCTGTTCCAGTCGCGTATGGTTCGCGGGAAGAACGACTGTCGGAAAGCCTCCGTGTGCACTAGAATCTCTCTAATTTTACATTCATGATCTCCTCGGGAGGTATAAGTAGGGGCAAGCAATATATTCGATACCTCATCCAGAAACACACCCTCTCGAAACCTGGACAGCAAGCTACACCGCGATGCAGAGCGCCTCTCTTGCAGAGTCTGCCACTTGAGTTTGCTAAACATCTTCGTAACGTTGTCACGCTTACCAAATAACCCTATGACGAAACGCGCCGCTCTTCTTTGGATTTTCTCTATCTCACCTGACAACCCGATCTAGTACGGATCCCACACTGATGAGCAATACTCAAGTATAGGTCAAACGAGTGTTTCGTAAGCCACCTCCTTTGTTGATGGACTATATTTTGTAAGGATTCTCCCAGTGAATCTCAACCTGGCACCCGCCTTACCAAAAATTAATTTTATTTGATCATTCCACTTCAAATCGTTCCGCACGCATACTCCCAGATATTTTACAGAAGTAAGTGCAGCCAGTGTTTGTTCCGCTATCATATAATCATACAATAAAGGATCCTTCTTCCTACGTATCCGCAATACATTACATTTGTATATGTTAAGGGCAGTTGCCACTCCCTGCACCAAGTGCGTACCCGCTGCATAATTTCCTGCATTTCACTGCAATTTTAAAATACAGCAACTTCTCTGTATACTACAGCATCATCCGCGAAAAGCCACACGGAACTTCCGACACTACTAGATCATCTATATATATACTGTGAAAAGCAATGGTCCCATAACACTCCCCTGTGGCACGCCAGAGGTTACTTTAACGTCTGTGCAGGTCTCTCCATTGAGAACAACATGCTGTGTTCTGTTTGCTAAAAGCTCTTCAATCGACCCACACAGCTGGTCTGATAATCCGTAGGCACTTACTTTGTTTATCAGGCGACAGTGCCCAACCGCATCGAACGCCCTCAGGAAGTCAAGGAAAATGGCATCTACCTGGGAGCTTGTATCAAATATTTTCTGCTCTCATGAACAAATAAAGCGAGTTGGGTCTCACACCATCGCTGTTTCCGAAATCCATGTTGGTCCTTAGAGAGTAGATTCTGGGTTTCCAGAAATGACATGTTACGCGAGCAAAAAACGTGTTCTAAAGTTCTACATCAGATCGATGTCAGAGGTATAGGCCTATAGCTTTGCGCATCTGCTCGACGACCCTTCTTGAAAACTGGAACTACCTGTGCTCTTTTCCAATCATTTGGAACTTTCCGTTCAAACAGGGAAGCAGCAAATGAGGTCCTATTAGGTGATTCTGGACGATGCCCACCCACACATTGACAGAATATCATAACAGGTGGCCATCGATATGATTCGCGTGAGAGTTATCCTCACTCCAGACATGGCTGCTGCCGCTGTCGAAAACACCATCAGGTGAATGAGGCCTCTTCCATGAACAGTACAAAGTGGGTAGGGGTCTATGCTGTTTAACACTCGCTGCCTGTTCCACTGTACAGCAAACACCCGGGATCTTTTGGAATACATTGATTATTCCTTGCTACTGTAGTGTTATCTTGAAGCTGTGAAAAAGAAGGACAGGCGCTCGAAGGCGTGGAAGCAGAGACGATGCTGAGGGCAGGCGAAACTACAAGAGATTGCTACATGAAGTAAACCGTGAGGCGAATCCCTTGCGAAAATGCAGACGCCCCCTGACGCGGTCCCAGTGCGTTAGTTACTCTTCAAGGAATTAACATGTAACTTCATATGTCGTCTAGACGCTGTGGTAGGTTGCCACCGTAAAACTTTGTAACCAACAGGCACGTACTAGCGTATAAAGCCAGCTTGATACCAGTCCTGAGAACAGCAACGTCAGTAGGCTCATAAGGGTTAGAAAGAGAGCGAAAACGCCAAAAACTGTTGACCTAGCAGTCCCTACTCCGGTGAGCAAGAGGGGCGGGGCTAATGACGTATAACAATAATGTTGCAAACCTCATTTGGCAGAGCAGTTACGTTTAGCTTTCAGCTGAACAATATTGATGCCACATACGGACTTTGTTAGTGCAACTGTATTAATATCCCCATCTTAGGAGCAGTAGAGGGGACCTTACTAAACCGTGATTGGCAGGCGCCGGCAAGACACCTGCGGGATTGGATGGGTGGCTTTAAGTGGGAAAAACAGTACCCCCACGCGACTCTTTGAAACTCCTAGATTCCGCATTTTGGCGTAGTTCTCAGTCAGACCAACTGGACGCCGAATCCACGTCTGTCGACTCCAGCCTCGGTCCAGCTCCACGTAAGTCTGCTCTTTAACATGGAATGCCTCAGTGAATAGTGTCACATTCAGTATGTTTTGTTTTGATTGGCGACTCCATCGAGTGCTGTTGTCACAACGACCATATATGTTAAATTAAAAGGAAGGTCAGCGTTGGCCGTAATATTGAAGTTTTATTGATAGCAGAATAGATTTTCGATCACATGATGATCATCTTAAGTGCTGTGCAAATTAAATTCAGACATTGGTATCAAGTTATCAATAACCAAAACTGAGAAGCGATCACATTAACTCAAGTTATTGTCCACGCCTGGACACTTCCCTCGTTGAGAGCACTATGTGGCACAAAGTAACAAAGTGGACGCGATCGAACCGCGGTATTGACCGTGTAGGCATGACTGAGAGAACACGAGCCGTGTACCTCCTTCATGGTGGAATGACTGTAACTGATCGGCTGTCGGGCCCCCTCCGTGTTTCAGGCGCTGCTCTTACATGGGTGTTAACATCTTTGGGTGGTTTTAGTGACATCTCTTAACAGTGAAAGGTATTGTGTCTGTGGTATAATATCCACAGTCAACGTCTGTCTGCAGGAGTTCTGGGAACCGAGGTGATGCATTTTTTTTTATGTGTGTGTATTACCCGACATTCCCTACAGCTTACCCATATTTTTCTTAGAATTTCAAACATCTTGAACCAATGCCGAAAGCTTTACGCAGATCGACAGATTCTATGAACGTCCTCTGTGTTTTCTTTAGTCTTTCTTACATTGATTGTCAAGCGCGTCGTCAACATTGCCTCTCTGGTGCCTTTACCTTTGCTAAAGCCAAACTGATCGTCTTCTTACACATTCTCAATTTTCTTTTCCATTATTCTGTATATTTTTGTTATCAGTATATTGGATACATGGGCTGTTAAACTTCGGGTTTGTGTGGATGATATTTTTCCGAACGTCAGATACTATACTGCCAGAAGCAAATACTCTACATACTAACGTGAATGATGACACTTCCCCCGACGATATTAGAAATTCTGATGGAATGTTATCCATCCCTACTGCCTTATTCGATATTAAGTCTTCGAACACTCTTTTAAATTTTGATTTTAGTGCTGCGCCCCCTGTCTCTTCTAAATCGACTCCTGTTTCTTCTTCTGTCACATTGGACTGAATTTCCCCCCCCCCCCCCCCCCCCCCATAAAGAACTTCAACGTTGTCTTTCCACCTATCCGCCCTCTGTTTTCGTTTAGCAGTGCAATTCCTGTTGTGCTCTGTATGTTACTGCCCTTGCTTTTAATTAAAACGGATGTTATTTTGACGTTCCTATGTGCTGAGTCAGTCCATCCGAAAATTATTTCTTTTTCATTTCTTCACATTTCGCCTTAGCATCTCTGAAAATCCAGTTTATTTCATTCCTCGTAGACTTCTATTTCCGTATTCATGAATTTCCATGAAAATTTTTTTAATTCCTTCTTTCGTCTATCAACTGAAGTATTCCTTCTGTTACCCATGGTATCTTCGCAGTTACTTTCTTTTTATCAATGTTTTTCTTTCCAATTTCTGTGATAGACCTTTTCAAAGATGTCCACTCCTCTTCAATTATACTGCCCACTGAGCTGTTCCTTATTGCAGTATCTGTAGTAGTACCTATTGCCTCAGAGAACTTCAAGTGTACCTCTTCATTTCTTAGTACATCCGTATCCCACATTTTCACATTTATTGTTGCTTACTAACCTCTTAAGTCTCAGCCTATACTTCAGCGTTATTAATATGTGATCTGGGTCTATATCTGCTCCTGGATACACCATACAATCCAGTATCTGATTTCGAAATCTCTGTCTGCCCATGATGTAATGTAACTAAAATCATCCCGTTTCCCCATCCTTTTCCAAGAATACCTGTTCATCTTGTGATTCTTGAACGAAGTATTCACCGAAACATAGTGTCACATAACACTGCATTGTCGCAATACTCTTCCAATAACTCAACGCAGATTTTTACCGAGTTATTCCCTCTCAATTACCACACGATACTCCATTTTATTAAAGAATCTAAAGATAATTTAAGAAAGAAGTAGAAAGGATAAAAAGAGTTAAGGGGAGTTGTAACACCCTATCCAGACAATGTTAAACTAAGTTACTTGGCATCCCTGTATTTCAGGAGACACTGTAGCCATTGACATGAAGCCTTTACATGTCATTTACCTGTATATTCTGAGTCTACTGAACTAGAATAATTGCATTTCAGCCACTGCTTTCGCAAATACAATTTTTTAATTACACGGTTAAAATTTTGAGTACTTTTTTTGTACGTTATCGTAAATAATTTGAACTGTAAATAACATTATGTTCCTCTTTTAGTTCAGTAGACTCAGGGTATGTATTACTCCCTGAAAATTTGAATACTCTACACGAAGTGGTTTCTGAGATTTAGGGAAAAATGCAACAGAAAATGTAGTGTTCTTAAGTTTCAAAAAACTGTAACTCACTTAATATATGCTTGATTTTTTTTAGTTAGTCAGAAGCACCCTGCACCACACTGCACGAAAGTACGGTGAGTCGTTGGGCGAGGTGTGTGCCGTCATCGCAACGAGGCGGTGCGAACGTGTCCGATCTTCCGCGTGCCTACCGAAATTGAAGGAACAACTCCTGCGTGTACGACGCCACAAAAATGCAAACGAACCTCTCCTGTATGAAATCGCAAGGTCTCACACAAGTCAGAGCGTCCAAGAGGAGCTCATAAAACTTCACTGAACTTTTCTTCCTCTTCCACCCTACTGGCCAGACCTGTCACCATCCCATTTCCATCTGTTAGGCGCTATGAATGGTTCACTCAATGTGACGGAGTACGTGAATGATTGGGAGGTTGTTGATTCTGTATGGCGTTGGCACCGATGTCTGTCCTCACAGTAAGGTGGCGTAAGGCGGTCGCATTGAACGGAGACTATGTTCAAGCATGAGGTTCTGTAGTCCAAAGTGTAGGGAATAAGACGGTGTACTCGAAACCTGAAAAAGAGCAAACTGCTTATAGAAAAAAAACGGATTGCATTGCTTATTGAACGCCCCTCGTAAAAGAAAGGCCTGGAGAGGAACTGAAATTCAGAGTAAAAGTATATGACTTATAAGATTCAGCAGTAAGATCTTTTCAACGGAAGGACAATTGTGGGCACTTAAGGTGGGTTGACAGTAAACCGAAGAAACATAAAACAAATGAGAGGGAGTGAAAATAAGATTAGCGCTAAAATTAACGTCGTTGTTTGGGACATAAACTTGACGAACGTAATAATACATGACGGACGAAGGAAAGACGACATATACATCACAGGAGCGCGAGCAAAAACAGCCTTCTAGTGGTAAATATTGGCCTAAATTTTAGGTAGAAATTGTGTGAACATACGTCTGATGAATAGCACTGCATGGGCGTGAATCAGGGAATGTGGCGAAATTGCAAAAGAAGAGAGTCGAAGCGTTTGAGATGTGGCGCTGTAGAAGGATTTTCAATATTACGTGGTCTTACAAGATAAGGACGAGGAGATTCTCCGCTGAATGGGCGAGGGGAAGGACATGCAGGAAATATTTAGAAGGAGAAGGGACAGGGTGTGAAACGTGTGTTAAGACTTCAAGGAAAAACTTTACTGGTAGTAGAAAAAGCCGTATAGCGTAAAAACTGCACAGAAAATCAAACATTGCAATGTATCCAACAAATAACTGAGGACGTTGATTGCAATGTCAACTCCGAGATCAATAGCTTGACCACATACAGAAACTTTGGGTGAGTCCATAAAACAAACAGCAGGCTGATGACCCAGAAACAAATGCAGAGGTTTTAGAAAGGAACTTTCTTTTGGTAAATGTGTATATGTCTTTTACTGTAGGTAAATTGCACCTTCCTCCACGAGCTCGACAGTTACATTAGTGAGGCGATGAGGCTCTGCTGGCCAAACAGAGGTATGGACACGCCCATAGAAAGCTCTGCGCGGCGGGTTCTAGCTTTAAAATTTCAATCTACTGACCGTTTTGTATCAATACTTCGCCTTCGTCCCTGAGAATTAATTTACATGGTACTTCTTGCTCTTCCTGGATTTCCCGCGTTGTACCAGATAGTATAACTTCGGTTTAATTAATAGCAATAATTTAAAAAAAATATATTAGGCAGTCTCCTATCGGCGAGCTTGAAAAATCCCCGCTGGTCCCAAAAACATAACTTTCCCCCTTGGAAATGGAAACCAGACTTTCTACATTTATCAACCAACGTCGATGAAATACAAAAGCAGAGCAAAAATCGCTGAAGCTACCAGTGTTGGTGGTAATACCACCTGGTGTTTTTATTCTAATAGTTTTGTATTTCTCTCAATCTATGTTCCTTATCTCCCTTTGTTGCTCTGTGGTTTTGCTTTCATTTCAGCATGCATTTATTGAGCTTCGGTGAAGTGAAGCCGTCCTACGCGCCAACTTCAACGTTTTCGCAGGAATGAGTCTTCGTAGGTTTAGTACACTGTCTGCTACCAATTTGAACCATATGAGAGACGTTTTACATATTATTCGACACTGTTGACTCGTACAGTTATGGCATACTGTGATGCTTCTTCTTTTTCTTTTTTTCATGTGCCTCTGTTACATGTCGGCGCTTGGTCGGCGTGGTTGATAATGGATTTGGCATGATTAATATTTAAGAGGTGGCCGGGTGCCCGTCGTGTTGCCACCTCGATACCCCTCCCCCCCCCCCCCCCCCCCATCTCCCCAGAACGGAACATCTGCATTCCAGATCTCTGCGTATAGCGTTACTCATGTGGAAGGAAGTGAAATGTTTGCGAATCGTGAAACTGAGAAAGGTCTTGCGAACCAGGCCGGTAGCCATCTAGTGGGATTTGAGAAACCATCTAAACAGCACATTCAGGCTGGCCGCCACGCCGAACCTCATCGTTAAACCACTGGCCCGGTTCGGTATGGAGCCAGTGCAGCTCCCCGTCCCAGAAGACGCGCTCTAAGACGCCCAGACTTTCTTTTTTTCTTTTGTTTAGGCATGTGCTCTGCCGACCTTTTTTTCCATGAGTCGTGGCGGGGGGATGGCAAGGCAAGGGTTGCAAACCGAAATCTGACCCTTTTTCTTGCAACGAGAGTCTGTGCATGGTTTACCTTCATACAAAATACTGGCCCCCTGAAACTCCGATCCGGAGGTAAGAGCTAGCACGGCTCTGAAGTTCGATGCTAACTTGCCAAACACTGTTCAGTTTATATCTTGAACTGTGCCCACTTATTGACAATGTGTTCGATTACCGTACCGTAATCTCGGAGCGCCTCGGTCACAATGTCCACGGGGAGTTGAAACGGTAGTTTGACCACTGCGATTGTCCCGACACGAGACAAGCTTGTGTCAACGGTGACGGATCCTTTGTTGCCGTCAGAGCGACAAAAACGTAGTTCAAGAGGGCTTCTATTATGACTTTGTCACATGCCGCATAGCTAAATATTTTCACATCGGCAGTACTACTCACTATGGAAAGATGGTTCCATATGACGTTGGTCGGCGTCGGCGGTATCTTCGCTTGGTTTGGTAGTAATCGTTCGACATCGAGGGCCTTGGGACGGACAAAATCGGCGAAAACAGTGAACCTCAATTTCGCTTTACGCATCGTTAGTAACGACGGCACGAGTTTAAGGCTGAAGCAAACACAAACACTGGCTAACAGCGCCTCACTGCTGAGCACAGTCCCGTGTCGCCAGCTCAGCATTGCCAAAGGCAGATTTCAATCCGGGCGGGTATGGTGCACTGTAATGCAAGGCCATAATGATATTGTTGAGCAGAATGTTTGTTATTGGAGGCGTCAGTCCACAGATATTCTGATACAGCTCTCGGCAGTTATTCTATCGCGCGCAAGCCTTTAAATCTCTGTGTAATTACTTTAACCTGCACCCACGTAGATCTGTTTATTGTAGTGAACCCTAGGCACCCCTCTACAATTTTTACTCTCCGCACTTCCTTCTATCACCAAGTTGACCATTTCGTGATTCTTGTCAACCGATCCCTTCATTTACTCAAGTTCTTCTTTTTCTGTTTACTCAATTTCTTCTTTTTCTGTTCCCTGTTGCAGCAACAATCTTTTTCTCGGTCCTTCTAGACTTCTCATTACATATTAGTGATAAGGGGATACATCCGCGCCTCATAAAAACGCCCATAAAGGACTAAATGGAAGGACTGCACCTTTGGGGATGGAAAACTTCATTTACCTTGTATTGCACACAACGTTTTATTCATAGAATCAATTAATTCAGAAAACAACTTTAATGAAACATTTTCCCAAATGAGTGGTTACGAGATACCTAAACAGTGACAAGTTTCCCTTTGAGACAGTATTTCTGATACAGACACAGTCAATAAAAGCAAAAAACTGGGTTAAATAACAATTCTCGGAACAGCTTGTCGTTACAGTCATTACTAGCACATCAGGCGGCAGCAGCCGACTTACGCTGATGCAACTTATTATTGTACCACGATTAACAGTAAAATTATAAGGGTCAATCGTTACAGATCAAACAGCAGAAGCCAATTTACGTTAACGCAAATTTGATGGGATTATAGTAAAGCGATTACAATAAAATGATTTCGATGTTAAGTATCTCCAGGACTAGACTGCAGAAAAACTGTTCAGTGACAAAATTGACTTGCAGACAATAAAGGAGACGCTTGACAAACGCATTCGTAACTGAATCATTACAATTAGCAACTTTAAACATGAACGTCTTGTATGTGAAACACAACTTAGTTAACGTCTGAAAAGGACAGGTAACAATTACATATACAGAAACTCTTCTTAAATTTGTGAACGTCAGGTCAACACACACTTGTATTACAAATACGAGTTTTGGTACTTTAATAGTGGCGACTCTTTATTTACAGCTCGTACAAAATTGATACGTGTTCAAAGTTTTACTGACCTTCAAAGTGGTCACCAGCATTGTCTATAACCCGTTGCCAGCGATTTGGAAGTCGTAGGATACTTTTAGCAGCGCCAGTTGTGTTGACAGTTCGAGCGGTGCGGTGTATTGCCAGACGAATTTGTGGCAGTTCTGAAGCGAATGCCGTGAAGTGTTTCCTTCAGTTTCGAAATAAAGTTGACCACACGAGGGGTTGAGTCAGAGGAGGGCAGTAGGTTGCATAGCACTTACAAGTCCCATCAGTCAAACAAATCAGTAAGAGCTTGCACTGTACGTGCTTGAGCATTGTCCTGCAAAATGATGGCCAGGTCCTGCAGAAAGTGTTATCACTTCTGTCGTAGCTGGTCGTAGGTTGTGTTCCAAAAATGATAGATTAGGGGCAGAAGTGATGACACTTTCTGCAATACCTGACCATCATTTTGCAGGACAATGCTCAAGCACGTACAGTGCAAGCTGTTACTGATTTGTTTGACTGATGGGGCTGCTAAGTGCTATATCACCTACTGCCCTCGTCTGAATTGACCGCTAGTAAGTTCAACTCGTTTTCTAAACTGAAAGAAACAGTTCACGATATTCGCTTCAGAACTGCTACAAATTCGTCAGGCAACAGACCGCGCCGCTCGAACTGTCAACACAACTGGCACTGCTAAGAGTATCCTACGACTTCCACATCGCTGGCAACGGGTTATACACAACGCTAGGGACTACTTTGAAGGTCAGTAAAACTTTGGAACAAGTATCTATTGTGTACGAGCTGTAAATAAATAGTTGCCACTATTAAAGTACCAACCCTCGTATATGTGATCTGCAGGCGCCAACCAGGTACGGAGACGAACGCCATACACAAGAGGCACAGTGGACAACAGCCAGTTGTCCCTCACGACCACCAATTGTCATCCCAATCAATAGTGCGATTTATTTGAGCCGTGGCAAAAAAAGTCCGTCGTAGTGAGTCTGCGTCAGTCTCGCGTCATCAGTTCCTGGTCTGTCTCTCGTTCGCATTTGTGCGGCAGTTAGCGTGTCTGTCATCGCAGTGCGAGTATGTATGTCGTTTGGATCAAACTTTAAGCCAGAAAATGAGGGTCTTGCCACTCCGCCAGTAATAGAACACAGCTAGTGGTCGCCCGGTCGGGCCTGAGTTCCTACATCTGAGTCTGCGCGTTAGGCCGCCAGTCTGCTCGAGTTGCTCGGGCAACGGTCATTAGCGGATGGATTTGTCGGTTGGTCGGGCGCGCACTGAGACACAAGATGACTTGTCCGCCTTGAGCGTCGGCGCATGTGAGGTCCCCACCTGAGTCCAGCGGGCCGCGCCGTATAGAAAAGGGTAGTAGCTTAGCGGTCGACACGAGAGCAACAGGAGTCACACCACGACATCGGTCTGGCCGGGGAGAGCTGCATCGCCATGAGACGGAAGATCGGCGCGCCTTCCTGCGTCCGGCAGCGGCCAGTTCGGGAGAGCATTGGGGGTGCTGCGCCAGGTCTTCACCAGAAATCGCCGTTTATTAGAAGCGACTGGAGATATGTTGTTTCATTTACTTGTTAAATTCTACTTGTTTTCTTTGTGAGATCACCAGCCGCTTTGTTTTGGGGTCGTCCCACCATTCTTCTCCGTTTGCCCACCCGCGGGAAGGTGGTTATTAGGGAATTGGGTGGCCCGTTTTCCCTCGTGGAGGTGGGGAGTGTTAGAGTAATCTGCGCTTCGGGTTGTTCAGTAATCCCTCTGTCAATCTGCCATACGTCAATAGCTGCCTCTGTCATGTTTGTCGAATCGGTGCTAACAAATTTATAGCATTAATGTGTAAAGCCCGAATCCCTGAAATATGTTTTAATCTTGCCAATCATCTTGCGAGGCGGTATGTGTGTAATGTAGAGCATGGTTCAAATGGCTCTGAGCACTATGGGACTCAACTACTGTGGTCATTAGTCCCCTAGAACTTAGAACTACTTAAACCTAACTAACCTAAGGACATCACATACATCCATGCCCGAGGCAGGATTCGAACCTGCGACCGTAGCAGTCGCACGGTTCCGGACTGCGCGCCTAGAACCGCGAGACCACCGCGGCCGGCATGTAGAGCATGTTGTACATTTTATGTAAGTCTGAATTTCATGGGTTTTATTTAAATAGTCATTTTATAAAGTTGCCACCCTTCAATCGTAAGAGTCCTTTTAAAAACAAATTGCACTTTCGGTGGCAAATAATTTCTTAATGTGAGTGTTTGTACCATTTCCATCCCTCTTGCGGGGTGTATAGTTAATCTGTTTGTGTGAGTTGTTGAAATTTTTAGTTTAAAGTAATCTAGTGTGTTGCAGATTTGCCCCATTGTAGTCTTTCAGAGGTTGTGAGTGGTCGTGACTCTGGCCGTGTTGAAAGGGAGCGGCAAACTCAGCCCGAAGGCTCATAGTGTCAATATTGTTCTTTCTGCATCTAATAAAATTGTAACTTGATAATTGGAGGGTGCCTTTCTGATTATAAATTTTAAATCTGCCTTTGAAAAGGCTTTGATGAATAAAATTCCCATTTGTTAAATGTAATTTCATTTTCATTAGTTACTCCCTGGTAACTACTTCCACGCTCACCTAGTGTGATTAAATGTGTTAATGTTCTTGATGAATCGGTAGTAAATAAAGTAAATTCTTTAAGAAAAGATTTTGCAAGTAAATTCACGGTTCAATACTCCCTCAAACAGAATTAAGTTCATAACAGGCAACTGTTACACAGTGTACGTGGAGCATAAATGGAACGTTATAATCTACTATTAAGATACTAAATAAGATTTTACATTCAGAACTCTGCAGCAAGATATGGAGGAGTTACCATATATTGGGACAGTGGTCTGTTCAATGATACACAGTACTCCCTGAAACAGACTAAACATGAAGCTTAAGAAGCAATACACAGTAAGACCAAGGGTTTATATGGCAAACCAGAATATCAACGACATCAATCGCCAACACGAATTACTGCAGTCAGAAAGACACAACAAGTCTCATAGCGGCCAGCCACAAGATAACTTTTACACAGAGTTTCGTGATTTGGAACCAACCCATAATACGTCGCAGGTTCAAGACACTCGCAACACGGAGGGCAGAAAATGTGTCCAGCGAAAGACGTAAATACTATGATCCCACTACACTACTGGCCATTAAAATTGCTACACCACGAAGATGACGTGCTACAGACGCGAAATTTAATCGACAGGACAGGAAGAAGATGCTGTGTTATGCAAATGATTAGCTTTTCAGAGAATTCACACAAGGTTGGCGCCGGTAGCGGCACCTACAACGTGCTGACATGAGGAAAGTTTCCAACCGATTTCTCATACAGAATCAGCAGTTGACCGGCGTTGCCTGCTGAAACGTTGTTGTGATACCTCGTGTAAGGAGGAGAAATGTGTATCATCACGTTTCCGACTTCGATAAATGTCGGATTGTAGCCTATAGCGATTGCGGTTTATCGTAACGCATAGTGCAGCCACGTCTCGATCCATGAGTCAACAGATGGGGACGTTTGCAAGACAACAACCATCTGCACGAACAGTTCGACGACGTTTGCAGCATTATGGACTATCATCTCGGAGACCGTGGCTCCGGTTACTCTTGACGCTGCATCACAGACAGGAGAGCCTGCGATGGTGAATGACGAACCTGTTTGGCAAAACGTCATTTTTTCGGATGTATCCAGATTGTGTTTACAGCATCATGATGGTCGCATCCGTTTTTGGCGACATCGCGATGAACGTACATTGGAAGCGTGTATTCGTCATCGCCATACTGGCCTATCACCCGGCGTGTTGGTATGGGTGCCATTCGTTACACGTCTTGGTCACCTCTTGTTCGCATTGACGGCACTTGGAACAGTGGACGGTAGATTTCAGATGTTCTACGACCTGTGGCTCCACCCTTCAAAATTGGTTCAAATGGCTCTGAGCACTATGGGACTTAACATCTGTGGCCATCAGTCACCTAGAACTTAGAACTACTTAAACCCAACTAACCTAAGGACATCACACACATCCATGCCCGAGACAGGATTCGAACCTGAGACCGTAGCCGTCACGCGGTTCCAGACTGAAGCGCCTAGAATCGCATGGCTACAGTGGCCGGCGCTCCACCCTTCATTCGATCCCTATGGAACCCTGTATTTCAGCAGGATAATGCATGATCGCATGTTGCAGGCCCTGCACGGGCCTTTCTGGATAGAGAAAATATTCGACTGCTGCCCTGGCCAGCACATTCTCCAGATCTCTCACCAATTGAAAAGTTCTGGTCGATGGTGGCCGAGCAACTGGCGCGTCACAATACGCCAGTCAGTACCCTTGATGAACTGTGGTATGGTGTTGAAGCTGCATGGGCTGTTGTACCTGTACACGCCATCCAAGCTCTGTTTGACTCAGTTCCCAGGCGCATCAAGGCCGTTATTACGGCCAGAGGTGGTTGTTCTGGGTACTGATTTCTAAGCATCTACGCACCCAAATTGTGTGGAAATGTAATCACATGTCAGTTCTAGTATATTAGTCCAATGAACACCCGTTTATCATCTGCATTTCTTCTTGGTGTAGGAATTTTAATGGCCAGTAGTGTATATTACGTCAGTTGAATTCCGTGTCCAACAGTGTCAGAAAGGTAAGTCACGAGTCAGCAGCCCAACAACATGTAACAGCCTGATCCGAATGGACGTTTTCATCGTGACAGTGTTCGCCACCAAGCTTGCCCGTCGTGTTCGCAGCCAACCACATGCTGATACTAAATGGCCCTCACTCCGCCTTTTCGCTCTGCCGATGTCCTCTTCGTGCGTGCCACCTCGCGAGAGCAGCACCAGCGCATAGAGTATACGACCTCTGGAGAAGAACCGAAAGGATGAAAGCCGGCGCCCCTCAGCTAATGCGTAATGATTTTGAGACTCGTCTTTGTTTACTCATACTGTTAATCAGCTCATTCGATTTTGATTTGGATCCGTGGCATTTATTTCCTCATTTTTAGATGTTCAACTCACTCATGATGTATATATGTGGTATCTGTTCTTCCTGCATACACTTTAAATCAAGGCATAAAGGAATTAATGACATTATCTGACAGTGGGAATAGATTTATATCATTCGGCAAGCAGAAAAATTGGTGCAGTATCTGGATTTGAAACCTGGTATCTGACTTGCACTGTCCACTATGCTAGCTGGCCGGGGTGGCCGAGCGGTTCTAGGCGCTACAGTCGGGAACCGCGCGACCGCTACGGTCGCAGGTTCTAATCCTGCCTCGCGCATGGATGTTTGTAATGTCCTTAGGTTATTTAGGTTTAAGCAGTTCTACGTTTTAGGGGACTGATGACCTCAGAAGTTAAGTACCATAGTGCTCAGTGTCATTTGATCAGTTTTCCACTATGCTATCCGCACACCATGTTCACAACAACTGTCGGACTGCCCTAACATGACCCATATGAGACCCAAATTATTATCAACTTATACTGAAGGTCGCGAAACTGATAGCTTCGTCCGCTTCCATGTTCTAGATATTTGAGATGGAAATTACTTCACTCGTATATGCTTAGGAATAAGCATTTAATCTACTCCTGTATGAATGAAGGCAGAAACAGTGCTCAATTTTAGCTTGCGCTTAAGACTACAAAGTATTATTTTAAAAAAATTTTACAAATTTATATGGCCACTTAGAATATATTTGGTTTTACGTAACTTCTATTACTTATTATGTTTTGCGCACGTCCATTTTAATCTATTTGTCTTACATAACTGCCCGCCGTAGTGGCCGTGCGCTTCTGGGCGCTGCAGTCTGGAACCGCGAGACCGCTACGGTAGCAGGTTCGAATCCTGCCTCGAACATGAATGTGTGTGATGTCCTTAGGTTAGATAGGTTCAACTAATTCTAACTTCTAGGGCACTAATGACCTCAGAGGTTGATTCCCATCGTGCTCAGAGCCATTTGAACTATATTTTTACGTAACTTTATGTCCACCCCCGGTAGCTGAGTGGTCAGCGCGACAGACTGTCAATCCAAAGGGCCCGGGTTCGATTCCCGGCTGAGTCGGAGATTTTCTCCGCTCAGGGACTTGGTGTTGTGTTGTCCTAATCATCATGATTTCATCCCCACCGACGCGCAAGTCGCCACAGTGGCGTCAAATCGAAAGACTTGCACCAGGCGGACGGTCTACCCGACGGGAGGCGCTCGTCACACGACATTTCACGTAACTTTATGTTGACATGCGTCTTATGGCTAGCGTCCCATCTGCCTTCTACTGCCACAATACGGCACTGTGTGCTTTCCAGCCTGTCATAGTCGTATCTGTGTGAGCTCTAAAGGTGCGTATTGTGCAGTATACAGCTGATACCGCGATTATGCGAGGATGAGTCAAATCAAAATCTTAAATATTTTTTAAATATTATTTATTGTGCAGGGGTGGTACAAAGCTGCATCACCTTTCAACATAGTCTCCCCCACGATCAATGAAAGTCCTCCAGAACTTAAAAAGTGCATAAATTCCTTTAGAAAAAAAAAACTTTTTGTAGTCCGCGCAACCACTCATGCACCGCGTGGCGAACCTCTTCATCAGAATGGAACTTCTTTCCTCCTATTGCATCTTTGAGTGGTTCAAACATATGAAAATCAGATCCCAGGCCAGGTGAATATGGGTTATGAGGAAGACACACAAAACGCAGCTCTGTCATTGTTGCAATTGTTGCAAGGGCAGTGTGGAGCCTTGCATTGTCGTGTTGCAAAAGGACATCTGCTGACAGCAATCCACGTCGCTTTCATTTGACTGCAGGCCACAGATGATTTTTTACGAGATCTGTGTATGATGCACTGGTGACAGTGGTCCCTCTGGGCATGTAATGCTCCAAAATGACGCCTTTTTCGTCCCAAAAGAGAGTCAGCATAACTTTCCCTGCTGATGATTCTGTTCGAAACTACTTTGGTTTTAGCGATGAGGAATGGCACCATTCGTTGCTCTATCTCTTCGTTTCCGGTTGGTGGAAGTGAACCCAGGTTTCATCCCCAGTAACGATTCTTGCGAGGAAGCCAGCACCTTCTCGTTCAAAGCACCGAAAAAGTTCCTCACAAGCATGAACACGTCATTCTCTCATTTCAGCAGTCAGCTGCCTTGGCACCCATCTTGCAGACACTTTGTGAAACTTGAGCACATCATGCACAATGTGGTGTGCTGACCCTTGACTAATCTCTAAACATGCTGCAATGTCATTCAGTGTCACTCGGCGGTTTTCCTCTGCTATGGCTTTAACTGCTGCAACGTTCTGTCACAACTCGTTGTGCCTGACCTGGACGAGGATCATCTGCCACTGAATTCACACAATTTGCGAACTTCCTACTGCATTCGTAGACTTGTTGCTGTGACAAACACGCATCACTGTACTGAACTTTCATTCATCGATGAATTTCAATAGGTTTCACACCTTCACTACGCAAAAACTGAATAAGAGAATGCTGTTCTTACCTGGTGCAAGTCGCAAGTGGGGCGGCCATCTTTATACTGATACTGTGACAGTATGTGTGCATCTGCACTGTGCTGTCACCTACAGGCCATTCTGCATGCTGTTTGCAGCACACTTACCAACTTACAGGATAACGGGGCAAAATTTCGATTTGTTATTACAAATTTAACGTTATCATTTGACTCACCCTCGTATATGGAGTGATAGGTAGATCAAATGAATATGTTTTGAAAATAGCGAACTGCTAGTCATAGTGATGGCCAATACATGAAGTACTTGTAGCCGTTTGTCCAGTGAATACCCGTTTATCATCTGCATTTCTTCCTGGTGTAGCAATTTTTATTTCTTCAGAATTACGTTTATCTGGGCTGACGGTCTCACAGACAGACAGCGGATCTAAGCGAGCCGGTGGGCACCATTAACGCAGGCTGTGAAGGCGACGCCGACGCCAGGTAGGACAGATTTTGGCGAAGGCTGTTGTGTGCGGTGGAGACGCCCGGACATAATGCTGACAACAGCTAACGCCGTCGCTTGAATTCTGAACGAGATGACTACCGCTCTCACGATCCTAAAGTGGTTTTCTGTGCTGGTGGCGTTGTAAAGTACAGGAAGGCGGGAAACAATGAACCTTGGGAGGAGAATGAAGAGGAGGCGGCGCCAATCTGCCGATAGGAGAGCATTATACCGGTGAACACTAGGCAGGCTCTATGAGAGCTGCAGGTATTTATGGCTATATGCTCTCTGCAGAGCGCGGCAGGCAAGGGGTGAGGATTCTGTAAGTGTGAGACTGCAACTGTCTCGTTAAAAACAATACCTGTAACTGGTCCCTGATACATATATAGCAGATGACAGTCTTTGGAGGATCACAAGAAACAACAAGCTATCGCGTTCCTTTGGGGTACGGAAAGACGGAGCCAAAATACGTTCCTTTCATCAGCTGCAGGTCCCTGGGCGCAATAATGCGTGAATATCATTTGTCAACCTGATCTTACGTAGTAGTTTTAGAAAATTACTGAGAAGTGGAAGCACGCTCCAAGAGAATTCAGTCTTGTGATTAGATGATTGGTTCAAATGGCTCTGAGCACTATGGGACTTGTGAGCAGGTGTGGCACGTATGTAATGGAAGTCAAATTTACCGTAAGGTCTGTTGTTTATTATCAACCCTCGCACAAAATGTTTGCAGTAGTTGAAGCATAACACGAACATGTTAATAAATCCTATTCGCTGATAAACTATCACAAAAGCATAAAACATTTACAACTAACTCAGCTTCACGGAGACTGAAGAAAAGTAACGGATGTGTATGTTACTACTTTATAAGCACACTGATCTGTTTCCGCGATCTAGGGCAGTGATTGCCAAAATTTGAGTACGCAAAAATTATGCATGCCAGAAAGGTGCTTCCTCCTACTCATTACCAGTATAGAGTTTACTGAATACATTGCAAACTAGAGACTCCTAAGATACGACTCGGCAAACAAATGATAATGAGATGAGGATCTATTAATATCAATGGGAGCTAATATGGGAAGAAGGTGGAGCTGGCTGAGGCTGCAAGTAAGATGGGGCTGGACGTTTTAGCTGTTAGTGACATTCGGGTAAGGGGTGAGAAAAAAGGGGAAGTGGGAGAATAGAAGGTCTACCCGTCAGGAGTCAAAGCAGGAATAGCACAATGGGGTGTAGGGCTTTACATCAGGAAAGAAATGGAACCCAGCGTAGTTTCAAAAGGTATGTAAACGAACAACTGATGTGGATAGATTTGACACTGTCTAGCAATAAAATTAGGATTGCATCAGTATATTCGCATTGTGAAGGGACAGATCAAGATAAGATGGATAGCTTTTATGAGCCACTCAGTGATGTAGTTGTTAGAGTAAAGGACAAGGACAGTGTTCTGCTCATGAGGGATTTTAATGACAGGATTGGAACTCGAACAGAAGGGTATGAAAAGGTTATGGGTAAATTTGGAGAGGACATGGAGGCCAACAGGAACTTGAAACAACTCTTGGATTTCTGTGCCAGTATGGGCTTAGTCATCACAAACTCCTTTTTTAAACATAAGAACATTCACTGGTATAGTTGGGAAGTCAGGGGAACCAAATCTGTCATTGACTATATAATAACAGATCAGGAACTCAGGAAGGCTGTGAGGGACACACGTGTATTCAGGGGATCCTTTGATGACACTGATAATTATTTAATCTGCAGTGAAATTGGGATTGTGAGGCCGAAAGTGCAGGAGGCCAGATCCATATGAAGGAGGATAAGAGTGGAGAAACTTCAGGATAAGGAAATCAGGCACAAGTACATAACAGCGATCTCAGAAAGGTACCAGTTACTTGAATGTAGTCAATTACAGTAATTGGAAAAGGAACGGACAAGGTACAGGGACACAGTACTAGAAGTGGCTAAACAATGTCTTGGAACAGTAGTGTGTAAAAGTAGGATGAAGCAAAGAGCTTGGTGGAATGACACAGTCAAGGCAGCCTGTAGAAGGAAAAAGAAGGCGTATCAAAAATGGCTACATACTAGAACTCAGGTAGACAGAGAAATTTATGTTGAAGAAAGAAACAAAGCCAAACAGATAATTGCAGCATCCAAGAAGAAATCTTGGGAAGACTTTGGAAACAGGTTGGAGACTTTGGGTCAAGCTGCTGGAAAATAATTCTGGAGTGTAATTAGCAGACTTCGAAAGGGAGGTAAGAAGGAAATGACAAGTATTTTGGACATGTCAGGAAAACGGCTGGTGAATCCTGTGGATGCCTTGGGCAGATGGAATATTTTGAAGAGTTGCTCAATGTAGGTGAAAATACGATCAGTAATGTTTCAGATTTCGAGATAGAATGGGATAGGAATGATGATGGGAATAGGATCACATTTGAGGAAGTGGAGAAAATGGTCAATAGATTGCAGTGCAATAAAGAAACTGGGGTAGATGAAATTAACCCGGAACTCATGAAATACAGTGGAATGTCAGGTCTTACATGGCTACACAGGATAACTGAAATGGCCTGGGAGTCGGGACAGGTTCCATCAGACTGGACAAAAGCAGTAATCACACCAATCTTTGAAAATGGAAACAGAAAAAATTGTAACAACTACATAGGTATCTCTTTAATCAGCGTAGTGGGTAAAATCTTCTCAGGTATTGTTGAAATGAAGATGCGAGCATTAGTTGAGGACCAATTGGATGGAAATCAGCGTAGGTGTAGGCCTCTTAGAGGTTGTCAGGACCAGATCTTGAGCTTGCGGCAAATACTGGAGAAGTGTTATGAGTGGAACAAGGAATTGTGTCTGTGTTTTATAGATATAGAAAAGGCATATGACCAGGTTCCTAGGAGGAAGTTATTGTCTGTTCTACGAGATTATGGAATAGGAGGCAAACTTTTGCAAGCAATTGAAGGTCTTTACATGGATAGTCAGGCAGCAGTTAGAGTTGACAGTAAATTGAGTTTATGGTTCATAGTAGTTTCAGGGGTAAGACAAGGCAGCAACCTGTCTCCACTGTTGTTCATATTATTTATGGATCTTATGTTGAAAACAATAGACTGGCTGGGTGAGATTAACATAGGTGTGAACACAAAATAAGCAGTCTCGCATATGCGGATTCTATTGAAAGTTTGCAAAGTAATATTTCATAGATAGATCACAAATGTAAGGACTATGGTATGAAGGTTTGCATCTGCAAAACAAAAGTAATGTCAGTGGGAAAGAGATATAAACGGATTGAGTGCCAAATAGGAGGAACAAAGTTAGAACAGGTGGACGGTTTCAAGTACTTAGGATGCATATTCTCACAGGATGCCAACATAGTGAAAGAACTGGAAGCGAGGTGTAGTGAAGCTAGTGCAGTGAGCGCTCAGCTACGATCTATTCTCTTCTGCAAGAACGAAGTCAGTGCCAAGACTAAGTTATCTGTGCACCGTTCAATCTTTCGACCAAGTTTGTTGTTTGGCAGCGAAAGCTGGTTGGATTCAGGTTACCTTATCAACAAGGTTGAGGTTATGGATATGAAAGTAGTTAGGATGGTTGCAGGTACTTGTAGATGGGAACAATGGCAGGAGGGTGTCCACAATGAGGAAAGCAAAGAATAACTGGAATGAACTCCATAGATGCAGCAGTCAGGGCGAACAGTCTTAGATGGTGGGGTCATGTTACACGCATGGGAGAAGCAAGGTTACCCAAAAGACTCATGGGTTCAGTAGTAGAGGGTAGGAGGAGTCGGGGCAGAGCAAGGAGAAGGTACCTGGATTCGGTTAAGAATGATTTTGAAGTAATAGGTTTAACATCAGAAGAGGGACCAACGTTAGCACTGAATAGGGGATCATGGAGGACATTTATAAGGAGGCTATGCTCCAGACTGAGCGCTGAAAGGCATAATCAGTCTTAAATGATGATGATGATGATGAGGGGAATAATTTAGCTTTAACAAAAAGGTCCTTGCGTAACAAATAATAGTTTGCAGTCCTCATTGGGCATCCACATGCGGTAAATATCTACTTAATTGCTTAGACGATGGGGTAGTACTGTACCACACAGTAATGGTGTAGTGCTCTTGCTCTTTAACCTCATTACTCAGGGAATATTACCGAATCCTGTAAGACTTGGAGTCTGGTGTGTATCTGTACTGAAGGGATCACTGGCCGTTGTCAGTAGTGAGTGCTGTACGTTGAGAGTTTGGCTCTGACAGGGGGCGTGGTTGGGTTGTTCGTGCGGTTCCGGTGATTACTGCCCCTGGATGGTGTACTCGTCAGAGCAGTAGCGTAGCAAACAAGAGAGCCGAGTGAGAACCCCAGTACGGCCCAAATTTTCAACTTGCCCCACCGATATAAATCAATGTTAAATGGCAGGCAAAATCTGTAATCCCTTTTTGTCTTCATTTCTATTGTGTCTAACGTGATGGTCTAGCGATGAAGTTCGTGCCTGGAAAGCAAAAGCCGGCCGCGGTGGTCTAGCGGTTCTAGGCGTGCAGTCCGGAACCGCGCGACAGCTACGGTCGCTGGTTCGAATCCTGCCTCGGGCATGGATTTGTGTGATGTCCTTAGGTTAGTTAGGTTTAAGTAGTTCTAAGTTCTAGGGGACTGATGACCACAGCAGTTACGTCCCATAGTGCTCAGAGTCACTTGGAAAGCAAAAGGTTGTAGTTACGAATCCCTGTCGGACCACAGGACACTTCAGTCCACCTTTAGGCTGTTCCGCACCTCTCAGTCACATGGAAACTTATCAGGAATGACACATGATTCAGATTCCGCATTAAATTGCGGGACACCTTATCGTGGTCAAATTACTGGGCCTGTTTAGGTACAGACAAGTCGCTGAAACTGCTTCTAAATGAAAAATTGCACTAGGCCGTTGATCCACACGTAATTATAATAATAATTATTATTAACGCTATCTTTCTCGATTCTGTCTAATCTACATCGTCCTTTTGTTGTTCTCAGGAATCGCATTTCTTCTACCTGAATTCTACTTTCTTGTTCTTTGTACGACATTCATCACGCGCTTTCATAAAATAAAGTAGGAACAGCCATTCCTACTGTCCGAGAAAATTGCAAGAACAAGATATGATAACAATGAAATTTATAGTGTCATAGGATAGCGATATGCACATATACAGATGGCGGTAGTATCGTCTACACAAGATTTGAAATTCAGTGCATTTGCGGACTGTCACTTGCACTTAGGTGTTTCATGTGAAATGGTTTCCAACATGGCCATTTCCGCAGGACTGGGGTTAAGAGATTTTGAAAACGCAGTGGTAGCTGGAGTTGGATGCATGAGTCATTCCATTTCGGAAATCGTTATGGAGTTCCAAAACTTTCAGGCAGTACTTCTCACCAAGGATAAAGCAATGAACGATAGCAGTCACTTAACGACCGAGAGCAGCAGTGTTTGTGTAGAGCTGTCAGTGCTAACAGACAAGAAACACTCCGTGAAATAACCACAGAAATCTAATCACGACGAACGTATCCGTTAACACAGTGCGGTGAACTCTGGCGTCAAGGGGCTACAGAGGCAGACGACAAACGCGAGTGCCTTTGCCAACAGCACAACATCGTCTACAGCGTCTCTTCTGGACTCGTGACGATGTCGATTGGACCCTAGACGACTGGAAAACCGTAGTTTGGTTAGACTTCTCTCAGTACGTAGAGGCCGAGGTGCTACGTTATAGCCAGTGGTGCTTGTGAACATTACCCTTCTCGTTTGTCTGCTACACCACTCAACAGTACAGTCTGCCCGATTACGTTCGCCACGGTAGCGTCTATAACGGCATCACCTTAATAAAAATGAAGCGGACTTATCCAAAAATACTACATTTTGCTATCTAGCTAGCAAGTGACAGCATTAACGTGCCCATTTCATTCCGAGGCGTTGGTGGTTTCTGCTGAATGGAAGCCAAATGGCGTGCGTGCCACAAGTTTTGCTGCACCGTTGGAGCAAACACAGCAGACGAAGCTGTCCACTTGGACAAGATTGCAGTCATCCCGTCGTTGTGATGACTCTCCTCTGCCCACTCGTTCCATACACGCTTCACTATTATAGCAAAGAGTCCAGTATGAGCCGCACTGTGACGTCGAGACAAACACATTTACCGGAGGCGAATCATTACGCCCCGTTTGAACTCACTCACATTCTGATATTGCGCCCTTTGACATCGACGAGGCACGCCGGCATTTGTTTGCTCGTTTACTCTTCATTTGACAACTCTGCAACGAGTGAGCGTGGTGTATCACTGATCTGCCCGACCACACAAAAGAGGGCGCTACTGGGCCCACATGCACACCCACTCTCTGTTATCTTAATCGCTTATAACGGCCCCACTGTGCCACACATTTTCCGATTTTGGAGTCATTCAGACTGTTCCTTCTGCGTATTTCAGTTTTTACAAAGAATAGTGCAAAACCGTTTCTCTTTTCGTGATTTTTCCCAGACACCGTTTGTCGTTCCATATACACGAGGGGTGTTCAATAAGCATTGCTACATTTTTTTTCTTTAATCAGGTTGGTTTTATTCAGGATTCTATTACTTCATATTATTCCCCTCTCTTTTGGCTACAAAAATCCCATTTTCGACGTAATCTCAGTACAATGCGACTGCCTTACGCCACCTTACAGGCAGGGTTTGTACGCCGGCGTGGTAGCACTCTACCGGTCGACGCCGAGGCTAACGTCTTGCTGCATCAGTAATATCCCCTCATCAACATATCTTTTCCCGCGGAGTGGGTACTGCATTGGATGGAAGGGATGGAAGTAGGAATGTGTGAGATCTGGACTGTGTGGGAGTTGAGAAAGAACATTCCAAAGACGTTTTATGAGCTCGTGTGCCCATACATTTGTGAGGCCTTGCGTCGTCGTGGAGAAGGAATATTTCGTTTCCATTACTGTGGCGATGAACATGCTGATGCCTTTTCTTCAGTTTCTTTGGGGGTAGCACAGTACACTCAGAGTTCATCGTTGCATCATAGTGGAAGTCATCGAACATAACAACGCCTTCACAGTCCCATGACTTTACTGCCTGAGGGTGTGTCATTAAATTTTTTTTTCAGAAGAAAGGTGGTTTGGCGCCACTCCATGGACTCCCATTTTGTTCCAGTTAGAAGTGATGAAACCATGTCCCATCCGCAAGGTAGTGTCATAGGCCCTCTGCTGTTCCTGATTTACATAAATGATCTAGGTGATAATCTGAGCAGCCCCCTTACGTAGTATCCAGATGATGCTGTACTTTTCCGTCTACTAAAATCATCAGACGATCAATTCCAATTATAAAATGATGTAGAGAGAATTTCTGTATGGTGCGAAAAGTGGCAATTGGCACTAAAGAAAGAAAAGTGCGAGATCATTCACGTTGGTACTAATTTTAATCTGATAAATTTTTCGTATACGTTAAATGGCACAAATCAAAGGGCTGCCAATTCGACTAAATACATAGGAATTATAATTAGAAGCAACTTAAATTGGCAAGACCACATAGATAATATTGTGGGGAAGGCGAAGCAAAGACTTCGTTTTGTTGGCAGAACACTTAGAACATGCGACAGACCCACTGAAGAGACAGCCTACATTACTATTGTCCGTCCTCCGCTGGAATATTGCTGCGCGGTGTGGGCTCCTTACCAGGTAGGATTGACAGAGGACATCGAAAAAGTGCAAAGAATGGCAGCTCGTTTCGTTTTATGGCGCAACAGTGGTGAGAGTATCACTGATATGATAGGCGAGTTGAAGCGGCAGTCACTGAAACAAAGGCGGTTTCCTTTGCGGCGAGATCTGTTTACTAAATTTCAAACACCAACTTTCTCTTCTGAATGCGAAAATATTTTGTTGACGCCCACCTACGTAGGGAGAAATGATCATCATAATAAAATAAGAGAAACCAGAGCTCGAACGGAAAGGTTTAGGTGTTTCTTTTTCCCAAGCGCCATTCGAGAGTGGAATGGTAGAGAAGTAGTATGAAAATTGTTCGATGAACCCTCTGACAGGCACTTCAGTGTGAATTGCAGAGTAAGCATGTAGATGTAGATGTAGATGTTAAACAGAAAGTTCTTACGATCAGCCTCATAACTCGAAAGCAACTCCGCACAGATGGTCCTTCGTTGTTCTTAATGGCCTTCCGATGGGCGGTGGGGAGCACACATTTGAGTGCCCCGACTGGTGGACGAGTGTGTCAACACAGCCGACAGAAACGCCCAGTTGTGTAGCGATGCATTTGATTGTGATCCCTCTGTAGGATAACCTATTTTTTGGGTTAAAGTGAGTCATCGTCTTCATATAACAGGCAGTGTTTCCATAGATCGGAAGTACACATTATGTGCCACAAGTTTCTTCTTTGCCAAAGTAGGCACAGTACCTTTTGATTCGTTATCTTATCTAGCCACTTAATAAGGCTCGGGACCCCCCAACATAATAAATTTCCGTTAAAGAACACCGCCAGAAAAAGTAGAGCATTCTAGATATTAGAAATTTACTCAAGATTTATTGCTGCAGCAGCGCATATGGAGGACATCAAATGGTTACATTTTCAAAACAATAGCGTAACCAGTTCCGAGGTACCTGGTACTGACCCATGCCGAAACACCTGTATTAGTAAGTGGTGTAGCCTCAACAGGTGGCAATGCAGGCGCTGACTCTGACATACAGTCGATCGTACACATGGTGAATACTGCCCTCGGATACGTTATTCCACGTCTGCTCGACCTGTTCACTTAGTTCTGTAACAGTTGTTCATTGGCGAATCGCACGTGTCACTTGTCGTCCCGTCATATCGCATACATGCTCGACTGGAGACGTTAGTTTTCACGGGTAGTATGGACGAGCATTATCCTCTTGGAACAACACATCACCTTCGTGTTGCAAGAACGGCAGAAGAAAGGATCTAACGACACTGCACACTTTCCGTGTGCTGGCTGGGGTCCCCTCCAGAAACAATGAAGGTGAATGAGAGTTATAGCGTATTGTACCCCAGACCATGAGCACTGGGGTGTGGGTAGTGTGTCTTGCACTAATGCACTCTACGAGACACCGATCAACAGGTCTACGACATACCCGCAAACGACTATAACTTTCGTGTAGATAGAAACTGCTTCATCGCTCAAGACCACGGTGCGGCATTCCACCTTCCAAGTTATCGTCTGACGCCACCCGTCAAGCCGTTCTCGTCGATGCAGTGGCGTGAGTGAAAACCGGCTAGAGGTTTGCGTGTCCATACTCACTCTACCAATAAACAGTTCGCAACATCTTGTGTTCCACGTCTGCGTGTAACGCCGGAAATACATATCATCCTATTTCCATCTATTGTACTATAAATGTTTTCCTTATTTTGTTACCTGAAGAGATATGACATTGTGTCTTTATATATATATATATATAATTGGTTTGTTTTGTAAATATTATTTGTATCTTTTGGCTCGATATTACTTAGGGATAACTATGCTATCGAACGATTACATCGATAGGTCGTGTGGAGAACGAAAGTGTTTAGGATCTTTGGTAGTGTTAACTCTGCCGCGTGCAGCGCGGGCAGAGCGGAGTCTGGCTGGAGAAGGGCGGTTGAGGAGGTGTGTTGTGTGTCGCTCCCGCGAGTATCCGCGTTTTCGGGGTTTGGCAGCATGTAATTGCGCTCCACTTGCTGTGATAGTTTCTGTCACGGTATACAGCGACGGCCGACAATAAGTGATTGTCGCCACCTCCTCGATCGACACTTCAAACCTTCAATCTACCGACAAGGAAGACTGGAAGCACGTAAGGTTTTAGAGCTGTGTGGTAGACCTCAGCATTTCAAACTGTTCCATTTTTAACACTAAAATACAGCAACTTAGCATGAACCTTTGTTACTCATTGTCCCAATTGCATTACCAAGCAGCATCCCTTCCTTTTCCGAAATGAACCCGAGTGTCGTTGAAATTGAAAAGCCAGCATTAAAGTAATATCAATCCATTTCACTGCTTTAATTTCAAAGTTCAGTTAAAGTATTCATAGCTGGCTACAATCAACCAAACAGAACTATATTTAGATTACACAAGCACAAATTAAGAGTGCGAGTTTCTTTCCAATATTTTAGCTTACATGTGACTGCAGATCAGTTTGGTTCGTACTAAATTTTACTATTGTTAATTGTTCAGAATCCTTTAATTCAAGTTCAAAGTTAAATCTCTTAATTCTAAATTGCGTAGATTCAAATTGCTTTTGAGATGATTGTTGAGGTAGCATAAGACTAAGCTTATTTCATTTAATTTCGTAGCCGGCCGGGGTGGCCGAGCGGTTGTAGGCGCTGCAGTCTGGAACCGCGCGTCCGCTATGGTCGCAGGTTCGAATCCTGCTTCGGGCATGGATGTGTGTGATGTCCTTAAGTTAGTTAGGTTTAAGCAGATCTAAGTTCTAGGGGACTGATGAGCTCAGAAGTTGAGTCCCATAGTGCTCAGAGCCATTTGAACCATTTTTTAATTTCGTAGTGCTTCAGAAACAAAGTTCACTATTAATTTCAGTCACTATATTAACTTTCACTTTTCCGGTTTTATTAATTCTTTTGCTAAATTATGTCAGATTCTAGCGAAATTTATTACTTCTGACAAACTTTCAGTTTTCACGCAACACGTGTCAGCCTTCAGTTTGCTACGCTTTTAGTGCTAATTATATGTGCATTAACCTATCTTTTTCAGTTATTATAGTAGTTGTCCATAGGACTGGCGATCGTATTTTTCCCCAAATCTCAAATATCTAGTTCACGCCAGTTAATTGTTAACGTAACGATCGCACATATATTTTCGTTATTAACTTCACCCTTTTTTCAAAATTAATTTGCATCAATTTCATTTGGGTTTTCCTTTTCATTTACATGTAACCCTTCCTCTCTCTTTACCGACAGATTAGGTTCGGTGACGATTGCTTTTCCCAAATTTCCGTTAGGTACAAGCGGTTTAATTTTTCACTGTCATTAAGATCGATAAATGAGGAGGAGTTTACATGCGGTCACGAGCCCTGTAATCTGCGCTATAGTAGCTTTACAGTCTGCCACGACGACTATCCTGGCGGGCGTCTGTGGTGCGTGGGTGTCCAGAACCTCGCTTACAGGTGTGAGAATATTCAAGTGATTACTGATACCAGAATCGTTGCCGAACTGAAGCAGCACGTCTAATTTGACTGGCGATTCCCCGGAATGGTCATCCCGACACTGAAATGGTCTCAATTTGATCCCTTTCAATCCCGTTCATTGGCCTACAGTAAACAAAAGTGCATCTCCGTGACATGGTTTCCTGCTTGTGTCACACGTTTCCACCCAATGAGCCTTCCGGCTGTGAGCATTCCTTCACAGAGTAGACACAGATGGCGCTCTTGGCGCTCTGGTAACTATGCCACTACTCTGTTTGTTGGCGGACGACGTTGAGACAGTTATCATAACATATACTCCCCCAAACCCCACACCCCCAAGTGGCATATGCCGCTATCAAATCAACATCGACGTCATCTATTCAGCTGTACTGATGCTTTCCATCAGTGTATATTTCATTCGGAGACTGTCCTCCTTATCGGATCAGAAAAATTAAAGAGACTTTTGGAGAAAAGAAAACCACTTGTCTGAATATCAAGAGCTCAGATGGAAACTCAGTTCTAAGCAAAGAAGAGGAAGAAGAAAGGTGGAAGGAGTATATGGAGGGTATATACAAGGGCGATGTATTTGAGGACAATATTATGTAAATGGAAGAGAATGTAGATGAAGATGAAATGGGAGTTATGATACTGCTTGAAGAGTTTGACAGAGCACTGAAACACCTAAGTCGAACAAGGCCCTGGGAGTAGACAGCGTTCCATTAGAACTACTGATAGCGTTGGAAGAGCCAGCCCTGTCAAAACTCTACCATCTAGTGAGCAAGATGTATGAGACAGGCGAAATACCCTCAGACTTTAAGAAAAATATAATAATTCCAATCCCGAAGAAAGCAGGTGTTGACAGTTGCGAAAATAACCGAACTACCAATTTAATAACTCACGGCTGCGAAATACTTTACAGACGAATGGAAAAACTGATCGAAGCAGACCTCGGGGAAGATCAGTTTGGAGTCCGTAGAAATATTGGAACACGTGAGACAATACCTACCCTATGACTTATCTTAATGTGTGAAATCTTAAAGGAGTTAACTGCTTACACACTACTTAACATAAATTATCCTAAGGACAAAGACACACACCCATGCCCTAGGGAGGACTCGAAACTCCGCTGGGACCATCCGCTCGGCTAATCACGCGGGTTGACTTATCTTAGAAGATAGATTATGAAAGGCAAACCTACATTTCTAGTATTTGCAGACCTAGAGAAAGCTTTTGACCATATTGACTGGAATACACTCTTTCAAATTCTGAAGGTGTGCAGGGAGAAAATATAGGGAGCGAAAGGATATTACATTTTGTACAGAAACCAGATGGCAGTTATTAAGAGCCGAGGTGCATGAAAGGGAAGCAGTGGTTGGGAAGGGAGTGAGACAGAGCTGTAGCCTATCCCCGATGTTATTCAATTTGTATACTGAGCAAGCAGTAAATGAAACAAAAGAAAAATGTGGGTTATGAATTAAAATCCATGGAGAAAACATAAAACTTTGAGGTTCGCCGATGTCATTGTAATTCTGTCAGAGACAGAAAAGGACTCGGAAGAGCAGTTGAACAGAATGGACAGTGTCTTGATATGAGGATATTAGATGAACATCAACAAAAGCAAAACGAGGATAATGGAATGTAGTCGGGTTAAGTCAGGTGATGCGGAGGGAATTAGATTAGGAAATAAGACACTTAAAGTAGTGAGGGAGTTTTGCTATTTGGGGAGCAAAATAACTGATAATGGTCGAAGTAGAGAGGATATAAAATGTAGACTGGCAATGGAAAGGAAAGCGTTTCTGAAGAGAATTTTATTGACATCCAGTATACATTTAAGTGTCAGGAATTCGTTTCTGATAGTATTTCTATGGAGGGTAGCCATGTATTGAAGTGAAACATGGACGATAAACAGTTTGGACAAGAAGAGAATAGAAGCTTTCGAAATGTGGTGCTTCAGAATAATGCTGAATATTATATGGGTAGATCACATAATTAGTGAGGAAGTATTGAATAGAATTGGGGAGAAAAGAAATTTGTGTCAGAACTTGAGTAGAACAAGGGATCGGTTTGTAGGACATGTTCTGAGGCATCAAGGGATCACCTATTTAGTATTTTAGGGCAGCGTGGAGGGTAAAAATTGTAGAAAGACACCAAGAGATGATTACACTAAGTAGATTCAGAAGGAGGTAGGTTGCAGTAGGCACTGAGAGATGAAAAAGCTTGCACAGGAAAAGTAGCATGGAGAGCTGCATCTGACCAGTATCTCTACTGAAGACCACGACAACAACAACGGATCAACAATTCTTATTTTACTTTTTCAAGATTTTGGTGTCAAATTCGTCGTGAGTAAGGTCCAGAACACCATCACAGCGAGTTCTGCCGATATTGGTTGGCTGATTTTTTTATATATATATATATTTTGTTGTACGTTCACAGTTCTGACCCACTGCGTCGTTACTGTTGCGTGGAAACACGCCTTGCCCTTTGCCGCCCCGGTACTGGCGACGCACGGCAGTCGTAAACGTTAGGTCACACAAGGCGGTCCGCGATAAACGCCTGCCGCAGTTGAAATGGCCGCGCCGACAGTGAGCGGCTGTTATACGCGGGTCGCGGCGTTTAGGCGCCCCGTAAGGAAACGGCGTGCCCGCGAGATACGGACGTGTGGCGCTTGCTGAAGGGTCGGCGCGGCCGGCCATCAGAGGCGATAGCGCTGCAAATGTGGCGGCCAGGACAAACGCGCCGGCTGCGGGCGGCGGGGGCGGCGGGGGCGGCGGGGGCGGCGGGGGTGGCTCGTTAGCGGCCGGCCGGCTGCAGCGCAGCGCGTGACGCTATCGGCCGCAGACGTGACGTGCCGTGACGAGAGGCCGTGCGTCGCGCCGCTTTCACCATTCGCCAGGCCCTACGCCTGCACCACCTCACGTCTCGTCCATACGAATAGCGCCCCAAAGCGGCGGATGTTCGTACTGTTACGTCTAGCTTCACCCAAGGCAGTTCATTAATCGGTACGCAAAAGCAGCCTGCTGGCCAATAAGTGCCAAAACGGCGAGCATAAAAACGGGAATCTTTCCGCGCCTCATACCTCGGGTTTTATTGGCAATAGAAAGGTGGAATTAAACAATTTCTTCATAATGCAGCGCCACAGTTTTAATACACTCCTAGCCATTAAAATTGCTACACCACGAAGACAACGTGCTGCAGACGCGAAATTTAACCGACAGGAAGACGATGCTGTGATATGCAAATGATTAGCTTTTCAGACGAATCACGCAAGGTTGGCGCCGGTGGCGACACCTACAACGTGCTGACATGATGAAAGTTTCCAACCAATTTCTCATACACAAGCAGCAGTTGACAGGTGTTGCCAGGTGAAACGTTATTGTGATGCCTCGCGTAAGGAGGAGAAATGCGTACCATCATATTTACGACTTTGATAAAGGTCGGATTGCAGCCTATCGCGATTGCGGTTTATCGTATCGCGACGTTGCTGCTCGCGTTGGTTGAGATACAATGACTGTTAGCAGAATATGGAATCGATGGGTTCAGGAGGGTAATACGGAACGCCGTGCTGGATCTCAATGGCCTCGTATCACTGGCAGTCGAGATGACAGGCAGGATCGTGCAGCCACATCTCGATACCTGAGTCAACAGATGGGCACGTTTGCAAGACAGCAACCATCTGTACCAACAGTTCGACGACGTTTGCAACAGCATGGACTATCTCGGAGACCATGGCTGCGGTTACCCTTGACGCTGCATCACAGACAGGAGCGCCTGCGATGGTGTACTCAACGACGAACTTGGGTGCGCGAATGGCAAAACGTCATTTTCTCGGATGCCCCGTTGTCATAAATGCTATCGCAGCCTTACGATCAGTGATATCATCCTATACGTCATCTTATTCGGAAAGTTCAGATCTGTTGTTGCCAGGAAGGCTAACACGTTACCCTCACGAGTTGGTTCTCTAACTACCTGCTCGACGTAATTTTCGATTAAGACATCGAAATCAATGTCACACGTATCCCTGTTTCTGGCACCAGTTTTTATGGCGTGACTCAACCTGTGTCTTGCAGTTAAAGTCATCCCTTATGGTCAGGAAAATTACTAACCATATTCTGAAATTTCTGCCTGAACCGCTCTACCAGTAGAGCTCCTGAACCAAGCGCTCAGTACAAGCACCCAATTAGCACTTTTGACCGGTCTTCCTTACTTCGCTCAGATTAATTCACAATCAAAATCCGCGATAACCTCGCTAGGTTTTATAGAATTCCTTACTGCATTAAAAACGTAGCCACCATTGGCGACTAACCTATCATTACGAAAAATATTCTAGTCTGAACTTAGGATTTCGTTGCCATTAACGTCTGGTTGCAACCAATTGTCTATAAAAAGTACTATCTGCGCATTATAACCTTCAGAAGGCGACATTAATTCTGGGACATTTCCTTGATGCTCTTGCAGTTCACTAAAATCATATTAACCTTAACTATCTTTGATCTGCGACTAAGAACATTCTCTGAGGACATTGTGACTAATTTATTAGGCAAATGTCTTAGATCTAACTTAAAAAAATACCTATGTGCACCTCACACGTACTCCGCTAACCTAGTAGCGACCTTCTACGTGTAGTGAACGCCTGACCTATTAAGGAGAACTTTACAATTCTGTACCCGGAAGCGGATGCCTAGATATTCACATCCGATACCGTCACAGAATCGTCTGAGCCTCTGGTTTAGGCCTTCCACTCTGCTCCAAAACAGACAACCACGATCAACCCTGGGTGCGATACTAGACAGACAGGTTACCCTGCACCTCGTTTGCGATGCTAGTTGCCTTCACCAAATCTGTCATCCGCCCAAAGAAGCCGAGGATGCTCTCAGAACCCAAGCGGCTCGTGTCATTCGTGCCAAAATATGCCACTACATGCAGCCGGTTGCTCCCAGTGCGTTCGATAGCTGCCGGCAGGACATCTCCCACATCACGGACGAGACCGCCTGGCAAACATACTGAGTGCACACTGGCATTTTTTCCCGCCTTGCCTGCTGTTTCCCTGAGCGGCTTGATCACCCGCCTAACATTGGAGCTCCCAATGACAAGCGAATCCATCCTCTGCAGTAGTCCGGACTGGGCAGGAAAATCGGCCTCTGGGACAACAGGAGTGGCATCCCATGCTGGCTCAGAGTTACTTTCAACAATGGGTAGCATCTTGTACCTGTTCCTGAGGCGTAGGGAGCCAGACGCACGACCTGCTCCCTGTTTCGGCTTCCACCCAGTAACACGCGAACCCATTGCTGTCTGCCACCCACTCTCGAGTGAGGACGGACCGGTCAGACGTTGCGTATCAGAAGATGCAGCCACAGCCGGGTCATCAGGGGACAGCAACGGCACCAAATGTGTAGCAGGTCTCGTCTCCAGCGGCCCGGTGTCGCCGCAACTTTGTCGCGCTTAGTGGCCGTGCGGTTTGAGGCGCCATGTCACGGACTGCACGGCCCCTCCCGCAGGAGGTTTGAGTCCTCCCTGGGGCATGGGTGTGTGTCTGTTGTTCCCAGCGTAAGTTAGCTCAAGTAGTATGTAAGACTAGAGACCGATGACCTCAGCAGTTTGGTCCCTTAGGAATTCACACACATTTGATACGCCGCTACTTTGAGCATTAGCCAGAAACATGTGGATGATAGTCAACGCTCCTTCGAGATGTTTGCGGGCAGCAGACAGTTCTCCATTCGTCCGCTCAGAACATGCACAATCCCAAGCCATAACTTACTGTTTAAAAATAGGTATAAGATCTCAAATTTTGCTATTGAGTTTGGAATGTACGCAATGTATAACGAATAGAATCAAAAAATTCTAAAAACGGCTCTGCAGAATTCTCACTATGTTATGGGAGGGCAAGCTCTTAAGCAGAAATCAACCTCTCTACTGAAGTGGATGTACCTACAGTTAGCTGCCAATAGAGACACTGCTTACCAGATAGCTGCTGCACGTGAAAAGTATGCAAACAAGACTGTACTGATCTAAACTATTTGCTGTTACTCCCACGAGATTCAAACTTAGTGGCGTGACGTGGCGGTCTGGCAGGAAAATTACACTAGGAAGCCGCCTTACACAACGAGATGCAAGGTTTACGCAAAAAAAAATCCCTTACAGTAATTTCCTAACTAATAGTCTACATAGTGCTATACACAGGTCAAGACACAATAATCCGCCGACAGTACAAATTGCAGTCTTAATGTTGAATCGCCTAACCGCTGAATTAAGAGAGAGTGCGGCGAGCGATTGTTGAAGTATTAATAGTCAGGAGAACTGACGAGACACGACTAGGCAGGGCCGTCTGAAATTGCTTTTACGATTCTCGGACCAATCTTTTTTGGTACACGTTATCGCATCGCTTGGGATTAATACCATTTGCCGTCGAATGCTCATTGCTGACCATGCTGTCCTCTGCCGCTCGATCAATAGCCGCTACCAATGTAAGAAACGTGCACATTTCTGCTTAATGGTGGCAATGCAAACGCGGGCTATGAGCGTGAACGTGCACTTGCTACGAACTGGCTTCGGCTGTGGTGTCAAGAACGCCTCCCTTCAGTTTTATGTCCCACCGTCCAACCACACTCCCTACAACCGTCGACAGGAACAGGATCTCCGTGACAAAGCTATTGTATTGTATTGTATGTTAACGGGGGACCTAGAAACGACGTAGAGGCTCCGTCCCCTATGCAGCCGCAGTGGTCCACAACTACACGACGACTACCGCAGTCCACCCCTCCGCCGCCCCACGCCGAACCCAGGGTTATTGTGCGGTTCGGCCCCCGGTGGACCCCCCAGGGAACGTCTCACACCAGACGAGTGTAACCCTTATGTCTGCGCGGTAGAGTGATGGTGGTGCACGCTAACGTGGAGAACTTGTTTGCGCAGCAGTCGCCGACATAGTGTAACTGAGGTGGAGTAAGGGGAACCAGTCCGCATTCGCCGAGGCTGATGGAAAACCGCCTAAAAGCCATCCACAGACTGGCCGTCTCACCGGACCTCGACACAAATCCGCCGGGCGCATTCCTGCCGGGGACCAGGTGCTCCTTTCCGCCCGTTAAGCCCTGCGTTGGATCGCACTGCCAACCGGGCGGGCCGTGACAAACCTAACCGGTGGGACTCCTACGCATTCGGTCCGGCCCATGAAGGCAGTGTCGGCGCCCTCACAGTTGGGACATTTGGAAGAGCGGATCTTCCGCAAAAACGCCGGCCGGGGGTGTGTGCCTTCTCGACGCTAGTGTTGAAGAACTGAGATTGAAACTAACGGTTTCTCCACTCTTCTAGTAATACGCCATATTGTACAAATTCTGTATTAATTAAATTAGGCATCAGAAATTTGCAATCTTCTCATGAGCCAGGAATCATGTTGCTAGGCAAGCCTATGGAGGTCCCTAATTGGCGAGGAAAAACGTTTGATTAGACTTAATCAGCTGTTAATAAACTCGACTGCCGGCCGCGGTGGCCGAGCGGTTCTAGGCGCTTCAGTCCGGAACCGCGTGACTGCTACGGTCGCAGGTCCGAATCCTGCCTCGGGCATGGATGTGTGTGATGTCCTTAGGTTAGCTAGGTTTAAGTAGTTCTACGTTCTAGGGGACTAATGACCACAGCAGTTGAGTCCCATAGTGCTCAGAGCCATTTGAACCATTTTTTAAACTCGACTTTTAAAGTAGCTTGTAACTTATATCACTCGAATAGTAATGTAAAGACGAAGCTAAACTGGTCATTAAATGTACTGATTGAATTTTATTAATGCGCTCTCCCTTTGCAGAGGTCTGGAATGTTTGTTACTTTTCCTCAACGTGTTATGCTGCTGGGTAGCACCTGTTTCTTATAGTCCACTACTAGCAGTGCTGCAGGTGAGCACCGACCGAATGATCTGTCGTTCCGTCCGATATCGTGTATTCACATGTGATTTCAGTCTTCCGTGCAACGGTGAACCGAAGAGTGTTTGGTAGTGAAAAGAATCTACAACTGTATAGTATCGAACGTACTTAAGGCTTCATACTGATGCGGCCCACAGTGAAGGAGCAAGGAGAAATTTAAATTTTCGACATGTCCATAAAGTGACAACGAAATCTTGTCGCATTTCGGAATAGACTGTATACCGTACTGACAGTGTAGTAACACCGGCAGAATATCTAGATGCAAGAACGTGTTGTGTTTCTCCAAAAAAGGGATGCCAATGAAAACGTAGATCACGCAATTTGACTATTTTGACAAAATCATAGTGCGTAGAACTGTACTTCTATACTGCGACAGAGGAAATTATCCGGTGGCTAGAGAAATACAAAGTGATCTCCATGAGAAAGTTAACTTTACTGCCTGAGAGACCTCCATTCTTTCTCTTCCCCACTCACCTCGTTTTTAGTGATGGACATGTCAGCAGGTAGAACGAAATTTTTCCGCAAAATGCTCTTACAGTGTGCTGAGAACAATAGTCTTGTAGTATACTTCGATAAAACAAAGGTATCACAAAACCACAAGAAAATACAGATTTTATTCGACTTCAGCAGAAATATTGGCTTGAAAATACCTACAGTTAATTTTGTATAGCAGATGCAGGTGATTTGGGTGGTGGGTGAAGTGACGAGGGTTGAATAAAAGCTGCAAATAAATTTTCGGGAGGTCGGCAACGTTCTGGGTCCTATCAGTGAGAGCGGCGCGAACTAAAATCCTGGCAGCGACACAGAAGTATTCGCGCGCTGTCGCACATGGAGTTTCTCGTAATTAAAATGCGTTCATACGTGACGTGATACCAGATGTTACTAAAATTAATTTTGCAGTTTCCTTAACAAAGTTTTCGCAGGAAATTCCTGCAACAGAACGCAAATTCATCAGCGGCGACATTTTTCGATGACAGGCGCAACAGTTTGACACCTCTTACGGTATTTTACTTTTTAGTCTGAGTACTTTCATGATTTCATGATAAAATATGTATCACATTCATCTATAAATTTATGATAATGTTCATATATTATTTTCAGTCCGAATATCTCAATCGTTCCGGCTTTCTTCACAGCCTAAAGCAAAAACAAAAACAAAAAAAAGGTTTTGAAAATTTCTTGTAACGCCGGTAGTCATTTATTTATTTTCTTATTTCTTCACTTTTGTAGCAGCTGGGAAGAATTGATTTTTGGAAAGTAGTTCATCATATCCTAGACTAAAATTTTTTTCTGAACTGTTACTGTTGAAATTATCAGTTAGTGGCAATGCTGTAGGACTATGAGATCACTCTGACGTGCCAATTTACGTGACAGCCTCTATCCTGCAGCACAGGCTCAGAGTATTGTAAGTAGGCTGTTTAGGTTTTCTTATTGGTAACGCCGCTTAGCGCTCGGTATGAAAAATCACTGGGTGTGCTGTGAGCAGTCTGTGTTTAGTTTGCATTGTTTCCTGCCATTGTAGTGTTGGGCAGCGGCAGCTGGATGCTAACAGCGTGTAGCGTTGCGCAGTTGGAGGTGAGCCGCCAGCAGTGGTGGACGTGGGGAGGTCACTTTTTATTACTAGGTTAAGCCAATTTTATTACTGATTTATTTTTCTTGTTTGCTGCGCATTGCCTTATATTAGTTGTAATATTGCTGCCTTTTTTGCCAATTTCCATTTTTTAACATTGCTGTTTGTGTAAATTGTTTTGTGCTGCTGCATTGCCTCATCCCTTAGTTAAGCATCTGAGCTCAGTAGATTTAAGTTAGCTTAAGAGGGGGTAGCCTATATAAGAGAATGATTTGCGATGGATTGGAAGAAATGCATTGAGAAGTTATACGAAAAAAGTACAGAAATCAGGTATAGATAAGACTTTTTGGAAATAATGAAGAACGAAGGGAGATCTCCGAGAAGATAAGAAAGATTTGTTTGCAAAATACTGCAGTAAAACAAACCCTGTCCTTTCCTTGTGTTATCCCACTATGTGTTTGTGTACCCTTGTGTATTTATGTTCTTCCTGTCTTTATATGTTTATCTGATAAGACTTATGTTGCAGAATTTTTCTAATACTAAGCTACATTCACTATGATGAGGAATACTGTTATCCTCAAATATAATTTGCATTAATAACATGTTATTTACTTTGTAAAGATGTTTACACATTATTTATTCTGTTTTGTTCTAATGCTCATTCATGAAGTTGATGTTTCGAAATTTATTCTGATTTTTTATGTATGTGCTCCTGTCATAATTCATGTAACACTGATGTATATGTTATTTCGATTCTTTTGTAAAGCCTGTATTACTGCAAATGTTATCTGTACTATTATGTTCTTTAATGATATTTTTGTACCTTTGTTATTGTATTCTTATGTTATAAAACTGTAATTGACACCAGTTCATCAAATTAAGTAACTTGTAAATTACATTTCACTGCACATGTTTCTGTTGGTCATAGTATATGGACAGTATGTGAGAAGAAGGGAGTGATAGTGTTTGCACGTGTGTTAATAATTCAGTAAGGGACTGGATAACAGCATTGCTGGTTCTAAGGACATTTCAAAAACAATTTTTGTGAGTGCACAAGTGGTGGTTATGGACTTGCTATATTATCCGCAAGACTCTTCAATGGTGACTGTGCGCCTGCACAGTCAAACAGATGGCTGCTGGCCATCTCTACAAGGACTACAGTGGGTCTACACCTTTGATGATCCACCAATACCATTATTTCTACAAGGTCTACAGTGGGTCTGCATCTCTGGTGGTCCACCAATACCGTAATCTCTACCAGGACTACAATTGGTCTATTCTGTGACGACCTACCTACCAATATTCTTTTATACTTCGAGTGACTCTGCTGTGGGTTTGCTCTCTTGTGGCCCATTACCTGTCTGCATGTCAAGAGTCAGCCCTGTCTTTCCGTTGGAAGGACACCACTACTTCTTCAAGACTGCATGGAAATCCACTACTTCCGTGTGCATTTTCTTTTATTGCTCAGACTTTGAAAAAAACACTGCAATTTTACTGTGATGAACGATCAGGACTGTCTTTATGGACTGTGAGAAAATTTTAGCTTCTGACCAACATTGTATCAATAAGTGTGTGTATTTGATATCTTCGTTATAGTAATTATGAAAAATTTTATCAAATCATTATTGGCCACTGCCCAAAACAATTTGTAAAAATTTTTTGTGGGGAGCATGGGGACTAGGTAAGTAGGCTGTTTAGGTTTTCTTATTGGTAACGCCGCTTAGCGCTCGGTATGAAAAATCACTGGGTGTGCTGTGCGCAGTCTGTGTTCAGTTTGCATTGTTGTCTGCCATTGTAGTGTTGGGCAGCGGCAGCTGGATGCTAACAGCGTGTAGCGTTGCGCAGTAGGAGGTGAGCCGCCAGCAGTGGTGGACGTGGGGAGAGAGATGGCGGAGCTTTGAAATTTGTAAGAATTGGTGTCATGAACTGCTATATATATTATGACTAGTGAGGTAAATACATTGTTTGTTCTCTATTAAAATCTTTCATTTGCTAACTATGCCTGTCAGTAGTTAGTGCCTTCAGTAGTTTGAATATTTTATTTAGCTGGCAGTAGTGGCGCTCGCTGTATTGCAGTAGCTTGAGTAACGAAGATTTTTGTGAGGTAAGTGATTTGTGAAACGTATAGGTTAATGCTAGTCAGGGCCATTCATTCGTAGGGATGTTTGGAAGTCAGATTGCGTTGCGCTAAAGATATTGTGTGTCAGTTTAAGCACAGTCGTGTATAATTGTTCAAAGAGGACGTTTCACATAGACCAGTCTTGTATAATTATTCTAAGGGGACGTTTCAGTATGAATGTTGCACACTTCCTGTTTCTTAGGCAGATGGAGCAAATCGGTTGGTTCTTTTGCGTTAGATGTAATCTACTTTTGACTCCTCAAGAAACCTGGAATTTTTTTTTTACCAATTTTTTTCAGACCAAACCCTAATTGCAAATTCAAAGACGGATATGCGAAACAAATCACTGAAACTTTTATGATAATTTCCTCAAAGTCCCATCACTAACAGCCTTGAAATTTCTCTTTATATCTTCATTCGTTTCTGAGATACAGAGGCTTAAAGTTACCCTACTATCTGTTACTCCCGACAAATACCCCAAAAACATGGTTTTCTGGGTATCAAAACTGAGACGCGGGGTCGAAGACGGACATCCAAAGCAAATTGCTGGAATTCTTAATGTATATTACTAAGATTCACATCTAGAAAAACTTTGAAAATTTTGTTGATTGATACGTAGTACTTACTGGAATTAAGGAAAACGTGGAAGGGAAGACCCACCAATATAAGTTTCTTTTTCTCTCTACCTGTTTATTTAATAATTTATAAATTGTTTTTTACAGATAATCGAAGCATAACCGTAAAAGTTTCTTTAACAAAATGAACAAATTTGCAAAATTCTTTTGACCTTTAGTCTTAATTGAATAAGATTTTAATCGTTGCAAAAGAAATCTGAAATGCTTTATTGAAATGATTAAAAGACGGCCGGACCTCCATCTCACCCGTTATCGGGCGAAACAGCGGTGTTTACTACTGCACTAGACCAACTCTCAAAATGTTCAAATGTGTGTGAAATCTTATGGGACTTAACTGCTAAGGTTATCAGTCCCTAAGCTTACACACTACTTAACCTACATTATCCTAAGGACAAACAAACACACCAATGCTCGAGGGAGGACTCGAACCACCGCCGGGACAAAGTCTGTCTCATTAAATGCGCTTCTGCAACACCTGAGAACTATATAAGCAACATTCAATTACTCAAAACAGATGAATTAATTTTTAACTTGAAACCTGTGTGACGAAAGGTTCTGGGTTAAGATGCGCACCTGTGCTTAAACGTCAAATATATTGGCTTACTTCAAAACACCAACCTCTTAATTTCAACCAGCAACCAAGGTGCGACTGGATCTCAACCCGTCCCTTCTGACAAATTTATTTTGTCTAAAACACTGGTGAGACTTGCCTGCTAATATTTTCAAAGTTGAACTGACTGTCAGTTATCAAGACCACTCTGAAGGAATGTCTCAAAACACTACTTGTGATTCTTTTCTTGCAAGAGAACTCACTCGATGGAACCATAAGGTCCAGCTAAAATACACCAATAATGACCCGATCTTTCAAACACAGAAACAGACATATTAGTACAACAGGTAGTTCAGATTATAACTAATGACTGAGAAATGCAATTAGAATCAAAGAACTGAACCGGTTAACAGTTAAATCTAACCACACGGTCCCTCTTTTGTTTAAAGGCAACCTGTGCCATAGTACAATTGTTCTGGCTGTATTTACCTGATAAAATAGAACATTAATTGAAGGGCTTATTTCAATAGTGGTACAAGTCCATTTTTGTTCATTTTCAGATAGAGAGATCTAAAGTTAAATGAGCGCTGAAAAATCTGCAGTTGAGATACCAGAAATATTCAAGCAAATAGCTCTTTGCTAGAGATGAACCTTTCTTTCTATTTGTTTGGATCGTTAATTTCAGAAGCATTATAGGCAAAAAAGTGGAGATAATGGACTTGTACCAGTATTGAAATAAGCCCTTCTGTTATAAGGTGCAAACCACAAAGGAAAGGCAATATAATTATGGGCCAAATTTTCAAACGACAATACTACTGCCTGTTTTTACGACCAAACAGCCGGCCGAGTAAATCTCTGATGGTCGGGTATAAACCAGAAAATAATGAGGAGGGCAGGTAGACAATGAAACAAATCACCACGAGGATTATAGAAAGTTACTCCCCTTTACCAGCAAGCAGTTCCAAGCACCCACGGTGCGTCGCAGCGGTTACTGAGAGGTGCCGATGAAAGCCAGGTAGAAGATGGTAGCCATGCCACGAGCGGTCGGCCGACACGAATGTTGCCAACCAACCGACAGGATGTCTTCCAGCTGCCTGAAGTCGACGCTGACCCCGGTGAAGTACACGGGTATCTTCGTTCTGCGCAGGCCCTCCTTGCGCAACTCGGGGCTTCGGCTGCTAGGACCTCGTGATCACCTCGTGCCTCCCTCTCGGGCCAGCGAGCCCCGTATGTATAGGGTGAGTCACCAACTATTGCCACGTAACATCAATCAGAAAGTACCATAGTAGCTGAAAAGTCTGTGAGACAAATGTTGCATGGGTCCACTGGGGACATAATATAAAATTGGCTTTTTGTTGATTTGTGGAGTCGCGTCAGAGATATGAAGGTCAACTTTGTTTTTTTAAACGGGTTGCTGTAGTTCAGTACTTATTTTCTGAAAGCGGCTGTGGAGACGAAACCACTGATGTGTAACAATAAGGCCTTTGAAAGTCAACGAATGTCAAAAAGGTTTCATGAAGGTCCATTTACAGAAGATGTTCGAAGTGATGACCATTGGTATCAATGGAGTGCTGCAATCTTCTTATCGTGGATTGAGTGGTATTCCTTATCACATCCGCTCTTATCGAAGCACATGTCCTGCCAATTCTATCTCACACATCTTCAGGTGTAGTTGTAACGTCTTTATACACAATGTCTTTTACGAGAAAGAAAGAGAACATAACCCCGGGCAGTACAAAACGCACATAATTTAAAAACATAATTAAATCACCGCTCTATGACAGTTACCAAATTGAGGCTATTATGTTTTAGTATCATCTCGAATCGCCTGGTTCGACACAGGAACAGGTAACAAACACAACAGCAGGCTTGAATCGAATCCGATATAGAAACAACAAGACACAAATAAGCGCAGGAACCGAATGAGACACAATTATCATGCTCACAGTGAGAAGCAAACTAAATCTTTACGAATGCAGCTTTGTCTCGACACCAAAGTGAAAATCTAAAAGCAGGTCATCGAGCATCCAAACCGCTGTACAGCGACAAACAGTGGAGAGGCTTGGAGCCGCCAGGAGATGCACAGATGACGATGGCCCACCACCCGCCTCCAAACCTAATCGGCCGAGAAATAATGTGTCTACTCCCGTTTCTGGCTCATGTTCCTCATGTCCAGAAAATGCTCAGCCAAATGAACTTTGAAGTTCATTTGGTAGAACAAGCAGCCAGCCAGCTGCCTCACAGACCTGCGCTGCCCGTGCTGCTTCAATCACTGCCTCTTCCGGAAAACGGAAGCCTCAACCCACTCGCCGGTGAAGCGCCACGCCACTCCGCGCAGAAGTTCGTGTTTCCAGAGATTTGGCGTAAGCTATAAATCTATCAGTCGTGCAGCAGTTCAGCCTCTCACACCAAAACAGAAACCTTGTGGAAGGGGGGGGGGGGGGGGGGGCAAGGCTCACAGAGAAGACTTAATACTACCTCTCTTAAGTTGGGTAAGTGCTTTCGCACTCATTTCCACAGTCTTCGTTATGTAGTCGAAGCATGATTGGAGAGGGTACCTCCAACATCTTGTACGAGTCCACAAAGCGGGGTGACAGTTTTCCAGACGCCTTACTAGCAGAATCTCTATCCCTACCACTCCTCACGGAGACTATGTACCTGACCTCAATGTTCCCCAGACGTCGGCTGCGGTTATACCACGCCGTTAACTTTCATGGGCACTCTGAATATTTTCCCTGGCATTATGCCAGTTATCCTTAAATATCTCAGTACTAATATTTCTGGGCAACAAGTCCTGTACGGACCAGATTTTTGATATAGGGAAATTAATGGAGTAGACAAACATGAGAGGAGCAGAGATGGTTCCGGGCCCCTATTGTCTGGCATGATTAAATGCTAGGTTCACTGAAAGCCGAGGATGGAAGCAGTCAGACAGGTGCAGAATATCTCATTTCTAGAAAGCGTCTGATTCAGTAACACACCTACGCTTATTATCAAAATTTCGATCGTATGGGTTATCGGTCGAAATTTGTGATTGGATTGATGATTTCTTGCCAAAGAGAGCGCACCATATTATTTTGGATGAGAGTCATCGACAGATGTAGAAGATAATTCGGGTGTGCCACAGGAAATCGTTTTTGATCCTGTAACGCCGGAAATGCATATCCTCCTATTTCCATCTATTGTACTATAATTTTTTTCCTTATTTTGTTACCTGAAGATATGCCATTTCTGTGTCTTTATACATTGTAATTGTTTTACTACTTGTATACGTTGTTGTTGTTGTGGTCTTCAGTCCTGAGGCTGGTTTGAAGCAGCTCTCAATGCTGCTCTATCCCGTGCAAGCTTCTTCATCTCCCAGTACCTACTGCAACCTACATCTTTCTGAATCTGCTTAGTGTATTCATCTCTTGGTCTCCCTCTACCCTCCACGCTGCCCTCCAATACAAAATTGGTGATCTCTTGATGCCTCAGAACATGTCCCACCAACCGATCCCATCTTCTGGTCAAGTTGTGCCACAAACTTCTCTTCTCCCCAATCCTATTCAATACTTCCTCATTAGTTATGCGATCTACCCATCTAATCTTCAGCATTCTTCTGTAGTACCACATTTCGAAAGCTTCTATTCTCTTCTCGTCCAAACTATTTATCATCCATGTTTCACTTCCATACATGGCTAAACTCATTACAAATACTTTCAGAAAAGACTTCCTGACACTTAGATTTCTTCTTCAGAAACGCTTTCCTTGCCATTGCCAGTCTACATTTTATATCCTCTCTACTTCGACCATCATCAGTTACTTTGCTCCCCAAATACCAAACCCCTTTACTACTTTAAGTGTATATATATATATATATATATATATATATATATATATATATATATATATATATATATATATATACTCCTGGAAATTGATATAAGAACACCGTGAATTCATTGTCCCAGGAAGGGGAAACTTTATTGACACATTCCTGGGATCAGATACATCACATGATCACACTGACAGAACCACAGGCACATAGACACAGGCAACAGAGCATGCACAATGTCGGCACTAGTACAGTGTATATCCACCTTTCGCAGTAATGCAGGCTGCTATTCTCCCATGGAGACGATCGTAGAGATGCTGGATGTAGTCCTGTGGAACGGCTTGCCATGCCATTTCCACCTGGCGCCTCAGTTGGACCAGCGTTCGTGCTGGACGTGCAGACCGCGTGACACGACGCTTCATCCAGTCCCAAACATGCTCAATGGGGGACAGATCCGGAGATCTTGCTGGCCAGGGTAGATGACTTACACCTTCTAGAGCACGTTGGGTGGCACGGGATACATGCGGACGAACACTGTCCTGTTGGAACATTTTAGTTCCCTTGCCGGTCTAGGAATGGTAGAACGATGGGTTCGATGACGGTTTGGATTTACTATGCACTATTCAGTGTCCCCTCGACGATCAACAGAGGTGTACGCCCAGTGTAGGAGATCGCTCCCCACACCATGATGCCGGGTGTTGGCCCTGTGTGCCTCGGTCGTATGCAGTCCTGACTGTGGCGCTCACCTGCACGGCGCCAAACACGCATACGACCATCATTGGCACCAAGGCGGAAGCGACTCTCATCGCTGAAGACGACACGTCTCCATTCGTCCCTCCATTGACGCCTGTCGCGACACCACTGGAGGCGGGCTGCACTATGTTGGGGCGTGAGCGGAAGACGGCCTAAAGGTGTGCGGGACCGTAGCCCAGCTTCATGGAGACGGTTGCGAATGGTCCTCGCCGATACCCCAGGAGCAATAGTGTCCCTAATTTTCTGGGAAGTGGCGGTGCGGTCCCCTACGGCACTGCGTAGGATCCTACGGTCTTGGCGTGCATCCGTGCGTCGCTGCGGTCCGGTCCTAGGTCGACGGGCACGTGCACCTTCCGCCGACCACTGGCAACAACATCGATGTACTATGGAGACCTCACGCCCCACGTGTTGAGCAATTCGGCGGTACGTCCACCCGGCCTCCCGCATGCCCACTGTACGCCCTCGCTCAAAGTCTGTCAACTGCACATACGGTTCATGTCCACGCTGTCGCGGCATGCTACCAGTGTTAAAGACTGCGATGGAGCTCCGTATGCCACGGCAAACTGGCTGACACTGACGGCGGTGGTGCACAAGTGCTGCGCAGCTAGCGCCATTCGACGGCCAACACCGCGGTTCCCGGTGTGTCCGCTGTGCCGTGCATGTGATCATTGCTTGTACAGCCCTCTCGCAGTGTCCGGAGCAAGTATGGTGGGTGTGACACGCCGGTGTCAATGTGTTCTTTTTTCCATTTCCAGGAGTGTGTAAATAAAGAATATTATAGAGGAAAACACTTTCCAATGTTATGAAAAATTGACTTATTTTCTGACGAACCGGCTTTCGGCTTCTCAGGTCTTCTTCAGGTGACAACTGAATGTCGCAAACAAAGATTATAGTTTGTTTCAATTGTCACCTGAACGTGGCCTGAGAAGCCGAAGCCGGTTCCTCAGAAAATAAATCCGTTTTTCGTAACATTAGAAAGTGTTTTCGTCCTTAATGTTATTATCATGTTCTGCCGAGCACCAACGGAAAATACAGTAAATATATACAAAGAACATCAGCACGAAATGTTACAGACTTGTTTGACACATGGGAGAGTGTCACAGAGATGTTGGAAAGAACTGAAGTAGCAGTCTCTTGAGACTGCCGGGAACTATCCGAAAAAGTGTATTAACAATGTTTAATGAATCAGCTTTAAATTATGAGTCTGAAAATATGCTACAACACTATACATTTCACTGCCTTAGAGCACATGAGTATAAGATTAGTCTAATTACAACACATGAGTGGACAGGAAAAATGCTTTAATAACTGACGCAGTGGGACGTACCCTCTGCAATACTGTTTAGAGCAGTTCGCAGACTATGTTCGTGTAGGAACTTGGTCTGTTAACCTAAAATTCAGAGCCTTTTTGGACACTGCAGTTTTAACGTTATATCGTTAATGTCATTAAAATTCGTATTTTAAATTATTTAGCAAGTCATGGAAAGGCAACCCTGTAAGTTTGACTACTGGTGTACCCAGAGGCCAATAACATAAAACACTAAAAATAGTTGTCCAACGCAATAAAAGAAAGTGTCTGGGAAGGTCGTGCATCTGACACGGAAGGGTACCGGCTTTCCGGACTCTCCTCTGTAGTGCCCTTCTTCAGCAGCAAAATTTTACTCTGTAAAGTGGCCAAATCCGGCAGTGGTGGTTTGAACTACATTGTAGTTACTGCTGCCCTTGATACTGCTGACAGAAGGACAGACGTTGACACTTTCAGGCAGCGTCACTTTCAGAACCTCTGTGGCGCCCGCATTGGCTGCAACGACCCGGCTCTGCAAACAGCGACAAAGCGTGTGGAGACTTGGGATTGACTGCTAAAGGTCCTGGGCTGCCCAGACTGTTGACTCCGACAACTCGTCTGAGAACCGAGGGCAAACGTTCTTACAGCCCTAAAGCTCTAACAGCAGTTTGTAGGCAAAGTACTCGGATTCAATGTATCAGAATATTAATAGGCTGACGAATAAAACTGATAAAAACTTAATTGCTCTGAGTGAAATGCAGCTGACATTGTCTCCTCTCTCAGCATAATCAGACAACTGGTAGAGATGTGTTCCAAAATTTAGGTAAGCACCTCATTTTTGTACGTATCACTCCTTCGTCCGGCCACAAGTCACCAATTGGGACCATCCGACCGCCGTGTCATCCTCAGATGAGCATGTGGATAAGAGGGGCGAGTGGTCAGCACACCGCTCTCCTGGTCGTTATGATGGTTTTCTGTGACCGGAGCCACTACTATTCGGTCGAGTAGCTCCTCAATTGGCATTACGAGGCTGAGTGCACCCCGAAAAATGGCAACAGTACTTGGCGGCCAGGATGGTCACCCACCCAAGTGCCTGCCACGCCCGACAGCGCTTAGCTTCAGTTATCTGACGAAAACCGATGTATCTACTGCGGCAAAACCGTTGGCATTTTTGTACGTAGGGTATACAAAGATATGGGAACAACACAAACACAACACATTACCATACGTAATACGTTATAAGAAAACCGTTGAAATTCAAAACATATTCCAGTCGTCTTTGAAAAGACTAACTAATGCAGTCCCTGTTTCCAAGTGAATCTTATACAACTCTCCCTGCTAAACAGAAGCAAGTTCAGATAATAACCCTGACGGAAAAAAATCACAACAACAAGAGGAAGGTGTGCGACATAAACGACAATTGGTAGGAGTGTTTCTACATTTGAAATATTACATCTATGCAAATTTCGAGCCAGTCGAATGAGAATGGCTTTAATGACCCCACTTTTAGGATGAAAATCAGGTTTACTTTAAGTACAAGCTGAAACGGTCGTGAGTGTTAGTTACCTTTGAGACTGGACATGGTGAGTAATTGTAAGTCAAGAATGTCTCTAAAGTGACAAAGACGACATTATAAAAATCTCATTGGGTTTGAACAGTGTCGTGTGATAGGACTACGGGAAGCTGGATCTCCATCTGCGATACTGCAGAAACAATTGTCAGGAATACAACCTCTCTACATGACTGCCGGCAGAGGTGGTCACGAGGATGCACAGTCGCAAGAATACTGGGCTCCGGACGGCCTCGTAGAACTACCGAGGGAGAAGACCATCGTGTTCGGCTTATGCCTGTGCAACATCGTATTGCATCTGTAGCAGCAGCAAAAATGGCTCTGAGCACTATGGCACTCAACTGCTGTGGTCATTAGTCCCCTAGAACTTAGAACTACTTAAACCTAACTAACCTAAGGACATCACACACATCCATGCCCGAGGGAGGATTCGAACCTGCGACCGTAGCGACTGCGCGCCTAGAACCGCAAGACCATTGCGGCTGGCGCAGCAGCAGCAGATGGCAACTCATAGATACAAACAACTGTTACAGGTCGGATACATCAAGGACGACTCCGAGCCATATGCCATGTTCCTTGCATTCAGCTGACGCCAAACCATTGTAATATTTCTGACTTTGCAGCCATCATATTCAGGTACAAGAAGCTCTTCTTAGAGCAGTTCAGAAGGCAGCAGTGGCAAAATGAGGTAATGTGTGGTGAGGGACCGATGACAGATGGTTTGTACGGTACAGGTATCGTGAAAAGACTCCAGAAATTGTCGTCGTTCTCCGCGACTGCCTGCCACGTTTGGAAGTTGTGCGCCAAAATGGTAATCTCCTATTGTTAATATTTCAAAAATTAAACAGGGTATTTACTTCAATCTCAAAGTTAAGCATTTTTCAATAGCGTACCGTCATTCCATTATCATCATCACCATCATGTAAGACTGATTATGCCTTTTAGCGTTCAGTCTAGAGCATAGTCCACCTTATAAAATTCCTCCATGATCCCCTATTCAGTGGTAACATTTGTGCCTCTTCTGATGTTAAGCCTATTACTTCAAAATCATTCTTAACCGAATCCAGGTACCTTCTCCTTGGTCTGCCCCGGCTCCTCCCCACTCTCTACTGCTGAACCTATGAGTCTCTTGGGTAACCTTGCTTCTCCCAAGTGTGTAACATGACCCCACCATCTAAGCCTCTTCGCCCTGACTGCTACATCTATAGAGTTCATTCCCAGTTTTTCTTTGATTTTCTCATTGTGCACACCCTCCTGCCATTGTGCCCATCTACTAGTACCTGCAAACATCCTAGCTACTTTCATATACGTAACCTCAACCTTATTGATAAGGTAACCCGAATCAACCCAGCTTTCACTCCCATACAACAAAGTTGATCGAAAGATTGAACGGTGCACAGATAACTTAGTCTTGGTACTGACTTCCTTCTTGTAGAATAGAGTAGATCGTAGCTGAGCGCTCACTGCATTAGCTTTGCTACACCTCGCTTCCAGTTCTTTCACTATGTTGCCATCCTGTGAGAAGATGCATCCAAAGTACTTGAAACCGTCCACCTCTTCTAACTTTGTTCCTCTTATTTGGCACTCAATCCGTTTATATCTCTTTCCCACTGTCATTACTTTTATTTTGGAGATGCTAATCTTCATACCATAGTCCTTACATTTGTGATCTAGCTATTAAATATTACTTTGCAAACTTTCAATAGAATCTGCCATCACAACTAAGACATCCACATATGCGAGACTGCTTATTTTGTGTTCACCTATTTTAATCTCACCCAGCCTGTCTATTGTTTTCAACATATGATCCACAAATAATATGAACAACAGTGGAGACAGGTTGCAGCTTTGTCTTACCCCTGAAACTACTCTGAACCATGGACTCAATTTACCGTCAACTCTAACTGCTGCGTGACTATCTATGTAAAGACCTTTAATTGCTTGCAAAAGTTTGCCTCCTATTCCATAATCACGTAGCACAGACAATAACTTCCTACTAGGAACCCGGTCATATGCCTTTTCTAGATCTATACAACACAGATACAATTCACTGTTCCACTCATAACACGTCTCCATTATTTGCCGTAAGTTAAAGACCTTGTCCTGACAACCTCTAAGAGGCCTAAACCCACACTGATTTTCATCCAATTTGTCCTCAACTAATACTCGCACTTTCCTTTCAACAATACCTGAGAAGATTTTACCCACAACGCTGATCACAGAGATACCTCTGTAGTTGCTACAAACTTTTCTGTTTCCATGTTTAAAGATTGGTGTGATTACTGCTTTCGTCCAGTCTGATGGAACCTGTCCCGAGTCCTACGCCATTTCACTTATCCTGTGTAGCCATTTAACACCTGCCATTCCACTGTATTTGATGAGTTCTAACTTAATTTCATCCACCCACTGCAATCTATTGACCATTTTCTCCACTTCCTCAAATGTGATCCTATTTCCATCATCATTCCTGTCCCATTGTACATTGAAATATGAAACATTACTGATCGTATTTTCACATACATTGAGCAACTCTTGAAAATATTCCCTCGATCTGCCCAAGGCATCAACAGGATTCACCAGCAGTTTTCCAAACCTGTCCAAAATACTTGCCATTTCCTTCTTACCTCCCTTTCGAAGACTGCTAATTAAAGTCCAGAACGGTTCTATTATTTCACAAATGTCAATAACCAGCAGAATAATTAGCAGCTTCGAAACGAAAGTGGAGGCGAAGCATTTCGGTGATCTAAGGATCTTATTCGCGGGCGAAGTGGTTCGGCTGTAAGCTCAGAGCTGGTTCGGCAGTGTCGGAGTTCAGATATGTCTGCCGTGGTCAGTGTCAGTCAAGATTTCATTAGTAATCCATTGTTTGGAAAAATATAGAATCTGCCTCGGTCGGTGTTAGCTAAGTCCTCATTAGCAATGTGTGGTTATTTGGACATATACTAATTACGGAAATATGCAGTTCATTAACTTGTTTGAAATAGAAATTATTTGTGAGTAAAGTGGAATGTAATTGTGCAGTTTCTCGTGTTCTGCTAATAAAAAGAGAGTGATATCCCGCATAAACAAACTGACTGGAAATTTTTTACAATAACAGTTCTTCGCTAAGAATTTCTTACAGGCTCAAGAATACGAATTCACGAGCTACGTGCTGTTTCCTATGCAGGGTCAACCACTGTAGATGAATGCTAGTTGGCGAACTTTTATCAAAACCTATGCAGTCGATTCAAGGCGGTGGTAGCACATAGGCACCTCGCGTGTAAGAAAGTCTAAGTACAAATGAGATCAGTGACACGTCAGCTGTGGTAATACAGGGGAGGTATGAAGGAGAGAAACCTTTTTGAGGGAAAATGTTTATAATACACACGTTTATATCCCTTCTCCTTCTCTCTAACTCTCTCTTTTTCAACTGTCGGTACCACTGCCAACTGTGACTTCAGTGGAATCAAGAGAGAGCTTATTTTAGGGCAGGGTGGAGGACTGTTGTTTTCTTCTGATAAAAGCTCGTTCCACTTCGGTGCGAGTGATGGCCTTGTGGTGGTTAGAAGGAGGCTATTTGGCACCTGCAACCAACCTGTTTGCATACTAGACGCACTGGACCTACACCTGGAGTTATGGTCTAGGAATCGATTTCGTATGCCAGGAGCGTTCTCGTTGTTATCCCACCCATCCTCATCACGAAGTTGTACTTAAGTCAGGTGATTCGATCTGTTGTGCTGCCAGTCATGACCAGCATTCAGAAGTGGCTCTGAGCACTATGCGACGTAACTTCTGAGGTCATCAGTCGCCTAGAACGTAGAACTAATTAAAACTAATTAACCTAAGGACATCACACACATCCATGCCCGAGGCAGGATTCGTATCTGCGACCGTAGCGGTCGCGATGTTCCAAACTGTAGCGCCTAGAACCATACGGCACTCCAGCCGGCGCCCAGCGTTCGACGGGGTGTTTACCAACAGGAAAATGCTCGCCCATGTACCACTGTTGTAGCCCAACACACTCAACGGAGTGTCGACATGTTGCCCTGGCGTGCTCGCTCACTAGATCTGTCTCCAACTAAGCACATGCGGGATATCACTATCAAGTGCAACAGGCATGAAACACCATCCGTCAAATTGATATACCGCACCTGTACATGCATGTTTTCATACTTGCATTGAACGTTCTGGCCATTACACGCATCACTAATGTACCAGGAATACGCATTTCCAATGGTTCGTCAGGCCATTACATCAAAATGGGATCTCAGAATATTAATCATGTAAATATGTTACCTAGACAAATGTATTCACCATCTTTGCTACTCTTCATTATTTGTTGGTGTTACGATTTTTTCCACCAGTGTATGATCTACATCTACATCTAAATCTACATGATTGCTCTGCTACTCACAATTAAGTGCCTGGCAGAGGATTCAATGAACCACCTTCAAGCTTTCTCTATACCTTTCCACTGTCGAACGGCAAGCGGGAAAAACGAGTACTTAGATTTTTACGTGCGAGCCCTGATTTCTCTTATTTTATCGTGATTTTCATTTCTCCCTATGTAGGTGGGCGCCAACGGAAATTTTTCGCAACCGGAGGAGAAAACTGGTCACAGAAATTTCATGAGAAGATCCCTCGCAACGAAAAACGCCTTTGTTTGAATGATTGCCACTCCAGTTCACGTATCATGTCTGTGATGCTACCTCTCCTATTTCACTATAATACAAAACGAGCTGCCCTTCTTTGTAATTTTTCGATGGCATCCGTTAGTCCCACCTGATGCGGATCCCACACCGCACAGCAGTACTCCAGAATAGGGCGGACAAGCGTAGTGTAAGCAGTCTCTTTAGTAGACCTGTTGCACCTTATAAGTGTTCCGCCAATGAATCCCAGTCTTTGGTTTGCTCTACCCATAATATTATCTATGTGATCGTTCCAATTTAGGTCGTTTGTAATTGTAATCCCCAAGTATTTAGTTGAAGTTACAGCCTTCAGATTTGTGTGACTTATCGCGTAATCGAAATTTAGCTGATTTCTTTTGGTACTCATGTGAATAACTTCACACTTTTCCTTATTCAGGGTCAACTGCCACTTTTCTCACCATACAGATGTCTTATCTAAATCATTTTGCAAGTCGTTTTCAAAATCTGATGACTTTACAAGACGGTAAAAGACAGCAGCATCTGCAAACAATCTAAGATGGCTACTCGGATTGTCTCCTATGTCGTTAATATAGATCAGGAGCAATAGAGGACCTATAACACTTCCTTGGGGAACGCCGGATTTTACTTCTGTTTTACTCGATGATGTTCCGTCTATTACTACGAACTGTGGCCTTTCTGACAGGAAATCATTTATTACTTCATGAGTATAAAGAGTTAGTTGTGTTCTGAAACCGTGCTGACTATGCGTCAATTAATCGTTTTCTTCGAGGTACTGTATAATGTTCGAATACAGTACATGTTCCAAAACCCTACTGCAAAACGACGTTAGTGATATAGACCTGTAATTTAGCGGATTACTCCTACTTCACTTTTTGGGTATCGGTGTGACTTGAGCAATTTTCCCGTCTTTAGGTACGGATCTTTCTGTGAGCGAGTGGTTGTATATAATTGCTAAATATGGAGCTATTTTATCAGCATACTCTGAGAGGAACCTGAATGGTATACAATCTTGACCGGAGGCCTTGACTTTATTAAGTGATTTAAGCTGCTTCGTTACACCGAGGATATCTACTTTGATGTTTCTCATCTTGGCAGTTGTTCTTGATTGGAATTGAAGAATATTTATTTCGTCTTCTTTGGTGAATACCGTTCACGCATCCTTCTCTCCAAGGAAGACCACAGGTGCTCTATAATATCGAGGTCAGGTGACAGTGGCGGCCAGGGATGACGCGACGATTCACCTTTGTCTTCACAAAAGTAGTCCTGTACGAAGCGAGTTATGTGTGCAGGGGTCCTATTATTTTGGAATACAGGATTACCAGTGGGGAAAAACGTTTTACCATGGGATGGACCTGTTCTCCCAAAACGGTCATATAATCTTTAGCAGCAATGTGTCCTTGCAGAGTAATTGGGCTCCTGAAATACCCTCATATGGTTATCCAAACCATGGCCGAACCTCCGCCTTGTTTCACTTTTGGGACGTAAGTTCTAGCATAAGTTGGCAATATGTGAGGCAATAATCAGCTGAGCAAATGACATTCTTCCATTGCTTCTTAGCCCCTGCTTATGGAGCCTCGTGTTGGTTTTTCGGTGACAGGGTTAGCGCATGGGACACTCTATTATGCGGTGGCTTTGCAGCTGTCGTCGTCTTGTTTTTCGCCACATTGCATTTCAATGACCGTCTGTCACGACAAATCAACACGTACTTCCGTCCACATTGTGACTTAGCGGATATTGTGTTCCCTTTCACTGTATACGGTAAAAATCTTCGATACGAAGCCTCTTGTAACACGAAACACTTCGGCTATATTGGTTACGGAAGCCGACACCATACGAGCACCACCAGTTTGCCGACGTTCGATTTCACTTAGCTCTGACATAACGCACTCAGAACAATACTTACCACGACAGAAGCTTGCAACGTATCGGGCACACCGCACAGGTGCCATTCGTCCTCAATTAAAACATCTCAGCCTGCAGAATTGGCTAGCTTAAGCATTTACGCTCAATTTTTGTAAAGTAAGCTGTCTTGATCGTAAAATAATTTATTCATGGTAACCGGTTTCAGTCTTTGAAGTTCATCTTCAGATCATTGAGTGTCTGCTTTAGCTATTTGCAGAGACGGGGTGAGGAGTCAAATATACGCCAAAAGGTACATTAGTCGCTGTTTTCCTACCATGTAACCAAAAAGTATTGACACTATGCCGTCGGGGGACACCACAGTGGTGTCGTGCACGAAACAGCGGTCAACGGCCGGCGACACCACAGTGGTGTCGTGAGCTTAGTACCACGCAGTGGCCGGCGACAGCACTTTAGTATCTTTTGCATTCTGTTGGTGTTTTGTTTACGTAACAATAAGTTACACATGTCAACAAGTTTTTTGTTATTATAAGTACTTGTGCCCTTTCATCATGGCGGACGAAAGAGACAATAGGAATATTCACGATGGGTGCGCGGACATCTTGTCTTACGTTCCGGACGACATGGCCGATTGGGAAGAAGACAATGGATAAGAAATAAATGAAACTGAAACAGAATCGTAGGAAGATAGTGAAATACGTCCAAGGAGAATTCGGTGGACGCTACGGTTGCTAACTGAATCAGACGAAGAAGGTAGTGCACAGTGGACAGACTTTGATTTACCGAGGAACAATAATAAATTTGAAGGATTCCCGAGTCCAAACATATTTCCCAAACATACACAGAGCGTCGAGGATATCGCAGAATTATATATTGGGAACGATCTATTTGAATGTAGTAGCAACGAAACCAACAAGTACTGTAGTAAAAATTGCAATAGAAGGAAACTGGATTAAAAAAGTGCCAAATTTGTCGACGTTACGGGACCCGAACCTAGAAAATGGTTTGGGCTTGCTATCCTTATAGGTCGAGTACGGGATACATTTCCTCTTTCAAGTGTATTCCGGCGCTGGACATCCTTTAGCAAAAACAGGGATGGAATTATTGACCCCCTCTGATGGAAAGTGGCAACACCTTTGCATGGAAAATTATGTAGAAGTTGTGGAGACCATACTTGAAAGAAAATACGAGTTTGTGGAACGATACGGCGAAATAGAAGATTTACGGAACATTAAAGTGCGCAAAAGTCAACGTGTTTGAAGTTTGTAATCAACGGAAAGGTGACAAGCGGCCGGCGACAAGCCAAGTAATGCGAATCAGCGCTGCCGGCGCCAAGCGAATAAATTTGCACGCGACGTGCGAACGCCAAAGTGTTAACTTACGTTCTTGCACACATGTCCCTCGGTGTCTCCAAATTTTCTTCGGAACACTGTGAAAACAGGAATAATTCTCACATTTATCCCAAATTGTGTACCTTTATAATTAGAGATATTACAGAATTTCTGCCTGCGACTACATGTTTGAGCATTTGCGACAGAAGCACTATTTCGTAATAATTCCTTTATCACATATATATATAGATCACGTGCAGGACATTTTCATCTGTTGATAAATCTTGAAAGGTTTCTACTAAATGACAACGCGCCCTTCCATTCCTCCAAAATTTGCATTTCACATTCTCATTTTCTCTTGGTTGGTTAGGCTGCAGATGAGCGTGTCGACTGTTAAGCTTGATATCTTTGCGTCTTCAGTATTGTGAGTACGCGGTGGTATCTTCCGAACGCCGAAGTATTTTAACTTAGATTAGCTCATCAGAATACGAGCAGGTAGGTAATTGCGTTCTGGTCACTCCACGTGGTACACAAGGCATTTGCACTACATCCTATGCTGTTCGTTTGGTGTGACCAAGCGTACTAACTTGGAAGTCCAAACAGTTATTCAGACTTTTTGTTGGGGCCACGAGGCGAAAGGTTTTGAGCTATGTACTCTTATATAGTACATTTTTCTGTGCGGCTTGCGTTTTAGTCTTGTTTCAAATGAGTTATTCTTTTCCGGATGCCCGATTGTAATTTAGTGACTAAACATGGGTCCATGTTGGACTAACCACTCGTTCTCTTGCACCTGTGATCCGAAATCTATTACCATTATAGGCATCACATACCGCAAATGGATTTCACGCAAGTGAAATTTTATATTTGAGTGACATATTTCGGCTATATTCTAACGTACTTTTGCCACAACATATATTCCAGTTGTTAAAATACCCTTCTGAAGAAGACGTTTTTATAATCGATGAAACCATGGTAAAGGCGTTTTAATAAAGCTTCCATTTTACAAGTGATTCGAACTTTACTATTTCTCTAAGACGACTACGTAAATGTATTTCTTGACGGAATGCTCTGAACCATATCAGTTGTTCCCATGCTGGTCACTTGCATGTGTTTTAAATAAATCATATCTATTGTCTTGTACGTTTTGAGTACAGTTGCAGGCGGCGTGCAATTATAACAAAAACGTTTCAATCACTTCCTGCACACGGGAAGACAGCTCTACAGTCTAGAAGTACTGTACGTGCAGTCTGAAAAAAGAGGAGGAAGATTGGTGTTTAAGGTCGCGTCAACATCTGTCACAGAAACGGAGCATAAGCTCGAATTAGAGAAATAAATATAGTGCGCCTTTCGTAAGAGCAAGCCCTTCATACGCATTGAATGATTCCGGGATATCACAGAAAACCTGAAACAGGAAGTCCGTCCTGCCAGATAGTAGTTAACTTTCTTTATCTATGCGCCGATTCACTCGATAGATGTTGCTTGTCCTTATATATTGAAATCCTTCTAGAAATAATACAACAGCATGCACTTCAAAAGTTTGTAATTATTGATTTTGATGTTGCCGGTTCTTCCTTAGTGCTCCTGTATGATTATTAGAATTATTATTTTTTTTATTCCTACTATCTCATTAGATATGTTGCCCATCTAAGCAACTAAATAAAAGCCTTTTTGTTTTTATGATGCACTCGTTTCACTTATTTTTAATTCGGTAGGGAGCTAGGTTCGAAGCGGTAAGGTGTTGTTGTTGTGGTGTTCAGTCCTGAGACTGGTTTGATGCAGCTCTCCATGCTACTCTATCTTGTGCAAGCTTCTTCATCTAAAAATACCTACAGCAACCTATATCCTTCTGAATCTCTTGGCCTCCCTCTACGATTTTTACCCTCCACGCTGCCCTCCAATACTAAATTGGTGATCCCTTGATGCCTCAGAACATGTCCTACCAACCGATCTCTTCTTCTGGTCAAAATGTGCCACAAACTTCTCTTCTTCCTAATCCGATTCAATACTTCCTAGTTAGTTATGTGATCTACCCATCTAATCTTCATCATTCTTCTGTAGCACCACATTTCGAAAGCTTCTACTCTTTTCTTGTCCAAACAATTTATCGTCCACGTTTCACTTCCATACATGGCTACATTCCATACAAATACTTTCAGAAATGACTTCCTGACTCTTAAATCTATACTCTATGTTAACAAATTTCTCTTCTTCAGAAACGCTTTCCTTGCAATTGCCAGTCTACATTTTATATCCTCTCTACTTCGACCATCATCAGTTATTTTGCTCCCCAAATAGCTAAACTCCTTTTCTACTTTAAGTGTCTCATTTCCTAATCTAATTCCCTCAGCATCACCCGACTTAATTCCACTACATTGCATTATCCTTGTTTTGCTTTTGTTGATGTTCATCTTATATCCTCCTTTCAAGAAATTATCCATTCCGTTCAACTGCTCTTCCAAGATCTCTAATGTCTCTGACAGAATTACGATGTCATCGGCGAACCTCAACATTTTTATTTCTTCTCCATGGATTTTAATACCTACTCCGAATTTTTCTTTTGTTTCCTTCACTGCTTCCTCAATATACAGATTGAATAATATCGAGGAGAGACTACAACCCTGTCTCACACCCTTCCCGACCACTGCTTCCCTTTCATGTCCCTCGACTCTTATAACTGCCATCTAGTTTCTGTACAAACCGTAAATAGCCCTTCGCTCCCTGTATTTCACCCCTGCCACCTTCAGAATTTGAAAGAGAGCACTTCAGTCAACATTGTCAAAAGCCTTTTCCAAGTCCACAAATGCCAGAAACGTAGGTTTGCCCTTACTTATTGTAGCTTCAAAGGTAAGTCTTAGGGATAGTATTGCCTCACGTGTTCCAACATTTCTACCGAATCCAAACTGATCCTCCCCGAGGTCGGCTTCTACTAGTGTTTCCATTCGTCTGTAAAGAATTCGCGTTAGTATTTTGCAGCTGTGACTTATTACACTGATAGTCCGGTAATTTTCACATCTGTCAACATCTGCTTTCTTTGGGATTGGAATTATTATATTCTTCTTGAAGTCTGAAGGTATTTCGCCTGGTTCATACATCTTGCTCACCAGATGGTAGAGTTTTGTCAGGACTGGCTCTCCCAAGGCCGTCAGTAGTTCCAATGGAATGTTGTCTACACCTTGTTTCGACTCAGGTCTTTCAGTGCTCTGTCAAACTCTTCACGCAGTATCGTATCTCCCATTTCATCTTCATCTACATCATCTTCCATTTCCATAATATTGTCCTCAAGTACATGGCCCTTGTAGAGACACTCTATACACTCCTTCCACCTTTCTACTTTCCCTTCTTTGCTTAGAACTGGGTTTCCATCTGAGTTCTTGATGTTCATACAAGTGTTTCTCTTATCTCCTAAAGTCTCTTTAATTTTCCTGTAGGCAGTATCTACCTTAACCCTAGTGAGATAAGCCTCTACATCCTTACATTTGTCCTCTAGCCATCCGTACTTAGCCATTTTGCACTTCCTGTCGATCTCATTTTTGAGATGTCTGTATTCCTTTTTGCCTGCTTCATTTACTACATTTTTATAGTTTCTCCTTTCATCAATTAAATTCAATATTTTTACTGGTACCCGAGGATTTCTAATAGCCCTCGTCTTTTTACCTACTTGATCCTCTGCTGCCTTCACTACTTCATCCCTCAAAGCTACCCATTCTTCTTCTACTGCATTTCTTTCCACATCTCCTTAAATTCCCACCTTTTTGCAGTTTCTTTAGTTTTAATCTATAGGTCATAACCAATAGATTGTGGTCAGAGTCCACATCTGCCCCTGGAAATGTCTTACAATTTAAAACCTGGTTCCTAAATCTCTGTCTTACCATTATATAATATATCTGAAACCTGTCAGTATCTCCAGGCTTCTTCCACGTATACAGCCTTCTTTTATTATTCTTGAACCAAGTGTTAACTATGATTAAGTTGTGCTCTGTGCATAATTCTACCAGGCGGCTTCCTCTTTCATTTCTTTGCCCCAATCCATATTCACCTACTATGTTTCCATCTCTCCCTTTTCCTACTACCGAATTCCAGTCACCCATGACTATTAAATTTTCGTCACCCTTCACCATCTGAATAATTTCTTTTATTTGATCATACATTTCTTCAATTTCTTCGTCATCTGCAGAGCTAGTTGGCATATAAACTTGTACTACTGTAGCAGGTGTGGGCTTCGTATCTATCTTGGCCACAAGAATGCGTTCACTATGCTTTTTGTAGTAGCTTACCCGCATTCCTATTTTCCTATTCATTATTATACCTACTCCTGCATTACCCCAATTTGATTTTGTGTTTATAACCATGTAGTCACCTGACCAGGAGTCTTGTTCCTCCTGCCACCGAACTTCACTAATTCACGCTACATCTAACTTTAACCTATCCATTTCCCTTTTTAAATTTTCTAACCTACCTGTCCGATTAAGGGATCTGACATTCCACGCTCCGATTCATAGAACGCCAGTTTTCTTTCTCCTGATAACGACATCCTCTTGAGTAGTCCCCGCCCGGAGATCCGAATGGGGGACTATTTTGTCTCCGGAATATTTTACCCAAGAGGATGCCATCATCATTTAATCATACAGTAAAGCTGCATGCGCTCGGGAAAATTACTGCCATAGTTTCCCCACGCTTTCAGCCGTTCGCAGTACAAGCACAGCAAGGCCGTTTTGGTTATTGTTACAAGGCCAGATCAGTTAATCATCCAGACTGTTGCTCTTGCAACTACTGAAAAGGCTGCTGCCCCTCTTCAGGAACCACACGTTTGTCTGGCCTCTAAACAGATACCCCTCCGTTGTGCTTGCACCTACGGTAAAGCTATCTGTATCGCTGAGGCACGCAAGTCTCCCCACCAACGGCATGGTCCATGGTTCATGGGGGGAGGTACTGTTTCCCAATTAAACAAAGCCCAGCGTTAACAATCTGTTTATTTATAAAATTTAAAAAAAACTTACAACAAAATATTCTAGTGGTTCGTAAGAAGCGCTAAAAAATCTTTTTAATACTGTAACAATGAAGCCAAATAATGCCTTTACTTGAATTTACAGTAACATCACTAACAATGTCAAGACGCTGATCTGAATGTTACACTCATTTAAAGAGCAACACACAGTAACAAAGTCAGTAGTACTACTGAATTAACAGCATGAAACCAATACTATGCACTTGCGACACTCAGTGCCCACAGCAGAGTGGGATGATTATTCTTAGTTGACATACAGTCTCTCTCAGGACCATTAAATAACGTACAAATACATAAAACCTAAAGCGCAAGTAATATTAAGTTATGCCAAAGTACCAGAATTATCATACAAAACTTGGAGTGGTGGAACCACTAACATATAGCTCAGAATGAGTTTACTCTTTACGTACTGCTGCCGATTCCCACACAAAGTTTCATTATAACTCCAGGACATCAGTTACTAGTAGTACTTTTAAACACGGCCACATCTTGGTTTGTATCTACGCACTTAAACTGTTATTCATGAGAGTGACAAGAATTTAAACACTCGTAGACGCACTTGCCCAAGCAGTCACTCACAGCTTCCCCACTCAACCGGTCTTATCCCTTGGCACAAATTTTAATTTACACGACCAAGAGGCTGATCTCAAGTACTACCTAATGTCAAAAGGGAGTTAACCAAAATGAGTCAAGAAGTTACTTACGCGCGCTGAAATCAGAATTCTAAAGAAGCGCTCACGCCCGTGTATGACTCACACAGCAACGCACAGTGATTTAAGAGATAAAATAGCACTGAACTTGCTCTTCCTAATTACTCAAATTTACGACAGAAGCAACAAATCAAAAGGTTATCTAATCCTTAAAACGCGCGTGTCAGCTGGTTAACATTTCTTAGTTCGTCAAACATATGTGCCTTACTGGGGCACGGACGTTCTTGCCGATATACAAGTATTCAATATCTACAGTGTGCCACCGTCCTTGCCAGTAAGCATCAAGGTCAAACAGAACATCAGTATTATCGTCAGTCGTATACACTGGTTACCGTTGTAACACACATAACAAGAAATTACAAAAATCAAATAATAAAAAATCACAAAACGGAAACTCTAATTCTAACGCTACGAAAACGGAGAAGCAGACTTGGGCTTGGTCACCCACGGAAGGTTCCCAATTTTTAACTAAGCAGTCACAAATGTGTAAGTGCACCGAGAGCGTCGTTTCCCATGCACAATCCTTCAACGTACAAAATAGCGATGGTGGTCAACTGCGACGCCGACTCAGCGGTATTGGTTCAAATGGCTATGAGCACTATTGGACTTAACATCTGTGGTCATCAGTCCCCTAGAACTTAGAACTACTTAAACCTAACTAACCTAAGGATATCACACACATCCATGCCCGAGGCAGGATTCGAACCTGCAACCGTAGCGATCTCGCGGTTCCAGACTGAAGCGCCTAGAACCGCACGGCCACACCGGCCGGCAGCGGTAATGGAAAAGCTATCAGGTACAGAACACTAACTCTCTCATTAATTGTGTACACCGATTACCGCTGCAACAATACCTAGAACGGAAAAAAACACTTCACAAGTTAATGAAATGGAATGCTTTAAAACAATACTGAGCTGAATCCTCGAGACAGACTACAAATAGAAGTGGGCTTGATTTATCTATTGATCACAAAGAGACGAAAATATCACACTTATCCCTGACACAGCAAAATAAATAAATGACAAGATAAATGGAAAACGTCGTAGTTAATTATCAATAACTGGTAACAGATCGTTAAAGTGCAAGAGTCTACTCAAATGGAGGGTCGATCAAGGTTTAGCACAAGGAAGTTTATGGCAATGAATATGGGATATTCTTATCGAAGAAAGAAGAAGCTGACCGCCTTCCTCCGGCCGGCTCGATCTTTCCACAATTACAAAGACTTCACACAGTTCTACCATGTTTCAGCTTCGACCCCAACAGCTACTGTTCGAGCAGTCGGCAACTCACGGCTCCGATCTGTTTCTCAACGTAACGCGGCACCGGACCCCACAGAACGCACATTCATTCGCTCGCACGAGCAGAGTAAACATCTCCCTGGAGCACCCTGTTCGCGCCTCTCAATGGCCGTTTTTCTTTCGATCTAGCCTGACCTCCCGTGTCAGTTCTCTGTTGCCGAAGATGGAACCAGGACAAAAGCAGAGTCGATAGTGTGCTGACGCCGCAGAAACACTTGCGCGCACGGTAGAATTTTCTGTTCGATGAATCATTAGTGTCTTCTAATACATATTTGTTGTATACTTATAATAAATGTGATTCCGGATATGTTGCTACACTGCCTGATGAAAATAAATTAATAAATAAAACAACCAGAAGATATGGTGGGTCGTCAACCTAAATTCGTACACATTCGAAGTAAATAATTAGAGCTGCAATTCTCTGTGACACACAGAACGGCCAGCAGTGTGCGTTAGTGTCGTTGGTGTTTAGTCTGTAACCATACCTCATGGAGTATACAAGGGGTGGTAACTCCATCAGAAATGGGTCAAATGGCTCTGAGCACTATGCGACTTAACTTCTGAGGTCATCAGTCGCCCAGAACTTAGAACTACTTAAACTACTTAAACTACTTAAACTTAACTAACCCATGCCCGTGTCAGGATTCGAACCTGCAACCGTAGCGGTCTCTCGGCTGCAGACTGTGGCTCCTAGAACCGCACGGCCACTCCGGCCGGCAAATCCATTAGACGTTCAGCGATCTCTGTGAAGAACATGGAGATGCTGCGGACAAATATGATTAGAGCTGCAAAACAACCATAGACCACCATTCACTGTCAAAAGTACTCGTAGACTACGTCAGTTTTCCTAGTAGCTTTAGTCAGTTAAGGTCGAAGCTGCATTACTTGTACGTTGCATGCGTCGCATACCTATTGGGCGTTACCTCTCAACGTTCGCTTTTTTTACATACAGGTAGTTTCAAAAATTGAACTAACGCTTTGAATGACTGTAAAAACTTTATTTGTGAACATACACACAAGTTTAAAGGCTTGAATTACAGAAGAAAAATGTACTAAAAGAATCATGTTCGCAAATGTTCAAACTGATGTTTGTCATGCTCCAGACAAAGCTGATAACGCCAACCAATGGATTCGCAAACGTCACGACCAAGTCCTTTTGGAGTTTCATGATATTGTCGTTCAATTTCCAATATAAGTGCATTAGTTGTCCTGGGTTTTGTGCGATGAACTCTGTCCTTGAATCATTCCCATCAAAAGGTGTCCACTTGAGTGAGGTGTGGGAAATTTGCAGGGTATTCAATGCTACACCTTCATCCAATCCATGTGTTTGGAAAAGCTGCATCGAGGTGAGCTCTTACACTGAGATGGTAGTGGTGAGATGCTCCATGAAAGTAAATATCGTCATCATCAAACATCTCATCAGTGTACGGAGCAGTGGGTTCCGGTTTCAAATTTCGGTACCTGTCACCAGTACAGTTTCGATAAAAAAAATTGTCATATGATGCTGAATGCTGATATCCTACACCACACTATTAACCCGTGCTAAGTTCAAGTGTTGCTCACCTTTAACATGGGGGTTTACAGGACCCTATTAGGTACAATCATGGCGATTAACTGTGTCATTTAATTTAAAGATGGCTTCATCGCTCCAGGAAATTTTATTTGGAAACCGTGCATATTCTGCAGATTTTGCCAGGTACCGTTCACAGAATTGATCTGTCCGGTCTGGATCGTCTTCACTGAGAGCGTTGATTAGTGTTGGTGTCTAGCATTTCCAGCGCAGACGCTTCAAGATGTGATGAACGCTATCTTTTGAGATTTATGTCTCCGAGCCCTTTGTCGTAGAGATTTATGTGGGGATCATTCCTTGTGACATTGTGAACGGTTCCATCTGCTACAAAATCATGTGTGCTGTGAACAACGGTCCGATGAGTTTGTGCTGGCTTAGCGAACTCCCTTCTTAACCGTCTTTACTCTTCAATAGCGTTTTTGGTTCTCCGGTAACATTTAAGGACCATTTGATTTCGTCATTTAAGGACCAGCTATCTCTCTTCACAGCTAAGTTGTTCTTCGACCTTTCTGTTCCATTATTTACATATGAATAAAACTAAAAAGTCAGCACGTTATGGGCAGTCAAAGTATTAGCTCATTTTTTGAGACACCTTACATATTGGCCCAAAAACTGGAAGTGGTGAACCGTCTAGAAACTGAGTGTGAATATATAAAGGACCGGGTAACATACGGAACATTTTTGTTCTATATAGTTATTCTACTTTCTGTTATTTAAAAGTCAACAGGATTTATAGAAAATCTGAAATAGTCAAAATGGTGAAATAAAATAAAAATCTGAAAAAGAAAAATGTATCAAACATCGCTTCAATACTTCGTTGAACTTACATAAAACATGTTTCCGTTATTCATAAACAAACGAAACTCTTGCCTTTGCTCAGGATGAAGAATGTTCTACAAAGTAACAACAATGTATAACAATAACAACTACTTGCATCATTAGTAGTTGCTTTGGTTACATTAAAGTGCAGAAGATACATTATCAACTAATTACTTATAAAAAGCATTATATATTCTGTAAGAATGTACAGTACAATGGAATAGCACTCAATAACGTGCGATTCAATTTGTGTGCAAAACAAACAAACCATCAAACAAACAAAAAACAAAACAAACAAACAAACAAAGAGAAGCTGTCGCCTGCCACTGTTCTCTCTTACAAATTCGCTTATGTTTCTTTCGCTACCACTGCTACAAAAACTACTGTTAATGCTACTAGTTCCTACGTCATTTATCTACCAAAATTACCGAACTGTAGTTCTACGTACTATACAGAGACATCAGTACCTGACAGAGTTGGAAAGTGGCCTCATAGTGGCTCTCAATTCGGGAGCTGCTCGAATCTCTCATTATCCAGATTTGATGGGCATTGGTTGTGACAGTGGCTCGATGTTAGACTGCAAGGGTTCACGAAGGCAGGCATAGTTGTCGTATAGGTTCCGGTCGACTAGTCCGACTGCTACAAGGTAGGATCGCCGTAGTCTGCACCATGAACACCGTAAACCGTTAAAACCAATGCCAGCTATCCGAGAACAGGTTATTTTATGTCCTCTCGCCCTAGGACTAGGCAAATACTATCCCATGATTCGGCTGACGTTACCACCAGAATACAAACCACTGCATTTGGAATGGTGATGTGATATAGAAGCATGATGAATGACGCTGCATTGTGTTCGTTGTTCAACACTAACCCAGACGACTACAATCAACGAGTGTGGCGATGAGCTGGAGAGAGGTCCCATTCTTACAATGTCTTGGAGAGGCACGGCGTTGTTACTCCTTCACCATCGCGCAGGAAGCCGTTGGACATGACTTAAACTCACGTCTGGTGCTGTCGCCTTCTCCACCAGACATCACGGCGCCTAGAGTATCGGCAACCAAAGTGACAGCCTGCAGCTGCGGGTTGCCCGCTTCGCAGGCACACCGAAGCACTACACAACCGAATATTGATGAAAGGCAACAACAACAACAACAACAACAACACAGCAAAGAAACCAGCGGCCACCAGGGGCCACTATCGGCCCACATAAACATAAGGAAGAAGTCGGTGCAGATCCCAGAACTACTTTCATATGTCAAATCATGTGATATAAAATAGTTCCGAGGTACTCATCCACCAAAGCGCTTAAAGGCCAGTGCTCGGCCTTACATGGGCTGTTCATCAACCACCAGCAGACGTCGATAGCTGCCGCCCCAGCAGCCTGGCTTGGATCTTCTCGCTGATCTTTGGATTAGGCTTGTTATATCGAAGAAGTCGTTGGCAGAGACTAGTACGAAAATATTTCAGATGTTTCCTATTTATTCTTGTATGTAGTTGTGATTCGAAGATGGATCACTGTTTTGTGTTGGTGTTATCCTTGGAGAATGTGTTCTGGTTAATTGAAAATTGCAATAAATTGTTTTCATACTTTGATCATTAGTTTCTTCTGCTTACACAGGTATATCAACTGGTAGCGATTGACAGAGATCTGATGGGATAATGTCACGCCACAGACACCCTGTGTTCTTATACGCTACATCTCGTGCATCAGTATCACAGTGCCATTTTTTAACAGGACTATGCTTGTTCACACTGGCACCTGTCTCTATGAATTGTATGCGCCGTGCTGAGGTATTCCTTTGACCAGCAACATCTCCATCTCTGTCCCCAATGGAACATATGTGGGACCAACTCAGGCGTTGAGTCCAACCCAGTGACAGTATCCAGGACATCAACGGCGAGCTGTAACAATTATGGGCCATCTTACTTCAGGAGAGGATAAATCGCGTTTCTGCCACCGTTCCCAACCGAAGCAGTGCATGCATCCAGTCCAGAGGAGCTGCAACGCCTTACTGATGACTGAGCTCATGTTGTCAAAATATTTGTAATTTAGTAACTAGTGTAATTTAGTAATCACTGAAATAACGTCATTTACCTACTGAAAAGTTTCATTTGGTTCTCTCCTTCAGTTCTTGACGCTTAACTTTCTTTGTAAAGCAGTATATACTACAGTTTTTTTCGTTATTCTCTCAAATTTAGGAAAGGAACAACCTTTTGGGGAGCGAGTTTTGTAAGGTAAATTACTGTGTAGCCTTTCTCCCGATAAACGCTGAGTCTCTGAGGTGGTATAAACCATGTATCACGTGTCTGATTTCTTTTTGTCCGACGTAGTGCAGAAGTCGACGTGGCCTGGAGTCAACAAGTCTTTGGAAGTGCCCTGCAGAAATATTGAGCCATGCTGCCTCTATAAACGTCCTTAATTGTGAAAGTGTTGTCGGTGCAGTATTTTCTACACGAACTGACATATCGGTTACGTCCCGACTATGTCGGGCGATCTGGGTGGCCACATCAGTCTCCAAACTGTCCAGAATGTTCTTCAAACCAATCTCGAAAAATTGTGGCCTGGTGACATGGCGCACTGACCTCCAGAAAAAAAATCCATCGCTGTTTGGAAGCGTGAAGTCCATGAATGGATGCAAATGGTCTCCAGATAGCCGAACAAAGCCATTTCCAGTTAAAGGTCGGCTACGTTGGACCAGAGGACCCTGCCCATTGCCAGTTAACTCAGCCCACACCATTATGGAGCCGCCTCCAGCTTCCACAGGGCCTTATTGACAACTTGGGTCCATGGTTTCATGGTGTCTGCGCCACACTCGAACCCTAGAATCAGCTCTCACTAAATGAAATCGGTATTAATCCGATCAGGCCACGAATTTCCAATCGTCTAGAGTCCAACCGACATACTAAACAGCCCAGAAGAGGTGCTGCAGGTGATGTCGTTCTGTCAGCAAAGGCACTCGTGTCAGTTGTCGGCTACCATAGCCCATTAACTCCATATTTTGACGCACTGCCGTAAGGAACATGTTGGACGTACGTGCTACGTTAATTTCAGAGGATGTTTCAGGCAGTGTTCCTTGTCTGTTAGCACTGATAAGTGTGCCCAAAAGTCGCTGCTTCCGGTCGATAAGCGAAAGCTGCTTGTCATAAGTCGTACATCGTAAGAGGTAATGCCTGAAATTTGGTGTTCTCGGCACAATATTGACTCAGTGTATCTCTAAATATTGAGTTCCCGAGAGATTTCCGAAGTGGAATGTCCCATACCTCCAGCTCCCACTACTATTCCACGATGAATGTCTCTTAATTCCCGCCAGAATCACATAAGAAATCTTTCCACATGAATCACCTGAGTGCAAATGACAGCTATGCCAGTGCCTTGAATACGCGATACTACCGCCATCTGTATATGTGCAAATGCCTGTTCCACGGCTTTTGTCACCTCAGGGTAAGTGTCGTTCTACAATTTATCTCGTTGTATTATGTATACCAAGATGCACGGTTTTCAGCGTTTGCGAGCACATTTTATCAAAAAGATTCACTTTTACTGTAGGTTTTCTTGAACTGTGTTTGTTGGTTTGTTTAATGTTTGCAGCGTTTCCAACAGATGTGCCGTTTTCGGTCGGCTGTTATGTGGGTTGTGGTGTCTGTTATGAAGTTTGGTTTTCGTTTGTTTGTTATGTAAGTGCTTTTATTTCTGTGTGATGCGAGAAATTCTCTGACGAAGAAGGGGAATTCGAGTGAATGGAGCCATATTTTTTTTTATTTCTTACTTGTTGTCGCTGTGTCAGTGGTGGGGAAATTAAGTAAATTTTTGTTTAATTTGGCTATATTCCACATTTCTGTTTTCATTTTTCTTTTGGTGTATAACATGATGAGCGAGTTGCTACTTCTACTACTTTCGACTGTAATTATTTCCTTGTTCACTACAATGAGTCTTAGAGCGCAAAGGTTTTCATGGTAATAGTAACAATATTCTGCTGCGATTATTCGTTCTAGCAATTTTCATGTCTTGTTTCATGTGCACGCCCACACTTTATCAGGTGCTTAACAAAGGTAGATCGACACTTTCCACACTTATAGCTTCTCATATGTTCTTTATATTTAGTTTTGGAGTTTCTGCCTGTCGTAACCAGGCAGACTAATTTGCGGTCTGGACATTCTAACAGGTGGATACTGGTTCATAGTGGTTTGTTTAGTTTTTATACTGACGTGCGTAAATGTGTCTAGGGTATCTTTTTTGATCTGTATGCTAAGTTTAATCCTTGTTTATTCAGCACATTTGGCTCAAATAGCTCTGAGCACTATGAGACTCAACTGCTGTGGTCATTAGTTCCCTAGAACTTAGAACTACTTAAACCTAACTAACCTAAGGACATCACACACATCCATGCCCGAGGCAGGATTCGAACCTGTGACCGTAGCAGTCGCATGGTTCCGGACTGTGCCCCTAGAACCGCGAGACCACCGCGGCCGGCTTTTGTGCACATGTTAAATTGTACAGTTTATTGTGGTTAGTTCAGTCGTATGTGTTTCTGTGTGTTTGTGGGCGATTCATTGTCTGTATTGGCTGTCGACTTTGGTGGTGCTTGTGTACACTGCTTGTTTTCAGTTTTTTTTAGTTGTCTTTTGGTTTTCCTATTGAGTCTTTGTGTTATGAGTTTTATATCAACCATTTTTGACTGTTAACTGTGGTGTCTTTATTTAGTTTTCATAGTTTTCGCTATTGAGGGAGATTTTATTCAGTCTGTCTATCATGTGTTGGCGAACTCATAGTGTGTGATTTCCTGTACATGTGCTCAGTACTAAGTCTAATCGTGGTTGTAAAAACTCTGTTGGCAGATTTTGTTATATATGTGATGAACTTGTGATTAAAAAACACCAAAGAAACATCACACTTTGGATCTAAACTTGGTGATCAAGATAAATCTGTGGCGCCACACAAGGTATGTTATGTATGTGTTGAAGATCTGAGAAAATGGTCTAAAAAGGAGAAAACAGCCTTTAGATTTGCTGTTCCTAAGATATCGAGGGAGCCAAGAAATCATTCCGATGATTTCTACTGTTGCAGTGATAATACTACTGGTCATAGTTCGAAAAACAAGAAGGTAATAAGCTATCCTAACCTTCCGTCCGCCATCCGACCGGTAGAGCATTGTGTAGATTTGCCGATTCCTGAACCACCAGATGACTTAAATTCTGTTCCAACAGAAATATTTTCTGGTGCACATGAACCAGATGATGGTGAATTCCATCGTAGTACAGTAAGTTTAGAGCCCAAATTGCTTACTCAGACCGAGCTTAACGATTTGGTTAGGGATCTTGGCTTAATGAAAGAAAAAGTTGAATTGCTTGGCTCTAGGTTAAAAGAAAAGAACTTATTGGCAGCCGGAAACACATATACATGTACAGACTGAGAGAGTAGCAATTTTCCAAGTTTTTCCAACAAGAAAGTGATTTACTGTACTGCGCAGACATTCCCGGTCTGATGAATGAGTTTGGTATTGAATACATAAAGGAAGACTGGAGGCTGTTTATTGATTCATCCAAAACTAGTGATGAAAAACGCTAGCCAGACCGCTGGAACACCAACATGTTGGGGGACCACTGTTGGTCACTTCACCAAGAAGTTTAGCAAGCGACTCGTCGTAGAAAAAGCTACACAAGAAGCTTCAAAGAAAAAAGAGAAAGAAAATGCAAACCAATTTCAGCTGACAAGTGAAACCTCTATTAATACATATCATTGTTTTAAGAAGCTTACTGTAAATACACACCTTGCTTATCTTGTAACAAAGTGTTTCATTAATTTCCCCATTTACTGTGCAGCACAGGATTTTTATACTACATAATAAAAAAACATATTGCTAGAAAACTGTTGCAGATATAAAAAACTAAGGCCAGATTTGCATTCAGTTGATAAAACTGATTTTCGTTGGCCTGCGTAATGGGAATCCCATTGAAGGCCATATTCTTGTAAGTAATATTTTTTTTCAAACTGATAATAATTTTGGGATTTGAGTATTTTAGCGGTTTAGGATATTTTTTCAATATTGTGTGTATTTATAATTACTTTTCAAGTACTCATTTGATCTTGATATATCATCAACTCCTTCAGTTCATTTCTGAATCACAGCATAGCAAAGCGCGACCTTCAATTTCGGGCACCCACACTTCACTCGACATATCTGTAGACTCATAATTATATTTCTTCCATAAATAGGCTTGTTTCGTTTTCAGAGACTTCTATTTTCCAGTTGCACGATACAACTGTAATTAACATGGGACCGCAGGTTTCATATTCAAGGGAAAGTGTGTTTCTCTCTGCACTCGAAAGTGTAATCACGGAGAGCTTTTATTGGCTGCTTGTCACAACAGAGGCGCTCACTCTCTAGGTGCACGACATGTGGACTGCTCGTGCTGTGCTTTTAATTTCCGTCTTTCCACAATCAGTGGCAAACAATTAAATCTGCCTCGCGTAGCGCCACACACACACGCACGCACACATACACACACACACACACACACACACACACACACTCAGACTTATTGCAGCAGGCAGCTCGACGACAGAACAACGTGTGCTGAGCTTTTGTACTCAGCACGCCACAGAGGGCCGTATTCTCATCAGACGAAATGGGCAGGACAGCGTTTTATGTCGCCTACACAGGCGACCACGTGAGACATGGAACAATGGGCCAGTGTTGTGAACTTCGATCCCAGAAGGCGAGACTAAGATTCAGATTATTGTCATGCGTGGAACGAATTATCTACTACGCATTATCTGGACTACAGGCTAAAGCATACAAAAAAAGTTTTATCAACAAAGTATATATCTTCAGTGTTTCTCCGCACTTAACGGTCTGTATTATGAAATTATTATTTTCGGGTTTCACCTGTGTTCAAGTTACAGAAATTTTCACTTCGCACTCATTAAAATATTCTGGGCTGTTATGCAGTCATCGAATGAATTTCTTGAAGAGATCTAACCCCTCCTCAAGAACAACCACTTTTAACGTGGTATGGAGGTTTGTGTGTTTCAACGACCCATTTAGCTATGCTGGTGAGAACGATGATCCAAGTAGGATACCCATGACAGACTGGTCATATGATGAGACTCCGAAGTGTAGTCTAGCAAGATCAGGCATTGTCTGCGGGGGAAGCGTCTGTCAAACTAAGTTTTTGAAAACAACTAGAAGTCGAACTTTGTATTTTTTATTTACCCCTTTCGCTCTTCAAATGAAAAAGATCATCAGAATATACACAGCAAAAGATAAAAAATGGAAAACTTACATTTATGTTAGGTAAAGTACACATTCTGTTTCTGACAGAGTTACGTACTTTTGGCGGTAGCTGACAGCACTAAAGATTGCGTTTAATGTTTGCTGTTAGCCCTACAGATTGTGTTTAATGTTGGCTGACAGCGCTGAAGGTTAAACTGGCTGTAGTACCGCATTTCAGCTTACATTCAAAATACGTTTAAAGTAAAGAGCTAAATGATGACTGAAAGCGTCAAAGATTAAATTGACTGTATCACAGTTCTTGTAACAAACATGGTATGGGGTATTGCAATACAATTTACATTTTAATCATCTGTTTAAGGGTGTATGTATGTACATATCATATTTGCACATATCTGCTTATGTTTCAAAATACAGTAGTAAAAATTAGAATATCTTTCAGAATACATATTTACAAAACACTTTACCAATATGCATTTAAAATTCCAACTGTTTCTTGTAGGATAATTCGGCAGATATTATATTTGTGATGCATCGGCCTCGTCTTGGGCTATTCCTCACATTTCTTTAATCAACGTAGAACTGCATCACGTGTAAATAATTCAATCTTGCATTCCAGTTTTAATGAGGACATGAAACATAAGTTGTTATGAGATTCCAAGTGAACTGTAGTTAGTTTCAACTTGACTACAACGTTCTTTAAGTTGCTTGTAGTATGTAACCTCCCCGTTCCTAATCGGCGTACTGGGTTGCGGTATAATAGACCGTGATCACGAATACCTAATGAAATTTTACATTGATTAAGACTATCTTTACCAAAGGAAAATAATATCGGCTATTAGGAGGAAAATGTACATCAGATCCATCTAAAGGAAGAATCTTTTCTAAACCTAATACAAGTACCGAAAGTAATATTGAAATGGATGGAATTTAGTGCAGTCGCTCACGAACCAAACAGTGGGGAAAGGCTACCTTGCAATATTTAATACAAAAATACTGATTAGCAAAGAAAAGGATAATCAAATGGTCGCCAGCCCACCAGTGCAATGAATATCCAGAAACCTAATAAAGGTAATGGCAAAGGAAATTAAGCAAATAATCACCGGCGTGGCAACAGAAGAATCTCAAGATTTTCCACCTCACAATAATTCGGAGGCTCAGATGGTAGAGGACTTGCCCGCGAAAGGCAAAGGTCCCGAGTTCGAGTCTCGGTCTGGCACACAGTTTTAATCTGCCAGCAAGTTTCATATCAGCGCACACTCCGCTGCAGAATGAAAATCTCATTGTGGAAACATTGCCCAGGCTATGGCTAAGCCATGCCTCCGCAATATCCTTTCTTTCAGGAGTGCTATTTCTGCAAGGTTCGCAGGAGAGCTTCTGTAAAGTTTGGAAGGTAGGAGACGGATACTGGCAGAAGTAAAGCTGTGAGTACTGGGCATGAGTCGTGCTTCGGTAGCTCAGATGATAGAGCACTTGCCCGCGAAAGGCAAAGGTCCCGAGTTCGAGTCTCGGTCGGGCACACAGTTTTAAACTGCCAGGAAGTTTCAAATCGATGCCGAGCTGCTGCTGTTGCTGCTGATGCTGATTGAGAACCAAGAGTCGTGTCCAGGGCCACAGATAATTGTGGGGCAAGCAACTGACAGAACTGCAGATTCCTCCGCTTGTCCTTACCCCGCTCTCAATACTCGTGGATTAACAAAGTAGGTGCGCCACACTGGCGCGATCATAGCTGCACCCCGCGACTGCGGGAGCGCCCTACGAAGACTTTCACATTCTTCCTAGAATCTAACTGCTCTGCTCCCTCTCTGCTCACAGAGACTCTCCATACGCAAAGATAAACAACGATATAGCTACTGCCATTTCCTCGTTACCAGCGACACATTTTCCCTCGGTTATTACCTAGCAATTTACAATATTTACATTATACTTAAAATTAATTACATACATTCTCAGCCGGCCGCATTGACCGAGCGGTTCTAGCCACTACAGTCTGGATCACGCGACCGATACGGTCACACGTTCGAATCCTGCCATGGGCATGGATGTGTATGATGTCCTTAGGTTAGTTAGGTTTAAGTAGTTCTAACTTCTATGGGGCTGATAACCTCCGAAGTTAAGTCCCATAGTGCTGAGATCCATTTGAACCGTTTGAACATTCTCAAATAAATACACAATTGCATCCACTACATATTAAATGTAGTTTCTGTAAAAAAACCTTACAGATTCAGAATTAGAATCTATCAACAGATATTAAACGGAGAAAAATTTTGAATGGTGCAAAAGGAATTTTATTCTGCATTCTCGGTGTTACAAATTGTACCTTTTTCCCTAACATTTCTGCGTTTAGCGACGGTTTCTGGAGCTACGTGTGGTAGCCTGCGGACTAGCGTTTCTCACGGGTCTGACACTGATGGAACTTTATCAAATTCATTCGGCAGGCGACCTTCGGGGAGACACGAAGACTCTGGCACTCAGCGGACCATAGCTAAGCCACCTATAGTGGAAAGAAAAGTGGATATGTGGTCCCAGTTTCGGCAAAACGGCGGTTCGCACAATGTTGCACAATAGGGCAGGGCGAAGCGAGCCAATCCGGTTAGGTTGATTGGCTGACCTGAAGAGCAAATTAACATTTTACTGGAAGGCAGCGGCACACAACTCGCTAGTCAAAATAACATCCTCTTAAGAATACTCCGCGACACAAAGACACAGAGTCTTCCGCTGAAAAGTAGAGCAGCTCCACAAATCCGAGCAGGGTGAACGATCGCCACACTGTGGGAAACGGGCCAGTCGGTGTGCCATCCCAATGACGTTATGGTGAAAATTTAATGAACTAGTGTGACGAAATAAAAACAATCGTAATAACGGAAATATTGATAAAAGCCATAAGGACGTTGTATTCTGATTACTATAGTGAAACACCGTAAAATGATATACAAAAAGAACAATGAAAATTATAATTAATACGAAAACTATGTGTTTCAAGGATAATCTGTGAACGAAGATAAAAATGAATAGACAGTCCTCTAACGAGGATGAAAGAGAAAAAAAAACTACTCTTCGTTTTGTTCTTGATTGTAGAAGGACGTCGTTGACGATTCGTGATGAGAATGGTATATGTTTGTTATTAATACTGTAGGAAAAAGCATTCTCATGATAACAATAATTAATTCTATAAATGTGTAGAGAAAGGCATCTCATAATTATTACTGACTAATTGGCAGTTCTCATATATTGAGCTGATTTTGTTTCAAAGACGCCTTACGGGCGAGAACATAATTTAAAGTTTTTCATTACGCCACACGGCTTGAAAATAGGAATTCGCTTGCTGAGAATTTATCTGCTTAAGTGTTTCACTTGAAAGTGAATTAATGTTTCATTGCAGAAACAGTTTCTGTGTAAGCGTGGACCAGTCAGCACGGATCAGGTCTCACACGATACACTACATAAAAATAATCGTTATTTAGATGTAAATAGAAAACAGCTTTCAAAGAATTTTAATTAGTTCTATAAAACGATTCCTATGCGAACCTTACAGAATGTCCAGAGTCTCAACTCATTAACAGAACAAAGAAGCTGCTCGGATTTTAATGTGCACGACATTTAGCTTTGCTCCATTTCATGTCTAATACGTTAAAAGCAAACATGCTAGACTGCTTAAGCTCGCAGTTGAAAAGAAATCAAAATTACTCGCACAACAATAAAAGCCTTTGACGTAACCGTCGAGATTTTGGTGCACTTTAAAACAGCATTTCAGCTCCGTGTTGCAGAGCCGTACTTCGCGTCTGGAAACGACAAAAGGTACGTGAAACGACAGGCCCTCAGAAATCTGAAGTGTCTGGGGCCAAGGCGCACAAGAAAACTACATTTCTTTTTACTGAAAATAGCAAAGCTCCATTAAGGTGGCTTTAATGGTGTTGCACTTTCTAATTTGCAACCTTTCATGTCAGAGAACATCATTACGTATTAGTAGGATTGAGTATTCTGCATTTACAGCTGCATTTACCAGTGATACTGAAAATAAGTCATCTTAATTGTTTCTTGTGCTACACGAACATTGACAATAACATCATACAGTTCGGATAATAGTACACCGGCCGCTGCTTCACGCAGAAGATGCGGGTTGGTTGGTTCACGGTTAGCAACTTGGTGAGACGTAATTTGCCCCAATTGGAAGGGCGGTTCGGGACTGCCCTACGATTGGCGGCGAGGGAATGACGTGGGCACTGCTCCAAGTTTAGGTGATAAGCCAAGGAGGGAAGGACGAGCTCTCTTAGTCTGGGATGCCAAGTGACTTTGCCATTCGTGTTTTGAACCTTAAAGTTTTTCTTTCGGAACGGCATCCGCTTCGATGGAGTGCGGAGTCTGAAAGCATCGCCACTGTGCGGGCAGCCCTGCTCGCCTGTGATGCTACGATCAGGCGAAGCTTAGCGGCACACCGTCGGCCATCACGCGCGAAATCCAGCGGTGGTAAGATGGCTTTACAATGCGAGAGATTGACAAGGAAAGAAGGAATATTTTTTGTTACGATGGTTAAATGCACAGAGATTCCTACTATCTACGCCGAGTGGAAGTTCAGAGGTGCGGCACGAGTACTCTCATTCTATTTCTCTTCTTGTGAGGGTAATAGGTCCAATAATTACTCATATTGTAAATTAATGGTGAAGACAGCCACGATGTTATTGTCGCTCAGTGTAGGAGTCCTTCACTTCCTTCACATCCCGATTAAGGGTTTTTCCCTCGCTTTTTTTTGTACTTAGTTAACAGTTGATAATCTTTAATATAGTGCCATTTTTTTAGTAAGCGACATTTGGATATTAATTATCCAGCTACTTCCGCTGGTGGCTACTTTATTTTATTCTGTATTAATTCATTTTTTATTCACAGTCAAATAATTAACTTCACTTATTCCATTACTGAATTAATTGCGTCTTGCCAAAGCTATGAATTTCATTTGGCAGTCCTAAGGGAAGCCTCTTTAGATTGACTCCATAGGTTCTTTCCCCTCAAGCTAGCTATTACGGCCACGGCTAAATGCATCACCATAACAGGCACTACTTTCATGCGCACAGTTGGTTCACCAGGATGACTGCTGGTTTCATGTAGGCTCCCTGCAGCATTTGTTCGGGCGTGCCACGGAAAAGAACTCATTACCTTTTCAGCCCTAGGAGCACTCGTGGAGGCCATGGTTATTTGTAAAATGCCGGCTTCTTGCGTATTTTGGTTGCTTATCTATAGCACATCATCAAATACGTGGAGGAACACATGTAAATTAAATTCAATTAGCTGTTTTTTCTTATTTTCTACTAAAATTTCCAATTCTTCCAAAATATTAACACAGGGTCCACATCTGTGGTGTGGATAATTTTCGCACAGCCTTGAATCTCACTTGATATGTTTAGACGTTCTCAAATATTCACCAAATGCTTTACGATTTGAATTTAAATCTTTTTTAATTTTTCTTATACCGTATTAATAACAGCCTTCCACTTTGGTCAATGCATCTGCTTTGTCAGTTTTGGCAATTCATTTTATATACTTCGTGGATTACTATATTTGTCCTTATGCAGACCCCTTTGTGTATTCGTGCATGACGAGAACAGTTGCTAGTTCTAAATGCAACTTTAACTTTCAGTATTGGAAAACATCTCGGAATATGGTCTGTTACAGGAGTTTTGTATATAAGTGCAATATAACGTTTATTTGCAATTGGCTTACCTACGCAATTGTTTTCCTTTCGCTTCATATTTTTCCGTATATTGTAGTACAGTTTCATCATATCACCGTCTAGGTAACTGTTCCTTGATGTTGTCTTTTTGTTTGTCTGTAATTCTGTAGCTCTGTCTTCGTCTGTGTGTGCTAACTGTAACATTTTGTGAAAAGCTGAATTGTGCTCGATTGAATGATTTGGGTTATTCTCAATGATTCTAACTGAATATGTAGGCTTCCTCGAAACTTTAACAATATGTTTCCCATTCGATCTACTGATTGAGAAATGGAAAAAATTGAAGCTATTATCAAGTACATATTCAACTGTGAACTTAATTTTTGAGTGCACTTGGTTGAGTTTGTACTCTACTTCATTTAAATCTTCCTTTAAATAGAACTCTACTGCCGTCAGAATATTTACGATAGTACAGTATTTTCTGCTTTTTAGGGGAATTTATCAAAAAATCTAATTTCCAAGTCATTAAGAAAAATTGATCTCAATATGTTGGATAACTATTACCCATCACTAGACTCTCTCCCATGAGCTAAATTTTTCTATTAAACATAAATTAGTTGAAATCAAAGCTAAATTGCAACAGCTCTACAATCTCATCTACTGTTATAATTCATGCTGAAGTAAATTACATATAATTATTTATAATGATTCATAATGATTTCTAACGACTCATCATTATCAGAATAGATACTTTTACGATATGGAAGAAAATGACAAAACGAATGCCCGAACAACAACATCAAAGTGTTTTAAAGAGTACATACATGAAGAGGACAGTATTCATAAATATATTAGTAACATCCAAAGAGGCAAAAATCGCATCCTCTCGGTCATTTCTATTTAATACGCTGTCAGCAAATCTGATGCTATTATTCGTATATTTTACAGTGTATATGCTGATGGTGTCTTGCTCACTCGAAGAGCGAAACCGATAATTAAAAATACCAAGTGCGACTTGTGGCTGTCTTCCAACGATTGAAGTGAAGTCACCCTAGGGGTCCCCCTTCTTTGGACTATGTGAGTGGCAACTACATAGGCCCTTAGCTAAGTATGACATTTCCACTTACTTATGTCAGGCTTCTTATGTTTCTTCATCTATCGGCTTTGCTTGGCTAACTCTTGGTTTTTCTACTCCAGGGGTGTTAAGTCTCGAAACCTGGGAGTTTATTTCATTTTCCTATTCTGACCCCAACGATCAAATGTTGGCAAAGGATGCTGGAGCCTGTTAATGCTGTGCCTGTTCAGAAACAAAACTCTGGAAAACGTCCTCTGAAATTTTATGAATGAATCAGACCCAGAAAAATTCAGGGCAGTCGGCCAACAAACATTACTACCACGTGCAAGCAGGGTGCCCCAACCCAATGAATGACGTACAGTGGCACGTTATGCAGCCAACGGGGGAGAGTGAAAGGTGAGTTTTCCGGCCCCTTGAAATAACCAGAACATATCGGCTAAGGGAGACAACCCCAAAAGAAAATCCTGGTCCTCCTAGAAATGGGGTTGAGCAGATGGCTGGTTACTAATTCAGGAAAAATACCCACAATTCCTAGTATCCCAAGGAGTCTCGGAAATAGGATGGTCTCAAAATAAATGACATAGGTTCAGTAAACGAAAAACGAAAACTGATCAATGGATATTTCAGTGTAGCAATATGGAAAGTTGGAGGAATTTTCTCGAAACCAAACTAGCGAAATCGTAAAAGAAATGAATAGCGATGTTGTAGCAATCACAGAATCACAGAAACGACAATGAAAATGTAATAATACGTAGGAGGTTTCATTAAGTTCTGTAGTGGAGGGACTAAGCAGAGGATAAGAAATAGGATAAACACATCAAAGACTGCTCATACATAAGCAAGAGAATCCGCAGTGGCACCACTAAAAGTGTATATAACCAGAAGAGGGGAAAAAGAATGATTCTAGCTCTAGATCGTTTTGTGAAGAGCTACAGAAGACTGCGAATAAATACAGCGCTATTAACCAGATTATTATGAATGATGAGTTCAATTCCAGAACAAGAGATTCCCCAATTGCGAACATTTTTGTGATTTTTGGAGTATCGTTGTGTAATGAAAACAGAAAAACAGTATGCGATTTTGTTGCTTACAATAATCTCAAAATAACAAACTCACTTTATAAGAACACAGACAGTCAGAAGACTCTTTACATCGATAACTGACTACATATGTAAATGATGAGCAAGAAAGGGATACAATATTTGACAGAGGACAAGTTACAGGATGAGATCATTTTTTAGTAATTATGAGAACACATACTTAATGATATGGAAGAAAAAACAAAAAACGAATGACTGAACAAAAACATCGAAGTGTTTTAAAGTACACTTACATGAAGAGAATGCTATCAAACATCTTTAGGAAAAGCAGATGAAGTAAAGAGATACAAACTTGAAAACTGAAGATAGTATAGAAGAAGAAGCAAAATATAAGTAACATAGTATATAGAGTAACAGGAGTATCTCTCCTCAAAACTAAAATAAGGAACAAAGAGGTGTATGAATTTGGAAGGAGATGGTATTGAAAGCTCTTATACAAAAAGGAAAGAAAGAAACAGGAAGCTTGTATAACACACTTAAACAATCCAACAACTAAGAAGAAACAATGCTATAAGGACAGAAGAATATACTGCTCAAATTGTGGTAAGTAAAGCAAACGAGGAACTTTGGGATAGATTTATTTCTATTATCCAGAATGATGTACATGGTAGACAACGAAGTCAAATAAGCTTTTAAAAATTTAAAGGCAGCAGTAAAGAGAGAAATTAACAGCATTGAAGAAGAAACGTGGGTGTGTTATTGTATGATGATATAGCCCACGAAACTGAAACTGAAGCAATAGATGAGTAGGCATTAGTTGAAATATAGTATGACAAATTAACATCTCCATTAATATCACCTAAGAGCAGACAAGCGCCAGGAAGAGATGATAATGATATACTGAACTGCAAAAGTGTGAAGAACTGATGCCATAGCTACGACACCTACACATCTAAACGAATGTTGAAATAGCAAGAGTATGCACGAAGTAGGAAACACTAAAAGAGAGAGAGAGAGAGAGAGAGAGAGAGAGAGAGAGAGAGGGAGAGAGAGATAAAAGCCGATGTAGTAACTACTGAGGAATACGTTTACTGGAATTACCAAAGATCTACGCTAGTATTTTAAATACAAGGCTTACAGATATAATGGAAGTAGGACTAAGTGAGGAACAAATGGGGTAAGCAAACAACGAGTCACGGTAGATGCAGTTATTATTTTACAACAAATAATACAAAAATATCGCGGATATAATAAAGAAACATATATTGCTTTTAATGATTAAAAAAGCTTTTCGAATTGTCAGTAGACAGAAACCTTGGAAGATAATGACACATAGTAGATATAACACAAAGCTAATAAATGAGATAAAGAGTTTACATAGGGACACGACTATCTTTCTAGATCTCAACGGAATAGCGTCGTTCAACATGTACATACATGACATAATGCATATACGGAAAACAGAAATACAGAAAGATACATACCAAAAATAACTTACTACATTCTTTACTTTTTTAAATAATTTACTACATCCTGACGAAGATGTGATCGTAGCACATTAAGAAAAGAGCTATAAGAAAGAAAACTACTTACTGAAACAAGTAAGTACGGAATTTGAAACTGAGACTTCAACCGAAAAACTAAGACAATGGTATCCATGGTGAAAGAATTAATTAGAACCAAAGTAATAGATAAGAAGACTTTAGAACGTGAAAACCAAAAGACAATGGCCTTCATGAGGAAAGAATGCATTAAAACCAAAATAGCGATAGATCAGAAGATTTTAGAACAAGTAAACTAATTCAGTCCATTAGAAGGTGCGATGAAGTACGATTACAGCAAAGATATCGAAATTAAGTTAATTAAATTCAGCCACGTACGTGAAACATTAACAAGAACCTTAAAAACAAAACTGGTAAAGACACACAAAATAAATTCCACAGAACAACTGCAGTCCCAATACTGCTCTTTGGAAATGAGACCCAGGTGATTTCCCAGAAGCAAGAAAGCGGTATGCAGGCACAAGAATTGAAATTCGTTAAAAATGTTAAAGGTTGAACAACAATAAAAAGTCTATTCTAAATGCTAAAATTCTAGATTATAGAAGGAAACTAAGATGTAGACGAAGACCCCCGAAAGATAAATAGCGTAACAGGTAGTTTTGCCTAATACCTGAAGAGAGAAGACGAAGAAGAAGAAGAAGAAGAAGAAGAAGTCCCACATGTAGAGAACAGCTTCAGCAGGAATGTAGCTTCTACGAAGGTCCGATTGACGTCATGACTCGCCAGTAATTCTTTTTTTTCACAATAAACATGATTCTCTCAAAGTTTTTTAACGTATTCTGTTACCTTAACATGTGTCTCAACAATGGCTAACAGAAAATACGATAAAAATGAATATTTACCATTGCCAAAGGCGCCTGAATACTCGTATATCAAATTTTCACAAAATTCGACATTTTAATTTCCCAAAACTCAACTATCCCTTGTTTTCTACTACATGGCTGCAAATCCGAACGTAAAATTTAAAATTTACATTTAACAGCCTTTACACTCTAATATGCTCTTCGTGGGCATTCACACAACATCCTATCAGATAAACCAAGTGTTTGCTAAGTGATTATTAAACAACAATGAACATTCTCCCACGTAATTTTCTTTCGTATTCATCGACTGCTGCACTATAAGATTAGTAGCTGTTGAACATACTTGTAGGAACATAATTGTTAAGATGTTAGAAGATTTAGAATATTCCTAAACAGATTAGGAAGTGAAAAAGGAAGAAAAGGGGAAAGTTGTCAACATTAAACGAGTAAGAAGAGCACGATTGCACCCTCAAACGAAGATCTGAATATTGACAGTAACCATTCTGAAACAACAAAGAAAACAACATGTAAAGTGCGATGTTTGTTGTTCAAAGATCTTACTCATTTTAGAGAATCCCTATATAAGACAAAAGTTGAAAAAAATAATTTCCTTCTATGGTACATGAAACTGAACATGCCTAAAAGACGAGAAATGTAAACAAAGATCAATCTCATACTATGAATGAGAAATAGAAGGTCGTGACATTCCTATATGTCCCTCCATATTCAGAAAAGAGGCAGGTAACTCTGACACTATTTATAAACTAAACTAAATGTTTGTAGGATGAAAATGATAGTCTGAACAGGTTACATTTATTTGATATGCATGTATTCCATGAGTGTCCGGAGGCATACTCAGAGGTATTGCCAAAAGATATAAGCTGCAAATAATAATACCTAAGGAGAATCGGAGTGGACTCCCCGCAAGTTGCAGAAAAAGGAGAGAGGAGCAGACGCAGTTCGGTAAGGACATACTCAAATATATAAATGCAGATGTTTTCATTAGACTAGAAGTAAGGTTGTTGTTGTTGTGGTCTTCAGTCCTGAGCCTCGTTTGATGCAGCTCTCCATGCTACTCTATCCTGTGCAAGCTTCTTCATCTCCCAGTACTTACTGCAACCTACATCCTTCTGAATCTGCTTAGTGTATTCATCTCTTGGTCTCTCTCTATGATTTTTACCCTCCACGCTGACCTCCAGTACTAAATTTGTGATCTATTCTCTTCTTTTCCAAACTATTTGTCGTCCATGTTTCACTTCCATACATGGCTACACTCCATACAAATACTTTCAGAAACATCTTCCTGACACTTAAATCTATACTCGATGTTAACAAATTTCTCTTTTTCAGAAACGCTTTCCTTGCCATTGCCAGTCTACATATTATATACTCTCTACTTCGACCATCATCAGTTATTTTGCTCCCCAAATAGCAAAACTCCTTCACTACATTTACTAATCTAATTCCCTCAACATCACCCAACGTAATTCGATTACATTCCATTATCCTCGTTTTGCTTTTGTCGATGTTCATCTTATATCCTCCTTTCAAGACACTGTCCATTGCATTCAACTGCTCTTCCAAGTCCTTTGCTGTCGCTGACAGAACTGCAAAGTCATCGGCGAACCTCAACGCTTTTATTTCTTCTCCATGGACTTCAATACCTACCTTTCTTTTGTTGCCTTCCCTGCTTGCTCGATATACAGATTGAATAATATCGGGGACAGGCTACAACCCTGTCTCACTCCCTTCCCAACCACTACCTCCCTTTCAGGCCCCTCGACTCTTATAACTGCCATCTGGTTTCTGTACCAATTGTAAATAGCCTTTCGCTCCCCGTATTTTACCCCTGCCACCTTTAAAATTTGAAAGAGAGTATTCCAGTCAATATTGTCACAAGCTTCCTCTAAGTCTACAGATGCTAGAAACTTAAGTATGCCTTCCTTAATCTTACTTCTAAGATAAGGCGTAAGGTCAGTATTTCCTCACGTCTTCCAGTATTTCTACAGAATCCAAACTGATCTTACCCGAGATCGGCTTCTACTAGTTTTTCCATTCGTCTGTAAAGAATTCGTGTTAGTATTTTGCAGCTGTGGCTTATTAAACTGATGGTTCGGTAATTTTCACATTTGTCAACACCTACTTTCTTTGGGATTGGAATTATTATATTCTTCTTGAAGTCTGAGGGTATTTCGCCTGTTTCATACATCTTGCTCACCAGATGGTAGAGTTTTGTCAGGACTGGCTCTCCCAAAGCCGTCAGTAGTTCCAATGGAATTTTGTCTATTCCGGGGTCCTTGTTTCGACTCAGGTCTTTCAGTGCTCTGTCAAATTCTTCACGCAATATCGTATCTCCCATTTCATCTTCATCTACATCCTCTTCTATTTCCATAATATTGTCCTCAAGTACATCGCCCTTGTATAGACCCTCTATATACTCCTTCCACCTTTCTGCTTTCCCTTCTTTGCTTAGAACTAGGTTTCCATCTGAGCTCTTCATGTTCGTACAAGTGGTTCTCTTATCTCTTTAATTTTCCTGTAGGCAGTATCTACGTTACCGCTAGTGAGATAAGCCTCTACATTCTTACATTTGTCCTCTAGCCATCTCTGCTTAGCCATTTTGCACTTCCTGTCGATCTCATTTTTGAGACGTTTGTATTCCTTTTTGCCTGTTTCATTTGCTGCATTTTTATATTTTTTCCTTTCATCAATTAAATTTAATATTTCTTCTGTTACCCATGGATTTCTAATAGCCCTCGTCTTTTTACCTACTTGATCCTCTGCTGTCTTCACTTCTTCATCCCTCAAAGCTACCCATTCTTCTTCTACTGTATTTCTTTCCCCCATTCCTGTCAATTGTTCCCTTATGCTCTCCTTGAAACTCTGTACAACCTCTGCTGGGTTTCCATCTGAGCTGTTGATGTTCATACAAGTGGTTCTCTTATCTCCAAAGGTAGTATCTCCTGTAGGCAGTATCTATCTTACCCCTAGTGAGATAAGCCTCTACATCCTTACATTTGTCCTCTAGCCATCCCTGCTTAGCCATTTTGCATTTCCTGTCGATCTCATTTTTGAGACGTTTGTATTCCTTTTTGCCGGCTTCATTTACTGCATTTTTATATTTTCTCCTTTCATCAATTAAATTCAATATTTCTTCTGTTACCCAAGGATTTCTACTAGCCCTCGTAAGGTTAAGCGGTCATATTTTCCACCAGAGTCAAATGTTTAAAAAGTGCATGGTAGTTGCAATGCTTCTCGAGTTAAACACAGGTTACTGGGTTGCTCTCTTTCAACTATAAAAAGGTATTCTACAAACGTTCAACCGGTGCTTTGGAAATCCTCATACTGATAGTAGCTCAGCTTATGCACATTTTCTTTTAGAGATAAAGTTAGCTCAAGATTTAGAATTACAAAACAATATAAAAACAGATTACGAGCTGCACATAACAGCAGCAAATTCATTATTTCAAATAAAAATAAAAGACAGTATCGTGAGTGTTTGTTTTGATGGCCAGCAGAATAAACACTTACCCAATATTTGCATTCCATTCATGTAATAAATGGCTACAAGAACTTCGGCAGTTTGTTTTTGGTTTCATACAGAACTAAATCTAAACATTGTTTTAAAATTTGTACTATTGCTTTAGTTCTCATTTAACAGTACCAGATCCAGTTTCATAATAAGTTTCATAATAAGTTTATACGAGCAACAGATTTTGCTACCGTGGAAACTTTTGTTCGTCTATTAACTTACAAGAAAGAATGTTGACTTGTTGTCCTAATATTGTCTACAAAATGTAATATACTTAAGAGCCCATTGAATTTAATTCATTAGAATGTACATTTACAACACATATCTTAATGAAATTAAGGATTATGCACAAAAATGTGAATATGATGACTCACGTAAAAGTTTTCAGCTTTTTTTCTTCAACAAAGGCTGTTAAAAATGAACTCCAGTTATTCCTTCATCAGTCCCTACCTACGTGGATGACCAGTAAAACGTTTTTTGAATCAACGGAACTGAGTGCAACTAAAAAATACCTGTGATTTAAAATTCTGTAAATGATATTTGCTTAGTTTTGTTAAAACTGTTCTCATATTATTCTACTGTTCAGAGATCTCTATCGCCTCTTGATTCTTTGTCACCCAATTTCCAGCATCACACCCTCCCCTACTGCATGTAGTCGGTTCTTACCCCCTCACTTTGGTATTGATATCTATTATTGACATATTTGTTTTAAATTTCACGTCTCTAGCTCGTTGAGATGTTAGTTTAAAATCTGTTGCTAATTTTGTATCGTACAGACAGACAACAAAGTGACCTAATAAAAACGTGTTACAATGAGCGTGAATGCACACATCCCTGTATATGGGCTGTTGTTTCAGTGAAACTGGTAGCTTTAACGAAGCGGCACGCGGCTATTGTGTTAAATAAAAGTGATTACCAAGAGTCACACATCGTAATTTGCAGAGGCATCCTCGTATTTTTGGGACTCTCCTCAAAAAGTCACAATCGATGTTGTCGTACAGAGATTAAGCATGCAAACGACAACATTAGCACAGATGCCGGATGAGTGGACGTGAATCCTGTCTCACTGTATCCTCTCTACCAGTAGTGCTGTACGGTTGGAAAGGAAGAGAATTTCTGTCACACATCGTGAAAACTGTATATTACGTTTTCTGTCGAATTAAGCTGTGGCCACGTAGGTGTCAGCGTAGGAGAGCAACATGTGGCGTCAGGACACAACCAGAACGCCCACTTTCAGGTCACGCTTACGCGCCTCATGTTCTCATCGCTGCCTGCTCAATACAACATGGCTACAACCAAGTGCCGGGAATACTGGCATGTGTTGGACAGAAGTGATGTGGAAACTGATTTAATGACAAGGCAAGTCATGGCTAATCGATCAGGAGTAGTAGAGAAGGGCTAACATTGAAACGCTTTTATATGAACTGAATGATTCCATTTGCGGATCTTTGATATTGTAGCCATAGAATACCGTACTTTTACGAATTACATTTGCCAACAACTACAGTGTGTTACAATTTCTGCAGCACTTTGATATCTTATTTACGCAGTTTTTTCGTTATGGGTGACTCCATTACCGATGAAAAGTCTGAGGCTCACATTTATATTGTGTGCAGCAAAAGTCTCAATTTTCCTGCAAGGTATACGTCGGAAGCTACTTCCGGGTTTGCCGATGACTTTCTATCCAATATAACATCCTTCGTCCTCTCTACCACGAAAACCTCAATCGACTCATAATTTCGTTTGACACCTCATTTGATCGTAGCTTTAAGCGTTGGTGTGATACTGAATCATATAACATTCGGGATTCAAGAAATACTGCATCTGCAGGCCTTCCTTGTTCCTTGACTTTAAGAACATCATGTCAGAAAAGGGCCAATTGGGTTTCGCGTGATCGACATTTTCCGAATATATACTTTTCGGCATGACAGAAGTTGCTCTGTTCGAGTTACCTCATAACATTTTAGGCTCATAATTCTTTCCAAGACAACATAACAATTGTAAGTTAATGATATTGGACTGGAGATACGTTTATCATTTACGTCGTCTAATTATACACACTCCTGGAAATGGAAAAAAGAACAGATTGACACCGGTGTGTCAGACCCACCATACTTGCTCCGGACACTGCGAGAGGGCTGTACAAGCAATGATAACACGCACGGCACAGCGGACACACCAGGAACCGCGGTGTTGGCCGTCGAATGGCGCTAGCTGCGCAGCATTTGTGCACCGCCGCCGTCAGTGTCAGCCAGTTTGCCGTGGCATACGGAGCTCCATCGCAGTCTTTAACACTGGTAGCATGCCGCGACAGCGTGGACGTGAACCGTATGTGCAGTTGACGGACTTTGAGCGAGGGCGTATAGTGGGCGAGAGGCCGGGTGGACGTACCGCCGAATTGCTCAACACGTGGGGCGTGAGGTCTCCACAGTACATCGAGGACCGCAGCGACGCACATATGCACGCCAAGACCGTAGGATCCTACGCAGTGCCGTAGGGGACCGCACCGTCACTTCCCAGCAAATTAGGGACATTGTTGCTCCTGGGGTATCGGCGAGGACCATTCGCAACCGTCTCCATGAAGCTGGGCTACGGTCCCGCACACCGTTAGGCCGTCTTCCGCTCACGCCCCAACATCGTGCAGCCCGCCTCCAGTGGTGTCGCGACAGGCGTGAATGGAGGGACGAATGGAGACGTGTCGTCTTCAGCGATGAGAGTCGCTTCTGCCTTGGTGCCAATGATGGTCGTATGCGTGTTTGGCGCCGTGCAGGTGAGCGCCACAATCAGGACTGCATATGACCGAGGCACACAGGGCCAACACCCGGCATCATGGTGTGGGGAGCGATCTCCTACACTGGCCGTACACCTCTGGTGATCGTCGAGGGGACACTGAATAGTGCACGGTACATCCAAACCGTCATTGAACCCATCGTTCTACCATTCCTAGACCGGCAAGGGAACTTGCTGTTCCAACAGGACAATGCACATACGCATGTATCCCGTGCCACCCAACGTGCTCTAGAAGGTGTAAGTCAACTACCCTGGCCAGCAAGATCTACGGATCTGTCCCCCATTGAGCATGTTGGGACTGGATGAAGCGTCGTCTCACGCGGTCTGCACGTCCAGCACGAACGCTGGTCCAACTGAGGCGCCAGGTGGAAATTGCATGGCTAGCCGTTCCACAGGACTACATCCAGCATCTCTACGATCGTCTCCATGGGAGAATAGCAGCCTCCATTGCTGCGAAAGGTGGATATACACTGTACTAGTGCCGACATTGTGCATGCTCTCTTGCCTGTGTCTATTTGCCTGTGGTTCTGTCAGTGTGATCATGTGATGTATCTGACTCCAGGAATGTGTCAATAAAGTTTCCCCTTCCTGTGACAATGAATTCACGGTGTTCTTATTTCAATTTCGAGGAGTGTATTATGATTATCCCTGTACTTTTTTGCAACTACTGGGCACAATTTTTGTTCAACCGATGTACAGTCTATTACACATAGGAGATGGAATAAATCAACTGAAAATTCGGTACCTAGTGGCACAGGTTGCCTTGGATCTTGAGGCCTTGTCTAATTTTAACAACTTCAGTCGTTTTTGAACGTCACTGAGAATAATAGCTACATCACTTACCGTACCTGTGTGGGGTGCAATAATAGAATTGAGGCGCTGCTTCCTGTTCTTCGTTAGTAACGGAACATTTGAAAACATAAGTTAGTAGATACACAGATCAGTAAACGAAGAAAACAATGGGAAAGTTTCGCTTAGTCGTAAAATTTTGTACATTGATAGCTTGGAATGCAATGACCAATATACTAAAAGACGAGCATAGTGGAATGTGAGCGCTTGGATTTAAAGGTCCGCTTTTAATTTATGTGGAGATCGATTTTATTCGACCAGGCCTCAGTTCCCTCTTTTATCTGATCGTCCTATGTACCCTTTCCCTTTAGGTTTGTATTGTAAGGCCAACTTTGGAATTCATGTTTCTTCCATTAGTTCCAGAAGTTCCTTCCGTTTTTGTTGACGCTCTTCTCTTTTGTCATTTATTGCAAAAATATTCAGTTCTTGTAAAACTTCTTCGCTAAAAGTTCTGTCCAGCTTAGTGTAGCTTTTGACTGCTCATACATGTTCATTACAGCCGACTCAATATAGCTATAGTCTAGGATTCACTCTCATACAGAAGATCAGGTACAGCGATCAACTTACACAGTATCGTCTTCGTGTCTCTTCGTGTATTTCTTCTTTTTCATGTTACAGTGCCAAGTTAATATGACATTTCCTTGATTTACGAGTAATATTTACACCCTTACATTCTTCAAAAGTAATATAGTTTCCAAGGTGATTCGATCTGTTCTGCTGCCATTCATGAACAGCATTCCAGGGGGTGTTCGCCAACAGGATAATTCTAACTTACATACCAACAACCAATACAGAGTGTCGACTTGTTGCCTTGGCCTGTTCGATCGCTATATGTGTTTCCTATCGAACACATAAGTCTGATGCCATCTCCAACGTCATCAACAAACAGCATTAACGAAAAAAATGGTTCAAATGGGTCTGAGCACTATGGGACTTAACATCTGTGGTCATCAGTCACCTAGAACTTAGAACTACTTAAACCTAACTAACCTAAGGACATCACACACACATCCATGCCCGAGGCAGGATTCGAACCTGCGACCGCAGCAGTCGCGCGGTTCCGGACTGAGCGCCTAGAACCGCTAGACCAGCGCTGCCGGCTTACATATGGGGATATTCAGCCGCCAAATAATTCTTAAAGTTCATGGTGAAACCTTTTGCTGTCATCTATTTTGCACAATTCGCTATTAGTTTCCGTCAAATCACCATTATCAAGCTAATCTGAGAGTAATGGCAGTAAAGTTATACGGTAATCTGAAAAAGTAATTTCTCTTTTAAACCCACTATAGTATGTAAGAGACTTACTTCAGATATTTTTGTAATAGTATGACAGCGTTATGTCTTTGAACAAGATCCTGAATATGGGCATCCTGTGACAGTTTACCGTCCATCTTAACACCTGTAAATTTGAAATGTTCAGTCTCACTATTAATATGCCCATTGTGTGTAATTAAAACGTCAAGTTTTGTTAAATTTTACTTTATAAACTCTAAAAACTGAGTCTCACTGTTATTTCTCGTCGTCTCTCTCCTCTGTACTTGACAGTGACATTCCCATTCCAGTCTTAATGTTACCACTCTTTCTTTTAATCTTACCGAAGTTTCTTTTGACTTTTCTATGTGTTGAGTCAGTCCTTCCGACTATCATTACTTTTCGATGTATTCACATTTTTCATGCAGCCATTTCTCCTTAGCTTTCCTGTATTTCGCAATATCTATGGCCTCAGAGACCTTCGCGTGTATTGCTTTATTCCTTAATATTCCCGTTTCCCACTTCTTTGTGCATTGATTATCCTGACTAACTTCGTAAACTTGAGCCTACTCTTCATCATTACTAAATTGTGATCTGCATCTGTATCTGCTCGTGGATACGCCTTAGAATACAGTATGCGATTTCAGAATTTCTGCCTGACTGTGACATAATCTGAAACGTCCCCTTTAATAATTATACATGACTGTGCTTAAACTGACACACAATATTTTTTGAGCAACGCAATCTAACTTTCAAAAATCCCTACAAAAGAATGGCCCTGACTAACATTAACCTATACGTTGCACATATCACTTACCTCACAAAAATCTTGGTTACTCGAACTACTGCAATACAGCGAGCACCACTACTGCCAGTTAAATAAAAGATTCAAACTACGGAAGGCACTAACTACTGATAGGCATAGTTAGCAAATGAACGATTTTAATAGAGAACAAACAATGTATTTACCTTACTAGTGTTCAAAAGTCATAATGTATATAGCAGTTCATGACATCCAGTCTTACAAATTTCGAAACTCCGCCATCTCTCTCCCCACATCCACCACTGCTGGCGGCTCACCTCCAACTACGCAACGCTACGCGCTGTTAACAGCCAACTGCCCAACGCTACAATTGCGAGTATTACAACAATGCCAACCAGCCACAGCCTGCACGCAGCACAGCCAGTGATTTTCATACAGAGCGCTACGTGGCGGCGGCGTTACCAATATAAGAACCTAAACAGCCTACTTACAAATCTAACTGAAATCTTCACGTATCGCATTGCCTTCCCCACGTATACCTCCTCCTCTTGTGATTCTTGAACAGATTATTCGCTGTTTCTAGCCGAAATTAATTGCAGAACTTATTAGACTTTCTCCTCTCTCATTCCTTGTCATAGGCCCATATTCTCCCGCAACCCTTTTTTTCTGTTCCTCCCATTCAACCGCATTCCAATACCCGAGACTATTAGATTTTCATCTCTCTTTACGTACAGACTTACCCCTTCATATCCTCATATACTTTCCCTGTCTTTTCACCTTAGGCTGGCGATGTCGATATGTGTATTTGAACAGTCGTTGTCGGTGTTGGTTACCGTCGATTCTTATGAGAACAATCCTGTTCTGAACTGTGCCCTATCTTCCTATTCACAACAAATCCTACTCCCGTTGTACCATTTCCTGCTACTATTGATATTGCCCTATCTCATCTGGCTAGGCATTTCACTTCACCAACCCAAACTATATCCAGGTGTAAGCTCTGCATTTCCCTTTTCACATTTTGTAACTTCACTAGCACGTTCTGTCTTCTGACAGAGTGACTTCTTAAGCTGGAAGTTTTCGGCCGCCATTTCTGGTGATTTTTTTTCAAAAGTGAAGCTATGACAGCGATCGAATCCTTGACCGAGAACGTGTTGATTACTAACCAGAGACGCTATCCCTCTTTTTTCAGGCAATTTACCGCGTTTAAAAAAAAAGGTCTCTAAGAGATAAGTCGTGGTTTGGAGGAGATAGGGCGGGCAGCGATCGCAACCTGATGCGCCGGTCAGGGTGGCCGAGCGGCTCTAGGCGCTACAGTCAGGAACCGCGCGACAGCTACGGTCGCAGGTTCGAATCTTGCCTCGGGCATGGATGTGTGTGATGTCCTTAGGTTACTCAGGTTTAAGTAGTTCTAAGTTCTAGGGACCTGATGACCTCAGCAGTTAAGTTCCATAGTGCTCATAGCAATTTGAACCAAGCAACCTGAGACCTAGCCACAATGTCTCATCCATTCCTTTCCTGGGGATGTGGTCCATGACATGAAATGCCGCTTCTTTTTAATTTTTATTTTATTTAATTTCCTTTGCCCTTTTTAGATGCAAAGCATAACATACACAAACTATACGTGACAATTAACACATCCAGACGTAAATCAGCTACCAGCGCCTTCTAGATTTAGAGAATTCACTAACAAAAGAAAAACATGCGCCTGCAACAGCCCATTTGGCGTGTATCCATGTCGACTTCTCGCTAACTTAAAAACAATATATAGCCCACTTCGTATATCAGGCATGAACGTAGATTCCTGAAACTTGTTCTATCTTCTCGTTTCACTTCTCACAGTGAACAGCCCAGCTAGCCTGAGCGTCAGTGAATAACGAACCCAATAATTGGAGAAACATGTTCTTTATTTGATGTTTCGCCGCCAGATCAAATGTTCCTCCCCAGTATGTACCACAAGTCTATCACATCGGCGCGATACAGGTAATACGTCGCCATCGCCTCCATCCAGTTTACGGCGTTCGTCCCGACTGTGGAAAAGTGAACTGTCAGAGAATAGTAAGGCCTTCGTTTTGTTCACCATGTGCGCCGTACGCAATAAAAGGACCTGCATTTTCTTCGTAAGACACCAACATTTGATTGTCTTGCCACAAACCCAAACGATGTTCGTCGGAGGTAAATAGAGTGCAGTCATTGACGGTTCGGCAATTTGCCGCTCACCACTACATACTACAATGTACGTACATCTGTAGGTTAGAGAGAGTGAAGATCAACTGCTCTCCGTATTCTTTGCCACTGTATCGACGGGTACCTTTGTTAGCCACATTGTGCGGGTATTGCTGCAAATGAAGCTTCGGTATACGTCTCTTGTTTTGGGCATGTTGGTCTGCCGCAAATTGTCCTGCCCGTAACTGTAATCGAAGTATAAGTCCCGATGGTGTGAGAGCGGCGCCGTTATGTGGCCACCGCAGGGGAAGGTGTAGGGAGGGGGGGGGGGGGCGAGGGGAGAGGGGAGATGGGGGCACTATCTCGAAGGTGTGATAGAAATCCACTGCCAACAGGGCCTCTCGTAATCTACAGGCCGACATCAGTGCTATTACCTCCCCGTAAGTCCCTAGCGCCGTGCGTATGTTGGTCTACTCAACTAGACACGTTTGATCTGAATGTATTTTGACTCTGCTCTCTGCCGGCAGGAGTGGCCGTGCGGTTCTAGGCGCAACGGTCTGGAGCCGAGCGACCTCTACGGTCGCAGGTTCGAATCCTGCGTCTAGCATGGATGTGTGTGATGTCCTTAGGTTAGTTAGGTTTAATTAGTTCTGAGTTCTAGGCGACTGATGACCTCTGAAGTTAAATCGCATAGTCCTCAGAGCCATCTGAACCAACTCTGCTCTCTTAATTGCTTATATACTGTAATTACAAATGCATCACTGAATTGTTATCAGGCGAGAACGGAACCAAAAGCATTGACTCGAGCTCAGATGCAAAAATACAGCTACTACCATTAAAGTCATCCATAAAACCAGCAGAATAATTTGCACTGGACACAGGCACGTAAATGTTAACTGTTTGCAAAACATTTCGCGTAATGAATAGTGACTCACTGTAATGCTAACTGTTACTGATTCTAGGAAGACAAATATTCAGAAATATTTGTTTTCTATTATAGCAAGTTATTTGTGGGAAGTTAAAAAAAATGGCTCTGAGCACTATGTGACTTAACATTTGTAGCCGTCAGTCCCTAGAAGTTAGAACTAATTAAACCTAACTAACCTAAGGGATAGCGTCTTTGATTTATAATCAATATGTCTTCTGCCCGGGTTCGATCCCCGCCACTCCCTAAATTTCGATTAATAATCAGCATTGGCGGCCGAAGACTTCCGGCATAAGAAGTCAGCCTCATTCTGCCAACGGCCTTGTCAAAGATGGCGGACGAGCGGATAGAGGTTCAGGGCACTCTCTTGTCCTAGGGATGGGAAATTGCCCCTAAAGGAGGAAGAATCATCAATGATTAACGACATGAGGATGCAGAAGGCAATGGAAACCTCTGCATTAAAGATACATAACGTGTATCCATAGAACATGTGGCCTGTAGTTGAAGAAGTGTCATGATGATCTCTCCATTGGCAAAAGATTCCGGAATAGTCCCCCATTCGGATCTCTGGGAGGGGACTGCCAAGGGGGAGGTTACTATGAGAAAAAGATTGAATAATCAACGAAAGGGTAACGTTCTACGAGTCGGGGCGTGGAATGTCAGAAGTTTGAACGTGGTAGGGAAACTAGACAATCTGAAAAATGAAATGCAAAGGCTCAATCTAGATATAGTAGGGGTCAGTGAATTGAAGTGGAAAGAAGACAAGGATTTCTGGTCAGATGTGTATCGGGTAATATCAACAGCAGCAGAAAATGGTATAACAGGTGTAGCATTCGTCATGAATAGGAAGGTAGGGCAGAGGGTGTGTTACTGAACACTTCTGTGATAGGGTTGTTCTCATCAGAATCGACAGCAGACCAACACTGACAACGATAGTTCAGGTATATATGCCGACGTCGCAAGCTGAAGATGAAGAGATAGAGAATGTGTATGAGGTTATTGAAAGGGTAATGCAGTATGTAAAGGGGGACGAAAATCTAATAGTCATGGGCGACTGGAATGCTGTTGTATGGGAAAGAGTAGAAGAAAAGTTTACAGGAGAATATGGGCTTGGGACAAGGAATGAAAGAGGAGAAAGACTAATAGAGTTCTGTAATAAATTTCAGCTAGTAATAGCGAATACCCTGTTCAAGAATCACAAGAGGCGGAGGTATACTAGGAAAAGGCCGGTAGATACGGGAAGATTTCAATTAGATTACATCATGATCAGACAGAGATTCCGAAATCAGATACTGGATTGTAAGGCGTACCCAGGAGCAGATATAGACTCAGTAGTGATGAAGAGTAGGCTGAAGTTCAAGACAATAGTCAGGAAGAATCAATACGCAAAGAAGTGGGATACGGATGTACTAAGGAATGACGAGATACGTTTGAAGTTCACTAACGCTATAGATACAGCAATAAGGTATAGCGCAGTAGGCACTACAGTTGAAGAGGAATGGACATCTCTAAAAAGGGGCATCACAGAAGTTAGGAAGGAAAACATAGGTACAAAGAAGGTAGCTGCGAAGAAACCATGGGTAACAGAAGAAATACTTCAGTTGATTGATGAAAGGAGGAAGTACAAACATGATCCGGGAAAATCAGGAATACAGAAATACAAGTCGCTGAAGAATGAAATAAATAGGAAGTGCAGGGAAGCTAAGACGAAATGGCTGCAGGAAAAATGTGAAGACGTTGAAGAAGATATGATTGTCGGAAGGACAGACTCAGCACACAGGAAAGTCAAAACAACCTTTGGTGACGTTAAAAGCAACGGTGGTAACATTAAGAGCCCAACGGGAATTCCACTGTTAAATGCAGAGGAGAGAGCAGATAGGTGGAAAGAATATATTGAAAGCCTCTATGAAGGTGAAGATTTGTCTGATGTGATAGAAGAAGAAACAGGAGTCGAATTAGAAGAGATAGGGGATCCAGTATTAGAATCGGAATTTAAAAGAGCTTTGGAGGACTTACGGTCAAATAAGGCAGAAGGGATGGATAACATTCCATCAGAATTTCTAAAATCATTAGGGGAAGTGGGAACAAAACGACTATTCACGTTGGTGTCTAGAATATATGAATCTGGCGACATACGAACTGACTTTCGGAAAAGCATCATCCACACAATTCCGAAGACGGCAAGAGCTGACAAGTGTGAAAATTATCGCAAAATCAGCTTAACAGCTCATGGATCGAAGCTGCTTACAAGAATAATATGCAGAAGAATGGAAAAGAAAATTGAGAATACGCTAGGTGACGATCAGTTTGGCTTTAGGAAAAGTAAAGGGACGAAAGAGGCAATTCTGACGTTACGGCTAATAATGGAAGCATGGCTCAAGAAAAATCAAGACACGTTCATAGGGTTTGTCGACCTGGAAAAAGCGTTCGACAATATAAATTGGTGCAACCTGTTCGAGATTCTGAAAAAAGTAGGGGTAAGCTGTAGGGAGAGACGGGTCATATACAATATGTACAACAACCAAGAGGGAATAATAAGAGTGGACGATCAAGAACGAAGTGCTCGTATTAAGAAGAGTGTAAGACAAGGCTGTAGCCTTTCGCCCCTACTCTTCAATCCGTACATCGAGGAAACAATGATGGAAATAAAAGAAAGGTTCAGGAGTGGAATTAAAATACAACATGAAAGGATATCAATGATACGATTCGCTGATGACATTGCTATCCTGAATGAAAGTGAAATAGAATTAAATGATCTGCTGAACGGAATGAACAGTCTAATGAGTTCACAGTATGGTTTGAGAGTAAATCGGAGACAGACGAAGGTAATGAGAAGTAGTAGAAATGAGAACAGCGAGAAACTTAACATCAGGACTGGTGATCACGAAGTCATGAAGTTAAGGAATTCTGCTACCTAGGCAGTAAAATAACCAATGACGGAGGGAGCAAGGAGGACATCAAAAGCAGACTCGCTATGGCAAAAAAGGCATTTCTGGCCAAGAGAAGTCTACTAATATCAAATACCGGCCTTAATTTGAGGAAGGAATTTCTGAGGATGTACGTCTTGAGTACAGCATTGTATGATAGTGAAACATGGACTGTGGGAAAACCGGAACAGAAGAGAATCGAAGCATTTGAGATGTGGTGCTATAGACGAATGTTGAAAATTATGTGGACTGATAAGGTAAGGAATGAGGAGGTTCTACGCAGAATCGGAGAGGAAAGGAAAACACTGATAAGGAGAAGGGACAAGATGATAGGACATCTGCTAAGACATGAGTGAATGACTTCCATGGTACCAGAGGGAGCTGTAGAGGGCAAATAATTGAGGACGTAGGTTGCAAGTGCTACTCTGAGATGAAGAGGTTAGCACAGGAAAAGAATTCGTGGCGGGCCGCATCAAACCAGTCAGTAGACTGATGACAAAAAAAACTTAAGAACATCACACACATCCATGCTCGAGGCAGGATTCGAACCTGCGACTGCAGCAGTCGCGAGGTTCTGGACTGAGCGCCTGAACCGCTAGACCACCGCGGCCGGCCAGAAAATGCATTCATTAAGCGAACAATCTATAATTTTGTCTTACACTGTCACCTAATTTACAAATGTGAGCAGAGTTTGCAATGCACAATTAAATATGAAATATGTTATTCTGAAGTGATATGTTGACACCATTAATTTAAATTATACATTTACGGTTTCGCAGTTGGTCATTATTTTCTAATTAGTTATTCTACTAAACAAACAAAATTCAGTGCTGTTAAATGACAAATATTAGACAGTTCTCAGTTCTGTAAACTGTACTTCTTTACCATAGTTACCAAAGTTAAATAAGCTCATCACTTTCAGCATTTTACTATTCTTTCACTAGTTGTACTCTCGGTATCAATAGTGGTAATACTATAGGACCCCATTAGGTAAATGACAGAGTAAAGTTCATATACGCTATAACAGTTGCTATACTAAAGACTCTTTTATTCAGTTAAGAAAATCTACTATGATGGCTAGCATTGTATAATATTAAAATGAAACTGGTTGCATCTTACTTTGATGACTTGCTGCTGGTGCGGTATAAGGTTTTATTCGGTGACAATGTATGGCAATAGGCTCCGCTTTATCGCCGCTCCAAATAAAAAGTTTGGGCCTCAGTGCTCTTGTTGAACATTAATTCCTATTGATGACAATGTACGGTGCGCATTTACAACCACATAAAATGGCTGGTCATACAAGCTGCAGGAACATAACGAGAAAATTCCCAACTAGCAATAGGACTGACATTCATAAAAGAAAAGTGTGTTTACTTTCATATGCATAGTTATTATTATTATTATTAATATTATTATTATTATTATTATTATTATTATTATTATTATTATTATTATTATTATTAGCGATTGTTATCATTAGCTGGCCGCTGTGGCGAAGCGGTTAAAGGCGCTTCAGTCTGGAACCGCGCGACCGCTACGGTCACAGGTTCAAATCCTGCCACGGGCATGGATGTGTGTAATGTCCTTAGGTTAGTTAGGTTTATTTAGTTCTAAGTTCCAGGGGACTGATAACCTGAGAAGTTAAGTCCCATACTGCTCAGAGCCATTTGAACCATTTGTTATGATTATTTTTGATTGTTATATCTATCCTTGTTGTTGTTGTTGTTGTTGTTGTGGTCTTCAGTCCAGAGACTGGTTTTATGCAGCTCTCCATGCTACTCTATCCTGTGCAAGCTGCTTCTGCTCCCAGTACCTATTGCAACCTACATCCTTCTGAATCTGCTTAGTGTATTCATCTCTTGGTCTCCCTCAACGATTTTTACCCTCCACACTGCCCTCCAATACTAAATTGGTGATCCCTTGATGCCTCAAAACATGTCCTACCAACCGATCCCTTCTTCTGGTCAAGTTGTCCCACAAACTTCTCTTCTCCCCAACCCTATTCAACACTTGCTCATTAGTTATGTGATCTACCCATCGAATCTTCAGCATTCTTCTGTAGCACCACATTTCGAAAGCTTCTATTCTCTTCTTGTCCAAACAATTTATCGTCCACGTTTCACTTCCATACATGGCTACACTCCATACAAATACTTTCAGAAATGACTTCCTGACACTTAAATCTATACTCGATGTTAATAAATTTCTCTTCTTCACAAACGCTTTCCTTGCCATTGCCAGTCTACATTTTATATCCTCTCTACTTTGACCATCATCAGTTATTTTGCTCCCCAAATAGCAAAACTCCTTTAGTACTTTAAGTGTCTCATTTCCTAATCTAATTCCCTCACCATCACCCGACTTAATTCGACTACATTCCTTTATCCTCGTTTTGCTTTTGTTGATATTCATGTTATATCCTCCTTTCAAGACACTGTCCATTCCATTCAACTACTCTTCCAAGCCCTTTGCTGTCTCTGACAGAATTACAATGTCATCGGCGAACCTCAACATTTTTATATCTTCTCCAAGGATTTTAATACCTACTCCGAATTTTTCTTTTGGTTCCTTTACCGCTTGCTCAATATACAGATTGAATAACGTCGGGGAGAGGCTACAACCCTGTCTTACTCCCTTCCCAACCATTGCTTCTCTTTCATGTCCCTCGACTCTTATAACTGCCATCTGGTTTCTGTACAAATTGTAAATAGCTTTTTTTTAGCTTATCCTTGTACTACTGTTATAATCTCTATTTTTTTCTTTAACGTTATTTCTGTACAACACGTGGTATGTCCATAATGTTCTATACGAACTGAAGTTCTTTCAATCTGAGGATGCCTGGTCAAGTAATATAACTGCATAAATAATAAAATAAATAAATGTTGTTGTGTTTCATTCTCTTTGCCTATACCTGTGACCGCATCCTCCTTCCCCTCCATGTCTGTACATATATTCCTCCCACTTCTCCCTGATAATACCAGTAGGGTGCTGCTGGCTCTTACCCACACAGTAGTTCTTTCCAGACAGTAATTAACATGTGTAGGCGGTTTGGTTTAAATCGATACAGGGTTTTGCCCTTAACTTGCGAGTATACTTTTCTGTAACGTATACCACGAAGTGGGTTCTCTGTGACCACTACGCTTAAACCGAGATTTGAGGCAAAAGTCATTAGAAAAATGTTATATATACTATGTAAAATTTATTTTTACAGTTATTTAAGTGTTGTTTAAATGCTTCTAGATTGTTTTATTGCAGTAAACAAAGTCTGCAGCATTTCACTATTTATCATACAAAATCATATAATTTTGTGTGGTTCTCTTAAATATACTACTGGCCATTAAAATTGCTACACCACGAAGATGACGTGCTACAGCCGCGAAAATTAACCGACAGGAAGAAGATGCTGTGATATGCAAATCATTAGCTTTTCAGAGCATTCACACAAGGTTGGCGTCGGTGGCGACACTTACAACGTGCTGACATAAGGAAAGTTTCCAACCGATTTCTCATACACAAACAGCAGTTGACCGGCGTCGCCTGGTGAAACGTTGTTGTGATGCCTCGTGTAAGGAGGAGAAATGCGCACTATCACGTTTCCGACTTTGGTAAAGGTCGGCTTCTAGCCCATCAAAACTGTGGTTTATCGTATCGCGATATTTCTGCTGACGTTGATCGAGATACAATGACTGTTAGCAGAATATGGAATCTGTGGGTTCAGGAGGGTAACACGGAACGCCATGCTGGATCCCAACGGCATCGCATCACTAGCAGTCCAGATGGCAGGCATCTTATCCGCATGACTGTAACGGATCGCGCAGCCACATCTCGATTCCTGAGTCAACAGATGGGGACGTTTGCAAGACAACAACCATCTGCACGAACAGTTCGACGACGTTTGCAGTAGCATGGACTATCAGCTCGGAGACCATGGATGCGGTTACCCTTGACCATTACAGGCAGGAGCGCCTGTGATGGTGTACTCAACGACGAACCTTGGTGCACGAATGGCAAAGCGTCATTTTTGCCGATGAATCCTGGCTCTGTTTACAGCATCATGATAGCCGCATCCGTCTTTGGTGACATCGCGGTGAACGCACATTGGAAGCGAGTATTCGTCATCGTCATACTGGCGTATCACTTTGCGTGATGGTATGGGGCGGCATTGGTTACACGTCTCGCTCACCTCCTGTTCGCATTGACGGCACTTTGTGCAGTGGACGTTATATTTCAGATGTGTTACGATCTGTGGCTCTACCCATCATTCGATCTCTGCGAAACCTTACATTTCAGCATGATAATGAACGACCGCATGTTGCAGGTCCAGTACGGTCCTTTCTGGATACAGAAAATGTTCGACTGCTTCCCTGGCCAGCACATTCTCCAGAACGTCTGGTCAATGGTGGCCGAGCAACCGATTCGTCACAATACTCCAGTCACTTTTCTTGATGAACTGTGGTATCGTGTTGAAGCTGCATGGGAGGCTGTACCTGTATACGCCGTCCAAGCTCTGTTTGACTCAATGCCCAGGCGTATCAAGACCGTTATTACGGCCAGAGGTGGTTGTTCTGGGTACTGATTTCTCAGGATCTATGCACCCAAATTGAGTGAAAATGTAATCACATGTAAGTTCTAGTATAATATATTTGTCCAATGAACAGCCGTTTATCATCTGCATTTTTTCTTGGTGTAGCATCTTTAATGGCCAGTACTGTAGCAGTCATAAATGGACTGTTAGAGTACTGTATTTTACAATCTCTGTAGCAAATAAATTTCCAATTAAACTAAATTCCAGGGTTTAAATTTGCACATAAATAATCCGACCGATAGATAAGAAAAGAAAGTCTGTCAAATTGACATTCATTACTGGGAACTACATTATTCTTATCACGACTCAGAACACATTTGATTTCAACAGATGCTTTTAAGTATTTCATTGAAGTTAGAGGCAGATCTCCCATCACATCTTTCTCTGAATGATGCTCTTGTTAGTTAGCAGAACTGTGATCGTTGGCCAATGTAAAATCGTAGTCTTTTTCGTTTATTTATTGATCTATATCACTGACACCTTCCTGCATAGACAGACTAACAATTTCATTAAATTCGGAAAAGTTAAAACTGGCGCATTCGTATGAACACATTAAGAGATATACGGTGCCGTACTAAAGTAAACAGGTACGTAGACACGAGGTGCGGTCTAGGAGTCTCCAGCACCCATCAATAACAAGTGTCAACACGAAACACAGAAGGCGATATAGCAACTGACAACAAAACACAGTAGGCTTAGCAATTTAATGAGTGTACGGGGAGTATACAAGCATTCCACCACATATGGCCTTGGAGAGCGAGTTCGAAAGTTTTCGCGCCTTCTGGGAGACCACACTTCATGAGTTAAGGGTTAGAAGGAGCTTTTTACTGTTGTTTTGCCCGCGTACAAACATATTACATAACTTTCACTCATATTGGTAAACATTTCACCTATATCGATAACGAGTTTCGCCCTGCTGTTTCGTTTTCGTGCAGCTCAATATTTTATGTTGTCGCATATCTTAAACTATGTGTAACAATGTTACAGTTTTGTAAGTTAGTTCAGTGGCAATGTAAATATAGTCCGCGAAATTTGTGTATGTAGTTAGCAGCAAAGAAGTATTAAATTCAAAGATCAAGCGTCGTGCTGCAGTATTTCACTCGTCTCAATGCAACTGACGTTATATCTCCTGAACTATGTGTCGTAAAATGATACAATTTTATGGGCACATTTAGTGGCGTATATGGATACTACATGCGAAATGTGTTATGAATAGAGTAAGTGGCAAAGAAATAATGAATTTAACCGCCTTGCATGATGCGACAGTTTTTCATGCACGGCAGTGTCTATAACGTCATCTACCATAGAATTATATAGTTCTGCAACTTCATTAGTGTGTAATATGTGAAAACTGTCTGCAAAACTTGTTGCTATACAGTTAGTAGTAAAGACGTACTAAGTTAAATATTCATCCTTGATGTGGCAGTTCTCTATATGAACAGCGAAAATATAGTAAAATATAAAATCTTTCTCTTTCATTATTTCTGGTGACTGTCAGCGATAAAAAATATTTCTTAAGGGTTCGAAACTATGTGCATAGTTGGTTGCATGTCACTAAGTGTTGTCGTTCTCAAATACTGGAGAGTAAAGTTTGGGTATCCGCTCGTCGTGTGTTACACTTCTTTTTTATCCCCATCCCTTTGATAGGTAGATAGTTCTTACACTCACAGCTATTCTTTCCAGACCGTAGGTGGTATATGTAGGCAGTTGATTGGAATCGATCGGTCCAGTTGCTTAGGAGAATTTGTGGAACATACAAACGTACATCCATTTTTATAATAAGTATCGATTAAAAGAAATAGTTTTTTAGTGTTAGTTCACTATATTTGAAATAACGTCACCATCATTTTAACTGAAACAACACTGGATAGTATTAAATAGACGTTTATAAGCAGGAATATCAGTTGACGTTATTATTATTATTATTATGTCTTTGAGGACTGTTAGTCAGGTACAAGGTCCACCTTTGTGGTCTTATCAAAAGATATGTTATAACCTGCTATCTCTCTCTGCTACCTGCGGGACTCGCCCTCTCAGACGAAGCGCGCCCATTTTCTATGTGAAACCCCATCGTAGTCCACAAAATACTGCAGGACACTATCGATAATTCGAACGTTGTCGCCTTCGAGATCCCTTGCAGGAACTATTATTCAGTGTTTATTATGTCTGTATCCACTATTCGAGATATTTTGTCAAGTTCTAATAAAGTCTGCCAATAACGGTACTGCTGCCCTCTTCCAAACATACTTAAAAATTTACAACTGGCACATTTTTTCTTTGTTACATACAACTGCAACACTCATTCATTTAAGTGAATATGTTCCCAGTGGATGTAAAATATTTATTACTATGCAAATGCCCGGCGGGACCTCTGGAGAGCAGATTCGTTAGCTGAAGACAAATGTGTAATACATGTTACAATGTCAGTTTCGCAGGACTGAGGCTCCAAAAACAAGCAGAAAATCAGGACAGTATTAAAAACGAGTCATGCGTTGTTTAGGTACCTCTCTGTGAAAGACCTACATTGAGTTCTGTAGAAACACCTAAGCTAGATCACGTTCATGAGCATGCAAAGAAAAAGGAATCGTGAGGCTATGTTGTTATTGAAAGTCAGAAATAGCATTGTTTATTAAAATTCGTAAATGGGTGAGATATCAATAGAATGAGCTGACTGCTTAGTTAGCAGAACTGTGATCGTTGGCCAATGTAAAATCGTAGTCTTTTTCGTTTATTTATTGATCTATATCACTGACACCTTCCTGCATAGACAGACTAACAATTTCATTAAATTCGGAAAAGTTAAAACTGGCGCATTCGTATGAACACATTAAGAGATATACGGTGCCGTACTAAAGTAAACAGGTACGTAGACACGAGGTGCGGTCTAGGAGTCTCCAGCACCCATCAATAACAAGTGTCAACACGAAACACAGAAGGCGATATAGCAACTGACAACAAAACACAGTAGGCTTAGCAATTTAATGAGTGTACGGGGAGTATACAAGCATTCCACCACATATGGCCTTGGAGAGCGAGTTCGAAAGTTTTCGCGCCTTCTGGGAGACCACACTTCATGAGTTAAGGGTTAGAAGGAGCTTTTTACTGTTGTTTTGCCCGCGTACAAACATATTACATAACTTTCACTCATATTGGTAAACATTTCACCTATATCGATAACGAGTTTCGCCCTGCTGTTTCGTTTTCGTGCAGCTCAATATTTTATGTTGTCGCATATCTTAAACTATGTGTAACAATGTTACAGTTTTGTAAGTTAGTTCAGTGGCAATGTAAATATAGTCCGCGAAATTTGTGTATGTAGTTAGCAGCAAAGAAGTATTAAATTCAAAGATCAAGCGTCGTGCTGCAGTATTTCACTCGTCTCAATGCAACTGACGTTATATCTCCTGAACTATGTGTCGTAAAATGATACAATTTTATGGGCACATTTAGTGGCGTATATGGATACTACATGCGAAATGTGTTATGAATAGAGTAAGTGGCAAAGAAATAATGAATTTAACCGCCTTGCATGATGCGACAGTTTTTCATGCACGGCAGTGTCTATAACGTCATCTACCATAGAATTATATAGTTCTGCAACTTCATTAGTGTGTAATATGTGAAAACTGTCTGCAAAACTTGTTGCTATACAGTTAGTAGTAAAGACGTACTAAGTTAAATATTCATCCTTGATGTGGCAGTTCTCTATATGAACAGCGAAAATATAGTAAAATATAAAATCTTTCTCTTTCATTATTTCTGGTGACTGTCAGCGATAAAAAATATTTCTTAAGGGTTCGAAACTATGTGCATAGTTGGTTGCATGTCACTAAGTGTTGTCGTTCTCAAATACTGGAGAGTAAAGTTTGGGTATCCGCTCGTCGTGTGTTACACTTCTTTTTTATCCCCATCCCTTTGATAGGTAGATAGTTCTTACACTCACAGCTATTCTTTCCAGACCGTAGGTGGTATATGTAGGCAGTTGATTGGAATCGATCGGTCCAGTTGCTTAGGAGAATTTGTGGAACATACAAACGTACATCCATTTTTATAATAAGTATCGATTAAAAGAAATAGTTTTTTAGTGTTAGTTCACTATATTTGAAATAACGTCACCATCATTTTAACTGAAACAACACTGGATAGTATTAAATAGACGATTATAAGCAGGAATATCAGTTGACGTTATTATTATTATTATTATGTCTTTGAGGACTGTTAGTCAGGTACAAGGTCCACCTTTGTGGTCTTATCAAAAGATATGTTATAACCTGCTATCTCTCTCTGCTACCTGCGGGACTCGCCCTCTCAGACGAAGCGCGCCCATTTTCTATGTGAAACCCCATCGTAGTCCACAAAATACTGCAGGACACTATCGATAATTCGAACGTTGTCGCCTTCGAGATCCCTTGCAGGAACTATTATTCAGTGTTTATTATGTCTGTATCCACTATTCGAGATATTTTGTCAAGTTCTAATAAAGTCTGCCAATAACGGTACTGCTGCCCTCTTCCAAACATACTTAAAAATTTACAACTGGCACATTTTTTCTTTGTTACATACAACTGCAACACTCATTCATTTAAGTGAATATGTTCCCAGTGGATGTAAAATATTTATTACTATGCAAATGCCCGGCGGGACCTCTGGAGAGCAGATTCGTTAGCTGAAGACAAATGTGTAATACATGTTACAATGTCAGTTTCGCAGGACTGAGGCTCCAAAAACAAGCAGAAAATCAGGACAGTATTAAAAACGAGTCATGCGTTGTTTAGGTACCTCTCTGTGAAAGACCTACATTGAGTTCTGTAGAAACACCTAAGCTAGATCACGTTCATGAGCATGCAAAGAAAAAGGAATCGTGAGGCTATGTTGTTATTGAAAGTCAGAAATAGCATTGTTTATTAAAATTCGTAAATGGGTGAGATATCAATAGAATGAGCTGACTGCAGGTGGGGTAAAGAGCGGTATCACTTTATATTTGTTAAGACCTTGCCTAAACCTTAAACCGACATGTGATTTATTATAACAAATTGTCACTGAAGGACAACAGTTTTAAAGAAATCTGGTGACACTGGTAAGTTATTTCGTAAGCAGCAAAAATCATACAGTAGAGCTTAAACAGCCCCTGGAAATGAGAGTTGTCGATACTCACTTTCGTGATGCGTCTACTTGTAACAGAGATGTGAAAGAAATCGCTTGAAAATCATGACACATTCTTGGAAATATTTTCACAAACAGTTATTCTAATATATAGTACACTCACGCTGTAACAACAATGGAAGGGAATTATCTACATTTTCCCACCCACATGCATACTTCTCTGCAGCGGCTTACTAGCTTTCCCTCCTGAATGTTTGTTTTTCTGTACCACGTTATTTAAAATCTTCTTTATTAACTTAAGAACGACGCGTTTCTCCCGGATAAGGCATCATCAGGTTATGTTGAAAGATCAGAAGTTGTCTGCCAAAAACCATCCGCCAACAAGACATGAGGGCGCATAAAACATTTGCCTTTTGGTTTGTTTTATGCGGTATCATGCCTTCTTGGCGCATGCTGACAATTCCCTATCTGGGCGAAACGCGTCGTTCTTGATAAAGAACATTCTGCAACCTATGACTGTTTTTTAAATAGTTGCAATACAAACTCCATGGCAGCACATTTTACAAAAGCTCGGGTCTGAAGTCAGTAATGGCCTTGATGTTAAGTTGTGTGTCCTATAATACTGCTGAAGTATTTACAGTTTTATTCCCACTTCCCAGTCGATCTGCAGTATACTACAATTTACAACACATTATGGTTTGTACGTCTGCAACAAAATTTCGTACTGGACTCACCATCGTCAATCGACAGTGCCACCAAGCCTGTGCCTGTGCAAAGCACTCACAAAGAAATATCGCCACTTCGAGCTCATATTTTAAGAAGAAGTAAGACCACTTGTAAGATATCACCCTCATTAATCGATCCCACTCGAAAATTTGGGCCATAATTCTGATACTGAGCTGTTACTAACATTTGAAAGCGCAGCTTTTAAATTTCGCACGCACCGGTTGTACGTCACTCACTCCAGCTCATTGCAAACTCGTAATACCTGGGTACGAAATACTACACAGCAAAGTGAAACCAGAGCCCTCCTATTCGCGGGATGTTTAAAGCAAAGAGGAGGTTGGAGGTGGACACACATGTCGAAGGTGTCGGCAAACATGTTCGAGGACAGTCATCTTATTCTACGTGAAAAATGATACGTAATATGAGAACATAATACACTGAGGTGACAAATGTCATGGGATAGCGCGCATCATCGTGTCGAACGTCATTTTCCAAAGCGTAAAGCTAGAAATTGATTTGGCATGGGTTGAAAGTATCGTTGGAAATCTCTTGCAGAAATATTGATCGAAGTTGCCTCTACGGCCGTCCATAATTGCGAAAGTGTTGCCTTTGCAGGATGTTGTGCACGAACTGACCTTTCGATTATGTCTCATAAATGTTCCATAGGAATGGTATCGGGCTATCTGGGTGACCAATTCATTTGCTCGAACTGTCCAGAAAGTTATTCAAACCAATAGCGAACAGTTATGGCCGGGCGACATGGCGCATTCCCATCCATAAAAATTTCGTCCTTGTTTGGGAACAAGTTGTTCATGAATGGCTGCAAATGGTCGCTACGTAGACGAATATGACCTTTCCCAATTAACCATTTGTTGAGTTGAAACAGAGGTCCCACTTCAGTCCATGTAAACGCAGCCAACATCATTATGGAGTCACCAGCAGCTTCACAGTTCCTTGTTGACAACTTAGGTCCATGGTTCAGTGGGGTCCGCGTCGTATTCGAACACTGAACACTGCTATTAATTCTCACCAACTGAAATTGCGACTCTTCTGGCTAGGTCAGGGTTTCCCAGTCGTCCAGTCATCCAGAGTCCAAACGATGTGGTCACGAGCCCACGAGAGGCGCTGTAAGCGATGTCGTACTGTTAGCAAAGACACTCTCGTCAGTAGTCTGACCACGTAGGCCATTAACGCTAAATTTTGCCGAGTTGTCCTAACGGATACGTCTGTCGCACGTCCCACACTGAGTGCTGTGGTTATTTCACTCAACGTGGCTTGGCTGTTAGCATTAACAGATGTACGGGAACACCACTGCTCTCCGTCACTGCGTTGTCCATGGTGATTGTAGATATTTGTTAGTGAAAGTTGTGTGTTTTGTTACTGACTCGCAGAGAATACCTTCCCCCTCTGCTGCATCCTCTTGCGGTAAAAGAAGACACGGCAGGAAAGTTGACTTAACAAGAGCGCGCTCAGGTCGCTTCGCACTTTTAAGTGTGGTGATCTGTAGGCCTTGATCAGCGATATCACATCAACCTACTGACAGCTCCGTCAATTGCGGATAAAACACGACGGTAACTACCTTCGGTGACGTGGTCCTCCAGAAAATGTAGTGGCAGTGAGGAACATCTTCACGCGCAGTCCTGGTAAATCAGCAGGCCAGGCAACCCGTGAGAGTGGAATCAGCAGGCACGCTGTGAGTGTTGGGTTAAAGAAGGATCTCATCTGGAAATCCCGGAAACACGATTATGTTCAGGAGTTATCGTTGGAGGACTGTGACAGACGAAAGGCATATGGGGAAATTATGCTTGCATGGCATAACGATTGGCCAAATTTGTTCAAGAAAATTATTTGGAGTCATGAGGCGGTGTTTCACTTTTAGGAATTGGTCAAGCGACACAACTGCCATTATTAGGTAGGAAATATCCAAGAATGACAATTAAGATATCAGAGAGGACCAAAATTTACAGTATGATGTTGTATGACCAGGAATTGTCTCATTGCTCCATTTACAGTTTGAGACATTATGAACAGCGACAGGTATCACTAGATGCTGAATTAATATGTGTAGCCACTGATATCTCAATGGGACATTGTTGCGGAAGTCCTTTTTCAGCAAAAGGGAGCACCACATCAGTTTGAATGCATTGTTTGTAACTGGTTAGATCTACACCTTCCAGGACGTTGACTGTGCAAGGACTGCACGAATGGCCTCCAAGAAATCCAGATCTCAGCAATTGTTACTTCTTCCAGTTCGGTTGGGCCAAAGAAGAGGTTTATGGAAAAGAAACCGCAAACCCGCGCATTCTGGACCAATGAGAGGAGAGGATCACAGTTGTCTGCGGAAATGTACCTGTGACTTTCGTGCAGAAATCAGTTGACGAGGATCCTATACGTTTACTCAGCTCGATCGATAACGCAGGAACATATTTAGAATTGTAGTGTGGTACACATATTCGCATGGTTCTGAGAACCGACTGCAACGTGTTATAGCCAAGGAATAGCACCATGCTGTATGAGATGGCAGCGTGGTCTTATATAAAACAGTCATTCATCGTTCCAGTCAATAGTCAATGTCTAAGACGATGCTACATGCCTAGGCTATGAGGGGGATAACTGATATGAAGTAAGAACTGCTACAGTTAATTACTCAGTTGTATGTAGTTTATGTATGTATGTAGAAAGATTGTATAAATGTTACTACTGATATTATTATCATGTGAATGTCAATCTTTAAATTCAAATAGAAGGAGGTGTACAACAGAATTAACCCCCCCCCCCTAAAAGTTTAATCCTAGAAATAAGATGTATTTGAAGCACATTACGTAGGAATATTCAAAGAACTGTGGATGAAGCCCGACCAACAGGCAATACATTCATTGATCAAAAATGATAGTGCATTGAGAATGGCTAGTTTCTAGCTGAAATCTAGATCTGCCAATAAAATTGCAAAAGGACGACTGATAGCAGAAATCTATTATTTACAAGTCAATGTAACAGTTGCTGCGTGCAGCAGCCTTATGAATGGAAGGTAAACTGACGTAGGAATACGTCTACGTGAAAATGTACTTAAAAGATATTACTGCAACGGAAGTTGGTTGTTAAATAGTTCTTAGAAAGGATTCACAAAGCTATATGCGACTAACAGCTTGTTAACTGCATAAAAGTGCATCAAAAATATTAACAAAATGACTTTGACTTAATTATAATTGATCGCTTAATATAAGGTTTGGCGGTCTCTTCTTTTAACTGTTTATCCGTAGACCTTCGAACAAATCAAGTTTCCTTTCTTTTGGTGCTTTATATAGTATCTTCGTGTTTCGATGAATGTCTTTAAGGTTATATCGAGGATTATTCAAATATAAACCAAAAGCAGTTTTATTATGTGTATATGTATGCATCATGACTTCGTGTCACGTTCAAATTACTACAACGAAGTTTTTGTAGTATGCTTTACATACGTACTTTGTAAATACGACTGGAAGGTATGTTTTCACTGTAATTTTGTTGCATGCAGCTTCGTACCAATGGCTTGGGCTTATTTCGATGTAATTTTAGTCTATGGTTTATTTCAGTTGATATTTCCTGATGGATGTGAACACTATAATGACAACGTGTCTTAGCTATTCTTTTGATTTAGACACCGCATGTTTGTATCCTGCCATGTACTCCTAACAGCTTTTATTCCTTCTTCTTTTTCTTCTGCCTTCGTCCTACATTTCGGCAGGATTCGCATGGTTATTGTCAGATTTGGCACAGATAATTTAAGAGCGAGGCATCCCATTACGCGAATCATGACGATGATGATGAAATGTTGAGGTCAACACAAACACCCAGTCCCCGGGCAGAGAAAATCCCCAACCCGGCCGGGAATCGAACCCGAGACCCCAGGATCTAGGGGCACCAACACTAGCTACTAGACTACGAGCTGCGGACTAACAGCCTTTATACAATTATTCTGGTTAATATCTATATCTACATCTTCATAGAAAAACCGCAAGACACGATGCGGTTGAGGTACCCTGTACCACTATTAGTCATTTCCCTACCTGTTCCACACGCCTGCGTATGAGCCCTAATTTCTCGTATCTTCGTAGTCCATACGCGCACTGTATGTTGGCGGCAGTAGAATCGTTCGGCAGTCAGCTTCAAATGGTGCTTTTCTGAATTTTCTAAATAGTGTTTCTCAAGAAGAACGTCGCCTTCCCTCCACGGACTCCCATTCGATATCCCGAAGCACCTCCGTAATACATAGGTGTTGTTCGTGTTGTGGTTGGCAGGAGAGCCAACCGTATGGTTAAAGGAGGCCGAAATGCACGCGTTTTAGCTCACGCAGGCTGGCGTGAGGTCTGGAACATGACAAGGGAATTAGAATTGAGAAAAACGGACGTAGCTGGTGGAATACTTAACTTTAATCCTTTAATGAAGAACGTCGCTCTTTATGGTACATGATTCACAATATCAATAGTACGGATACTGGCGCCTTGCTACGTCGTAGCAAATAACGTAGCTGAAGGCTATGCTAACTAGCGTCTCGGCAAATGAGAGCGTAATTTTTCAGTAAACCATCGCTAGCAAAGTCGGCTGTACAATTGGGGCGAGTGCTACGAAGTCTCTCTAGACCTGCCGTGTGGCGGCGCTCGGTCTACAATCACTGATAGTAGCGACACGCGGGTCCGACGTATACTACCGGACCGCGCCCGATTTAAAGGCTACCACCTAGCAAGTGTGGTGTCTGGCGGTGACACCACAGTTCGAACCTACCGGTAACAATTCTAACAGCCCGCCTCTGAATTGCTTCGATGTCTTCCTTCAGTCCGACCTGGTACTGATCCGAAACACTTGAGCAGTACTAAAGAGTAGGTCACATCAGCGTTCAATCTGCTGTTTCCTTTACGGGTGAGCCCTTCTCTCCTAAAAATTTCTCCCAATAACCGAAGTCGAGCATTCGCCTCCTCTGCCACAATTCTCACGTGCTCGTTCCATTTCATATCGCTTTGCAACGTTACGTTCAGATATTTAAAAGACTTGACTTTGTCAAGCGCGGCAGTAGTAATACTATATCCGAAAATTACATTTTCGTTCTTCTTACTCATTCTCATTAAATTACAATTTTCCGCATTTAGAGCTAGCTAAACTCGAAATTTTGTCTAAGTCGTGTTGTATCTTTCTACCGTCACTCAACTTTGACACTTTACCGTACATCCGAACATCATCAGCAAACAATCGCAGATTGCTGCCCACCCCATCTGCCCAATAACACTCCTGGAAATGGAAAAAAGAACACATTGACACCGGTGTGTCAGACCCACCATACTTGCTCCGGACACTGCGAGAGGGCTGTGCAAGCAATGATCACACGCACGGCACAGCGGACACACCAGGAACCGCGGTGTTGGCCGTCGAATGCCGCTAGCTGCGCAGCATTTGTGCACCGCCGCCGTCAGTGTCAGCCAGGTTGCCGTGGCATACGGAGCTCCATCGCAGTCTTTAACACTGGTAGCATGCCGCGACAGCGTCGACGTGAACCGTATGTGCACTTGACGGACGTTGAGCGAGGGCGTATAGTGGGCATCCGGGAGGCCGGGTGGACGTACCGCCGAATTGCTCAACACGTGGGGCGTGAGGTCTCCACAGTACATCGATGTTGTCGCCAGTGGTCGGCGGAAGGTGCACGTGCCCGTCGACCTGGGACCGGACCGCAGCGACGCATGGATGCACGCCAAGACCGTAGGATCCTAAGCAGTGCCGTAGGGGGCTGCACCGCCACTTGCCTGCAAATTAGGGATACTGTTGCTCCTGGGGTATCGGCGAGGTCCATTCACAACCGTCTCCATGAAGCTGGGCTACGGTCCCGCACACCGTTAGGCCGTCTTCCGCTCACGCCCCAACATCGTGCAGCCCGCCTCCAGTGGTGTCGCGACAGGCGTGAATGGAGGGACGAATGGAGACGTGTCGTCTTCAGCGATGAGAGTCGCTTCTGCCTTGGTGCCAATGATGGTCGTATGCGTGTTTGGCGCCGTGCAGCTGAGCGCCACAATCAGGACTGCATATGACCGAGGCACACAGGGTCAACACCCGGCATCAAGGTGTGGGGAGCGATCTCCTACACTGGGCGTACACCTCTGGTGATCGTCGAGGGGACACTGAATAGTGCACGGTACATCCAAACCGTCATCGAACCCATCGTTCTACCATTCCTAGACCGGCAAGGGAACTTACTGTTCCAACAGGACAATGCACGTCCGCATGTATCCCGTGCCACCAAACGTGCTCTAGAAGGTGTAAGTCAACTACACTGGCCAGCAAGATCTCCGGATCTGTCCCCCATTGAGCATGTTGGGACTGGATGAAGCGTCGTCTCACGCGGTCTGCACGTCCAGCACGAACGCTGGTCCAACTGAGGCGCCAGGTGGAAATGGCATGGCAAGCCGTTCCACAGGACTACATCCAGCATCTCTACGATCGTCTCCATGGGAGAATAGCAGCCTGCATTGCTGCGAAAGGTGGATATACACTGTACTAGTGCCGACATTGTGCATTCTCTGTTGCCTGTGTCTATGTGCCTGTGGTTCTGTCAGTGTGATCATGTGATGTATCTGATCCCAGGAATGTGTCAATAAAGTTTCCCCTTCCTGGGACAATGAATTCACGGTGTTCTTATATCAATTTCCAGGAGTGTATTTATATATATAGAAAACAACAGTGGTCCTATCACAAATACTACTGTACCCCGAAATATTTTTGACCTGCGACATTTTATTACTATTTCCAGATCTCACCGTCACCATTTAAGCGCTTTAAACAATTAATTGCCGTCTTAGCGAAATAAACGTTTCAATGAAATCTACAACATTCAAGTTTATAGTTCGCAGTATGCATTCTGGCTGCGTGAGATAATTATAGTAGTAATTAATTACAGTATCAGATTCCGTGGCAAACATAGGAGTTGTCTGCTAAGAGCCTAACGTTCAATAATGTGCGCATAACGGTGTGCTCCTAAACAGTTGTGCTTTAATATGGCCTACTACCTACTAATGAATAATTAGCTCCCGCACCTCATGAGTTAAATGTGAAGATCGAATGGACACATCAAATTAAAGTAAAAAGAAAGTTAAATTAATCTTTGCCTTGCTACAAGTCTAAATGCAGATATCCCTCCTTTTAAAAGAAATACTTTAAATTTGAATGGGATTGTCATTCAGCTTTTATTCATTTAGAGAATATCAGCTAGACTCATAGCCTTTATGTAATCGATTAATAGCTGCACGACTGCATGTTATTAAACACTACTCCTTACATGAATTTTTCATTTAGTATAATATTCGGACTTAGGTTCTTAAGTGTTTAGGTTCAGTTTTTAAACTGGCAGTAAGTAAACTAGAGCCAAATGGCACTCGAAATTATCACACAAAACTCTACGATTCCTTTTTAAAGACATCCACTTTTAACATTACCTGATTCTTGTCGTCATTAATTTTCATGAAAGGAAATTTTTCCTACATAATTAACCTTGAAATGGACTATTATTCCCTTAAGAGAGCAATAATCTGGGTGACATCCAACGAAACACTAAGATACGATAAAACAGACATTAGACCTTTACCTGCCGAAAAGGCAAGGACGTACTGTACTATGTGCAACGAAAGACTCTCAACCGCTGTTAATCTTCTATAGTCTCTGCTTTTACTTTCAGTCGTGACACAACGACAGAATGAAGCTACACCGTTGGGTTTTCAGTGCCTACACCGGCTTTGCACTCTGTCTTCAATTGCTCCACAAATCTCCGTCTGTTCTTCCCCATTGAGCGGCCAATCCTCTACCATCGCTTCCTCTAACGTCACCCAGTACCTTGTCAGCCCCCCGTCGGTCCTGCGTGCTTCAACCGATTTCCATATATGCACATGACAGCAGAACACGAACACGTGATTAACTTCGCCGTTTCCACGATGCTCGTTCCCAGGCGGCAGTCCATAAGACTCTACCCTTTGTCGACGTTAGTGGATTGCTCCATTTACGGCCAGTATTATTGGCAGGATGACATCTTCTGCATATATAATTTTCCTAGACGTGTCACTTTACCGAACGCCGTCATGTGGCATTCGACTTCATGATGATCAGTAGTCGTTATTTTTTCACCCATCAGTGCAAGGGGTAAGGCAAGAAGATGTTGGCAGTAAATGGGCGTTTAACCAAATGAAATTACAACGCAGGGATTTGGTTACATGGTTTCAATATGACACAATCCCGCTCAGTGCACTTACAGAGTATATCCGTTGTTGATTGTAAGTACCGCAGGGACATTTGGGCAGAGATAGAAGTGATTACCTCAGTGATGCTGTGCTACAAGTTCTTCAAGTATCTAGGTTTGCTGCCATAGACACCGTCGACTACCATGCCCCAGAGCCAAAAATCGCATGACGTCAGGTCGGGTGCGTGTTGGCCATAGGAGAGAACAGCCTCGACCAATTCAACGTTTACCGAACGCGTCGTTCTGGTAATCCAGAAACATGTGACAGTAATGGCTGGAACGAGATCGTCCGAAAGTGACCTCAGTCTAGAATGGCAAGTGGGGCGTTCTCCTCCATGATCTTGCTCCGCAGTGCAAGATAATTTTCTTCCCTGGCGGTTTGTTATTCAAAAAGGAAGGTTCCGAATCCCGCATGGGCTCTGGAAATTCCAGGCGAAGACTAGGTGGCCGAGATGACACTGTTGCGCTCCTTCACACAACCGCTTATGTGGAATGGTGCTTCGTGAGAAAAAATGAACAGAATGTCAGGCTCCACGCTCACCATTTCCAAGATAATTTGTGCAGCACTCACAGGTACTTGCTTGTCCGCGTTTGTGATATGCTGTTCAATATGCCATTGGTGTGGTTTCATTTCTAAACCCTGGTGCAAAATTCTAACCACTGACCTCCGATAAACGTCAGTCTCTAGAGAAAGTCTGCTCGAAGACTTGGTTGGTCTTGCTACAATCGCTCCCTGGACGATAATATTCTGTTCTGTTCGGAAAGATCTTCTACTTCTGTTTCCCTTGCAATCGTCTTGAATGGACCCCATCGTTACAAATCTCTTGTAGGTCCTACCACTTGTCAGGTGCGATGGTGCATGCCATCCGCTCCAGGCAATGAATTTTTCTTGTACGAGGGTCACTCCAAAAGAAATGCGCACTATTTTTGTAAAAATACAGTTTTCATTCAGCATGTGTGAAATTTTACAGTGTGTAGATACACCCTTCCCGCTTGTTTTCAAACTTAATTCAATCTGTTCCCGTGAGTGGCGCCGTCACATCATGTCTTGAAGATGGCTGCTACACTTGACGTTCGTCAGAAGCAAAGTGCTGTCATAGAATTCACATGCTGTAAAAACGAGACGGCCGCTGGTGGCAGTGCGGTTCTGGCGCTACAGTCTGGAACCGCGCGACCGCTACGGTCGCAGGTTCGTATCCTGCCTCGGGCATGGATGTGTGTGTTGTACTTAGGTTAGTTAGGTTTAAGTAGTTCTAAGTTCTAGGGGACTTATGACCTCAGCAGTTGAGTCCCATAGTGCCCAGAGCCATTTTTTTGTGAAAACGAGACAGTGGGAAACATCCTCGAGAGGTTGAAAAAGGTCTATGGAGATGGTGCTGTCGATCGCAGTACAGTTAGTCGGTGAGTAAGCAGGTTACGTGATAAAAGTCGGCACGGCAATATTGTCCTCGCAACGTACTGCACACACTCCACACAATGTGCAGAGAGTTAAGAACTGGTGACTGCTGACAGACGCATCACAGTGAACGAATTGTCACGCTACGGTGGGATAGGGGAAGGAAGTGTGTGCAAAATACTGAAAGTGTTGGCGTTAAAAAAGGTATGTGCCATGTGGGTTCCCAGGATGTTGACAGTGGCTCACAAAGAAACAAGAAAAACGGTATGCAGCGAACATTTGAAACAGTACGAAAATGGTGGAGATGAATTTCTCTGAAGAACTGTGACAGTTGATGAAACATGGCTCCATCATTTTTCACCAGTGACGATGAGGCAATCAATGGAGTGGCATCATGCAAATTCACCCAAGAAAAAGATATTCAAAACCACACCTTCTGCTGGAAAAGTTATGGCTACGGTGTTTTTCGATTCCGAAGGACTCTTGCTTGTGGACATCATGCCAAGTGGAACCACCATAAATTCTGATGCATATGTGACGAAACTGAAGAAACTTGAAGCTCTGAGTCGTGTTCGACCACATCGGCAAAAGCAGGATGTTTTGCTGTTGCAAGACAATGGACGGCCGCATGTCAGTCAAAAAACCAAGGAAGCGATCACAAAAATCGGATGGACAACACTGAAACACCCGCCTTACAGTCCTGACCTGGCTCCATGTGACTATCATCTCTCTGGGCAACTGGAAACCTCTCTTCGTGGAACGTGGTTTGTAGATGATGACTCCCTTCTGCACGCTGCCAAACAGTGGCTCCAACAGGTTGGCCCAGAATTTTACCGTGCGGGTATGCAGGCGCTGGTTCCAAAATGGCGTAAGACGGTTGAGAGGGATGGAAATTGTGTGGAGAGATGAAAATATTGTTCCTAAAGGATGTGTCTACACACTGTAGAACTTTCAAACACGTAGAATAAAAGATGAATTAAAAAAGCATAGTGTGCATCTCTTTTGGAGTGACCCTCGTACAGTGCTTGGACCTCCATCCACATAGCTATTTTCCTCCGTTCACCAGTGGAATATAGGCAAACAATAACTTTTTATGCGAAAAAATATGAAAGAGTATACCCTTGTAATGTTAACATCTTTTTACCTCACCCTAAAATTATATAGGATCTTAAAATAACGATCCTGGAATTTGTTATCTCATGGTGTAATCCACGAGTATGAATTTAGACGAAAGCCCCCAAAACGTATTTTGATCGATAAAAAAGATCAGTGACTGTTTTTGAGAGTTTTTGAGAAGCGTCATATCTTTCGTGGTGTAGTTGTTACATCACCATCGGCTGTGAACAGATTTCCCTCCGCTGGTCATTTCAATTAGGAAGGTGATTGCGGGGCGTAGCGAGAGACCAAACAGGTGTCAGGATAACAGCGGGTGGATCTCGGAGCACCAGGTGGCAGCGTCTGCTCTGAAACCAATTAGCCAGCTGATCGTAGCCGCCCAACGTTCCCCAGGCTAATGCATTCCGTTGGGGACTGGCTGCCCCTGTGAGGCAGGCACCCCGACGTGCGGCCGTGCGTTATTGGCAGCCGTCCTTTGCACAGATGGCCCAGACCGGGCCAGGGCACACCGGTGCGGTACAATCCCCCGCAGCCGACCGCAGAGGCCGCTGCGCTCAGGCAGTTACCGTGAAGACCAACGGTGGAAAGTAAACACTGGGACGAGAACGGGCGAAAGCAATTATAACGTTAATAACAGGCGCGTGTTTACCTAGTTTTATACCGACTATGTGAAACAGCAACTTCCTCCTCTGTACGTGATTTCGGAGGCCTGGCCAACCCGCTGCTTCTGTGATGTCAAAATTTGTAGATGTTTTATTACTTCTTTAATCAGTAAAGACCAAGCCCTAAACCCTACAGTTACCTTTAATCAGTCGTTCCAAATATTTCGCATTAGCGAAGTCACTCAAGATGGAAACGGCGTCCTTAACGTAAACTATGAAATTAAAAAAATTCTTGTTGTGGGCCAACACGACTATGACATTACGTGGTTACAAACTTTATTGCGAGCGAGCCAGGTTGTAACCCATAATATCGCAAGATGATGGTGAGAAGGCGAATTGCCAATTGCATTGATAATTTTTACCTGTTTCGACTATACGGTCAATGTCAAGAGCCCATAAATATCTATTCGCTGACAGCTGTACCAAAATATTCTGGAATATTTGTTCGGTGCTCTTGCTTGAGGGTTGAACTGCTTTCACTAAAACGAGCCTCAACGTAATGTCGACTCCCAGAACATTTGGAGGCAGATATCGGTCAAGCAATATTTAATACGTGATAATGAATGTAAGTGCCCCTGATCTGTCTCCAGCAACCGCTCGCTGTGGCCGAGCGGTTCTAGGAGCTTCAGTCCACAACCGCGCTGCTGCTATGGTAGCAGGTTTGAATCCTGCCTCGGGCAGGGATGTGTGTGATGACTTTAGGTTAGTTAGGTTCAGACAGTTCTAAGTCTAGGGGACTGATGACCTCAGATGTTAAGTCCCATAATGCTTAGAGACATTTGACCCCATTTGAATGTACAGTCGAAACCAACGTATCCACTAAGCAATTTTGTGAGGATTGACTGAAGTAAACTTTATAGTGAAAAATAACAATTCCGTACTAAGCGTCGTTAATAATGTATCACTGTATCACAATTAGTGGAGGTCCCTTTCGAAGAAACATGATTTATTGTAGAGGTACAAGTATTTGATGGACGATAGGAGGAAAGAAACGATAAGACTCGTGGGTAGTACGATCAGACTTCTGGTCTGTCATCTCAGTCAGTTGCGCTAACGTCACTGCTCGACGGCTACCGCTCTCGTATACTATTCAAGAGGATAGCGTAAGTTTAAGTTTAGGTTTCTTGATGACGCTTGAAAATTTAATCGTAGAGTACTAGAGCAACGGTAAAATATGCACCACAAGTTTCATATCAGCGCACACTCCGCTGCAGAGTGAAAATCTCATTCTGGAAACATCCCCCAGGCTGTGGCTAAGCCATGTCTCCCCAATATCCATTCTTTCATGAGTGATAGTTCTGCAAGGTTCGCAGGAGAGCTTCTGTAAAGTTTGGAAGGTAGGAGACGGATACTGGCAGAAGTAAAGCTGTGAGTACCGGGCGTGAGTCGTGCTTCGATAGCTCAGATGGTCGAGCACTTGCCCGCGAAAGGCAAAGGTCCCGAGTTCGAGTCTCGGTCTGGCACACAGTTTCAATCTGCCAGGAAGTTTCATGCACCACAATCTTAAGACAGATGAGAAAGTCGTTGGCCCATTCGGTTTATGCTTCTCTTGCAACATTTAGAAACGTCCAGCTCATATGTTGTTATAATCATGCATATATCTCGTTTTTTAAAACTGCAAATAAAAAGTTACCTGTATCAAATTCTTGTAGGATTTCCACCAGGATCAAACTGTCACCTGAACACAATATTTCAGCGGTCCACGTGGCCGCCATCATCAGGTGAGAAAGGCTACGCTGCTCTCGCTGATAGCTGATTCCACTCGCAAATGACTGCACCTTTATATGCATCGGAAGTACAACAGTGCAAGCGCTAGATACAGTGGGCACGATCTCAATCATTTCTGCTGCTCCCTGGCGCTGCAACTCTTTTTTTGTTCCGGGAAAGTCTACACAGTCACAAAAAGCTACCAACTTAAAGTAATTTGCTTATCTTTCATTCACACTACTTTCATACTTGTAACCATATCTCATATACTACACCACAGTAGACAATGAAAGTACATTTATATGGTAGCATTTTAGACAGAACTGTCATGTACCATGATTACATTCCAATAAATTAATAAATGCAGCCCATTTAACTCAACCCCAAGCTAGAAACAAGACCAAAAGATCTGCCACATCCAATTACTATATTTCCATATTACATCTTCTTCTGGAGGTCTGCTCGTAACGCCGGGAGTGCATATCCTCCTATTTCCGTCTATTGTACTATAATTTTTTTCCTTGTTTTCTTACCTCAAGATATGACATTTCTGTGTGTTTATATATAGTAATTGTTGTACTGTTTGTATATATATATATATATATATATATATATATATATATATATATATATATGTGTGTGTGTGTGTGTGTGTGTGTGTGTGTGTGTGTGTTGTTTTGTGAATATTATTTGTATTTATACGTTGGGTCTGGCCTATGGAAAACTATGTTATCGAACGAATACATCGATATGTCGTGTGAAGAACCAAAGTGTGTAGGATCTTTGGTAGTGTTAACTCTGCCTAGTGGAGAGTGGGCAGAGAGGAGCCTGGGTGGAGGAGTGTAGTGGAGCAGGTGTGTTGTGTGACGCTCCCGCAAGTTTCCGCGCGTTCGGGGTTGGGCAGCATGTAATTGCGCTCGACTTGCTATGATAGTTTCTGACACGGTGTCGCGGACGGGAAGCATTAGCTGGGGCACATCAAGAGCCTGTTTCGCCTGGTGACCGTGTCGAGAAGAAAGAGCGCCAACATCCAGCTTCTGCAACAGCGACGGCCGACAATGAGTGACTGTCGCCACCTCCTCGGTCGACGGCTTCAAACCTTCAATCAACCAACAAGGAAGACTGGAAGCACGTAAAGTTTTAGAACTGTATGGCAGGCATCAGCTTTTCAAACGGTTCCATTTTCGTAACTATAATTGCAGGAACTTAGCATGAACATTTGTTGCTCATTGTCCCAATTGCATTACCAAGCAGGGTCCCTTCCTTTTCCGGAATGAACCCGAGTGTCGTTGACATTCAAACGCCAGCATTAAAGTAATATTATTCCATTTCACTGCTTTAATTTCAAACTTCAGTTAAAGTATTCATAGCTGGCTACAATATTTACATTACGCAAGCATAAATTATGAGTACGAGTTTTGTTACCATATTTTAGCTTACCTGTGGCTACAGCTCAGCTTGGTACGTACTAAATTTTACTCTTGTCAATTGTTCAGAATCATTTAATTCAAGTTCAAAGTTAAATCTCTTATTTCTAAATTGCGTAGATTCAAGTAGTTTTTGAAATGATTGTTGAGGTAGCCCAAGACTAACCGTAATTGACTGAATTTCGATGTGTTTCAGAAACAAAGCTCACTATTAATTTCAGTCACTAAATTAACTTTCAGTTTTCCGGTTTTACTAATTCTTTTGCTAAATTAAGTCAGAGTGTAGCGAAATTTATTACTTCTGACAAACTTACAGTTTTCACACCGCACGTGTCAACCTTCAGTTGCCACGCTTCTAGTGCTAATTATATGTGTAATAACCTTTCTTTTTCAGTTACTATAGCAATTGTCCATAGGACTGGCGACCGTAATTTCCCCCCAAATCTCAAATATCTAATTACCGCTAGTTAAGTGTTAACGTAACGCCCACACATTTACTTTCTGTGTTGACTTTACCCCTTTTCAAAATTAATTTCCACCAGTTTCATTTGCATTTTTCCATTTATTTAGATGTAACCCTTTCCTCCCTCTTTACCGACAGATCAACTTCGGTGACGATTACTTTTCCCAAATTTCCATTAGGTACACGCGGTTCAATTTTTCACTGGAATTAAGGTCGGTAAGTGAGGGGGAGTTTACATGCCTATATGACGCGAGTAGATTTGAACACAGGTTGAGCAGATGCCAGCTGAGCAGGTGGGACAGTCAACGTCCGGTCATTAAGAGAGTCCAGAGGTCTTTTCAAAAACTACCGGGGGAATGACGAACGTGGGTAGAAAATTCGGAACGGTATACTATATGTGACCTAAACTCCATCAAAGAGGGATCGTCTGTGATGTGTCCCAAATGACGGAAAGCCAAGATGTGCCATAAGAAGACAATAAGGGATTGCCACATTGCGGCGCCATGCTCTCTGCAGGAAGCCATTCTCCTGTGAACCCCGAGACCCAAAGCAACTCAAAGATAAAAATCGCTGAAGTGGAGTGAGACAGGATGACATCCGGCCTTTTGCGTTTTAGAATACGTTGGCTAAAATATAGAAAAATCACAGATGATGGGAGTCAGGAGCTGTTTGTTTCTGAACTCCAGTACTAAAAGCCTCAAGTGGCTGGTTCATTACGTTTAATCTAACTGTGGAAGAAAGATTAGTGCATTCTTAGAATATACCTGGTTGGTTGGCATTCGGAAGAATCGCTATCACTATATCAGAATCATGCGGAAGTAAAAATTCTACTTCTGCTGGGAGAGCTCTACGGGACTCGCTTCCATCCGAGACTTATCAAAGGTGTCTTCAGACAGGACAGGGACTTTGATTCTGGGGTCTGGGGGAGTACAGTCTTCGGAGCAGGCCAGGTGACAGAATGTTGACCACCAAGCCGGCACTCGCAGGCACCGGCAGCGCTAAGTGTGATGAGCCACCACAAGTTACGCAAATTAAATAATACGCTCCTGGAAATTGAAATAAGAACACCGTGAATTCATTGTCCCAGGAAGGGGAAACTTTATTGACACATTCCTGGGGTCAGATACATCACATGATCACACTGACAGAACCACAGGCACATACACACAGGCAACAGAGCATGCACAATGTCGGCACTAGTACAGTGTATATCCACCTTTCGCAGCAATGCAGGCTGCTATTCTCCCATGGAGACGATCGTAGAGATGCGGGATGTAGTCCTGTGGAACGGCTTGCCATGCCATTTCCACCTGGCGCCTCAGTTGGACCAGCGTTCGTGCTGGACGTGCAGACCCAAACATGCTCAATGGGGGACAGATCCGGAGATCTTGCTGGCCAGGGTAGATGACTTACACCTTCTAGAGCACGTTGGGTGGCACGGGATACATGCGGACGTACACTGTCCTGTTGGAACATTTTAGTTCCCTTGCCGGTCTAGGAATGGTAGAAGGATGGGTTCGATGACGGTTTGGATGTACTGTGCACTATTCAGTGTCCCCTCGACGATCACCAGAGGTGTACGCCCAGTGTAGGAGATCGCTCCCCACACCATGATGCCGGGTGTTGACCCTGTCTGCCTCGGTCATATGCAGTCCTGATTCTGGCGCTCACCTGCACGGCGCAAAACACGCATACGACCATCATTGGCACCAAGGCAGAAGCGACTCTCATCGCTGAAGACGACACGTCTCCATTCGTCCCTCCATTCACGCCTGTCGCGACACCACTGGAGGCGGGCTGCACGATGTTGGGGCGTGAGCGGAAGACGGCCTAACGGTGTGCGGGACCGTAGCCCAGCTTCATGGAGACGGTTGCGAATGGTCCTCGCCGATACCCCAGGAGCAACAGTGTTCCTAATTTGCTGGGAAGTGGCGGTGCGGTCCCCTACGGCACTGCGTAGGATCCTACGGTCTTGGCGTGCATCCGTGCGTCGCTGCGGTCCGGTCCCAGGTCGACGGGCACGTGCACCTTCCGCCGACCACATCGATGTACTGTGGAGACCTCACGCCCCACGTGTTGAGCAATTCGGCGGTACGTCCACCGGGCCTCCCGCATGCCCACTATACGCCCTCGCTCAAAGTCCGTCAAGTGCACATACGGTTGACGTCCACGCTGTCGCGGCATGCCACCAGTGTTAAAGACTGCGATGGAGCTCCGTATGCCACAGCAAACTGGCTGACACTGACGGCGGCGGTGCACAAATGCTGCGCAGCTTGCGCCATTCGACGGCCAACACCGCGGTTCGTGGTGTGTACGCTGTGCCGTGCGTGTGATCATTGCTTGTACAGCCCTCTCGCAGTGTCCGGAGCAAGTATGGTGGGTCTGACACACCGGTGTCAATGTGTTCTTTTTTCCATTTCCAGGAGTGTAGGACGTAAGTAGGGTTTGCAGACTGACGCTAAGGCTTTTAAGTTTCTAAGTGAACTACATTTATTAGCGGTCTCGAAAGCAACATGTCAAGATAGTGGGTGTATACATGATTCATTCTGCAGTTCTTTCTTCCCTCTGTAATTAACACCCGGTACTTAGTAAGGATTTCCGGGAAATTGATCGTTCATCTGACTTTTTGCTGATTTTAATGTATTCACCTCCTGCTCAATACCCGATCTTTACCAAGGTGGCGTTATTTTAGTGTCATTACACCTTTGTTTTAATAGTCAGTGAACGTAGTGATTTCATTTTCTTGTGTACTTTCTAACGGGGCAATGTAACGTTCTCTGGCAGCACTCATCCAAAGTTAAAGTTAAAGGAACTTTTCGATGTATAATTCTCACTGTAACAAATAATTTATATGTATTTCTACAAACATAATTTCAAAAGGACACTTAATTTTGCGAGGAAAAGTATAATTACGAATTTTGCTATCATAAACGATTATTCAAAGACTGTGAAATACTAAATGTGGCGGAGGATGTGAAAACCGCCACAGAAGAAACGATATGTAATGATAAATGACAAATACTGTAGAAGAATTAGTTAAGAAATAAATAGGCAATATATTGTAAAAGAATCGCTTGTCTTCTGCACGGACTGAATGGGAGAGGAACCCGTGACGTTGCATTAGGCTCTTACGTAGCCTTCATTTGTCATAAGTCGATGATCGACGCCATTTGTGGCACAGATTGTAAAATATGTGTAAAGATTTTAATTGTTTATGTTAAAATATATTTATTTTGTAAAATCTGTTACTAATTTTATTTAAGAAATTTAAGCATTGTTTTGGATATCGCTGGCGGTGCGGAGCTGCGCCGCGAGCGAGCAGTCTGCAGCAGCGGCAGATTTAAATATACGATCGCTATAACGACCACATCCTAAAAAGGGTACAGATAGAGGTGAACAAAATATTAAAGTGTTCCTTTTCACAGCATTCCAGACGCAGAATAAAAGGAGATTGTATATTTTATCTTGTGCATTCATAAATGGATTCAGGCTGCAGCTTTTGTAAATTTTCATTAAAAATTGATAAATTCTGAACATAGCGTAAAGTGTATTTAAAAGTGGATAATTTTCATAAGAGCTTAGCAATATGTAAAAAAGGAAGACATTTTCATATGGTAAAGATAATCTTATCTTCAATGCTAGTCGGGGTATACCCAGTAAAACAAAAATCCACTCCAACGTGAAAATGTTTGCTAAGTTCGATGGACAATAATATTTCCATTCTTGCACAAACAGCTTTAGTACTTGAATAAAAGTAAAACTTGAATAATTATTTTGGAATATTCAAAGAAATTAATTTTTATTAATCTGCAAATATATTATTTCATACGTAAAGTAATAATCGCAGATGAAAAATTTATTGCAACCTTACATTTCTCATGTCCACCCATGTATATGTTAAGTTCAATCTCAACGGTTTCCCAATCAAATTAAACGCAAAAAGCAAAGAAAGTTTAAAACCAGACGGTCAACTCCCGAATAATTAAAACAGACACAATCGCATTGAAACTTGTGATTAACTTGGAAGTCCCCAGCAAATTGTAACAAAAAAGTTTTTGTAGTGACCATTGTTTCATTTAGTAGTTTGATGAAACTCCATATTTTATCATCTTGTGAGGTACAACACACATGTTTGACGTATACTAGGGCCGCCCCTGTTTAGTAAAGTAAATTCAGTAAGTTGTCCATTGCACGACACCTGTTGACAAATTCATGTGATTCTGAGGGGTGCGAGTTCATTATCGGTGAGGTCACCCAGTTTCACACTATCTGACATTCACAGGGAAATGTTGATGGCCCAGCTGATAACCTATCAAATCACAACTTACGATAGTGTTTATTTCTCTTAGATAAAAAAGGATCAGCACATTTTTTTGGATAAACTTTGATTTTTTATTAAATTCAACTACTTGTCATATATTTTCTGTACAATATCCCTCCCTCTCAGTTTCCAACCGCTGAATTTAGTTTCTGGTAGATACCGTCCTCACTATGAACCACAAGTCGGCCTGCCATCGTAAAGGGGAAGTTATATTTCGGTATCAGCAAGTATCCATTGTTTAGGCTGGCCAGCGTGACAGAGCGGTTCTAGGTGCAGCAGTCTGGAACCGCGCGACCTCTACGTTCGCATGTTCGAATCCTGCCTCGGACACGAATGTGTGTAATGTCCTTAGGTTAGTTAAAGTAGTTCTAAGTTCTAGGGGACTGATGACCACAGCAGTTAAGTCCCATAGTGCTCAGAGACATTTGAACCATTTTTTATTTCTCTATAGTTAGGTGCCAATCTCATTCTTCGCTTTTGTCGACCAAAACACAAGCAACAAATAAAAATGAAGGGTGAACTAGTAGGCTCTTTTGCGATTTCTTACTTCAAAAATAAGTCATTTATGAAAGAAAAAGTATCCGACGAAACTACTTTGTACGTTCTGCTAGAATAAAACAAAGCTAAAACTGGAACCATGTTTAAAGTAAATGTAGATTTAGTGTTTATTTTCTAGCAATGCGCGTACTCGACTCCGTTCACTGAAATCAGACTACTCCATCTAAATCTATTTACATACTTCATTTCAAATTCAAATGGCTCTGAGCACTATGCGACTTAACTTCTGAGGTCATCAGTCGCCTAGAACTTAGAACTAATTAAACCTAACTAACCTAATGACGTCACACACATCGATGCCCGAGGCAGGATTCTAACCTGCCACCGTAGCGGTCGCTCGGCTCCAGATTGCAGCTGCTAGAACCGCACGGCCACTCCTGCCGGCACATACTTCACTAACCAGTATACAAAGTACGATGCTTGGCGGAGGCTACTTTATCCCATTGCCAGTAATTTCCGTTGATATTCTATTCCCAATTGGAGCGAGAGCAAGGAGACTGCCTATATGCTTTTCTAAGAGTCACGATGTCTTCTTCTGTCTTGGCGGTACTTACGCGAAATGTATGTTAGTGGAAGTAGCATTGTTCTGAACTTTATCGCAATTGCAGGTTCTCTGAACATTCTCAGTAGTGTTTCACGAAAAGAGAGTCTTCTTCCCTCCAGGGATTCCGATTCGAGTTCACAGAGTATTTACGTTATATTAGTGTATTGATCTAATCTATCGGAAACAAATTTAACAGCACTCCTTGAAATGTAAGTATTATTTTGTAGCTACGTAACAATCACACAGTTCATCCCAGTTTTCTTTGGACATGTTTTATATATCGTTGCACAGAGTTTTAGAGACAGTTTAAAAACTGTGAATTAGAATCTTTGAGCTTTGGAAATTTTCGTTCTGTAATAATGAATTATTTTGAGCGGCTATAGCAATTCTGGCGTTCATTTGCATTTTATTGTTATAAATACTTGTTTTTACCAATATACCATTGTGTTTCTTTGTTGTAGTTTACGCTTTATTGATTATACACTGGTTAACGAAACACGTGAAGCATTGCGAAGATTTGTCGGAACTGCGTACTCGTATACACGATTTGCGGGTATATATATGATTGGACTTGCACTTCTCTGTGACAGGTAGCGCACCTATTGGAGTGCATTAGTATTGTTCGTGTGCAGCGTTGTTACCACGTCTGGTAGGTACATAAGGGCCTTGAGCAGTGTCAGACGTTGAGTGATCACTGTGCAGATACCGCGTACTTTTGTGAGACAACGTTATCAGCATCTTAGTGCCTTCTGGGCGAAACGTTCAGTATCCAGATTTTTGGGGCATTTGTGTGTGACAGTGTCCCGATGTTGGATAACATGAGACCGTGAGAGCAGGTGCTGTCGTCGTCAAGACTCCGGGGAAGCACTTATGACAACCAAATCGTCATTTTGTACACCAGACACATCGCAGCCCTTCATATCTGTGCCTGTCATCCAGTAACAAGTAGTGGACTCCCAGCAACATTCTGTGTCATCTCGCACAGGTTGGAGACTAGCAGCAGCCGATCTATGGAATTATCGTCCCATGCACTAACCCTGCCATTACTGTTAACGCCACAATACGAACGATTTCGTATAAAGTGGTGCCTAGACTAAGAATCATGAAATGCTGTTTACCTGTGTCGTATTGGGTTCAGAATGTTGTATCTGGGGGGGTCAAAAAGGTAATTCATAGACAAGGAACCAGAATACAGACCAGAGTACATGGGCACACTACAGAATATTAATAGACAGTGCTCTGATTGATACTAACGCGAATTCTTTACAGACGAATGGAAAAACTAGTAGAATCCGACCTCGAGGAAGATCAGTTTGGATTCCGTAGAAATGTTGGAACACGTGAGGCAATACTGACCCTACGACTTATCTCAGAAGCTAGATTAAGGAAGGGCAAACCTACGTTTCTAGCATTTGTAAACTTAGAAAAAGCTTTTGACAATGTTGACTGGAATACTCTCTTTCAAATTCTGAAGGTGGCAGGGGTAAAATACAGGGAGCGAAAGGCTATTTACAATTTATACAGAAACCAGATGGCAGTTATAAGAGTCGATGGACATGAAAGGGAAGCAGTGGTTGGGAAGGGAGTGAGACAGGGTTGTAGCCTCTCCCCGATGTTATTCAATCTGTATATTGAGCAAGCAGTGAAGGAAACAAAAGAAAAATTCGGGGTAGGCATTAACATCCATGGAGAAGAAATAAAAACTTTGAGGTTCGCCGATGACATTGTAATTTTGTCAGAGAGAGCAAAGGACTTGGAAGAGCAGTTGAATGGAATAGATAGTGTCTTGAAAGGAGGATATAAGATGAACATCAACAAAAGCAAAACTAGGATAAAGGAATGTAGTCGTATTAAGTCGGGTGATGTTGAGGATATTAGATTAGGAAATGAGACACTTAAAGTAGTAAAGGAGTTTTGCTATTTGGGGAGAAAAATAACTGATGATGGTCGAAGTAGAGAGGATATAAAGTGTAGACATGCAATGGCAAGGAAAGCGTTTCCGAAGTAGAGAAATTTGTAAACACCGAGTATAGATTTAAGTGTCAGGAACACATTTCTGAAAGTATTTGTACGGAGTGTAGCCATGTATGGAAATGAAACATGGACGATAAATAGTTTGGACAAGAAGAGAATAGAAGCTTTCGAAATGTGGTGCTACAGAAGTATGCTGAAGATTAGATGGGTAGATCACATAACTGATAAGGAAGTATTGAACAGGATTGGAGAGAAGAGACGTTTGTGGCACAACTTGATCAGAAGAAGGGGTCTGTTGGTAGGACATGTTCTTAGGCATGAAGGGATCACCAATTTACTATTGGAGGGCAGCGTGGAGGGTAAAAATCGTAGAGGGAGACCAAGAGTTGACTACACTACGCAGATTCAGAAGGATGCAGGTTGCAGTGGGTACTGGGAGATGAAGAGGCTTGCACAGGATAGAGTAGCATGGAGAGCTGCATCAAACCAGTCTCAGGACTGAAGACCACAGCAAGAACTGATTGAATACTCAAACACATTTATTTATCTTTTGAGATGCAGTCATTTAGAATATAATAAGCATTTACAATCTCTGAATAAAGTCTTTTGTCAACTCCACAGCAAACTATTTTTCTAAATGTGCTGGTTCTCAAAGACCTAAGTAGCTATGACGTCGGCAGCCGCAGGCCCGTGGAGCTGAGGTGTCGAACTGAGGAGAGGATTGTGGGGCGGCGAAGATGTTGTCGAATGAATTGTTTGAATGTTCATTTCACGTAACAGACTATTGCCGATGCAACATATGTGGGACGGCGAAGAAGTCGTTGTTTAATGTTGAATGAAAGTTGAACATTGCCACCTTAAATCACGCGAGCCTGGCAACTAATTTGGTGGCCAGTCAGAAAGCGAAGGGAAACTTACTGACCTTAGTTCCCAGTCTGCACGGCCACATTCCTGTACAGCCCAGCTAAACGAAAAATATCCATAGTTCTTCACGGGATTAGGGCTGCTTCAATAAAATTTAAAGTTCCAAACAAGATTTTATTATCTTAAAGGCTCACACAAATTACTCGAAACTTCTGAAAATGCTAAAGACATTAAATATTGTTAATTCAGCCAATCGTTTAATAGTTCAGAGGCGACTTCTACAGCAAGTTCCTCCCGAATAGTTCATTACTCTAACTAACGGTGCTCTATTAATAGTTCGCAATAATGTTAAAAAAATAGATTAATGCTCGCCTTAAAAGTGGAGTTAGTCACCACTTGCCACGCGGAATTATACTTCACACGGACGGCACAATAACAGTTTGTTACCGAAGTCTAAACGATCCAGGACGGTGTACAGTCCTCGCGATTTTCAATGTCCGTTTACATTGCTAAGTACGCACATGTCACAGCCCGCTATGACGTCACCCGAGGCGAGGCGCGATCGGACGTTAAGCTCGCGTGGACTAGGCGTTGGTCTAATGCGGAGTGAGCTTCCTACTGCCTCTGCCGCTGTTTTTATATAGCTCCGGCGCGTACCGCCAAGAGAGCATCTGTTCTTTCCGTTCCTATGCAGATGCCTGTGCCTCCAAATGATCGCTATCTCAGGCACATAATCTTAAATATCACATTTAATAATAGCTTTACAAACTTCTCAATTTTTGTATACATACATCTGAGCAGTACAGAAGCACGTAGAAAATCTCAGCCCGCTAAAATTAAAACTTTACTCTCTAGAATTTTTACAATGGAACTAACGGTAGATTGTTACCTCTGAACCATAGCTTTATCAAGACTTGTATCAGCTGTTAATTATGCTACAAGACTAAAACTTGGTGTAGCTTTGTTAATTGTCCTATCTGATCATTGGTCTTAAAGAATTTGTTTTATCATTAAAATTTAAAGTACTTAATCTATAATGCTTATGTACATTTTACTCACAAAAGTAGTTTTTACTAAATTACTAAAAAACTAGAAGAGGTAACTGATTGTGGTATTTCCATTATTATTATTAGGGTGAACTGAAGCATCCTACCAATTTTCAATATTGTAGCTCTATTATTTCGCGCCTCTGATTTTTCCGAAAAACGCGGATTCTGGAGTCAATTTTAGTTTTATGGTTTTGGAAACCAGCACCACTCATTAATGACTTCTTACTGCACCTTCTCACCAAATTTTGGCTTCCTAGCGTCATTATTTAGCGCCTCCTATTTTTCTTTCAAAACGTGAATTTTACGTAAACTACTAATTTTATAACATTAAGATTTGTTACCTGAAACATTATTACATAGACCTATACTTTAACAAAGTTTTACACACAAATCTTAATTTTTACTTTTATGTTAAATGTGGTGCAATACTATATGCAGGCGCGTTACGATGACGTGACGCTACTAGCAGTGAACTAGGGTAAGTCCCGTGCACTCGCTCGCCTCTGTATCTTATACATGATACAGCGCTTGCTTTGCTTCAGGATCTGTGATGACGAACTGGCACCCGAGAGCTGCCGTCGGAGGGGACAGTGGTGTCATGCAGCCTTTTCAGGGAGGGGAGGTGCGGTGCGTAATTTTCCTATACTACCATGTTGGAGTCACTTATGCTGGCGCCAACCTCATGGTTCGCAGACACTGACGCACGCTGTGGTGGCGCGGTTATTTCCGTCTCTTTTACGACGGACCTGCACCTACCTGTGAACATTGTTTCAGCAGATCATCAGTAGGAAAGCCGAGTGAAACCCACTGTGCTTCGACGTGAACCAGGCTGCAATTTAAGTCACTAATCTACGAATCGGGAGAAAGACGAAATGAAAATCTGGAAATTTTGTCCTCAATTAATATATTATGAAACTTAGGTGAGCAAGTATCACTGCCAAGACCGTGCTAGTCTTAACACAGCCACTCACAATCACTTTCACTCACGTTAACAAGTTTATGGTGTTGCATTTCCCGAAAACGAAATAGCTACAAAAATACTGATCGTTTTTGATTGAGAATGCTCGCCAAATATTAAGTCTGTCGGTACCAAATGCAGTCACAGTTTTAGCCACCGACCTGCTCAGTACGCCACGCGGAATATATGTCTTTTCTCGTCACAAAATTCACTTAAAAATTGCGAACATTCTACACACATATTGGAATAATTATGGCGTCACTTTCCAACACTTTTGGTGTATGAAACACTGCTAGATCCGGCAACTTATCTTTTCCATCGGAAGTACTACTGCACACGTCCGAACTGTTTCATGGCTAGGCTTCGGCTCTTCTCTACAATACCCTAAGTCTTCTCTACCAGCAGAGAAAGGCTCGCGAAGACTATTGCTTTACCATTGGTCAGTTTACTTAACATCCAATAGCAAAACAACATTCCCGTTCGTCAGTCCGCGCTTTTCATCCATAACCAATCGCAAAATAGTAAACCTAACGACTGCACTTTTTACCGACATAATTATCTAATATATTTAAGTTTTGTCTATGCATAAAGTTATTTACTGTTGTTATTTATACCTGAATTAACTTTCCCTTTACCATAAACTTACTTTACAAATGCATTCTACAACAATCCCCTTTGTCCATATCCATACGTCTTAGAAAAGTTCCCACACTAAAGCCTAGTACATAACAATTGTCTTCATATTAACCTTAAACCACACTCACGCATCATTCATACTGCTAAAACACATTTATAACATTTTACATACACAAAAAGACAGAATAACACTTTATGAAAACACTAGAACAGCTTATGAAAAACATTCTGTTACTTTAGTGCAGTCTACTGGGCACAATCGAAACTAAATCAGGCCCCTATCTAATACTGTCTTCTGTCGGCTGACACATAAACTACGTGTGCGTCCAGTCTCGCGTCACTCTGTCACTATCCAGCTCTGAGACACATCCACCACTCAACCGCCTCCAAGGCAGGATCGTTATACCGCGCTACGCCTCAACGCGTTGCTGGGTTTTTGTTGGCCCAGAGCACAAGTGGTGTCTTAGGAAGACATCCATCCCGATCCCCCTCCCCAAAAAGAGCCCTGTACACTCGTTGAGTACAGACGAGTACGATACGATAGCGACGATGGGGACAAGGCAGGATATGTAGTGAAGGGACGGTCGCGATAGCTGCCACGGGCGCGACGCCGCATTCCGAATCCTGGCGTGTGTCCTGAGCTTGGCTGGTAACACCCACTTGCAACCCGACCAAAGGATGCACCCCCACATGGGGAGCAGTCAGCATGGCCAGCGAAGCTGGTACGATGTCAGGAGCGGTAGCTATGCCACTGGGAACCACTAGAGGCGGCTGACGACCCTATTGACGGAGACGAAGAAGACGGAGACGTCCGGTACGCGTCCAGATCCATCGGCTCCACTGATCCCAAGTGCAATGGAGCCAAAGACGACACAAGTAGAGCTTTGCAGCAAGCTGGTTGGTGAGGGTGGCCTCAGCCACCCGGGTACTATGACTGTAAGGAAAGAGCTTGCGGCAGTATCACTATGTCACTTGTGCGCAGCTGCTTGCTGTAGCGCCCAAGCACACCGGTAGCACCTTGTAAGAGATACACTACACGGCCAAAGCAGCTGACGACAATGCCCCTCTCCCAGCAGCGATTTCGGAGAAAGCCTTTGAAATAAACAGAGGCTCCTGCGGGATACTTAGCTGCAGGAGGTCCAGCAGCTGGAGCAACGTGCTATGGCGGCGATCACGCAGCAGTTCCACAGGAGATGGTCCGTCATGTGGCTGGGATCGGTACAAAGACAAAAACAAGAGCAGAGGATGGTCGTGCATGTGCGTAACGTTTAACTTTTGGATTTATTGCTTGATGGTGTGGACGAACCGCTACCATTCGCCGTGTGACTCGCGGTAGAACGGCGCAGTTGTTATGTGGCGGATGGCTGAGGGGGCACAAAACTGCACGCAGTCGGCCGTGACGAACTACGGGTAGCTGTCAATCACAATAACTTCTGGCAAACCTTCTAAACAAAAAACCATGACCAGCCCTGTATCATGGGACGAGCAATGGAGTGCATTGGCACTATGATAGGAAATTCCGGAAATTCACTAATGGCGTCCACGGCGATGAGCCAACGTGTGTTCCAAAAGGAGACCGGGCGGCCTGATTATCGGCACAACTGTGGCACTGAGCAGTCAGCTGTTCATTTCGTGCCGGTCGGAGTGGCCGTGCGGTTCTAGGCGCTACAGTCTGGAACCGATCGACCGCTACGGTCGCAGGTTCGAATCCTGCCTGGGGCATGGATGTGTGTCATGTCCTTAGGTTAGTTAGGTTTAATTAGTTCTAAGTTCTAGGCGACTGATGCCCTCAGAATTTAAGTCGCATAGTGCTCAGAGCCATTTGAACCATTTTGTTCATTTCGTTAGTCAGTGCCATGCCACGCTCAGTGACGACGTGCCTAATGCTTCGTGCGAACAACACTGCAGTGCCCTTGATGCAGAAGGAGCACTGGCTGCTGAAGAAGAATCAACATACGTGACGAATCCAGGTCTGTGCACAATAAAGCCACCCCCTGGTGGACTGTGAGTTCGTGCCAGCAAGCAATGTACTGATGAAACGAAGAGTTTTGGATTTGGCGTGCAAAACGTGGCCAACCCTTGCGAATGAAACGTAACAAAATGTTAACAGCACGGTCAGGGGTCATGGTATGAGCAATTTTCCAAAGTCCTGCATCGTATCCAAGTCCTGAACATCCAAGAAACAATAAGAAGCAGCCAGAGTACCAACATCAGCATCAGGGCTGACGAGCCGATGGGAAAGCATGTCGGTTTTGGCATCTTTAGCCATGGGCTGATATAAAATTTCGTATTGATAAGTGGTCAAAAAAAGAGCCCAAAGCTGCAGCTCCTGTACAGTGTGCTGTGGAATTGCCTTGGCTGCACTAAACAAGTTTTTCACAGACTTGTGGTCCGTAACGAAGAAGAATTTGTGACCAAAGAAGCACTGGTGAAAATTTTTTACACCACACTCTACGGCAAAGGTTCCCTTTTCATTCTGAGAGTAGGTCCGTTGAGCATCTCTCAACAGTTTCGATGGAAAGGAAACCGGTCGGTCGTGAGGACCATATCTGTGGTTCAATACGGTCCCATTGCCAAGAGGAAAGGCATCAACAGCTAAAACAACCGGCTTCGTCGGGTCGAAATGTGCAAGACAATGATCATGAAGAAAAGCATCTTTCAGCTCTCGAAAGGCATCGTGACAATCCTGCCACCAAACAAAAGGAAGGGGGCCGCGATTTGAGTGGTCTTTGGGAATGAAACGCATGCAATATGTTAATTTGCCCAGCATGAACTCTAACTAGCGTATAATGAGTGGCAGTGAAAGTTGCTGAATGTCCAACAAGTGAGATTGGTGATGTGACCAGAGTACTCCAGCTCAGACAACACCTGGAAGACTGCCCGAAGGTCTTCCAAATGATCATCATGTATGCGACCAGAACCGCAACACAATCATGATACTTTGATGGAACTGTTGCCGTCAGCTGCTGCAAATAGCACTGGAACACGGCAAGCACCGAAATTCTATCAACCAGCAGACGCAAAAATTTACAAAAGCCAAGATTAATGTTAATAACAAATACTTCTTGCGGGTGTTCATTAAGTGGAATCTGCAAATAAGCGTCGCGCAAGTCAGTCCTTGAAAATAAGCGTCTTGCTCCCAGCTTGACCAGCAGTTCTTTCGGGTATGGCAAATCAAAAATGTGAATCATCTCTTGAGCGTTTACCTGAAATCAGCATACAACCGGAGTCTGGCTGAAGATTTCTTTAAAATTACAGTAGGTGATGCCCACTGGCCGGCAAAACGGGAGCAATAAAACTATTGTCCTACAGTGTTTGAAATTCTTGCATAGCGTGTGCATGCGGACTTGAACGAGCTAAGCAAAAGAATGGATGCCCTTTGTCTTCCATCGTTATGTGTGCGACTAAATTGTTCGCGTTTACTACACCTTCAGAAAACAGTGACTGAAAGTCTGCACAAAGTTTGTTTACACTATCACTCGGTGCAAAGAACTAACAGAAAGTACATTGTTCTGAATGCAAAGTCCAAACAAATCAGAAGGATGAACTCCGAAAATGTTTCCTGTGTCACGTGAACGGGCGATGGTAAATGTCATAGTCTCGGTATGTCTCTGATAAAGAGCAGGAAGGCTGCAAACACCAAGCTCTGGAACGTCATAGGCATTGTACACTAAGAGCGTAGCTTGCGAGTTGTGCAAATGTGGTCTTTCGACCAAGTCGTGTGAGCTACGATTTAACAAGGAAACTGTAAATCCAGTAACCAAATGCAATTGTACATCATGGCCAACAATGTTCACACGTACTATTTATTGTCCTGTCCTGTACATAGTCAAATTCCCCTGTCTGTGAGTCACACGCAATACCAATTCGTGTGCAAGGTGACCCAGTGTGTGACTGAGACGAGAAACTGTGTACAGACTGGGAAGTTTGCAATCGCTGTTGCGAGGCGGACTGATGATCTTCTTCACGATACAAACAGACCGCTTGCACGTGTGTTAGCTTTGCACAGTGACAATAAGTAGCCTCAAGAGAAGGAAAAGAACTACGCGTATAAGCTGTAGTACAACGTGGACAGCTTTTCCTCGTTTGAACAATGCTTTGCTGCTGTTTAACTGTGTACGGGACTGGCGAAGCGAAGAGCACACACCAGCATGAGAAGTCTGAGGGTTCCTCTTCCGGTCGCGGCGCGGCCTTTGGAGACCGGGCCACAAGCGATGAGGAAGACGGAGCTGTATAATCTAAAGAGCGCACAGGCATAATAGCAAAGCTACAGGGTGGAGCAAATAAAAGGGGCCCGAAGAACAGAGTTACGGGGTACAGAGAAATACAGCAGAAGAAAGGAAATACAGTACTAACCTGATGACAGCAGATGTTAAAAGTGGCCAATCGTCTCTTGGCACTTGTGGGCCCTCGTCAGCAAGTTTCTGAAGGCGGATCGAAGCTCGACTACTGAAACTGCTGCAGTCTCATCCGAAATGTTCTACTGCAATTGTTGAAGGCTATGAGGTCTCCTTTAATTTATGTCTATGGTCACAGACACTTTATTAAAAGATTACCGGTTTCGGTCTATAGTGACCATCATCAGATCTGTTTTATAAAAACAAAGATTTTGCATTTAACATTTGACGATGCCACTATGGCAGGACTTTGTTTTTATAAAACAGATCTGATGATGGTTATTATAGACCGTAACCAGTAATCTGTTAACAAAAAGTTTATGACCATAGACGTAAATTAAAGGAAACTTATTGTATATACGGGTCAATATTTTATTCGCGCCAATGACGCAGCTTGTGAAACTACGAGGTCCGTTGCGGTACGCCCTAGGTTTGAGGGCTCCACACACTGACGGATCAGCTGACGTGGGTGGCCAACTAATGCCGTGACCAAACTGATCTCTGCTAACAACTCGGTCAGACGTGAAGACTGTGTATATGTGCTCCAAGGGTCGACGGAGGCTGTATGGGCAGTTGCTCCATCCTGTGGTAGGTAACAAGGTGAGGTTATATGCGTACATTACGTCAGATCATACCTACTCGTCCGGGCCAATTTTAATTGCCTCACCCTGTATTCGCTGCAGCGTTGCAAGCGTTGCGATAACCTAAAATTTGTAATACTTGGTGTAGGGTAGGGTCGAAAAGTTCGCAAATGAGAGAGTCAATATACCCCTGATGGTTCCGTTTGTCCCTGCTGTTTCTTTAACCGAAAAAGTTTGTAAGGTGCTTCAGACACATGAACTTTTACTTCAAAAAAAATTTAAGGGCCACAAGGAAATCATCGAAAGAAAGATTTTTCAGGTTGGGATGCAGGAAACAAGTTATTTGCAAGTCTGTACACGGAAACACGTGTAATCGCCAGACAAAATAGAAGTCTAGCCTCATCTGTGATGTGAGCAGTGAAATAGCCCAGTAGAAGAGCAACATATTCTTGCCAATCTCCTTCAGCCTCATCGAAATCAAGGAATGGCGTCTCTCGGTACTGGTTCGGTAATATGGATTGCTGCAAATGCGGAGGTGGCGTTGTTTGTTTAGCGGAAACTATCGCCCGGTAGCAGTGGGTTCATTGCGCCCAAAAGTGGAGACATATGCTGCGCCTGAGGCTGTATAAGCTGTGTTAAATCCATCAAAGGAGGCTCCGCGGCAGTGTTCAGCAAATTTGGCCCAACCATGTGAAGCAAGCAGTGTTGTATTTGTATTGTGTACGGAAACCGGGGACCTAGAAAGGACGGGGAGAGTTCGTACCGCCATAGCCCTCTGCGGTCCACAATCCCACAACAGGCCACAGCAGTCCACCCACACCATCGCCGACGCACATCGAACGCAGGGTTATTGTGTGGTTCGCCCCCTGTGGACCCCTCCTTAAACCCCCCTCCCCCCCCCACGTTAACGTCTCATACCAGTGTAACCCCAAATGTTCGCTTGGTAGACGCTTACGTGGAGACAGTGTTTGCTCAACAATCGCCGACGTAGTGTAACAGAGACGGATTAAGGGGAACGAGCCGGTATATACACGCTGGTTCATTGATCGTGACCGGGACAAATACCTGACGAAATACGCGTCAAACGAAAAAACTACAAAGAACGAAACTTGCCTAGCTTGAAGGGGGAAACCAGATGGCGCTATGGTTGGCCCGCTAGATGGCACTGCCATAGGTCAAACTGATATCAATTGCGTTTTTTTAAAATAGGAACCCCCATTTTTTATTACACATTCGTGTAGTACGTAAACAAATATGAATGTTTTAGTTGGACAACTTGGCTCGCTTTCTGATAGATGGCGCTGTAATAGTCACAAACATATGGTTCACAATTTTAGACGAACACTTGGTAACATGTAGGTTTCTTAAATTAAAATACAGATCGTAGGTACGTTTGAACAATTTATTTCGGTTGTTCCAATGTGATGCAAGTACATTTGTGAACTTATAATTTCGGAGAACGCATGCTGTCACAGCGTGATTACCTTTAAATACCAATTTAATGCAATAAGTGCTCAAAATGATATCCGTCAGCCTCATTGCCTTTGGCAATACGTGTAACGAAATTCCTCTCAACAGCGAGTTGTTCGCCTTCCGCAATATTCACACATGCATTGACAATGCGCTGACGCATGTTGTCAGGCGTCGTCGGTGGATCACGATAGCAAATATCCTTCAACTTTCCCCACAGAAAGAAATCCGGGGACGTCAGATCCGGTGAACGTGCGGGCCGTGGTACGGTGCTTCGGTGACCATTCCACATGTAATGAAATAAGCTATTAAACACCGCTTCAACCGCACGGGAGCTATGTGCCGGACACCCATCATGTTGGAAGTACATCGCCATTCGGTCATGCAGTGAAACATTTTGTAGTAACATCGGTAGAACATTACGTAGGAAATCAGCATACATTGCACCATTTAGATTGCCATAGATAAAATGTAGGCCAATTATCCTTCCTCCCATAATGTCGCACCATATATTAACCCACCAAGGTCGCTGATGTTCCACTTGTCGCAGACATCGTGGATTTTCCGTTGCCCAACAGTGCATACTATGCCGGTTTACGTTAACGCTGTTGGCCAACGACGCTTCGTCGCTAAATAGAACGCGTGCAAAAAAATCTGTCATCGTCCCATAATTTCTCTTGTGCCCAGTGGCAGAACTGTACACGACGTTCAAAGTCATCGCCATGCAATTCCTGGTGCATAGAAATATGGTACGGGTGCAACCGATATTGATGTAGCATTCTGAAGCCCGACGTTTTTGAGATTCCTGATTCTCGCGCAATTTGTCTGCTACTTACGTGCAGATTAGCCGTAACAGCAGCCCAAACACCTACTTGGGCATCATCATTTATTGCAGGTCGTGGTTGACGTTTCACATGTGGCTGAACACTTCCTGTTTCCTTAAATAACGTAAATATCCGGCTAACGGACCGGACACTTGGATGATGTCGTCCAGGATGCCTAGCAGCTTACATAGCACAGGCCCGTTGGGCATTTTGATCACAATAGCCATACATCAACACGATATCGACCTTTTCCGCAGTCCATTTTAACACAGGTAATGTATCACGAAGCAAATACCGTCCGCACTGGCGGAATGTTACGTGATAACACGTACTTATACTTTCGTGACTATTACAGCGCCACCCATCACATAGCGAAAAAAGTGGTCCAACTAAAACATTGGTATTTCTTTACGTAATACACGAATATGTAATAAAAATGGGGGTTCCTATTTAAAAAAAAAAAACAATACGCAGTTGATATCCGTTTGAGGTACGGCAGCGCCATCTAGCGGCCCAACCATAGCGTCATCTGGTTTCCCACTTCAAGCTAGACGAGTTTCGTTCTTTGTAGTGTTTTCGTTTGACTCTTATTTCTTGAGATATTTGGCCCGGTCACTATCAAAGGACCACCCTATATTCTCAACGTCGACGTTTTTGAGATTCCAGATTCTCGTGCAATTTATCTGCTACTGATGTGCGGATTAGCCCCGTTAGTAGGTAAAACACCTACTTGGGCACCATCATTTCTTGCAGGTCGTGGTTGATGTTTCACATGTGGCTGAACACCGGCCTTACATATATATATGCATCAGTTGGGAGGTATCGACTACAGCAGGGAAACACGCACCATGACTTACAGGTAGGTGCTGCAGAAAGTGGCATCAGGAAACGGCAAGTTAGATGCACATTCTGGATTAGTATAGAAAGGGCTGGGACATACACTTCAGGCAGTTTCTTGTCGGACATGAGTGTGCTCTGATGGAGAAGAATAAAATTCACCTTCTGAATGAGATGTGTACCTCAGTTCGCATACGTATATACTAAATGAATAGGATTTTTCTGTATACAAGTGGTTTGGACAGGACGTTGCTAACAGGGTGCTATCTATCGGTGGCGTTTCTCGCTATGTATAAAAGACATTTAAAACTGTCTCACCCACCCTTGGTGAACTGCGTAGGCAGTGTGACAAATATTTATCTGAAACCTTTAAGTTGTAGAGGAGTTGCGTAAACAAAATTGTTTAAAAGAAAATATCAATTTATTACTAACTATACATAAGTATTGGCACTTTTTCTGAAACTCATATAGAACTATTTTTGTCTTCACCATACATTTGCCTCAGTCATCAGATAGATGTACAAACATATTATTCGAGGTTGCCAGTTATGCGTTCTTATAGATGTCACAAATCCGCGATATCTTCTCAGAGCCTTTGATGTAAACGATTCTGTGTTTTGAAGGTTTTGGAGCGATGTTGCCATAACGTCTTACACCTTTCCAACATTAACTCATCATCTGCTGTGGTGGGAATGTGTTAACTAGGCTATGGATTTTCTAGTCTTGGTACAATTTGACAATAACGAAATCCTTAAACGTAAATTGTCCCCAATCATCATGAAAGCCTTGTGAATCCAGTAAAATATGTGCACTACGAGGTATCTTCAAAAAATGCCTTGACTGCGATGCAGTACCTCTATGTTCCTACAAGTCAATGTACAGTCCCTGTCAATGGGTAATAATTTATCACATGGTCGTGGAGCAGTAACGCACACGCAGCAATGGTTGCAGAAAAAATCTTTCATGATTCACATTTAGCATGGATATCTACTGGTTCAAATTTTGCATTTTCATTTTGCTTCAAATTAATCATGACGAGTGGTGCTAACTTATCAATTCGTTGCGGGCTAAGAGTACATTCACATTCATTGCCCTCATAGTAGGAACAGCAAAATCTCCCGTAATTAACACACAGCAGGCTAATACTGTTATTATCCTACTCAAACTGTAGATTATCATATGGGTAAAAACAGAATTAAAGTTCACTTTTGCATTAATTACTTTACAATTGTCAAAGATGAATGACTACTTTTTTCGGATTTCCCCTCCTGTCTGTTTGCAGCACTGTACTAATGAAGCGAGGCGTTTTTTAGATGAAACGCTGTTTCAAAAGGTCCATGTCTGTCTAGACATTATCAGTAAAATTGGATATTCAGAGAGCTCCAATGAATAAAAACATGATGGCACTTGAACACCTGAATGCAATACATGTAAAAGTTTCACGTCCTCCTCATCTGTTGCGGAAACATGTGGCATTCTGCACACCAATTTCTTCAAAACAGTTTTGATATCTTCTTATCCCCCTTGAATGAAAAAAGTTTTATCAGTCCCACTTCTAACCACAATCAATTCTTATTTAGCGTACATAATGTCGCATCTGTTATCCCATAAACATTTTTAGTGGGATACACACACTAAAGTGACAACTTATCAGTCTGTTATGAAATCTCCTCCATTTTCTAGGCCATTCACGTCCAAAGGAAACATATGGTTTGAGGGTCAATGTGATCCGAATATTTCTTTTGCTATCAATTTCTACACTATTAACTTCATATCTTATAAACTGAAGTGACAAAAGTCATAGGATACCTCCTAATATCGTGTCCGACGTACGTACTTTTCCCCACTGTACAGCAGCAAGTCGACGTAGCATGGACTCAACAAGACGTTGGAAGTCACCTACTGAAATACTGGGTCATGCTGCCACTATAGCTGTCCGTAACTGTGAAAGTGTTATCGGTCCTAGGTTCTGTGCTTCAACTTACCTCTCTATTATGTCGCGGAAACATACGTCTGACAATCTGGATGGCCAAACCTTTTGCTTGAATTGTGCAGAAAGTTCTTGAAACCAGTCGTCAGCAATTGTGACCTGGTGACATGGAACACTGTCGTACATAATAATTCCATCATTTCTTGGGAACGTGAAGTCTATGAATGGTTGAAAATGGTCTCCCAGCAAGCGAATATAATCATTTCCAGACAATGACTGATGTAGTTTGACCAGAGGACCCAGTCCATACCACATAAACATATTCACGCCATTACGGAGCCACTATCAGCTTACACCATGCCTTGTTGACAATTTGAGTCCATGGCGTCGTGGGGTCTGCACGACAGGCAAACCCCACAATCAGCTCTTACCAGGTGAAATTGGGACTCATCTGACCGAAACACGGTTTTCCGTAGTCAAGGGTCCAACCAGTATAGTGAAGAGCCCAGGGGAGGCGCTGCACGCGATGTATTGCTGAGCCAAGGCACCCACATCATTCGTCTGCTGCCACAATACATTAACGCCAAATTTCGCTGCGTTTTCGTAACGGATAAGTTTGAGTACGTCTCACATTGATTTCTGTGGGTATTACAAAAAGTGTTGATTGTTTGCTAACACTGATAACTTTACACAAATGCCGCTGCTCTCCGTCGTTAAGTGAAGCCTGGCGGCCACTGTGTTATCCATGGTGAGAGGTAATGCCTGAAATTTGGTATTCTCGGCATATTCTTGGCACTTTGGATCTCAGAATATTGAACTTCCTAACGGTTTCCGAAACGGAATGTCCCATAAATCTAACTCTACCATTGTGCGTTCAGTGTCTTTCCATTTGACTCACCTAACTACAAATGACTGTTCCATCAAAGCACTGCCCTCTTATACCTTATTCACGCGATACCAACGCATCTTTACACATGTATATCACTGTCACATGATGTCTGTCAACTAAGTGTATCTTGAAACACAAAGATGAATGCATTTTGTGTTAGTGCCAGTACTGCTTTATGGCTTCCTTCCTTCTCCATAAATGAACCTTCCATGTAAAGGAGACAGTTTCTCAGAAAAGACTATACTGGTCTTGACCGAGAATTCGTACCCCATCATTATTATTGAATAATACCAAACCAATAGTATGATTATAAATTGATTTTGCCAATTGTACTGGAGGCGATCTGAGAATATAAACATGGTTATTCTTTTTATTATAAAAGTTTATTCACACAGATCGCATAAAATAACAATTATTATTGGTTTCAGCGAAATTAAATATCCACCTTCAGATAATTTGTACAGATTTTTTTAAAGAATCCTGTAAAAAATATGTTTACAAATTACCTAAAGACAGCGATTTAATTTCGCTGAAACTAGTAATAATTGTGTATTTTCATGCAATCTAGGCCAAGAAACTTCTGTAATAAGGTGAACAACCATGTCCTAAGCAACAGATTTGTTAGAGAATCATTCCTGATGAATGATGGTTATTCTTTTTATTATAAAAGTTTATTCACACAGATCGCATAAAATAACAATTATTGTTGGTTTCAGCGAAATTAAATATCCACCTTCAGATAATTTCTACAGATTTTTTAAAGAATCCCGTAAAAAATATGTTTACAAATTACCTGAAGACAGCGATTTAATTTCGCTGAAACTAGTAATAATTGTTTATTTTCATGCAATCTAGGCGAAGAAACTTCTGTAATAAGGTGAACAATCATGTCCTAAGCAACAGATTTGTTAGAGAATCATTCCTGATGAATGATTCACTCGTAATATTGAATTGGAACTGTTATACTGAGTGACGTGACACTCTGGTTGCAGTAATATCAGTTTAAAGAACTTATAATTCTCAAACACTAATATGTATTTCGCTGTATATATCAGTTTTACACCTTGTAGCCTTGTACCCGTGGTCTAGGGGTAGCCTCTTTGATTCAAAATCAAAACGTCTTCAGTCCCGGGTTCGATCCCCGCCACTGTCTAAATTTTGATTAATAATCAGCACTGGCGGCCGAAGACTTCCGGCATAAGAAGTCAGCCTCATTCTGCCAACGGCCTTGTCAAAGAGGGCGGAGGAGCGGATAGAGGTTCAGGGCACTCTCTTGTCCAAGGGGTGGGAAATTGCCCTTAAAGCGGAAGAATCAGCAATGATCAACGACATGAGGATGCAGAAGGCAATGGAAACCACTGAATTAAAGACACGTAACGTGTATCCACAGGACATGTGGCCTGCAGTTGAAGAAGTGTCGTAATGATCTCTCCATCGGCAAAAGATTCCGTAATAGTCCCCCATTCGGATCTCCGGGAGGGGACTGCCAAGGGGGAGGTTACCATGAGAAAAAGATTGAATAACCAACGAAAGGATAATGTTCTAGGAGTCGGGGCGTGGAATGTCAGAAGCTTGAACGTGGTAGGGAAACTAGAGACTCTGAAAAGGGAAATGCACAGGCTCAATCTGGATATAGTAGGGGTCAGTGAAGTGGAAGGAAGACAGGGATTTCTGGTCAGATGAGTACCGGGTTATATCAACAGCAGCAGAAAATGGTATAAGAGATGTAGGATTCGTTTTGAATAGGAAGGTAGGGCAGAGGGTGTGTTACTGTGAACAGTTCAGTGACCGGGTGGTTCTAATCAGAATCGACAGCAGACCAACACCGACAACGATAGTTCAGGTATACATGCCGACGTCGCAAGCTGAAGATGAACAGATAGAGAAAGTGTATGAGGATTTTGAAAGGGTAATGCAGTATGTAAAGGGGGACGAAAATCTAATAGTTGTGGGCGACTGCAGTGCTGTTGTAGGGGAAGGAGTAGAAGAAAACGTTACAGGAGAATATGGGCTTGGGACAAGGAATGAAAGAGGAGAAAGATTAATTGAGTTCTGTAACAAGTTTCAGCTAGTAATAGCGAATACCCTGTTCAAGAATCACAAGAGGAGGAGGTATACTTGCCGCATATCGTGGCCGTGCGGTAGCGTTCTCGCTTCCCACACCCGGGTTCCCAGGTTCGATTCCCGGCGGGGTCAGGGATTTTCTCTGCCTCGTGATGGCTGGCTGTTGTGTGGTGTCCTTAGGTTAGTTAGGTTTAAGTAGTTCTAAGTTCTAGAGGACTGATGACCTTACAAGTTAAATCCCATAGTGCTCAGAGCTATTTGAACCATTTTTTTTTAGGTATACTTGGAAAAGGCCGGGACATACAGGAAGATTTCGATTAGATTACATCGTGGTCAGACAGAGATTCCGAAATCAGACTCTGGATTGTAAGGCGTCTCCAGGAGCAGATATAGACTCAGATCACAATATAGTAGTGATAAAGAGGAGGCTGAAGTTCAAGACATTAGTCAGGAAGAATCAATACGCAAAGAAATGGGATACAGAAGTTCTAAGGAATGACGAGAAACGTTTGAAGTTCTCTAACGCTATAGATACAGCAATAAGGAATAGCGCAGTAGGCAACACAGTTGAAGAGGTATGGACGTCTCTAAAAAGGCCATCCCAGAAGTTGGGAAGGAAAACATAGGTACAAAGAAGGTAGCTGCGAAGAAACCATGAGTAACAGAAGAAATACTTCAGTTGATTGATGAAAGGAGGAAGCACAAACATGTTCCGGGAAAATCAGGAATACAGAAATACAAGTCTCTGAGGAATGAAATAAATAGGAAGTGCAGGGAAGCTAAGACGAAATGGCTGCAGGAAAAATGTGAAGGCATCGAAAAAGATGTGATTGTCGGAAGGACAGACTCAGCATACAGGAAAGCAATTCAATCTTTGGTGACATTAAAAGCAACGGTGGTAACATTAAGAGTGCAACGGGAATTCCACTGTTAAATGCAGTGGAGAGAGCAGATAGGTGGAAAGAATACATTGAAAGCCTCTATGAGGGTGAAGGTTTGTCTGATGTGATAGATGAAAAAACAGGAGTCGATTTAGAAGAGATAGGGGATCCAGTATTAGAATCGGAATTTAAAAGAGCGTTGGAGCACTTATGGTCAAATAAGGCAGAAGGGATAGATAACATTCCATCAGAATTTCTAAAATCATTAGGGGAAGTGGTAACAAAACGACTATTCACGTTGGTGTGTAGAATATATGAGTCCGGCGACATACCATCTGACTTTCTGAAAAGCATCATCCACACAATTCCGAAGACGGCAAGAGCTGACAAGTGCGATAATTATCGTACAATCAGCTTAACAGCTCATGCATCGAAGCTGCTTACAAGAATAATATACAGAAGAATGGAAAAGAAAATTGAGAATGCGTTAGGTGTCGATCAGTTTGGCTTTAGGAAAAGTAAAGGCACGAGAGAGGCAATTCTGAAGTTACGGCTGATAATGGAAGCAAGGCTAAAGAAAAATCAAAACACGTTCATAGCATTTGTTGATCTGGAAAATGCGTTCGACAATATAAAATGGTGCAAGCTCTTCAAGATTCTGAAAAAAGTAGGGGTAAGCTATAGGGAGAGACGGGTCATATAAAATATGTACAACAACCAAGAGGGAATAATAAGAGTGGACGATCAAGAACGAAGTGTTCGTATTAAGAAGGGAGTAAGACAAGGCTGTAGCCTTTCGCCCGTACTCTTCAGTCTGTACATCGAGGAAGCAATGATGGAAATAAAAGAAAGGTTCAGGAGTGGAATTAAAATACTAGGTGAAAGGATATCAATGATACTATTCGCTGACGATATTGCTATCGTGAGTGAAAGAGAAGAAGAATTAAATGATCTGCTGAACGGAATGAACAGTCTAATGAGCACATTGTATAGTTTGAGAATAAATCGGAGAAAGACGAAGGTAATGAGAAGTAGTAGAAATGAAGACAGCGAGAAACTTAACATCAGGATTGATGGTCACGAAGTCAATGAAGTTAAGGAATTCTGCTACCTAGGCAGTAAAATAAACAATGACGGACGGAGCAAGGAGGACATCAAAAGCAGACTGGTTATGGCAAAAAAGGCATTTCTGGCCAAGAGAAGTCTACTAATATCAAATACCAGCCTTAATTTGAGGAAAAAATTTCTGAGGATGTACGTCTGGAGTACAGCATTGTATGGTAATGAAACATGGACTATGGGAAAACCGGAACAGAAGAAAATCGAAGCATTTGAAATGTGGTGCTATAGACGAATGTTGAAAATTAGGTGGACTGATAAGGTAAGGAATGAGGAGGTTTTACAAAAAATCCGAGAGGAAAGGAATATGTCAAAAACACTGATAAGGAGAAGGGACAGGATGATAGGACATCTGCTAAGACATGAGGGAATGACTTCCATGGTACTAGAGGGAGCTGTAGAGGGCAAAAACTGTGGAGGAAGTCAGAGATTCGAATACGTCAAGCAAATAATTGAGGACGTAGGTTGCAAGTTCTACTCTGAGATGAAGAGGTTAACACAGGAAAGGAATTCGTGGCGGGCCGCATCAAACCAGTCAGTAGACTGATGACAAAAAAAAAAAAAAAAAAAAATACCCACGCGACTGCTTTAGGTGAAGTTATATGATTTCCTCGAAAATCTACTTCATTCCCATTCTGATCAACAATTCAAGGTGGTACAGTATCTGAACAGTGACTAGGTTGCTTTGCACCAAAGTTCAGATACGATTTCGTTGTGGTGTTACATACCACATGGTTCATGGGAACTTGTACATATAAACTGACTGATCCAACTCATAAATTTTATTGGTATAAGTTTGCAAAACATGATTCCTTGATAAACTCAGTAGTGGCCTTATTGAACCTTCCTGGTTGAAGTGTATTGTCTCTATTCTCGTTTTTATGTCTACTTTCAGAGTATCAATGGTTTCGTGTAATACGAGCACTTGCAGAGTTCGTTTTATATGTGCATTTAAATTATCCATATCGTATGAGCCAGGGTGTATTTACACAAAATTGCCACCTCCCAGACACACCCTATTAGTTGCCTCAGTGTTATTAGGAAAGCTATTGCTTGTTTCAAGACGAATCAATGTCATAGTCCGTTCCGCCCTATTGGGATCTATTGGTAGAAAGTAATTCGTACTTAATACTGATGATTGCTCTCTTGGCCTCGAAGTGTATGACATCACATCTCAATCTCAGTTTATGTAGTGATGTTCATGCTGCTTGTTTTTACACTGTCACCAGGTGGAATATTAGGCAGAAAAGTGCATAGAGATATGAATCGATATCTTGGTTCTTTCGAATACTGTAAAACGCATTGGCAAAGTAAAAGCGTCGTTCATCAGATGGGCATAAATCTCTGTACGAATCTAAGTAGTATAGATTAATCTTTTTTTTTAATACACGTAGTCCAGGAGGTGCCATATCCTACTGAAACATCGAAAATGGGAATCTCACATTCCTCATATTTCTTCATTGTGTTTGGCAATGTGTTCCACATAAACACTCCGTGAAATACTGGGACTGTGAATATTTTGTTGAAATGAAACAAATCTGTGTTTGTAAGTGCTCTACTGGGCAGTATAACTAGATGACTTTTTTTATATAAGCAGTCCAAGACTTTTCTTGTGTGGTTTTATATTTAGTCGTTTTGTGATAATGATAACCTCCATCATCGTGTTACGCCATTTAGTCTCCTGTACTTGCTTCTCTGTATTTTATGCAATCTGCGCTCTTTGGACTATGCATGGTGTATGAGAAACACATCAGATTCACCGTCACTGTTCTTCAAAGATAGTTCTTGGGATTGTTCGTTGCACTTTGGAAACTATGAATATCTCTATTGACCATTTTGGTAGGTAAGATTTCTCAAATGCAGTTCCGGATTTTGAAATATGTGCCATATCAGTTACATCAAATTTCTACTTCTATGGATCCACAGTTTGGATATGACTGTAAGCTGTTTTTAAAAGCTCATTATATTGAACTTAAGTAGGCCTCATTTTTATCATAATGATATTCGACTATACTGCTAAATCATTTGTGGGAGAATATCTAGCCAATTGCATAATCCTAAAAGGCAAATAACAGCTACATATTGTTTGTTATTAATCTCTTTAAATGCTCCAGAATACTTGCTTTCATGTGGGAAAATGATGAGCAGTGGTTTATTCTGTGTTGCTGCATTGCCATCTAGAAATACCTCATGTAAAATTCACCTCCATTGTCGTTTGAAAAGTTATCAGAACAACAATTAGTTACTTTATGCAGCAATTGTTCAAACACCTGAGCAACTTCTTTCCCAGTATGTTCTTACACAGGTAGGGTACACAAGAATTTAGAACATGTGTATATTTCTATTAAAATGTATTTGGAATCTCTATGCAGTAATGAATATTGTTCTTATCTATGAGACCTATTTGCTGTAAATCATCGAAACCTCATATTGTGATACGTCCAGTTGGGAATAATTTGAGTGCAAGTTTGTGGAACATCAGCTCCATAATTATTCGTCAATAATGCATGATTACTGAAGCTACAAAGCAATTGTCCTTCTTGCCTTCTTGTGAACTGTATTCCCTGTAGTAGCTAATGCATATGCACTCAAAAGGTATATTGTTCAGTTCCTTAGGCTCAATGTCTATGCCTTCACCTGTGCTATGTATGGAGGCTAATAACGTTAATCTATTTCCTATTGTTTGACCTTCTTATTTTGGAGTGTTGTTTTGTCTTTGTGTGTTAGCGATATGTAAAATTTCAGGTTTTCCTTAGGCAAATACTTGTCAGGCTTCGATGATTTTAAGAATAATTTTTTCACTAAACTGGATACTTTTTCAAATTCCTTATCGGCAATCTGTCTTCTATCTTTGATTAAGCATATAGAATGGTTTCCCAATCTATGAGGTTGATCACAGTTTCTCCTGGAAGTTGTATATACTTTGCTAGCACTGTGATTATTAATGCAATCGATAATAATATGTTCTACTCCTTCTCTTCTGCCGCCATCTGTCATGTGTGAAAGCTGTTTAATACCTTTTATTACTGATTGAAATATTTTAGAGAGAGACTAATCTCACTGCAGCTGTTCTAATTGTAACAGTCCTAGTTTCTGGTGAATAGCCTTATGTGCCTCAGATGCGTTTTGATATTTTCAGTTTGGTTTGCTTAGTATAATATTTAACTATTTAACTGCTACAGATGTGCTTCCTGCATTCCATTGTGAGTGCAGCTTTGTTGTCGCTTTATAGTGCTATCAGTGATGACAGGCCACGAATATTGGGGGAAAGAGAGAGCAATAGCATTTTGTTCATACAGGTTGCATAAATTCAGAAGAAAGCATACATTCAGAATCAAATTATCCTTCTCCCTTCACCTAAACTTATTGTTACGCTAATTATGACCCACAGGATTGAATGTATAGCCCCTGGGAGCAATCTATCCTTCTGAGAAAGCCCCTTCCTCTCCCACGCCCCCTCCTATTCCCCCACACTTCTTGGAAAAGGGATGCTGATACTCAGACACGTTTTTTGTCACTCTGTCCGAGCCACTTTTCCCCCTCTGGGAAATACCACAGCCTTCATCCCTCTCCAACCTTTACTATCGTCTCTCAGGAACACTGGACCCCTTTTGAAAGCAGAAAAATTGGTGGGGAACAGCACAATTGCATTACCTTCAAACTAAGCTGTTGATGGATACTGGTCTAAATAAGTTAGGTCTAAATCCTTACTGCCTTGTCCCATCCCCTTCTGTAAATACACAATTTTGATTCATAAACTTGACTAGATCGATGGCTACAGTTCATTTGCATATTTGGTGGGGTAAAACCTCATCAAAATCACTGACCACATAGAGTATTGCAGCATGTTCGGAAGAAGGCTTGCTTAAAGTACTCACCAGAATCTTGAAAAATAGCCACACTCAAGTCATATCAAATGTACCATCCGCCAAATGTAGTACAGGAGTGCAGAGAACCACAGCCACACTGGTCAGTAGAGGTTCACATGCACGTGAGCTTCTATCAAGAGGTTGTTTCCTGTCAGACAAAGGAAAGGATGGTGGAATCTTATTGGTATTGATATCTACCTGGGATATCCCCATATCCTCCCCTTGGTGGATTCTGGCACAGGTGAGGTGAATAAATTGATTGACTACACAATTTCTGGCCACTTGACCATGATTTTGGGGATATAAGGTGAATGTGGTAGATCGTTGGTCTTAGTCAGTGGAAGTATCATGATTTGTCAACATCAGAAGCAGCTGACATTTTGCAGCGACCCTCAACAGCATAACAGGAGGAAGAATCAGAAGTGGAAGCACTCGTTGCTTAATAACACATATTTATTTGTATGTCTGTTTGTTTGTAGTTGCTGTTATCATATATAACGGTTCCTCTTCTGTCTCCAGCAGTAAAGGTGACGTCCATCCAGTCAGAACCTGCAGAAGCGGCATGTGATCCTTCAGAGGGCCTGATAAGAATGTTGGAGCAGGATACCCAACATATAAATACAGATAAGGACTCCAGAGGTCTGTACTGGACTCCAGGCATATTCACCATCCCAGAACATTCAATTGATACTGCAGGGACAGACTGTAGACATAGTGAATGAGAAGATACCATTGTGCTACTTCTACTATTCATTTCAACTTATAATTTAAAAACTAGCTGTTCAAAGCGCTTAAATATTGGTACAGAAGCATCAGTGGGAAGTGACTGGCGTGTTGTGTTGGACATTGAAAATGCGTCAAGAAAAGGTAAACATCTGTTTACAGAATTGGAATAGTATGAACTGTTGTGCAGAAACCTACGTCAGTCAACAAATGACATGCCAGTATTGCCCAGCTCTTTCACTGCCAGGCGTTTATTGTGCTGGCCTGAAGCTACCTATAACAAAGTTGTATGACGGCATGGCACTGATAGTGAGATGTGAAGGTTGCTCCATTCATCTGCAACACTCCACCAACACATACTTGTTCAGCCTACAGGTGGTCCTATCCCTATGTTTGAAAGATAGAACTGCCCGCTGCTTTGTGTTCAAACTGTGTGTAAAGACTATCTCCATATGTGTAGTTTATATGCAGAAAATTTACAGGCTGTATCAATTCGATGTCAAAAGAAGGAGCTAAATGAACACCTGTTAGTTTGAGATAAATACAAGCTGAATTGTGTGCATACAATAGAGCTTTATTTGCTAAATTCTGTACAGGTTTTAAAATAAAGAAAGAATGACTCTTGAATAAAACATGTGTATATTACTGCAAACTGTGTTTTGTTTCATCTGTACATATGGAAATGGGGAAGGGGCGCGGGGATAAATACAGAACCATTATAAAACCTTTATTAGACGCTCATTATATAAATGTGGTGGTATTGACACCCAGCATAAAAGAGTCAGCAATCGACCTCCACAGTCTATATACTATGACCGTCCCAAAGAGCTAATATATCAGCTACGATTGCTGATAGCATCAGCTGCTACTGGTAATACTGCTCACTCGAATGAAGTTGCTATAATAATCTCTGAGCTTAGGGGGAGAGGTATAATCGAATAATAACAGTAGTTGCAGAACTGCGCAAACCAGTATGTAAAACATACCGTCATAGCCAAGTTATAATTAAAGGTTTGGATGATTAATGGCTGGCTTATCTTGTAGGTTTGCAGGAATATTCACATGTGAATAATGGATTCAAACATATTTTAATGGTCGTGTACTCTAAATGTTGTGGTTGGCAGGAGAGCCAACACCGTGTTACTAAAGGAGGCCGAAAGGCACGCGTTTTAGCTCACGCAGGCTGGCGTGAGGTCTGGAACAGGACAAGGAAATTAGAATGTAGAAAAACGGACGTAGCTGGTGGAATATTTAACTTTAATCCATTAATGATGAACGTCGCTCTTGACGTTACGTATTTCACAATATCAATAGTACTGATAATGGCGCCTTGCTAGGTCGTAGTAAATGACGTAGCTGAAGGCTATGCTAACTATCGTCTCGGCAAATGAGAGCGTATTTATTCAGTGAACCATCGCTAGCAAAGTCGGCTGTACAACTGGGGCGAGTGCTAGGAAGTTTCTCTAGACCTCCCGTGTGGCGGCGCTCGGTCTGCAATCACTGATAGTGGCGACGAGCGTGTCCGACGTACACTACCGGACCGCGGCCGATTTAAGGACTACCACCTAGCAAGTGTGGTGTCTGGCGGTGACACCACACTAAATTTCCTTGGACATTACCTGTTAAAACGAAAAAGATGAGAGATGTTGGAGAGCGGCTGTTCGTTTGTTGCAGGCAGGAATAAATCGATGTTCAGACAAACTCCAAATTAATCGTGGTGGAAAGCTTAACAATATTCATTTCAAGACCGTCACGCAGTGGTAAGGAATACATCACGACTCAGCGTCCACCCATCTGAGGACAAGTGTCGTGGAACATCTCAACAGAACAATAAAACCTCAAATGAGAATGCTTTTTAATCTTTACAGTTCATACAAATGGACTGATGTCATTCCAGATAGAGCTGCACAGTATAATCGAAATAGGCATTGCATAACAATCATCATAATGGACTCATCAATATCGTATACTGTCGTAATAAGTGTTGGCTCCACATAAACAGAAATTTAATGTGGATGACTTACTGCGTATCTCAAAATACACTACAGCATCTGAGAAGTCAAACTTCCCAAACTGCTAGAGTGAGATATTCGAGGTTTCCAGAATGCAGAGAACAAACCACAGAACTTACATCATAAAGGATAGCAGCGATACTGAAATTTCTCGATGCTTTTACACTGATGAATGGCATAAGAGCTCAAAAACATATGTTTTCCATAGCGTGTGTCATACGACATCAAGGGGACAAAGTACTAGCTAAATGGCTTGGTTTCCCTGCAACACAGAACTGTTGAACTGGCGCTCACGATTAACTATACAGGGTGAAGCGAAATTCGCACACCTGGGCTATGCAGCGCGACTCCTCACATGCCAACGACAAAAAAAGTCTATCGCAAAATTTTGTCTGGCGAGAGCATCCGGCAGAAAAACGACGTGGAACTCTGGCAACTGTAACTATATATATAGCAGTTACTTTTGTGACCGCGGGTTTTTGCTACACAGTTGGTGCAGAAGAAAGCGTTTTGGGTTAAGGGCGTGGGTTCGATGCTGGGTTGGGGTAAATTTCTTTTATTTGAAGTTTTCATTCTGACATTTCATACTGTAATGTACGCCGTTTCTTACGTCACTTGTATCCTAAATTTACAACATTTTGTAACACTGAACGTAACACATATATGGTTGGACAAATAAGAAATAGACAATTGAAGCAAATGACCTGTCATGGGACAGAATAACTAAAAAAAGAATATCAATTTTGTGATGATGAAGGCGCTCCTGTTCCATGCAATGCGCATTACACCTATGACAGACATTGGTCTGCATGATTCATACCGACATCGGTAATTGTGAAATGTTATGTTTCAAATTACACTGTGTTTCCATAATCCCATGGATAGAATAATAATAATAATAATAATAATAATAATAATAATAATAATAATGCATTGAAATACGTACTAAACACCAGGTGGTCACCAGACTCAGTCCTGAAAGGCATGGGACCATTGTGATAACACATACAAATAGTAACAGAGTTTGGACATTATTCGCAAAGCACATTTGTAGCCCTGTTGACAACGTAAGGAGGTAACGAAATGTATGGACCTGAACGAGGCAAGAATAGTAGGTGCTGCTGATGTCTGGGGCCATTGGAGGAGGACACAAGGAAAACAGATTTCGCATCTAGTGGGTGAGGTAATTGTGAAATTTCATGACATGAAAAGGGCGTCTTTGAAAGCTGACCAATGTTTCATTTCCACGATTGTAGTACGTAAGTGCAAGTGTTTTCTAGAGGACCCGCTGCAGTCTCTGTTGGCGATTAAAAAGCCAGATAACCGTACCACTTTCACTAAATTTAACAAATAAAAAAATAAGCCTCTACCTCGAACCATCCACCTGCTGCATACTAACCGAAAACTCTATCCAATGCACCAGCTGTACAACACAATGGTTGTGTGCTGACACAGATAGTTACCATACAGATTGCCACTCTTTAACTTCCTTTTTCTGCTGGACATACTCCGCAGGCGAAATTTTTTGAGAGACAATTTTTATCACTAGCATGTGAGGAATTGCGCTGCTAAGCCCGAGTGCACGAATTTCGCTTTACCCTGTGTAATGGGGTGCACAGAGCACAACAAGCACACTAGCATAACATGGATAATAGGAGACACATTACAGGAGTCGCTTTACCCTGTGTAATGGGGTGCACAGAGCACAACAAGCACACTAGCATAACATGGATAATAGGAGACACATTACAGGAGGTACTGGTATTCACGACAAAGTTTCAATCGATTTGCGCATCCCAGGGTATAACTATTGCGGACGTGGAACTTAGCTTCTGAAGCGTTCGGCTCCTGCTTGACAAGACGTGTTAGGAACACGTCACTGCATATGCTAGCATAGATCTCCCAAGGTGCCATGCTGCAGATCTAATTGTAGCTGATAAAGCAAAGGCAATACGTCCAACAGAGGATATTGGTATAGGGCACCGCATTGCGGCATTTGTAGTTAATAAAATCATGTTCAGTATAATAAGTTGGTTTTGACTGTGAATTTCAGGCAGTTATGAACTCCACATGTCATGAAGCAGAAGAAGAAGAAGAAGAAGAAGAAGAAGACCGATGAAGAAGAAGGCTGGTAGGAGCGTTTTTTTTTATGTATTCTGACAGCGCCCTGAAGCATAAATGACCGGTTAAAGCACCGCAGGTTCTGCCGATACCCAAGATACCATGTGGAATTCTCCCCTTCCTAATCCCTGCCCTCGCAGGTCTCTCATCGATGGGTTCTCTGGCTGGTTGTGCAGCGGCCATTTCCAGAACAGTCAAGAAAGAATAGAACTGACAGGATCAGCTAGAGGAAGCAAGAAGACATAACCACGTGATGGAAGCAGAGCCACCGGAAAAGGACTATATCTGAAACCATACAATAAAGAATAGATTGTTTCATAAATTAAAAAAAAAAAAAACAGCACATTAGACATCCTACCGGATAGGCCGCTTACATATACATATCTGCTCAAGTTGGTAAGAAAAAAATTGAAGATGTCAAGATTATTTAGTCCGTTTATATGGGGCACATTACCGAAGACTATGCGGAAATCCAGAGAACAAGGAAATGTTAATTTAGATATAACTGGTGGACCAAAGTGTCGTAATTTAAGAAAAATACAAATAACGTCCACGATTTCGGCTCTTTTGGAGGCCTGCAGCCAACAGACGAGCTACGACACTCCACCGACAGAAGATTTGTGTTCTACGGTTTTCATCGCTACCAAGACTTTAATACTTACCTGTGTGGGCAACTGTGCATCATGCTCCTCCTAACTTTTACGAAGATGGATATAAAAGGAGATGCATTAAGCATCCCCTCGTCAGTTGACGTTCATCTGCAGTGTTGTATACCGTGTCTTTAAAAGAACGATCGTCAGTATTACATGCGAATTACTTCCCACCGACTGATTTAAACAATGGAGAGTGGAGTATTACAGTAACAGGACGGCAGACACATGTCGGCATTCTGAATATCACAGAGGCTAAAAATAATCTTCATCTGGAAATGAATGATGTAGAGTTAAAGCAGAAAGGTTCAGTAGGATGGCTACTGGGTTTCACAAAAGTACAGGTTTTGAACAAGGTGCCTAATAAATTTAACAGACCTGACCAGTCAGTGGACTGGATGTACTTCCTCTCAGTTGAAACTGCGTCATGTGTAACATTGCAATAAACGTCTGTCTAAACAATAGGCTGAGTCATACAACTTACGGTTTCTTGTCTTCAATTGGAACTATGTATAAGAACCTTGAGTCCCCTACAAAACGTTACTTACATCCCAGTAACAATTCAGACACTGGTCAGTCTGGAGCTGCGTATTATGAACCACGATAATTAACTTCTCGACTTTTGCGGTGAGGAAATCTTTGTGCAATCACGTCTAAAGTGGAAGCAGCACCGACCTCAAACAGAGACCTGTCAATGGTGGGAGCGACCTTCAACCAGTCATGACAGGAAGGGGCAGGGACCTTCAACCAGTCATGACAGGAAGGGGCAGGGACCTTCAACTTGCAGAACCAGCGGTGGCCTTCAACCGACCGGGACTCGAAGCAGCCTGTTTCATGAGATGCAATATGAACTGAATGGGGTCGAGATTGATAATACATGCAATGTAGCCATAGCATCAACTCTTAAAATGTATGTTTCTCCATCTTCCTCGGATCTGAAAGATTCAGGAAATTCTGGCTAGTTCTCAGATGAGCTACTAGGTAGAACAGTGGAAGAGTACAAGATATTTATGGCATGCATACCTCTAAAATTGCTTATTGGATACTGTGAAGAAATGTAAAGAAATTTTCTGAATGCTAAACAGTAACTCAGTCTGGTATGGATTGCAACGAATAACGGCTCATATATTCAAGGAGCTCAAGACGAGAATGACACCACCATCATTAAAATAATATGAAAAATATCATACTGTATTGGATGAGCAGAGTTTGAAACTCTTAAAATTTCCGACAGCCAGTTTATTTCTACCGTCAGCTTTCCGTTCAGGGGACGTTTCGAGTAATAGTGTTTCCGACTGCAAGCAGACAAACGTGGTCTACTAAAACCTCTGTTCAATTTGAGGCTTCCAGGTTCATCATTATAGCGTTTCAGACCAGTACAAGAAGGAATATAGCGAAAGATTGTACCAAGTTTGACAAATGTAGGTTAACTAATGTCAGAGACTACCTGACCTCCGAATTTTACCCATTTGATAATTTACACCTGCATTGGAAAGAAAATGTATACAGTCTAGGATATGACATGTATGCAAGGATCCATGCTTCATACTATGAAGAAAAAGGATGTTTGGTCAGCCCACAGAAGAAGCAGCTAGCGCCAATCATCGTCACAGACTGCGTAAAAGAGAATTAGATAATTAAATCTGGACCTATAGATGTGGAATTGAATTTTAATGTTTGGAAAATTTCCCAGAACACATTCCACGATATGCTCTAGTTCTACATGACCGTGTGATTAACTATTTCTCACTCACTGGTATTGTACAACGAGAAGTATAAATGAACAGGTACTAAGCCATACCAAGAGCATTTCACAATGGCGTTTCAAGGTGTGAACATCATTGCAGACACTCAGGACTCCATGATCATGAACATAAACAGTTCATATTTAAAGAAGTTGCATTCGTAATATACACAGAGGACATCGATATAATTGAGGCATTCTGACCAAGCATTGCACCGTTGACATCCTTCAAGGACGTGAAGCATACTAAAACATGGAAGAGTGCAATATGATTAATACATTTCTACCATGGAATTCATTTAAATGATTCTGGTATACCCCATAAACGTATGGTTATATCAGTTCCATTATTCGAGCACACAGACACCATCAGCTACATCAAAGGCAAGGAGAAGATCACCTGAAATTCTTTGAGGCTCCTGCTTTCCATCGAATCAAGAAGAGAATGTGTGAAAATAGTGTTTTTTCTGCTTATGAAAATATAAAATTTCTTGTAAGTTGTAAGAGAAAGAAATGAATTTTTATCTGACATTCTGGGTCCTTTTTTTTTCATAATTTAACTTTATCCAAGTACCACATATGTGGTTCTCCTCAAGAGCTGGAGATATAATTTTAGACATCTTTGCTGTACATTTTTGGAAGTGGACACAGTTATGTGTTCCTGCTCATATAATGGAGCATGCGCTACATGACTGTCATAATCCCATGCACTCCATACATATATTTTGTTCTTCTCAGTCTTAAACTTCACACTCATGTTTTAAAACTGTATGGTAACGAATTTTTTCCTTTGTTCAATACTTACCGACACATTTTGATTCCTGAGATACAATTTGGTTCTTGAGGGACAATTTGGTTCTTGAGATACAATTTGGTTCTAATGTTCAATGCATCATACTGTTTTACACAGCAACAAAATAACTCACTGCTTGAAATATTTACAATATTCAGATATATAAATCTATGCTAAAAACTAATGCAGTGACATTTTCATTCTCACAGTATAACTGAATTCTAAAGCATCAATAGTGGTAGTTACATGGGTGTTATACTATCAGAACAACAGTTCTGATAGACTGTGTTATGATCTGGCGTACATGGTTGAGGCATATATACATAATTCACAGTCCATCAGTACTGTTTTTATTGTTGTATAACAACCACGCAACTACTGCTATTGGGACTGTCGAATTTAGTTGTAGTCTAAGAATAGCAATTACTCTGATTTAGTATTTAGCAAACACTTGTATATTTCAAAATAGTAAATATTTCAACCAGTGATTTATTTTGTTATTGTGTAAAAAAGGATCTCTGCATTTAATATTATAGCCAAATCTCACGAATCAAATTGTACCTCAAGGAACAGACCTCAAGGTACAAATTGTATCTCAAGAATCAAATTGTATATGTGAGAATTGAATATACGAAAAAGTTCATTACCATACAACTTTGTTGTAGTTATTTACAGAAAACGTATCGCATGTTTTAAACATGAGTGTATGTGGGGTATCTAGTTGAGGCATATATATATATATATATATATATATATATATATATATATATATATATATATATACAACTAATGAGACTTGGATAGATAATGAAGATAATGACAGGTGAAACCTTACATGACGTGCAAACTGAGTATATATATTTCTGAGGTACTATTTTTTTGTTGATGCGTGTTGTGCACAGATATTTTACAAGTACAATTTTTTATGAACATGTTGTGCAAAAATTTCTGTTGCAAGGTATATATTTAGAAGAGTATAAGGTACACATTCCTCACATACAATGTGTGCATAACAAAGTGGTTCAAATGGCTCTGAGCACCATGGAACTTAACATCTGAGGTCATCAGTCCCCTAGAACTTAGAACTACTTAAACCTAACTAATCTAAGGACATCACACACGTCCATGCCCGAGGCAGGATTCGAACCTGCGACGGTCCCAGACTGAAGTGCCTAGAACTGCTTGGCAACACTTGCCTGCTGTGCATAACAAATGAATAAAAAAGTTATTATTTTACATCACACACACACACACATATATATATATATATATATATATATATATATATATATATATATATATATATATATATTGTACCTAATTTACACCCAGTCTCATTCTCTCCCTCTCACTCAGAGTACCCAAGCCCAATTCTCTCAACAGGTTAGTAGTGTGTGTATGGGATAGTTTCCGTCCTGACATCACAAATTACCATTTTACCATCATGAGGTGACAGGCTGACTACAGATTGCAGCATGGTGTTAACTTTATGTCCTCTCAACTGAATACTAGTTTGCTGCAGTGCATGCTGTGGCTGCAGTAGGGCATGTGAATGTTACTGAACAGGCACTACAATGGTCCTCAGTCAAGAGGGCTATCGATGGCGCACAGTGCATATCCTTAGCCTGTCTCTGGATGGCGCCATCTAATTTGCAATAAGCACACATTTTTGCTTACAGACATATAAACTCTACATTTTAGACCCACTAACCTCGTCTTTAATTAGGCTGATAATCTTGTTATTCTGTGGATTTATACCATATGGAATATAGGCCGTGTGTGAAGGTGTGTCTAATTCATTACCATGGCACATCATATGAAATGCATTTCTTCAGCCAATAGATGAAGTTATCTGTATCTGTATAAACTAACTTAGGTTTAGCGAAATGAGTTTTTTCAAACACATAATGGAATCGGTACATAAGGAGTTTGGATAGGTCAGTATACATATCGTCACATAGAGACACTTCATGAACTCTACTTCAACCTTCTCAATCTCCACAACAACGAAGCTCTCATTGAATATTGTGACCCTTTTGAAATTAGTCTGGCGATGCATTTTATTACTACATAACGCCCATTCCATGTGATTCTAATCAAAATTTCATGATGTTCCCCTCAAATTCTCCATTGTTTCGCCGAAAATTGCCTTATTCATTAATTTTAAAAATCTTTCTCAAAGTCACACTTGGCGGAAGCTCTGTATTCAATCAATATTCTCCATCAAACAGGGGAATTGCTTAAAGGAGGTAGCTCTGGTGATTCTAACGTGTCTCATCCCCAACATGAACACTACTGAAGATTACGTTAGTGAATAACATACCTTCGCTTACTCTCCAGCGTTGTCAACTTGGTGATGGTCCGACTCCATGGAACTAGTTGCTTGAGACACAGCGGCAAATCGGCATGTGCCTCATGCAAACTAATAGAGGATGTCTATTCTGCCTCCACCAGACACGCCACACCAGAATTAGCCACCAGACCATCTATTTTTCCACCTAATTCCTTGCATTCTTCTTTAGATTGCCTTTGAAACTCATCAGTTGGCGATGATTGTTGCATGGCATGCCTGTGTTGATTATTAACACCCAAGTACACGATGCATTCGAATCAAGGGATGTTTTGAACCTGCCACCCATACGTGAGTTATTTGCCTTCGCGTGCTAATCGACACTTTGACAAAGTCCTCTATGGATACCTCGCTCAAAGAAAAGAAGCATGTCAGCACCGGTCAATAGTTCGATGCTACGCTTCATTTTCTTGAGCATAGCGTCCCAAGACAACCCAGGTGTTGTGTAATAAAAGACACGAATATGTGGTCAGGCATAGACACCAGAATGTCTCGAAAGCATCCACGAGCAAACAGATGTCCATGTAAAGCCGTATGTACTCTTGTAAAATGGAGATGATAAATTCCCGCCAGACGTTTACAGCATGTTCATACGCTGCGTGTATAATGGCGTTGCCTGTAAGGTTGCTGGAAAATGCAGTTAGATAGCCTGGTTTCGTTGAGTTTTGCCATACTATGCAGATACTTGTGTCGAAATACCCCCTTCTAGTCGCAAGTTGAAACTTTTTCTCGTCAGGGAATGCAGCTCGAGTCATGTGCATATCCTCCTGAGGCAGGGTTTCAACGAGTTTCTGGAGATGTGCCCACATAAAACGTAGCGAGTGAAGGAAGCGGAAAGTAATTTTTGGCGTCATTCATTTGGAGCATGAAACATACTTCCCAACATTCTTCATACCGAAATTATCTAAGTGGTTAAGAAGAAAGTGACCGTCATCACCGCTTAAATCATGAAAGAAAATTGGTATGTGTCGTGGTAAGTGATACTTCAACTTACATATATTGTGAGCTGAACCACGGAACTTCACCGTAGTATGAAGTCATCCCCACAAGGAGTTTCAACTTTCCCATCTAGGTCGACTACAGATACGGTAGCGCTATTGTTCAGATCTTCATTATCCTTACATATGCTCATACGAACATTGATAAATTATCAACCTCCCACGAACGTTTTTCGAGCTCAGTAAGAAGCCGAATGACAGGTTAACGTCCGACATTAGATTTGTATCGCTTAAGACTCGAATCATAAGACTATACCACTTGGTATGCTGCCACATATGCTACGTGTTTTTCTGTGAAGGTAGTATTTGAGGCTGTAGGATCACCTTGACAGCAGATCACCGGAGCGAGGAAGCATCCAAAGTCGGCGTACAACCAAATGGGCGTCGTTCCTGATGGCGAGCAGTCTTAAACTTTATGAATTTCTTTTACTCAGTAGGCATATAACAAGTCGCAACTCCTTGGAAGAACAAAGTACTAGATTGCTAATAATTTGTCTAAGGAGAATGTATTCAGACACCTTCAGCAAATCTGCTGTTTACCATTGTGTTTACTCATTTGGGATGAAAGTAGGTGTGACGTGTACTCGATTAAACAGTAATGATAATTGTTTTTTTTCTTATTTTACTCATCAGGAGCATGTTCCCATGCACGCTATGCTCACTTACAAATTTTCAGAAATAGAGAGATCTGACTACTACAAGTTTATCCTGCTTGTTCTTACACCTGATTTGCATTTCCCCATGTCATAAATGTGAGTCGATATTGCGGTATTCTGCTCCTTAAATTTAATTATGTCCTGGATCATGATGGGAACTCGATACACTCAAAGTTGTTACACTTATGAATTTTAAGGTATCTACTGTTTCGAGTGATGTGCTGTTAATACTGTTTAATATTTATTTGGCAAGCTAGGACTGACCATACAAATCAAGCCTGCTCGGTATTATTTTTGACATTAACACATGCTTGCTTATCAGCTGTATCTTTAGGAAGCTTGATACAGATTGACCCACAATTTATTGGACCATAGACATGGGCGCGAGACTGCTACGGTCGCAGGTTCGAATACTGCCTCGGGCATGGATGTGTGTGATGTCCTTAGGTTAGTTATGTTTAAGTAGTTCTAAGTTCTAGGCGACTGATGACCACAGATGTTAAGTCCCATAGTGCTCAGAGCCATTTGAACCATAGACATGGGTAAGGATGTTTTCTTCATGATATCACGCCATTCCCCCCCCCCCCCCCCCCACAAGATAGAGAAGCCTTGTTCTTCAGTGCGACAGGGGGACAGGATGCGACAGTATGATGCGCAGTACAGCACTGCATTTGATGGTGGGATACCAGGCATGATCATTAACAGTGTTGAGGAGGTTCCTTTCCAGGACCGGAAAGAACGTTTTCAGGAACCGTACAGGGTCTCAGTATCATGGTGTTGCGTTCTAGATCCTAATGAAAGGCATCTGGAAGTATTATTCTAATTTCAGTATGGCGTTACTAATCTAATGTCTTTCAAGAAAAGGACAGGAGAGGCAATTGCCCTTAGCCATTAGTATTACTAACCATTAGTATTACTATTAGTAGACCTAGTTGATGTTGATGCAGGCTGCCACAAGGAGCAGTGAGGTGCACATACCTTGCAGTTCAGGCGAAAACACGTGTGTTGGCGGGGAGGGGGACGGGAGGAGATGATGTGCTGCCCAGTGTGAGCAGCCTGTCTGCGTCTGCAGGTGTGGAGATGGCTCTTGGCACAACACTGAGCCAGTTGCCAGAGGGAGGGTGGGTGGTCCATGAACGCCAGAGTGGAGCCGGCATGTGGGCGGCGGTAGCGGGGGTGGTTGCGGCTGCGCTGCGGCTGCGGCTGCGGCTTCCCACACAGTGACAAGGTCCAGCTTAAATGGTGAACCGTGCCGTACAGGACCTCGTGTTGAACGTTGTTTATTCAGCGCCCCCGGTGCTCATGCCGCGGCTTACTGAGCGGACAGTCGTTGCTTCGTAGGCGCGCGTGCTGCAAGAATAACGAAACGAAAATAAGCACAGTGTTTCAGACGTCGCCTGCCTGCTGCTGCAAGCACTGATTATAAGCAGATTATATATGTACTTCATACAAATTACCTATATCGCTCTGGGTTCGTGACATATCCCTCACATCATTGGGAATTGTCTCCAGCATCTCTTAATGTCGACGCATCTCTCCATCTCCTCCCTCCCCCCCCCCCCCCACCCCTTGTGGTATCTCATCATTCTTCCCCAAATCACCATTCGTCCAACGATACAGCTCCGCTACGTAAAACAACGGCCCTAAGCACCACGGAACTTAACATCTGAGGTCATCAGTCCCCTAGATTTATAGCTACTTAAACCTAACTAACCTAAGGACATCACATGCATCAATGCCCAATGCAGGATTCGAACCTGCGACCGCAGCAGCAACGCGGTTCAGGACTGAAGCGCCTAGAACCGCTCGGCCGCACCGGCCGGCTCCGCTACATCGGCCTACAACATGTTGATCTAATAAAAGAAATGTATGTGAAGAAAGATTACAAGGAATAAAAATATCTTGGATGATGCGCTTACACAATAGCTGTGATGTGGATCCGGCTCCACTACATCGCCTACAACATATTGATCAATTAAAAGAAACGTATACACACAAAATTACGGGGAACAAAAATCATTTAGTATACATATTTACATGGTAACTGTGATGTGGATGGTATTACAAACTCTGCCTGTTCTTGCTCTTGATCCTAGAAATCATCTGTGACAGCAAAGAAAGTAACAGCAACTACATTACATGGACGCAGTACTACAATGAAATCTTAGAAAGATTTTTTTAATGGAAAGAATATGTCTCAGACTAGTTGGCCTCTAAATAACAGCAACATATTACGTATACCAGTAAAACAATGAATAAAAATTTACATATACACTTACAATTCTGCTGGTGCTGCCTGTTAGCTTCCAGTTGATCCAGGATTTGGTGGACGTATGCCGTAGCCACAAGACAGTATGAATTCATTGTATTAAATTCTTAGTGAAATTATTGTGAAAAAATTAATTACAGTTATGGATTTGAATAGTTCCAATTCCTCTGACTGTCTTGGGCGTTTGTCACTGTCAGTGCTGCTGAATATCTCATCTTCCAATAACTATCTAACAAGGTTCCACGATTAGCATATAAAGAAGGACATAGGCACATTGACACAACTTTATTCAACAGCAGAATGAAGACGACTTGGGTAGGGTAAAGCGTTACATACCTTCACTGATTCAACATTAGACAGGAAAACAGTATTTGGGGGGGGGGGACACCTTGGTGTAGGAGTTTGAGGTGCAGAAGTTCCATTAGGAGGTAGCCACTTGAGAGAGAGAGAGAGAGAGAGAGAGAGAGAGAGAGAGAGAGAGAGAGAGAGAGAGAATGCATAAATTTCGACAGGAATTCCCCAGGTATCGATTATCAAAGTGCGCCGACTGCGGTCTGCAGTATTTGGACTGTGTGATCAAAGGGAGCTGCCACCCCTTAGCTGCAGGCTTGTGCTTGTGGCTGCTGTTATAAGGACGAGTGCTGGAGGCGGCGCTCGTGGCGCCTGCCAAGGCTGAACAGCGAACTGACCAGTATGCTGGTTGTGCTGAGGCAGAAGCGGACGGGTATGTTGCGTGTATTGTGTTAGAAGTATCTTACTAACGTCACTTAATCGCTGTTTTTTCGTGAAACGACAATTTACGAGTCATGGCCCTCTTTTATTTTTCTCATGACTTGCTGTTTTGTATGTATACATCAGTTTATGGTTTTATTTCACTATCGTTTTTAGCACTGTGTAATTAGGACAACTTTCATCGAGATTTATCTCGCGTCATCCTGTTTTTTCTGTTACCATTTCTTCGATATTTTTCGTCGTCTGCGTTTTCAAACCTGTACAGATGAACCTTTTGTGTCTGTAGTAAGCAGTGTGCTATAGTAACAGGTGCTTTCTTTTGCTTCAAATGTTTTTTAATGTAGTTCGAAGTTTTTCACGGTATGCTGTTATAATCAGTTCACGTTTTCGAGCGTTTTCGTAGCTGTGGACCTTTCGACAACTAGGCCTCAGTGTTAGTTCCGTTACCCTGCCAAAATAAAGAAAATTTTCCAGCATCAGTTGTAGGACAATATCCAACAAATTCCGAACCTCTCCCAGTCTGCAGCAATGACGCATTCAGTCTGAAGTAGTTGAGTAGGACAAGTTGACTCCTGCAGGGTGGATAGATACTCCATTTTAGAAATTACGAACAGCTCCAGCACAGGAAAAAGTCTCTATGAGTTGCGAAATGCATCCTTACTCCATCCCACAATTTCACCATTGTTTGCTTAAAAGTATTCCCCATACACCAATCTATTATCACCTTCCTCCATTCCTCATGTAGTAGCCTATGGACTCAGTCTTTAGCTGTAGGCTTATAGGTAGTACACATTTAAAAGCTCCTCTCTGACCAACATCATCTTGTCAACTGAACACATTTCCCACCAAAAGTAGTGGCATCACATTCCTCTCCAGCCTTTTTACCACCAATTCACAAGTGAGGTAGCTCAGGGAAGGAGACCTGTCTCCCACAAACTGATTAAGTAAAGAATATCGGAATTGAATTTTGTAAATCAACTGTGTATTAAAATGTCATCTGCAGAGTAACTGACATTGTTTTCAGTTTCATGCCGTCAGATCCTCCCTCTCCAGCAGCCACAGACTAAGCCTTTTTCTGATCAATTCGCAAGAAGTGAGTGGAGGGGCCAGGGGGATTTCACAGGAGGGAGCAAAGGGACTTACAGCTGAACCCGGAGGCGTGACAAAAGTGTGCCCCAGAACGAACATTCCTTTTCCCAGATGGGAGAGTGGTGGGGGAGAAGGAGTGGGATGGTGAGCTGCTAGGGTTTCTTACAAGGATAGATTATCCTTAGTGAGTCACAGATCAACTTCCAGGAGGTCATAATTCAATATGCACAGCAATAGATTAACGGTGATGGGCATACCTTGCCCTTGATTGTATGCTTGTCCCTGATGTATGCAACCTGTGCAAACAAGATGCACCAGCTCACTCTTTGTCCCAATACTACCACATTCCAGCTGCAACTATTGTATTGTTATTGCTGCGTGGTCCAGCATGCCTGTGCTGGATATTCGTGGAGCAGTGGGACTGATAGTTCGGCAGCCACTCTACTCTGGCACAAAATAAATACAGTTTCCCTGAGAACTTAAGTTTTTCACTTTAGAGCATCCATAAAAATGAATTACTGCACAGTCAAACAAATTAGTAAGTTCCATCCCTAAGTATTACACCTTTCTGGCAGTTTTTAGCAGAATTTTAGATTCCTACACAGAAAGCATTACGCCACTTTAATCACCTTAGTAATTTTGCATTCGTTCATAGTTATTCTCAAATAATACTTGCTGTCCTCCATGTATTCATAACTGTAATAATTCGAGGAAAGGATGAATCTATGTGTGACATCACAAGTATCACTAGTGCATCAGCAGCTGTTGGGAACCACAGCAATAACTATTTCACTGCGTTTTTGCTGGTTCCATTCATGAAATGTTTGCGATGTGTTTGATTGAACATATAATCCAGGCCACTGTGAAATACATATCACCCAGTATTAACCCTTTCAGACCTCAATTTTTTCTGGAGGAATGAAAACTTTGCTTTATGTGGTAATGCTCTTATATGTCTTTTAATGATTTTATGTGAAAGAGTTATACAAAAAAATCTGCCCACTTTCAAAACATACTTTGTACACTTGACTTCATTTTATAGATTATAATAACCAATTAAGAAATAACGTCAGGTAGGACAAGGTTCAATTAGGTCAGTGACGACCACTAACATAACTTTTTTTTTTTGGTCATCAGTCTACTGACTGGTTTGATGCGGCCCGCCATGAATTCCTTTCCTGTGCTAACCTCTTCATCTCAGAGTAGACTTGCAACCCACATCCTCAATTATTTGCTTGACGTATTCCAATCTCTGTCTTCCTCTACAGTTTTTGCCCTCTACAGCTCCCTCTAGTACCATGGAAGTCATACCCTCATGTCTGAGTAGATGTCCTATCATCCTGTCCCTTCTACTTATCAGAGTTTTCCACGTAGTCCTTTCCTCTCTGATTCTGCGTAGAACCTCCTCATTCCTTACCTTATCAGTCCACCTAATTTTCAACATTCGTCTATACCACCACATCTCAAATGCTTTGATGCTCTTCTGTTACGGTTTTCCCACAGTCCATGTTTCACTACCATACAATGCTGTCCTCCAGACGTACATCCTCAGACATTTCTTCCTCAAATTAAGGCCGGTATTTGATATTAGTAGACTTCTCTTGGGCATAAATGCCTTTTTTGCCATAACCAGTCTGCTTTTGATGTCCTCCTTGCTCCGTCTGTCATTGGTTATTTTACTAACTAGGTAGCAGAATTCCTTAACTTCATTAACTTCGTGACCATCAATCCAGATGTTAAGTTTCTCGCTGTTCTCATTTCTACTACTTCTCATTACCTTCGTCTTTCTCCGATATACTCTCAAACCATACTGTGTACTCATTAGACTGTTCAATCCGTTCAGCAGATCATTTAATTCTTTTTCACTTTCACTCAGGATAGCAATGTCATCAGCGAATCGTATCATTGATATCCTTTCTCATTGTATTTTAATTCCATTCCTGAACATTTCTTTTATTTCCATCATTGCTTCCTCGATGTACAGATTGAAGAGTAGGGGCGAAAGGCTACAGCCTTGTCTTACTCCCTTCTTAATACGAACACTTCGTTCTTGATCGTCCACTCTTATTATTCCCTCTTGGTTGTTGTACATATTGTATATGACCCGTCTCTCCCTATAGCTTACCCCTACTTTTTCAGAATCTTGAACAGCTTGCACCATTTTATATTGTCGAACGCTTTTTCCAGGTCAACAAATCCTATGAACGTGTCTTGATTTTTCTTTAGCCTTGCTTCCATTATTAGCCGTAACTTCAGAATTGCCTCACTCGTGCCTTTACTTTTCCTAAAGCCAAACTGGTCGTCACCTAGCGCATTCTCAATTTTCTTTTCCATTCTTCTGTATATTATTCTTGTAAGCAGCTTCGATGCATGAGCTGTTAAGCTGATTGTGCGATAATTATCGCACTTGTCAGCTCTTGCCGTCTTCGGAATTGTGTGGATGATGCTTTTCCGAAAGTCAGATGGTATTTCGCCAGACTCATATATTCTACACACCAACGTGAATAGTCGTTTTGTTGCCACTTCCCCTAATGATTTGTGAAATTCTGATGGAATGTTATATATCCCTTGTGCCTTATTTGACCATAAGTCCTCCAAAGCTCTTTTAAATTCCGATTATAATACTGGATCCCCTATCTCTTCTAAATCGAATCCTGTTTCTTCTTTTATCACATCAGACAAATCTTCACCCTCATAGAGGCTTTCAATATATTCATCTACCTGCTCTCTCCTCTGCATTTAACACTGGATTTCCCTTTGCACTCTTAATGTTACCACTGTTGCTTTTAATGTAACCAAAGGTTATTTCACTTTCCTGTATGCTGAGTCTGTCCTTCCGACAGTCATATTTCTTTCGATGTCTTCACATTTTCCCTGCAGCCATTTCGTCTTAGCTTCCCTGCACTTCCTATTTATTTCATTCCTCAGCGACTTGTATTTCTGTATTCCTGATTTTACCTGAACATGTTTGTAGTTCCTCCTTTCATCAATTAACTGAAGTATTTCTTCTGTTACCCATGGTTTCTTCGCAGCTACTTTCTTTGTACGTATGTTTTCCTTCCCAACTTCTGTGATAGCCCTTTTTGGAGACGTCCATACCTCTTCAACGGTGCTGCCTACTGCGCTATTCCTTATTGCTGTATCTATAGCTTTAGAGAACTTCAAACGTATCTAGTCATTCCTTAGAACTTCCGTATCCCACTTCTTAGCGTATTGATTCTTCCTGTCTAATGTCGTGAACTTCAACCTACTCTTCATCACTACTATATTGTGATCTGAGTCTATATCTGCTCCTGGGTACGCCTTACAATCCAGCATATGATTTCGGAATCTTTGTCTGACGATGATGTAATGTAATTGAAATCTTCCCGTATCTCCCGGCCTTTTCCAAGTATACCTCCTCCTCTTGTGATTCTTGAACAGGGTATTCGCTATCACTAGCTGAAATTTGTTACAGAACTCAATTAGTCTTTCTCCTCTTTCATTCCTTGTCCCAAGCCCATATTCTTCTGTAACCTTTTCTTTTACTCCTTGCTCTACAACTGCATTCCAGTCGCCCATGACTATTAGTTTTTCGTCCCCCTTTACATACTGCATTACCCTTTCAATATCCTCATACACTTTCTCTATCTGTTCATCTTCAGCTTGCGACGTCGGCATGTATACCTGAACTATCGTTGTCGGTGTAGGTTTGCTGTCGATTCTGATTAGAACAACCCGGTCACTGAACTGTTCACAGTAACACACCCTCTGCCCTACCTTCCTATTCATAACGAATCCTACACCTTTTATACCATTTTCTGCTGCTGTTGATATTACCCGATACTCATCTGACCAGAAATCCTTGTCTTCCTTCCACTGGACAACACTGACCCCTACTATATCTAACTGAGCCTTTGCACTTCTTTTTCAGATTTTCTAGTTTCCCTACCACGTTCAAGCTTCTGACATTCCACGCCCCGACTTGTAGAACATTATCATTTCGTTGATTATTCAATCTTTTTCTCATGGTAACCTCCCCCTTGGCAGTCCCCTCCCGGAGATCCGAATGGGCGACTAATCCGAAATCTTTTGCCAATGGAGAGATCATCATGACACTTCTTCAACTACAGGCCACATGTCCTGTGGATACACGTTACGTGTTTTTAATGCAGTGGTTTCCATTGCCTTCTGCATCCTGATTTCGTTGATCATTGCTGATACTTCCGCCTTTAGGGGCGATTTCCCACCCCTAGGACAAGAGAGTGCCCTGAACCTCAATCCGCTCCTCCGCCCTCTTTGACAAGGCCGTTGGCAGAATGAGGCTGACTTCTTATGCCGGAAGTCTTCGGCCGCCAATGCTGACTATTAATCAAAATGTAGGCAGTGGCGGGGATCGAACACGGGACCAAAGACGATTTGTTTATGAATCAACGACGCTACCCATAGACCACGTGTACAGATTTAACTTTATTTATCGAAGGCTTATTCAGCACTGGCACATACAAGAGCGCGGAGTGCACTGCCTTCGGCTAGAACACATATGGTATATATACAGTTACAGAACATTCCATTACAGTGATTCTTGACGTTTGTGGATACTTCTAGAATGTACTCGAACCCCGTGTGGAAACTAAAATTTCCCTGTTCTGGTCACTTTTGAACTCATTACCCTTCATGCGACAGTCTAGTATCATAACCAGTACACCACGGTGACTGTGCTAATGAGTTTCTTCTGCGGCATTTGCTCCCTCCATAAGAGAACAGCGTCTCGGTGTTACGTCCTCCTATTCCGGGAATGAGTCATCGGTCGTGCATACTCCGACTCCGGGATGACTGACGTTCGCCCTGGAGGTGATCTTCTTAGAATTTCCTTTGCCGCTACGCTCTTCGTCACCATGCCGCTTGTTGGATGTCACTGGAGCTTCGAATTTACCCTGGGTTGCAGGATCCTTATAGGGCCTCATTCGAAGGACGTGGATCATATCTCTGATCTTCCGTCCTCTTGTGTCGGGGTCGAAATCTTCAACTTCATAAATAACATCAGCCAACTGTCATACAACCGTATAAGCTCCAAAGTAACACCTGAGCAGCTTCTCAGAGAGACCAACCTCCAGACGAGGTCACCAGGCTGGTAGACAACAGGGCGATAGTTCGCGTCATACCTTCGGTGATCGTTTTCTTGAGCCTGCCGCGTGCCGTGTCGAGCTAACTGCCGAGGTTCCTCAGCTCTGGTTAAAACCTGGCCGATGTAGTCGTCGTCAACGTCATCAGGATGTAACGGAAACACAGTGAAAAACCTTCGTAGTCGCCTCACGCCCATGCAACAGGAAAAATGGCGTACATCGTGTGGTGTCTTGTTTGGCGGTGATGTAGGCAAACGTCACGAAAGGTAGCACCTCATCCCAGTTGTTGTGCTCAAGATTTACGAACATTTATAGTATGATGGCCAACGTCTTATTAAGGCGTTCAGTAAGCCCGTTAGTTTGCGGATGGTAGGCAGGTGTCATGTGATGAGTAATGTTGCACTGAAGATTTATCTCTGTCACAAGATTCGCTTGAAGAACTTCCCCTCGCAGTCACCGTGATGTATGGGTCATGATACTAGACAGGTGGAGGAAAAATCTTGAGTTCAAAACTAACCTGACGCGTAAAATTTTAATTTCTGTATTCGGTTAGTATATATTCTAGAAGTATCCACAAATGTCAAGAATTTGCTGTTGTTGTGGTCTTCAGACAAGAGACTGGTATGATTCAGCTCTCCATTCTACTCTATCCTTTGCAAGCTTCTTCATCTCCCAGTACCAGCTGCAACCTACATTCTTCTGAATCTGCTTAGTGTATTCATCTCTTGGTCTCCCTCTACGACATTTACCCTCCACGCTGCCCTCCAATACTACGAGGGTCGGTCAAAAAGTAATGCCTCCCATTTTTTTTCTACTTAAAAAAATTAAGTTAAGTGAAAAATTTGAATTTGGCGCCATTCCTCAAACCTTCTTCTGCAATCCACTGCAGTAGTAACTTTCTGTGTCAACAGGTGGCAGCACAGCAGAAGTTTGTAAGATGGCCGACATCGATGTTCGTTTGAGACAGCGTTGTGTGATTGAATTCTTGAATGCAGAAGGTGAAACGCCCATACGCATTCATGAAAGACTGAAGAAGGTGTATGGTGTTGTGACAGTGGATGTCAGCACTGTTAGACGATGGGTTCGTCGTTGTAAGGAAGCTGAAGGGCAAACACCGTTGACTGACGAAAAGCGGAGCGGCAGGCCGGTGAGTGCAGTGACTCCACACAACATTCAGCAAGTTGATGACATCATTCGTGGTGACCGTCGGGTGACTGCAGATGAAGTGTGTCGCATTATTTCTCTTAGTAAAGGCAGTGTGATCACGATTATTAAACAATTGGGGTACTCAAAAGTTTGTGCACGGTGGGTTCCAAGAATGTTAACCGATCAGAATAAAGAGGCAAGGAAAACAATAGCCTCCCAACACTTGCAGCGCTTCCGTTTGGAGGGAGATGAGTTTCTGAAAAAAATTGTGACCGGGGACGAAACATGGGTGCATTTTTTTGAACCCGAATCAAAGAGGCAGTCAATGGAGTGGCGTCACACAAGCTCGCCGAGGAAGAAAAAATTCAAAACTGTGCGATCGGCAGGGAAAGTTATGGCAACAGTTTTCTGGGATACAGAGGGTGTGATTCTGGTTGATTTTTTGGAGCAGGGATGCACAATAAATTCTGTTCAATACGTCACAACCCTCAAAAAACTTAAAGCACGTCTTCAGCGAGTTCGCCCAACAAAAACAATGGCAGATGTTCTTCTTTTGCATGACAATGCAAGACCACACACCAGTCATCACACCTCTGACGAGATTGTCAAAATTGGATGGGAAGTTTTGCCTCATCCCCCATACAGCCCTGACCTGGCACCATCAGACTTCCATCTGTTCGGGCCACTAAAAGAAGCTCATCGTGGGATTCATTTTGAAGATGAGGAGGCCGTCAAAACATCCGTGCGTCAATGGCTTAGGAAGCAGAGCTGTGATTTTTACCGTGCTGCGATACATGCCCTTGTTGAAAAATGGACCAAAACTGTAGAGATGGGCGGAGATTACATTGAAAAATGACAAAATGATCCTCAATGTTGTGGTTTTCAACCTATGTAATTGCATTTAAATTTCCTGACAATTAAACATAGAAAAAAATAGGAGGCATTACTTTTTGACTGACCCTCGTAAATTGATGATTCCTTGATGCATCAGAATATGTCCTACCAACCGATCCCTTCTTCTAGTCAAGTTGTGCCACAAATTTCTCTTCTCCCCAATTCTATTCAATACCTCCTCATTAGTTATGTGATCTACCCACCTAATCTTCAGCATTCTTCTGTAGCACCACATTTCGAAAGCTTGTATCCTCTTCTTGTCTAAACTATTTGTCGTCCACGTTTCACTTCCATACATGGCTGCACTCCATCCAAATACTTTCAGAAACGACTTCTTGATACTTAAATCTCTACTCGACGTTAACAAATTTCTCTTCTTCAGAAACGCTTTCCTTGCCATTGCCAGTCTACATTTTATATCCTGTCTGCTTCGACCATCATCAGTTATTTTGCTTCCCAAATAGCAAAACTCTTTTACTACCTTAAACGTCTCATTTCCTAATCTGATTCCCTCAGGATCACCTGATTTAATTCGACTACATTCCATTATCCTCATTTTGCATTGGTGATGTTCGTCTTGTATCCTCGTTTCAAGACAATGTCCATCCCATTTAACTGCTCTTCCAGGTCCTGTGCTGTTTCTGATAGAATTACAATGTCATCGGAGAACCTCAAAGTTTTTATTTCTTCTGCAACAATATTCTCTATTGTAAGAAATAGTAAAATGATTATTGAACAACTGCAATGCAAAATAACAATAATAGTATTCAATTATACAGTGGAATACAGCGAACTACCCACATTCGTGTATTGTGGTGGTCACAAGCTGCTTTACACTGTTGCGCACTGCTGCACACAGCTACGCTGACTTGATAATTTCATAGTGAAGCCCAACAGCTGGCAAACACTTGCATATGAAGAAAAAGTTGAACATTCACCAATCTGTACCTCGACTTTCCATTGGGAAAAATAATTCTGTTGTGACTAAGACACAGTAAAAGTTAATACACGCAGTTGTAGCCAGAGTGTCTAAAAGAGTTAAGGATACCATTAAGAGAAAAACATTTGGCCCTTTCACATATTATAATCTGCCATCTTCCTGTTTTAAAGAACTGAATTTCTTTTCATTACTCATCTTAGTTACTATACTGCATCCAGTTAAGTAAAACACTTTACAAAATTTTAAAATTTTTGAGGAGGTAAAACCACACTGTTTAGTCTTTGCGTTTTAGGTCATTAATTGCTGTGAATGAAATATAACTGCCATAACGAAATTGTATTTAAATCTGCGATATTCTCTAGATTTTGGTTTCTATATCTGTGGGAGGAATGCATCCAGTTTGTACAATGTTCTGTTCATGCACAACATGAATCACATGATCGTAACACCTGTTGTATCTCATAAACTGTTCAAGATATCGAAACAAAGGTTTTTGTAAATGGTAGGACACTGCCTGACACCAGCCTCAGTTTTGCTGCCACAGCGTTCCATTGCCTCAGCGTACATCACCTCATGTCCACTATGGTGGCCATCACTGGTTAGCTGTATAAAACGCAGCTAACAATACTGCAGTTCAGAAAGAATTCTTCACTGCACTCTCACTGTGGTACTGACGAACCCCTGCCACAGCTTCCTGCAAACACCAATGTCGAGTCAAATGTGGCTATCCTGAAGCACAAGTGTCAGCAAGCAGCAGCATGCACATCAACATTCTCTTAACCCACTGGCATGTCAACAAATGAAAATTTTTTTCTGTTCCATGATTGGGTCACATTCGTTTAAATGCAAGGTATCTAATGCAGAACCTCAGCAAAAGTAACACATGTCCTGGAACAATCGAATCTTTCAATTCGATAAGCCAACAGCACATAAATCTGATGTCTGAATTAACTTCGACATCACAGTCACAAACATTTTCGTAGTGGGCATCTGATATGATGTCACAGTATAACAAGTGCATCATAACAAACGTAATTCTATAAAAAGACGGAAAGTAAGAGTGGAGTTTACTTGCTGCTGAGCCCTCTATGACATGAATTTTGAATTTTCTAAACAATAATGCTTTATTTCACCATCTGCAGTTACACAAAACAATGAAATTATTTTCACAGATTTACAGCCATTACAAAACCAACAACTTTATTGAAAACAGCAGAAGACTCCTGTATATCTATAATTTCATGTATACTTACCACTAGTAATTTCAGAAGAGAAGAGTATCCACATCGTCAAAATTCCAGATGCAAATACAGTCATAGACAGGAAAGATTAATATATTTTAAGGGAGTTTGAATGCAGAGTTTCAATACTTTGAAAAAAAAAACCTTGTTAAGTCCAAACTTCTTAGGGGAATGTAAATTTGACGCAGTTGTCAAGGAGTGTTACGTGGTTACACAGATACGTTTTCATACTTATTGAAGCTATACGTTTTTAATTATAAACAAGTGAAATTTTTTTAACAAGTTGTGTCCAATGTTCCTTCATTGAAAAATCTGTCAGAAAGAAATTAATGTATTTTTGTATGAAGTTTGATATACCATCATAACAAGTATCTATGAAACAGAGCATTGACATCTTATTTTGGCAGATTATTACAGCTGTCGAAAGTTCGGTGAAAAAATTCCCAATCTTAGGACTTTTCTCTTACAGAAAAGCCTAACTATTTTAGTGCATGAAAATACCTTCTACACAATTATTCGCTACAGTATCGCATAATTGCATGGCAAATTTAAGTGTTATATTGTCTGTGGTTTGTGAGTAAAAGGTACATGAAGTTGTCAAAATGTAAGTCATGGGATACGTGAGTCAAAGATTTCTTAGGCTTTATATTAGGCCTTACGTTATCTGTGTGAACTAGTGCAAATCATATTCATGGTTAAACAGATTTCTGAACTGATAATACCAGGTTAACCATTCTCCTCTTATCGATTTTCTTCTGTATCGACGGTGTAACAGCTCCTGGATCAAATCCTAGCCCCTGTAGAATCTGTAGTTTCCCAAGATTAGCAGAATTAAAAACTAAACAAGCAGCATACCTTGCAACTTCATCAGCAGCTGTGGAAACAAATGTTTCTTGTGGCATGGTGTAACTTTAATTAGGTTTTTGATTTTTTCCATCGACACACTTTTGTAGAAGTGCTGGATCTGCTAAGCATCTAAATATTCCCCACATTGTGACTGAATAAAACTGGAAGAAAACACCACAGGGATCAATAAAATGAAGAAGTACAGAACAACAATGTGGAGTGGCTCCATGCAAGCTTTTTTAGATTATTATTTTTATCACACTTAGGAGTGGAACTGGAACGTAGTATTCAGGAATTGAAATTTCAATACCATGTAGCAAATAAAATCGATTAAAAGTTTTTTCACAATTGTGGTCGCTTCCACTTACATCCCACCTTAAGAAGGCAAGCACTAACACAAACTTTCAGGGATGACAAGTGTATTATCAACAAAGATTTGTTTCACATGAACACAAATTCTCAGCCTTTAATAAAATCGTTAAAAAGTAATTAATTATAACTTGAAACATTCAGCAGTTTAACTTTAACTACCCTTTCAAGTAATCACATCATGTGTAATTGTTGTGTCACAGGAACTAGTAATCAGACATTGTTGAAATGATCAGAAGAAGTAACTTTCCTCAGCTGACAATTACATAAAAAGGTTGTAGGTCACTACATGAGAGAAGATACGTCATTTTCTTTCAACAAACAATGAAAGGTTCATCGCTAACTTCTTACCTTTATTGAAATGTCCACGTTTGTTTCAGGTCTACGTAGTACTCTACAACGTCCCAAATCAGTTTTGGAAGCATTTTCAGGTCTTATCCTAGAGACTAATGTCTTCGATTCTCAGAAGTCCATCTTCGCTGCATCTGTATAGTACATTTTGACGGCGATGATGAGCAATACCAGTCATTTGTTTGTACGATGCAGCCCACAACGAATTCTTCTGTTTTGTAAAAGCTGACATCATCAAGTGATGGAGATAAGCCATATGAGGCATTTCTTAAATGTTTTAAATTATGTTGATAGCAGTAATGTTACAATTTATAATTTGTTGACTACTGGTTTCAGCTGCTAGACAACTATCTTCAGATCTATAAAGATGTCAAACAGAAAACTGCCTTTAAGTAAAAGTAAATTGAATAGTATTTAAGAACATATTTTATTCCAGTGTAATATAGTTAAAATGTAACAATGTTGCCAGAAGCTTAGTCTCTACGTCCAAGTACACTATAGCACCATCCTCATTAGATGTTTCCTGGAACTGTGTAAATAAATGTAAAATGCTTATTGAATAAAGTGAATAGTTAACAGTCTTTAAGACATACATTACGTAAAAGGTTTCTGAGTGCAAAAATAGTATAAATGTACTCTTCTCGCTAAATGATAGGTAATAACAACAAGGTACCTAAGTGCAATTCCGAACTTATGGAGGCAAACTGAAAATAGCCTTTCATGAAAGTCACTGTCGTAACTAGACTTAAAACATAAATTATTTATGAAAGCATTGCAACAAGAAAAAATTTAAATACATTTCTACCACACTTACTGAGAACAGTGCGTCTGAGTACAATGTTGGCAATATCCTCTGGTTAGTAAATGTAGCACATCAGTAATAAAAAGCGTAATTATAAAAACTTGGTCAAAACATAGTTGTTAAAAACGTCAGAGAAACAACCTCTGTGTGTGCCTGTCCACACCAACCACAGTTTGCCAGTAAAAACTAACAGGTGGAGTGTACATACGCACAGTTACAATTTTAATAAACAAAGATAATTACTTATTAACATTATGACATTTTATAATAATTTTGGTATAGATACGTAAGTGTATGTAAAATATATTGGACCTCCCAATATTAATATGAAATTAACAGTATGTAAAAAGTATCATATAGTAATTATCAGAATGTAACTATTAACAGGGATTAAAAGCAAGAACTATAATTCCATATTCTAAATAAAGTAAGTGCTATAAGAAAGTGCTATAATCTAGTATTACAATAGTTATCGGTGGTCTCCAATTATCGCTATCAATGCTTCCAATGCTCGAAGTTTGTACTAAATTTTTTAGAGAAGGTAAAGAATTCTGACTGAATTCATGTTGCTCATTGGGTATTGGTTCAGGAGATTTTTTTCCGTTTTACTATAAATTTCTGTTTCTTCCACCAAATCGAGCGGCTTTCTCTTAGGTGCAGCATGTAACTATTTAGTTTTAAATTTCTTATCATTGATATGTTAACCTGCTAACTCTAATATTGCACCTAGGTTCACAGTTTGTAATAAGCATGGGACCCGTTTATTGAGTTTAAGTTCTTTCATGGTTTAATGCTTTCATATACAAATTGTGTTTTAAAGCTTGTGAAGTACTTCACTTTTAATGAAAACCTATATTCGGTTTGTCTTCACAAATTCCGAATGTCAGGCGTTTCAGGTCATTAATTACTGTGTATGAAATATAACTGCTATAATCTAATTGTATTTAAATGTATGAGCAGAGCGATATTCTCTAGATTTTGGTTTTATATCCATTGGAAATTCACCCTAAATTAAAGGCAGTTTTCTGTTTCTTATTATTTAAGCAGATCTTAAGGTGGTTATCAAGCAACCGAAGCTAGTAATGCACAAATTGTAATGTTTTACTGCAATCACAAAAGTTAAAAAATTTAAAATACATTGCTGGGAGAAGATGGAATACGTGAAAAAATTACCAATAGCACAAGCGGTTATGAGGTACCGGGTGTCATCCCCTTCTGACACATCCAGATTAGTATGTGGTGTAGCCCTCACATATGGCAGTGCAAGCCCTGACCCTGGCATCCAGACGGTCATACAGATTAGCGAAGACTATCCTTGGGCACGTTATGCCACGATGCTGCACCTGTTGACGCAGTTCTGTACAAGATGTTTGGTTGACGCGTCGCATGAGTCACTTCTCTTCCCATCATAACCCACATGTTCTCAATTGGAGACGAGTCCAGAGATCGCGCTGGCCAGAGACATTTCTTCATGGCTTACAGAGCAAGTCGAATTTCACCTTCCTGCTGCAATATTGACAAGAGAATGGGTCCGCTGGTTGGCGTCCCCTCCAGAGATACCAAAGGCGAACTAGGGCTGTAGCTTATCGCACTGCAGACTGTAATGCCTGGAGTGGGGCCATTGTGTCTCGAACGAATAAGATTTCGAGACAGCGCTCATCAGGTCTACATTGTACGTGAAACGACCATCACCTTCGTCCGGGCAGAATCTGCTTTGGTCACTGAAGTCCACGGCGCTCCATCCCATCTTACAAGTTATCCTCTGGCGCCATCAGTCGATACGTGAACGTCGATGCTGTGGCGTGAATACTGGCTAGAGGTGTTCATGGCCATAGACCCACTGCTAGTAATCGGTTCACAACCGTTTGTGTTGACCTGTCTGGGCTCAGAAGCCATCTTAAATGTTTGTGGTAGCTTTACGACCTGGCACTGCTGCCCTAACAATATGACAATCCTGGCAGGAGCCTGTGTTGCGCGGAAGCCCACAACCTCGTCTGCGGATGTAAGAGAGTTCACGTGAGCACAGATACCAGCATGGCTGCACAACTAACGTAGTACATACAGCTTGCATGGCAATTCTCCGAAACGACCATCCCTCCACTCGGCCACAATTTGACTTCTTTCAAACTCGTTCACTTGTCTGGAGGAAGCACAAGTGCATCTCCCTGGCATGGTTGCCTGCTTGCTTCGCACCACACTGAGCGATCAGCGATGAGCATTCCCTATTAAGGTACCTTGACACCGAAAACCAACTCTAACAAACAAAAACAAAGAACTGTTTTAAATTTGGTAACTGTTGTGAGTTTGGCAGACTTAGAACTGTTGAAAAAAGGTGACAACAATTCGGGACAGGTTCCATCAGACAGGACAAAAGCAGTAATCACACCAATCTTTAAACATGGAAACAGAAAAGATTGTAACAACTACAGAGGTATATCTTTAATCAGCGTTGTGGGTAAAATCTTCTCAGGTACTGTTGAAAGGAAAGTGCGAGTATTAGTTGAGGACCAACTGGATGAAAATCAATGTTGGTTCAGGCCTCTTAGAGGTTGTCAGGACCAGATCTTTAGCTTACGACAAATAATGGAGAAGTGTTATGAGTGGAACAGGGAATTGCATCTATGCTTTGTAGATCTAGAAAAGGCATATGACCGGGTTCCTAGGAGGAAGTTATTGTCTGTTCTACGAGATTATGGAATAGGAGGCAAACTTTTGCAGGCAATTAAAGGTTTTTACATGGATAGTCAGGCAGGAGTTAGAGTTGACGGTAAATTGAGTTCATGGTTCAGAGTAGTTTCAGGGGTAAGACAAGGCTGCAACCTGTCTCCACTGTTGTTCGTATTATTTATGGATCATATGCTGAAAACAATAGACTGGCTGGGTGAGATCAAGATATGTGAACACAAAATAAGCACATCTTGCATATGCGGATGACTAAGTTGTGATGGCAGATTCGATTGAAAGTTTGCAAAGTAATATTTCAGAGCTAGATCAGAAATGTAAGGACTATGGTATGAAGATTAACATCTCCAAAACGAAAGTAATGTCACTGGGAAAGAAATATAAATGGATTGAGTGTCAAATAGGAGGAACAAATTTAGAATAGGTGGACGGTTTCAAGTACTTTGGATGCATATTCTCACAGGATGGCAACATAGTGAAAGAACCGGAAGCGACGTGTAGCAAAGCTAAGGCAGTGAGCGCTGAGCTACGATCTGCTCTCTTCTGCAAGAAGGAAGTCAGTACCAAGACTAAGTTATCTGTGCACCGTTCAATCTTTCGACCAACTTTGTTGTATGGGAGTGGAAGCTGGGTGGATTCAGGTTACCTTATCAACAAGGTTGAGGTTACGGTTATGAAACTAGCTAGGATGATAGCAGGTACTAGCAGATGGGAACAATGGCAGGAGGCTGTCCACAATGAGGAAATACAAAGAAAAACTGGGAATGAACTCTATAGATGTAGCAGTCAGGATGAACAGGCTTAGATGGTGGAGTCATGTTACACGCATGGGAGAAGCAAGGTTACACAAGAGACTCATGGGTTCAGCAGTAGAGGATAGAAGGAGTCGGGGCAGACCAAGGACAAGATACCTGGATTCGGTTAAGAATGATTTTGAAGTAATAGGTTTAACATCAGAAGAGGCACCAATGTTAGCACTGAATAGGGGATCATGGAGGAATTTTATAAGGGGGCTATGCTCCAGACTGAACGCTGAAAGGCGTAATCAGTCTTAAATGACGATAATGATGATGAGGACAATTTCAGACTCTCATAAACATACATTCAGCGTTTTTATTTTTTGTTACAGAAAAGTTGCGGTAATGGAATCTGACTCTAAGGATGCATTAGCAGTTTGTGCTATAGTTCGCAGTGTAATTCTTTGTCACGAAAATAAACCCTAAAAGAGACACATGTTGTCCAGAAATATTTTGTTACAAAGGGAAAGTCATAGAGCTTATAATTCTGTATTGGAGGAGCTCTGTATTGAAGACAGGCAAAGTTCCAATAATTTTTTCAGAATGACATGTAGTCAGTTTGAAGAACTCTTGAGGCTAGTAGCACCACATATTCAACGGAAAGATACAAATTTTAGAGCTGCATTATCACCAGTGGAATACATTCCTGTAACCCTTCGATTTTTGGCATAAGGTAATTGTTATACAAGTTAAATCTACTCTCTCATTGAATATCACTGGCCAAGATTAGTGAAACTTTACCTGGAGTGTGATGTGTTACCGTGAAGCTACTCAAGGATTTTGTAAGAGTAAGTACTGTTATTTTATTTACTATACATTCTTATCACATTTATACATGCACTTACTTCATTTTCAGTTCCTTCCCATTAATCCGCTATCTGAAGGCGCGGAACTGAAACTGTTGTTAAGGTCTCTGATTGCCTTAGTAGTGGCCAGATAACTCAACCTTTAAGTAAAATAGTATAAGTTATTGGAAGCATTGAAAAGATATGCGCTAACACTCAGGTTCAGTGTATCTTGCCAGCATACCCCCTGATATGTTGTAGCTAAATGATAAAGGAGCTTTCTTTCTATGTATTCGCAGAACATTACCCTTGTCTACATTGAGATTCAATTGCCATTCCCTGCACCATGCGTCAATTCGCTGCAGATCCTCCTGCATTTTAGTACAATTTTCCGTTGTTACAACCTCTGTTATCTAGGAACTCTTCAATCCAATCACGCAATTGGTCTGGTAGTCCATATGCTCTTACTTTGTTCATTAAGCGACTTGGGGGAACTGTATAAAACGCGTTGCGAAAGTCAAGAAACACGGCATCTACCTGGGAACCCGCGTCTATGGCCCTCTGGGTCTCGTGGACGAATAGCGCGAGCTGGTTTTCACACGATTGTCTTTTTTGGAACCCATGCTGACTCCTACAGAGTAGATTTATAGTCTCCTGAAAGGTCATTATACTTGAGCATAATACGTGTTCCTAAATTCTACACCTGATCGACGTTAGAGATATAGGTTTATAGTCCTGCACATCTGTTCATCTGTTAGACGTCCCTTCTTGAAAACGGGGGTGACCTGTGCCCTTTTCCAACCATTTGGAACGCTACACTCTCCTAGAGACCTATGGTAGACCATTGTAAGAAGGGGGCAAGTTCATTCTCGTACTATGTGTAAAATCGAACTGGTATCCCTTCAGGTCGAGCGGCCTTCCCTCTTTAGAGTGATTGTAATTGTTTTTCTATCCCTGTGTCATCTATTTCGATATCTACCATTTTGTCATTTGTGCGACAAACTAGAGAAGGAGCTACAGTGCAGCTGTGAAACAGCTTTGGAGAAAGACAATTAGTATTTCGGCCTTTAGTCTGTCATCCTTTGTTTCAGTACCATTTTAGTCACAGAGTGTCTAGACATGTTGCTTTGATCCACCTACCTCTTTGACATAAGACCAAAACTTCTTAGGATTTTCTGCAAAGTTTGTACATAGAACTTTACTTTCGAATTCTTTGAACGCCTTTCGCATAACCCTCCTCACATTACATTTCACTTCGTGTAGTTTCTGTTTGTCTGCAAGGGTTTGTCTATGCTTATGTTTGCTGTGAAGTTCCATCTGCTTCCGTAGCAGTTTTCTAACTCGGTTGTTTTACCATGGTGCCCCGTTTCCATCTCTTACGATCTTGCTTGGCACATGCTCATCTAATACATATTGTACGATGGTTTAGACTTTGTCCACTGATCGTCAACACTATCTGTACTTGAGATAAAACTTTTGTGTAGAGCCGTCAAGTATTCTGAAATATGCTTTTTGTCACTTTTGGTAAACAGAAAAATCTTCAAACCTTTTTTAATATTTCTATTTACGGCTGAAATCACCGATTCCATAACCACTTTATGATCGCTGATTCCCTGTTCTGCGTTGACTGTTTCAAATAGTTCGGGTCTGTTTGTCACCAGAAGGTGTAATATGTTATCACCACGAGTCGGTTCCTTGTTTAACTGCTCAAGGTAGTTTCCAGATAATACACTTAAAAAAAATTGACTCGACTTTTTGTCCCTGTCACCCGTTATAAACGTTTGCGTCTCCCATTCAATATCTGGTAAATTAAATCTCCACCTAAAAGTATAACATGGTCGGGAAACCTACCCGACATATTTTCCAAATTTTCCTTCAGATGTTCTGCCACAACAGCTGCTGCATAGCAGGTGGGGGGGGGGGCTATAGAGACATCCAATTACCATTATGTTTGAGGCTGCTTTAACCGTGACCTCCACACAAACTATTTCACATTTCGAATCTCCGTCAACTTCCTTCGATACTACTGCACTTTTTTACCGCTATAAACGCGACAACCCCTTCACTGTTCAACCTGTCTCTGCGGTACACATTCTAATCTGAATTTAGGATGTCATTACTATTTACATCTGGTTTCAAAAAATGGTTCAAATGACTCTGAGCACTATGGGACTTAACCTCTGTTATCATCAGTCCCCTAGAACTTAGAACTACTTAAACATAACTAACCTAAGGACATCACACACATCCATGCCCGAGACAGGATTCTAACCTGCGACCGTAGTGGTCACGCGGTTCCAGACTGAAGCACCTAGAACCGCAAGGCCTCACCGGCCGGCTGCATCTGGATTCAGGCAACTTTCCCTCCCTAGTATTATGTGGGCACTGTGACCGTTTATTAATGAGAGCAGTTATGGGACCTTTCTATAGGCGCTCCTCCAGTTTACTATTACCACATTATTATTGTCATTCCCTTCAGCGTTTTGCGTCTTGTTGGGCCTAGGGAGGGAATTCTCTAACCTAGAAAAAAGGGCGACACCGGAGGAAGAACCGCAAAGAACATAAGACATGAATTTGCAATCTACTTTGCATCGGATGTTGGTAAAGTGAAATGGCAAGAGAAATATGCATAAATAAATTTCGAGTGAAACGAGAACTGTAATTAAATCTTCTGAACTAAACCCTCATAGCTTTAGTTATTAACAATATAAAACATTAATTTGCAACTTAGTTTCTATCAGATGTTAATCAGGTGTTATGACAAGAGTAGTAATAAAATTTCCAGCGAAATACAGATGTAATTACAAAATTTCCGACCGAAAATCTTACAGCTTCAGTTACGCCAGCGAATGACATTTTATTTACGATTGTAAATATTTTTCTCCCTGGTTTGTTCACGCCTTCCAAAAATTTCAAATGTCCGTAAAATATCCATTTCGGAACGTATATCTCTGTTGTACCAGACCCACTTTTAGTTTTGACCATTTTACACTGCTGACGATTGTACTGTGTTTTCATATTTGTCCATTTCCTTTCACACTCTACTGTAAACCCATTTTATCCGAATCTTCTTTCAACAAATCTTTTCTTTTACACCTGTCTTTATCCACAGATTGAGAAGGATCCCACAGATGATTCCTCATTTCAGTTTCTAACAAAAACTGAATTGTCTGTCGAAAAAACCACAGCAGACGAAGAAAGGAACATAGCAGACGACACACAACTCAGCCGTTTGCTCACTGACCGTAAACTACAAACTCGAGACAAAACTTCCCTCAACTACTTGTCGAAACTCGCGATTCCAAGCAATTGTTGGAAACTAGGTCAAACTTGGAATTTAAAAAGTTTTCAACCGAGTTTGTGGGGGTTTGTTTTCAGTGTGAAGGTACCTTTGAAGTATAGACGCACATGGCACACTGGTAGGTAAGGCACTTTTAACAGTCGGTGTTGACGCCATTATCACTAAGTCTTCTATCCTCCAGATAGCATACGTCGTCATCTGATCAAAATCGACGTCGTCTTTCCAAGGATACTAATACGTTTTTCCGACAGTGGAGAACAGATCGCTTTCTCCGTCATCTGGGGATGTTAGGTGTTACAAATCAGGGAAATTCGTGGTTGGCCGCATCGAACCAGTCAGAAGACTGACGGGAAGAAATAAAAGTGTAATTATCTGCTCCTCTGATAAGTTACTCACCTGCTTATTAATTAAGTAAAAGCACATCCACACAAGCTGTGCAGTGTCCTGTTTTGATAGCACAGGTAGCAAGCGTCATGACGTCATGATATTCGCTTGGTACACGTCTCGTATACGAAGTGGATACACGATATATGATGAGACCGTAAATAATGAGTTAATCTTGTGAGTACATAGAGGAGGAAGAGCTCTCAGCTCGGGAGGAATTACGTCCTCGCTGTCGCAGCCACTGTGCGCCTTTGTGGGTAGGCTGCCGGCAGCACACGCGGACAGAAGCGTGCAGGGTGGGGCCCACACTCGTCACTAGCTCGCCAGTGGCGCTGCCGTCGCCGCCAAATATTTGCCGGCAGTGCGCCGCCTGTTTGCGCTCACCTGGCGCCGCAGCTGCAGCGCACCACAAACATTTGCCGACGCGCCGGGCGCCCTCTCTCTGCGGACCATCAAACCGACGGACGACCACAACAGACGGCGCTCGGCCGCGGGTCAGCGCCGCGACGGCCGGAGCCGGGCGCGGGGCCGCGCAAACACCGCCTCGCTCACTTGACGCCGACATTTAAACACGAGCCACTCCGCCAGAGGGCGCGATGAACACGAGACCGGATTGTCCCTCTCTAGCTCTCAGCTCTGCTGCACTGTGTACCTGAGAGGTACTGCGGCACGAGGACCAGTGGGAATCACATGACGCTGGCGATAAACAATTTGAGAAGTGGGAATTAAAAGAGGATTATTGGGAACGGTGTACAAAACGTATGAAACAAGACCTTTATGGATCGTATAAGAAACTATGGTGGATGCTCGAAAAGTAAAAGTAGGATATTAGTGAGAGCAACGTAAGTAAAACGTAAGTCAAATTCATCGGGAAAGTTATTTTAAATTACTGTATTAGGACGTAGCAAAGGCGAAAATTACTACTAGTCACCATTACACAGAAAATGACAACCAAATAAATTTCTCATGGGAGGAAATGTACTGCAATAAAAGACTTAAAAATAAAAAATTACCGGGGCCACATGGCATATATAATGACTTAATAAAATATGGAAGGCAGCCATTATATCATCAGCTTCACACTTTGTTTAATAATGTAATGAAGGAAGGAAGAATACCAGCAAAATGGAAACAAATTAATACAATTCCAGTGCATAAAAAGGAGCGAAGAAAGTGTTAGATAATTACTAGGGAACTACCCTAAACCTGTTAACATCAGTAAATAGAGACATAATGCTGAATTATGTAGAAATTCCAGAAAAACAGCAAGGATCCAGGGAAAGCAGGAGCACAATAGACGGTATTTTCTCTTTAAGACAGACTGTGAAGAAATACAAAGATTTTATTAAGCAAGCCGAACTGTGCTTCGTTGACTTGTTTTGCCTTTCATAGGTTTAGAGCCGGCCGCTGTGGCCTGGCGGTTCTAGGTGCTTCAGTCTGGAACCGTGCAACCGCTACGGTCGCAGGTTAGAATCCTGCCTCAGGCGATGACGTATGTGATCTCCTTAGGTTAGTTAGGTTCAAGTAGCTCTATGGGACTGATGACCTCAGATGTTGAGACCCATAGTGCTCAGAGTCATTTGATTTGATAGGATTAGAAAAAAAGGTTGTAATTCAATCCCTAATCGACAAGAGATTACCAATCGGTTCAGTGAAAAGTTTAGAAAATGTATATACAGCTGAAAAAACGAGAATTAAAGCACATGAAGGATCCAAAGGTGAAATTATTCTGCATAAAGGCATTAGACACGGAGACTCATTAAGTCCACTCAGTTTAATAACGGACATCATTGATGACACACGAAGGAAAATGGGAAATAAAGTGGTAAATATTACATGTTATGCTGATGATGGGCCACTGATAGAGAATATTGAGGATAATTAACAAAGGTTACTTCATCATTTTAGTAAAACAGGTAAGCAATATGATATGAAAATCTCACCTTATAGAAACTAAGAGCATGGTAGTACCAAAAGCACCTGTACGATCTAAATTACAAGAAACTGGTGTTTCAGTTGAACAGGTGACGAGTTTTAGTTACGCATGAGATTTCAACAGTGTAAGTGAAAAATCAAATGATAAAGGCAGGAGGAGTAGCGAATGCCTGCTAAATACCTCAAGGAAAAATTTTATGACAACTGAGGGGAAAATATAAATGTGTAAAAAACGGTGCGTTCTCTTTTGTCATTGTTGTTGTTGTTGTCTTCAGTCCTGAGACTGGTTTGATGCAGCTCTCCATGCTACTCTATCCTGTGCAAGCTGCTTCATCTCCCAGTACCTACTGAAACCTACATCCTTCTGAATCTGCTTAGTGTACTCATCTCTCGGTCTCCCTCCACGATTTTTACCCTCCACGCTGCCCTCCAACGCTAAATTTGTGATCCCTTGATGCCTCAAAACATGTCCTACCAACCTATCCCTTCTTCTAGTCAAGTTGTGCCACAAACTTCTCTTCTCCCCAATCCTATTCAATACCTCCTCATTAGTTACGTGATCTATCCACCTTATCTTCAGTATTCTTCTGTAGCACCACATTTCGAAAGCTTCTATTCTCTTCTTGTCCAAACTAGTTATCGTCCATGTTTCACTTCCATACATGGCTACACTCCAAACAAATACTTTCAGAAACGACTTCCTGATACATAAATCTATAGTCGATGTTAACAAATTTCTCTTCTTCAGAAACGCTTTCCTTGCCATTGCCAGTCTACATTTTATATCCTCTCTACTTCGATCATCATCAGTTATTTTACTTCCTAAATAGCAAAACTCCTTTACTACTTTAAGTGTCTCATTTCCTAATCTAATTCCCTCAGCATCACCCGATTTAATTTGACTACATTCCATTATCCTCGTTTTGCTTTTGTTGATGTTCATCTTATATCCTCCTTTCAAGACACTGTCCATATGTAGCAGAAATTAGGGCAGAAATGAAAAAGATAAAACATAACTCAAGGGCAGTAGAAATGAGGGTAGTAAGACAAATCCAAGGACTAACTATATGGGACAAAAGAATAAATTTGTATATAAGGAAACAGTGTGGATTGCAAAATATAAGTATATGGATGAAGACAAGAAAAAATTGGGAATGATCGCGTGGAAAGGACAGACCCTTCAAGACTAGCTAAAATTTGTAAACATGTTGTCCACAAGAGAAATAATTACCCAGGGGATTACCCAAGAGATGGGACAGCAGTGGGTGCAGCACATCCATAGAATGAAGCGGACAAACAGGGGCAATCCTAGTCAGCAGTAGAAGAAGAAGACAACAGACTTTGTAGCAATGCCTATTTTAAATACACTGAATTCTACCCAAGGAGATTTCCGTGGATTCTAGCAGTGGATAGACATGCAAATTACTCACCAGTTTAAGAACAGACAAGGCTGCTTTGTTTTCCTTTCCTTTAGGCTTCTTTTTGCCAATTAAGGCCCGCCATCTGATAAATTTTGTGCAGGTTGTAGTGCTCCACTCACTATGGGACATCACAGTCTCGGATATTTGGTTCGAGATGAGACATCGCAAGTTATTAATATACCTGAAGGCTGTCTAACCATAAGAGTTATAAAGCGCACTAGCTAGGAGATCCCGAGACGTCATATACTTATCACTTTACAGGCTCTACCAGCACAGCCTGTAGGACACTTCATAGCCATTTGGGCGATACAGGTTCTATCCTTTTATTTTGTTTTTGCAATTGTTTTAAAATTATAACGTTTCTTAAAAAAGTTAACGATCTACAATATTATCTGATAATGATGAAGAATTTTATTTTATTTATGAAATGACTGTTACAGTTAATTAATATAAAATGTGAATTACAATTAATAAAAAATGGTTCAAATGGCTCTGAGCACTATGGGACTCAACTGCTGTGGTCATCAGTCCCCTAGAACTTAGAACTACCTCAACCTAAGTAACCTAAGGACATCACGCACATCCATGCCCGAGGCCGGATTCGAACCTGCGACCTTAGCAGTCGCACGGTTCCGGGATGCGCGCCTAGAACCGCGAGACCACCGCGGCCGGCTACAATTAATATTTTCTTTTTCAAAAATTGAATCATTTCAACTGGGTTTTAACGGTGGTAAATTAAAGCGTTAATTACCACTGTAACAAAATTTCGGGTAGGATTTATTTATATAAAAATAATGATAGTTGCCACGAAACATTGAAAACAAAAATATTTTCACATCGTGAACAGTTTATATAGGACGATTGTTTACAAAACAACCTTTTATGAAAGATCTGATGGAAAACATATTCCGCCACCACTCATGAAAAATTTTCTTCTGTCAGAAAGCCTGGGACTAAGCCTGGCATACTGGATCATTTCATTAAAAATTGACTATGAGAGCTGATGATGCTCTATAGATAGTATTTTTATACAGTCTTCACGAGAATTTACTTCTCTATTATTTTCAAGTAGACAAGTGCAATTTTATACACGCTTTTTTAGATCTTTACCTGCCTATAAAAATAGACGTCATAAGTTGGAACAAGAACACAATTGAGAGCAACCAGCTTACTTGGACATGTCGGTAATTTCTCGTTATCCTGATATATTTCATCAGATAAATCGAGCTTTGCTTGTCCTTCCCAAGAGTCAATAACTAATCAAACCTTTTCTTTTCCCACACAAGACTTTAAATAATATGAATATGGCGTTCATTCGGATATGTGTGAAAGAACAGATGCCATTGGTGACCGTGCAGCTCTTTAGAATAAAATGATAATTGAATCAATACCATTAGCTGCGTGAACTATAAGTTGAGAATGTGGGTCTAAGGGGGAGCGTGCCGGCGATAAATCCCTGCAGTCGCACTCTCCTCTGTGTCTTCGGTGGCACAGATGGATATAGCGTCTGCCATGTAAGCAGGAGATCCCGGGTTTGAGTGCCGGTCGAGGCACACATTTTCACCTGTCCCTGTTGATGTTTATCAACGCCCGTCAGCTGCTAATTGTATTGATTCAATTGTAATTTAACTTTAAATAATGATTGAGAATGTTGATATAAAGTCGTGTCGTTAGCTTCCAAGATTTCGGAGATAATATTTTAGGTCCTTAATTTTATTTAATGTTGCTATAATATTTAAAACAACTAAAAAATAAGATGTTACCCAAGAAAGAAACGAAGCTGGATCAGCGGCATAGCTAGCGAGTCCGCTATAGGTGTGCAGTTCCGCTGTGCCGCTAAAGCGTGTTAAGTGGCCAGTCTACTCCTCTTCTCGGAATATTCTGGATAGCGCGCTTTCCAGCTTGTATGGGTGGACACACTTTAGGCACACTACTAATCTGCTATGTCTCATCCCGATCAAGATCCCCTTGTCAGTACACGTAGTCGATACCCGCTGCCTCCACAAAATTTGACTGCGCAGCCCAGGCCGTGGGCACCACGGTCCATGCTGAACCACCTGAAGGCACGTTTGCTTAGAAGTCTTTGTAAGATTTTTGTATGAATGCATGCTTTCGCCGGGATATCCGTTAATAAAACATTCTCGTGTTTCAAGGCGCGTCAAGTGGTTTACTGCCCACGAGCTTTCGACAGAGATCTCCTCTGTCATTGTCAAGTCAATGACTGTCGTATGGTTGTCATTGCCGTGTTTATCTAGCGGCGCCATCGCTCGTGACGTCACTGGTGCTCGGTTCCGACCATGTATGGCAATGTTTTGGCCGTGCGACCGCCGGGCCTGCTTCAACTCCCTCAACACCTGAATCCAAGCTGTACTCAGCTGCAATCCACCGTCTCTATTGAAGGTGTTGACAAAATTCTAATTTCTATGGCCTCGTTTATCACGCTATCCCAGAAGCCATTAGTCTGTTTAATAATAGACGTCTCATCGAATGCAATTCGTTGTCCATTTTCCAGAGCATGTTCTGCTACAGCTTACTCTTCGGGATAGGGCAGAAGGTAACAGCTTTCATGTTCTCTGCGGGGAGAGGAGATCTCTGCCGAAAGCTCGTGGGCAGTAAACCACTTAATGCGGCTTGAAACCCGAGAACGTTTTATTAATGGGAGAGTTTTGTTTGAGATTCAGCTGTGATTTCTTCTTCAGATTATAATACTCGAAATTTAATAGGTTCCACAACGAAACATTGTCTCGAAATTTGGTAGAAAATCCGAAGAAATTCTGGTCGTATGTAAAGTACACAAGTGGCAAGACGCAGTCAATACCTTCGCTGCGCAGTGCCGATGGTACTGTTATCGACGACTGTGCCGCTAAAGCGGAGTTACTGAACGTAGTTTTCCGAAATTCCTTCACCAGGGAAGACGAATGGAATATTCCAGAATTTGAAACACGAACATCTGCTAGCATGAGTTTCTTAGTAGATACCTTAGGGGTTGCGAAGCAACTCAAATCGCTTGATACGGGCAAGTCTTCAGGTCCAGATTGTATACCGATTAGGTTCCTTTCAGATTACACGTATACTATAGCTCCCTACTTAGCACTCATATTGAAACGTCCCTTAGAAAAATTTATACAAGACTGGTCTATGTGAAACGTCCTCTTTCAACAATTATACACGACTGTGCTTAAACTGACACACAATATCTTTAGCGCAACGCAATCTGACTTCCAAAAATCCCTACGAAAGAATGGCCCTGACTAGCATTAACCTATACGTTTCACAAATCACTTACCTCACAAAAATCTTCGTTACTCAAGCTACTGCAATACAGCGAGCGCCACTACTGCCAGCTAAATAAAATATTCAAACTACTGAAGGCACTAACTACTGACAGGCATAGTTAGCAAATGAAAGATTTTAATAGAGAACAAACAATGTATTTACCTCACTAGTCATAATATATATATAGCAGTTCATGACACCAATTCTTACAAATTTCAAAACTCCGCCATCTCTCTCCCCATGTCCACCACTGCTGGCGGCTCACCTCCAACTGCGCAACGCTACGCGCTGTTAGCATCCAGCTGCCGCTGCCCAACACTACAATGGCGAGTATTACAACAATGCCAACCAGCCACAGGCTGCACACGGCACAGCCAGGGATTTTCATACAGAGCGCTACGTGGCGGCGGCGTTACCAATAAAAAAACTTAAACAGCCTACTTACATAGCCCCCATGCTCCCCACAAAAAATTTTTACAAATTGTTTTGGGCAGTGGCCAATAATGATTTGATAAAATTTTTCATAATTACTTTAACAAAGATATCAAATACACACACTTATTGATACAATGTTGGTCAGAAGCTAAAATTTTCTCACAGTCCATAAAGACAGTCCTGATCATTCATCACTGTAAAATTGCAGTGTTTTTTTCAAAGTCTGAGCAATAAAAGAAATTGCACTTGGAAGTAGTGGATTTCTAAGCAGTCTTGAAGAAGTAGTGTTGTCCTTCCAACGAAAGACAGTGCTGACTCTTGACATGCAGACTGGTAATGGGCCACAACAGAGCAAACCCACAGCAGAGTCAGTCGAAGTTTTGAAGAATATTGGTAGGTAGGTCATCACAGAGTAGACCCCTTGTAGTCCTGGTAGAGATTACGGTATTGGTGGGCCACCAGAGGTGGAGACCCATTGCGGTCCTTGTAGAAATAATGGTACCGGTGGGTCGTCAAAGGTGTAGACCCACTGTAGTCCTTGTAGAGATGGCCAGCAGCCATCTGTTTGACTGTGCAGGCGCACAATCACCATTGAAGAGTCTTGCGGATAATATAGCAAGTCCATAACCACCACTTGTGCACTCAGAAAAATTGTTTTTGAAATGTTCTTACAACCAGCAATGCTGTTATCCAGTCCCTTACTGAATTATTAAGACACGTGCAAACACGATCAGTCCCTACTTCTCACATATTGTCCATATATTATGACCAACAGAAACGTGTGCAGTGAAATGTAATTTACAAGTTACTTAATTTGATGAACTGGTGTCAGTTACAATTTTATAACATAAGAATGCAATAACAAAGGTACAAAATACATCTTTAAAGAACATAACAATACAGATAACATTTGCAGTAATACAGGCTTTACAAAAGAATCGAAATAGCAAATACATCAGTGTTAGAAAAATTACGACATAAGTGCATACATAAAAGATCAGAATAACTTTTGAAACATCAACTTCACACATGAGCATTAGAACAAAACAGAATAAATAATGTGTAAACATCTTTACAAAGTAAATAACATGTTATTAACGCAAATTATATTTGAGGATAACAGTATTCCTCATCATAGTGAATGTAGCTGAATATTAGAAAATTCTACAACATAAGTCTTATCAGATGAACATATAAAGACAGGAAGAACATAAATACACAAGGGTACACAAACACATAGTGGGATAACACAAGGAAAGGACAGGGTTTGTTTTACTGCAGCATTTTGCATAGAGATCTCCCTTAGTTCTTCATTATTTCCAAGAAGTCTTATCTATACCTGATTTCTGTACTTTTTTCGTATAACTTCTCAATGCATTTCTTCCAATTCATCATAGTTAATTTCTTATATAGTCTACCCCCTCTTAAGCTAACTTAAACCTACTGAGCTCAGATGCTAAACTAAGGGACGAGGCAATGCAGCAGAACAAAACAATTAATACAAACAGCAATGACAAAAAATTGCAAGTAAGCATAGCGAGCAGCAATAAATGTAATAATTTGTATCTAAACATGACAATGCTGAAGCAGAAAAAATATTACACTAAAGACAACAATGCAGATAAGGGAAATGTGTATTCACATCTTAATGTCTATATAATTAAAATGGTGCACCACTATTTATTCAATGAAATAAATTACCAAGTACTTGAAAAGAAAATTATATATACAGTTACTGTTATTAGTCGCTTCTTATTGCTCTTTCCATTCCAAGAGCTCCTTTTTTCGCAGAATGTGGATCATAAAATAATTATTTAATAGATATGTCGACAGAAAGTGTTCACATTAGCAAATGCATTTAATTTTATAAAACCAAAGCTGCAACAGAGCTGGAAAACAGATATCAAATGAAATAAGCAACTATGAAAGGCAAAGCATAAAAATATCATTCAATAGTCATGTGACATTTCATAAGTTAGTACAAATTCTCTCAACTCTCGTAGAAAGACGTTTGTTATAATCAGGTGTCAGATGTAAGTATCTTTCTCAGTAATGAGCGTGTCGTATTTGCGGTGCTTTCTAAAAAGGAATGTCAATAGAGAGGATAATGGCCTTTTTTTTTACCTGTACCTCTGAAAGGCACACACTAATGGCTTTTTTTGACAGGTGGTTGTCGCGCAGCTGGGTGCCCACGACACATTACGTGCAGGTGGTCACTTAACTGTCTTAACGAAATGTTTACGACACCAGTTTCCGCTACAGTGGCAGTCTCATGTAAAAAATTTCACAGGTCAAGAATTTGCGTTACACATCTGTAGAAACAAAATTCTATTAATATAACAGTGTCCAAAAAGTTTTCGTCGGCATTGTAATACATTCACGCATTTACATACATTTCATAACTCTTAAAGTACGATTCTCGGTTTCCGACATCCTTTTCCACAAACCAGAGTCCCTAACCACTACTCATTATTCGTTACCTTATTACACATATGTATATTCGTCAACACTTCTTCAATATGTCATCATAACAGATATGTAGCATAACCAAATAACTCATATAGAATCAGCTTAAGCATACTTCAGCAGCATAATTCACATGTCGTCGTAATAATAACATCATAACACCTCAGTCAAATCTCAAAATCGTCGTAGCTTCTTCCAATAATTTCAAAACCTAAAAAAATTCTCTGCTCATGTCAAAAGTGTCATCTACCTCAACCGTACTTCAAAAATCATGATCTCATACCCAATTATGTCTTTCAAAGCTCTCATAGTATCACAATGGTTCCGAAAATGTATGAACAGTTCACAAAGTACAGACAAAATACAATTTCGTAAGTGTGAAGTTATCCAACTGTGTAATTACGTAAACATCTGTCACTGCTGTAGTGTAATAAATGTTTGTTTCTCTCAGTTAAATGACCAGATACCTGTGTAATTTATGTGTTAGAGAAATATGGTACCGATGTGTAAAGTTGTATAAGCACATACCATATTAGCTAGGGCTACTTGTGCTTGCCAAACACATGGTACACAAAGTAGACGTGTACCCCCCTGAGGATTAATGTAATTATATCCTCAGATGTTACAGATTACAGCAATGGAATGAAATGTATCACGGAAAACCTTTGTATCATTGTATTTCAAATATCCTTAAAAATAAATGTTTTAGTACAAAATTAGTCACTCAAATACGCGTACTGTAGCGCTAAACTGTGCGTCGTGTTGTAAGATAATCTCTGTGGAAGTGTCGTAGTTATCGTCCTCCGAAAGCTAAGTTCTGCAGGAGTCAATGTACTTACCTCATGATAAACAAAAGTGAAATGCTTTGCGTATAGATATCGTAGTTACTACACGTATTGCCTTGATGAAGTAAATACGGTACTGTAACATATTGTTGTGCTACAGAAAAGGCTGTCTCATTGTAGCTATACCACAAAGTTACTACTAAAACGTGTTTTACTTTCCAGAACAATACAGAAAAACTGTGCAGATATAAAACAGATACAGTGCAAAAGCAACATTGTAAAATGTCACTCATTAGTAGCGTCGTGATAAAATCGTGCACCTGTCACATAAACTAACCACTGAGTCATCTGGTATCTCACAGAAAGTACTTTAAATCCAGAATTTATTTTCAAGTAAACCAAAATGTTGCATTAAAATCTCATTAGCAGTACTGGTAACTGTTCTAAATATGTCAGCCTTATAGTCGTTACGTAATCGTGCAACTAACAAGCAAGAATGTACATTCACAATAACACTGTGACGTCTGTTCACTATAACAATGCATTCGTAATTTTTGTTTAAATAAGTTCTCTTGGTTCTTGACTGGATATTTAACTTCAAACATGGTTGCATGTTAACAGATTCTAAGTCTGACAAATTGTACTAGTAGCGTGAAGTGAAAAATTTTATGGCAAAGACAAAGTTAAAAAGGAGATTATCTTTCAATAAACAGTTTTACATGTGAAATGTGGTGTAAACCTTTACTCTTCCTAGTACGCAGAGTTTCAAATTCAGCCCAATTATCATGTGGTATACGTCGAATTCTGTAAGGTCCATTGTAAACTAGAAAGAATTTGTGACTCAAGTGTTTCTTCTTATGTGACAATGAATGAGCTTTAATGAGAACTTTCTGACAAATATGTAATTTCTTTGCATTTGCTTTACCGTGTAATTTTCTCCTTTTGTCTGCAGCAGAATTTATATTTTTAATAGCCAAATCAATTATGTCTTTGTGTCGAAGTTTACGTGTATTCGGAAAAGGTACAAGCTCTCTGATTCTGTTCGGTGGTTCTTTATTCTTCAGTACAAGAACAGGTGGTAAAGCAGTGGAGTCATCTTCGTTACTCAAGCTACTGCAATACAGCGAGCGCCACTACTGCCAGCTAAATAAAATATTCAAACTACTGAAGGCACTAACTACTGACAGGCATAGTTAGCAAATGAAAGATTTTAATAGAGAACAAACAATGTATTTACCTCACTAGTCATAATATATATAGCAGTTCATGACACCAATTCTTACAAATTTCAAAACTCCGCCATCTCTCTCCCCACGTCCACCACTGCTGGCGGCTCACCTCCAACTGCGCAACGCTACGCGCTGTTAGCATCCAGCTGCCGCTGCCCAACACTACAATGGCGAGTATTACAACAATGCCAACCAGCCACAGGCTGTACACGGCACAGCCAGGGATTTTCATACAGAGCGCTACGTGGCGGCGGCGTTACCAATAAAAAAACTTAAACAGCCAACTTACAATATACAACCGCTCGCTCACCGATAGATCTGTACCTACAGATTGGAAAATTGCGCAGGTCGCACCAGTGTTCAAGAAGGATAGTAGGAGTAATCCATTTAACTACAGACCTATATCATTGACGTCGGTTTGCAGTAGGGTTTTGGAGCATATACTGTATTCAAACATTATGAATCACCTCGAAGGGAACGATCTATTGACACGTAATCAGCATGGCTTCAGAAAACATCGCTCTTGTGCAACGGAGCTAGCTCTTTATTCGCACGAAGTAATGGCCGTTATCGACAGGGGATCTCAAGTTGATTCCGTATTTGTGGATTTCCGGAAGGCTTTTGACACCGTTCCTCACAAGAGACTTCTAATCAAGCTGCGGAGCTATGGGGTATCGTCTCAGTTGTGCGACTGGATTCGTGATTTCCTGTAAGGAAGGTCGCAGTTCGTTGTAATAGACGGCAAATCATCGAGTAAAACTGAAGTGATATCAGGTGTTCCCCAGGGAAGCGTCCTGGGACCTCTGCTGTTCCTGATCTATATAAATGACCTGGGTGACAATCCGAGCAGTTCTCTTAGATTGTTCGCAGATGATGTTGTAATTCACCGTCTAGTAAGGTCATCCGAAGACCAGTATCAGTTGCAAAGCGATTTAGAAAAGATTGCTGTTGGTGTGTCAGGTGGCAGTTGACGCTAAATAACGAAAAGTGTGAGATGATCAACATGAGTTCCAAAAGAAATCCGTTGGAATTCGATTACTCGATAAGTAGTACAATTCTCAAGGCTGTCAATTCAACTAAGTACCCGGGTGTTAAAATTACGAACAACTTCAGTTGGAAGGACCACATAGATAATATTGTCGGGAAGGCGAGCCAAAGGTTGCGTTTCATTGGCAGGACACTTAGAAGATGCAACAAGTCCACTAAAGAGACAGCTTACACTACACTCGTTCGTCCTCTGTTAGAATATTGCTGCGCGGTGTGGGATCCTTACCAGGTGGGATTGACGGAGGACATCGAAAGGGTGCAAAAAAGGGCAGCTCGTTTTGTATTATCACGTTATAGGGGAGAGAGTGTGGCAGATATGATACACGAGTTGCGATGGAAGTCATTACAGCATAGACGTTTTTCGTCGCGGCGAGACCTTTTTACGAAATTTCACTCACCAACTTTCTCTTCCGAATGCGAAAATATTTTGTTGAGCCCAACCTACATAGGTAGGAATGATCATTAAAATAAAATAAGAGAAATCCAAGCTCTAACGGAAAGGTTTAGGTGTTTGTTTTTCCCGCTCGCTGTTCGGGAGTGGAATAGTAGAGAGATAGTATGATTGTGGTTCGATGAACCCTCTGCCAAGCACTTAAATGTGAATTGCAGAGTAGTCATGTAGATGTAGATGTAGATACAAAATGGAAAATTGTAAAATATTAATTTTTAAGAAGAGAAATGAAAACAGCACTGGGCTGGGAGGTGGTCTCGACATGTGTTCTCGAGCTCCATGTGCCTGGTCACAGCGTCCAAATGTTAGTTTACACTGCCAGCAAAACAATCAGTGCATTTAGAAAGTCGACGTCGATTTTGATCCGATGACCGCATTTAGGACCTGGGTGTTGATAGATGTACTGATAGTGGTGACGTGGCTTACCAACACAAGTACAAGGATAGCGTACCAATAGGGACAAGAAAGAAGGCATGAAGGGCGCCAAAAACAGAAATAACAATCATCCATTTAGTGCACCATTACACACACACGTCATGATATATGAGACATTATAATTGCCAAACTCAAATCTGTTATGACAAACAATATGTATCGCGAAGCGCACACACAATGGAGTTTAAGAAATTACCATCGCACACCAACTCCACTACGACAAACAGTGTGCATAATGAAGGCCGCACAACTTTACCAATGTAAGAAATTAAAATAATACAAGCATAAAATTAACTAATATGCCTTGAAGGAAATATTTATGAGAAGAACACGACGGGACAGCAAGGGAGGAGGCAACACAATACTTAGCTCAGGTGCACCAAAACAAACAACGTACACAAGGCTGCACCAACATCTGACACGTAAGGCAAGCAACTACTCTCTACGTTGCGGTTCCGCGCGTTCCACCCACGTAATAGCTACCTGAAACATTTTAATACTTGGAACAGTACACCAGTGATCAGCAAATTGAAAAAACAATAACATGACATAAAAATACAATAATTAAAAAAAAGTCACATCATATGACTATGAGCTTAGGGTCTTTCGGTAATTAACAAATTACGAAACAGGTAAAGGGGCATGTGCCACTATTAAATCTTCCGTAATTACACAACTAAATTTCTCAGTACCCAAGTTGCAATTAATGCAACAAGAATTAAATCATTTAAGTGATAATGTTACTTTAAAATAATAATAAAATTATTTCATACAAAGAATACCAAGAACGTCCCGATCCGTACTCCCCAGTGAAGCAGTTGACACAAATGGTACTCCACGGCTCCGAGCACACAGCCCCATACAAAATGCAACACAACCACAGCGACCCGGCGTACTAACAGAACCACCAGGCAGTAAACCAAAATCGTACTCAGCCGAAACAAGGACCTACCTTTAAAATAACGAGACCTAGCCCGGGCCGGACAAAAGACCAAATCCCGGAAAATCCATAAGAAACCTCAGCCAACTTAATACCAAAACAACAATTTATGAACCTCTACATCTACATCTACATTTATACTCCGCAAGCCACCCAAAGGCTTCCGTTTAGTCGCGAAGGTGGCTCCGACCCACCTGCTGAGGTTCCAAGCGTCGTACGGAGTGCCGAATCAAGCTTAATCTTCGTTGACGGAAAGCGGAAGCACGACAAGACAAAACAAACTCCAATCTGACTGCGCAAGGCAAACTCCAAGGAGTGCCACTCGAAGACTATGCACTTGAAGATCAAACATAAAGCACCCAGACTAACGTGCCGCTGAACGACGGACTTCCATTACCAGCGTCTAGTAGAGTACGGAAAGCAGCGTACCCCATCAATATACATCCATGGGACGGTAAACGAGGATAGCAATCCCAGCGACGGAGAGACAGGCATGCCGCCGCACATAGAAGGTATTTCAAACGGCTCGACACACTGTAACAGGCGGGATTTCGCTCCCCTTGCGAGTCACGTTAAACGGCACACCACGCCGCTGTCCACACTATTAACCGTAAAATCACGGTCCGGTCTTCCCATCGGGCCCCACTCAGCGTCCAGATGCGAACAGCCCCAGCCGAGTCGAGCTGTCTCCACGCCAAGGCAGCCACCTCTTACCTCCTCACACGCCTCCAGCTAATATGCGGTCAGCGATCACACACGGAAACAACCGCCTAACGCCAAAGCGCCGTCTGCGTGAAAACTCTGCACTAAGATCGATACGGACTTGGAAATAAGCGAGCACCGTAACAAGTGGTTTCAACGTCGTCCGCCAACAGGTGGCGTAGCGGCATAGCTACCAGAGAGCCATCTGTTTCAGTCGTTCAATAGAGACTGCTTACAGCCAGTGGGGTACAAACATGGGAAGTAAGCAGGCAAGCATGCCACGCATGCACACTCGTCCTTCCTGCAGCCAACTGAGCGAGTTTCAAAGCGGTCAAATTTTATCCTTTCGAGTGGCAGGATGGTCCTTTCGGAGGATTGTCACACAAGTTGGATATGCTGAGTCAGTTGTGAAGTAGTGGTAGTATCAGTGCTCACGTGATCATTCTCACACCCTTGACGAGGGTCTGGACGTCCAGGCAGCACCGACACCGCCAGGATCGTCATACTGTAGGGGTAGCAGTGGCAGACCGTACAGATAAAAGGGCTTATGAGGCCAGACGTGTCACCACGAACTCTTGCGAACCGGTTATTAACAGTGGGTCTTTCACTCTCGCCGCAGCATCGATGTGACAGCTCGACTGTAGCCGTCAGAGAATAACTTGAAAGATGGAATTGCACGCCGTGGTCTTCAGCGAAGGAAGCAGGGTCTACCTGCACAAAAGTGATGGCCGTTTGCACGTACAACGTAGGCCTGGGAGCGCTGTCTCGCAGAGCACATTCGTCAAAGGCACACTTGCCCCCTCCCAGGCATTATGGTATGTGGTGCAATAAGCTACAACTCTCGTTTACTTTTGCTGTTCCTGGAGGGAAATACTAAACACTTTTTTCAAAGCTGTTTCACAAGGGAAGACCGCACTGAAGTTCCTTCTCTAAATCCTAGCAAAAACGAAAAAATGGCTGGCATCGAAATAAGTGCCCAAGGAATAGAAAATCAACTGGAATCACTCAACAGAGGGAAGTCCACTGGACCTGACGGGATGCCATTTCGATTCTACCCAGAGTACGCGAAAGAACTTGCCCCCCCCCCACCCTCCCCCCCCCCCCCCATCTAACAGGAAAGTGTCTAGAGGAACGGAGGGTTCCAAATGATTGGGAAAGAGCACAGGTAGTCCCAGTCTTCAAGAAGCGTCGTCGAGCAGATGCGCAAAACTATAGATCTGTATCTCTGACGTCGATCCGTTGCAGAATTTTAGAACATGTTTTTTGCTCGCGTATCATGTCGTTCCTGGAAATCAAGAATCTACTCTGTAGGAATTAACATGGGTTCCGGGAACAGCGATCGTGTGAGACACAATTCGCTTTATTTGTTCATGAGACCCAGAAAATATTAGATACAGGCTCCCAGGTAGATACTATTCTCCTTGACTTCCGGAAGGCGTTCGATACAGTTCCGCACTGTCGCCTGATAAACAAAGTAAGAGCCTACGGATTATCAGACCAGCTGTGTGGCTGAATTGAAGAGTTTTTAGCAAACACAACACAGCATGTTGTTCTCAATGGAGGGACGTCTACAGACGTTAAAGTAACCTCTGGCGTCGAACAGGGGAGTGTTATGGGATCATTGCTTTTCACGATATATATAAATGACCTAGTAGATAGTGTCGGAAGTTCCATGCGGCTTTTCGCGGACGATGCTGTAGTATACAGAGAAGTTTCAGCATTAGAAAAATGTAGCGAAATGCAGGAAGATATGCAGTGGATAGGCACTTGGTGCAGGCAGTGGCAACTGACCCTTAACATAGACAAATGTAACGTATTGCGACTACGTAGAAAGAAGGATCCCTTATTGTATGATTATATGATAGCGAAACAAACACTGGTAGCAGTTACTTCTGTAATATATCTGGGAGTATGCGTGAGGAACGATTTGAAGTAGAATGATCATATAAAATTAATTGTTGGTGAGGTGGGTACCAGGTGGATATTCATTGGGAGAGTCCTTAGAAAATGTAGTCCATCAACAAAGGAGCTGCCTTACAAAACACTCGTTCGACCTATACTTGAGTATTGCTCAGCAGTGTGGGATCCGTACCAGATCGGGTTGACAGAGGAGATAGAGAAGATCCAAAGAAGAGCGGCGCGTTTCGTCACAGGGTTATTTGGTAAGCGTGATAGCATTCCGGAGATGTTTGGCAGACTCAAGTGGCAGACTCTGCACGACAGGCGCTCTGCATCGCGGTGTAGCTTGCTCTCCAGGTTTCGAGAGGTAGCGTTTCTGGATGAGGTATCGAATGTATTGCTTCCCCCTACTTGTACCTCCAGAGGAAATCACGAATGTAAAATTAAAGAGATTCGATGGCACACGGAGGCTTTCCGGCAGTCGTTCTTCCCGCCAACCATACGCGACTGGAACAGGAAATGGAGGTAATGACAGTGGCACATAAAGTGCCATCTGCCACACATCGTTGGGTGGCATGCTGAGTATAAATGCAGATGTAGATGTAGTCGGCGCTAACCAGCGCTCGGTATGCACAGAAAGTTGTTAAATCAGTTTGTAGCTGTACTTACAACAGGAGGGTGATATGTTGTTCTGACAGTGTAATGCCCTCCCATACACTGCCTGTGAAACTCAACCTGCTCTGCAAGACGTGAAACGACCTCCCTGGCCATCACGAACTCTGCACTTGTCTCCAGTGGAGCAGGTGTGAAATATGATGAGGCGAGAAGTCACTCGTTCGACTCGTCAACAACAACTCTTAGAGAACAACATGAGCAGGCCGAGCAGGCGTGTGGCAGCGAATCCCAGAACAGCATTCACCATCTGTTCGAGTGCCCTGAGCCAGCGTTTACATTGCCGTTCCAGGGGGCGACATCACGTCAACACGTATTGATCGAGGTATTTCAGTACGGATAGATACACGGTACCTAAGAACCGACTGTGGTATTGATCAGCAAATGTAATCATTTCTTGCACTCCATATCCACTGTTGCAGCAATAAATCTTGGGTGAATTGGAAACGATCTGCTATTGTTTTCCCGGCACAAGATAATTCAAAAAAACGGTCAAATGCCTCTGAGCACTATGGGACTCAACTGGTGTGCTCATCAGTCCCCTAGAACTTAGAACTACTTAAACCTAACTAACCTAAGGACATCACACACATCCATGCCCGAGGCAGGATTCGAGCCTGCGACCGTAGCAGTCGCACGGTTCCGCACTGCGCGCCTAGAACCACGACACCACCACGACCGGCACGAGATAATTCACGAATCGATTCTACTCTCGCACAACTGTTCTAAAACATAAGTTTTGTTGGTGTTTTCGTACTGTATGGATCTTGATTAGCTGTATTACTTGTGTAGCAGTTTTTCTATGTTCATTCAGTCTAATTAAGGGTTTAACGTATCGCCAGGTACTATAACCGTCCACTATCTACCTTACTCAATTTATTGACAGGTTTCTATTGTGTTTTATCTGTCTGTTAACATTTCTACATTTATTGGCGCATTTATTGTTACTTGTTCTGTATGTTGAGTGTTATTTCTCTCTCGTTATTATATGTGTGTTAATTAGCTACATAGTTTGTGTCACGTGACACCTGGTACAATACCCGGCCACGAACTACACTACTTAATAGAATAACAGGTTTCGATTATAATTCGTTCGTGTATTATTATTTCGTCATTTACTGTCGTGCATTGTCATGCAAGGTTATTGTCCATTTGTCCCGTCGTCGGTGCTAATGTCAGAGGAATTCGTTGTGGTGGAGTCTTCATCAGAGCCAATCATTCGTCTAGCTGTCATTTAACTTGATGTCGATTTGGTAGCTTCTCTTTATAGATATTGTATCCAATTTTGTAAACTTCATCAACGTGTTTGTTTAATAGTTCCCATTTGTCTGCGTCCCTCAGTTCTTCTTCTAGTGTCTCTTTTGTAATTCCCGGTATGCAACTATGTAAGTGGCTGTATCACTCACAGCACAGTGTTAAATGTTCCGGAAATCCATATTTCTCACTATGGCAGTCACCGCTATAAGCAAGCTATGTGCATTGCAAATGCGCTTGATGAGGGCCGTGCCCATTTAGGGAACCAAGCAACAACTAGGTTTGGCATGTTTCATTCGTAACCGCTCTACCATGTTGGGGACCCAACGAACTTCATCACCTAGGTCCCAGTCTCGCTGGCAGGAGTTAAGTTGCCGTTTCTGCTCGATATTTTCACCTGTAACTTCTTCCCCTCTACAGCCAGAACGATGCAGCTCAATATTTGATGGGAATGTCTATTGCAAAGACACCCACACACCACACACAGTGTCTCTAATGAGGCAGTGCTGAATACACCTGATAGTCTCTACAGCACGCTCCTCAGTTCGCGGCACACAGTTATCTTGCTCATAGGAAGCATAACAGAACTAATTCGTATAGAGCAAAGTGATATGCTCTTATGTGCGTGGTTAGTAGTCTGTAATGTGTGATACTTAAATGTTCTTCACTGAAGCGCCAGAGGAACTTGTATAGGCACGCATATTCAAATACAAAGATATGAAAACGGCAGAATGCGATGCTGCGCTCGGCAACGCCTATATAAAAGACCCTGTGCCTAGCGCAGTTGTTCGATCGGTTACTCCTGGTACAATGGCAGGTTATCAAATTTAAGTGAATTTCGACGTGGTGTTATAGTCGCCGTACTAGCGATGGGACACAGCATCTCCGCGGTAGCGATGAAGTGGGGATTTTCGTGTACGACCATTTCACGAGTGTACCGTGAATATCAGGAACCGGGTAAAACGTCAGTTCTCCGACATCGCTGCGGCCGGAAAAAGATCCTGCAGGAACGGGACCGACGACGACTGAAGAGAGTCGTTCTTAGACATTAGTCAAGTCATTGCTACGTCATGTTGCGGAACTTCTGCATGCTCGCCAGGACCCTACTGGGTATTGGGCAGGTGTAACACTTCGGCTCTTCACTGTAAAACGTTTTTCAGTCTTATTTGTAGTTAGTTGTAGCTGTTGATTAAAGTTCTGTTTGTCACTAACATGCACTTCGTAAGTATCACGTGACTGTCTGTCATTTGATAATTGTGTTGTTTATGTTTATGGCTGGGTGTCTGTGTAACGTACCTTTCATTAGTATACAACTTGGTCTGTATGCCGCGGTTTATAATTTGTATTAAACCAAACTTTTATGTGTTCAGGATACCATTTGCGTTGTCAATCTTGTGTCTGCTGGTGCCGCTACCAACAGGTCGTAGGCACACATTGCGACACCGTAGGTATGCGCGTCCTACCAGCAACACACTGGAGGATTCGATAGTATCCCGGATTGTGGGTCCGCAAATCGATCTGTGTTGGGGGTGCATTCCTTCGAAATCTATTTGACTGCCAATCTGCCACGACTTTTTTACAGTAATCTAGGAAATTATTGCATAGTGAGGTGAGTACCTGAAGTTTAAAGAGTCATGCAAGCAATGCAGGCCATCAGAGATTCCGAAGGCGCCTGCAGCGTCAATTGATACCAGCATTGCCTATTTACATTTAGTGTTCACTGTAGTTTGGAACACTTTGTTGATTGTGTCGTCGAATTATTTGTCTGATCTTAATCGGTACTGACGTGGGCTTTCTGTCTACAACAGGTAGTTTTTAACTACTCTAAAGGCTGTCTTCCACGAATCGGGTATCCCACCCAGCCGCAGAGCGTCGCATAACAAGTTTGTCAAATATGATCTTTGAGCACTCCCGCTAAAATCGATAGGTCACGGTGCGATCTTTGCTTCCACAGATGTGACGTCGGCGAGCTTCCACCGTCAGCAGGCAGGCATGCGGCCGACCACGTGGCACAAGAGCGGAGCTGCCGATAGCAGCGATTGGAGAAAGCGAGTGGCTGCGAGTATCACGCATTGTGCGGCTGCTCTGAAGTCAAAGGTTCGCCGTCGCGAAGTGGCGAGCACGCTGGTAAAATACAACGAGAGGACATGACCGAGATGGGAATCATGGGGCCGACCGAACAGATACAACCGTCTTCCCGAACAGGTGATGAGTAAAGTCGTCATCTGGTCCGTGGACACACAGCCTAAATTCGATGCATAGCGTGGCCAGCATGTTGCGATCAAGAAGGCATCAGTTCAACAGCCTCTAAAGATAATTTAAAAACTGCGGCAACCACAGCTAAACTATATACTTATACCGACATGTCCGAAAGAACCGACACCATTGGTGACCTTAAGTCATCTAGAAAGAAATTAGAATTATACATTAATACCTTGAGCTGCTGACGGACGTTGATATATACCAACAGGAACAGGTGAATATGTGTGCTCCGACCGGGATTCGAACCCAGGTACTCATGTTTAAAGGGCAGACGCTCTATCCATCTGGGCCGCCGAGGGCACAGAGGATAGTGCGACTGCAGGGACTATCTCGCTCCCGCCTCCCGCTAGACCCACATTCTCACCTTATATGCCCACACACTACATTCGCAGTGTCACTACCCAACACACTCATTACTCGTGGAAGACATTCTTACCAGGTCCCGTAAGAGTTCGGGTAGTATGTGTGCATTTCCACAGAATAAGAAGGTCATGGTCGGTATTGCCAGAACTATATACTTATATGGATTCACCTGTCCCCGTTGATATATATCAACGCCCGTCAGCAGCTGAAGGTATTAATATATAATTCTAATTTCGTTCTCGACGGCTGCAGGTCACCAATGGTGTCTGTTCTTTCAGACATGTCCAAAAGAACAGATACCATAGCCATATAAGTATATGGTGGCTCAGAAGGATAGAGCGTCTGCCATGCAAGCAGGAGATACCGCGTTCGATACCCGGTCGGGTCACACATTTTTACCGTCCCCGTTGATATATATCAACGCCCTTCAGCAGCTGAAGGTATTAGTATATAATTCTAATTTCTTTACAGCTAAACTAGTTATATATGACTGATTAACAGTTCAGTCAGTAAACAGTTGTTTAAATATGGATGCTACAACTATTAAAATATAAAACTGAATGAATAGTCAAATAGCCTGCTGTAACTGTATTAATTTAAGTCGACTAGAGACCCACAACCATTTTTGTAACCTGTAAGTTCCGTCTTCTGGTGTATATAAATTCTGTCATATGGTACAGGGAGTACTCATAGAATGGCGCAGAGTAACAGTTTGTCTAGCCACGCCAACTGCTGCTCTGCTGCATTCTGTAAGTACTCCCCATACCATATGACATAGCGTTTATATACACCAGACGATGCAATATAAAATTGCCAAACCGGTCGTGTGGGTCTCAATCGACCCAGCGGATTATTAGACTATTCATTCAGTTTTATAATTTAATAGTTTTAACACTTATATTTAAACAACCGTTTACTGTATTCAGAATGAGATTTTCATTCTGCAGCGGAGTGTGCGCTGATTTGAAACTTCCTGGCAGATTAAAAGTGCCTGACCGAGACTCGAACTCGGGATCTTTGCCTTTCGCGGGCAAGTACTCTACCACCTTTTTTCCATTTTGTTTGTTATGTTTTGTTGTATTTCGGCGTGGCGAACATCACATGACATCCGTTGAAGTTCGTTGTTGATCTTTTCACTCAGTTTTTTTTTCTTTTTTCTACAGAGACCAGCCATCCCTCTGGCCGAAAACGCTGAGCTACCATGCCGGCAAAAATTGTGGAACGCTTCACGATTTCGCATATCATCCTTGCGCAGGGCCATGCTTATCTTCTCTGTATCGTTTCAATTTTAGTACATGCAATGCCAAAGGAAGTACTTTTTTTTTAGGGAAGGACAGGGAAGGAAGTTCGCCGTGCCCTTTCCAAGGAACCATCCCGACATTTGCCTCGTGGGATTTAGGAATATCACGGAAAACATAAATCAGGATGGCCGGACGTGGGATTGAACTGTCGTCCTTCCGAATACGACGAACTAGCACTCCTGAAAGAAAGGATATTGCGAAGACATGGCTTAGCCACAGCCTTGAGGATGTTTCCAGGATGAGGTTTTCACTCTGCAGCGGAGTGCGCTGTGATATGAAACTTTCTGGCAGATTAAAATTGTGTGCCAGACCGAGTCTCGAACTCGGGACCTTTGCCTTTCGCGGGCAACTGCTCTACTATCTGAGCTACCCAAGCACGACTCACAACCCGAGACCGAGTTTTAGTCTCGGCCCGGCACACAGTTTTAATCTGCCAGGAAGTTTCAAATGTTTACTGTATTAATCGTTAATCAATCATGTCAAATGCTTCCGTCTCGACTGGTGTCTATCGTAGGCCGTAGAAGCTGTCTGTTAAGGGACAGTCCGTACAGCAGATGCGCAAGTCAGTTACCTCCAGCACACTTCCGCCCGAAAAGATTGTACTGGGTGAACGTATTTCAAACTGAAAAAAATTGGAATTGTGAGTGCCTGTGTACTGTGATATATAATTCATCATGCCTCGCTTCTCGTCGTGCATTCTGGCTCATGCATCAGTCTTCCTCCCACCCCACCATCCCCCAAATCTGAGCGCTGCTCCGCGGCTTAATCACTGAACTTTTTTAATGTTCTCTATGTAATTACTTTTTTATGTTAATTATTTGGGTCATTCATTGCAAGTAGGCCGGTGGGTGGACTGTTGTGCAAAATGCGGTTTGATTTTGTTAATGTGCAATAATTCCTACAGTAAGCGGTTTTACCTACGTAGCAATGGTGACTGGTTTGATGTTGGGTTGTGGCCGTGCATAAATTCTGCTGTGGTTGTCATCTCTTTTACTTCATATTGTATGTTATTCTAAAGGAGTGACTTTACAGACCTCAGAGACAGCAGAACATTACGTGGGGTTTAAATTCTTCTAATCTCATTTCCCGTTTGTGAGGGACCCGTGATCCCACGAACGTAGACACCCAGGTCGATAGCAGACAGGAGGTGATGATCGAGCGCTGCAGGAGGCAGTGAGATTGGCGTCGAGTGGAAGCAGTACTGGGAAGACTCGCAGAGATAAAGAAAAATAGCGTTCGAGATGAGTACGGTGTCAGTAGCGGATGTGCCGAGTGAGGAGTAAATGGTAAATTCACCGGACTGTGACAAATGAGCGTGTCAGCTTATCGTCGTGGGGTTGACCCTCATCAATACCGATTAGCGAGTGACGTAAAACCAAAAGTGAGAAGTGACGAATTAGGTGTTTCGCGTCAACCGCGTCGGCCAGCAACAACCATGGATTGCAGTGAGGATTGTTGTGAATGTCAGCCATCTTCATTGTGTGTGACAAATTACTTGAAATCAGCAACTAATAAAATATATAACAGTAATTAAGCGTGTAAGGCGAAGGCAATAACTGCCTCAGAATTTGTGTCTTAATAGAAAATACATATCAGTTTATCTATCGCAAGCCGTGTGGTCTTTAATAATAGAAAAACTTTCAATCATCAACTATTCCGTCTCAGAACAGCCGCACTCTGTTGAAATACCCCAAAAACCGCAGCAGAAAAACCGATGGCCTTTCATCCATTAAGTACAAGGTCATATATTCACAATAATTAACTGTTTGGGGCCTACGGTGAATCATATAAAACCCAATAATGGACATGACGGGGGTGTTTCACGTTACTTACTTCGGTTTACGTTGTTGAAATCTCATTATTTTGTAATTGTGCCTTAAATGCCAAAATCTCATTATTCATAATGCAATTTTCCTTCCACTTAAATTGTTTGGATCCTATCATTTCTAAAAGAATTTAGCTTCTGTCTGAGGTGATTATTAATTGGCCAAGTCGACCTGTTTCTGTTTTTTTTTAAATTTAATTTGTTGAAACTTATTATTTAAAATATCTGTAAATATGTTTTAAAAGTGCCCTGTGCTTTTATTACCGTGTCAGTGCGTACTGTGTCACATCCAGATTATTCGACAATGTCCTGGCTTGAGTCCTGTCGCCAAAGGAGCTACCAGTCACCAGCCTCAAGGCTGATAGCTTGACATTCTGTATCTATTCGTGTATTACTGAACTTTTGGTCCTGTTGTTAACACCGTAAGGGAAAAAATCAGTTGTTTTATCCTTGATGAACAATGTTCAGTTTCGCTGGTCCAGTCCTTCCCTCCCCTACTAAACACAACAGACTAGCTGCATTTTATTCGTTGGCAGACTATGGTTACTTTGGGAGCTGAACTAATTTGTTATTCATCAACTGAGCATCATTCATTACAAAAATATTCTTTAATTTTGGAAATGTTGGTTGTATAAAGATTTATGGTGTCATATTGTACTTGTTGGTAATGTTCGGTGGTGTCATGGAAGCCAGGCCAGTGTTCATGGATATCTCTATCAAAAAGAATCAATTGGAAAATGAGAATCGAATACGAAGCCATCCCGAGAAGCGGAGCACCGCAGAGCCGTGGGCCTGGCTACGTGGGGTGGTGTCTCGTCCAAAGCAAGTTATCGTTGCACATGGTGGCGAGGTGATTGCCATCCTCAGAGACTGCCCTTTCGAACGTTGAGTAAAACATCACCTAAGGCAGCAATCGTTTGCGGTCCCAGGTTTACAGAATGCAAGCCCAGATTACCCACTGGTTTCGTTGTATTAAGGATTTGGGTTGAGTTATTAATTGTCCCCAGCCAGAGGTTTGCGTTGTTAATAATTTAGAGCATAGGTAGTAAGCCTTTTTACCTACCGGCCACTTTCGTATCTCTGTTAGTAGAAAAGTTGTTAACTGCTCACCAGTTCTACAGTAATGGCGTCTTATAAGGTAAGAAATTAAATTATGTTACAAAATTTACAGAGCAGAGTAGCGCTAAGTTAAACCATATAATAATAATAGCTTATCAACTACTTTATTCAAAATTATATGCAAGCCTAATGAAAATATCTTTAACCCCCAACTGTCTACCACGAATGCTGGAACGCTCACTAGTGGGTGGTATGGACCACGCTCACTGCCACTGATCTAGAGGATAACACAATGCAATGCACAAATCAGAAAGCACGAATGTTAGAAGTACAAACTTTCCAACGAAGATACGCATAAAGAGACATGTTACTCGGCAGATGGAAAAACAGCAAATCAGATAGATCTTATGTTAGTCAAATAGAGGGTTCAAATGGCTCTAAGCACTATGGGACTTAACAGCTGAGATCAGCAGTCCCCTAGACCTAGAACTACTTAAGCCTAACTTGCCTAAGGACATCAAAAACATGCATTCCCGAGGCAGCATTCGAACTTGTGACCGTAGCAGCAGCGCGGCTCCGGACTGAAGCACCTAGAACCAATCGGCCACAGCGGCTGGATGGTCTCAAACAGACATACGACTGCCAGCAGTAATATTCATATGTAACTGTGTTCTGACATAGCCTCTGTCTAAAATTTGGTGGTTGCATCCATCGAAGTCAAACTGGAAACAAATCACAGGAAACACAAAGAATGCTTAGTTCTAGGGGACTGATGACCTCAGATATTAAGTCCCATGGTGCTCAGAGCCATTTGAACCATTTGAACTTGGAAAGAATATTTTGACTGCTTGTTGAACAGCCTGGAGCCAGAAAAAAGCTGGAGGAAACTTGCCCCACTACGGTTCAACCTCTTATAAATAACCCGAGGTACGAAGAGGTAAACAACAGTCTGAAAAAAAGGAAACACGTAAAAGGGGCGGAAACTGATGGAACATCAGGAGAATTGATAAAATACCGCGGTCTTAAACTTTACGAGGAATTGTTATATTTATTATTTAAATTTGGCAATATAATAACTCGACGGAGGGAATTATTGTCCCTTCGCACACGAAAGGAGATAAACGAAACTGCTGGAATTACGGAGGAATATCCCTATTAGTCACAGCACACAAGGTATTGTTACATATAACATTGCAAAGGCTCACCTCTTAAACCGAGGACATAATAGGGTACTACCAGAATACTCTTCGGAAAAATAGGTCAACAATAATGTATTCTACATGGAGACTATCAAAGAAAAAAATTCGGAACACAATAGGGACATCCTTTGCCTCTTCGTAGAGTTCAGTAAGGCCTATGATGCGGAGCACAGAGAAACGGTAAGGAAAATCATGGCAGAATACTGACTATACAGAAAATCATCGGCTTGGTCAAAATATGTATGGAAGAGGCAGTAAGTTGGATAACATACTCTGGCTCCGTAGATGATTATTTTAAGAACAAAACTGGGCTGAAGTAAGGTGAGGTTTTATTCCAATTTATCTTCAGCCTTGCCATGGAAAACGAGCTAATCGGGCAACCAACGGAAACATCACATATAAACAACAAAATATACTCGCCTATGTGGATTGCACAGCTTTGGTAGAAAATAACAGTGGTTAAACTAAAATGCTGCTTAAGATGCTAAATGAAACCGCCTTGAATATAGTTTTAAAAATGAATGAAGAAAGAACAGAGTACATTCCCATACGAAGGGAAGTTATGGCTACAGGACAGCTTTAAATATATAGGTGTAAATGTAAATGATTGCAGTAGAAGGCGAGTCGTATTCGTAACTAGACTACAGAACGCAAACAGAGTTTACTTTTCCCTCCAAAAACTTCTGTCCTCCAAACGTCTGACCAGGAAAATCAAGCTGAGACTACAACACAGTCATCAGGTCAGTAGTGCTATACAAATCGAAAGCATGGAGCATGACCATAAAAGGAAATCACCATTTCTCAGTCTTCGAAAACAAAGTATATGCAAAATCATTTGGGCCAACATTTCATCAAGCAACACAAAGATAGGTTTAAAGACCCAGCGAAGAGCTAGTTAAGCTTGTCTGTCAATCCTCGATAGTGAACATCGCCAAAGTGAGATTTTTGTCCAAGGAACACAAAGACAAGTATGCAGACCCACCGAAGATCTAGTTAAACTTGCCGACCAATCATTGGAAGTGAACATCGCTAAAGTGAGACATTAGCAATGGGCAGGCCATGTTTTCATAGTGCACCATGGTAGAATAGTCCGTCAGATATATGACGAGAATATGTAATTCTCATGACGCCTGGAAGATCATGAAGCGGATGGGAAGAAGAGCTGAACTCAGACTGAAGAGTGCTGAGTAGCACTGAATGGGAGGAAGTGGCCCTCAATGGGAGGAAGTGGCCCAAGTCAGGGAGAACTGGAGTCAGGTAGTGAGAGCGGCGCAGGATCGTCACCTCCCAAAGAAGTAAACGGAGTGAGTGAGTGAGTCCATGCAGTTGCAAATGAAGTTAAGTATCGTAGTCCGCAAACTCTCTTTTGGCTGCTGCGTTTTGCGGCATGGTTAATCTGACCATTGATAGACAGCAGCAACTGACGAAATCGTTGCGATTCTCGGTGACCCTGGAAAGACAGGTGGATGTGTTTAGTAATTCCTGCTGAGTAATGTTATAGCTTTTGCATCACCTGTGTCGAGGTTCCATAAACGAGATGATTTGTCGTGATACTTAGTGGTACGTTGGCTGATTGGGATCCTTACGTGAGCTGTTGCATAGCTTCTCTGCTGTAGACAAATAAATGCAAGCAGAGGATATCAATACATTCACGAAATTAACCTCACGTTAAGTAGAAGTGTTGTGTAAACACCCACAGAAGAGTTTAAGTAGTCATAAGGCGAAGGGTGGATACACCCTGTACTAATGTCCACTGTTACAGTTCCGCTGCAGCATGAACCAGTGAAAAGCGACAGACAATAATTCACATCATAATAAGTGAAAGACTCAACTGCGAAATGGCAAGTTGTGGGAGAACATTCAATCAGTTAAACGACGCTCACAAAAGTGTTTTTTTCTGAGATTGGAAAAGAGTTCACTTAATTATTGTGTGGGAACTCGCATATCAATCAACACGCACTGGACCTTGGGAACAAATGGCGAGATACTGTGTTCGGTTTCACAGGAGAATTGAAGATGTAGGCCAAATTCTAGTGCCAGTTTTATGACTTCCACCCAGATGTATAGCAGGTGTGTCAGAGGTAACACCATCTGGACATATATCTTATTGCTAAGAAGGCTGGCGACCACAGACAGGTTTCATGCCACGTGCCTGCTTCTGTTTTCACAAGAGTCACCAACAGTGGTAGTTTAATAATATATTTTTACGTAAAATTGTAATCAGCCATACTAAAAGAACGCTCGGAGACTTTTTACCTTCTTGAATATGCATATTATCTCTTTAGTTTTGAAATATAGAGATATAAAACACAGATTCGAGATTCTGTTTCCTTAAGCAAGCATATCTCGAAGCTTCCTCTAAGATCATATTCGCTGTGAATGTCGAAAATCGAAATGTGATGCTCTATCAGCAAGGTATGACTTGCTAACTAATGTTGACAAATCACATTTTTTGCCTGTCAGAAGCAGTTGACTGAAGATGATAGTGTGTAAACAACTACTGGATACTCATGGTGAGCAGCTCGTCACTGTTTCTGCACGATAGGAGACGTTGCCATCATCGCAGTCTTCGTCAATGTAAAATGTTTTCTTCTTTTCACTCGCTAAATGTAGGTGAGACAAACACTTCATACATTTAGTATAATATACATATTTTAGTTGGCAGTTATTTGTTGCGGTGTAAGTAAACAATAATTATTTTGTTAGCATGTTACAGAACTTAAGGCATCTGGGCGTCAGCAGAAGAGCAATCCACACAGAAATACTATCGTCGTTTGGGAAGCAAGAGTGTCATCCAAACCCGATCGCGAAATGCACCAACACCAAAATGTAGTGTGTCAATGCTAGAAAGACTGCAAAATATATCAGCTGTCACCGTTCTGGACCCTCAGTCAACAGCAGCACTGTGTGCGTGTGGAAGATTGAACAACATGAACTCAGATGAGTTCGAAAACAGTGATACATAATTTTGCTTTAACATGTACCAAGTACAAAGAAACCCTGTACATAGAAAATGTCAGTTCCCGTTCATACTGTATCATACACAGGAACTACAGGAGAGATTAATATTAGATCTCTAAAAGGATAATGCTGTAGCTCTGTTTTAATTTTCAAGCGTGTTACTTCTCACATACAAAGTCATTGGTTTAGGAAAATAATACAGTTGCCTAAGAGCAAGTACTTTAAATATTCTGAATACTTAGTTGTCCTTTGAAGTATATGGTAGGTATGAGTGTATTTATTACATTGAACTCTCTCTATTTCAGTATGACATTATGAATATACTATTAATATCCTATACAGTTTTCTGCTACATGCAGTTCAGTGTAATTTTCAGTGTCATTTCGATTTTATTATGTCAGATATAGCGGTAAAACTTTTGCTTTCAGATGGCGCCGCCTCAAATATTTACTCAAATATTCAAAAGTATGCGGTTTCCAGTAGATGATTTTCTAAAAAGTGTTGAAGTATGTTGTATATTAAATTCGCGTGTTTACACTGTCTGCAACATCATAACCTAACACATGATTTTTCCTCCACGTCAAAGTTCACTCTGATTCATTGTATCAAAAATAAATAAAATTTATGTCTATTGTATTTCTTGATTGATGTGCCCTGCCTTCTGTAATATAATATAACTTTGTTGCCTCTTTGAAGTATACAGTACATAGAGAAGAATTTACTGATCGTGGTGATGCTGACGAAGAGCCAGATGTTGAAATACTGTACGTAATTCTGTTGATGTAGTCTGCACATATAGGAGATGCAATTCAGCGATGAGGTTGTACATTGTTTACAGAAGTGAAACATACGTGTATAATAGCATACATTCTTGAAGATGACGGTAATTTAAGTGAAGCTTTACGTATTTTTTTGCAACTACTACATATTTTCGAACTTGGTGCGAGTTGAAAGCAGTTCAAGTAACTGACAGCCTCATTTTAATACTACGCTAAAATTTGCTGGAGAGGGAAGGGTACGGCTTATGACATCATCGATAGGCGTGATGACAACACTGATAAGGAGAGTGGGGTTTCTGATGTCAAGGACACGAAAAGGACCTGCTCGTTTGACATCACAAATGTAAACAAAGTGGTCCAGGTTGTTGGTATCTAGAGTACTGGCGTTGTCAAGAGATATACACAAAATCAGGTAGCAACATCAAATTGAACTAAAAATACGATGTGAACTAGGCTACAGTGCCGACAAAATCACACTGTGAACGAAACTACTATTCATTGCAAGTTGGGACGCAGCTGTGGCACAAGAAAGATGTTTGTTACGTAAACTCAGTTGTAATGTAATGTAATGTAATGGATCAAGCAGTGCCCGTGGCCACAGCACCACGTTCCATGGAATGGTCACTATATTCAACGACACCTGACAACGCAGCACCCGCAGCAGTTATCTGCTTTCGGCCTCCAATCTATTTCTACCACACAATGGGAAAGTATTCGGACGCTGACCACATTTCCAGAAGCTTCCACTTGATAGAAACATGTGACAGTGCTATAAAATCTTCTCAAAATCAGCCTACCGACAACAGTGTCTATACCCCGCCCACCCTCAAGAAGCCACACATCGTCGGACAGTTGGGCTATGTTAAGGTGCCCACCATGTGTCTGACGCTGCTGTGATGACGAAGTGCCTGTAACACAGCCACCGATAATGCCACAGGGAACCTGAACCCTCAACTATTGTCTCACTCCACAATCTCTTGGTAGCCCTGCAGTGTGCCTCCACAGTAGTCGACCCACCAGGATCCACCTACCCATGTTCCCGGGCTAGAACTGAGCTCCCATTGCTTACAGTTCAGCTTACATGTAAGCGCCGACACAAATATTAGGCAAAACTTTGTTGGAAAGGTTAATACATACATAGATGACATAATTATGTCTTAATTTTGGGATGAACAACTAAGCTGAACCTTTGTGCAAAAGAAGGATTCACTCACAGTATTCTTAAGCCATAATTTACCGATAATCAGAATAAATTTTAATATCAGTAAATAAATTAGGGCTACTCAATTAAAACCAGAGATACCGACAACTATTCTAAATTTTCCATCACACAGGTAAAGAAAACAACAAGTTTTCTTGGATATTGTGCAAACTCAACCATTATTATGTAACACCCCATCTGTTGCTTGTCCGATTTTTGCGTGTGTTCGCCCCTGACTTACAGAGAAATTGGGAGTGGAACTGTACGCAAAAATGGATGACGCTAGATTTAAATGTGGCCCTGTCACCCCTAATTAATCTGCGGTGGTAGTGTTGACGACAAATCACACCCATTTTTACTTCCAAATATGAACGAACACGAAAACTTAGGGTGTTCAATGACATCAAACACACACACAAAAATAAAATAGAGCAAAAGGATGAATTCAGGATCAACTACTGAAAGTAAAGGATCTAATTAATCACAAAAATTTTGTTATAACCTTCTGATCAATGCGGAATAAAACACAATGTACAATTTACAAATTATCCTCCTAACTGGCATTGGCAGTAACTGTGTTAAAATCGATCCAAAACGTGATCTCTTAGAACATACACTCCTGGAAATTGAAATAAGAACACCGTGAATTCATTGTCCCAGGAAGGGGAAACTTTACTGACACATTCCTGGGGTCAGATACATCACATGATCACACTGACAGAACCACAGGCACATAGACACAGGCAACAGAGCATGCACAATGTCGGCACTAGTACAGTGTATATCCACCTTTCGCAGCAATACAGGCTGCTATTCTCCTATGGAGACGATCGTAGAGATGCTGGATGTAGTCCTGTGGAACGGCTTGCCATGCCGTTTCCACCTGGCGCCTCAGTTGGACCAGCGTTCGTGCTGGACGTGCAGACCGCGTGAGACGACGCTTCATCCAGTCCCAAACATGCTCAATGGGGGACAGATCCGGAGATCTTGCTGGCCAAGGTAGTTGACTTTCACCTTCTAGAGCTCGTTGGGTTGCACGGGATACATGCGGACGTGCATTGTCCTGTTGGAACAGCAAGTTCCCTTTCCGGTCCAGGAATGGTAGAACGATGGGTTCGATGACGGTTTGGATGTACCGTGCACTATTCAGTGTCCCCTCGACGATCACCAGAGGTGTACGGCCAGTGTAGGAGATAGCTCCCCACACCATGATGTCGGGTGTTGGCCCTGTGTGCCTCGGTCGTATGCAGTCCTGATTGTGGCGCTCACCTACACGGCGCCAAACACGCATACATCATTGGCACCAAGGCATAAGCGACTCTCATCGCTGAAGACGACACGTCTCCATTCGTCCCTCCATTCACGCCTGTCGCGACACCACTGGAGGCGGGCTGCACGATGTTGGGGCGTGAGCGGAAGACGGCCTAACGGTGTGCGGGACCGTAGCCCAGCTTCATGGAGACGGTTGCGAATGGTCCTCGCCGATACCCCAGGAGCAACAGTGTCCCTAATTTGCTGGGAAATGGCGGTGCGGTCCCCTATGGCACTGCGTAGGATCCTACGGTCTTGGCGTGCATCCGTGCGTCGCTGCGGTCCGGTCCCAGGTCGACGGGCACGTGCACCTTCCGCCGACCACTGGGGACAACATTGATGTACTGTGGAGACCTCATGCCCCACGTGTTGAGCAATTCGGATGTACGTCCACCCGGCCTCCCGCATGCCCACTATACGCCCTCGCTCAAATCCGTCAACTGCACATACGGTTCACGTCCACGCAGTCGCGGATTGCTACCAGTGTTAAAGACTGCGATGGAGCTCCGTATGCCACGGCAAACTGGCTGACACTGACGGCGGCAGTGCAAAAATGCTGTGCAGCTTGCGCCATTCGACTGCCAACACCGCGGTTCCTGGTGTGTCCGCTGTGCCGTGCGTGTGATCATTGCTTGTACAGGCCTCTCGCAGTGTCCGGAGCAAGTATGGTGGGTCTGACACACCGGTGTCAATGTGTTCTTTTTTCCATTTCCAGGAGTGTATTTTACTGGATTATCCATAACTTGATAAATCATTACGGCCAACAGAAAAAAATTAACTTATACATTGGGAGTAAATGGAGAAATATGTTATCGCCTTTCATTAAGGAATATTGTTAAGCCAGGCGTTGTATCCGAGAGGTTCTAGGCGCTTCAGTCTGGACCTCGAGCAACCGCTACGGTCGCAGGTTCGAATCCTGCCTCGGGCATGGATGTGTGTGATGTCATTAGGATAGTTAAGTTTAAGTAGTTCTAGGGGACTGATGACCTCAGATGTTAAGTCCCATAGTGATCAGAGCCATTTAAACCATTTTCAATATTGTTACTGTACAGGATGCTGACTACATACCGAAGATGACTGAAGAGAAATTTAAGATATCGGGCAAACCAAAATTCAGCCTTCTTTATTAAAGCATGAGCCTCTGTTCAGGTATTTTGACAGCATGCTACAGATAAGTTCATTTACTGCATACATCAAAGCTACAACTATTTGAGCCCAAGGTAAAGCTTAGATAAATCGGGGAAAGATTGTACAACAACATGACAAGAATCTGTTGAAACGAGCAAAAAACTATTGAATCTTTTATGTAATAAGTGTGAGGAGAATGTAGTACCTGCTACAAAGAACAAATTTCAAATGCATCACACCATTCTCTATAAATCACATCAATACTCTCGCTTGATTTGAGTGGCCGCTATCAGATGTGAGATGTGATATGGCCTAAAAGAAATTTTGTCAATATCTATCAAGCAGTATCTCGTACAGAAATTACAGTGAGTGCCATGATCATGAAGTAGCACGGTCACTACTTAATGAAACTGTTAAAAAGGGCCTGCAATAGAGAAATAATTTGTCACAGTTCCAGTTTTACCTGTCGATGAGATTGTCACTCTGCAGCGGAGTGTGCGCTGATATGGAAGTTCCTGGCAGATCAAAACTGTGTGCCGGACCCAGACTCGACCTTTACCTTTCGTGGGCAAGTGCTCTACCACTGAGTTTCCCAATCACGACTCACGACCCGTCCTCGCAGGTTCGCAGAAGAGCTTCTGTGAAATATGGAAGGCAGGAGACGAGGTACTGGCAGAACTGAAGATGTGAGGACGGGTCGTGAGTCGTGCTTGAGTAGTTCGGTGGTAGAGCACTTGCCCACAAAACGCAAAGGTCCCGAGTTCTAGTCTCGGTCCAGCACACAGTTTTGATCTGCCGGGAAGTCTGAATTAGGAAGAAAGTTTCATGCATTATCTGGTAAGAAGCGTAAATCATACAGAATTCAAATCTGTGAGGAATAGGCGGAGCCAAGAGAGGACAGGGCTTCCGCCACTCTTTGGTGTCTTAGTGAAGGTGATGAAAATGAACTATGTAACGTGTTGTAATGAACACGTGCACTACGTCAGTTGTGGAAGAAATGCAGTTCAGTGTGTGATTTTTACAAATTCAGTAATGTGCTTTATATTTACACATCCTTGACTGGGTTTCTGCCCCCTTATCCATCATCCCAAAAGAATGTTTGGGAGCGACGGGAAGGCACAAGTTCGCTACCAGCCTCCTGTCAGCTGTCGTCGGTAACAGACACAGCATATATTTGATACATGTCAACAAATTTCTCACGATATCATTCGGAGCCTGTTAATTCAATGCTACGATGATAAACAGTGTAGCTGTGCTCGCCTGAGTTTGCACCTTATAATGATGTTCACAATGGACTCCAGTTCCGAATGGTACGAAAGTTAAATCATTTATATGTGGTATGTGATGGACATCTACATAAAATTTGATAAACATGGGACTGATGCTTCACGGTGTAATATTTTCCATAGTCGACCATGTAAGTATCCTCACAGACAGTTGATGTGCAGAGATTGGGATGGAAATTTTAGTAACACGTATTCATTAGTTCTGAGTAGGTGATAAGCTATGACTAATTTGTTTTTGAGTATGTATTCATTATTCTGTTGATCGACTCACTGTTGTTCACGCAGATATAATTTATTTACTAGTGTATTTTCTTATGTAAAAGGGTTGTTTGTGAAAATGTTAAAATTAAAGGTACATAAAGTCGAGGAATGAGAATTGAATAGTGAACAGAGGTATATTCATAGTGAAAACTCACTGTCAAGAAAGAAGAGTGCAACACGTTCATAAAAACTTCAGTAATTGTTAATATCAATAACCATTGTAAGAGCGAATACACCCAGCGTTTCAATTTTAGTTAGCAGGCTACGATGAGATAAATAAGTGTTTCTCGTTAGCTGCTGAAACTAGAGAAACAGGTCTTCTACCTCTAGAGAAACTGGGCTTTATTCACTGTTAGGCGAGCGATTCTTTTAGTTACTAGCCGCAAAACTATTTCCTGAGTTACTGAACGACAGAAACGATCCAGTGTGGCCATCGGATCTACATCTACATTTATACTCCGCAAGCCACCCAACGGTGTGTGGCGGAGGGCACTTTACGTGCCACTGTCATTACCTCTATTTCCTGTTCCAGTCTCGTATGGTTCGCGGGAAGAACGACTGCCTGAAAGCCTCCGTGCGCGCTCTAACCTCTCTAATTCTACATTCGTGATCTCCTCGGGAGGTATAAGTAGGGGGAAGCAATATATTCGATTCCTCATCCAGAAATGCACTCTCTCGAAATCTGGACAGCAAGCTACACAGCGATGCAGAGCGCCTCTCTTGCGGTGTTTGCCACTTGAGTTTGTTAAACATCTCCGTAACGCTATCACGGTTACCAAATAACCCTGTGACGAAACGCGCCGCTCTTCTCCTCCGTCAACCCGATCTGGTACGGATCCCACACTGATGTCGCTGGATGTTCCGTAAGACTGACAATAAACGAGTCTGGAGCCTAAAAAATTGCCCAAAATGCAGGAGGAGCAGCATAGGACGACCCAAGGCGCAGGGATTGGCATTGGACCCCCAATAATAAACCAATGTAATGTACTGCCCACATACAGGCGGAAAACGCGTTATTTCATGATCACACCAACGACCACACATAACGTATCGTAGCAAACCCATATGGAAACTGAGATCCATTCCACCCATCGACGAATGACATAGCTTACAGAACCATTATTCGACTGATTCTTGAATATTTCTCCTCAATGCGGAACGATCACCAGACAGGATTCACAGAAGAAATTAAGAGGACCCAAAGGTGGACAGCATGTTCTCCATAGGTTTTCTATCAGGATAAAAATTATATAGCAAATTTCACAATTAGTTGAAAAATATTACTAAAGTATTTCGACTTAGAAAGGCATTTAAACACATTTCATGCGTAATGCTTATTACACAATTGAAGATTACTCATAATACTCAGAGTAGGTGTTGATGACGAAAGACGTCCAGGACAATAACATATCACATTAGAATACAAAATCACAATGTTAAGCTTTTACAAAGAAATGGGCATGATAGTAATGTCATTTTCCTGAGCTGAACATCTGAATCATCAGTGAGGACCTGTCTCAGTTTTCCAGACAGTCTGAAGGGAAATTATGGAGACGTGCATGTTTCTGGTCCTGGAGTCGTCCTCAAGTGCTCAGTGTATATGGAATAGTGAAGTCAGACTTACGTTTTATACTACACGTTGTCTATTGCAAACTGTGTGTGATGAAAGCAATATTGTACAACGGACCAACCGAAGGAGGAAGTGCAGTTGTTAAGTCACTGCCCTCATAATGAATAATGTGTAGATTCCTCTGTCTGGCCATTCTGTTTTCGATTGGCTCTCGCGATGGCTAAATGTACCAGTTACGAATCTTGCCGCTCTTCTTTGGACGTTCTCAATCTCTTGAATCAGACCCAACTGGTAAGGGTCCCATACAGACGAACAATAAGACTGGAAGGAAAAAAGTACAGTATTTTAAGCAGTTTCCTTTGTTGAAGGACTGCATCGCTTCAGGATTCTACCAAAAAACCGCAATCTAGAGTTCGTCTTGCCCGTTACTAGTGTAATCTGATCGTTCCATTTGAGATCATTTTGAATAGTCACATCCAGATACTTCAGAGATGTTACCGTTTCCAAGGACCGGCCATTTATTTTGTACTCGTAAATTAATGGAGATTTTCTCTTTGTTATACGCAGCAGGTTACACTTACTAATATTGAGAGATAACTGCCAGTCATTAGACCACGCATTTATTTTCTGCAAATCCTCATTGATTTGTTCACAACTTTCGTGTGATACTACTTTCCTGTAGACTACAGCGTCGTCGGCAAACAGTTTAACGACGCTGTCAATACCATCAACCAGATCGTTTATGTAAATCGTAAAAAGTTGCGGACCTATTACGCTGCCCTTGGACACCCCAGATGTTACGCTTCTTTCTATGGAAGTCTCCGCATTCAGGACTGCTCTCTGTCTGTTAGAAAGCTTTCTGTCCAATTGCATATGTCATCGGATAGACCGCAAGCACTCACTTTTTTGGAGCAAGCGACACTGCGGAACTGAGTCGAACGTCTTTCGAAATCCGAGGAATAGGGCGTCAACCTGGGAGCCGGTATTTATAGCCTGTCGTGTATCATGCACAAAGAGGGTCAGCTGTGTCTCGCATGACCACTGTTTCCTAAAACCGTGCTGGGTTCTGCAGATGAGCTTCTCAGGGTCTAGAAATGTCATTATGTCTGAACACAAAATATATTCCATGATTCAACAACAAAACGACGTTAGTGAAATTGGCCAGTAATTATGTGCATCCAATTTTGTACCCTTTTTATAAAGAGAAATTTCCGCTGTTCCAGTTATCTCTGATAGGTGATGAATAAAAATGGTGTTGCATTGTCAACATAAAATCTTACAGGTATACCGTCTGGGTCACATACCTTCCTGGCGTCAAAGGATCTTGTTGTTGTAGCGGTCTTCAGTCCTGAGACTGGTTTGATGCAGCTCTCCATGCTACTGTACCCTGTGCAAGCTTCGTCATCTCCCAGAACGTACTGCTACCTACATCCTTCTGAATCTGCTTAGTGTATTCATCTCTTGGTCTCCCTCTACGATTTTTACCCTCCACGCTGCCCTCCAATACTAAATTGGTGATCCCTTGATGCCTCAGAACATGTCCTACCAGCCGATCCCGTCTTCTAGTCAAGTTGTGCCACAAACTCCTCTTCTCCCCAATCCTATTCAATACCTCCTCATTAGTTATGTGATCAACCCATCTAATCTTCAGTATTCTTCTGTAGCACCAAATTTCAAAAGTTTCTATTCTCTTCTTGTCCAAACTATTTATTGACCATGCTTAACTTCTATACATGGCTACACTCCACACAAATACTTTCAGAAACGACTTCCTGACACAAAAATCTATACTCGATGTTAACAAATTTCTCTTCTTCAGGAACGCTTTCCTTGACATTGCCAGTCTACATTTTATATCCTCTCTACAGCGACCATCATCAGTTATTTTGCTCCCCAAGTAGCAAAACTCCATTACTACTTTAAATGTCTCATTTCCTAATCTAATTCCGGCAGCATGACCCAATTTAATTCGACTACATTCCATTATCCTCATTTTGCTTTTGTTGATGATCGTCTTATATCCTCCATTCCATTCAACTGCTTTTCCAGGTCCTTTGCAGTCTCTGACAGAATTACAATACCGTCGGCGAACCTCAAAGTTTTTATGTCTTCTCCATGGATTTTAATACCTACTCCGAATTTTGCTTTTGATTCCTTTACTGCTTGCTCAATATACCAATTGTATAACATTGGGGAGAGGCTAAAACCCTGTCTCGCTCCCTTCCCAGCCACTGCTTCCCTTTCGTGTCCCTCGACTCTTATAACTGCCATCTGGTTTCCGTACAAATTGCAAATACCCTTTCGCTCCCTGTATTTTAGCCCTGCCACCTTCAGAATTTGAAAGAGAGTATTCCAGTCAACATTGTCAAAAGCATTCACTAAGTCTACAAATGCTAGAAACGTAGGTTTGCCTTTTCTTAATCTAGTTTCTAATATAAGTCCTAGGGTCAGTATTGCCTCACGTCTTCCCATAATTCTACGGAATCCAAAGTGATCTTCCCGGAGGTCGGCTTCTACCAGTTTTTCCTTTGGTCCCTAAAGAATTCTCGTTAGTATTTTGAAGCCGTGACTTATTAAACTGACAGTTCGGTAATTTTAACATCTGTCAACGCCTGCTTTCTTTGGGATTGGAATTATTACATTCTTCTTGAAATCTGAGAGTATTTCGCCTCTCTCATCCATTTGCTCACCAGATGGCAGAGTTTTGTCAGGACTGGCTCTCCCAAGGCCGTCAGTAGTTCTAATGGAATGTTGTCTACTCCAGGGGCCTTGTTTCGACTTAGGTCTTTCAGTGCTCTATCAAACTCTTCACGCAGTATCGTATCTTCCATTTCATCTTCATCTACATTCTCTTCCCTTTGTATTACATTGCCCTCAAGTACATCGCCCTTTTATAGTCCCTCTATATACTCCTTCCACATTTCTGCTTTCTCTTCTTTGCGTAGAACTGGGTTTCCATCTGAGCTCTTGATATTCATACAAGTGGTTCTCTTTTCTCCAAAGGTCTCTTTAATTTTCCTGTAGGCAGTATCTATCTTATCCCTAGTGAGATAAGCCTCTACACCTTTACATTAGTCTTCTAGTCATGCCTGCTTAGCCATTTTGCACTTTCTGTCGATCTCATTTTTGAGACGTTTGTAATCCTTTTTGCCTGATCCATTTACTGCATGTTTATACTTTCTCCTTTCGTCAATTAAATTCAGTATTTCTTCTGTCACCCAAGGATTTCTACTAGCCCTCGTCTTTTTACCTACTTGATCCTCTGCTGCCTTCACTACTTCATCCCTCAAAGCTACCCATTCTTCTTCTACTGTATTTCTTTCACCCATTCTTGTCAATTGTTCCCTTATGCTCTCCCAGAAACTCTGTGCAACCTCTGGTTTAGTCAGTTTATCCAAGTCCCATCTCCTTAAATTCCCACTTTTTTGCAGTTTCTTCAGTTTTAATCTGCAGTTCATAACCAATAGTTTGGGGTCAGAGTGCACATCTGCCCCTGTAAATGTCATACAATTTAGAACTTGCTTCCTAAATCTCTGTCTCACCATTATACAATCTATCTGAAACCTGTCAGTATCTCCAGGCTTCTTCCATGTATACAACTTTCTTTTATGATTCTTGATCCAAGCGTTAGCTATGATTAAGTTATTCTCTGTCCAAAATTCCACCAGGCGGCTTCCTCTTTCATTTCTTACCCTCAATCCCTATTCACCTACTATGTTTCCTTCTCTTCCTTTACCTACTATCGAATTCCAGACATCCATCACTATGTCTATTAATTTTTCGTCTCCATTCACTATTTCAATAATTTCTTTTATCTCATCATACATTTCTTCAATTTCATCGTCATCTGCAGAGCTAGTTGGCATATAAACTTGTACTACTGTAGTAGGTGTGTGCTTCGTATCTATCTTGGCCACAATAATGCGTTCACTATGCTGTTTGTAGTAGCTTACAATCATTCCTATTTTCCTATTCATTATTAAACCCACTCCTGCATTACCTCTATTTGATTTTGTATTTATTTCTGAGGATGTACGTCTGGAGTACAGCATTGTATGGTAGTGAAACATGGACTGTGGGAAAACCGGAATAGAAGAGAATCGAAGCATTTGAGATGTGGTGCTATAGACGAATGTTGAAAATTAGGTGGACTGATAAGGTAAGGAATGAGGAGGTTCTACGCAGAATCGGAGAGGAAAAGAATATGTGGAAAACACTGATAAGGAGAAGGGACAGCACATCTGCTAAGACATGAGGGAATGACTTCCATGGTACTAGAGGGAGCTGTAGAGGGCAAAAACTGTAGAGGAAGACAGATATTGGAATACGTCAAGCAAATAATTGAGGACGTAGGTTGCAAGTGCTACTCTGAGATGAAGAGGTTAGCACAGGAAAGGAATTGGTGGCGGGCCGCAACAAGCCAGTCAGTAGACAGATGACCAAAAAAAAAATAATAACCCTGTATTCACCTGACCAAAAGTCTTGTTCCTCCTGCCACCGAATTTGGCTAGTTCCCACTATATCTAACTTTAACCTATCCATTTCCCTTTTTAAATTTTCTAATCTACCTGCCCGATTAAGGGATCTGACATTCCACGCTCCGATCCGTAGAACTCCAGTTTTCTTTCTCCTGATAACAACATCCTCTTGAGTAGTCCCCGCCCGGAGATCCGAATGGGGGACTATTTTACCACCGGAATATTTTACCCAAGAGGATGCCATCATCATTTAATCATACAGTAAAGCTGCATGCCCTCGGGAAAAATTAGGGCTGTAGTTTCCCACTGCTTTCAGCCATTCGCAGTACCAGCACAGCAAGGCTATTTTGGTTAATCTTGCAAGCCCAGATCAGTAAATCGTCCAGACCGTTGCCCCTGCAACTACTGAAAAGGGTGCTGCCCCTCTTCAGGAACCACACGTTTGTCTGGCCTCTCAACAGATACCCCTCCGTTGTGGTTGCACCTACGGTACGGCCACCTGTATCGCTGAGGCACGCAAGCCTCCCCACCAACGGCAAGGTCTGTGGTTCATCTTAACTGTTTTATAATCCCAGATAACGCTAAACACTATGTCATCCATCTTTGCGTTTGTTCGATAACGTAAAGGGGAATGGTGCTGCAGTCCTGTACCGTAAATTATTTTTTGAAAGCTAGGTTTAGAATTTCGGCCTTCTGTTAACCAACATCCGTTTCACTACCCGTACTGTTAGCAAGAGAACGTATTGAATTATTTGCAGAGTTCATAGATTTTACGTACGACCAAAAGTTTTTTTTTTTTTTTTTTTTTTTTTTTAGAATCCGCAGGTAAAATATTGCTTTCAAATTCGTTAAAAGAATCTCTCCCTGACATTTGGAAGGCTGCTTTCATTTCGCATACTTTCTGTCTGTCAGCGGAGCAGTGACTACGTTTAAAACGACTGTGGAAAATTGTCTGCTTTCTCAGCAACTTCCTAATATGTTTGTTTGAACCAAGGTGGGTTGTTATCCTCCCCTATATTTTTGCTAGGCAGATATTTCTCGTAGTTTTCTTAAATCATCCTAAGCAAATGCTGGGATGTTTCCATCAGCAAGGTCATGGTAAACCACTCGACTTAGCCTCATAAAACGTACTGACATACTTTGGGTGCGTGTATGTTACAGCTATTTATTTTGATTATTAAGACAAATCGTACATCATTATGAGATTATACCTGGGTGAATAAATAAATAAAACAGCAAGCCTGAAAGCGTCACAGAAATTCTCATCCAACGATAGTGCCAGATGCTGCTAGAGGGAAGATATCCGTCTCAGCGTGGTTCACTGTTCAAAGGGCGTGAGTTCCTGGAAGATGAAACATATCGGTGCCATTTACGGGTACACAATTATGAAGTAAAGTTAACCTTCAAATGAACTAGTTACCTGATTTTCAAGCGCTGGATTGGCCAGCACATAACAATAAACCAATGTATGGCTCGACTAGTTGTCGAGGGGTCTGGGTATGCACTGTTGCATTGTTCCTTAATGGAAACTTCTGCACCACAAAGCCCAATCTAACGAACAATGAATGAACAGCAAAACAGAAACAGATGGAAAATAGTAAATAAAATGGGATGGAAACAGTCCGTCAGGGCAGGCATGTACTTTGTCAACAGTATAATATTCAATCTCAGTTTTATTTAGCTCAATAAAACAAGTTATACTGAGTGGTGCCCTTACAGAGGCTAATATCATACGTAGTTAAACAAATGCATTTGGAATCAGCAACGCATTCAAAGCAAGCAAAGGGTAAACGGACAACTTTTAATATGTAGTGCAGTGCACCAGAACGTTAAGCAGAACAAATACCCCACGTTAAACAGTTCGCTTAAGTCTATCTAAATAAAAATTCGTCGCCATCAGCGTTCAGTATTATAACTCTGCATTAACTCATATTGAATGCACGTTATCAAGTTTCAAAGTGATGCACTGAAATGACTGTTAAGTACATACTAGCTTCACTCCACACTAACACATTAACACACATGCCGCTCATAGATCACTCAAGTTCTAACCACTTTACCCAACAAAAAACAACAAACAAAAACCACGATACACGCTGTGCCTGCTGCCTCCTTAACTATCTTAAGTGACTGACATCCTCATGCCTGACCCCAACTCCAAGGACTATAAAGAATTCACCATACATGTGTTGGAATGGTAGTAACTGACTACCATTTCTTTCTAATTATGCATTGTTACGTAGTAACATAAAATTACAAACTGGAACATCTATTTCTAGTCAACTGACCATGTTTATTTCCTCTTGCCAGTTTCGCAGTACGTTGTTTGGATATCTTCCTTTCTTATTAAACGAACGTAAATAATAAAAACAATACTATGAAAAATTTATGCACCGCATGATCTCTTCGTGCAGCTTGTGGAAAACTCTGAGTCACAACACTCAGCAACAGTAATTTATATTGTAATTTATAATAAAAGGAATGTTTATCGGTGCATCTAATACGTTCATTATGTAAACGTTTTGAAACACTAGCAAATATGTACAGTTTGCATTTATAGCGTGTCTGTAGTTTTTCTTGCTACTGTTATAAGAAATTTTACATACATATGCTGATAACTTTATAGATAAACACAATACAAACATGCCAATAATTTTGTGTCTTTAAATTTTTTGTTGTTCATTTGGTGAATATGTATGGTACAACCAAATAAAAACGAGGAGGATGGAAAAGAGTAACTAAACCGTTATGCCTCTACGATAGATGACAATCAATGCCTTCGTGGAAAAATGTTTGTGATCGTCAACGTAATCTTGACATTATTCAGTGCGTGATGCCCCTGGGGTTATGGCTATACTTTATGAACCGTTCATACACACTGAGTATCGCTCTTGATATGCAAATCAGCGCCCTACAGTTCCAAAGTGTGCAAATAATGTAAGTGAAAGGAAACACAAGGGAACGATAGCACTGGCATACGAACCGTATCTACGGATATTGCATGAAAGTAATAAACACTAGACTAGTAATGGGGACAGAGGGCTGCTGGAATGTAACAGGAATACAGAAATATTACGATTTAAGGACAATTTAGTTGCATGCAAATTATCACTGGACAAAAATAAGTAATCGGATTCTCTATCTAGGATGAAATGAGTGCCGAAACTGAGTTGTTGAAATAGTCACACGAGCTGTTGGGATGAAGGGTACAGCTGAAATTACCCTGGTAACAAAGCTTCACTTTGAATCTAATTGAATTTAGATGCGGTATCATTATGACCCTGATGTTTACATCGATTTGATATGTGAGACGGAGAAGCACTTGAAGAAAAGAAAACGGACAGCAAACTAATGACCGAGAGATCAACTACAGGGTGAACGATTAATATCATGAGGTCAAAATACCCCTATTTGCCCACGAATGCTTGCCACACTGATGTATAAATTTACACAAGTTACAAGAAACCAAGGTGAGGAGAGGTGCAGCAGGTGATGGTGTGCCAAGTACGTGGCTCATCAGCTTCTGCCCTCCACTGTCCCCTCCTCAAGCTTGTTTGAGGAAGGCTACCTCCTGTCTGTCAAGAAGACTTACACCTGAGTGTTCAACAGCTGTCGTTCCCTGCCTCTGCGCTTTCGATGCCACCAAAAACTGCTGGTAAGGCAATCTATACGAATGTTTCAGGCTCAGACAAAAAACGGCAGGGCCATTACGCAATGTAATCCGATATTTTTTGGGAAGTGGCGAGTTCCGACTAAAGATAAGTCACCGTTCCCACCAATCGGAAGTCAACTATACTTTGCTACCTATACTCCATGTGGGCTGTATTTCTAATAGTGGCCCCTGCGAAGCATTGGCGAGATGCAGAGTGGAACTAATGATTGAGTTTTGCTCTTCTGACATGACAGTGCGGTCTTATCATGCCAAGGCGCCCAGAGTCGCACGCTTTACCGCCTGCCGACTGTACGCCCTGCCCACTACGCGGGTGGTCAGTAGCAATTTGGAGACACTGTGTAGAAAATACCGCGGCCTCGCGGGAATTTCCAGGAAACGTCAAGCCTTTCAAACAGAGAAACCGTCGGCCCACCAGAAGGACCGTGGCGGAGCAGCCTAAGCAATGGCTTGAGATCGACGGGTTCCCCGGACGCTGACATGACCTCCATCCCCGTTCTAACGGCATCCCCCGGACATTCGTCTGCTGTTCTGCCCTGTAACTACACAGAGATCCAGTAGAACAAGATGTATTAAAATTAGGAATGGATAGTATGAGCAGTCATCGCTCGTGTCCCTTGAGAATTAAACCCTCCATTACATATATGTTGCAGTCTCGAGCAAAATATCTGCCAATTGCGGACTCAATAAATCTGCATAATTAGGGTGAAACGTGAAGCTAGCTACAGCCTGATGCGTTACTCCAGGTGTGCACCGCTTCGACCGAACCAAAGAAACGGATCCAAAAATATCGAAATCACGTGGGGAGAAATAGGGACTGTGTGGAAAATGTCTAGGGCTTCCCAGCGAAACTTCTGCAGCATATACGAAACCACTTTGGCGCAAATGTAGGCAAGATTTGGACAAACAGGTGCACGGCTTGGGACGCTCATGGTTCGACAGATAACCGAAAACATTTTTCCATGAAGGAATTGATCGTCCAGTCCAGCTGTAATGGAAATGCCGTGTGGCTAGGGCACCCCGTCGGGTAGACCGTTCGCCTGGTGCAAGTCTTTCGAGTTGACGCCACTTCGGTGGCTCGCGTGTTGATTTGGATGAAATGATGGTGATAAGGACAACACAACACCCAGTCTCTGAGCGGAGAAAATCTTCGACCCAGCCGGGAATCGAACCCGGGCCATTAGGTAGGACATTCCGTCGCGCTGACCACTCAGGTACCAGGGGCGAACAGTCTATCAGTGAGCTCAATGTATTAACAGTTATGACGATTACTTTTGAGATCATAAACAGTTTACGTACTTTTTCGCCATTTGTCTCGTTTTCATTGGACTATCCCCTATATACTTCAGTTTTAAGCTTTCTTCTACCATCGCTAGACACACTTTGGCTTAGTTTCTCCCGCGTGGGCAAGTCGGAGCTACATCGACCCACTGGACAATCAGATACTTACCTAACCTCCCATTTTGTTCTTGTGCGGCTCCACCGATGGTGCAATGGCTTGTGCTTCCGGTCTGACCTCGCCACTATGCTGCAACGTCCCAGAAACATGTTACTCAGTTAAGCCTTCCATAGTTAAATCTACCACATAATGGATAATATATGTGCCTCAGCTAGTGCTTGTAACATCACAAAGATTCAGTCAGTATATTGCGTCTTCATACACACATATATCATGCAAAAAACTCTGCAAGTAAAATCTAAATTTTCAGCTCTTGCAGAGGATTACCAGCAACTTTCTTCGTACATACTATTCGCGACTGGAGTTGACTATCGTGCACAGAGAACTCTCCACCACTCATCATAAATTAGCTTCCGGTATACGCATATATTAGGGGCGTTCAATAAATAAAGCAACAGGTTTATTTTATTTTTATTTTTTAAGCAGGTTATTATTATTCTGGATTCAAATACACCTATTATTTCCCAAATTTTTGGATCTACAGAAACGTATTTTTTAACGCAAACTTTATTCAGTGCCACGAACTTACGCCAAATTACTGGTAGGACATACATGCCAGCGTGGTACCATTCTACTGGCCGACCTCGGAGTTATTCTCTCACTTGTAACAACGTTCCACAAAAAATTGTCACGAACAGTCGTGCAACATGCAAGCAATTGCGCACGGATGGTCCTTTGTAGCTGTTATGGTCTTGCGTTAGGCAGAGTGGAACCCAGCAGGCGCACACGTTTGAGTATTCCAACTGGTGGACGAGTGTCATCACAATCAACAGAGACGTCCGTTTGTGCAGCGAGGTTGACTGTGATCCGACGATGACCTCCAATGAGAGTGTCCAAGCGTTCCAACATTACTGTAGTCACAGCTGGTTGCTGCCAGCCGGTAACAGGTTTGCGCGTCCTTGTTGCGTTGATGACTGACGCCTCGCCCGGCGACTCGCCGTGCTTTTGTTCACTGCCAGGTCTCCGCAGGCATTCTGCAAGCTCCTGTGCATATCTGCAGTGCTCTAGTTTTCCACCAAAAGAAAATCAGTGACAGCTCTCTGCTTGGAACGCACGTCCATTACAGACACCATTTAGATGGCAATGTATAGTGCAGCCACCTATCGGAACATAAGTCTGTAGAGGGTGAGGTGGGAGTATCTCTCGATGTCCCACAATGCTCCACGACAAAAACAGCAATTTTTCGACAGAAACTAACCTAGACAGAAAAACATTTGTGGCATTAGTTATTGAACGCACCTCATATATGTGGTTGTACACTTTTTTTTTTGTCATCAGTCTACTGACTGGTTTGATGCGGCCCGCCACGAATTCCTTTCCTGTGCTAACCTCTTCATCTCAGAGTAGCACTTGCAACCTACGTCCTCAATTATTTGCTTGACTTATTCCAATCTCTGTTTTCCTCTACAGTTTTTGCCCTCTACAAATCCCTCTAGTACCATGGAAGCCATTCCCTCATGTCTTAGCAGATGTCTTATCATCCTGTCCCTTCTCCTTATCACTGTTTTCCACATATTCCTTTCCTCTCTGATTCTGCGTAGAACCAACCTCCTCATTTCTTACCTTATCAGTCCACCTAATTTTCAACATTCGTCCATAGCACCACATCTCAAATGATTCGATTCTCTTCTGTTACGGTGTTCCCACTGTCCATGTTTCACTACCATACAATGCTGTCCTCCAGACGTACATCCTCAGAAATGTCTTCCTCAAATTGATATTAGTAGACTTCTCTTGGCCGGAAATACCTTTTTTGCCATAGCGAGTCTTTGATGTCTTCCTTGCTCCGTCCATCATTGGTTATTTTACTGCCTAGGTAGCAGAATTCCTTAACTTCATTGACTTCGTGACCATCAATCCTGATGTTAAGTTTCTCGCTGTTCTCATTTCTACTACTTCTCATTACCTTCGTATTTCTGCGATTTACTCTCAAACCATACTGTGTACTCATTAGACTGTTCATTCCGTTAAACAGATCATTTAATTCTTCTTCACTTTCACTCAGGATAGCAATGTCATCAACGAATCGTATCATTGATATCCTTTCACCTTGTATTTTAATTCCACTCCTGAACCTTTCTTTTATTTCCATGATTGCTTCCTCGATGTACAGATTGAAGAGTAGGGGCGAAAGGTTACAGCCTTGTCTTACACCCTTCTCAATACGAGCACTTCGTTCTTGATCGTCCACTCTTATTATTCCCTATTGGTTGTTGTACATATTGTATATGACCCGTCTCTCCCTATAGCTTACCCCTACTTTTTTCAGTATCTCGAACAGCTTGCCCCATTTTATATTGTCGAACGCTTTTTCCAGTTCGACATATCCTATGAACGTGTCTTGATTTTTCTTTAGCCTTGCTTCCATTATTAGCCGTAACGTCAGAATTGCCTCTCTCGTGCCTTTACTTTTCCCAAAACCAAACTGATCGTCACCTAGTGCATTCTCAATTTTCTTTTCCATTCTTCTGTATATTATTCTCGTAAGCAGCTTCGATGCATGAGCTGTTAAGCTGATTGTGCGATAATTCTCGTACTTGTCAGCTCTTGCCGTCTTCGGAATTGTGTGGATGATGCTTTTCCGAAAGTCAGATGGTATGTCGCCAGACTCATATATTCTACACACCAACGTGAATAGTCGTTTTGTTGCCACTTCCCCTAATGATTTTAGAAATTACGATGGAATGTTATCTATCCCTTCTGCCTTATTTGACCGTAAGTCCTCCAAAGCTCTTTTAAATTCCGATTCTAATACTGGATCCCCTATCTCTTCCGTTTATTCTTCTATCACATCAGACAAATCTTGACCCTCATAGAGGCTTTCAATGTATTATTTCCGTCTATCTGCTCTCTCCTCTGCATTTAACAGTGGAATTACCGTTGCACTCTTAACTTTACCACCATTGCTTTTCATGTCACCAAAGGTTGTTTTGACTTTACTCTATGCTGAGTCTGTTCTTCCGACAATCATATCTTTTTGGATGTCTTCACATTTTTCCTGCAGCCATTTCGTCTTAGCTTCCCCTGCACTTCCTATTTATTTCATTCCTCAGTGACTTGTGTTTCTATATTCCTGATTTTCCCGGAACATCTTTTTACTTCCTCCTCACATCAATCAACTGAAGTATTTCTTCTGTTACCTATAGTTTCTTCGCAGCTACCTTCTTTAAGCCTATGTTTTCCTTCCCAACTTCTGTGATGGCCCTTTTTAGAGATGTCCATACCTCTTCAACTGTGTTGCCTACTGCGCTATTCCTTATTGCTGTATCTATAGAGTTAGAGAACTTCAAACGTATCTCGTCATTCCTTAGAGCTTCCGTATCCCACTTCTTTGCGTATTGATTCTTCCTGACTAATGTCGTGAACTTCAGCCTACTCTTCATCACTACTATATTGTGGTCAGAGTCTATATCTGCTCCTGGGTACACCTTACAATCCAGTATCTGATTTCGGAATCTCTGTCTGACCATGATGTAATCTAACTGAAATCTTTCCGTATCCCCCGGCCTTTTCCAAGTATACCTCCTCCTCTTGTGATTCTTGAACAGGGTATTCGCTATTACTAGCTGAAACTTGTGACAGAACTCAATTAGTCTTTCTCCTCTTCCATTCCTTGTCCCAAGCCCATATTCTCCTGTAACCTTTTCTTCTACTCCTTCCCCTACAACTGCATTCCAGTCGCCCATGACTATTAGATTTTCGTCCCCCTTTACATACTGCATTACCCTTTCAATATCCTCATACACTTTCTCTATCTGTTCATCTTCAGCTTGCGACGTCGGCATGTATACCTGAACTATCGTTGTCGGTGTTGGTCTGCTGTCGATTCTGATTAGAACAACCCGATAACTGAACTGTTCACAGTAACACATCCTCTGCTCTACCTTCCTATTCATAACGAATCCTACACCTGTTATACCATTTTCTGCTGCTGTTGATATTACCCGATACTCATCTGACCAGAAATCCTTGTCTTCCTTCCACTTCACTTCACTGACCCCTACTACATCTAGATTGAGCCTTTTAATTTCCCTTTTCAGATCTTCTAGTTTCCCTACCACGTTCAAGCTTCTGACATTCCACGCCCCGACTTGTAGAACGTTATCCTTTCGTTGATTATTCAATCCTTTTCTCATGGTAACCTCCCCCTTGGCAGTTCCCTCCCAGAGATCCGAATGGGGGACTATTACGGAGAGATCATAAATGGAGAGATCATCATGACAGTTCTTCAACTACAGGCCACATGTCCTGTGGATACACGTTACGTGTCTTTAATGCAGTGGTTTCCATTGCCTTCTGCATCCTCATGTCGTTGATCATTGCTGATTCTTCCGCCTTTAGGGGCAATTTCCCACCCCTACTGCCCTGAACCTGTATCCGCTCCTCCGCCTTCTTTGACAAGGCCGTTGGCAGAATGAGGCTGACTTCTTATGACGGAAGTCTTCGGCTGCCAATGCTAATTATTTATCAAAGTTTAGGCAGTGGCGGGGATCGAACCAGGGAACGAAGACGTTTTGATCACGAATCAAAGACGCTACCCCTAGACCACAAATGCATCCTACACAACTGGCCATTAAAATTGCTACACCGCGAAGATGACGTGCTACAGACGCGACATTTAACCGACAGGAAGAAGATGCTGTGATTTGCAAGTGGTTAGCTTTTCAGAGCATTCACACAAGGATGGCGCAGGTAGCGACACCTACAACGTGCTGACATAAGGAAAGTTTGGAACTGATTTCTCATACACAAATAGCAGTTGACCGGCGTTGCCTGGTGGAACGTTGTTGTGATGCCTCGTGGAAGGAGGAGAAATGCGTACCATCACTTTTCCGACTTTGATAAAGGTCGTATTGTAGCCTATCGCGATTGCGGTTTATCGTATCGAGACATTGCTGCTCGCTTTGGTCCAGATCCAATGACTGTTCGCAGAATATGAAATCGGTGGGTTCAGGAGGGTAATACGGAACTCCGTGCTGGATCCCAACGGCCTCGTATCACTAGCAATCGAGTTGACAGGCATGTCATCCGCACGGCTGTAACGGATCGTGCAGCCACGTCTCTATCCCTGAGTCAACAGATGGGAACGTTTGCAAGACAACAACCATCTGCAAGAACAGTTCGTCGACGTTTGCAGCAGCATTGACTATCAGCTCGGAGACCGTGGCTACGGTTACCCTTGAAGCTGCATCACAGATAGGAGCGCCTGCGATGGTGTGCTCAACGACGAACCTGGGTACACGAATGGCAAAACGTCATTTTTTTCGGATGGATACAGGTTCTGTTTGCGGCATCATGATGGTCGCATCCGTGGTTGGCGACATCGCAGTGAACGCACATTGGAAGTGTGCATTCGTCATCGCCATACTGGCGTATCACCCGGCGTGGTGGTATGGGATGCCATTGGTTACACGTCTCGGTCACCTCTTGTTCGCATTGACGAGACTTTGAACAGTGGACGTTGCATCTCAGGTGTTACGACCCGTGGCTCTACCCTTCATTCGATCCCTGCGGAACCCTACATTTTAGGAGGATAATGCACTACCGCATGTTGCAGGTCCTGTACGGGTCTTTCTGGATACAGAAATTGTTCGACTGCTGCCCTGGCCAGCACATTCTCCAGATCTTTCACCAACTGAAAACGTCTGGTCAATGGTGGGCGAGCAACTGGCTCGTCACAATACGCCAGTCACTACTTTTGATGAACTGTGGTATCTTGTTGAAGCTGCATGGCCAGCTTTACGTGTACACGCCATCCAAGCTCTGTTTGACTCAATGCCCAGGCGTATCAAGGCCGTTATTCCGACCAGAGGTGGTTGTTCTGGGTACTGATTTCTCCGGATCTATGCACCCAAACTGCGTGAAAATGTAGTCACATGTCAGTTCTAGTATACTTGTCCAATGAATACCCGTATATCATCTGCATTTCTTCTTGGTGTAGCAATTTTAATGGCCAATAGTGTAGATGTTGAATGCCTGCGTGTATGACAGTAACACGCAGCTGCCAGTTAGGAGATTCGCATAGAGGACCGTGAAGGCTTTCCGGAGCGAGGTTTCCTTTTACTTCTACCGTCAGTTACGAGACGGACGTCGTTCTCGACTCGGATCCTCCATCAGAGGGCTGCACCCGAGGGAGCCCTTTAGTGGCCGGCCTTAAAGGAGCGCGGCAAGTGTTGTTGTAATTGATAATTGCGGGTCGTTCTGGCGGCAAGGCGCGCCGAGGCGACTCTAACGCAATTAGCCGGCGGCCGCGTGTTTTACTGCTTTAATCAAGCGCGCGCGCGCGGTCTGCTCTGCCGTCGCTGTCTGGCGGCTGCGCCGGTCCGTCTGCGGGCAATTAACCCGGGCTCTGCAGCCGCAGCCGCGCGGGCACGGCGGGAGCGAGACCGAAGCGGAAGGGAAGGCACGCTGCGCGGCGCGGCTTGGCGCGGCTCGGTTTTAATTTCTGTCTGAGAGGCGCGGCCGCATCTGGCGTGGGCCGACGTCTAGCCGTGATTCCTGCCGTACTGAGTGCCGGAGCTCCGGTGGGTGTGACAGGTCTAGAGTCGGGTGGGGAAAGGGGGAGGGCGGCCGGAGAGGGAGGACCGCAGTCCCAAGTCAAGGGCAAGTGACAGTCGTTTATGCCGTTTTCTCATCAGTGCAGGTGCAGATAAATTGACTGAAATGAGAAGTATTATACTATCACCTTCACCATTAGCTACGAAACTGATGCTCTAGTACACACATCACAATTGCCGGCTGGTGTGGCACTTCAGTCTGCGGCCGCGCGACCGCTACGGTCGCAGGTTGGAATCCTGCCTCGGGCATGGATGTGTGTGATGTCCTTAGGTTAGTAAGGTTTAAGTAGTTCTAAGTTCTAGGGGACTGATGACCTCAGATGTTAAATTCCATTGTGTTCAGAGCCACTTTAACTACCCAAAAAAAGTTTTGCGTCAAACCCGCTCACAGAATTTCTTAACACACAAGTAGACTGCGTACATATTGTATCACTGTACTGACTGTTCAGAGAAGTCACTAAAGCCGCTTAAAGACGTAAACAACCATGCATGAGCAGTGCCTACTAGACGCAGGAGATCCGACAGCCGATCAGTTCCAGTCATTCCACCTGGAAGGTGGCACACGGCTCCTGTTGTTTGTAGTTGAACCATGCCTAGACGGTCAATCGCGCCTGCATTGTTACTTTGTGCCGGGAAGGGCTCTCAATGAGGGACGTATCCAGGCGTCGCAGAGTGAACCAAAGCGATATTGTTCGACATGGAGGAGATACAGAGAGGGAGAAACTGTCCATGACATGCCTCGCTCAGGCCGCCTAAGGTCTACTACTGCGGGGTATGACCGCTACCTATGGATTATGGCTCGGAGGAACCCTGACAACAACGCCACCATGTTCAATAATGCATTTCGTGCAGCCACAGGACGCCTTGTTACAAGTCAAACTGTGCACAATAGGGTGCATGATGAGCAACTTCACACCCGACGTCCATGGCGAGGTCCATCTTTACAACCATGACAACATGCAGTGCGGTACCAATGGGCCCAACAAAATGCCCAATGGACCGCTCAGGATTGGCATCACGTACTCTTCATCGATGAGTGTCGCACATGCCTTCTGCCAGACAATTGTAGGAGACATGTTTGGAGGCAACCCGGTCGGGCTTAACGCCTTAGACACAATGTCCGGCGGGTGCAGCAAGCTGGAGGGTCCTTGACGTTTATGGGTGACATTTTGGGGGTTGACGTACGCCGATGGTGGTCATGGAAGGGGTCGTAACTGCTGTACGATACGTGAACTTCATCCTCAGACCATATTGGCAGCATTGGCGTGCCATCCGTCTTTGTGGACGACAATTCGCACCACTATCGGGCATATCTTGTGAATGACTTCCTTCAGGATGACGACATCGCTTGAATAGAGTGGTCAACATGTTGTCCAGTCATGAACCCTGTCGAACATGCCTTCACAGAGGAAGACCGCACTGCAGTTCCTTCTCTAAATCCTCGCACAAATGAAAAAATTGCTGACATCGAAATAAGTGTCCAAGGAATAGAAAAGCTACAGAGGAAAGTCCACTGGACCTGACGGAATACTAATTCCATTCTACACAGAGTACGCGAAACAACTTGCCCCCTTCTAACAGCCGTGTACCGCAAGTCTCTAGAGGAACGGAAGGTTCCAAATGATTGGAAAAGAGCGCAGGTAGTCCCAGTCTTCAGAAAGGGTCGTCGAGCAGATGCGCAAAACTATAGACCTATATCTCTGACGTCGATCTGTTGTAGAATTTTAGAACATGTTTTTGCTCGAGTATCATGTCGTTTTTGGAAACCCAGAATCTACTCTGTAGGAATCAACATGGATTCCGGAAACAGCGATCGTGTGAGACCCAACTCGTTTTATTTGTTCATGAGACCCAAAAATTATTAGATACAGGCTCCCAGGTAGATGATATTTTCCTAGACTTCCGGAAGGCGTTCGATAGAGTTCCGCACTGTCGCCTGATAAACAAAGTAAGAGCCTACGGAATATCAGACCAGCTGTGTGGCTGGATTGAAGAGGTTTTAGCAAACAGAACACAGCATGTTGTTATCAATGGAGAGACGTCTACAGACGTTAACGTAACCTCCGGCGTCGAGCAGGGGAGTGTTATGGGACCATTGCTTTTCACAATTTATATAAATGAACTAGTAGATAGCGTTGGAAGTTCCTCGCAGCTTTTCGCGGATGATGCTGTAGTATACAGAGAAGTTGCAGCATTAGAAAATTGTAGCGAAATGCAGGAAGATCTGCAGCGGATAGGCACTTGGTGTAGGGAGTGGCAATTGAATCTTAACATAGACAAATGTAATGTATTGCGAATACTTAGCAAGAAGGATCCTTTGTTGTATGATTATATGATAGCGGAACAAACACTGGTAGCAGTTACTTCTGTTAAATATCTGGGAGTATGCATGCAGAACAATTTGAAGTGGAATGATCATATAAAATTAATTGTTGGTAAGGCGGGTACCAGGTTGAGATTCAATGGGAGAGTCCTTAGAAAATGTAGTCCATCAACAAAGGAGCTGACTTACAAAACACTCGTTCGACCTACACTTGAGTATTGCTCATCAGTGTGGGATCCGTACCAGATCGGGTTGACGGAGGAGATAGAGAATATTCAAAGAAGAGCGGCGCGTTTCGTCACAGGGTTATTTGGTTACCGTGATAGCGTTACGGAGATGTTTAGCAAACTCCAGTGGCATCTCTGCAAGAGAGGCGCTCTGCATCGCGGTGTGGCTTGCTCGCCAGGTTTCTAGAGGGTGCGTTTCTGGATGAGGTATCGAATATACTGCTTCCCCCTACTTATACCTCCCGTGGAGATGACGAATGTAAAATTAGAGAGATTCGAGCACGCACAGAGGCTTTCAGACAGTCGTTCTTCCCGCGAACCATACGCGACTGGAACAGAAAAGGGCGGTAATGACAGTGGCACGTAAAGTGCCCTCCGTCGCACACCGTTGGGTGGCTTGCGTAGTATGAATGTAGATATGTTGAGAAGGGCTGTTTATGGACGACGTGACTCATCAACCACTCTCAATAATCTACTCCGAATCACCGTTGAGGAGTGGGACAATCTGGAACTTGTGGATAGTATGCCACAACATATAGAGGCATGCATCAATGTAAGAGGTCGTGCTGCTGGGCATTAGAGGTACCGGTGTGTACAGCCGTCTCCACCACCACCTCTGAAGGTCTCACCGTATAGTGGTACAACGTGCAATGTGTGGTTTTCATGAGCAATGAAAAGGTCTTAAATGATGTGTATGTTGATCTCTATTCCAATTTTCTGTACAAGTTCCGGAACTATCGGAACCAAGGTGGTGAAAATTTTTTTTATGTGTGTATTTCCGTGCCTGCTGGATATGGTGAGATGCATCGATCAGTAATCTGGCGACTTGTTTCACGTGATACCTGTTCCCGTCACTCCGATAAAAAGATGAAAGGGGTCAATTACACCCGAATTCATCTAAATTTTAGGCCTTACCGCTTCACATCGTGTGCAATTTATTTAATTATGTCATGTACAGTCATCAGTGGCGTTGAGTATCTCTCGTAATTGTATTTCCTTTACACATAAGTACACGCTCAAAGCCTAGTTTAAGAGAGAATACAGGTGTGCTGCTATGTATCTAATGATTATCCAGATTGGTGCCCGTTCCTTATGTTTTCACTTCCTTGTGTAGATTTTGACTAATTGCGGAAATCTTACTGATTTAAGGATCACGCCTTCTTAGGCGAGATAGAGAGGCAGTATGGGCACAGTCTACCACCTCTCTATCTCTGCCTAGGAAGGAGTGATCCTTAAATTAGTAAGACTTCCGCAATTAGTCAAAATCGACACAAGGAGGTGAAAACATAAGGAAATAGGACGGATCTGGATGATCATTAGATACATAACAGCACATTTGTATGCTCCCTTAAACTAGGCTTTGAGTGTCTAGTCATACGTAAAGGAAATACAGTTACATTGCAGGAGGAATCTGTGACACTGCAGAAACAGGTGATGATGTCCAGTGTTGGTAATAGGTACGAATTTCCGACACTTCCTCTTCGGAATTCGGGGCTTGTAGAGAGCACGAATCAGGAGAGGACAAATGGTACAGACACCAATAAAAATATCTGCAGTTATGCTGCTGACATCCTATATATTACACTTTGACATGTACCACATCGTAATGTTTATCGTGAAAACTTCCATGGAATAATTAACTGCCTAACCAAATAACTAACTAACAGCGCCTGTCTCCATTGGAACCTTTCAGTTGGCGTTCACAGTACAGCATACCCAGAGGACGTGAACGTCCAAGTTGTCGCCATGATGAGTACTTTGAGAAAGTTAGAATCATTGGTAACCAGGCGGACATAGAAAAACAGTGTTGCAAGTGCAATAGGCTCATGTCCTTCCAGTGGGACTATAACATGAAAACATCATAAGATTATTTGATGGCTCTTAAAGAGTAGATGGGTTACAACAACTGATATCTTGGCAGATTTAACTTTAGCAAAACTGAGAGAGAGGACAAGGATAAATTTTATTTCACTTACAAAGATATGATAGTGTGTACAGGGCTTTCAATTGAAATAGTTCCAAAACGCAGTTAGATTCTTAAATAGAAATTTATTAGGTAAATACAGGAAGACACGTTGACTAAAAGGAAATAATGTCACGTAAAACAGAACCACATAATCACGATCTATCAGTGATATACAGAGTGTTCACTGTAACTGAAGACATTGAAATATCTCGAAAGCTACAGATCAGCTGAAAAAAATTAGACTGCCAATCTGTTAGTCTTGGAGGGGAATATCCAAATTTACGACATGCTGCTCAATGGCTCCTCAATATCCAGTGGTATGTAGTGCCCCATCTCCATCGTGAGAAGCTAAGACAGGCCAGAATTTTATAACTTCTAACTAGAAACCCCATTCGCAACGTTCTATTCCTCCGACTTATCGAACACGGAACTATTCGGAAAGCAACTGTAGCCGTAGCTCTAGACGAACACCACTCTACTTTCCAAATTACAGTAATTTTTGAAACGTAGCACTGGCAACGTAAATACACTTAGTGATCAACTTTTCAAATGACCGTACACAGGACAGAAACCTATCTGTGGCAATGTTCTAGATAAGCAAATATTAATGACAACCAATCACTATCATTCTTGTACAATAATTAATATTATATTATATTTTGATGCGGTCGAACATGTCTTCACGGCCTTGCTGGTACACGTTAACTTTTAACTATCCTCAAAGAAAGAAATTCGGCGACCTGAATCCAGTGACCTAGCGGACCAATTAAGAATCCCAGCTCTGCCGATCCACCGACCGCTTCAATTGCGTAATGCGCTGGGCAGCCATCAAGCTGAAACCACGTATCTAGTTGAACGTCCATGACAAAAACCTGCGGTAGCGTCGGTAATTCCTGTTCAGAACCGTTCGATATTTGCGTCCATTCAGCGTGCCGTCGATAAAACTCGGACCAGTGAGTTTCTTTCCCATGACGCCATACCATGCGTTGTTAATGACGACGAACGTTGACGGTCAGCTCACCGTAACCAATGGGAATTGCCTACTCACCTGTAACGCCTGTTATTCCAGTTAACATTGCCGTGGTTGGTGAATGTAGACTTATCGGAAAATAGTACCGCTGCAAAGAACCCTGTGGTCGTTTGCACTTTATAAAGGAACATTTGCATGCCGTGCGTGAGTTTCCTCGGAAACGTGAAATCTCACTTAAATAATTAATCTCTGACAAATAAATAAAACCTATGGCACAGAACTGCAGCGCTATGTCGCTGATAAAACAAAATACAATTACGACACTCTTATGTTTCATTAAGAAGAAGTAAATCTTTTACAGTAACTGGTGCGAGAAGCACGTATATTTTATTAACTGGCACACCGCCATATTTGATGTTATATAAGAACACTGCGAGTTGCAATCTCACTAGGCACTCGACCCTGTGAAGATTCTATATTTATGAAAGTAAGTTGAATTATTTAACTGTAGGCTTATTCGTTGAATATATCTGATTTAACTAACTGTGTAAACTTTTTTATGTTTAGTAGACAGTCGCCTCTGTACGACGTATTGACATGGCTGGAAAATTATTCTAATATTGAGATTTTGAGTCTGCACCTACCGCAGCAGTCTTTGGAAACGATTTAAATACGAAGTCTGATTATTTGAGTTCCATTTCACGGTCAAGTACGAATAACATTGCATTTACGAAAAAGCCGTTGTCAAGCGTCTGATACTAAATAATTAAACGTCCACGATCTAGATAAGGAAATATTAATTACAACAAATCACTATCATTCATGTACAATAATTAATTATATTATATTTTTTGTATTTATTTATTTTACAATTTGTTGACGTGCGCATTAACGAAATACTACCCGGTTATGGAAATCGGCCCCATGAAGGTCTTGATGCAGTGATGCATGGTATGTATGATACTTAAGACGATGCAGTATTATAACAATGCTACCTATGTACATACCGGAATCGCAATGTAATTGCCGAGCGGTTGTCCATTGGTTGTGTTGTACCCCTGCTAATGCAGCTATTTCATTAGCGCCCTAACACAGTTTGCTTCATTTCCTTTTGCCGGTCTGCACGCCGCCATCAGTCACAAAGGTGTTCACGACGTTATAAAAAAACGAACGAGAGCGACATTTCTCTGAAAAACGCTCAAAGTACAAGGTAACAGCTGCCTCAGCATTTCTCCTACATTCTCCGTAAATCAATATCGTCAGGTGGTTGCAAAATTCACTGTCCACTTGCGCTCTTCCAAATGATATGTAGGTGCGCAGACAATAAACACTACGCAACTATTGTAATGTTTAGAGCCGCTATCTCTTCTACGTCTGCACGCTACTTGAGTTCCGGTAGCAGTATACCTTATGTTATGATGCGTCGTAGTTCGATAGACGGCCACGGCGGCGGAGCGAGTAGTCTCCTGTTCGATAAGTCGGAGGAATACAACGTTCCAAATGGAGTTTCCAGTTAAAAGTCATCTAATACTGGCCTGTTCGACCCTCGCAGCATATAGGTGGGCTCCGACGTGTCGTTAGATATTGAAGGGCCATTGAGCAGCATGTAGTAAATTACGATTGTGTATCCATTTCCATTCCTCCGACTACAGCACCATGTGTCGCGAAACGAAGAAAATGCTTCTGACAAAACGCATGTACATTTTGTCGTAGAATCGTAGTCTGCAATAAAATGCGGCGGTTCCCATTGAAGATTTCAAAGTTGCCCTCCAATCCATGCACGGGGTGGGGTTGGGTGGCGGGTCCAGTTTGGTATCATTGGATGTCCCCCTATAAGACACACAAATTGGAATTCTAACTATTTTTGATAATATGTGTAGTTTTCGAGATATCTCAATGTCTTCATTTAAAATGAACACCCTGTATGTTAGAAAATTACTCAGTCACTTCCATTCTCAGTAGTATCTTCGACCATCGAGTTGGTACATCTTTGTTATCTTAATCCGTGTAGAAAAATAAATAAATAAATAGGGAGGTGTGGCGCTATTGTGTAGATTCAGTGGAGTGGCGAGCTGTGGAGGCGGTGGTGTTGGCCAGGGGTGGCTAGGAAAATCCCGCTGCAATTTACAACATATTTCATTGGTCTTGAATTACAATAACAGAGTGCTGGGACGCCCCTGGATTCGTCTCTGCAGACACGTGGTCGATCTGTAACGCCGATGACGTCGGGCCTCGGCGGTGGAATGGCGTCCTGCTTTGCTGACGCAGTTAAACCCCCTCAGCAGGGTGTGCCTGAGCCAGCACTATTCGGCCCTGCTTGAGCAACTGCATCGACGAATACATCTGCTAAATTTCCGTAGGTGACCACAGCAACCAGGTTAGAAGCTCGCTCTGGTTGCGAACAGCTGCCCTTCAAGGCAGAAGTTCGGAGCTGCTTTTGCGGCCGTGGGTTGGTTCCACGTTGTGTCGCATAATTTCTCGGGGCGGACAGAATCGAGAGCTGGTTGCCCCTACCGGCGTCGGCTGATGGTTGGCCCATAGCATGCCGGAGACTGATGTGGACCCGATGTCGTGAAGAGGGGTGCCAGACTCCGCAGGCTAAAAGCTGAGGTTGTTTATAGCGATTAGTAGCACCATTGCACTGCCGTTGCACTGCATCCAGGCCGTGCAGGCCGGCCGTCGTTGTATTGCGTTGACTTGCACGGCTTAACCCTGCCACCTTGCAGTGACCAAACAGGCTCGCTTGCAAAACTACCTATCAGCGGCTATGTTGCTGCCCACTAGCTCAGATACGGCTGCACTGATGCTCCCTGAATCTAGCAACGCCCAATATTTAGCGACAGTGTTGCAGTATCAATATTTAGTACATTTCAGTTTTAGCGGAAAAAAGATAACCCTCAAATTAAAATACGGTATAGTGTACGATGCTAAACTGGTAAGGTTGAAATATAAACCAAAATACATGCAATTTATTATAACCCAATCAGAGATTCTAGTGGCTCACGTTTCATCCTAATGAATCTCCCCGCATAAATCATATACCGAATGGAATTTAACCTTTATATTCATTCTGAACCGTCAAAGTTTTCATTAATTCTATACAGTGCATAGGAACCCTTAATATTGACACACGTACTGTCGACGTAAAGGTCCATAGCCTACGTCTCATGCGGAGGCCTACTTACGAATAACCGTATAACTTTTCTCTAAATAATTGTGACACTTTATATTGAAGCGGCTCTTACTTTCAGCACCTTTGTTTTACAAAAACCTCAACTTTTTGCCCACTTTACATAACTGTAAGGCAACTCGACATCCACGTCATTAACCTCTTGCATTTCTCTTTGTATTAATTAAAATTCGCTTCTCCATTACTCTCACCTACGAAACGATGGGTGAAATAACATTGTGCGCTTTCATACACTTACATTTGAATACTGAACCAGTGCGCACGGTTTTATACTATTTCAGTACATTGGTGCCGGCTTAAGGGACTGTATAAAATTATCTTTCAGCCGGCTTCCTAGTCCGTTCACGTCATATCCCATTCGCGTATGATACAAAGAAATAACCTATGTTGTACTCCTCGACGTAAACAGGATTTTTCTAATATTGCCGTTGTTGTCATTACGCATGGTGCGTAAACCTATATGCATCATTTCGAGGTCAGTTTCTCGCTGCAAATTACGCAGTACTCCTTTTCCGCAAGTGCAATTTTGTAATGCTCCTCACTGAGGAACATTAAACAAAAATACGCCACGCGCCACATTTGACTGCGGCTTCCTTTGAGAATTAAAATTAAATTAGGGTTTATTTTGACAAACATGAAACACGTTCCACTTCTAAGTGGACTATTTATGTCAACTTTCCACGTTACAGAGCATAATATGGTCACTCCTAGATATCTGATAGGTACGACTTATTCCATCAAATACAAGGGTAATTCGTCGTGCATGATTAATGGAATAAAAACGTTAATTCATATTTGTGAGTGGTGAATGTCACAGCGGAATTTTGTACCTCAATTTTCTCTCTATGTAAGAGATTAGAATAGTGTATAAAAAAAGTACGTAAACAGCTGCAGAATAAATATGAAAATTTCACAAGCTCGATTGCTCGACTTGTTTCGTAACTTTTTTCTGTGCTTTTATCAGTATTTTATAAAAAGTGTACTGCCTTTCGCTGTTTTTCTCAATAGTAGAGCTCATTTTATAAGAATTCCATTCGACGCATTGGAACATAGACTTTATCAGCAAAATAATCCGATGAAATCTCTCCCAGGTGATTAGAACCGTAAAGTCGTCAGGGAAGTAACTTCGCCTGAAGAACCAAGTTTTCGAGACCTAGCATCTCGTTGACGACTCTGATGAAAAAACTTTTCAGACTCCGGTTCCTCTTACCGACAGCCAGATTAGACGAGCTATACTTAACTTAACTTATAGCAGATAATTAAGAGTAATGTTTCCGTGAATGATTATTAAGCAGATTAATCGCGTGTACAGCCACTGTCATCGTCGATCTTTATTTTAGACAGGGAAAACGTATAGCAAAAGATTTATTTGCTGCGATTGGACGTCACAACCAAATAAAATCCGGGAAGGTGTTTAAAGAGCTAGACCACATTTCGTTTCCATAACAGCAGCAACAGGATGGTATTCAACAAGCGGAAAATTCCCGGAAAGCTATTATGTTCTGTCGCAGTCATTGGCCCAAGACTCAGCAGCTTTAGTGTTCCTTTAATGTTTAATACTGTTCCATGTCAGCCATTAACTAATAAGTTCTCTACATTGTCTCATGACAAATAATTTGATACATAGTTTCTGATCCCCGCTAAATACTTGTAGGTCATTTATAGCGTTACACATTAAGGCTGAACTGCGTAACCAACATCATACCTGGAACACATAAAAATAGAAACACTAGCTCCTAAGACCCCATCTGACATCTTTATGAAGCCTGTATACACAATTTTCAGAATTCTATTGTACACGGGGCTCGATGAAACGTACGATAACTGTTCAGGACAGTGTATGCACAAAGTAACCGTATGCATCGTATTTCTCGTATCATATGTGAATGAAACTTCATTCATTTAAGAACATTACTTCAGAGTATTTTCCATTTCCCAATGATTTACTTTATTTAGCCTGAACATCATCGACGGGTATCCATTGTAAACTGTTGGCTGGTAATCAGTAGCCCGCAGAAGCTACTACAGAACACCACATTAAGATAGTACACCAGTAATCTTGTCAAAAACGGACATTTTGAGCTCGTGGCTGTGTACAAAATATCTGAGTAATCTTCTATGTAAGAGTCAACTTATAGTTCACTAGCCTTCAGCCAACTTTTAAAATTCATTTTAGTCCTGCAGAACGTGAAGCAGTCGTCACAAAACGGAAGCTATCAGTCGATAATCACGAAAAGAGGACGAAGTAGAATGGGTTGGTTGCATATTAAATACCTTTCCGGCGTGGTCTGAATATTTCCTAAACAGAAAACAAGTGCATGCATTTCTCTGTGCCTCCAATGCTTATAGCAGGCTCCATTATTCACTTTTATCATGGTAATTATCTACATCTACATGACTACTCTACAATTCACATTTAAGTGCTTGGCAGAGGGTTCATCGAACCACAATCATACTATCTCACTACTATTCCACTCCCGAACAGCGAGCGGGAAAAACGAACACCTAAACCTTTCTGTTCGAGCTCTGATTTCTCTTATTTTATTTTGATGATCATTCCTACCTATGTAGGTTGGGCTCAACAAAATATTTTCGCATTCGGAAGAGAAAGTTGGTGACTGAAATTTCGTAAAAAGGTCTCGCCGCGACGAAAAACGTCTATGCTTTAATTACTTCCATCCCAACTCGTGTATCATATCTGCCACACTCTCTCCCCTATAACGTGATAATACAAAACGAGCTGCCCTTTTTTGCACCCTTTCGATGTCCTCCGTCAATCCCACCTGGTAAGGATCCCACACTGCGCAGCAATATTCTAACAGAGGACGAACGAGTGTAGTGTAAGCTGTCTCTTTAGTGGACTTGTTGCATCTATCGGAAGAACAAAGATACCAAGCACTGAAATATCACCTGAAGTGCTACCAGTTCATTGCAACTAATATGTAACAACGTATTAGTTATAGTCTATGATTTATATTTAACTTCCATGTCACTGTTTGTGAACTCGAATAAGAATTTTTGTTTGTTTCTCAACTGCACAATATTTTGTTGATTATTTCTCATACACGGCAAATGATATCGTGAAGAATAATATCTCCTGTTAAAGTAAAATATATTTGTGGTTGTCATGTCTTAAATCTAATGTATGTATTTACAATATAATCTGAATTTACTGCTCATTGCCGTCAGTCGCCAAGCTGGGCATGAAATTACCTTCCCTTGTTGTAAATACATCTACATAAGTGTACATGTTCTTTGAACCTCTTGAATACTGACGATGCACATAGGAAAAAAATGTGTTTTTGGTCTCCAGAATCAAGGATAACGATGAAAACAAAATATATTTTGAGTTAAACGACAATACAGGCATAGGCCACTGTAACATCCACGTGATAAATTTTTGGCTACAGTGCGACGAGAGGAAATTATTCCTCTAACAGTTATAAACATTTTATATTCGACGTATGAAAAAACAGTGAAATTATATAAATATTAATTATTTATATAATATTCTATGATGTAATTTGACATATCGATGTGTGTCATACAAAGACAATGATAATTGTAATTTCTCTTTTACGATCTGCGTTTGTCTTCTTTTGTTTTTACCTTTTGTTGGTTGGCTTTTGTAAGTTGCGGACGCATATCAAACAGGTCTGTTAAGAAATTGTAATTATTTGTTAGTTATTACTTGAAAATACAGATCATTATTATTATAAATATGAGTGACTAATTATTTGTAACTTTAATTCCTCTCTCAGTAAGCATTATCTGTGATAAGTATTTCTTTCCGCTGCAACGAACGCAGCCATTGATGATAGCGATTTGTATCGCTGCATGGGCAGCTGTACCTGTACTCGCCATCGAAGCTCTGTTTGACTCAATGCCCAGGCGTATCAAGGCCATTATTACGGCCGGAGGTGGTTGTTGTAGGTACTGATTTCTCAGGATCTATGCACCCAAATCGCGTGAAAATGTAATCACATGTCAGTTCTAGTATAATATATTTGTCCAATGAATATCCGTTTATAATCTGCATTTCTTCTTGGTATAGCAATTTTAATGACCAGTAGTGTAGTAGGTTACAGAGAAAGATACCCTATTTGAAACAATTTATATATTAGTAATCACACATTTCAACCGCCACACTGAGAACACTTCCTAACACGCGTAAAGGCAATGCAAGTGCTTGAAAGAGAAATTCTTCGGACGCCTCTGATCTTGGTCCATTTCACTGCGTGCGGAATACTTTCCCCGGAGGGAGTAGGGATCTCGGGTCGCGCGTTATCGCCGGGAACGGAGGCAGGCCATTAGCTGGCGCCGGGCTGATACTGCGCGCTCAAGACAATGGCCTTCACCGCCTTTTGTTCGACGCCAACCTATTTTCTCCGGCATCCAACAGATTTGGGCACCTTTGTTCCAGAGACCGCCACCCGCAATCAACTCCGCTTCGTGCACGTTGTCTTACTCAGATTCGATACTAGATAGCCTAGCCACCTATTCTACCTACGGTAGTAGTACTATCACTGCTTCTGGTGTAGAAAATGAAACAAGTGACTATTAGGTCAAAGAGAAGCCGAAGTTATTAAAATTTTCTGTATAAGCACATACTGAACATGCAATTTTGTAGAGATTCGTCATAAAACGACAGCCAGTTATCGAAGAACATGTGCGATAGTGAACTGTTAGCCTGACTTACCCTAGCTATTAACTATTACGTAGATTCCACAATACCTGATTTAATTAGCTGATGATGATTTTTAAGTTAGACAAAGCCAGGTTATAATACCGCTTCAAAACTCTATAACTGTAGTGTTATTCTTTTACTAAATGTGAACCATGATTATGTAACATGTTTTATTAGGCAATCAGGCTCAAAGTCAAATACTCGTCTCCAGAAAACAGAAAAATGCGAATTTTGAACCACTGTAGTGAGGTCACACAATGTAGTTATCGCAAACTGTAGCATGATAAAGCCAGTAAGAACCGGACATTTATTTTATAACCAAAGCAGTTACAAGCTCAGTACTGTGTTCAAGACTGTTTATAATAGTACTACTACGTTTGTTATATTATTATGCAGTATCTAGTGTCGATAAGATTTTTGTCATGTAACAAGGGAGCCAAATATAACATTAACTGCTCAATAGGTAGCACTGTACCGGGAAAAGCCAAATACAACACTATACTTAGCCATAATGGTACTATGTGTATTACAAAATATGCTATTACGTTGCAGTAAATGTTACCCTCTGGGAGAATTTAAGTAAATTGACCGTAAGTTGCCTAATAGGTTTGGATTATCGAACCTGAATGTAGTATAACAGTAGAAACCAGAAACGTACAGACTGAAATTTGGAAAATATTTTAAGTAACCAAGTTTACTTAAATGAAATAAAATAAGATCGCAAGCCTAATTAGGCATAGTAATATGAACATTACTTTTAAAGAATCTGTATTGAATTTTGGTAAAGGAAATCTACCATTACCTCTTTCCCAGAGAAGTGCAGTGAAACTCCACTATAATCCGATAAGTTACACAGTGAATACCAGCAATTATAAACAGTATGTGCAAATTTTACCGCTGACGGCTTATTTCTTTTCAAAATCAATACTCAATATTATTTATCATAAAATGTTGTGAAAGACACTACTAAACCAAAATTAGACCTGGACCTAGTCCTGTTTCAATGGCTACTTTTCGTATAGTACATAGTCACTTGAATAGGATTTTTACACTCTCTATGAAGCCATCTTGTTTCTATTTTTATGAATAAAAGCAATTACAGTAACTTTATCTTTCATAGGCAAAGACTTAGGTTGGGTGCCCAAACTGTCTTTTCAATTTGTATTACACAAAGCACACAAGACTCTAGAATAACTTCATAATACAATTAGTAAATTCATTGTCCAAGAATGTTTCTTCATATTAAGAAACACTAAAGTGGTTATTCTCAAACTGAACATCACACTAAAGCAAACTAAACACACGTGTCTGAGACGATTTGTATGATGCAAATTTAGGTATTACTCTCACAAATTTCACTCACCTTGCAGGACTTTTAAAACATGTCGTTTATACAAGTTCTGAAGTATGACTTTAAATGCATTTTACTCATACTAACCCAGAATTAACGTGCTTCTTTTCGTCATTATCACAACCAGTAATTTTCACTGACAGAATTAAATGCAGTTTATCTTTGAAGCACAAATACTTTGCATTAAAACAAATCAGACATTATGGAGGTTTTCATAAATGCAATACTAACTACCTCCGTGAATTTACATTGAACCCGCATTATTTCTATATATCTTGTTGCATTCAGAATTAAGCAATACCAACATTCACTTATTTTCAATCGTTTTTCACTTACAGGATACTCGGATGTCAGTATTTATGTGGAGTGGATATTAAGAACCAAATCAAGGATCGGATACAAGTTTCAAATAATTTACCTGATTGTTGCTAATTAAATAACACTTAAATGCACTGGCTCATTCTTTGACAAAATTGTGACCTCTTATATTTGCTCAAGAGATAGCGCAATATTGGTGGTGACTGCATGGTGGTTACGTGGTCTTTCCTCTGAATGTATTTTGCTCTGTTATCTTCTTTTTGGTTCCCGGGTTCGATTCCCGGTGGAGTCAGGGATTTTCTCTGCCTCGTGATGACTGGGTGCTGTGTGATGTCCTTAGGTTATTTAGGTTTAAGTAGTTCCAAGTTCTAGGGGACTGATTACCATAGATGTTAAGTCCCAAAGTGCTCAGAGCCATTTAATCTTGTTCTTGGCGACGATACTTCCAACATTACAGCCATTCTCATTAATAGAGCACCAGTTTATAAACGTACACACATACGCGGCGTTTCCATATTAATCCAGGCACTGGATGCCACCCTCGGCACTTACGCTGTCCCCTCACTTGCTGCTCAGACCAGACTTGTACAGTATCTGGCTGCCAACTGACTGTGTTCTCTCACTTGGCGCCCAGACTGAGCGCCACATCCACCTTTTAGCCCGCGCCAACCACATTTTGGCACTCGCCAACTCACTTCCGTTGCAAATGGGAAGTACTCTTGCTTCTCATTTTATACAATGCAAGGCCCGAGGTATGAACCAGCTTGTACATAGTTGTAACCAAACATCTTTTTAAAAAAACCTTAATATTTAAACACATTAACATGTTAAAACTAAAGCCACATATTTTATAACTTTTTGCTCCAATTAATACTAAGAATTTAAATAGCAAAGAGGAAATATTTTACTCAACTTTCCACGTTATTACAATAAGTTAAAGACATTACATAACGAAAATTACATACTTGACATTGAACTGAAGTAATTAGTATAAAGTAATTACGGTATAAATTATGGTGTTAGATGTTCATTAGTGATGATGTGCTTTTCTCTGTGTGTGGTATGGTATCCTAATGAAGAGGGTTGCATTGAATTGTCCTGAGGTAGAGAGAGTGATCTCTGAAAGCAGTTATGGATTTGCATTGGTAGAGTTATAATCAGAATTATATACAGATGCCCTCGTCTACATCGGACACAATCCAATGTTTTCCTGCAACTGCATTCAAACCAAACCGAATTGAGATACTAAGTTTTCTTACGAACTGATTTCCAGTCAGAAGCAGTGTCTTGTTTGGATTTACGATTATTGTTGGGCAGATTCCGCCGTGTTTTCGTACTGTATTTGATTCGTGAGCACACTTAGCAAACCAGTATTCCAACCACCAAAAGGTTTCTGCCTCTTATATGGTTTTCAAACATACATCAAGGAGCAGGTCTTTGTATGATTGTATCGAAGGCATTACATGTGAGTGTAACATTAATCTTATTGTACTGATAAAACCTTTCTACTTTTGGTACTCAATAAAAATACATATTTTAAAGAGTATCTTATACCTTTATTTACGTTTGATTCATTAGTTTATTTAAATGAGATACTGAAATCTGTCGCTTCGTTTTCGTCCCAGGCATCAGTCTCTCAATGAGACGTTAAGTCGAAGTCGCACTTGGTCTCGTGACCTGTGTATCCTGTCCGCCTACTACGCTTACGACTTCAACATTAAAATGCTATAAGAGCGAGTGCAGTGCTAGTTTTAAATCAAGTAAACAAATTAATAATAACCTCAAAAGCCTGTGCAGCTGTTTTTGCAAAGGAAACATCGGCACAGGGAGACAAGAAATTAGATATGCAAATAGCTGACTACATTTATTGTTTGAGGACTGCATAGTCACGGTTAGTTGTAGGATGATCGGGGATACGATTAAAAACCAATTGTTTCTGATCAGTGTCGATCTATTTTAATCAAAGTTCTAAAAAATCATTGAAAATGTGTGTAAAAGCAGTTACTATCATGTGAACATCAGTTTTCGGAACATTAACAGCAAACTGTGGCTCATTAGAATACTAATCGCATCTGGATGTACCGTTAACACGTTGAAGAATGTCTCAAATCTATTTAGAAGACTGCTTGAGAATAGCTACAAGCCATCGTAATCTGCACAGCTCGCAAATGTAAAGTAAACAAGTGAACGACTCACGCGTTAACACAATTAATCAAGCGATAAAAGTTGCGTAGCAAATGCTGCTAACTCTGAGCTTCTCAGGCAGGCCTGCGAAATGCGAAACGTACTTAGAATCTAGTGATCGTGCCGCACAACGCACAAATAAGCAGTGAAATAAAACGACGGAGATGGCGGCAGTCAAAGGCTGCCGCTGTCGACTTCTGGATCAGGTGAGACCCATACAGCTTCACACGGTAAGTCCCGAAGCAAAATAATTTTGCTATCAACCTAGTTCTCTGTTTCTCGAAAAGGGATGACCACAGCAACCAGCAGGAATTTCTCATACTTTTCTGGAATACAGGACAGCCCTGGACATATTCCTCATTCTTTGGTCACTGGATGCTTTTTAAAATGTTGGTATCAACTACTAGTCAAGTTTCACTCATTGGCCGAGCCATTCTTGCCAAAGAATGGCGACCCACAGGATTTATATGATTAGATAGCAACATTTTGGAACGAAGGACCTTAGTGAGGCAGCGGCGACGGTGCCAGCCTCTTTAGCAAGCCGTGTACGGTAAGGTGAATTAGTCTGGCACAGTCATTCTCTGGTGGATAGTCAATACCTCCTCTCAAAGGAGGCAAACCGCATTTTGCAGGCCAAACGGAGAGCCAGGGCTTACTGCAAACGCTTCAGCGAAAACCAGTGTCGAGAGACCTACTTCTTTCCACCAAGGCGTTTGTGACGGACCTCATGTGGTCAATCGAGAACAGCTTCGTGACTACTCGTCCCGCTTACCTGCCACCAAGACAAACTCAAGCCTTTCCCCAGAGTCAGCTAACTTTGTGCTTTCCTCACATGCAGCCAAAAAATTTGCAAATAAAACGTTTTAAGATGTCACAGCAATATGTGACTGTAATGTCACAATATACACTGCCGGAAGAAGTCGCGACACTAAAAAATAATTACAGTAGAGTAAGGAAATTTTGAGGCTACATTTGTCTAGGTAACATACTTAAATGATTAACATTGCAATATCACATGTTAACGTAAACGCGAGGTAAGCCATTCAAAATCTGAAATACTGGTACATTATAAAGCGGAGTAGACGCCCAGAATGTTGAATGCAAGATTTAAATGTGCATGCATTGTGTTGTGCAGGTGCTGGACGTGAATTTGAGGAGTGGAATTCCATCCCTGTTGCATTTGGTCGGTCAGTATAGGGTAACGCTGGAATTGTCGTCCGATCGTGTCCCATATGTGCCCGATGGACAATAGCTCTAGTGATCGAGCTGGCCAAGATAACACACCGAAATTCTGTAGCGCATGTTCTTTAAGAACAGCGGTACATGGGAGAGCTTTATCCTGTTGGAAAACAGGACACTGCTCCTGCTGTCATCCGAAATCGCACCCCTGAGTATATCTCCGAGTGTGGGTCCACTGTGTGTAGCATGGTGACGGGCTGTTTGCAGGCCCTCAATCGGCCTCCTCCTAACCAACACACTGCCATCACTGTACCGAGGCAGAACCAGTGTTCATCAGAAAACACAAGAGATCTCCACCCTCCCCTCCAATAAGCTCTCACTTCACACCACTGAGTTCGCAAATGGTGGTAATTTGGGGCCTTGGGAATGCGAATTACAGGGTCCCTGGCTCGTAGCTCTCCTTGAAGTAACCGATTTGTAACAACTCGTTGTGTAACTGTCGTGCCAACTGCTGCTTCAATTGCTGCTGTAGAGGCAGTACGGTGCGCCAGAGCCTTACGCTGAATACGATGTTCTTCTTTCTCGGCAGTCCCAACAGGCCTTTCGGAACCCGCTCCTCTAGCGACTATACATTCTCCTGGCCACCGCTGCCTGAAATCATGTCCAATCTCAAAGGCAACTATCGCTCACGACCGTTACAGCGCGTATTTAAAGCAATCCAGGTTTGCGTCGTCACAGTGGACTAATAACGCCATCTTGATGGAGCTGGAGAGAAATTTAAACAGACATCATCTTTCAAATGTAGAAATGAGCCTACCAACTTTTCTTTATGCCACGTATCTCTCTTTTGATGTGTGACATTTTTCGTCAGTGTATAATGGGCGAAAAAAATCTCCATTTGAGGGCATTGCTACAGCGTTATACAATGTAGCTCGGCTCCGATGCGACTATGTAAGCACCCACATGTAAAAAATGGATTACGTAACATTTTGTCGTTCCGCGTCAAATTCAAAAAACGTATACTACGGGGATGTTATTAGCAAATGCGTCCACACACGACAGATGTGTTATTCTGTTCGTGGCTGCCACAGGACAAACACCACTAGACATCCATCGGAGAGTGAATAATGTCTGTTGTTATTGTGGTGCTCTTCAGTCCAGAGACTGGTTTGATGCAGCTCTCCATGCTACTTTATCCTGTGGAAGATTCTTCATCTCCCAGTAACTACTGCAGCCCACATTCTTCTGAATCTGCTTAGTGTATTCATCTCTTGGTCTCCCTCTAGGATTTTTACCCTCAACGCTGCCCTCCAGTACTAAATTAATGATCCCTTGATGCCTCAGAATACGTCCTACCAACCGATCCCTCCTTCTAGTCAAGTTGTGCTTGTTTCGACTCAGGTCTTTTAGTGCTCTGACAAACTCTTCACGCAGTATCGTATCTCCCATTTAATCTTCATCTACATGCTCTTCCATTTCCATAATATTGTCCTCAAGTACATCGCTCTTATATAGACCCTCTAGATACACCTTTCACCTTTCTGCTTACCCTTCTTTGCTTAGAACTGGGTTTCAACCTGGGCTCTTGATATTTGTACAAGTGCTTCTCTCTTCTCCAAAGGTCTCTTTAATTTTCCTATCTATCTTACCCCTAGTGAGATAAGCCTCTACATCCTTACATTTGTCCTCTAGCCATCCCTGCTTAGCCATTTTGCACTTGCTGTGGATTTCATTTTTGAGACGTTTGTATTCCTTTTTGCCAGCTTCATTTACTGCATTTTTATAGTTTCTTCTTTCATCAATTAAATTCAATATTTTTTCTGTTACCCAAGGATTTCTACTGGCCCTTGTCTTTTTACATACTTGATCCTCTGCTGTCTTCACTACTTCATCCCTTAGAGCTACCCATTCTTCTTCTACTGTATTTCTTTCCCCATTCCTGTCAATTGTTCCCTTCTGCTTTCTCTGAAACTCTGTACAACCTCTGGTTTAGTCAGTTTATCAAGGTCCCAACTCCTTAAATTCCCACCTTTTTGCAGGTTCTTCAGTTTTAATCCATAGTTCATAACGAATAGATTGTGCTCAGAGTCCACATCTGCCCCTGGAAATGTCATATAATTTAAAACCTGGTTCCTAAATCCCTGTCTTACCATTATATAATCTATCTCATACCTTCTTTGTCTATAGGGCAGCAGGTCTACTAAAAACCCCGTTTGAGAAATAATAGCGACCGCGGGGAGGGGGGGGGGCGGTGCTGTTGCTTCATGATGTCTTCACAACGTGGCGACACAGAAATTACGCCAGTTCGAAGGGGGCGTTACTCGAAAACCCGCCCTGTAGTTCTGACCCCTGCCTATTTGATTATCACGTCTTCGGTCCATTCAAAGGGCCTTGTAGGTTTGAAGATTCCTGTCGAACGATTATGAGCAGCAGACAGTTGCGGATTTATTCATGCAGCAGCACACAGCAGCAGCAAACGGGTATCTTAAAGCTAGGTCGTCGGTGAGACGATTGCCGCAGTGGTCAGGGTTATTCTGCCTGATTGGCATGCCGGATCTGGACTTTACGAACTGAAACTTTTTGATTACCGCTTGTAGGTACTGTCAGATCGTTACTACATTACTAGTTCGCAACAAAAAGGTGTTGTAGATTCATTGAAGAACTTTGGAATATACCTTGGAGATTAAGTAAACTTTAGATCCTGGGTATGGAATTCAAACTTAGGTTCGGTAAGGAAAAGTAATTGGTGATCTATTGCAAATCTTTTCAGGTGGTCAAGGATCTCTCTCGTGCAAATCACATCTAAGGCAACAAGATCACGTAATAAAGTTATATTTTTTGGGGCTTCAGTCACTTTATAAAAGGGGCATCTTTAATTAATCAGGGCAATTTAAACTGGAACTTTAACGTCCACTTCCATAAGTAAGGCTTTTGCATATTCATTTTAATTCAACATTTTCTCTAGACACCATACAAGTGTACGACTCCGTTTCAGAATGGAAAACTGCATGCGAATATGCACCAAATAAATCACTGTCGCACTTTATGCGCATGATACTGTTACTCAACGGTATATGAGCGCTATAACAAAAGCTGGGACTCGAACTTGTCTCTGATTGATTGACATGAATTACCATCCAAGGGCAGGTTAACTCATTCCACAACGCTGTCCGTGGAAAATTTCTAGGCACTCCTGAGGTTGAAACATTGGCTCACACTTGAAGAGACGAATACGTTTCATTGAAGTTTTAAGGTTTATAAACTAACAAGCCAGTAAAGCTGGAAGTGGCCTTTTAGAAAGATCACTGGGATGACTCTTTGTGGCAGTCGCTTCTTATCAGCCCTTAAGGTTTTAAAATCTGAAAGAAGTTTCACAAGGTAAGGAAGTCCATTAACGAAAACATATCCTCCTAATAACCTGAATTACCGTACCTTGACCCATCATTACTCTGAATGTGAAATAGCAACAGCACAGTAACCACGCAGATGAATTTACACACGAACAGTACATCAATTAAAGGCACACATATAACAATGAAAGACAGCTTCAGACGGTACAATGAAAGACAGCTTCAGACGGTCTCCTATTAACTTGAAAGTATTAAGTTGGGGAAAATGAAATAAGTACAGTTCTGTAATCTGCTTCAGTGTGGTTGGAAAATTTTCACAAAATTGAATTTAGTGCTCTGATAATTTTCAGCTCAGTCTTTTACAATTTAGTCCGTGTTATGAAGTTGTCTTAAATATTGAGCGTCGCATTAACAAAGTTGGATATTGCGGTTACTGGAGGAGTTGAGGTGAGATGCTGAGTCAGGTATTGTCGTCAAGGCAGTCTTTGCTGCCTCTTTCCGTTTATGGCTCACATACAGTACTTTTTGGAGACTTCTTTCCTCTCTTCACCCCGAAACTACGGCATGCAACGAACTATGGAGCTTATTACGTCTACTTACGCATTTGACACAATAATGACATCCATCCGTGGTATTCAAATAGTTCTGGTTGCACGAAGTTTGCCTCTCTAATTATGTCACTGCTCGGTGACTTCTCTCCCACCCGTGCATTCACATACCCTCCAGTATTCATTGCGAAATTGAATTTACATTGTACTTACGCAATTTTACTTATATAAAACACAGCTAAAATTACCATAAGAGTATTTGTGTACAACTGACAAGATATGTGGCTGTTACAAGGGAATGCAATTAAAAGCTGACTGACAGGTGTTTTCATGTATGACTCGAGTGATTCATTGTTTCTAGTAAAACGTAAGTAGAGGAATACACGTATACGTCAGTTGAAAGCTGTTCGCAAGAGCCATGTGCACAACAGGTGTACGCAATGTGAATCGACTGTTTGCCTCTGACATTCGTTTCTTCCGCGAGGTTTTTAAATCCACAGTTGGCGTACGTTATCTGACCTTTGTTCACGACAGCAAATACGCGGCCCGTATTTCACATTTAACCTATCCAACTCAGGTTTCTACGGATCAGTATCGGAAATGTCACTGCTTTCTGTTTTAAACTTTTCCAGGCCGCGGCACTGTTAAGGTATTTCTTCTACTGACTTTTTGGAAGGTAAAGTACTCATATTTATGTACTTCTCAGTGAATGCTTTGACACTTTGAACGACATCGTATTCTTGCTACGACTGAACGTGTTGCGAGTTTTGTTTGTTGGCGTATTAGCAGCTACATCCGGAAACGATCGTCTAGTTTGCTTTGCCATAGTACTGCGCAGTACAGGAGGTGAATTACCTAAATATAATACGAGCGTAGGATGCCGACTGCCAGTGATACATGAGGTACAATAAAAAAATACAGTTTCGCGAAAAATGGATGATTTATTCGAGAGATAGAACTTCACAAATTGAGCCAGTCAATAACACGCTGATCCACTTCTATCCCTCACGCAAACGTATTCGGCTTGCATAAATAGTCAGGGTTGATGGATGTCCTCCTCAGAGGAGGCGCACTGGAATGTCAAAACCCCTAGTTGGTTGGAGGGCCCTGCCCGTAATGCTCCAAACGTTTTCAATTGGGGTCAGATCCGACGACATTGCTGGTTTTGACAAGCATCAGAAACTCTCCCAGTACATTGTCTTACTGAAATGTAACCGTTGGTCACTGGCGCTCAATTGTAAGAGGGAAACATGACTGAAAAGTAAATTTTAAGTAGAAGACGTGTTTGGATACGCCTTGGACAGGGGTGGGATACCATTCCGATTGCCGCCCGCGATAAGGCTAGACGACAATGAGTGATAGTCTGGGGTGCTATTTCTTTACGTAGCAGGTTCCCTGTGGTTCTCATTCACGGACCCTTCACAGCACAACGGCACATCGATGATGTGCTACGCCCCGCTTTTATTGGCCTTCATGGCAAGCGCACATGGGCTCATATTTGAGCAAGGTAATGTCCACCGACAAACGACGATAGCTTCTACTGCCCGTGCTTCCCAAGTCCCATCTTTGCCAGCAAGGTCACCGTATCTCCTCAACTGAGAAGATGTGAAGCGTCTTCCGTAAGGTCCTGCAACCAGTACAGGATTTTGACGATCGAAAATCTAATGCTCCAGTTGTACAGAATTTGGCACGATATCCCTCAACATGACATCTGTCAACTCTATAATTTAATGCCAAGCCTAATACCTGCTTTCGGCTGGGGTGAGATCAAACGACCTTGTTGGTTTTGACAAGCACAGAGCCAGACCAGAAGTGGGCCAATGCGTTACTGACTTGCTCAATTTGTGATGCTCTCCTGATTAAAGCATCCATTTTTTCCGAAATTGTAATCGTTTATTTGTCCTTACATGTAGGTGACATTCACTAATTACTGTTCCTTTTGGGATAATTCTTTCGTCGTGCGTCATTTTCCTTTGCCTTAGAGTGTGTTTAACAACCTGCATTGTTGCTACTGCAAAAAAGATTAACACTAAAGTGAGGCAACCGTCTTCCTTTACATTTGTGGAATAAAGAAGTATGAACAGTTACCAACCCAATCCACGCTGAAGTAACTTTAAACTCTCCATCCAACCGCCCCAGTAACGCTTTACTGGGTTACCAAAGCCGAATTGAATCTCCCACAAAATACCACATCCGACTCTATCCCTCCTTGTCAGAGTAATACAGTTCTTGAAGGACTTTTAAAAACTACATTATGTTAAACTCGGAGCTTTATTAAAAGCAACGGACTACGTAGTTTGCATTCAGTCTCTCAGTGATTCCCTCTTAGCACTTTTCATCGACTAGCCATGGTAGATACACCGAAAACACATTGTAGTTTTCTCACGTGGACAGTTCCCATTTTTCTGAGAGACTCAGCTCTTATCCACCCTTAAGAAGTCTTCCACTAAGAATTAATGGCAATCCTCATCTGCTTAGGATGTGCAGACCGTATGAAGTCACTTTCCCATAACATTAGTGCAGTTACCTATTCGTGCAAATGATTTTAACGTTTATTTGGTCAAGTTTATATATTTGCGCGCTCTAGGCTCTAATAACCTTCTGTAGCATAACATTTGAAATTCTTCCATTTGATCATTACATGCTTTCCCCACGGTATACATTACATTCCCAGAGATGACTTTAAATGTACAGTTTTAGAGCCTTTCACACATAAATGCCAATAACTAATAACAATGGGTAACAAACAAACAGCGGCTACAATAATTCGTGTTTACATGCTGGCTTTGGAAGCAGAAAGCGAACAGACACAGAAAAGATATGACTTCAATTGGTAATTCGGTATATGAAGTGAGATAATCTAGCGCTCATAGGGGATTAGAATGTGATAATGGGAGAATCAATAGAAGAAGGGAGAATATGGGCTTGGTAACAGGAATGAGAGAGGAGAATACGTTCGGCAGTAAATTTCAGGTAATGGCAGCGTTCAGAATTCTCGAAGAGAGGAGATATATTTGGAAAAGGCTCGGGAACGCCAAACGATTCCAGCTGAATTACATCGTGGTCAAATACAGATTTCGAATTAGATACTGGAATGTGGGACATACTTAGGAGCATATACAGACTCAAGTGATGATGATGAGGAGACTGAAGCTAATGTTCGTGCACTCGCGCTATGAGAAATTTTAAATCATTCTGCGTTTTGTCAACAGTGCCTCAGTAGCTGGGTTTCATACGTCCCCCGACCCAGGCAGGCTGTTGGCGTTGTGCCAGTTCGAGGGTGTTGCCTGCAGAGGTCACACGGTCGGGCTGGTCACCGCCATGAGCCCTTTAGCTCATCGTGCGAGTATCGACGTATGTATATAATTCACTATTCATATTTTTAAACGTCATTTTACATGTATTACTCTTGATTTATTAGGTTTTTTTATTTTGTATGATGGTTCAGTATTTCTTTAGATGGACAGATCAGAAGAAAGAATTTTTCGTGGATGGGAGACGATGAGCATTGGAGCTGAATCCAAAATTTTTCTTTCTCTGGTGGTCCATGAAGGCCAGGTGACATCGAGTGGCACGCACTTTTCAATGTCAATAAACTTCACTAAATGCCGTACACTGTACGGCTACGGCTATTGGTGAAGTTCATGACACTGAAAATTTTTCTTATCCTGTACATCAATTTATTGAACAATTTACCAATGAAACTGAATTTTTAGACGCTGGAAAACCAGTGGCACATGGCACCTCCGTCCAAGATGCAAAAATCGGCAGACAAAAAATGTATGTATCCATTATCAAACGTTTTTGTGCAATGAACATGATGTAACATTATGCGAGTTGTGCAAAGCTGAGAGATAAAGGCGGAAATCAAGTCACAAAAATTAAATAACAGTAAATACTTTTTTCTTTTAATTTTTTATTAGATGTTCTACAGCAGGTTGAGAACTTCTGTTATTTGAGGAGCACAATCACTGATGACAATAAATGTATCACAGATATAAAGAGAAGAATAGCCTTTGCAGAGCAAGCTTTCCAAAATAGAAGGAATTTACTAACAGACAATCACATAAGCCTAGAAATTAGGAAAACGTTTGCCAAAACGTTTGTCTGAAGCATCTTAAGATACGGTTGTGAAGCGTGGACTCTGGGAACGGAAGAGAAAAAGAGACTGGAAGCAGTGGTAATGTGGATATGGAGAAAAATGACGAAAACAAGCTGGGTAGATAGAAAAAGTAATGAACAGGTCTTAAGTGAGTGAGAACAGAACGCTGCTAAATTATATACGAAGAAGAAAATCAAAAATGATAGGACACATAATGAGACACAACCAGTTCCTAAAGAATGTATTTGAAGGAAAAGATTTAGGAAAAAACCAACAGGGAGGCCAAGAGCAACGTATTTTAATAACATCAAATCATATGAAAAGTTGAAGAGAATGACAGTGGTGAGAGTGACGTGGCTAAATCGACAAGGCATAGCTTTTAGTTTATGATGATGATTATTAATACCTTGCAAGCCTGGCGACTTTAATTGTCCTAAGATTATTACCAGCAATATAGATACTCTGATTGTTTTCTATATCCTAAATAAATATTTTGATAGTAAAATATGAATGTATTATTATAAAAATAGCAAAAGGTACTAATTTACGCGTATTAGATGCTGTTCAGTCTGGTAGTTGAGTGTGAGCAAAATACACGGCGCGCGACCCGACTGTGTAACTTTTATAGGTGCGAGCTCTCGCGGGTTAAGAAAGAAAATGGTTCAAATGGCTCTAAGCACTATGGGACTTAACATCTGAGGTCATCAGTCGCCTAGACTTAGAAACTACTTAAACCTAACTAACCTAAGGACATCACACACAGCCATGACCGAGGCAGGATTCGAACCTACGACCGTAGCAGAGCCGCGGTTCCGGACTGAAGCGCCTAGAACCGCTGGGTCACCGCGGCCGGCTAAGAAAGAAAGAAAGAAAGAATTCTAGAAGTAATGCAGGGAAGCAGCTGACGCCAACAAGTGCGGCAGACGCACGGCCAATGGTGCGTTCATGTCGACTGTAACAACAGCGGGGTGAAAGCGCAGGCGCAGGTCGTCCCTCTTCACCAAGGAAGTGGAGGAGGGGTGACGTTGACCGCCATCTGGTTGCGCTCTACACCTTCAATAGTGTCTCGTCCCTTGCGGCAGACAACTTAAAGAGAACTTCCTGGGTGTGCCTAGGAACAGGAGAGAGTGCAAGTGATTTGTGGAATGTAACAGAAATAAACAGGTGTCACTGTTTATAATCTACTTCAGTTAGTTGTAGTTAAAGTAACTCTGCACTCTTGTCGTCTTTTATTGCGAGTGGCTGACCGCGTCCGCTAAGCTCCGTGAGCTTGCTACAATCTTGGCTGTCTTTCGTAGCGTCTAGCTACGGACTTGTAAATAAAACCGATAAAATTGATTGTCTTAATCAAAACAGTCTCAGGACTGAAGACCACAACAACAACAACAATAGTGTGTGGCAGTTAAATGGATTCTCTTACAAATTTTAACCACGTTAGTACCTGTCTGAATACTAATGAAGCTACTACTTTTTTTCAGGGTGTTTAGTGGAAAACTTATCGCTGCACTGGCGTCAAAAATTAAAGCAACAAACCCTTATTTTTTCTGTGCTTCTTGTAATTCTCGATATAATCATATAAAGTGTCAACAGATATGTCCGTACGACCGCGTTCTGCGCGGAAAATGGCTTTGGGTCAACGGACAACCACGCCAAACATGACGCTAGGGCACGTATCAAACGGGGTAGTGTTCGCTGGATAGTCGAAATTGACAATCGTGACAGCCGTGGATGGTCTCCCCGACCGCTGCAAATCATGGAGCACCACCGACCCGCCTTCTTATGATGTCATCCTCAGTGCCCAGCGACTGGCTGTACTTCTGTCACAACAGACACTCCACAGACTTTGCACAAGCGTTTGTGAATATTCCGCAGAGTCTCTTTACCTGCAGAGATAAAATCAAGGACGGCGCATTGCTTGTAACGCACATTACCCACAGACGCCATTTCGAAACAATCCTGCAACTACGCTGTCTGTCGGAAGTGACGGAAACTTGGCGCGCTCACTCAGGAGACTTCAAATAATGCATACGTAACGTTTCGCCTTCTTTGCGTTGTTTCCGGCAGAGAAAAAAAAAGCGGTGCATTACTTTCCGGGCAACCCTCGTACATGCATGCTGTACTCCAGCGATAGATCATCATAAAAAGCAAAACTTATTTAAAATCGTTACCTGTTGACTACATTCACGAAATTTCCACAAAGGTTCAAATGATTCAAATTGCTCTGAGCACTATGGTCATCAGTCTCCTAGAACTTAGAACTGCTTAAACCTAACTAACCTAAGGACAACACACAACACCCAGCCATCACGAGGCAGAGAAAATCCCTGACCCCGCCGGGAATCGAACCCGGGAACCCGGATTTCCATAATGAACAGGGAACACACAGGAGATATTAAAACGATATTTTTACTGACGTCAGATTTTGGCCTCACATGAATTATATTGTATTGTATGGAACTGGGGACCTAGAAACGACGAAGAGGCTTCGTCCCCGCCGTAGCCCTCAGTGGTTCACTACCCCACAACAGACTACAGCAGTCCACTCACGCCACCGCCGCCCCACACCGAACCCAGGGTTAATGTGCGTTTCAGCCCCCCCACCCCCACCCCCCCACCGCCAGGGGATGCCCCCCCCACTCCGGAATAGGTACACACCGGACGAGTGTAGCTTTTATTCTTTCCACTCTTTACATATGGCATACATGTCATAATTTCTTTCGTTCTTTGACAACTATTTTCCCTTAGATACTGATTTCCCTGTACTACAATGTTTAACGGATTATTCGGTTAAGATTCTGGCGAAACCTCATTCCTCGCATTGTATTACGAAATTAACTAACTTAACTTCCATTTCACTCCTTAGGGCAAGCGGTCTACCTCTTTCGTCCATGATCACATTGTCTTTGGTACTATTATTTCAGGCTTTCTAGTCTTGTGAGGTATTCCATGGAATGGAGAAAAGTTTAGCAGCTTTATATATCCACCACTTTTCTTCCAAAACCTGAAATACCCCATGACATCTGTTGAATAGGATTGTCTTTTCTTGTTCACATAACACTTTTGGCTTGTCCTTCTTCGCGCATTTGCTCAGAAATGAAGCCATTTCTTCTTAAACGGACACAGTATTTAAGAGTTGTCTTTTTCCTAAGTGAATAATGCAGTAATCAACCATTTAGACCGAGCGAGGTGATGCAGTGGTTAGCACACTGGACAAGCATTCGGGAGGACGACGGTTCAATCCCGCGTCCGGCCATCCTGATGTAGGTTTTCCCTGATTTCTCTACATCGCTCCAGGAAAATGTCGGAATGGTCCCTATGAAAGGCCACGGGAGACTTCCTTTCCCGTCCTTCCTTAATCCGGTGAGACCGCTGACCTCGCTGTTTGGTCTCTTCCCCCAAACAAACAAACAACCAACCATTTAGATCCACCTATGATAATTAGGATTATAAGTATATTCCGTTGGTAATACAACTCCATGTAAGTGTCTAACTAATTAGTTGAACAACTTCCTTAGTGAACTTCTAGTACAGGAGCAGCGCAGCAAACGATGTGTTTCCCTCCACACAACAAATAGAAAAGTATATGTTCCTGCTCAGAATATCTTTCCCGTCTACAGGCGTTCCTGCCTTTTTTGAGGACGCTTGGAACTGCTTATAGAAGGCCTACCTTGCTTAAGGACAGAGAAAGTGTCTGCTATCACGAAATAAAGTGTCTCATGGAGTTATCAGGGTAATCCCAAAAGTAAAGTCTCCTATTTTTTTATGAGTACACAGACCTGTTTATTTCTACAATGGTTTACTTCAGTTTACAAGTTGAACATTTAGCTATTTTTCGACATAATCACCATTTCTGTCGATGCATTTTTGCAGACGCTGTGGCAGTTTTTGTATGCCCACGTAGTACCAGCTCCCCGCCATGCTGTTCAGAAAGTTATGAACCTCTTCTTTCATCTCGTCGTCTGAGCTGAGTCGCTTTCCGGCTAAATGATCTTTTAACCTAGGGAAGTGGGCGCTAAGTCAGGACACTATGGTGGGTGGGTGACTATGTTCCACTGAAACTGTTGCAGGAGAGCAACGGTTTGCCGAGCGACGTGTGGGCGAGCATTCTCATGGAGAATGTGTACGCCCTTGCTCAACATTCCTCTTCTCTGGTTCTGAATTGGCCGTTTGAGTTTTTTCAGAATCTCACAGTACCTGTCATCGTTCATTGTGGTGGTTCAAATGGTTCAAATGGTTCTGAGCACTATGCGACTTAACTTCTGAGGTCATCAGTCGCCTAGAACTTAGAACTAATTAAACCTAACTAACCTAAGGACATCACACACATTCATGCCCGAGGCAGGATTCGAACCTGCGACCGTAGCGGTCTCGCAGTTCCAAACTGTAGTGCTTAGAACCGCACGGCCGCTCCGGCCGGCCGTTCATTGTGGTCCCAGCGATTCACGTCCGACGACGAGGTGAAAGAAGAGGTTCATAACATTCTGAACAGTGTGGCGGCGAGCTGGTATAACTTGGGCATGCAAAAAGTGCCACAGCGTCTACAAAAACGCATCGACAGAAATGGTGATTATGTCGAAAAATACCTAAATGTTCAAGCTGTAAACCGATGTAAAAAAAAAAATGGCTCTGAGCACTATTCAACTTCACTTCTGAGGTCATCAGTCACCTAGAACTTAGAACTATTTACACCTAACTAACCCTGAGGACATCACACACATCCATGCCCGAGGCAGGATTCGAACCTGTGACCGGAGCGGTCGCTTGGCTCCAGACTGTAGAGCTAGAGCCGCGCGGCTACTCCGGCCTAAACTGATGTAAACCATTGTAGAAATAAACAGGTCTATGACTTGTGGGATTACTCTCGTAGGTGATGTTCAAGGCTGAACAACATGTGCGGAGAAATCAACGATGTTGTTTGTATTGGCAGTGTTCCGTCTGTTTTCTTTGTCTTTGGAGAGCTAGTTACATTTCTCTGTGCACGGATTTTAGGTTGCGCGTTTCTTCCAACTATTATCTCTCTAAAAGAGGAGTCAAAGGAAGTATCACTCGCGGCGCCGTGAAGAATAAGCACATTAGGGCGAGCGGCGCGGCTGGAAACTGCTCCGGCGATTGCATCTGCTCCGCGGCGGCGCTGGCGCCACTTGTTTATGCAGATTGTAATGGCTTGCGCCAACAGAACTTCATCTTGGAGCCGCCGGGGACTGAGTTAACTTTGCGCATTAACAGTAATCTCTGGCTGCGGCAACAAATGCCGGCGCAGGCCGCACCTGTTCAAACACGCGAGGCGCTAGGCAGGGGCGCGGACGGGTGGGGCACGGCAGAGCCACCTACGGCCGTACGTTTCCCCTGGTTAAACATCGACGCTAATAACCGGGCGGACCTGCGCGCGACGTTATCTCAACTTCCGCCCGCAGCCTCAACTATTTGGCGGCGAGGTGGTCTGCTGAATCGGATGTTATGCCGGCGGTGCAAGACTGAAAGCAAATATGAGAGGCGGACGAGTTGGGGCTGTACGGACACGTCGTGAACCCGAGAGCAAAATAAGTCAGAGAGTTTAAAGCAGTCTTGCTACAACCGAGCAGTCCTGCCTTTGACCACGCGTATTCGTACATACTGACCGTGCATTCCCCAGTCACCGCCGTGCTGAGCTTTAAAACTACCGTCATACGTGACTTTCATCACTTACTATTTTATTTATGTACTATGCTCTAGCCCGTTACGTATAATTTAAACACAGGCTGTATCCAGTATTTAGAATGAATTTTAATTTTTTCTGAGCAACAGTAACTAATCTTACAATATGCACTATTACATCTAACACAAACTTAATTTATGGCACCATAACTGATTCTAATGTTGACGAAGACATACGTAACTGTGTTTATCAGTAATATTTCCCAACAACTTGTTTTCCGACTATGTGTCACAGGTATAAACAATGTAACGCAACAGTGTTACTTTTACATTTATTAATGGTTCAAATTGCTCCGAGCACTATGGTCCCGTTCTAAAAATTCTAGCCAGCAAAGATTAAATGCAGTAGAGCTAAGTCATTTCAGAAACTAAAACAAAGTTTCATCATAAAAATACGGCTAAGAACTATAGAAACTAGTACAGTTTCAAAGAAATGCATATCCCTAGCTGCATACAGCCGTTGATATGTGTCAGCGGGGACAGTTGAAAATTTGTGCCCGGATCGGGACTCGAACCTGGGATCCCCTGCTGACATAGCTGACATAGCAGATGCTCTATCCATCTTTTTTTTTTCGACATAGTTCGATGCGTTTGGTCTGGGCGGACGTCACAAGACATCCATTCAAGGTGATCGTTGATACCTTGACCCCAGTTTTTTCTTTTCTTTTTTTTTTTTTTTTCATTGCAGCCCTCTGACCGAACACGCAGCAAATCTAATTTGGTTGGTTCAAATGGCTCTGAGCACTATGGGACTTAACATCTCTGGTCATCAGTCCCCTAGAACTTAGAACTACTTAAACCTAACGAACCTAAGGCCATCACACACATCCATGCCCGAGGCAGGATTCGAAGCTGCGACCGTAGCGGTCACGCGTTTCCAAACTGTAGCGCCTAGAACCGCTCGGTCACACTGGCCGGCTTACATTTACAAAAATGGGGTCAGAGGTGTCATAAAATGATGGTATACGTGTATTGCAATAAACAGATAAAAAATTTATGTCAGTTATGTAGTTAAGAATTTGAAAAAAGCCGGAAAAAATTTGTACGTCTAGAAAGACGACGTAGATTTTGATCCAATGACAGCATATGCCAGGTGGAGGAGTATAGATGGGCTGATAATGAATTCAACGTCGTCCGACAACAGATAGCGAAGTGTCATAGCTACCAGAGCGCCATCTGTGTCTACCCTTTAATAGGGAATGCTCGTAGCCAGAGGGCTCAGAGAGTGGAAAGGAAGAAGACAAAAGTCGCTGAGATGTGCAGCCGCGAGAAGGACGTACCTGCGCTTGCTAGCGACGTGAAGGGTGTCGCAGATCGACGTCCGGCCGCGCTTGCGCCGTCGACGGCCCCATCTGGCCCCCCACTTATGACGACCAGTGCTATGGCTATGGATTTGATGGACACAGCTCCAGAAACTTTGAAGACAGCGCTGTCTGTTCCGCTCCCAGATTCTGAAGATGAGAGCTCCACCGCCCCTCAGCCACGCGGACGAAGTGGGAAACAGAAGAGGAGGGCAACAGCCGCGACGTCCGCTGTTCGCAGCTCGCCGATCGAGAAGAGGGCCAAGCAAGATTTCGCCCCTGACGCTGATGGTTTTGTTCCGGCTCTGCGCACGGCAAGACGCATGCAGTCATCGACGACGCTTCCAACTGCCGTCGCCAACTCATTTGACGCGCTCGCTGACGCGCCGGGCCAGCTGCCGCGCGATCCGGCGCGGAAGAAAGACTCCCATCTTCCGCCGGTGGTGCTCCAGTTTCGGCCGCCCTATGGGGAACTGCAAAAGTTGTTGCGCAGCTGGACAACGGCCGTGTATACAGTGAAGCCTGCCGGACGAGACCTGTACAGGGTCATACTCCGAACTGCTGAAGACTATCGCCGGGTCACTCACGAGGAGTCTGAGCGTGGTATCCCGTTCTATACCCACGCTTCCGCACCTGACAAAGTCTTAAACATTGTCATTGGGGACCTCCCATTCAACATGGAAGCCGATCACCTGCATCGCGAACTCGCTGACCTGGGCTTCTACATACGGGCAGTCGTGAAGATGAAGTCGCCTAAATCGCGCGATGATATGCCGCTCTTCCTGGTTGTCTGCTCCGGCACCGTGGAGAACCGCAAACTATACCAATTGACGCGGGTCGCCGACGTTCCGGTTCAGACCGAAGATCATCGCTCGCAGAGGTGCCCTGTGCAGTGCTTTCGCTGCCAGGGAATCAATCACGTCGCGCGCCACTGCTCCATGCCGGACAGATGTGTTAAATGCGCCGGCGCCCACGCAGGAAGTGCGTGCCCCCGTCCGCCCACTGAGAAGCCGACTTGTGCACTCTGTGGCGGTGCTCACGTGGCCAGCTATCGTGGGTGTGAGGTGTGGAAGCGTGCCATCGCTCGCCAACGTAGCCAAACACCAGCGCCACATCCGAAGAAGCCAGCAACGAGACGGCCCGGCGTCTCTTTCGCGGCGGCAACGTCCGGGACGACCTCCGCCGTCCCGGCTGCGTCGGCTGCTCCTGCTCCTGCGGCATCCGAGGCTGTGCCGACACCTGAGGCTCCTGCTCCTGCCGCCTCCGATGCCGTGCCGATACCTGAGGCTCCTGCGCCTCCACCACAGCTGCTAGTGGCGGACCCGGGTACTGCCTCTCCCGGGCCGTCGGCCAAACCGCGCCCCGCCAATCGCCTGCGCGGGGGTCAGCGCCCCGTGGGTACCCAGCGCTCAGCACCGTCAGTCGAGCTGCCCCAGGTGGACTCTCCAAGCGAGTCAGTCACGCCTCCCCCTTCCAGAGACGGGGCCGCGCCGGCTGCCTCCACCGCTGACCTGGCCAACCTCGTCGCGCAGCTCACTGCCTTGGTGACCAGTGCTACGAAATTGATTGAAGTCCTGTCGCTGCAACTCACCGCTGCAGTGCCGCTGGCCTCTCCGGCCCCGACCGCTGTCAACACTCACCAGCTGCACCATGGGCAGCGTTAGAGGGCTCACGGTCGTGGCGTGGAATGCCAACGGCGTCCGCACTCAAGCTGGTGAACCTCTCCAATTTCTTCGAGATGAAGCCGTCGACGTCTGCCTTATCAACGAAACCCACCTGAAGCCTGGGGTCGACGTCAGGGCGGTCAACTACTCCTGCTATCGCACCGATCGACTGACGGCGGGTGGTGGGACAGCCGTCTACGTCCGCAATGGCATTCGTCATCACGTGATACAACTTCCACCACTGGCAGCCCTGGAGGCCACTGGTGTCGTCGTTCACACCTCGGCGGGCGCCATCACGTTCGTCGCTGCCTATCGGCTGCCGTCTCGTCCACTGGACCCTGCTGACATCATTCCTCTGCTCTCCTTGAGGGGCCAGGTGTTCGTCGCCGGGGACTTCAATAGTAAACATGTCTCCTGGAACTCCAGGATCACCAATGCCGCTGGCCGCTGCCTGCTCCGGGTAGCTGAACGACACCATGCGCTTGTGGTGGGGCCATACGATCCGACAATCTTCCCTGCCGTGGCCTCCCGGATATCATCGACATCGCGGTCGTCAAGGGCATCCCTCATCAGATCACCGCCACGACGAGGACGGCTCTGTCTTCTGATCATGTCCCAGTGGTTTTCGATATCGTCTTAGACGCCCTGCAACAGCCCAGGCGAGGCATCTCACTTGCTGGCATCGACTGGGGCAGGTTTCAAGCAGCCAAGACGGACTCATTCGCCACCGTGCCGCCCCCCTGCAGAAGCTGGAGCGGACGCAGCACTTCTGCACTTTGCGGCAACCACGATCGACGCTGCCAACATAGCAACGCCGCCCCGACCTCAAACTCCGCCTGACTACTCCCGCCAGCTGCTGCCGGACATCCTTGCGGCCATCACTGAGAAGAACCGGGTCTACCGGGAGTGGCAGCGGACAAGAAATGCCGACACCAAGCGCCTCCTCAACAAGATGCGGTGGGACATCCGGGTCGCCATTGACAACCATCGCAATCGGGACTGGAATAACAAGGTCGCCACCCTCTGTCTTGACGACGGCACGGCCTGGCAGACCACGAACGTTTCCTACGCCGCACGCAACGTATCCCTCCACTGCTGGTCAATGGTCAGGCTGTCTGCGAACCAGCTGCGAAGGCTAATGCCCAAGCAGACGTCTTTGAGGCTGCGTTTACGCCGATCGAAGACCCGACCGACGCTGTCCACGACGACCTGCTTGCTGACCGGCTCCCACGCAACTTGCAAGCACACGACGACGATGACGTCATTGAAGAGACAACGGCGGAGGAGGTGTCGTCCATCCTGCGTGCCCTGAACCCCAGGAAAGCTGTGGGCCTAGACGAAGTCTCCAACGCCCTACTCAAGAAGTTGCCGCCGGTGGCTGTCACTCATCTCGCCGCCGTCTCTAATGTAATTCTCCGGTCCCGCAGTTTTCCGCAGTCCTGGAAGCATGCATCGTGGCGCTTCCGAAGATGGGGAAGGATCTGCGTCAGCCCGTGAACTACAGACCTGTTAGTTTACTGCCGGCCGTCTCCAAGGTCTTTGAAAGGGTGTACATCAGGCGGCTGCAGCGCCACGTTGACGAGGAAGGTCTGCCCGAAGAGCAGTTCGGCTTTCGCAGGGGCCACTCGGCAGTTCACCAACTCCTACGGCTAGTGGGAGATGCGTTCGTCGCCCTCGAGCAGCGCGAGTTCTTCGTCGCGGTGTTCCTGGACGTGTCGCGTGCTTTCGACAGTTTGTGGCACCGCGGCCTCTTGTTCAAACTTTTTGAACTTGGGGTCCCGACGTCGCACGTCCGTCTCATCCAATCCTATCTTGCCGATAGGACCTTCCATGTGCGGACCGCGCATGGCTTGTCCTCCGTCGGCCGCATCAACGCCAGTGTGCCACAGGGCTCGGTCTTGGGACCACTTCTGTATTCGCTGTACACTTCTGATGCGCCGAAGATCGACCGTGTGCGGCTCGCCGTGTACGCTGATGACACGGCTCTATATACGAGGAGCCTCAATGCCGCCGTCATGCGCCGCCGTCTGCAGCTCGCCGTTGACAGCCTGGCAGCCTGGGCAATCAAGTGGCGTCTCCAATTCAATGGGGCCAAGACGCAGTTCCCGATCGTCACAAGGCGACGTGATCCTGCGGGTCTGCAACCGCTCACCGTCAGTGGCAGCCCTGTCCCGTGGCGTCCCACGGCGCATTACCTCGGCGTCACCATCGGCCGCCGGCTCACGTGGGTTCCGCACATACGCGAAGTGAAGGCCAAAGTGCGGAACCGGCTTCGCGTCCTGTACCCGGTGCTGAATCCCGGCTCCCGACTACCACCGCGTCTGGGCACCACTCACTACAAGGTGCTGCTCCGCCCTGTAATCCAATACACCGCCGTCGTCTGGAGGAACAACACCGACACGAACCTGAAGAAGCTGGAGACACTGCAGAATCGCATCCTTCGGCTGGCCTTGCATCTGCCTTACGATTTCCCCACCGCTCCTCTTCACGACATCGCGGAAGTACCTATGGTCCATGACCTCTTACAGGCGGCCGCCCGCGCCTTTTATGAACGTGCTGGCCCGTCACACAACACCTAAATCCGGACGCTGGGCCGCAAACTGCCGCGAAGCGTCACCAACCGCTGGCCTGCTCGCTGCATAGGTAGCACTGCAGAACTGTGCTGAGAAGACACCCAAGAAGACATTCTACATGTGAAGACGCATTACCTCGGCATGCATGGGAGGCAAAGCACTAACTGCTGCGAACTCCATCACACATCGGAGGAAAAGTTATCTCCGTGCAGATCCACGCGACAGAGGGCTGAGTCTGGTGCGAACGTGTGAAGCAAGCAGGCAACCATGCTACGGAGACGCACTCGTTCTTCCTACAGCCAAATGAGCGACTTTGAAAGTGGTCAAATTGTGACCTTCTGGGTGGCGGGATGGTCCTTTCGGAAAAACGATACTTAAGGTGGACGTGCTGTGCCAGTTGTGTAACGATGCTGGCCTCAGTGATCACCTGAACACTGTAACACCATGTGAGGTAACGGGCGAGCTGTAGCACCCTGGAAATAAGCAGAGTTCAGAGTTGGCTAGGCCGCACGGGCTGCTCGACAAGCTGGGGCCCGGCAGCTGCCACATGGTGCTGAACGTTAGCTGAGCTACAGGGGTAGCCCCAGCGCGTGGCCCAGTGAGCGCATGGCTGGGAATTCCTTGGTGACGCTGTGCCGATGAAAAAGACTTGTACGCCGGGAGAGCCAAAGATGGCGGACTTTGTGAAACCTTAACGGCAGACATTTCACAGTTAGTATAGAAATTAATAGTAGCCAGATGAATCGTAATACGTCAAAAAGAAACATGTACATTACCATTATTTGCACAACGATTCTGATGGTGTAATCAGATTTTCAATATCTTTATTTGTTTAAAGTTTAGTATTATACAAGTAACACCCAGCAACGAATTTCCAAAATCCAAACGGTTCATCCGATTTCGTCGATCGACGTATCTTTAGAAAGCTATTAGTGTAACCCTAAATTGGTATAAATTACAGGCATGTCACTTGAATAGTACATGAGTTATTGGAGGTCAAAGTGGCCGATTACTATCGATCACAGCAGGTCATAAGCACTCTACAGTTAAACGAGAAAACGGTAGCAGCATGCTTACAAATACATTTATCATCTATATCTTTGTTTATATACGATATATGCTATTCATGAAGAAATTGGTCAATTATTAACTGTGTTTTAGAAAGCACAGAGACATTAGGCTACTGGCCTAGTTTGCTTGCTATTTCTTTGATATATGTTCATTTACAGAACGATATTTTCACTCTCCAGCGGAGTGTGCGCTGATATGAAACTTCCTGGCAGATTAAAACTGTGTGCCGGACCGAGACTCGACCTCGGGACCTTTGCCCTGCCAGGAAGTTTCATATCAGCGCACACTCCGCTGCAGAGTGAAATCTCATTCTGGAAACATCCCCCAGGCTGTGGCTAAGCCATGTCTCTGCAGTATCCTTTCTTTCAGGAGTGCTAGTTCTGCATGTCTCGCAGGAGAGCTTCTGTAAAGTTTGGAAGGTAGGAGACGAGGTACTGGCAGAAGTAAAGCTGTGAGTACCGGGCGTGAGTCGTGCTTCGGTAGCTCAGTTCGTAGAGCACTTGCCCGTGAAAGGCAAAGGTCCCGAGTTCTAGTCTCGGTCGGGCACACAGTTTTAATCTGCCAGGAAGTTTCATATCAGCGCACACTCCGCTGCAGAGTGAAAATCTCGTTCTGGAAACATCACCCAGGCTGTGGCTAAGCCATGTCTCCGCAATATCCTTTCTTTCAGGAGTGCTAGTTCTGCATGCCTCGCAGGAGAGCTCCTATAAAGTTTGTAAGGTAGGAGACGAGGTACTGGCAGAAGTAAAGCTGTGAGTACCGGGCGTGAGTCGTGTTTCGGTAGCTCAGTTGGTAGAGCACTTGCCCACTAAAGGCAAAGGTCCCGAGTTCGAGTCTCGGTCGGGCACACAGTTTTAATCTGCCAGGAAGTTTCATATCAGCGCACACTCCGCTGCAGAGTGAAAATCTCATTCTGGAAACATCACCCAGGCTGTGGCTAAGCCATGTCTCCGCAATATCCTTTCTTTCAGGAGTGCTAGTTCGGCATGTCTCGCAGGAGAGCTTCTGTAAAGTTTGGAAGGTAGGAGACGAGGTACTGGCAGAAGTAAAGCTGTGAGGACGGGGCTTGAGTCGTGCTTGGGTAGCTAAGTTGGTAGAGCACTTGCCCGCGAAAGGTAAAGGTCCCGAGTTCGAGTCTCGGTCCGGCACACAGTTTTAATCTGCCACGAAGTTTCTTATGTTTATTTAATTTATTTATTTGTTGTAATAGAATGAACCGAGCGGGTGACGTGGTTGGGATTGTGGGGCGTGGCTGGGTAGAAGAAGGTGGCTGTTTTTTGCAATCTTCCTCTTTATTGTTGGTTCTTCCAGTACATTTTCCGGTAGCTGAGCCCCACCGCTCGTGCTGTGGTGGAGACGTGCTAATGGGCGCTGCCCGGGGAACACGACACTGTGCTCGGTCAGCAGCTGCGCAAGCGATAGGAGGTTAGCAGCACGAGGCCCGGCCTAGCTCGCCTCCTGCAGACGCTGCGGAGCGAGACGACGCCGGGAGTCGCCGGTGCAGCAGCGGGCAACGCCCTCCGCCGGCCAGCCCTCGGGGACAGCGTCACTGATAACGACGGCGTAACAGCGACCGAACGCCCAATCCCTCGAACCGAATGCCGATGCACACCTCTGATGCCCTTAAATAGTGCGGACCGCTGCTGAATCCGCCGGCTACGCGGCGCAGTGTTTGTTAGAACGTTCTCGATTAGTTGGCTTACGGAACCGCGCCACACGCGGCCCGCCTCTGCTTAATTCTACTGATGCTGCGCTCTGGCTGTTGATGGCTGCCGTGCACGTACACACATACCGACGCTAGTTGCAAAACTGTGTCACCTGCATAACGCACCGGCCAGCCTTCGTCCGCCTTATGCCGTGAGGCTAACGCATCACGCACTGAAACACACTAAATCACAAATTCGCACTATATTTCCCAAAAATAATCCCTTCCCCTCTACAGTATTTAATAATTAGTGTGTTTACGGTCCACCTGTGGGAATATTTATTTAATTTCAAGTTATTTAAATGTAAATACAGTATTTCTAAAGTGTTTTATGCTTGTGAGAGTGCATTGGCTTGAATATATGGCGGGAGCTCTATAGCCAATGACAGCGCTCGTGAATGGGGAGACACGATGGAAGTGGGAGAACAGTACGGCACAGGACACGGAGGCAGAAAGACTTGCACAGCGGAGCAGTTAGCGCATGGTGGCGGAGGATAGAAATATTTCGGAGTGCTGACCTGTGCTCTTGCGTGATTTCCATGGCTTCTGCAGTAAACGTAGTATGGAATCAGAAATGAATATCTCGCAGCTACGCGAAGTAGGAATCTATTGTTTCCCTGTTATTCAACTTATATTTTATTAAACTGCTGGACCATCGACACCAATAAGTGTTTTGCAGAAATATACCACATTCTCAAAAGTACTTCTACTATTGTACTCATCATTTAAAGTCGTTAACACAGTACCTGCAGATTTTATTTAATTGCAATCTTTCATTTATAAATTTATATGTTACATTCATAATTCGCAGTTGCCGTGTGATAGAAAACTTCGACCATTCAATTAATGTGTGTGCTGTTATTGTATACTGTAGACTCACCAGTATTTGGCCTGTAATGCAGCAACTACATATCACAGCCCTTAGACAATGAAACACACCAAAACTTTTAATATGTAACTTCGAGTCAGTGGATACGAAGTTGAGGGTCACATCACCACATCATTTCATTATTATTATTATTTGAAAGCCCGCAACCTGCAGACGAAGTTCTGGGCCTCCACGCAGCATTGACACCTGTCAGAATCATCGTATTGTAAGGGCAGCAGTGGCAGATCGTACAGCTACCACATCACAGATAAGGGGGCTTTTGAGCCCAGACGTCTCAACACGAACTGTTGCGAATCGGTGATTAGTAGTGGGACAACTGCACACAAACCTATATCCCGTCTTCCACACGAGCCACTTCACCAATGTGCGCGACTCGACTACTGCCGTCAGAGGACCACTTGGAAGATGGAATGCAACGTTGTGGTCTTTAGCAATGAAGATAAATTTTGCCTGCACGCAAGTTATGGTTGTTTGCACGTAGGGGTCGTAGACCTGGTGAGCCCTCTCTTCCCAAGTGCTTTCGGCCACGACACGTTGACCCCTCTTCGACCGTCCAGATGGAATGTTCACGGTTCCACTATAGACGTTCCCTACTGTGAAGATACGTGGTTGGTTCAAATGGCTCTGAGCACTATGGGACTTAACATCTGTGGGCATCAGTCCCCTAGAACTTAGAACTACTTAAACCTAACTAACCTAAGGACATCACACACATCCATGCCCGAGGCAGGATTCGAACCTGCGACCGTAGCAGTCGCGCGGTGTGAAGATGCGTCAGAGGTACACAAACAGCAGGTCTCTGGCGTTAAAGGCCACTCTGCTGAAGCCTTCTGTACACCGTTTGCCCCTATACAATACCTTCAGTAGATGCTGCGAGGTCAGATGCCAGTTTATGAGCAGTACTAAGGCAGTACCGTCTTCCCCTTACAGGGAGACAACGGACCTCTCCTTCTGATTTCACGTGGTCGGCTCTCCTCTTTTCTGCGGGACACAGCCCAGTCTCTATGAACTGTCACCACATCCAAAAAACAGCTGAACGATTCACGTTAAGTGATCGTGCCATATCAGTTTCCGATTGTTCTGCTTCCATTTCTCCTATGTTCCTCAACGCAGTGAAGCACTGACTCCGCCACCAGGACAAGGATTGGTACCGACAGGGCATACACAACCTTGACATGTGTAATAATTGGGTCTACTGCTGGATGTTTGTGTCGCTTTGGCACAATATTTCGGCCACGTAACTCGTTGCTTTCTTCAGGTGCTATCTGAGACTGCCGTGTTGGGTCCTCGCGTGGATCTGCACGGAGATAACTTGTCCTCCGATGTGTGATGGAGCTCGCATCAGTTAGTGCTTTACCTCCCATGCATGCCGATGTAATGCGTCTTCACATGTAGATTGTCTTCTTGGGTGTCTCCTCAGCACAGTTCTGCAGTGCTAGCTATGCAGCGAGCAGGTGTGGCCAGCGGGTGGTGACGCTGCGCGGCAGTTTGCGGCCCAGCGTCCGGATTTGGGCGTTGCGTGACCGGCCAGCACGTTCGTAAAAGGTGCGGGCGGTCGCCTGGAAGAGGTCATGGAGCAGAGGTACTTCCTCGATGTCGCGAAGATGAGCGGTGGGGAAATCGTAAGGCAGGTGCAAGGCCAGCCGAAGGATGCGATTCCGCACTGTCTCCAGCTTCTTCAAGTTCGTGTGGGCGGCTTTCCCCCAGACGACGGCGGCGTATTGGAGTACAGAGCGGAGTATCGCATTGTAGAGAGTGATGCCCAGCCGCGGCGGTAGTCGGGAGCCGGGGTCCAGCACCGGGTACAGGACGCGGAGCCGGTACCGCACTTTGGCCTTCTCTTCGCGGGTGTGCGGAACCCATCTGATGGTGACGCCGAGGTAATGAGCCGTGGGACGCCAGGGGACAGGGCTGCCACCGACGGTGAGCGGTTGCAGACCTGCAGGGACGAGTCGCCTGGTGATGATCAGGAACAGCGTCTTGGCCCCATTGAATTGGAGACGTCACTTGAAAGCCCAATCTGCCAGGCTGTCAACGGCGAGCTGCAGACGGCGGCGCATGACGGCGGCATTGAGGCTCCTCGTATATAGAGCAGTGTCATCCGCGTACAGGGCGAGCCGCACACGGTCGATCTTCGGCGCATCAGAAGTGTACACAGAATACAGGAGTGTTCCCAACACCGAGCCCTGTGGCACACCGGCTTTGATGCGGCCGACGGAGGACAAGCCATGCGTGGCCCGCACATGGAAGGTCCAATCGGCAAGATAGGAATGGATGAGACGCACGTGCGACGTCAGGACCCCAAGTTCAAAAAGTTTGAACAAGAGGCCGCGGTGCCACACACTGTCGAAAGCACGCGACACGTCCAGGAACACCGCGCCGAAGAACTCGCGCTGCTCGAGGGCGACGAACGCATCTCCCACTAGCCGTAGGAGTTGGTGAACTGCCGAGTGGCCCCTGCGAAAGCCGAACTGCTCTTCGGGCAGACCTTCCTCGTCAATGTGGCGTTGTAGCCGCCTGATGTACACCCATTCAAAGACCTTGGAGACGGCCGGCAGGAAAACTAATAGGTCTGTAGTTCGCGGGCTGACGCAGATCCTTCCCCATCTTTGGAAGCGCCACGATCTCTGCATGCTTCCAGGACTGCAGAAAACTACGGGACCGGAGGATTACATTAGAGACGTCGGCGAGATGAGTGACAGCCACCGGTGGCAACTTCTGGAGTAGGGCGTTGGAAACTTCGTCTGGGCCCGCAGCTTTCCTGGGGTTCAGGGCACGCAGGATGGACGACACCTCCTCCGCCGTCGTCTCTTCAATGACGTCATCGTCGTCGCGTGCCTCCAAGTAGCGTGGGAGCCGGTCAGCAACCAGGTCGTAGTGGACAGCATCGGTTGGGTCTTCGATCGGCGTAAAAGCAGCCTCAAAGACATGTACAAGGGCGTCAGCCTTCGCAGCTGGTTCGCAGACAGCCTGACCATGGACGAGCAGCGGAGGAATACGTTGAGTACAGCGAAGGAAACTCTTCGTTGTCTGCCACGCCGTGCCGTCGTCAAGACAGAGGGTGGCGACCTTGTTATTCCAGTCGCGATTGCGATGGTTGTCAATGGCGACCCGGATGTCCCGCCGCATCCTGTTGAGGAGGCGCTTAGTGTCGTCATTTCTTGTCCTCTGCCACTCCTGGTAGAACCGGTTCTTCTCAGTGATGGCCGCAAGGATGTCCGGCGGCAGCTGGCGGGAGTAGTCAGGCGGAGTGCGAGGTCGGGGTGGCGTTGCTATGGTGGCAACGTCGATAGTGGTTGCCGCAAAGTGCAGAAGTGCTGCGTCCGCTCCAGCTTCCGCAGGGGCGGCGCGGCGGCGAGTGAGACCGTCACGGCTGCTTGAAACCTGCCCCAGTCGATGCCAGCAAATGAGATGTCTCGCCTGGGCTGTTGGAGGGCGTCCAAGTCAATATCAAAAACCACTGGGACATGATCAGAAGACAGTGGCGTCCTCGTAGTGGCTGTGGTCTGACGAGGGATGCCCTTGACAACCGCGATGTCGATTACATCCGGGAGGCCACGTGCAGGGAAGATATGTCGTACGGCCCAACCACAAGCGCATGGTGACGTTCCGCTACCCAGAACAGGCAGCGGCCAGCGGCATTGGTGATCCTGGATTTCCAGGAGACATGTTCCATATTGAAGTCCCCAGCGACAAACACCTGCCCCCTCAAGGAGAGGAGAGCATCAATGTCAGCAAGGTCCAGTGGACGAGACGGTGGTCGAACGTGATGGCGCCCGCCGAGGTGTGAACGAAGACACCAGTGGCCTCCAGGGTTGCCATTGGTGAAAGTAGTATCAAGTGATGACGAATGCCATTGCAGAGTTAAATGGCTGTCCCACCACCAGCCGTCAGTCGATCGGTGCGATATCTGGAGTATTTGGCCGCCCTGACGTTGACCCCAGGCTTCAGGTGGGTTTTCATTGATAAGGCAGACGTCGACGGCTTCATCTCTAAGAAATTGGCGAAGTTTGCGGACGCCACTGGCATTCCACGCGACGACCGTGAGACCTCTAACGCTGCCCATGGTGCAGCTGGTGAGTATTGACATCAGTCAGGGCCAGAGAGGCCATCGGCACTGCAGCGGTGAGTTGCTGCGACAGGACTTCAATCTACTTCGTAGCACTAGTCACCAAGGCAGTGAGCTGCGCGACGAGGTTGGCCAGGTGAGTGGTGGACGCAGCTGGTGCGGCCCTATCGCTGGAAGGGGGAGGCGTGGCTGACTCGCTGTGAGAGTCCACCTATGGCTGCTCGACTGACGGTGCTCAGCGCTGACACCCCAAAATTGGGACCATGCGAGGGCGTTTGAAGGACGACCTGGGGCTCTGTAAAACAGGCATTTATAACATCCCGTGCCAGTGTGGAAAGTAATACATTGGCCAGACAACAAGGACGGTGGACGTCAGGTGAAAAGAACACCAGAGGCACACCAGGCAACAAAATCTGCCATAGCAGAGCATTGTCAGGAGCTCGGCCACTTAATGGACTATAACAACACCAAAATTGTGACACAGACGCCAAGATTTTGGGACAGTGTCATAAAAGAGGCCATCGAGATCAAGCTCACAGACAACCTAATAAACCGAGACAGCGGTTACCACCTCAGCTCGGCATGGAGTCCGGCTCTGGAGCTTATCAGGGCTCAATGAAACGAACCAACAAACTCCTCAAGAAGTAGTAACACCGCAGGATCAGCGCCAGGCGGGCGCTGACCGCGAATGCTGCGCCCAACAAAGGACAGGCCTCAGAGAGCTCCCACAGATGTAGACCAAGTCGGGCGCGGACGTTCGAGGGAGCAACGGGGAAGAACCAACACCTTACAAGCAGTGCCAGGCGGGCGCGGACGGCGAACAGAGCCCCGACGCGAGACGCGCCTCAGACAGCTGCCACAACTGCAGATGGTAGACTAGGTGGGCGCAGACGTCCTTCGGAGCACCAGGGAAGTGCCAACACCTCAGGAGCAGTGCCAAGCGGGCGTGGACCACGAACGGAACTCCACATGCGGGTCCGGCCCCAGACAACTGCCACGACCACAGATGGTGGACAAGCCGGGCGCGGACGTCCATGGGAGCACCAGGGAGGGGTAAAAACCTCAGGAGCAGCACCTGGCGGGCGCGGACCGCGAACGGAACGCCCGACACAGGACAGGCCTTAGAGAGCTGCCACAGATGGGGCCCAAGTCAGGCGCGGACGTCCGAGGGAACACCGGGAAAGAGACAACACATTACAAGCAGCGCCAGGCGGGCGCGGGCGGCAAAGAGAGCACCCAGCGCCCTCTGGGCATAAATACTGGACAAGATCGTACTGCGCGCAGGGTGGAAAATTGTCGTGCTGCTGTTCTAACAGCAAGGAAAGAAAATTGTCAAACCCTAGCACGCGGTATGGTGAAAATGAGCAGCGTGGGAAGAGATGTCACGAGAGGCGGCAACTGGGCGACAGAAGAAGAAGTTTCCCTCGCTCCCGCCCTGTACATCAAGTGCAGGGAGGTCGAGTGGGTGGAAATCTATGACGAGATGGGGCAGAGCTGCGACAAGGAGGTTGTCGTTGAGTCCGTCGACTCCGATGCCACCATCAAGCTCCAGGCCGCGAACTGGGACGACTACAGGGCCCTGAAGGCCCTTGTGGCCGCTCACACAGTGGACGCCCCGAAAGGAAGTGCGATGGGTCAGAAGATTCGTCGCAAAGAAGTCACCAAGGCGCTCCTGAGAGGACTGCCTTGGATTCTTACGGAGCGAGCAGTGAAAGAAGGGCTGCGCCGCCATGGGTTTCTTGGGGCAACCGTCAGGTTGCTCAACAAAACCAATAAGAAGAAACCGCCACTGTTTACTGTCGCCACACCAGCGGCAGACAACGGCGGGGACATCCTTGGAATCCGAAAGTTCTTAGGCTTTCACGTAGAGCGGTAGACAGTCGCTAACTGGCGCGGATGCCAGGCCTTCAACGGCCGAAATACCGCCACAGCTCAGGAAACGGCGATCCAGGAAAAGAGGAGACGCCGCAGAAGAAGAAGACGGCGACGTCCTGCAGACGATGCGAACAATGGAAGGCAAGGGCAGATGCAACAGTGAGAGGAGGAGACAACGCCGCGGGAACAACGGCGGCACCCGGAGGAGAGGCGACGACGGCCACCGCTCACGTGCGACCGCCTTCCCCCGCCGCCAGTGGCAAAGGCGATGGAGGGGGGCGGCGGCGCGACGCAGCGTGTGGGAAGACAGCGACGACAGCTGGTCCCGATGCCGACTCGGCCCTCCAGGAGGCGGAAACAAGATTCCGCATGGTTCTCCATGCGGAGATGGAAGCCGCCTGCCTCACTCTCCGTGAAGCCCTCCACTGCAGTACAAACAACGTTCAAAAAATGGTTCAAATGGCTCTGAGCACTATGGGACTTAAGATCTGTGGTCATCAGTCCCCTAGAACTTAGAACTACTTAAACCTAACTAACCTAAGGACATCACACACATCCATGCCCGAGGCAGGATTCAAACCTGCGACCGTAGCAGTCGCGCAGTTCCGGACTGAGCGCCTAGATCCGCTAGACCACCGCGGCCGGCTATAAACAAGGAGACGCAGGCGGTGCAGACGGAGGAGCAGCACAAGGACGACGGGCCGGCAACAGAAGCAACACACCCCAGTCGTGACCAAGCCACACAAACGGCTTGGCCGAAGTGGATGACCTTCAGTCAAGCCACACAAGCCTAGTCAGAAGTCAAAGGAGCACCGGCAGCGTCCAGACCAAGGAGTTCGAAAATCACTGCGCCTACCTTGTAGGCAGCGAAATACTGGACGTCACCAACCCGAACTTGGCCGACAGCGACGAACACCAAGTGAGCTTCCTGCAAAACGGGGAGCTCATAAGAAAAAACGAGGAATTCCGACAGGAGAAGTACAGATGAGAGCAATAGGCGGAGGGTGACAGAAGACGCGAAGCCGCCCTTGCCCGCCATGAGCGCCAGCTCCAACGCTGGCAACACGGCAAATAAAGAGAAGGCAAGCCATAACAAGCAGTTCTGGCCGGGTTTTGCAGGTTTTCCTTGGCCGCTAAGGTAAATACCGGAACTGTCCCCAACAAACCCCTGCAAATAAATTCCCAATTGGGAGAACCCCCCTTTTTGCACCCCAGCGAGACAAATAAGGAGTACCAAAACAGACAAATCTTACCCCATGGCTGAAAAGAGCTAAACCCACGCTCTAACACAGCTCGTGGCCGAAATATTGTGCCAGAGCGACACAAACATCCAGCAGTAGACTCGAATATTACACATGTCAAGATCTCGCCGGGAAAGCATGAAGAGTTACACACACATCCTTGTTTCGCACAAGAGGAATGCCGCAGAACGTGTGCAGATTACGTGGAAAAATTGGGTGTATAGATAAAACATTATTCTTTCGTGTGTGTAATTGTCAATATGTTCAATAAAGAATGGTTGAAGAAAAAATGCGGTTAATTACTTTCTAGGTAACCCTCGTACGGAAACTACAAAGATAACTTCTAAGAGTTAATTTGTCCTTCCTCTAGAAACAAAGAATAAATAAAGGACTGAAATTTTCTGGTCTGAACTATCCACGACAATTTATGAAGACTTACTATCCTAATTCTTTATTTATAGATGTTACCGATATTTATAATGACAATTTTGCCTTGTTTCTCAGCGTTCACAGTTGAAAATTCGACGAGAATGTTGTTTTTCACTATATTTTAAGAATTCTTCACATGATTTGAGATGTGTACATTATGTTACTGTTCTCAAAGAATCAAACCAAAATCACTAGGATTGCACCTTCAATGAGTACCTACTCAAGAAAGGAGTTTTTCCTTGAAATGATAGTACCTGCACCATTTCATCTACATAAGCCTCTCCATCCCTGCTTGTAACCATGCCAATACTTTTTACATAACTGTGCAATATTTCGGAATTCTATATACCAAATAGTGGTCTCAGCAAAATTTTTAAGGAAATTATGTCGCCTTGGTTGCATCCACTCTTTTTCACGTCGCATTTGGTGTTGGCAATATTTGTATGAGAATCTGTCTCATCTTCGTACATTCATATGCTTGTGGCTGTGTTTAATAAAACAGTACTCCCTCGACCTGCAACATCCCGTTCATTATTCGTAGTTTTACACCACTTATCTGAGTCATGTGGCAATTTGATTGCTCCTAGAGAAACTCCTGTTCCGAATGTCTGGAAGTTAGAAAAAATTTGTAATAGCAAATGGCTCTCCTATTCGCTGTAACTTTCGTATATGTTAAAAAAGAAAGTTTCGGTTTGGCAGTAAGCGATTTGATTCCTCAAACAGCAAATAAAATACATGAAACTGACCATGTTTTGCTCACGAAAATCACAGACTATCATCTCTGTTCCTGGTTGCTTTTCTGTACTCTTGGTTAAGTTTGAAAGTTGGAAATGAAGTGTATTCCGACCGGTTCCGATTGAATTAAGTCATCTTCAGACCTAAAATGTGCTATCTAAATAGCTGTCACCTGCTTGAACTACACATGTAGTCAAATTCTGTATCTGAAGATCGTTGCATTCAGTCGAAGCTAATCATACAACATATAAATTGCTATTAGGCCTACAACCTAACATATGCCTGCCACCAAAAAGTATCTCACCCTTTGGCTGAATCATAACATACACCTTCGAAAATCAGAACTGCCAAAAAATAATTAAAAAGCCGTCACCAGATACTAACATGCCCACAATTCTCTGTGAAAGTAAGTGATCGACTTCCTCTATACTCAAATCCATAGCGTGTCCCAAAAAATGTTTGAGGTACCGATTTTAAGTGAAACAACACTGCTCTTAGAAACGGAATCCCTATGACCTCATTACCGTTGATTCTCCCTCCTATCCAATTATTACACTCCTCTTCAAAGAGCTGCCTCCTAGAATGGCTTCTAGGTACTATTATTTAAGACATTACCCTTACAAATGTCTCTACTATCGCCTCGGAAAATCCCCTGACATTTGCGTGCGTCCAGAAATTAATGCATCCTTTTTTGTATGCACTATAAATTTTTTCTGAGAGCGAAATTACACTTGCTTTAGATAACTCCACTTCGGTGTTATAGGTACGTTGACAAACGCTATCCTACTTTTAGTAACTGCGACATATTCGCTAACAGTGAACAGTAATCTAGGAAATACTCAAAGTGTTTAATATACATTCATTGTTCACAATACGTCTTTCATTACTGTTTTGTAAAAGTAGAGATAATTAATTTCGTTTAGCAATAGCCTTCAGATCTGTCATGACAACAAGAAAGAGAGGAATCCTATCTGGTATATGTCAGTACTTTGGATGCAAATTTTTGCTGAAACTGACTCCTTGATTTTTGGTTGCTATCCATTCTCTACTCTTTGAGATCCAGCCATTTATACAGAAATCATGTTTTCAACCAGACACATGTGATTACGTTTCTCTGCGAATTTCATATGTGAATTCCACAACACACAAAAGTTTGGACAGTGACTACAAAAGAACATTGCAATTGAAATTTGTAAGTTTCTGGACTGTCAGAGGAGGGCCATTACACTATGTTGTCGAAACAAATCAATATCTGCTCTGTAACTGGTAGAGATAATACAGTTTTTATGTCATTATAAACAATAAAGTGTTTATGTGAGTGTAAAATAAAAGTTAACTTTCTCTAAATTACAGAACCGGAAGAATAAACACACTTAGATGTTAGTGGGGTGGGTGGAGAATTCCTGGAAGAATCTATAGACAATATAGTTCAGGCAGGATAATTAGATCAAACGGTATTGTTCAAAGTACCTGTATTGCGAGTCACACAATTGGACACAAAACGTAACAAGAACAATACTAAATCATTAAAAGAATATCAGGGACTTAATATTAATTTCGGTGAATAATTTAAGATGTTCAGGTAGGAGAACAGTGAAAGACTCAGTAAAATGGAAGGTAAAAGTACAATAAATACCTCTCAAGTAGAGGATCTTAAAACATTTGTTGAGGTTGGTTGATAGGACATGGATCCCAGAGGAGACACTTTTGGTAACAAGTAGATACCTTAAAAATCGAGATTGTCAAAGAATGTGGTAATAGTGAAGAGAAGTTCAAGGAGATTAGTTATAGATAGAAGCTGATAAAATAAAAGTACAAACGAATAACATAAAAGAAAACCACAAAAATTGAAATGAGTAGTTTATTCAGTGAGACATAAGGGAAAAAGTAAGAAATTAGTGGAATTTAATGATGTTAAAAGAATTTAACTAATGATATTATCATCTTAGTATATTAGTTGTGTAGTGGTAGCAAGATGTTAGTAAAAATACATACAGTGTCTACAGATTTGTGCGCTAACCGTGGTGTTATTGAGCTGACCGACAAGTAAGTGTTTTCATGCTGGAAAATTGCGCCCTGTAGGTTTTCTTCAACAGTATAAAGACAGTTTTATGACTGGCATGAGAGATAATTTAAAAATCAGAATTTAAAAAAAAACTTATTTGGGAGTGTGGATAACATGTGCTAAATTTCAAAAGGGTTTAAAAAATTAATTTCTTTGGAGTGTGAACAAGATACAACGAGATTTAGTTCACGTACCTGACAACGTTTTCCTTTTTTTTTTTTTTTTTTTGTTTAGTCATCAGTCTTCTGACTGGTTTGATGTGGCATGCCACAACTTCTTCTCCCAAGCCAACCTGTTCATCTAATAGTGGCACTTGCAACCTACAACCTCAATTATTTGCTGGATGTATTCCAATCTCTGTCTTCTTCTACAGTTTTTGCCCTATACAGCTCCGGCTAGTATCATGAAAGTAATTCCCTCATTACGTAATCATATTCCCTCATGTTTTAACATATGTCCTATCACCCTGTCCCTTCTCCTTATCAGTGTTTTCCACATATTCTTTCCTCTCCAATTCTACACAGAACCTCCTCATTCCTTACCTTGTCAGTAGGCCTAATATTCAACATTCGTCTGTAGCATCATATCTCAACTGCTTTGATTCTCTTCTGATCTGGTTATTCCAGGCCATGTTTCACTATCATACAATGCTGTGCTCCAGACCAACGCTATCAGAAATTTCTTCCTCAAATTAAGGCCTATGTTTGACACTAGCAGACTTCTTTTGGCCATGTATGACCTTCTTGCTAGTGCCAGTCTGCTGGTGATGACCTCTTTGCCAAGTCCGTCATTGCATTTTTGCTGCCTAGGTAGTAGAATTCCTTAACTTCATCTATTTCTTGATCACCAGTCCTGATGGTAAGTTTCTCCCTGTTCTCATTTCAGTTACTTCTGATTACTTTTGTCTTTCTTCGATTTACTCTGTCCGTATTCTGTATTCATTATACAGTTCATTCTATTCAGGTGTTCCCATAATTTCTCTCCACTTTCACTCAAGCTAGCAATGTCGTCAGCGATTCGTATCATTGATATCCTTTCAGCTTGCATCTTAATTCCATTCCCGTACCATTCTTTTACTGCTATCATTCCTTCTTTGGTATACAGATTGCACAGTAGGAGCAAAAGACTACACCCTTGTCTTACACCCTTTTTAACCCGTGCTCTCGTTATTGGTCGTTCACTCATTGTTCCCTCTTGGCTCTTGTACATATTGTGAATTACGCGTCTCTCACTACAGCCTACCCCTGTTTTTCTCAGAATTTGAACATCTTTCAACAATTTAAACTGTCGAATGCTTTTTTCAGGTTGACAGGTCCTATAAACGTTTCTTGATTTTTCTTTAGTCTTACTTCCATCATCAATCGCTAGCGTCAGAATTGCCTCTCTGGTACCTCTGTCTTGCCCCAAGCCAAACTGATCGTCATCTAAAACATCTTCCATTTTCCCCATTCTTCTGTATATTCTTCTTCTATGTAACTTCGAAGCATGATCTGTTAAACCGATTGTACGGTATTCAAGCACTTGCCAGCTCTTGGAGTCTTTGGAATTGTGTGGATGATATTTTTACGATAGTTAAGTGGTATGTCACCAGACTCATGTATTCAACACACTAACATGAATAGTCTTTTTGTTACCGCTTCCCCCAATGATGTTGGGAATTCTGAAGGAATATTATGTATCCCTTCTGCCTTATTTGATCTAAAGTCCGGCAAAGCTCTCTTAAATTCTGATTCCAATAGGGGAACCTCTATGTAATGACTTAATAGATCAATTTTTAAAGTCTATTAACAAACTGGATAGGACTTTAAAGAGGAAAATCATCGTTACTGTGAGTGGAACCAAAGTTCATTGGAGGGTGTGGGATATCAAGGAAAGAGAATTTGAACACCTTACGAATGAACATAATGGAGTTGTGAGAAATTACGATGGGAATAGTAGAGTTAAAGGGGCTTTGATACTATTAATAGATGATCACAAAACACCAGAGGATGTCAGACAGGTAACACAGGATGGTTTCCATGGGGGGTCCTTATTTCTGAGGCGAGGGAATAAAATAAAAGTCGAGCCACAGAATTCTGTCATAGTTTAAAAGACGATCACATGCAGAGAGATGAGAATGCAACACTAGGGCAGCACACTGGGTAAATACGTTTGAATCTGATAGTAAGTTCTGGAGAACCGAATAATTTGAGATGTGGTGCTATCGGCAAATTTTGAAAATTAGATAGACTGATAACGTAAGCAATGCGGATTTTCTATGCAGAATCGGAGAGGAAAGAAATATGTGGAAAACACTGATAAGGAGAAGGGACAGGATGATAGGACATCTGTTAAGACATGAAGGAGTGATTTCCTAGGGGAGCTGTAGAGGGCAAAAACTGAAGACGAAGACAGAGATTGGAACACATCCTGCAAATAACTGAGAACGTAGGTTGCAACTGCTACTCTGAGATGAAGAGATTGGCACAGGAGAGGAATTCGTGGCAAGCAGTGTCAAACCAGTCAGAAGACTAGTGACCTAAAAATAGTAAGTTTGGAATGTAATGAACAAGAACGATTTGTTAAAAAATAATATGCTAAACTATGTTGAAAACTTGTATTTGGATACTGATATAGAGGCAAAATTTACAGTTCAGCTGCAAGTAACTTGCAAAGTAATGCACTGAAAAGTAAACATACAATGCTGAATCAGAATTGGGGTATGTTAATGAGGAAGATTACTTCTGTGGATCATAATACTGATATTCAGACATGGGGGGGAGAGATCTGAAACTGTTAAAGTCAATGTCACTGAGGTGAAAATGAGGAATGTGAAACAGATACTGATACTAGAGTTCCTGAAGATGAAAGAGAAATTTATATTTCAATAAATGAGGAATATGTAATGACTCAGGATAATGAAGATGAAGTTTCACATGATAGTTGCTAATGAATTTGTACCTGATAAACAGTTGTTGCCTATTGGTGCAAGTAAATCACTAAACATTAGGGAATTGAGGAATAAAAGTTATGATAAATCAGTTTATATGAATTTATGTATCAGCATAGAAGGAAAAGAGAAAGATTTATAACATTAATTTGGGATTATCATGAGATTACCAATAATTCAGAAATATTTTGGAAGAAATTTGGGAAGATTGGTGAAAATTTGTCTCAAATTTGGTGGTACAATATTAAAATTGTACTGAGAGAAAAGAGTCTAGGAGGAAATGGAGTTTGTTGTAACTAAATTTTGTGAGGGAGAAGCATATGGAGTGAAGATGCTAGGGTAACATTCAACTTGTTTAAAAGTGAAGGGAAAGTATTGTGAGAGAAAGAAGATGTAGAAGAAATGCGTTTTGAAGAAACCATATTAAGACTATGAAAGGATAGAAGATGTAATGAGTGAGGTTTCCCAAACATTGAAGACGAAACTGGAGCATGGGAGCAGAGATGTTCAATGGACACAGGCATACACAGCGTTTCTATTTTTAAGAAGAAACTAGTGGAAGGAAAGTGATGGAGAAAATAAAAAGTGGGGATGTAACAGGTAACCACAGTCATATACTTGAGAATTGATTGGAATAGAAAGAAAGAGACAGAGAAAATAAAAAATGGGGATGTAAGAGGTATCTAAGGTCAGATATTTCAGAATTGATGGAACATAAGCAAAGCTTTAAAGTGCAAACTAAATTAAAAATTTTATTTTGAAAACTTCAAAAATAAATTTAAGCTTAGGGTCTACTTTGGCATGTGACAATGAATTCCTCTGTTAACAGTGGAATTTTGGAAAATTAACTTTAATCAACTCTTGTAAATTAGTAATCATGGTATCAGATTTTGCAGTTATTTCATTTAAGATTACTTCTATATAAATGTTCACAATGTCTTTTCGGACATTTATAATATGAATTTTCTGAATAGTATTGAAAGCAACTAGATTAAACAATTTGTATAATGAAATAATTTTCTGAATAATAGCAACTTTCATCCCCTAACAAATATTTATCTCTTTGCATTCGAGAAGTGAAATAGCAGTTTCCATAACTTAACATTTAATTTTTTTTTAATGTAACGAAATATTTTCTTAAGAACTTTGATCATGTGTTGCACTCCCTGAGAGCCTGGATTTACAGAACACTGAGATGTTTATTTCCTTTTATATCTAAAAGAGAAGTCAGATACTAGTTGTTATAGATGTAACCTTAAAATACAATTAGTATTTGTTTTGTAATTATTTATTTTCTAAACTTTTATACATGCTATGTTACCCTCCTAAGTGGGTGAATTTCCATAAATGCTGAAACATGTATTTCTTATTTTCTGTCTCAGAAATACTAATTTCTGTAGATCTAGCTTCAAAATTCCTTTCATAGCAACATACTTTCAAAACGACTTTCATCCATTATTTCACCCCTTAGGAACGAAATTTCTGAAAATCCATTCTTAAACTTTAAGTTTCCATACTTAGGAGTTTGGACTGTGCGATGAGTCAATGAATCAGTCTGATCCTGCTTCACCCCCATAGTGGTTGAATTTCCAAAAACACAGACATGAATATGTTTTATTTGTAATAGAGAAACCATATACAAATTTTTCATAGCTTTAGCTTCATAAATGCTTCCACAGTGAAATATTTCCCTGAAAACTTTCATCCCCAGTTTCACCACCATAGGTGCTGGATTTCTAAAAAGAGTGAAACTGTATTTTTTTTTAAATTTAACTGAGAAAACAAATTTAAATTTTCACAGTTTTAGCGTCAACAATGATTTCATAATGAAATATTTTCACAAATAATCTCATCTGTTATTTCACCCTCTTATGGGTTCAATATCCAGAAACATTGAACACATGTTTTTCCTTATTTGTAACCAAGAAGTCAGTCTCCACAGATGTAACTTTAAATATAGTTTAGCAGTTATTTAATAATTGTGTATTTTACAAAAAGTTTTCACCCAAGGTTAATTTCCAAAAATGCTGAAACACGTATTTCTTTAGCTCTGATTGAGAAACCAAATAACAGTTTTTGTAGGTCTAAATTCAAAATTAATAGTGACTTTTTCAAAAATATTATTCGTTTCCTGTTTCACTCCTTTAGGGTTGGAATTTCGAAAAATGCCTTCTTAAACGACACCTACAGTATAACATCCACAACTTCTATAAATTTGAATTTTGTACCCTTAGCAGTTTGGGATGGGAAAAGATGGGTCAGTCAGTCAGTCAGTGAGGACATTGTTTTTTATGTACAGAGATTAAAAGCACAAGGTTCAATATGTATTGGAAAAGACAGACTTCCTTGAGCCAGTGATTAGTATCAACTGCCCTCTGTTCATAAGACCATAAATTTGGAGTACGCTTTTAACTTAAACTTTGACTGTTTTATCTTTTACAAAACAAAGTGAAAAATTACTTTGTGCAGCCCATTTCTGAGTTCAAGGTAGCAGAAGCTCACTGTTCTGTGGTATGTACTTCATGTGACAAGTAGTATTTGTTAGACTAAGTCAACTTTATTTGAATCTGTTAATTTGGAAAGGGCTTGAGTCACATTTTCTGCCATATTGAGTTATGCTTGGATTCGGTACCTGGATTCGGTATATATACATCGTTTTGTATGACAACTGCATCAGTTCAATGCATAACACAGGACAGGGAAATGAATGAGTTTGTTGAATGTTTTGAAAAGGGCATCAGTCCTGTAATCATGCCCCTTTCAAAACAACTACACTACTACTATCTGATGACCATTTTAGGAAACTAGTCAAGACGCTGGTTGAGTGTACTTTTATAGTTGATTGGTGTGAAAACATGGACAGTGATACTAATGAATCAGTTCGAAAATGCAAAAATGTCCAACATAGCCCAGAAGAGTTTAAACAGAATAAGATTAAAAGGTGTAAAGAATAGGGTAATGAACATGTCAGCTATTCTTGGAAAGTCATTGCAGCCAAATCTAAAGGACCCAATTGCAGTTAAATTTCTAACCTAACTTTTATGTAGGTTAGGTCTTATTAAAAATGTAATCTAATACAGAATAAGCTTTCAACATATTGGTTAGAAGAACAATAAAAATCACCTTTGCATGGGGCAAACACTCACTTCATCTTCACTAATTAAGAAAATGAAGAACTTAACGATGACTGAATATAAAAGACAACCTTAAAATGCATGTAATTTGTTATTTTTATTGATAATCGAAATAATTAACGATTTTCTGATATAATGTTAACATTTTCAAATTCAACATTAAATTAAATCGCATTTTCTTGGAAAGTGCTATTATTCAAATTTCCTTTTTTTAAAAAAAATGTAAGTAAGTCCACCTACCTTAAACGTTTTTTTGTAAAAACAAAAAAGATAATCACTTGCAATTTATGTACACAGGTGTTAAATATATACATTAATGAAAAATTCGTATAAAAATATAAATCAAAAACTTCTTAAAAACCAGTTTTAATCGATTTCCCTAAAATTGCTTCTTGTGGACTCTTGCTCTTTTGAAAACCACTGATTCATTTTCATTTTGTGTTTTATTTCTATTTCCTACATATCTACCAATTTACTTCCAACAGTAAATTTTTTCTGGAAGTTGAACATAGTAACTTCTCCTATCCTACGATCAGTTTGTAAGAACATTTCTGTCTCTAGATTAAAACAGCTCATGGAGACACACATTATTTCACAACTGTTTTACCATGTCCATGAGTAGAGTAAAACACATGTACCAATTTTAACAGGTCTTCAGTAATCTCGTAATGATCTACATTAACGAAGAAGTTAACCGTTATGTAAGATGTCCTTTTATTTATTACTTGTAGATGTTTTGTCACTATTGTATTTTATGTCTTTAAGTCTTTACAACATAATTTTTGCCAGTTGCTGTGCTGTGAAATAAGATTCAAGTATTTTGTGTAATGATATAATGTAGTACTTGCAAAGAAATGTTAAAGCAGTGAGTAGCAAGTGATGGCTCAGACAAATCAGGTTTGTGGAAACAATTATTCTAATAGTTTACTTCAGGGGTGCCAAAGTTTTGGCTTGCAGGCCATGCCCATGCCTGTATGCCAAAATGCTTAGTCTTGCTGCGCATTCCTCCCACAATTACGCCGTTCTGTCTGACTGTGAGGAGAGGTAAAGGGGAAAACTATGAACACGCCACATTTAAATGGTAATAGAGTCACACTACATGTGATTCGATTTTATATCTCACATTTTTTTAAATATATATCAGAAACAAAAAGAAATTCAGTATGGATTATAGTCACATTTGGCGCCCAGTAGACATTTTTCACTGAGGCTGCCACTTAATCATAATATTCAAAAACCGTTTACCATACAAATGTACTGATCGAAATATTTCGGCACTTTTATAACCTCATTACTGGGACATAGATATTGTACCACAGAGAAAAAATGTAGACACCCTGGACACTTATAAAGTGAAAAGATTTGTCATAAAACTGTAATTACTGACCGGTCAAATAGTTGCATTTGCACATGCGCAGGGGTGCTTTCAAATGAAATGGGAAATGGCCTCGAAAAATGCTCGAAAACTGTTGTAAGACTGACAGTGCCATCAAAATCTTTAAAAAATTATCCTTGTAATTCTCTCAAGGCCATACTGAATTTTCAAACATCGCATTGTCTTTAACAGAAGTGACCTTAGGGAACTGTACTGAATGTATCAAAATGTGTCCCTTCAAAAACGAGAACTTTGTTTTTAAATGCATCGCTATCAGGTCAAAAAGAAGTTGTTCCTTACCTTGCACTGTATTACTGTGTGCAGTGGGCAGATAAGCCTGTTTAAAATGAGTGGCCTACAATCCATACTGGATGTTCTAATTTTCATTACTGCACTACTTACTTCAACAAAAGCGAGTTTTTAAAACGAAACATCGTTCTGGGAATTTGCGTTGGCTTAAACAACATACTTTGCATTAATATATAAAGCCCCCTTACATTTCGTCCAGTTTCATCGAAAAAATGAGAGTGGAATAATGAATGCAACTTCATAAATTTTAATATTCATATCACCAAGTTCTTCACGTGTTGTGTACCTGAAATTTAGAACTAAGTACTTCTTGATATACTGAACAGTGGCTGCCATTTGTCGATCTTTGTTATTTTTTGCTTTTTCATTCTCAACTAAATATTTAAATACCTTCTCCATTGGATTGTAATATCATTTCACAGCAAATATGCAGTACCCAACGCTTATGTAACTGCATAATAGGTACTGAGAATTTTCATTCCTCACTTCTGTCGTTCCCATTCACTTTTAAAGGATTCTGACGAGAGATCTCTAGCCTGCTTCTTCTTGAGCACACATCCACTGAACCTGTTAACGTCTTTCATGTCACGAACAAATAGCGAACGTTAATCACTGTTGACAACACAGTTCTGCTCAACTAATGAGAGTTGTACCGACCAAAAGATGTCACATAGCAATACTAAATGACATGTCACTCTCTAACCATTGCTTCTGGGAAGGAACGAGCAAAGCTGAGACTTGCCAAGTCTTGGCTGACATGTGACCTCCAAGTATTGCCTGTGTGAAGTTTGACATGTTGTGGCTGTCCATGGTAGTCTACATGGACTTACCATTTTGTTGTACTATACACTGACCCGTGAGGGCAAGAATTTTCTAAAAAAAATCATTACTCTCTTCTGAAATAATGTAAGAACCAGTGGGATTGTCAGTCCTGACTGTCATTTATTACCTTCTTATTACTTCATTTGCTCTCAACTTGGTGAAATGAACACTGCTGTCATAGCAGACAAGATAAATAAATGGTGGATCTAGTAATTACAATATATATTACTTTTTATAGTTTCAAAGAGGAATAACTTTGAAACTGTGTGTAATGTATGTGGATTACAATTTTCTTAAATTGCCTGGCTGAGATTACTGAGGAAATAGCACACAGTGAACTTGTTGTATTATCTTTTATTTCTTTTGGTAGTAAGCTGAAAAGCTTCTACTAGTCTCTTCATTTCATTATTAGTTCATTACAATAACATTTAGGATGTAAAACTTCGGTGGCATAGCAAAGTAAAATGCCTATACAGATAGAAAACATATCAATAGGTATAGAATAGTCTGTACTTATTGCACATACCAAAGAGGTAAACTGAATATCTAATTCGTCATCTATGCCAATATGTTAAGTTCACAGATTAAAAATAAGTACATCAAATTCATGAACTTGAGTATAGATTGTCTCTCAATCAACAACAACAACAATAAAAATAGTACCTTACACCTTATATTACTTGAATTTAAAAGAAATTGAGTTGGTTCTCATATTTTTAAATATAAATTTTTGAATAGATTAGTTTTTTGTCATGTTCACATTTTTGACTATAGAAGCTATGTTCAATTTTGCTATGTCTGAGTTTTATAATGTGGAACCCATAGCTACCCTTTAAGAAGTAATTGTGTAAACCAGACCTGACTGGTATTATAGGAATATAACCATTTCAGCTGTATGAAGATGTAACTTGGAGAAGAATACTGTTTTACATAACAGATTGTAAATCAATATAAACAAATGTGTCGTAAGGCCATAGGTGTGACTGATACGTGGAATAGCACTGTGCTGAAGGAATATGAAGTGGAAAAAATAAATACAAAAAAGAACTTACATTTGTAGAAAAGAACTATGAACTGTGAACTACAAACAAAGTATTGCCACTACACTTATGGCATTTTTACAAGCAATAGCGGCATTTTCATTAATGTTTGTTTAAAAATATTTTTAAAAGTATATAGACAAAAAAATTTCGTATTCCTTATTGTTTACATAAAATTATGGATTAACATAGCCAGTATACAAAAATATCTTCTAAGCTGTCAATCAGCAGCTACTGAACTGTGCAAAAAAATCACAACTGGTAAGCATCTAAAAATGATTACTCCATACTTTTCTTTACATCACATTTGTATTATACTGTCTTAGATTTATTCACAATTTTATCATATATGTATATTATGGTATGCCACCATTGTTTATTACTAAAATATTATGTGCTCTGTTAAAGCATAACCAATGACTTGAGAAAAGTTAATAATTTCAGTTTGAAAGTTATATATAAATTGAATTTTCATTACTACCTTATTAGAAACTCATAGGAGGATAACGCCTGGAAATCTTTTATGTATTAAACGTACTCATAATTACTTAACATATGAAACACCATGCATTTGTACTTTAAAAAATTCAAGACGCTTGTTAATAGAATGTTTTGCTCCTTACTTTCACTTTATAATGCAGCCACTTAAGCAACAGTTTCAAAAAAAGTAATGCTTCGTTTTGTCTTAACATAGTTGAGTATTATGATAGTTTTTAATACACATACACTTTTGGAAAACCTTTGAATTCGAAATTACACAAAGCAATATTTTTTCTGCTACATATGATGACCATATTTTTGGAAGTAGTAGGGCTTTATAGCTCAAAAAATGTCATATACATGCTATGCATGGCGTTGAGTGAGGAAGGTAACTGTAACAACCCCCAAGGAAGATGTTCTCTTTTCCAGAATGATTCTATCGACGCCAGTCTCACTGTTAATGAATCATCCAGTATCAGTTTCGCTAAATATTTGTGCAATTCTCGGCTTTTGTTGGGGAGCCTGTGTTTTATTCGATTTAACCTTTATTTCTATTTCCTTGTCCTATTTGATAGTTCAGAAAAATTCAGTATGCATTTTTTTACAAAAGAAATATACACTACAGAAAGCTAAATATCCATCAACAGAATCGAATAAAAATAGACGTTCACATTAATACGTTTATTGTGAAACAATGCATGAAATTCTCCGTTTCTAATGTACAGAATTGATGTCACAGTATAAAGCAGTGCAAAGTATTTTACATTATCTTTTATATGTTAAGGTATTTGGTCAAAGGTTGACGCAGTAGGAAGCAGCCGCTTTGAAAGGTGGTTGTGGTTATGGTTTCACTAGGTTAAGTCTTGTTTCAAATTTGTTCTGTGAAATTATCTCATACATTTATTGTCTGCTGTAACTGATAAGAATATTAATGTAATTCGAAGAGCTGTGTTAACAAAGAATAACTTTGTGATTAAAAAGTGTGACAGGGAATATGTCTGTATTCCAGAAAAAGTCGAAATAAATAACCAACAGAAAACAATTAGTATTCAGTCATTTACTAAATAAAACCCAGAGCTCCATAATACTGAGGTGTGGTAAATGAGTTTTACACCTGGACCATCAAAAATATAAGTACAGTTCACTGTTTTTTAAAACTAACACTCAATGGACTGTTTTTATTTTGCAATATAGTAATGATTCGCTTAAGCTATATGTTATCTCTTTTTCCCATTATTTTCAGTAACATCATTGTGACAGATAGTTATAACAGGAAGCACCTAAGGAGTTTCGAAGGGTAACTCAGAAAATCAAAAGAAAAATGAATGTTGGGATAACAATATTGAGAAACTGGTACAAGGAAAGAAGGGAGTATACATTGTATGGTTAATGCCAAGGAACAACAAAATAGGAATGAATATGTAAAATATATAACAGAATTAAAGGTAACAGTCAAGAGTGAATATAACTGATTGCCAGATTTGGCCAATACATTCTAGGTGAGTGAAGGAATGAATCTTGGTTATTTCTTAAACGTTTGTTATGTAACAGAACAGAAAGGATTCCAATTACTTTAAATATACTGGAAGAATGAGTGCATGTGTTACAGAAACCAGTTTACTGAGAACCACCCAGAAATCTTTGTGTAAAATGACACTGAGTTGTTTATCATGGAAGAATTTTATCAAGAGAGCTAAATAATTGTGCTTGCACAAGTCAAAAGTGTGCATATGACAGTGGAGAATACATGAGATTAAGGTCCAAATGGATTGATTATCGAATTATTTACACCTGGTCCACATAAACTTCTGAATTCAATGGCTTACATGTTTAGTCGATTCCTAAGTGAGGAACACTTACAATATCCAACATATATAAAAACTGTGACAGAAAGAACTGTTCAACTATTGAATAAATGTAACAGATTCATTCACAAGATAATTTGGAAAAATTATAAACGTGAGAATCGGGGAACAGATTGCGGGCGAAGAAGAACAGAATCAGTTTCGAGACGAAAGACCATGTACTGATAGCATGTTTTCCCAAAAACATACAAAAATAGACACGCTACAAATTTAGAGATCCACATGGCTTTCACCAATCTTAAGAAAGATTATTACAACATTATCCTCTCTAATTTACGGACTGTAGTGCTGGCCAGTGGTGTGAGTATAGATTGAAGCTGTTGGAACTTTGTTTAGTGGCACTACTTGTACAATTAAAGTAGGCACAAAGTATCTGGAGAGGTTCCAATGATCAAAGGGTTAAGACAAGGACGCTCAATGCCAACAACATCATTTAATATATGGGGCAAGGTGGAGCAAAGTGACTAGGGCAGGAATAAAGGAAGATGCAAATTTTTTTTTTTACCTATAGGGTGCTGCCGCCTACTGACAAGTAGTCAGTCTAGTACTAATGAACACCATTTTTGCTGTCGGTGAGTTAGAGGAAGCTTGTACCGTTAATTTTTAATGAAAAATTTCTGATTTTCAGTCTTGTAGTATAAGTCAGGTCATTTATATTGTTCTTGTTACCTTACATAGTCGTACAGTATTAAATCCTCACAGAATCAATATTTCAACATCTTTTTGCTTACAAATATAGTTCCTTGTCGTTTACTACGGTGTGATAAATTCATCTGTGAATCGCTAATGGTGACATGGCGTCCAGTTGGGGAAAATGGCCACTCTACTCATTGCGAACCCTGCCCAAGATGGACACTTATCCCAACAGTTCATTTTTAATCTTTTTATCTCAATAAAAGTCAGTTAGTTCTATATATCACACATAACACTACAGACAGACTTCTAAATCATTTTACATACAAATCTATCACTTATTAGTCTATCCCTTTCCGAGGATTTAGAATTAATTACTGATGTTATTTAAAATTATCTCTGTTTTGGCCTAAAACAAAAATCCGACTGAAAACAGTCTTCTACAGCAGCTTGGTATTCCTTCAGACACTACGCAGTCAAGATGCCTAGAAGACGTGAACAGAAATAAGAAACGTTGGACTCTGCTGCAATTAAAAATGTAATTGAGTTGGTAACGAGTGAAAGATTCCTTCCTAACACCCGTAAAGCAAATTAAGGTTGCATGTAATACGCTGAAAATAAGAATTCAAGTAAAAAAAGAGAGATTCAGTGTGTGGTAAAAATTATTATGGGAAAATTATGGTACATGCTCTGTAAAGAATAAGAGCAATAAACTCTTTATTGCGTTTTTGAAATGGAAAAATGATTTTATGGATGTGCAATGAAGCATCTAAAGAGCATAGGCCTCCAGATGTCAGAGTGAAACACAATGCTACATCTTTTTAACAAATAGACCTAAATGGTAGGAAAAGGCAACACTACAATATTAGTCTTAGGGAGCCTACCTCAGAGCTACAGGACAAACTTTGAAAAATGTCAACGTAAACAGGATTTTTGATATCGCTGAAACAGCATTCATCATCTTTATAATGTGGACGAAACCGTTGGCACTTCAGTATAATAACAAGTATGTGGCTGCACTTAAAGGAAGACGCCAAATTGGCGTTATTTCAGTGGAAAGAGAGTTGCTATACATTTTCGGAGTACGCAACTGCCACTTCACCTTGCTAGGTTGCGAAAAGTGGTCATTGCTATGCACAGCTGCAGAGAAATGTATATGGGTCCTATTCCTTACACATCGTTTTTGCCTTGTAGGTAGTCGGTAAGGAACCTTGTAACATGTAAATCCAAAATGATGGCAACCTCTTCACTTTCCATTTTACTGATAATCAAGGCATTTTTGTAAACGATGAGAACGAAACGCCCTTCATGGTTAAAAATGTGCACAGAGACTATAAAAAACGGGTTCTAATACTTACGGTTTTATACGTGGCCAACATTACCCATGGAGTGCCTGAGTTATGTGATTCTTTGGAAGCTATAACTCGTGTGTACAAATATATAGTTGTAATTTCAAAACCTGCTTACATTTAATAGGCTTTCCAAATTAAATATATTTATTATGGTTTTGTTAGCGTTAAATGTGAAGCCACAAATAACAATTGAATTTAATATTATTTACTGAGGAAAAAAAATGAAAAGGAGTTCTGGTGTTCAAATACACTGACGGAAAAAATCGCAACGCTAAAAAATAATTGACGTACAGTAATGGAATTTTGGGATTACATTTGTGTAGATGACGTGTTTGAGTGATTAAGATCTCAAGATTACAGGTTTATGTAAGTGCGAGATAATCTATTACAAATGCGAAATGCTGGTACATTAATAACCGATGTAACCGACAGAATATCAAATGCAAGCATCCAAGCGTGCATGCATTGTGTTGTATATGTGCGAGATGTCAGTTTGCGGGATGCAGTTCGGTACCTGTTGCACTTGGTCTGTGCATTCGTGTGTGCTGAGGAGAGCAGATCAACAATGGTCTCTACCCAATAGGCCCAACACTTCAGACAGACCGAAAACTCGACGTCAGTCGTGGCTAGGCGGATTACCAAATAGAACCTCTACCATGCTCTGTTACCATCTGATGTACTCTTTCTATGTGGTCAATTAAACTATTCTCCCAACAAATTTCAATAACAAGCGTCAATCAGTTATCTTTAACGGTAATGACAAGGGAAAGGATTAATTCACCCCAACGCTTCAGTTTAGATTTGGCATTTACTGTCACACCCTTCAGTGTAAATCACAGAACAAGCAAGTGTAACAGTGTGCACCGAATTGGTCAGCAAATGGAAACAGTTAATTCCATAAATTATCTGGCTCTGAGCACTATAGGACTCAACATCTTAGGTCATAAGTCCCCTAGAACTTAGAACTACTGAAACCTAACTAACCTAAGGACATCACATACACCCATGTCCGAGGCAGGATTGGAACCTGCGACCGTAGCAGTCCCGCGGCTCCGGACTGCAGCGCCAGAACTGCACGGCCACCACGGCCGGCCATAAATTATCTGGGAGTACGCATTAGCAGTGATTTAAAATGGAATTATCACAAAAAGTTGATCGTCGGTAAAGCAGATACCAAGCTGAGATTCATTGGAAGAATCCTAAGAAAATGCAATCCGAAAACAAAGAAAGTAGGTTACAGTACACTTGTTCGCCCACTGCTTGAATACTGCTCACCAGTGTGGGATGCGTACCACATAGGTTTGATAGGAGAGATACAGAAGATCGAACGGAGAGCAGTGAGCTTCGTTACGGGATCATTTAGTAATCGCGAAAGTGTTACGGAGATGATAGATAAACTCCAGTGGAAGACTCTGCAGGAGAGACGCTCAGTAGCTCGGTACGGGCTTTTGTTGAAGTTCCGAGAACATACCTTCACCGAGGAGTCAAGGAGTATGTTGCTCCCTCCTGCGTATATTTCGTGAAGGGACCATGAGGATAAAATCAGAGAGATTAGAAACCACACAGAGGCATACCGACAATCCTTCTTTCCACGAATAATAGGAGACTGGAATAGAAGGAGGAACCGATAGAGGTACTCAAGGTACCCTCCACCACACACCATCAGGTGGCTTGCGGAGTATGGATGTAGATGTAGATGTAGATGTAGAAAGAGAGAATATTTGCACTCGTAATATTTGCTATATAACTTAAGAACTACTTAATAAACAATAAGAATCTAAAATTATTCATTTTTAACCAACATATTTTAAGATGATAAACAATAAAGGTCAACGGTTAATAAAGTCCTATAAACTTGAGCAAGGATCACCTTTTCAGTCTCTGAATGACGTCAGTAGGTGACATAGGGGACAATTAGACTTACATTAAATATTACACCATCAAGGACGATCACTCATTAAAAATTATAAACACAAATAAAAGAAGATTCATTCAAATCAATTAACGTCAATAGCAAATAATTAAGTCACGTCTCAGCAAATGTATCAAAACCAAATCTTCTACTTCTATAACACTGTTGGATCGTGGATTACGCCGGATTACCGACACAGAATGCTAAATTTTACCAAACAGCAATTTCTCCAAACCTAGAACTATCTTAATAGCGTACAATACTTAGGTTATCCAGAACCACTCTAATTCGCCTTTCTTGGGCATAACGGTGGAGTAGATAATTAATCTCTTATTTCACTCTCTTGGAACACTGAGCGGTAATAAACACTCTCTTTCTCCTGCTTGGCTCGGGAAAGAGGATGGCTCCACCAGCAGGAGGAAACATTTACCCGAACTCGACTAACATGTGCCTCTAGGTTTGACGAAGACCAGTTGGCGATTTTCAATCATTAACCAAAGCTTTCTGGCCAGCGGACGAAAATTACAGAGGCAAAGGTAGCTTTTTTGTGCTCACAAGAATTGATAACTTTTGCAAATCAGATTCCGGCGGAACTACCGCCATAGTATCAATACGGGACTCAGCTGAGAAAGCAAGTCAACAACGATCTTTACCCAACAGGCCCAAGATTTCAGAGAGACCGAGCAACCCACATCAGTTGTGACTAGGCATATTACCAAGTAAAAACTGTAGCACTACCTTAAATATAATTAAATAGAGCCCTTAAATGCCACGGGGACTAAACTCCTTAACACAAGAATATATACACAATAACAAGTTGAATATGCCTACGTACTAGAACACAAGAGATATTGGCGTACATTAAAATAATCTCTTATTTCAGACATCCATAAAGTTAATTGGCTCATCTCTCCGCAAGACAGTACAAGGTTATTTAACATTTTACAACGTGCATATCCAAACAGTGACCGACGCTGTCCATGGGTAAACAACGGCTTGCAGAAGGTCCACAGCCAAAAAACAAATTTGTTGTTGTTGTTACTTTACGACGAGCGCCTTAAGTCAGCATGGCGTTCAAATGCACGATCATGCAAGGGGGCAGTAACACACACGCAAGGCAATTTGCGATCACAAACTCAAAGCAGAGAAACGTTGCCACACAGCTACTGATAGCTCCCATAGCACCGGGAGATTGGCCCCGCCAGACGACTGCCGTTGCACTAACTATATTAAAAATCTTATTTTCAGTCTGCCAACACAGCGACAGTCAATGCTGCTTATGGACGATGCTGGTGGTGTCGCCCGATGATGTCCGGTATGTGTTTAATTCGAGGCAGATCTGATGATCAAGCAGTCCAAGACAACATTTCGACTTTCTGTAGAGCATGCTGGGTTGCAACAGCGGTATGTAGGCAAGAGTTTTCCTGTTGGAAAACACCCCCTGGAATGCTACTCATGAATGGCAGTACAAGTCGAATCTCCAGTCTGGCGTACAGATTTGCAGTGAGGGTCCATGAGGTGACCAAGAGGGTACTCCTGCTGTCATATGAAATCGCATCCCGGAACATAACTCCTGGTATAGGCCCAGTGTGTGTCTAACACGCAGACTGGTTGGTTGCAGAGCCTCAACTGGCCTCCTTCTAACCAAAACACGGCCATCACCTGCACCGAGGCAGAACCAGTCTTCATCAGAAAACACAACAGACCTCATCCCTCCCCTTCCAATGAACTCTCGCTTGAAACCATTGAAATCGCAAATGGCGCTGGTTCTTGATTAGTAGGGTGTACGCTACAGGTCTTCTGTCTCTGAGCTGTTCTTGAAGTAATCGATTTGTAACAGTTCGTCGTGCCACTGTGGTATTAACAGCTGCTCAAGTTGCTGACGCAGGTGAGGTACGATGCGCCAGAGGCATACGCCAAACACGATGACACCCTCTCGGCAGTGCCACGTTGCCGTCTGGAGCCTGTTCTTTCTGCGACGGTACGGTCTCGTGACCACCGTTGCCAGCAATCGTGCACAATCGTTACATTTCTGCCAAGTTGTCCTGCAAATGCTACACTGAGATGAGGAGTTTGCTACAGGAGAATATTTTGCGGAGAACCGCATTACACGAGTGAGAAGCGTGCCTGCCCGAAACGAATCTGACGGGTAGCGAGTGCTGCTTCAAATCCGACTCAGTCAAAAGCATAGCCGTTCTCGATAAAGTACCAGGCAATCTGCTAGTGGAACACAGGGAATCCGGATTTGGAACAATGTGGGGTAGATTTCAAGTTCCAAAATTTCCCTTCCAACCAAGGAAACCAGCCGAAAAACCTAAGTCATACCGGGCAGATTTGAGCTATTTCTAATTTATGATTCAGCTATTTCGTCGTAGACAAAAATATCAATGGAGTTTTCGGCATGCTGGAATGTTGAAGGGTTAGCAAAGTGTGATACTATTTCAATAAGTTTCCTTTAATCTACGTCTATGGTCACAAACTTTTTGTTAACAAATTACCAGTTTCGGTCTATAATGACCATCATCAGATCTGTTTTATAAAAAACAAAGTCCTAATGTACTACAGCCATAGTGGCAGTACACTAGGGCTTTGTTTTTATAAAACAGGCCTGATGATGGTCGTTATAGACCGAAAACGGTAATCTGTTAACAGAAAGTGTGTGACCATAAATGGCTCTAAGCACTATGGGACTCAACTTCTGAGGTTATCAGTCCACTAGAACTTAGAACTACTTAAACCTAACTAACCTAAGGACATCACACAAATTCATGGACGAGGCAGGATTCGAACCTGCGACCGTAGCGGTCTCGCGGTTCCAGACTGTAGCGCTTAGAACCGCACGGTTACTCCGGCCGGCCTATGTGACCATAGACGTAAATTAAAGGAAACTTATTGTATATACAGATCACTGTTTTATTCGCTACAATGCCGCAGCTAGTGATACTATTTCAATATGACAAGCAGCCAAAAGGCGCAAATAGCTCTTTTTAATACTTGGTGATGACTGGTTTCATGTTTTTATTCATAGCCCAATGTCAAATCATCCTGCGAAACAACAGGGTAAATTACAATTTGTTACGTAATGTACCAAACAGCCAAAGCGTGTCACAAAGTGCAATGTCTAACTTATCAAAACATGTAGCATCCGATCAGAGTAAATATACGTGCACGTTGTATTTGTGGAGTAAGTTAGTTCCCCATAGTAATTCTAACTGGATGGTAAGTATTTTGATACGTAGGATATTGAACTTTGTGAGTAGCTAAGTAATGCCTTTGCTGCGGGTATCATATGCACTATTATTCTCTAGCGCCAGTATAGAGACTCAACAAAGGACATAAATCAATCCAACAGTGTAGGTTGTTTTTCATTTCATTCTTCAAATATCCTCCTTCTTCTGCCACTTTCCGATCATCACAAGAGCATTCTCAGTACGATGTACTTCACTGTCCGGCATCTTACCTTTTCAGTGAGTCCTTATGTGTACATTCTTGTCACTGAAGAATTACTCCGAATTTTAGAAAATGAAGAAGATGTAAATGTGTATGCATACGCTGACGACATAGCCGTAGGTTCAACAGATGTACAGAACCTGCAGAGAATCATTGAAAAAATAGACAGTGGTGGAGTGAACACAAACTACACATAAACATAACAAAGACAGAAATGGTAATTTTCAGAAAATGAGGCAAAACACCCAAGAGTGCGGAAATCAGCATCAGATGAGAAAAAATTAAAATCTCATGAGACTTTAAATACCTAGGACTGACATTGCAACCAACAGCCAAATGCTTCACAAAACATACAACAGAACGTGCAACCCAAGCAATAATAGCAATACAGGACATCAAAAACATCCGCCTACTCAGTCTAGAATCAGCCATGAAATTATTGAACACAAAAATCTTGCCAGTCCTTGGATGTGGGATGGAGGTTATGTGGGACCACCTGACAGAAAAAAATCTAGAAACACTAGATGAGGTAAAATCGACCTATCTAAAAAGAACACTAGGTCTCTCAAAGACAACAAGATCTAGACTAATGTACCTGCTACCGAGAGAGACATTCCCAATTGAAGACATCTGATTTCGATATATGATGCCACACACCAGGGCTTCCAGAAAGCAACTGAAGATCATGGAAGACAAACGAAAAAAAATATGGCCGGAGTTATATGGCACCGAAATAATGACGAACCGCTTATGGACAGCACCAAACTTCGAAAAGCGAAATGTCGTAACTAGACTGCAAATACTAAACTTATCACGACCCAACCACAACATGTGTATGTGAACTGCGTAACGAAGCCTGTGAACGATATTACATAGAACTGTGCAGTAATAGAGTGAAATCGATAAATGAATATGCAAAAATGTAAAATATAAATGTAAAATGTTAAGCAAAGTAACTGTATATGGCTATTTGGCTGCAATTTTATTAAATAAAATAGTGTAATGCTTGAACCTTGCGAAGAGGCGCATTCGAATGAAATCACGGCAACCCTTGTTGCGTTCAATAAGAGCGTTCCCCGAAATCGCCGGTAAATTTTTCAGTGACTTTGATCCGTGTTTCTCTACAGTCTCAAAGACACCGAAATAGGCCTAGCTATAATAAACGCGATTACTGTCTGACGTAACAGGTAATACGGCGTACCGTACAGGTGACGTATTGTACGGCAGTTATTTATAAATCCTCCGGACGGTATTCGTAGCTCCGTGTCGCGATTCGCCGCTCACCGTTAAAGATTCAACCCCCCCTCCCCCCGGAGCTGGCGGAGATGGTGGGGTGGGCGCGTCGCGTGACTCGGGCCGGCAATATTTTGTAGCAGCGCTGGCGGGGCCGAGCGCGCCGCCTGTTTACCGCGCGCCCATTACTTATTCATCGAGTCCGCAGGAGTTGTGTGGGGCTAACAGCGCGGCCGGGGGCGCGGCGTTCTTCGGGACCGACCGGCTGCAACTCGCCGCCAACTTGGCCGTGTCCATCCAATTCAATTTCTGCGCAAGTTGGACGCGGCCGCCGCTTTGTGCACTGCCGGCCCCGACCACAGGGCGAGCGCTGCCCGCCGAGTCGAGGCGGCCTTCCAGCACTGGCCCACCGCACACACTCGGAACGGACAAGCAGCAGTGAAAAATGTTTTCATTGTAACCACTGGCAACTAAAATTATGTAATTCGTTTTTGTTTGCAGGTGCAGTCGTGGACAAAACGAGCGAGACCCCTCTCCTTTTCTTTATGCTGATCCGCACAGCTTCTACATCTACATCTACATGACTACTCTGCATCAGATGTATGAGACACGCGAAATACCCTCAGACTTCAAGAAGAATATTATAATTCCAATCCCAAAGAGAGCAGTTGTTGACAGATGTGAAAATTATCGAACTATCAGTTTAATAAGTCACAGATGCAAAATACTAACGCGAATTCTGTACAGACGAATGGAAAAGCTGATAGAAGCCGACCACGGAGAAAATCAGTTTGGATTCCGTAGAAATGTTGGAACACGTGAGGCAATACTGACACTACGACGTATCTTAGAAGAAAGATTAAGGAAAGGCAAACCTACGTTTCTAGCATTTGTAGACTTAGAGAAAGCTTTTGACAATGTTGATAGGAATACTCTCTTTCAAATTCTGAGGGTGGCAGCCGTAAAATACAGGGAGCGAAGGGGTATTTAAAATTTGTACAGAAACCAGATGGCAGTTATAAGTGTCGAGGGGTATGAAAGGGAAGCAGTGGTTGGGAAGGGAGTGAGACAGGGTTGTAGCCTATCCCCGATGTTGTTCAATCTGTATATTGATTAAGCAATAAAGGAACCAAACGAAAAGTTTGGAATAGGTATTAAATCCACGGAGAAGAAATAAAAACTTTGAGGTTCGCCGATGACATTGTAATTCTGTCAGAGACAGCAAAGGACTTGGGAGAGCAGTTGAACGGAATGGAGAATGTCTTGAAAGGAGGGTATAAGATGAACATCAACAAAAGGAAAACGAGGATAATGGAATGTAGTCGAATTAAGTCGGGTGATGCTGAGGGAATTAGATTAGGAAATGAGACACTTAAAGTAGTGAAGGAGTTTTGCTATTTGGGGAGCAAAATAACTGATGATGGTCGAAGTAGAGAGGATATAAAATGTAGGCGGGCAAGGAAAGCGTTTCTGAACAATATAAATTTGTTAACATCGAGTATAGATTACATATCAAGAAATCGTTTCTGAAAATGTTTGTATAGAGTGTAGCCATGTATGCAAGTGAAACGTGGACGATAAATAGTTTAGACAAGAAGAGAATAGAAGCTTTCGAAATGTGGTGCTACAGAAGAATGCTGAAGATTAGATGGGTAGATCACATAACTAATGAGGGGGTATTGAATAGAATTGGGGAGAAAAGGAGCTTGTGGTACATCTTGACTAGAAGAAGAGATCGGTTGGTAGGACATGTTCTGGGACATCGAGGGATCACCAATTTAGTATTGGAGGGCAGCGTGGAGGGTAAAAATCGTAGAGGGAGACCACGAGATGAATACACTAAGCAGATTCAGAAGGATGTAGGCTGCAGACGGTACTGGGAGATGAAAAAGCTTGCACAGGATAGAGTAGCATGGAGAGCTGCATCAAACCAGTCTCAGGACTGAAGACCACAACAACAACAACAACAACAACAACAACAACAACTTTGCAATTCACATTTAAGTGCTTGGCAGAAGGTTCATCGACCCGCAATATAACTATCTCTCTACCATTCCACTCCCGAACAGCGCGCGGCAAAAACGAACACCTAAACGTTTCTGTTCAAGCTCTGATTTCTCTTATTTTATTTTGATGATCATTCCTCCTTATGTAGGTTGGGCTCAACAAAATATTTTCGCATTCGGAAGAGAAAGTTGATGACTGAAATTTCTTAAATAGACCTCGCGGCGACGAAAAACGTCTTTGCTTTAATGACTTCCATTCCAACTCCCGTATCTTATCTGCCACACTCTCTCCCCTATTACGTGATAATACAAAACAAGCTGTCCTTTTTGCACCCTTTCGATGTCCGCCGGCCGCTGTGACCAAGCGGTTCTAGGCGCTTCTGTCTGGAACCGCGCGGCCGCTACGGTCGCAGGTTCGAATCCTGCCTCGGGCATGGATGTGTGCGATGTCCTTAGGTTAGTTAGATTTAAGTAGTTCTAAGTTCTAGGGGACGTATGACCCCAGATGTTAAGTCCCATAGTGCTCAGAGCCATTTGGACCATTATTTTTTTTTTTTCAATGTTCTCCGTCAATCCAACCTGCTAAGGATCCCACACCGAACAGCAATATTCTAACAGAGGACGAACGAGTGTAGTGTAAGCTGTCTCTTTAGTGGACTTGTTGCATCTTTTAAGTGCCCTGCCAATGAAACGCAACCTTTGGCTCGCCTTCCCCACAATATTATCTATGTAGTCTTTCCAACTGAAGTTGTTCGTAATTTTAACACCCAGGTACTTAGTTGAATTGACAGCCTTGAGAATTGTACTATTTATCGATTAATCGAACTGCAACGGATTTCTTTTAGAACTCACGTGGATCACCTCACACTTTTCGTTATTTAGCGTCAACTGCCACCTGCCACACCATACAGCAATCTTTTGTAAATCGCTTTGCAACTGATACTGGTCTTCGGATGACCTTACTAGACGGTAAATTACAGCATCATCTGCTAACAACCTAAGAGAACTGCTCAGGTTGTCACCCAGGTTATTTATATAGATCAGGCACAGCAGAGGTCCCAAGACGCTTCTCTGGGGAACACCTGATATCACTTCAGTTTTACTCGATGATTTACCGTCTATTACCACGAACTGCGACCTTCCTGACAGGAAATCACGAATCCAGTCGCACAACTGAGACGATACCCCATAAGTCCGCAGCTTGATTAGAAGTCGCTTGTGAGGAACGGTGTCAAAAGCTTTCCGGAAATCTAGAAATACGAATCAACTTCAGATCCCCTTTCGATAGCGGCCACTACTTCGTGCGAAGCTTTAAAGTCTCATAACATGTAAGCTTTCATGGCCGGCGTCTTCATTAATAAAAACTTCCGGGCTGAATTGCCGTGGTCCATATGTAAAACTTCTTCTTCCTGACGTTTAGTCGGCCAAAAAAAGCCTTTTGAAATGTATCCATACGTGGATGACACATTTGTGATATGGAATCATGCTGAAGAGGAAATGAGTGATTCTTTTGGTGCACATAAACAGTTTCAATCCAAAGATGCAATTCACCATGGAGAAAGAGATTAATGGACAACTACATTTTTTGGATTTATTATTTACTAAACGGGCAGATGGGACTTGAGGGCACAAGGTATATAGGAAAGACACACACACCGATCGCTACCTACATAATAGTTCTAATCATCAGCCTAGGCAGAAGAGAGGATTCATAAAAACCTTAGTGGACAGAGCTAATAACATCTGTGAGCCAATTTACTTGCAAAATGAATTAAGCCATTTGCGAACAGCTTTCAAGAGAAATGGGTACACTGACAAGGAAATAGATCGAGCACTCCACCCTAGAAGAAAAGTGTCTGAAAATACACAACAGCAACCGTCGGCTGGAAAAGTTTTTCTTCTATTTATTCATATCGTAACTGACCGTATTGGTAAAGTTTTGGTTAAGTTTCGAGTGGAGACAATCTTTCGACCTACCAAGAAAATTAGTGAAAGTTTAAGATCTGTGAAAGACGCATGACACCCCTTAGCTACCACAGGTGTGTATAAAATTCCGTGTAGTAGTGGCAGGGTTTATATTGGAACAACTAAAAGGAGTGTTAATACCCGCCTAACGGAACACAAAAGGAACCGTAGATTGGGACAGATTAACAAATCAAATATAGCGGAACACGTTTTCAAAGACGCTGATCATGAAATGAAATTTAGTGAGACAGTGATAGATAGGACCTCACATTATTATACTCGCATGTATAGAGAAGCTATAGAGATCTACAAGCACGGAAATAATTTTAATACAAAATAAGAATGATTGAAACTAGACAAGTTATGGCGGTCGACTTTGTACCAACGAAGTGACAATCGATTACCTGTAATCGAGAGAGATGGTACTAGCCAGAGATAGTTTTATTGTCGAAAGCACGTGACGAGTGGTGGCTCCATCTAAGCGCTCTATATAAGCGGGACCACCAGCGCCTAGCACCCAGTCGCCGACTCACCTCAAAAGATGTTGCCCGCAGTAGGCAACGAAACGTCAGGAAGGAGAAGAAGTTTTATATATGGACCACGGCAATGCAGCCCGGAAGTTTTAATTAATGGAGCTTTAAAGTCTGCTACACAGTATAAGACGCAAGGCGATGAAGTGCTACCAACATACTATGCACAGGAGTGAAATTGAAAAACTATCCGAACTTTGTCAGACTGTTAGCAATTATGTGTAAGACTATATTAATGTGATTGGTGTGTTAAACACAACACGTAAATGTAAGAAATAAATAAAAGAAGAAACGCTAATTAGTATGAACTATACTAATAAAAATGAATTTCTGCTTATCGAGTTAACATAACTGTTTTAGTAAGACAAAGTACCCCATATGGTTACGAATTAGTAAAATATTATGCGCATTCGACCGAAAAACGGTCTGTGTCAACGTTCAGACCAGTCATACTGGATTACCGTTGCTGAAATAACACGAAAGTGTGCAAATTTAGCAATGCGTGCATATTCATAACGAAATTCAGTTAAAAATCGTTCAGTGCCACACTTAAGTCAATTCATTCATTGACAGAAGTGGAAAAGGTAGGCAGTAACAAGTATGAAATTCTACAAGATTTTGATATTTACATCCACAGCGAGCTGGTACACAATGAAGGTAGCAGTAAAACGTATTGAGGGCGCGAGAATTTCTTACAGTTGCTTTACTGATAGTCTATCTGCCTCCATCGAGATTAGAACAGAAAACAAACCAGACCGCCCTTGCAGCAGTAAACACCTTTCACTACGCTGGCAAACATCCCAGGCAAACAGCCCTCTATTATTACCCCACACATGAATAAGCCGGCAATTTCACAACGAAAATGGCAAAATGATCTGCAGTTTCTGTTGCATAGAGCTTTCTGCATTCAAAAACATGAAATTTATACCTTCATGTCACAGCTTATGTGACAATCATTCGCGATGTTTATCGTAATAACAAAATACTGTTGTTAGCGAGTAAATTTAGTATGCTACTTCTGCACCACCCCAGGAAATAAACGGCGACATAGCTGCCAAACGTATTCTACAATGTTTCGAATTCTCTATTAGACTCGCCACAGCCAGAAAACGTTAATTTGCCGAAGTGTTTCTTAAGCTAGCTAGCAATGGGAATGTTCGCACTTCTAAAACGAGGTGGCATTAATACTGGGGTCTGAATTACCACGTGTATAGGCAAATGGATTTTATTTGCATTCCTGTAAACATGATTTGGATCGAAAACGTAGCTACGATTAATATACTGATGTATCGACTGCAACTAGAGCATTTCCAATAAAGAGCAGGGGGAATTATCTATGTAGCCCTCATCTCCAGTAAGCGTAGTAGATATTTTCGTTGTTAGGATTTCGTCACCTAAATCGGTAAAAATGTAACCCTACTAGTCTCACTTTCGTGACCGTCTATCTGTCTACCCAACCCTTAAAACCCGTTTACCTCGAGTACAGGTAGACCTAATAAGCGGAACTGTATCGCACTTCCTGCGATATACGGTCTCTTGGTGGTGTAAAAATTTCATTTTTATTAGTGCAGCTCATGTTAATTAGCGTTTCTTCCTTCATTTACATCTTATATTTACGCGTTGTTTAACACACTAATCAGCATTGATATAGTCTTACACGTGATTTAAAACAGTCTGACATAGTTCGGATAGTTTTTCAGTTTCACGTCTATGCATAGTATGTTGGTAGCACTTCGCCGCCCTGCCTTGTATGCTGTGTAGCAGACTTTAAAGCTGTGCGGATCAGCACAACGAAAAGGCAAGTGGTCTCGCTCGTTTTGTCCACGACTGTACATCTACATCTACATGGATACTCTGCAAATCACATTTAAGTGCCTGGCAGAGGGTTCATCGAGCCACCTTCACAATTCTCTATTATTCCAATCTCGTATAGCACGCGGAAAGAACGAACACCTATATCTTTAGGCACTAGCTCTGACTTCCCTTATTTTATCGTGGTGATCGTTCCTCCCTATGTAAATGGGTATCAACAAAATATTTTCCCATTCGGAGCAGAAAATTGGTGATCGTAATTTCGTGAGAAGATTCCGTCGCAACGAAAAATGACTCTCTTTTAATGATTTCCAGCCCAAATCCGGTATCATTTCTGTGACACTCTCTCCAATATTTCGTGACAATACAAAACGTGCTGCCTTTCTTTGAACTTTTGCAATGTACTCCGTCAGTCTTATCTGGTAAGGATCCCACACTGCGCAGCAGTATTAGAGGACGGACAACCGCAGTGTAGGCAGTCTCTTTAGTAGGTCTGTTACATTTTCTAAGTGTCCTACCAATAAAACGCAGTCATTGGATAGCCTACCTCACAGAAATATCTGTGTGTTCCTACCAATTTAAGTTGTTCGTAATTGTAATACCCAGGTATTTAGTTGAATTTACGGCGCTCAGATTAGACTGATCTATCGTGCAACCAAAGTTTGAGTTCCTTTTAGGACTCATGTGGATGACCTCACACTTTTCGTTATTTAGGGTCAACTGCCACTTTTCGCACCATTCAGATATTGTTTCTGAAACGTTTTGTAGTTTGTTTTGACCTTCTGAATGCTTTATTAGTCGATAATCGACAGGGTCATCTGAAAACAACCGGAGACGGCTGCTCAGATTGTCTCCCAAACCGTTTATATCGATAAGGAACAGCAAAGGGCATATAGCACTACCTTGGGGAACGCCAGAAATCACTTTCGTTTTACTCGATGACTTTCCGTCAATTACTACGAACTGTGACCTCTCTGATAGGAAATCACAAATCCAATCACATAACTGAGACGATATTCCTTAAGCACGCAATTTCACTACGAGCCGCTTATGTGGTACCGTGTCAAAAGCCTTCGGGAAATCCATAAGTACGGAATCGATTTGAAATCCCTTGTCTATAGCACTCAATACTTCATGTGAATGAAGAGCTAGTTGTGTTTCACAGGAACGATGTTTTCTAAACCCATGTTGACCACTTTCTTTGACGTAATTCATAATGCTGGAACACAATATATGTTCAAAAGTCCTGCTGCATATCGACTTTAACGATATGGGCCTGTAATTTAGTGGATTACTCCTACTACCTTTCTTAAATATTGGTGTGACCTGCGAAACTTTCCTGTCTTTGGATACGGATCTTTCGTCGAGCGAACGGTTGTATATAATTGTTAAGTATGGAGCTACTGCGTCAGCATGCTCCGAAAGGAACTTAGTTCGTTTATAGTCTGGACCAGAAGACTTGCTGTTATTAAGTGATGGAAGTTACATGGTACGTGTCTGGCGTCGTGGTGCACACTGAAATACCCGCTCTGTAATGCCGTAGCACGCCGCTAGAAGTAGCAAAACCAAATGGCACAGCCCATTGATGAAGTTAAGCATTCTGCAGTTGTTTGTTTTCTGCATTTGAAGGGGAACAATCAGTGTTGAGCGCGTGTAAGTGCACTGCAGCAGCGCAGCGTCACATTGTAACGTACAGAGTTACGAACCCTGCCGACAATGCCACGTTCAGTGACATGAACGTGGTCGGCCGCCAAGGCCAGAAACAGACGATGAGTCGGAAAGTAATGAATATAAAATCGAGTCACACAATCGTCACATTTTAAGGAGGAACAAACAGCTGCTCTATCCTTATTTGCGTATCAATTTTATTTCGAATTATCTAAAGATTCAACTTCGGATTGCAGCATCTGAATAATTTCAGAAACGAAGAAAACCTTGAAATACGAGGGTGAGTCAAATGAAAACCTTAAATTTGTAATAGCAAATCGAGATTTCGCGCCGTTGTCCTGTAAGTTGGTAAGCGTGCTACAAACAGCGTGCAGAATGGCCTGTAGGTGGCAGCATAGTGCAGATACATACAGGGTGTTTCAAAAATGACCGATATATGTGAAACGGCAATACAAACTAAACGAGCAGCGATAGAAATACACCGTTTGTTGCAATATGCTTGGGACAACAGTACATTTTCAGGCAGACAAACTTTCGAAATTACAGTAGTTACAATTGTCAACAACAGATGGCGCTGCGATCTGGGAAACTCTATAGTATGATATTTTCCACATATCCACCATGCGTAGCAATAATATGGCGTAGTCTCTGAATGAAATTACCCGAAACCTTTGACAACGTGTCTGGCGGAATGGCTTCACATGCAGATGAGATGTACTGCTTCAGCTGTTCAATTGTTTCTGGATTCTGGCGGTACACCTGGTCTTTCAAGTGTCCCCACAGAAAGAAGTCACAGGGATTCATGTCTGGCGAATAGGGAGGCCAATCCACGCCGCCTCCTGTATGTTGCGGATAGCCCAAAGCAATCACACGATCATCGAAATATTCATTCAGAAAATTAAAGACGTCGGCCGTGCGATGTGGCCGGGCACCATCTTGCATAAACCACGAGGTGTTCGCAGTGTCGTCTAAGGCAGTTTGTACCGCCACAAATTCACGAAGAATGTCCAGATTGCGTGATGCAGTAATCGTTCCGGATCTGAAAAATGGGCCAATGATTCCTTTGGAAGAAATGGCGGCCCAGACCAGTACTTTTTGAGGATGCAGGGACGATGGGACTGCAACATGGGGCTTTTCGGTTCCCCATATGCGCCAGGTCTGTTTATTGACGAAGCCGTCCAGGTAAAAATAAGCTTCGTCAGTAAACCAAATGCTGCCCATATGCATATCGCCGTCATCAATCCTGTGCACTATATCGTTAGCGAATGTCTCTCGGGCAGCAATGGTAGCGGCGCTGAGGGGTTGCCGCGTTTGAATTTTGTATGAATAGAGGTGTAAACTCTGGCGCATGAGACGATACGTGGACGTTGGCGTCATTTGGACCGCAGCTGCAACACGGCGAACGGAAACCCGAGGCCGCTGTTGGATCACCTGCTGCACTAGCTGCACGTTGCCCTCTGTGGTTGCCGTACGCGGTCGCCCTACCTTTCCAGCACGTTCATCCGTCACGTTTCCAGTCCGTTGAAATTTTTCAAACAGATCCTTTATTGTATCGCTTTTCGGTCCTTTGGTTACATTAAATCTCCGTTGAAAACTTCGTCTTGTTGCAACAACACTGTGTTCTAGGCGGTGGAATTCCAACACCAGAAAAATCCTCTGTTCTTAGGAATAAACCATGTTGCCCACAGCACACCTGCACGTTGTGAACAGCACACGCTTACAGCAGAAAGACGACGTACAGAATGGCGCACCCACAGACTGCGTTGTCTTCTATATCTTTCACATCACTTGCAGCGCCATCTGTTGTTGAAAATTGTAACTACTGTAATTTTGAAAGTTCGTTCGCCTGAAAATGTACTATTGTCCCAAGTATATTGCAGCAAACGGTGTATTTCTATCGCTGCTCGTTTAGTTTTTATTGCCGTTTCAAATATACCGGTCATTTTTGAGACACCCTGTACATACCGTCGCAGTATCATTATAAAGATGGCCACCCCAGCGTTCTGTTATTCGGTTTTTGCGTAGTGTATGTGTGAAACCTATTGAAATTCATGGACGAATGAAAGTTCAGTACCGTGATGCATGTTTGGCACAGCAGCAAGTCTACGAATGGAGTAGGAAGTTCGCAAATGGTGTGACTTCAGTGGAAGATGCTCCTCGTCCAGGTCAAGCACAACGAGTTGTGACTCCACGGAAAATTGCAGCAGTTGAAGCCACAGTGAAGGAAAACCGCCGAGGGACACTGAATGATATTGCTGTATGTTTACAGATTAGTCATGGGTCAGCACACCACATTGTGCATGATGTGCTCCAGTTTCACAAAGTGTCTGCACTTTGTAATCGCTGGAGGATTTGCATTGAGCGTGGGGGAAATTATGTTGAAAACTGGTACGGCTTTGTACCACTTCCGGACAATAAGTAATATTTAAAAAAATATTTAAGGTTTTCATTTGACCCACCCTCGTAGTAATAATTCCCTACAATAATAATAATAATTCCCTACAAACAGAAGACCTGGGATGTGTAAACAGATCTCGGCAGCCGTCCCTTTGACAGGAATTAATGAACTGTTCAGAATGGAGGCAGCCGTTAGCAAGATTCAAGTTCAAATGGAGCGTATTCTTCGTCTTCGGGCACGCACAAGCCAAAACTACCTACCGTCCCAACGGCCGAGGCGGCGTCAGGTTAGAAAACTTCAGTGGCAGGAAGGAAGTCTGTCAGGTCCAAAACCCAGCAGGCGACACCTAGCCGCTTGACCACCCAGCAAGCTGTCACCGGCACTAATTTTTTCAGCTGTAGACACACTAGTGTGGTGTGCTGACAAGCTAACGAAAGTCCTGAGCATGGCCGCTCCATCTCGTTCTGGAACGTCTTTGTTGTCCGCCAGCTCCCATCTCGCCCGCGACCGCCTATTGTCTACGAGTATGCTCCGCCATTCGACGGTAAAGCGTAACGTTTCGTGACTTCCGGCACAGTCTAATAACTGTGCTCAGATTCGATCACCGTTCCGGTCGTTTGGCGATCGCAATTATTTCGCTATTCTACAGGAGAGCAGCAGCGCCGGCCATGACGTGAGATTCACCGAACTCTGGCCCCCTCCTCCCCCACCCCTCCCCCTCCCTCGCCCTTTTTTGTTGCTCAAACCTAGTTCTCTTGGTTCAGTATTCTCAGCTAAAGATGTGTAACTATAGGTGAATGCTATTTCTACAGGGTGAAAAGTATTTTAATCGACAAACTCTGGGAGGTCGTTGGGGGCATCAAAACAAATATTTTTTGCTAATGTCATTTTTTCATATAAGTATTTAAACCGGTAGAGGAAGATTTCTCTGGCGGCAAATTAATGAAACTAACAAATACTTTTCCATTTTTTTATGACCAAGAGACAACACATTAACACGACCCAATTTCAATTACAGTAGATTTTCAAAAATGCCTCCATTCACACGTAAACAAAGGTTACACCATCGGATCATGTTCTGTCTGACGCGGGCAAAAACCCCAGGAGTATCCTGAGTTGTTACTGCTGCGGTTACTATCCGAGCAACCACATCCTCTTCTGATGCAACAGGAGTTGCGCATATCTCCCCACACAAAAACGTCCAGAGGGGACATATCACGGGATCCAGCAGGCCATGTTACAGGACCACCTCCACCAGTCCACGTTTTGGGAACCGTCGGTCCAGGAATCGACGCACACGACGACTGAAATGTGTCGGCGCCCCGTCACGTTGGAACCACATGCGTTGTCTTGTAGGGAGCGGGACGTCTTCCAGCAATTCTGGCAATGCTCTGGCGAGAAAACTGAAATAGTGCATGCTATTTAATAGCCTAGATAGCAGATACTGCCCAATTAAACATTCCCCAACAACACCGACCCACACATTAACGAAGAACCGCACTTGATGAGCGCTAGCAACTGTGGCATGTGGGTTATCCTCACTCCAAACATGCGAATTGTGCATGTTGAAGACTCCATCACGCACGAACGGTTATTCATCGGTAAACAACACAGAGGATGGAAATGTAGGATGCATTTCTATTTTTCCAGGTACCACTGCAAAAACTGTGCTCTGGGTGGATAATGAAGTGCTTCCAGGTTGAGGACACGCTGTAAGTGAAACGGACGTAACAATCACTCTCGAAGGACTGTTTTTACATTCGTCTGATTAGCCCCATGTTACGTGCAATTGCTCGAGTGCTGATTGAAGGATCCCTCCACATGCTGCATGACAGCTTACTCAAATTGAAGCGTTCTTACCGTGTGACGGCGTCCCTGTCCAGGTAATCTGTTTAACTACCCAGTCTCACGCAGACGTTGGTACACAGCAGAAAAGGTCGTATCATGCGGGATACGGCGATTAGGATATTGTTGTTGATAAACCCACTGTGCAGCTCGTCCGTTGTGGTGCGCTACGTAGTACGCACCAACCATATCAGTGTATTCACTCCAGTTGTACCGATGCATTAGTAAACAGAGACAATTCACTGCTACACTGGTGAACAGCAGTTGCTACAACTGAAGATTGTAATACGGCCTCTACCGGTTTAAATAATCATCATAGGAAAAAATGACATTAGGGAAAAATATTTGATGTCCCCTACAACCTCCCAGAGTTTGTCGGTTTAAATACTATCCACCCTGTATATGTCATTCTGCGAATGTGTCTGTCAGTGGAGGCTGCCCTCGGTTGAGAGCACGTTTCTCTGTGTTAGTTTCACACTATATATTTTCCTGCTAATTTCTAAATCTTACATTTCTGTTGCGATTTCTTCCATCCCAGTATCAATTCAAATCAGTGGCTCCGTGCAAGTAGTCTGCCTCTTGCCGCTGTCTGATACTGGATAGAATAATGCGATGCCAATGGACAATCAATTTATCTCGCTCACAAAATGGGGCAAGTGCTTTACATTCTGACCGTCTGAGATGTAAAAACTGTGAGAGAATGGTAGCCCAAAATGACAAAGTGAGTATTAGTCGACCACAGTATTACTGACCTGCGAGTGAGGACGCTTTGGTCGGATTATTGTGAGTCACAGCGTAATCAGGACTGATAGTGTATGCACAACTGAGCTGAAAGCATTGGCAGTGCGATGCGTTTACCTTAGCGCCACTCTACGTGTTTACTGTAACGTCATCGCGCGTTTCCAATAACCGAGATTCGCAATAATATCGTGCTCAGTAGTGGATAGCACAGACATCTCCAGCGCGGTCAGTAAAGCAGAATAAAGACGAACGAAGCGACCATCTCTCCGTGAAAACAGGTAATTGAATACCTTGATACTCAGACCATCGACTCGCAGTCGAGGCGATAGTAGTGTAGCTGAAAACTATTTACAGATCGCAGTTCAGTATCTCGCACATTTTGAACAAGAGCAAGTTCGGCGGACCAAGGGTTACGCGTCTGCTTACATTCGTTCAAAACAGCCACGGAACCGAGGCACCAGTGTGTTACAATCGTAAATTGTTTCCCTCTTTTTCTAAACTGAATCGATCCGTGCCTGTCCCTCTATATTCATCCGTCCGCAACCACTTTTGGTCGATTTTGCACGATTCTTGGTTTTTGATGGATATCTTGGTTCATTGATAAACTTTTCACTTTTACCATATCTCTACAATTTTTAAAATTAATGAGAACATTCGCCATGTTTTTATACAAGAATAAAAAACTCTAAAAAGCTCCTAATATTTTTTCAAGTCCAGTACAAGTAAAAATAAGTAGTCATACATTTGGTAAAGTAAAAATAGTGCAATGCAACGAAGTAGTACATAAATAATAACTTTGTTCTTAATATTCTGAATTACAAAAAAAACATTTATTCAGAACTGAATGCTTAAATCTCCTTATACGTTATACGCTGAAGAGCAAAAGGAATTGGTACACCTTCCTAATATCGTGTAGGGCCCACGAGCATGCAAAAGTGCAGCAACACGACGTGGAACCGACTCGCCTAGTGTCTCCAGTAGTAAGATTACGAGGGGTGGAGATCTCTTCTGAGTAGCACGTTGGAAGGCATCCCATATAAGCTCAATAGTGTTTATGTCTCTGGAATTTGGTGGTCATCGGAAGTCTTTAAACTCAGAAGAATGTTCCTCCAGCCACGCTGTAGCATTCTCGAGGCATGGGGGTATCGCATTGTCCTGCTGGAATTGACCAATTCCGCCTGACTGCAACATGGACATGACTGGATGCAGATGATCGGGCAGGATGCTTACGTATGTGTCACCTGTCAGAGACGTATCAGGGGTCCAATATCATTCCAACTGCACACGCTCTAAGCCGTTACAGAGATTCCATCACCTTGAACGGTCCCCTGGTGACATGCAGGGTCCATGGTTCGCACGCTGACACTTGTTGATGGCCCAGAATTGAAAGCTGCAGCAATTTGCGGAAGTGTTCCACTTCTGTCACGTTGAACGATTCTCTTCAGTCGCCGTTGGTCCCGTTCTTGCAGGATTTTCTCCCGGCCGCAGTGATGTCGGAGATTTGATGTTTCACCGGATTCCTGATATTCACGATACGCCCGTGAAATGGTCGTACGGGGAAATAACAACTTCATCGCTGCTTCGAAGATGCTGTGTGCCATCGCTCTTGCGACGACTGTAACACCACGTCCAAACTCACTTAAACCTTGATAACCTGCTATTGTAGCAGCAGTAACCGATCTAACAACTGCGCCAAACACTTATTGTCTTATATAGGCGTTGCCGATAGGAGCATCTCTTCTGCCGGTTTACATATCTCTGTATTTTAATACGCGTGCCTATACTAGTTTCCTTGGCGCTTCAGTGTATAATAATGCCTTTGGACATGTGATGGCGCCTTTTTATAAAATATAGGTGGCTGCGTTGGAGAAAGTCAGACATCTTTGAAACTTTCGTACTCAGGTGAATAAATGTTTTACATGGCTTGATGTTACTAATGGAAATTCTGAGGAAGACGCATAATGTTTGTGAACGCTTTTAATTGTAAACCATGGGATATGAATATCTTGGTTCAGGATGACATAAATTAAGGATATGATCATAAAAAATAGTTATCTACATCTACACAAATACTCCGCAAGCCACATTATGGTGCGTAGCTGAGGGTACTCTGTACCACTACTAGTCATTTCCTTTCGTGTTCCACTCGCAAATAGATAGAGGAAGAAACGAAACGAGTGTCTACCTGCCTCCATATTAGCCCTAATTTCTCGCATCTTATAATCGTGGTCCTTAAGGGCAATATATGTTGGAGGCAGTAGAATAGAATCATTCGGCAGTCAGCTTGAGATAACGGTTCTCTAAATTTTCTCAACAGTGTTCTTCTAAAAGAACGTTGCCTTCCCTCCAGGGATCCCCATTTCGGTTCCCGAAACATCTCCGTAAGGCTTACCGGTAACAAACCTAACAGCCCGCCTCCGAACTGCTTCATGTCACCGTTCACTCCGGCGTGGAATGAATCCCAAATGCTCGAGCAGTATTCAAGAATAGGGTTGCATTAGCTTCCTATATGCGGTCTCCTTTACAGATGATCCACACATTCCTAAAATTCTTCCAACAAACCGAAGCCAACCATTCATCTTCCCTGTCAGAGTTCTCACATGCTCGTTCCATTTCATATCGCTTTGCAACGTTACATCCAGATATTTATACGAGGTTACTGTGTCAAGCAGTAAACTGCTAATGCTGTATCCCAACATTACAGGTTTGTTTCTCTTACTCCTTCTCTGGCCTATATGAAGCAAACTTTTCTTAATGCATTTCAACCCTGGACAACAGCTCTCATCAAGAACAAGACAAATAATTGTCGTTTTCTCATACGATCACTCTATCAACGAAACTTACTCATGCTGCTATATCAGTGATGATTCACTACGATCACATTATTGTCTTTTATAGTTATTCATACCAGTGAGTGAGAGGTTGTTATAAGCGGAAATTTTGCTACACTGTCCATTCAATATAGATGCCGTATTTAGCCGCCTAATTACTGTGCTATCGAAACAAAGGAACAAAGCAAGTAGCTGCAACGTGTGGATTCACCATTCACAAAACGCGGCAGCTGATTGTGTTTCTTTGGGACTGCTATGGTTTTATGCTGGCACTCATCAGGGGTAACCCGTCATGGGAGCATACTACTGTAGTCTCCTCGACGCTGAGTGCCCCTAACCGACAAGCACACACACACACACACACACAAACACAAACACCGAACTCTCCTGACAAAGTCAGGAGATGCTGTCAAGACGAAGCGGTGCAGGAAGCTGTTCAAGTGACTATTTCCACTCCACGACAGTACCGGTATTCCAGCTTATCTACAGAGTCACAATGCTGACTGTTTGTAATATCAACCCCTGTGATTTTCTACTTAGACTCTTTCCTGAAAAGCCAAAACACAGATTTCTACAACCAACATCTCCGTCAGGTGGTCTACAGTTGGGATAAATGTCTCACACTGGATTAACACTTAATGACGTTTGGCTGTCCCATGTCGATTTTTTCGACATGATTATTACTATTGTACGTTACTACACCTCTATCACTAGCTCATGAGGTCAAGTAAGGGAACAAAGTGTGCATACAAATTGCTAATCGCCCACGTAAAAGGTTCAAATGGTTCAAATGGCTCTGAGCACTATGGGACTCAACTGCTGTGGTCATCTGTCCCCTAGAACTTAGAACTACTTAAACCTAACTAACCTAAGGACATCACACACACCCATGCCCGAGACAGGATTCGAACCTGCCACCGTAGCAGCAGCGCGGCTCCGGACTGGAGCGCCTATAACCGCATGGCCACCACGGCCGGCACGTAATCCGTGAGAAGCTTTCACATTTTTGTGGTTTTAAATTATAACAGTATTAGTAACAAGTGTAGTCGTTGGTGTAAGAGTAGTTGTGGGAACGAAGAGAAAACATCATTCTAAATGAACCGAACGATGTGAAACAATAATAATGAATTTATGATGTAGCCTTGAGTATACATTTCGATGTGCCCAAAAATGTGTTTTGCATTCGGAATGTTTTTCTTGGCATGTACGACGGGTAGAGATCACGGACTGTCAGCAGGACCACAAAACCTATAACTTCAACTGTACGAACATTGCCGGCCTGGGTGGCCGAGTGGTTACATGAACTTCAGTCTGGAACCGCGTGACCCCAACGGTCGCCGAGAGCAGAACCGTGTTAAGATAGAAAGCCCTACGATAAGGGACAGACACCCACGTCTTCAGCTAACAACCAGGACCACCCCTCCAGCCCATATTCAAAGCTAGAGCCCTCCAGAAGAACAGTATAGATCTTACGATAACACTAAAAGGGCCACACCAGCTGCAAGTCTTAGCTTGAGACTTTTTCGCATCTCTGTTACGTTGCAAACTTTGAAAACATTGCCCCACTGCGAAAAGTATAACGTTTCTCATTGGATAGACAGAATTTTTGTAGGCAGCGCTTAAGGTTAACATTGAGACCCTGATTGGTCAGATGAAAACACAGCCAGATAGTTTTTTTTTAAACCAACTTCGGTAAATTGTAGTAAGAAGAAGTTATGAGAAGATTTGCTTCCGCGACGGCGACATTTCTGTTGAAAGCAGTTGGTTTTTATCATCCTGTATTAAAACATTTCCTTTTATCAATAGTGCAATTTATAAACAATGTTTTGTGAGTAGAATAAAATTTCCAATGGTAAACTTAACTGCTTTTTCGACGTTATTTTACCAGCTAACTAAAAATAGGAAAGCCTTGAACCCCTTCTACTACATTTAGTTAGTATTAAGATTCTTTTACAGGGAGTGCAGTGGAGCAGTCGCTGAAATCATTAAGTATTTGGTTATATCATCGCTAGTCTCACTGAACTCTTCTGAACTCTACATGTCATGTGTGGTCTGGTGTCTCCTTACCAGCAACAGGTCCCAGTTTCAAACTAGTTAATTCCCTAAAAAACACGCTCAGAGCGTCATTGCGCGAAAGTGGTAGGGACACACGGCATAGAACAATCAGACATCACGCAGAATGTTAGACGACATGTTACTGCAGCCTGCTCGGGCATCTCCTTCGAAGTGCTAGTACATGAGCAGCAGTCATTCCATGCCAGATTCGAAGCCTGTATTACCGCTGCCGGTAGTCATTTTGTACACTACCTGTGATGGCCAGTTGTCTCGTGATTGGTCAGAATCCACATAAACAGTATAGATACTTGCGTTGAACTTAAGGGTGTGCTGGTGCTAGTTGAGCAGTGGCGTCATCGATTTAGTAGTGTTCTCTGTCTGGTGCTTCTGGCTCACTATCCTTCTTGCAGCCCCACTGGGAATATCTATGAGGAAGAGTTGGTAACTTGAATGGTTACTAAATAACCCGCCTACAGGACATAGTTACTCAGAATTACCATTAATTAGAGTCTAATATGTGTCCTTAGAAGGTCATTGCTTGCCGATATATGTATGGGGCTCGTTGGCTCGGAAGTGAGGCACGAAGTTTGGAGATTGGCGGTAGCGTCGCGGCAAGAGGTGGTAACGAGGTCCGAGTGGCCGAAGCCACTAGCTACTCACCGGTGTCAGCATAGACTAAAAGCAGCAGGCTGACATCCCGTCGGTTGGTTGACATCATTCGGACGACCGCTTGTGGCCTGGCTGCCCTCTTCTAGCTGGCTTTCATCGGCATCACTCAGAAACCGCTGTGAGGCTCCGTGGATCCTTGGAACTGCTTGCTGATAAAGTGGAGTAACATTCTATAATCCTCGTGGTGATTTGTTTCTTTGTCTACCCGCCCGTCTTATTATCTTCTGGTTTGCACACGACCCTTAGAATTTTACTCGGTAGGCTCTTTGGTCGTGAATATCGGCAGTAGTATTGTACAAAGACACTAGTTGTCGTTTGAAAATTTGTCCCGCTATTATATTGCCTTTCCTGGTTTTTACCAGATCATTAATGTTCTAATTAATCAGCTCCTGGCCGTGAATACAGTCAGAACAATTGTACTAAAGCACAGGTTTCCGTTAAACAAAAGAGGGACCTTGTCGTTAGATTTAACTGTTAACAGTTCACTTCGTTGATTGTAATTGCATTTCTCAATCATTAGTTATAATCTAAACAATCTGTTGTACTGAGCTGTTCGTTTCTGTGTTGGAAAAACCAAGTCATTATTGGTGTACTTTAGCTGCATCTTGTGGTTGCGCCGACTCAGTTCTCTTGTAATAAGTAATCACAAGTAATGTTTTAAGACGTTCCTTCAGAGCACTCTTAATAACTGACAGACAGTTTAACTTTGAAACTATTAACAGACAACTGTCAACAGGGCTTTAGTCAAAATAAATTTGTCAGAAAGGACGGGTTGGGATCCAGTAGCATCCTGGTTGCCGATTGAAATTAAGAGGTTGGTTGCTTTGAAATAAGCATTATCACTGTCATATTGTTTAACAATCTGTTTAACCTTTCAGAACAGGTGAGCATCTTAACCCCGAATATTTCGACATACAGCTTTCAAAATTAAAAATTAAGTCATCCGTTTTGAGTAACTGAATCACTGTTTTCATCAGTGGTGCTTATATAGTTTTCATGTGTTGCAGAAGTGTCAACACTATGCCGAGAATACCACATTTAGGTATTACATCTCACTATGCAGTGGGTGACGGCCTTTCCTTAACGCCGGTCGGAGCGGCCGAGCGGTTATAGGCGCTACAGTGTGGAACCGAGAGACCGCTACGGTCGCAGGTTCGAATCCTACCTCGGGCATGGCTGTGAGTGATGTCCTTAGGTTAGTTAGGTTTAGGTAGTTCTAAGTTCTAGGGAACTGATGACGTCAGAAGTTAAGTCCCATAGTGCTCAGAGCCATTTTAACCATTTTTTTGTTGCATAAGGGCACTTAATAAGACAGACTATATCCAGCGTCGTAGTAAACACCGCTGTTTTACCAGATAACGGGCGGGCTGCAGGTCCGGCCGTCTTGTAATCATTGATATATTGTTTGCTGGTTTGCAATACAGCACATCAGAATTATTTTGCAAGATTAAAAGCTTATTCAACTTAAGGTTTAAGGTGAAAAGAATTTTCAGATTTGTTCATTTTGTAAAAGTAAATTTTATGATTAATTGCTTTGATTATCTGTAAAACACAGATTATATATTATTAAATAAACAGGTTGTGTGAAAATAAGGTTACATTGGTGGGTCCTCCCTTCCACCATTTCCTTAATTCGAGTAATTAGCATGTATCACAGGTACTGTACTAGTGTTGGCGTGGGAACTTTTCAAAAATGGTTCAAATGACTCTGAGCACTATGGGACTTAACATCTGTTGTCATCAGTCCCCTAGAACTTAGAACTACTTAAACCTAACTAACCTAAGGACATCACACACATCCATGCCCGAGGCAGGATTCGAACCTGCGACCGTAGCAGTCGCGCGGTTCCGGACTGAGCGCCTATAATCGCTAGACCACCGCGGCCGGCGGGGAACTTTTCAGAATACCATATCTCGTAAATGACTCGCACTAGAATCCTGGAACAAACGCTATGAGTTTCTACTTTACATTACTTTTAGTTTGTTAATGTCAATAGTCATTATTCCACTTAAAAGAAATTGTGTGTTTGCGCAATAAATACGCTTTGTAAGTATTATTACAGTCTGTTTATTGGCTAACAATACGAGCTCCTGTCTACATATCAGCCGGCCGAGGTAGCCGAGCGATTCAAGGCGCTTCAGTCTGGAAACGCGCGACCGCTAGGTTCGAATCCTGCCTCGGGCATGGATGTGTGTGGTCTCCTTAGGTTACTTAGATTTAAGTAGTTCTAAGTTTTAGGTGACTGATGACTTTATAAATTAAGTCCCATTGTGCTCAGATTTATTTGTACCGTTTGTCTACGAATCTATGCTGTGAAGACCGCACATCAATAGAGCTTTCCATTTCCGCATAATATACACTCCTGGAAATTGAAATAAGAACACCGTGAATTCATTGTCCCAGGAAGGGGAAACTTTATTGACACATTCCTGGGGTCAGATACATCACATGATCACACTGACAGAACCGCAGGCACATAGACACAGGCAACAGAGCATGCACAATGTCGGCACTAGTACAGTGTATATCCACCGTTCGCAGCAATGTAGGCTGCTATTCTCCCATGGAGACGATCGTAGAGATGCTGGATGTAGTCCTGTGGAGCGGCTTGCCATGCCATTTCCACCTGGCGCCTCAGTTGGACCAGCGTTCGTGCTGGACGTGCAGGCCGCGTGAGACGACGCTTCATCCAGTCCCAAACATGCTCAATGGGGGACAGATCCGGAGATCTTGCTGGCCAGGGTAGTTGACTTACACCTTCTAGAGCACGTTGGGTGGCACGGGATACATGCGGACGTGCATTGTCCTGTTGGAACAGCAAGTTCCCTTGCCGGTCTAGGAATGGTAGAACGATGGGTTCGATGACGGTTTGGATGTACCGTGCACTATTCAGTGTCCCCTCGACGATCACCAGAGGTGTACGGCCAGTGTAGGAGATCGCTCCCCACACCATGATGCCGGGTGTTGGCCCTGTGTGCCTCGGTCGTATGCAATCCTGATTGTGGCGCTCAATTGCACGGCGCCAAACACGCATACGACCATCATTGGCACCAAGGCAGAAGCGACTCTCATCGCTGAAGACGACACGTCTCCTTTCGTCCCTCCATTCACGCCTGTCGCGACACCACTGGAGGCGGGCTGCACGATGTTGGGGCGTGAGCGGAAGACGGCCTTACGGTGTGCGGGACCGTAGCCCAGCTTCATGGAGACGGTTGCGAATGGTCCTCGCCGATACCCCAGGAGCAACAGTGTCCCTAATTTGCTGGGAAGTGGCGGTGCGGTCACCTACGGCACTGCGTAGCATCCTAAGGTCTTGGCCTGCATCCGTGCGTCACTGCGGTCCGGTCCCAGGTCGACGGGCACGTGCACCTTCCGCCGACCACTGGCGACAACATCGAGGTACTGTGGAGACCTCAGGCCCCACGTGTTGAGCAATTCGGCGGTTCGTCCACCCAGCCTCCCGCATGCCCACTATACGCCCTCGCTCAAAGTCCGTCAACTGCACATACGGTTCACGTCCACGCTGTCGCGGCATGCTACCAGTGTTAAAGACTGCGATGGACCTCCGTATGCCACGGCAAACTGGCTGACACTGACGGCGGCGGTGCACAAATGCTGCGCAGCTAGGGCCATTCGACGTCCAACACCGTGGTTCCTGGTGTGTCCGCTGTGCCGTGCGTGTGATCATTGTTTGTACAGCCCTCTCGCAGTGTCCGGAGCAAGTATGGTGGGTCTGACACACCGGTGTTAATGTGTTCTTTTTTCCATTTCCAGGAGTGTATTAGGTGATATGTATATGAACAGTATACTGTTTGTCTCGTGTAGATAAGCTCTCGGAAATTTAACAACAAACCATACTGTGATGCACAAAGCCTCATGTGTAGCGTTGCGTCTGTCACTTGAGCTGGCCGAACCTCATCTGAAACGAAATGCGCTGCATCTCTTTAGATATTCTCTATGTTCCCTATCAATGGTATCTGCTACGGATCCGAGGTAGACAAGCTACGCTGAATTATTAATGTAAAACCGTTTCTTTATGAAATACACTTCCTCAGGACTCTTTCAACGAATCTCAGTATGACATCTGTCTTACCTACGCTTAGTTTCATGTGGTCCTTTCATACGCATATTCCTAGATATTTTATGGGTGTAACAGCTTCCAGCAATGGTTCATAAATCGTATAAAAATACAATAATAGCTCTTTCTGACTCTTAATGAGCAACACGTTGAGCCGTGGACGGCTCGCGTTAATGCCGTTTTTCCTTTTCGTCATTTTCTCACCATCAAATGGCGTCTTATTCTTCCTTCAGTTACTAGCTGAACAAGTTGCTCACTTGCCTCCGTCAGTGGCAGCAGCAGCGTTGATCGATACTGGTACTGCTGGAACTTCTTTGGTGTGGCAGTTATATTTCTGTGTCGTGGTGTGTGTGGCAGTTGGTCGGTTGCTGCGGAGCAGCGAGGAAGTCCCCGCGGCGTGTTATCAGGCCGGGGCTGTTGGCGGCGTGCACGAGAGGTCGGAGTTGTGTGTCTCTAGCTGCGAGAACTGCCCAGTTCGTCGCCCACCGCACCTGCATACTGGATTTGAGTAATCAGTGAACCTGTCATGAAAGCTCAACCGTTGTGACATCTCTTTGTTAACTGCTGGTTGTTGCATCCAGGGCTGACCCCGCAAGCAGCAACGTGATGGTATGTTGGAGTTGGCAAAATTTTGCAGCCGCCTGCCTGTGTGGTGTTTAACCTAATTTATGAGTGAAGTGCACCAGCAGTATCTTCAGACTAGTGGCCGTTAACGTTCCGGCTACGTGCCCTGGTCGTTAGCGTAGTTTTCCGGAAGTGTGTTTTCCTCACCGTGTTGACGCTGTCCGGCACGGGGTGAAGTTCAACAGTTTCGTGGTGTTCTCCTTTTCCCTTTGAGTGTTTATTCTGTCTTGACTAGGGTCATACGCCAATTATTAACACATAACGCTGCTGCGATCGTCGTCTTCACTGATACTTTCGGTTGTCGTACTGTTGGACGCGAGGAAGGGAATTGATTAGGCTGTTGGTTGGTTCGTCAGCCATCGGTAGGTCGTGCTGCAGCCCAATTGTTTAGTGTTACACTCGGCTGTCTGTCCCACCTAAAGTGTGGTTAGAGTTTCCTCCCCAGGCAGACCCTTGGAACAATTCTGAGCACCACTGTTTGTTTTATGTGACTGTCATTTTATTTGCTGAACGTAGTGTGCCAGGCCTTCCCCCGTGTATTAATATTGTCTGTCTTATGTTTAGTATGTAGCCTTCAGGTGAACTTCATAACAACTTTTAGGCCTTCAGCCGTGTTTCATTTACAATTCTTGTTGCTCTGTATTTAGGCCTTCAGCCGCGTTTGTTTCAGAATCTGTGGCTTTAATATGTCAATGCTTGTCTGTAAGGTTTCTCTTTAATGATTTTGAATTATTGTTGAAACGGCCTTCAGCCATGCTCTGTAAACGTTTATATTAAAGTTGTCTTTAATTATTCTTGACTAATTATTTGGGCCTTCAGCCGACAAGATACTTCAAGTTTTCTTAATATGTTTTTCTGTTGCATTCCGCAAATGCTTATCTTTTAAGTATGGCCTTTAGCCGGAATTTGTAAATGCTTAGCTTTTAAAGAATTTCCTCAGCTGATATGAAACATTATTTCGGCCTTTAGCCGAGAAGATATCGTAACTTTACTTAAGTAAGGCCCTCAGCCGTTACTCTATATTCTGATGTTTTGAAAGCAATCATGTAAACTTATTATGGAGCAGTTACTTGGGCCTTCAGCCGTGAATTGATCTTGGTTGTTTTAAAGAGAAAATTGTACAATCGTTTGAGGAATAAAGTTGTGTGTGTTCTTGTATAACTAACAGTAATTGACCTCGGCCGCTTTCCGCAACTTGATCCGCTATGTCCTGCGAAACCAGATTTCACATGTTATATTAGTTTATGTTCAGGATCAACTGCCAATCCCAGCAAAACTGGTTAATCTTATCCTGGGTGTTCGGGTATTTCGCTTCATTTTTATAGTGTTACGACTTCTCTGTATGCAACAGCATCATATACGGAAAGCCTCATGGAACATTTGATGTTATTCACTAGGTCAGTTATACACATCGTAAAAATTAATGGTCCCTTAATGCTCTCTGCCCGGACGCTCGAAATTACTCTTTATGTCTTAAGATTCCTTCCCGGTTAGAGTGAGCTCTTCAGTCCATCATATTCAGTACACTTGTACACTTATCTGATCGAAAGTATTCTGACACCTCTATGTAATGCGGGATTGATCACTAGATGACACCCGTCAGTTTACAAGGAGGCGACGTTAGAGCAGCAATAACAGCAGAATGTGTAGCTCAGGAGAGTTCAGTGACACTCACCGTGGACTAATAATTGGATTTCACGTGACTAATAAATCCATCACAGACATTCTATCCGTTCCAAAGCTGCTCAAGCCGACTGCTGTTGATGATAACCACGGCATCAACACCAGACAGGCCTCACGTAGTGACGGACCATGACCGTCGAACATTACGGAGTTGTGAACAATTGCATGAAATCATTAGGAGTTATCACTCGTGAGTTCCTAACTACCAGCCTCTCTGCTGCAGCCGCGTGGTTTAATGCGGCTTGAGAGGCCCGCGGCTCTCCCCGTCGGAGTTTCGAGTCCTCCCTCGGGCTCGGGTGCGCGTTGTGTCCTCAGCGTAAGTTAAAGTTAGATTAAGTAGTGCATAAGCTTATGAACCGATGACCTCAGCAGTTTGGTACCATATGACCTCACCACAACTTTCAAACGTAAGTGCTACCAGAAACGCAGGTACACTAGGACTGTTCGTAAGGAACTGAAAAGAGTAGGGTGCAATGGTAGAAAAACTTCTCATGACCCACACATTTCTGTAGTCAGTGCTGAGCGGCGCTTGAGGTGGTGTAAAGAACGATATTACTGGACCTTGAATGACTGGATTGACTGATTCTGAGAAGCAGAGGTTGGAAATACCGCTTCAGTTGTAAGCAGGACAGGGAGTTCAGCGCTCATAGGCAGCACACCGCGTCTGGTACACGCAGCGCTCGGGGACCACAGCACAGCTACGACACCTGAAGATCGGCGGATAACAGTCTGAAACCGGTCGTGTGAAAATAAAGTAACTTAAAACTGAAGCGATGTTTTCAGCCTCTGCTATAATGCTCAGTTGCGGATGTTCTTCCAACAGGATTAAAATGCGTCACGCTGTACCTTGTCGCAATTCGTCGGAAGGCTTTGAGTTTGTCGAGTGTCTGGAGGATGCTACCTGCCGTCCTTCGTAAAACCAACATGAAATGAAACGGGTGAAGTGATGTTGCGGTATTGGGATGTTTTCCGTGGTTAAGGAAAAGGTAAATGTGGAAAGATATGGATACATTTTACAGCACAGAGTATTGTGCACAGAAGAAAAACATTTCGGATACGATGACTGTATCAGCTTGATAATGTATAGTTATAAAACGGCATCCGTGAGGCAATGGTTTCTGAGCAATACTATTCGTGAAATGGACTATCCAGTCTGGGGCCCTGAGCTGAATTCTATGGGACATCTTTGGGATGAGTCAAAACGTCGAATTTGCTCAGACCCCAGCATCTAACATCATTACCTTCTCTATTTTCGGCTGCTGAGGAAGAATGGGCTGTCATTCCTCGACAGACATTTGGCACATCCCCAGAATATTTCAAACCGACATAAGGGCAAAGGGTGCTATCCAATGAATGGTGTCCGGATAATTTTCACCAGGTAGTGTGTTCGGTTTATTAGACGATAGTGGGGAGCTGTGGATGGTATCCAGATCATTAAGACGGTCCCTATGCTATTGTGAAAGTATTAATCGAATACTGACGTCTCCTAACGTTCAGAACATTGTCCAGTCCTTACCATCGAAAGTCTCGGCTATTATTGAGACTCACTGAAGAGACAGAGCTGCAGCTGCACAGTTCATCTGGTCGGGACAGACGAGGTGTGGTCGTCCTTAGGGAATTTAGAATACGCGATAAGGTGTTAACTGAGCATTATAAATCTCTTTTCGGAGTGTTGGGCTCGCCTAGAGAGGTTATCCTTGTTTCTTTTAGGCTTTTCTCGTAAATGGGTAATCGTCTGGGAGTATGAGACCGGCTCGAGATCGATTTTAACCATGAAAGCCGTTGTTTACCAATACCCACTGCAAAGAACTTCCTGCTCCGTTACGGAAAGTGTACAATAATCCCAAGTGTGTTCCCAGCAGCCAACTTGGTATTCTGCTTAGTGTAACACCCCAAATATGTCACTCCTAATGAAAGCCCTTTGGTAGTAAAGAAATAGCAAAATTAGTTATCCTGACATTGACGGGAGCTACTGACAACAAAATTAACACCATTGCAAGTAAGACTAACAGGAATACAATGTAATTAATAATGTCTATTATAAAGAAAGTGCCAAATTAAAGAGGATACGAAGCCTGAAGCTTTAAATAAATAATTGAAAATATATTCTTTACGAAGGCTAAAGCCCAGACTATAAATAGATCAGAGATAACATTTATCCAAGAAGAGAGTTGTAGCAGCATCGAGCTGTGAGTTCGCTGCAACTACAATGCAACACTGTAATAGAGGTGTTAATTCAGTCTCTCTGGTAGACGTCGTAATAGTAATATACCTATTTAACGCTACTAGATTGTTGTTTCAAACCAATCTGAAGTTTTAAAAGTTTTCCAGTATCGACTTGAAGTACTAGTCAGAATTTCGAACTGAAGAAAAGTAACATTTACGGTTTAGCCAGACAACGGAGCAGTTATTATATGTGAAAGAAAAGTAAATGGTGTGATAACCTGATTAACACTGGGAGTCAGTCTTAGTGATGTGTGATTGTCATGCACATCAAAGGACACAGCAATATACCAACCGCCGACATAAACTCTATTATTAGCCTTGAGTAGGAAACAGCTACACGCGATCACGAAGAACGTACAGTTACACCGTGTTGTAGGAAGCTGAGGTCACTGTCAGAATCGATGATGCAAATAGATTCAAGACCCTGAATGACAGATCGGTATGTTTTCAGTGCAGGTTTTAATAACTACGAAGTTCAGTAAACTCCAATATAACCTTAATGCTTCGTGTCGGCTTGCCATTTAATGGAGATTTACTGTGTAATTGTGAAATTAACTATTTCTTGAGAGAACGCAGAAGTTAAATGTTATTTAGTGATTTTATTAACAGTGAACAGCAAGTTTACACCGAAATACGACTCTTTCTGTACGTTGTCAGAAGAGTATTTTATCTCTGGAATTACGTCGCATTAGTTGTTGAATTAACACCTTAGCGACGCCTTCACGACGCTGTATTAATTAATAAATCAACATCCTCGCAAAAACTATCATGTAGCATCGACTTGACTGAATTGTAAACGAAGCAGTTATGAAGTTCGCGTAAGCTTATCAGCCTGTCGCGAACACGCGAAGCATATTTGGTTAATTGTCTGAGATCAAGGGAGTTGTTGAGGTACCGAGTGGTGCAGTCGCTGTGGGTTCGAAGTAAAGAAGACCGACTGACTTCGAACACCAGTCTTCAATTTTAAACAAGGACTGCTTACACACTCCGGCTTGCTGATACATCGATACGCTGATATCAGTCTAAGGGAGCAGTGTCTGAAACTAATCAACCAAGCGAGGAGTTTGTTTTCAACAGTTACAGATCGGATTCGTCTCGATCGACGGACACTGTTCCATGTCGGCCAGACTGGGACAACCATCACCATCGAGCCGACACAGATATAACACCACATTAGGTACTTTCTGGTTTTCTAGACGAGTTTTGCATCTGGGTGAGCATGCCTGTGGTTGCTGGGAAGAGTCCTCGCATCAAGTCGCAGAGGCAGTAACTAGCTGCATGCTAGTGTTTTACCGAAGGAGGCTGACTAGGCAAGTTTTAATAGAAACCAATAGATTATATTCGTTTCAGTGAAATTTGAGAGTCATGTTGTTGCGCGACTTCTTCCATTTGCTAACGTTGAAATGTGGAGATTATCGGCGAAAAATACGAGGAGCCGGCTGGACGCGTTGCAGGAATTGCAAGCTATGTGGTCGGATCAAGGGGTGCACTCAGCCTTGTGATGCAAATTGAGGAGCTACTCAACCGAATAGTAGTGGCTCCGGTCAAAGGAAACCATCAGAACGACAGGGGGAGCGGTGTGCTGACCACACTACCTTCCTGTCCGCATCCTCAGCTGTGGATGAGACGGCGGTCGGGTGGTCCCGATGGACCACTTGTGGCCTGAAGACGGAGTACGTATATGGCCATACACGGTGTACTCTACTAATGAGGGCACTCCAACAATTTACAAACTTATCCGTTTCAGAAATGCTTCCTCTCTTGGCCCGAAAGTCAATGATCCACACTTCTGAACATTTGAGTAATCGCTCCGTTTTCATACTACGACAACTACTGCAGTGCTTTTCGCGTCGCACACGCTTCATACACCCTCCATTGTCAGTGCTGCCATCTGCCATCTGTGACATGATATTGAACGTACGCTATCGTAGCGTTAATGTGTCAGGACCGTTTTTGTCCCACTTTGCTAACTAAAAGTTCTATTGTTTTTCATTTAATAAGATCGGTAATGTAACGATGTGTCAGAGTTCAACGAAGGCATCATCCCATTACTACCGTCCTACAACAGGTGCCGCTGGCAGACAGTGCTCCGCTTTGTTCCTTTTTCTTCTTCTTTTCTGTTTTTTTCTTTTTCTTTTTGAATCAGCAGTCATCTGACTGATTTGATACAGCCCTCCACGAATTACTCTCCTGTGCCAACATCTTCACCTCAGCGTAGCACTTGCAGCCTACGTCCCAAACTACACTACTGACCATTAAAATTGCTACACCACGAAGGTGACGTATTACAGATGCGAAATTTTACCGACAGGAAGAAGATCCTGAGATATGGAAAAGATTAGCTTTTAAGAGCATTCACACAAGGTTGGAGCCGGTGGCGACACCTACAACGTGCTGATATGAGGAAAGTTTGGAACTGATTTCTCATACACAAATAGCAGTTAACCGGCGTTGCCTGGTGGAACGTTGTTGTGATGCCTCGTGTAAGGAGCAGAAACGCGTCGTCTCGCGACATTGCTGCTCACGTTGATCCAGACCCAATGACTGTTAGCAGAATATAAATCGGTGGGTTGAGGAGGTTAATACGCAACGCCGTGCTGGATCCCAACGGCCTCGTATCACTAGCAATCGAGATGACAGGCATCGTGCAGCCACGTCTCGATCCCTGAGTCAATAGATGGGGACGTTTGCAAGACAACAACCATCTGCACGAACAGTTCGACGACGTTTGCAGCAGCATGGACTATCAGCTCGGAGACCATGGTTGAGGTTACCCTTGACGCTGCATCACAGACAGGAGCGCCTGCGGTGGTGTACTCGACGACGAACCTGGGTGCATGAATGGCAAAAAGTAATTTTTTCGGATGAATCCAGGTTCTGTTTAGAGCTTCATGATGGTCGCATCCGTGTTTGGCGACATCGTGGTGAACGCACATTGGAAGCATGTATTCGTCGTCGTCACACTGGCGTATCATCCGACGTGATGGTATGTGGTGCCACTGGTTACACGTCTTAGTCACCTTTGGTGGCATTGACGGCACTTTGAACAGTCGACCTTGCATTTCGGATGTGTTACGATCCGTGGCTCTACCCTTCATTCGATCTCTGCGAAACCCTACATGTCAGCAGGATAATGCACGACCCCAAGTTGCAGGTCCTGTACGGGCCTTTCTGGATACAGGAAATGTTGGACTGCTGCCCTGGCCAGCACATTCCAAAGATCTCTCACCCACTGAAAACGTCTGGTCAATGGTGACAGAGCAACTGGCTCGTCACAATACGCCAATCACTACTCTTGATGAAGTGTGGTATCGTGTTGAAGCTGAATGGGCAGCTGTGCCTGTACACGCCATCCTTGCTCTGTTTGATTCAGTGCCCAGGCATATCAAGGCCGTTATTACGGCCAGTAGTGGTTGTTCTGGGTACTGATTTCTCAGCACCTATGCAGCCAAATTGCGTGAAAATGTAATCACATGCCAGTTCTAATATAATATATTTGCCCAATGAATACCCGTTTATCATCTGCATTTCTTTTTGGTGTAGCAATTTCAATGGCCAGTAGTGTATTTGCTGGATGTCTTCCAGTATCTGTCTTCCTCTACCGTTTTTGCTCTCTACACTCCTTCTAGTACCAAGGAAGTCATTCCTTCATGTCTTAAGAGTTGTCCTATCATGCTGTCCCATTTTTCCTCTCCGATTCTGCACAGAATCTCCCCATGACTTACCTCATCAGTCGACCTAATTTTCAAATACTCGTCTGTAACACCACATCTCAAATGCTTCAATTCTCTTCTGTTCCGGTTTCCCCTATTTCCATGTTTCCCTACCTACCTTTGTTCCAAACATACATTCTGAGACATTTCTTCCTCAAATTGAGGCTTATGTTTGATACGTAGACTTCTAATGGGCAGGAATGCCCTTTTTTCTAGTGCTGGTCCTCCTTGCTTCGTCACTGTTTATTTTGCTGCCTAGAAAGTAAAATCCCTTAACTACATCTACTTCGTGACCACCAATTCTGATGTTAAGTTTCTCGCTGCTCTCATATCTGCTACTTCATATTACTTTCGTCTTTCTTCGATTTACTATCAATCCACATTCTATACTCATCAAAGTGTTTATACCATTCAGCAGATCATGTAATTCTTCTTCACATTCAGTCAGGGTGAAATGCCATCGGCAAATTTTACCATTGATAACCTTTCCACCTTGAATTTTAATTCCACTCCATAAACTTTCTTTTATTTCCATCGTTGCTCCTTCGATGTACAGATTGAACTGTAGGGGTGAAATAATACATCCCTGTCTTACACCCTTTTTAATATGAGTATTTCGTTCTTCGTCGTTCGCTCTTATTATTCCTTCTTGGCTCTTGTACAAACTGTACATCACCCGTGTCTCCAAATAGCTTACCCCTATTCTTCTGAGAATTTCGAACATCATCTAACACTGTACGTTGTCGAACGCTTCTTGCCGGTCGACAGATCCTATGAACGTGTCATGATTTTCCTTTATCAACCATTCTCAACCGCAACGTCAGAAATGCCTCTCTGTCGCTTTACATTTCCTAAAGCCAAATTGACCATAATCTAAAACATCCTCAGTTTCTTTTTCCATTCATCTATATATTATTCTTGTCAGAAATTTCGATGCTTGAGTTGTTAAGCTGACAGTACAGTACGATAATTCTCGCACTTGTCAGCTCTGGGCGTCTTCGGAACCACGTGAACAATATTTTTTCCGAAAGTCAGATGGTACGTCGCCAAACTCATACATTCTACGCAAACGTGAATAGTCGTTTTGTTGCCACTTCATCCGATGAATCCGAGGCAGGATTCGAACCTGCGACCGTAGCGGTCGCGCGGTTTCAGACTGTAGCGCCTGGAACCGCTCGTCCACCGCGGCCGGCTATCCTGTTAACAACTTCGGTCCATGGCTTCGTGGGGCTTGCGCCACACTCGAACCTTGCCATCAACTCTTACCAACTGAATAGCTCCGTATTTAGCAACAATATACAACCGATCGCTCACAGAAATATCCGTACCTGAAGACTGGAAAATTGCTCAAGTCACAATAATACCCAAAAAGGTAAGTAGGAGTAATCCGTTGAATTGCAGGCCCATATCACTAACGTCGATTTGCAGTAGGGTTTTGGAACATATACTGTATTCGAACATTATGAAGTACTCGAAGAAAACGATTTATTGACACATAGTCAGTACGCATTCAGAAAATAACGTTCTTGCGAAACACAACCAGCTCTTTATACTCATGAAGTAATGAATGCCATCGACAGGGGATGTCAAATTGATTCCAAATTTTTAGAATTCCAGAAGGCTTTCGACACCGTTCTTCACAAGTGTCTTCTAAGCAAACTTCATGTCTATGGAACGTCGCCGAGGTGTTCCTGTCAGAAAGGTCACAGTTCTCAGTAATAGACGGAAAGTCATCGAGTAAATCAGAAATAATATCCGGCGATCCGCAAGTAAGTGTTATAGGCCTTCTGTTGTTCCTGATCTATATTAACGACATAGGAGACAATCTCAATAGCCGTCTCAGATTGTTTGCAGATGATGCTGTCATTTACCGTCTTGTAAAGTCACCAGATGATCAAAACGACTTGCAAAATGATTTAGGTAAGATATCTGTATGGAGCGAAAAGTGGCAATCGACCGTGAATAAAGAAAAGTGTGAAGTTATTCACATGAGTACTAAATTTCGATTACGCTAGAAGTCACACAAATCTGAAGGTTGTAAATTCAACTAAATATTTAGGGATTAAATTACAAATATCCTAAATTGGAACTATCACTAGATAATGTTGTGGGTAGAGCCAACCCAGGACTCTGAATTATTGGCAGAACACATAGAAGGTGCAACAGGTCTACTAAACAGACTACTTGCACCACGCTTGTCCGCCCTATTCTGGAGAATTGCCGTGCGGTGTGAGATCCACATCAGACGGGACTGACGGATGACATCGAAAAAGTACAAAGACGGGCAGCTCGTTTTGTATTACCGCGAACTAGGGGAGATAGTGCCACCGACATGATACGTGAACTGGAGTGGCAATCATTAAAACCAAATCGTTTTTCGTTGCGACGAGATCTTCTCATGAAATTTCAATCACGTTTTCTCCTCCGATTGCGAAAACATTCTGTTGGCACCCACCTACACAGGGGGAAATGATCATCACGATAAAATAAGAGAAATGGGGGCTAGCACGGAAAAATTTAAGTGCTCGTTTTTCCCGCTCGCCGTTCGAGAGTGGAACGGTGGAGAGACAGCTTGAAGGTGGTTCAATGGACTCTCTGCCATGTATTTTATTATGAATAGCAGAGTAATCACGTAGGTGTAGATGTAGATGAAATCGGCACTCTTCTGCTCAGGCCAGAGCTTTCCAGTCGTCTGGGGTCCAACTAATACGGTCACGAGCCCAGGCGATCTCGTACTGTTAGCAAAGGCACTCTCGTCGGTCGTCTGCTGCTATGGTCCTTTAACGCCCAATTTCTCCGCGCTGTCGTAATAGATACGTTCGCCTTACGTCCCACATTGATTTTGGCCGTTATTGCAAGCAGTGTTGCTTTCTGTTAGCACTGACAACTCCAAGCTTACGCAGCTGCTCCGAGTCGTTAAAAAAGGCCGTCGCGCACTGCATGGTGAGATGTAATGCCTAAATGTGGTATTCTCGGCCTAGTCTTGATACTGTGGATTGCGGAATACAGAATTCCCTAACGATTTCCGAAATGGAGTGTCGCATGCGTCTAGCTCCGACTGCCATTCCGCGTTCAGAGTCTGTTAATTCCCATCGTGCGGCCGTAATCACGTCGCAAACGTTTCATCGGAAACCTTTTCAGATGAATCAAATGAATGAGTGAGTACAAAAAACAGCTCCAGCAATTCACTGCTCATACAGGTCTGTGCAAGCGATTCGACCTCGGCATATGTGCATGTCGCTGTTTTGACTTTTATCACCTTCGTTTATATTAGATTAAATCCGAATGGACTGAACAAATTGAATTTTCTCCAGTCCATAGGGGGACGGTGGACTTGAAATACAATAACAAGTCCCCTTCCGCGGATGGTACTGATGAAGGGACGTCTACTTCTACTCTCGTCTGTTTTCTTTTTATTCTCTACTTAAATTATGCCATAAACTGAGAATTTCCTACTTCCAAATTCATGTATTATTTTTGGAAAATAAGTGCAATTGTTGTAAGTGAATAAAAGATCATACCAAAGAGTAGACTTAACAACTCCAAGCACCGCCATCTCCTAGTGGTGCTGCAGGGGCAACAGTGCCCATGGCCTGAACTGCAGAGCGTAATTTATCTGCTTGTTGGTGGCTGTGGTTGCTGAGTAAGAGGTCTGTTTGGAGCACTATAGCCTGCATTAAGTAATAAGATGGCACGTCCTAGTACTCATACTGCTCCTTGAAAAAAGAGGTGCTTTATAAGTGATAATGTGTGCAGCGCAATCTGCTGCGGAGTCCCATGTTCAACAATGTGTGTTGAGCGGTTTGTTCAGAAGTAATATTGAACGCTCCAACAGTATACCCCCAACAGTATACCCTGTTGCCGTCAGATCTGCATAGGCGTAGGACCTTGATATAGCTATGCGTGACGGCTGAGCACTATACGAAACCATAACAACATTGTTATTGTTGTTGTTGTTGTGGTCTTCATTCCAGAGACTGATTCGATGCAGCTCTCCATGATACTCTATGCTGTGCAAGCTTCTTCATCTCCCAGTACCTACTGCAACCTACATCCTTCTGAATCTGTTTAGTGTATTCATCTCTCGGTCTCCCTCTGCGATTTTTACCCTCTACGCTGCTCTCCAATACCAAATTGGTGATCCCTTGATGAGTCAGAATATGCCCTACCAACCGATCCCTTCTTCTAGTCAAGTTGTACCACAAATTTCTCTTCTCTCCAATTCTGTTCAGTACCTCCTCATTAGCTATGTGATCCACCCACCTAATCTTCAGCTTTCTTCTGTAGCACAACGTTTCGAAAGCTTCTATTCTCTTCTTGTCTAAACTATTTATCGTCCACGTTTCACTTCCATACATGGCTACACTCAATAAAAATACTTAAAGAAAAGACTTCCTGACACTTAAATCTATACTCGATGTTATCAAATTTCACTTCTTCAGAAATGCTTACCTTGCCATGGCCAGTCTACATTTTATATCCTCTCTACTTCGACCATCATCAGTTATTTTTCTCCCCAAACAGCAAAACTCATTTACTACTTTAATCGTCTCATTTCCTAATCTAGTTCGCGCAGCATCACCCGATTTAATTCGACTACATTCCATAATCCTCGTTTTGCTTTTGCTGATGATCATCTTATATCCTCCTTTCAAGACACTGTCAATTCCGTTCAACTGGCCTTCCAGGTCCTTTGCTGTCTCTGACATAATGACAATGTCATCGGCAAACCTCAAAGTTTTTATTTCTTCTCCATGGATTTGAATTACTACTCCGAATTTTTCTTTTGTTTCCTTCACTGCTTGCTCAATATACCGACTGAATAACATCGGGGATAGGCTATAACGCTGTCTCACTCCCCTCCCAACCACTGCTTCCCTTTCATGCCCCTCGACTCTTATAATTGGTTCTGGTTTCTGTACAAACTGTAAATAGCCTTTCGCTCCCTGCATTTTACTCGGGCCACCTCCACCTTCGGAATTTGAAAGAGAGTATTCCAGTCAACATTGTAAAAAGCTCTCTCTAAGTCTACAAATGCTAGAAACGTAGGTTTGCCATTCCTTAATCTATTCTCTAAGATAAGTCGTAGGGTCAGTATTGCCTCACGTGTTCCAACATTTCTATGGAATCCAAACTGATCTTCCCCGATGTCGGCTTCATAACAACATTAACCATGCCAAATTTCTTGAGTGAAAACACTGGCCAGCAGACTAACAGAAGATACTTGAAAACCACACGCACCAGCCAGGGCTATACTCTAGTCCTAGTCCATTGTGCATAACGAGTGTTTGAACACAAACACGAACATTTGCTTAGGCAGCTTGAGGAGAGGGAAATCACTGCACAGACCTGAACAACTAGTTGCGCACAACATAAGCGAACCAGCCATCTGCCCAATCCTGGCAGAACAGACGTGCCGATCCGCCCCGCGTGTCCGTTGCTCGAAACACAGCTGCTGCCCAGCTCCATACTGTGAAAACTACCCGTGAGCTGCCTGCGCCGCGCTCTTCGAAGAGATTCTAACAGCCGCTTTTGAGGACTAGGCGAGATGTCGGTAGCCTCAGCATGGAGTACGCCTCTCGCCCTGGTGAGGCGACAGCTAAATTATCGATAGTTGGTTAGGGTTAGGTAGTTCTAAGTCTAGGGGACTGATGACCTCAGATGTTACGTTCCATAATGCTTAGAGCCATTTGAACCATTTGAAGTTATCGATAGCGGGAAGATGAAATGATCCGCCAGAGGTCACCTCTGTGTGCTAGTTATTACGGCTGTTTCCCATTCCGCTTAAGTGTTTCGTTCAGGAGAGCTTCTGCTGCTGGGTCAAAAACGGTTCAAATTGCTCTGAGCACTATGGGACTTAACATCTGAGATCATCAGTCCCCTAGACTTAGAACTACTCAAACCTAACTATCCAAAGGACGTCACGGACATCCATGCCCGAGGCAGGATTCGAACTTGTTACCGTAGCAGTAGCGCGGTTCCAGACTGAAGCGCCTAGACCCGCTCGACCACACCGGCCGGCTTCTGCTACTGGCTCCAAATACCATGAAACGATACGCAGGCCGAAAAAACTGGATACTAATTACATATGAAACGATTCTTAACCATTACCTGTCTTGTGCACAACGTTAAATGTAAAATACATTCTGTAATTTGGCAGTCAAGTGATTTATTTTTGCAGTTGGAGACGTTAAAGGTAATTGTGTTCAAATGTTCAAATGTGTTTGAAATCTTATGGGACTTAATCGCTAAGGTCATCAATACCAAAGCTTACACACTACTTAACCTAAATTATCGTAAGGACAAACACACACACCCATGCCCGAGGGAGGACACAAACCTCCTTCGCGACCAGCTAACTATGGCCCTGCATTACCACTGATCGGTATTTGATCATTGAGGTCGCTCATATTGTATGTTGCAATTGTGCTGCTGGACATGCGAATTCTGCAAGTGGTTGTGGGCAATTACACCTGACAAGGCATCACAAGAAAATGGTACATATGGCTCAGAGCACTATGGCACTTAAGATCTGTGGTCATCAGTCCCCTAGGACTTAGAACTACTTAAACCTAACTAACGTAAGGACATCACACACATCCGTGCCCGAGGCAGGATTAGGTCCTGCGACCGTAGCGGTCGTGCGTTTCCAGACTGAAGCGCCTAGAACCGCTCTGCCACACGGGTTGGCCGTCACAAGAAAATGAAATTGAAGTAGAACACCAGGTTGCCGTGTATTTCATTAGCGTTGCTGGAGGGAATAGTTAGCCACCATATATTATTACACGCAGCTGCAAAGCATTCTAAAGGTAGTAAAAGATCTCGATGGAATTGGTTACATGTGATATAACAACAAACCGTTCTTGATATAAGGTAAGTAGCCCATTTAGAACAACGTAAGAAATTGAAGTGCCCAATACCACAGTATTCTTTTTTCACTAGTTATTAAATGCTGTTAAAAACGTTTATCGTTTTCTCAAGAAAAGCTGTAGTTCGTTCCATATCGCGACGGATAAAAAAGTTTCTAGTATTTATCATACGGCAGAAACGCGCACATCCTTGTATGGTACCATTTTAGAAAACCACGTTTTCATGACTTGAACTGTTCACGCAATACGAAGAGTGTTACAACCACATGATTCACGTTGTGAGCGGAGAGGTCTGGGTGGGTTGTGCAAGCCCTTCGTGTAGACATAAATACCAATATCTCGAGAACAGTGATGGATGTCGCCTTATTCTCAGCTTTAAATACCACAAATATGCAGCACCGTAGAACTTAAAATAAACCGTACTCGAAGTCTACAAAATTCATTTGAAACTCTGTAAATTCTTAAAATTTCGTGAATTGATATATTTAATTTGATTCATCACCGTAATTATGACTAATAACGAAAACGAATTCAGTCCTTTATCGAACGAAGATATCAGGTTGTAAGACGTGAAAGAATCAAATTTTTCACCTGATCATTTATTGTTGTTGTTGTTGTGGTCTTCAGTCCAGAGACTGGTTTGATACATCTCCCCATGGTACTCTATCCTGTGCAAGGTTCTTCATTTCCAAGTACCTACTGCAACATACATCCTTTTCAATTTGCTTAGTGTATTCATCTGTTGGTCTCTCTCTACGATTTTTACCCTCCCCTCTGTCCTCCAATACTAAATTGGTGATCCCTTGATGCCTCAGAGTATGCCCTACCAACTGATCCCTTCTTCTAGTCAAGTTGTGCCACAAATTTCTCTTCTCATCAATTCTGTTCAGTTCCTCCTCATTAGTTATGTGATCTACCCATCTAATCTTCAGCATTCTTCTGTAGCACCACGTTTGGAAAGCTTCCATTCTCTTCTTGTCTAAACTATTTATCGTCCACGTTGCACTTCCATACATTGCACTTCCTGACTCTTAAATCTATACTCGATGTTAACAAATTCCTCTTCTTCAGAAACGCTTTCCTTGCCGTTGCATGTCTACATTTTATATCCTCTCTACTTCGACCATCATCAGTTATTTTGTTCCCCAAATAGCAAAACACGTTTACTACTTTAAGCGTCTCATTTCCTAACCTAATTCCGGAAGCATCACCCGATTTAATTACATTATCCTCGTTTTGCTTTGGTGATGTTCATCTTATATCCTCCTTTTAAGACACTGTCCATTCCGTTCAGCTGCTCTTCCAGGTGCTTTGCTGTCTCTGACAGAATTCAATGTCATCGGCGAACCTCAAAGTTTTTATTTCTTCTCCATGGATTTTAATTCCTACTCCGAATTTTTCTTTATTTCCTTTACTGCTTGCTCAATATACAGATTGAATAACATCGGGGATAGGCTTCAAGCCTGTCTCACTCCCTCCCCAACCATTGCTTCCCTTCCCTGCCCCTCGACTCTTATAACTGCCATCTGGTTTCTTGGTTCAAATAGCTCTGAGCACTATGGGACTTAACATCTGATGTCATCAGTCCCCTAGAACTTAGAACTACTTAACCCTAACTAACCCAAGGACATCACACACATCCATGCCCGAGGCAGGGGTCGAACCTGCGACCGTAGCAGTCGTACGGTTCCGGACTGAAGCCTCTAAAACCGCTCGGCCAACGCGGCCGGTGCTTGATTTATCGGTTTCATAATGGACTGCGTATCATTTCGTTAATGATCATATTTATTGGCATATTTCGGGGTTGAGTATACTACTGCAAGAATTTCTGGAAATCTGCAGATAAGAGTAGAAGTTGCAGTGAATTTGCATTTTCTGCATGTTAGGTCATATGTTGCTGCATACGAAATGTATGTAGCTAATGTACTGAATTATTCTTTTAACTTGGAAGGATACTGATATTTATCACCAATCTCGAGAAAATGGATCCTATGTAAAGCGCTTCGTCGCGAATTCGCCAAAATGAAATATTCACAAAATTCCTTGTAATTCGTAAGCAGTTTCAGATATCGAAACACGATTTCGGCAAAATATAGTACACAGAGAAGTGTAGTGGAACTTCCATATCTTCCGCGATACTGAAGCGACTACTAATCTGTATACATCACTAATGACCTAATATGCACCAAACGCAAATTCATGGTGACCTCTATTTTTCTCTGTAAACTTTCCGGAATCTTGAAATGTTACAGTTAATATGACCATAGGCACCCGGTGGTGCCGCGCGGTGTAGCCGCGCTATCAGGGGCGCCTTGTCACGGACCGTGCGGCTTCCTCCGTCGGAGGTTCGAGTCCTCACTCGGGCATGGGTGTGTGTGTTGTCCATAGCGTAAGTTAGTTGGAATAAGTAGTGTGTAAGCCTAGGGACCGATGAGCTCAGCAGTTTGGTGCCGTAAGACCTTAACACAAATTACTAATATTTTCCAGTATGACCATAGACGAAATGATGGGCAGTTTGCCATGAGCTGACGAACTGAACCACGAGAAGCGCGAAAAACTTCACAATCGTCTGAGAAAGACCGAAGTCCGGCCGGTTTGCGCTCCTTGCCATTCACAGAGCCAAGCCAGCCACCTAGTTTGCAAGTCGAATCATAGACTGTGTGAGAGGTTCAACATGCGATGTAGCCGTCACCCCCACATGCTAGCTGGCACCCATGCGCGCGATCTAGCAAACTTATAGCAGACTTTGCTCTGTGTTTGAGACAGGCTTTACTGTGAATGACAGCCGACAGGAACCCGATGGCCATCGAAGTGCATTGGACGGAAGCGCCTACAAGGAGGCACACGGGAGACGGGCAGCGCTGGAAGTATTTTTATCTGCAATTATCGGAGTCGGCCCTGACGGGGCGTAACGCGGTTGGCGGCCAGCGGGGGCGGCAAATTGACTTAGCGACGGCGCGGGCTGCGCTGATTGCAGCCGCCCCCACACCGGCCAGTCGATGCTAAAGCGATTTGCTGGCGGCAAGGCGGCGGGCTGCAGACCAGGTGCCCCTACGGCCTGCACGGACGGCGTGCATTATTTAGCGGTGACAGCGGCGGCGCCGAGGTGCCGATGCCGTCGCCTGCCCCGGCATTGGTTGGCAATAACGGAGGCGCCGACTTTCTTCCCTCCTCCGAAAAATATCGTCGTAGCTTCCCAGTGTCTCTGCCAACATGCTAGTGTTCCTGTAACTTAAGCTAGTTACTTCACCCTATACTTTGTATACAAGGACTTCTTAGAAAACTGTGTTTCTCTTCTAGCACCTGGTTTTGGCATACCTGGGACAAGACGTTCTTAGGATATCCTGCATCCGTGGCACCTCTGTCAAAACTGCGGTCTCCTCTTCTCCTGCATAAAACAATCTTCCAGCAATATTATCCAATTACTAGCACAAAAACACAGCGCTGCCCAGGTATTTATTTATGCCTTGTGCTTAATGTTTATGACTTCACATCTCCTGGACTACCTGCAGTACAGCGATATAATTTTGTACGTAGATTCAGCGGATACTGTTTGAAAAATGTGTTGTGGATGGAGTTAACAGAAACGAAGTAATAAATTTAAAAGTTATGGATGACACGGCAGTTTTTCACACATTTCAGTGTTGATGAAGTCGTATCTACTGAACTATGTGTCGCACAACGATACAATTTTGCACTTACATTCAGTGGCATATGAGCATAATGTCTGTAAAATGTGTCATGAATACCGTATGTAAGGTATCCACATTTTCGACGACGACCGAATAAAATCCCCAGCAAATAACCATATTATTGACAACAGGAAATAATTAGAGCCATCTCATGTACGGAATAACAAACGATTTACCATTTTAACGACAGGGGCATGAGTAATATAATAAAGTGAACGCGGCGTGGAGACGGACAGGGCAGGTGGCTCATGACATTGGGGTGACTCAATTAGCTTTAACAAAAGAGAGCCCAAGTGCACTGCAGAAAGAAATAAGGGAAAATCAATATAATACCCATCAGAATGAACACGGTCGAGACGCAAGTAAGTGGCCAGAGTGCATTAACGAGTGGAGACCCAGGAAATAAAAATCAGAATTTACCTTAAACGCGGGAGCGTTCGGCTAAAGCCAGACGTGTGACGTAGTAGAATCAAGGTGGGAATGGTAACGTCATATAAAAGCCCTTTGAGAACACAATTAAGACACCGAGACGGAGAGAGCGGGCGCTCAAGTCTAGCGGCGGGCCACACACCTGTGTGTGGTAAAGGCGCCACTCTGCCTCTACTCTACATTTGCGACGTGAGGGCGATACGATTCAGTACTTGTGGTGATAAACATAAGCGATAGTTAAATATCCCTGTGGAAATATTTTCTGGCTGAATTTTGAGCACGTCGCTTCAACCCAGAGCGAGTGTGCAAATGCTATTAATTTCGACTGGGGAAATTTGAGCGTTGTACAGAACGCATAGCGTTTGAGATTGATTACTTTCAGTCACGGCCAGAGTAGGGAATTAGCGATTTCAGATCCAGCACGGATTGCCGTTTCGTAAAGTACGAAGCGCTCTTGGCGAAATTAAATGTTGAGTCCAATTTCGTGAGAGTTGATTTGAATAGAGAAATTCAAGAGCTAATTACTAACCTACCCTCCAATTAGTACATGAGCCTAGCTTAGATAAAGTCATCCTCCTCCAACTTAGTTCATTGTACAGCTACGACGTAGGTGTAATTTTCACTGCTAAAGATTTACTTGTTTCAATTGATAACTTTTCACATATAGAGATATAGTGTAATTAATTACATATTAAATGTTTAAATATTAACTGATTTATTGAGAGAAGAAGTAATTAAATTTGCTTATTGATTATAACTTGATTCTTCAGAGCTTTGGTAAATTAAATGTAATATAGACATGGAGACATTGTGTTATCATTTTAGGTTAAATCCCAAACTTGTCATTAATATCAATTTATGTATTCTTGGAATGTCACGGTAGCATTTTTGGTTACTTTGAGACAGGGCCAGAGTTAATAGCTATGTGGAAAGTCTGTTTACCACCCTGAGCTTGAGAAGACAGTCAGAATGTTATCCTTTGCCCGATTCAGAATTAACAAATCGGATGACACATTACAAAATGGCGACCCTGCCAGGATACGGAATTAACAGCATTCAGTTAGCATGCCATTATTTTGAATTAACAGCATTTTCCTAGACAGGATAGAAAACTGATAGATAGAGAGGTAGACAAAAGAAAACACAAATTGGGAAAGAATTAATTTTAATATTAAATGTGACTCAATTGAGCAGTGAAGTAAATAAGTAGTAAATAAGTGTAGATAGAAGTGTATTTTTGTATGTTTATTGTTGGCGCAAAAGTATTGTTGTATTGGCTTGTGTTGTGTTCTGTCTCAACTCCATGAACAGAAAAGATTGAGTATAGGACTGTGTGAATGATATTTTGGGGTAGAGTCAAATCTTACAATCTGCTCTTAACATGTACTCAAGTTCGAAAAATTCAAGAACAACAATGCATAGAAGGACGATCGTAAATGGCAGACAACAACAGGTCAAGACAGAGCGAAATAATTGCCAATCTTATAGGATCCAGTTGGATACGCAACAGCTGCATGAATAACCTGAAACAGAGAATGTATCAATACTGAATGACACCGAAAATGCAACCCATGGTGTTCCATCAGGTCAATGTAATGGGCACGAGAATAGTGTTGCACATGATTCAGATGCAGAATCAGAAGACAGCAATTTATAGTATGTAGAACCGAACGTGATTATAATGAATCAGACAGGTTTATAATCATATGAAAGAACGAGTGTCCATTATAATTATCTGGGCTGTTATGCCGTGGTCGGTAGATGAATTTTGTCTCAATTCCCAACGTTTCTTCTCTGACTGCGGGAGACATCTTCAAGGGGGTCCGTAGATCGATAGAAGGTCCAACACACCCACTGGCTCGCTACTGACTGCCGTTAAATTCCTCCGCACCGCGGTGTGACGTCACGTGTTTTGAAAACGTCAGTGCAATTGGCCGCTGTCCGTCGCCGTCGATCGCCGTTGCCATCACCCAGTAGTGGACGGGTGGTACACATCTTCTTTAACACCGGCATCCATATACCGCTTAATTTCACGCCCTCCTCCTTTCTGTTGAAATTATTTGGGTGTTTAGCGATTTCGATTGCTTCCCTGTAGAGCCTTTCGTAGTATCCGCTTCTGGCGGCTAGTACTTGCGTCTCCTCGAAACGAATGTTGTCGTTCCCTGGCTGGAAAGCATGCTCCGAAACAGCTGATCGTTCCGTTTCTACCAAACAGTCGCAACGGATGGCTGCTAGCCATCTCTACAAGAACTACTGTGGATCTACACCTTTGATGACTCACCAGTAATATTACTTCTACAAGGACTGCAGTGGGTCTGCAACTCTGGTGGCCCACCAATACCATAATCTCTACAAGGACTACAGTGGGTCTGCTCTGTGATGACCTACCTACCAATATTCTTCAAAACTTCGACTGACTCTGCCGTGGGTTTGCTCTGTTGTGGCCCATAACCGGTCTGCATGTCAAGAGTCAGCACTGTCTTTCCGTAGGAAAGACAACACTACTTCTTCAAGACTGCATGGAAATCCACTACTTCCGTGTGCATTTTCTTTTACTGCTCAGACTTTGAGAAAAAAAAATTGCAATTTTATTGTGATGAACGATCAGGACTGCCTTTATGGACTGTGAGAAAATTTTAGCTTTTGAGCAACATTGTATCAATAAGTGTGTCCATTTGATTTCTTTCTTATTGTAATTGTGAAACAATTTAACAAATATGAATTAGCCAGTGCCCAAAACAAGTTGTAAAATTGTTTGGGGGGAGCATGGGGGCTATGTAAGTAGGCTGTTTAGGTTTTCTTATTGGTAATGCCACGTAGCGCTCTGTATGAAAATCACTGGCTGTGCGGTGTGCAGTCTGTGGCCAGTTTGCATTGTTGTCTGCCATTGTAGTGTTGGGCAGATGGATGTTAACAGAGCGTAGCGTTGCGCAGTTGGAGGCGAGCCGCCAGCAGTGCTGGATGTGGGAAGAGAGATGGCGGAGTTTTAAAATTTGTAGGACTGGATGTCATGAGCTGCTATATACATTACGTCTTTTGATGATTATTAAGGTAAATACATTGTTTGTTCTCTATTAAAATCTTTCATTTGCTAAATATGCCTATCAGTAGTTAGTGCCTTCCATTGTTTGAATCTTTTATTTAGCTGCCAGTAGTGGCGCTCGCTGTATTGCAGTAGTTCGAGTAACGAAGATTTTTGTGAGGTATGCGATTTTTGAAACGTATAGGTTAATGTTAGTCAGGGCCATTTTTGGTAGCGATTTTTGAAAGTCAGATTGCGTTGCGCTAAAAATATTGTGTGTCAGTTTAAGCACAGTCTTGTATAATTTTTGTAAGGGAACGTTTCAATATCAACTTTAAAGGCTGAGGTCGGAAATTTTGAGTTCATTTGAAAGTCGAGGAGAAGCAGAAAGCGTTAGTCGGGAGTCGAAGACGACGACAGAATCCACCTTAATATCAATAGATACAACTGTGAAGATGGCAAAGTCAACAATCACCACTAACACGACGGATAACGAAATCGTAAGTAAGTGCTTTCCTATTTTTAGTTAGCTGGTAAAATAACGTCGAAAAAGCAGTTAAGTTTACCATTGGAAATTTTATTCTACTCGCAAAACATTGTTTATAAAATACACTATTAATAAAAGGATATGTTTTAATACAGGATGGTAAAAACCAACTGCGTTCAACAAAAATGTGAACGAATATTCCCTGAATGGGTTTCCAAGTTCTACAACGGATCGAAGGATGACCTATGCCATATCACATCTATAACCTAGGTTTAAATTAAGTTTCACAAAAGAGCAAAGTATCAAAATGGTCGACAGTGACCCTCAATTATCTTTAATTACTTATGTAACTTGTCGTAAATTACAGTGGCTGATGTGGCTTCTCAATTACTATATAACCGAAAAATCATCGCGTTTCAGATCTTTGCTTCAAGTGGCAAATGTGAACACCATGAGCTTTAATTGACGATCGACACTAGCATTAGGCAAAAAAGGAGATGTAGCAGATGAGACTTCTGCAGTTCTGAGTGAAGCCTTATGCGCTCAAAAATGCCGCATCGCGTGCGTTCATTACTTTGTCGGTGTTTAGGCAGCGTCAGGGCAGCTGCAGGCAGCACAGCTCCGCTCACCTCGCCATCTCGGAAGCATCTCTTTCCTAACTTCTCCTTACTACAATTTACCGAAGTTAGTGTAACAAAACTATCTGGCTATGTTTTCATCTGACCAATCAGGATCTCAATGTTAACCTTAAGCTCCGCCTGCAAAAATTCTGTCTATCCAATGAGAAACGTTATACTTTTCGTGGTGGGGCAATGTTTTTAAAGTTTGCAACGTAACAGATACGCGAAAAAGTCTCACGGTAAAACCTGCAGCTGGTGTGGTCCTTTTAGCATTATCGTAAGATCTATACTGTTCTTCTGAAAGGCTCTATCTTTTAACATGGGCTGGGGGATGGTCCTAATGTAACAGACATGCGAAAAAGTCTCACACTAAAAACTTGCGGGTGGTAGTGGCCCTTTTTATGTTATCGTAAGATCTATACTGTTTTTCTGGAGGGCTCTAGCTTTTAACATGGACTGGGGGAGGGGGTGTGGTCCTTGACGTAACAGAGACGCAGAAATGTCTCACGCTAAAACGTGCGGGTGGTAGTCTTAGAGGTAGGCTGCCGACGTGGGTGTCCGTCCCTTATTGTAGGGCCTTCTAGCTTAACACGGTTCTGCTCTCGGCTTCTGTTCTCGTTTCTCCCCTCGGAACTGCGTCAGTCTCACGGTGGGAAGGTACGACATGCATTTAGGCATTCTTGTGTTAGTCTGTGGTATTCCATTTGCTCACTCGTTACTCTTATTACTTTGGTTAATTTAATGTCACGATTTATTCGGAGCTATGTGACATACTACTAGATTTGCTTATTATGTCAGGGTTTTCATGGAAGGTGTTGGATTTGCCTGACGTCTTACAAAATTATGCAAAAGATAGCAGAGATTTGTGATTCATATGAATCGTTTTGTGCAGCCTTTATTGCCAGATATTGGTCACCGGAGGCAGAAATGAGAATAAAATGTGGCCTATTGCAAAATGTCTCATTTAAAAACTCACGAGAGAAAACCGCAGTCAAATTCTTCGAGAATATGGTTAAACTAAATCGATATTTAGACAGTCCATATAGTAACGGTGAATTAATCCAAATATGTAAGACGAAATTACCGATGAGGTATCAACAGACATTGATAGGACGAGGGGGTGACAATGTTGAAACATTCAAAGGTATTTTACGAGAGGTCGTATTCATGTATGAAAACGACGCTCATAGACGTCGCGAGTCAGGACAGAATAACTTTGAAAGGACAAGTAATAAGAATGAGAGTGCTGGAAGTAATGTTAGATAGGTAATGAGATTGAATTCTTGGAGAAATGGCAATAATTACGTATGTAGGAACAGTGTAAACATGTGATCACAACGTAACAAATATGGCTTCAATAATAATAACAGCTGGAACAGAATAAACAGGGACGATAATAGGAATGGCAATTGGAGAACTCGCGAAAACCGACAGCCTGATTTCAATCAGCGATCGCCAGGTCCGTGGAGAGAAAGCAGATGGGAAGAGGGGGGGGGGGGGGGTGCTAGAAAGCAGCCACAACCAAACATGTCAGGGAATTACAGGAGAAATGAGCTGCAGAGGGAGGTGGAATTACGACCACCAAATCCAGGGAAGCTCACATAATGACTAACTTCCGTATTGCTGTGGGATCGAGCAGATGATATACCTTCTCCACAGACGGACAACACAGTAAACGCGACGATACATAGGTTAAGATGTTGGTCAGGAATCGAAACTGGAAATAGGGACGAGAGAAGGTTCGCCAGAAGTATCAGGATCGATATTTCAGATGGGAAAGAAGTCACAATTGAAGTGTTGGGACGAGATAGAATGGACAGATACGCATAACAAGAACGAACTCCTAGTTGTACCTAGTCAAGAAACAAATCACAATGAGGAGGCGTTGTGGTATATGGCGCAAATATTTGATTCTTAACAGACAAAAGACGATTCTGCGCAGGATAATATGCATCCCAATGTAAGTCACAATACACATTATCAAGACGACTGGAGTAACCTACCAAATACGGCTAGTATAGGTCCGAGAGGAAAAAGGAAAGTACCAACATTTACAGCTAAGCAAAAGTTCGACACAGTACAAGATTTGCTAAGATCCTCCCATGGCACTTTAGAAGATAAACAGAAAAAGTCGGAAGTGCTATGGATACAGCGAATCGAACAGAATAGAGACGAATGAGTAGATCAGAGAGAGGCCACTAATAGGGCACATATTTCGGCTAGGGCAGAAAATGAATCAGTCCGGGAAGGATCTGAACAGGCAGATAAATCAGAGTCTAACGTATATAATTGTGGTACATGTGAGGACATAGTACGGCAATATCACCAGAATTATGTTATTATCAAGCCAAATACAGAAAATAGAGTCGCCATAAAAGACGATTTAGCTACAAAGATGAATCTGCAACCTTCAGTGGCAGGCAACAAACATGAGAACGAATTATTGACTCAGGTTACCAGTACAGACACACCTAATATAGAATTCACTGAAACCATAGAATCTAAGCGAGAGATACTATCACAGATAAAGAGCAGTTGTCATGTCTTAAAATCCAAATTAAACACGATCACGCGAACGTGTGACGAACAAACACATTTAAAAGAGAAAGCAAGGTGTCAGAAATAGATTTTAAAATCGAGATTGGCTAAGGTAGCAGCTGATCTAAAAGCGACAAAAATACATTTACACGAATTGCAAACGGGAAATACTTCTCCTCAGATAGTTGAACGGACACCAATAAATCGATTAAATTACGATGTAATTGACGGTATATTAATGGAGAAAGTTAAAGATGATAGCATTTTGGAAATAAGTCCGATAGTGCGTGTAACAGCAAAAGGTATTGGCGTTAACGCGATTATAGATAGCAGAAGTAAGTTAACGGAATATAGAAGACGTTATTTAATCGATGAAATAGTGACAATGAGTTGTTAGAGTTCAAAACACGCAAGGTTAAAGCACATGGTTCAATTATAGGACGTTCGTCGAACGTCACAAGGCAGACAAGACTTACATTTGACTTCCAGGGTCATATAATAGAAACTAACTTAATCATAGTACCGAAAATGTCAGTCGATATGAGTATCGGAGCTGATTTTCTTAGTCAACAGAAAGTAGTACCATATATGGGCAGAGGAAGTCTCACTTTAGGGGAAATTACTTTAAAGTTTGAAGACAACCTGAGAAACGAAGAAATCTGCGGAAACTACAAACAGTTACAAATGCAGGAGATATGGCGTATCAACATAATCCATGATATCTAAAGATAAGTGAATCAGAGCCCATGGATGTAAAAATAATTGAAGATATTCACACAAAGATTAAAAAAATACAAAGTCCAGAGGGGCTAACAGATCACCAAAAACGGGATTTAGGTGAAATATTACGCATACATGCCATTTGTACCAAAACCGGGAGCAATCAAGAATTTTCGATACAGATTCGATGTTAAAGACGACAAACCTTTTAGACTAGCTCCATATTACATCCCATTGAGTTGCCAACGATCTGTATTCTTAGAATTAAACAAGAGGTTGTTATTGAACAGTTACCGTCAAAGTCTAACAGTCCGTTAAGTGTTGTAGAAAAGCAAGTTGGAACGATACATTTAGTGCTAGATTCCAGACAAATTTACACAATCATAATTCCAGAAACAGATCATCCTGAGAGACTAAAAGATTTACTACATAAATTTCATAATGGAAAGGTATTCTCATCACTCGATTTATGAAGTAGTTTTTGGCAAATTGAAGTAGCGTCAGAATATAAGAAGCATACTGCATTCACTGCTTTTGGTAGGTGTTATATATTTAAAAGGCTCCCTTTCGGATTGAACATTTCACCCGCAGCTTTTATTCGAGGTTTAGGAAGTACTTTACCTAAGGAGTTACAGGAACGAGTGACATGTTATGTAGATGACATTCTCATAGCTGAGTCACTATGGGCGAAACACAATGAAGTTCTGTGTACATTACTGCAAACACTTGAAGAACATGGGGTAGCAGTAAATTTGGAAAAATCCACATTTGGAACACGACAGATAAACTTTCTGGGACATGTCATATCTGCACATGGAATAAAACCGAATACAGGTAAATTAGAAGCAATAAGAAATTTTGTAACACCATGTAATAGGAAGAAAGAGGCTTTTTGGGACTGGTAATATTTTTTAAAAGATTTATTGGCAAACATACTCTAGCTACACCACGGTTATGCAGTTTAACTGGTAAAAACACTCCATGGATATGGGATGAAACTGCAGAACAAAAGGTGGTAGCGGAAGCAGCACTTCTGTCACACCTAGATCTTACCCCAGTTTTCTGTATGGCAACAGACAGAGCCAAGACTGGTTTAGGAGTAGTATTATTTCAACATTACGAACAAGATGAACAGACTGCACATAAAACCATTGCATTTGCAAGTGGTGTCTTATCAAAAAGCGAGAAGAAAGTCTTGAGAAGACAGTCAGAACGTTATCCTTTGCCGCATTCAAAATTAACTAATCCAACAACACATTACATGTAAGTGGTGATGAAGTAATAAATTGTAGTGACATGCCTCATGCTGTTGGTTGCATGGGACCTAACAGTAAGGGCATCTGTCCCAGCGGATTAGAAAAGGACAGGCAAGGAAGTCTTCTTTGCCCTCTCAAAGCAACCATCTTGGCATTTGCCTGAAGAGATTTAAGTAAATCACGGAAACCTGAATCAGCATGCTGGACACCAGTTTGAACCGTCGTCCTCCTGAATGAACGTCACATGTGTTAACCAGTGCACCACTTCGCTCGGTGCGTCATGAGGTACTTTTGCTAGATGATCACTGGAAAAGTAGTAAGCACTAAACATTTTTCCTTTCATAATTTTGTAGGAGTTGTCGGCAAGTAAGAAATTCGTAGAGATTTGAAATTGTGTGTAACGTTTGCTGCATGTCTCTAAGTGCTCTCAATCTCAAATATTGGATGAATAAAGTCTTGGAATTCACACACTGTGGGCTACTCTTTTTTCCACCCACATCCCTGTGATAGGCTCGTGAATCTTACTCCCTCCCTCTCCTCCTTAGCCATTGTCGCTTGACAGTAAAGTATATGTATACTATATTTGGTTGAAATCGGTCCAGTGGTTTAGGAGGAGACACAGAACATACACACAGACACACACACATGTATACATACCTACATCCAACCATTTTATAATAATGTATGGCTATAATCTCGTAAGTGGTTTTAATAAAAATAAAGCTTTATTGAAAAATGTTACGTAGGTTAATTATGTTTATGAGGTGGACTGGAATTAAGGGCAACTTCTGAAGAGTGGAGAAGCCCTTAAAAGTAAGTAAGACGTTGGTACAAAGACTGGTGATAAAACTTGGCCTCACCAATTAAACCCCATCGCTGGCCAAATACTGGAAGCGAACATTTCATCCACCATCAGGATTCTAATAGGCGTGGCCCTGTTCAAGAAACGCCACAAAGCCATCATTACCGACCTAAACTATGGATGTGGGTAAAAACAAATTACATGAATCACTGCAATAAATAAATTAGGAATTTCTAAAAAATTTAAATAAAGCAAAATCTATATCTACTTTATGGCAGACTATATGTTTGTTTACTAGAGTGTTCATCTTAGATTAACAAATTATAGCTGGATTCACATTCGGGAGGACGACGGCTCAATCCCGCGTCCGGCGATCCAGATTTAGGTTTTCCGTGATTTCCCCAAATCGCTCAAGGAGAATGCCGGATTGGTTCCTTTGAAAGGGCACAGCCGAATACCTTCCCCGTCTTCCCTAATCCGATAAGACCGATGACCTCGCTGTTTGGTCTCTTACCCCAAACAACCCAACCCCAACCCAAATTATAGCCGAGGAAAAGAACAACGACTACCAACTCAAGCAATTAATCAACTACGGAAAGGCTATCCTCGAATTAGAGCCGGTGGGTTTCTGGCACCAGGCGATATCGATTCTTACTTCCATCTTTGATCGTTGTCCCTGTGCCCTGTTCTCTTTGCGTCTTTGAGGCAGGCTATTTATGGACTGTTGACTATTGTAATTGCTCATGCTAGTGGCCAGCAAAACATTCACTGCAGTGGTGGCGAGGCGAGTTATGTTCTGGAACGGACATGAAATTATGTTACTAAAGTTGCTAGAAATAGCGCCTCGCATTTGTAAGTTTGGATTTGGTTCTTAGTGGGACGCTGAAGGTGACTGGTTCAGTTGAACGTCATTTCTTAATTTAGGTACAGGTTTAGAATTTTATGGATTTACGAATTAGTGATAGTTGTTTCTTAATACTTTCTTGTGTGTATGAAGGCAAGTGGCCATGAAAAATATAGGTCACATTGTGTTTTATGGTCAGATAGAGGCCGTGTGTCTTTTGGTCTGTGGCTGTAGGGGCCATGCTTATTGCATTTGCTACCTACTGAAGTGACATTAGTATTCTATTGCAATATCAAATACCTATCTGAAGGGTGATTGTCACGTTCGGTACTGCACGTTTGATTTATGTGGTGTCAGCAAAGACAGATTATCTTGTAAGGTGGACCTTAAGTCGTTGGGTGTGGGTGTGGGTGTGGACTGACACATCTCTACATGTAGTATTTAGATTCTTTTTTTTGGGGGGGGGGGGTGATCAAAGAAAACTATGCTTCATAATTCTCTTCATTGGTTAACTTGTAATATGTTTATATTGAGGTATTGCTATATATATATATATATATATGCTTCATAATTCTCTTCATTGGTTAACTTGTAATATGTTTATATTGAGGTATTGCTATATATATATATATATATATATATATATATATATATATATATATATATATATATATGTGTGTGTGTGTGTGTGTGTGTGTGTGTGTGTGTGTGTAACTTGTATATACTACAGTGTGTTGCCACTTATGTTTTCCTATTTTCAGAAACGTGTTTAGTGGTCGACGCGAGCAAACCTCGCACCGTGAGCTTGCAGTGTGACGTAAATCTCAGGGTTTGAACTCAGGGCCGTCCAGACCCCATTAACGCTCGATTTCCATATTCCATTCAATGAGGGGCTTGTTTTAAATAGATTTCCTACTGCCCAAAGTTCAGTATAAGTTCACCCTTTGGATTGTGTGTTTGTGAAATCGTAATAGATTAACGTTTGCTCACGTCCATGACACATTAATCAAATTGACATTTTGCCTTAAGCTTGCATAAAGTCTAGAATCTTCCGGACGTTTAGTGTAATAGAATGCTAAGTGCAAACAGAACAATTAATAGTACCCTTCAGTTCAGATAGCAGCCGGCCGGAGTGGCCGAGAGGTTCTAGGCGCTTCAGTCTGGAACCACGCGACCGCTACGGTCGCACATTCGAATCCTGTCTCAGGCATGGATGCGTGTGATATCCTTAGGTTAGTTAGGTTTAAGTAGTTCTAAGTTCTAGAGGACTGATGACCTCAGCTGTTACGTCCCATAGTGCTCAGAGCCATTTGAACCAATCAGATAGCATCAAATTAATTTTACCTTTTAAGTAAGTGTAAAACTGAGTGAGAAAGGCGATAGCAGACATTATAAACATTTGGTTATCTATTTCATCTATTATTTTTGTTGTTGTCACAAGTGTGACGGTTAATATAGTAAATACTAATTGTGCATAGGGCCTTGATACGCAAATGTTTTTAATTGATTATTACTGCTGATGGATTCATGTGTATGTGTAATCAATAAAGAAGTGTTGTAACTACAAACTGATTGTGTTACTGGTATACAAGGTTAGAGTGTGCAATCGCCACAACAGAATTCTTTTTTATTTTCGCAGCAGATTTCACCAACTGACACCTGGAATCAGCAAAGGTAAATTACAAATCCTCCCCCCATCTTCTTGTTTCCTTCACCGTCGCGACTTGGGTCAGTCCCCAGCCGGCATAAATCGGTAAAAATAGGATGTCTTTGGTCAAACAGCATATTTGCTTCGGCACGCAACCGCCGATCTTTGAGATCCTACAATACAGGTAGAAGGAACTCCATCGTCGTACGTGAATGAATTTTATAGTTCGCAGCTGTGTGAACCTTGTGGACTGTATCCACATGAAACATGTTAACGATAGACTTACTTTGGGTAGTCGTCGTTTCTGTGTGCTACTATCTGGGCAAAATGACAGTGGAAACAGAGCGTGTTTACAGCCGTGGGTCAAGGGAAAGACTTCATTTACCAATCAGATGATAAAAACTGCAAGCTTAGAAGTACTCACGCATCTTTCTCGCTTAATTCTTAACCAGCCTGTAGTTTCGATTTTCTTCGGTCAGTTTTTACTTCTCCTCTGTGTCTGCACTCATGAAATTGTCCTCTCGCCTCACCTCTAGTACGACGCTGATCTAGGACTAAAATAATAGGACATGTATCACTTTTAATTCTTTTCGCACAAAATTAACCCATGCATCTAAGTCGTGAAATCTCAAAAGTCGTTCTGCATTATAAATATATCTCTGCACTGATTGTCCTTTCCGTCTCTGCATCTTCATCCCTACCTTTCAAACGACTGTTGAGTGTGTGGCAAAGAGTACTTCCAATTGCATCTGATCTTAGATTTGCGACATTTCCACTAAGAAAACACCGTTTGATATTAATGCCAACGACGTAAGAATGCGACTGGCTGGTTGACATACAAAACTCTGATTTCATTCTCCTCGTATCTTCATACAGTCCCATTTCACAGCATGTAACATGTGGTCGTCAGTTATTGGTCACCCACTTTTGACGCTGTATTAATGGCTACGATGGAACAGACTTGGTGGCTTTTGACAAAAATACTTATGTTTCGTAAAGAACACACTCATTTCTTACCTCATTAGTCCACTTAATTCTCACCATTATTCTGTGATAAATCATTTTAAACGCTTCTGGTCCCCTCTTTTTCGTTTCCACAAAATCCACTATGCATTTCCACGGAATGCTGTGTACTTCGTTCTCAAGTTAAGGCCAATGTTTAACACTAGTAGCCATTCTATTAATGAAGAATACTCTCTTTGCTTGTGCTAGGGTGCTTATGTTACTCTCTCTGCTCCTTCCATCATGCGATCTTGCTCTTAAAGGTATCAGAATGCCTTTATTTCTCTCCAACATATCTATCAATTCTGATGTTAAGTTTTCGCTTAACTCGTTTCTGCTGCTCCTTAATACATTGGTCTTTCTTCAGTTTACTCTCAATCCAAATTCTGTGCTCAGCGGGCATTTCAACCCATTCAAGAAGATCTATAATTGTTCCTCGCTGTTACTGAGCATAGTTATGTTGTCAGCGTATTTAATCACTTCCGCCCTGCAATTTTCTTCATTTATTGATTTTTCAATACACACGTTTCCCAACAGCGTTGAAAGTTAGCTCCATTACCTTACGACATTTTTAATCCGAACGCTTTTCTCCTGGACTTAAATTCTTATCTTTCGCTCTTGACTTTTGTTCCTGTTACGTATTACAGTCTTTCCCTAAAGCTTATTGCCATTTGTCTGAAAATTTGAAACTCCGTGCACCATTTTTACGTCCGAAATCGCGTTTTGTAGGTCGATAAATCATATTACTGTCTCTTGACTTTTGTTGAATCAAATATTCTGCTTCATGGTCAAAGTAGTCTAAGCCATGGCAATCCAAGCAACGGTACAAGAAACACCACCAAGACATCTCTGGATTACACCCTGCCATAACTACATCCTCCACGCACTGAGCGTTGTAGGCCTCGCACGGGATATCGGTGCATTCAGCGTACTGCACTATTTGGAAGGGGGGCAAAATCTCGACTAGATGGACCGTAGCACACACGCCTGCAGTCAGCTCTTACCGAATTTCTGTGCTGTTTGGGCCTCTGTGAGAAACGGCCTTTTACGATGCTTCGGCTCCTAGTAATTACTGCATGCAGCTCCTCCGCAGTGGTCGCTTTGAAACATGTTCAGATGGACCGAACCGTTACCACCCTGTTGTAACGCAACGTCGATTCTTTAATTCTGAAGTAAGTTTAAATGTGAGCAGCTGGTCACAATTTCACAGCACTTGGCACGCTGAGATGATGACACACTGCAGAGAGACGTAGCAACAGTAGAATTTAAATTAACAGTTTTCATAGTACTCAGCTGTTATTGCTCTTCCTTGTCGCCAAAAGTTGTAGGCTCGTAATCCATGTCCAATTAGATTCTGAAATGCAACTTAAAATACTAGTCAAGGGAATGCTCGGCTTCATTTTCTTAAATGGTATGAACACTGGTTGAGTTTCTATTGTCGCACAGATATATTTGTAGTTATTTCACTACACAATACAATTAAGTTTAACCTCCGTGTTAACTCGTACATAGCTCATTCTGTCAAGAACCAAGATTTACCTTCAACAACATGTAGCAAAGAAAATACTGTCATATACCGATCCATTCATGCAAAATCATCTTTGGAACATACATAACAAAAACAAAGTACAAATAACTGTTTATCAGTGGTTGTCTTATTAATAAGTCGATGATAATCATAGTAATTTCACGAAGTGTTTATTTATCTTGATGTGTATACATTTTCGTATAGCTATTTGGAAGTGGATTTCTGGGTTCTGAGTCTTGAACTTGGATCCGATATTTCATACTATTGAAAATCGGTTGGTGCATACTATCTCACCATTACCAGTTTTATTACAACCTGCAAGTCAGCATCACCTGCCGGGTTTGAATCTGAGTGTCTTCGACACGACATGATACTTGCCTGAGTACCCTGTTGGTTATGATACTTTTAGCACCACTGTTCGTACACCACGTTTTACGGCACGAATGGTATACAATTAGTTGCAAACACGATGGACGGTTTGCCCTTGATACACCAATAAACTTCATTCGCAGTGTGGTCATGTGTACGTCCAAACATCATAGATCGCAATTAATAAAATGTTCCAGGCTGTTATGCCGTCATCGAATGGATTTCACCTTAAAACCCGACGCTTCGTCTCCATCTGGGGAGGACATTTGCAATCAGGATCGTAGTAGTTTTTCCGAAAGTCCAATTAATTCACTGGCTCACTAGGAAACGTCAATTTTTAAGGTGAAATCCATTCGGCAACGGAAAAATAGCCCGGAATATTTTATTAATTGCCACATTTCCGGCCATGAAGGTTTACATTTTACAATAACATCGCAGTTCATTTCTGTCATTCCTTTACGTCTGCTCGTCCACAAATCTTCTCTACGCTGACTCCAAACAACCCTCTGCCGCTTACACACCGCCTTACTGAAAGGTCACGTGCTCGTCTGGTGCAACATATTCTGAGTCGTCAAGCAGTTTTTGTCTAGAGCCAGTATCGAGTTTGGGGGTGACAGCTTCGTATGAACCGATCTCATTATTAATTTTAAAATCTTGAACTCACCTGAAGGCAGCAGCTATAATGTACTCTTCGTGTAGGAAAACTTGGAAAAACAGCAAAATCAATTGAAATAGTGTAGGGTTTATTGAAAATCCCTTGGCCTAGGTCCGTGGTCGGCAAACGCATTAGCCAAAAGGGCTAAATATCAATAGTACGATCTTACGAGAGCAAAATTTTTAAACTGTATTGTTATTAGCTTAATTAGCTTATTGCTAAGCAGTTATCTACTAAAAAAAACTGAGTCTGACTGAGATAATTTCGCTGAGGTCGACCCCTTCCAAACCCCCCTTACACAATCACCCTGTAGATTTTGTTTAGTCTATCTCCGTTCGTTCATCCTCTCTATATGTCCAAATCATGTTAATATATCTTGCTCAATACCACACATTACATTGTAAGTAGGTTGTTTAGGATTTTTTATTGGTAACGCCACGTACCGCTCTGTATGAAAATCACTGGCTGTGGTGTGTGCAGTCTGTGCCTGGTTTGCATTGTTGTTTGCTATTGTAGTGTTGGGCAGTTGGCTGTTAACAGCGCGTAGCGTTGTGCAGTTGGAGGTTAGCTGCCAGCAGTGGTGGATGTGGGGAGAGAAATTGCGGAATTTTGAGAGCGGATGATCTGGATGTGTGTCCATCAGACATAGTAAATTTGTAAGAATGGATGTATTGAACTGCTATATATATATTATGACTTTTGAACACTATTAAGGTAAATACATTGTTTGTTCTTTATCAAAATCTTTCTTTTGCTAACTGTGCCTATCAGTAGTTAGTGCCTTCAGTAGTTTGAATCTTGCATTAGTGGCGCTCTCTGTATTGCAGTAGTTTGAGTAACGAAGATTTTTGGGAGTTTGTGAAAGGTGTAGGTTGTTGTTAGTCAGGGCCATTCTTTTGTAGGGATTATTAAAAGTCAGATTGCGTTTCGGTAAAAATATTATGTGTCAGTTCAGTGTTGATCAGAAAAGGTAAAGAGCGAAATGTCTGAGTACGTTCAGTTCTGCTCAGCTGTTTGAAAATCAAATAATGTAAGAGGTTTATCAGCACAGTAATTCATTAATTTTTCTAAGGGGATGTTTCAACATCTTATTTCACTCCACAATACCCCCTAAAACTGACTTAATTAAATTTAAGTAAAACTTTAAGTCTTAGTTATACTTTAGATACGTTGAATAAAAGTTGATGTTATATTTAATAACGATATTATTTATTGGTGAAACTAAATTGCAAGGCGTCCATAAAATTAAATCATGACAATGAGTGAAAAAAACTAATGGGAACAATGACCTGGATCTATTTGGAAAGATTGGGGCATTCAGGTTTTTATGTTTCAGTTTTTAATTTTAGCCACGATTCTAGGTTCTCATCAATAAGACTTCTCAATTTACTCTTGATAAGGTTCATGTTGAAAATTATTGTTCGCATTAAGATTTAGACTCAAGTAAGAAAAGAACAGCAGACTCTAGTTGTTTCAGATGATTATGAACCAGGAATGCTATTCCAGGTGTTAAAAATCAAAATATACTCGCTTCATGAGACTCATCTAAACACCATCGAAGTACATAAAAATAAGAAAACCAGTCACTACAGCGTATAAGTATATGTATTAGTTTACACAAGCTTGCGTTCCTTGCTCACTACAATCGTCTGTTCCACTTATTCCCGACCCAGAACTTCAGTTAAGTCACTTTCGAAAAAATCATTAGTAATTATTAACATAATTATGTCTTCTTTCACTCGATCGCGTGTTTTCTTTTTTCACATTTCGCGAGAAGCCGTTCCATAGTCTTCAACAGAATACATATTCCTTCCACTGCTTCATTTTTCATAAACTTCAGCACGTTAAAAATTATGCCACATAACTGACATTTGAGGCATTAGAAACCTGCCCCATAAGAAGACATTGTCACCAGCAGCAAAAGCGGTGCGTCTGGTAGCGAATGCCTGTCGTCTGACTCCTGAGAGAGAATGGCGGATTCGCCTACTTCCCGTCTAACGCCACTTTTTCAAACTAGACTCACCTGGGCCGAAAAGCGACTCTGCGCCCACACGTGGTATTTTCTGGAAGAGTCACTCTCAGGGGCCAAGAGCCGCATGTAGCGCGCAAGCCGCTGTTTGCCAACCGCTAGCCTACACTTTGACGTCTTTAAAAACGTTTTCAGAAGGATGAATGATCTACACTGTGAAACGTCCCCTTAGAAAAATTATCCATGACTGTGGTTAAACTGACACACAATATTTTTTTAGCGCAACGCAATCTGACTTTCAGTAATCCCTACAAGAGAATGGCCCTAACTAAATTAACCTATACGTTTCACAAATCACTTACCTCACAAAAATCTTCGTTACTCGAACTACTGCAATACGGCGAGCGCCACTACTACCAGCTAAATAAAAGATTCAAACTACGGAAGCCACTAACTACTGATAGGCATAGTTAGCAAATGAAAGATTTTAATAGAGAACAAACAATGTATTTACCTTAATAGTCATAATATATATAGTTCATGGCATCCATTCTTACAAATGTATTGTTTCTGATGGACACACCTCCAGATTATCCATTCTCGAAAATCAGCCATCTTACTTCCCCACTGCTGGCGGCTCGCCTCCAACTGCGCAACGCTACGCGCTGTTAACATCCAGCTGCCCAACACTACAATGGCAGACAGCAATGCAAACTAGCCACGACTGCACACAGCACAGCCAGTGATTTTCATACAGAGCGCTACGTGGCGTTACCAATAATAAAAACTAAATAGCCTACTTACATAGCCCCCACGCTCCCCACAAAAAATGTTACAAATTGTTTTGGGCACTGGCCAATACATATTTGTTAAAATTTTTTACGATTACAATAACAAAGAAATCAAATGCACACTCTTATTGATACAATGTTGGTCAAAAGCTACAATTTTCTCACAGTCCATAAAGACAGTCCTGATCGTTCATCACAGTAAAATAGCAGTGTTTTTTTCAAAGTCTGAGCAGTAAAAGAAAATGCACACGGAAGTAGTGGAATTCCATGCAGTCTTGAAGAAGTGGTGTTGTCCTTCCAACGGAAAGACGGTGCTGACTCTCGACATGCAGACAGGTAATGGGTCACAACAGAGCAAACCCACAGCGGAATCTCGAAGTTTTGAAGAATATTGGTAGGTAGGTCATCACAGAGCAGACCCACTGTAGTCCTGGTAGATAGTATGCTATTGGTAGTCCACCAGAGGTGCAGACCCACTGCAGTCCTTGTAGAAGTAATATTACTGGTGAGTCACCAAAGGTGTAGATCCACTGTAGTCTTTGTAGAGAAGGCCAGCAGCCATCTCTTGCTACTGTGCAGGTGCACAATCACCATCGAAGAGTCTTGCGGAGAATATAGCAAGTCCATAAACCACCACTTGTGCACTCACAAAGTTTCTGGAATTGTCCTTAGAAGTCTTGCAGACAATATAGCAAGTCCATAAACCACCACATGTGCACTCACAAAGTTTTAGGATTGTCCTTAGGACCAGAAATGCTGTTAATCAGTCCCTTGCTGAATTATTAACACACGTCATAACACTAACAGTCCCAACTTCTTACGTATTTTGCATATACTATGACCATCAGAGATTTGATGAACTGCTGTCAATTACAATTTTATAACATGAGAATACAATAAGAAAGGTACAAAATACATTATGCAAGAACATAACAATATAGATAAATTTGTAGTAGTACAGGCTTTACAAAAGAATGGAAATAAACAGATACATCAGTGTTACAGGAATTATGACATAAGGAAATATATAAAATAATGATTATAGTTTTCGAAATATTAATTTCACACATGAGCATTAAAACAGAACAGAATAAATCATGTGTAAACAACTTTACAAATAAATTGACATATTATAAATGCAAATTGTATTTGGGGATATTCCTCACCATAGTGAATCTAGCTTAGTACTAGAAAAATTCTACAACATAAATCTTGTTAACTAAACACACAAAGACAGGAAGAACACAAATACACAAGGGTACACACACACACATAGAGAGATAACACAAAAGGAAAGGACAGGGTTAGTTTTACTGCAGTATTTTGCATGGAGATCTCCTTTCATTCACCACTATTCCCAAAAAGTCCTACTAAGCCTGCCTTCTCTATTCTATTCGTCCTCTTTCAAAATCCTGTTTTGGCCAAACCATTTTCTTGTAACTTCTAAATTCATTTCTTGCAATTCATAACAACTCGTTCTCTCATATAGCCTACCGTATCTTAAGCTCAGATGCTAAACTAAGGGACGAGGCAATGCACCAGCACAAAACAATTAACACAAAAAGCAATGACAAAAAATGCAAATTGGCAAAGTAAGAAGCAGTAAATCTAAATTAGCAAAGCAATTGCAATATTACAACTAATATAAGGCACTGTGCAGAAGACAAGAAAAATAAATCAATAGTAAAACTGGCATAACAGAGTAATACAAAGTCAAATTCAGTAACACTGTGCTTGGCAAAAAGCAGCAGCAAATGCTATAACTTATACCTAAACATGACAAAGCTCAAGCAGAAAAAATATTACAGTAAAGATGGCCATGTCTAATACCTATGTCACATCTCAACACTAGAGTGATGCATCACAATAACTTACTCTGGCAGACAATTTACCAAATCGTTAAAAAATTATTTATGCTGTTCCTGTGTAAGGAAATGACTATATGTGCTCTCTTTTCTAAGAAAGTAATCCATAAACGTATTCTTTACTGTGTCTGTAGACAGAAAATAGTGATATTAGTACATCTATTAAATTTTATTGTAGCCAATGCTGTAGTGCAACTAGAAACTAGATATTAAACAAAATGAGGAAATAAATACATAAGGCAAGGCGTGAAATGTCATTCACTAGAAAAATGGCGTCTCCAAAGGCAGTAAAAAAATCTTTCATCTAGAAAGACAATAAATGTAAAATGTTTCTCATCATTTCATTATGCATTTTAGTAAATATCATAAATTAAGAGGTCCGCAGTGTAATCATATATATTCAAGTTTGAGCGTGTCGTTTTTGCGATGCTTTCTACAAAGAAATGTCAATAGCGAGGATAATGGCCCCCTTTTTTTTTACCTAATGGCTTTTTCTCCAGGCGACTGGCACACCTGGGCGCCACCTGGGTCACTTACCTTCCTTACCGAAATATTTATAACAGCAGTTTGCACTACAGTGACAGTCTCATATAAAAATTTCACAGGTCGAGAATTTGTGTTGCAAATGTGTAGAAACAAAATCCTATAAATATAACAGTGTCCAAAAAATATTAGTCGGCATTGTGATACATTCCCGCATTTACACACATTTCATAACTCTTAAAGTACCATTCTTGGTTTCCGACATCCTTTTTCACAAATCAGTATCCCTAACCACTACTCATTACCCCTTACCTTATTACACAAATACATATTCGTCGACGTTCTTCAATATTTCATCATAATAAATATGTAGCATAATCAAATTCCTCATATAGCATCAGCTTATTTATTTATTTATTTATTTATGCATTTATTTTACCTGGCAAGATTAGGGCCTTCAGGCCCTCTCTTACACCTAACCAGGCATACTCAGGTTGAACGAGTTACAGTTTCTACTTAACATTAAGGACATATAGCCTATTATGCAGTATTGATGTTAAAGAAAAAAATAGATATTATAACAGTAGTATAATGATAATTATAACAATAAAAAATAATTATAACAATCAATAATAATAATAATAATAATAATAATAATAATAATAATAGTAATAGTAATAATAATAATAGTAATAATAATAATAATAATAATAATAATAATAATGACTATGTATATGAAAGTAAACATACTTTTCTTTTCTGAATGTCAGTCCCATTGTTAGTTGGGAATTTTCTCGTTATGTTCTTGCAGCTTGTGAGTTATTCTCATCGAGCAGAGACATAAGACGATAGAATGGGGTGGAAGAGATATATAAGAGGTAGATAGGTTAGAGGAAGAGAAATAGAACGGTAAAATTCGAAGCTGTGATGGAGAGGAGAAAGAAAGAGATGGGAGGGGCACAAGAATGGTGGTTATACCGTCCCTAATATGTAAGCTTTGAGTTCCCTCTTGAATGTTGAGTAGTTCTGGATAAGACGCAGATCACAGGGGAGCGCGTTCCATAGTCGTATGGCTGAGATGGAGAATGACACGGAGAAAGATTTTGTGTTATGTAAAGGTACAGCCAAGATGATAGACGTATCCGATCTGGTGTTGCGATTGTGGAATGACGATAGGTGTTTAATGTGAGAAGATAAGTATTGGGGGCACCAGTGGCTAAGAAATCGATGAAGTAAGCACATCGTGTGGAGATCGCGTGCCGTATGTAGGCGTATCCAACCTAGCTGGGAGTATGAAGGACTGATATGATCATACAACCGAATATTGCACACGTATCTAACGCAAGCATTCATCACTAGCTCGAGGCATCTAGAATTTTCACTATTTGTGCCGTGTTGAACTACATCGCAGTAGTAAAGATTAGGCAAGACTAGTGTTTGGACTAATTTTTGTTTAACATGGGTTGGAAATATTTTTCTAAACTTTTGAATTGCATGTAGGGAGGAGAGCGATTTCCGGCAAGCTGTGACTGTTTGTTCTTCCCAGTTTAGGTGTTCATCCAAGATTATTCCAAGGTCTTTTACTATTTTTTGGTATGGTAGTTGGGTACCATTGAGGAGTATTTTAGGGACTGTTTCGCGAAAGTACCGGCTGATTAACTTTGGATGAGATATAAGTATGACCTGGGATTTCTTGGGGTTTAGTTTCTGACCTAGGTTCTGTGCCCATCGAGAAACAGAACAAAGATCTGCGTTCATACTCGCTACTGCGCCAGCAATGTTTTTGGGGCTTGCACTTATGTACAGTTGGATGTCGTCGGCATAAAGATGGTAGTTGCAGGAGTGAATCACTGAAGAAATATCATTAATGTACAGTGAGAAGAGTAGTGGACCAAGGACGGAGCCTTGGGGAACTCCAGAGCGCACACTTTTCCATGATGACTTTTCCGACCCACAAATGACTTGTTGACTTCTGTTTTTGAGGTAGCTGTCGAACCATTGTATTGCGCTGTTTGAGAAATTCAGCTGTTTCATTTTAATTAGTAATATATCGAAGTCAACTGTGTCAAAAGCCTTGCTAAAGTCAAGCAGTGTTAGGATAGTAGCTTCACGTCTGTCCATAGCATGTTTAATGTCATCAGTTACTTTGATTAATGCGGTTGCTGTACTATGGTGCTTTCGAAAGCCTGACTGATATTCGTCATGGATGTTATGAGTTTTGAGGTAATCCGTCAGTTGTTCATGGACGATGTGCTCTAGGGCTTTAGAAATTGCAGGTAGTATGCTGATCGGCCTGTAGTCACCTGGCGACTTAGGGTTGTCAGTCTTGGGTATAGGCTTAATTAAACTTTGCTTCCACTCAGTAGGATATGTACTACTGACAAGAGACAGGTTGAAGATGTCTGTGATAACTGGAATAATAGTGTCTACGACGTTCTTAATCATGCCAATGCTCACTCCATCATTTCCTACTGCCTCGGAAGAGATTCTCATAATTGCCTTGTGTACTGTGCCGGTAGTGACATGTTTTAGGAAAAACTTGTCTCTCGAGAGAGTGATATCTTGGGGCTGGTAATTTGTCGCTGCGTGGCAGTTTGCAGCTGTTGAGAAGAAATCGTTTAATTCTTCTGCAGACGCTTGATAAACAGCGTCAGATCTTCGCTTCCCTATACCGAAACTGCGCAGCTTTTTCCACAGTGCAGCAGGTTTTGATATGCCGCATACGACAGAGCGGGCATGTCTGATTTTGGCATTCCTCACGCTTTGCTTGGTTCTGTTTCGGAGTTTCCTATAAGCTTCGTACGCCTCGGGAGTTGGGTTACGCTTGAAGGCCCTATGTGCAGCATCACGTTTATTCATTAACTGACGTAATGCAGTGGTGAGCCACGGAGCGGGAGCTCTCTTTACCTTAACAGTGCGTTGAGGAGCCTGTTTATCATACAGTGCAATAATTTTGCGACATAATTGCCAAATTTTTTCGTCTAAAGTCGGTTCATCGTTTATATCATGCCAAGGGATGTCTGAGCAATCCTTTTGAAGAGCGTCATGGTTAACATTTTTTAAGTTTCTGTAGGTTACCAGGTGAGATTTTTCTTTGGTAGTATGCATTGAGTAATTTAAAAATATCACGTCATGACCAGAGAGTCCCGGAGCGGATGTCTGATTGGCGCGGATTATTTTATCTGGTCGCTTTGTTGCTATTATATCTATGATTGTGTGGCTGTGTGGCGTGTGATGAGTTGGGTCCAGCGGTGTTAAACTCATATCATTGGAGTGGAACAGTCGCCTTAGTTTTTCGGCAGAGGGAGATTTTAACTGTAAGTCGATGTTTGTGTCGCCCATAATGATTATGTGTTCATACTGTGTCACGAGTGAGGACAGGGCAGACTGAAAGGAGGACATGGCACCGACGTTTGGAGGTTTATAGATTACTCCAATTAGCAGTTTCTGATTTGATGTATTTATTTCGAAAAACAAGAACTCTGCTTCTCCTTCGCCCTTTGCATCCGATGTGCATAGCACAGTAGGTGTCAGATCAGAGCGAACATAGGCACCCACACCACCCCCGCGTCGTGTTTCACGATCTGCCCTTAGGAGAGAGTAACCAGCGATTCGGATAGCGTCGGAAGAAATGTTTGGTTTCAACCAAGTTTCCGAGACGAGGATAATGTGGAACAGCGATTGGCAGAACAGGTCACAGAACTCGTCGAAGTGAGCCGTTAGCGACTGCGCGTTCGCGTGGGCCACAAAGAGCCCGCCGCCGGAACCGGTCCGTCCCATTGTGGCCGCCTGTAGGACCGAGCGCGCTCCGTTTACCTGCTGGCCGGAAGAGGGACAAAAGCTGGATTTCGCGGGGCAAGACATATTTACAGGTGTGTCCAAGGTCGTGACTGACTCAAGCGTCTGTGGACTAAAGGTGAAAAACACGCTGGAAGTATCGAAGAAGGAAGTGAAAAGAAAGATGGAAAGTGGCAGTAGTAGTTACGAAAAAAGATAGTAGTAGTAGTAGTGGTAGTGGCGAAGATGGAAATAACAGATATAGAAAGGCGGTTGTAAGGAGATTCCTGTTAATGGAGGATGTTAATTCCCATTTGACTGACAATATGAATATACATGAGCACTTATAATAGACAAATAAAGAAACAATATTTTTGTGAAACAATTGACTGATTTTAAATAGAGTACTTATGGTACTTATAGAAATAACGGAGCAGTATTTAAGCTAAAAAAATGAAAAGAAAGAATAAAAAAATTAACTTATATTAGACAGATTACAATATGAGACTTTGTGTCTCGCGAGATTTCGCTCAGTCTTTCAGTTCGAACATGTTTGTCACCGTTTTCCTCCCTCCTTCCGTCTTGATTACGATCCTGCCATCCTGGGTCCATACATTTTGAAGGCCAAACTGTGTGATCGCAGCGTTCAAAACTTTTAGTCTTTCGCGCGTCAGATCTTCCCTCAGGGTAACCCCACTCTTGGCGAGTTTTCTTTTCTGAGCAAACACTTCAGCTCTTTTCCGGTAAGACACAAATTTAATTATTATGGGCCTGGGTTTCATGGCACCTGGTGTCCTGCGCCCAACACAGTGGCTTCTGTCAATATCGGCCACGTCGATCTGCACGCCAAGTTTCTCACGCACGAGGCTAATGGCCAGGTCGTCGGTGTTTTCGCGATCGTTTTCAGCTACCCCGAACAAGCGCAAGCTGTTCCTTCGCTGATACTGCTCAATTTCATCGGTGGCAGCAGACAGTTTAGCCTCTAGGTCGGCGGCTTTTTTCTCTTGTGCGGCCAGGGACTTTCTAAGAGACTGGATTTCGGTGCTGTTGCGCCCGACAGACTCTTGTAGTTTGTCCATGACCGCGGCCGTCACGGAGTCCGTGATGGATTGGACGATTACGTCTAGCGTGTCTTTGCTGTGCAGCGCCGCACTCACCTGGGACCGGACGAGCTCCCCGATGTCGGGAAGCGGGGCCTCACCTGCCGCCGGAGACCGGGCGCCCGCGCTGCCTGCACCCCTGTAGCCTCGCCTGCTGCCGCTTACTCGAACATACCTCAACAGCATAATACACATTGTCCTCGTAAAAATAACATCATAACACCTCAGTCAAATCTCAAAAACGTCGTAGCTTTCTGCAGTAATTTCAAAACCTAAAAAAATATTCTCTGCTCATTTCAATACAGTCATCTACCTCAAACGTACTTCAAAAATCATGATCTCATACCAAATATATTATTCAAAGCTTTACAGTATCACAATAGTTCTGAAAAAAATATGAAGAGTTCACAAAGTACAGACAAAATACAGTTTCATAAGGGTGAAGCTATCCATCTGTGTAATTGCATAAACATCTGTCACTGACATAGTAAAAAAAAAGTTTGTTTCCCTGACAAATAATCAGGTAGCTGTGTAATTCTGTGTTGGAGAAATATGGTATCGATGTGTAAAGTTGTATAACCAAACACCATATTAGCTAGGGCTCCTTGTGCTTGCAAAACACACGGTACACAAAGTAGGCGTGTACCCCGCTGAGGATTAATGTAATTATACCTTCAGGTGTTACAGATTACAGCAATGGAATGAAATGTATCACGGAAAACCTTTGTATCATTGTAATTCAAAAAGTCCAAAATTAATCACTCAAATACATGTCCTGTAGCGCTAAATGTGCGTCTTGCTGTAAGATAATTCTGTGGAACTGTCGTGGTTATCGTCCTCTGTAAGCAAAGTTCTGCTCCTCATTAACAAAAGTGAAATGTTTTGCGTATAGATATCGTAGTTATTATGCTTATTGCCGTGATGAAGAACGTACTGCACTGTAACGTATTGTTGTGCTACGGAAAAGGCTGTCTCATTGTAGCTATACCATAAAAGTTACTACTAAAACATGTTTTATTTTCCAGAATAATACATAAAAACTGTGTAGATATAAAACAGATACACCGCAAAAGCAACAATGTAAATAGTGTCACACATTAGTAGCATCGTGATATAATCGTGTAGCTGTCAAAGAAACCAAATACTAAGTCATCTTTAATCTCACAGAAAGTACTTCAAATAAAGAATGTCTTTTCAAGAAAACCAAAATGTTGCATTAAAATCCCATTAGCAGTATATGTTCTAAGTATGTAAGCCTTATAGTCGTTACGTAATCGTGCAATTAACAAGCAAGCATGTACACACACAGTACCACCGTGTCCTCTGTTCACTATAACAATGCATTCGTAATTTCTGTTTAAACAAGTTCTCTTGATTCTTGACTGGATATTTAACTTCAAACTTTGTTGCATGTTAACAGATTCTAAATCTGACAAAGCATACTAGTAATGTAAAGTGAAAAATTTTATACCAAAGCCTAAGTTAAAATGCAGATTATCTCTCAAGAAACGGTTTTACATGTGAAATGTGGTATAATCCTTCACTCTACCTACTGCTCAGAGTTAGCTTGAACGCAATAGTCATGTGGTATATGTCTGTAGAGAGTGCTAAAATTTTTCTCAAGGTTAGCGTCTGTGTTACTTTTCTCTGAGCCAACCGCCGCGTGTGGCTGCCTGCGGTGCGAGTCATTGTCTGTCTCTTTGTTGGCGCGCGTCGTTATTAGGAGTAGGAGACCTAACTTCCACAAATTCACTTTGTCGAGAGGGCCCTGCCCTGTTTGAATCCCACCATTTCTGATGAAATTCAGGTCTGTCGTTACGATTATATCATCTGTCGTCATGTCGGTAGATTCCATAGTTTCTTTCTTGTCGGTCATGTGGTGGAGAATTTCTCCCGGAATCGTAACTGCACGGTGGACCGTTGGGTCTGATGTTATTCTGTCTCCGTTGATAATAATTATTTTGGTTCACATATTGTCTGTTTCTCTGATTGTCTGTGTGATAGTCATTACCGCGAAGAGGTGATCTTTCCCAGTAATTATTAGTACTTTGCCAACGTTTGTCATATGGGTGGTGTCAGTTTTGGTCACGATTTACGTTGTAAGAATAACCTTGTCGTTTCCAGTTATTATTTCTGTCGTCACGGAATTGTGACGGATGTGATCTGTAATGACTGTTTTCCTGTCAGTGTCAATTTCCAATTCTCTTATTAAGAGTCCCTGAAAAGCTCCAATCTCGTCTTTGCAACGTCCTGCCAAAATAATGTGTCGTAAGTGTTCAGGCAATTTGATTAAGCAAATGCGGATGAGTTCTGAGGGTCTGTATGGGTTTGACAGGTACTGATTCTTGTGCAACATGTCTTCAAAATATTTCACAAAACTGGAGAATTCAGATTGTTCGAAATGTTTCATCATTATGATGCTATGTTTTACTAGGTCTTGTGTAGCTTGAGACCAATATTCTGAGAGGAAGGCATGATAAAATTCTCCTTCACTGTGGCAATCGTGAATGACCGATCGCATTCTTACAGCTGGTTCATTCTCCAAGTAGCCACACATAAATTCTAATTTGTGCTCTAATGACCAGTTGGGAGGAAAACAATGATATAATTGATGAAGCCACGCTTGTGGATGAACGTCGTTGCCGGAGTTCTTAAATGATTTGAATTTACGTGTAGTAATGAACAGCTAATAGTCAAAATCATCGTGTCGGCGAGTCTCATATCGGTCATTGTTACGCCGTGTCGGCGGTTCCATCTCAAAATTCGGTTCACCTTGCCAATTTCTGTCATAATTTCCGAAATGCCCTGTGTTATTATTTTGTGGCTTTTCCGTATTTCTAAGTCCCTCTTCCCGTGTTGGAGCGCGAGTGTCCTCTGAAGTACGTAATTCTTGTATTACCTGTGTCAGCTGATCTTGTACTTCCCGGATTTCTCTTTGGTGTTGCGTATTAATTTGATTCTGATTTTGTTTGAATTTCCTAATTTGTTCGCACTGTTCTGTGTCATTAAATACTACCGGTTTTTTGTCATTCAGATTATCATGTACCTTCGTAGATAAATTATTTAGCTGATCCGAAAGTTCAACTACTTTTTCTGATAATGAACTAATTTCCTCCGTGTGTGTTTCTGAACTGTGTCCTTTAAGTTTTCCTGAGTTTTTGCAAGTTGCGTAACCGAATCGGTAGATGCAACTGAGGCAGTTTTAGCTTGCAAGGTCTCATGATTTTCATGAACAATAGTTTGCAGTTCTTTTATGGCTGCTTTGTGATTCTGTAGTGCATTCTCACGCCGCGAAAAAATAGGTTGAAAATGCTCACAAATTTGTGTTTTTACGTCGGTACAGACTTTTTGACATTTCGATTCAATGTTATGTAACTCAGTAGTTAAATCTTCACGTGTTTGTTCAAGCGTGGCCTCTAACTGCCGAAGATTTTATTCCATTGTGTCTAACTTTTGAAGCTTTTGCTGTGTTTGTCTCTGATTTTGTTCAATTTGTTGCATTAATTGCAATTATAATGTATTAGTGTCTGGAATCTGTTTCTCAATGCTTTTTGGCAGTGCATTTTCACCGGCAACATTCACATTTTACAAGCAGAAAGTGTGTCTTGACTCATTTGAGCCAACGGTCAGGACCCAAAACCTGAGTCTATAGTATTTGCAATATTGTGTTCTGTCATTTCGGATTCCTGAGGCGAGCTGTTGCCGACCGATCGATCGATAATGCTTCCCTGTTCAGTACTTGTTTCATTGTCTGCACCATTATTTGCCCCCGCTCCATTTCCCTATGCACAGTTACCAAATTAGTACTTAGAATGTCTGTTAATTCACTACACAGTGGTGCTGATAAGCTACGCTCGTCGTCACTATTATTTCTCAGTTTACTTTGAAGTCTAGTGCTACGTTATTCACACGCCATAATTATCACGTATTTCACACGACAACACGGAAAATCACAATTTGAAGAGCGATATAAGAAAACACATTAACATAGCATTGAAAATAATATCTCATTAATTGCAAGCGCAGCTGCGAAATACTTGGTGCAAATCTAAATGCATGCCACAACTGTTTTACTTTACAAGAATGAAAAACTACAACTACAAAGGAAATTCTCTGTTCAATTACGCTCTAGCAATAAACAAAGGCTGCACTAATTACACAAACTACAAGAAAAAGCAGAAGATTCCAGTGAGGTATCCTTGGCTAAGTGTCGATATGTGAAACGTCCCCTTAGAAAAATTATACATAACTGTTCTTAAACTGACACACAATATTTTTTTAGCGCAACGCAATCTGTCTTTCAGTAATCCCTACAAGAGAATGGCCCTGACTAAATTAACCTATACGTTTCACAAATCACTTACCTCACAAAAATCTTCGTTACTCGAACTACTGCAATGCGCCACTAGTGCCAGCTAAATAAAAGATTCAAACTACGGAAGGCACTAACTAACTACTGATAGGCATAGTTAGCAAATGAAAGATTTTAATAGAGAACAAACAATGTATTTACCTTAATAGTCATAATATATATATAGCAGTTCATGGCATCCATTCTTACAAATGTACTATTTCCGACGGAGACACCTTCAGATTATCCATTCTCAAAAATCCGCCATCTCACTTCCCCACATCCACCACTGCTGGCGGCTCGCCTCCAACTGCACAACGCTACGCGCTGTTAACATCCAGCTGCCCAACACTACAATGGAAGACGACAATGCAAACTAGCCACACACTGCACATTGCACAGTCAGAGATTTTGATACAGAGTGCTACGTGGCGTTACCAATAAGAAAACCTAAATAGCCTACTTACAACTGCTTACATGATGTTGTGGTGGTATGTTAAATATCTAGCCATAAGAGAGAAATGCAGATTAGATTCATCTCCATAATAATAAAACCACAAAATATTAGCACGATATTTTGTGGTTTTATTATTATGGTGGTGAATTCGATCTGCACTTGTGTCTTACGGCTGCCTATTTAACGTAGCTTTACAACCGCATGTAACAAGTGTTAATCATTGATCCTTTGAAGAAGGAGTTTTTAAAAGATTTAGAAAACTAGATCAAGTGGTTTTCAATAAACCGTGCAGCTGATTTAGCTGTTTTTCACCTTTTCCCACACGAAGGTTATTTTTTATCCGTTATCTACGGAAGTTAAGATGTAGTAAGCCACAGTAGACTAACAACAGCAAAGGCGCAAGAAGTTTGCCGCTGACCCCCAAGTACGATTGTGATCGTCAAACGTTGTCACCATTGTGAACACTTTGTGTCGACTGTTTTCTGCTTCAAATCTCTTGCCATCCTCAGTGAGCCGAAAGTTGTGATGGTATATATGCCTGACGAACTGCTATTGTGTTGTATGTGTGAGTCGATGATTAATTGACTAATAACAGTAATTTTACTTAAATTCAAATATTTTATCCAATGTGAGATCTATCACAAATGTTTACTAAATGTTTTGCGTATCATTTTTGTTGTACTTACTACATTAATTTCATATGCTTTATTACAGGTATGTGCCACACTGGAAGATGGCCATCTCTATAATTGGGATTGATAATGTATGCCGGGCGGAGTGGCCGCGCAGTTTGAGGCGCCATGTCACGGATGTCGCGGCGCCTCCAGCCGGAGGTTCGAGTCCGCCCTAGTGTATGGGTGTGTGTGTGTTGTTCTTAGCATAACTTAGATTAAGTTAGTTAACGTAGTGTTTAAGTCTAGGGACCGATGACCTCAGCAGTTTGGTCCCTTAGGAATTCACTCACATTTGAACATTTTTGGAATGTGTGTTTTTTCCCTATGAAATTTGTACCGTAGCAACCAATGTGTTCGAGTCGTGCACTCCCTTGAGTTATGAATTCTGGAAGACAAACAATAAAACGTTCCCTCTCGCATATGCTTTAACCCTACAATGGTCGCATTACTTACCCCTCTGCCCCTGACGAATATACCAGCTTTACTTCGCTCGACGGCGAATTCACCAGCGTCATTTAAAATTAAGCCCATCTTTAAAGGTGACTTTCTCTGTAAATATTCTTGTTTGCTACCGACCAGGAAAACTAACTTATTAAGGAGTTCTTCAGTAGACGTTCTTGGATTCAGCTGATAGTAGTTTCTTGAGTCGTCAGTATTCTGGCTGTTTCGAATTACTCTCCTGTGTCAACCCCTTCATCTCAGAGTAGCACTTGAAACCTACGTCTTCAGTTATTTGCTGGATGTATTCCATTATCTACATTCCTCTCCAACTTTGGCCCTCTACGTCTCCCTCTAGTACCATGGAAGTCATTTCCTGATATCTTAAAAGATGTCCTTGCGTCCTGTCTCTTCTCCTTGCCAGTTTTTTTCCACGTAACCCTTTCCTGTTCGATTCTGCGCAGAACCTCTACATTCCGTACCTTACCAATCCACCTAATCTTCAACATTCGTCTGTATCACCACATCAAATGCTTCGATTCTCTTTTGTCCCAGTTTCCTCACAGCCCATGTTTCACTACAATACAAAGCTGTCTTAACGTACATTCTTAGAAATTTCGTCCTCAAATTAAGGCATATGTTTAATATTGCTAATCTTCTTCTGATGTCCTCTTTGCTCCGTCCGTAATTCGTTATTTTGCTGCCTCGGTAGTAGAATTCGTTAACTTTATCTATTTCGTGACAATCAATCCTGATGTAAAGTTTCTCGCTGTTCTCATTTCTGCTACTTCTCGTTACTTTCGACTTTCTTGGATTTACTCTGAATTCATATTCTGTACACATAGACTGATCATTACTTTCACTAAATCATGTTATTCTTCTTCACTTTGTCTGGAACCGCGCGACCGCTACGATCGCAGGTTCGAATCCCGCCTCGAGCATGGATGTGTGTGATGTCCTTAGATTAGTTGGGTTTAAGTAGTTCTAAGTTCTAGGGGACTGATGACCACAGAATTTAAGTCCCATAGTGCCCAGAGCCATTTGAACCATTAGCCATTCTTCTTAACTTTCGCCGAGGATTGTAATGTCAACAGCGAATCATATCATTGGTATCCTTGTACATTGAATTGTAACCCCACTCCTGAACATTTTTTTATTTACATCATTACTTCTTCGATGTACAGATTGAACAGTATGCGCGAAAAACTACATCTCTGTCTTACACCCTTTTTATCACAGCACTTCGTCCTTGCTCGTCCATTCTTATTATTCCTTCTTGTCTCTGGTATATTGAAATCTGGTTTCGCAGGGTAGAGCGGATTAAGTTATGGCTGTGGAGGGGGCCTTAATCAGTTACTTTTGGTTGCACATAACACACAAACTTTTAATTTCGTAAGAACCATTTAATTACACATTGCCTTAACAGGTTAGAATTAAAACAATACGGCTGAAGGCCTAGTTAAGTAAAATTGCGACACTTCCTGGGCTGAAGGCCCAAAACCACACCAAAAACAAGAACGGCTGAAGGCCTGAACACGAGTTATAAAAAACTGCTTAAAGAATACACGCGGCTGAAGGCCTTATATTAAAAAAAATATTTCACGTAAGCACTCGGCTGAAGGCCACACACAAGACATTGAACAACTCGGGGTTTAGGGCCTGTATAACAAGAACTTCAGATAGAGCAAATTAAAAAAAAAATAGTTTTAAACAAATCAATTTTCAAAATTTTAATTTAAGACGACTGAAGGCCTTATCGTCAACACATTTCACGAAAAAGCTCAGCTGAAGGCCACACACTGTACATTGAACAACTCAGTACTTAGAGCCTGGAAATCAAGAATTTCAGGTAGCAAAAACTTTAAAAACTTTAGTTATTAAGCAAATCAGTCTTCAAACTTTTAATGTAAGTCAGCTGTAGGCCTTATTTAAATTTAAAACAAGCTAAGTTAATAGGCGGCTGAAGGCCTCGCAGAGTACATCAGACTAAAATGAAAATCACAATCTAAAATCAACAGAACAGTGGTGCTCAGAAATGTTCCAAGGGTCGGCCTGAGGAGGTAGCTCTAACGTAAGAGAGAGGGGGGGGGGGGCGGTTGGTGGGGCTTGGGAGGGGGGGGGCGTTGAGGGGGGGGGGGTGAGACGGGCAGCCAAGTGGCGGGTTAAATAATGGGGTGGCAATTCGACCGATGGACACCTGAAGGACCGACCAACAACCTAATCAATTCCCTTCATCTCGGACAACTGTACGACAACGGAAAATATGAGCTGAGGACGAAGATACGTGCAGCACTACGCCTTCCAAACTGGCGTCTAAGAACAGCCAAGGCACAATAACCACTCTTAATAAAAAATATGAACAAACAACTAAACGGCGGTCGAACTACATGCCGTACCGGACAGCATCAACACAGCGAGGAAAAACACACTGCCAGAAAACCACGCTAACAACCAGTGCAGGTAACTGGGCGTTAACGGCCACAAGGTAGAAAATACCGCTGGCGCACTTCACTCATAAGTAACAACCAATTTAGTATTTAAAGACCATAAAGGAAAACAGCTGCAAAAGTTCGCCGAGTCCAACATACCATTTGCTGCTGCTAGCCGGAACGGCCCAGGAAGCAACAACCGGCAATGAATGAAGAGATGTCACAGCAGATGAGGTTTCATAACAGGTTAACTTATCACTCAACTTCAGTGTCCAGGTTCGGTGGGCAACGAACTTTGTAGCTCTCGCAGCTACCGCCTCACAAATCCGACCTCGCGACATGGAGACTTCCTCGCTGCTCTGTCTCAACTGACCGACTCAATCCAGCATGCCGACAGCATTACAATAACTGCTCAAGCAAAACCACACAAGCTACACACGCTTCCGCGGAAACACTTCCACAAACAACTCGAACAGCATTAAAATGGTCACTGTGGAACAACAAGGACAAATCTCAAGTCGACGCACACAGAGGACCCAGAAGCGGGTGGAAAACAAAATACACATCGTCCGATGAGACGACCGACAGAGCAAGCAACCAGGGCCGTCCCCACTGAAGTCATGTGTGCCGGCAACGGTCGGGCGAATCACGGCTGTCCGCACTTCACTGCTACTCCGTCCCCACTGAATTCCCGACACACGACTACCCGGAATTACTAGCGGTCGGCCGGCCGGAGTGGCCGAGCGGTACTAGGCGCTACAGTCTGCAACCGCGCGACCGCTACGGTCGCAGGTTCGAATCCTGCCTCGGGCATGGACGTGTGTGATGTCCTTAGGTTAGTTAGGTTTGAGTAGTTTTAAGTTCTAGGGGACTGATGACCTCAGAAGTTAAGTCCCATAGCGCTCAGAGCCATTTGAACCAACTAGCGGTCGATCCAAAGAAAGTACGACAGTGCTCTTATCGATAAGAGCTGTTGCTGACACTCACGGGCAGGCAAGCCAGGAACATAGTGACACCAGTAAAACGAATAAGAAACGGGACGGCAGTACCGCGAAGACAAGATGTCAAGTAACTGCATGAACACGAGCCGCACACGGGTCATACATATTGAATGCTACCGGTCTCTCCCTATATCTTACCCCTACTACTATCAGAATTTCTAAATCTTGCACCATTTTATTTTGTTGAACGCTTTTTCCAGGTCTGAGAAATCCTATGAATATGTCCTATCTCTATTATCAACCGCAACGTCAGAATTGCCTCTTTGGCGCCTTTGCCTTGCCTAAAGGCAAACTGATCGTCATCTAACACATCCTTTATTTTATTTTCCATTTTCCTATGTGTTATTCTTGGTAGTAACTTGGATACATGAGCTTTTAAGCTTATTGTGGGATAATTCTCGCACTTGTCACCTCTTTCAGTCTTCGAGATTGTGTGGATAACGTTTTTCCGAAATTCAGATGGTATGTCCCCAGACTCATACATTCTACACAATAACGTTGATAGTCATTTTGTTGCCACTTCCCCCAATGATTTTAGAAATTCTAGTGTAGTGGGATGTTATCTATCCCTCCTGCCATTTTTTATCTCAATTCCTCCAAGCTCTATTCTGACTATAATACTTGATCTCCTATCTCTTCTAAAGCGACTCCTGTTTCTTTGTCTACCACATCAGGCACATCGTCCCCTCATACCGGCTTTCAGTGTACTCTTTCCACCTATCCGCTCTTTCCTCTGCATTTAACAGTGTTATTTCAGTTCCACTCTTCATGTCACAACCATTACTTATAACCGAACTTCGTTTTGACTTTCCTGTATAGTGAGTTACTCTTTCTGAGAATCATTTCTCTTCCCTTTTCTTCACATTTTCATGCAACCATTTCGCCTCATCTTCCCTGCATTTGCTATTTATTTCATTCCTCACCGACTTGTATTTCTGTATGTCCCTCAACATTTTTGTTCTACCTTCTTTCATCGATCAACTGAAGTATCTCTTTTGTTACCTATAGATTCTTCTTTGTTTTTCTTCCCATCTTCTGTGATTGCCCTTCATAGAGATGTCCATTTCTCTGCAACTGTACTGCCTACTGAGCTACTCCTTATTGCTGTATCTACAGCCATCAAGAACTTAAAGGGTGTGTCGTCATTCCTTTGTACGTATTTATCCCACTTCTTGGCGTATTGATCCTTTGTGACTAATCTCTTAAACTTCAGCCTACTCTTCATCACAACTACAATATTTGGAAATTTGTGGTAAGGACTATGGGATCAAACTGCTCAGGTCATCGGTTCCTAGGCTTACCGCCACTTAATCTAACTTAAAGTAACTTACGCTAAGGACAATACACACACCCATGCCCGAGGGAGGACTCGAACCTTGGACAGGGGGGAGCCGCGCGAACCGTGACAAGACGCCCTAGACCGCACGGCTACCACGCGCGGGCATCACAACTGCACTGTGATCTGAGTCTATATCTGCTCCTGAGTACGCCTTACAGTCTAGTTCCTTATTTCGGCATCTCTGTCTGAGCATGATGTAATGTAAATGAAATCTTCCCGTATCACCAGGTCTTTCCCAAGTATACCTGATACTCTTGTGATTCTTGAACGGAGTATTCGCTGTTACTAGTTGAAATTTATTACGGAACACAATTCGTCTTTCTCCTTTCTCATTCCTTGTCCCAAGCCCATTTCTCCCGCAACCTTTTCTTCTACTCCTTCCTTACAACTGCATTTCAATCCTCCATGACGATTACATTTTCATCTCCTTTGACGTACTGTATTACCCTTTTAGTTGCCTCGTGTACTGTATGTGCCTCTTCATCTTCAGATTTCGACGTCACACTGTATACCTGAACTATCGTTGTCAGTACAGGTTTGCTGTCGATTTTAATAAATACCGTATCACTGAACTGTTCACAGTAACACACTTTCTCCACTACTTTCCAATTCGTAACGAATCGTTCTCCCGTTATACAATTTTCTGCTGCTGTTGCTGTTACTCTATACTCATCTGACCTAAAAGTCCTTGTCTTTCTTCCATTTCACTTCATTGACCTCTGCTATATCTAGGTTGAGCCTTTACATTTCCATTTCCAGATTCTCTAACTTCCCTGTCACGTTTAAGCTTCTGACGTTCCACGCCCCGACTCGTAGAGCGTAATCCTTTCGTTGGATATTCAATCCTTTTGTTATCGTCACCTCCCCCTTGGCTTACCCCTTCCGGAGATCCGAATGGGGGACTATTCCGGAATCTTTTGGCAACGGAGAGAGCACCATGACACTTTTTCAATTACAGGCCACATGTTCAGTGGATACAGCTTATGTTCTTCAACGCGTGGTATCAATTGCCTCCTGGATCCCCATGCCGTTAACATTGCTGATCTTCCGCCTGTAGGGGCAAGTTGTTAGATGCATTTTATTATAAAATTCGGCTGAAAACAGAGGACCCGCGCGAGTACCTGATTCGGACAACTTGCGACCCGCATTACGCAGTTTGACGACGGTGTTCCAGAAAGACCAGTGTGCTGTTTTTAAGGGGGGACTAATATTTTCTCTGTTGAGCTTTCGTGGAAATCTCACAGTTTCTTGGGAACCACCGAGAAACGTAGATAGTACATCTGTCGCATATGGACTTGTGAAAGAATAACAGACATTTTCGCCTCTTTAGAACACGTATATGTTCTGTGACTAATGAGCGGCACGACAGGAACGGACGCATTTTTGTCTGAGGTACCGCCACGCCACGTCCTTACACTCGTAATTGGAATAATTACCGAGACAGCGGGCCTTTCGGTGGGAAGCTCGCCCCGTTCGGCTAGTGTTCTGGTCGCCCAGTAGTCCGTTGTTTGACAATTAGCAAAGTGTCTAATGAGCGTCCCTAATTAGCGCCTGTCGCCTCGTGGTGTGGTGGTGGTGGTGGTAGTGTGTGTGTGTGTGTGTGTGTGTGTGTGTGTGCGTGTGTGTGCGTGTGTGTTGTGTTTGTGCGAGACGTGACAGGCGCGAACCGTGCATAGTGCGCTCCACAAATAGCCGCTTTGACGCCGGCGGTATACTGCCTTCGGCACACACTGCGCATCGTCTCCTGAACATCAGTTTAGCGCAAAGCGGAACAGTTCGGCGATCAGACGCTGACTCGGCTTCATTTCGATCGTTGCTACTGTTATATCCCCACATCCCCGTGAGGATGCAGTTCAGCTTAGGTGGAATCGCCGTTAGCTAATTAGTCATATTTTGACGTGTTATAATTTGCTTACAATGATTAAGCCAGTCTCAAGAATTTATATGATACAGTCTCATGTCATAGAACGTAATTTCGATCGTGACATATTATTTCAGTTGTGTAGCCCCGAAAATTGCGTTCGCTCCCAAGTATGATTTAAACTAGTAAGCTGTACTGGAAACCAATAACAGTGTATTAAAGAATCGTATGAATAATTGAAACACACAATATGTGATCCAGGTGTAAAACCGATCATAGAACTTATACTACTGCGATGTATTACCTACTTCCCCAGGATGAAATGGGAGGGGAAGAGATATAAAGAAATAATCTGAGGGTTATGTCCTGATACGGTCGTCACGGACAGGAATGTTGTGAAAGTCAGATGTCTTTCTTCCTCATTGAGATTCAGCAGACAAACGTCTTAACGGTGTTCAATTTGATGCTACGTTCCTTGACTTCCGGAAGACATGCTGCACGCTGTCGCCTATTGAATACTAACGTACGTCTTTGGGACGAGAGCTTCCTAGTAGGAGGAACACAGCGTGAGGTTCTCAACAGGAAAAAATCGTCTAGTGTGAATTTCGTTTAGAGCATATACATACGACTGAAGGAAGAGTTGGAAAACATTTTTGTGGTTTCTGTTGTATATAGGAAGGCTCAATGCTCTAAAGACAGATTACAGATACCAGTAAACAACTAACATATCTATTGTCATGTCTCTAGACTATACGTGCTCATCCACAAACCATTCCTTAAAGTTATTCTAATGTCCTAACATACAGAGAACCAATGTTATAGAAGAAAATATGATGAAATCTTTCATGCAGTTTAGTACTCTTAAGTAAGGAAAACGAGAAGAACTCTAATATCCGAAATTAACATAGAAAAGGAAAGAAAGGGGATGTCGTATACCTAATTACCTAATCTACTTAGGGACTAAAATGCACCCCTTTTCCTTTCTACTACCCACTGAGCTGCCCTTCGCGGTTTCATCGTCTGGTACCCCTAGAAATGATCTGCACAACATATACAGAAACACCAAGGATATACCAGGCCTGCGTTTTATGCACTGAGCAAACAAATAAAAACAAATCTGCTACATAAACAACGAAAGTGTGACACTTAAAACTACCGTAAGCATCCTCCTGATCTTGGAATGGCCTCTCCACATTCCTTGGCGAGGAGTTGTAATATGGTGCTGTCGTATGCTGATTCTTATCGAATGGTGCGCTCAGGTGACGCACTCCTTCAAGTCCGTTGACCAAACGCGTTCGTGATTATGAAACTTGCCTACGTAAATCCTTTATTGTGCTCAGTGTTTGCACGTACAAAAGATATCAAAACCCATTGCCGAAATTTTTAAATCCAACTGGAAGTCAGTGCGGAGAACTATGCCAGTAGAGAAGTAGAAAATGATTGTGCCACTTGGATGTAATCCATCCGGAACCCCATCGTCGTTTTGCCGTGGAGGTGCTTACTACTTCTCCTCATTTCTATCCCACCCTGAAGATGTACACACACACACACACACACACACACACACACACACACACACACACACACACACACACACATGTGCGATGACGTGGTGATGACACCTGTAACACCTCGCTTCAGTTTATAGTGATAAAAGACATAGAAAGAATAATTTAAAATTAAGAATAGAATTTTTAGACAGGAAAATAGTGTAGAATCAGAGTTCAGTAATTGCAGATTAAAATTATAGTATACCAGCAAGTAGTTTAACGTCTAAGTACAGCAAAGTCACAGAAGTTCCGTCATGGGGAAGGCAGTGACGTTAAACTCTTGTGATGAAAAACCTATAAAAAACCTGATCGTCATTATTGCCGCCTTCTTTCCTTGATTGTTTCGTTAAAGGGCGGGGAACCCGTGTCAGTCAGCGAGACAATAATTAGATTGGACTTTATCGTGTTAGGATTCACGATAAACTGTTAGAATATACGGAGATTAAAAGTGATGTAGTGTACGATCTCTGACTGTTGGTAGCAAGGGAGTATTAAGGAGATTTTAGGACCTTAGTGCTAGATTGGAATTTTACGGACATATAGACGACAGAAACGCAAATTATCTGCTGATACGAGTGAATACAGAGGTACCGGTATTCAGATATTAACGTGTCGACTTTTGAAAGTGTTGTGTGCCGTTAGTTGCGCATCTGGACGTAGAGCGCGTGCATATCGGCATTTGCGGCCTATTTAGATTCCTCCAGGCTAGGAATCTTTTAAATAGACCATCATCCATCACCATCTTCATCCTTGAATATAGAGTGAAAGTGAAATACAAGAGTGTTGTACTTATTTCATTTACCTAGTACTTATTAGTGAAGGTTTTACGGAACCAAAGCTATTCAGCAGTAAGTCTGCACCATCTAGCGGAAGCGTAGGCATTAACTAACACGCTGACTGAAGTGAACGTTTACGTGTTTTACGGACTGCATAATATGAACTTTCGGCGGGGTCAGCGATTTTCTCTGCCTCGTGATGGCTGGGTGTTGTGTGATGTCCTTAGGTTAGTTAGGTTTAAGTAGTTCTAAGTTCTAGGGGACTGATGACCATAGATGTTAAGTTCCATAGTGCTCAGAGCCAATATGAACTTTTGTGACTCTTTGACGTCCCCAATCCCTCCGAAAGGTGGCGCAGGCTGTCTTAATCATAAAAGGGGAGAGTTTTAGCAGAGAAAATTACTAAATAAAAGCGATAATTACAAGACTCGCAGTAATAGCGAAACACAAGGCCCGCACCTCATCGAAAAGTCGTCGCTGCCACGTCGGGAAGTAAAGCCAGAAAAACCTACCGACGATACTTGTTTACGAGCAGACGTCGACGTGGAGTACCTAAACAGGGAACCACAAGAGAGTTGGGGATGCTTCAAAATGGCGTCCTGAACGTGGAGCCCAAAGAAAGGAGAAGACGGCATTAAACCAGCACGGGAAAGAAGAAACAGAAGAAGGAACGAGTTGTCTGTGAGAAGATAATTCACTAACAAACTTTGAGTTAAACCTGCCTGTCCGAGGACCAGATAATCAATGAATTGAAAAGGTACGTGAACCCAGTTATTGTAATCTTGTGTGTGTTCCATAACGTTTGTTGGAATTAATAATAGTGACTAATTGTGTTTGTGTGTGACCTATATCTGTTCCATGTGCTGTGAATACCAGTGTTTAAGTGCACTACCAGGTTATGAACGAGGTCGAGTGGACAACCTGGAACGTGAACACGAGTGTAGGAACAAGGTACTGTAATCGTTATCCAACGACTTGGCTGACTATTTGAGGTGATTGCATAGTGTCTTTGACGAGCAGTAAAACTCATTCCTATACTTGTCGTAGATTAGACATTGTGAATGTACTAAAATGAGGTATTGATTGCATTTCCCAACCACCGTGCCTGTTGTATTGTTAAGTGTAAGTTTTAGGACTGTGATTAATTTTTTTGTAATCAGTGTGTGTCATTATGTTAAAAATGATTTATATGTTAAGATCTATGGACGACTTAGAGGAGAACTGGAGCGATAGGAATGTGGATCGGTATGCGCGAGGTGGTGATTCTATGAGTGTTGGATCAGTAGAACGTGTGAATGATACGTGTGAATGATAATGCAAGGGAGGTAGACTCTGTATATCGCGTTACTGCAATGGAAAGGAATGTGGATTCAGGCCGGGGGGCGACGGAAGGGACTAGTTCTTGCGCGACCATGGCGGATAATCTCAATACCCGAGATGAAACAGATAGTGGACAGATACCGAAAGGTAGTACTCGCTCTGAGAGTAATAGTCTGGAGGACATGATAAGACAATTTATGCTTCAACAGAGCGTTAGAGATAGAGAAATGGAAGCACGAGAAGCGGAGAAGGAAACATAAAGGGAAACTAGAGAACGAGAGAAAGAAAAAGAAAGGGAAGATCGTGATAAGAGTAGAGTCGACCATTTAGCAAATTTTTTGGAACAGCAGCAGGAAAAGGACGAATCATTTAAAAAGGGACTTAATGATATCTTTCAAGCGCACAAACGGCGCTATAATCAATTTAAGGAGCGTGTAGAGGAAAGCGTTACCGGAGTGGAAGACCGGGTAATAAAGGTTTCTGAAATGAAAGATAAAATAAAACAAAATGGTTCAAATGGCTCTGAGCACTATGGGACTCAACATCTGTGGTCATCAGTCCCCTAGAACCTAGAACTATTTAAACCTAACTAACCTAAGGACATCACACACATCCATGCCCGAGGCAGGATTCGAACTTGCGACCGTAGCGGTCACGCGGTCCAGACTGATACGCCTAGAACCGCACGGCCACAACGGCGGGCAGGTAAAATCAACGAGAGTTTAGAGCAAATTAACGAAGAGCTGACGTCGACGTGGAGAACCTAAAACGTGAACTACAAGAGAGTTGGGGATGCTTCACAGAAACCTCTCATAACACAAGTGGATGACCCAAAACCCAGCGGCGAGGGCGAGCACGAAGGCCACTTAGGATCATCCGTGCCTAGAATCCAGTGCACACACTACACGTACACGAAATTCCAGTACGTGAATGGCACAACGCTCAAGGGCATGCCAATTTGCACCCGAAACAACGCAAGTAGCTGGTATTACGCAACAAGGGCGGGTCCATTTCCCGTAACACTCCTCTGCGACTACGGCAGGCACCACACAGCTCCTGCGAATATATGAGCCCTGTCTAGCTCATGTGCACAACGGAAACGGCTATACCCAGGGGAAGAAGGACAGCCTCATCCTCATGACAGTCTTAATGTCGGGAATTTGATACGATAGTCAGTTGGATTCTGACCTTACGACGTTGCGCCAACACAATATTACTCATCGCCTCGCAGTATAAACATACGTGAAGCTGGGGGAAAAAAGCAACCATGATGGCAACAAAACAGTAAAACAAATACCCTAACTACTATCACATACCAAAATAAAGACATATTAGTTAACACAGAAAAGTTATAATTTTAGATTCTGAAATGGCCGGTAAACGCCTGTCATCGATTGATATTGAAAGGCCACGGTTATAACGTGTCGCAGACTGGCCCGTGAGAACGCACGCCGATTCATCCCCAGAAACGTCCTCGTCTGTGTCATTTATTTGTTCCATGTCACTGCAAGGATCTACCTGGCCTAGTTTTCGAAGGAACCTTGTTGCACTTTTTTTAGAATTCATACGTTGCTGGCGTTTCCATAAAAAATACAATTAAAAAATCTAAAATCAAGAAAAGACAAGTACTAGCCATTAACACAATTACTCTCGTCAAAAACAAATGCTGCCCATACAGTTACAACGCACACATGCTAATTCATTGCTGTGGTTCAGAACCCACAAAACCAAGACATAAACAGAAATCAGCAATATACTAGAATAGGATGAAAAATGGGATTAGATTGAGAGAAAATGTAAAACACTCACCTGCTTTAACTTTATTTTCGTCTAAAAATTCTAAAATTTTTCATCGATTGTTAGATACTAACAGGAAAATTTTTTGTGGGAACTGAAAGTACGATATTGCTCCTGAAGTACATCCTATCGACTGAACACCTGCTAAATACAATGAATGTTCGACACACGGGACGAAAATAGCATTTTCCTTTTATTCTTGCCTATAGACCAGAATACTCTCCAGCCACATTTGCTGCAATATCGTAACTCCGTCCACGATAACCCTTTATTGAAATTTCAAGATTAACCAAAAAATTAAAAATAGTATCTACTACATTTTGAACCCTATGCTCATCCATAGGCAAAAACCGTAAAAGTCTCTCAAGAGGCTCACCGCCTTTTAAGTACCCAGCGATGAAAGTCAGCTGGTTAGCATGGGAGAGATTTGGTGACGTATCCACGCTTATTGAGTAGTATTTGCCTGATTTTAGTTCGTTGACCATCGTTGTTAACATTTTATGTCTCATGAGATAAGAAATTCATTTTAAATATTCACAGGCAAATATAATGTATTTCCCTTCTTGCGATTACCGTTGTTTTGTACATGACCAGCAAGAAAAAGGCCAAATTTTTTTGTTAATTAAAAGCAGCCCAAATAATTCCCGTTATTTTGAGACTTCAGAATGTCATTATATCCACTACACGCAAGTCCCCTTGAAGCAAAAATTTCACAACTGCAACAGTTCTTTTTTGTACGCCTTTCCAATAGCTGGCCTCAGCATTATATTGAGAAAACAATCTACTAATCTAGAAATTTTGCTTCTTACGACATGATTTATTATTGATTCTGTGTGCTGTAAACTGTTCTCATGCTCCCTTAATAAGATATTTATATGCTTCCAGTCTTTGTATCCAATGCAAAAAGTCAAATTATTGCCCAGAGTACTATAAAATAGACGGCAAAAACAGCAATACACGGACTTCTTCGAGGCCACTTTCTCTCCATATACCCACCATTTGTCAATTTTCGAGTAAAAGCACTCCTAATTAAGTTTGTGGTGTTTGTTTATGTTGCGGACAAGTCACAGTTTTTATTTCGGAAAAACTTTGTGGATCCAAATATCACCTACTGCTTCTATTAAAATTTCACATTACTTACCGGGGTCGAGAGCGTTTCTAAAATACCTCTGTGTGGTGAGTTGGTTTGAGATGGAAGATCCATGCTCTGATGAGTGTTCATATCTGGAACTTTGAACTTGAAACACAAATGTTATCCTCTATGTCAAACATGGCCCCGTTCCTAAAGTTTGAGGCTTAAGAGATATATTGAGTTGATGGTGACTAACTCTGACAGTTAGTTTCTTCAACTGTAGAAAGTGAAGCTAGTTTATGTGGTTTGCTGGTATTTTCTTTCTGAATTGCAAGTTCTTTTTCCTTTTTTTCTGAAAACCTCAACTGTGTTATTTTCGACATAATTAAACTAGACTACAAAACTACGCAGATACGCACACTTTAAGTAACTTTCTAATAAACAGCCAAGTAAAACGAAACGAATCGCTTACGATCAAACGTCTCCCAACGGGTACCTCCGATAACGAACTATGGTTTTGTAAACTAAGAACTCAAATGCCAAATTTAGCTGGACTGGTTGCAATGCGCCTCACATCGCGATTGTAGGCTCCAGTACCGGCTTTAACGGCGATTTGCAAACTCTTTCTTCAACTAGTTGCCTTGATCGTGTATTCATGTTATAGTTTCCATTAGCTAACATGAAATTCAGTGAGGGTGCCTATAAGGCAGTTGCGATGTGCGCTACAAATTTAGTGTGCGATAATGTCAAGTTGATTTTCTTTAGATATAAGCATAAGTAAATATCTGTAGACAACTTCCCTGTATATTATGTAGCAAAAGAATTTGATTCTTTCGTATCACGTAGCTTATATATCACTTTCATGTCGAAGTGCCAATCATTTCGCTGATGGTCATACACTGTGGTGAGAAAAGTCATGAAATAGCGATATGCACATTTACAGGTGGCGATAGTACCGCGTACACAAGGTATAAAAAAGGGCATTGCATTGGCGGAGGTATTATTTGTACTCTGATTCATGTGAAAAGGTTTCCGACATAATTATGCCCGCACGACGGGAATCAACAGATTTTGAACGCGGAATGGCAGTTGGAGCTAGAGACATGGGAGAGTCCATTTCTGCAGTCATTAGGGATTTCAATATCCCAATATCCACAATGTCAAGTGTACCGAGAATACCAAATTTCAGGCATTACCTGTCACGACGGATAACGCAGTTGCCGTCGGTCTTTACTTAACGACCGAGAGCAGCGGTGTACGCGTAGAGTTGTCATTGTTAACACACAAGAACCAATGTATGAAATAATCACATAAATCGATGTGGGACGTACAGCGAACGCATCCGTTGCCTCGGTGCGGTTAAGTTAGACGTTAATGGGCTACAGCAGAAGACGAGCGAATCGAGTGTCTTTCCTAACAGCACGGTCGCCTGCAGCATCTCTCACGGGCTCGTGACCACACCACTTTGACCCTAGACCACTGGAAAACCGTGACCTGTTGAGAAGATTCCCGATTTCAGTTTGTAAGAGCTGATGGTAAGGTTTGAGAACGGCCCAGACCCAGGTTGTCAATAAGACATTGAGCTAGCTTGTGGTGACTCATTAATGATGTGGGCTGTGCTTACATGGAATTGACTGGGTCCTGTGGTCCACCTGAACAAACCATTGACTGGAAGTAGTCATGTTTGGCTACTTGGACACCACTTTCAGTCATTCATGCACTTCATGTTCCCAAACAACGTAGGAATTTTCATGGATTAATGTGCGCAAAGTCACTGGGCCACAATTGTTCGCGATTGGTTTGAAAAACATTGTGGACAATTCGAGCGAATGATTCGGTCACCCAGAACCCCCGACATGAATCTCAGCCAATATTTATGAAATATAAGCGGGAGGTCAGATCCCTTACAAAATGCTGCATCGTCAAGACTTACACAATTATGGACGGTTATAGAGGCAGTATGGACCAGTATTTCTGCATGGGACTTCCAAAGACTTTGAGTCCATGCCACGTCGAGATGCTGCGCTACACAAGGCCAATGGAGGTCCGACACGATAGTAGTAGGTATCCCATGGCTTTCGTCACCTAAGTGTATGTACGCTTCATAGGGAGGTGCCCATCATTTTGATGATGATGAAGTCTCATACACTTTGGCAAAGCGTAGGGGAAATGACGCGGGAGACCCACACCGCCGTAGTAGGCAAGGTCCTAGTGGAGGTGGTTTGCCATTGCCTTCCTCATACCGTAGTGGTGATGAATGATGATGAAGACGACACAACAACACTCGGTCATCTCGAGGCAGGAGAAAATCCCTGCCCCCCCCCCCCCCCCAGCGGTAATCGAACCGGGGACCCCGTGCTCGGGAAGCGAGAACGCTACCGTAAGACAACGAGCTGCTGACGTTTTGATGATGGTCATACTTTAAGTAACACACTGTGCGAAATTCAAATGTAATCGAAAATAGTGGCAGCTTTGATTCTGCATTAGATTCATATTAGATCATACATTTCAGCATATGCAGCGTACCCATCACACTGAATTTTTTAAATTTTTTTAAAATTGTTTTTCTCCATTTTTTTAACTGGATAGGAGATACACGAGGGATGTTCCGAAAGTAATGCCTCTTATTCTAATTCATGGAAACTGCAGGAAATACATAAACCACAACAGTACAGCTAAATAGAGCAGTATTTCAGCTACAGACTGTCATTTTTCCACACAGTCACCACCATTCGTTATGCACTTTTGCCAACGATGAACCAGAGTCCCCAAGCCGCTTTTGTAAAAATCGGAACCAGCTGATGCTAACCACTTCCTTACAGCTTTGACAACGGCATCCGAGACTTGAAAATGTTCGCCACGTAGTCCATCTTTTAGAGGCCCAAAGAGATGGAAATCTGAAGGCGCTAAACCGGAACTGTACAGTTGATGTAGCAACACAATTCAGTAGAATTTTGCAATGAATTGCATGGTAGCAAAACTGGTATAAGGCCTGGCATTACCTTGTTGCAGGTGAAAGTTTATTCTCTGGCCTTATCTCGTAGCGTGCTGAATTAACCGTTCCTCCAAGATCCAGGATATCCAAAAGAAATGCACCCTGACTGTCCAGAAGATTGTGCACGTCACTTTGCCTGCAGACGGTTGTGTCTTGAATTTCTTCTTTGAAGGAGAAGTAGGAAGTCGCCATTCCATGGACTGTCTTTCGGATTCCGGCTATAAAGGTGACACCACGACTCATCTCCGGTGACGACGGTGTTCAGAAAATTGTCACCTCCAGCTTCATACTGGCCTAGCAGGTCAAGACAAATTCCATTTCGATGAGTTTTTTGTCCTCTGTAAGCATCTGCAGGACCCATCTGGGACAGGCTTGGCAATAACCATGATGTTCCAATATTGTTTCCAAGGCATTACAGCCTACAGTCAGCTCTACACACTATCCTCTGGTCTTTATCCGCCGGTCAGCACGGATGAGTTGATCAAGACGTTCTTCATTGCGAGGGGTGACAGCTGTGCATGGTCGACTGAGCCGTGGCTTGTCAAGCACACGGTTTACACCATCTTGAAAATGCCGTGCCCAACGCCTCACATTGCTCTCGTCTTTTGTATCGTCTCCATACACCAGTAGCAATCGTCGATGGATTTCAGTCGGCCCAGTTTCTTCAGCAGTGAGGAATTCAATCAGACATCGCTGTGTTATACGAATGTCCATATCAGACTTCATTTTGCAACACTCCTCTTCTGGCGTGTCACCTATCGCAGAACAACGAAACCATCTGCAAATGTAAGAAGGGAGGATCAAGCATTAGAATTACACCAACGACATCTGGATCAGAAATCCAAAGTCACCACAAAAAAATAGGAGGCATTATTTTCGGAACGACCCTCGTATGTGTACCATCCATCTTGAGTAATGGATTTTATGTGACGGGTTCTATTGACCTCACACATGCTAAACTCTTAGAGATATCGAGACGAGTTCTTGGTAAATAATAGTATTCAAAGGGAAGATGGTTAACAAGCAGAACATTATCTACCATGATGTATGAGTAACTATAGTCTTTTTCAACTGGATAAATTAAGGATCACAAATAACTGGTGAAATTAGCGTTAAAATAGCATTGCAACAACGTAATTGAAGAAATTAGTGTTCATTTTTATGCCTCGGATGTCAATTTTCATAAGATATAGACCTGACTTGTCCTCAGTTTCTTACTTAATAAACCATTCTTTTAAGTTTCTGTCACAACTGCAACAGCACTAGCATATTAATAAGGTGACATTCTGTAAGCGCCGTTGTCTTTTGTTAAAATAATAAAATTTTGATGGAAAAAAGGAAATGCAGATTCTTAGCCAAAATTCGCCACTGATAATGCCTATGTGAAGAAGAAAAAGGACTCCCATTTGCTAAGATTAGAGGAATCTTGTAACCCAATGCGTTTTTAATTACGAGAAACTGGTACTGAAAGTCATCCAATAATCGCAGCAACGTGAAATAATTTACATCAAATAGTACGTCGTCGTTTTGATCCTATGAGTGAAAGACTAACCTTATTCACCTCAAATAGCTTTTAATTCACCAAAGATATTGATAACCTATTTTCGTTTTGGTCAATAGTACACAGGATTCTGGAAGTTGTCAGAGTTATCCATTCATCATAACCTGGTTAATTTCCCTTTATGAGCCTTTTCCAACTACTCATCAAGATGAAAACTGAGTAAATATTTAATACATCAAAAGATGTTTAAGGCAAATAACTTCACCACTTGTCACTGAATAGGGAAAGAACGGAAAGGTGGTACACTATTTGCCATGAACTATTTTCGTATATCTCCGATTGCTGAGGTTCAGGAAGACAAAGCTTCCAATCCAGTTATTTGTTCACTATTAAAAATATGATGCGCTGTGGGACTCCACCAAAATTGTAACAGAATCGGCAATTCATTTTTGTTTTAATTGCTAATCTTTTCCTTCTTTGTGGGAGCATCATCAGTTACGAGTAACATATACTTTTCTGTTGATGACAACTTTAATTTTACTTGTTTTGTCAAAACACAGTATAATTTGCTACAACTGACCCTACTAACTAACTGTCAGTAGCTATTGTGGTGTTATTGTGAAAGAGGTGCCTTCCTAAAGAAGTAACTGGCAACGAGGGAGGTCAAATGGTTCAAATGGTTCTGAGCACTATGGGACTTAACATCTGAGGTCATCAGTCCCCTAGAACTTAGTGCTACTTAAACCTAACTAACCTAAGGACATCACACACATCCAAGCCCGAGGCAGGATTCGAAACTGTGACAGTAGCGGTCGCGCGGTTCCACACAGAAACGCCTACAACCTCTCGGCCACTCCGGCCTGCCCCGGGAGATCAATAGCTTATGTAAAATCTCATTGTATCAGGGACCCATAACTGAAAGAAGTAATGTTTATTTACATAATAGCAAACTCAATTTCACTAGATGTCAATGACTCCTACAAAATTACTTAAAAAATTAAATCTGTAGATACTGGTATATTGCCATACATAAGATAGTTTCGTTTATTACATAAATTGCAAAATACTTGCATGCTAAAATCTGAGAAAACATCATTTTCGATATCTTCAACCATTTAAGAGTTATGAGCATTTAATTTGCACTGTATCATTGGCATGTGCGGGTCCAAATGACCCCTCAACATTAAATTCATTTTCTCGAGATTATTGGTCATATAAATCTCAAGTTTCAAAAATGTTCAGTAGGTTAGCAGCAGTGTATGTTCTAATATGTACCAAACACAAATTGATAGCGGTCCCTACTTTAGACTTCAAATTTCTTGATCTTCTCATAATGTGATACTTAAATGTGAAATACTAAAGAACTGTGACCATTATCGACATCACGAAGAAGAGATATGAAGCTATACATCACAAAAAGATCTGATTTTTTCCCGAATAGTTACTGTGCAATCGTTTGAAAAATACTGCACTGCGATTGTCTCGATTTTGTCAGCACTGTGCATTGTTGACAAGTGACGCCTCAGCTAGAAGACAATTCAGAGGATGTCTCGTACATTCCTGCTTCGCAGGAAGGCGCTTGTCCGACTCACTTGTCGCCACCACCCGCCTGTCTTCATCTGCAGCCCCATTAGATACCAATGGGGTACATTTTGCGAAAGTACAAGCTGCTATCTCCTGGCTTCCGTTGTGCAGGCAATCGGCATTCTGAGTGTCCACACCTGCGCAACAGACGAACTTCCTCTCGCTCGTCGTTGGTTGGATGTCGTTTAATGGGTATAGCTCGACGACGGTTCATGTCTGACCTTTGGTTATTAGGATTTTCTCTTTGTGTTCGACGTCCCCTAGATTGCTCTATTCACAGGATGTTTTCTGCACCTTCTGTAGCACTTTACTGGGCTTTATGAATTCAGTGTTAATTCCTGTGTCAGGAGAAGGGCGATAAGTCCTTGCCATACCTCCCCATCCCTTGCAGCAGCTCATGTGCGCTTTTGGCGATCTCGTACTTACATATCCAGCATTCCGCGCAAAATTGCGCAGTTATACGGTGCATATTACTAAAGATCAGATCTTAGGAAATAACAAATATGTTAAGGCTGCATCATATTGATAAATATCGTGTAATGTTGGCCCAGATAATAAGACCGGACGCAGTAAACGAGTGTTCAGCGGAGCGCAGAACAAGTGTCTGGCCGGTGGGTGGCGCCGGAGCGCTTATCCCGGTGCGTCCCTTGACAAACAAGCGCCGCGAGACGCTACATTCCCCCAGGGGCGGCGCTAACTGCAGCTCGAGTCGGCCGTATTGTGCGCGCCTGCCTGCGAGTGTTGACACTGACTAATTGCTGCAGCTCGGCTGTTTCCCATTGTCGCGGCGCGCATTGTCCGCGCAGCCACTCCGTCCCGGCGGTAATTGTTGCGCCGTCGGCACGTCGCCCGTCCACCCGCGGACACACCCCCTATCCCGCCCCCTCCGGGCGTCTAACGACCCCCGGGCTCTCGAGCGCCTAATTCTGCAGATCACTGGCGAGGGCCAGGGAGACGCCTCCCCCTGGCACCCCGCCACTGTCGCCGTCAGGATTCTGCGAGCGACCAGTGCTCTACCGCTTCGTACTTCATTACGCTTCTACTGTCACTATAATTCTTCCTGATTTATTTACACCTTAATAAATAACACGAATGTAAGCAGAGGAACAACAGGTTGGAGAAATGCTCTCAGTACACGTCCTGTGACAGCTTCGGAACTTAGCTGCAGCTTTACTCTACGCTAGTATACAATTTGTATAAGCACTGTTCACGGAACGCTGGCGACTTTGCCCATAATTTTATGAAGACGATCGTTGTTAAAATATTTACTTTCTATTCTTATGTGGTTGGGTTGGGTTGTTTGGGTACGAGACCAAACACCCAACTCATCAGTCTTATCGGATTAGGGAAGGATGGGGAAGCAAGGCAGCCGTGCCCTTTCAAAGGACCATCCCGGCATCTGCCTGGAGCGATTTAGGGAAGTCACGGAAAACCAAAATCAGGATGGCCGTGTAAGCTGTCACGCAAATCGAACACCTTCCATGAAAACCCTGACATGATAAGCAAATCCGACAGTATGCCACATAGCTCCGAATAAATCCTGACATTAAATTAACCAAAGTAATACGATCAACAAGTGAGCAAATGGAATACCACAGACTACCACAAGAATGCCTAAATGCATGTCATACCTTCCCACCGTGAGACAGACACTGTTCCGAGGGGAGAAACGAGAACAGAAGCCCAGAGCAGAACCGTGTTAAGCTGAAAGCCCTACGATAACCGACGGACACCCACGTCTCCAGCTAACCGCTAGGACCACCCCCAGCCCATGTTAAAAGCTAGAGCCCTCCAGAAGAACAGTATAGATGTTACGATAACATAAAACGGCCACCCCAGCCGCGAGTTTTACCGTAAGACTTTTTCGCGTCTCTGTTACGTCAAGGACCACCCCCCAGCCCATGTTAAAAGATAGAGCCCTCCTGAAGAACAGTATAGATCTTACGATTACACTAAAAGGACCACATCAGCTGCAAGTTTTAGCGTCGGACTTCTTCGCGTCTCTGTTACGTTGGAAGCTTTAAAAACATTGCCCCACCACGAAAAGTATAACGTTTCTCATTGGATAAACAGAATTTTTGTAGGCAGAGCTTAAGGTTAACATTGAGACCCTGATTGGTCAGATGAAAACACAGCCAGATAGTTTTTTTAAACCAACTTCGGTAAATTGTAGTAAGGGGAAGTGAGGAGAGAGTTGCTTCCGAGACGGCGAGGTGAGTGGAGCTGTGCTGCCTGCCACCTCCTGACGAACACCGACAAGGCAATGAACACACTCGATGCCGCATAACAGCGCATAAAGCTTCACTCAGAACTGCAGAAGTATCATCTGTTTCACCCCCTTTTTGCGTAATACTAGTATCGATCGTGAATTAAAGCTCATGGTGTTCACATTTGCCACTTGAAGTAAAAATCTGAAACGCGATGATTTTTCTGTTTTATAGTTATTGAGAAGCGACATCAGCCACTGTAATTTACGACAAGTTAGATAAGTAATTAAAGATAATTGAGGGTCACTGTAGACCATTTTGATAGTTTTCTCTTTTGTGAAACTTAATTTAAACATAGATTATAGATGTGATATGGCATAGGTCATCCTTCGATCCATTGTAGAAATTGGAAACCCATTCAGGGAATATTCGTTCACATTTTTGTTGAACGCAGTTGGTTTTTACCATCCTGTATTAAAACATATCCTTTTATTAATAGTGTATTTTATAAACAATGTTTTGTGAGTAGAATAAAATTTCCAATGGTAAACTTAACTGATTTTTCGACGTTATTTTACCAGCTAACTAAAAATAGGAAAGTCTTGAACCCCTTCCACTAAATTTAGTTAGTATTAAGATAATTTTACAGGGAGTGCAGTGGAGCTGACGCTGAAATCATTAAGTATTTGGTTATATCCTCGCTAGTCTCACTGAACTCTTCTGAACTCTACAGGTCATGTGTGGTCTGGCGTCTCCTTACCAGCAACAGGTCCCAAGTTCAAACAAGACAATTCCCTAAAAAACATGCTCAGAGCGTGGTTGCGTGAAAGTGATAGGGAGACACGATATAGAACAACAGACACCATGCGAAATGTTCGAGCCGGACGCGGGATTGAACCGTCGTCCTACCAAATGCGAGTCCAGTGTGTTAAGCACTGCGGCACCTCACTCAGTTTACTCGTATTTCATAATCGACTTCATACTGTCTGAAATTCATCTGTGTGTCTTAGAATGAACATATACGTCAACATTATGCAAGCCACTTGATCCGCTGCTGACAAAATTAGCCCGCCACCCCAGCCCCGTCGGGGTGGGGTGGGAGGCACTTCAAAATTTCAAGTGGGAAGCCCTATTTTTTATTGCAGAGCCAGATTGTACATAAAAAAACTACGTACATTTTGTCTTAAACATTTGTTTCTTAGTAGTTAGCGCTGTAATTTAAGAAAATCCATGTTCTCGTTTCTGCATGGAAAATTGTTACTGATGAATAAAAAATACTTATTTATTTCGTAAATTTTGATTCGCTAAAACTAAAACTCTTCCTCTTTTCCCTTTAGGGTGGGGTTTGAGACATGCGAATTAGAGTTTTACAAATGTTGAGCCAAATATTAATTTTTTTCGCCGATTCGGATAAGTTTTGTTTGCTTCGTAGTCATGAGGCCCCACAACTTTTAACTATCACACAAATCATCAGACTAGCTAACTAACTAACCAGACATCCTACTTACTAACGAGTGAACTCATTTTTTATTTATCCGTAACCATTTTCCGTGCATAAATGAACATGGATTTTCTTGAGTTACAGCTCCAACTAGCAAGAATCAAAACAAATGTTTAAGACAAAATGTACGTAGTTTCTTATGTACAATCTGATTCTGCAATACAAAATTGGGGTTCCCATTTGAAATTTTAAAGTTGCCTCCCGCCCCACTCCCAGGGGGCTGGGGTGGCGGGCTAATTTTAACACCAGCAGATGTCCTCTTCGAAAATAATCACCTTTGGATTCCACACATTTTTTTGTGTGAAGCTTATTTTTCGAGCTACACACTGTATGGAAATAATGTCCCAAAAAACACCGATAATCTTTAGGGACACGTTCCAAGAACCACAAGAAGAAGAAAATGTCTAGTAGACATAGGCCCTAAGGTATGAGCTACGAGCACTTGTTCGTCTTCGATACTACGAAACAGATCTCTTCTACCGTAAGGACTTTGCTTTCCATATTCAGGGAAGAGGTAGTGTGGCCCAAAACAAGAGAAAAATGTCCAGTAAACATAGAGTGTAAAATACATAGACTACGCTATGAACTATGGCCAGTTGTTAAGTAAAAGGCTAGCGAAGATACACAAGACCTTAAGGTCTGTATTTTAGACCCAATGTCGGTCAATCATTTATTTATTGTTTTGGTGTAAAGTACCTGTCCCTATAGTACTTTTTTCCCTTTCATTTTCAGCCCCCCTCTCTCCCTCGTGATGCCAAGTTACACAGGCTTAACAAAGGACAGATTCCGGTATAAAACACTTTTTTTCACATCTAAATTAACTGAAAAAAGTGAACAAAAAGTAAATGTAACACAAGATACACAGAAGTAGTATGCTGTAAAAATCCTACCGGCAGTGCAATGAGAAACGATACATCTCCGTTGCTACATTTGGCATATTGCCAATTCAGTCCATGTTAATCACTGTGTGTCTAATTTAGGAATAAAAAGGTCTTTTGTACGTCATGTAAGAATTGGTTAAAAAGCTGCGGATATCTAGGTAAACTTCCATATGACAAATTTCTGTGATTTTCTCGATATTCTCATTTATCGAAATGTATTATTACCAAAAAATGTAATTAGTTTCTTGCGCAGAGGTTGCTGGTTGCTAGAGCAGCAGTCATCGCCTGGTCTGCTGCGAAGGCAGCGGAGATTCCATCGTGGGGAGGGGGGGTGGGGGGTGGCGTTCGCTGTGTTATTTAGTGGTTTGGTATTTAACTAAATTGTAAATGAAAATGATAATGTTGTTTCATTACAGTGAATAATTACAAAATCATTTTTTCTCGCAGCTGAAAATTTGGTCAAATTGGTAAAGAAATCGAAGTTAACGTTGTGTTTAAGTGTTGTCTGTAAGTTGTGTAAGTGTCACTAAATCACAGTTGACACAACAGGTTCAATACAACTATTCATTATGATGGAAACAGTTATCTTCAGCAAAATGATCATTAAAACCACCGAATATGAGCCGCGCACAACACTGATGTATGTTACCTGAAACAATATTCTACGCAACTCGTGCGTAATTAATTTCGGGTCTATACATCAGCAAGAAACAGTTTGTTATATGGATCGTGCTAGGAGCACTGTTTCTAAATGACCAATCTGAATCGAATTGTTTTCATTAAAATGAGTTCGGGTCCACCGGTGCACATCTATTTTTACACATTTTTATTACCTTCGGCATTTATGTCTGCAGAGTTTCGTAATTTGAATTTGCCACTGAGATAATTGTTAAGATGGCGGCAGACAATTGACAGAGTCTTTCTATTTTTAGAGCAATCCTTTTAACAGGGTAAGTATTTGAATTAATGCCGATAAAACTTTACTTTTATATTGTGCACTATTTAGACTAATTTTCATCAAGCATACCTTTGGTACTTTCGTAAGAAACACAGATAAAAATGAGATACAAATCGCTATCATCAATGGCTGAGCTCCTTGCAGCGGAAAGAAATAATTAACACAGATAATGCTTATTGGGAGAGGAATTAAAGTTACAAATAATTATTCATTCACATTTATTATAATAATGAACTCGATTCTCAAGTAATAATTAACAAGTAATTACAATTTCTTAAGAGACCTCAGTTTGATATGCGTCTTGCGTCCGCAACCTACAAAAGCCAAAAGGTAGAAACAAAGGAAAACGAAAGGAGATCATAAAAGAAATTTAGAATTATCATTGTCTTTGAAAGATACACATCGATATGTCCAATTACATCATAAAATATTATATAAATAATTAATAATTATCATCGTTTTGTTTTATTTAACTGTTTTCCTATATGTCGGATAGATAATGTTTATAACTGTTGAGGCATAATTTCCCCTCGTCGCACTGTAGCTAAAATTTATCTCGTTGATGTTACAGGGGGGGGGGGGGGGGGGGAGGACAAGTCCTGCCTGTATCTCGAGGGCAGACACCTCACTCTAATCAACAATACGTACACAGCACCTACTGTAGTGCCACGGAGTACGCTACTGCTACCGTGAGTACCTAAATTTGGCAACAGGTGTGAACAAGCCCTACTCGTCAGAAGTCATTCATCTTCCACAGATTCTTAGTTCAGATTAAGGTCATATTAAACTGTGGATAATGTTGTCCGACTCGTCTTTTAATGTGCTCTATTTGAATGTTATCATTAAATTTCTTCGTGTGTGTACGATATACTCTGGTAGTGCCTGGCTGTCGTTCAGTGGTTGCTCTCTGGTCCCCACCACTCACTATTGGATTTTCCAGCTTCCGTGATAGACGGCAGGGGTTTTAAAAACATTTTCATTCGGTTTTTATAAAATGTTGACATAAAGTATTTGGTATGTAATAATTATTAATGCTGTAACTCTATTTCATTCATTTTTGTATTAATAGAGATACAAAAAGGTTGCTACCACTGCTTTAGTTTCTTAAGCGGCTCTGAACGCTCATTCACACACTAACTGTCTTCGTTCGGTCTTCTCTATTTCTTCTGTTAATGCAATCTTCTACGAGCCTCAGACTGATGAGCAATACGCTAAACTCGGTCTTACAAACATTTTGTGAGGCACTTCTTCCGCGGATGAATTACATTTTCGTAATATCCTCCTAATTAGCCTAACATTGTCCTTTCGTACAATGTTGTTTATGGGTTCATTCCACGTTAGGTCGTTCAGGATGGTTATTCCTAGGTATCTTACGGTTGCTGCTGTTTCCACAGATTCGTAGTCAGTCGCGCGGCGTAGACGCGCAGTCTTTGGCGTATTGTCGTGGTTCGAGCGGCTCCCCCCGTCGGAGGTTCGAGTCCTCCCTCGGGCATGGGTGTGTGCGTTGCACTCAGCGTAAGTTAGATTGATTACGTAGTTTGTAAGCCTAGGGACCGATGATCTCAGCAGTTTGGTCCCATAGGAACCACTAATTTCGAAAAAAATTTAGTTAGTTGTGTAATCGAACTGTAGTGGGCTTCGTAGCTTATTTATGCGCAGTTCATACATTTACGATCAGTTTCAACTGCCAGTTCCTGCACATGGTGTAAGGGGTATAACTGCAGATATTTGTACATGTGGTAAAAATATACTCATTGCAGTGTGTTAATTGTTTTTCCTCTGCATCTAACAGTGGTCCTGCAAACACTTCACGTATTATACTATCTCGTGTTTGCTGCACGGTCGTAACTAAACAACTGAGTAGATTATGACTGTCAGAATAGAACAACAGTTAACGTCCACACTTCAACACCTGATCTGCTGCCTAGGTGGAAATAAACATTAATGGCATAGTTCTGTTTGCGTACTTGGACGTACTAACCAATCTAAAAACATACTACCAATACATATAACTATTTGTCTACAAATGAAGTAAATATGATGTAATGTTGTTCAGAACACTGTCCTGAGTCACCAATGTAGATACCTGCGCTCATGTCCCCAGAACCGCATATATTTACGGTTATACGACGACATTCGCCACAAAAAAAAATTGTAGATTTATACAAAAATCTGCGAAAGTGTTATAGGATACTCACATTTACCTACATGACATTAAGAGAAATTGTAATTTTTTCAACTACATTTTTATATCGTGGAACTATTTATTCTTTGTATATTGCACTGTATGATTTGCATTTGAAACCTGCACTGAGTGTATGGTATTTTCCGTTACAAACCTCTAGGAGTTGAAGAGGGGAGTGAGTACATAATATACTGAGTAGGAACCCGACATCCAAAAATTTAAATTATAGGATCCGGTGTCTGTAAATGTTTCTATATACAGTGTGATTCCTTGCTGTTGCTACAAACTTTCAAGAATTATAGACAAGAATGAAGTGTCAATTTGAAGTAAGGTTCCCCATACCGGAAACGAGCGAGTCGAAAGTTATCAGCGAAAACCGTTCTGATACCTCTGTCAGTGAAAATAAATGTACCGGTACCGTTTTTGCTAAAATTGTACGATGGGCAACTTTCAGAGGTGATAGTAAGGACCAAAAGAAAAAAAAAGTCTAGTATACATGGACTCTAAAATGCGTACATTATGAGCTAATAGCACTTGCTCAATAGATTAGATGTGTTCCACAATAGCGAAGATGACCAAGTGCCCAAAGCTCATAAAGTACGCATTTTAGAGCCCATGTTTACAAGACTTTTTTTGTTTTGGTCCACAGAACGACATCTGAAAGTTAGAAATAAAGCATTCTTAGCAACAACAGTACGAGTACATGCATTTCCATTGTCAGAGGTATCAGAATGATTTTCTGTAACTTTCGACCAGCTCGTTTCCAAATCAAGAACCCTCACCTCAAACTGATACATTTATCCGTCTCCATGATTGTGCCGTATGCTCCTGAGGTTTGATTGTTCCGGTGTAGTGTGTTCGATCTCTTGCGATTCGCTTTGCGGTGCGCGGGTTGGTGCGCCCTCTGGGATTGCGTGCGGGAAGCCGAAAGGGAGTCTCAGGCAGATAGAGAGAGACGAGCGGGCGTGGACGAAGCGGCGTAGGAAGACCGCGGAAGTCTCGTCGGCAAGTGGTGTGTGTGTGGCAGTCGCACTGGGGCCGGCCGAGCAGCGGAACTGGAGGTGCTGCAGTGACTCGCTGTCGTTCCTTCTGTTTACGAATTCAACCTTCCTCACGCTGTGGTTACGGGATGGTGTTGTTCTGGCCTTTACCTTATAAGCGGCATTTGGATTAATATTGTCGAAGGTGAGCTGTTAGTTTGGTGCATCTTCATGTGGTGGAGTTACAGCGAGACTTCTTTCTGTCGTATTCTGGCCTGCACTGCGGAGCAGTGAGTGTTCCCACGTCGCATGTCGAAGTATTGACTTGTCCCCTGGTTGATTTACGTATGAACTGGAGTGCCTATGTGGGAGAGTTTGCTTAAATTGTTGATGAATTGTCACATTACCCTTACTTGAGTGCCTTAGATTGCATTTCAGTTTGTTACTGAACTTATGTCAGTTAAGGGACGCCCAAATTTTCACGCTAGAGAAGTAAAGTTTAAGTCTACTGTGACACCACTGTTTAACTGTTGAGTTAAAATTAATTCAATCTTAACCACAGCTAGGAATAATTCAAGGCTAACTGTAAGTGCCGTGTGTGTTTGTTTTTTGTCCTTTTCTCTTACTGTCACTTTCTCTTACTGTACTTGGCATTAATTTCATTGTCTTGGTAAATCAGTGTGCTACGTAATATTATAACGCAGGTGCCATTGTGGGTATTATTTACCATTTAACTATATGAGTTGATTCTGTGAATCACTGTGGCACGCAAGGTCACATAAGACAGTGTTGTAGTGGGCAGACGTTGCTATACATCTGCGATATTAATTCCTGTAAGCCATTGTGCCCATTAGGTTATGTAGGGCTTAAATACGGTGACTAGTTTGGTAATTTTCTGTGTTACGTAATAACATTTTACAAGCATTAAAATTTTGGGAAAGGTTTAAATCTCATATTTGCAGATTGTTTGATGTTAGATAACTTGTTGATGATTCATGTTAAATCATCTGATGTACATTTAGATTGAACAAGCTATATGTCAATATGTTGTTACCAGTACCCTGCATGAATTTTCTTGCGTAATAAATTAAATTTTATATTCTATCCTCAATTTGTTGCTCGGCCTTCCACTCCAGCAGCCACTGTATCCTGCTCTCAAACATATCAATCATCCTTGAAAGTTTGTAACATGGAATCTATGGCTTTGACGATCTGTACCATGATTGTACGACGTTTCCAGACATGGGATCCCGTTCGAAGTATCATGTACTCACTTCTCCCTACAATTCCAGAAGTTTGTACGTGAATTTTCGACCACTCTAAATAATAGATACTATTTCAAATCAGTTTATTTAATCATACCATGTTACCATAAAGTGTAGCAGATATTAATACAAAATATAAAAAATCATCATTAGTAAACTAGTCACATCGATCTACATCATTATTCTCTGAAGTACGCAGAGATTTATTTGATGACCCAATTTCTGAAAGTAATTTCTTGTTTTGCAACAAACAATCATAAAACGGCACACAAGAGAAATCCTTATAATTTTTTTGCATGTTATAAGTCGCTCAACAGACTCACTTGTATTGAGTATATTTCTATCTTTGGTCCATTTCTACAATATTATTGTCACTGGGAATAGCAAAGAACAGCTCTGCTATATTTATTAGCTTCGAATAACAAATAAGATTCCTCGTGCCATGGAAATACTTACACCTGATATAATTTTATAACAAGAGATCTCCTCCATTAACATTACCCTGGTATGTGAAAACTTCTGAAAATTGCACAACTAATCAAAGTACTTTATATAATCTATTTTAATATTAAGCTTATCATTAAGATCCAGAATTCTACGTTTCTCACCTTCTAAATTTGACACGTTCTTCAAATCCATCCACGCTAGACATTTCTTAAGATATTTGTAGTACAATACACAAGTGCTCTTTCTCCTTCTAGCATATCACATTTAGAGAGATGAGCCAGCTGGTGTAGCAGTGCGGTTCTAGGAACTTCAGTCTGGAACCGCGTTACCGCTACGGCCGCATGTTCGAATCCTTCCTCGGGCATGGATGTGTGTGATGTCCTTACGTTAGTTAGGTTTAATTAGTTCTAAGTTCTAGGCCGAAGTAGAGAGGCTACAAAATGTAGACTGGCAATGGCAAGGAAAGCGTTTCTGAAGAAGAGAAATTTGTTAACATCGAGTATAGATTTAAGTGTAAGGAAGTCATTTCTGAAAGTATTTGTATGGAGTGTAGCCATGCATGGAAGTGAAACGATGACGATAAATAGTTTGGACAAGAAGAGAAAAGAAGCTTTCGAAATGTGGTGCTAGAGCAGAATGCTGAAGATTAGATGGGTAGATCAGATAACTAATGAGGAAGTATTGAATAGAATTGGGGAGAAGAGGAGTTTGTGGCACAACTTGACCAGAAGAAAGGATCGGTTGGTAGGACATGTTCTGAGGCATCACGGGATCACCAATTTAGTATTGGAGGGCAGCGTGGAGGGTAAAAATCGTAGAGGGAGACCAAGAGATGAATACACTAAGAAGATTCAGAAGGATGTAGGTTGCAGTAGGTATTGGGAGATGAAGAAGCATGCACAGGATAGAGTAGCATGGAGAGCTGCATAATACCAGTCTCAGGACTGAAGAGCCATTTGAACCATTTTTTTAGGAACATGACTTTCAGCACTCTTTTTCCTCAAAACTTCTTTTAGTTTCAAAGGCTTGTAATTCTAGATTTGTCCCTCCTGAAGAATATTCAACTCACTTTCAAGAATATCTGCCATTTGAATAAGTGATTTTTCTCTCTTTCTAGGGTTAAAACATTATGGTGAAATAATAGCATAAGAGAATGGACAAACCTTATCTGTGCTTCACTAAGCTCATTTTGAAAAAAACATTTTGATCAGAATTTGGAATTTCATCCTGCGAAATTAAACATGATTTCATTGGAGGATACATTTCAAACAGTTTTATAGCGCAAGGGAGACAGCCAGCAAATCGCAGAATGACTCAGTAGTTGCCTATATTGTATATGCACAAATTCACAGAAGCTCTTAACACTTTTAGTGAGTACTATGTAACTGTGAACAAACCTCTAAACGACAGCCAAATTCGTCATAACTTTTTACACAATGTATTTGCTTCTACAGAAGTTTGGTGGCTGTTATTCAGTTCTTCACTTCTATGTCGTGAGGTAAAGGGAAGGTGAACACGTTCTACTTTATATATCCACACACGCAAAAAAGTCACATTGGTTTTTTGTGATATTTCTCGTAAAAAAGCGCACGGTCCCTTCTTTTTTTTTAGGAAAAGGCAGTGACTGGAATGAACCAGTTAAAACTTTTTTGTGTGTAGTACATTTTTATCAATAAATATGGACCGTTGAAATAGGGTATTACTGTTTGAAACACCCTGTACTAAGGAGTAGTCTAATGTGAGTCCTGCAACAGAACCATACTGAACACAGTTACGTAAAACGTGAGCAGGGCAGCGTATTGCTATTAATCTATCATTTATATTAATTTTCGGCGGGGTGAAAGCATTATCTCCCGACCTCTTATCATTTACACTAATTCCATCAATATTTGTACTGGTATTGTCCTTGGAAAAAGCAACACATTAGCTGTCAATATTTCGAGGAGTGTCGTTTATGTAAGATGCCATCGTTTAAGATTTTTCATTTTGGAGTGCTTTTAAGTTCACCTTTGTTTGAATTACCCAAGCGATACTGTCATAATATTGCATTAGAATTGGTAATAGTATCACCAAACCATGGCCTGGTGTCGACCAAAATATAAAATACCCCTAAACCGTCAATAGACATATTAACAGAATGAGGTGATAATACAGATTTAATAATTGATTCTAGTTTAGTGCTATCACCTTACATTTGTTTACCTATATTTGACTGTTTGAATAACCCTTTCTGCAGTCTTCCTGTGCAGTCCACTGATTTAAAACATTAATGATGTTTCACCGCGCATAGGGTGCCTTCAGCTGCATCGGCCAGATCACTTTTCGAAAAAACCCGTCAACTTTGGATAAAGATGCAGAAATACAACACGCGTTTTGTGTTTACAGCATATTGTGCTGTGTAAGGGGGCATTAAATTCATAAAATGTTGTGACACAACCTGACAACGCACAAATGACTGAAATTTAAAATCACTGTTCCACTGATAACACTGGTAAAACAGAAATGACAAAGAGCTAATGGAAATTGCATTGCCTGTCGATTTTCTGAAAAATGTTTTAGACTGTTGAAAAACTTTTTATCGAGAACCTCTTTCACAGTATTAGTTCCTGATTGAATTCAAATAATTTACGTCTTTTCATCATCTTCCTAACGAGGAGGTATCGTTGTGTCCAGGCTAAGAGTTCAACAGAAGCAATGACTTATTTTCAGCAAATGGTAAGAAGCCGGTTTGGACATAATATTGAAACTGATTCTGTCCCATTTTTCCATAATTTTTTAGTCCGATTACAAGATTTTTGCAAGTAAACAGTGTAACCTCCCAACAGAAAAATAATATGAATAGTATTCACATTTAGTGTAACCTCTCAAAAGTAAAAGTTCCGAAACCTCCCAACAGTAAAAACTATAACCATGACATTGACATTTAGCGTAACCTACCAACAGATAAATTCCATAACCTACCAATAATACAATGTGATTAACCTCTCAATAAAATTGTCGCTCACTTATAACCTTTCAATAATGACTGGTAAATTTAGAACGGTAAATTTTGGACGTCAGCAGTGCTGGGTCATGGCCCTGATAGATCATTCTGAATAAACTGAATAATCTTACCTTAATTAGGTCACCGGATAACGCGTATATATCTGCTCCTATAAGAAAATTTTTTGGCGCAGCTAAGTGCAATGCTGGCCGATAGATTTGTCTTATATAAAAGGAAAGAACTGATTTTTCTTTTCAATAATCGGGATAACCAAGGATCGGAGAAATTAGTAAATTCTTTAAATTGAAATGAATGATTGCCAAAAGTTACTTTTTATGAGAAAGATTCTAATCAAGCGATTTTTTAAAAACGTTTACATGGGACTTGATACAACAATACTACATATGCGCGAGGCTGCTTTTACCTTATACTACAACGCTCAGGCTCCGCCATCGCTGCACACGACCGGCCCAGCCAACACGATACACCAGACTGTTAGCAACTACTTACTGCTACTGCCACACAGTTCCTACTGCAGTCAACACTGCTCTTTGGTCTCAGATTCTCTTACAGCTTACATATCGCAGGCAGCACGTGAGCAATGCATCCAAATTACATCAGCTCGAGTGCGCTAGCAACAAATTCTTTAATCATGGACCTCTTACAACAGTCCATTTTTTTTTAATTTTTGGTCCATGATGTACTGGAAGACAGATATAAAGCTGCAAAAACAGTGATCCACTGATACAACTGGCGTTGTTCTATTCGATAATGTCACAGCATCCATCAGCTGCAAAAGCGGCTTGATCCTTTTTTTCGCTCAAAATGATCTACATCTACATGACTACTCTGCAATTCACATTTAAGTGCTTCGCAGAGGGTTCATCGAACCACAATCATACTATCTCTCTACTATTCCACTCCCGAACAGCTAGCGGGAAAAACGAACACCTAAACCTTTCTGTTCGAGCTCTGATTTCTCTATTATTCTCTACCTATGTAGGTTGGGCTCAACAAAATATTTTCGCATTCGGAAGAGAAACTTGGTGACTGAAATTTCGTAAAAAGGTCTCGCCGCGACGAAAAACGTCTATGCTGTAATGACTTCCATCCCAACTCGTGTATCATATCTGCCACACTCTCTCCCCTATGACGTGATAATACAAAACGAGCTGCCCTTTTTTGCACCCTTTGGATGTCCTCTGTCAATCCCACCTGGTAAGGATCCCACACCGCGCAGCAATATTCTAACAGAGGACGAACGAGTGTAGTGTAAGCTGTCTCTTTAGTGGACTTGTTGCATCTTCTAAGTGTCCTGCCAATGAAACGCAACCTTTGGCTCGCCTTCCCGACAATATTATCTATGTGGTCCTTCCAACTGAAGTTGTTCGTAATTTTAACACCCAGGTACTTAGTTGAATTGACAGTCTTGAGAATTGTACTATTTATCGAGTAATCGAATTCCAACGGATTTCTTTTGGAAGCGAGGTTTGCACGAAAGCTGACTGCCTTTATAAGCATCACTTTAGGGGATGACAAGAAATTTCGTCTTCACGCCGGCTACGAATTTCTCTGTAGTATCACCTATCAATGACATCTCCTCCGCCAACCGGTGTGGGCGAGAGGTTCTAGCCGCTTCAATCTGGAACCCCGCGACCGCTACGGTGGCAGGTTCGAATTCTGCCTCGGGCATGGATGTGTGTGATGTCCTTAGGTTAGTTAGGTTTAAGTAGTTTTACGTTCTAGGGAACTGATGACTTGAGATTTTAGGTCCCATAGTGCTCAGAGCCATTTGAACTATTTGACATCTCCTCCACATGTTTACTTGCAGTGAACTTCATTATCCGTGTAATTTCCTGGGCCTGATTCCTGGAAATGAGCAATGACCGGCTCACTGGCACTCCAGGGCCTCCAGTCTCAGTTATCTCATTCGGTAATGGTGCGTTGACTAACGAACAGCTCTAAATCTTTCTAACAGGTTTTCTTTCACTGTTTTATGCGTTTTATTTTGGAGCACATTTTCTACTTCGTGTAAATCTTTCCTCCATTTACACAGTTCATGCTCAGATTTTTAAGAATCGAAATCGGCCTTACAAGCTTCTTATCTATGAGTTTTCTGCCTCTTTTATTTAACTACAGATTCATATCTTTTTCTTCCTCACTGAAAGCTGTTAGTGTAAATTTTTCTTTGGGCTTGGAAGGTCCTCTTTATTGTTCTGGACTTTAATTAAAACAACCGCAAAGGCAACTGCTAATTATTATGGATATTAAAGGGGGTCCAGATTCTGGCGAATTTTAAGTCAGAGAGACTATCAACCGAAAATGAAATTCTTTTAACAAATTCCTATAGTGTTGTGCCGTGTTACCGATGTGCCGTCAATCAAGAAAGCACGACCGCCAGGTTGGCATGAGCTGTCTGCTACAGCTACGTCAGGGTTATACATTTCTCCAGCTACCTCCGAGCTACAAATGTCGCAAATTTCAACATTTTTTAAACAGCCAACGGCCTTGTCGCAGCGGTAACGCAGGTTCCCGTCAGATCACCGAAGTTAAGCGTTGTCGGACTTGGATAAGTGACCATCCGACCTGCCGAGCGCTGTTGGCAAGCGGGGTGCATTCAGCACTTGTGAGGCAAGCTGAGAAGCTACTTGATTGAGAAGTAGCGGCTCCGGTCTCGGAAACTGACATACGCCCGGGAGAGCGGTTGCCATACCCCTCCATATCCCCATCAAGCAACGCCTACGAGTGAGGATGAAACGGCGGCCGGTCAGTACCGTTGGGCCTTCATGGCCTGTTCGTTAGGAGTGTTAACATTTTTAGACACTTACTGTGTGACTTACCTGCTAATATTTTGACACTGATTCTTTCTACGTATATTTCTGTATACAAAATTTCAGGCAGGTTCTCTTGGACAGTTCTCTTGTCAGTCTGGGATCTGCTTTACTTTCGATTGATTTTGAGCGATCTTTCCACTTTGAATCACCCCCGTACACACACTTCCAGATATTTAACGAATGTGAATGCTTCCGTTGGTTGTTCTGCAACCGTGTAATCTAACACCAATGGGTCTTTCCTCCAATTTATTCGCAATACTGCGAGGCGACAAAAGTCATGGGATACCTCCTAACATCCTGTTGGACCCAATTTTTCCCGCCATAGTGCAGCAAATGGTCGTGGGATGGACTCAACAAGTCATTGTAACTTCCCTGCAGAAATGTTGAGCAATGTTGCCTCTATAGCCTCCCACAACTGCGAAAGTGTTGCGGTTGCAGGATTTTGCGCACTAACTGAGCTCTCGATTACGTCCATAAATGTTCGATTGGATTCATGTCGGCAGACATGGGTGGCCATATCACTCACTAGAATTGTCGAGAATGTTCTTCAAACCAATTTCGAACAATTGTGACCCGATGACATGGTGCATTGCCATCCATATAAGTTACCTCGTTGTTCGGTAACGTGAAGTCAATCAATGGCTGTATATGGTATCCAAATAGTCAAAGCTAAGCGTTTCCAGTCAAAGTTCGTTTCAGTTGGACCAGAGGATCCAGTCCATTCCGTGTAAACATAGTCCACAAAATTATGGAGCCACCACCAAGTTGCTCAGTGCCTTTTTGGCAACCTTTGTCCATAGTTTGTGAGGATCTGCCACACTCGATCCCTGGCATCTGTTGTTACCAATATAAATCGTGGCTCATCGACCAGGCTACCATATCTAGGGTCTAACCGACATGATAACTAACTCAGGAGAGGCGCTGCAGGATATGTACTGTTGCTAGCAAAGGCAATCCCATCTGTCGTCTACTGCCGTAGCCCATTAACGCCAAATTTCTCCTCACTGTCCCACAGAATGCGTTCTTCGTGCATCGCACGGTGATTGCGGCGATTATTTCACGCAGTGTTGCTTGTCTGTTAGTACTGACAACTCTTTAGCAACGCCGCTGTTCTCAGTCGTAAAGTGAGAGCCGTTGGCACTGCGTTGTCCGTGGTGAGAGGTGATGCCTGAAATATCGCACTCTCGGCTCACTCCTGACACTGTGTATCAAAGAATATTGAATTCCCTAATGACTTCCGAAACCGTGGAGTGTCACTAATGTCAAAACGAGAAAACCGTATTCTCGTCACGGTTTGTCATGCGCATTATCCCAGAACAAAGAGAAAATACTTCTGTCTTGCCTTCGCTGCTGTCGCCTCTCTACTGAACTCAAGCAGAGGAATATGAAGAAATAATTCGTATTTCTCCAATTCGCACTCCATTTCAAGGCGTCCACAGCTCTACTCACTATCTCCAAATGAAAACATTATGTTTTTGTGATATTCCGTCCAAAGACTGGTTTGACGCACCTCTCCCCGCTACTCGATCCTGTGTGAGCGTTTTTATCTCCGAATAACTATTGCATCCTACATCCCCTGTATCTGCTCAGTGTATTCATCTCTTCGTCTCCATCTACGATTTTACCCTTCACGCTTCCCACCAATACTAAATTGGTGATCCCTTGATGACTCAGAACTTGTCCTACCAACAGATCATTTCTTCTAGTCGAGTTGTGCCAAAAATTCCTCTCTCCCCAATTCTGTTCAATATCTCCTCATTAGTTACGCCGGCCGCAGTGGCCGAGCGGTTCAGTCCGGAACTGAGCGACTGCTACGGTCGCAGGTTCGAATCCTACCTCGGGCTTGGATCTGTGTGATGTCCTAAAATTAGTTAGGTTTAAGTAGTTCTATGTTGTACGGGACTGATGACCTCAGATGTTAAGTCCCATAGTGCTCAAAGCCATTTGAACCATTTTTCATTAGTTACGTGATCTACTCACCTAATCTTCATCAGTCTTCTGTAGAACCAAATTTCACAAGCTTCTATTCACTTCGTGTCTAGACTGTTTATCGTCTATATTTCATTTCCATACACGGCTACACTCCGTATAAATACTTTTAGCAAAGACTTCCTGACTCTTAAATCTATACTCCATGTTAACAAATTTCTCTCTTCAGAAATTCTTTCCTTGTCATCGCTAGTCTTCGTTTTATATCCTCTCTATTTCGACCATCATCAGTTATTTTGCTCCCCAAATACCAAAACTCATCTGTTACTTTAAGTGACTCATTTCTGAACCTCGGCATGACCTGATTTAATTTCACTACATTCCATTATCCTTGTTTTCCTTTGTTGATGTTCATCTTATATACTCCCTTCAAGACACTGTCCGTTCCGTCCAATTGCTCTTCCAAGTCCTTTTCTGTCTCTGACAGAATTACTAAGCCATCGGCAAACCTCACCCTTTTTGTTTCATCTCCCTGGATTTTAATTCCTACTCCAAATTTTTCTTTTGTTTCTGTTGTGTACATAGTTCCGCCTAGTCAGCGCGTACACAACTTTCCCACTAGAGCGCGCCCCGCTAAGCACAACAGCGCAGGTGCAGCGCTCGTCCATCTCCGCACTACGAGATGGCGCTGCCATACAGACAGACCAAATTCTGCTTCCGCCGATCTGCGTATTAATATGTAACGCAGCCAATGAGATTGCTGCTAACGTAGAACCTTTTCTCCTTGCGGATCACACTTGCGCAAAGATACATGAACGCGCGAGGTATTATAACGAGTGTACAGACCTCCAATTAGTCTGTCTGCATTTGTCTGCAACAGTCTGTATGAGTTCTACATTTGTCTGTACCAGTCTATAGTCAATTTTCAGTCTGCGCCCAATAAGATTACCGTATTCCTGTACATAGCCATGAAGATAAAGGTATAGACACTTTTGTCAAGTATCAGAGATATATGTGAGAATAAGATTAACTAGCAATACCAAAGGAACTTGAGATTGTCAATTGTAAATAGCATCCAGAACCAAGTTAAGTAATATTTATGCTTGTTATTGTTTTAATAAATGTGTGTCAAAATTAATAAAGTTCTGTTTAAAGTTGGTCACCGTCAATCTGCTACTCTAAGCGTGCAAGTGGCATTTATATCGTCTGACCTAACGGCAGAAGATAAACACGCCATGATAAGACCACGAGACGTATTGCTGACACTCGCCTACTTCGTTAGAGTGACAAGTCAAATAATCTGATGGTGTGTGTACCGAAGGTCTTACAGTACGCACACCACAGTTTCTTTTACTGCTTGCTCAATATGCAGACTGAATAACATCGGTGATAGGCTACAAACCTGTCTCACTCCCTTTCCAACCATTGCTTCCCTTTTGTGCCCTTTGACACGTATAACTGCTGTGTGGTTTCTGTACAAATTATAAATAGCCTTCTGCTGCCTATATTTTACCCCTGACGCCCTCAGAATATGAGAGAGATTCTTCCACTCAAACATGTCAAAATTACAATATGTAAACCTAAATAGCAACAGTGAATTACACACACAAAATGGCAATCGATAAACAAACCCTTGCGTCTAGCTCCACCTACCATTCTGCGTTCAAAGTCTGTTAATTCGCTTAGTGCGGCCAAAATCGCGTGGGTACTTTTTCAAAAGGATCACTTGGGTACAAATGGCAGCTCCGCCGGTGCATTCCCCTTTTACACATCTGTATATGTTAATATCGCTGTCCCATGACTTTTGTCACCTCAGCACACATTAATTTGTTTTGAATGAAGACAGCAAAGCTGTTAGAATGAACCCTAGTTTCCCTTTATGAAGTACTGCCTAGGCACTCGCCAGCGCCTCCGGAGGACGGGGGCAGCCGCAGTCCCGTGAGCAGGGATGGAATCCCCCGCGGGGGGCGGCCTCTGTGTGGGGGCGGCCAAGGCTTCCTCAGAGGAACAACGCAGGGGGGCGGCCTCTGTGTGGGGGCGGCCAAGGCTTCCTCAGAGGAACAACGCACCGTCCCGCCCCCGAGCAGTCGGCGCCGATTAATCACCGCCCCCAGCTGATTCGCCGAGGCAGTCTCGGCCGCGCGGGAGCTGCGGTGCCGGCGGGGGCGGTGGGGGCGGAGGCGGCCCGCAGCACACAAGCGTCAGCGCAGATGCTCCGTACTCCGCGCCACTGGCTGGCTGCTAGAAGCAACGTCCTACCAGCTACAACAGCGCATGTGGCTCTCGCTGAGAAAAGTCAACAAGCGTGTAGATAGTGAGAAGACGTTACGATACATAACGTCTGTTATTAGGGTGCTGAATAAGTGCAAACGTTGACTTTCACGGCCATTGTCACATTCAATAAAGTTTTATCGGTTTGGGACCGCGTTATCATTATATAAAACTACTGGCGTTTCGTTCCCTGTGGCGAGTGAGCTCTTCAGGGTGTTTTTGTTTACAGCAAAAACAAAACCTGAAGAAGGTCACTTGCAATTTGTATATTGACGATGCGGTCACAAATACAGAAAAATTTTTAGAACGTTTTTTCCATAATTTTAATAATCACAACAGATACACATGACAGAGACTTAAGTCGTCAATAAGATATTGTCCTTCGCTATTTACAGCATTCTGCCAACCCTTGGATACCTTTCGAATTTCGCGACGGTAGAAATAACGCCGTTTTGACGGGAAGAACTCGTGAAGCCATACTCAGAGGGCATTCTCATCCGGAAAGAAAGTTCCTTGAAGCTTACGTTGTGTTTGGGGATAATGCCATTGGACAGAGACCGGCAAGAAAGTGGTTTTCTCGTAAGTAGGATCCAACGCTTCCTGTTCGTTGTTTTTGGACTGATGAAAATGGTTCAAATGGCTTTAAGCACTATGGGACCTAATGTGGTGTTACCGCCAGACACCACACTAACTAGGTGGTACCCTTTAAATCGGCCGCGGTCCGGTAGTATACGTCGGACCCGCGTGTCGCCACTATCAGTGATTGCAGACCGAGCACCGCCACAAGGCAGGTCTAGAGAGACTTCCTAGCATTCGCCCCAGTTGTACAGCCGACTTTGCTAAAGATGGTTCACTGACTTCTACGCTCTCATTTGCCGAGACGATACTTAGCATAGCCTTCAGCTACGTCATTTGCTACGACCTAGCAAGGTGTCATTATCAGTTTCTATTGATATTGTGAATCATGTACCATAAAGAGCGACGTTCGTCATTAATGGATTAAAGTTAAGTATTCCACCAGCTACGTTCGTTTTTTTCAATTCTAATTCCCTTGTCATGTTCCAGACCTCACGCCAGCCTGCGTGAGCTAAAACGCGTGCATTTCGGCCTCCTGTAGTAACGGTGTTGGCTCTCCTGCCAACCACAACACTCAACATCTGAGGTCATCAGTCCCCTAGACTTAGAACTACCTAAATCAAACTAACCTAAGGACATCACACACATCCAAGCCCTAGGCAGGATTCCAACCTGCGACCGTAGCAGAAGCGCAATTCCGGACTGAAGCCCCTAGAACCGCTCGGTCACAGAGGCCTGCTTTTGGGACTGCGTGTGTAAGATGTCTCAGTTGTTCACATTTAATGTCCTCGGGGGAGCAATTTCATCAGATGCATATTCATTATCTTTTGTGGATGCGTCTTTGTACGGGCAGTTGTTGCTTTGCTTGGGCTCAACCGTATCTTCACCAATAACGATACAGGATAGGAGAGGTCGGTGTCGTTCACGAGACAACTGTTGACGAGCAAGCAGAATGCACTTGTGGCCACCAGCAGGTTTTTGTGACTTTGGCTTGGAGCATGTATTACCCATACACTCGTTTTTTAACCTTCCCTATTGCATTTAAATTTCGCAACATATTGGACTGATCACAGCTCATCGCTTTAGCCAGTTCTCAAGTACACTGACGTGTATTACTGGGGACTAATGCGTTTGAACTATCTTCATCAAATCCTGAATGTCTTTGTGACATTAGTGACTCTCCACGTTCGGAAAGACATGGTGAGTCGCTAATGTCAAAGTAATCCTCCTTAAAATGAAAAAAAAAAATTCTTCGTGAAGTGTCCAATGGAATTATGCCCACACGCGGTGCCAATATTTCTCACGGTGTCCACTGCTGTAACCCCTTTACTGAACATAAACATAGGCAGATGTCGGAAAAGTTCCTACGATTCCTCCACGTGGAACTCCATTTCTTAACGTCCGAAGCTCCACTCATTACCTCCAAATGACGAAAATGACAATATGTAAACTCAAACAGCATCGATGAACTACAAATATAAAGTGATAGTAAATAAATCCATAACAGTCGGGATACCAACATGCAAAACAAAACTGTTACGAACTTATGCACCAACCTAATACATTTCGTTGATTTAGAGACATATAGAACAGACAAAAAAAAAAAAGTTTTGTTAAGCGTGATTAAGCTGAACGGTTTAAATAATGAGTGCTTTAGCACTGCGTTGTCGTAATTGCTGATGAATCTTCCGTGCTGCAGAGTTGTCGACCAAGAAACTATTCCGTTGCTGGTGTTTCGACCAGTGCTGCTTTTGACGCCTTCGGCGGTGGTGCAGGTTCTGGCCAACTGATGGGTCGGACGTCGGTGACTGACACAGGTACTGTGAAAAAGTGGCGCGATAGAAGTTTACACTTGATCGGCACTGACAATCCTCCTAGAATGTAAACTTCACCCTCCAACAGTCATCTGTCAAAGATAAAACTTGTGTAGCATTTCTGTAGAGCTACTGTCTATGTATCACCACATTTCATGGCTTATTATATAAAAATTGTCGTCATTTTCATGTATTACAAAAGCTTCTCTGCACATTGAGGTGACAAAAGTCGTGAGTTACCTTCGTATATCATGTCGGACCTCCTTTCGCTCGGCGTAGTGCAACAACTCGACGTAACATGGACTCAATAAATCGTTGGAAGTCCCCTGCTGATATACTGAGCCATGCTGCCTCCACAGCCGTCTATAATTGCGAAAGTCTTGAAGATGCAGGATTTTGTGCACATACTGACCTCTTGATTATCTCCCACAAATGTTCGATGTGATTCATGCCGGGCGACATGGATGGCTACATCACGCTCTCGTATCGTCAGGGACGTTCTTCAAACCAATCGCGAACAACTGTTGCCCAGCGTCATGGCGCATTGTCATCCATAAAAATGCCATCCTTGTTTGGGAACATGAAGTCCATGAATGGCTGCAAAATGGTCTCCAAGTAGCCGAACATGACCCTATTCAGTCACGGTCGGTTCATTTGTATTAGAGGACCTCAGTGCATTGCATATAAAGACAGCCCACACCATTATGGTGTCACCACCAGCTTACACAGTGCTTTGTTGACAAGTTGGGGTCATGGCTTCATGGGGTCTGCGCAACACTGAAAGCCCACCATCAGCTCTCATCAGCTGAAATCGAGACTCATCTAACCACGCCACAGTTTTTCAGTCGTCTGGGGTCCCACAGATATGATACGGTCAAGAACCAAGGACAGGTGCTGAAGACGATGTCTTATATAGGCACACTCGACGATCGTCTGTTGCCATAGCACACTAATTACAAATTTCGCCGTATTCTCCTAACAGATACGTTCGTCGTACATCCCTCCTTGATTTCTGTGGTTATTTTATGCAGTGTTGCTTGTTTGTAACTACTGGCAACTCTACCCAATCGCCGCTGCTCTCGGTCGTTAAATGAAGATCGTTGGCCACAGCGCTGTCCGTGGTCAGACGTAATCCTGAAATTTGATGTTCTGGGCACCCTCTTGACACTGTGGATTTCGGAAAATTGAATTCCCTAACGATTTTCAAAATAGAAAGTCCCGTGCGTCTGACTCCAGCTACCATTCCGCGTTCAAAGTCTGTTAGTTCCCTTCTTGAGGCCATTATGACGTCGAACACCTTTCCACGTGAATCACCTTGTGTACACGACACTACCGTCATTTTCACATGTGCATATCGCTATCCCATGTCTTCTGACATCTCAGTGTGTATCCGTGCATAACAGTTAGTCATTGTAGTTATCATTTAGGTTTTGATAAATTTCACTTTGTGTTTTGCTGGCTAAGGAGCTGAACGTTTGCAACAGAACTTCCGTAGTCGGAAGAGACCTTTGACTTTTTTGTCGAATATGAGAATTGAAAAATTTGCTGTAGCAGAACATGATCTTCAGCCAACGAACCATGAAACCAGTATTTTGTCTATAATGACTATAATGCAAGAAAAATCATCGAAATAAACGGACATAGGGACAATTTTAACAGGACAGAGAAAGTCATGAAATTTGGTGATGCTATCAAGCGTGAGCGTGGGGAGACGAGTGTCCAAATGGTTTTACTGGACACATTTCTAATTATCATTTACTGACAAACACTGAGTCATCGTACTGCAATTCGTTGAAAGAGCAATTTAACAATCTTATATAATAACACAGTTCAATAGCCATCTCCATTTCGTCATATTTGCCTACATGGAAAACAAATCTTTCTCCTTGCGAACCACTGAAGACATTTGCACGTTAATTCTTAATTTCTTTTAAAACCACACTCTTCAACAGACAACTCTAAAACACACATAACATATCAGTTACCTTCACACTCACTGAACCTTTCACGTAGCTTTAGCGCAACTTAACGGAGTTAAATTGTGGGAAGGTTACATCAGTAGATCTCACATGTACTGAAGCGTCAAAGAAACTGCTATAGGCATGCCTATTCAAATACAGAGAAATGTAAACAGGCAGAATTCATCGCTGCGGTCGGCAACGCTTGTTTAAGAGAACAAGTCTTTGACGCAGTTGTTAGATTGGTTATTGCCGCTATAATCGCAGGTTATCAAGGTTTAAATGAGTTTAAAGGTGGCGCTAAAGTCGGCGCACGAGCGATGCGGCCATCTCCGAGGTAGCGACGAAGTAGTGATTTTCCAGTACGATCATTTCGAGCGCGTACCGTGAATAACAGGAATCCTGTAAAACATCAAATCTCCGACATCACTGCGGCCGGGAAAAGATCGTGCAAGAACGGAACCAACGACACTGAAGAAAATCGTTCAAAATGGCACAAGTGCAACCCTTACGAAAATTGTTGCGTATTTTAATCCTTGGCCATCAACAAGTGTCAGCGTGCGAACCAATCAACGAAACATCAGCGAAGGCGCAATTTTGTACCCTTGTGATTGCACGAGACAAAACTATACGCCTCGCCTGGGCCCGTGAAACCGAAATTTAACTGTTGATAACTGGAAACATGTTGCCTGGTCGGGTGAGTCTCGTTTCTAATTGTGTCGAGCGGATAGACGTGTTCGTGTATGGAGACAACCTCACGTATCCTTGAACCCTGCATGTCAGCAGAGGACTTTTCAAGCTGGTGGAGGCTGTGTAATGATGTGGGGGGGGGGGGGGTGCAGTTGGAGTGATATGGGGTGATTTCTACAGATTGGGTACAGAAACACTCTTCTGCGTTTGAACACTGCCGCTGACCACCAAACTCTTCAGACATGATCATTATTGAGCATATCTAGAATCACTTGCAACGTGCATTTCAGAAGAGGTCTCCTTCCCTTTGTACTCTTACGGATTTATGGACAGCCCTACAGGATTCAAGGTGTCAATTCCCTCCAGCATTACTTCATACATTAGTCGAATCAATGCCACGTCGTGTTACGGTACTTCTGTGTAATAGTTTCTTTGGCTCTGCAGTTTATATTCCACTATCCGTTATACAATGGGGGTGCTAACAGGGCAATAGTTATTTAACAGCAGTCCAATGGTGGCAACCTTCATAAGTTAATCTAGCAATGAAACATTCCGTTTAAAAAAAAAACATACATATGGAACAAACGTAATCAATAAGAAAAGCCGACGTTAACGTGGCAGGGTGGGAGGGGGGGGGGGGGGAGGGGCAAAGAAGAAAAGTATTGTCATCCAAAACAAACCTCTCATACTAGGGACACAAATGCACTAACGCACCGAGATTAATAGAACACGAGCTCATGCTAAGAGGCAACAAAACCGGCCCAATCGATGACAGAAACAGTACGGAAGAAACACAGCTAAAAAGAACGGCACATTAATAAACTACAACAATACCTGAAAACAACGTCGCTTCTACTCTGACCAGTCGCAATGTCTGTCAAAATGTGTCATACAAGTTCTGGTCAACGACCATGGCTACCAGACAAGTTTGCTCGAACGCTGACGAACCACGCGTTACAGTCCTGTCACACTGCTGTTCCATCCCACAGCAGTAATGTGGAAAACAGTCTAAATAGCCCCTATCAGAACGTAACGCACAGTGATGTATGGCAAACTGAGAACAAATTCAGCCCCGGCCATCACTGACGTTGCGGCTAATTACCCTCTTCAAATGCAGCTGACAATCACGCTGGAGTCATCCCACCACTTCAGCATCTATCCTTATCGGAACGTGACAGGCAAAACGGCCATCATGGAGCCCTACTCCGTACAGAGCAGTGGGACTGGGGGCAGACAGCCTATATTCACTGCCTGTAGTTTGGTACTGCCTTCGTTGCTCTGCTGCCGCACCTCCGTGACTGCAGTACACGAACTGGCTCCTCGTGGATCGATTCAGCCGACAGACTTCACTTCCTCGTCCCCAAGCCGAACGGCTTGCCGAGACTCCTCACCAACCAACAATTCTTCGACTTCATCTTTGGCCAAAGGTAACAGGAACCACACAGCACTAGCAGTAAGCCTCCTCTGACATCGACAGGCAAAAACGTTACTGGAACAGCTCACTGATATACAGACAGTAGCTCTACATATTCCTAGATTTCGAGATGGCTCTTAGCTCGGTACCTTGTATGCGGCTTCTAACTACACTGCTGGCCATTAAAATTGCTACCCCAAGAAGAAATGCAGATGATAAAGGGGTATTCATTAGACAAATATATTATACTAGAACTGATATGTGATTACATTTTCAATCAATGTGGGTGCTTAGATCCTGAGAAATCAGTACCCAGAACAACCACCTCTGGCCGTAATAACGGACTTGATACGCGTCGACATTGAGTCAAACAGGGCTTGGATGGCGTGTACAGGTACAGCTGCCCATGCAGCTTCAACACGATACCACAGTTCATCAAGAGTAGTGACTAGCGTATTGTGACGAGCCAGTTGTTCTGCCACCATTGACCAGACGTTTTCAATTGGTGTGAGATCTGGAGAATGTGCTGTCCGTAGCAGCAGTCGAACATCCTCTGTATCCAGAAAGGCCGACGTGTAACCAGTGGCACCACATATCATCACGCCGGGTGATACACCAGTGTGACGATGACGAATACACGCCTCCAATGTGCGTTCACCGCGATGTCGCCAAACACGGATGCGACCATCATGATGCTGTAAACAGAACCTGAATTCATCCGAAAAAATGACGTTTTGCCATTCGTGCACCTTGGTTCGTCGTTGAGTACAGCATCGCATGCGCTCCTGTCTGTGATGCACCGTCAAGGGTAACCGCAGCCACGGTCTCCGAGTTGTTAGTCCATGCAGCTGCAAATATTGTCGAACTGTTCGTGTAGATGGTTGTTGTCTTGCAAATCTCCCCATGTGTTGACTCAGGGTTTGAGACGTGGCTGTACGATCCGTTACAGCCATGCGGATAAGATGCCTGTCATCTCGACTGCTAGAGATACGAGGCCGTTGGGATCCAGCACGGCGTTCCGTATTTCCCTCTTGAACCAACCGATTCCATATTCTGCTAACAGACATTGGATCTCGACCAACGCGAGAAGCAATGTCGCGATACGATAAACCGCAATCGCGATAGGCTACAATCCGACCTTTATCAAAGTCGGAAACTTGATGGTATGCATTTCTCCTCCTTTCACGAGATATCACAACAACGTTTCAGCAGGCAACGCAGGTCACTGCTGTTTGTGTATGAGAAATCGGTTGGAAACTTTCCTCATGTCAGCACGTTTTAGGTGTCGCCACAAGCCCCAACCTTGTGTGAATGCTAAGAAAAGGTAATTATTCGCATATCACAGCATCTTCTTCTTGTCGGTTAAATTTCGCTTCTGTAGCACGTCATTTTAGTGGCCAGTAGTGTAAATTGCGCGCCTATGGAGCATCGTCTCAGCCGTTCAATAGGATTCGTGATTTTCCATCAGAGAAGTTACGGTTCCTAGTTATTGAGTAGATGATTTCTTGTAATGTCTGTCGTTCTGCAAAATTTATTAAAGCCCCTCTGCTGTCCTTTATTTATATAAACGATTTAGGAGAAAACTGCATCATGCTGTTGAGACACGACATACACACGGTGCGAAAATCGACAATTGACCCTGAACTATAAAAAGTGCGAGATCTTCCAAATAAGCACTACATATTTTTTCTGTAAATTTCGGTCACACGATAAGTCACACAAATCGAAAGGCTGTCACTTCAACTAAATATCTACGCGCAGGGATGGTCTAGATTTCGGTGCGCGGATCATTCCCGGGGCCGAGTGCCAATGCGCACAGCCTCGCTTCAGATATCCCCCACAACCAAGCCACGCTGTCTGCGTGTGAGGAGGAGGAAGAGGGGAAAAAAAGCTAACGCACCACATTTAAATGGCAGTGCAGTCGTACTGCAAATGACTTCGTTTTATATTTCACGTTTCTCAACAACACAGATCCCAAACAAAACAATTTTCCAGTATTAATTAATTAATTTTGGTGCGCTGAAGACATAACACAATTTTTATCTGGTACAAACTGGCGGCATACGCACGGACGCAGATAATTTCAGAGTTTCGCAGTCAAATTGCCACGTAATCGTGACTTATTCACTTTCGTAATTGAAAAAAGGTTCTTTCACACAAATCTGTCGATCGAAATATTGTAGCACTTTTGCAACCTCATTGTGGAGACTTGGTAAATCTACCTCAGAACACCAAAGTAAACGTCGTCGACAGTTTTAACGTAAAAAGATATGTAATTAAAACTGAAATTACCTTGCAGACGTTTTCAACTGAAACGACAAACTATCTCAAAAACAGCTCGAAAACAGATGTGTGAATGACAGTCCCTTAAAAAACCTTTATAAAACCACTGTTGTAATTCTTGCGAGGCCACAATAAATTCTTCACACTTCGCGTTTTAATTAACGCCAGTGAACTTATGGACAATGGGTCGGAATGTGCCCCGTCTACAACGCGATTTTGTTTTCAAATTCATCTCCATCAATTTAAGAAGAAGTTATCCTGCAATGTCTAATTGTGGACAGTGTGCGGCTAAGTTTACTTACAATCGGAAGTTTGCTATTATTTCCTGATGTCCTGATTTGCGTTCCTGCACTCCTTTTTCTTTCATAACTTCAACAATAGCCATGTCGTGTGACTATTGGGGCCTCCCGTCGGGTAGACCGCTCGCCTGGTGCACGTCTTTCGATTTGACGCCACTTCGGCGACTTCCGCGCCGATGGGGATGAAACGATGATGATGGGGACGACACAACACCCAGTACCTGAGCGGAGAGAATTTCTGACCCACCTGGGAATCGATCCCGGGCCCTTACGATTGACATTCTGTCGCTCTGATCACTCAGCTACCGGGGGCGGTCAACAATAGCTAGATTTAAATCGAAAACCCGTTCCATACCTTAATAAATGTACTTCACATTTGTGAAATCTCCATACACTTCGTTCATTCCCACTGAAACATGCTGCAATTGAAAATGGAGTAAAGGTTGCAACTTCAGAAATTTTACTATTCGTGCCATCAGCTTCATCAAGGGCTCCATGTCTGCAAATTAAGCACAAAGTGCTTCTTTGTGTAGCGGACAATTAATCCCGTCTATTGATTGTTGTACGTTTTTGCTCTTTCATTGTCACCTGAAAGCTTAAAATCTTTCTGCGTGGTACTAAAATGTCCTTTCGTAGCAAATAAGCAGTACCTGTCGCTTATGCGAATTGAGAATTCTCCTCCCTCTCTTCTTTCAGTCCCACTCATTTTAAAGGATTCTGACGACAGATCGTCAGCTGCCTCTTTTTCTGTGGTCAGCCACTGGTCCTGTGAACACTCTTCAGACCACAAGCAAAGAGCGAAGGGCAAACACAGCTGAAACCACGATTTTGAAGAATTCAGAGAGTTATGGCGTCCACAAAATGCCGCACCGCAATCCTAAAAGAAACGTCGCGCTGTTCTGAGGACTTCTGAGAGCGACCGAACAAAGCCGAGTGACAGCTCGGGCCGTAGCCCGCACAGAGCCTGCATACGCCGCATGCGTGACCGTGACCGACCATGATTAAGGGATTATTATTATGAAAAAATTAATTTCGCACAATCACACAGAATTTGTGTAGGATATCGAATCAAGGACGTCGTTTTACTGGTAGAAACTTAAAGGTTCAATAAATCTATTAAAGAAATTGCATACGCTACATCTGTCTGTTCTTGTGGAGCAGTGCCGTGCAGTATGGAATATTTTCCAGCTATGATTGTCGGAGGACGTCGAAGCATCTCAGAAAAGGGTATTTCGTTTCACAGTATGATGAATTAATAAGGAGGAGCGTCTCACGGTTGTGATAAGTAAGTTGTGGGTGGGAATCGTTGGAACAAAAACGTTTACCATTATGGCGTGATCTTTCCACAAAATATAAAACATCATGATTCTCCTCCAACGGCCAAAATAGACTATTGACTCCAACGACCATCAGGATCTAATAAAATAAACCAGAGCGCTCTCAGAAAGATTTACTTCATTTTGCACGGGTGTTACACGATAGTGGAACGATCGAGAAATAGTATCGAAAGTGGTTCTATACACCCTTTACCTAAAACTTAGGTGTGAAATGCCGCAAAATTGGAAATGTGTGGTAAGGACTTAGGAGCAAACTGCTGAGGTCATCGGTTCCTAGGGTTACCCACTACTTAATCCAACTTAAACTAACTTAGGCTAAGGGCAACACACACACACCCATGCCCGAGGGAAGACTCGAACCTCCGACGGGGCAGCCCCTCGTACCGTGACAAGGCGCCCAAGACTGCACGGCTACCCCGCGGGGCCTGAACTGCCGACTAATCGAGTAAATGTAGATGTCAGAAGGGCAGATTCACATTAAGAGTGAATATCACAGTTAAAGGCAGAAAGTGGACAGGTGGAAAGAGTACGTTGAGGGCCTCTATGAGAGGGACGCGCCTTTGACTCGATAGAAAAAGAGATGGATGGCGATTACACAAGGCAAAAAGTCTTTGGGGGGGGCGGGAAGGGGGGAGAGGGGGGGAGAAGAGGACAGCTGGGGCCGGAACCAAATGAATATTCAAGAATTGGACTTCCGGAAAAATATGATCTACACAATACTGAAGATAGATGAAGTAGATAAATTCGAAATCTACGAAACAATTAGAGGGGCAGCCTATGCTTCTTAGTTGTTGACAAGAATAATTTACGGGAAAATGGAGAAGAAAATTTAGTATCTCTTAGCTGACGATCAGTTTGGCTGTATGAAAGGTGTAGGCTACAAACGGTAAGTCTGTTGTTGTTAACAAATGCAAGACATAAAAGAAATGAACAAGCTCTCATAGGATTTGTTGGCCTAGAAAAAGCCTTTATCTTTCCTAAAGCAAAACCAATGATCTTCTAACAGATTGTCAATTTTATTTTTTTTAGCTTTCAAACAGACTGTGCAATATGAACCTTCCCGGCAGATGAAAGCTGTGTGCCGGACCGAGACTCGAACTCGGGACCTTTGCCTTTCGCGGCCAACTGAGCTACCTAAGCACAACTCACGCCTTGCCCTCACAGCTTTTCTTCTGCCAGTACCTCGTCTCCGACCTTCCTAACTTTACAGAATCTCGCCAGCGAACCTTGCAGAACCAGCACTCCTGAAAGAATGGATGTTGCGCAGACATGGCTTACCCACAGCCTGGGGGATGTTTCTAGAATGAGATTTTCACTCTGCAGTGGAGTGTGCGCTGATATGAAACTTCCTGGCACATTAAAACTGTGTGCCGGACCGACACCCGAACTCGGGACTTTTGCCGTTCATGGGAAAGTGCTCTAGGAGGTAGAAGACGAGGTACTGGCGGAATTAAAGCAGTGACGACGGGTCGTGAGTCGTGCTTGGGTAGCTCAGGTGGTAGAGCACTTGTCCGCGAAAGGCAAAGGTCCCGAGTTCGAGTCTCGGTCCGGCACACAGTTTTAATCTGCCAGGAAATTTCATATCAGCGCACACTCCGCTGCAGAGTGAAAATCTATTTCTGGAGACTGCAATAGTTTTCACATTAACCTGAATTTACCGTTTTCAGCAGTGTGTTGATGTGTTGATTATATTCTTTCGAAAGTACGATGTATATGGTATCATTCTACTAAGAAGTCTTAGAAATTAAGAAGCAGATGTGTTAACACCTACATTTCTTACTGAATGAAAAACTCATTTTAGTTATTGAACCCTTTTTAACAATGTTGTAATCCGTGTATAGAAGTGAAACCTTCGTGTCTACATTCGGATAACAAAATTACATTCCTGTGCTAAGTGCTGAGGGTCATTTGTTTACAAAGCTCTGCTCCAACGTATGTATACTCACAGTTATTGTAAATCTTGTCCTAATGAATTCTGTAAATCCGTTTAGTCACAGTTATTGTAAATTCTGTTGCAATGAATTTTGTAAATCCATATGTAATTTTGTCAAAATTGTCAACAGAGATAACTTTTACAGTGTAAATAACAATGGAGTTTTTAAAAAATTTGCATGTTTACTTTTGCTTCGTTCTCATGTTTGGGATCAGTTATTTATCAGGAAATGGCCCTATAACTTTAAATCTAGATCACACAGTAATAATAAAGTTTGGGAAACAAATCTAGAAAAGAGTTTCGCTTAGTTAATACAAAATTTTTTGTTTGTTGAACACCTCTCGGAAGTATGTTATCTGTAGATAACTACACCCATGTTATTGCTTAAAAGAAAAACAGCACATTATATTAAATAACCATGATAGAGAACTCCCTCCTAGTGAATCAGCATTAGGAAACACAAATTTCAAAGCAGAAACCACAACTTCCTCCTAATACGATACTTTCAACTCTTTGTCTCCTCCAACAGTTAATATACGTAAAATTTTCACTAGAAATTATGTTTATTTTCTAGGCGTACCACGTCGCGCAGTGTAATGAAAGTGCTGCGTGACCTACTAATGGATCGCCGGTACGATACGCTAGCGGCGGCGAAGGAGGGGTGGTGTGACCCACGTAATTGACGGCAGGGCTGATCCGGCCGTCAGCTAACTGATGCGACAACGACGGCCGACAATGGAGCAACGTGTGACGTTGTTATCGGCGGTGCCCTGGTCAATTAGGTTATTAGTTACCCCGCGGGAGGCGGGCAACGCACCTGCGGGCCTTCCCATCACTCCTGCTGTCTTCACTGCAGCCCTCGCATGCCCCCCCTCCTTCCCCCATCCAGCAACTTCCTTACCACCGCCCCTTAATGGCACCTGCATTTTCCGGGAAAAAGAGGTATTGTGTACAACGGGCCAACTGCCTCTACTTCTATATAGTAGCAGCACTGTAATTACACACTACGACAAAACAAGAGGTACAACAAACGATTTAATCGAATGGGACGGAAATCGGTAGATGTGACGTACATGTGCAGACAAAAAAATGATACAACTGCAGAAAAATTGGATGATTTATTCAAGACAAAGAGCTTCACAAACTGACGAAGTCAGTAACGCGATGGTCCATCTCTGGCTTTGTGCAACCAGTTATTTGGCTTGCTATTGATTGACGGAGTTGTTGGATGTCCCCCTGAGGGAGGTGCCAAGTTCTGTCCAACTGTCGCGATAGATCATCAGAACACTAGATGGGAGGACGCTCCCCATAACGCTCCATACGTTCTCGCCTGGTGAGAGGTCCGGGCAATAAGCAATAAAAACTCTCCCCGTGATCGGAAGGGCATTGTCTTGCTGAAATGTAAGCCAAGAATGACTTACCATGAAGGGCAACAAAACAGGGCGAAGGATATCGTCGATGTGCTGCTGACTGAGCTGTAAGGTTAACACGGATGACGACCAAGGAGGTCCTGCTATCGAACGAAATGGTACCCCAGACATCACTCCTCTTGTCGGGCCGTACGGCGGGCGAAATTCAGGTTGATATCCGAGGCGTCTTCAGAGACGTATTTCCTGATCATCGTGGCACACTTCGGAGCGGGACTCATCACTAAAGACAATTTTACTCCATTCAATGACATTCAAAGCCGAAGGCGAGTTTGGAGACGCCCCAGACAGTAGCGAGTACCCAGATGTCTGTCGCCCGCCATGAGACCCGACAACCAGTGGTCCTCCTGAGACGTGACACATACACTACTGGCCATTAGAATTGCTACACTACGAAGATGACGTGCTACAGAAGCGGAATTTAACCGACAGGAAGAAGATGCTGTGATATGCCAGAGCATTCACACAAGGTTGGCACCACTGGCGACAACTACAACGTGCTAACATGAGCAAAGTTTCCAACCGATTTCTCATACATAAACAGCAGTTGAAGAAACATTGTTGTGATGCCTCGTGTACAGAGGAGAAATGAGTACCATCACATTTCCAACTTTGATAAAGGTCGGATTGTAGCCTACCTCGATTGCGGTTTATCGTATCGCGACATTGCTGCTCGCGTTTGTCGAGATGAAATGACTGTTAGCAGAATATGGAATCGGTGGGTTCAGGAGGGTAATACGGAACGCCGTGCTGGATCCCAACGGCCTCGTATCACTAGCAGTCGAGTTGACAGGCATCTTATCCGCATGGCTGTAACGGATCGTGCTGCCACGTCTCGATCGCTGAGTCAACAGATGGGGACGAAAAAAAGGGGTTCAAATGGCTCTGAGCACTATGGGACTTAACATCTGTGGTCATCAGTCCCCTAGAACTTAGAACTACTTAAACCTAACTAACCTGAGGACATCACACACATCCACGCCCGAGGTAGGATTCGAACCTGCGACCGTAGCATTCACGCGGTTCCGGACTGACCGCCTAGAACCGCTAGACCACCGCGGCCGGCAGATGGGGATGTTTTGCAAGACAACAACCATCTGCACGAACAGTTCATCGAAGTTTTCACCAGCATGGACTAACAGCTCGGAGACCATGGCTGCGGTTACCCTGGACGCTGCATCACAGGCAGGAACGCCTGCAATGGTATACTCAACGACGAACGTGGGTGCACGAATGGCAAAACGTCATTTTTTCGTATGAATCCAGGTTCAGTTTACAGCATCATGATGGTCGCATCCGTGTTTGGCGACATCGCGGTGAACGCACATTGGAGGTGTGTATTCGTCATCGCCATACTGGCATTTCACGCGGCGTGATGGTATGGGGTGCCATTGGTTACAATTCTCGGTCATCTCTTGTTTGCATTGACGGCACTTTGAACAGTGGACGTTACATTTCAGATGTATTACGACCCGTGGCTCTACCCTTCATTCGATCCATGCGAAACCCTACATTTCAGCAGGATAATGGACGACCGCATGTTGCAGGTCCTGTACGAGCCTTTCTGGATACAGAAAATGTTCGACTGCTCTCCTGGACAGCACATTTTCCAGATCTCTCACCAACTGAAGACGTCTGGTCAATGGCTGCCGAGCAACTGGCTCGTCACAATACGACAGTCACTACTCTTGATCAACTGTGGATCGTGTTGAAGTTGCGTGGGCAGCTGTATCTGTACACGCCATCCAAGCTCTGGTTGACTCAATGCCCAGGCGTATCAAGGCCGTTATTACGGCCAGAGGTGGTTGTTCTGCGTACTGATTTCTCAGAATCTATGCACCCAAATTGCGTGAAAATGTAATCACATGCCAGTTCTAGTCTAATATATTTGTCCAATGAATACTCGTTTATCATCTGCATTTCTTCTTGGTGCAGCAATTTTAATGGTCAGTAGTGTATAACAGATAACAGAAGAGGCGGCGGTGTGGCAGCATTTATAGGTGCAAATGTATTCCCCAAAGTCATCCTCGCGTCCAAAAACAGCCCATACATGTTCACTGAAATAGAGTCTTAGCTGTGTAATATACAGTCCACCCGAAGCTAGACAATTCTCTAGTTTTGAGGCCGTGGTCTGAGGCCTTAAATATCTGCAAGAACCGGTAATCATAACAGGAGATACGAACATTAGTTTTCTCAACAGTAGGGCATCCGAAATAAAATTGACGTGTGAACTGTTCCTACCAGCTCAAACTTTACAATGCTTCCACTGGACCAGCTCTTACAAAGAAGACGCCAAGAAAGGAAGCAACCGTCTCCAAATAGTGTAATCTGCACTGATCAGATTTCTGTGCATGGCGTGTCTCTTAATGATGTAATACTCACGACCTACTCCTCGCAATGTCAAAAGAATTAGCCAAGTGGTGACTTTCACATTTTAACCGCTTATATGTATGTGAGCTAACAGTTGTTGATTATGTTTTTTCTCGGTAAGCAATGGCAGAAAATAACTTTGATATAAATTATGAAGTATGTAATTTCACTGAAAGACTCAGTAATTTATGCCATAAAGACGTACCTATGTAAACTGAAAGAATCAGAAGGAAACATGCATTTTAACTTACCTGTCGTTACATCACAGAATCAGGACTCATGAAATATAAACAGCACCCGATCTCTGAGAATCATATCGTCTACAAGTGACTACCCAACGGAGTTTGCCTGTAAAAAATGCAAAACTGAGGTTTTTCTCTGGCTCCGTCTTGTGGAAAAATTAGCTAGGAACTCGACTACACAAATCTGCTGCTGAATGTCTAGTTCCTACTGTGGATATTTCGCCACGCCTACATCTCTACTTCAACGCGCAAGGACGCAAACGATCAAGTCCCTTTAAAGTATGGTGGTTGGTACAACCGAAAAAATTTCTTTGCAGCCGGTAATCGTTAACATGGACAGTAAATCAACTGCGCTAATTCGTTCGGCAGCTGCAGGACACGAAAGTACTACAATTCACCTGATGAGTTTTCTCGTGTAACCACTACTACCAATAACAACGAACATTCGTAACCATTGATCCATAAAATTTCGGGCGTGCAGACACACAAATTCAGTTTTTTCTTCTAATATTTCGGCTGAATACCGTCCAGCCATCTTCAGAGTGAGCCGAGGTGACTAACGCCCCAGCACTTGTCCCGTCCTTTTGAACTCGAGGACCGAACCACTGCGTTTGCGGCCACAGATACACAAGGCGCCTCCTTCGGAAGCCTCGGGTTTTTCAAGGTCCCCTGTCAGTGCGGCCGTTCTTACATCGGACACAGGTACACCCGGTTCTTACAACCCTAATAAATCTGCGGCGTCTGAGCACTCTATTGACACTGGACACTCTATGGTGTACGATAATGTCGAAATTTTACTCCCGACTACATATTTCTGGGACTCAGTAGTGAAGGAAGCAATTGGAATTCACTTGGCGACGAATTTAATTAAAAGAGATTGGGGCCTCCAGCTTGGACAAATCTTGAAATCCGGCAATTTCTGTAATAACATCACAAAGACGGCGCGACGGTGCAGCTCGCAGTGATACATCGATATAACCGTGTGGGTCGACTGCGCAGCCATAGATCTATTTCCATGCGTATGTCATACGCCTCTGCCGCCGATTAACGTCTCTGGAGCCTTGTGTATCTGTGGCCGCATGTGCAGAGGTGCGGTCCACGGCTTTAAAAGGACGGAGCATGTGCTGGAGCGTCAGTCACATTGGCTCACTCTGAAGATGGTTGGACGGAATTCAGCCGAAATATTAGACGAGGAAGTCAAATTTATGCACGTGCACGCCCGAAATTTTATGGATCAGTATTTGCGCCGCGAAAATATGAATATGCACATTCGCAACCATTCTCTGACCTCCATCGTCTTCCGCATAGCGCGCATAGAGGAACTCATAAAACTACTATCCAGAAAGGGATTCCCTCAAGTACTCTCTGACTACAGACCCAGTTGCGTTCTACCAGCTTTATATAAAGCTGTAAAATAAATAGTACAGGACCAACTTACATATAACTTACCCTCTAGATGAATACCAGCCTGGTTTCTCGAAAAATCGCGGAACGACTAGTCTTATATAAAAGTGACTGAAGAGATGAAACAAGCAATGAACAAAGAAGAGACGACTATTATGTACTTTCTGTATATTAGCACAGCTTTCGATACTGTCGATTTTGGTAGTCTACTTGATAAACTGAAAAGTCGAAACGACCCTTCAAGTTCTGTACAATGTTCGCATACAACAAACTGTATAATTATCGGAACAAAGAGGTCGCATTGGAGAAATGTTGTATCAGGGGCGCTACAAAGATCAGTTTTGGGCCCATTACCTTCCTAACCATATGTTACGTTAACTATTAATTCCCATTATACGAATCTATACGCATACGACGTCCGGGTATACATCGTGCAAGCTTAATGAACGTGTGCACAGCCACCCAGCTTATAAATGCCAACTTACTTCTATTATCAGAGTGGGTGCAGAACACAGTGACTTAACCCACCTAAGCCGCAACAACTTTAGTCGCTCACAAAAGATTTATTACCCTTCATTTCAAGGAATCACTTTCCCATTTCATATCGAACACCACAGAAACAAGCTTTTCTTCTTCTGCAAATAACTTGGGATAATTCTAGACCAACACTTGGACTGGACTGAACACACAGCTGCAGTTTATAAGAATTCTCAACATCGCTTTATTTAGTACAGAGATATAAAAAGTACTGTGTTTCGAGCTTGAGTTTGGGTTGATTGGAGAAGGAGACCAGACAGCGAGATGATCGGCCTCATCGGATTAGGGAAGGACAGGGAAGGAAGTCGGCCGTGCCCTTTCAAAGGAACCATCCCGGCATTTGCCTAGAGCGATTTAGGGAAATCACGGAAAACCTAAATCAGGATGGCCGGACGCGGAATTGAACCGTCATCCTCCGTTTCGAGCTCGAAAAAAAACTCGTAGAGTCACTAATAACCACCATCCTGTTCGACAAGTACTTTCGTATCGGAGCTGTCGCTGGCTGGAACTGGCGATGAATGATTGTGTGCGAAACATTTCTGAAAGGCAGAGACACAGATTAAGTGGGGAAGTGGAGTGAAGTGGTTTTGCACTAAAAGCAGAACACTCCTTATTACTAAAGTTTATTAATTTTCAGTAGTCCAACAAACTTTTTATACATTGGCTGAACAGCCAATATCATGCCCTACCGTTTCATTTTGCAAAAGGAAAGGGTTAGTCTCTTCCTTTATTTCAGATCCAACAATCATTAGCTAATCAGTTGCATCTTACACTGAAATCCTTTTGTTTTCTTTTCCAACATTCACTTACAAGATTTACTCAAAGGCAACATGCAAAAATTTTAAACTAAAACATTAAAACAATTTTCTAATACTTCCTCTATTGAACAAAGTTGCAGTTCAATCCCTTAAGTTAAAATTAGAAAAAACCCACACAATATCAGGAGACAATTTTTTTTACAATTATCTATAAATGAACAGTTCCAGAGGAAACTTGCTATTAAATTTCCACAAGTTAAATCAGTCTCCCAAAAACATTTATGAAAGCACTTGACAACAATTTAACCAAAGTTCACACAGAAAATGGTCAGCTAAGTTATCACGCGATCATTTACAGCTAGTTAACCAAAGGAAAGGCAGTTTATAAAATTCATTTTAGCAAAAACAATTACCCACTTATTAACCTGAGAGTTCCCCATAATTTCTAGTAACTGCTAAACTTTGCCAATACACACGGTCCTCATACAAAACAATTTCAGTGTAGTACATAACTGCACACTGAGATGATACAGTAAACGAAAAGACAACCTTTTATCAAAGTACCATGTGGAGACTAACCTTCCTTAAAATTACTTAACGTCTACCCGCCTCTTGGACCGGTCGTGACTATGTACTACTCGTACCTCACTTATCAAGCCTGATTACTAGAACAACAGGTCCGTCTCGGCGAATACAGCAGCTTACACTTCGTGCCTTATTTCCACCAAACCAAATCAACTTATTCGTTACCGGCGCTATGCATATTTCTTACCCTTTTCGAAGGTGAGCTTCAGATCACAGTTCTGTGAGGTTCTAGAACAAGCTGTCTACACAGTGTGAAACCGAAACCAGTCCCCTCGTTTTGAATGACCAAAGTTTCAAAAGTTCCAAAAGTGACACACCATCATGCTACACAAAATGGCTATCATGGCGTGCAGTGTTCTTCCTCCGAACTAGCGAAAGTCTGTGCATGGGCCTTCTTTCACACAAGTACTCTCCTCTGCTCCCAACAGCCTCACCAAATTCACCCACTCGCTAGCCGTTACGCTCGCAACAGCTTCGTGCTCGCGCAGAGCCACTTGCCATCCTTGCCCGCGCGCGCTCACTCTCCTGCTGACCTCGCACGCCTCATCCACAACACTAAACTCACTCTATGAAGATAACCAGTCACTCGATTCCTACGGAAATTCCGAGCCATATAAAACTATTGAATTTGTGATGTTCGTTTTTTCGGTTATATCACTCCAGCCTATGAACAGTTACCAGGCTACGTGCAGATAAGTACAAAGTTAAGTATACGCAGTGTTTGCTCTCTGGTGATCTCAGTCATTTCACTCCCTCTTATTTATCCTCAGTTCTTACACTATTATGCGAATACCACAGCAGAAATAGTTATTCTCAGCAAAGTAAATCTCTCTTCGTATCAGTACACAACGCTCCCATGTTTTCTAAATCATTTTCTGTGTCAGAAACCCGACTTAAGAACATTTATCATCAAAACAGTAAAGAAATTAAAGCCTATTTCAACTTCAAAGCACAGGTAATGTCTCACCTATCACAAGAGCTATATCTTCATAGCAACTACTGCCCATTAAAATTGCTACACCAAGAAGAAACGCAGATGATAAACGGGTCTTCATTGGACAAATATATTATACTAGAACTGACATGTGATTACATTTTCACACAATTTGAGTGCATAGATCCTGAGAAATCTGTACCCCGAACAACCACCTCTGACCGTAATAACGGTCTTGATACGCCTGGGCATTGAGTCAAACAGAGCTTGGATGGCGTGTACAGGTACAGCTGGCCATTCAGCTTCAACACGATACCGCAGTTCATCAAGAGTAGTGACTGGCGTATTGTGACGAACCATTTGCTTGGCCACCATTGACCAGACGTTTTCAATTGGTGAGAGATCTGGAGAATGTGCTGGCCAGGGCAGCAGTCGAACATTTTCTGTATCCAGAAAGGCCCGTACAGGACCTGCAACATGCGCTCGTGCATTGTCCTGCTGAAATGTAGGGTTTCGCAGGTATCTTATGAAGGGTAGAGCCACGGGTCGTAACACATGTGAAATATAACGTCCACTGTTTAAAGTGCCGTCAGTGCGAAAAAGAGAAGACCGAGACGTGTAACCAACGGCACCCCATACCATCACGCCAGGTCATACGCCAGTATGGTGATGACGAATACACGCTTCAATTGTGCGTTCATCGCGATGTCGGCAAACACGGATGCTACCATCATGATACTGTAAACAGAACCTAGATTCAACCGAAAAAATGACGTTTTGCCATTCGTGCACCCAGGTTCGTTGTTGAGTACACCATCGCAGGCGCTCCTGTATGTGATGCACCGTCAAGGGTAACCGCAGCCATGGTCTCCGAGCTGATAGTCCATGCTGCTGCGAACGTCGTCGAACTGTTCGTGCAGATGATTGTTGTCTTGCAAACGTCCCCATCTGTTGACTGAGGGATCGAGACGTGGCTGCGGGATCCGTTACAGCCATACGGATAAAATGCCTGTCATCTCGACTGCTAGTGATACAAGGCCGTTGGGATCCAGCACGGCGTTCCGTATTACCTTCCTGAACTCACAGAATCCATATTCTGCTAACAGTCATTGCATCTCGACCAACTCGAGCAGCTATGTCACGATACGATAAACCGCAACCGCGATAGGCTACAATCCGACCTTTATCAAAGTTGGAAACTTGATGGTACGCATTTCTCCTCCTTACACGAGGCATCACAACAACCTTTCACCAGGCAACGCCGTTCAACTGCTGTTTGTGTATGAGAAATCAGTTGGAAACTTTCCTCATGTCAGCACGTTGTAGGTGTCGCTAATTATTTGCTGAAAAGCTAATTATTTGCGTATCACAGCATCTTCATTCTGTCGGTTAAATTTCGCGTCTGTAGCACAGCATCTTCGTGGTGTAGCAATTTTAATGGCCAGTAGCGTACTTGTCTTCAGCTCACTCTTGTCAACTCTCCCTCTCCTACTACTTTTCCTTCTTCCTCATTTACAAAGTTGCTTCTTGGAATTCTCATTTTACGTAGCAGACAGTGTCACTACCATGTTAATCCTTTCCTCTTTCTTTGCACCTACCACCACATAAAGGACCAAATAAGGCTTTAATTGTGCTAAAGCAATAAAACGTTGTTCTCAATACCTCCATTATATTATCATTAGTATTAGTATTTCTATCATGATTGTCATTATCATTGCCAATTATTAATTATTATAATAATACAAATAATTATTATTTTGATCGTTATGTAATAACTAGTTATAGTGTCTATTATTTTGTCATCATTATTACTGTTGCTGTTATTATTACTGAAACTTACTATTTTATTAATAATGCAAATTATTATTATTGTAATTTGTAATATTTTTATACCTTATTAGGCTAAATAAGCAATAAATCAATGAAAATAAGTAATTTTGCTGGCATATCCCGAAATCTCACTCGCATGAATTTTATAGGTAAGCTTGTTTAACCTTACGAGCACCTACTTACAATTTGTCTTCAAATACCATTCAAAATTTTCTGATTTTTAGATCTGCGGAATACATTCAATACCAGTTTCATTTAGGTATGCATATATGGTTTGTGACAGTTTCCCTGAGTATGTAAAGGGTAATTGTAATGTACGAGGTCACATCCAGATTGAAACTTTCACCCAGCATCGGAGTTAGCGAAGTATTAAAATTTCGTGACAGATTTAACTGTGTGCCAAACCGGGAATCAAGGTCGTAACCCTGCTTTTCACGCGCTGCTCTCTTTCAGCCAGTTACAGAATATCGCAAAGTTACTTTTCATCCTCGAAACGATTTATTACGACTTACCTAATACATTTCTCCGTAATATCCTTTCTTCCGTGAATGTTAATTCCATTACGAATATAGGAGAATTTATGTGAACTTAGGAGAGCTGCAGTGAAAAATGAAGCTGTGAGGCCGTGTCTTATGGCGTGCCTGACTCCTCAATCGGTAAGAGCACTGTCCACCAAAGACAAGGTTCCAGCTTCGGTTTCATGTGCAACACTAACTTTCGCTCTGCCAGGAAATTTCTGTGTTTTTACAGTTGGCAGATGTTAATCATCTCCTAGAATTTCAAGAACGTATATTACAAAGATTCTCCATTTTATACCAGGTAGCACAACTAGATTGTATCATAGAAAGCTACATACGAGGATGGCAACCATTTATTTACAGCTCATACAAAATAGATGCATGTTTCAAAGTTTTACTGACCTTCAAAGTAGTCACCAGCACTGTGTATAACCAGTTGCCAGAGATGTGGATGTCGTAGGATACTCTTAGCAGTTGTGTTGACAGTTCGAGTGGCGCGGTCTGTTGCCCGACCAATTTGTAGCAATTCTGAAGCGAATGCCGTCTAGTGTTTCCTTCAGTTTAGAAATCGAGTTGCACTCACGAGGGCTTCAGTCAGGGGAGTTCAGTAGGTATAGCACTTAGCAGCTCCATCAATCAAACAAATCAGTAACAACTTGCACTGTACGTGCTTGAGCGCTGTCCTGCAAACTCATGGCCAGATCTTGCAGAAAGTTTCGTCACTGCTGTCTCTAAGCTGGTCGTAGGTTCTGTTCCAAAACTTAACAGCATAGAGACAGAAATGATGACACTTTCTGCATGACCTGACTATCATTTTGCAGGACAGTGCTCAAGCACGCACAGTGCAAGCTGTTACTGATTTGTTTTTCAATAATTCAAACAATTATAATCATAATCTACTAGTTATGAGCTACTCTGAAGCGCCAAGGAAACTGATATAGACATGCGTATTCAATTACGCAGATATGCAACAAGGCAGAATAGTGGCTGCGGTCGGCAGCGCCTATATTAGACAGCAAGTGTCTGGCGCAGTTGTTATTCGGTTACTGATGTTACAATGGAAGGTTATCAAGATTTAAGTGAATTTGAATGTGGTGTTATAGTCGGCGCGCGACAGCGGAGACGCAGCATCTCCAGGATAGAGATGAAGTGGGGATTTCCCCCGATACGTCAAGATACGACTCATACCACTCTGACAGGTGACACGCCCGTAAGCATCCTGTCTGATCAGCTGCATCCATATCCACTGCGCATTCCGACGGACTTCGGAAATTCCAGTAGGACAATGCGACGCCTCACACGACCAGAATTGCTGCAGGGTATCTACAGGAGTTTAAACATTTCCGCTGGCCACCGAACTCCCGAGATATCAACATTATTGAACATACTTGGGATGCCTTCCAACGTGCTTTTAAGATGAGATCTCCAACCCCTCGTACTCTTACGGAGTTATGGACAGCCCTGCAGCATTCATGGCGTCAGTTCCTTCCAGCACTACTTCAGATTCAAATGGTTCAAATGGCTGTGAGCAGTATGGATCTCAACATCTGAGGTCATCACTCCCCTAGAACTTAACACTACTTAAACCTAACTAACCTAACGACATCACACCCATCCATGCCCGAGGCAGGATTCGAACCTGCGACCGTAGCGGTCGCGCGGTTCCCGACTGAAGCGCCTAGAACCGCTCGGTCACACCGGCCGGCACTACTTCAGGCATTAGTACAGTCCACGCTACGTGGTGTTACGGGAATTTCTGCGCGCTCGTGGGGGCCCTACACGATATTAGGCAGTTGTACCAGTTTCTTTGGCTCTTCAGTGTATAACCTAATGTGAAAGCTGTAACACAGTAAATTAGGTATTAAAATTTGAAACTGTGTACATGGTTTGAAGCAACTTAATTCAAGGCGTGCAGATTATCCGCACTATGTCCATTCAGTATTTGAGAATTATAGCATTTACTTACTTCCGACATACTTTACATACAATTTCAGACCTTTACAGATATTTTTCTCGGTGACACATTCCACAAGATATACACTCCTGGAAATTGAAATAAGAACACCGTGAATTCATTGTCCCAGGAAGGGGAAACTTTATTGACACATTCCTGGGGTCAGATACATCACATGATCACACTGACAGAACCACAGGCACATAGACAAAGGCAACAGAGCATGCACAATGTCGGCACTAGTACAGTGTATATTCACCTTTCGCAGCAATGCAGGCTGCTATTCTCCCATGGAGACGATCGTAGAGATGCTGGATGTAGTCCTGTGGAACGGCTTGCCATGCCATTTCCACCTGGCGCCTCAGTTGGACCAGCGTTCCTGCTGGACGTGCAGAACGCGTGAGACGACGCTTCATCCAGTCCCAAACATGCTCAATGAGGGACAGATCCGGAGATCTTGCTGGCCAGGGTAGTTGACTTACACCTTCTAGAGCACGTTGGGTGGCACGGGATACATGCGGACGTGCATTGTCCTCTTGGAACAGCAAGTTCCCTTGCCGGTCTAGGAATGGTAGAACGATGGGTTCGATGACGGTTTGGATGTACCGTGCACTATTCAGTGTCCCCTCGACGATCACCAGAGGTGTACGGCAAGTGTAGGAGATCGCTCCCCACACCATGATGCCGGGTGTTGGCCCTGTGTCCCTCGGTCGTATGCAGTCCTGATTGTGGAGCTCACCTGCACGGCGCCAAACACGCATACGACCATCATTGGCACCAAGGCAGAAGCGACTCTCATCGCTGAAGACGACACGTCTCCATTCGTCCCTCCATTCACGCCTGTCGCGACACCACTGGAGGCGGGCTGCACGATGTTGGGGCGTGAGCGGAAGACGGCCTAACGGTGTGCGGGACCGTAGCCCAGCTTCATGGAGACGGTTGCGAATGGTCCTCGCCGATACCCCAGGAGCAACAGTGTCCCTAATTTGCTGGGAAGTGGCAGTGCGGTCCCCTACGGCACTGCGTAGGATCCTACGGTCTTGGCGTGCATCCGTGCGTCGCTGCGGTCCGGTCCCAGGTCGACGGGCACGTGCACCTTCCGCCGACCACTGGCGACAACATCGATGTACTGTGGAAACCTCACGCCCCACGTGTTGAGCAATTCGGCGGTACGTCAACCCGGCCTCCCGCATGCCCACTATACGCCCTCGCTCAAAGTCCGTCAACTGCACATACGGTTCACGTCCATGCTGTTGCGGCATGCTACCAGTGTTAAAGAGTGCGATGGAGCTCCGTATGCCACGGCAAACTGGCTGACACTGACGACGGCGGTGCACAAATGCTGCGCAGCTAGCGCCATTCGACGGCCAACACCGCGGTCCCTGGTGTGTCCGCTGTGCCGTGCGTGTGATCATTGCTTGTACAGCCCTCTCGCAGTGTCCGGAGCTAGTATGGTGGGTCTGACACACCGGTGTCAATGTGTTCTTTTTTCCATTTCCAGGAGTGTAAAAAGGAAAGCAGTTTAATGTTTTATACATTTCCGCTGTTCATGCAGTAAATCTGCAGCATCACGCATGGCGCTCTAATTTATTACTTCCTCCATTCGCATAACATTTTGCACACAGTCTCCACATACATCACTGAACGTAACTGTAAAATATTTGGTTGTATGATGCGTGGTACGAAAGATACACTATGTGATCAAAAGTATCCGGACACCGCCCTAAACGTACGTTTTGCATTTTAGGTGCATTGTGCTGCCACCTACTGCCAGGTACTCCGTATCAGCGACCTCATTAGTTATCAGATGACGTGAGAGTGCAGAATGGGGACCCATGGACTTCGAACGTGATCAGATGATTGGGTGTCACTTGTGTCATACATTTGTACGCGAGATTTCCATACTCCTTAACATATCTAGGTCCAATGTCTCCGATGTGATAGTGAAGGGGAAACGTGAAGGGGCATGTAGAGCACAAAAGCGTACAGGCCGACCTCGTCTGTTGGCTGAAAGAGACGGCCGACAGTTGAGGAGGGTCCTAATGTGTAAGAGGCAGACAGCTATCCAGACCATCACACAGGAATACCAAACTACATCTGGATCCACTGCAAGTACTATGACAGTTAGGCGGGAAGTGAGAAAACTTGGATTTCATGGTCGACCGGCTGCTCATAAGCCACACATCCCGCCGGTAAGTGCCAAAGACGCCTCGTTTGGTGTAAGGAGCGTAAGCATTGGACGATTTGAACAGTGGAAAAAATGTTGTGTGGAGTGACGAATCACCGGTACACAATGTGGCGATCCGATGACAGGGTATGGGTATGGCGAATGCCAGGTGAACGTCATCTGCCAGCGTGTGTAGTGCCAACAGTAAAATTCAGAGCCGGTGGTGTAAGGGTTTGGTCGTGTTTTTCATGGATGGGGCTTGCACTACTTCTTGTTTTGTGTGCAACTATCACAGCACAGGCCTACATTGATATTTTAAGCACTTTCTTGCTTCCCACTGTTGAAGAGCAATTCGGAGATGGCGATTGCATCTTTCAACACGATCGAGCACCTTTTCATAATGCATCGACCTGTGTTGGAGTGGTTACACGACGAAAATATCCCTTTAAAGACTGGCTACACAGTGTCCTGACCTGAATCGTACAGATTACCTTTGGGATGCTTTGGAACGCCGACTTGGCGCCGGATCTCACCGACCGACATCGATATCTCTCCTCAGTGCAGTACTCCGTGAAGAATGGGCTGCCATTCCCTAAGAAACCTTTCAGCATCTGATTGTACGTGTGCCTGTGAGAGTGGAAGGTGTCATCGAGGCTAAGCGTGGGCCAACAACATATTGAATTCCAGCATTACCGATGGAGGGGGGCCACGAACTTGTAAGTCACTTTCCGACAGGTGTCCAAATACTTTTGATCACATAGTATATGACGTTCTATACATGGGAGATCGATTCTTTAAAGATTCGGGTGTGAACATTTACTGGATTTAACTAAAAGAGGAACGGTCATGTACAATGACAGAAAACAATTTGAGAGTATGTGATAAGTTCACATGGCCTGCTAATTTTTTCTACGGAGAAATGTGTTTTAAACTGGGTTTTAAGGTAGTTTTGATGCAGAGACTGATTTCATAAACATCTTTATTAATCGTATTGTGAATGTGTGAATACTGTGCTGATGATTTTTAAGAGGTAGTAAGTGTAACTAATGCGTATTATCCACCGTTTTTCGTTATAATTCCTTCCATATCGGTAAAATGTGACTATTTCGCATGAGTTAATGTTCTGACACTTTGAGGTGGACTGAAAAACCGAAACTGGCTGTAATCTAGAGCAATTCACCTAGCACAGCCATGTGTCTATGCATTAGGAGATTCATTCATCTAAAGTGGCTTTCAGTACCTCAATAGCAAGCTTGAGTTAAAATGCAAATAAATGAGATCGCTCCATTACTGCCATTTCACGTGAAGTGGGAATGATAAGGCTTGTTTGGGGGACATCAAAGACTTTGTAACTGCCTATTCCGACTACGAAATCTGTTGCTGCCAGTATGGATCCTTGCCAACCTTGAAAGCAAACACCGTTAGCAGCAGTTCATGAGGCAACAGCTAGAAATTTCGAGACCAACTTTGCCGTCTACTGCATATTACACATCTGTCCTTTGAGTAGAACGCAACACTCACTTTATCCGAGATGCTATGCGTAGAGAGTAAATTCGCAAGGTCAGAATGTAAAAGATGAAATGGATAACCGCTCTATTCAACCACCAGCCTCAGATTGGAATCATTTATTTTACATAATTATGGGACAATGTACTGAAATTAAATGTGTAGAAGCTGTGGAGTTCGGGCAAGGTGCCATGACGGACAAGGAGTAGCATACACTGGTTGCAGATCATGTACACCTCTTCATGATGATCAAGTTTCCCATCAGCAGTGGTATTTTTCAACAAGATAATGCGCCATGTCACCTGTACCTCTATCGGTTCTCCCTTTTATTCCAGTCTCGTATTGTTCGTGGAAAGAAGGATTGTCGGTATGCTTCTGTGTGGTGAAGGTATGTTCTCGAAACTTTAACAAAAGCCCGTACCGAGCTACTGAGCGTCTCTCCTGCAGAGTCTTCCACAGGAGTTTATCTATCATCTCCGCAACGCTTTCGCGATTACTAAATGATCCTGTAACGAAGCGCCCTGCTCTCCGTTGGATCTTCTCTATCTCTTCTATCAACCCTACTTGGTACGGATCCCACGCTGCTGAGGAGTATTCAAGCTGTGGGCGTACTGTAACCTACTTCCTTTGTTTTCGGATTGCATTTCCTTAGGATTCTTCCAATGAATCTCAGTCTGGCATCTGCTTTACCGACGATCAACTTTATATGATCATTCCATTTTAAATCACTCCTAATGCCTACACCCAGATAATTTATGGAAATAACTGCTTCCAGTTGCTGACCTGCTATTTTGTAGCTAAATGATAAGGGATCTATCTTTCTATGTATTCGCAGCACATTACACTTGTCTTCACTGAGATTCAGTTGCCATTCCCTGCACCATGCGTCAATTCGCTGCAGATCCTCCTGCATTTCGGTGCAATTTTCCATTGTTACAAACTCTCGATACACCACAGCAACATCTGAAAAAAGCCTCAGTGAACTTCCGATGTCATCCACAAGGACATTTATGTATATTGTGAATAGCAACGGTCCTATGACACTTCCCTGCGGCACAACTGAAATCACTCTTACTTCGGAAGACTTCTCTCCATTGAGAATGACATGCTGCGTTCTGTTATCTAGGAACTCTTCAATCCAATCACACAATTGGTCTCATAGTCCATATGCTCTTACTTTGTTCATTATACGACTGTGGGGAACTGTATCCAACGCCTTGCGGAAGTCAAGAAACACGGCATCTACCTATGAACCCGTGTCTATGGCCCTCTGAGTCTCGTGGACAAATAGCGCGAGCTGGGTTTCACATGACCGTCTTTTTCGAAACCCATGCTGATTCCTACAGAGTACATTTCTAGTCTCCAGATAAGTCATTATATTCGAACACAATACGTGTTCCAAAATTCTACAACTGATCGACGTTAAAGATGTAGATCTATAGTTCTGCACATCTGTTCGACGTCCCTTCTTGAAAACGGGGATGACCTGTGCCCTTTTCCAATCCTTTGGAACGCTACGCTCTTCTAGAGACCTACGGTACACCGCTGCGCCAAAATTTCCCTCGATTCTACGCTACTATGAATGGGTCATGTCTCGTCCGGGTATTGCTGGAAATATTATTCTCTCTAAACGCTTGAATCTAGAGCCCCCGCTTGTGTCTATTGCATTTATGACGAAGCGCTACCGTACAGCTTATGTCTGAACGAAATCGTTGAAAACGAATAGTCGCGGTTCTTTTGTATGACACGTGAACAAGTGGGTCCATGTTATGCTCTTTGCTTTACCAAGTTATACTGTTGCCATGAGTTGTTTCAATAAAGACAAAATATTTACTTCTTTATGTTGTACCAAACGGCAGTATAAACAAATATGAAAGTTTCTGTTGATCCATTATGGACAAGGAACAGCGGCTGGTAAATTTTTAACAAACAAAGTGATCAAACAGCCGTGCAGTTGAGAAGTTATTTTATTTTGTTTTCGGCATTCATATGCACCTCCCAAAAATAATGGATGTTGCCTTACTGGGGCCATATGTTTCTCGATCTTGTGAATTTTCTCTTGGGACTTCACGAGTTCCAGAAACATACGACCCCAGTATGCCAATGTCGCTTTCTTCTGAGAGATGCAAATAGGGCCTGAAGATAACATAATGAATTGCGGAAACTGGGAGTGAAAATAAAATAAAGTAACTTCTTAATTGCACTACTGTTTGTCAAATTTCCTTTGTTAAACGTGAAAGTTCGTCCCTTGCTGTACTGCTTTGGTGGAATACATTTTGGTATATTGCGAAGTATCCATCTCATTCTGAACGTAGTGAAGTTGACTCAAAGCTGATGATATGGTTATGAGCTGTGGAATATTTATAACTCTTCGCCTACAATCCAAGCTACTGAATGTTACGTGTTTACATAACCTGCAGCGGTGGTCAGCGTATGCGATATACCACGTATGATAAAAATTAATGAAGAGCGGTACGTCTCTCAGAAAACATTTGAGACTGAAAGGAAGACATTTACTGAATGCTCTTGCAAATAAACAGTAGGAAGCGTCTCAGTGTTTACCCGGAATATTTTTAAACGAGATCTCGTATTTACCAGAGCTAGGGCCAAACTCAATTTTCTCAGAGGAAGACCTGTGCCTGCGTCAGACGACATCAGAGTCAATTTTGTTGCATTATACGTGGTTGCGCCCCATGAATGACAAACAGAGGGGCTCATGTTTTATGAATCTCTTCTGTATCAGCCAGCTCATCTGCGCCTACTGGATTTCCCTTTTAAGCGCAGAATATCATACTTATTTCTTAGGTGCGATGGCTATGAATAAGCAAAGAGGAATATTAGTTTTTCCCTTGAAGACGTCGCTTTGCATAGTATTTCTGATGCGCATTTTTGACAATTCGCGAGAGAGCCGCGAATTTTTTGAACCTTTCCTTTAATTTCAGTTAAAACTCGTTAATTTGATATGGCTTGCAGCTTTTAAGCGGTAAAAGAGCCGAAAAATAAATGCTTCACACATTGGTTTTTCTATTAATGATTAATCAACTTTGAGATACAGTAGTTAAAATATATCCACATCTTTAAATACCATAAAATATTTGGTTTCTAAGAGTAATATGGACTCACTCTTGGCTGGTTATGGGAGCAATAACCTTAAATATTCACTTATTTAAAATTTATGCTCCAGCAGAGTCAATGATTTACCCTCCGTATTGAAGACATAAGATTCATTCATTTCGTATTTAAATTTAAAATTGTATGATTTCCAAATAACAGTTTCATAACTGCACAAGAACAAGTTAATTATTAAATACTTACACTTTAACTTACACTAAGGACGTCTGGGGGGAAACAGTGTGTATGTCAATATATACAGTTGTCGTTCCAACAGAGAGAGCACTGCGTTCTGATCACAACGAAGTAATCACATCAGTTGAGTGTTGTATCTACTGTAGCCATTATAGACAACCTATATACTAGGTAGATCATCAATAACAAAAAGCATAAAATGGTTCAAGTAACCAGAAGTGCACATTAGTATTTTTCCATGTATCGCAGTTATTGCTTGGTTATTATCTAATCCTCTTTCTGTTGCTTGTGGCCGGCAGGTGTGGCCGAGCGGTTCTAGGCGCTTCAGTCTTTAACTGCGCCACCGCTATGGACGCAGGTTCGAATCCTACCTCGGGCATAGATGTGTGTGATGTCCTTAGGTTAGTTAGGTTTAAGTAGTTCTAAGTTAGAGGGGACTGATGACCTCAGATGTTAAGTCCCATAGTGCTCAGAGCCATTTGAACCATTTTTGTTGCTTGTGTTGGGATTTCAAATGCTAACTATGATCCTCTTATCGCTAAAATCTTTCTGTTTAGTCTTTATCTGTATGAAAGCGTTAACTCTGCTGCGGACACTTTCAGACTATTGTCTGTAGGTATGTGGAGTAATTGCACCCCGTTCTTAATCAGGTGCACGAAAAAATGGCTGACGTCGAAATAAGTGTCCAGGGAATAGAAAAGCGACTGAAATCACTCAACAGAGGAAAGTCCTCTGGACCTGACGTGATACCAGTTCGATTGTACACAGAGTACGTGAAAGAACTTGTTCCCCTTCTAACAGCCGTGTCCCCCAAGCCTCTAGAGGAACGGAAGGTTCCAAATGATTGGAACAGAGCACAGCTAGTTCCAGTTTACAAGAAGGTTCGTCCAACAGATGCGCAAAACTATAGGCCTATGTCTCTGACATCGAAATGCAGGAAGATCTGCAGTGGATAGGCACTTGGTGCAGGGAGTGGCAACTGACCCTTAACATAGACAAATGTAATGTATTGTGAATGCATAGAAAGAAGGATCCTTTATTGTATGATTAGGTGATTGCAGAAGAAACACTGGTAGCAGTTACTTCTGTAAAATATCTGGGAGTATGCGTACGGGACGATTTGAAGTGGAATGATCATATAAAATTAATTGTTGGTAAGGCGGGTGCCAGGTTGAGATTCATTGGGAGAGTCTTTAGAAAATGTAGACCATCAACGAAGGAGGTGGCTTACAAAACACTTGTTCGACCTATACTTGAGTAATGCTCATCAGTGTGGGATCCGTACCAAGTCGGGTTGACACAGGAGATAGAGAAGATCCAAAGAAGAGCGGCGCGTTTAGTCACAGGGTCATTTGGTATCCGTGATAGCGTTACGGAGATGTTTAGCAAACTCAAGTGGCAGACTCTGCAGGAGAGGCGCTCTGCATCGCGGTGTAGCTCGCTGTGCAGTTCTCCAGAGGGTGCGTTTCTGGATGAGGTATCGAATATATTGTTTCCCCAAAATACTTATATCTCCCGAGGAGATCACGAATGTAAAATCAGAGAGATTCGAGCGCGCATGGAGTCTTTCCGGCAGTCGTTCGTCCCGCGAACCATACGCGACTGGAACAGGAAAGGGAGGTAATGACAGTGGCACGTAAAGTGCGCTCCGCCACACACCATTGGGTGGCTTGCGGAGTATAAATGTAGATGCAGAAGTAGAATAGGAGATAATGACGTTGGACGCTGGGATCTGGAGAGAAGACTATCAGTTAACGCACCCTGCCGTCTTAGCATTGGGTTCAAATCAGGACTCCGGGCAGGTCAGTCAATTTAAGGAACTTTAGTGTCAACAGACCGATACAGATTAATGACAGGATGCATTGTCATACTGATACAAGAATATCATCATCTCCGAAGTGTTCCTCTATTGTACGCAGTACACAATGCTATAAAATGTATTCACAATCTGTCGCACCCAGTGTTTTCTCAGTCGAAATAAGGGGACAAGATCCTAAACAGGAAAAATAGCACTGTTACACCATATCCTCCGCACATAACTCTTGATACCATAGATGATGGCAGGTAAAATTCTACCAGCAGTCGCCATACTGGAACACTTCCATCGGATTGCAAAGAATATAGCGCGATTTATCACTCGAAATCACTCCTTTCCAGTCATCCAGTGCCCAGCAGACACTGCTGAAGCATTGCTTATCATTGACTACAGAAATATGTGAATTACAAGGAGTTGCTCCACTACTGAACCTCGTTCTCTGTAACTCCCTATACACATGGTCACTGTTCTAGCTAAACTCACGTGTGATATCTTTGCTGATTTCATAAGATCTTTTCGAACCACCTTTTGCAGTGTTCGACATTCTCCGTCCGTCAGAAGACGAAGTCTGGCTTGTCTTGGTTTAGCTATAGGTGCTCCTTTGCGTTTCCATTTCACAATCACTTAAAAAACGGCCGGCCACTGTGGACGAACGGTTCTAGGCGCTACATTCTAGAACCGCGCGACCGCTACGGTCGCAGGTTCGAATCCTGCCTCGGGCATGGATGTGTGTGACGTCCTGAGATCTTTCGACCGACCGATTCTGTTGTTATTGCTTCTTTATACCTCTTTATACCACAGTACTCTTTGCCTCCTTTCCTTCACACAGCTAGTGATGAATTTCACATTACATATGGGTGTCCTGATACTTTCGACCAGACAGTTTATGCCATATCTGTCTGAAGCCACTCACTGAGAATTAGATACCATAGGGTAACCGACTGCAGCCATGTTGATTGCTAAATCTCACCTGCCGTCGCAAATAGTAGCCAACGATCTGTATGGTATTACGATCGGGAGATTTCTAAGGGCCGTCGAAATACGATAGAGTCCCTGAACGTTCATCAGACCAGGAAACGTTGCCGTTACTATCTTGGGAGAGTCCATATCAATCATAAAGATTATATGAATGCGTGGTGTCTTTCGCACATATCCGAAAGAACAGACACTACGCGTTCATATAACTGATTCCCCTCGATGGGCAATGAATCCAAAACCTTCAGTATGGATGCACATTTACGAGGTGCGTCAATAAAGTAATAAGACTGAAGTGAAAAGAAGTGTTGCTTACCGTTTTAGTCAAGTTTAGTGTTGTCTCCTTCAAAGTAGTTCCCTTCTGATTGCACATACTTTTCCAGCGCTTCTCCCATTGATGGTAACATTTCTGGAAGTCATCTTCTGTAATATCGTCCAAGACTCTCGTCACAGCGTTTTGGACATCTTGTGTTGTTTGAAAATGGTTCTCTTGACCGCCCTTTTGATTATTGGAAATAGAAAAAGGTCGCACGGAGCGATATCTGGTTAATAAGGTGGCTGTGGTAGTACTGGAAATTGCTGTCCTGACAGAGCAGTATGGGATGGCGCATTATCGTGATGCAGAATCCAGTTATCAGCAATGTTGTCGCGAACACGAAGAACTCTTTTACGGAGTCTTTCTAAAATTTCCTTGTAGTAATAATGGTTAACTGTTTGTCCAGGTGGCACCCACTCTTTGTGAACAATTTCCTTGGAATCAAACGAGCACACAAGCAGGCATTTCACTTTTGACTTTGACATGCGAGCTTTCTTTGGTCTGGGTGATCACTTTGAGCATCGTTACGAACTTTGGCGTTTTGTCTCTGAATCTTACTGAGAAAACCAACTTTCATCACCAGTGATAACACGGCTCAACAATTCTTGATTGATTTCCGTTTGCTCTAACAGATAGGCTGCCACATTTTACCGTGTTCCTCGCTGTTGTGGTGTGAGATTTTTGGGGTCCATTTTTGCACAAATCTTTCTCATACCAAGTTCTACAGTTATTATTAGACGAACCGTTTCTCGATTGATGTTCAGCTCTTCTGTAATGATTTTCACAGATAATCTTCCATCAGATTGTACGAGTTTATGCACCTTGGCCAAATTGGCCTCCGTCCGTGAGGCTGATGGTCGTTCACTGCGATCTTCATCTTAAACATTCGTTCTGCTTTCACTAAACATTTTTTGCCAACGAAAAACTTGAGCTCTTGACATACCCTCCTCTCCAAAAGCCTTCTGAAGATTACCCTAAGTTATCGTCGCGTTTTCACCCAATTTAATGCAAAACGAAATGGCATACCGTTGCGCAATATTATGCGGTTCCATTTCCGTGACGAGAGACGCAAACATTTATTAACTTATTACAGCACAACTCACAACTGAGCAGTTGCATCGATTTGCTGCTTGGACTAGAAGCAGCTTATAGACCAAGGTCAAAGATATTGTGCATACGCAAGCCTGCAGGGTTGCCACATCTTACAAAGAAAATCAGTCTCATTACTTTTTTGTCGCACCTCGTACGTAAGACCTCCAGCGGCTGTCTAAAACTAGCAAGCATGGAGGACAAGATGGGGACTGCATACAGGTGGCGCTAGGCGGGAGTGTGTGTCAGCTGGGGAGCGTGCCAAGGTAGCACCAGGGTTTGCGATACACACTGTCTCCAGGTGGCTCAGTGGTTAATGAAAGCCCCTCATAACCAGAAGATGCCGGACTCGAGTCCCGGTCTGGCACACATTTTCATTCATCACCACTGATTCCACATGAAGTGTCGATGAAGCTGATATGATCAGTTCTTTCCCTTTGCTTTCCTTCCCCCCCCCCTCCCCCTCCACCTTCAATTTACGTAATCATAAAGACGTTGGACAAAGGGCAACAGTTCGTCACATGGTGCCTATTCATGGTAACCCAAATGAGCTGTCCCAATCCTGGTACAAGAAACACCTCTAAAACTACAGTGAACCATCTCCACCCGGGATAAAGAAAAACTTTTCACAAACTTCAGGCGTGTCTCATTGCACCCTCAATCTCCTCGTCAGTTTGTAAAGAGGCAAAATCGAGACTCGTCGCATCACAATACTCGCCCCTAGTCAATCATTATTCAATTAATGTGTTGTTTGGTCCAGAAGAAAGCTTATTACAGTATGATAAGTGGCAGTTTTGTATGCGACGTTGGCTGCTTTTTCTTATTAGACGTGTAAAAGGAGATTCTCTCGAATCGAAAGTTTATATTGTAGTCAAATAGTCATTCCATGAGGGAGACTTGGTTTTCTAGCGTGGGAGATATCAGACGTGTGTACAGGTGCTAAATACTTTTGCTGTAACATAGAACATGTTAACGGAAGGTAATTTTCCAGGTGCCCCAGCTCTGTAGAAAGTTGGATGTCGAATTTAGGGAACACTTTCCGCTTGGCTTTGTAAATTTTCGTAATTCATATTATGTGATAATTTGGTACTGTTTTTCAGTATCTCATAATTTCATGAACTCAGGAAAGAAATACATCACTTTTTACCCCGTTTCATTCCAAGTGCAAGGTGTTATGTTTGTCCGTGGGTGTAACTTTTCAGTTTCATTTATATGCTTTCTGTCTTCTGGACTGACTTATAATGTTCATTGCTATCCACATAAATAACTTCCCCCTTAACTTTTCTATTTTCTAAGTTCCCTCGTATGTGAATGTCTTAAGTGTAATGTTTCAGAAGGGAGTGTTTAATTTTAGCACTTCAGTGAAAGCTTGCGAGCTCAGTCTGGCTGTCCATTTGATGTAACTTCATATTCACTAGTGGTTGCATGTAACCATTACATGCACTGCAGCTACTGTGTTTTAAGTACCTATGTACATAAATACATAGCCCACATTAATAGCAATCCATCTGGTGGCGGTGGTGGTTAGTGTTTAAAGTCTCGTCGACAACTAGGTCATTAGAGACGGAGAGCAAGCTCGGGTTAGGGAAGGTTTGGGAAGGAAATCGGCCGTGCCCTTTCAAAGGAACCATCCCGGCATTTGCCTGAACCGATTTAGAGAAATCACGGAAAACCTAAATCAGGATGGCCGGAGACGGGATTGAACCGTCGTAATCCATCTGGTGTATCACATGTGAGTAACTATGTTCCTGTATAAACTTTGAATGGAATCTGAATATTTGTATCTCACAAGCACAGCCACTGAACTAAATAATATCAGGATGTAATCTTAATGGACACTCCCTGTCCCCTACAAGCATAAAAAGTGTTCATCTCAGGCCTTCACAATCATTTGACTTATCTGTCCAGCAAGCCATGATGTAGGTGCATTCCACAGCTGTGAGCTGAACTAAAATTATGTAAATAAACCTGGCCATGTGGTGTGGGAATGTGACACACCAACATTATACGCAGATAACAGTACAGTCAGCAAAAGAGTGGCCGAGCGGTTCTAGGCGCTTCAGTCTGGAACCGCGCGACCGCTAAGGTCGCAGGTTCGAATCCTGCCTCGGGCATGAATGTATGTGATGTTCTTAGGTTAGTTAGGTTTAAGTAGTTCTAAGGTCTAGGTGATTGATGAACTCAGAGGTGAAGTCCCATAGTGCTCAGAGCCATTTGAACCATTTTTTTTTTCAAAAGAGTACAAAACACTTTTTTTAAAAAACTTTTGAGTAGGAAGTGCTATTTGAAGGCTTAATGTCGAATAATTCGAAAACTGAAAGAACTTTACTTTTGTTTTCATAAATCAAATTAGAAAATGTGAACAAACGTGCGTGCATCATTTGAAATTGTTATTAACATCTATTTAGAGTTTGAAAATAAAAGTAAATTTACCAAGTTAATTTTTTAATTGTTTAATCAATTTCACCTAAATTTGTCACAGAAACACTAGTATCAGAACCGTGGAATTTATAACCTTCTAGCTCCAATAGAAGCAGAGATATGGGTAAAAAGGTGTTTCTTCCAGCCCCCGGTAAATAAGCTGCCATGCACAACAGGCTTGTTTTGAGAGAACAGTATCAGCTTGCCAATCAACCTGCTTTGCAGGGAAGCCTACATTTCAGGGGTAAGAAATTGGTTTCCTGCTGCCAAAATGTAGGCTCCCCTGCATGGCAGGTGACTTTTGTAGTGATGCCTTGCTTTATAGACCTGCTTTCTACAGCGGCCTGTATATCAGGGCCAAATAAATGATTTCCAAACCCCTAATGTGCATCCTGTCCTGCATTACTGGCATGTTGTGAATGTAGTATCAGACTGCTTTCTGAACTGCATTGCAGGGGCTACATGTGCTGATGAATGTGGCTGGAGACAAGATGAGATGAACAGAAGAGGAGATGAAAAAGAGTGTGGGCAAACTAGTAAATGGACAATGAGAGGGAAGGAGTGAGAAGTGCAAGAGACAGCTGGAAGGTGTACATGGAAAGAAAGCTACAGAGGAGGATATGGTGGGAGGGACGGGTGGGAAGGTATGGCTACAGAGAGGGGTCGGAGGAAATGGACAAAGAGAATGAGGGGGGGGGGCAGATGAAGAGACAGAGAGATTGAGGAGGAAGGAACAGATAGATTTGGGAAGATGAGGTGGGGAGGGAGGAGAAGGTGGACACAAAGAGAGGGAGGAGGAAACATGGCCAGTAGTGAAAGTATTTAAATATGTTTCTAGTTCATTCGCTGGTGAAGCTGCAGGGAAAATGCTAATGTTCCCTACATGTGACATCTCACTTTCTGCAGAGCTAGCTCAAACGGAAAACTAGCTTCTTTAAAATAATCCAGGTTACAGCAACAGCATTCTGAATTTAGGCCTCCATGCCAGTACACATGTCAGATTTCAACCATGTTCGACAAACAAGTGTATTGCTCTCATGTAGAAGGAGTACTTGACAACAACATACTCCTTGGAATATGGAAAGGTGTTCTCTGCGGTTAATATCGCCCAAAACTAACACTTTTCACGCTGAAGACCAGCAGTTTTATGTAACGGACTGAGTAATGGCCTTTAGCGAGGAACTCGTCTATAGGTCCTTTTCATACCTTCGCAGTGTTCACTCGTAAACGTATTAAGATGGGCCTGCATTCACTGACAGTATCAGTTCCTGTAGTATTTGAAATCGACTGCGACTGACAAGGCATGTCACTCGTCATCGGCCTACCGGTTAGAATGCTTTTTGACCACTGTGCAACATTCCTCGTAGATACGTTTGATTGCCAGCGTTGGAGCACAAGCGAATCTGACGGCTTCTTTCACCGAGTGGTCAGGGGTATATCACATATCTTGCGAACCATGGATGAACGGTATCAGTCGGATGCCATATTCTTTGACTTCTGGAAAGCGTTTGACTCGGTCCCCCGCTGCAAACCCATTACTAAAGTTCGAGCATTTGGGATTGGTTCCCAAGTATGTTAGTGGCTCGAAGACTTCTTACGTAATAGGACCCAGTACGTTGTCCTCGATGGTGAGTGTTCATCGGAGGTGAGGGTATCATCTGGAGTGCCCCAGGGAAGTGTGGTAGGTCCGCTGTTGCTTTCTATCTACATAAATGATCTTTTGGATAGGGTGGATAGCAATGTTCGGCTATTTTCTGATGATGTTGTGGTGTCACCGCCAGACACCACACTTGCTAGGTGGTAGCCTTTAAACCGGCCGCGGTCCGGTAGTATACGTCGTACCCGCGTGTCGCCACTATCAGTGATTGCAGACCGAGCGCCGCCACACAGCAGGTCTAGAGAGACTTCCTAGCACTCGCCCCAGTTGTACAATAGACTTTGCTAGTGATGGTTCACTGACAAAATACGCTCTCATTTGCCGAGACGATAGCTTTGCATAGCCTTCAGCTACGTCATTTGCTACGACCTAGCAAGGCACCATTATCAGTTACTACTGATACTGTGAATCATGTAATGTCAAGAGCGACGTTCATCATTAATGGATTAAAGTTAAGTATTCCACCAGCTACGTCTGTTGTTTCTAAATTCTGATTTCCTTGTCCTGTTCCCGACCTCGCGCCAGCCTGCGTGAGCTAAATCGCGTGCCTTTCAGCCTCCTCTAGTAACACGGTGTTGGCTCTCCTGCCAATCACAACAGATGTGGTGTACTGGAAAGTGTCGTCGTTGAGTGACTGTAGGAGGATACAAGGTGACTTGGACAGGATTTGTGATTGGTGTAAAGAATGGAAGCTAACTCTAAATATAGATAAATGTAAATTAATGCAGATGAATAGGAAAAATAATTCTGTAATGTTTGAATACTCCATTAGCAGTGTAGCGCTTGGCACAGTCACGTCGATTAAATATTTGGGCGTAACATTGCAGAGCGATATGAAGTGGGACAAGCATGTAGTGGCAGTTGTGGGGAAGGCGGATAGTCGTCTTCGGTTCATTGGTAGAATTTTGGGAGGATGTGGTTCATTTGTAAAGGAGACCGCTTATAAAACACTAATACGATCTATTCTTGAGTACTGCTCGAGCGTTTGGGATCTCTACCAGGTCGGATTGAGGGACAACATAGAAGCATTTCAGAGGCGGGCTCCTAGATTTGTTACTGGTAGGTTTGATCATCACGCGAGTGTTACGGAAATGCTTCAGAAACTCGGGTGGGAGTCTCTAGAGGAAAGGAGGCGTTCTTTTCGTGAATCGCTACTGAGAAAATTTAGAGAATCAGCATTTGAGGCTGACTGCAGTACAACTTTACTGCCGCCAACTTACATTTCGCGGAAAGACCACAAAGATAAGATAAGAGAGATTAGGGCTCGTACAGAGGCATATAAGCAGTCATTTTTCCCTCGTTCTGTATTGGAGTGGAACAGGGAGAGAAGATGCTAGTTGTGGTACGAGGTACCCTCCTCCACGCACCGTATGGTGGATTGTGTAGTATGTATGTAGATGTAGATGTAAACACGATAGCTCCACGTTAGCGGTTTGCGAGGAGTCTGTATTTCATTATCAAGTAATGGTCCAGGACGACGGACGGACGATTCTGGTTTAACTACCAATCGACGGCCCGGTCATTAGAGAAGAGATACGATGACTGGAATTAGGGAAGGGTGCGAAAAGACATTGGCAAAAGGCATTTCAAAGGATCTATCGTAGCACTTATCTTAAGTGACATAGGAATATCGCTGGAAACATAAATCTTGATGGCTGAAAGAATATTTGAGTTTGTGTTCATCAGTCTGTGAGCCCATCCCTATCTACTGTGCCTCCTCCTCCTTGTTCCTCAAGAGTTTCCTTCTCTATAAGGCGTTAACCTTCATGTATAATTGACGTGAAATTATTTGAATTTAAACTGTATGCTTCGTTTTCATCCCTCAGACTCATTCAACGGTGAAATGTATTAGAGCTGTTCGGAAAGTAAGGACCGATCGGTCGCGAAATGGGAACCACATTAAAAATTCCATGACGCTTTGCACAGATGTGTTGGGGGTTGGCCCTGGTATGCGACTACATAGAGTCAGGTTGCTATTATCAGTTCTGAGCCCACAATGGGCGCTTAAAGGTGCTTAGAAAATAGTGTTTCTCACCAATTATGGGCGTCTGTCGTGAGATTGCGCCTGATATCACGACAAGCCCCATAACGTAACGGTCATGCTATTGCTTCAAAAAAATGGTTCAAATGGCTCTGAGTACTATGCGACTTAACTTCGTAGGTCATCAGTCGCCTAGAACTTAGAACTAGTTAAACCTAACTAACCGAAGGACATCACACACATCCATGCCGAAGGCAGGATTCGAACCTGCGACCGTAGCGGTCGCTCGGCTCCATACTGTAGCGCCTAGAACCGCACGACCACTCCGGCCGGCCGCTCTTGTATCTTCATGATAGTTCACCTCTGCACACTGCAGCGACAATGAGGACGCTCCAGTGGAATTTTCGTGGGAAGTTTTTGATCACCCACCACACATACCAAGCCCGCATCTCGTGGTCGTGCGGTAGCGTTCTCCCTTCCCATGGCCGGGTTCCCGGGTTCGATTCTCGGCGGGGTCAGGGGTTTTCTCTGCCTCGGGATGGCTGGGTGTGGTGTGACGTCCTTAGGTTAGTTAGGTTTAAGTAGTTCTAAGTTCTAGGGTACTGATGACCATAGATGTTAAGTCCCATAGTGCTCAGAGCCATTTGAACCATTTTTTTAAACACATACCGAAGTTGGTTCCTTCTGATCTTTATCTCTTCTCAAATGAACCGCAGACTATGAAGATGTTTCGACAAGACAACGAGCTGCAGTCCAGCGCAGCATATGTTAGGAAAGCACAGGAGACAGCCTTCTATGGTAGGGGTACTAGGAAGTTGGTACATCGCTACAACAGATGCCTAAGTCGGAGCGACGATAATGTACAAAAGTCACTGGAAGGTGTAGCTAGTTGTTTGCAAATTAAACAGTTTTGATTTTCACTGTGGTTTCCATTTAGCGACCGATTGTTCCTTACTTTACGAATAGCTCTCACACGTACCAACATTTGCAACTTCCAAAGAAGAAACTAAGTAAGAAACTTCCTGGCAGATTAAAACTGTGTGCCGGATCGAAACTCGAACTCTGGAACTTTGCCTTTCGCGGGCAAGTGCTCTACAAACTGACCTATCCAAACACGACTCACGCCCAGTCCTCACAGCTTTACTTCTGCCAGAACCTCGTCTACTACCTTCCAAACTTTACAGAAGCTCTCCTGCGAACCTTGCAGAACTAGCACTCCGGAAAGAAAGAATATTGCGGAGACATGGCTTAGCCCTCCCCCCATGAACCATGGACCTTGCCGTTGGTGGGGAGGCTTGCGTGCCTCAGCGATACAGATGGCCGTACCGTAGGTGCAACCACAACGGAGGGGTATCTGTTGAGAGGCCAGACAAACGTGTGGTTCCTGAAGAGGGGCAGCAGCCTTTTCAGTAGTTGCAGGGGCAACAGTCTGGATGATTGACTGATCTGGCCTTGCAACATTAACCAAAACGGCCTTGCTGTGCTGGTACTGCGGACGGATGAAAGCAAGGGGAAACTACAGCCGTAATTTTTCCCGAGGACATGCAGCTTTACTGTATGATTAAATGATGATGGCATCCTCTTGGGTAGAATATTCCGGAGGTAAAATAGTCCCCCATTCGGATCTCCGGGCGGGGACTACTCAGGAGGATGTCGTTATCAGGAGAAAGAAAACTGGCGTTCTACGGATTGGAGCGTGGAATGTCAGATCCCTTAATCGGGCAGGTAGGTTAGAATATTTAAAAAGGGAAATGGATAGGTTAAAGTTAGATATAGTGGGAATTAGTGAAGTTCGGTGGCAGGAGGAACAAGACTTCTGGTCAGGTGACTACAGGGTTATAAACACAAAATCAAATAGGGGTAATGCAGGAGTAGGTTTAATAATGAATAGGAAAATAGGAATGCGGGTAAGCTACTACAAACAGCATAGTGAACGCATTATTGTGGCCAAGATAGATACGAAGCCCACACCTACTACAGTAGTACAAGTTTATATGCCAACTAGCTCTGCACATGATGAAGAAATTGAAGAAATGTACGATGAAATAAAAGAAATTATTCAGATAGTGAAGGGAGACGAAAATTTAATAGTAATGGGTGACTGGAATTCGAGTGTAGGAAAAGGGAGAGAAGGAAACATAGTAGGTGATATGGATTGGGGCTAAGAAATGAAAGAGGAAGCCGCCTAGTAGAATTTTGCACAGAGCACAACTTAATCATAGCTAACACTTGGTTTAAGAAACATGAAAGAAGGTTGTATACGTGGAAGAACCCTGGAGATACTAAAAGGTATCAGATAGATTATATAATGGTAAGACAGAGATTTAGGAACCAGGTTTTAAGTTGTAAGACATTTCCAGGGGCAGATGTGGACTCTGACCACAATCTATTGGTTATGACCTGTAGATTAAAACTGAAGAAACTGCAAAAATGTGGGAAATTAAGGAGATGGGACCTGGATAAACTGAAAGAACCAGGGGTTGTACAGAGTTTCAGAGAGAGCATAAGGGAACAATTGACAGGAATAGGGGAAAGAAATACAGTAGAAGAAGAATGGGTAGCTCTGAGGGATGTAGTAGTGAAGGCAGCAGAGGATAAAGTAGGTACAAAGACGAGGGCTGCTAGAAATCCTTGGGTAACAGAAGAAATATTGAATTTAATTGATGAAAGGAGAAAATATAAAAATGCAGTAAATGAAGCAGGCAAAAAGGAATACAAACGTCTCAAAAATGAGATCGACAGGAAGTGCAAAATGGCTAAACAGGGATGGCTAGAGGACAAATGTAAGGATGTAGAAGCTTATCTCACTAGGGGTAAGATAGATACTGCCTACAGGAAAATTAAAGAGACCTTTGGAGAGAAGAGAACCACGTGTATGAATATCAAGAGCTCAGATGGCAGCCCAGTTCTAAGCAAAGAAGGGAAGGCAGAAAGGTGGAAGGAGTATATAGAAGGTTTATACAAGGGCGATGTACTTGAGGACAATATTATGGAAATGGAAGAGGATGTAGATGAAGACGAAATGGGAGATACGATACTGCGTGAAGAGTTTGACAGAGCACTGAAAGACCTGAGTCGAAACAAGGCCCCCGGAGTAGACAACATTCCATTAGAACTACTGACTGCCTTGGGAGAGCCAGTCACGACAAAACTCTACCAGCTGGTGAGCAAGATGTATGAGACAGGCGAAATACCCTCAGACTTCAAGAAGAATATAATAATTCCAATCCCAAAGAAAGCAGGTGCTGACAGATGTGAAAATTACCGAACTATCAGTTTAATAAGCCACGGCTGCAAAATACTAACGCGAATTCTTTACAGACGAATGGAAAAACTGGTAGATGCAGACCTCGGGGAAGATCAGTTTGGATTCCGCCGAAATGTTGGAACACGTGAGGCAATACTGACCTTACGACTTATCTTAGAAGAAAGATTAAGAAAAGGCAAACCTAAAGGTGGCAGGGGTAAAATACAGGGAGCGAAAGGCTATTTATAATTTGTACAGAAACCAGATGGCAGTAATAAGAGTCGAGGGGCATGAAAGGGAAGCAGTGGTGGGGAAAGGAGTGAGACAGGGTTGTAGCCTCTCCCCGATGGTATTCAATCTGTATATTGAGCAAGCAGTAAAGGAAACAAAAGAAAAATTTGGAGTAGGTATTAAAATTCATGGAGACGACGTAAAAACTTTGAGGTTCGCCGATGACATTGTAATTCTGTCAGAGACGGCAAAGGACTTGGAAGAGCAGTTGAACGGAATGGACAGTGTCTTGAAAGGAGGATATAAGATGAACATTAACAAAAGCAAAACGAGGATAATGGAATGTAGTCAAATTAAATCGGGTGATGCTGAGGGAATTAGATTAGGAAATGAGACACTTAAAGTAGTAAAGGAGTTTTGCTATTTAGGAAGTAAAATAACTGATGATGGTCGAAGTAGAGAGGATATAAAATGTAGACTGGCAATGGCAAGGAAAGCGTTTCTGAAGAAGAGAAATTTGTTAACATCGAATATAGATTTATGTATCAGGAAGTCGTTTCTGAAAGTATTTGTTTGGAGTGTAGCCATGTATGGAAGTGAAACATGGACGATAACTAGTTTGGACAAGAAGAGAATAGAAGCTTTCGAAATGTGGTGCTACAGAAGAATACTGAAGATAAGGTGGATAGATCACGTAACTAATGAGGAGGTATTGAATAGGATTGGGGAGAAGAGACGTTTGTGGCACAACTTGACTAGAAGAAGGGATCGGTTGGTAGGACATGTTTTGAGGCATCAAGGGATCACAAATTTAGCGTTGGAGGGCAGCGTGGAGGGTAAAAATCGTAGAGGGAGACCGAGAGATGAGTACACTAAGCAGATTCAGAAGGATGTAGGTTGCAGTAGGTACTGGGAGATGAAGCAGCTTGCACAGGATAGAGTAGCATGGAGAGCTGCATCAAACCAGTCTCAGGACTGAAGACAACAACAACAACAACATGGCTTAGCCACAGCCTGGGGGATGTTTCTAGAATGAAATTTCACTCTACAGCGGAGTGTGCGCTGATATGAAACTTCATGGCAGATTAAAACTGTGTGCCGGACCGAGAGAGCTCGCTGGAGAGCTTCTGTAAAGTTTGGAAGGTAGGAGACGAGGTAGTGGCAAAAGTAAACCTGTGAGGACGGGGCGTGAGTCGTGCTTGGGTAGCTCAGAAGGTAGAGCACTTGCCCGCGAATGTCAAAGTCCTGAGTTTGAGTCTCGGTCCGGCACAGTGTTTTAATCTCCGAGGAACTTTCATATCAGCGCACACTCCGCTGTAGAGTGAAATTTCATTCAAGAAACTAAGTAGTTTAACTAATAAGTCTCAAACTCGTCACATACCAGTCCATAAATTCTACCTGCGGGAACTGTCGGCTGCTTGTGAGGTCCTCCTAGTGGTTGCCAATGCATGGTGAAAGAGTGAGAGGTAAGGGATGCCAAAACGTGGAGCCGGCGAGCCGGCACAGCAGCCAATTTGTTGGTGCTCTAGGATGCTGCGCACTGTCCGATTCCCATCCCGACAATAATTCAGGCTTGTCGTTGAATAAAAAAGGGCCGGTCCGGCGGCACTCTGAATACGTTGGATTGTGTACGCCGGCGGGTTGACTCGGAGGCGCCATCTGTAATTCAAAGTCGCCGTCCGCTGGAGCCCGCGGGCCGCCGGGCCCAGCAAATCGTATGTAAAGGCGCGCCGGGCCGGGCGCGGCTGCGAGCACTGATTTGCGTAATCCGCAGGCGATCCGGCAAATCCGCGGCGGTTGCAGCTGCAGCTGCAGGCCCGGCCTCTCTCTACCTGCTGACGTTTAGCGGTCCTACGCTGCTCAGACATATTTCTTAGCTGCAGGAATTTTGGATATCTTACTCCAACGGTAGGGAACTTCTCCGTACCTAACAAGCGGCCGAGTGAAACCGACCGCTGTCACAGATCCTGTAGAGGCGGACTTTCACAGTTTATCTACTAAAGAAGTTCTGCAAGTTTTCCTAGTCTTGCCTCTCGAACGACATGCAGCAATTACTTTCCTCAGGAATATCATATTACAGTACTGTCCATTAACATTACTACAGCGAGAAGAAATGCAGAAGATAAACGGGTATTCATTGGACAAATATATTATACTAGAACTGACATGTGATTACCTTTTCATGCAATTTGAGTGCATAGATCCTGAGAAATCACTACCCAGAACTACCACCTCTGGCCATAATAACGTCCTTCATACGCCTGGGCATTCAGTCAAACAGAGCTTGGATGGCGTGTACAGATACAGCTGCCCACGCAACTTCAACACGATCCACGGTTGATCAAGGGTAGTGACTGGTGAATTGTGACTAGCCAGTTGCTCGACCACCATTGACCAGACGTTTTCAATTGGTGAGAGACCTCGAGAATGTGCTGGCCAGGGCAGCAGTCGAACATTTTCTGTATCCAGAAAGGCTCGTACAGGACCTGCAACATGCGGTCGTGCATTATCCTGCTGAAATGTACCGTTTCGCAGGGATCAAATGAAGGTTAGAGCCACGGGTCGTAACACATCTGAAATGTAACGTCAACTGTTCAAAGGGCCGTCAATGCGAACAAGTGGTGACCAAGACGTGTAACCAATGGCATCCCATACCATCACGCCAGATGATACGCCAGTATGGCGATGAGGAATACACGCTTCCAATGTGCCTTCACGGCGATGTCACCAAACACGGATGTGACCATCATGATTCTGTAAACATTTAAACAGAACCTGGATCCATCCGAAACAATAACGTTTTGCCATTCGCGTACCCAGGTTCGTCGTTGAGGACACCATCGCAGGCGCTCCTGTCTGTGATGCAGCATTCAAGCGTAACCACAGCCATGATCTCCGAGCTGATAGTCCATGCTGCTGCAAACGTCGTCGAACTGTTCGTGCAGATCGTTTTTGTCTTGCAAACGTCCCCATCTGGTGACTCAGGGATCGAGATGTTGCTGTAAGATCCGTTTCAGCCATGCGGATAAGATGCCTGTCATCTCGACTACTGGTGATACGAGGCTGTCGGGATCCAGCACGGCGTTCCGTGTTACCCACCAGAACTCACCCATTCCATATTCTGCTAACAGTCATTGGATCTCGACCCACGCGAGCAGCAATGTCATGATACGATAAACCGCAATAGCGATAGGCTACAATCCGACCTTTATCAAAGTCGGAAACGCGATGGTATGCATTTCTCGTCCTTACACGAGGCATCACAACAACGTTTCACCAGGCAACGCCTGTCAACTACAGTTTGTGTATGAGAAACCGGTTGGAAACTTTCCTCATGTCAGTACGTTGTAGGTGTCGCCACCGGCGCCAACCTTGAGTGAACGGTCTGGAAAGCTAATCATTTGCATAACACAGCATCTTCTTCCTGTCGGTTAAATTTCGAGTCTGTAGCACGTCATCTTCGTGGTGTAGCAATTTTAATGGCTAGTAGTGTAGTATATCAGAATACATTCTTTTTTGGTTATTTTCAGGACTGGTCTTACACAAAGACAGGTAGACCCGGGCATAGAGGTTCAGGAAGAAAGGGATCGCTGTTAGACATGGATAGAAAATTCTAATGTAAAGAAATTTCGGGAATATTGGTTAATAAATTTAAGTGATTGACGTTACAAGATCATACGGTAATAATGTAGAGTAAGGAAATTTCGAGTATGTTAGGTAAGATATTTAAGTTATTAACGTTACAAGATCATAGGTTAATGTAACCAAGAGAAAAGCCGTAGCAAATCTGACACGCTGGACATTAATAAACGGTTTAACCGCCAGCATGTTGAATACAAGCATGCAAACGTGCAAGCATTGTGTCGTTAGTTTGTGGGATGGAGTTCCATGCATGCTGCAATTGCTAGTCAGTACAGGGACGGTTAAGGGGAGATTGTACATTATATTCTTACAATGCGAAGTTTGTCAATTTTAGGTAGATTTATCTCGTGAACGGTTCATGATAATCTTATCAAATTTTAATTGCTGATGGAGTACGAGTAGCTCTCCATTGACCTATTTTTGTAGATACGTCGCTTACATAGCTTATTTTTTGGAGAATTTTTGCAAGTTGTAAAATTTTTTCCACATATTTAAGCTTTATTAATTCACCATTTCGGCAATATTTAACTGATCTTCTTTTAAAACTGCATCATTGATATTCAACCCAGTTTCTGTAAGTTGTGGAAATTTCACTGTTCTATGCTTGCAAATTCCTGAAAATAAGCATTAAAAAAATCATTAAAAAAATAAAATCTCAGGAAACCGGCTTTAAAGATGATTTAGTTTGTTACTGACCTTAGAACATCCTTTCACCATATCGTAGGTCATCTCCATTTTCTTCATCCTCCCTGGCTATCTTAGCATTCCTTGAGTGCTTTCTTGCCTTCCTAGCTACCATAGTCACTTCATAATCTGCTTTCTTCACACGGACAGCATCCAATTTGGAACATGCCATCACCGTATTTTCCTCAGGTTGTATCCCTAACACTTGAAGCAGCCTAACTCGCCCCATATTGTCATCATTAAATGAAAGAACTATATGATAGCCACGCGGAGTGGCCGCGCGGTTATAGACGCCACGTCACTAATCGTGCTGCCCCTCCCGTCCGAGGTTCGAGTCCTGCCTCGGCCATGCGTGTGAGGGTTGTCCTTAGCGTTAAGTTAGTTTAAGTAGTGTGTAAGTATAGGGATCGATGACCTCAGCAGTTTGGTCTCCCAATTCAATGTATCTTTACCTACAAATACTGTTTTAGGAATTCTAGACCACATGACACTGTTAAATGATTCATTTGGGTTCCGGAAGGACAAGGAAAAAGGGAATGTAGAGCGCGAACAGTGCAGCCAACTGTGAGCACGAAATATTTTCACAAATCAGCAAATTAGTTCTCTGAAGTTCAAGAAGTTGATGGAAGGCAAAAGGGGGCGTGACAGCATGTGCTGCCCTTAAACTAAATGAATATTTAAAGCCTTTAATGGCTAAAATGCCCTTATAAACCATATTTCTCTATTAAAATACACTCTGAGGAATGTTTATATGGATTTCTTTTTTATTTTGCCCTATGCGAAGGTTCAATCACCCCTTAATGCTGGTTGTGGATGGGTAATCGAGCAGGTCAAGGCAACATGCTGACATTGTGTGGATCATGCTGGGTTACAACAGCGGTATGTGGTTTAGCGTTATCCTGCTGAAAATCAACCTCTGGAATGCTGTTCATAAATGGCAGCACAACAGGTCGAATCACCAGATTGATGTACACATTTGGGGTCAGGGTGCAATGGATAACCACGAAAGCGCTCCTACCACTTACCAAATCGCACTCCAGACCATAGGTTCATGTGCAGGCCGTTTTTACCAACACATAGCCATCACTGCCACCAAGGCAGAAAACAAGAGATTTACACCCTGCCCTCCAGAAAGCTCTCGTTTCATAAAACTGAGGTCGCAAATGGGGGTGGCTTGGGGTAAGTGGAATGCATGCTACAGGGCATCTTTCTTGGATCTGTCCTTGAAGTAACCGATTTGTATGAGTTCGTTGTGCCACTGTGCATGTAAAATAAGTAATTATTTAGTTTTCTTGGATCATTCTTTTCAAACATGTAAACGTGTAATTTGGGAAATCTGTAAGATGGAAACTGCAAAGCATGTCAGCGTTATAAAATTGTGCATAAACATATGCATGCGGTAGAGTAAGACGCAAATACACAAACTGAAGCACACAACAGACGAGGGTCACTCCAAAAGTAATGCACACTAATTTTTTTTAAATCCATCTTTTATTCTACATGTCTGAAAGTTTTACAGTGTGTAGATACGCCCTTTAGGGACAATATTTTCATGTCTCCACATAATTTCCCTCCGACTCAACTGCCTTACGTTATCTAGGAATCAGCGGCTGTGTACCCGCACGGTAAAATTCTGGACCAACCTGTTGGAGCCACTGTTTGGTAGCGTGCACAAGGAACTTATCATCTTCAAACCTTGTTCCACGAAGAGAGTCTTTCAGTTTCCCAAAGAGATGATAGTCACATGGTGCCATGTCAGGACTGTAAGGCGGGTGTTTCAGTGTTGTCCATCCGAGTTTAGTCATCACTTCTATGGTTTTTTGACTAACATGCGGCCGTCCATTGTCTTGCAACAGCAAAACATCCTGCTTTTGCGGATGTGGTCGAACACGACTCAGTCGAGCTTGAAGTCTCTTCAGTGTCGTCACATATGCATCAGAATTTATGGTGGTTCCACTTGGTATGATGTCCACAAGCAAGAGTCCTTCGGAATCTAAAAGCACCGTAGCCATAACGTTTCCATCAGAAGATGTGGTTTTGAATTTTTTTTTCCTTGAGTGAATCTGAATGATGCCACTCCATTGATTGCCTCTTAGTCTCTGGTGAAGAAAGATGGAGCCATGTTTCATCACTGTCACAATTCTTCCAAGAAATTCATCTCCACCATTCTCGTACTGTTCCAAAAGTTCGCTGCATACCGTTTTCCTTGTTTCCTTGTGAGCCACTGTCAACATCCTCGGAACCCACCTGGCACTAAGGCCAACACTTTCAGTATTCTGCAAACACTTCCTTCCCCTATCCCAACGTAGGGTGACAATTCGTTCACTGTGATGCGTCTGTCAGCAGTCACCAGTTCGTTTACTCTCTGCACATTGTCTGGAGTGTGTGCAGTACGAGGCCTGCCGGTGCGAGGACAATCCTCAATATTGCCGTGCCCGCTTTCATCACGTAACCTGCTTGCCCACGGACTAACTGTACTGCGATAGACAGCACCATCTCCATAAACCCTTTTCAACCTCTTGTGGATGTTTCCCACTGTCTGGTTTTCACAGCACAGGAATTCTATGACAGCACGCTGCTTCTGACGAACGTCAAGTGCAGCACCAGCCATCTCGAAGACATGCTGTGACGGCACCACGCACGAGAACAGGTTAAACTAAGTTTGAAATCAAGCGGGAATGATGTACCTACACACTGTAAAACTTTCACACATGCAGCATGAAAACTGTATTTTTACAAAAATAGTGTGATTTCTTTTGGAGTGACCCTCGTACATAGACAAGAAGCACCCCTCGGGGAGGCGAAGCCCGAGGTCAGTTCCCGAGATTCCACTCCCGGTTACGGCGTGGTGCAGGAAGTAATGATAGGAACAAATACTACTGTCGTACCTTACACACAAATCACGCAGAGTTAATATCACAACATACCATGTATAGCAGTAGCTATAGTAGAATAGCATATGCTAATTCAAGTGAGAAAGACTCGAAATGTTTACCGGAGCGCTCCCACTTGAAACAGCTGGGTAAAGGGACCTCTTTCGCTATCTAAATCTTTCCCTATTGTGTGTTACTTTCTTCTTAAAAATTCAGTATTTTAGCCGATTGTAATTTATGTGTCTTTTGTTTTTTTTATTTAACAATTTAATTATATAGAAAACAAGAAAAGTACTAAAATTCGGAAACTTATCTAGTGTCAAACAACCCAATATACACTACTTGCCATTACAAGTGCTACACCAAGAAGAAATGCACATGACAAATGGGTATTCATTGGACAAATATATTATACTACAACTGACATGTGATTACATTTCCGCGCAGTTTGGTTGCATAGATCCTGAGAAATCAGTACCCAGGTCAACCAAGTCTGGCCGTAATAACGGCCTTCATACGCCTGGGCATTGAGTCAAACAGAGCTTGAATGGCGTGTACAAGTACAGCTGCCTATTCAGCTTCAACACGATACCAAGCTTCATCAAGAGTAGTGACTGGCCTATTGTGACGAGCCAGTTGCTCAGCCACCATTGACCAGACGTTTTCAATTGGTGAGAGAGCTGGAGAATGTGCTGGCCAGGGCAGCAGTCGAACATTTTCTGTATCCAGAAAGTCCTGTACAGGACCTGCAACATGCGATCGTGCATTATCCTGCTGAATTGTAGGGTTTCGCAGGGATCGAATGAAGGGTAGAGCCACGGGTCGTAACAAATCTGAAATGTAACGCCCACTGTTCAAAGTGCCGTCAATACTAACAAGTGGTGACCGAGACGTGTAACCAATGAGACCCCATACCATCACGCCTGGTCATACGCCAGTATGGCGATGACGAATACACGCTTCCAATGGGCGTTTAGCACGATGACGCCAAACACGGATGTGACCATCATGATGCTGAAAACAGAACCTGGATTCATACAAAAAATGACTTTTTGCCATTCGTGCACCCAGGTTCGTCGTTGAGTACACTATCGCAGGCGCTCCTGTCTGTGATGCAGCGTCAAGGGTAACCGCAGCCATGGTCTCCAGGCTGATAGTCCATGCTGCTGCAAACGTCGTCGAACTGTCCGTGCAGATGGTTGTTGTCTGGCAGACGTCTCCTTCTGTTGACTCAGGGATCGAGAAGTGGCTGCCCGATCCGTTACAGCCATGCGGATAAGATGCCTGTCATCTCGACTGCTAGTGATACGAGGCCGTTGGGATCCAGCACGACGTTCCGTATTACCCTCGTGAACCCACAGATTCCATATTCTGCTAACAGTCAATGGATCTCGACCAAGGTGCGCAGCAATGTCGCGATACGATAAACCACAATCACGATAGGCTACAATCCGACCTTTATCTAAGTTGTTAATGTGATGGAACGCATTCCTCTCCTTACGTGAAGCATCACACCAACGTTTCACCAGGCAACGCAGATCAACTACAGTTTGTGTATGAGAAATAGGTTGGAAACTTTCCTCATGTCAGTACGTTGCAGGTGTCGCCAACGGCGGCAACCTTGTGTGAATGGTCTGAAAAGCTAATCATTTGCATATCACAGCATCTTCCTCATGTCGGTTAAATTTCGCGTCTATAGCACGTCATCTTCGTGGTGTAGCAATTTTAATGACCAGTAGTGTAGCGGTACGATGCGCCACAGCCACACGCCGAACACGATGGTCTTCTCCCTCGGTAGTGCCACGTGGCTGTCCGGAGACCGGTTTTGCAGCAGTACCATCTTGCGACCACCGCTGCCAGGTGTCATGTACAGTGGGTGCATTCGCGGTAAGTCTCTCTGAAATATCGCGGAAGGAGCATCCAGCTTACACAACGTCGCTCAAGCTCATTACCTCTTGATAATTGCGTCTTCGTCGTCTTGGAAAGGCATTCTTGACTAGCAATAGCTCACTGTGTCTAATCTCAAAGGCACCGTATTTAAAGTAAACCTGATAGCTGTCTTCATAGCCCCATTCTTATGCGACAGGAGCGAAATATGAATAGTCGTCGTCTTTCAGATACAGAAACACACCTACCAACTTTCGTTTATCTCAAACAACTACTTCGTGATGTTGGGATTTTTTCAGCCAGTATATTTTCGGATGATTTAGTTCTACACTAGAAACCAGTTACTCACAATATGAAAACATGGCGTTTACAGTATCCGATCAAAAGTATCCTTACACCTTAGCGTAATGGCGAACTGACCACTAGATGTCACGAGATGCGGACTCAGCAGCGTAAAAAAAGGAGGCTGGCTGAATTGTGTTGTTACTAGACAGGAGTGAGTGTAACACCATGATCGATAGGGAGCAGTTGTTCAGTGTAATTAATTATGTGAATTGTAAAGTGTTTTCCCTTTAATGCTTAATGTCATTGATTTACTGTAAGGAAATAGAGTTTTACGAAATATGTTTTCTAGAATTGTAACTGTGTATTTAAATATTGAGACTTTCTAAAATAGGTTTGCTTATGTAAAGGAAATAATAATTTAAAAACTGGTTCATACTTAGGAATTTGCATTGTATAATGAGAAAGACATAGTACTTTCCCACCGCAACGGAAGTGATATGGCGCGTGCCGAAAGGTGGAATTGGCGCTCAATCTGCTTGGCAAGCGAGAGAGCACAGTCAGTAGCCAGCAACCGACGAATCAACAGCGCAGGTGCTGAGCGAGGCATCCAGTATCTAATCTGAGATGGAATGGCCTCGGGTGTAACTGTGGCTGTAAAATGGTGCTCTCGCATTGGAAATGGCTATAAAAACGATATTCACGTCGCCAAGAAGAACTAAATATAGCATATTACAGCTAAAGGAGAGACCAGGTAGCTGTCTCGTATTCGCCAGCACTACTGCGCCACCACCTCACCAGATTGCAGAGGTTAGAACTGTATATCAGTATGAACAAGTGTGTTTGTGTAAATTAATTTGCAATAATAGTGCAAATAATACCAAACTTTGTGTTCGAACCATGAATTGATTCCTTTCATAGTACCTATCAGGGTCCTCTCCTCATAATGGCCAATATCCGAGTACCCTGTGTGTGAAAAAAATGATAATCATCTGTGTTATTTAACAATGCTTACTTCTGAATGCAAAAACATATAGAAGTGAGTAGTTAGATTATTAATTTCTGCGATATAAAGGGAGACATTATTGAATCCATGAAATCTCCAATGTGTTTCGGTTTCCTTCCATTTTACAAATATCAGTGTTTTAATGTTCAGCAGTATAAAAATTGTCAGTACAAATCACTTCCTTCACAAGTGGTGTTAAAAAACATTTGGTCTTGAAGTTAATTGATGTTGTAGAGAGTATTGTCAGTTCAAATAATGTTAAAATTTTGCAAGATAAATGATCTTAAGTGGGGCAGCTTTTATCAGAACGCAAAATGATACTGAATAGTGGTATAGTTTGCATATATAAAGGAAGTATAGTTTGTGGGCCCCCAATTTCATTCTTTTATATCAGGAAGAAACCAAAATGAATTGCTGTTTTCTTGCTAAAGAAACCTGAAGTAATCATATAAAAGAACATATGTAAATGGTATGTGTTCAGTGTTATTTTATTGCATTTATGATGTGTATATGTGTGTTGTCCAAACTTTAATTCTTATCAGATGCCACTTTAATCTTGTGTAAGCCTTTTTAGGAACAACGCCTGTGCTAAGATAGTGAAAGGTAAGTGAAGATTGCGGTTAACAGTGTTAAAGTCCACATATTTTTTTATTTGTTTGTTGGTAAATACTGCTACTCACTGTGCAGTTCGTCTAGTTGTAACAGGTGATCATTGCACTTTACAAAGAAAGTAATTATAAAAGTTACTTTTGCAAGACTAAAAACAGATTCATTAAAAATAATGTTTCCACATTATTATGCCTAATTAGGCTGACGAGCGTTTTATTTTTCATTTACAAGCACTCTGTTACTGTAACGTCTTGCAAAATTTTGGTCTTTCTGGTATCTAGTAATTGCTGCCTTTACGAAATTCAGGTTCGATTCCCTCTGTCTGGTAGGTAACACACGGTCAAATTCAAAAAATCCTCCCACATGGGAACATTTACTGCATGTTTAAACCAAATTTGGTAATCAATAATACGCGGTAGTGTTATATGACAGGAGAACAAATAGGCCAGGAGAGCTTAATAACTTCGAAGAGAACTACTCATTGCATTTCATCTGAGTAGCAAATTCATCAGTGTCATTCAAACCATTCTACAGCTGCCAATGTCGACAGTTGGTGAGGTAACTGTGAAGTAGAAACGCGAAGGTAGAACCACAGGTAAAACAAGACCAAGCAGGCGTCAGGTACTGAAGGACAGGGAACGATGGAACATTTAGTATTTTTTGATTTAAGAGACAATTGCTTACTTTCAGTCATCTGATAATCAAGGTGTACTAAACTTTTAATTATTTTAGATTCATACACTAATGTTATGTTCTAAGTAATTCGATATATTATTTTAGACCATCACTTGCTAAATAGATTTACTGAAGTTCTTTCAATTAGAAGTGGTACAAATCTGTAAATACACTCCTGGAAATGGAAAAAAGAACACATTGACACCGGTGTGTCAGACCCACCATACTTGCTCCGGACACTGCGAGAGGGCTGTACAAGCAATGATCACACGCACGGCACAGCGGACACACCAGGAACCGCAGTGTTGGCCGTCGATTGGCGCTAGCTGCGCAGCATTTGTGCACCGCCGCCGTCAGTGTCAGCCAGTTTACCGTGCCATACGGAGCTCCATCGCAATCTTTAACACTGGTAGCATGCCGCGACAGCATGGACGTGAACCGTATGTGCAGTTGACGGACTTTGAGCGAGGGCGTATAGTGGGCATGCGGGAGGCCGGGTGGACGTACCGCCGAATTGCTCAACACGTGGGGCGTGAGGTCTCCACAGTACATCGATGTTGTCGCCAGTGGTCGGCGGAAGGTGCACGTGCCCGTCGACCTGGGACCGGACCGCAGAGACGCACGGATGCACGCCAAGACCGTAGGATCATACGCAGTGCCGTAGGGGACCGCACCGCCACTTCCCAGCAAATTAGGGACACTGTTGCTCCTGGGTATCGGCGAGGACCATTCGCAACCGTCTCCATGAAGCTGGGCTACGGTCCCGCACACCGCTAGGCCGTCTTCCGCTCAGGCCCCAACATCGTGCAGCCCACCTCCAGTGGTGTCGCGACAGGCGTGAATGGAGGGACGAATGGAGACGTGTCCTCTTCAGCGATGAGAGTCGCTTCTGCCTTGGTGCCAATGATGGTTGTATGCGTGTTTGGCGCCGTGCAGGTGAGCGCCACAATCAGGACTGCATACGACCGAGGCACACAGGGCCAACACCCGGCATCATGGTGTGGGGAGCGATTTCCTACACTGGCCGTACACCTCTGGTGATCGTCGAGGGGACACTGAATAGTGCACGGTACATCCAAACAGTCATCGTACCCATCGTTCTACCATTCCTAGACCGGCAAGGGAACTTGCTGTTCCAACAGGACAATGCACGTCCGCATGTATCCCGTGCCACCCAACGTGCTCTAGAAGGTGTAAGTCAACTACCCTGGCCAGCAAGATCTCCGGATCTGTCCCCCATTGAGCATGTTTGGGACTGGATGAAGCGTCGTCTCACGCGGTCTGCACGTCCAGCACGAACGCTGGTCCAACTGAGGCGCCAGGTGGAAATGGCATGGCAAGCCGTTCCACAGGACTACATCTAGTATCTCTACGATCGTCTTCATGGGAGAATAGCAGCCTGCATTGCTGCGAAAGGTGGATATACACTGTACTAGTGCCGACATTGTGCATGCTCTGTTGCCTGTGTCTATGTGCTTGTGGTTCTGTCAGTGTGATCATGTGATGTATATGACCCCAGGAATGTGTCAATAAAGTTTCCCCTTCCTGGGACAATGAATTCACGGTGTTCTTATTTCAATTTCCAGGAGTGTAGTTCAACAAATTTCTGAATACTGACCAAAGAATAGTCCGGGTCGGGTTATTATAAATGATCCCGGGTTTAATCGTTCATGTGTAGTATTAACCTTAATGCCTAACTCAAGTACTGCTTATGAATGTACAACATACGATGCTCTAGTTATAACCGGAACTTATGTACTGTCTACAGCGGTCTATGTTTTCTTTTAAAAGTACTATCTGACAAACTCAACACTGTCTGGGGAATCATTTAGGCAATTTTCTATTAGGAACGAAAAAAATGAACTGTGCTTGTAACGTAACACCGAGAAAATTTCATTGCCACCTATTCGTGGAAATACCTTTGAAATTGTGAAAGAGTCGTACTGAAAAATCTGCATAACGCACAAATGTACAAGTACAATACCCACATATTTTGTAAACGTCTCTGTGGGAAATCTTCTTCATTGCTCTAGAGACGGCTACTGTTTTCTGCCACAGCGGTTTGCGCTTCGTAGTTGAAAGGTGTCAAAAACGCTGCCAAGTGATAGGGATTTCTCTAACTTGGCTCGACTGCAGGATGTCTTAGTAGTAAAGAAGAAATCCATTAAAACTTTATGCATAACGTGCCAGTTTTTCACGCATCTCAGTGTTTATGACATCATATCTCCTAATCTGTGTACCATAGAATGACATAATTTTGTAGGTATATTCGGCAGCATTTGTCGATACTGCCTGCAAAATGTGTTCCGGGTGGCATTAGTAGCAAAGAAGTAATAAATTTAAACGTAATGCGTGATGCGGTAGTTTTTGACGCATATCTCCTCAGCTACGACAGGTAGGTGGGCCCTACCCCACCAATCTTGCCTGGTAGTAAGGGATGGGTGTACCAAGTTGGCTGAACTCGATCGATTGGTTCATGAGATAATGTGGAACAACACGCGCATAAGCATCCTTTTTTGTGATATTTATCGTCTGAAAGGCTGAAGATCTGCATAGAAACAAAATTTTGGCACAGTGATATCGTTCACGCTAAAATTAACCAATGCAATTGTAGACGAAATGAATCTGACGTGAGGCATGAAGACGTACAACTTTAGTACATCAATTTTTGACAGGCAATCTGTTGTTTTTGAGTTATTACGATATTGTAAGAGGTTCTTGATATATGTGGTTTAAACTGTGCTACTTCATTTCAAGACTGTCCTTCACCTTTACTGCAGATTTCATTTCCAGTTACCAGATCAGATAGTGGTATATTCTTTAGTTTCCCTTTTGTTAACATAACGGATTTCACGACAAACGCCGGAAAAATTATTACCTGTCCACTGCAGTATATCTCAGAAATCTGTCTATGTCCATTGTCTTGCGAAACAATGTATGAACAAGTTGTTGAGAAACTGTGACATTGGCGTCGGTCGGAAAGGAAAAGACAGTCAGCCGGACACTGCTCAATGGTACATCGCAGATAGCTGATTGGCCCTAGAGTCGTGCTGTGTATTTGCTAAATGAGACATTACGTCGCGCACGGACTCGCTCAATAATTAGCCCGCGTGTTTATTAGCTGATACTGGAGGCAATCAATTCGGCTGGCCAATGGCGCGCCGTCGCCATTAATTGATGCAATATATCAGATTGTAACCCCGCATCCTCCCAGAACAGTAGCCAACAGCGAGGACGCCGGAAACCGCAGCCAGTCTCGGGGGGCCACTCTGGAACACCAGTGGTAGCCGTATTTAGTGCCACTGTCAGTGATGTAGCGCGCAGCTGGGCAAAGAGAATATAAACGCCACAGTGTGGTGATGATACGGACTTGCTTTCAAATCGCCGTATATTGCCAATTCGCAGACCCGTCTCTAATGGCGGACAATTCAATCAGCAAGTCATAGGCACAAAGCCAGAAAACATTCATTTACAACTACATTTACATACGTATTACGCAGGCCACCGTAAGGAGCTTGGCAGAGGGTACCTTCAACCGCTACTAGCCATGTCCTTTTCTGCTTTACTCGCAAACAGAGCGAGGGAAAACGACTGTCTATACGCCTCCATATGAACCCTCTTTCAGCGTGGTCCGTCCTCCAAATTTGGATTGGTGGCAGTAGAATCATTTTGCAGTCATCTTCGAATACCGCTGCTCGAAATTTTCTCAGCAGTGTTCCGCGAAGAGAAAATCGCGTTCCTTCCAGGGATTTCCATTTGAGTTCACGAAGCATCACCGTAAAATTCACTCGTTAATTGCAATTCTCTGTTGGTAGCTATGATCGCTCGAAGCTAGTAGTGTACAAAGGCGAATTAACACAATGTGATCAACAGTACCCGTTTCTTATACTAGATACTTTGTGCTGTCATCTACTGCCAAGTACTCCATATCGGCGACCTCACTGGTCATTAGACATTGCGAGAGAACAGAATGGGGCGCTCCGCGGAACTTACGGACTTCCAACGTGGTTAGGTGATTGTCACTTGTGTCATATGTCTGTAAGCGAGATTTCCACACTCCTAAACGTCCCTAGGTCCACTGTTTCCGATATGATAATGAAGTGGAAACGTGAAGGGACACGTACAGCACGAAAGCGTACAGGCCCACCTTGTCTGTTGACTGTCAGAGACCGCCGACATTTGGAGAAGGTCGTAATGTGTAATAGGCAGACATCTATCCAGACCATCTCACAGGAACTCCAAACTGCATCTGGAACCACTGCAAGCACTATGACAGCTAGGCGGGAGGTGAGAAAACTTGGATTTCATGGTCGAGCGACTGCTCGTAAGCCACACATCAAGGTGAATACCGGGATGGTTCTCAAATTCCGCCTCAGTTACACGATTCTCAAACATTTAGAAATCTGTCGCCCACTTTCACATTCATAACACCACAAGGCGATAATTCTGGTACACATATTCCATCCCAGCATTTGAGACGTGGTGCTACAGACGAACATTGAAAATAATGTGGACTGATAAAATCAGGAGTAGTGAGGTTTTCTGCGACGAACTGACGAAGAAAGGAACATATGGAAAATACTGACAACAACAAGCGAGAGGATGATGTGAGATGTGTTAAGACAACAGGGAATAACGTTAATGGTACTGGAGGGAGGTGAAGGTAGTAAAACTGTAAGAGCAGGCAGAGACTGGAATACACCCAGCAAATATTTAACGGCTGTGGTATCGCGGGAAAACTGAGGAGCTTCCAGAACCAGCCATACCGGGCAAACATTGTGAAGATGGCTTTAACGTAAGTCGAAGCCGATAAATAGACAAATACTACTGCCATGTCGACTGTTGATTTTAACCGAAATACAGCACTCGATCACCGCACTTCATAGAAAATGTTGTCTAACTTTATGGACCTAGGATGGGATGAAGAGATTAGCGCAGTAGAGCAATTCGTGTAGGGCAGCATCAAACCAATCTTTTTTTTTCTCTTTTTTGCATCAAAAATATTATGATTCCTCCAGTTCACCGTGGTTTTCACTTGCTCCTTTAACAATTATTTCAGGAAGTAATTTCACATGTTGTCATAAATTTCGTACAGAATATGTTTAATTTCATATCAACACCTCTACTGCCATATACTTCATTGTAAACTACATCTTGCATCGTACCCCAAACTGTCCGGGGCATCCCCAGACACGTCTTCGAACTGGAATCTCATTGACTGGAGCAGAACTGTTTTCCGTGATGAGTCCCGCTTTGAACTAAGTCCCGATGGCCATGTCTGGAGAAGCCGTGGACAGCGTCAGCGGTAGGTTACCAGTCTGTGCGTCGCCTGCCATACGGCCCAACAACCGAGAGTGATGGCCTAGGGTGCGATTTCTTTTCACAGCAAGACCTCTCTGGTTGGGAATGCAGTTTTTCGCGACGGAACTTATATGTAAAACATTCTCGGTATTCTTGCCGCGTCAGTTCTGGATAAAATCACGAGCTTTCGACGAATACCTCCATCGTCATCGTCAGGAGCTAACTGTCTTCACTGCTGCTGTGGTAGCCTTTTTTTATAGCGCGTGGACGGCTTCTGACTGGTGGGCTTATGATTGGTCGGCGATTACGTACTGCTGTCGCAGACGATGTCACTGTGTGCGCCGGTGGCGCCACCGCTTCCGTTGCAGCGTAAACCTTGGAAAGAACGTCTCTGCTGCTTCTCTGCGACAAGCGCTCGTTTCCACGCACAGCTCAGATGGTATCCGCTATTGCGGTTTAAGTTCTTTTTGCTCATTCTTATTTCAACAGCCTCCTTAATAACAGAATCCCAGTACGTGGAGGCATGGAACAGGATTTTTGTTTCATCGAATAATATTTTATGTTTGTTCGTGAGGCCGAAATTGTCCTTAACAGGGCGCATTATCTCCTTAATTTTCCTAGGAGGACGAAGAATCGGCCATAAACCTCGCATATGCAGGACTCTTCCTATTTTGCTGAAAATCGCGCCACAAAAAGGAAGAAACGCAATCGGTGTTTCATCCTGTGAGTGTGCAGCATTTTCACGTTCCTTTTAATTTTTTGAGAAAGCTACATTATATCGCGTGCACCATTGCCATTCTTTCGGTACACATACTTCAGATGGTTAATCTCGGACCTTAAGTGGTCCTCGTCAGAAACAGTTTTTGCTCTACATACCAACATGTTCGAAACGGCTCTCTTCTGAACAGGATGATGGAAACTCTGCGCATTCACACATAAATCGGTATGCGCCTCTATTAAAACGTCTAAGAAAGGCAGTCTCCCTTCCTGCTCCATCTCGACAGTGAACTGGATGTTCGAATTTATGCTGTTCATGTGTTCCGTGAATTGTTCGAGCGCTTCTGCGCCATGTGGCCACATCATAAATGTATCGTCAACGTAACGATTAAATAAGGATGGACGGAGGGGAGCCGAATTTTATGCACGTTCTTCTAAATTCTCCATAAAACAGTTATCCAGTGATGGAGACAATGGTGAGACCATCGCCTTACCGTCCGTCATTTCATAAAAATTTTTACCAAACGAGAAGTAGGTGATCATCACGTGCAGAACAACTTTATAGTTTCAGGAGGAAAAAGATCCGCCTGCATTTTCAGCAGGAACTTTTGTGAACAGCAATACCACATCCAGGCTGACTAAAATGTCATTTGGACCAACTCTAATCTGTTTGATTTACTCAATGAACATCTGGGAGTTTTGATGTGATGTTCACACCGGCCGACTATAGGAGTCATCAACTTTGTTAGGTATTTGGCCAGCTTATAAATAGGAGAACCAATTGTACTGACAATAGGTGTCATGGGAACATTATCCTTGTGGATCTTCGATAGTCCGTAAAACCTGGGCGGTCAATGAGCTCGGACTCTGAGATTTTTTGTAACATCGTCTCGCAGCCACGAATTCTTCAATAACTTCATGGTTTTTCTGCTGTACGTTGAAGTTGGTCCCATTTAATGCACTTCTATGTACTGTCCTCCAACAGTGATGTCATTTTACTACGATACTCGGTAGTACTAAGGACCACGGTGGCATTTCCTTTGCCAGCTGGTAATGTGACAAGATCTTCATCGTTCCGAAGTAGGCGGAGCCCCTCCCTCTCCTCTCTGCTGATATTAGATCTGGGAGGCGTAGCTGAGGCCCAAAAGCGACTGGTAACAAGTCTCACTTCTTCGGCGTCGTCCTGTGGAAGATGCCGCATCGCCTGTTCTACTCCACTGCTACGATCCACGATGGGTGTAGTACGTGGTGTAGGAGCAAAATGCAAACCTTTACTAAGGGCCGAGATGGCTCCTTTGTCCAGGTTTTTGCCCGACTGGTTAACGACAGTACGTGCTATTTCGTACGATGACTCTGACCTTTGCATAGCTGCAAGACGCTCAAATTTCTTTACTTATGTAGCCGATGTATTGCTAAGATGAACTCTTTGATGAGCAGCCGTTGTCATATCGACCCACTCCCAGTCAAACGGAGATAGAACTGTAGACGAAAAAGATGGCAACTATATAAACTTCGTGCATTAAGATCCAGTTCGTACCTTGTGTGTCGTAACCTTTCTCTGACTATCGCCCGGCTTGTCTTCTGTAATATATTCCAACCGACTTGATATGGTGTTTAACCATAGCAAACTTAGGCACAATCTCCTTATCGCGAGAGCGTTGCATAAATGGCAAATTACTCCGCAACTGTGAAATAAGAATGAGCCAAAATAACTTTAACCGCGATAGTGGATACCATCTGAGCTATGCATGGAAAGAGCGCTTGATGCAGAGCAGCAGCAGAGACGTTCTTTCCAAGGTTTACGCTGCAACGGAAGCGGTGGCGCCACCGTCGCACACAGTGACATCTTCTGCGACAGCAGTACGTAATCGCCGACCAATCGTAAGCCCACCAATCAGAAGCCGTCCACTGGCTATAAGAAAAGGCTACCACAGCAGCAGTGACGACAGTCAGCTCCTGACGATGACGATGGAGGTAATCGTCGAAAGTTCGAGATTATATCCCTACTACCATCTCGATATTTTGACCAGAATTTGGCACGATATCCCTCAGGAGCACTTCCAACAGCTTTGTCAATTAATGTCAAGCCGAATAGCCGCTTGCATAAGGGCCAGATGTGAATCAACCCGATATTGGCTTGCTCCATTTATGACATACTTTCCTTTGAATAAGTCATCCAGTTTTTCTGAAATTGTAATCGTTTGCTTGTCTCTACAGGTACTTCACATATACCACCGCAACACTGGAAATGTTATACTACAGTTTGTTTTGGAACTTCACAGTATACGTCAGCCTCGTACGGGCTTGAAGTGGCTTAATAAAGCGCACATTCATTCGTAAAGCAGTTTTTACATCCACAGTACACTGAAACGAGTAAAAATGACGAAAATGTAACACAGGATACGCAGAGCAGTGTGCTATAAAACTCCTACTGGTAACGTAATAAGAAATGATGAATCGTTGTTACCATACGTTTGTTATATCCCCATTTCAATCTTTGTTAATGAATAAGTATCTAGATTAGTAATAAAATGCTCTTTTGTGTGCTCTGTAAGAATTCTTCAAAGGCTACGAATAGGGAACTGAATATTTGTGCAGGTCACTACGTACCATCTAAGCAAAACATGAGAACAGTATACAAGAACCAAATTTGGATATTAGAGCCGTACTTATAGATCCACTAGTGTTCAGACACACACATGCAGGAGGTACGTAGTGACATACGCTTATAGACTGAGAGTTCCAAATCCTGCTGGATATCATGTGGGAAAACCGCCAGGAAACTGTGCTTTGGTTTTCCCCTGACATTTCAGTTAGCAAGAGGATCAGAGGAGCAGAGTTGGGAGCTACATCGCCATGTTTTCATTGTTGACGAACTCGTACAGTATTTTATACTTCTATATATCGCTGGATGATAAAAGGGTTTGGAGACTGCTTGTGAACTGATGACCAAGAGCCCGAAGATTAGTTGCAAGTACATTTATGGATAGGTGATCCGAAAACATTGTAGCAATATATGGTTTGGATTCACAAAATATATATCACTTTCTAACACCGCAAATTTTCTAAGCATTTTTAAACTCGTTCGCCAAAACTCAAATGAAAATAGCTTTAGTGTTCTTTAGATGATTTGTGGGCAAATTCTAATCGCATTTAATTCAAGACTGTCTGTCTACAACATGAATCTAAACAGTGTTTGCGATTGCTGTAATAGGTACTTCATAGACATGAAACATCTTTCCAGACAACGGTGACTCACTCAACTATTTATTTACACGACTGACAGCCGTGCTAACCCGTAGTTGGTCATAGTATTGCAAAACCTCCACAAAACCCACGCCTGAGTGTGCTGGGGATGTTGCTATAAGCTCCAGTTCATTTTCGATCTTATAACCAAGGCCACCTTGGCCACAGCATTAAGAATAGTTTTCTTTCTACCTGAAGTTGTTTTGTAGAGCATAGTCTAGGATTAAAAAAGACTGTTTCACCCTTGAACAAATATATTAGCAATGGCAGACGAATCCTTTCAGCATAAGAAGTCAACATTGTTATGTCAAAGGCGTTGTCAAAGAGGTTGAAGGAGCGGAAAGAAGATGGGAGCACCGTCTTTCCTTTTGGGCGAAGAATCAGCAACAATTAGTGACATGAGGTAGCAGAAGACAAAGGAAGCCAGTGCATTAAATGTGTATAATGTGAACTATAGGACACGTGGCCTGTAATTTAAAAGTAATTGTGAAAGGATCCGGTTTAGTCCCCTTTTCGGATCTTCGAGATTCAATAGCCAAGGGAGAGGTGACCATCAGAAAAAGACTGAATAAGCAACGAGAGGATAACATACTACAAGTCAGAGCGAGGAAAGACAAAAATTTCCTATGCCTCATTTTCGAAAGAATCACATCTAGATGTTGATTTCTCAGATAATTTATAGCTTTTGCATTACACTTGATAGTCTTCTATAGTTGTGGTTGTACAATGGTTATGAAAATATCCAACCTACGTTTCATACTACTTGTTAAGTATGTTCTCGTTACATTCAATAGGCCACAGATCACAATCAGTCCTCTCACATCTTTAGCATCCTACCATCGCTGCTTCATACTAGCAGCTCATAGTTTTGGAGCATATTATGTTTTTATTTGTAGTACCAAAATTATTTTTGTGTGGCCCTAACGTAGTCTGGATTGTGTCTCCTCAGCCAACTGTTGCTGACGTCAACTCACTGTTCGACTGCCTGCATGACAGTATCGTTGGTACAGTTTGTGGATGATTATGTAATTGTAGGAATTAGGTCTGTATTTACTGGTACCTTCAACAAGGAAATTCACGTGCATGTGTAAATAGGCTATAAATGTAGCAGTGTACAGTGTAATTGTATTGGTGGCTCAAGTAACCCCACGGTTTATGCCGTATGTTGTGGTATTATGTACTGTTGTTTTCGCTTAGACTGATGGATAATTTTTCCGTTACCTAATATCCATTTCTATGTCAATGTTTCTAGGGAGCACAATGCTGAGTTTCAAAGACTATTTAGTAAACGATGTAGGGCTCACCCACACCACCTGTTGACCTGGCGAGTAACCGCCCATCGACGCTTCCGCTGCGTGCCCGCTCAGTCGCTGCTAACAGGCTGTAACTATGGGACACACTGTTGCCACAATGGGCCTTTTATTTATTCTGTTTCATGTAACGTACCTGTCATGTGGCGCCTTTGTTTTATAAATGGAGTGTACTCTGCTTATGGTTGTGCGATTTATGCACAGTAATATTATTTCCAGAAGGAATGTAAAAATAATGTGACCTGGTTCTTATGTTTTCCGCATATATGTTGGTTGTACAGCTATTCAGCTTGTCATAGTAATGTTTTTCGCCTGGTATACTGTAGGTCGGAAGACGGTAGCTATCCGTCGAAAGTGGTAATCGAGGAAATGAAAATATTTCAACACACGATCTTGTCTGCAAATGTTCTTATTTATCAGTGAATAAAATCGCCTCAGAGACGAAATTAACTATTTAACATTTAAGAAAAATGTTGTGACAGGGTTATCTCTCCGTACAATGATAACTACACCTTTCAGGCTACCGGTGTTGCCACCAACAACGCAGCCCAACACCTCAAATACCATGAAATGGCATTTCCGTATTAGCTGTGAATTTTGTGCCACGGAATCCAGTGAGTCTACCAGTTCATGAAAGGAAATGAGCGTAGTAAGATCTGCAGTCCTCTATAATGATAATGATCCATAAATAACAGCCACTATTGTCGAAGCCAGTGAAGTATGTTGAGATAATCTTCGCCGTTGAAGTCTCGAAGAAATGTACCATTTCTTAGGAAAGCTTCACACAACGTACCTGACTCATCCACACTACATAATGTTAGAATATGTGATTACGTAGGCTTTCCCGGCGTAATAAGCCTTGAAAGTCTCTTCGGGTTTGCTGCCGGATCCTAAAATTAACTTGACTCAATATTTCGGCGATCCAGCTGGTCGCCATCTTCAGGAAAATGCTCCCTCTGCTGATGGGTCCCGCTGAGAACTGACACCAGGTTGGAAATCGACGTCCTATATAGGCCACCGTTCAGTACACGGCAAATGCGCCGCCCATCACAGTTGCTGCCCTCCAAGACAGGCAATTGGCGCCGCCCTTAATGGAACACTGCTGGCAACGATATATAGCACTCAGGGCCGAACCGAAGAACGTTCAATTTTAATGTGAGGTAATGCAGGATTCCACGTCCTGCTAAGAGGAAACCCATGGTCACTGTTGATTAAATTATCAGCCAATTATCAGCCAACCTAAAGGAGATGGCGCAGAGTTGGATCGCCGAAATATCGAGTCAAGTTGATTTTACGATCCGGCAGCAAACCCCAAGAGACTTTCAATGTTAAAATATGTTATCACAAAAATAAGAAGTTATTCCATGAATGATGTGTAACAGTTAATGGTTTGGACAAGTGGAAATGAAATCGATACACAGGTTGATTCAAACGACAGGTCCCATAAGACAAAATAAGGTGAACCAGAACCCAGAACCGCAAGCACAGACTTTCAGTGGTGATAGAAAATAAAGAAAAGGTCTAGCGAACATGGACTCTATGAGATATACATTTTTACTGGACACTTTTTATTTGTTATGGCCCATACTGCCGTGTATCAAAATATGGAAAGCAAAGGACTTGTGGTAGAAGAGACTCGGTTCACAGTCTCGAAGATGAAGAATTGCTTATAGCTCATGACTTTTGAATCCCCCTTTACATACAAGGTGTCTCTCCTAAGAGTCGTCAGGCATATTATTTCCTAGCGTTTCGGCAGATATTTGCAGTTTCGGGTTTGCATTGCTTAGATCGAGTCAGTCCAGACAATTAAAGCTGGTCGCGTCTTTCAAGCTACGCCCAATTTCAACAGAAACTGTCGGTTTGTTTCCCATTACAAATCAAATCTGGATTTTATGAGCCCATTCGATAAAATTCTCTCAAATTTCTCTAGTCAGATATTCATTTTATCTCCATGCGTTAACAGGGACAGTAAAACAAGAAGAATAAAGAGGAATCCAGCAGCGACTGAGTAGCACTGCTTGTTTGACGGTAGCAGTCGACGAGGACCAGGATATTGCTGTCGCCGTTGCAGTACTGGCTATTCCTCAAATTTTTCGAGGTTTACTGTTCCCCTTAATACAAATCAATAACATAAACATGGCGCTACACTAATCTGAGACCGTTCTGTCACATGGGCACGTAAAATTCAGCTTTAAAAAGTAATTTCGTTTGTAATGGGAAACAAATCGGAGCTTCCCGTGAACATTGTGCGTCGCATGAAAGACGTGATGAGCACTGTCTGTCTGCTCTGACTCCAGCTGCACAGTGCAAAACCGAAATTGCAAATATTCGCTGAAACACTGGACAAAATGCGTTTGACGACCCTTAGGAGAAATACCCCTTGTATAAGCTCTAGCGTTTCCGTCTATACTTCGGTATAGGCAGAAGAGAAAGTAACTTAGCAGCTCGTTACAAAAACATGTGGATATCCACCAAGTCAGGAACATGAAACATGTAACGGTTTGAAATTTCCTGTAAGATTAAAACTGTGTGCCCGACCGAGACTCGAACTCGGAACCTTTGCCTTTCGCGGGCAAGTGCTCTACCATCTGAGTTACCGAAGCACAACTCACGCCCGGTACTCACAGCTTTACTTCTGGCAGTTCCTCGTCTCCTACCTTCCAAACTTTACAGAAGCTCTCCTGCGAACCTTGCAGAACTAGCACTCCTGAAAGAAAGGATACTGCGGAGACATGGCTTAGCCACAGCCTGGTGGATGTTTCCAGAATGAGATTTTCACTGTGCAGCGGAGTGTGCGCTGATAAAGAACCGCCTGGCAGATTAAAACTGTGTGCCCGACCGAGACTCGAAATCGGAACCTTTGCCTTTCGCGGGCAAGTGCTCTACCATCTGAGCTACCTAAGCACGACTCACGCCCGGTACTCACAGCTTTACTTCTGCCAGTATCTCGTCTCCTACCTTGCAAACTTTACAGAGCACTTGCCCGCGGAAGGCAAAGGTCCCGAGTTCGAGTCTCGGTCGGGCACACAGTTTTAATCTGCCAGAAAGTTTCATATCGGCGCACACTCCGCTGCAGAGTGAAAATCTCATTCTACGTCCTCAATTATTTGCTCGATGTATTCCAGTCCCTGTCTTCCTCTACAGTTTTTGCCCTCTACAGCTCCCTCTAGTACCATGGAAGTCATTCCCTCATGTCTTAACAGATGTCACATCATCCTGTCCCTTCTCCTTATCAATGTTTTCCACATATACCTTTCCTCTCCGATTCTGTGCAGAACCTCCTCATTTCTTACCCTAACACTCCACTTAATTTTCAACATTCGTCCTTAGTACCACATCTCAAATGTTTCGATTCTCTTCTGTTCCGGTTTTCCCACAGTCCATGTGTCACTACCATAGAATGCTGTACTCCAGACGTACATTCTCAGAAATTTCTTCCTCAAATTAAGGCCGATATTTGATATTCGTAGACTTCCCTTGTCCAGGAATGCCCCTTTCTGCTATTGCTAACCTGCTTTTAATGTCCTTCTTGTTCCGTCCGTCATTGGATATTTCACTTCATAGGTAACAGAATTCCTTAACTTCATCTATTTCGTGACCATCAATCTTGATGTTAACTTTCTCCCTGTTCCCATTTCTACTGCTTCTCATTACCTTCGTTTTTTCTTCTATTTACTCTTAACCCATACTCTGTGCTCATTCCGTTCAGCAGGTCGTGAAACTCTTCTTCACTTTCACACAGGATAGCAATGTCATCAGCGAATCGTATCATTGATATCCTCCTGAAAGTTTGTTTTATTTCCATCATTGCTACCTCGATGTACAGATTGAACAGTAGGGACGAAAGGCTACAGCCTTGTCTTACACCATTTTTAATACGAGCACTCCGTTCTTGGTCCTCCACTCTTATTATTCCCTGTTGGCTGTTGTACGTATTGTATATGACCCGTCTCTCCCTATAGCTTACCCCTACTTTTTTCAGAATTTCGAACATCTCTCATCATTTTACATTGTCGAAAGCTTTTTCCAGGTCACAATTCCTATAACGTGTCTTCATTTTTCTCTAGCCTTGCTTCCACTATTAACCGCAACGTCAGAATTGCCTCTCTCGTGCTTTTACCTTTCCTAAAGCCAAACTGATCCTCATCTAGTGCATACTCAATTTTCTTTCCCATTCTTCTGTATATTATTCTTGTAAGCAACCTGGATGCATGAGCTATTTAGCTAATTGTGCTCTAAATCTAGCACTGGTCACCTCTTGCCGTCTTCGGAATGATGCTTTTACGAAAGTCAGATGGTGTGTCGCCAGACTCATACATTCTTCGCACCAACGTGGATAGTCTTTTTCTTGCCACTTTCCCCAATGATTTTAGAAATTCTGATGGAATGTTATATTTCCCGCGTGCCTTATTTGATCGTAAGTCCTCCAAAGCTCTTTTAAATTCCGCTTCTAATACTGGATCCTCTATCTCTTCTAAATCGAGTCCTGTTTCTTCTTCTATCACATCAGACTAATCTCCCCCCTCATAGAGGCTTTCAATGTATTTTTTTCACCTATCCGCTGTCTTGTCTGCATTTAGCAGAGGAATTCCTGTTGCACTCTTAATGTTATCACCCTTGCTTTAATGTCACCGAAGGTTGTCACACCAATCTTTAAACATGGAAACAGGAAAGATTGTAACAACTACAGAGGTATCTCTTTAATCAGCGTTGTGGGTAAAATCTTCTCAGTTATTGTTGAAAGGAAAGTGCGAGTATTAGTTGAGGACCAATTGGATGAAAATCAGTGTGAGTTTAGGCCTCTTAGAGGTTGTCGGGACCAGATCTTTAGTTTACGGCAAATAATGGAGAAGTGTTATGAGTGGAACAGGGAACTGTATCAATGCTTTATAGATCTAGAAAAGGCATATGACCGGGTTCCTAGGAGGAAGTTATTGTCTGCTCTACGAGATTATGGAATAGGAGGCAAACGTTTGCAAGCAATTAAAGGTCTTTACATGGATAGTGAGGCAGCAGTTAGACTTGACGGTAAATTGAGTTCATGGTTCAGAGTAGTTTCTGGGGAAAGACAAGGATGCAACCTGTCTCCACTGTTGTTCATATCATTTATGGATCATATGTTGAAAACAATAGACTGGCTGGGTGAGACAAAGATATGTGAACACAAAATAAGCAGTCTTGCATATGCGGATGACTTAGTTGTGATGGCAGATCCGATTGAAAGTTTGCAAAGTAATATTTCAGAGTTAGATCAGAAATGTAAGGACTATGGTATGAAGATTAGCATCTCCAAAACGAAAGTAATGTCAGTGGGAAATAAATATAAAAGGACTGAGTGCCAAATAGGAGGAACAAAGTTAGAACAGGTGGACAGTTTCAAGTACTTAGGATGCGTATTCTCACAGGGTGGCAACATAGTGAAAGAACTGGAAGCGAGGTGTAGCAAAGTTCTGCAGTGAGCGCTCAGCTACGATGTACTCTCTTCTGCAAGAAGGAAGTCAGTACCAAGACTAAGTTATCTGTGCACCGTTCAATCTTTCGACCAACTTTGTTGTATGGGAGCGAAAGCTGGGTGGATTCAGGTTACCTTATCAACAAGGTTGAGGTTACGGATATGAAAGTAGCTAGAATGATTGCAGGTACTAGTAGGTGGGAACAATGGCAGGAGGGTGTCCACAATGAGGAAATCAAAGAAAAACTGGGAATGAACTCTATAGATGTAGCAGTCAGGGCGAACAGGCTTAGATGGTGGGGTCATGTTACACGCATGGGAGAAACAAGGTTACCGAAGAGACTCATGGGTTCAGCAGTAGAGAGTAGGAGGAGTCGGGGCAGACCAAGGAGAAGGTACCTGCCTTCGGTTAAGAATGATTTTGAAGTAATAGGTTTAACATCAGGAGAGACACCAATGTTAGCACTGAATACGGGATCACGGAGGAATTTTATAAGGGGGCTATGCTCCAGACTGAACGCTGAAAGGCATAATCAGTCTTAAATGATGATGATGATGATGATGAGTTTCCCGGAACGTTTTTGTACTTCCTCTCCCATCAATCAATTGAAGTATTTCTTCTGTTACCCATGTTTTCTTCGCAGTTACCCTCTTTGTACCTATGTTTTCTTTCCCAGTTTCTGCGATGGCCCGTTTTAGATATATCCATTCCTCATCTATACTGCCTACTATTCCTTATTCATGTATCTATAGCCTTAGAGAACTTCAACTGTATCTCGTCATTCCTTAGTACTTCCGTATCCCACTTCTTTGCGTGTTGGTGCTTCCTGACTAATGTCTTAAACTTCAGCCTTCTCTTCATCGCTACTATACTGTGATCTGAGTCTATATCTGCTCCTGAATATGCCTTACAATCCAGTATCTGATTTCAGAGTCTCTGTCTGAACATGAAGTAATCTAACTGAAATCCTCCCGTGTCACCCTCCTTTTTCCAAGTATATCTCCTCCTCTTGTGAGTCTTGAACAGAGCTATTACTAGCTGAAACTTCTTACAGAACTCAATTAGTCTTCCTCCTCACTCATTCCTTGTCCCAAACTCACATTCTCCTGTACCCTTTTCTTCTACTCCTTCTCCTACAACTGCATTCCAGGCCCCTATGACTATTGGATTTTCATCTCCATTTACATACTGTATTACCCTTTCAATATCGTCATACACTTTCTCTGTCTCTTCAGCTTCAGCATCCGACGTCGGCATGGATACCTGAACTATCGTTGTCGGTGTTGGTTTGCTGTCGATTCTGACAAGAAAAACCCTGTCACTGAACTGTTCACGGTAACATACTCTCTGCCCTACCTTCCTATTCATATCGAATCCTACTCCCGTTATATCATTTTCTGCTGCTGTTTATATTAACCTATACTCATCTGACCAGAAATCCTTGTCTTCTTTCCTTAACTTAACTAACCCCTACTATATCTAGATTCAGCCTTTGAGTTTCACTTTTCAGATTTTCTTGTTTCCCTACCACGTTGACGCCCCTGACATTCAACACCCCGACTCGTAGGACGTTATCCTTTCGTTGATTATTCAATCTTTTTCTCATGGTAACCTCTTCCTTGGCAGTCCCCTCGCAGAGAACCGAATGGGGGAAAACTCGGGAATAGTTTGCCAATGGAGAGATCATCATGACACTTGTTGAATTACAGGCCACATGTGCTATGAATACGCGTTACGTGTCTTTAATGCAGTGGTTTCCAATGCCTACTGTATCCTCATGCCGTTGATCATTGCTGAGTCTTCCGTCTTTATGGGCAGTTTCCCACCACTTGGATAAGAGAGTGCCCTGAACCTCTGTCCATTCCTCCGCCCTCTTTGACAAGGCCGTTGGTACAATGAGGTAGACTTCTTATGCCGAAAGTCTTCGGATGCAAATGCTGATTATTAATCAAAATTTAAACAGCGGCGAGCAGGGCCGAAAACGTTTTGATTATGAATCAAAGACGCTACCCCTTTTTTTGAGTTTGGTCTGGGCAGACGTCACAAGACATCCGTTCAGTTTGATCGTTGATTCCTTTTCTCATTTCTTTTTATTACAGAGGGCGATTAGCCCTCTGATCGCACACGCTGAGCTACCGCGCTGGCAACTCTTAGACCACGGGTAGTGTATTAATTTAAATGGTTTACTAACACTGAGACTTCAACGACAAAATTCCGACAGTGAGATTCAATAGCAGGTTTTAGGAACTATCCTATGCTCATATTTTCACATATAGCGTGTACACATGAAATAAATTAATTAAATAGGTTGATACGCATGAGAGTTCTTGCCTCGTTACGGATCACTGCAAATTAAAAGCGAGTATTTACCTCCAGTTAAAAAAGTTTGCTCATTACGTTAATAGAATTTTATAGACAAAACTGTTACCCATTTTCCAGACTCAATAAATAATTTGTAACTGTGTTTTAATTAACAGATAAAGCAGGTGCGTATTTAATCTCAACAGAAACTTAGCTTTAGGATTTCTAGGGTCCCATACCTCAGTGGGTAAAAATGGAACCCGTGTAGGAGCACTTGGTTCTCATTCAGTCTGTCTGTCTCTCTATCTGTCTGTCTGTCCAAGTGTTAAGATCTGTTTTTCTCAGAAACGTGTAGAAACATCAAATTGAAATTTATGTCACCTATCAACATCTAGAGCCGCTTTTCAGTGTGCTAATTTGAGTTTTAAATCCCTAGAATCGAAATATACGGCCATTTAAGTTACATACACTCCTGGAAATTGAAATAAGAACACCGTGAATTCATTGTCCCAGGAAGGGGAAACTTTATTGACACATTCCTGGGGTCAGATACATCACATGATCACACTGACAGAACCACAGGCACATAGACACAGGCAACAGAGCATGCACAATGTCGGCACTAGTACAGTGTATATCCACCTTTCGCAGCAATGCAGGCTGCTATTCTCCCATGGAGACGATCGTAGAGCTGCTGGATGTAGTCCTGTGGAACGGCTTGCCATGCCATTTCCACCTGGCGCCTCAGCTGGACCAGCGTTCGTGCTGGACGTGCAGACCGTGTGAGACGACGCTTCATCCAGTCCCAAACATGCTCTATGGGGGACAGATACGGAGATCTTGCTGGCCAGGGTAGTTGACTTACTCCTTCTAGAGCACGTTGGGTGGCACGGGATACATGCGGACGTGCATTGTCCTGTTGGAACAGCAAGTTTCTTTGCCGGTCTAGGAATGGTAGAACGATGGGTTCGATGACGGTTTGGATGTACCGTGCACTATTCAGTGTCCCCTCGACGATCACCAGAGGTGTACGGCCAGTGTAGGAGATCGCTCCCCACACCATGATGCCGGACGTTGGTCCTGTGTGTCTCGGTCGTATGCAGTCCTGATTGTGACGCTCACCTGCACGGCGCCAAACACGCATACGACCATCATTGGCACCAAGGCAGAAGCGACTCTCATCGCTGAAGACGACACGGCTCCATTCGTCCCTCCATTCACGCCTGTCGCGACACCACTGGAGGCGGGCTGCACGATGTTGGGGCGTGAGCGGAAGACGGCCTAACGGTGTGCGGGACCGTAGCCCAGCTTCATGGAGACGGTTGCGAATGGTCCTCGCCGATACCCCAGGAGCAACAGTGTCCCTAATTTGCTGGGAAGTGGCGGTGCGGTCCCCTACGGCACTGCGTAGCATCCTACAGTCTTGGCGTGCATCCGTGCGTCGCTGCGGTCCGGTCCCAGGTCGACGGGCACGTGCACCTTCCGCCGACCACTGGCGACAACATCGATGTACTGTGGAGACCTCACGCCCCACGTGTTGAGCAATTCGGCGGTACGTCCACCCGGCCTCCCGCATGCCCACTATACGCCCTCGCTCAAAGTCCGTCAACTGCACATACGGTTCACGTCCACGCTGTCGCAGCATGCTACCAGTGTTAAAGACTGCGATGGAGCTCCGTATGCCAAGGTAAACTGGCTGACACTGACGGCGGCGGTGCACAAAAGCTGCGCAGCTAGCGCCATTCGACGGCCAACACCGCAGTTCCTGGTGTGTCCGCTGCGCCGTGCGTGTGATCATTGCTTGTACAGCCCTCTCGCAGTGTCCGGAGCAAGTATGGTGGGTCTGACACACCTGTGTCAATGTGTTCTTTTTTCCATTTCCAGGAGTGTATTTCGATACTTGCAAACTCACTCATCACAATCCGTAAGTTATTTCTCGCTGCGCTAGAATTATAAAATTTGGCTGGTGAAGAGGTTTCGCAGAAAAAGTAAAGGAAAAATCTAAACTTCTACAAATCTTATTTGCCATCTGTTGTCAGTCTGTCCGTCCGTCAGTTAAGATTTGTCTCAAGCTGAAATTTACGTCAAATACTAGGGTCTACGGTCGCTTGACTGTATAAATAATTTAAGCTTCTAAGTCAGAATAATCAAAAGATATGGCCATATATGTCCTGTATTCTGAAACTCGCAAACTCACTCATCAAAAGCTACAGATGTAGTGCCAATCTACTACATGCCGAGCGTGGTGGTCTAGAGGCAGATCCGCTTGCCACACCTTACGCGCAGGACGATGTTTACTTATGCTCCGTCGCATCGCTATGAGTAATGGAAGTTTGATACTGTACACTATGAGATCAAAAAAATACGTTTTTCATATTAAGTGCATTGTGCTGCCACCTACTACCAGGTACTCCATGTCAGCGACCTCAGTAGTCAATAGAAATCATGAGAGAGCAGAATGGGGCTTTCCGCGCAACTAACGGACTTCGAATTTGGTCAGGTGTCATACGTCTGTACTCGAGATTTCCACACTCCTAAACATCCCTAAGTTCACTGTTTCCCAAGTGACAGTGAAGTGGAAACGTGAAGGGACACTTACAGCTCAAAAGCATACAGGCCGACCTCGTCTGTTGACTGACAGAGAACTCCGACAGTTGAAGACCATGAACCTCGTCATGGAAATGATGAGGGATTTCAGGGAAGCCCAGAAGCAGAACACACAGATCCTCGTTGCCCTTCAGGCAGCAGTCCAGCAGTCGCTCCCCTCTGCGACTTCCTCAGTAGTTTCAAAACCCCATTATGGATAGTCGACCAAACATCCAAGGCCTGACAATGTGCATCTTTAACGCAGACGGCATTGTTAACCAAGAGGTCAAGTTCAGGGAACTCATGAAGGAGTTCTCCATCGACATATGCATGATGGGGGAAACCCACCTAAAACCGGGAATAAAAGCGACAGTTCCCAACTACGTTAGCTACCGCAAAGACAGGCCAACCCAAGGTGGAGGAGTTGCCATATACATAAAAAGAGGGGACCCCCAAGTATTCTTACCAGCTACCAATAAAATCGAAGCAGTGGCGGTGGAAGTAGCCACTGCCAGTGGACCCCTAACAATCGTTGCAATCTACCGACCCCCACAAGACCAAGTAGATGAGGGAGACATAGCTACTCTAGGGCAAATCGAAGGCAAACTCGAAATAGGGGGCGACTTCAGTGCCAAACATCCTGATTGGAATTCTAGAGTAACCTCCAGAGCAGGCGCGAGATTGCAACAACTAGCGCGCGACCACCATTTCGAAACATGGGCTCCAGTCGAGCCCACACATTTTCCAAAAAATGGAGGCAGGCCAAACGTGTTAGCTCTCACCAGGAGGATTACGGGGTTTGTGACCGCGAGGACAGACAACAAAATGTCCTCCGACCACAACCCAGTGATTCTAGAGGTCGACGTGGGAGAATGGGTAGCACTCCCACGGTACCAGACGTCTTACAAACGTACAAACTGGGAGCGATACCGAGAAACTGTCGCCTCTGATATCGCTCGCGCTCCGCCACCTACTGCCGAAACAGTAGAACAAGCGCTACAAGACCTAACAGGTACCATCCTCCAGGCAGCAGAAGAGGCCACTCCTCCACAAAGGGATGGCCCGCCGCCGCACATACAACTCCCGGAACACTTACTAGCTCAAATTCGACATAAGAACAGAGTGGCAAAAGAGTGCAAGATAACCAGAAACCAGGCCACAAGGAGGCTGCTCAATCGCCTACTGAGAGAGTTGAAGGTAGCGCTCAATGAGCACAGAAAACAGCAATGGCAAAACCGCCTCACGGCCCTCAAAGAAGACGATCGCACACTTTGGCAAGCAACCAAACAATTCTCAAAAAGACGCGCTAGGATGCCGCCACTGCATGGCGAGCGGGGTCTGGCCTACAGCCATGCTGAAAAGGCCAACGCCCTCGTCGACACTTTCGAGAAGCAGTTCCCAGCGGCAGAACACCAGCATGAAAGAGTGGTCCGTCGTCAACTGGCTGTCGTCCTCAATGCTGAGGAGGGCCCAGAAGATGAGCCCACAGTTTTTGCATCTGAAGACGAGGCAAAAGTTATTAGGTCTCTCCCCTTCAAAAAGGCGCAAGGACATGACAATGTCACCAATCAGTTGGTCAAAAACCTCCCACCCACGGCTATCGAATACCTCGCGAACGCCTTCGACGATATTACTCGTACCCGCGAGTTCCCAGCCTGCTGGAAACACGCGGAAGTGGTCGCTATACACAAACCAGGGAAAGACCCTCTATTCCCGCAGCGCTACAGGCCGATTAGCCTCTTGCCAACTCTCAGCATGAAAGAGTGGTCCGTCGTCAACTGGCTGTCGTCCTCAATGCTGAGGAGGGCCCAGAAGATGAGCCCACAGTTTTTGCATCTGAAGACGAGGCAAAAGTTATTAGGTCTCTCCCCTTCAAAAAGGCGCAAGGACATGACAATGTCACCAATCAGTTGGTCAAAAACCTCCCACCCACGGCGATCGAACACCTCGCGAACGCCTTCGACGATATTACTCGTACCCGCGAGTTCCCAGCCTGCTGGAAACACGCAGAAGTGGTCGCTATACACAAACCAGGGAAAGACCCTCTATTCCCGCAGCGCTACAGGCCGATTAGCCTCTTGCCAACTCTCAGCATGAAAGAGTGGTCCGTCGTCAACTGGCTGTCGTCCTCAATGCTGAGGAGGGCCCAGAAGATGAGCCCAGAGTTTTTGCATCTGAAGACGAGGCAAAAGTAATTAGGTCTCTCCCCTTCAAACAGGCGCAAGGACATGACAATGTCACCAATCAGTTGGTCAAAAACCTCCCACCCACGGCGATCGAACACCTCGCGAACGCCTTCGACGATATTACTCGTACCCGCGAGTTCCCAGCTTGCTGGAAACACGCGGAAGTGGTCGCTATACACAAACCAAGGAAAGACCCTCTATTCCCGCAGCGCTACAGGCCGATTAGCCTCTTGCCAACTCTCAGCAAGATCTATGAGCGCCTCCTGCTAAGACCCATACAGGAACATATTACCAGAGAGCAACTTCTGCCGGATTTCCAATTCGGATTCCGGCAGAACCAGTCTGCCCCACAACAGATCGTGAGAGTGGTCGAAGCAGCCACAGAGGGCTTCAACCACAGAGGCTACTAGACGTAGCCAAAGCCTTTGACTCAGTATGGCATAGAGGGCTACTCTACAAGTTGTACACGCAAGGGTTCCCCGGGAGCATAGTTAAGCAGATCAAAAGCTATCTCTCGAATAGAACTTTCTCTGTCAAAGTAGAAACAGCCACCTCCACCAAGAGGCGTATTCGTGCTGGAGTGCCGCAGGGCTCGGTCCTGGGGCCCGTTTGGTACAGTCTGTACACTGCGGACACACCAACGGCCCCCCTGGTGCACACCGCACAGTACGCTGACGATACAGCCTTCTACGCAAGTAATGTGAACAAGGACCTGGTCATCCGTAGGCTACAAAGGGTTTTAGATGACACAGAAATTTGGGTCCGTCACTGGCGAATCACCATCAACTCCGAAAAGACGCAGGCTATGCTGATTACCCGTAGGCTCGGAAGGCGCGAACCTCCTCAACCCCCCCCCCCCCCCCCTCCACCTTCACCTAAATGGAACTCAACTCCCCTGGCGTAGAACCGCCAAGTATCTTGGCGTAACCTTTGACTCTCGCCTTACGTGGAAACCCCACATAGACGAGGTACAAAGGAAGGTCTGCGCCAGAATGTCCATCCTGTACGCAATCCTCAACTCATCCAGCTCCCTTCCCTACTCAGTAGGAGTGAACGTATACCAGGCCCTGATCCGGCCAGTCATGGAATACTCGTGTCCTGTCTGGGGATACGCGGCGAAGCAGTACCTGGACAAACTCCAGAGACTGCAGAGCCGCGCCCTCAGGAGGGCACTGCGTCTACTTCTCGGATTCCCCATTGACGATTTGCATGCCGCTGCTGAAATCACACTCCTGAAAGAGCGTTTTCAAGACCTGGCAAGGGCCTTCTATGAAGGTTCTTCCAGATCGGGAAACGCCCTCATCCACTCCCTAGGTCGGTATGACATGTCCCGCGATAAGCACAATCGCCCCATGACGATCTTCGACGACTACATCGAAGAGAAAATCCCAATATCCTTTCCCAAATCCTGCCCCTACCCAAATAACCACAATTATCTCACCAAACCTCATGCAAGTACCAGACACACACAGAACAATCATCACATTTCACAGACACCAAAAAGTACAGACATAATCACACACAAGTACACAGGGACTCCCCTGTGTACTTGTGTGTGTGTTTGTAGCCGCAAGGCTACAAACACCCCCTCACAATTCCCCAAAGAGGGGAAAGTAATAGATGTGAGCAGCAGCCGACAGTTAAAGAGGGTCGTAACCTATAATAGGCAGACCTCTATCCAGACTATCACACAGGAATTCCAAACTGCATCAGGATCCACTGCAAGTACTATGACAGTTAGGTGGGAGGTGAGAAAGAGTGGATTTCATGTTCGAGCGATTGCTCATCACTCCGGTCAATGCCAAACGATGGCTTGCTTGGTGTACGGAGCGTAAACATTAGACGATTGAACAATGGAAAAACGTTGTGTGGATTGACGAGTCACGGTACACAATGTAGCGATCTGATGGCAGGGTGTGAGTATGCCGAATGCCCGGTGAACGTCATCTGTCAGCGTGTGTAGTGCCAACAGTAAATTTCGGAGGCCGTGGTGTTGTGGTGTAATCGTGTTTTTTCATGGAGGGGGAGGGGGGCTTGCAATCCTTGTTTTTTTGTGTGGAACTATCACAGCACAGGCCTACATTCATCTTTTAAACAGCTTCTTACTTCCCACTGTTTAAGAGCAATTCTGGATGGTGATTACATCTTTCAACACGATCGAACGTCTGTTCATGATGCACGACCTGTGGCGGAGTGGTTACACGACGAAAACATCCCTGTAAAGGACTGACCTGCACAGAGTCCTAACCTGAATCTACAGTATACCTTTGGGTTGCTTTGGAAAGCCGACTTCATGCCAGTCCTCACCGATCGACATCGATACCTCTCCTCAGTACAGCACTCCGTGAAGAATGGGCTGCCCCAAGAAACCTTCCAGCAGTTGACTGAACGTATATCCGCGAGAGGAAGCTGTATTCGAGGCTAAGGATGGGCCAAAACCACATTGAATTCCAGCATTACCGATGGAGGGCGCCACGAACTTGTAAGTAATTTTCAGCCAGGTGTCCGCATACTTTCGATCGCATAGTGTATTTACGTGCTGATTTGTGCTTTATGATTCTATACACTACGTAGAATTTGGCTTTGTGTTCGTTTATGTGTGTTCTTGGCAGCGACGTTGCCCACTTCTTTTGTTCCCATGGCGCTCAGATCTATCACACGTAAAGGTACAGTGAGTTTTTCTTTTGACACGTCTAGACGCGCAGTCCGGAACCGTGCGACTGCTACGGTCGCAGGTTCGAATCCTGCCTAGGGCATGGATGTGTGTTATGTCCTTAGGTTAGTTAGGTTTACGGTCGCAGGTTCGAATCCTGCCTAGGGCATGGATGTGTGTTATGTCCTTAGGTTAGTTAGGTTTAAGTAGTTCTAAGTTCTAGGGGACTGATGACCACAGCACAGTTGAATCCCATAGTGCTCAGAGCCATTTGAACCGTTTTGACACGTCGACCAGACCAGATCTCTGGAAATCCACGATTCGTTGGTAGATACTAATAGTTTGACTTCGGATAAGACACACACAGCCTATTTTGACACCAAATTCTATGTTTTCTTTGTTTAGGTTGTGAATCCCTTAAAAGTCGAAAAGTTACTGTTTACGCGAGGTTCTCATGTTTTGTATGTAGATAATGTTTACCTTCAAGAAGTTTTGCATAAGTATGGTGAGGTAAAAAACATTCTTGAAAGGTAGTCCAGCCAGCACAGATTTCAGTGTTACAGAGGAACTCGTTCTGCAGGAATGCGGGTGAAGAAGAATGTTCCATATCATTTACAAGTATTTGGTTACTGTATACACGTTATATCAGTGCATTTTGTCCGCGGAGTTTTTTTTATCATTTCTTGAACAGCGGCGTAAGTTAACGATGGTGGTCCTCGTCCCAAATGCTACTGAATCAGGGCGCGGGCAGTTTTCCCCTAGTAACGCCTACCGAACGGATTTAAATTTCGCTGTGGTTGGTTGTCCTCAGTTGCGACAAAAGACTGGTGCTGATGTGACTACCCCTCGCACGGATGTTCAAGTGAATCAAAATAATACGTATCGTACACAAGATAGTGATACTGCTGATGTTTCCCCTGTCTGCCCCCCCCCCCCCCCTCCTCTGAACCTCTCCAGACGTCGGAACACGTGGTGTCGAATCCCTTGTCGCCTATTCCGATCGTTCCAATCGTTGAGTCGCAGCACGCCCTAGGTTCCCTGTCTAGAACTCCTGAAGGCGGCTTCAGTTCCTTGCTCTTAGAAAAGCCGGACATGGGGGTGATTCCACATATTTTGTCTCCGGTGACACCCGGTCTGATGTCTGATAGTCTTGTTGACGTGGGTCGGTCACTTTCACTTGGAGTTCCCCCTGTGCAGACAGCTCAGGCCCGGCAGTGACTGACTTAAATACGGTGAACGATCCTCCCACCTCACTGGTGACAGAGGATAACTTGCCACACAGCGGACGCAAACAATTAATCCAGCTGGAACGCGCTGTTGCAAGGAAAAAAAAAAAAAAACAGAAGCATAAAGCTTCGGCAGGACGTACCACTAGCCCACTCTCTCAGATTCACAGATGGATGCTGCGACGGATTGTGACGTTTCAGGGATGGTATCAGCTATGTTTCTTCGTTGCCAACTTCATTATTGAAAATGTTGTCAGAATTGTGTCAGATCTAGGTTCGGCTTCGTTGTGTCACTTTATTTATGATTCTTGTGTTGATATTGTGCCTTTACAGAAGCTTTGTTCGCCAGTTTTGCCCTCCCTCGATGTCACTGTTTTCAGTATGGTCCCTGAATGTGCGACGCGTACGGTCCTTTCCTTTCCGGAGGGTATTTCCATTGCCGATATTGAAATACTTGACTCCAGTAGGGGGATAGGGTATCGTCTTTTTGACCATATGTTGGTTGTTCCATACGCACCTCCTGATTCCGATCGTACAGTAGCGCAAGAGTCCTTGGTGTCTCATGTTAGGTGGCTATTTCAGTTGTTTGGAATCTTTGCTATCAGTCTCCACATTATAATTTTTGTTGTGATTTAAGTGACGTGTGGGAGCAGGAATATCTAACCTTGGTTAGACACACGTTCTCTACCACCACCTCTTGTAGCCGTATCGACAACTTTTATTTATTTTACTGTTTATGTAATAGTATTGTTGTGGCTGTTGTTATCGCCGTTTGTTTTTCCGACCACTATGCTGTAGCAGATAATGTAGATCTTGAACGGCAACTTGCAGAACTGCTTCTGACTCAGTTGTTGCTGAATGTCTCCTACCTCATGGATAGCGTGCTGGACGATGTGATTGGCGTCTTGCGGGAGCATTGCCTCCGCCAGGCCGTGCGTTACTCTTCGCTGTTCGGAGTGGTGGTCAGCCTGAGTGGAGCAGAAGCTTCGTCAGTCTTTAATATTATATTGTGCTGCTCTAGCGACGGACTTTGGGGAAACTTACTAATTTTATTACACACTTATGCGTGAATTCTACGAATGACTGAGTGACGCCCTACTACGGGTCCAAGACGTTCGCCGTATTAAATCAAAGCTGCTGCACCTCAAGGGACATCAGATGGAGGGTTGAAAGGAAACTGAAATCCTTGTATGACCTGCTACGCCATCTATCGCGAAGTCGTCCCTTTTCCATTACGTCTCCCATACTTGCTGAAGGCTGCCAACTTACTGAGCAAGGTGATGTTGATCGCGCTCTCCATCAATATTAAGCTGGACTACACGCTGTAGATGACAATGATGTCCATGGAGCTCCAAGTGGAATGATCAGTCCTACTCTGAACGGTGAATTTCTGGCCTCCTGTCAGAGAGATGAGTTGTTTGCGCTTATTGCTGCTTCTCGCTCCCGTAAACCACCTGGACCGAATCCAGTTTTGGCCCATCTTGATTGTGACGTTAACGGCAGTATCGAACGACGTTGTACAGAGGAAACCTGTACCTGCAGCCAATAAGAAGAGTAAAATATTATCAATGTAGAACTAATCTGTCCGTGGCAAAGTGGATTCCTTTGGCCCTCTCACTTTACGTAATTTTGCTTATAAAAAAATTGCGAGGGATATTCAGTAGCAGGATGTCTTCCCTGCTGGTGAATGTGATTGGAGAGCATTGGAGTTGCCTTCCTGTTAGTCCGATAACGACACTAGTAGCGGAGTTGCTGCAGTCACTTCTGTACACTGTGCTCTTGCTTTTCTGTATTTTAACAAGGCTTTGGAGCGTGTATTATCATAATTTGGCCTGTGTGTTGGAGATACTCGGTTTTACCCCTGGGGCTCGTATTGTTCATTCCCACATCTTTCATGGCATTGCGGTGAAGACACTTGTCAATGTTCAGCTGACGCCACCGATCGCGATTAATCGGGGTGTGTCCCAGAGCAGCCACCTTTCATGCGATTATTTCTTCTCCCTCTAGAATCGCTGCTTCGCCGTCTCTCACTTCACTTACATGGAATGAGTGTTTCTGGAAGAATCCTAAGGAAATGCAATCCGACAACAAAGGAAGTAGGTTACAGTACGCTTGTTCACCCACTGCTTGAATACTGCTCAGCAGTGTGGGATCCGCACCAGATAGGGTTGATAGAAGAGATAGAGAAGATCCAACGGAGAAAATCCGAAGAAATTCTGGTCGTATGTAAAGTACACAAGCGGCAAGACGCAGTCAATACCTTCGCTGCGCAGTGCCGATGGTACTGTTATCGACGACTATGCCGCTAAAGCGGAGTTATTGAACCCAGTTTTCCGAAATTCCTTCACCAGGGAAGACGAATGGAATATTCCAGAACTTCAAACACGAACATGTGCTGGCGTGAGTCTCTTAGAAGTAGATATCTTAGGGATTGCGAAGCAACTCAAATCGCTTGATACGGGCAAGTCTTCAGGTCCAGATTGTATACCGATTAGGTTCCTTTCAGATTACGCTGATACTATAGCTCCCTACTTAGCACTCATATACAACCGCTCGCTCACCGATAGATCTGTACCTACAGATTGGAAAATTGCGCAGGTCGCACCAGTGTTCAAGAAGGGTAGTAGGAGTAATCCATTTAACTACAGACCTATATCATTGACGTCGGTTTGCAGTAGGGTTTTGGAGCATATACTGTATTCAAACATTATGAATCACCTGAAGGGAACGATCTATTGACACGTAATCAGCATGGCTTCAGAAAACATCGCTCTTGTGCAATGCAGCTAGCTCTTTATTCGCACGAAGTAATGGCCGCTATCGACAGGGGATTTCAAGTTGATTCCGTATTTCTAGATTTCCGGAAAGCTTTTGACACCGTTCCTCATAAGCGACTTCTAATCAAGCTGCGGAGCTATGGGGTATCGTCTCAGTTGTGCGACTGGATTCGTGATTTCCTGTCAGGAAGGTCGCAGTTCGTAGTAATAGACGGCAAATCATCGAGTAAAACTGAAGTGATATCAGGTGTTCCCCAGGGAAGCGTCCTGGGACCTCTACTGTTCCTGAACTATATAAATGACCTGGGTGACAATCTGAGCAGTTCTCTTAGACTGTTCGCAGATGATGCTGTAATTTACCGTCTAGTAAGGTCATCCGAAGACCAGTATCAGTTGCAAAGCGATTTAGAAAAGATTGCTATATGGTGTGTCAGGTGGCAGTTGACGCTAAATAACGAAAAGTGTGAGATGATCCACATGAGTTCCAAAAGAAATCCGTTGGAATACGATTACTCGATAAATAGTACAATTCTCAAGGCGGTCAATTCAACTAAGTACCTGGGTGTTAAAATTACGAACAACTTCAGTTGGAAGGACCACATAGATAATACTGTCGGGAAGGCGAGCCAAAGGTTGCGTTTCATTGGCAGGACACTTAGAAGATGCAACAAGTCCACTAAAGAGACAGCTTACACTACACTCGTTCGTCCTCTGTTAGAATATTGCTGCGCGGTGTGGGATCCTTAGCAGGTGGGATTGACGGAGGACATCGAAAGGGTGCAAAAAAGGGCAGCTGGTTTTGTATTATCACGTTATAAGGGAGAGAGTGTGGCAGATATGATACACGAGTTGGGATGGAAGTCATTACAGCATAGACGTTTTTCGTCGCGGCGAGACCTTTTTACGAAATTTCAGTCACCAACTTTCTCTTCCGAATGCGAAAATATTTTGTTACGCCCAACCTACATAGGTAGGAATTATCATCAAAATAAAATAAGAGAAATCAGAGCTCGAACAGAAAGGTTTAGGTGTTCGTTTTTCCCGCTCGCTGTTCGGGAGTGGAATAGTAGAAAGATAGTATGATTGTGGTTCGATGAACCCTCTGCCAAGCACTTAAATGTGAATTGCAGAGTAGTCATGTAGATGTAGAGAGCAGCGAGCTTCGTTACAGGAACATTTAGTAATCGCGAAAGCGTTACGGAGATGATAGATAAACTCCAGTGGAAGACTCTGCAGGAGAGACGCTCAGTAGCTCGATATGGGCTTTTGTTAATGTTTCGAGAACATACCTTCACCGAAGAGTCAAGCTGTATATTGCTCCTTCCTACGTATATCTCGCGAAGAGACCATGAGGATAAAATCAGAGAGATTAGAGCCCACACAGAAGCATACCGACAATCCTTCTTTCCACGTACAATACGAGACTGGAATAGAAGGGAGAACCGATAGAGGTACTCAGGGTACCCTCCGCCACACACCGTCAGGTAGCTTGCGGAGTATGGATGTAGATGGAGATGTAGATGGTACGACCCTCACGGTTATGGAGGATGCCGACGATGTGATGATTCTTCTCTGCCTTAGTGAGCAGTTTCTCTCTCCATGGCACTGTAAGATGATTGCGGTAGAATCTCCAGTGCACGTTTGAGGGGAGAGGTAAAATTCTTACACTTCAGGGCTTCGATGATATTGCTGTTCCGTGGGCTAATGCTGTAGACCGTAATACGTCACCGGCGGACACCATCGATAGTTGTCCTATTAAAATGGCGTCACTTAGATGCAAAACTATAAACAATGAACTCCAGGCTCACTCCAGGAACACGAACGACGCCAAGACACTATTCTGGAAAAAGTTCGTATTTTGGATACTTACCTGTTGTGTAAAGCATTTTACATTTGCCCAATTGTTTCCGCTCCCTGAGATGAAGTCAAAATGGTTGCAGCAGTTGTCTGGGAGTTTTTCTTTATGGAAACGTTACGTACAATGACGAAAAAAAATCACAGCACCAAGAAAAAGTTGTGCGAAATAAACTAAAGTTGGTAGAAGTGTTTCTAAATCTAAAAAGGTGATGTATATTCACATCTCGCCCCAGTCACATTAGAGTGGTGCTAGTACCACCACTACGAGGATGCAAATCAGTTTCGTTTTAAATACACACTGTAACTGTCAGAGTGTTTGAGGATAGACACGGTGAGTTAATTTTAGTCAAGAATGCCTTTAAGGCGACAAAGATGCCATATCAACACTTCACTGAGTTTGAATGTGGTTGCGCAGTAGGGCTACGAGAAGCCCTTTTGAAATACTGCAGAAAGACTTATCAGGAACGTACCACTGTACATGACTGCTGGCAGCGGTGTTCACGAGTCCGCGCCCCAGACGGCTACACAGCACTACCACGAGGGAATACCATCGCGTTCGGCGTATGGCTCTGCTCCATCGTACCGCACCTGTAGCAGCAATCGGGGCGCAGTTGGTTCCACAGTGACACGACGGACTCTTTCAAATCGGTTACATCAGAGACAGCTCCAAGCCAGACACGCTATAGCATGCATTCCACTGACCCCAAATCATCGCCATTTGCTATTTTGTAAAGCCGGAAATGCATATCCTCCTATTTCCATCTATTGTACTACAAATTTTTTCCTTATTTTGTTACCTGAAGATATTCCTGTATCTTTATATATTGTATTTTTTTTACTATTTGTATATATATATATTCATACATATATGTGGATATATAATTGTTTTGTTTTGTAAATATTATTTGTATTTTTACGCTGGGTCTTGCCTAGGGAAGAATATGCTGTCGAACGATTACATCTATAGGTCGTGTGGACAACCAAAGTGTTTAGGATCTTTGGGAGTGTTAACTCTGCCGCTTGGAGCGCGGGCAGAGCAGGGTCCGGCCGGAGTAGGGCGGTGGAGCAGGTGTGTTGTGTGACGCTCCCGCGAGTTGCTGCGATTTCGGGGTTTAGCAGCATGGAATTGTGCTCGACTTGCTATGATAGTTTCTGACACGGTGTCGTGGACGGGAAGCATTAGCTGGCGCACATTGAGAGCCCGTTTCGACTGGTGACCGTATCGAGAAGGTGCGCCAACATCCAGCTTTTGCAACAGCGACGTCCGACAACGAGTGACTCTCGCCACCTCCTCGATCGCCGGCTTCAAACCTTCAATCAACCAACAAGGAACACTGAAAGCACGTAAAGTTTTAGAATTGTATGGCAAACCTCAGCTTTTTAAACTGTTCCATTTGCATCACTAAAATATAGCAACTTAGCATGAACCTTTGTGGCTCATTGTCCCAATTGCATTACCAAGCAGGTGCCCTTCCTTTTCCGAAATAAACCCGTGTGTCGTTGATATTGAAACGCCAGCATTGAAAGAATATAATGCCATTTCACTGCTTTAATTTCAAAGTTCAGTTAAAGTATTCATAGCTGGCTACAATATTTAGATTACACAAGCACAAGTGCGAGTTTTGTTAACATATTTTAGCTTACCTGTGACCGCAGCTCAGCTTGGTACGTACTAAATTTTACTATTTTTAATTGTTCAGAATCATTTAATTCAAGTTCAAAGTTAAATCTCTTATTTCTAACTTGTGTAGATTCAAGTAGCTTTTGAAATAATTGATGAGGTAGCCCAAGACTAACCTTATTTTACTGAATTTCGTAGTGCTTCAGAAACAAAGTTCACTGTTAATTTCAGCCACTAAATTAACTTTCAGTTTTCCGGTTTTATTAATTCTTTTGCTAAATTAAGAGTGTAGCGAAATTTATTACTTCTGACAAACATTGAGGTTTCACACAACACGTGTAAACTTTCAGTTGCCACGCTTTTAGTGCTAATTATATGTGCAATAACCTTTCTTTTTCAGTTATTATACTAGTTGTCCATAGGACTGGCGACCGTAACTTTCTCCAAATCTCAAATATCTAATTAACGCCAGTTAACTGTTAACGTAAAGGCCGCACATTTACTTTCTTTATTAACTTTACCCATTTCTCAAAATTAATTTCCACCAATTACATTTGCATTTTTCCTTTCATTTAGATGTAACCGTTTCCTCCCTCTTTACTGACAGATTAACTTCGGTGACGATTGCTTTTCCCAAATTTGCATTAGGTACACAAGGTTTAATTTTTACTGTCAATAAGGTCGATAAGTGAGGGGGAGGTTGCAACTAAAGTGGTGTCAAGCGAGACCTAATTGGAGGATTCTGTTTTTTGACTAAAGCTGGCTCTGTCCCGTTGAGTGTGATGGCCCTGTTGGTTGGAAGGAGGCCAGCTGAGGCCCTGCAACCAACCCATGCATGTTTGACTAAAGCTGGCTCTGTCCCGGTGAGTGTGATGGCCCTGTTGGTTGTAAGGAGGCCAGCTGAGGCCCTACAACCAACCCATGCATGTTTGACTAAAGCTGGCTCTGTCCCCATGAGTGTGATGGCCCTGTTGGAAGGAGGCCAGCTGTGGCCCTGCAGCCAACCGACGCCGCACCTAACCCTGGAGTGGTGGTCTGGAAGAGCACTCTCGTGGTTATCCCACGTATCCTGACTACGTCAGTCCGGTGATTCGACGTGTTGTGCTCCCATTCATAAAAAGCGGTCCATGGGGTTTCCGAAAGGATAACGCTCGCTCACATAGCGTTACAGCAACCCAACATGCTCTACAGTGTGTCACATGCTGCCTTGGCCTGCGCGATCACCAGATCTGTCTCCAATCGAGCACACTGCTGCGATTTTTCTCCGTCAGTATATTGACATTGAGCTATGCCATGACGGCCAAAGCACGCACATAAGTGGTTTGGGGTTCTCTGACATCAGGACGAAGGCAGTGACCTCTTCTTGGGATCGTAACTAATGACCGTTTGCATCATATTAGTTTTAGTGACAAACACAAATGCAGTATTTTTTTTCTTTTTTTTTTTTTTTTTGTCATCAGTCTTCCGACTGGTTTGATGCGTCCCGCAATAATTCGTCTCCTACACCAGCTTCTACATCTCGGAGTATCACATGCAACCCACGCCCTCAATTATTTGCTGGGAGTATGCCAATCTCTTTCTTCCTCTACAGTTTTCACCATCTTCAGCTCCCTCTAATTCCGTGGAGGTTATTCCCTGAAGTCTTAACTGATGTCCTACCGTTCTGTTCCTTCTCCTTGTCACTGTGCTCTTATAGGTACCACCTACCATCTGTTTACCTTCTGCGGATATGTGGCGAAATGGTATTGGCTCAGCCGGCTGCTGTGGCCGAACGGTTCTAGACGCTTCAGTCCGGAACCGCGCTGCTGCTATGGTCGCAGGTTCGAAACCTGCCTCGGGCATGGAAGTGTGTGATGTCCTTAGGTTAGTTAGGTTTAAGTAGTTTTAAGTCTAGCAGCCTGATGACCTCAGATGTTATGTCCCATAGCGCTTAGAGGCATTTGAAACATTCGGTATTGGCTCCGGAGACGCTTAGCATTCCTTATCACATCTGTTGACACTGCCTACAGCACTGACATTTTTCTCCTGCAACTCTGTTTCTTCCGAGAACAAATAATTATACAACAAGGTGACTGGCTGATCATTTTGTACACTTTATGGACACTGGTGCGGAGGAGACAATCACTTGGCGTTTCGCCATAATATGCATTCTATACAGATGAAACTGGCAACTGCACCACTTTCAGGACACCTTTCCCAACGTGCTCACCTTTTCATTTTCCCGGCAGGGCATTGGTTGAGGTCGTATTCGGGTGCCGGATACATGTGAAGGCATGTTATGTTGCTCAACCACACAATAACATTTAAGAAAAATAGGTGGTAAGGTGAGTGTGTGGAAAGCGAGTCGTCACTTCAGCGTATCTTGGCCTCACCACGGATTTTTCTGGAGGACGATGGTTCAAACCCCCGTCCGGCCATCCTCATATAGGTTTTGTCCCCTCCCGCGACTCAGCCAACCAACACGTATTTTCAATCTACATTTTGACATGTTTCCACCTCACTACGATGTGAGGAGTCGGCAGAAACGACGCCATTCGGATTCCACGTTAAGCTGTAGGTCCCCTTTAACCGGTTGCATACCTAGTGTAGGTTGAGGACAAGAAAATTGACGGTGTCAAACAGAGACCTGGACCTGGCCATAGAGCCACATCAAACTGTCCTTATTATTATTATTAGTTACTTATATAATTTGTACAGAAACCTCAGAACGCGAATCTTACTCGTACTTGTCCAGATTTTTAAAACTAACTAAAGCTATTAATTTCCAGATAAATGACTTTCAAAATAATCTTTTGCAGCTTGCGCAACGAATGTGGAGCCAGTAACGTGACGATATTGGAAGGAGAGTTATTCGGCGCAGAATTAAACACAGATTGAAACGGTATTTATTGCAGGCTATGTTGTAATTAACGGAATACAAACTGGGCGCTGTGAATTTTATGAAATTTTTATCTAACATTATTATGTTTTATTGGATATTGTACTCACATTACGTGTACCTATAGCGTCATTCATCTCTGCATAAACATGCACCCAACTCCGATTTAAACCTGCATGCTGTAGTCAAGCCTTGGTCTCTCTCTACACGTATTTCCAGCAAAAAGATCAGTTTAAAAAGAGCCTGAAAGACTTACTAGTGGCCAACTACTTCTACTCCATTGGCGATTTTTTTAATAGAAACAAATGATGTATTGTATATATTCATCCTATTAGCGTTGTTATTTCAGCTTTTCTTTTTTTTAAAAAAAAGAATTGACATGTTCTACATCCACAAGGATCTCCTCAGCACGGATCTATGGAACAAAAAACTAATCTAATCTAATCCAACACACTTCCCTCCATTATCAAACTAATACTTCATTGGTGCCTCAACATACGCTCTCTCAACTAATTCCTTCTTTTAGTTAAGAGATGCCACACATTTATCTTCACCCCCTCTGGATTAATTACCTCGTCTACTCAGTATTCTCCTGTAGCACCACAATCAACAACTTGTGTTCTCGTATCTGAACAGCTTATCGTCCACCATTCACTCAGGCAGAAGGTTAAAACGCAAAAAATGCCTTCGGAAAAGACTTTCAAACACACAAACCTTGTATAAGACATTAACATAATGGTTCAAATGGCTCTGAGCACTATGGGACATAACATCGGAGGTCATCAATCCCCTAGAACTTATAACTACTTAAACCTAGTCAACCTAAGGACATCACACACATCCATGCCCGAGGTAGGATTCGAACCTGCGACCCTAGCGGTCGCCCGGTTCCAGACTGAAGCGCCTAGAACCGCTCGACCACACCGACCGGCCGTTTCGATTTTGATGTACCATCCCTGAACTTTAAGAGTGACAGAACCCGAGACCCCTGCGGCGTGAATTTGTAATGCTAGCTAGTTTTTGTTAGAGTACACAGAGAAAAAAAACAAAAGCACTGATTCTTCCTGAAGCTCCCAACTATGTGTAACGTCATTTTCATTGCTTTTGCAACAAACAGTCCACAGTATTAACAATATGTGCATTATTTATGAAATCTCCTTTGTATAACCTAAAACCGTTTTGATACCACTGACAATGGAATACATGTACCGGTACTACAGTTGCTAAGACTCTAGGGTAGGCGACTTTCAGAGGTGATAGTATGAACCAATACAAGAAAAAATGTCCAGTAAAAATGTTTTCTAGAATGCCTACCTGAAGAATTATGAGTAATTGTTCAATAGAGGACATGTTTCACAATAGCGAAGATAAACAAGCGCTCATGGTTCCCCAGGTATGCATTTCAGAACCCATGTATACTGGACTTTTTTTGTCTTTGTCCATACTGCCACATATGGAAGTTCCATACCCTTCATTCTTAGCAACAACGTATATTCCACTGTTAGAGGAATGATTTTCGCTTGTAGCCTTCGATGAATTTTGAGGAAATGGGCTCCTACGTGAAACCTCATGTACTAAGTTCCCTCTGCAGCCTGTAGAAGAGTGTAAATCAGTTGAGGAATATGCTGTATACTTACACGTGTAGTATGACAAAGTAATAGACCGTGACCTTATAGAGCAACCATACCGGAATTTTCTTGAAGTAATTCAGGGAAACCACGGTAAACCTAGATCAGGATGGCTGGATGAATATTCGAGACACTACTCACGAAAGAAAAGGCCACTCTTTTTAAAATAGTGTTGCCTCACTCGGTTTATCCCTGGTGTACAATACCTTTTTACAAGTAAGATATTAAATAACACAAAAGGCTAATGCTACACGGCCCATTCATTTCCCACTCCTAATCACGCATACACTACACACACCAAACGCGCATGGTTTCACAACCCTAGTCTCACTATAAGCTGACAGGACCACTTCGTATACCGCAACGTCCCATTTGCTGGACTGTAAAACTGATCACCAAGTGCTCCACGATTTCTAACAAAATTATAATATCGCTGGGTAGGTTCAAAGCTTTAAATTCTGCCACTTGAACTTGAAACCCTTTTCCAAATTTCTCGGTGTTTCCCTTTACTGCTTGCGCAGTGTGAAGATTTTATTTGTACGTATTTGAGTCTCAAAGCAGAGATTTTTCAATATCTTGTGGAAAAGTGAAACCGCGTTTCCAGCTGAGTGGCTTGTAAACTGACACCCACTACTCTGATTCCTGCCCTGACCGTGCCTAAAACGTCGCATTCAGCTCCTACTACAAGCGTGATTCGGCCTCGTCTTCACAATCATAGTGGGGTAGGTACAGCGTAATGACAGATTAAAGACGAAAGAGGGTAGGAAAATTCTGCTAACGTAAGAGTCGACCACAGACACAATGAAATATGTATATTTCGAAAAAAGAACAACAAATGCATTAATAATCAAGCCCATAAGGTAGAAACGCGCTGAGATACGTGGAACAAGTGCATGGATACAAGATACTTATTACGTTCAGGTTGAAAACACTCGGTCAATCAACACACACCTAATAAACAGGAGACGCTTAAATAATAATAAAATAAAACGTGTAAATGAGAGTGAACGAGACAGGGATTATCTAGAGATGGCACATGACAGTAGAATGTGGGATTCTATCTTAGTGGCGGCGTGAAGCGTCTGTAGTCTGGGTGTGATCGTAATTGCAAGATGCCATCGAAATTCGGGGTGATCTGATTGTTGCAATTATCGAGCAGCATTAATGTTATCTGTTCCTCTAATTAAACGGCGATCTTTTATCGATTTTTATAGTGCCTTTGGCACTCAAACTGTCTCAACACCGTGTCTAAGCGGTGAACCATGTTGTCTGTAGACTGATTGTACCAGCCACCAACAACACGTCTTGACAGCAGAAGAACCGAGGCAGAATTCTGACCATGTCGATTACTTAAAATCTCTGTTTGCAGGCAGTTCATTGTGCTACAGTTTTGGCAGCCAACGTAATTGTGCTCAATGGCACAGTTTTGGACACCTTGCTTGCTTACGCTAGGTTGCCAGACAGTGGCTCCTGAAGGTCAGAGCCGCCCCCGTGGCGCCTCTTGGGTGTACTCATGCACGAAGGGCGATTCAGACTTAGGGCAAACAGCACACTTGCAACGGAAACACTGTCTTAGTGAAAGTTAACAGTTTCTGAATTAGTTGCATTTACGACCAGCTAAGCTTATCTACAGGATCTCTATGCTAGAGAACCGTTACTCTATTTGGTATCTCTCGTCCTCCGTTGCAAAAGAAATCACCAGTACCATTATTATCTGTCTTCTTTTCAAAACCTAAACCTTGTCTCTGCCTCTCTGTCTCTGCAGTCACAACTTCCTCTCTTCAGCAGTAACAGTCCTCTTTATCTCCATGTACAGAGAACATTCATCTTACGGATCTTACTTTTAAAAAAAAGATGATAATAATAATATGTTTCAGTTCCCACCCCATTTCTTTCTTACCATCTTACCTTCGAAAGTATTTCGTAGTACCATGTCTAATTATGTGTGCAGTTAGCTTTTCTTTGCATTGGCCTACAACTTTCAGTAGTTCGTTGTTCTCTCCTATTTACTGTAGAACAATCTCACTCCCTTTTCTATCAGTCCAGTTACTTCTTGTAATTATCCAGAACCACTTTTCCGCTGCTTCGAAGCAAGTTTCCTCCTGTTTTTTTAACCTCCAGATTTCACATCCACGTGGCCAGATACTCTTTCCAAAGCTTTTCCCGCAGCTTTTATTAGTGAAGAAGCCCTTATGCTTGTTCAGCATTAACTTATTTTGGAAGGCGCTCTAGCACAGAGCAATTCTTATCGTGATTTTATTAAGATATCTGCTTTTTCCTCCACAGTGCTACTGAGATAGTTAAATTCGGTGACTTGCTCGAGTTCTTCACTACCTATTCTTATGTCAGTCTTACCATCATCTACTTTCTTCTGTATAATCATGACTTTTTTCTTCTAGATATTTTTAGGTTTACTTTCATTATTTCTTGATGTGTGACTTTGATGATTGTATTTAGATCCTTCTGAGTCTGCTATTATTGCAAAATTATCGGCAAATCAGATGCAGTGAATATGCAGTATCTTGATTCAAGTCGTCTTTTCTTTCGGTTTGTTACGGTACTGCCTCCTTAAGAAACATATTAAATAGTAGTTGTCAAACCCGGAGTTGCATGTATTTTTCTTTATACTTGTGCGTTAGTCTTCGTATACGTGGAATTTTTGAGCTATGAAACGTTTGAAGTAGCATGGTTGGGGGACATGGGGAGAACCACGTAGAGCTGGCACTAAGACCCACTCCCGCAACACACAGCGTCTGGCCTTGTCTTTTGTTTATGGCCATGGCATAACATATGCTCATTGGGCGTCGTACACACGTAAAGGGATATGGTAAACTGTTAGGAATAAAACTTCCTGGCAGATTAAAACTGTGTGCCCGACCGAGACTCGAACGCGGGATCTTTGCCTTTCGCGGGCAAGTGGTAGAGCACTGACAAAGTTTCATATCAGCGCACACTCCGCTGCAGAATGAAAATCTCATTCTGTTAGGTATAAGTTGGATTTGGCGTAAAAAAAACTTGCTTGTAGCTCCCATTTCCCATCAAATTTAGGCTTCTTTGATCTTACATTGAAGAGAAATAACATTAAGCATCTGTGAGTGACATGTTCTGAGGAGCAAGATAATGCATGACGCTCTGGATCAGTTTCATCGTGCCTTGCTATCGGAAGGAGTTGCCGAAGAGCGAGTTAAAGCTTGATGTTCCTGAGCCCCGGCAGGTGTCGCCTCATGACTTTCATTCCAGACTTGAAATCATATAGTCGACAGTCTTCTAGCCTATCTCGTGTGTTCAGAGACTCTCGACCATGTACTAGGCATTTAATGAGTAAATGCTCAGCAAATTAATAAATTCAGTTTTCCTATAAAATAATACAAATAAAATTCATCGACAGAAGCAAAGTGAAATCAGTAAATCCATGTACCCTAACCAATGTTAGTTTATAAACGTAAAGATCTGATATAAACTTCCTGTAATTCATACGTCTCTGAGTTAAAAAGAAAGTAACTGCGTCTACTGTTGGTTCTTTCGTGTATTTTGACATGATCATTAAACATCTGAACTGCTAAGCAGAGCAGACGACTTTAGATAAAACTGTAAATGATAATTTTTTTCGTGTCCAGATTTTAATGAAATCAAGCCTTTATTTTATTCCAAGCTATACTCAAGTTACCTAAGAAAACCCCATGAAATTCGTTTAGTAATAATAACAATGTCTTGTAGCTCAGTGTGTAAGGTGCCTCTTACGTGAGGAAGGCATTTTTACCAATTTTAACAAATTATTGTCTCTTACTGATGTATTCACGATAGTTAGGAAGTGCTGTAGTCCGTAGCCGCCCATGAGTCGGAGAATATTTCTAGGTGACGGAGCGACCATATGCCGCGCGTAGTGGGGTGGGGCTCGGCGCTGTACCATAGCAACAAGGATCATCCTGGGAAATATACACGACGACAAGTACCGCCATCTTGGCACCAAAGTCACCGATTTTGTTTATTTATATTTAATAATTAAAGTCATTTATAACAACATGAATACGAAGAGGAGCCTCTGGATGTTTGAAACTATTTATCATAATTTTGCCTCGTTAAAATTCACACCCGTTCATTAATAAATGTATATTTTAGTAAGTACGAACTTGATCGGAAATCCACGAACTGTGATGAAACTAGTAAGAGATACGGACTGCTTGCGAAAGTCGGCAGTCAGCGTTAAGAGCTCTTCCTGTCTTGTTCGATGGTAGCCATGCTCTCGGTTACGAGTAGTTTGTGACATGAGTGTTTAATTATTGATCTAATAGGAATAAAAGTGAGGTTACGGCATTCTGAATGTTAATTTCGAGTAAATAGATACCCCAAAGTCGATCGACAGCAGATTCAGATAATAAGCTTCCACCGACAGAGACATCCAATGGGCCAATGAAGAATCTGCACGGGACGACATTTACGAGAGCTGCACTGCGCACAGGTAGGAGGAAATCCGACGACACGACCCACTAAGGCGGATCAAGGAAGGTCCGACTTACACTCGCAAATTCCGGGTGGAAATGTTGACCAGTTACAGGTCTACTGTACGTCACATTTACCTGCCGCTACGGACTCGCGGCTGAGTAATAACAGTATCAGTTTAGAAGCGAGGGGATCTTGCAAGTGGCCTGTTCCATATCTTGCGCCACTTCGGCGACTTGCGAGCTCCTAACTATCCAGTTATCCACCTGAGAAAAGGGGACCTATTCTGTCGACGTTGTTGAGAGATAAAGGTAAGGTGAAGCAAAAAAACTTTTGGGGTGACCGACATTGCATGGCACCCCTTCTTGGTTTCCCTGGCACGCACTTTACCACTAGACCACCTAGTCCGACCACTGTCTGCCAGTTTTGGAGATTAGCGTCTTCAAACAGCCAAAAATACGTACCCGGCGATTTAAATCGCAATATCTTTTCTTTTCATGATCTGATTTTAATTAAATAAAGCCTGTCTACTGCTCCAACCTACGTTTTAAGTCACCTGTCAAACCTCCATGAGAATTTGTCTAGTAGTTTTGGAGATCAGCGTGTTCGGACAGACACCCCTGTCTTACAGTTTTATTATTATTGCAGAAAGGTGATTGAGGACATCCATGTCTCTCTTTCAGAGTCTTACTTCTGCCTCGTTAGCGTTAATATCCAGGTCAGCATTTTGACTGAACATACACACGCAAAATTACTCGCCTATCCTTCCAGTGAAGTCCTAATTTGCGAATCGATTCAACGTTAAGGCGAAAATTAATTCGTTCGTCATAACGCCCCTTGCCTCTAAGACTTCTTAATATCTGATTACACTAATTATGATTTGGAGATAATTGTCCACCGATGGAGAGGTGTTAATTGTGACTTCGTAGGTTTCCCCGACGTAATAAGCCTTTAAAGTCTCTTCGAATTTGCTGCCGGGTCCTAAAACCAACTCGATTCAATATTTCGGCGATCCAGCTGTTTGCCTATCTCTTAACACTGTTCCAAAAACAGTTAAGTATTGGAAACTATCACAGTTTCATCAAATTTCATGCCGTGTCCCACGTTAAAGCAATGCTCTGCTACTGCCGTTTTTTCGTCTATTGTAGCCTAGTACGACGGCGCTGATCCACGCATCTCTCCTGAACTGTGCGAATCGAACGGCCGATTTAAGCCTTCCCACACTGACACGGAATTTTATACACTCCTGGAAATGGAAAAAAGAACACATTGACACCGGTGTGTCAGACCCACCATACTTGCTCCGGATACTGCGAGAGGGCTGTACAAGCAATGATCACACGCACGGCACAGCGGACACACCAGGAACCGCGGTGTTGGCCGTCGAATGGCGCTAGCTGCGCACCATTTGTGCACCGCCGTCATCAGTGTCAAACAGTTTGCCGTGGCCTACGGAGCTCCATCGCAGTCTTTAACACTGGTAGCATGCCGCGACAGCGTGGACGTGAACCGTATGTGCAGTTGACGGACTTTGAGCGAGGGCGTATAGTGGGCATGCGGGAGGCCGGCTGGACGTACCGCCGAATTGCTCAACACGTGGGGCGTGAGGTCTCCACAGTACATCGATGTTGTCGCCAGTGGTCGGCGGAAGGTGCACGTGCCCGTCGACCTGGGACCGGACCGCAGAGACGCACGGATGCACGCCAAGACCGTAGGATCCTACGCAGTGCCGTAGGGGACCGCACCGCCACTTCCCAGCAAATTAGGGACACTGTTGCTCCTGGGGTATCGGCGAGGACCATTCGCAACCGTCTCCATGAAGCTGGGCTACGGTCCCGCACACCGTTAGGCCGTCTTCCGCTCACGCCCCAACATCGTGCAGCCCGCCTCCAGTGGTGTCGCGACAGGCGTGAATGGAGGGACGAATGGAGACGTGTCGTCTTCAGCGATGAGAGTCGCTTCTGCCTTGGTGCCAATGATGGTCGTATGCGTGTTTGGCGCCGTGCAGGTGAGCGCCACAATCAGGACTGCATACGACCGAGGCACACAGGGCCACCACCCGGCATCATGGTGCGGGGAGCGATCTCCTACACTGGCCGTACACCTCTGGTGATCGTCGAGGGGACACTGAATAGTGCACGGTACATCCAAACCTTCATCGAACCCATCGTTCTACCATTCCTAGACCGCAAGGGAACTTGCTGTTCCAACAGGACAATGCACGTCCGCATGTATCCCGTGCCACCCAACGTGCTCTAGAAGGTGTAAGTCAACTACCCTGGCCAGCAAGATCGCCGGATCTGTACCCCATTGAGCATGTTTGGGACTGGATGAAGCGTCGTCTCACGCGGTCTGCACGTCCAGCACGAACGCTGGTCCAACTGAGGCGCCAGGTGGAAATGGCATGGCAAGCCGTTCCACAGGACTACATCCAGCATCTCTACGATAGTCTCCATGGGAGAATAGCAGCCTGCATTGCTGCGAAAGGTGGATATACACTGTACTAGTGCCGACATTGTGCATGCTCTGTTGCCTGTGTCTATGTGCCTGTGGTTCTGTCAGTGTGATCATGTGATGTATCTGACCCCAGGAATGTGTCAATAAAGTTTCCGCTTCCTGGGACAATGAGTTCACGGTGTTCTTATTTCAATTTCCAGGAGTGTATATGCCAGGCCTAAGCCCCAAATCATCTTTTAAAGAGCCGAGTAGTGCCCTAATCTAGTAAGGTGGAGGGAACGCACTATTATTGTTAAAACTCCTTCAAAATTCTTCGGGTCGTAAACGATAAGCCCCCAGTACAAGGAATAAAGGCCACGATATATGCTCCTCTTCATGCACCTCCAAGGATGGCCGAGCTCCATAACCTGGTGAATCGGCCTATCAGAGTATCCATTTTCCTTAAGGAAAGGCAGTAATGTGGACAATAATTTTCCGAAAGTAAGTGGTATACCGCCAGACTCATACATTCTACACACGAAAGTGAACAGTCGTCTTGCTGCCACTTTCCCCAACTACTTTCCCGAATTATTTTAGCAATTATGATAGAATTTTGTCCATCCCTTCTTCCTTATTATATCTTAAGTCTGCTAACGCTTTTTTAATTTCTGGTTGTGATACTGGATCTCCTATCTCTTCCATATGGACTCCTTATTCTTCTTCTATCACATCAGACAAGTCTTCCCCCTCACAGAGGCCTCAGTGTTCTCTTTCCATCTTTCTGTTACCTCCTCCGCATTTAACAGTGGGACTCCCACTGCACTCTTAATGTTGGCATCTATGCTTTTAATTTCACGTTAAGAGTTTTTAACTTTTCTGTATCTTGAGTCAGATATTCCGACAGTCATATGGTTTTTCGATTTCTTCACATTTTTCATGCAGCCATTTCTCCTTAGCTTCGTTGCATTTCCTATTTATTTTATTCCTAAGCAACTTGTATTTCCGCATTCCTGAATTTCCATTAATATTTTTGTACTTCCTTCTTTCACCGATCAAATGAAGTATTTCTTCTATTACCCATGGTTTCTTCGCAGTTACCTTCTTTGTATCTGCGTTCCTCTTCCCAAATTCTGTGATTGTTCTTTTTAGCGATATCCATTCCTCTTCGAGTGTACTTCCTATTCGTCTATTCCTTATACCAGTACCCTACATCTACATCTACATTTTATCTCTGCAGTTCACACTTAAGTGCCTGGCAGAGGGTTCATCGAACCATTTTTCCTACTACTTGTCTACCATTCCAGTCTAGAATGGCGCGTGGGAAATAGGAACACCGTTCGAGCTCTGATTTGTCTTATTTTATTATGATAATAATTTATCCCTACGTATGTGGGTGTCAAAACAATATTTTCGCATTCGGAAGAGAAAGTTGGTGATTGAAATTTCGTGAATAGATCTCGCCGCAAAGAAAACCGTCTTTGTTTCAGTGACTGTTACCCCAACCCGAGTATCATTTCAGTGACACTCTCACCCCTATTGCGCGATAACACGAAACGAGCTGCCCTTCTTTGCACTTTTTCGATGTCCTCCGTTAATCCTACCTGATAAGCATCCCACACCGCAAAGCAGTATTCGAGCAGAGGACGTACAAGTGTAATGTAGGCTCCCTCTTTAGTGGGTTCGTCGCATCTTCTAAGTGTTCTGCCAACCAAGCACAGTCTTTGTTTCGGCTTCCCCACAATGTTATTTATGTGGTCTTTCCAATTTACGTTGCTCGTAATTCCTAGGTATTTAGTCGATTCGACAGCCCTTAGATTTATGCGATTTATCGGATTTCTTTTAGTACCCATGTGGATGACCTCGCACTTTTCCTTCTATAGTGCCGACTGCCACTTTTCGCGCTAAACCGAAATTCTCTCTAGATTATTTTGTAATTGGAATTGATAGTTTAATGATTTTACGAGAAGGTAAATTACAGCGTCATCTGCAAACAATCTAAGGGTGCTGCTCAGATTATCACCTAGATCCTTTATGTAAATCAGGAATAGCAGAGGGCCCAGGACACTACCTTGCGGAATGCGAGATATCACTTCTGTTCTATTCCATGATTTACCGTCTATCACTACGAACTGTGACCTCTGTGAGAGGAAATCACGAATCCAGTCACACAACTGAGACGATACTCCATATGCACGCAATTTGATTAATAGTCGCCTTTTCGAAATCTAGGAATATGGAATCAATCTGAGAACCCTTGTCGACAGCACTCATTACTTCATGCGAATAAAGAGCACAAGAACGATATTTTCTGAATCTGTGTTGGTTATGTATCAACCATAGCCTTAGAAAACTTCAAGCGTGTCTTTTCATTCCTTAGTATTTCCTTATTTCGTATTGATTCTTCCTGACTAATCTCTTAAACTCCAGTTTACTCTTCATCACTACTACATTGTAATCTGAGTCTGTATCTGCTCCTCTGTACGTCTAAACGCTCCCGTATCTGATTTCGGAATCCCTGTCTGACCATGATGTAATATAACTGAAATCTTCGCTTATCTCCCTGCCGTTTCCAGGTATACCTACTTTTCCTGTGATTCTTGAACAGAGTATTCGCTACGCGTAGTATTTGTTATTACTAACTCAGGTTCTAGGTTCTCATCTCCCTTCACGTACTGAATTATCTACTCAATATCCTCAGTTACTTTCTATCTCTCTTCATCTTCGACTTGAGACGTCGGCATGTATACCTGAACTATTGTTGTCGGTGTTGGACTGCTGTCGATTCTGATGAGAACATACCTATAACTGAACTATTCACAGTAACAAACTCTCTGCCGTACCGTCCAGTTCATAACAGATCCTAGTCCCCTGTACTCATCTGACCAGAAATCATTGTCTTCTTTCCATTTCACTTCACTGAACCCTACTATATCCAGACTCAGCCTTAGCACTTTGCTTTTCAGATTTTCTAGCTTCCCCACCACGATCAGTCTTACGACATTCCATGCTCCGACTGGTAGAATGTTATCACTGCTTTAGTTATTCAGTATTTTCCTCATGGTAAGAGTACCGTAACAAGAATACTAATGAACAAAACTGGAGAAGATGTAGTTCAGACTCAAAGTCCTGCGTAAAGATTCAGGCATCCTATAGAAGCAGGCCCAGCCGGTTGCCGGACGCAGTATACTGCTTCATCGCCGTGTGACGGCCCCATATGCCCGCGGCCACCATGTGCCCCCCCCCCCCCCCACCTCTCCTCGGCTACCCCCTCCTCAGCGCGCTACTCCCTTTTATTACAGTTCCAGACCGCCGCCCTGCCTCCAGGGCGAGAAACGGCGTCGGGGGCAAAGCCTGACCTGTCCCGCTGGTTTCCTTAGTGCAAAAGGCGATTCTGTCTCCAGTCATGGTCTCAGATTGCTTAGGTAGCTACGAAACCGTATAAAGAACTACTGTGCGTCATAGTCAGAAATGTTAACTTCTTTCCTTCACAGTCGTCTAGTGAGTTGCTGCAGTAGTTACGACACAGCCCCTGGTTCGCTAGCTGCTACCTCTGACTGGACATGTTCAAGGTGCGTTCATACCTGAACTACGATCGTCTACAGTGAGCATCTGTGTACTTCATCATGGATTCTGTATGATGGTCTACTTTAATTTATCAGAAAACCCTCCCCCTGCAAATAATCTTGCTGTATCCACGGTATTGAGTTCATTCGTACTGAGACTGCGGCCGAGCGGAGAGGCCGTGCTGTTTGAGACGTCATGTCACGGACTGCACGGCCCCTCCCGCCAGAAGTTCGAGTCCTCCCTCGGGCATGGGTGTGTGTGTTGTTGTTAGCATAAGTTAGTTTAAGATAGTTTAAGTAGTGTGTAAGTCTAAGGATCGATGACCTAAGCAGTTTGGTCCCTTAGGAATTCACACACACATACTGAGACTGCAGCCGTGTCGGGGAAGCAAATCTTAAAGTATCAGAAAAGGCTACAGAATTCTGATCTAAGTCTGCACCTACCTACATATTCCCCAGTCACCGTATGGTGCATGACAGAGGTTACTTTCTACCGCTGCTATTCATTTCCTTTCGATTCCCGATCACACGTAGAGAAACGACTGTCTGCATGTCTCCGAAAGAGTTCCGATTTCTCTATTTTGTCTTCGCGCTGTTTACATGAAACGTATGTTGCCTGCAATAGAATCGTTCCGCAGTCAGCTTCAAATGCTGGTTCCCTAATTTTTCTAAATAGTGTTTTGCGTGATGAACGTCACTTCCTCTCCGGAGACTGAGATGTGTTCAGGAAGGATTTCCGTCATACTTGTGTTCTGACCGAACCTACCAGTGACAAATCTGACACCAGGCCCCTGAAGTACTTCGATGTCTTTCTTTAATCCTACACGATGGGGATCCCAAACTTTCGAGCGGTACTGAAGAATGGGTCAGACTAGTGTTTATAACAACACATTTCATTTGAAACACCCACCCTCACTGAACTTGGCGTTTTTATATTAGAGATAAGATTATGTCTCAGAAAATCAACTTTAGCTTTGTAAATCAGTTATCTGTGAAACTAGTTTTCGATCCTTTCTTCTGTTGAACTATTTTAAAACCGATATTGCCTTCTTCTTCTTCGACATCGGTGATATAAGATTATACCGCTAGTGTAACTTGAACGCTGTGTTAAATAATAATGATATTTAAATTATTTTCTCTTTATTTTGGTAGCATAGTACGAAACCCTACGTTCACATACAACTGAAGTTTATTTTGTCGAACTTTTGGCCTGTATATTAATTGGTAGCAATCTGTTCCGTGAAGCGCCATAAGCGCAGTACAGTTTTCCCATTTCAACATTTGTAAGTCGAACCTGCAGTCTATGTTTGAGACGAAGATCATTAGGATCTCTAGGAGCGAGCTACAACCACATTCTATGTATCTTCTTGTTCTTTAACACACTCGGAAACAATTTTAGGATGTTTTTATGGATATATTTGTACAATGTGGTGCTACACACCATTCGTAACTCATTTTCCGAAACGTAAATCCAAGACAATATGTCGATGTGAATGAGAATAAAGTGACATAATAAGGTATTTATAACAATTTCCAGAACACAGCCAAATACCCTATCCATATTATACATGAATCGGGATGTGAACCTACTGACCTATTTTCTTTCTACATTTCCACTAATATTTCAGCAATACTACATACTTTTAAAACGCTTTCTGGTAATGCCAAGAATAGCGTCTCTGTATTGGCTATTAGCCACTTCGGATTATTGCCGCTGCAGTGCGCATGCGCGAATCTGCGGCCGATGGCCTTTGATTGGCATCGCTTCCGAAATGCTTATAGAATAACGTGGTGGGTCTCTTTGATAACCAGGCTGTTCCGTGCGCTCGGTTACCGAAGCGATCAGCAGAGCGGCTGACGAACACATGAACTGCCGACTTAAAATGGCACCAAGGTAAACTAATAGTTACACTGCACAAAAACCCGTTTCAGGTTTCTGTTCATTCATATATAGGATACAGTCCTGTGAAGTCACATGAACCTTTTTGAAACACCCTGTATATTAATAAAATTGTTTGGATGTTTTCAAAGACTTACTCAAAAGAACCCCTGGACAAGTTAAGATCAAGGTCAGTAACATAAAAAGTACAATGGTAGTTCCACTATGAAATGCAGAGGAGAGAGCGTATAGATGGAAAGAGCAAATTGAAGGCGTCTATGAAGGGAGAGGACTCGGATGATGACTTGACAGGAAAAGGAGCAGGAGAAGGCGGGGAAGAGATAGTGGATCCAGTATTAGTCACAATTTAAAAGAGCTTTGTATGACTTAAGATAAGAGAAGGCATAAAATATAGATAACATCACATTAGTAAGTTTAAAATCATTGGGGAAGTTGTACAAACCGGCTATTCACGTTCCTGTGTAGAATGTATGAGACTGGCGATATACCATCAGATTTTCGGAACAACATAATCCTCACAAGTGCGAGAATTATCGCTCAGTCTGCATTATAGCTTATGCATCCAATTTGCTGACGAGAATAATAAAGAAGAATGGAAAAGAAAACTGAGGATTTGTTAGATGATGATCACTTTGACTTTAGAAAAGGTAAAGTCACGACAGAGGCAGTCCTGACGATGCGTTCGATAGTGGAAGCAAGACTAAAGGAAAATCAAGACACGTTCATAGGATCTGTTTACCTAGAAAAAGCATTCGACACTGTCAAATGGTGCAAGACGTTCGAAATTCTGAGAAAAAGTATGGGTAAACTATAGGGAAAATCGGGTAATACACAATATTTCCAAGAGCCAAGAGGAAACAGTGAGAGTGTAAGACCATGAACGAACTTCTCGGATTAAACAGTATGTAAAAGAGAATGTAATGTTTCCCCTTACTGTTGCATATATACGTCGAAGAAGCAACGGTGGGAATAAAAGAAAAGTTCAAGAGTGAAATTAAAATTCAAGATCAACGAATACTAATGATAATATTAGATGATTATATTGCTATCCTCAGTGAAAGTGAGAAAGAATCACAGAAGTGTAGAATAGAATGAGCAGTCTAATGAGTATAGAATATGTATTGAGAATAAATCGAAGAAAGACGAAGCTACCGTCATTTACTAGAAATGAAAATAGCGAGAAACTTAACCTCACAATTGGGGATCAAGGAGCAGATGAAGTTAAGGAATCCTGCTACAGGATGGAGCAAGGAGGACATAAAAAACACACTAGCACAGACAAAAAAAGCCTTCCTGGCCAAGAGAAGTATATTAGTATTAAACACTGCCCTTATTTTGAAGAAGAAATTTATGAGAATGCACATTTGGTGCACAGCATTATATGGTAGTGAAACATGGACTGTGGGAAAGCACGAAAAGAAGAGAACTGAAGCATTTCAGATGTGGTGATGCAGACGAATGTGGAACATGAGAGGAGTTCATAATGTAAGAAATGAGCATGTTCTCCGCATAATAGATGAGGAACGGAATATATGGGAAATACTGACACGAAGAAAGCCAAGATGAATGGACATATACTAAGACATCGGGGAATAACTCCCATGGCGCTAGAGCGAGCTGTAGAGGGCAAAAACTGCAGAGGAAGACTAAAATAGGAACACGTCCATCATATGCTGGTTCCAAGTGCTATTTTGAGGTAGAAAGGTTGGCACAGCAGAGGAATTCGTGGCGGGCCGCATGAAAGCAGTCAGAAGACGGATAACAAAAATAAACTTAAAAGCCAAAGAAGAATTGAAAGTAATGTTCTAAAGCAATTGAAACAGTGCACTGCTAAAATCACAACTCCCTTAAAGGAAAAGATTGCTTTAAATCCCTGACTTTCCAACCGGGTTTCAGCTTTATTCCCATTTTCCCCTTCAGTCACATGTCACTACGGTTTCTTCAGCAAAGCGAGTATCTGACGCCTCCGCTGTTCTTTTCCGTTCCGTTATTGCTCTTTTTATAACGACCTAAATTGTAGCAGGTGCGTTAAGCTCTGACCCTTGCGTACGACTAATATTACTTCTACAGAATATTCGGTCTCGAAACGAGCAACCACAACCGAACGCAATTTAACAGTATATAAGCATTCCTCCAAATCGCTGGAATAGTTTCCCATTGTCGCACTCTCGAAATTAATATCTGCACAATAGCAGACGTGCCCGCTCACCGCGCGCTGAATACATCTGTTCAAAAACGCCCGTTTAGAATCTGAACTGAAATCCAATGTGCGGAATAACATAAACGCTCCATGAATGCAGATACAAACTGAAGAGACTACGCCAGAAGCGCATACCGTGATGGTTCCGTTTCCATGAGAACCTGTGTACAACGCGTGACGCAAATTCGGTACCTGCAAGAAAACGCTAGGATGATACAAAAATTCTTGTTGCCATCATCGCTCTTAACGAACATGACGAAAACGGTTTTCACACTTTAGTGACATTTCTGCAGAATCTTGCTGGTGATAATCGACATTTGTAGAGCCCCTGCACATAGAATGATTATACGAGCTCGTGTTATATTTTCACCTTTAGAGGTCATACGTTACCTTGCGTCTCTCGACTTGAGTACAGTTTGTTTTACTTATGAACTCAAAACATAGTCAGTTATCGTAGTAAGCCTTTTCTTTCTCTCGTCTTCATCGTTGAAAACGTCGGTGGCAGTGGAGTTAGATCTTATCGGCCCCAATCATTGTAGGTTTATGTGTCATTCAGTTGTTCATTAAGCTGTTGGTTCTCTACGGTGCGATACTTCATGAATAGACCGGACAGAGTTGATAATTGAGACTTTTTAAAATTTACTCTGTACAGCGATACAGAAAAATAAAAATCTAGCTACAGTGAGTTCTACGAACATACCATCAAAAATGAATGCAGGTATATATTTAAAAAGGATTCGAAAAGTATGTAATAAATACACTTAGTATTCATGAGATAAGAATAAAATTGGAAACAGAAGAATATGTAACGTATTATGCCCTCATGACTTAGTTGTTAGCTGTTTATTCACAAGCTGGGAGTGGTTGGTAGCGATGTACACGAAATAATGCAGATATTGGGATATTCTGACTATTTTGTGAAAGTGGTTGTTAACTGCAAAGTACTGTTTTAGAGTTGCGTCTAGTGTATCTCTCCTAGAGGACAGTCCCTTATAACTATGCTGAATCTTGAATGCAAATCCAAAGATCGTCTGAAAAATTATCCATGCCTCCCTAACTCTTTCCTTACCGATTGCAAGGAAGAGTGCAAAATTTGTCCATTATACGAATGAAAAGCATCAGTCTGGTTGGTTGTGTGTCTTCAGATCTGAAGATGGTCGTTGATGACCTTAACCGTTAGTCAAGGGCCAAAAGTTTTGCAATCATTGGTGGAAATAAAAGAAATGTATTTTATACTGCCTGGATAGCTGTTTTAATCCGTGATTTTATCGCTGCTTGTTAGGTAAGTAATTATTAATCCAAACGTAGTGACTGAAACGTTTTGCCTCACTCCAGCATGGCTAACGACAAGACCACCAAGACTCTACAGGCCCACAATAGTTTGTTGCTAAAAGACTAGATATCTATTTCCATGTAACATAGAGATTACTGACAGTACCGTCAGGGTCCTTATACTCCAGATAATATTGCCACGTCGAAAGCTCTGTCAAGTCCAAATCTTATGTCACAGTCATTAACGACACACGGCACTTATAAATGAAAGTACGTTTATTACTAACAACATTGTACAGCCATAACAGAACTGAACTTCTGCACGGAGACTACAGCTGTATGTACAAACACTGAATATTCCAGAACACCGGTTTTTATATAAATTTAGAATATTCCATAATATAAAAACATTGCAAACAAAAGATATTACAATAACATTCCGATAAAAACGAAACCTGGTAGAAGCCGACCTCGGTGGAGATCAGTTTGGATTCCGTAGAAATATCGGAACACGTGAGGCAGTACTGACCCTACGACTTATCTTAGAAGCTAGATTAAAGAAAGGCAAACCTACATTTCTAGCATTTATAGACTTAGAGAAAGCTTTTGACAACGTTGACTGTCATACACTCTTTCAAATTCTGAAGGTGACAGTGGTAAAATACATGGAGCGAAAAGCTATTTACAATTTGTACAGACACCAGGTGGCAGTTATAAGAGTCGAGGGACACGAAAGAGAAGCAGTGGTTGGGAAGGGAATCAGACAGGGTTGCAGCCTGTCCCCGATGTTATTCAATCTTTATATTGAGCAAGCAGTGAAGGAAACAAAAGAAAAATTCGGAGTAGGTATTAAAATCCATGGAGAAGAAATAAAATCTTTGAGGGTCGCCGATGACATTGTAATTCTGTCAGAGACAGCAAAGAACTTGGAAGAGCAGTTGAACAGAATGGACAGTGTCTTGAAAGGACGATGAACAGCAACAAAAGCAAAACGAGGATAATGGAATGTAGTCCAATTAAATCGGGTGATACTGAGGGAATTAGATTAGGAAATGAGACAAAATAGTAAAGGAGTTTATATGTGGAATGTGTGTACTGCCACCCTTGCGTTCCATGAGCAACTTCCAGAGGCAGAGGTAGTGTATTGTGCTGGGCATCACCCAAGAGGATCGCTCCCACATGTCGTTTCCAGAAAGACCTACCACATTTCAAGGCTTAGAACGCCCTGTTTCTGACATCATCGGGATTGCTCAAGCAGATGCCAGCAGAGCCGGTTGCCTTCCGGACAATAAGACTATTGTTGCTAATTAGGTCAGTCGTCGTAAGGGACGATGTTTCACAGTGGGGAGCTGGGGCATTTTGTCCACCCGTGTCACAAAAACTTAAATCGGAGCTGAACAGCTAATGCCAGAGGTCAGACAGACACCCTGGCAACTCCATGTCTCTCGCCTGTACTCACCTGAGAGCGGATCGTTTGTATCCCCTTCCTTATGCTTGCACAGTATCAATTACTAGAAAGTGTGCAGTCTTTTGGAATCTGTAAGTCCGGTGACCTTGTTATTAATGGTAACTCAAAAATTACATCATTTGAAGGTGTAGTAAGTAAGTTACGACACGTGCTTATCGGGTATCGTACTGTTAGCGGGCAGCAGCTGGCCGTTCTTCGCTCGTTGCGTGTTTATTGCAGGGTCGGCGACTTTTCGTGGCCCTTTTCAAGACTAGACCATTAAACGCCTGAGTGCTGATTTACTGTTGGGCTGCGATTTTGATAGTAACACTGGACCTATATGGTACTGTAGGCTTTCCCGGCGTAAACTATTGATGAAGGTTTCTCGGGCCTGGTGGTATCGTTGATATCTCGCGACGTTTCGGGAAATGTCATAGTACCCATCGTCTGGCGAAGTGTCGAGATTCGTGGAGAGCGGGCTATTTACATGCTCGGTCACCTCCCCTCCATCCCCGTGCCCCTGTACCTCGGGTGGCTGCGGTGGGCCAGGGCCGTGCGCGCGTGATGGAGATGGCGGTCGCACCCGGCGGCCTCGTTCTGTTCCCGGTGTAAGCCTTCTGTCTCCGTCTGCGGAGGAGGGCGTTGACGGGCGCCCTCCCGACGGATTGCCGCTATCGCAGGGTTCCACGCTGATCTGAGTAGGTATCTCTGATTTCTGTTAACCAGATATTCGTGAATCCTTATTTCTATGGACTCTTTGATAACGCTTTCCCGGAAGCCAGATGCACGGCACAGAGTACCTTCGTGTTTTCGGAATTGATGGTGTGTTCTTCATTTCTGCTGTGTCCTGCTATGGCTGATTTTTCTGTGTCACCTAGTCACACACATCTTATATGTTCTTCGCAGCGTTTAGATATACAGCGCTGTGTTTGCCAATGTATTGTATTCCGCATTTGCATGCTATGCTGTATACTCCTGGTGTATTAAGTTTCAGCACTTCTTTGGGAGAACGTAGGAGCTCCCTCGTCTTCGGTGTTGGTCGGAGAACGGTTCTGATATTGTATTTAATCAGAAGTCGTGCAATTTTGGCCGAGGGCGGACCCACGTACGGAAGGAACGCGGATCGTTTGTCTTCTTCATCATCTTCTTCTGAGGTTCTCACTGCTTCCTTCTTCCTTTTAAGCGCCCTGTTGATATGCGTTTCACTGTAGCCATTTTGTTGGAAGACTTCCCTCAGGTGTTGCAGCTCGGATGGTAGGCTGTCTTTGTCGCAGACGGCGCGCGACCTGTGTACCAGGGTTGTCAGTACCGTTTGTCTTTGTGCTGGATGGTGACAGCTTGTTGCATAAAGCTATAGGTCTGTGTGTGTCTTCTTCCTATGTACTGCATGGCCTAGTGAACCATCTGCTTCCTCTTCATTAAAATATCAAAGAAGGGGACGCATCCATTTTCCTCCATTTCCATTCTAAATTTGATGTTCGCATGGATGCTGTTGAAGTGTTCCAGAAACTCATCTAGCGCCTGTTTCCCATGTCCCCACACGACAAATGTGTCGACGACATAGAGGAAAAAGTGCTTTGGTTTCTGTCTGGCAGTTTGAAGGGCCTTCTCGAAAAGTTCCATATAGAGGTTTGCAACCGCAGGAGCCAATGGGGAGACCATGGCCAAACCGTCGATCTGCTGGAAGAATTCCCCGTTGCACTGAAAGTAGGTGGCTGTTAGTGTGTTTTCGAAGAGGCTGTGTTTCAAAGTGCTGGCCTACAAGTGCCAAGGGGTCCTGATGGGGCACTTTAGTGAAAAGCGACGTCACGTCTAAGCTCACGATTAGGTCCTCCCTTTGTAGACGCATGTCCCTGAGTATTTTTACGAATTCGGGTGAGTTTCTCACATGGTGGCTGCAGTGTCCCACAAGCGGTGTGAGCAGTGTCGCTAGGTACTTAGCAAGTCCGTAACTGTGAGAGTTGATACAGTCCACAATCGGTCGCAGAGGTACCCCTTCCTTATGGATCTTGGGGAGTCCATAGAGGCGTGGTATCGCTGGCGCTCTAGGGTACAACCGCTTCCTCATTGGCTCAGGTAAGTCAGATTTCTTCAGAAGAGCTATCGTCTTTCTACTCATCGTCGGGATTGGATCCTTCTTCAGCCTCTTGTAGGCCTCGTCTTGTTTCTGCCGGTACTCGGCAGTACTTAATAGCACTGTAGCGTTCCCTTTGTCTGCTGGTGGAATCGTTGTATCACGGACCGGAGAGCTTCTCGTTCTTCCGTAGGTAAGTCATTTTTAGGTAATCGAGATCTGTCTGTTATTCTGCAAGTTTCCCGTCTGACTTCGTCTGCTTCCTCCTTTGGAAGCCCTCGTACTGCTTCTTCCACGCCGCTGATAATGACTCGTTTCGGGATCGTTCTGAGGACGGGGTCGAAATTCAGTCCTTTTCTGAGAACTGCAATTTTGGTAGCGTCCCGTTCTTTACCAATCAAATTGACCACGGCTCTGGTGTCATTCGTCTCCTTTTTTGTCATCTGAGTACCGGCTAGTCTGCCGAATTTGCCGAGTTGTTTAGATGTAGAGCCCCGTTTTTGTACCTCACTGTTGGAGTACGTGCTGCAGTCGGCCCATTTCCTGAGATATGCTGGTAATGTCGTTCCGAGTGAAATGAATGCGCTCTCTTACTAAGGCCACGCCTGCTCGTCGTAATGTCCGATCGGTCTTCTTAGATTTTACTGGATGCCGAATCACCGCAAACCTTGGTAAGATGTTCTCGTCTACACAGCGTTGTAGGAAAGCCAGTGTGCTGAGAAGTTTCGCTTTCCTGGTGCGTTCTTTCTGCAGCCGTTTGAAGCTGCAGACTTTTTCCTCCACGCAGAAGTGTGCTATTTGCGACCGTAGGCTTTCCCGGCGTGCGCGTTCGGTTCTCGGTGTAAGCCTTCTGTCTGCGTCCGCAGTGGAGGACGTTGACGGACGCGCTCGATCTGTAAGTGTCCTTTATGTTGGGATACGTCCGTGCTGACTGTATCGCCTTGTTTAGCCAGTTGGTCAGTCTCTCCGCTGCCGTTGATTCGTGGCGTTTGACCCAACGTAATGTGACTTCTTCTTGCTGATTTTATAGCTTATTTACTTCCTGCATGATTACATAAAGTGGGTTGTTGAACGTCTGTGTAAAATAGGCTTTCAAGATCACGACTGCTGCTCGGGAGTCGGTTAAGACAATAATTTTATCCTCAATGCAGTGTTTCTAAAATGGCTTATAGCTTAGAACTACTTAAACCTAACTAACCTAAGGACATCACACACCTAGCGGTCGCGCGGTTCCAGACTGTAGCGCCTAGAACCGCTCGGCCACTCCGGCGAGTTGCTATCGTGACAAATAAATAAAAACACATACAGCCGTCCTTATGATTTTATTTCATTTTGTCGCTACCAGTTGCAATGCTTCAGTGCGTCATCTTCAGGCTGTTTTTGAAGCGATATTTACAGCATCTGAAGGCCAGGGTCTGGACGTCAGTTTCGTATAGAAGTGCAATGCAGTTCCCAAAGTCGGACAATCGGCCTTTGAGAACTGATTTTAGAGTGCAGTTAAGTAGAAAATATTTGTAGTAGACGACTATAATCGTCGGTAGCTGAGCACACAGCATAAAAGTCAGGTAATTAGAAAGTTTCTGGTTCAAACTTCTAAGGAGCAAAATATCAGTTTAACTGCTCTCTAAATTCCATACTCATTAACAAATAAAAATAGTGATTAAATTGGATAATAATTTTTAGTGAAAGTAAGATTTTGTTATGTTTAATTGGAGGGCTTATTTCAATAGTGGTACAGGTCCATTACCTCCACTTTTCTGTCTATAATGCTTCTGATATGAATGGTCCAAACAAACACAAAGAAAGGTTCATCTTTAGCAAGAAGGCATACGCTTGAATATTTCTCAACTGCAGATTTTTCAGCGCTCATTTAACTTTAGGACTCTGTATCTCAGAATGAACAAAAGTGGACTTGTACTACTATTGAATTAAGCCCTTCAATTAATAAGTACATGACAATACGAGTATTCACAATAAATTACAATTTGGTGCTAATACATAAGTATGTCAAATATAAAATCAGTTTTTTTTTATTTTTGGTGACTGATCCGTATTATTGATATCTATAACATTTATTTCATTTAACGATCAATCGTTCCACATGCCATATCAAATTTCATATGACCAGTAATTAGAAATAACAAGACGGTGCTTTATTAAGAAAAGTATGATCAATTTTTGTTAGTCAACATTTCTATTTCTTAGTAAATATGGAATCTCAATAAAAATAAAGAAAACGAGTCCAACCAGTTTAGAACCACCATCATTATGAGTATCATACTTTCACGCAAAGCTCCCAGCTAACGACAGTGGCGTTACTAACTGCAAACCTTTCGTATTTAAAAGCATTAGGAAATCTTCTATTATTCAAAGGACAACATTTTCGAATTTGTTTGCGAATTGCGTCGTGCTGCTTCAGGAAACTGAAGTCCAGGCACTGTCCTTCAGGTCCTATATGAATGTAAAAGGAAATATGAGAGGTTCAGCCGTTAAGGTTCCCCCCGGAAGACAAGAGTACTTGCAACAGAAGAGGAGACAGCCGCAGAACTGAAAGAAACATTGACATCACAGAGATATTAAATACCAATCTTACCGAAAGCTGGACCCACTGCCAACATTTCTGAAAATCTGCAAAATGAATGATGGATAGTCAAATACACAAAGTGTCAATGGTAAAGTTATTACTTCAAAACCACTCCGGCTTTATAAAGAATATTTTCTTATTTAAGCATCGAACACAGCTTTCGCAAATACCAGCTCATACTTAAGCCCAGGTGCATAATATCTACAACAGACTGGCCGGCCAATTTACAAACTCACATTTATCTCCTCAGAAATTTACCCAAGATTCTAAAATTGTCATTTTTATTATAATATTATAACTCATTCGTTGAGTTAGAGAATGTATCGTGGCCCAAGAATTACATTTGATAGGAAGTACACTCAAATTACTGTATCTTAAAGAATTGATAGGCACCCACCCAATGTTTCTGCGGTAAGCTAGTTTCGTACCTAAATTGTAGGCATACTTCATTAGTATATGCAAAGTACATCATTTTATATTATTAATATCAATATAAACCATCTTCTAGAATCAAAAATATCGAATTACGTCCTTCTCACATAAAATCAGAGCTCTGCAACAAGTTAGTCACAAAATTCCAAGACTTTCACCTTTTACGAGTGAGTTCTTTTACCTTTGGAAACGTTTGTTGACGTGGAAACTTCTGCGCATTACCATGGATCAACGTCAACGTTAAACTGGAAGTTCCCACATAACTTCCTGCATAAGCCTGCTCGAAGGTCACACAAAGGCAAAGGTGTACTATGCCTAGTAAAGCTTTGTGATGTTGAAGCCAGTCGTCAGATTGATGATAGGTTTATCTTTTCATATCAGTTACTTCCGAATGATACTGAAAACCAAAAATATTTGCACGATATACGGGAGAAATGTCAGAGCATGTGCTTCAATAAGTGCCGAAGTGATAAGGAATACCACTCACTCCATGATAAGAAGACTGCAGCACTACATTGATATCAATGGTCATCACTTCGAATACCTTCTGTATATGGACGTTCATACCACCTTTGTGACCTTCGTTGACCTTCGAAGAACTTACTGCTACTCATCATTGGATACATCTCGATAGCCGCTATCAGAAAATAAGTACCAAACTATAGCAACCCATTAAAAAAAGTTGACCTTCCTATCTCTGACGCGACCCCACCTAGCAACAAAAAACCAACATTATATTATGCATGTCCCATGCAACTTTTGTCCCACAAACTTTTCAGCTTATGTCATACTTTCGGAGTTATTCTTGGTGGCAATAGTTAGTGACTCACCCTGTACACGGATAACCCCTTAAGTCTTCCTTAAATTCGCAGCGAATTTTAACAGCCGAGGTCAAATCAAAGTGGTCCACCTCTCCTTCCCTAGTCTGATACATTATTTACATTGTTCACCCACGCCATCTGGACTACAGGATTCTTATCTGCTCCTGTAAGTAGCATTATGTTACACCATAAATTTGAGAATGCCTCATTTACTAGACATATTTTCTTCCAACTTACCGTTTTGCACTTCTTTCCCTCTCTTGTTGACCAGTCGGTTTGAGTCTAGTGGTTGTTAACGTAAGAGTGTGCAAAAATTTATCAGGACATAGAGGATGCTTCGCTGAGCAATTTGAGGTAGGTAACCTGGGGTCGGAGAAGTCAGCTTAAGTAGATAGAGAAGTAAACCTGTCTACTGCTTTGTCTCGCATTACTGTTTTCCAGCTTATGTACAACGAACGTGCATACAAGTTTACACATAATGTGCTGTTTTCTTACTTGTGCACTCCTTATTTTTTGAGCACCTTTAATTTAAGTTCGTGCAAAGAGTTCTGAGTTGCTGGAGAATGAACCCTCAGCTGTTAGTGACACTATGTGGCTACAACATGACGGTGCACCGCCTCACTTCACTGTGGATGTCCGCAACCATCTGAGTGCTGTATTTCCTGGTCATTGGATTGGAGGGGGAGGTCCAATTCCATGGCCTGCGAGATCAGCTGACCTGAATCCTCTTCATTACTTCATATGGGGACATCTAAAGTCACTTGTGTATCAGAGTCCATCGGATACTAATATGGAATTAGTTGCCAGAATTGTAGCTGCCAGAGATGTGAATCGAAACACACCATGGAAATTTGGCAGGGTGCGTCAGAAACTTGCTCAACAATGTCGTGCTTGCAGTGAGATTAATGGCCATCAGTTTCAGCATATATTGTAAGATACAGTGCAATTAGTGCGTTCAATGTGTCAATGACGGTATTTTCAGATAACTATAACCAAGTAATGTAAATAAAAAATTACACAGTGTTCCTACCTCAAATTGTTCAGTGGAGCATTCTCAATGTCCTGTTAAATCTTTGCGCACTCTTACGCAAACAGGCTGTATAGAAATTTAGGTACATACAGCTACTATATAGGGTGGTTCAGCTGCCCCTACCAATTCTTTTTTGCAGTCAGCACTACATCTTCACGAGGAACGGTATTCAGACAGGCGACAGCCACTAATCGATGTAAGTGCCTTCTCAGGGCTTTGAGCGACTGTTAGCAAACGACATCATACTGTAAAAACTACAAATGAGGATTGTCCATGAGTTACAAGGTATTTTTAGACAAAGGTATACCTTACTGCTGTCATACTTATCCAGGTGTCTCCAATCTTTTTTTGAGTAATTAGCGGTGTAGTCATACATGTTTTGGATGTCTTTGTAAGTGTATTTCTTTCATAGTATAGGATGTAAGACAGGTGTTCAGTCTTTCGCCCCTACTGTTCAATCTATAGATAGAATAATCAATTATGGAAGTGCGCCGTAGGAAAATTTGCTGTTTTGAAGAGCGCGCCGCAGCGCGTAGTGTAAAGCAGTCGCCCTCCGTCTCCAGCGGTGGCGCTGCTGTGGCAATCGCAGCTTTGGTGCCTCCCTCTGATGGGAAAGGGGAAAAGTTGCCTGTTCACGTGCATTTAAGGGGCGCTATGAGCTCGGTAGTCAGTCAATCCGTCACTCCGAGTAGGTCAGTCGAGGCGAGTCGAGTCTAGCCGGTTGGTCAGCTGGCTCAGTGAGGGGCAGTCAGTGTCTGTCTGTTGTCGGAGTGCGAGTATGTCTGTCGTTTGGATCACACTTTAAGTCAGAAATTTAGAGTCTCGCCACTCCGCCAGTAAAGGAACTCAGCTAGTGGTCGCCCGGTCGGGGCTGAGTTCCTGCATCAGAGTCTGCGCGTTAGGGCGCCAGTCTGCTCGAGTTGCTCCGGCAACGGTCATTGGCGGTTGGATTGGTCGGTTGGTTGGTCGCGCACTGAGACACGAAATGACTTGTCCGCCTTGAGTCCAGTGGGCAGCGCTGTATAGTAAGGGGTAGTGGTTTCGCGGTCGACACGAGAGCAACAGGAGTCGCCCCACGACGTCGGTCTGGCCGGGGCGAGCTGCGACGCCGTGCGACGGGAGATCGGCGCGCCTTCCTGCGTCTGTTGAAGGGGCTGGCAGCGGACGGTTCGGGAGAGCGTTAGGGGTGCTGCGCCAGGTCTTCGCCAGCAATCGCAGTTAATTAGAAGTTAAGTGATGGGAGATATGTTGTTTCATTTACTTGTTAAATTCTACTTGTTTTCTTTGTGAGGTCACCAGCCGCTTTGTTTTGGGGTCGTCCCAGCATTCTTCTCCGTTTGCCCACCCGCGGTAATGTGGTTATTGTGAATTGGGTGGTCCGTTTTTCCGTTGTGGAATTGGGGAGGTTTAGACCAATCTGCGATTCGGGTTGTTTAGTAACACCCCTGTCAATCTGCCATGCGTTATTAGCTGCCTGTGTCATGTTTGTTTGATTCGGTGTTAACGAATTTATAGAATTAAGGTAAGGGCCGAATTACTGAAATATGTTTTTATCTTCCCTATCATCTTGCGAGGCGGTGTATGTGTAAAGTAGAGCATGTTGTGCACTTTATGTAAGTCTGAATTTCATGGATTTTATTTAAATAGTCGTTTTTATAAAGTTGCCACCCTTCCACCCTAAGAGCTCTTTCAAAAACAAATTGCACTTTTGGTGGAAAATAAGTTCAGTGTGAGTGTTTGTACCATTTCCATCCCTTTTACGGGATGCATAGTTAATGTGTTTGTGTGAGTTGTTAAAAATTTTAGTTTAATGTAATCTGGTGTGTTGCAGATTTGCACCAGTGTAGTTTTTCAGAGGTCGTTGTGAGCGGTCATGACTACGGCCATGTTGAAAGGGAGCGGAAGCTTCTCAGACTGAAGGCTCCTACTGTAACAAAAAACAATCTTTATCCTGCCTCTGAATAATTGTAACTTGATATTTCGAGGGTGTTTATCTGCTTATAATTTTAAAACTGTTTTGAAAAAGCTTTTAGAAATAAAATTAACATTTGTTAAATTGTAACTTGATATTACGAGGGTGCTTTTCCGCTTACAAATTTTAAATCTGTTTTTGAAAAGGCTATTATGAATAAAATTTCCATTGGTTGAAATTTAATTTGTTTCCATCAGTTATTCCTTGGCAACGACTTCCACGCATACATAGTGTGTTAATGTTCTTGATGAATCGCTAGTAAATCAAGTAAATTCTTTAAGAAAATATTTTGAAAGTAAATTTTCACAGTTCAGGAAGTATAAACAGGAGGGTCAACAGAGCGATTAAAATTAAAAATGAAAGGATACCAATCATGATATTCCCTGATGACATTGCTATTCTCACTTAAAATCAATAATATGTAGAGCATTTGTTGAAAGGTATGAACAGTCTATTTAGTACAGCATATGGCTTCAGAGTATATCGGAGAAAAACGAAAATAATGAGGAGCTTCAAAATGGTAAAGAGCAACAGTTCTATCTTTATTAGAGCCGATCCATGTTTCTGTAATAAAGCTAGAACGGAAACAGCCACAGACTGCTGCTCTTCACCATTTTAAAAGTTATGTCACAGTCGTGGAGCGCATTCCACTTTCCTAACGGAAGGTAATGTGATCGAAATGGGTAGTATCAGAAATGAGAACAGCGAAACAGCGACAAACTTAACATCAGAGTCGTGGGTAGCGAGGTACAGAGGTACACGAAGTTAAGAAATTCTGCTGCCAAGGCAGCAAAATAAACCATGATGGACGGAACAAGGAGGACATGAGAAGCAGACTAGCACTGGCCAAAGAAGTCTAAAACACAGGAAGAAGTTTCTGACAATCTACGCCCGGAGCACAGAGTTGTATGGTAATGAAATATGGACTGTGGAAAAACCGGGACACAAGAGAATGGAAGTATTTGAGATGTGGCGCTATAGAAGAATGTTCAAAATTGGGTAGACTTGAGAAGAAGAAATGGGGAGGTTCATCACAGAATCGACGACGAAAGGAAGGTATGTAAAACACTGACAAGAAGAAAACAAAGGATGATAGCACATCTGTTAAGACGTCAAGGAATAAGTTCCTTGGTACTAAAGCAAGTTGTGGAGGGTAAAAACTGTAGAAGACGGTTGTTGTTGTTGTAGTCTTCAGTCCTGAGACTGGTTTGATGCAGCTCTCCATGCTACTCTATCCCGTGCAAGCTTCTTCATCTCCCAGTACTTACTGCAACCTACATCCTTCTAAATCTGCTTAGTGTATTCATCTCTTGGTCTCCCTATACGATATTTACACCTCCCCGCTGCCCTCCAATGCTAAATTTGAGAACCCCTGGTGCCTCAGACCATTTTCTACCAAACGGTCCCTTCTTCTATTCAAGTTGTGCCATAAAATTCTCCCCAATTCCATTCAATACTTCCTCGTTAGTTATGTGATCTACCCATCTAATCTTCAGCATTCTTCTGTAGCACCACATTTCAAAAGCTTCTATTCTCTTCTTGTCCAAACTATTTATCGTCCATGTTTCACTTTCATGCAAGGCTACACTCCATACAAATACTGTCAGAACCGACTTACTGACACTTAAATCTTTACTCGATGTTAACAAATTTCTCTTCTTCAGAAACTCTTTCCTTGCCATTGTCAGTCTACATTTTATATCCTCTCTACTTCGACCATCATCAGTTATTTTGCTCACCAAACAGCAAACTTCCTTTACTACTTTAAGTGTCTCATTTCCTAATCTAATTCCCTCAGCATCACCCGAATTAATTCGACTACATTCCATTATCCTCGTTTTGCTTTTGTTGATGTTCATCTTATATCCTCCTTTCAAGACATTGCGCATTCCGTTCAACTGCTCTTCCAAGTCCTTTGCTGTCTCCGACAGAATTACAATGTCATCGGCGATCCTTAAAGTTTTTATTTCTTCTCCATGGATTTTAGTACCTACTCCGAATTTTTCTTTTGTTTACTTTACTGCTTGCTCAATATACAGATTGAATAACATCGGGGATAGGCTAAAACCCTGTCTCACTCCCTTCCCAACCACTGCATCCCTTTCATGTCCGTAGACTCTTATAACTGCCATCTGGTTTCTCTACAAATTGTAAATAGCCTTTCGCTCCCCGTATTTTACCCCTGCCACCTTCAGACTTTGAAAGAGAGTATTCCAGTCAACATTGTCAAAAGCTTTCTCTAAGTCTAGAAATGCTAGAAATGTAGTTTTGCCTTTTCTTAATCTTTCTTCTAAGATACGTCGTAAGGTCAGTAGTGCCTCACGTGTTCCAATATTTCTACGGAATCCAAACTGATCTTCCCCAAGGTCGGTTTCTCTCAGTTTTTCCATTCGTCTGTAAAGAATTCGCATTAGCATTTTACAGCTGTGGTTTATTAAACTGATCGTTCGGTTGTTTTCACGTCTGTCAACACCTGCTTTCTATGGGATTGGAATTATTATATTTTTCTTGAAGTCTGAGGGTATTTCGCCTGCCTCATACATCTTGCCCACCAGATGGTAGAATTTTGTCATGACTGGCGCTCCCAAGGCCGTCAGTAGTTCTAATGGAATGTTGTCTACTTCCGGGGCCTTGTTTCAACTCAGGTCTTTCAGTGCTCTGTCAAACTCTTCACGCAGTATTGTATTTCCCATTTCGTCTGCATCTACATTCTCTTTCATTTCTAGAATATTGTCCTCAAGTACATCGCCCTTGTATAGACCGTCTATATACTCCTTCCACATTTCTGCTTTCCCTTCTTTGCTTAGAACTGGATTTCCATCTGAACTCTTGATATTCATATAAGTCGTTCTCTTTTCTCCAAAGGTCTCTCTAATTTTCCTGTAGGCAGTATCTATCTTACCCCTCGTGAGATATGCCTCTACATCCTTACATTTGTCCTCTAGCCATCCCTGCTTAGCCATTTTGCACTTCCTGTCACTCTCATTTTTGAGATGTTTGTATTCCTTTTTGCCTGCTTCATTTAATTCATTTTTATATTTTCTCCTTTCATCAATTAAATTCAATATTTCTTCTGTTACCCAAGGATTTCTACTAGCCCTCGTCTTTTTACCTACTTGATCCTCTGCTGCATTCACTACTTCATCCCTCAAAGCTACCCATTCTTCTTCTACCGTATTTCTTTCCCCTATTCCTGTCAATTGTTCCCTTATGCTCTCCCTGAAACTCTGTACAACCTCTGGTTCTTTCTGTTATCCAGGACCCATCTCCTTAAATTCCCACCTTTCTGCAGGTTCTTCAGTTTTAATCTACAGTTCATAACCAATAGATTGTGGTCAGAGTCCACAGCTGCCTCTGGAAATGCCTTACAATTTAATACCTGGTTCCTAAATCTCTGTCTTACCATTATATAATCTATCTGATACCTTCTAGTATTTCCAGGATTCTTCCATGTGTACAACCTTCTTTTATGATTCTTGAACCAAGTGTTAGCTATGATTAAGTTATGCTCTGTGCAAAATTCTACCAGAAGGCGGCAGAGAGTAGAAAACATCCAGCATGTAATTGAGGACGTAGGTCGAAATTTGCTACTTTGAGATGGAAATGTTGGTAAAGAGAGGAATTCGTCGCGGGCCGTAATACAGCAGTCAGGAGATTAAATGAAAAGCTACTGATAGTATTAGTCTAAGTGGTGCAGTTAAGACCGTGCAGAAAACATCAGATAGTAAATTACGTGATGTATTTACGAGAAGACTGTTAGACTTAGAGAAAAAAAAACAACGCATTGAAGTGATTACATATTAAGGTACCAAGGATCACAATATTTGCACTCATACCACTAACACCCCGTGTAGGCTCCCTAATGACGGTGCGAGCGCAGAGACGTCTGTTGGTCCCTTCTATAGTGTAGGTCAGGGGTCTCCGAAATATGGCCAGTGGGCCACACCCGACCAAAGAACGCATTTAAGCCTCGCTTGTGCGAAAGTTTTTACAGAAGCGCGCGGTTGTTCTTGCTAGCTCGGAACGTTGCCTTGAATAGTTCATAAGTAACAGAGTTTTACCAGGAACGCTCTGTCTGCAGGAGACTCTGACTTCTTGGCTGTATTTGCCATGTTGTTATTTCGTATTCTTCATTTCAAATACGTGTGCATCATGTTCATTGAACCTAAAAACAGAAAAATGGATGAGTGTCGTATCTTCAGTACAAGTGGACCGTGAAATATTCCTTACAGAAAAAGATAACAAACCAATTTGTGTTATGTGTTACGAGTTTATTGTTGTTCTTAAGGAATACAGTATCCGCCGTGACTATGAGAAAAAGCGTGATGCAAATTTCCATAAATTCAAGGTAACATGAACAAAAATTCAAGAAATTCAAACGTAAACTTTGTTTTCTGCAAAACATTTCCAGGAGCCGTGTTCAGGAAAGTGAAGTCATTACGAAAGTACTTTTGCAAAATTGCCAGTGAAACTGCCAAACAGGCAAGCCATTCACTCACGGTGAATGAATTGAATAAAAAAACTTCAAGAATAGACCTATATTGTTTGTCACCTTTACGCGCACTGTCTAAGCTTTTGTAGTAGTAAGAGCGGTGAGGAAGTTGTAAGGTGCTGGGCCGAAATTGCATCACACATTTTCCTTAAAATAATTTGCTACACAGAAATTCCAAGGTCAATACTAAAATCCGAAAACCTTGTTTTAATTTCCACGGGGTGCATATCACGTGCTCTGTATTAAAAAAAAATTGGTTGAAATGGCTCTGAGCACTATGGGACTTAACTGCTGTGGTCATTAGTCCCCTAGAACTTAGAACTACTTAAACCTAACTAACCTAAGGACGTCACACACATCTATGCCCGAGGCAGGATTCGAACCTGCGACCGTAGCAGTCGCATGGCTCCGGACTGCGAACCAAGAACCGCGAGACCACCGCGGACGGCGCTCTGTATTTCATATTAAAATTTATGACATGATGCTAACAGTCTAACATTGTGATGGTGATCCACGTGAAACCAAGCAAACCACAAGTTTTACACACTAACTGTAGCTCAGGAAAAAGTTTCAGACCTGAAATCAATTTTATTGGGCAACAACTATACTAGTTAAGGCCCGAGGTAGAAAACTTCCCTGCATTTTCACGAATTTTGACGAAATAAATTTCCAGATGAAGGAACTCGCAGTTGCCGTATAAATTATTAAAACTTGTAAATGACGTTACTGCAAAGTCCAGTGAACAGATTTTAAAAGAAGCAACAAAAGTTACATAAATTCACCTAGTGAACACTTTAAACTTTAAATATACAAGTACCAAATAATGTAAATCTCAGGGACACAGCCGTTTCAAACGGTATCTACCTATTTGAGCTGACGCATCTCATTAGAAGCAGCGGTAGTTCCAAGAAAACAGTAGTGACTGCTCTGAATTAATTAGAAATTTTCTGTAACCAACACGAAGTAATAATTACCTTCGACTACGTTACAGCATGACAAATAAAACTCTAACTAGCTTGCAACAAGACTAATTGAAAACCAGGAAACTTCCAACCCGGCTCCTAATACGAGGGGTGTTCGGAAAGTGAGTCCGATCGATCTAGAAATGAAAACGTCAGTGAAAATCAATATTTTTTTATTCGCAACAGTTAGCCACACCTCCCAGTTACCTCTCTAACTAGTCGCTGCTCCGACTTAGACATTTGTCATGGCTTGTACAAAGTTTCAGGTATCCTCTTGACAGAAAGCAGCCGCCTGTGGCTTCCGCCAAAATGTTGTCTTTGTAGCCAGCGGCTCATGTGAGCAGAGATAAACAACGGAGGGAGCCAGTTAAGGACTGTGTTGTGGGAGATCAAACACTTCCCATCGAAAACGCTGCAGGAGGGTCTTCATTGCCCTGCAGTATGTGACTGAAAATTGTCTTCAAGAAAGAAATGCGTGACATTTGTTATGTGGATTGCAAAGCATAAGGCGAGATCTCTCTCCAGCCCCACATACTTGGCGGGAGACACTGTTGATTTAGTCATGTCTACGTGATCACTTTTCGCTCTGAACGGAAAAGAGCGTCGTGAATTGATCGACTGGCAAACTAAAAAGACTGCCCAACACATCTGTGCAAAGGTCCATCGAATTTTTGCACTGGTTTCCATTTCACTCCTAGTCGGACCTTGCCTTTCGAATACTTCTCGTAATAACACACAGGTACAGTATAAGCCACACTGGCTAATGGCTGCTTCCTGGGTTTTTAACAAAACGTCAGTCATGGTTGTCTTTACAAATCGTAAACAAAGAACAACATACGGAGAGAAATACCTGATCCATGGATTTTTACCAAATGCAACCAACATAACTAAAACAAGGAGAGACACTTATAAATTAGTCACGTCTAGTAGCTATTGATTAGAAAGATGACAAAACACAACCAACTTGAGGTCAGAGCCCTTTTCAGACTTTGGCATGAGAATAAACATAGCTCGGCTTTCAGGTGTAACCAGGCCGCTGGAACAATGTAAGTAGTGCAAAAATTCTCACCGCCTTCTGCAGGACTCAGCAGAATGAAACCACCAGCGCATAATTTAAGTATCTAGACCAGCTAGAATTAACACGTTGCAGACAGGATACTGAACCGTGGCGGCTGGCGCTAGGGTGTTCTACGTGCATCGCTGATATCGATATTGGGCTGTATCGCTATCTTTGACTGCTCCCCCCGGCAGTTGTCCGGGTGAACCTGTGACGAGGGTGTCTCCGGTCGGCGTTCAATGAGACAAATTGTGTTGAAAACAAGCCTGCGTCCCTAAAAAAAAAGAAAAGAAAAAAAACTTAATCATTAGTGTCATGCAATATTTTGTGTAATGTAATTTCTTGTACAGACATCTTTTATTAACCTGACACGTTCCACATCATTACGAAGTGTCGTATTCATGATCTATGGAACAAGTATTAATCTAATCTAATCTAATCTAATCTAATCTAACCGTGGTGCACGGGCCTCGCCGTGCTCGCCGCCCTAGTCTTTTGTCGCGCCGGATGTACGGTGACGATCACTGGGCGCCTTGACGTGCAAAATTATGGTGGGTTCGTCATCTCACGCTGAACAGCTTCCCAGCTCGTAATTTGCAAGCTCCAAGTTACGTATGACTTTTATGTTTAACTAAGAAGATTGCTGAAACTTGCCACAGCATGGGTAGCTGCCGGAGATGGTTCTGAACTTGATTCCGCAGTGGCTATTTTAAGGATGCTGGTGTTCCTCATTTCGTTTCTCATTATGTGTGGAGTGATCTTAAGTTTTCTGCTAATTTACTGGGAGACGGGCAATGTTAGAGTGTTGCTCCATAAGAATTTAGGGCACGTTTATTATATACTCCAGAGTGGCTGTGACTTGACCTTGTTTACATTGCAATCTATTTGTGTTGCAGGCCATTTGTTAAGTCTACTCCTTTCCTGGAGTCGGTGCAATTATGGATTCTTGTCAGGACCGCTCATTGTGAGGCCGGTCGACTATATATAAATATATATACCGCCTGCTAGTGAGCCTGTGCACAAGCCGTGAGGAGTGAACGCTCGTGTTGCCTGCCGGCCGTAGCGTTATTCCTTCCAAATACTGCTGTGGGCCTTAACGCTGTTGTCTAAAGTTGAGTCGACCATTTTGTTAATATTAGCCTTTCTGTAAGTTATTTTCTTAGTTGAATTATTACTAGCCATTCTTATTTAACAGCCGGCCGATGTGACCGAGTGGTTCTAGGCGCTTCACTCTGGAACCGCGCAACCACTACGGTCGCAGGTTCGAATCGTGCCTCGGGCAAGGATGTGAGTGATGTTCTTAGGTTAGTTAGGTTTAAGTAGTTCCAAGTTCTAGGGGACTGATGACCGCAGATGTTAAGTCCCATAGTGCTCAGAGCCATAGTTAACACTTATGTTAATCATTTGTGTATCTTTAATGAATGTCCTACTTATTTTTCCTGTGTGGCAGTTTTTCGACCTTGGTTGGTCCACTTTGCATTTTTAGTATACGCACGTTTCACTGTGGTCTTTTATGTGGGCAGTTTAGTCTTATTAAGCTTTAATATCTTTTTTTAATGAAGTTGTGGTATTATGTGGCTGTGTAGCTTTGGGTTGGAATTGATACTGTTACTAGTCTTTTGAGATATGGTTTAACATGAACGATTGTTTATGATTGATTATTCACCGCACCTACTGTCTATGATTTTGGTTGCGGATGCAACAAAAGATTCTTATTCGTGTTTATGTAATTCAGTTAAAGTGAAAATTTGTGTATTGCGTCAGTAAGAGGGCAAATGTCCGAACTGAAGTTTATAATAAAGTCTACTTTAAGTCAAATTAAAATTGTAAAACAATTACAAACTTGTCCATCACCAGTGATCCCCGGTTTCCTATTTCCTTTAAATAATTGCGGTGAGGTTTTAATTTTTTATTTTCTGAAGAATTGAGTAGTACCACGGTTCAGATACTAGAGTATGGAAAACTGACAAGATTCCCACAGTCTGCACAATGTCGCCAATTCTTAGCAGACTCCCCAAGAGTCAGCTCCACGGAATGCCAAAATACATATAGCATGGACTCCCTTGATCTTCTCTTCAGGATGCTAATGGAGCAAGTTCAAGACACACGTACCTCTACCAATGGCAAGCCGGACCACAGTACTACACAAGTAACAGCGTCCTTAAATACGCTACAGCCGATTGCCCGGCGCCAATCGTCGCAGCTAACGTCACTCGCGGCACCTCTCAGAGGGTAACTACACAATCCACGGCGCTGCTCTCGAAGAGAACACCACGGCAACGCACCCGAGTGCAAATAGCCTCAAGCTCGCTGCACCAGAAACACTCTGACGGGGAAGTTTCGAGAGGACAATCGAGCTACCCAAGAACTTAGAAGGTGGTGCAAAAGAACTTGATAAGAGTAAGCCACACGGATCAGGTTTGTTACAGAAACCGGTACTTTTTGAAGACATCGTCACACAGACAACGTGCTCACACTTTGATAATTTCCAGTCGTTTATGGATACTCATGGTCAAATTTTCCACTTTCGTTTTGCAGAGGAATTTCTTGGCGATTTGAAGTTCTCTTCCAGTTTCTCATATTTTCATGCACATTGTACGGAGGTCCACATTACCGCGACTTTGGCCTTCTTTTGACGTGGAAGATATTGAAGTAGCACTGCAAACTGAAATCATCTGCAAGTTGGTGGCACCATGAAGGACAAGTTTAAAGAACAAGCGTTAATCTGTCTTACAAAGTTTCTTAAAAAATTAAAAAACCTACCACAAAGTCAAAGAGTTTGCATTAGAATTAGATTTTCACTCTGCAGCGGAGTGTGCGCTGATATGAAACTTCCTGGCAGATTAAAACTGTGTCGAAGTCGGGACCTTTGACTTTCGCGAGCAAGTGCTCTACCATCTGAGCTATTCAAGCACGACTCACGCCCCATCCTCACAGCCTTACTCCTGCCGCTACCTAGTCTCCTACTTTCCAAACTTTATATTTGATTCGCAGGAGTGCTTCTGTATAAAATAAAATAAAATAAAATAAAATATAAATTTTAGAGCACTTGCCCGCAAAAGGCAAAGGTCTCGAGTTCGAGTCTCGGTCCGGCACACACTTTTAATCTGCCAGGAAACTTCAGTTTGCATTAAGTTTTTTATCTGTGTTCGGCCCTTCCTACAGATATGAACAAACATTTTTCGCTGAAATTTTCAAAATTTAAATGCAGAAGTAACTTGGGGAATGAACGTTTACGAGATATTTTACTCATACAACAGAATAATTTTTGATTCAGAAGAAAAATTTTACACATCTTACTAAGGAGGAGAACGTGGCAAGTTCCATAACCTAATTTCACAGTAATTTCGCTATCTATGTATATAAGTCACTTCCTGTGAGATCCAATTGCACTTCTACAGTTTAGATAACGCCCTTGTTTTCCCTAACTTGATAAGAAACATTCGTGTAGTAACTTTCAACGAACAGGGCCAGATAAGCGAAAAAGTGAAATAAACACAATACTCGGGTTTCGAAGACGGGTTACAATCTTTTTATATTTTTATATATTTCATTCTGATACCAATTATCATATTTTATTCTTAATTCTTATGTTTATTCTTCGGGAATATTTGGTGATACAGACCGTAGAAACATTCGAAACACAGTTATTCTGGACACCATGACCACCACGCGAAGTCAAGTATGCGAAAGTGACATTGCTTCGCGCGAATCTCACCCACGAAAGAAACGTCGTTAACAATAAAGAAGATTTCATGCGTCGACAATAACTTCGTGAGAAAAAATCCAAAGCGGATCACTTTAAGCGAAACTGGCGCTTACAATTGATTATGAACCGAGATATACAACAGATTTTTCATCCAAAACCGTTGAAAATAATTGTCTCATTCATCTTTCGCTTTTGTTCCTAAATTCATTCGTCAGACACACAACTAGTAGACCTATATGTACAATTTTATTTCGAGATACGCAGGGGAGCATTCGTGAAGTAATCCTCCATGGACAGCCCGCATCTCGTGGTCGTGCGTAGCGTTCTCGCTTCCCACGGCCGGGTTCCCGGGTTCGATTCCCGGCGGGGTCAGGGATTTTCTCTACCTCGTGATGGGTGGGTGTTGTGTGATGTCCTTAGGTTAGTTAGGTTTAAGTAGTTCTAAGTTCTAGGGTACTGATGACCATAGATGTTAAGTCTCATAGTGCTCAGAGCCATTTGAACCATTTTGAACCTCTATGGACATGCGCAGACATATGAGAAACAAAAATAAAAACAGTGATAGTTTCGAACATGGGGCGTAAAAGTGTGAAGCAAAAATGCTAACCACTGCCACCACCGCTTCTGTTGATATACTTCCTCACTAAAATGCATATAAAGTGCCACGAAAACTAAGATTGTAGATTTGTCAGGAAAGATCGAGTACCTACTGATAATCCGAGACACGTGCTCGTTTGTTTTGAGCCCGCTTTTAATTAAGCGAAGTTCCAGGGAAAACGGGTTGTGGCACTTGCCGTGTTCTCCCCGTAAGTATACTAAAGAGTAATAGTGTAAGTGAGGTTTTCAATGAATGTTTGTTTTCGGTAAACAGAAATAAACTCCAGAATGAGATTTTCACTCTGCAGCGGAGTGTGCTCTAATATGAAGCCATGTCTTCTTTCAGGGGTGCTAGTTCTGCAAGGTTCGCTTCTGTAAAGTTTGTAAGATAGCAGACGAGGTAGTGGCAGAATCGAAGCTGTGAGGACGAGGTGTGAGTCGTGCTTGGGTAGCTCAGATGGTAGAACACTTGCCCGCGAAAGGCAAAGGTCCCGAGTTCGAGTCTCGCTCCGGCACATAGTTTTAATTTGCCAGGAAGTTTCAGCAACAAACTGGTTACACATTTGTACTTTAATTTCTGAGAAGTGTTAACTGGACCTCACTGAGTTTCAAACTTGATATGTGGCGCTCATGGTCTAGTAATTTGGAGAACCCTGGTGTAGGCTCCCAGTCTGTCTCCGTCGAAGTGCTGCAGTTTCTGACTTTCTGTTAAGACATCATTTGAATACGGTTTTCATGCGAACCCTGCCAGCGGTCGGACCCCGATGACTCGACAGTGGCGAAAGCTTAGTGTGAGAACATCGGCGGGCGACATTACGGCCCTCGGAAAGTGTGGTAGAAGTGGCAGGGGGTGGGGGTGTGGGGGGGGGGGGGGGGTGGGAGGGAGACGGCGTTCCGCGTCGCGCCGTCAGCGGCAGAAGCAGAAGCAGAAGCGCGGCGCCGCGCCGCTCCGGGCAGGGGAAGTCCCTCGGGGCGCCGACGTCACGGCGCGCCGGCGCAGATTGGCTACGTGCGCCGCATCGCAGCCCGGCCGCGTCTCCGCCGCCCGAGGTGAGGCAGCCGCCGGCGCGGTGGAGCGCCTCAGTGAATTCTCGGCCAGAAATAAGTCACGACAGCCGCGATAAGCACTGTCGCCCCAGGTCGCGCGAATTAGTTCCTCCTCCCGTGTCTCGCCCTTAATCAAAAACTACGGGGCGATAGCTCACCGGCAGAGCCCCAATTGTAACTGCTACTGCTGAAGCTACTGCTGCTTCTGCTTCGGGGCACCATTTCTAGAGTTCCCATTAACTTCGAAGGCACTGCATTAGGTACCGAGGAAGACGTAAGATGAAGCGAAATAACTTCGGACAGTTATAATTAACTCTCTGGTAACTGGTGCATTACTACAATGGGAAGACCTCAGGCCAGAACGTGAGGGAAGCGCAGTTCCAAACCAAGGCTTGTGGAGGTAGCAAAACGCAACCAGCCCCATTGATACAACCTCCTCAGCGTTAATTTTTCCACACTTACTGATACAGTATGCAGTAAAGATAATGGGATAAAATTTGTAAGAAATGTCCCTCATCGCTCCAACCGACAAATAAATTACACACATTTATCAAAGACAAGTCCTAAGAATGTCGTCTTGTAATATGCTCACTTGCCACAACACAAAACCAGCACGCTTCACCGAATCAATCGGTCTTCAATAAGGAACGAGTCAAAAATGGAACACAGCTAGGAACACGATAATGTGGACGCATTTAAATATAAGAAAGCACTTTCTAATCCTGTGTCTTTTCTTAGAGGGTAATCTGTGTGCCTCTTCTCACGGCTTTGGGCCGAGAATTTTTCTCGTGATTTTGCGTTCTTCCTTTATTATGCTTTTCATCTCACTTTTCGTATGGAGTGTACAGTCTCATATTTGATTCAAATGGCTCTAAGCACTATATGATTTAACATCTGAGGTCATCAGTCCCCTAGACTTAGACCTACTTAAACCTAACTGACCTAAGGACATCACACACATCCATGCCCGAGGCAGGATTCGAACCTTCGACCGTAGCAGCAGCGCGGTTCCGGACTGAAGCGCATAGAGCCGCTCGGCCACAGCGGCCGGCAGTCGCATATTTGTGTAAACGGACGTACATTTCTTATTATATATGTCATGTATCTTCTAATAGACTTTCTTCATATTTCTAGAGTTGAGTCTTCTGTGAAATATTCTCTGCTCCTGCAGGTTCGAGGATATCACCAAGGTATTTGAAATGTGTAACTTTGTTATCTTGCCGTATTTTGTGACTAAAGGTTGTATATTTAGATTGCGCAGAAGAATATCAGGCCAACTTTACTACGTTTCTTCTTCTATTTATTTCACTTCCGTTCCTTCGTTATCTGACAGCGTGTACAGGTCGTCTGTAAAACCTAGGTTTAAGATTTCTATCTTGTCCTAGGATTGTCCTAGTCGTATTAGTGTCTCATGTTTTCGGATTTTCAGTTGTTTCCCCCTTTTCTCATTACTCTTTGTCCAGGACTAGGCTGAACACCATCGGGGATAGACCGCCATCTTGGCGTACTTCAGTTTTGATCACGAAGGGATCGAAGGTTTCGCACCTGAACTTAACTTTCGATGTTGTGTCATCTAGTGGTTGATTAGTCGTAGTGTTTTCGCAACGAATCCTTCTAGTTATGTGACGATGAACAAGGATCGTCGATCAACAAAATCGTAGCCCCTCTTAAAATCAAATGTTTCGAGAATTCCTGGTGGCCATGTCTTTGGTAATTGTCCTAACACTGAAAATTTGTTCTGTGTTTGAACAACAGTGGCAGAAGCCTTCCTGGCATTCGCCAATTTTTGTTCTAATTGTTCACGTGGTCTCTAAAGTTTGCAAGCCCAGAGAATTCCGTAGATTACCGTATTCTAGGAGAGTCCAGGCACAGTCTGTATCACTGGGCCGGACGCGGTGGCCGAGCGGTTCTAGGCGCTTCAGTCTGGAGCCGCGAGACTGCTACTGTCGCAGGTTGCCTCGGGCGTGGATATGTGTGATATCCTTAGGTTAGTTAAAGTCCCATAGTGCTCAGAGCCATTTGAACCATTTTTTGTATCACCGGTGACGCCACCAATGATATCATCCAAGACATCATCAATGAGTCACGGGATTTTTCCACCTCATCCCGCCCCCTCTGACGAAAATCAATTTCTTTATGTGTAAAATGGCGGGGAATTCATATTTTGGCAGGAAATTCCTATGGAAGTAGGGCTCTTATCCTAAGTGTACATTGACGGTAAATCCAAGGGGATGATACGTTGTCATGCTGGCTGGTTTGGAATACCGGGACAGGCTCTATGACGTCACCATTCGAGACTTGGAATATGAGCACCAGTCTAACTATGACATCAGAATTAAGATAGATGACCTAGAATAAAAGATGGCGATCGAACATTGCGCTTGGGACATACTGGCGCAGCTTTATGATGTCAAAATCCAGCTCAGTCCGGTCAGACAGGTTCTATGACGTCCCGGTCCAAGTTCTGGAATACTGACACTACGATGTCTCACATCAAGAACTTTTGAGCAGTTCCAGGCCTGTATGCTGACCTACATGACACTGGGAGCGACAGACCTCCCACACATGGCACCCTGCGTTATGTCCTTAAGTTATAGTCCAGGCTATATGCTGTTTATTAGGAACACTTGCGACTTTATTTAAACTAATATCTTTTCATGATGGATTCCCTTTCCACTGTTGAGGGGTCCACCACCACGCAGCACTCCCCCCACCTCTCACCCCCAGAGGGTTGGGCCGCACAGTCAACTTCCGGCATCACTCTGTCACCTTAGACATGAGTCTGGCAGCCAGTAGTCTCCCCATCACCAGTCAGTGACAGGTCTGGGCAGAGGGTATACCACACGCGTAACACAGACTCAATAACCTAACCCCTCAGTGGACACTTGTAAATACCGTCGCTTTGAAGCCAACAAAAATATACTAAGTTGATATGCTTGTAAGATTCAACACAGAAGTAAATTGTATGACGAAAGGAAACCTACTATTTACGTCAGTAACATAACCAACATCGCGGACCTGTCAAACACGTGAACTTACATGTACTGGGTGAGTAGCAGCAACATTTGAGAATGAAATGTGCTTATACTATTTCACAAGTCTAATCGTACCCATAAAAACGTGACAAATTCATATTATGAGAACGTATGATCTTTTATACAAGAATATTGGTGAATATCTGACTGGCACACGTCATACGAAGAAAACCTGATTTACCTTCACAACAGACAGCAGCCAACTAACGGCAGATGAACATCCGTCGCCCGGCAGCACAGCAAAGATAGCTATAGCCATCTGGTGCGGCCAAACGCTAGAGGGAATTATATGTAAAAGCTTTATCTGCTGCATGGCGTTGACGGCCGCTGTGACCGAGCTGTTCTAGGCGCTTCAGTCCGGAATCGCGCTGATGCTACGGTGGCAGGTTCGAATCCTGCCTCCGGCGTGGATGTGTGTGATGTCCTTCAGTTAGTTAGGTTTAAGCAGTTCTAAGTCTAGGGGACTGATGACCTCAGGTGCTAAGTCCCATAGTGCTTAGAGCCATTAGAACCATTTTTTGCATGGCGTCGCATGTGATTCAAGCACGCATGCACCGCTTGCTCCACTTCATCCTCCGGGGCGGAGAGCTGTCACAACTGGAATCGCACGCACCGACTCCACTCACGAGTCGCCGTTGCATAAAGGCTTTAAATGTATCCATAATGGCTTTTCTAAGGATCGTAGCTTAGCAGAAGCAGTGTGAAAGTCTCTCGCATTACCATGGGTTGTGAACGAACAGAGTAAATCCCCTATCATTAAGAACAACATGCTGTTTGCTAGGAATTAATCAGTTCATTCATAATGCGGACATGAACATGTTGTATTTTTGTCGTGTTTTAACATCTTGTAACTTTATATACCACACTGAAATCGGCAAATATACTACCAAAAATGAGTTTTCCACAAACTGGTTGTGGTCTTTTACTTGCTACAATGAATTTTGTAACGACAGACACCATCTCACTGTTTGTGTTTTACAGTGCACACTTATCAGACGTTTCCATAGAAACATACATACATACATACAGCAAGTCATTGAATTTTCATGTCAATTTTATGGTGAAATCAACGAATAAAGTACCGAAATGAATGACGTTTCAACCTGAATGTTAACCCCCTTTCCCGATATAGTGTTAATCGTTTAAAATGAGTATTGTACCGACAACAATCAATTTTGCTGTGTTGGTGCACCTCTTTTGCAAACAATAGTGCCGCAACTGTGTTTTAAATTGGCTGGACAAGCTCTTGATATGTTTAAAAGGATGTAATACATTTTGTTGTTGATATTCCATTCGATTACGGTTCGCAAATCATGGTATGTTCATAACATTCCTACAAAGGGTGAAATTACAACCTCGGACACCAAAAAAACATTGATTTTGTCTGAAACGAGCCATCGACAAGTTTTTTCGAGGTGTATGACACCAACTTTTACTAACTTCGTGTCACATTACGGTACAGAAATTATGGTATGTTCACATCAGTCCTGTAGCGAGTGAAATTACTATCTTGTACCCAAAATACGACACCAAATCATTTTGAAAATACTATTTATAGGTTCCTGCAGGTGTTTAGCAGCAACTGTTAAGAAATTCATGACCAACTATGCTTCGGAAACTGCGGTATGTTCACATCATCCCATATAATTTAATCGTCAGCTATGGTAAACGTATGTGACGTCGTGCGAGAGTAATAGTCTCTTCCCTTCTAATCCTGACATTTCAACACTAAAAACAGTCACCAGTGTCAGAGACTGGACCACAGTCTCTTCCCTTCTAATCCTGACATTTCAACACTAAAAACAGTCACCAGTGTCAGACTGGACCACAGTCTCTTCCCTTCTAATCCTGACATTTCAACACTAAAAACAGTCACCAGTGTCAGAGACTGGACCACAGTGAATTCCAAGACGAAAAACAGTCGCCAGTATCAGTCCCACACTACAAAATACTATGTTTCTAACACCAACCAGAAATAAGGAAAGCTAATTAATATTCCGACACATGCGTGACAACGTAACTGAAGAATAGTTTATGGTATGCCCACCACAGATTGAGTACCTCCATGGCGATCCGTATTACAGAGTACAAGTCGCACAGGTTCACCGCAACTGAATACTTGAAGTTTCTTGACAGAGGCACATATTCGTTCTCCCATTGTTACACGTGCAAGTGGAATACCAAAGGGGGCCTACTAGTTCTCTCTCTCTTTCTCTCTCTCTCTCTCTCTCTCTCTCTCTCTCTGTCTCTCTCTCTATGGGTGCATTTTGAGAAAAGCGAAAGAGGCACATTCACCCTTCTGATGGAGGGCTGTTCCCTTCTTACAGACGGTTGCCAAATGCTAAACCACAGCTTTCAATGCATTTACCAGCGACCAGAAGTTCAGAACGCTAAATTTCACCATAGGTAGTCTCTCCATAGCGATCCATATAGCAGGATATAAGTCACACAGACTCATCACACTCGAAGGCTTTCTTAGCAGTAATCCATGCGCTTTCAGATCCAAACTGAAGAGTTTCCTCATGCATCACTCCTATTCCGTCGAGGAGTTCCTTCAAAAATTAATCTCATACCTAATTTATATTGTTGACTGCGTTTACTTAAACTTTTGGTTTGGCTTTTTGTGGGTTCATAAGCAATTCACTTTATCGTTATTGCTTTATATTGTAATTTCATGTATTGGCACGTTCCATGACCTTGGAGATGTACTCCTCAATTTGTTCCTACTGAAATGGAAGTGTAAATCAATAAATAGAAATTTGCCAGAGACATATATTCGTTCTCCTATTGCTTTATAAGCAGGTGGAACAGCAAAAGATGTCAACTGGCAATAATACATTTTTTAACAGTGTGTTGCATGCAGGCTTGCAGAATATTCATAGTCGTCTCTCTAAGATTTGAGGCTTGGCAGAAGCAGCATCGAAGTCTTTTACACTAAACACAACAAGCTTCTCTCTTTTCTGATGAATCTTAAGAGTGCTTGTACAGGAAAAATATGTTATAATAGTTCAAAAAGATGTGTGGGTCGCTTTGGTTCAGTTCGTGTAGTACCATACCAACAGTATCGGTAGAAATAGTAGCTGTAGTAACAGTTGATTAAATAGATCCGAACAGTACAATCCGTAACAAATTCAAATTGCAATACGTTGCCAACTAATAATAGGATTCTCAGTCAGCTGTACCAAAGCTTTAACTAACGTCGATTTTTACTGAAGACATACTTTGGTGTGATGGAAATATGATATCAACGTAGTCGAAACATTAAACTCGAATCGTGCTTACTATAAACAGAATGTGATCTAATGTCTGGGCTGGCACCGAATTTTTGACTGATTCCTCGCATAAATTATAAGGGTTTTACGTTGTACATAAGACATCTGCAGATTTCTGTTCACTAGTCACCTACAGTATTGAAACGTACTACCCTTCAAGAATAAAGTATCTGCTTTGAATTTCTAGCATATTATTCACATCTGGCAATCCAATACAGCAAACCATTGAGCAGGAAATAATTCTTCAGGTACTAGTTCCACCATTCTAAGTTTTGAAACCAAGATGGTGATCAATAATTTCTTCAGTGACGTCAGATTGTAAGACAGCTAACCAGAGGATATGAACACTGTCCAAAATACACTCCTGGAAATTGAAATAAGAACACCGTGAATTCGTTGTCCCAGGAAGGGGAAACTTTATTGACACATTCCTGGGGTCAGATACATCACATGATCACACTGACAGAACCACAGGCACATAGACACAGGCAACAGAGCATGCACAATGTCGGCACTAGTACAGTGTATATCCACCTTTCGCAGCAATGCAGGCTGCTATTCTCCCATGGAGACGATCGTAGAGATGCTGGATGTAGTCCTGTGGAATGGCTTGCCATGCCATTTCCACCTGGCACCTCAGTTGGACCAGTGTTCGTGCTGAACGTGCAGACCGCGTGAGACGACGCTTCATCCAGTCCCAAAAATGCTCAATGGGGGACAGATCCGGAGATCTTGCTGGCCAGGGTAGTTGACTTACACCTTCTAGAGCACGTTGGGTGGCACGGGATGCATGCGGACGTGCATTGTCCTGTTGGAACAGCAAGTTCCATTGCTGGTGTAGGAATGGTAGAACGATGGGTTCGATGACGGTTTGGATGTACCGTGCACTATTCTGTGTCCCCTCGACGATCACCAGAGGTGTACGGCCAGTGTAGGAGATCGCTCCCCACACCATGATGCCGGGTGTTGGCCCTGTGTGCCTCGGTCGTATGCAGTCCTGATTGTGGCGCTCACCTGCACGGCGCCAAACACGCATACGACCATCATTGGCACCAATGCAGAAGCGACCCTCATCGCTGAAGACGACACGTCTCCATTCGTCCCTCCATTCACGCCTGTCGCGACAACACTGGAGGAGGGCTGCACGATGTTGGGGCGTGATCGGAAGACGGCCTAACGGTGTGGGGGACCGTAGCCCAGCTTCATGGAGACGGTTGCGAATGGTCCTCGCCGATACCCCAGGAGCAACAGTGTCCCTAATTTGCTGGGAAGTGGCGGTGCGGTCCCCTACGGCACTGCGTAGGATCCTACGGTCTTGGCGTGAATCCGTGCGTCGCTGCGGTCCAGTCCCAGGTCGACGGGCACGTGCACCTTCCGCCGACCACTGGCGACAACATCGATGTACCGTGGAGACCTCACGCCCCACGTGTTGAGCAATTCGGCGGTACGTCCACCCGGCCTCCCGCATGCCCACTATACGCCCTCGCTCATAGTCCGTCAGCTGCACATACGGTTCACGTCCACGCTGTCGCGGCATGCTACCAGCGTTAAAGACTGTGATGGAGCTCCGTATGCCACGGCAAATTGGCTGACACTGACGGCGGCGGTGCACAAATGGTGCGCAGCTAGCGCCATTCGACGGCCAACACCGCGGTTCTTGGTGTGTCCGCTGTGCCGTGCGTGTGATCATCGCTTGTACAGCCCTCTCGCAGTGTCCGGGGCAAGTATGGTGGGTCTGACACACCGGTGTCAATGTGTTCTTTTTTCCATTTCCAGGAGTGTAGTTGTTCCAGTTCCTATGGCGCTACGGTCGCCTTCCCCCACCACCCATCCTCAGTGCAGTCTCACTAGCCATCAAGCGAACCCAACATTTGTTCTCTCTACTCCATCGATCATCATCACGAAGTGTCATTTGAGATCTATCACCTCCAGACAGAGGAAACTGACTCACACAATTGATTGTAAGCATTAAACCATTCTTCTCTCTGTGTTTATTCTTCTTTGTGTATCCGTGTTTGTGTGTCTGTCTGTGTGTGCGTGTGTGTGTGTGTGTGTGTGTGTGTGTGTGTGTGTGTGTGTGTGTGTGTGTGTGTGTGTGTGTGTGTTTGTGAGTGTGTGTTTCACTGTCTCCTTTTATTTGTTCCTCTGTTGAAAAGCTCCCTGATATAGATGATGCAATGCCTGATATATTTGAAGAACAGCAGCAGAAGATATCAAGCCAGAATGCAGTTCCCAACACACTTGAGTGCAAATCAAGTCGGCATGGAGAACTGCTTCCAGACTTATAGTTTCCATTTTATCAATCACTGTCACGACTAATTCAGCACGCAGACATATTCTCCGATGCAGCACCTTGTATACTGGAGCAGGGTAAAGTACTGCAGTATCATTCCAAAATCTTCCTAATGAAATTTATTCCATGTGTGATTCTACAGCATTCAACCAGTACAGGTGATAAAATTTAGGACAGGTCTTAAACACATCTATGGAAGCAATTAAAGTCATGTGCTGCCTCTTCCCATGGAGCGATACAGGTAGCACAGTAGGCAAAATCCCAAGTAATTTGTTATGTAAATTCTCTCACATTTTCAATCTTCTGCAAACTGCACTTTCTGCTTCTTCTTACTAGACAGATGTATTCATGGTGTAAAGCTGCTGACACATATACTTCAAAATCTAAGATGACAAAACCTTCTGTGGTAGATGGTTGATTCTATATATACCCATCTGATATCTTCCCTATACCATAACATATGAGGAATCATACCATGAATAATCAGAATTATCTGTATCAAACTGGCGAATCACACAAGCTGTTTGTGGCAGAGTGGTTGGGCGGTTGAATTGAAGCAGGCCATGCGAGTAGGTGGCTGTTACACTGAGGCGGAATATTGAGCGGCGAAGGAAATTTCTTGCAGGGCGCAAGTAAATTGGTTTCATTTACTACATGTAGCTAATTTTACACTTCAGCCATTCCCCTTGAAATAATGAGCATAAATAAACGATAAATAAACGTCGTGGAGTTGTCGATGTTATCTTTCGAAATAAAGTAAGAGTAGGAACCCTCCATGAACAATGGATCTTGCCGTTGGTGGAGTGCCCTGCAAACTTCAGAGATACAGACAGCCACACTACTGGTGCCACCACAATGGAAGGGTATCGTCTGAGATGCCAAACGTGTGTCTCCTGAAGAGGAACAGCAGCCGTCTCAGTAGTAGCAGAGGTGATAGTCAGGATGACTAACTGATCTGGCCTTTCAACATTAACCCAAAAATCGTTGCTCTTCTGCTGCACCGAACGAATGTAAGCAAGGAGAAACTGCAGCTACATTTTTTTTCAAGGGCTCTACTGTGTGGTTAAATGATGATAGCATCTTCTTATGTAAAATATTCCGGTGGTAATACGGATCTCTGGGTAGGCACTACTCAGGAGGATGTCGTCATCAGGAGAAACTAAACTGGCATTGTACAGACCAGAGCGCCGAATGTTAGATCCATTAATCGCACGTGTAGAACAGAAAATTTAATAAGATACAGTGGTAATTAGTTAACTTCAGTGGCATGAGGAACATAACACTTCTAGTCATGTGAATACAGGGTTATAAATACAAAATCAAATAGGGGTAATGAAGACGTAGGTTTAATATTGAGTAGGAAAATGTGGGTAAGCTACTATGAACAGCATAGAGAATGTATTATCGAAGCCTTGACAGATGCAAAGCCAACACCCACTACTGTAGTACAACTTTATATGCTAACTAGTTTCGAAGACGATGAAGAAATTGAAGAAATGTAAAATGAGATGAAAGAAATTATTCATGTGTTTAAGGGAGACAAATATTTTATTGTGGTGTGTCACTAGAATTACATATTATGAAAAGAAAGAGAAGGATGGTGAAAAATGACTTGGTGCAAATGAATGAAAGAAGAAGCCGTTGCATTTTGCACAGAACATAATTTAATCATCGCTGGCATTTGGTTTAAGGATCATGAAAGAAAGACCTGAAGAAACTGAAAGGTTTCGAATTGAATGGTAAGACAGAGATTTCGGAACCGGATTTAATTGTAAGACATTACCCCTGGCAGATTTGAACTCAAACCACAATTTATTGGTTGTGAACTCTAGACTGAAACTAAAGAAACTGCAAAAAGGTAGAAAACTAAGGAGATGGGACCTGGATTGACTCAAAGAACCAGAGGTTACTGAGAGTTTCACAGCGAGCATTAGTCAACGATTGAGTAGAGCAGGGGCAAAGAAAACAATAGAATATGAAGGGAGAGCTTCGAGAGATGTAGTAGTAAAAGCAGCAGAGGATCAATGGGTAAAAAGACAAGGCTTAGTAGAAATTCTTGGATGACACAGAAGATTTTGAAGTTTAATTGATGAAACGCGAAAATATGAAAATGTAGCAAATGAAGCAGGCGAAAGGGAAGATAAAGTTCTAAAAAATGGCACCGACAGAAAGTGCAAATGTCTAAGCAGGAATGGCTAGAGGATAAATGTGCCGATTTAGAAGCATATTTGACTAGGAGAAAGATACCACCTTCAGGAAAATTAAAGAGGCCTATGGAGAAAAGAGAAAAATATATGTATGAATATCAAGAACTCAAATCAAAAACCATTCCTAAGCAAAGCAGATAAAGCTGATAAGTGGGAGGAGTATATGGAGGGCGCATACAAGGGAAATGAAGGAAACATTATAGAAATGGAAAAGGACATAGATGAGAAATAGAAGGGAGATGTGATACTGCGAGAAGAATTTAACAAAGCACTAAAAGACCTAATTCAAAACAAGACCCCAGGAGTAGATGACTTTCCGCCGAACTACTAATATCAATGGGAGATCCAGCCATCAAGCAATTACATCTCGTATGCAAGACGTAAGAGACAGGCGAAATACACTCCTGGAAATGGAAAAAAGAACACATTGACACCGGTGTGTCAGACCCACCATACTTGCTCCGGAAACTGCAAGAGGGCTGTACAAGCAATGATCACACGCACGGCACAGCGGACACACCAGGAACCGCGGTGTTGGCCGTCGAATGGCGCTAGCTGCGCAGCATTTGTGCACCGCCGCCGTCAGTGTCAGCCAGTTTGCCGTGGCATACGGAGCTCCATCGCAGTCTTTAACACTGGTAGCATGCCGCGACAGCGTGGACGTGAACCGTATGTGCAGTTGACGGACTTTGAGCGAGGGCGTATAGTGGGCATGCGGGAGGCCGGGTGGACGTACCGCCGAATTGCTCAACACGTGGGGCGTGAGGTCTCCACAGTACATCGATGTTGTCGCCAGTGGTCGGCGGAAGGTGCACGTGCCCGTCGACCTGGGACCGGACCGCAGCGACGCACGGATGCACGCCAAGACCGTAGGATCCTACGCAGTGCCGTAGGGGACCGCACTGCCACTTCCCAGCAAATTAGGGACACTGTTGCTCCTGGGGTATCGGCGAGGACCATTCGCAACCGTCTCCATGAAGCTGGGCTACGGTCCCGCACACCGTTAGGCCGCCCTCCGCTCACGCCCCAACATCGTGCAGCCCGCCTCCAGTGGTGTCGCGACAGGCGTGAATGGAGGGACGAATGGAGACGTGTCGTCTTCAGCGATGAGAGTCGCTTCTGCCTTGGTGCCAATGATGGTCGTATGCGTGTTTGGCGCCGTGCAGGTGAGCGGCACAATCAGCACTGCATACGACAGAGGCACACAGGGCCAACACCCGGCATCATGGTGTGGGGAGCGATCTCCTACACTGGCCGTACACCTCTGGTGGTCGTCGAGGGGACACTGAATAGTGCACGGTACAACCAAACCGTCATCGAACTCATCGTTCTACCATTCCTAGACCGGCAAGGGAACTTGCTGTTCCAACAGGACAATGCACCTCCGCATGTATCCCGTGCCACCCAACGTGCTCTAGAAGGTGTAAGTCAACTACCCTGGCCAGCAAGATCTCCGGATCTGTCCCCCATTGAGCATGTTTGATACTGGATGAAGCGTCGTCTCACGCGGTCTGCACGTCCAGCACGAACGCTGGTCCAAGTGAGGCGCCAGGTGGAAATGGCATGGAAAGCCGTTCCACAGGACTACATCCAGCATCTCTACGATCGTCTCCATGGGAGAGTAGCAGCCTGCATTGCTGCGAAAGGTGGATATACACACTACTAGTGCCAACATTGTGCATGCTCTGTTGCCTGTGTCTATGTGCCTGTGGTTCTGTCAGTGTGATCATGTGATGTATCTGACCCCAGGAATGTGTCAATAAAGTTTCCCCTTCCTGGGGCAATGAATTCACGGTGTTCTTATTTCAATTTCCAGGAGTGTACATTCAGGCATCGAAAAAAAATGTAATAATTCCAACTGCAAAGGAAACAGATGTCGACAGTTGTGAAAAATAACCAACTATCAATTTAATAAGTCGTGGTAGCAATGTACTAATATGAATTCTTTAAAGAAGAATGGAAAAACTGATAGGAGTCGACCTCGGAGAAGATCAGATTGGATGTTGGAACACGTGAGGCAGTACCGACCCTACGACGTATCTTAGAAAATAGGCAAACTTACACTATAGCATTTGTAGACTCAGAGAAAGGTTTTGACCATGTTACTGGAATACTCTCTTTGATTAGATTAGATTAGATTAGTACTTGTTCCATAGATCATGATTACGACACTTCGAAATGATGTGTAATGTGTCAGGTAATGATGTGGAACGTGTCAGGTAGCAGGGGTAAAATACAGGAAGCGAAAGACTATGAACTACTTGTACAGACATCAGATGATGGGCATGAAAGGGAAGTAGTGGATGGGCATGAAAGGGAAATAGTGGTTTAGAAGAGAGACAGGGTTGTAGGATTTCGCCGATGTTATTCAATCTGTACGCTGAGCAAGCAGTAAAGGAAATAAAAGAGAAGTTTGGAATGGGAATTAGAGTTAAGGGAGAAGAAATAAAAAGTTGAAGGTTTGACGAAGGCACTGAAATTCTGTCAGAGGCAACAAAAAAAAAAAAAAAAAAAAAAAAAAAAAAAAAAAAAAAACCTTGGAAGAGCAGTTGAACTGTAGGATAGCGTCTAGAAATGAAAGTATGAGATGAAGATCAACAAAAGCAAAACGAAGACAATGGAATGTAGTCGAACTGAATCTGGAGATTCTAAGGGAATTAGATTAAGAAACAAGACACTTAAAGTAGTAGATGCGTTTTGTTTTTTGGTGAGGAAAGGAAATGATGACGGCTGCAGTTGAGAGGGTATAAGATGTAGACTGCCAATGGCAAGGAAAGCGTTTCTGAAGAAGATATATTTGTTAACACCGAATATAGATTTAAGTTTTAGGAAGTCTTATCTGAAATTATTTGCATGCAGTTCAGACATGTATGGAAGTGAACCACGGACAAATCAAATAGGGGTAATGCTGATTTAGGTTTAATATGGAGTAGAAAAATGGGAATATGGGTAAGCTACTACGATCAGTATAGTGAACGCATTATCGTAGCCAAGATAGACGCAAAGCCAATACCCACCACTGTAGTACAACTTTATATGCCAACTAGTTTCGTTAACGCTGAAGAAATTGAAGAAATGTATAATGAGATAAAAATAGAGACAAATATTTAATTGCGATGGGTGACTAAAATTCGATATTAGGAAAAGAAAGAGAAGGAAAAATAGTAGGTGAATATTGATTGGTGTCAACAAATGAAAGAGGAAGCCGTCCGGTAGTATTCAGCACAGAGTATAATGTAATCAGAACTAGCATTTGGTTTAAGAATCATGAAAGAAAGACCTGAAGAATCTGGAAGGTTTCAGACTGAATGGTAAGACAGAGATTTCGGAACCAGGTTTTAATTGGTGGAAGAGAACGGAAGCTATTAAAATGTGGTGCTACAGAAGTACGCTGAAGATTAGGTGAGTAGCTCACGTAACTAATGAAGAGTTACTGAACGGAACTTGGGAGAAAATATAAGAACTTCGTGGCACAACCTGACTAGAAGACGGGATTGGCTGAGAAGACACGCTCTGAGACATCAAGGGCTCACTAATTTAGTATTGTAGAGGGAGACCAAGAGAAGAATACAGTAACAAGATTCAGAAGGATATAACTTCACTAGCTATTCGAAGATGAAAAGGTTTGCAGAGAAAAGAGTAGCATAGAGAGTTGCATCAAACCAGTGTTCGAACTGAAGATAACATCATCTACAACAACCACAACACAGGAACCCATGTGTGTTAGGCCATCAAAAGGGTAAATAGTTTCTCAATATTGTATCGCTGCTGGCCTCTGGAGGCTCTGCTAACCTATCCCTCATCAGCACGCCCTGGTGCTCTCATCCGACAGCAGGGGACGTAGAGAACATTTATATATCTTTGAAAGGCTTACTGAATTTATATTAGATTAGGATGAATGAGAATTTTACATCAGATTGACAATTATCTCAAAAATCTCTGGACTGCTGCGTAGCTGTAAAACATTGGCACTGTTACAACTGAAAGGAAAAAAGAACTCGATGGAACGTTCTTTGAGACGGAAGTGCTTGTTAACGGGTGTTTCGGAAGGACTATTTTGTGAGAGGAGATTGTGAACAAGCAGGAGATACAATATAACAGAGTTTTACCATGTGAAAGCCTCCTTTGGGCAGAACACTAATGATGACACCAGAAGATGACGTATCCACCGTAATCCTTGTTCTTGCTTTTAGCAATTTCTTGCCCTTATCAGCCCTTGATCTCATAGAAGTAATTCTTTCTCTTTGAGATTCATTAGGTTCAGATAGATTCTTCAGTACTTTCAATCTTTTATTGTCCTGTGCCTTCCTTTTTATTATTATTATTATTATCATTATTATTATTACTGTTATTCCGTTCCGAACTGCTGTATTCTTTACTGAGATACCAGTAAAGGTGGCAATGCAAAATAGTGCGTACAAGTGCCCCAACAGAATTTTGTGAATGTGCCCCATTGTCATGTTTGATTTACCTTTGTAACTAAAGTAATAACTTTCAGGTTTCCAAATCATACAAATGTAACCTGTAAAATAGATTAATCTCCTTTAAACGAACATACGTATATTTATATGTTCTAAACTCTAAAAGGTGTGCTCCCTAGGAATAACGTCGGTATTTGGGTAGCGAAATTCATTCACCTTGCCCAATAACGCAACAATTTTCTTCGCGCTAAGATGTTCACACAGCTAGTTTGTGAGAGCAGTAGAGGGCAGTACTAATCTTCCATTGTCGGTAACACTCTAGACACAGCTAAGTGCTGTTTCTAATGGAGCATGATATGAATAGAGACGATGGTGACCATGCAGCTTGTTAGAATGAAATTACACCTAGCTGCATTGATATAAGTCAACGGGGACAGCTGAAAATGTGCGAGCAGACTTGAACTCGAACCCAGGATCTCCTGCTTACATGGCAGACGCTCTATCCACCTGAGTCACCGAGAACAGAGAGGATACTGCGACTGCAGGGACTTATCTCTTGCACGCCTCCCGTGAGACCCACATTCTCAACTTATTGTCCCGCACTAAATTCATAAAGCCTCTGCCCGTTATACTCATTACACGCGGCTTTTTGCCGATTCCCTTAAGAGTTTGGGCACTGTTTGCTTATCTGCACAGAAGAAGAAGAGCAAATGGCCGGTGAGCCTTTGAGACTTTTTTTTGCTTTCGGACATCCTCTTCTAAGGCTCACCGGCAATTTGACTATCTTCTTCTGTGCGGATGCACAAACAGTGCCCGAACTCTTACGGGAATCGGCAAAAAGCCGCGAGTAATGAGTATAATGGGCAGGGCACTATGAATATAGTAATTTCCTTGTAGCATGTTGGTTCACAGAGTACATATTGAAATAACTAAATGTTTGTGAGAAATTCTGTAGCTACAATATTTCCAATATGGAACATCGACAGTAACATTAAAACGTTAAAAACTGGACTGCTCCCCAACCAAAAGAGGCAGAGGTGATGTAATTGGTTCAAATGGCTCTGAGCACTATGGGACTTAACATCTGTGGTCATTAGTCCCCTAGAACTTAGAACTACTTAAACCTACCTAACCTAAGGACATCACACACATCCATGCCCGAGGCAGGATTCGAACCTGCGACCGTAGCAGTCGCGCAGTTCCGGACTGAGCGCCTAGAACCGCTAGACCACCGCGGCCGGCGGTGATGTAATTAAACCTTAGTGTTTTACATCTGAGTCACCGAGAACAGAGAGGATACTGCGACTGCAGGGACTTATCTCTTGCACGCCTCCCGTGAGACCCACATTCTCAACTTATTGTCCCGCACTAAATTCATAAAGTCTCTGCCCGTTATACTCATTACACGCGGCTTTTTGCCGATTCCCTTAAGAGTTTGGGCACTGTTTGTTTATCCGCACAGAAGAGGAAGAGCAAATGGCCGGTGAGCCTTTGAGACTTTTTTTTTTCTTTCGGACATCATCTTCTAAGGCTCACCGGCCATTTGACTATCTTCTTCTGTGCGGATGCAGAAACAGTGCCCGAACTCTTACGGGAATCGGCAAAAAGCCGCGAGTAATGAGTATAATGGGCAGGGCACTATGAATATAGTAATTTCCTTGTAGCATGTTGGTTCACAGAGTACATATTGAAATAACTAAATGTTTGTGAGAAATTGTGTAGCTACAATATTTCCAATATGGAACATCGACAGTAACATTAAAACGTTAAAAACTGGACTGCTCCCCAACCAAAAGAGGCAGAGGTGATGGAATTAAACCTTAGTGTTTTACATCGCTGAAATGCTATACACCCGGGTTCAAGAGTCGGTATAGTGAGATAGTCACATGTGGCTCCGGGCTTTCAGAAGATGATTACATGAAAACTGCAAGACATACAGAAAATAGACACACATCAGTGGATAGAGAAACTCTCGAAAGTTTCAAATCAGTTTCCAAGCGCTCGATAGGGGCACCGTCTGGGATGCGGCAAACTTCAACAGTTACGAGCATTCACTGAGGCAGTTGACACGAACTGCACGGTAAAATGCAACAACAGCTTACTTTGGTAATCTGTCCACAGAGTTGCCTGTCAGCAGGTACGCACTAATTCGATGCTCCAATAGGGAGAAGATGGTTTGTCTGCGGGTTCTGACACAACTGTCCCTTTGGCCAACTACACCACAGCACGTTCAGTGAGGTGACGAATGTCATGGGACAGCGATATGCACATATACATATGGAGATAGTGTCGTGTACACAAGATATAAAAGGGCATTGCACTGGCTGTGCTGTCATTTTTACTAAGATGATTCATACGGAACGGTCCTGAATAGGGGAATTAACAGACTCTGAACGCGGAATAGTAGTTGGTGCCAGACGCATGAGACATTCCGTTTCGGAAATCGTTAGGGACTGTAACATTCCGATATCCATCGTGTCATGAGTGTGCTGAGAATACCATAAATCAGGCATTGCCTCTCACCACGAATTCAGTGAGCAGAGTTTGCGTAGATTTGCCAGTGCTAACAGACGAGTAAACCTGCGTGAAATATGCGCAGAAATTAATGTGGGACGTATGACGAACTTAATCGTTAGGACAGTGCGATGAAATTTGGCGTTAATGGGCTATGACAGCAAACGACTGCGCCAGTGCCTTTGCTAAGGGCACTACTTCGTATGCAGAGTCACTGCTGGGCTCTTGCCCATATTGGTTGGAACCTAGATGACTGCAAAACCGTGGCCTGGTCACATGATTCCCGATTTCAGTTGGATAGAACTGATGGTAGGCATCGAGTGTGGCGCAGATCCTACGAAGCCGTAGACTGACATTGTCAACAAGCTACTGTGCAAGCTGCTGTGGCTCCATAATGGCGTCGGCTTTGTTTACATGGGATGGGCTACGTCCTCTGGTACAACAGAATCGATGATTGCCAATTTGCAGGCAGTCATAGACCTCATTATCCCAAAAAATGGTCGAATTTTCATGGATTGCAATGCATCACGTTACAGGGCCACAATTTTTCGAGATTTGTTTGAAGTCGTTCTGGATTAGGCCTTACACATCGCCTGACTTGAATCCCATCGAACATTTATGGGACGAAATCGAAGGGGTCGGTTCGCGCAGCTACAACACATTCCCAACTGTGGACCGCTGTAGAGGCGCATGGCTCAACATTTGAACAGGGGACTTCAGTGCATGCCACTTCGAGTTGCGGCACTACTCCGGCGAAATGGAGATCCGACACGATATAAGGAGGTATCTCATGACTATTTCTCCTCAGTGTATGGTTCAAATGGCTCTGAGCACTATGGGACTTAACATCTGAGGTCAGCAGTCACCTAGAACTTAGAATTACTTAAACCTAACAAACATAAGGACATCACACACATCCATGCCGGAGGCAGGATTCGAACCTGCGACCGTAGCGGTCTTGCGGTTCCAGACTGACGCGCCTAGAACCGCTCGGCCACTCCGGCTGCCCTCTAAACTTGGAGTGATGCGCTTTCCAATGGTATAAGTCATTCTGCTGAATGTCTATGCAGTCGTTTCCTGAATCCCTGTATGTACTTATTTATAAGCTTCTATTTATCATAACGTAATCTGTATAAATTGCACAGAGTAAATATCCATGAAACTTTCATAGACTGTTTAACTTTTCTACCTACTTTTGTGTCAACAGCTTCAGTCTAAGAGACAAAAGTTTGGAACAGTATTGTTCGCAAGTTATACACACACAGACACACACACAGAAACACAAACACAAACACACACACACACACACACACACACACACACACACAGAGAGAGAGAGAGAGAGAGAGAGAGAGAGGCGATGATATGTTGCTGTTACAATGAGCACCATCTCTTTCCATTAATACTAATATAATTATTTTCTGAGTGAATTACCAGAAACAGTTATGCCGAAGATGGCAAGTACATAGATTCTAATTTCATTGCAACATTTTTTTCCTACCGCTGTTGATATCACTAAGTTATCACTCGCGGCTTCAAATTGTCTTACGAAATGTTCCGTGAAAGGGTAGGGCCCGGATGAGTGTGTTGTATAGGTACAAGATGGAAACCGAGAAACGTCATCCTAATGACAAAAACAATTCTAAAATTTTAATACATATTTACGTCTTTCCTACTCTAGGTTCTTGATAATTCTATATCATACCCATGTTTTTACTTCTTCATTCTTTACTGTTCTGGAGTTTTGCACATTTCTCCAGTTACAAACAATCCAGAGCTAATAGAGAGCATCATGACTGATACAGGGATTAGTGATCATAAGGTCGTTGTAGCTAGGTTCAAAACAGTTTCTTCCAAATACATCAGAAACAAACGCAAAATAATTTTATTTAAAAAAGCGGAAAAATGATAATATATAATAACGTAACTTACTGTATGAGTTTCAATACTTATTTTGCTCTATGAATATATGGAAGTGGATCAGAAAAGTAGACCGAATAGCAGTCAATACCTTCGCTGCGCAGTGCCGATGGTACTGTTACCGACGACTGTGCCGCTAAAGCGGAGTTATTGAACGCAGTTTTCCGAAATTCCTTCACCAGGGAAGACAAATGGAATATTCCAGAATTTGAAACACGAACATCTGCTAGAATGAGTTTCTTAGAAGTAGATACCTTAGGGGTTGCGAAGCAACTCAAATCGCTTGATACGGGCAAGTCTTCAGGTCCAGATTGTATACCGATTAGGTTCCTTTCAGATTATCAGATTACGCTGATACTATAGCTCCCTACTTAGCACTCATATACAACCGCTCGCTGACCTATAGATCTGTACCTACAGATTGGAAAATTGCGCAGGTTAAACCAGTGTTTAAGAATGGTAGTAGGAGTAATCCATTTAACTACAGACCTATATCATTGACGTCAGTTTGCAGTAGGGTTTTGGAGCATATACTGTATTCAAACATTATGAATCACCTCGAAGGGAACGATCTATTGACACGTAATCAGCATGGCTTCAGAAAACATCGCTCTTGTGCAACGCAGCTAGCTCTTTATTCGCATGAAATAATGGCCGCTATTGACAGGGGATTATCAAGTTGATTCCATATTTCTAGATTTCCGGAAAGCTTTTTACACCGTTCCTCACAAGCGACTTCTAATCAAGCTGCGGAGCTATGGGGTATCGTCTCAGTTGTGCGACTGGATTCGTGATTTCCTGTCGGGAAGGTCGCAGTTCGTAGTAATAGACGGCAGATCATCGAGAAAAACTGAAGTGGTATCAGGTGTTCCCCAGGGAAGCGTCCTGGGACCTCTGCTGTTCCTGATCTATATAAATGACCTGGGTGACAATCTGAGCAGTTCTCTTAGATTGTTCGCAGATGATGCTGTAATTTACCGTCTAGTAAGGTCGTCCGAAGACCAGTATCAGTTGCAAAGCGATTTAGAAAAGATTGCTGTATGGTGTGTCAGGTGGCAGTTGACGCTAAATAAGTGTGAGATGATCCACATGAGTTCCAAAAGAAATCCGTTGGAATTCGATTACTCGATAAATAGTACAATTCTCAAGGCTGTCAATTCAACTAAGTACCTGGGTGTTAAAATTACGAACAACTTCAGTTGGAAGGACCACATAGATAATATTGTGGGGAAGGCGAGTCAAAGGTTGCGTTTCATTGGCAGGACACTTAGAAGATGCAACAAGTCCACTAAAGAGACAGCTTACACTACACTCGTTCGTCCTCTGTTAGAATATTGCTGCGTGGTGTGGGATCCTTACCAGGTGGGATTGACGGAGGACATCGAAAGGGTGCAAAAAAGGGCAGCTCGTTTTGTATTATCACGTAATAGGGGAGAGAGTGTGGCAGATATGATACACGGGTTGGCATGGAAGTCATTACAGCAAAGACGTTTTTCGTCGCGGCGAGACCTTTTTACGAAATTTCAGTCACCAACTTTCTCTTCCGAATGCGAAAATATTTTGTTGAGCCCAACCTACATAGATAGGAATGATCATCAAAATAAAATAAGAAAAATCAGAGCTCGAACAGAAAGGTTTAGGTGTTCGTTTTTCCCGCGCGCTGTTCGGGAGTGGAATAGTAGAGAGATAGTATGATTGTGGTTCGATGAACCCTCTGCCAAGCACTTAAATGTGAATTGCAGAGTAGTCATGTAGATGTAGATATAGATGTATTAAATATACAGGCTACATTCTTCATCGATGACACGGAGCCGTTCAACAGCGTGCATGTCATTATTGGAAATATTCAGTTGTACAGCATGCCGGCTCCCTGCATTTCAACAACTGAAAACTGTATCTTAATCCGCACCATCAATATTCGATATACACAACAAACTTATTTACATACAAATTGAAACGTTATTAACATACTTGCATTTAGTTTCGATTACAATTCATGTTTTACTGTAGCATCAGCATTTATCATACGTGCTTTCTATCGCACAGCTTTTGCTAACAGAGTGAGACGATTTAAGCATGCTGTATATTGGCACCAGAGAAATGATGTAGGATAAAAAAATGATAATATATAATAACGTAACTTACTGTATGAGTTTCAGTACTTATTTTGCTCTATGAATATATGGAAGTGGATCAGAAAAGTAGACCGAATGGCACTGGAGATTTTAGAGGGTTCCAGGAGGAAAATTAACTGCAGATGCAAACCGGTGACCGAAACCGTCATCCACTGAAGCAACAGATCATCGCACTCATAGTAGACAAGGCCTCCCTAAGCAGCGGCTAGATCCATCTTCTCCACTGGTAATACTGACAACTAATCGGGATCATGAATAAAAAGCAAAGTTGCTAGACGTTCCGCCTATGATCCGACGGCGTATAAAGTTACCTTTTCTGTGGAAGGGTTGGCGTAGCGGTAGGCGCCAGCGTCTCTAACTTTGACGCTGAGTAGCATCATTGGATGACGTTTCCGGATACAGGTTGCTATCCTCGATTTGTTTCTCAAGACAACTTCTAATGTCAACATTTCTGGAAAACGATGTATACAAAGTTGCTATTCCACACAGACACCACGGTTGTCGAAGAATTTGTTCCATCGGTATACTAATTTGTCCAAACTCGCCAAAAAAATATTAGTGTCCTGGCTTTAGGAACAACATAAGAACAACCTCCTGCTGTAACGACCAGACAAGTGCTTCTTTAACGTTCTGGAGAAACAGAAGTAGCTTGGTGCGAGACCTGTACTGTAAAGGGCGAGCTCCAGCACACTATGTCGTCCAGGGTTGTCGAACGAAGGCGACTGCCTTTCAGAAGATATCCCGGTCGTGTACTCTGAATCTCTCTTGAATTTCATCTGGCAAGGGGCTGACTGCAGGCAGTCTCGGCGTGGGTGGCGAAACAAATTATAAGCACACTCTGCATGTTTCGAACGTCTGCAGCCACAATTTTCTTCTTTGAGTGAGCGTTGAGCCGTGTAGCGATGCTAATAGAGCGAGCGCTTAATGGAAATAGGGAGCCACTTGGCTGGCCGCAGCTGCCCAGCAATTTAGAAAATCCCAAAGTGGTAGGTGGAGGAGGTGCCATCCTGAAAATATGAACGTTAAGCTGTTCACTGAAAGCAGTACAACTACTTCCAGACATGTTACTAAAAATGAACATTCCCGACTGTGAGACGGACGCACTAAAATTATTACCTTCTATATAAAATCATTACGAGCAACATTATTAATATTTCTATTAAAAATTGCTTGTAGAACAATAGCAGGTACGCAGTATATGTCAATCACTCAGAGCTTGGTAGAGCTTCATGTCAGCGACAGAATATTTTTTTTTCTTTTATAGTTGAGCAAATTGACAAATGGTTATAAATAATTTGTTGAATAATACATAGAATAGAGCCACAACAAAGATATCTTCACATTTACAGAAATGATTACCGCCAGCATGAGTAATTTTCCCCGTTATACCATTATCCTGATGTTATTATCTTTTCTTACAACGATGTTTATAACATTGTTGTTTGAATAGCGCAGGACTGCAGCGCCAATCTTAATCTACATCTACATCTACATCCATACTCCGCAAGCCACGTGAAGGTGTGTGGCGGAGGGTGCCCTGAGTACCTCTATCGGTTCTCCCTTCTATTCCAGTCTCGTATTGTACGTGGAAAGAAGGATTGTCGGTATGCTTCTGTGTGGGCTCTAATCTCTCTGATTTTATCCTCATGGTCTCTTCGCGAGATATACGTAGGAGGGAGCAATATACTGCTTGACTCTTCGGTGAAGGTATGTTCTCGGAGCTTTAACAAAAGCCCGTACCGAGCTACTGAGTGTCTCTCCTGCAGAGTCTTCCACTGGAGTTTATCTATCATCTCCGTAACGCTTTCGCGATTACTAAATGATCCTGTAACGAAGCGCGCTGCTCTCCGTTGGATCTTCTGTATCTCTTCTATCAACCCTATCTGGTACGGATCCCACGCGGCTGAGCAGTATTCAAGCAGTGGGCGAACAAGCGTACTGTAACCTACTTCCTTTGTTGTCGGATTGCATTTCCTTAGGATTCTTCCAATGAATCTCAGTCTGGCATCTGCTTTACCGACGATCAACTTTATATGATCATTCCATTTTAAATACCTCCTGATGCGTACTCCCAGATAATTTATGGAATTAACTACTTCCAGTTGCTGACCTGCTATTTTGTAGCTAAATGATAAGGGACCTATCTTTCTATGTATTCGCATCACATTACACTTGTCTACATTGAGAGTCAGTTGACATTCCGTGCACCATGCGTCAATTCGCTGCAGATTCTCCTGCATTTCAGTACAATTTTCCATTGTTGCAACCTCTCGATACACCACAGCATCATCTTCAAAAAGCCTCAGTTAACTTCCGATGTCATCCATCAGGTCATTTATGTATATTGAGAATAGCAACGGTCCTATGACACTCCCCTGCGGCACACCTGAAATCACTCTTACTTCGGAAGACTTCTCTCCATTGAGAATAACATGCTGCGTTCTGTTATCTAGGAACTCCTCAATCCAATCACACAATTGATCTGATAGTCCGTATGCTCTTACTTTGTTCATTAAACGACTGTGGGGAAGTCAAGAAACACGGCATCTACCTGGGAAACCGTGTCTAAGGCCCTCTGAGTCTCGTGGACGAATAGCGCGAGCTGGGTTTCACACGACCGTCTTAATAAAGTCCTCAATATGGGTAGGCTCCTGGACATAAGTGTTGGGTGTATAATAGATGGACTAAAAAAGTCTTAAGAAAGAAGAACGAATTGTGCGACGTAAACGAAAATTCGTAGGCGTATCTCTATCCACATTTCGCGCCAGTCACATAAGAGTGACTCTAGTAGTTGCACACTGAGGATGCAAATCAGGTTTGCTACAAACGCACGCTGTAACGGTAGTGAGCATCAGTTACCTTCGAGATTGCACTTCGTCATGTTAATCAGGAATGCCTTTGAGGCGACAGAGGCGCCATAATCAACACCTCACTGATTCTGAACGGCGTCATGTACTAGGGTACGAGAAACTGAATGTTCCTTCTACGACAGTGCATAAATACTTGGCAGGAGTCTAGCCACGGTACGTGATTGCTGGCAGCAGTGTTCACGAGGATGTACGGTCGCTTTAAGACCGGGCCCCAGGCCGCTACGTGGCACTACCGAGAGGGAAGATCACTGTGTTCGCCGTATGACTCGATCAGTTCGTAAACCATCTGCAACAGCAATCAGAGCTGCAGTTGGGGCCATAGTGACACACCAAACTGTTACAGACCGGTTGCTTCTAGCGCGTATTCCACTGACCCAAGACCACCGCCATTTGTGACTTCATTGGTGTCGGGCGACAGCTCATTGGTGGGAAGGGCAGAGGTCTGTAGTGTTTTCTGATGAAAGCTTTTTCTGCCTCGGTGCCAGTGACGGCCGTGTGTTGGTTACCAGGAGGCCAGACCTGAAACCAACCTGTCCGCTAGACACCCTGGACATACAACTGGAGTTACCGTATGGAGAGCGATTACATATGGATACAGGAGTACTCTCGTGGTTATCCCACGCACCCTGACTGCAAACTTGTACGTCAGTCTTGTGATTCGACTTGTTTGCTGCCACTCATGATTTCAAGGAGTGTTTTCCAGTAGGATAACGCTCGCCCACATACAGCTGTTGTAACCCAAGATGCTCTACAGCAGACTCGTCCAAACTGTGCGCCTGTGGCGCTAGCGCTCGCGATCGCCCACTGCCAGCGCCCCGAGTGAATTCGTATGTTGTAGCAGAGGCCGAGCCGTGTCGCTTAGCTAGCCGTGCAGACCGCCTGCCGAGCCTCGCCATGCCGCTGTGCGCAAATATTGCAACAGATAAAAGTTTATTTTGCGATCACACATCGCTGTCCCTTTCAGCGGAACTGGGGGAAGACGCATCTAAAATCAATCTTTTTTGTTAGTTTTTTTATTTGAGTTTCAATGAATGAAACAATTAATTGTTAAAATGATAAAAGTGTTTTAAAAATAGGATTGTACAAAATTAATTATACGTTCTCTTTTGGTTTTTGGCGTCGTACGAGCAGGAAACGGGTGGGCAAAGTTTGTGCGCAAGTTACAAAGGATCGCTGAGAATTAGGAAAGCAGGGAAACCCTTTGCTGCTGGGAATCTCATCGAGAATTGCCTGGTCGACTCGGCGGCTTGTATTTGTCCACCAGACCTCACGGAAAAATTTGAAAAAATAGCTCTTTCGCTCAAACTGTTGCTCACAGAGTCGAAGATATGGTCTCAGATATGGAGCAGCAATTATTGGAGAGGGCGGCAAACTTCATTTCACTTTCTATCGCTCTTGGCGAGACCGCGGACGTTGCGGACATCTCAGTTCGTTATATTCATTCGAGGTGTCGACAATCTACATCTACATCTACGTTTATACTCCGCAAGCCACCCAACGGTGTGTGGCGGAGGGCACTTTACGTACCACTGTCATTACCTGCCTTTCCTGTTCCAGTCGCGTATGGTTCGCGGGAAGAACGACTGTCTGAAAGCCTCCGTGCGCGCTCTAATCTCTCTAATTTTACATTCGTGATCTCCTCGGGAGGTATAAGTAGGGGGAAGCAATATATTCGATACCTCATCCAGAAACGCACCCTCTCGAAACCTGGCGAGCAAGCTACACCGCGATGCAGAGCGCCTCTCTTGCAGAGTCTGCCACTTGAGTTTGAAGTCACTGAAGAATTTCTCGATCTTATACCATTAAAAGACACAACATGGGTTTTGATATTTTTCTAGGCGTGGAAAACGTGTTACAGTCAATGGGTTTAAAATGGGAACTCCTGACCAGTATAACAAGGGATGGAGCCCCTGCGCTACGACGGCTACGCACTGGATTTCTGAGTTACGTGAGGTCAAAAATGGCTGAAGTTGGCTGTTTCTTATTCGCGGCAGTCCATTGTCTGATACACCAGGAGGCACTTTGTGCGGAGATTGTCAACATAAAAGAATGTTATGGACACAGTTCTTCGAATGGTTAATTATCTTCGCTCGCATGGACTCACATCGCCAATTTAAAGAATTTCTGACTGAGATCGAAGAGGAATACCTGGACATCCCTTACCACTCCGAAGTAAGATGTCTAAGCGCAGGAAAGGTGTTTCATCGGATTTTCTCCTTGAGGGGCAAAATAAATACCTTTTTGGAAATGAAAGGACGTCCAGAAGAAATATTTTGTGATCCTAAGCGCGTGGCTAATTTGGTTTCTTTTTTTTTTTTTTTTTTTTGAGTGACCTTACATACTTTGAACATTTCACTCAAACGCGAAAATCACTATGTCGTTGATTTAGTGTAGACGATTCAAGTATTTAAAAAAATACTTATTTTGTGGGAAAAACAATTGCGGATGAAGAATAGTGGTCACTCTCCTGCACTAGACAGCGTTAAAGAAGATGTGGATTTTTCAGATTATGTTGCAATCATTTGCGAGTTACAAGAACGGTTTGAAAACAGGTTTTTGGAGATAAGTGAGTTACAATCGGCCTTAGATATATATGTTCGCCCGTTTTCTCTTCGGGCAGAGGACGTCTCACAAGTGCTTCAACTAGAGCTGATTGACCTGCAGTGGGATATCCGCCTGAAGGACCGCTTTCTCATGTGTAAAACTGTGGATGACTTTTACAGCTGTCTTCCACGAGAGAAATATCCTCTTTTGCACAAGCACGTGGCCTAATTTCTCTCAATGTTTGATTCCACGTATATCAGGGGGCCCTCTTTCTCTCTTTTAAAGCTTGCTAAAACTAAGAACCGTTCATTACTTGGCGATAAAAATTTGACTAATTCTTTGAGGTTATCAGACTCAGGGAATATTGTGCTAAACATTGACAAAACCGTTTCCTGGAAAAAGAAAAAAAGTGTAAAATATTAATTGTCTTCTTTATCAACGTTGACTGCAAGAATTAACGAACTTTATAACCTTAATTATATTTTTAATAAGTTTTCAAACTTGGTCGGTTAAAATATTTACGTACAAAACTGCGCACTAAAGATCAGATTTCTAAACTCTGAAAAGGGATACAAATAGATGTAACCCGAAGTATAACAAAAAATATTTACGTGTAGCTGCTAACAGTAAGAAGGAAACTCTATATCCCTAACATAAAGTTATTTGTAAAATAGAATATTTATAACTAGTTCCTTTAAGAAACTGATATAATTTTCAGAAGACGTCTATTGTATATATGACGAGTGTGCGTGTGCATTACTAATAGAATGAACCTGTGGGTCAGAAAACAACTAAGATGTTCTTCGATTCTTGTTTCGGAAATTGTTGTCTAAAGCTTTGCGTAGTAATTCTGCCGCACGAACACTAGTTGTTAGCTAAACGGTAAATGGTTTGCTTGTTTTACCGCTCATCGGCCCCTTTTACAGAGGTGCGCTTCCTCTGTTATTTTGTTTGCGTTGGATCTGACTGCGGGGCAGTACACCGCAGAGCACTGCTGTGCGGTCTCTATCCCTCCGCAGCTCTCTCTCTCTCTCACTCCCCTATGCCGACACTAACGACACACGGTCGCGGACGGGGGGCTGAACTACACTGCTTAGCGCCCGCGTCACGGGCGCAATTCTTGGATGAGGCTCCTCTACAGAGTGTCGACATGTTGCCTTGGTCCGCTCGATAACCAGTGAATGTACGGGACATAATCAGACGACAAATCCATTGCCATCCACAGAGTTAACCGTCCCTGTATTCTCCGATCAAGTGCTACAAGCAAATAAGCATGTAACTCCATCCCACAAACTGCAGTCCGTCATCTGTACAATACATTCTAGGGGTTACACTGGTTAGTAATGTACCAGAATTTCACATTTTTAATGGATTATGTCGCCTTTACATTAAGCTGTGATCTTGAAATGAGAATCACTTAAATATGTTGCCGAGAAAAAGGTATTCCTGATGTTTCATTATTCTACACGAATTATTTTTTGCTGTTGCGATTTTTTTAATTGGAGTATTTTGCAATACATCTGCTGGTGTCCACTTTCGCCAACTCAAAGTGCCAACAGCCGAGGATGAGTTAAAGTTGGATCTAAAATGGTGGCCAGCAGCGATAACGACATGGAGTCTTCATGAAAACAAAATGACCAACAAAGCAGAACTATTTAAGGACTTAGAAAATTATAGTGAAGGTAATTTTAACTTAATGAAACTAAAAAATACAAAATTTTTAAAATTTATTGAAATTAAGGAAAAATTATTTATCATTGACATAAATTAAATTATATTTTCATCACGATCTTGAATAGTATCGAATATTGGAGTTTTTATAGGATGATGTGCTTCATTAATTATTGATTAACTAAAATTAGAATTAGGTTTAATTGAAGCAATACTATTATCTTTAACAAATATTCCATCAGCCAAATTAAAATTTAGATTAATTAATTCAAACTGAATAATTTTAGGGACATCTATAACAACAGTTTTTTACTAGCTTCAACGATTTGATTAGAAAATCCTTAAACTTTACCAACACAATCTCCTTTATCAGAAAAATAACTTTTTATCACTTTTGATAACAATTTTGTTTCAAATTTTATCTCCTTTAATATGAATGGTTCGATTTTTCAAAAGACAAATTTTTAAAAAAAATTTCAAACTATATTGACCAACAGGAATTCATATACTTTCTCCATCCCAGTTAAGTATATTACTTTTTGATGCAATATTTGGAGTTATAAGAGTTGAAGGAAAGTAACAATTGAAATACTTTCATGAGTTTCTCTTATTGGAACAGTTAATCTTTTTTTTCACAAGAGAAGATTATCACTGAACTGAAATAATCTACTGATTTATAGTCAGAAACATTATGTAAACAAATGATAGATTGGGAACCAAAAATGAGAGTACCAGAAATGGAATTAAAAACAAACATATTAAACATCTCACAAATTCTTTCAATGTTCAATAATAGTACCAAATGGTAGCAGAAAAACAACATTAATGATTGATAATAATATTTTAGCACCAGTTTGGATAAAACGGAAAAAATTAATCATTTGTACATTTATTTCAAAAATTTAAATCAATGAAAATATCAAGAATTTATAAAAAATGGGAGACAAAATATAATGAAAAAATTGTTAGGTTTCTTGAAAATAATGATGAAATTATTCCAATGAAATGTGAAAATAATTCAGTTCTAGTTTTTGATGATGTCATTCTCAAAAATCAATATATAGTAAGAGAATATTTTACTACAGGAAGGCATAAAAGAATTGCTTGTTTTTATTTGAGTCAAACTTATTCAAAAAGTACCAAAACATTTAGAGATAATTTATTTTTTTAAATATTTTTAGCCTTAGTGATACAAACTCAATTCGTTGTTGTTGTTGTTGTCTTCAGTCCTGAGACTGGTTTGATGCAGCTCTCCATGCTACTCTATCCTGTGCAAGCTGCTTCATCTCCCAGTACCTACTGCAACCTACATCCTTCTGAATCTGCTTAGTGTACTCATCTCTCGGTCTCCCTCTACGATTTTTACCCTCCACGCTGCCCTCCAATGCTAAATTTGTGATCCCTTCATGCCTCAAAACATGTCCTACCAACCGATCCCTTCTTCTAGTCAAGTTGTGCCACAAACTTCTCTTCTCCCCAATCCTATTCAATACCTCCTCATTAGTTACGTGATCTATCCACCTTATCTTCAGTATTCTTCTGTAGCACCACATTTCGAAAGCTTCTATTCTCTTCTTGTCCAAACTAGTTATCGTCCATGTTTCACTTCCATACATGGCTACACTCCAAACAAATACTTTCAGAAACGACTTCCTGATACATAAATCTATATTCGATGTTAACAAATTTCTCTTCTTCAGAAACGCTTTCCTTGCCATTGCCAGTCTACATTTTATATCCTCTCTACTTCGACCATCATCAGTTATTTTACTTCCTAAATAGCAAAACTCCTTTACTACTTTAAGTGTCTCATTTCCTAATCTAATTCCCTCAGCATCACCCGATTTAATTTGACTACATTCCATTATCCTCGTTTTGCTTTTGTTAATGTTCATCTTATATCCTCCTTTCAAGACACTGTCCATTCCGTTCAACTGCTCTTCCAAGTCCTTTGCTGTCTCTGACAGAATTACAATGTCATCGGCGAACCTCAAAGTTTTTACTTCATCTCCATGAATTTTAATACCTACTCCAAATTTTTCTTTTGTTTCCTTTACTGCTTGCTCAATATACAGATTGAATAACATCGGGGAGAGGCAACAACCCTGTCTCACTCCTTTCCCAACTACTGCTTCCCTTTCATGCCCCTCGACTCTTATTACTGCCATCTGGTTTCTGTACAAATTATAAATAGCCTTTCGCTCCGTGTATTTTACCCCTGCCACCTTTAGAATTTGGAAAAGGGTATTCCAGTCAAAATTGTCAAAAGCTTTCTCTAAGTCTACAAATGCTAGAAACGTAGGTTTGCCTTTTCTTAATCTTTCTTCTAAGATGAGTCGTAAGGTCAGTATTGCCTCACGTGTTCCAACATTTCGACGGAATCCAAACTGATCCTCCCCGAGGTCTGCATCTACCAGTTTCTCCATTCGTCTGTAAAGAATTCGCGTTAGTATTTTGCAGCCGTGGCTTATTAAACTGATAGTTCGGTAATTTTCACATCTGTCAGCACCTGCTTTCTTTGGGATTGGAATTATTATATTCTTCTTGAAGTCTGAGGGTATTTCGCCTGTCTCATACATCTTGCTCACCAGCTGGTAGAGTTTTGTCAGGACTGGTTGTCCCAAGGCCGTCAGTAGTTCTAATGGAATGTTGTCTACTCCGGGGGCCTTGTTTCGACTCAGGTCTTTCAGTGCTCTGTCAAACTCTTCACGCAGTATCGTATCTCCCATTCCGTCTTCATCTACATCCTCTTCCATTTCCATAATATTGTCCTCAAGTTCATCGCCCTTCTATAAACCTTCTATATACTCCTTCCACCTTTCTGCCTTCCCTTCTTTGCTTAGAACTGGGCTGCCATCTGAGCTCTTGATATTCATACACGTGGTTGTCTTCTCTCCAAAGGTCTCTTTAATTTTCCTGTAGGCAGTATCTATCTTACCCCTAGTGAGATAAGCTTCTACATCCTTACATTTGTCCTCTAGCCATCCCTGTTTAGCCATTTTGCACTTCCTGTCGATCTCATTTTTGAGACGTTTGTATTCCTTTTTGCCTGCTTCATTTACTGCATTTTTATATTTTCTCCTTTCATCAATTAAATTCAATATTTCTTCTGTTACCCAAGGATTTCTAGCAGCCCTCATCTTTGTACCTACTTTATCCTCTGCTGCCTTCACTACTACATCCCTCAGAGCTACCCATTCTTCTTCTACTGTATTTCTTTCCCCTATTCCTGTCAATTGTTCCCTTATGCTCTCTCTGAACCTCTGTACAATCTCTGGTTCTTTCAGTTTATCCAGGTCCCATCTCCTTAATTTCCCACATTTTTGCAGTTTCTTCAGTTTTAATCTACAGGTCATAACCAATAGATTGTGGTCAGAGTCCACATCTGCCCCTGGAAATGTCTTACAATTTAAAACCTGGTTCCTAAATCTCTGTCTTACCATTATATAATCTATCTGATACCTTTTAGTATCTCCAGGGTTCTTCCACGTATACAACCTTCTTTCATGATTCTTAAACCAAGTGTTAGCTATGATTAAGTTGTGCTCTGTGCAAAATTCTACTAGGCGGCTTCCTCTTTCATTTCTTAGCCCCAATCCATATTCACCTACTATGTTTCCTTCTCTCCCTTTTCCTACACTCGAATTCCAGTCACCCATTACTATTAAATTTTCGTCTCCCTTCACTATCTGAATAATTTCTTTTATTTCATCGTACATTTCTTCAATTTCTTCATCATCTGCAGAGCTAGTTGGCATATAAACTTGTACTACTGTAGTAGGTGTATTTACCATGAAATTGTTGTTGGTGATGTAAAGTTTAATGAATTTAATGAAATATGTAGTAAATCTTGGAACTAAGATAAATTTTGTTTTATTACGATTGATATGACAAGAAATTTTAATGGAGATAAAACAGAGAAAAAATTAAGAACTTTTGTAAACATAGAATGTAAACACTAAACATAACTATTGGCCATAAATGTTAAACATAAAAAACGATTCTCATACTTTTTTCTTCATAAATGTCTGTAAAATATGATCCAGAAATTGTTTTAAAAAAAGCCAAACGAAATAAAAGAGTAAAAGGACAATAAAAATAAGAGCTTAAGACATAGAAGACTATTACCTTCCAAAAAAGAAAATTAACGTTTTTTTCAAGTAAAGTTAAAAATATTATTTATATAGTATCTGGTAAAAAATTATTGAATTTGTTTTTATGACTGAAGGTGAAGAGATAGTGGTCCATATCTGTTGCTTTCTAGTAAACACTGACTGAGAAAGAGATTTGCTTTATGACGGACTAGGATGGCAAGGTAAGACAAGGCACCATTGGTCTCTACCTCCGGTGTGAAGATTTTGTTAAAGCTGTTGTTGACAAGGTCCAAGAATTCTCACAGCTATTCACATCCATGAGACAAACAACTAGTGTGTTGTCGACATTACAATAAGGGCATCAAGGCTTTGCAGGAGCCGTGTCCAGAGCGATGTCCACAAAGTGTTCCATAAACATATCTGAGGCTAATGGGCTCCCCTCTGCGATGCCATCCAACTGATTAAAATATTTTCTATCAGAAGCAAATTACGATGACGTCAGAGAATGCTTAAATAAATAGGCAATAGTGGCGTCAAATAACTGGGAGAGCAGATCTATGGAATCCTGTATGGGGACCCGCGTGAATAATGACGCCACATCAAATCTGACCATAATACCTCCTTCTCCAAGGTGCAGGCATTCAGTTCGATCGATGAAGTCGCTCGATAGAGTTTAATCAGTACATATAGCTGCAAAACCATGTATTCATATATTATGATATTATTTATTCGAAAGTTAAACGATTACAGACCCATTAAAGTCAACGTTTTAGTGTATTTTTTTGTTCGTCGTAGTTCAAAGTGATAATGTTCGGGCTCGTTCTTTTCGATGATAAATGTCCTAGTACACCCACATTTTTTATTCTGAACAGTCGTCCTCCATGACCTAATCCCCTAAAGACCCCAGAATGAAATATCCGTCTTGTTCATTGGACGTTGGAGCCGTTTGTCACATTGAATGAAAAGGATTTCCTCTCCGTTGCCATTTAACAGCTCCCCGTCTGGCATCTTAGAATCCGTTACTCTGCCGCTGGAGACGGAAATGAGGTGGGAGACAAATCGTTTTGGAGCGATATCGTTTATTGTGAGGAAAGTGCGCGGAGTCTTTTTAAAATTGTTTCCTTTCCCTGCTTTCAGGTCGATGCCTTTCTCAGTGAACTACCCATTAGGAAGGATGAAAAAACGCGTAGAAGACTTGTAAAAGATCGTTTTGGGTTCTGGAAAACAGTAGGAACATGCACGATAATACTGACTCCACGACGCATCTTAGAAGACGGGGTAAATAAATGCAACCATACGTTAAAGCAGTCAGTAGATAAAGCGAAAGCTTTTGACATTGCCGACTGGATTTCACTCTATAACATTCTGAAGGTGACAGGAGTAAAATACACTGAGGTGACAAAAGTCATGATATAGCAATATGCATTGGCAGAGCTGTCATTTGTACTCAGTGATTCATGTGAAATGAATGATGACTAACTGAAACCCTCAGCTGCCGACAGGTGTTGTTGATATACCGCGATGTGGACAGCTGAAAATATGTGCCCCGACCTGGACTCGAACCCGGGATCTACTGCTTACATGGCAGACGCTCTATCCATCTGAGACACCGACGACACAGATGAATAGCGCGACTGCAGGGACTTATCCCGTGCACGCTTCCGGTGAGACTTACATTCCCAACTGTCCACAATTTTACATATATATTGTACCTTACAGACATTTGCCCACCCTCTCATTACTCAGTCACGCTTTGGCGGTTCCCGTAAGAGTTTGGACAACCTGTGCGCATTCCCACAGACGAAGGTCAATGGCTGGGTAGCCTTTAACTATGTATACGAAGACAGTAACTTGTTCTCGAAAGAACAGTTACTGTTGATGACCTTGCAGCTATTCCCTGGAATAAATGATGACTAACTGAAAACCTCAGCTGCCGACAGGTGTTGTTGATATACCTCGATGTGGACAGCTGAAAATATGTGCCCTGACCAGCAATCGAACCCGGGATCTCCTGCACACATTTTCAGCTGTCCACATCGAGGTATATCAACAACACCTGTCGGCAGCTGAGGTTTTCAGTTAGTCATCATTTATTCCAGGGAAAAGCTGCACGGTCATCAACAGTAACTGTTCTTTCGAGAACAAGTTACTGTCTTCGTATCATGTGAAATGGGTGTCGGACGTCAATATGGCCACACGACGGAAATTGCCAGAATTTGATCGCGGAATGGTAGTTGGAGATAGAGACATGGGATACTCCATTTCGGAAATCCTTAAGGAAAGTCCACAGCGTCAAGAGTGTACTGAGAATACCAACGTTCAGGCGTTACCTCTCAACACGGGCAACATATTGGCCTATTGCCTTCGCTTAGAGACCAAGAGTAGTGGCGTTTGCTAGATTTGTCAGTGGTAACAGACAAGCATCACCGCGTGAACTAACCGCAGAAATCAATTTCGCATTAATGGATTTCGAAAGCAGGAGACTTGTGCTAACAGAACGACATCGCCTGCAGCGCCTCTGCAGGGGCTGTGACCTTTTCGGTTAAGACCCCAGAAAACTGTGGCCTGGTCAAAAGAGTCCCTATTGCGGTTGATAAGAGCTGATGGTAAGGTTACATGGAATGGGCTGTGTCCTCTGAAGGGAAATGGCTGTGTTTGGCTACTTGAAGACCATTTGCAGGCATTCATGGACTTCATGTTCCCAAACAACGATGGAATTCTTATGGGTGACAATGCGCCACGCTACAGTGTTACAAATGTGGGCCATTGGTTTGAAAAACATTCTGTGCAATTAGAAAGAATTATCTGGTCGCCGACATCGCCAGACTGAGACATAATAGAAAAATTAGTACGTGCACTGGGAACACGTTCAATTTTATTTTTGTTCACCAGTTTCTCACTGGTTTGATGCGACCTGCCCCAAAAATCTCTCCTGTGCCAACCTCTTTCTCTCCTGTGCCAACTCGTTCATCTCAGAGAGATACTTGCATCCTATGTCCTCAATTATTTGCTGGATGTATTCCAATCTCTGTCTTCCTCTACAATTTTTGCCTTCTACCGCTCCCTTGGTACCATGGAAGACGTTCCCTCATTACCTAACCGATGTCCTATCATCCTGTCCATTCTCCTTATCAGTGTTTTCCCCATATTCCTTTCCTCTACGATTCTGCGCAGAACGTCCTCATTCCTTCATTATCAGTTCACCACATTTTCAACATTCGTCTGTAGCATCACATCTAGGATGCTTCGATTCTCTTCTGTTATAGTTTTCCCACAGCCCATGGTTCACTACCATACAATGCTGTACTCCAGACGTACATTCTCAGAAATTTATTCCTCAAATTAAGGCATATGTTTGATGCTAGTAGACTTCTCTTTGCCAGTAATGCACTTTCTGCCAGTGCTAGTCTGCTTTTGATGTCCACCTTCCTCCGTCCGTCATTAGTTATTTTACTGCCTAGGTAGCAGAATTCCTTAACTTCAACTAATTCTTGACCATCAAGCCTAATGTTAAGTTTCTCGCTGTTCTTATTTCTGCTACTTCTCATTACTTTCACCTTTCTACGATTTACTCTCAAGCCGTATTCTATACTCATTAGATTGTAAATTCTGTTCAACAGATCATATAAATCTTCTTCACTTTCACACAGGATAGCAACGTCACCAACGAATCATATCATTGATATCCTTTGACATTGAATTTTAATTCCTCTCCTGAATCTTTCTTTTATTTCCATCATTGCTTCGTCGATGTACAGATTGAACAGCACTTCGTTCTTAGTCGTCCACTCGTATTATTCCCTCTTGGCTATTATAGGTATTGTATATTACCCGCCTCTTCCTGTAGCGTACCCCTATTTTTGTCAGAATGTCGAACATCTTAACCATTCTACATTGCCGAACGCTTTTTCCAGGTCGACAAATCCTATGAATGTATCTTTATTTTTCTTTAGTCTTGCTTCCATTGTCTGCCAGAACATCAGATTTGCCTCTCTGATGACTTTACCTTTTGCTAAATCCAAATTGATAGTCACCTAACACACCCTCAATTTTCTTTTCCATTCTTCTTCTAAGCAAGTTGGATACATGAGCTGATAAGGTGATTGTGCGATAATTCTCGCATTTGTCAGGTCTTACACTCTTACGAATGGTGTTGACGATATTCATCCAAATGTGAGATGTTCAGTCGCCAGACTCGTAAGTTCCACACACTAACGTGAGTAGTCGTTTTGTTGCCATTTCCCCCAATGACTTTAGAAAATCTGATGGAATGTTATCTATCCCTTCCGCCTTATTTGATCTTTAAGTTTTCCAAATATATTTTGAATTCTGATTCTTATACTGGATCCCCTATCTCTTCTAAATCGACTCCTGATTCCTCTTCTATCACATCTGAAAAATCTTCCCTTTCATAGAGGCTTTCAATGTGTTATTTGTACCTATCCACTCTCTCCTTGCATGTAACAGTGGAATTCTCGTAACCCTATTAATGTTACCACCCCTGCTTTTAATGTCACCAAAAGTTGTTTTGAATTTCCTGTACTCTGAGTCTATCCTTCCAACAATCATTTCTTTTTCGATTACTTCACATTTTTCATGCAGCCATTTCGTCTTCGCTTCCCTGCACTTCCTAGTTATTTCATTCTTCAGTGACTTGTACTTCTGTATTTCTGAGTTTCTCAAAACGTTTTTGTACTTTCTCCTTTCATCGATCAGTTCAAGTATTTCTTCTCTTACCATTGGTTTCTTCGCAGTTACCTTCTTTGTACCTATGTTTTTCTTCCCAACTTCTGTGATGGCCCTTTTCCTCTTCAACTGTAATGCCCACTGAGTCATTCCTTATTGCTGTATCTATAGCTTTAGAGAACTTCAAGTGTGTCTCGTCGTTCCTTAGTATTTCCGTATCCCACTTCATTCCATATTGATTCTTCCTGCCTAGTCTATTAAACCTCAGCCTACTCTTCATCATTGCTGTATTGTGATCGGAGTCTCTATCTGCTCCTGGGTATTCATTACACTCCAGTTTTTTATTTCGGAATGTCTGTCTGACCATGATGTAAAATAACCGAAATCTTCCAATAACACCCGGTCTTTTCCAAGTATACCTCTTCCTCTTGTGATGATTCTTGAACAGAATATTCGCTACTACCAGCTGAAATTTATTACAGAACTCCATTAATCTTTCTGTATCTCATTCCTTGTCCCACGACCATATTCTCCAATAACCTTTTCTTTTACTCCATCCCCTACAACTGCTTTCCAGTCCCCATGACTTATAGATTTTCATCTCTCTTTACATACAGTACTACCCTTTGAATATCCTAATCCACGTTCTCTATCTCTTCATCTCCCATTAGATATCGTATTACTCTTTCAATATCCTCATACGTTTTCTCTATCTCTTCAGCTTCAGCTTGCGACGTCGGCATGTACACCTAAACTACCATTATAGATGTTGGTTTGCTGTCGATTCTGATAAGAACAACCGTATCACTTACCTGTTCACAATAACAGGGTCTCTCCCCTACCTTCCAGTCCTCTTATAGAATTTCTTGGTCCCGTTGATATTACCCTATACTTATCTGACCATAAATCCTTGTCTTCTTTCCAATTCACTTTAATGACCCCCTACTATATCAGACTGAGAATCTGCATTTCCATTTTCAGATTTTCTAGCTTCCCTACCAAGTTCAAGCATTACACGTCCCGACTCGTAGAACGTTATTCTTTCGTTGATTATTAATCTTTTTCTCATAGTCACCTCCCCCTCGGCAATCCACACCCAGAGATCCAAATGGGGGACTATTCTGGAATCTTTTGCCAATGGAGGGATCATCATGACACTTTTCAATTACAGGCCACATGTCCTGTGGATACACATTATGTGTCTTTAACGCAGTTACTTCCATTGCCTTCTGCATCTTAAAGTCTATGATCATTGTCGATTCTTCCTCATTTAGGGGCAGTTCCCTGAACATCTCTCAGCTGCTCTGCCCTCTTTGACAAGGCCATTGGCATAATAAGGGTGAGTTGTGGTGCCGAAAGTCTTCGACCGCCAACGCTGATTATTAATCAAAGTTTAAGCTGTGGCGGGAATTTTTTAAAACATTTATTTAAGGAACAATGTTAAAGTTCCAAATACATACTACATACCTGTACTAACCATGCACACATGTTATACATGAAATGATTTAAACAAAAGCAGTTTCTTCACTGCAGTTACATTTATATCTAAGGAATACAACAGAAGATTGTGTTACTGACTAAATTAACAAAAAGAATTAATTTGAACATCAATAAAAGTTTTTTTAAAGTAATTCAAACTTTTTTAAACATGAATAAACAAAAAACTGCCATTGAATTATATGTGCTCCAATCTTTACAAAAGTGTAAATAGCACTTTATGAAGGATATCCACAGGTTATTCATAATGTTTAATATATTAATGTACAGAAGGAAATCATTGCCGTGAGAGGCAGGTTACGGGAAGAAACTGATCTTTAACCTTCTTAGCTCAGTCAGACTAGCTATGAGCATTTCACACAACTGTAAGGAAATTACGAAAACTTATACAGAATATGGAATGTAGATGCACATCGCACATAAAAACAATTTAATAATCATATTAGACAATCTCTTAAATACTTGAGAATGGCAGAAAAGAGATTTTAGAAAGTTGACTAGCCTTTCTGGGCATTAATGGAATGTTAATTATGTGAACTGATCAGACCTTATAATAGATCTTTCACTGGAACACTGACGAACACATCATAGTGCAAAAATGAACAGGACAATTTGCTAGCCATTGAATATTATATTTTATCAGGTACCTGAAAAATCTTACGGTTTTCTATAAAAATTATCAGTTTTCATATTTGTACTATAAACCAATAATGCAGCTTTAATGTTTTGTGTTTCGACACTACTTGACACACAATCTGACTGTCACACAAGTTCTGTACATTAGCTTATAAAATTTCAAAAACTACTTTCTGAAGTAGAAGAATCTCACACCAAAAACTGACAGCAAATCTTTAAATAATATCCTTAATGTAGCTACAATACATCACTGTCAACACAGTCTTCCTTTTTTATATTTATCAGTGCCCATTCTTTGAAATATAATTTTTAACATATTACTGATCTTTTCATTGTGATTGGAATACCTTCTAATTTTGTGGTATTTACACACCATGTGTACCTTGAACTCTATGGTGCCGTCGGATCCTAGTTTGTGAAGGACGTAATTAACAAAATATCCCAGCAACCAGTACACAGCGTTATTTTTTGCCCCTGGGAAATAGAGTGGTTCAGGCATGGGCATCAATAACAGCGATATACTCTCAGGGGATATCCTTGTAATCAGAGCTATTTGCTGTCGGCTCCACTTCCAACTATTCATGTGACCGCTGCAAGTGTATCTATGAATTATAGTGTCAGGTAGGTGGCATTGTTGACATGAATTCTTACATTTGAAGATACGACTGCGTTCGGAAATGCTGAACGAAACGGACAGCGCCGCAATTCCAGTGCAATAGAAGCTATGGCAGGTAAAAATTGGGCTGAAGCAGTCCGTCCAAGGAACACTGGTGAACCCGAGGGCAAACGTGGCAGCTTCAAACAAAACGTCAAGGCCTACCCAAGGAGGCTGTGAGCTAAAAAACAACCCATGCAAAACATCCTAACCAAATCAAAAGAAAATAAATCTAGAACCACAGCTATACTTGTGAAAAAGATGGGTTTTGGAGACTCTGTGGGAACACTACCGCAGACACTCATTTGTAAAACAGAGGAATGGTACTGCGAGTTATGTGAGGATTTCGTTAAAGATGTGGATACTGCGATAAGGAACAACACAGAAGGCAGACCAGTTTCAATGGAGTGGACATCTCTGCAAAGGGGAATCACAGACAAATATAGATACAAAAAAGGTAATTACGAAGAAACGTTAGGTAACAGGAAATATACTTCAAGTGATCGACGAAAGAGGAACGTAGAAAAATTATCGGGGAATGACCGGAATGCAGCAGTATAAATAACTTACTAATGAAATAAGTAGGAAGTGCACATAAGCCAAGGTGAAATGACTGCAGGAAAAGTGTGAAGAAATTGAAAATAATTTATCGAAGGAAGGACTGATTCATCACATAGAAAAGTCAAAATAAGCTTAGTAGTATGAAAATCAGGGGTGATCATATTAAGAGTGCAAAGAAAATCCCCCTGTTAAACCCAGAGGAGAGAACAGACAGAAAGTAAGCTGAAGACCTAAATCAGGAGGAGAAACTATCTGATGACGTGGCAGAAGAAGAAATTGGAGTTGATATCGAAGACGCAGGGGATGAAATATTAGAACATAAAAGTGGTATGGAAGATTTGAGATCAACTAAGCAGAAGGGATAAATAACATTAAATACGAATTTCTAAAATCTCTGCGGGAAGTGGCAACCGAAGTGCTGTTGGACGTAATTTGCAGAATCTATGAAGTAGGCGATAAACCACCAGACATTCGGTAAAATCTCATCCAGACAACTCCGAAGATAGCAGAAACGGGTACGTGAAATCAGCATAAAAGCGCATGCGTCCAAATTGTTGACAAGAATTATATACAGAAGAATGGAAAAGAAAATTGTGGATCTGTTAGATGAATATCAGTTCGACTTTATGAAAAGTAAAGGCACATAGAGACAATGCTCTACCATCTGAGCTACCTAAGCACGACTCGCACCCCGTCCTCACAGATTCACTTCCGCCAGTACCTCGTCTCCTACCTTCCAAACTCTACAGAAGCTGTCCTGCGAACCTTGCAGTACAAGCACTCCTTAAAGAAAGGATACTGTTGAGACATGGCTTAGCCACAGCCTGTGGGATGTTTCCAGAATGAGATTTTCACTCTGCAGCGGAGTTTGAGTCGTGCTTCGGTAGTTCACATTGTAGAGCAGTTGCCTGCGAAAGGCAAAGGTCTCGAGTTTGAGTCTCGGTCCGGCACACAATTTTAATCTGCCAGTAAGTTTCATAGCAGAGCACCCTCCGCCGCAGAGTGAAAGTCTCATCCTGGAAACATCCCCCAGTCTGTATCTAAGCCATGTCTCCGCAATATCCTTGTTTTCGGGAGTGCTAGTCCTGCAAGTTTCGCAGGAGAGCTTCTGTGAGGACGGTGCGTGAGTCGTGCTTGGGTAGCTCAGATGGTAGAGCACTTCCCCGCCAAAGGCATAGGTTCCGAATTCGAGACTCCGTCCGAAACACAGATTTAATCTGCCAGGAAGTTTCGAATCATGGACTGCTGGAAAAATGGAGTACAAGAGAACCGAAGTCTTTGAAATGTCGTGCTTCAGAAGAATGTTGAGACTTAGGATGGCTGATAAGCTAAGGAATGAGAAGGTTCTCCTCAGAATCGGCGAAGGGAAAAACGTATGGAAAACCTCGCCAAGAAAAACTAACTGGGTGATAGGACCCGTATTAAGACATCAGGGATTAGCTTCCAAGGTACTAGAGGGAGCTGTAGAGGGTAAAATCAGTAGAGTAAGACTGAGATTGTAATACAGCCAACAAATAATTTAGGACGTGACGTGCAAGAGGAACTCTGAGATTAAAAGGGTTGACACAGCAGAGAAATTCGAGGTGGACCGCGTCAAACCAATGAAAGTGCCAAGTTTTTTTTTCATTCTTTACTTTAGGAAATGTTTGTGTCAAATCGTGTGCTGTCATGAGAAACTGCGTAGCATTCGCTTTCGAATATGAGAACGAGTGTAAAACAACTCTCTACAAATAGTTAAAAATCTAACATTCACTTGTGCAACGTAATTAAGGAATCAGAAATACAAAGTTGCCTAAGATGAGTTTTGCTTCAACTACTATTCTGCTAAATTTCAAAATGCGAAATAAAATCAACTGCTCCTTTAACTGCTTTCGCTTGTCATTGCCAAAATATGGCGGTGTTCATTGTTCGATTGTTCTACAGCACATGGTGCGAGGCATAACAGACCCTCAAATTATTTATTTTCTCCTCTATATTGTTCTATGGTGGTTCGTCAAATGGCAAAGTTTGAATTTAACAATTTAACACGTTTGCAGAAACTCCCTAAGTAATACAAAAAATGGGGTGGTTTCGTCAAGTGTCTCAGTTATTTTCCACATACACAGACAGGCATACACACACACACATTTCTGTCAAAGTGATGCCTAAAGCACAACTGTGAACTCTAGATTAAGAGCCCCTATGGTACTTCCATGCCTAAATAGTTACATATACCGTGTAGGTCCTCAAGCTTTCCCAACGAGGCGCCGTTATCTTGGAAAATCGGACTTTGTGGCGGTAACCCATATGGTACTTGATGAAGGTGGCCTAGGCCCCCAATTAGGCATAAATACCGGACTCATTCCACACTGAAATCAGCCTTAGGGAGCACCTGATGAAAGTTGCCACTTACGCGATCGAAATATCATGCAAGAGGGACGCGGATTACCTGCAGGAAATCCGATTTTCCTAGCTGTTACAAATAATATGATAGACAGATGGTTGACATTTTTTGTTAAGTCTAAAAGAGCGAAACTAACATAACTATGCTTGAAACTGAAGAAATTACATGTCAGCTAAAATTCTATACTAAGTAGGTAAACACACGAACAAAATGGTTCAAATGGTTCTGAGCACTATGGGACTTAACATCTATGGTCATCACTCCCCTAGAACTTAGAACTACTTTAACCTAACTAACCTAAGGACACCACAGACGTCCATGACCGAGGCAGGATTCGAACCTGCGCCGTGGCGGTCGCGCGGTTCCAGACTGTAGCACCTAGAACCGCCCGGCCACCACGGCCGGCAAACAAACGAACAAACAGGCACTCTGAATAACTACCAGCTACTGGAGGAAAATAATGAATTCCATTGTTTATACTTACTCTTGGTGTAAGGCTGAATGTGCCCTCAAATTAAATATTTCCACATCTGAATTGCTCTAAGATGCTCATCAGCTGTTATAAACAGAACGTCCAGAATATTAAAAGGTGTTGTCGTTTAAATTTAATGATATTGACACAGGCATAGTAGAGGTCAAGTACAAAATAAACTTTCAAGGAATCTTGATGCAATATTTGCGGATTGGAACTGTGATGCAAAGACACTCTAAAGCGTTAACAGATTTCATTTCCAATGACCATCCACTAAAGAACAGCAAAATTTGATCCAAACAAGCCATCTAAAAAAAAGACGCACATAAAATAACGAGCATATAACATAGCTAAAAGACAAAGGAACTGACGAAACAGGATTTTGAAAGGAAGGAAGAAAGTGTATGGAAGAGATTTTATTGTCATCTGTCACATAAACTGCACATTGTGACAAGTTCTATGTCCTTGATGATCTCCTCATTATGGATCTATGGAACAAAAGGTATACTTACTGCAATATTGCGTAATCGACAAAACGGTTACGAAAAAGTGGCAGCGTCCTCCATTGTATATACAAACACAAGAGTTCAGGTGCCTCTCGGAGACATTTCCAATGCAAGCAGTGTTTGTATAAAGCACATCCTGCGCCCAGTGCACACCTCGTGGCCCCTTGCCAGTCCCGCGCTCAATTACAGGAAGCGGCTCTCCACGGCTGGTGATATTTGCCGTTGCGACTTAATTAGACGCTGGGGGGCGCCGGCGGTGCACTTGCACTAAGGGCAGCGGCCGGTTAATGAACGACCCTCGGTATGAGGCCCGCTAACGGGGCGAGGTGGTCTTCTTGTAGACATCACCGCTGTGAGCTTTACACAGCTCGCATTTTGCGACCATGTCTTTGTAAGTTGTTGAGAATCACATTTCAGACTAGACTGTAGCCAAACATCTCGGGGAGGGTGTTCCCATCTGAAGGTGTGCCGTGTACGTCACATTAATGTTGCCGGTCTGTGTGGCCTAGTGGTTCTAGGTGCTTCAGTCTGGAACCGCGACACCGCTACGGTCGCAGGTTCGAATCTTTCCTCCGGCATGGATGAGTGTGATGTCCTTAGGTTAGTTAGGTTAAAGTAGTTCTGAGTTCTAGGGAACTGATGACCTCAGAAGTTAAGTCCCATAGTGTTCAGGGCCATTTGAACCATTTGAACATTAATGTTGCGGCTAGACAGACGGCATGTGCAGAGAGGATGTAGACACGATACCTGAACAATCTGTTACATACAAATGTGTGGTGAATATGGCAACACACCGCTGGCTTTGAACGACGACGAAAATCGCAGCAAGAGGCATGGCTTATAAAGTATCAGAGATGGGAAGAGAATTCGAGTCAGCAGTTTCTAGGATGACCTCTAGTATCACAGAGAATACGCACACGCGTAAATCGCCGCACAGAACCACACTGTCACACCGATGACAGTCAGCTCTCTCCCCAAAGCCAAAAGGGCAATTTGCGCTCTACTGAGAGACAAGTGTACGGAGACTAGTGCATTGCACACACTGCAGCAACCGATGACTCACTTGTGCCCCTTTGCTTTTACATGGCTTTAGAAAAGCCTATGTGTTATTGGTATCCGTTGACAATTTCAGTATGCGCCATTAGATAACCTATCTACCTATAAACTTGATATATTGAAATCAATATAAACAAAGCTGTTGAGAAACGGATGTTGTGTTTATTATACAGTGTTGAAAATTTACGTTGTGGTAAAAGAAAATGCGACCCCTCAAGAAAAATGATCAGTGCTGTCAGGGTATAATACACTCCTGGAAATTGAAATAAGAACACCGTGAATTCATTGTCCCAGGAAGGGGAAACTTTATTGACACATTCCTGGGGTCAGATACATCACATGATCACACTGACAGAACCACAGGCACATAGACACAGGCAACATTGCATGCACAATGTCGGCACTAGTACAGTGTATATCCACCTTTCGCAGCAATGCACGCTGCTATTCTCCCATGGAGACGATCGTAGAGATGCTGGGTGTAGTCCTGTGGAACGGCTTGCCATGCCATTTCCACCTGGCGTCTCAGTTGGATCAGCGTTCGTGCTGGACGTGCACATCGCGTGAGACGACGCTTCATCCAGTCCCAAACATGCTCAATGGGGGACAGATCCGGAGATCTTGCTGGCCAGGGTAGTTGACTTACACCTTCTAGAGCACGTTGGGTGGCACGGGATACATGCGGACGTGCATTGTCCTGTTGGAACAGCAAGTTCCCTTGCCGGTCTAGGAATGGTAGAACGATGGGTTCGATGACGGTTTGGATGTACCGTGCACTATTCAGTGTCCCCTCGACGATCACCAGAGGTGTACGGCCAGTGTAGGAGATCGCTCCCCACACCATGATGCCGGGTGTTGGCCCTGTGTGCCTCGGTCGTATGCAGTCCTGATTGTGGCGCTCACCTGCACGGCGCCAAACACGCATACGACCATCATTGGCACCAAGGCAAAAGCGACTCTCATCGCTGAAGACGACACGGCTCCATTCGTCCCTCCATTCACGCCTGTCGCGACACCACTGGAGGCGGGCTGCACGATGTTGGGGAGTGAGTGGAAGACGGCCTAACGGTGTGCGGGACCGTAGCCCAGCTTCATGGAGACGGTTGCGAACGGTCCTCGCCGATACCCCAGGAGCAACAGTGTCCCTAATTTGCTGGGAAGTGGCGGTGCGGTCCCCTACGGCACTGCGTAGGATCCTACGGTCTTGGCGTGCATCCGTGCGTCGCTGCGGTCCGGTCCCAGGTCGACGGGCACGTGCACCTTCCGCCGACCACTGGCGACAACATCGATGTACTGTGGAGACTTCACGCCCCACGTGTTGGGCAATTCGGCGGTACGTCCACCCGGCCTCCCGCATGCCCACTATACGCCCTCGCTCAAAGTCCGTCAGCTGCACATACGGTTCACGTCCACGCTGTCGCGGTATGCTACCAGTGTTAAAGACTGCGATGGAGCTCCGTATGCCACGGCAAACTGGCTGACACTGACGGCGGCGGTGCACAAATGCTGCGCAGCTAGCGCCATTCGACGGCCCACAGCGCGGTTCCTGGTGTGTCCGCTGTGCCGTGCGTGTGATCATTGCTTGTACAGCCCTCTCGCAGTGTCCGGAGCAAGTATGGTGGGTCTGACACACCGGTGTCAATGTGTTCTTTTTTCCATTTCCAGGACTGTATGTGCACTGAGGGGTTGTAGTGTTAGTGATTCAACGTAACGCATGTAGACCCGGCCTGTGCACCCCCTCTCCCCCTCCCCCTCGCTCCCCGTCCCTCTAATTTTGACCGAGCAGCCAGTAATTGTTTAGAGGTACAGGGTACAACCATGCTCCATCGACGAGTACTTACCCATACTGAACAGTTTCCGCCATTTCAACGCTTCGCATTCTGCGGCTGCCTGGAGGTGGATGAACGTATCGACGGATTAAGCTGAGGAGACAAAATTCAAGAAAGGAAATAGGAGTAACCTATTGAATTACAGACCCATATCACTGATCTCAATTTGCAGTAGGAGTTTGCAGCATATACTGTACTCAAACATTATGAATCACCTTGAAGAAAATGATTTATTGATACATAACCAATTCCCATGAAGTAATGAGTGCTGTAGATAAGGCATCTCAGATCGATTCCATATTTCTAGGTTTCCAGAAGTCTTTTGATACCGTTCCTCACATGCTACCATTAATCAAATTGCGTGCATATGGAGTATCGTCTCAGTTGTGTGACTTGATTCGTGATTTCCTCTCAGAGAGGTCACAGTTCGTAGTGGCAGACGGTAAATCATCAAGTACAACAGAAGTGATATCTGGCGTTCCGCAACGTAGTGTGGCCCTCTGCTGTTCCTGATTTATATAAATCATCTACGTGATAATCTGAGCAGCCCCCTTAGATTGTTTGCAGACGACATTGTAATTTACCGTCTAGTAAAATCATCAAACGATCACTTCCAATTACAAAATTATGTAGAGAGAATTTCTGTATGGTGTGAAAAGTGGCAATTACCAGTAAACAAATAAAAGTGCCAGGTCATCCACACAGGTACTAAAAGAAATCCGATAAATTTTGGGTATACGATAAATCACACAAATCTAAGGGCTGTCAATTCGACTAAATACCTACGAATTACAATTACGAGCGACTTATGTTGGAAAGCCCACATAGATAATATTGTGGGGAAGGCGAAACAATGACTGCACTTTGTTGGCAGAACACTTAGAGGTTGCGACAAACCCACTAATGAGACAGCCTGCATTACACTTGTCCGCCCTGTGCTGAAATATTGCTGCACGGTGTGGGATCCTTACCAGGTAGGATTGACGGAGGTCATCGAAATAGTGCAAAGAAGTTCAGCTCGTTTCGCGTTATCGCGCAATAGGGGTGATCGTGTCACTGACATGTTGGGGTAGCAGACACTGAAACAAATTCGGTTTTCTCTGCGGGAGATCTATTTACGAAATTTCAATCACCAAATTTCTCTTCCGAATGCAAAAATATTTTGTTGACAACCACCTACGTAGGGAGGAATGATCATCATGATAAAATGAGAAAAATCAGAGCTCGAACGAAAAGATTTAGGTGTTCCTTTTTCCCACGCGCCATTCGAGAGTGGAATGGTAGAGAAGTAGTATGAAAATGGTCCGATGAACCCTCTGTCAGGCATTTAAGTGTGAATCACAGAGTAACCATGTAGATGTAGATGTAGAATAGTGAGCCATACAGTCTCTATGACCGTCCATAACTGCGAGAGTGTTGCCAGTGCAGAATTTTGAGCTTGAATCGATCTCTAGATTATGATCCATATATGTTCGACACGACTATGTCGGCGCTAGAATTGTCTAGAACGTTCTTCAAACCAATCGCGAACAATCTGGCTTAGAGCCATGGTGCACTGTCGTCTATAAAAATTTCGTCATTTAATGGCTACAAATGGTACCCATTTAGCGGGACATAACCATTTCCAGTCAATGGTCGGTTCAGTTTGAACACGACATATGCTAAACAGACGTGACTGAAATGCTAAACATTTCTGCACAACACACCAATGAACATGTCCTGTGAATGTGAACGTCTTGTCAATTTGAATGATATTAATCCAAAAATTCAGTTTACCACAGAGATGGCAAATGACAGCGCAGTATCCTTCTTGAATGTTTTAATTATTAGTTACTCGGTGAAAGGTTGAAACTTAAGGTTTTTAGGAACGTTACACCTAAGAGGATATATTTGCAGAAGAACTCCAAACATCACCTTCGACAAATGAGAGGTGTCATTAAAATTATTGTTGACAGGTCAAAATGGTGCTATTTTGTCGAAAGCTGACGTTCTGAGCCAGTGAGTGTGTATTACAAAATGTTGGTTGGCTCTTACGGAGAAGGTAACAGCAACCAGCTACTGTTTACAATGCCGTTTACTTATTTAAACAGCTCCGTTACCGGTTTCTAACCGACAGGTTCAGCTTCAGACGGCTACTTCACGTTAAGATACAATTTACATTAGCTTTCCCTTTTTTTCCCAATTGATGAAATTTCCTTGGGGTGATGGTACTCTACAACCAAAACAAGATGTGAGGCAATGTCTTAACTGTGACTTCACAGTCAAAAAGACTCTGTCTCACATCTTGTTTTGGTTGTAGAGTACCATCATCCTAAGGAAATTTGATTACCATCTTGAAAAAAAAGTGAAAGCTAATGTAAAGTGTATTTTAACGTGAAGTAGCCGTCTGAAGCTGAACATGTCGGCTCGAAGCCGGTAACGGAGCTAGTTAAATAAATACATAGCTCTGTAAACAGTAGCTGGTTTCTGTTATATTCTCTGTAGGACTCAACCTAGATCGAAAATAATTTACAGGCTGGAACACCTGGAGGCCGAATAAAAATATCTGAAGCAGGCTTTCGGGAAGAATGCCTATTCGAGGAAAGAAGTAAACGGGACCCTGTGACTAAATAATAGTAGGAATAAGGGCAACGATAAAACATTGCGATAGAAGAACACAGTTTCTCCCTTTCTTCAATAAAGTAGCACATTGGATCGGCAAGATTTCACATAAACATGACACCAGACCAGTTTCTAAAACAACTAAGAAAATTATGTTAAGCACTCTGATCTGTAAAAGACAAACGCCCTATTCTGTCAGCAATTGGAGGACATAAGATTCCGTGTACATGTGGAAAGGTCTACACTGCACCTACTCGTACCAAGAGAAGTGTGAATACAAGACTGAAAGAACAAAAACGTCTTTGCCCAGTAGGGAAAACAGAAAAATCACCTGTAACACAGCACGCTCTTCAGTCAGGAAATCATAATGCGAAGTTTTCCGAAATGGAAGGTTTATATACTATGAAAAATTGTTATCCACGGCTATAAAGAGAAGCCATTGAAATACAGTACGTGGTTGCATAAGTTTGTAGCGTCTTTCCGTAAGTTTAATAAACCCAATAGATGCACGTAAGAGAGACTTTAGCCATCAAAAACACATTCCTACTTTACTACTTGCAATAGTCTGCCATCGCTGGGGTAACCATTCGATTCCACGACTAGGTTTGGAGGCAAAGAACTTTTCGAGTCATGTTCCAAACGCATTCTCACCCACACAGGAAGTTCCATGAAAGTTGATCGGTAGAGAGTAGAAAAGGTGAAAATTTGAAGGCGCAAGATCAGGTGAATAAGTTGGGTGCGGAACGACTTTCCACCCGAACACCTGTACCGTGTTTCTTGTCAGTCTAGCAAAATGTGGGCGGGCGTTATCGTAGACTAGCATCACTCTATAGGGTAGCATCACTTCATGCAGTCTTCCTGATCGTTGTTCTTGGATTGACGTCTTAGTTGTTGACAATTAATGTCAGCAGTAACGGTTACACCTCGTGGTACACCAGACCGCAGCTGTTCTGTCAGATGCATAATATTGGAGAGTGGCTCCTTTGTTTCGGCTGAACTATTCCGTTCTTTTCGTTATGTTAGCAAAGAAACAATTTCTCGTCAGCAGTAACGATAAGGACGGGAATGGTCGGTGTTGTTTACGAGCCAATTGATGAAAAGCAAACAGAAATGCACGTATAGCCATCCGCAGATTTTTGTGCTTTTGGCGTACAGCATGTGGTACTCATAATCCCAATTTTTGAACCATCCACACTGCAAGCAAAAGTCAGCGATGGTGGAATGATCACAGTTCTCACATTTGCCAGTTGTCGAGTACACTGATTTAGTTTATTATGGATCAATGCGATTAAATGATCTTCATCAAACCACGAAGTTCTTCCTGAACTAATGTGAAAACGATCCTTCTTAAAACGAGAAAACCATTATCTTCCCATGTTCTGTCCAGTGGCATTGTGAACGCCTCCGCTCCTGTCACCCCTCTGTTGATCTCAAACAGAAGACTATGTCGGATGTGTTCCGATTTCTCCACTTGGCATTCCATTTTCTAGCATCTATAGTTGCACTCACACTGTCCAGACGACAATGCGCAAACTCAAATAGCAGCAGTGAACTTAAAAAGTTGTCACGAGCAGCTCACAAAATAACGTATCTCCAATAGGGAACCTAGTAAGAAACGCTAAAATAAATTTAAATGATGTTGAGATTAGGAGAAGCGCAATAAGGAGATATCTGGGGATATTTACGGATGAACATCGTAACTTTGCACATCATGTAGTGGAAGAAAGCAGAAAAGGTACAAATTTGATGAATAAAATTATAACCAGTGCAAATTGACAATTTAGGCTTCCCTTGAAAAAATCAGGTTATACCATGAATCTACGAGGGTCACTCCAAAAGAAATGCACACTGTTTTTTTTTTAAATCCATCTTTTATTCTAAATGTTTGAAAGTTTTACAGTGTGTAGATACATCCTTTAGGAACAATAATTTCATTTCTCCACACAAATTTCATCCGTCTCAACTGCCTTACGCCATCTGGGAACCAGCGCCTGTGTACCAGCACGGTAAAATTCTGGACCAACCTGTTGGAGCCACTGTTTGGCAGCGTGCACAAGGGAGTCATCATCTTCAAACCTTGTTCCACGAAGAGAGTCTTTCAGTTTCCCAAAGAGAAGATAGTCACACGGAGCCAGATCAGGACTGTAAGGCGGGTGTTTCAGTGTTGTCCAGTGTTTTGTGGTCGCTTCCATAATTTTTGACAGACATGTGGCCGTGCATTGTCGTGCAACAGCAAAACATCCTGCTTTTGCCGATGTGGTCGAACACGACTCAGTCGAGCTTGAAGTTTCTTCAGTGTCGTCACATATGCATCAGAATTTATGGTGGTTCCACTTGGCATGATGTCCACAAGCAAGAGTGCTTCGGAATCTAAAAACACCATAGCCATAACTTTTCCATAAGGAGATATTTAGGGTTATTTACGGATGAACATCGCAACTTTGCACATCATGTAGCGGAAGAAAGCATAAAAGGTACAAACGTGATGAATAAAATAGTTTTTAATTTTTTTTTCTTTGTTGAATTTTCATGATGCCACTCCACCGATTGCCTCTTCGTCTCTGGTGAAAAATAATGGAGCCATGTCTCATCACCCGTCACAAATCTTCCAAGGAATTCGTCTCCACCATTCTCGTACTGTTCCAAAAGTTCGTTGCATATCGTTTTTCTTGTTTCTTTGTGAACCACTGTTAACATCCTGAGAATCCACCTGGCAAAAACCTTTTTTAACGCCAACACTTTCAGTATTCTGCAAACACTTCCTTGCCCTATCCCAACGTAGCGTGACAATTCGTTCACTGTGATGCGTCTGTCAGCAGTCACGCAGTCACCAATTCATTAACTCTCTTCACATTGTCTGGAGTGTGTGCAGGACGAGTCCAGCCACTGCGAGTACAATTCTGAATATTGCCGTGCCCGCTTTCATCACGTAACCTGCTAGCCCACCGACTAACTGTAGTGCGGTGGACAGCAACATGTCCACACACCTTTTTCAACCTCTTGTGGAAGTTTTCCGCTGTCTCATTTTACAGCACAGGAATTCTATGACAGCACGTTGCTTCTGACGAACGTCAAGTGTAGCAGCCATCTTGAAGACATGCTGTGACAGCGCCACTCACGGGAACAAGTTGAACTAAGTTTGAAAATAAACGGGAAGGACGTATCTACAAACTGTAAGACTTTCAGACATGCAGAATGGTTGGTTGGTTGGTTGTTTGGGGAAGGAGACCAGACAGCGTGCTCATCGGTCTCATAGGATTAGGGAAGGATGGGGAAGGAAGTCGGACGTGCCCTTTCAGAGGAACCATCCCGGCATTTGCCTGCAGTGATTTAGGGAAATCACGGAAAACCTAAATCAGGATGACCGGACGCGGGATTGAACCGTCGTCCTCCCGAATGCGAGTCCAGTGCGCCATGCAGAATGAAAATTGTATTTTTACAAAAATAGTGCGCATTTATTTTGGAGTGACCCACAAGTGTTCTCATTAGTGAGAAGAGTTCGAGTGTTACTAAGAATAACAGGTGCCTACTGCATTACCCCGACTGATGGTTTGCTAGTAATTCTAGGAATATGCGCTCTGGTCTTGCAAATCAGGAAAAGGGGAGTCTTTTTTACTGGTGAAAGAAAGGCAGTGAAATGTAAGTACGGAGGGTGCTAAAAACTGAGGCCAGTTCTATAAAGGTAACGAAAGATCGTATACTACAACTGCGGCCAAATGAATGGACACTTCAGGCACAGCAGGAGCAAAATACGAACTTCTACCTAACATCACAGAGAAAATAAAAATGATATTTCTTATTCCGTCGAGTGGACTGATACATTACCTGAATGGGCACGGTCCGTGCACTAAGTATCTATAAAAATCAGAAGACAGACGAATAATAGCTGCACACACATTGTGGGACTGCGCGCTCTATGAAGATGCGCCTGATAACGGACGTCAGGTAGTACGGATGTTGGATCCCTAAGCAGCGCTAAAGAGCGAGTCAGCCTGGCGCATCTGGGACGATACTGCAGCCGTCGTATCCAGGAAGGCCAAGGAAGCCTTCACGAGGCATTTGACCAGAGGTCAGCATAAAAGAGGTCGGCGACAAAACAATGAAATAGTTTCCCAAGAATCTACATTGCGTTGGTGCACGTGACGATGTAAGTGTGGACTTTAACACGTAACGTGATGGACGGAATAACTTGCTGTAATGGAGAGGCTGCTGGCATGCTGCTAGCGCCCAAGGATTCCAGTAGACAATGGCTGTTGACCAGGGCAGTGTGAGGACGGATTCAGTTGCGGAAGTAACCATATGAAACGTCCCCTTTAAAAATTTATACAGGACTGTGCTTAAACTGACACACAATATTTTTAGCGCAACGCAATCTGACTTCCAAAAATCCCTACGAAAGAATGGCCCTGACTAACATTAACCTATACGTTTCACAAATCACTTACCTCACAAAAATCTTCGTTACTCAAGCTACTGCAATACAGCGAGCGCCACTACTGCCAACTAAATAAAAGATTCAAACTACGGAAGTCACTAACTACTGAGGCACAGTTAGCAAATGAAAGGTTTTAATAGAGAACAAACAATGTATTTACCTTAATAGTCAATATATATATATATATATCAGTTCATGACACCAATTCTTACAAATTTCAAAACTCCTCCATCTCTCTCCCCACGTCCACCACTGCTGGCGGCTCACCTCCAACTGCGCAACGCAACGGGCTGTTAGCATCCAGCTGCCGCTGCCCAACACTACAATGGCAGACAACAATGCAAACCAGCCATAGACTGCACACGGCACAGCCAGTAATTTTTATACAGAGCGCTACGTGGTGCCGGCGTTACCAATAAAAAAAACCTAAACAGGCTACTTACAACCATCTACAAATTAAATGCAACAAATTAAATAAATAGACAGAGAATATATGAAAAAGGCATCACAACAGCCATATATTTAATATATCACTACTAGTTTCGGCGGCACATTAACATCATCCTCAGACCGCACCACTGCCAACAAAGTACCTGATTTCCTTGGCGCATGTACTGTGTAATCTTTGATACTAGCACACCTGGGATAACTTTCATCACAAGACTATGCTCAACATCGTATAGAGTATTTCTCGACACGATTTCTCATACACAAACAGCAGTTGAACGGCGTTGCCTAGTGAAACGTTGTTGTCATTCCTCGTGTAAGGAAGATAAATGCGTACCATCACGTTTCCGACTTTGATAATGGTCGGATTGTAGCCTATCGCGATTGCGGTTTATCGTATTGCGACATTACTGCTCGCGTTGGTCGAGATCCAGTGACTGTTAGCAGAATATGGAATCTGTGGGTTCACGAGGGTAATACGGAACGCCGTGCTGGATCCCAACAGCCTCGTATCACTAGCAGTCAATATGACAGGCATCTTATCAGCATGGCTGTAACGGATCGTGCAGCCACGTCTCGATCCCTGAGTCAACAGATGGGGACGTTTGCAAGACAACAACCATCTGCACGAACAGTTCGACGACGTTTGCAGCAGCATGGACTATCAGCTCGGAGACCATGGCTGCGGATACCCTTGACGCTGCATCACCGACAGGAGCGCCTGCGATGATGTACTCAACGACGAACCTGGGTGCACGAATGGCAAAATGTCATTTTTCCGGATGAATCCAGGCTCTGTTTACAGCATCATGATGGTCGTATACGTGTTTGTCGACATCCCGGTGAACGCACATTGGAAGCGTGTATTCGTCCTCGCCATACTGGCGTATTACCCGGCGTGATGGTATGGGGTGCCATTGGTAACACGTCTCGGTCACGTCTTGTTCACACTGACGGCGCTTTAAACAATGAACGTTATATTTCAGATATATTACGACCCGTGGCTCTGCCCTTCATTCGGTCCCTGCGAAGCCCTACATTTCAGCAGGATAATGCACGACCGCATGTTGCAGTTCCTGTACGGGCCTTTCTGGATACAGAAAATGTTCGACTGCTGCTCTGGCCAGCCCATTCTCCAGATCTCTCACCAACTGAAAATGTCTGGTCAATGGTAGCCGAGCAACTGGCTCGTCACAATACGCCAGTCACTACTCTCGATGAACTGTGGTATCGTGTTGAAGCTGCATGGGCAGCTGTACCTGTACACGCCATCCAAGCTGCGTTTGACTCAATGCACAGGCGTATCATGGCCGTTATTGCGGCCAGAGCTGGTTATTCTGGGTACTAATTTCTCAAGATCTATGCACCCAAATTGCGTGTAATCACATTACAGTTCTAGTGTTATATGTTTTTCCAATGAATACCGGTCTATCATCTGCATTTCTTCTTGGTGTAGCAGTTTTATTGGCCAGTAGCGTAATATATAAATTTATTCCTGTCCAGGGAAATGTGATTTCAGATAATAGGGTGTAATTATGAAGAATAAATAAAAAATACAATCGAGAATTAAACTCATAGCACCCGGAATACAAACATTAAAAACAAAAATGATTCGAATCTGTGCGGCAACTTAACAATTATGAAAGGGGATGAAATCAGTGAGACTAACTGATTAATTTATAATTTTTTCAAAATAGTTTCGAAAGGGGATGTATTCAGGACGACAACGAGCGAACCTCATGTGCCGCGTGCCCTGTTTACGCGTCCCGCATGGCACTGGTGCGCTGCGTGAGGGAGGTGGGAGACTGTTGCAGGCAGATATTCTGGAGCACTTTTCATGCGGCCGGCCGGCGGCCCCGCTCCGGAGCCCGCAGTCTTGTGCAAACATCGCTCAGGCGGGCAGAGCAGCCCATCCCAGCCCGGCGCGTCCCGGCCCGATACAATGGGCCGCTGCCGCGGCCCGCAAATGGCGCAACAAATCAGCCGTCCCGTCCCGCGCTGTCCCCGCTTCCAGCTCCAGCTCCAGCCCCAGCCTCCGGCCGGCTAGTATACGGCCGGCCCTGGGCGCGGTATGCCCGCCGAATTTTAAAGCGCTGTCCTCGGCGGCCGGCCATTCCGTCTCGAACGGGGACACGTCCCGAGCTCCTCGCAAGATGTATGAATGATGCCCCAAAGACGGGGGCGTCCCACTCACTTCACCATCGTAATCGATAAAACGGAAAACGGGGGGGAATCCCCCTATAAACAAGAGTTTATTTCGTTGCGAAATAGTACGTTGCAAGCGATTCTTTCTACAGTCCGATAAGTTGTCCACTTTGTTTTATTTCGGCACTTGTTTCCTGATGAGGCAAATTTACGGGACTTTCTAATTCCCTCCTTTCTTTTTTCTCCTTTTTTTCACCAGCAATTCCATCTGTTTTATGCCGTCTGATGCGCTGCTCTTCTATGGAAATTTCGTTACAGTTTGGATAAAAAGAAATGTTGAATACTGTGTTTTTTATGACGTAACATTCATCTGCTAGCGCTATATATATAGACATCTGCATGTCCACTAGGTGCCTCTTTTTTTTAAAAAAAAATGTTTTCTTTGTGACAGACATTTGTATCATGTACCACATTTTATCTGCGTGAAAATTTAACGTGAGGTCCAGCTCAAAATGAAAACATTTTATAACATAAATTTGTGAGGACTGTGAGATGTCAGGAACTATGCCCCTTACATGTAGTTATTAAAGATCACCTAACTCACGTTCATCGAACACTAGGGCTGAACAAAATGACTGACAAGGCACAATGCATCTTGTAGAGGGTATGGTATGGACATATTAGAATAATTAATATCGGATGATGTAAAGTAATTCACACGATATGAAAACTTTGTGGAAACACGTCCATTTACTGGAGGCTAGTTTATCCCAGGTAAATATTCAGAGTTGAACGTGGCTGGCTGGGGAGCTGCGAAGGGAAGCGACAGTAGGCAGCTTAGGGCAGCTCAAGCTCTGAGAAAGCGGTAACGGAGTGCGGCCTCCAACTGCCTTAAGATGAGTAACAGTGAGTGGGTGGTTGACCCCAGGCTAGTGTACCAGGAAGCAGACAGAGAACTTGTACGCCTGTTGATAAATATCTGTCGTCCTGTTTTCAGTGAAACATGCGAGAAGGCCGCGCAAAGCTACAGTGGAGCGGTCAACAGAGGCCAAAATATGTGTGTTCGTGACTGTAGCAACTTCACGCTGAATTCACGGTCCGCAGAGTCTGAAATAAATCAGGTGGAGAGCGACAGAATGAAATACCCCGCCCTCCGATGGGAACATAGGACCAAGGAATCTGAAGTACTCTCCTGGGAGTCAGAACTCCGGAAAAATTGGTGTTTTGTGCAGGTGCTAACCTTGATGGATGCCCTGGGAGGAGCTAAAAAGCAGAAGTTGAGAGGAAAGGAAATTCTGTGGGAATTTGTTAACTTCCGAGAGCAGGCATTGGTCAGCGCTGGGAAGCGACACATAGGAATTAATTTTGATTTATCGCGCTTTACTCCACGTAAACACAATTTATTACCACTGCCTGATAGGAGAGTCATGTAATGTGATGATGGAAGGTCGGGAGTTAAAATAAATTTATGCTAATCGACTGCATCTGTTTCCAATCAGGTAGTGGTGGTGGTGGTGGTGGTATTTAGTGTTTAACGTCCCGTCGACAACGAGGTCATTAGAGACGGAGCGCAAGCTCGGCTTAGGAAGGAAATCGGCCGTGCCCTTTCAAAGGAACCATCCCGGCATTTTCCTGAAACGATTTAGGGAAATCACGGAAAACCTAAATCAGGATGGCCGGAGACAGGATTGAACCGTCGTCCTCCCGAATGCGAGTCCAGTGTGCTAACCACTGCGCCACCTCGCTCGGTAAATCAAGTAGTTGAAATGTTCAACATTTGCATCTGGTGTTCAATAGCTGCATATAACATCAATGAGCACCCCTTTTTAATTAAAAACGATCAATTCTGAATCAATTAATGTCAACACTGACACCGCAGTTCAATCAGGAGTCACAGCGCCTTATTGCTTTCTTTGCGTTATCCTATACTGCGGCAATTTTGCACTCTCTGTTGATCTGTTAGTCAATAAGCTGGGGTGAACACACGCCAAAACCAGATAAGTGACGGGTGGGGTGTTACAAGACCTGAAGATGATAGTAAAGTCTGTGAAACAGATTGTTTGCAAGTAAAGAAATATTTATGCGATTTTGGTTTTCGTAAAAAATTTCCTGAACTTAGTGCCCTCCACGAAAGTTGTTGTGCTCAAATTGTTCTCAGAACTGAGAGCTGGCTGAAACCCGGCATAGAAAGCACCGAAATATGTAGCGATCAGTGGAATGTATATCGAAAACACAGATTACACCCCATACGAGGGGAAGTATTCATTGCTGTCCACAAAAGTATCGTGTCTAACGAGGTCGAAATTGATACTGACTTTGACGTTACATGGACACGAGGAGCAGGCCGAGGCCAACTCTAGTTATATAACAAGATAGTAACTGTTCTCGAAATAACAGATACCATTGATGACCGTGCAGCTTCTCTAGAATAAATGATAATTAATCGAAACCCTCAGCTGCCGACAGGTGTTGTTGATACACCTCGATGGCGACAGCTGAAAATGTGTGGCCCGACCAAGACTCCTGCTTAAATGGCAGACGCTCTATCCATCTGAGCCACTGCGGACACAGAAGAATAGATCGACTGCAGGGGCTTATTCCTTGCACGCCTCCATCGAGACCCACAGTTTCAACTGTCCACAATCTACATACGTGATGTACCTAATAGATATTTGTCCATCCACTCATTACTTGCGCACACTAACGTGACGATTCCCGGAAGAGTTCAGGAAACTTGTGCGCATTCGCACAGACGAAGGTCAATGGCAGGGTAGCCATTAACTATATACAGGGTGTTGCCGGTCGCGGTGGTCTAGCGGTTCTAGGCGTGCAGTCCGGAACCGCGCGACTGCTACGGTCGCAGGTTCGAATCCTGCCTCGAGCATGGATGTGTGTGATGTCCTTAGGTTAGTTAGGTTTAAGTAGTTGTAAGTTCTAGGGGACTGATGACCACAGTAGTTAAGTCCCATAGTGCTCAGAGCCATACAGGGTGTTACATAAAGGTACGGCCAAACTTTCAGGAAACATTCCTCACACACAAATAAAGAAAAGGTGTTACGTGGACATGTGTCCGGAAATGCTTAATTTCCATGTCTGAGTTCATTTTATTTTCGCCAGTATGTACTGTACTTCCTCGATTCACCGCCAGTTGGCCCAATTGAAGCAAGGTAATGTTGACTTCGGTGCTTGTGTTGACATGCGACTCATTGCTCTACAGTACTAGCATCAAGCACATCAGTACGTAGCATTAACAGGTTAGTGTTCATCACGAAAGTGGTTTTGCAGTCAGTGAAATGTTTACAAATGCGGGGTTGGCAGATGCCCATTTGATGTATGGATTAGCACGGGGCAATAGCCGTGGCGCGGTACGTTTGTATCGAGACAGATTTCCAGAACGAAGGTGTCCCGACAGGAAGACGTTCGAAGCAATTGATCGGCGTCTTAGGGAGCACGGAACATTCCAGCCTATGACTCGCGACTGGGGAAGACCTAGAACGACGATGACACCTGCAGTGGATGAGGCAATTCTTCGTGCAGTTGACGATAACCCTAATATCAGCGTCAGAGAAGTTGCTGCTGTACTAGGTAACGTTGACTACGTCACTGTATGGAGAGTGGTACCGGAGAACCAGTTGTTTCCGTACCATGTACAGCGGGTGCAGGCACTATCAGCAGCTAATTGGCCTCCACGGGTACACTTCTGCGAATGGTTCATCCAACAATGTGTCAATCCTCATTTCAGTGCAAATGTTCTCTTTACGGATGAGACTTCATTTCCATGTGATCAAATTGTAAATTTTCACAATCAACATGTGTGGGCTGACGAGAATCCGCACGAATTGTGCAATCACGTCATCAACACAGATTTTCTGTGAACGTTTGGGCAGGCATTGTTGGCGATGTCTTGATTGGGCCCCATGTCCTTCCACCTACGCTCAATGGAGCACGTTATAATGATTTCATACGGGATACTCTACCTGTGCTGCTATAACATGAGCCTTTACAAGTACGGCACAACATTTGGTTTATGCACGATGGAGCTCCTGCACTTTTCAGTCGAATGGGTGTTCGTACGCTTCTCAACAACAGATTCGGTGACCGATGGATTGGTAGAGGCGGACCAATTCCATGGCCTCCACGCTCTCCTGAACTCAACCCTCTTGACTTTCATTTAAGGGGGCATTTGAAAGCTCTTGTCTACGCAACCCCGGTACCAAATGTAGAGACTCTTCGTGCTCGTATTGTGGACGGCTGTGATACAATACGCCATTCTCCAGGGCTGCATCAGCGCATCAGGGATTCCATGCGACGGAGGGTGGATGCATGTATCCTCGCAAACGCAGGACATTTTGAACATTTCCTAAAACAAAGTGTTTGAAGTCACGCTGGTACGTTCTGTTGCTGTGTGTTTCCATTCCATGATTAATGTGATTTGAAGAGAAGTAATAAAATGAGCTCTAACATGGAAAGTAAGCGTTTCCGGACACATGTCCACATGTGTGAGGAATGTTTCCTGAAAGTTTGGCCTTACCTTTTTGTAACACCCTGTATATGTAGGTAGTTACTGTTCTCTAAAGGGCAAATGTCATTGATGACCGTGCCGCTTCTTTAGAATAAATGATAATTAACTGAAAATCTCAGGTGCCGCGACCGGGCGCACATTTTCAGCTGTCCCCATCGAGGTATATCAACAACACCTGTCGGCAGCTGAGGGTTTCAATTAATTATCTTGAACTCAATTATCGGATGTTTTAACGACCACCTGACTCCACCGTAACAGTGGTACAATCATTCAAAGAAAGCCCGCGCTCAGTAGCAATTGGAAGAGACTTTAATACATCAAGCATGACTGGGACGTCTACTGATTCACTGCAGATAGTATGGACAGACACTCTTGTAAAATGCTTTTGAACACAGGCTATACATGTTTGTGTGATGGGAGATATCTGTCAGTTTATTGGAAAGAACTTCCTTCTCAAGCCAAGATCGCTAAATATTATTTATTTGGTTCAAATGGTTCAAATGGCTCTGTGCACTATGGGACTTAACTGCTGTGGTCATCAGTCCCCTAGAACTTAGAACTACTTAAATGAAACTAACCTAAGGACATCACACACATCCATGCCCGAGGCAGGATTCGAACCTGCGACCGTAGCGGTTGCGCGGTTCCAGACTGTAGCGCCTAGAACCGCTCGGCCACTTCGGCAGGCTATTATTTATTTGACGATGACCTGTGGTTTCGACAGAAGTTTACTGTCATCATCTCATCCTCGAAAATTTAAAGCGCGTGCATATCAAGCTATGTGACTGATATGCAAGCATTTTAAATTTCCGAAGATCAAATGGTGATGGCAAGTGTTCCGACGTAACATCAAGCGCCGTCACGTCGGCGTGGAATGTTACAGCACAGAGGGCTGTGAGACGACGTCAGCCAATAGTTTGCTGACTAGAACGTCACCACGACAGGAAAGGCATCTACACGAAGAAAATGTAAGCATCGCTCCGCCTAGCCACGGCGCACTAGAAGACGAGTCGTCATCCTAACTCTTCAGCCGTGATTTGTGAGCTGCATTATTTGCTTGCATGGAAATTGTATACGTCGAAGGACGTTGATTATTTGCATGTCGCCATTTTCTTGCGACCTATCTTTGTAAATACGCGAAGTTCAGTAATGTCAGTTTAATTTACTGTAATAAACTACATTAATAAGATTTGCATGAATTGCTGTCCAACTATCCGAGAAAACAGCTTTCTAGGCACCCTATATTAGACGAGTGGGCAGGACACGACAGGAAGTTTCTGTTGAAACCCACTCATTGTGAAACAAACAATATTTAGCGCTCTTGCCTTCAGTAGAAAGTTCTTTCCAGTTATTGAATAAGTTTTCGGAAAACTGTTTTTACAACCTAGTTTCACAGCACACAAGAAATGGAAATATTGCAGCTCTTGTAACTACAAATAGGACTGTCCTTATCGCCAGTGTCAGTATGAAGACAGATATTAACGATAATGATGTCATCATAACCACGATGGTTACTAAAGTTAATAAAACGATCAAGCAGGCAAGGAGAGTATTTGCGTTAGAAAAAAAGATAATCATTTGTTAACACTTATAGCTGACACTATGAGTACGAGGTCGAAAAAGGCCAATGATGTTTACGGTGTTCGACGCCCCACATGGTGTCTACCATGAAACCACAATATTGACCCAGCGAGGTGGTGAAGTGGTTACGTCAGTGGACTCGCCTTCCAGAGGACAACGGTTGAAACACGCGTACGGCCACCCTGATTTAGGTATTCCGTGATTTCCCTAAATTGCTTCAGGCAGATGCCGGGGTGGCTCCTTTGAAAAGGCACGGCCGACTTCCTTCCAATCCTTCCCTAATGCGATGGGACCGATGATGTCGCTGTCTGGTCCCGTCCCCCAAATCCCCCAAATCATCCAACCAATCACAACCTTACAATTATGTATTAATACCTTTAGCTGCTGACGCGCATTGATATACATCAGCTGGGACAGGTGAAAGTGTGTGCTCCGACCGTGACTCGAACCCGGGATCTCCTAACATGGAAGATGCTCTATCCATCTGAGCCACCGAGGGCACAGATGATAGTGCGACTGCAGGGGCTATCTCGCGCATGCCTCCCGCGAGACCTACCTTCTCACTTCATATGTCCACACACTACATTCGAAGCGCCCCTACCCATCACACTCATTACTCGTGGAAGACGTTCTTACCAAGTCCCATAAGAGTTCGGGTAATACGTGTGCACCCCCACAGAATAGGAAGAAATGGTTCAAATGGATCTGAGCACTATGGGACTTAACATCTCAGGTCATCAGTCCCCTAGAACTTAGAACTACTTAAACCTAACTAACCTAAGGACATCACACACATCCATGCCCGAGGCAGGATTCGAACCTGCGACCGTAGCGGTTGCGCGATCCCAGACTGAAGCGTCTAGAACCGCTCGGCCACCATTGGCCGGCAACAGGAAGATCATGGCCAGTATTCCCACAACTATAATTTACATGGACATGGTGTCTGTTCTTTCCGACATAAGTTAACCCACAGTATTGATTGCTAATGGCAACTCCTGTTTCCGGGGCTGAGTATCCAATAGTGAGTACGGAATGAGGCTAGGAAGCGTAGTTGAACCGCTTAGTCAACTCACAACAGTTCCACATTCCTAGTGTTGATACAAAGCAGAGTAATGGCAACGATAAACAAAACAAGCATATCATTATATTTACAACAGTTGCCGAAGTTGACATTCCGTCAGAAAGGAACCCAAGAAATTTCGCAGAGTGAGTAAGAAGTGGCAGATGAAATACTAGCGTTCCTGCAAGAAGATTCTCTGGAATGTGTGATGTCGTTTAAGCTCTACGGTGCGGGCAGTGTACATGATGTGTACAAAGACGACGATACGTGCTTAACAAGATAAAGTGATACTGAAACAGTTGTAGAGACGTGTAGTTCATCATCCTTGTCGCACTAGGAGCCACAAATCCAGTCTCCAGTGGTACGTAGTAAAAGAAAATCGTTGTCTAAGGAGCGGGTATTAAACATAAAAACGTACATGGAAGATCACTTGCAGCATACTAAAAAATCAATTCTGAACAATATTTACAATATGTCAGCAGCGATATGACGATGTACTGCATAAGAAAAACTACGGATATTCAAAGAAGAACAAGGCACACTTCTTACAAAAACTGGTGCTTGCGCGTTTCAAGGAAGCTCGATACAATTTACAAGATGTTCACGATAGCGACCTACTACGTTATTCACGTAAAATTGGGCGCGACGTAGATTACAGTGCTTTCAAGGGAAGCACTCGATGGTTGTATAACCTCAGACAGAGCTACAGAATTTGAAGACATAACAAAACGAAATTTCAAACAGAATGTCAACCTGACGATGCCCAACAAACTGCGGAATCGACCATAAAATTTGTGGGCCAGGTGAATGACCTTATCCCGTCGTTCTAACCCCTAAGATTCTTTCTCGTTTGCGTGGCCTTGGAAGGGCAGTAGGGAATATTTGCAGCATAGAGAGCAAGAGGGGGAAAATGGGAGTGAGAAAATTACAACTCTGGTATGAGCACTGCTTTTGGCTTGTAACTGGTCAAAATAACTTGCTTTTGTTTGATTCCCGCTCCGCGTATAAAAATCACACTCCTTTAGAGCAAACTACTCCTCCTGAAAAATACGTGGCATTGCAGGTCATAACATGTGAATGTTTGTCTTTTCTGTGCCTATAAAACTTATTACAACTGTAATGATGAGGCCGCGTGTGATTAGATGAACGGTTTAGGCGCTGCAGTCTGTGCTGGTTTCGAGTCCTCATTCGGGCATGGGTGTGTCTGTGTCCTTACAATAATTTAGGTTAAGTAGTGTATAAGCTTAGGGACTGATGACCTTAGCAGTTAAATCTCTTAAGATTTCACACACATTTGAACATTTTGTGATGATGACCACGGACGAATCGACGCCGATGTGAATCACTGGTGGCCAATGCTAAATAGAAACATACAAATCTCTTCTTTGCATATACGGCAGGTTTGTCAGACACGGCGATAAGGAGCTGGCTGCATGGTCTGCGTCTACAACGACTAAAGTAATTAGAAGTAAAAACTACTATACTGTACTTAACAGGTGGTACAGGAGTCTTCGTTGTCAGGAGGAATGTAATCACAGAGCTATAGAGGCATCTCATAGGCCATACTTTAACTAAGTGCCTTGCCAGAGGTTGGTTCCTATCAGCTGAAGGCTATACTACTTTCCTACTTGACGTCCCGAGCAAGAGTGGCCGAGCGCACGCTAGAGACTTGTTGCAAGCCGCGGAGCGGCGCTGGCGGCGCTAGTCTCGACTCGCGGGTCCAGCGATACTAGTACGGACCGCGGTCGATAACTGCAACTCCTTACAAGTGTGGTATCGAACCTTGATACCACAATAACATTATCTGCAGCTAAGCCTCAAAGGATAACCGGTTTCACGATAAGCACCAGACAGACTGTTTCGCATTCGGTTGCATCATATTACATTCCATCAGTTCTCATCACCCTGTCACACCAACTGTAGGGAAGCAGCCTACCCACGCCGTATAAAATTCACAGCAGTCTTTCCATTGTGTGCCAGCCAGTCCGCTCTAATTAGCTCTGACGTCATAAATGTTGCGCAATATTTTAAAAATCAAGTAAAAAACGTGAAAAGTTTCTAGGATGTCAGGAGTAATACTAAATCAATATGTGTTGAATATCAGTTCAATAACTTTAACCATTTTCGACAGTTGGACGTTTTTCTGTAAAAAACTATGGCACAACAGAAAAGAGCTAGAAAGTTAAAAATTTATATTTAGATTCCTTTTGCACAATAATTTAGTAGAAACAGTATTCTGGGTCTCACAAATTAAAATTTTAGTTGAAATTCATGATTTTCTGGTTTTTGTATTAAAATTAAGGAAGCGAGATAGATCAAGTAGGTCAATAAATAAAGCTAGGATGTTTAAATTTAAGTAGAATGGAGATTCGCTATAATCATAAAGATGTGAGAAATTTCAACTGAATAACTATAAAACTATAGCGATAGCGTATCTCCAAAGGGCAAGTTCAGAGCTCGTCTACTGCGAGTAGTGTAATTAAATTAATTCTCTCGCCCAAAATATTTGACTGAGCCACGTCAGACTTTTATTATGATTACTTACTTGTGTGCTGATTGCACATTTAAATTGAGAGCTTCATTGGCCATCAGCAAAGGAAGCAATGATTTATTTGCTAACTTAAAGTGGTGCATTACTAGCCCAGCGACTAGTCGGGAGAGCGGAATTAATCAGGCGTTCCCTTAGCCGTCCGCACCGCGGCTTTATATATAAGAACGCTGCGCGAGAATGAAAGGCCCCAGTTCTCTCCAGACGCTGATCAGCGCAACATCTGTGCCGGGAGTCGCGTCGCGTCGGTATCATTGCTATAAACAGCCTAGGATGCCTTAATAAGTTACTCGGGATACGCGTAACCTTGAAAGTGTTAATTCTGGGATGACTTTAATTATCTATATTCAGTTTGCGTATGTCGTATTTTCACGTGCCGCCTCGGGACAGACATTCTACCATTATTTAGCGTGGCGTTTGATGAACATTATCATCAAATTATGGCGAGCATTCACTTAAACATTTAATTGGAACAGTTATAGTTGCATCAGCGCATTAGACTCTGAACTGCTCTGGTAGTTGGATTGTGTGAATTCGTTTTGGTCTGTGACTTTCAGAATATAGTGAACCTTTTAGAGTGAATCGTTTTTGTTTATGAATCCCAGACAATCTCATAATTCCTCAGAGCTATAAGTGTATTTCTCAGTTGAAGTGGGCACTAGGAATTCTAATTACAGGCTTCACGTTTTGCTTATCACTTTCTGGTTGCCAGTATTGTGGTTAGAGAGCCAGTGTTGAGAACGGCAAACAACAGCATTAATTAAATTATGGGAACATTTGAATAACAATAAATTCCAAACGCCGCCCCACATAGGGTGCATCGTTGGGAAAGACATTCCACATTCATTCAATCACAATTAAATTATCATACGCCGCCCCACACAACATGAGTCCATATGCGTTCTTTAAGAGTGGACACCTAGCTGAACGTCCTACACTGTTTTAATTCCCAAGTAATTTACCTTCGATCTTGATGGTGCGAACCTTCGTGATCACTGCGGCGCGCCATTTTTCATTCGGTGTTCATGCTGCAAGTTAATCAATGTTTTAACATGTTATGAATGGTGACGATGTTCATTTTGTGAAGTGTAATACACAGATTTCATACAAGGTTTATCTGTGTACCTGCCGGAACCGGCCGGGATGGCCGAGCGGCTTTAGGCGCTACGGTCGCAGGTTCGAATCCTGCCTAGGGCATGAGTGTGTGTCCTTAGATTAGTTAGGTTTAAGTACTTCTAAGTTCTAGGGGACTGATGACATCAGAAGTTAAGTCCCACAGTGCTCAGAGCCATTTGAACCTGCCAGACACATTTTCTGTCACCTTCCTGATACGCATGGTGAGTCATTAGCATGAAAAAATTTTCAGTCATAATTGTTACCACAAAACTTTCAGATGAGCCTTACTAAAGTCTGAATCTGCGATCTCATGCTCAAGGGGATTGTTTGTTACACAATGAATGGACGTCATTTATTTCCAATATGACGGGATTGAAGGAATTTTGGGCAAAATTTAAACTAATTGTTAATCGCGCTTTGGTGACGTACGTGCAAAATTAATAGACTAGGAACGAAAAAGCCCTCAATGGTTTAGCAACGAAATCCGGAAATTGCTGACCAAGCAGAGATTGTTGTACACTCGGCTCAAAAAAGTACACGCAATGTCAACAGGCAAAAGTTAGTAGAAATTTGTGCGGTCGTAAGAAAGCCAATGCACGAAGCATACAACTTCCATCGTCATACCTCAGCGAAATATTTTACAGAGAAAATTCAGGTCCTACGTAAAAATCACTAAACGATTCGAAGCCTGCTATTCTGTCACTACTTGACCAGTCTGGTGTAGCAATAGAAGACAGCAAAAGAAAAGCTAAAGTATAAAATTTCCCATTTAAGCAATCATTCACGCAGGAGGGTCGTACAAACATACGGTTGTTTGACTCTCGGATAGACTCCAGCCTAGAGGATGCAGAAGAAGGAATACCTGGCGTAGGGAAGCAACTGAAAGTGTTGGAGGCAAATTGAAACAATCCCATTAGAAAAATTATGAATGACTGTGCTGGTAAACGTCTACGTTATTTGATTTTCAAACAGCTGAGCAAAACTCAACGTACTTAAACACTTTTCTCTTTACTTATTCTGATCATCACTAAAATGACACACAGTATTTTTAGCGCAATGCAATCTGACTTCCAAAAAGCCCTACAAAAGAATGGCCCTGACTAACAATAAACTATACCCTTATTGAATCACTTACCTCACAAAAGTCTTCGTTACTCGAACTACTGCAATACAGCGAACGCCAATACTGCCAGTTAAATCAAAGATTCTAACAACTGAAGGCACTAACTACGGATAGGCATACTTAGCAAATTAAAGATTTTGATATAGAACAAACAATGTATTTACCTTAATAGTGTTCTAAAGTCATCATATATATATCCATCTTTTCAAATTTCCTTTTTCCGGCGGACACACATCCAGATCGTGCGATTATAGTAACGTCTCAAAACTCTGGCATCTCTCTCTCCACATCCTCCAACTGCCCAACGCTACTCGCTGTTCACATCCAACTGCCCAATACTACACAAGCGAATATTCCAACAATGAGTCCAACCAGCCACAGACTTCACACAGGGCAATCAGTGATTTTCATACAGAGTGCTACGTGGCGTTACCAACATAAAAACCCAAACAGCCTACTTACAAATTAAGTCGCCACGTTCGTTTTCACACAGATTACTCTACGGCAATGGCTCCTTATTTAATTTCATTTATCGCGGATCTCTCACCCAGCGCAACGTACCAAGCGACTGGAAAAATTTGCAGGTGACTCCTGTAAGGAAGAAGGGCAAAAGAAACCATCTGTAAAATTGCAAACAAATATCGTTAACGTCAGTTTGCTGCCGAGTACCAAGGCATATGGGTATTGGGGACGGGGGGGGGGGGGGAGGATCTGGACAGATGAGGGAGGGGGAGAGCAAAAGCAAAAAAGGGGGGAGCCGATGGAGGAAGAGGGCGCAGAAAAAGGGGGGAGCGTGGCGGACGCGAGAAAGGAGTGGGGAACACAGTGGTGGAGAAAGGAAATTTCTGGTAAGTTCTTATGGGAACAAACTGCTGAGGTAATCGATCCCTAACCTTACTCACTACTTAATCTAACTTAAACTAATTTATGCTAAGGACGACACACACACCAATGTCTGAGGGCGGACTCGAACCTCCGATGGGGGAAGCCGCGCGGATCGTGACAAGACGCTTTAGACCACGCGGGGTAGCCGGAGGGGAAGTAAAAAGGAGTCGGGTCAGAGAAGATCATCATGATCAAGGTGAAATCTTAATAAAAACGACTACCGATGCTAAAGTTTGCCTGAGTCAAGGCCACCGCCACAGTTCATCAATTGGTCCGACATTTGTATTTCGGTACACTATTTTAATTACGAGTACATGCTGAAATGTAATGCCCCCGAATTTTTTGTGTGAGAACTCTTAAAGCTTTTTAAATAAAACAAACGTTATTGACATTCTACGTCTTTGTTCTTCACGTCTGCAAATGTTCACCTCTCTGCCACTAGAGGGCTTCGAACTGTAGCGTGTAACATGGCGGTGTGTAACGTAACTGCGTCGATACGTGAGAAACAGAGTGCTGTAATCGAGTTTGGAATTCGAAGAGGACAATGCCAGACAGCCAATGAGCAATGTGACATTTCCAACACTCCGATGTATTGTGTTCAATTTCAGCGATCATCTTCCATACAGTGCAGAACTATCCCAACCCGATTTTCGTTCAAGGACTTCATTTTGATAGTGATAAATGAGTGCAAGCAGAGGTGAGGTTGTGGCTCCGTCAACTCAGTCAAACGTTCTACGAGGACGATAGCAAAAAACTGGTCTCTCGTTGGGTAATATGAATCCGTCGCCAGGGTGATATAGTTGAGAAACAGACATTAAGACATTAAGAATAAAGTTGTAGAATAACATTTGTTTTATTCAAAATATTTAAAAGCTTTCACATAAAAATTCTGAGGCATTACTTTCCAGCAGATTGTTGTACATTGTCAGCACAACGCTGATCTTGTCGTGATGCATTTCGTATCTACACAAGAGGAGACAGCTGATCTGCTTGGTTGTTCCATACACATCTCCTCAACTGTGGTAATAGTCTGCACCATGCAGGACATGTCACGAAATACGACGAGACTAGTGGCGAACTGCAAACTTAAAGTTTATGAGATAGTGTAATTGCGGCGTCACTATCCGGCACAGTTTTAGTCTGCCAGGAAGTTTAATATCAGCGCACATTCCGCTACGGAATGAAACTTTCATTCAGGGAACATCTCCCATCCTGTTGCTAAGCCATATCTCCGCAGTACCCTTTCTTCCAGGAGTGCAGGCCCCAAAAGTTTCGCAGGAGAAATTCTGTGAAGTCTGGAAAGCAAGAGACAAGCTACCGGCGGAAGTAAAGCTCTAAGGAGAGGGCGTGTTGGGCAGCTCAGATGGTAGAGTACTTGCAGATAAGAGGCTTAGGTCCCAAGTGCAACACACGTTCTTGCACACAGTTTTAATCAGCCAGGATATTTCAGCCTTTTTTTTTTTCATGCTCACTTTTTCAGATAAAATTGTGAACTGTTCATTGGTGTACTGCAGTAACGAATGGGACTACAGAAATCACGATCAAAGCTGATAATCATTCTTGTCGTTGAAAGTACAATTCTTTAACATTTTCAAACTGAATTACGAGTGTCATTAAAATTTTACAAACCAAACTGCACTCTCCTGGACTGAATTATCCTATGTACTGATCGCGGAAATGGGATGTTAATCATGCACTGAAGCCCATCCAGTATAACAGTTCGACGTTTCACTAACAACTGAAGCGCTTAACTTGCGAATTACCTGTTTGTCGCGGACCAATTCACTAATTGGACATTCGCATTGAAACCAGTGAGAAACAAAGTCATTTGGCTCTCTCTAGTTTCTGAAAGTCGATGATAAAATGTTTTGATTGAGTAGTGATGTGGCAGACTTAAGAGGTTCTCGCATATTAAACAAAATCTGCAAGGTATTTTAGTAATATTTAATAAATAAAATGTGTGTTTCGGTGTGCAAGACACTGGGTAATCCCACCATCTCTCATTACAGCAACCAATCACAGAAGTAGATGCAAAGAACTTTTTCCAGTCCGTAGCGGTTCGATACAGCAATCAATGGTAACAAAAGGAAGAATAACAGTCTTGGTTGAAAAACTGGATTTTTTATTTGATTTATTCTCGAATGACCTTTTTGCCTTATTCAGAGTGGCTGGAAAAATACTGTCTTAAGCACATAGGATGCTGCGTATATAAATGAGCCAGCAGAAAACCGCCGTGGTCATAATTTGAGAAAAAAAGTAAGAACTCGACATTCTACCGAAATACATCCAACTAATAGGAGCTTGCTACTTCCAACCAACTTCCCAAGTAAGGTACGGCAGTCAAATATTTTCACCATTCGGTATTCAAAATGGATTGCAACAAGGAGATCCATTGGCGCCAATATTATTCAACTTGGACTTGGAAAAAGTAAACCGCGACACTGGTCGAAACAGAGAAATGCCTCGGGCATGGATGTGTGTGACGTCTTTAGGTTAGTTAGGTTTAAGTAGTTGTAAGTTCTAGGGGACTGATGACCTCAGCAGTTAAGTCCCATAGTGCTCAGAGCCATTTGAACCATTTGAACTACGCTACATGCGTACGTAAGATTGTTCTTCAAACGTGATAGTAATGGCTGAGTATGCTTTTAAACGGGCAAGAGCCCACCAGAACTACACTTTCATGGAATCTGATGTAGTTTCAGGGGGCAGCACAGTATTTCGTTACTCGTAAACTAACGTGCGAATTTTGACACTTATGCGCTAAGAGTACAAGAACGTTACATATACAACCAGTCAATAACGAGCAGCTCACCAGGCTTCCTTACATATAGCTGCAGATCCTTCATCAAGTGGTAGGAAACTAAGATAGAAACCCCAAGCCCCGTTATCATGCCATATGTGACATACCTTTGACATATCACACTCGTCAAAAAATTCACACTGAAGACAACTTTAGTTAACCTTTAACAAACATAGATAAGCACACAATTGCAAATGTTTAAATCTAACACCCACCATATGCACAGGCGAACGGTTGGTGCATTTATTGTAACCGCAACTGACAGACCACACAGTGAGCCCAGCTGCCTCGGGCTGCACACTAAAATAGCCGAACCTGCGATGAACAATCGACTTGCGACATCGATGGCAAAGATGACACTACAAAAAAGAGGTACTTGCGCCATCCGTGCGACGTATCAGTATTCTTTTCATATTGTGCTTTGAATCCCTTTTTCTTCTGATGTAGGCCTAAAAGGCCCGTAAAGCAATAAATGTGTGTTGTTTGTGTGTTGCGGTCTTCAGTCCAGAGACTGGTTTTATGCAGCTCCCCACGCTACTCTACCCTGTGCAAGCTTCTTCATCTCCCAGTATCTCCTGCAACCTACATCCTTCTGAATCTGCTTAGTGTATTCATCTCTTGGTCTCCCTCTACGATTTTTATCCTCCACGCTGACCTCCAATACTATATTGGTGATCCCATGATGCCTCAGAACATGTCCTACCAACTGATCCCTTCTTCTAGTCAAGTTGTGTCACAAACTCCTCTTCTCCCCAATTCTATTCAATACCTCCTCACTAGTTACGTGATCTACCCATCTACTCTTCAGCATTCTTCTGTAGCACCACATTCTACTCTCTTCTTATCCAAACTATTTATCGTCCACGTTTCACTTCCATACATGGCTACACTCCATACAAATCCTTTCATAAACGACTTCCTGACATTTAAATCTATACTCAATGTTAACAAATTTCTCTTCTTCAGAAACGCTTTTCTTGCCATTGCCAGTCTACATTTTGTATCCTCTCTAATTCGACGATCCCCAAATAGCAAAACTCACCTACTACTTTAAGTGTCTCATTTCCTAATCTAATTCCTTCTGCATCACCTGACTTAATTCGACTACATTCCATTATCCTCGTTTTGCTTTTGTTGATGTTCTCTCTTTCAAGACACTGTCCATTCCGTTCAACTGGTCTTCCAGATCCTTTGCTGTCTGTGATAGAATTACAATGTCATCGGCGAACCTCAAAGTTGATAAATGATGATGAAATATAGTGGGTCGTTCTACGTGAAAAGTCATACGAGACGTTGTCTCTTCCGTGAAGATTCCACCGTAGGGGAGCGCCACTAGATTTGCAAGCTGAACGTGGTCATAACCCGCGACGCTGTGTTGTGGGTGGGTCTGCACCAGTGATTCATTATGCGCAGATGACACGTCGCCGCGGATAGCTCGCTCGCGCTCCATTTTAATTAACACTTCCACTCCCCTTTTTGCTAATGACGGTTTTCACTTTCAAAGTTTCCCAATAAATTTTAAATCTCGAGAAGCTCTTTGAAGTGATTTTTTTTTTTGTTCCCCCTTCTTCCTCCTCTGCGGCGAGAAGTGTGCGGGCTGTTCTAATGAAAAAAAAGAAGGGCACCCAGAAAGAAATTTATGCGAGACGACATTTCTTTGCCCTTTAGAGCGTGGCTCTATTAAACATGGATCGTGTCCTTTGAAGTCCCACAAGAGCGAGAAATGGCCTTCGCGTGAGGGAGTGAGGAGTGGGAGGGAGGGGAGTGGGGGGGGGGAGGATCGCCCGAACAAATACTCGCCCGCCTCTCCCCGCCGTGCGCTGGTCGTCTAATGCGAGGCTGCCCCGCCAGCGACTACAGAGCCACGACCCGCTCAGTCGCGATTGATCGATTACTGCCATCCGTCACACCGGTCGACCGCGCCGCCACGCCGGGTACTTACCGAACTCGGGCGACAAATGCGAGAACCCTAATGTATCCGGGCGGCTGATACGGCGGAAGCCGCTTTCTGTGGCTCTGCCGGCATCCAGCGCCTCCTAACCACATGCGGGAGATGCTACTGTTTCCTTTGTTTCCCACTAGCACTACCAGTAGTCTTTACCCCCATACTGTTCAATCTGTACATCGAACCAGTAATGATGAAAATAAAAGAAAGATTCGGGAGTGGAATTAAAATCCAAGATGAACTGACATCAATAATACGATTCGCTGATGACATTGTTATCCTGAGAGAAAGTGAACGAGAATTACATGTTCTGCTGAATGGAATGAACAAGCTAATGAATACATCGTATTTTTTTTTTTTTCTTTTTAGTCATCAGTCTACTGACTGGTTTGATGCGGCCCGCCACAAATTCCTTTCCTGTGCTAACCTCTCCATCTCAGAGTAGCACTTGCAACCTACGTCCTCAATTATTTGCTTGACGTATTCCAATCTCTGTCTTCCTCTACAGTTTTTGCCCTCTACAGCTCCCTCTAGTACCATGGAAGTCATTCCCTCATGTCTTAGCAGATGTCCTACCATCCTGTCCCTTCTCCTTATCAGTGTTTTCCACATATTGCTTTCCGATTCTGCGTAGAACCTTCTCATTCCTTATCTTATCAGTCCACCTAATTTTCAACATTCGTCTATAGCACCACATCTCAAATGCTTCGATTCTCTTCTGTTCCGGTTTTCCCACAGCCCATGTTTCACTACCATACAATGCTGTACTCCAGACGTACATCCTCAGAAATTTCTTCCTCAAATTAAGGCCGGTATTTGATATTAGTAGACTTCTCTTGGCCAGAAATGCCTTTTTTGCCATAGCGAGTCGGCTTTTGATGTCCTCCTTGCTCCATCCGTCATTGGTTATTTTACTGCCTAGGAAACAGAATTCCTTAACTTCATTGACTTCGTGACCATCAATCCTGATGTTAAGTTTCTCGCTGTTCTCATTTCTACTACTTCTCATTACCTTCGTCTTTCTCCGATTTACTCTCAAACCATACTGTGTACTCATTAGACTGTTCATTCCGTTCAGCAGATCATTTAATTCTTCTTCGCTTTCACTCAGGATAGCAATGTCATCAGCGAATCGTATCATTGATATACTTTCACCTTGTATTTTAATTCCACTCCTGAACCTTTCTTTTATTTTCATCATTGCTTCCTCGATGTACAGATTGAAGAGTAGGGGCGAAAGGCCACAGCCTTGTCTTACACCCTTCTTAATACGAGCACTTCGTTCTTGATCGTCCACTCTTATTATTCCCTCTTGATTGTTGTACATATTGTATATGACCCGTCTCTCCCTATAGCTTACCCCTACTTTTTTGAGAATCTCGAACAGCTTGCACCACTTTATATTGTCGAACGATTTTTCCAGGTCGACCAACCCTATGAACGTGTCTTGATTTTTCTTTAGCCTTGCTTCCATTATTAGCCGTAACGTCAGAATTGCCTCACTCGTCCCTTTACTTTTCCTAAAGCCAAACTGATCGTCACCTAGCGCATTCTCAATTTTCTTTTCCATTCTTCTGTATATTATTCTTGTAAGCAGCTTCGATGCATGAGCTGTTAAGCTGATTGTGCGATAATTCTCGCACTTGTCAGCTCTTGCCGTCGTTGGAATTGTGTGGATGATACTTTTCCGAAAGTCAGATGGTATGTCGCCAGACTCATATATTCTACACACCAACGTGAATAGTCGTTTTGTTGCCACTTCCCGCAACGATTTTAGAAATTCTGATAGAATGTTATCTATCCCTTCTGTCTTATTTGACCGTAAGTCCTCCAAAGCTCTTTTAAATTCCGATTCTAATACTATATCCCCTATCTCTTCTAAATCGACTCCTGTTTCTTCTTCTATCACATCAGATATATCTTCACCCTCATAGAGGCTTTCAATGTATTCTTTCCACCTATCTGCTCTCTCGTCTTTTTCGATGTCTTCACATTTTCCCTGCAGCCATTTCGTCTTAGCTTCCCTGCACTTCCTATTTATTTGATTCCTCAGCGACTTGTATTTCTGTATTCCTGATTTTCCCGGAACATGTTTGTACTTCCTCCTTTCATCAATCAACTGAAGTATTTCTTCTGTTACCCATGGTTTCTTCGCAGCTACCTTCTTTGTACCTATGTTTTCCTTCCCAACTTCTGTGATGACCCTTTTTAGAGATGTCCATTCCTCTTCAACTGTAATGCCTACTGCGCTATTCCTTATTGCTGTATCTATAGCGTTAGAGAACTTGAAACGTATCTCGTCGTTCCTTAGTACTTCCGTATCCCACTTCTTTGCGTATCTGCTGAGAGTAAGTAGAAGAAAGACGAAAGTAGTGAGAAGTTGGAGAAATGAGAATAGCGAGAAACTTAACATCAGCATTGATGATCATGAAGCAGACGAAGTTAAGGAATCGTACTACCTACTTAACGAAATAACCAATGACGGATGGAGCAAGGAGGACATCAAAAGCAGAATAGCACTAGAAAAAGGGCATTGCTGGCCAAGAGAAGTCTACTGGTATCAGACATAATTTGAGGAAGAGATTTCTGAGGATGTACGTTTGGAGCACAACATTTTATGCTAGTGAAACATGGACTGTGGAAAAACAGGAACTGAAGAGAATCGAAGAATTTGAGGTGTGGTGCTACAGACTAATGTTAAAAATTAGGGGGACTGATAAGGTAAGGAGAGAGGGCGTTCTCCGCAAAACTGGAGGGGAAAAGAGTACGCGGAGAACACTGCAAGAAAAAGGAACAGGATGATAGGATATCTGTTAAAACGTCAGGGAATGACTTACATGATACTAGTGGGAGATGTGGAGGACAAGGATGCAGTGCTCGTGTTAGAAAGGGTGTAAGACAAGGCTGTAGCCTTTCGTCCCTACTGTTCAGTCTGTACATCGTGGAAGCAATTATGGAAATAAAAGAAAGTTTCAGGAGTAGATTAGATTAGATTAGATTAATACTTGCTCCATAGATCATGAGTACGACACTTCGTAATGATGTGGAACATGTCAGGTTAATAAAAGATGCCTGTGCAAGATATTATATTGCACAAAATATTGCATGTCACTAATGTTTAAGTTGTTGCTGTTGTTTTTTTCCCTTAATTTTTATCTAAAAATTCAGCCAATGAATAGAAGGAGTTGTCATCTAGAAATTCTTTTAATTTATTTTTAAATGTTAGTTGGCTATCTGTTAGGCTTTTGATGCTGTTTGAAAGGTGACCAAAGATTTTTGTGGCAGAATAATTTACCCCTTTCTGTGCCAAAGTCAGATTTAACCCTACATAACTTTCTCCTGGTGTTATAGCTAAGCACACTGCTATTACTTTTGAACTGGGTTGGATTATTAACAACAAATTTCATAAGTGAATATATATACTGTGCGGTTACTGTGAGGATCCCTAGATCCTTAAATAGATGTCTGCAGGATGACGTGGATGGGCTCCAGCAATTATTTTGATTACACGTTTTTGATCAATGAATACTTTTCTACTCAACGATGAATTATCCCAGAATATGATGCCATACGAAAGCAGTGAATAAAATCAGGAATAGTAAGCTAATTTACTGAGATTCTTATCACCAAAATTTGCAATAACCCTAATAGCATACGTAGCTGAACTCAGAAGTTTCAGCAGACCATCAATGTATTGCTTCCAGTTTAACCTCTCATCAATGGACACACCTAAGAATTCAAATGGAAAGGGTATCAGTGATACGATTCGCTGATGTGATTGCTCTCGTGTGTGAAAGTGAAGAAGAATTATATGATCTCCTGAACGGAATGAACAATCTAATAAGTACAGAGTATGGGTTGAGATTAAATCGAAGAAAGACTAAGGTAATGAGAAATAGTAGAAATGAGAACAACGAGAAACTTAACATCGGCCTTGATGATCGTGAAGTAGACGAAGGTAAGGAATCCTACTACCTAGATAACGAAATAACCAATGACGGACGGAAGAAGGACATCAAAAGCAGACTAGCAATGGCAAAAAGGGCATTTCCGCCCAAGAGAAGTCCACTCATATCAAATATCGGGCTTAATTTCAGGAAGAAATTTCGAAGAATGTACGTCTGGAGTACAGCATTGTATGGTAGTGAAACATAGTCTGTGCGAAAACCGGAACAGAAGAGAATCGAAGCATTTGAGATATGGTACTACGGACGAATGTTAAAAATTAAGTGGACTAATAGGGTATGGAATGAGGAGGTTCTGCGCAGAATCGGAGAGGAAAGGTATATATGGAAAACATTGATAAGGAGAAGGGACAGGATGATAGGACCTGTTAAGGCATGAGGGAATGACTTCCATAGTACTAGAGGGAGCTGTAGGGGGCAAAAACTGTAGAGGAAGACAGAGATTACAATACACCCAGCAAATAATTGAAGTCGTAGGTTCTAACTGCTACTCCGGTATGAAGAGGTTGGCACAGTAGAGGAATTCGTGGCAGGCAGTCAGAAGACTGATGACTCAAAGAAAAGGAAAGAATAAACTGCCAGTTTCGGTTATCAGCGTTACATTTTTAGTCAGCGGGACAAAATATTAGTCACGCCGTTAACAAAGCACACTGGTCTCTTTGGAGAACTGCATACTGTGTAGAACTGGTAGGAGGCTGACACGTATCCCTGCACCGCTGACACGAGTCATGGCACGAAGTGGCATGTTAAGTGCCGATAGGTTCTATGCAACCAGCTCGGAAAGCAGCGTCGACGTGGATACGTGACAGAACGAGATAAAGTATCTGTTGTGTTTCGGCGTGCCCTTCACCACAAGCTTAACCAACTCGCCCAATTCGTTGGCGCTTCAATGTATTAAATGTTAATACTGTTACATTGTTTTCAACTGCAGCAGTAGAAGTAGTTACAATAACGTCGCTGATTAAGAGCAACATCGTGAAAGGTTAAACAAAATTCTCGAGGACGCTGTTGTGTAGTCTTTTTACGGGATATGCTTATTACATGAATGAATATAACAGTCACTTCTGTCGAGTTACTAAGTAAATGAATGTTGAATGAAATCTTTAAAAGTCGTCTAAAAAATTAAATACTGCTGTTAAACACGAGAAACGCCGCACGGCATGAAATATAATCCTTTTATTTACAGGCATCTAGTGTTCTTAAGAATTAGGTCTAAATGAAATCTAAGTTCAGTTACACTATCAAACTTGAATACACGGAGTGGAAGACTTATTTTCACTGCCAGCGTCTAAAATAAATTAGCTACTGCGAATCAGTAAATGGTATTATAGATGAACAAAGTAAGGTATGTAGCAAACTTATATATTCGAAATTTTAATCTCTCTTCCCATGCTTGTTTGCAGACGACATGCTATATTAATTTGAACCTGTGTCTAATATCTGCTAGCAACCACAGCGCACAGAAAATGTAAAAATAGGTAACATAATATGTAATTTAAACAACATCTGCATGTATGTGTTTCAGAAACGGTAAAAGAAAAAAACCACTGAGGATGCCACAACAGTGGTGAAATATGTTTGGGCGTTAAAGCAAAACAATTATATTGCACTTGCAAAAAGGCAGACACTCTGTTGCACACTCAGAGTGAAATATTTATTCCTGTCACCTATGTATAATGTCTTACTATAAAGTTAGTTACGTAACATGCTCTGCATATATCGCAAACAGATCATTTAATGTTTTAAGGTAAGAATGGGATATATTTACATAAATTGTTGTAATTGTATTCGGTGTTGGAGTTAAGATGAAATGTCAAGTAGCTGGGGTGTAAGCAAGTGACACCAATGGTCAAGAAATTATATTTACGTTACTTACGTTTAAGATGACCAATTATTTGAAGGTACCATAAACAGTGTGTGTGCGAAGTGAGTAAATGCATATTTGTACAATCTCACTATAGTCACTGTTTGGGACCAGTAAAATGATATTGCCGTCACTGAGTGGATCTGCTTAAGATAAAACTTGCAGCCACGCTTTTCGAGGTGTCAAGTTGAATATTGCTGTCACTGAATGGAGCTATTAACCCACATTGCAGTCACGTGAATGGATCTCTCTTGTAGATGTTCTGATCACTATAGCAGAGCTGGATGAACAACATTCTTTACACTTATTGCATTTAAACTAAATGGAAAGGAGGAAAACTTAAAATAAGAGGATTTATGTAGAGAAAGATGAGTGTAAGAAGTGAATTATGTTATTACTAATAATGATGATTTATGACAATGAAAGGTATTACAAAAGAATAAATAGGTACATGCTGGTTAACTGATAGCACCCCATTTATATGCCTGGGGATTACAAATATTTGGAAGAATATATTTAACATTATACATAAGTATAAGTAAGTATATTCTGGTTAACTCTGTAGCGACACCATTCATATGCATGAGGATAAACGTATTTGGAAGAATATCACTGATATTATTGAGAATAACATATATTAAAGCAGTGTCTCACAGAGATCTGAGTGTACATCTGTAAGACTGGAAGGATATATTCATTGCTAACTAAGAACTTGTGATTTTGTAGACATCAATCTGCAAGTGACGCAACTTGTGTCTTGTTCTGACCGGTTCATCAATTTTGACAGCATTTCTTCTTCTTAGAATGGGCATTTGTAGCGTTACGCCAATTTGAACCATTCATACTCCCACAGATCAGTAACGCAGCTAGGGGAATGTAATGAGACACATTGTTGACTACTTCACAAATGGGAAATAAACCGTATACGGATTTCTTCCAAAAATTTTATAGAAAGAATCTTTACAACACCACGCAGTAGCCGGAAGAGCTTCGGTGACAGCAGGGCAACATTGCAGTGGCCACTTTAAGTGCTCATCTGCGCGTGAAAGCGATAATATAATTTTTTCTCTCTGTCAAATGCATGATATAAGGCGCTATTGATAAATAATATGTAGTTGCGGTGAAAACAGTAAATGTTTTAATACTGTACTTCATCTATGACTCCTCTCGCGCTACTCAGAGTGGTGAGATAATCTGTTTCTGTGCGGAAGCATTTTGTCATAGCTACATAAATCCAGACATTTCGTTACATACTGAATATAGAAAGATTTAAAGAGGCGCATCCACGTACTCCATTATATTAATATACAATCAGGCAACAATTATTACTTCTATGTAAGTGTCTACTCATAATTGATGTGTATAAATGAGTTTCTGAATAAATATTTCATTCATCTTTATGTCTTTATCTCACTTTAGTAGGTTTAACAGTGATGTAAGCGGCTGCGACATGGCAGAGGTTTGTGTGCAATCTGATGGAAAATTATAAAGTCCTAACATAAAGTAACCATTCTTTACGCCAATTTTATTGCTAGAAGTCTGATATTTCACACGGTAATGCAAAAATACACAAGTGGCCATTAAAATTGCTACACCACAAAGATGACGTGCTACAGCCGCGAAATTCAACCGACAGGAAGACGATGCTGTGACATGCAAATGATTAGCTTTTCAGATAATTCACACAAGGTTGGCACCAGTGGCGACAACTACAACGTGCTGACATGAGGAAAGTTTCCAACCGATATCTCATGCACAAACAGCAGTTGACCGGCGTTGCCTGGAGAAACGTTGTTGTGATGCCTCGTGTAATGAGGAGAAATGCGTACCATCACGTTTCCGACTTTGACAAAGGTCAGATTTTAGCCTATCGCGATTGCGGTTTCTCGTATCGCGACATTGCTGCTCGCGTTGGTCGAGATCCAATGACTGTTTGCAGAATATGGAATCGGTGGTTTCAGGAGGGTAATACGGAACGCCATGCTGGATCCCAACAGTCATGTATCACTAGCAGTCGAGATGACAGGCTTCTTATCCGCATGACCCTAACGGGTCGTGCAGCCACGTCTCGATCCTTGAGTCAACAGATGGGGACGTTCGCAAGGCAACAACCATGTGCACGAACAGTTCGACGACGTTTGCAGCAGCATGGACTATCAACTCGGAGACCGTGGCTGCGGTTACCCTTGACGTTGCATCACAGACAGAAGCGCCAGTCATGGTGTACTCAACGACGAACCTGGGGGCTCGAATGGCAAAACGTCATTTTTTCGGATGATTCCAGGTTCTGTTTACAGCATCATGATGGTCGCATCCGTGTTTGTCGACATCGCGGTGAACGCACATTGGAAGCGTGTATTCGTCATCGCCATATTGGCGTATCACCCGGCGTGATGGTATGGGGTTGCATTGGTTACACGTCTCGGTCACCTCTTGTTCGCATTGACGGCACTTTGAACAGTGGACTTTATATTTCAGATGTGTTACGACCCGTGGCTCTACCCTTCATTCGATCCCTGCGAAACCCTACATTTCAGCAGGATAATGCACGATCGCATGTTGCAGGTCCTGTACGGACCTTTCTGGATACAGAAAATGTTCGAATGCTGCCCTGGCCAGCATATTATCGAGATCTCTCACCAAGTGAAAACGTCTGGTCAATGGTCGCCTAGGAACTGGCTCGTCACAATACCCCAGTCACTACTCTTGATGAACTGTGGTATCGCGTTGAAGCTTCATGGGCAGCTGTACCTGTATACACCATCCAAGCTCTGTTTTATTCAATGCCCAGGCGTACCAAGGCCGTTAATAGGCCAGAGGTGGTTGTTCTGGATATTGATTTCTCAGAATCTATCCACCCAAATTGCGAGAAAATGTAATCACATGTCAGTTCTAGTATAATGTGTTTGTCCAATGAATACCCGTTTATCATATGCATTTCATCTTGGTGTGGCAATTTTAATGGCCAGTAGTGTACTTAGCAAATGCACGAACCCAGCCACCAATGCCACTGTTCACACGCCAGACAATGTGTGAGGAAATAATTTTGTTTAATCTTAATACTTTGAAATATTATTAATTATCTGAACTGTATTCTCATCCTCACATGCATAAGTAATATTATTATTTATATTATTTATTTTGGCGACGATGTGTTAGGACTTTGTCACATGTATTATACTGCATGTTCTCTTTTCCATGACAATCAACAACAACAAGAGGAACAAATACCAACCATTATTTGGAAAACAATCAAAAATTTCTGATATGACCTGGCCGAAATTGCCATGTGCGGTTCCAAATTCCAGATTTCGTTAAGACGCAGCATAAGTGCATTCAGTTTACAGTGTGAACAATCAGTCTTTAGATACAGTGCTAAATTCATTCAAAATTGACATTATTTTAATTCTATTTCATTTTCTGACAATTCGCAAGTTCATAGAAATTGCGAAAATAGTTAACAGCTTTAACAATAGGTTCTTTTCAATCCATAAAATGGGCGTATTTTTCACTTCATATATCTCGGTGATAAGCCAGCAAGATTGAAATTTTGCGTGTGAAGATTTGGTTTCGTTTATTCATATTAACAGGATCAGTGACTTTATTGTAGAGATTATACACACAAATTATACACACATACGAATTTAATTACTTTCTTTTCGCAATTTTCACTAGCGTCAAAATCAGAAAACAGTCCAACACGGAGCAATAATTAGATAACGTGAATACTGATATACACACCAACATAAACACAAACGACAACACCATGAATAACCAAATACAAAATCAGATTGTGACAGAAAATAATTTTATTTCTTTGCTGTCATCTCCCGAAAGATCAAATTCCGAACCAAACCTGCGCTTGCACGCCCCAGCTAGTAACGTGATGGGGGCAGCGCCATTGTCTAACACAAATTTTATCGCATTATTGAACACAATCATGAAAGGTATTTCCAAGCTAAATGAAAAACAAAGAATTACGAATGCATTTCGCAGTTTGTGAAAGACAATGCAAACCATCTGACAAACACCGAAGAAAGACTGACGCGATTACTTGACAATATTAACACTCGTTTGAGAGAGCAAGTAAACGATTTGTCGGAGACATTCCCAGAGCTTACTTTGCAGCACCATCAGGCAGTATCATATGTTAATGCAGTGAAACATCAGATAAAAAAACTTAGCCGCAGTCTGTGCAAATATAGTTACTCAGATTAAGACTAATACTCGTATAAAGGGAGAAATACACACCAACCTGAAGGATGTTGAATGTAAACTCAATGAGGAACGCTCACATACAGGGTGTTACAAAAAGGTACGGCCAAACGTTCAGAAAACATTCCTCATACACAAATAAAGAAAAGATGTTATGTGGACATGTGTCAGGAAACGCTTAATTTCTATGTTAGACCTCATTTTAGTTTCGTCAGTATGAGCTGTACTTCCTCGATTCACCGCACGTTATCATGATTTCATACGGGATACTCTACCTGTGCTGCTAGAACATGTGCCTTCACAAGTACGACACAACATGTGGTTCATGCACGATGGAGCTCCTGCATATTTCAGTCGAAGTGTTCGTACGCTTCTCAACAACAGATTCGGTGACCGATTGATTGGTAGAGGCGGACCAATTCCATGGCCTCCACGCTCTCCTGAACTCAACCCTCTTGACCTTCATTTATGGGAGCATTTGAAAGCTCTTGTCTACGCAACCCCGGTACCAAATGTAGAGACTCTTCGTGCTCGTATTGTGGACGGCTGTGATACAATACGCCATTCTCCAGCGCTGCATCAGGGATTCCATGCGACGGAGGGTGGATGGTTGTATCCTCGCTAACGGAGGACATTTTGAACTTTTCCTGTAACAAAGTGTTTGAAGTCACGCTGGTACGTTCTGTTGCTGTGTGTTTCCATTCCATGATTAATGTGATTTGAAGAGAAGTAATAAAATGAGCTCTGACATAGAAAGTAAGCGTTTCCGGACACATGTCCACATAACATATTTTCTTTCTTTGTGTGTGAGTAATGTTTCCTGAACGTTTGGCCGTACCTTTTTGTAACACCCTGTATACACGACACTGTACAGAAAGAAACTGACACATACTTAGCAAACTTCAATGAATAGTTTCGGACTTAGAAGGATAAAGATTTCGATACATGTTTTAGAAATTGCCAGCCATAGTGCAAAACACAGTGATTGATTATATGTCGAAAAACAAACACGTGATCGACCACACTGTACTCATACCACATACCGTATCTGAACAGACACGTACATACAATCCTTCACGTACACGACAGTCTGACACACGAAAAGGCAACACAAGATTTGGTGTGTCATGAATCGCAGCACACAGGAACACCGAAAATGTATGATGACACGGACCGACACATGGCACCAGAATACAATTACAATTACTGCTCAGAAGACATACATTCGTAACACCAACAAGAACACTACACATTCTCAGATCGCAGCAGACGCAATGCCTACACTGAAGCAGTAAGCCTGTTTAAACACAGGAAGTTTCAACCCTTTATTCCAGGAAAGAGTACCATAGACAGTGTGATAATCCTCAAGGCATTCAAAAAAGCCTCACCTCGCTCTTGGGATAATAGAAAGAAAATTTTCCACATCTTTGATTACATTCAGGACGAAGCTGCCGTCTGGTCATACAAAGAGAGTGAAAAATGTAACACATGAACAAACCTAAAACACACACATCATAAAAGTGTTAAATCACCTCTGTTCCGAGAATTCCGGAAACCTGTACAAAAAATTGTAATAGAGATAAACACAAACATTATTTCAGCCCTTTCTATTTGCTCATGAGAACCGCTCATTGCATGTCGTACCACCATACAACGAAGCCTTTAGAGGTGGTGGTCCAGTTTGCTGAGCACACCGGTACCTCTAACACCCAGTAGCACGTCCTCTCGCATTGATGCATGCCTGCATTCGTCGTGGCATACGATCTACAAGTTCGTCAAGGCACTGTTGGCCCACATTGTGCCACTCCTCAACGGCGCTTCGGTGAAGATCCCTCAGAGTGGTTGGTGGGTTACGTCGTCCACAAACAGCCCTTTTCAATCTTTCCCAGGTATGTCCGATAGGGTTCATGTCTGGGGAACATGCTGGCCTCTCTAGTCGATCGATGTCGTTATCCTGAAGGAAGTCATTCACAAGATGTGCACTATGGGGGCGCAAATTGTCCTCCTTAAAGACGAATGCCTCACTAATATGTTGCCAATATGGTTCCACTGTCGGTCGGAGGATGGCATTCACGTATCGTACAGCCGATACTGCGCCTTTCATGGCTACCAGCGGCGTACGTCGGCCCCATATAATGCCACCCCGAAACAGCAGGGAACCTCCACCATGCTGCACTCGCTGCAGAGTGGGTCTAAGGCGTTCAGCCTGATAGGGTTGCATCCAAACTGTCTGGTTGAAGGCATATGCGACAAACATGGGTGAAGACAACGTGATGCCAATCATTAGCGGTCCATTCGTCATGTTGTTGGGTCCATATGTACCCAAATGCATGGTGTCGTGGTTGCAAAGATGGACCTCGTCATGGACGTCGGGGGTGACGTTGTGCATCATGCAGCCTATTGCGCACAGTTTGAGTCGTAACTCGTCGTCCTGTGGCTGCACTAAAAGCATTATTTAAAATGGTGGCGTTGATGTCAAGGTTCCTCCGAGCCATAATCTGTAGGTAGCGGTCATCCAATGCAGTAGTAGCCCATGGGCGACCTGAGCGAGGCAAGTCATCGTCAGTTCCTGCCTCTCTGTATCTCCTCCATGTCCGAACGACATTGCTCTACTTCACTCCGAGGCGCTTGGACACTTCCCATGTTGAGAGCCCTTCCTGCCACAAAGAAACAATGCGGACGCGGTTGAACAGCGGTATTGACCGCCTGGCCTCGATAACAAAAATATCAGATAGAACAAACCTTCAAAATTTTAGTTATTAAACAAATCAATCTTGTAATTTTAATTTAAGTCGGCTGTAGGCCTAATCTTAAAAATATTTCACTTAAAACCTCGGCTGACAGCCACACTCTAGACACTGAACAACTCAGGGCCTAAAGGCTAGATAACAAGAATATCAGATACACCAAACTTTCAAAATTTAGTTTTTAAACAAATCAATTTAAGTTGGCTGAAGGCCTTATTTTAAAATTAAAACAAATTAAATTAATAGATGGCTGAAGGCCTCACACAGTACGTCAAACTAACAGGAAAATCACAATCTAAAACCAAGACAACAGTGGTACTCAGAAGTGTTCCAAGGGTCAGCCAGATGAGGTAGCTCTAATGTAAGGTGAGGTGAGACAGGCAGCCAAGAGTAAGGTTAAATAATCGGATGTCAACTCGACCCAGGGACGGCTGAAGGACCGACCAACAATTTAATCAGTCCTCTTCCGCCCAACCAACAGTACAACAACCGAAAATATCAGCCGAGGACGAAGCTAATAGCCGCACTACGTCTTTCAGATTGGCGTCTAAAAACAGCCAAGGCACCATAACCACACTTAAGAAAAAACATGAACAAACAACTAAAAGCCTACCTAACTACACCCCGTACCGGACAGCATCAACACAGTGAGGAAACTACGCTAACAACCAGGGCAGGTAACTGGGGCGTTAAATGCCTCAAGGCAGAAAATCCAGCTGGTGCACTTCACTGATAAGTAAGAACCAATTTAATAGTTAAAGACCATACAGGAAGACAGCTGCAAAATTTCGCCGACTCCAACATACCATACATTGCTGCTAGCCAGAACGGCCCAGGAAGCAACAAGTGGCAATGAATGAAGAGATGTCACAGCAGTTGAGGTTTCGTGACAGGTTAACTGATCACTCAACTTCAGTGTCCAGGTTCGGTGGGCAACGAACTTTGTAGCTCTCGCAACTAGCGCCTCACAATCCGACCGCACGTACACGCTGCCAGCGATCCCGGCCTAACCTCGTGCTGCAGACTTCCTCGCTGCTCTGTACCCGTTGACCCACTCCATGCAGCACGCGGACAGTATTAACATAGCTGCTCAGTGGAAACCACACAAGCTACACACGGTTCCACGAAAACACTTGCACAAACAACTCTAACAATACTAAAACCAGGGACTGTGGAACAACAAGGACGAATCACAAGTCGACACACACATAGAGAACCCAGAAGCGGTCGGAGACAAAATACACGTCGCCCGATAAGGCGACTGACCAAACGACCAACCAAGGTCGTCCCCACTCAAGTCACGTGTGTCGGCAACAGTCGGGCGAGTCTTTGCTGTCCGGACCTCACTGTTGATGCGACCCAACTCAACTCCCGCACACGACGACCCGGAAATACTAGTGTTCGCTGCAAAGATAGTACAATAGTGCTCCTATCGATAAGCGCTGCTGCTACCACTCATGGATAGGCAGTAAATCGAATAAGAAACGGGAAGGCTGTACCGCAAAGACAAAATGTCAAGCGATAAACGGCACGAACACGAGTCGTGTACGGCTCAGGAAGCTCACACAAAATTGTCATGTTAGTGGCTAAAGTGTAGCACATTTTACAAATATTTGTTATAAAGAAAACATTTAAAATCAAAAAGCACCTTGTGCACATGGCCATGCCAAGGTATGTAGCGCTCACAGGTGATTGCTGCGTCATAAAAAATCACCATTGTCTAGGGACAGTGTCTTCAGTTACTGATAAAAATCTGCGCGGTCCGTGTTCGAACCCTACCACTGCTTAAATTTTGAATAAAAACCACCAGTTTTGCAGGCCAAAGACTTACGGCATAAGAAGTCACCCTCATTCTGCCAACGGCTTTGCCAAAGACGGCAGAGCAGCGGAGAGAGGTTCAGATCACTCAGATCCCCCCTTAAGGTGAGAAACTGCAGCCAAAGGCGGAAGAATCAGCTATGATCAAACACGTGAGGATGAAGAAGGCAATGGAAATCACTGCATTAAAGACACATAATGTGTATCCGCAGGACATGTGGCCTGTAACTAAAAAAGGGTCATGAAAATCTCTTCATTCGGGAATAGTCCCTCACTCGGATCCCCGAGACCGGACTGGCAAGGATTATATAACCAACGAAAGGATAATTTTCTACTAGCAAGGGCGTGGAATGTCAAAAGTTTTGAACGTGGTAGGGAAGCTAGAAAATCTGAAAAGAGAAATGCAAAGGCAGAGTCTAGATATAATAGGAGTCAGTAAAGTGAAATGGAAAGTAGATAACTATTTCTGGTCAGATGAGAATAGTGTAATAGCTACAGCAGCAGAAAATGGTATAACGGGAGTAGGATTGGTTACGGTTAGGAAGGTAGGACAACGATTGTGTTACCGTGAACAGTTCAGTGGTAAGACTGGTGAAGATGATGAGGATATTGAACAGGTCATTCAGTACATGAAGGGAGATGAAAATCGGATGGTCTTAGGGAATGGTATGCGGTTGTCGGTAGAAGAGTAGAAGATAGCAGAAAGGGTTACGGGAGAATGTGGGCTTGATACTAAGAATGAAAGAAGAGAAGGACTAATTGAGTTCAGTAATAAATTTCAGAGAGTAGTAGCGAATACTCTGTTCAACAATCACTAGAGGAAGAGGTATACTTGGAAAACACCGGGTGGTATGGGACAATTTCAGTTACATTACATGGTCAGACAGGGATTCCGAACTCAGGTATTGGATTGTAAGGCGTACCCAGGAGCGGATATACACTCAGATCACGATGTAGTACTGATAAAGAGTGGGCTGGAGCTTAAGAGATTCGTTAGGAAGAATCAGTACTCAAAGAAGTGGTATATTGAAGTACGTAGGAATGACGAGACACGCTTGAAGTTCGCTGAGGCTTCTGATACAGCAATAAGGAATATATCAGTAGACTATTGTTGAAAAGGAATGGACGCCTCTAAAAGGGCAATCACAGAAGTTGGAAAGAAAAACATGGCTCCAAGAAGGCATCTGCGAAGAAATCGTGGGTAACAGAAGAAATACTTCAGGTTATCGATGGGAGAAGGAAGTACAAAAATGTTCAAGGAAATTCAGGACTACAGAAACACAAGTCGCTGAGGAATGAAATAAATAGAAAGAACAGGGAGGCTGAGACAAAATGGCTGCATGAAAAATCTGGAGAAATCGAAAAGAAAGACTATCTAAATGACTGACACAGCGTATAGAAGAGTCACAACAACCTTCGATTAAATTAAGAATAAGGGGAGTCAACGTTAAGACTGCAACGGGAATTTTACCTCAAACGCAGAGGAGAGACCGGATAAGTGGAAAGAGGACATTGAAGGCTCTGTAAAGGAAAAGATATGTCTGATCTAATAGAAGAAGAGACAGGAGTGGATTTAGGAAAGATACAGTCGCCAGTTTTAGAATCAGAATTTAAAAGAGCTTTGGAAGACTTAAGATCAAACAAGGCAAAAACGATAGATGACATTCCATCAGAATTTGTAAAATCGTTGGGGAAGTAGCAAAAAAACGACTGTTCACTTTGGTGTGTAGAATGTATGAGTGTTGCAGCATGCCATCTGACACTGAGAGAAATGTCATCTACACATTTCCGAAGACTGCAAGAGCTGACAAGTGCGAGAATTGTCGCATAATCAGCTTAACAGCTCATGCATCCAAGTTACTGACAAGAGCGATATGCAAAAGACGTAAAAGTAAGAGGATGCGTTAGATGACGATCTCTTTGGCTTTAAGAAACGTAAAGGCCCAGAGAGGCAAGTCTGACGTTGCGGTTAATAACGGAGAAAGACTAAAGAAGAATCAAGACACCTTCATAGGATTTGTCGACCTGGAAAAAGCTTTCTATACTGGAAGATGGTGCAGGATGTTTGAAATTCTAACGAAAATAGGGGTAAGCAATAGGGAGAGACGGGTGGCGTACAACATGTACAAGAGTCAAGACGGAATATAGGAGAGGAAGAACAAAAACGAAGTGTCCGGATTAAAAAGGGTATAAGACAAGGATGTAGCCTTTCACTCCTACTATTCAATATGTACATCCGACAAGCAATGATAGAAATAAAAGAAAGGCTCAAGAACGGAACGAAAACTCAAGATGAAAGTATATGAATGATAAGTTTCGCTGATGTCATTGCTATCCTCAATGAAAGTGAAGAAGACTTACATGATCTGCTGAATGAAGTGGTCTTGTGAGTACAGAATATGGACTGAAAGTAAATCGAAGCAAGACGAAAGTAATGAGAAGTAGCACAAATGAGAACTTCGAGAAACTTAACATCAGGATTAATGGTCACGTTGTGGATGAACTTAAGTGATTCTGTTACCTAGGTAAAAAAAAAAGCAATGATGGAAGGGCCGAAGAGGACATCAAAAGGAGACTAGCACTGGCAAAAGTGCATTCCTGCCCAATATAAGTCTATTAGTATCAAACATAGGCCTCAGCTTGAGAAAGAATGTACGTTCATTGTATGATAGCGAAACATGGAGTGTTGGAAAACTGGAACAGAAGAGGATCGAAGCATTTGAGATGTAATGGTAAAGACGAATGTTGAAAATTAAGTGGAGTGATAAGGTTAGGAATAGGGAGGATCTGCGAAGAATCGGAGAAGAAAGATATATGTGGAAGACATTGACAAATGAAATGTCTCCATAGAAAAATTATGAATTACTGTGCTCGTAAACCTCTTACATTATTTGATATTCAAACAGCTAAGCAACTGAACGTACTCAGACATTTCTCTCTTTACTAACTCTGATCATCACTACAGCGACACACAATATTTTTTGCTCTTTTGCGCAACGAAATGTGACTTTCAGTAATCCTCACAAAAGAATGGCCCTGACTGACAATAACCTACAACTTTCATGAATCACTTACCTCACAAAAATCTTCCTTACTCGAACTACTGCAATACAGCGAGTGCCAATACTGCCAGCTAAATAAAAGATTCTAACTACTAAAGGCACTAACTACTGATAGGCAAAATTAGCAAATGAAAGATTTCGATAGAGAACAAACAATGTAGTTACCTAACTAGTGTTCCGAAGTCATAATATATATATAAGTTCATGACATCCACTCTTACAAATTTGCCTTCTCTGACGGACACACATGCAGATCGTCCGCTCAAAACTCTGGCATCTCTCACTCCACATCCACCACTGCTGGTGGCTCACCTCCAACTGCACAACGCTACGTGATGCCCAACAGTACACAAGCGAATTTTCCAACAATGTGTCCAACTAGGCTCAGACTGCACAAGCCACAGTCAGTGATTTTCATACAGAGCGCTACATCTACCTCTACATCCATACTCCGCAAGCCACCTGACGGTGTGTGGCGGAGGGTACCCAGAGTACCTTTATCGGTTCTCCCTTCTATTACAGCCTCGTATTGTTCGTGGAAAGAAGGATTGTCGGTATGAATCTGTGTGGGATATAATCTCTCTGATTTTATCCTCATGGTCTCTTCGCGAGATATACGTAGGAAGGAGCAATATACTGCTTAACTCTTCGGTGAAGGTATGTTCTCGAAACTTTAACAAAAGCCCATACCGAGCTACTGAGCGTCTCTTATGCAGAGTCTTCCACTGGAGTTTATCTATCATCTCCGTAACGCTTTCGCGATTACTAAACGATCCTGTAACGAAGCGCGCTGCTCTCCGTTGGATCTTCTCTGTCTCTTCTATCAACCCTATCTGGTACGCATCCCACACTGCAGAGCAGTATTCAAGCAGTGGGCGAACAAGCGTACTGTAACCTACTTCATTTGTTTTCGGATTGCATTTCCTTAGGATTCTTCGAATGAATCTCAGCCTGGCATCTCCTTTACCGACAATCAACTTTATATGATCATTCCATTTTAAATCACTCCTAATGCATACTCCCAGATAATGTATGGAATTAACTGCTTCCAGTTGCTGACCTGCTATTTTGTAGCTAAATGATAAGGGATCTATCTTTCTATGTATTCGCAGCACATTACACTTGTCTGCATTGGGATTCAATTGCCATTCCCTGCACCATGCGTCAATTCGCAGCAGATCCTGGTGCATTTCAATACAATTTTCCATTGTTACAATCTCTCGATACACCACAGCATCATCTGCAAAAAGCCTCAGTGAACTTCCGATGTCATCCATAAGGTCATTTATGTATATTGTGAATAGCAACGGTCCTATGACACTTCCCTGCGGCACACCTGAAATCACTCTTACTTCGGAAGAGGTCTCTCCATTGAGAATGACATGCTGCGTTCTGTTATCTAGAAACTCTTCAATCCAATCACACAATTGGTCTGATAGTCCACATGCTTTTACATTGTTCATTAAACGACTATGGGGATCTGTATCGAACGCCTTGCTGAAGTCAAGAAACACGGCATCTACCTGTGAACCTGTGTCCAAGGCCCTCTGAATCTCCTGGACGAATAGCGCTAGCTGGATTTCACACGACCGTCTTTTTCGAAACCCATGCTGATTCCTAAAGAGTAGATTTCTAGTCTTCAGAAAAGTCATTATACTCGAACATAATACGTGTTCCAAAATTTTACAACTGATCGACTTTAGAGATGTAGGTTTGTAGTTCTGCACATCTTTTCGACGTCCCTTCTTGAAAATGGGGATGACCTGTGCCCTTTTCCAATCCTTTGGAACGCTACGCTCTTCTAGAGACCTACGGTACACCGCTGCAAGAAGGGGGGCAAGTTCCTTCGCGTACTCTGTGTAAAATCTAACTGGTATCCCATCAGGTCCAGCGGCCTTTCCTCTTTTGAGCGATTTTAATTGTTTCTCTGCCCCTCTGTCGTCTATTTCGATATCTACCATTTTGTCATATGTACGACAATCTAGAGAAGGAACTACAGTGCAGTCTTCCTCTGTGAAACAGCTTTGGAAAAAGACATTTAGTATTTCGGCCTTTAGTCTGTCATCCTCTGTTTTAGTACCATTTTGGTCACAGAGTGTCTGGACATTTTGTTTTGATCCACCTACCTCTTTGACATAAGACCAAAATTTCTTAAGATTTTCTGCCAAGCCAGTACATAGAACTTTACTTTCGAATTCATTGAACGCCTCTCGCATAGCCCTCCTCACACTATATTTCGCTTCGCGTAATTTTTGTTTGTCTGCAAGGCTTTGGCTATGTTTATGTTTGCGGTGAAGTTCCCTTTGCTTCCGCAGCAGTTTTCTAACTCGGTTGTTGTACCACGGTGGCTCTTTTCCATCTCTAAGGATCTTGCTTGGCACGTACTCATCTAACGCATATTGTACGACTCTTTTGAACCTTGTCCACTGATCCTCAATTTTTGTGTTGAGCCGTCAGGTACTTTATAATCTGCTTTTTGTCACTTTTGCTAAACAGAAAAATCTTCCTACCTTTTTTAATACTTCTATTACGGCTGAAATCATCGATGCCGCCGGCCGAAGTGGCCGTGCGGTTCTAGGCGCTGCAGTCTGGAACCGCGAGACCGCTACGGTCGCAGGTTCGAATCCTGCCTCGGGCATGGATATGTGTGATGTCCTTAGGTTAGTTAGGTTTAACTCGTTCTAAGTTCTAGGGGACTAATGACCTCAGAAGTTGAGTCCCATAGTGCTCAGAGCCATTTGAATCATCATCGATGCCGTAACCGGTTTATGATCGCTGATTCCCTGTTCTGCGTTAACTGTTTCAAATAGTTCGGGTCTGTTTGTCACCAGAAAGTGTAATATGTTATCGCCACGAGTCAGTTCTCTGTTTAACTGCTCAAGGTAGTTTTCAGATAAAGCACTTAAAAAAATTTCACTGGATTCTTTGTCCCCGTTATGAACGTTTCAGTCTCCCAGTCTATATCCGGCAAATTAAAATCTCCACCCAGAACTATAACATGGTGGGGAAATCTACTCGAAATATTTTCCAAATTATCCTTCAGGTGCTCAGTCACAACAGCTGCTGAGCCAGGGGGCCTATTGAGATTACCATGTCTGAGCCTGCTTTAACCGTGACCTTCACCCAAATTATTTCACATTTCGGATCTCCGTCAATTTCCTTCGATCCTATTGCACCTCTTATTGCTATAAACATGTCTCCCCCTTCACTGTCCAGCCTGTCTCTGCGGTATACATTCCAATCTGAGTTTAGGATTTCATTACTGTTTACCTCTGGTTTCAGCCAACTTTCTGTCCCTAGTACTATATGGGCGTTGTGACCGTTTATTAATGAGAGCAGTTCTGGGACCTTTCTATAGACTCTCCTGCAGTTTACTATTAACACATTAATATTGTTATTCCCTGTTGCATTTTGCCTACTCCTACCTTGCCGCGTCTCAGGAGACGTCTTGTCGGGCCTAGGGAGGGAATTCTCTAACCTAAAAAATTCCCATGTGTGCTCTACACGTAGTCTGCTACCCTTGTAGCCGCTTCCGGCGTGTAGTGCACGCCTGACCTATTCAGGGGGACCCTACATTTCTCTACCCGACAGCGGAGGTCGAGAAATTTGCACCCCAGATCTCCGCAGAATCGTTTGAGCCTCTGGTTTAAGCCTTCCACTCGGCTCCAAACCAGAGGATCGCGATCGGTTCTGGGAACGATACTACAAATAGTTAGCTCTGATTCCACACCGCGAGCGAGGCTTTCCGCCTTCACCAATTCCGCCAACCGCCTGTACGAACTGAGGATGACCTCTGAACGCAGACGGCAGGAATCATTGGTGCCGACATGAGCAACAATTAGCAGTCTGGTACACCCAGTGCTCTCTATCGCCGCCGGTAGGGCCTCCTCCACATCTCGGATGAGACCCCCCGGCAAGCAGACAGAGTGAACACTGGCCTTCTTCCCCGACCTTTCCGCTATTTCCCTAAGGGGCTCTATCACCCGCCTAACGTTAGAGCTCCCAATAACTAATAAACCCCTCCCCCCGTGTGCCTGCTCGGACCTTGCTGAAGGAGCAGTCACATGTCCACTCACAGGCAGAGCGGGCGATGCCACACGGCCAGCCTCCACAGTTACCCTCCGCCTCGTGCGCCGCGAACGTCGCTGAACCCGCCACTCCCCTTGGGGAGAGGGTGGCCCAACCGCGGTCGGTACCCGGGAAGATGTCTCGACAGCAGGGTCAGTGGGTGAAGCATGTAACACCTGGGGTGTACCTTGCGACGCACCAGACTCCCCACTGCCGCTACACTCCGAGGCAGCAGCCTGAAGGCTGACCGCGGCCATCAACACACTCAGCTGTTAGCGAACAGTGGCCAGCTCCTCCTGCGTCCGTACACAGCAGTCACATATCCTATCCATCCTAAGAAATCAATTTACTGCAGAGAGTTAATCAACTTTTAAGTAGACAGCTAATTCACTAAAGGCGGCTGATTGTTGACTAAACTCTGATGGCTAGCCACTTCTTGTAGAAAACAATGAAGATAGCACTACCTGTCTCTGGACTGTAGTGGAAACAAACCCTAGCACTACTGGCACTATGACTGACTAAAGGGACTCTCTCTGACTGTATTCAAAACAAACACGAAATCTATGGAATACTATTACTAGCACTTAACAAGTAAAGCTACCTAAAAGCAAAAACACACGGAAGAAGAAGTGACGAGTAAAGAAATACAGTTAATACTTAAATTAACGTAGCTCGCTGCACAGCAGACGTGAAGCAGGCAGCAGTTACGACGACACTGACACTGCGTAAGCGCTACGGGGCGTTACCAACATAAAAACCTAAACAGCCTACTTACACAAGAAGAGCTGGAAGTCTGTTGATAATCAGGTAGTAACTTCCGTGGTACTATAGATAGCTGTATAGGGTAAAAATTGTATTTGGTGACAGAGATCGGAATATATCAAGGACGTAGACTGTAAGTGCTACTCTGAGATGAAGAGCTGGCACAGGAGACGAATTCAGTTATACTTTATGGTGCAAGACACTTGTACCTTAAAGGCCGTCTAAGTTGGATCTTCTATGACCACAACACGTTCAGATAAACAGATGTGCATTGTGCACTGTGATGTTTGTGACGTAAAAATCATCTTTGGGCGCTACATGTCTGGACACGACCATTACACAAGGTATTTTTTTATTTTAAATGATTTATTAATGCAAACCTTTGTATAATGTACTACATTTTAGCCTAACATGGCAACTTGGCGTGAGGTTCCAACTCAAAACGAACACGTTTTATAATAACACATTTTTGAAGACCGGAGGGTGACAGCAAAGTCTGTCGAAACCGGTTATCGTAAATGAAGAAATATTTATGCGTTCTTGGCCTTAGAAAGATTTTACTACTTTTTGTGGTTTCGCTGACACGCTAATTATTTGCATAATCAAACATTTAATAGCACAATTTGTGCCAGTTTACCATTTGTTGCTCGCAGTATTCATTATTTTGTAATGTCAGTGGCCAGCAGTATAACATCCTAACCGCTGACGATAACCTCGTTGAAACTCATTGCTCTAACGCTTTAAGGCTCTCTCCAAAGCGATACTGTGTTAGTCATTAACAACGTAATTCCATACCTCATTTCAGTGTACCGGATACATTTACAGGAAAGAGCGTTTTCACATTTCATTACGCCAGAGTGAGACCTTAAATGTTAATTGCTTACACGCCGCGCAACTACTCAGCTAAGATGATGGCGATGCATTACCTAGTCCATAAAGCTAAGCGCTCCAGCTGCGTGCGCCAGGACTGCCATTTACAGGGCTGGCTAATTGCTCGGTTGCGTACAGTACAGCGCTGTTCATAAAGCATCTGCCGAACAAAGACTGCAGCCGGGGGCGGTCGCTGCCGCCGCTGCAATCTGCTCTGCCCGCCACGCCACTCCGGAGCGGCGGTGAATGTGCACCGATGAATGAAAGCTGGGAGGCGGCCAGCGACAAGCTGCTACACGTTATCTGCGAAGCCCGAGACGTCTGTCAGACCGCACTGCGGAACGCCCGACTGGAAGGGAAGGGAAAGAGGGGGAGAGGGAAGCGCACCCCACGCAATTAACTAATTACTCGGAGCTGGCGCTAAGTGCAAATTGCCCTGTCCGGGCCGTTTACCGCATCGCATCAGCAACCGAGCGGCGTTCACAGCTCTCCAAGGCGCCACCTGTGGACGGCTGAGGGAAGCGGCTTAGTGCCGGTGCAGTGAAGGCACTCTACCACCGAGAATGCGGGACGACTGAAGACTCAGAGATTTCCGCATCCCTTTATCCCAGAGAACCGTGCTCTCACTCCAAGCAGTAAAGGAGAAATTAACAGTGACGTTCCAGTCTGTGCGACCGTGGGTCCAAAACTTTGAGGGGGAAAACAGACCGGATTAAATCGATACTGGTACTTTAGTTCTGCTTAACCGGTATTTTGCGGCACTTTTTAGTCTGTTATAAAAGGTGTTATAGCGTGGTACTAAGGTACCACCGCGAGTGTTCGGCTTAATACTTCAGAAATGGCTGGACCCAAGAGGGGGGGGGGGGGGGGAGTTGAGCATTGTTCGATCCAACAGTTGCAAACTTATTGGGCCATAAAATAATTACTAATATTATTATTATTACTATTACAAATGCAAATTGATTACGAGGTAACGATTGTAAATTAAAGTGATTGAGTGAGAGAATCCACACACTAATAGAGAAACTCCACAACAAAATGAAGACAAAAACCACAGATCCAATTCACAGCAGTCACTTCAAGGCAAATCAGTGTGCCACAGAAGCCAAACCTAAATATGCTACTCTCCCATACATAGGCCCACTTTCATACCAAATAGCAAACTTATTTAAAAAGAAGAAAATTACCGCAATCAGCTTTTCCACAAATAATAAATTACAACAAAAAGTAATCCATGTTGTAAATACCTGCAAGAGTCCCTACTGTAAATCAGGAATATACAAACGGAAATGTGATACATGCCCAAAATTCTACATTGGACAGACAGTCAGAAGTTTTGAAATTATATACAAAGAACATATTGATGCTCTAAGACTTGGTAACTTGAACAAATCAGCATTTGCAGCCCATATTGCTGAAGACAACCATTCAGTGGGAAACATTGAGGACAACTTAAAAATTTTGCATCTAGCAGAAAAAGGAGCCACTATGAATATATTAGAAGAATTAGAAATACACACACACAAAAACAGCACCCCAGACTATATCCTTAACGAACAAATAGAGTTAGCTAACACCCCTTTCCCGAAAAATTTCCAAGTATTACTTTCCAGCCTTCAAAGCAAATAATATTAACAAACCTATCTCCAGATCAAGTAGCAAATTTATATGTTACTATAATTCTCATAATGCCAAATGTAATAAAATAATATACTATTTTACCTATACAGTTCTAAATATTTATAAAAAAATTATAATTAATTTTGCAATATCAACTCAAAAATTCAATCTCTCTGTACTAATGTAAAAGGCATTACAGTTGTGTAAATGAATATATCATCCTTTCCAAACATATGGCATCTGTGATACTCATATGTTTGTAAGCTCTTTGTATGTATCAAAACATGTGGTGCATGGTTGAAATGATCTCAGCGACAAATCTAAAGTGTACAGTGAGAACTATTTACGTGTGCAACAACGAGGATGCAGTGGGAATGCATTTACATCTGTTGGACGAATGTTATGAAAACAAACACTCGAAACCAGCGTTTCACGTAACTCACATGCAACGAAAATCTGTAACGCATCCATCTGTGTGTGGCGTGTTAATAATTATGTTTTATTTATATTTTAGGACAATTAATATCTAAAACACACTAAATATCATGTAAACCGTCTGAGGATGAATCACAACGATTCAAAACCGGTAACGGTTTCCTTTGAATAAACGAATTGATAGTAAATTTGTGGCTGGTTACTGTCCTAACACCATCAACATTTGTCTTCAAACAACAGCCACGGTCTCCATCATGTCATCATATGACAAAATTGCAAGAGAATCTCTGTTTGATATGAAAGGAGATAAAACAGAACCATTAAGACCTACAAGATAGGTGACAGCATTTCGGTGCTCTTTCAAGACTCGTTTACGGTTTATACAAATACCCCAGTAAACGGGTTTAATGTTCTTTAGTTAAGAAGAAAAGACACACACATAATACCAAACTTTACAAACGGTAAAAGACAAAAATTCAAAACGCAACTGAGAGAATACACACAGAAGCGGTGCCTATAAGGCGTGATCACCAACAACGTGTGCTAAGACCGCTCAAAGCTCCCAGCCCACACTTCAACCAGAACAGGTAAGAACAAAGTCCTCCCATGCCGCGCAAACACACGCCAAGGCTGAAGTGAGGACTCACGTTACACGAGGCGTGTTTTGTAAGTAAGAAGCGTTTTGAAATTTAAAAAGATATCTGAATAATTTTATTTTCACATGAAAACGTATACCTTAATCTACTTTCCTACATAATTTCCATCAATATTAAGGCACTTGTCATAACCATGAAATTCTCTTCGGGTTTGCTGCCGCATCCTAAAATCAACGTGAGTAGATATTTCGGCGATCCAGCTGGTCGCCATCTTCAGGAAAATGCTGCCTCTGCTGATGAGTCCCGCTGAGAACTGACGCCAGGTTGCAAATCGACGTCCTATATAGGCCACCGTTCAGTACACGGCGCATGCGCCGCCCATCACGATTTATGCCTTCCTAGACAGGGAGGTGGCGCCGCCCTCAGTGAAACACTGCTGGAAACGATACACCGCAATCAAGGCCGCACTGAAGAACGTTCAGTTTTGATGCGAGATAATACAGGATTCCACGTTTTGCTAAGTGGAAACCCATTGTCTCTATTGATTAAATTATCAGCCAACATAATTTCAATCGTCTCTTTATAGACACTGTTCCAAAAACCAGAATTGTTGGCAACCACAACAGTTTCCACAAATTTCATTTTGTGTCCCTCATTTAGGCAGTGTTCTGCTACCGCCGATTTTTCCGGCATGAACCGTTTACTGAACGGTGGCCTATATAGGACGTCGATTTGCAAGCTGGCGTCGTCTCGCCCATCCTCTCCCACCCCCACCCGCTGCCGCGCCTGTATTCCCACGTCCCACCCGGTCTCCATCTCTCCACCCTCCTAAGCCTCTCCCAAGGTGGCTTCCGCCAGCTCCCCCTCCCTGATGATGTCCTCCTCCCCTCCATATACCCCTCCTACCAACTTTGATCCTCCTTCCCTCTTCCTGTGTCTGTTCCTTTGGGCACCCTCCCTCCCTCCTCCCTTTCTCCCCACTCCTCCAACAGGCTTCCCCTCCCCTGTCCCTCTCCCCCTCCTCCCATCTCCTCAGCCATTGTCTTCTTTGTTCTCCCCTCTCCACCGCCCCCCCTCCGTGCCCTTTATCCCCTCTTGGCAGGTCCCCAGACTCGCACACACTACGTGGACTTTCGCGCGCCGGAGATCATCGCCATCAGTGTCTCGTGTGTGCCGTCGTGTTTAGTGTTCAGTGTTCACCGTCGCACTCCATCGTTCACCTGTGTCATCGCCGTCTTCAGTGTTTGTGCGTCGTGTCAACAGTTTCAAGTGTGGATTATCGTCGACTGTGAACGGCTCTGTGTTTGTCTTTCTGTGTCAACTGTTTTCTTGCCCACCTTTCTGTAACCTATGTGTAATCTTTCTGTTTTTTTCTCATTGTGTATCCTATGGCTGAAGAGCAGCATAGAACGCTGCTGACAGCCTACCTGTTGTACAGGCTTTAAAATAACAATAAAGAAAAAAAACTGGCGTCAGTTCTCAGCGGGACTCGTCAGCAGAAGGAGCATTTTTCTGAAGATGGCGACCAGCTGGATCGCCGAAATATCGAGTCAAGCTGATTTTAGGATCCGGCAGCAAACCCGAAGAGACTTTCATGACTTATTAAGTTAAGCCGGGAAAGGCTACGTAATCACACTTGTCATAACATTGTACCATTTTTTGAATACCCTCCTCATAGAAGTCTGCCGCCTGGCTTGTTAACCACTGTAACACCACCGTTTTGACTTCGTCATCGTCTTGAAGACTCTGACCGCCCAGGTGTTTCTTCACGTGCAGGAACAGATGTTAGTAACTGGGCGCAAGATCGGGGCTGTACGGAGGATGATTTAGAGTTTCCCATCGAAAAGATGTGATGAGATCTTTGGTCTGATTCCTCACATGAGGACGGGCATTGTCTTGCAGCAAAACGATGCTCTTGCTCAATTTCCATGGACTGTTGCTTTGACTCTGGTGTGACGTAAGCCATCCATGTTTCATCGCCCGTAACACTTTGGCTTAAAAAATCATCATCGTCTTTGTGGGACCAGTCAAGGAAAGTCAATGCACTGTCTAAACGTTTGGTTTTGTGCACATCCGTCAACATTTTCGGTACCCAACGTGCGCACAATTTTCGGTAATTCAAGTGCTCGGTCATAAAGCCATACAAAACACTACGAGAAACATTAGGAAAGTCATCAGGCAAGGAGGAAATCGTAAAGCGTCTGTTTTCTCTCACCTTATTGTCCACTTCCTGCTCAAACTTCCATTAACGCCCGAAGGACGCCCACTCTGCTGCTCATCATGCACATTTGTGCGGCCATCTTTAAATGCTCACACCCACTTTCTTACCATTCCATCACTCATAATGTTTCTCCGTAAACTGCACGGATCTCACGATGAATATCGATCGCTTTTAGGCTTTTAGCCATAAGAAATCTTATAACCGACCCGTATTTACAGTCGGCGGGACTCACGATTATTGGAGGCATCTTACACACTCAGTACACAACGTAAACAAGGAAGAATCAGACTGTAATGGCGTCAGTGTGTAGATTAAGGTACAGGCTTTCATGTAAAAATAAAATTATTGAGATATCTTAGCAACTCTTTTTTTAATTTCAAATCGGTACTTACTTTTAAAAAAACACGCCTCGTACACTGGAGCGCCGAAGAAACTGATACAGGCATGCACATTCAAATACAGAGAGATGTAAACAGGCAGAATACTGCGCTGCGGTCGGCGTAGTTGTTAGATGGGTTCCTGTTTCTATAATGGCAGCTTATAGTCGGCGCACGAGCGACGAGACACGGCATCTCCGAGGTAGCGATGGAGTGGGGATTGTCGCGTATGACCTTTTCACGAGTGTACCTTGAATATCAGGAATCCAGTAAAACATCAAATCTCCAACATCTCCGTGGCCGGAAAACAAACCCTACAAGAACGGGATCAACGACGACTAAAGAGAACCGTTCAACGGGCAAAAGTGCAACTCTTCCGCTGATATCTGCAGATTTCAATGCTGGACCATCACCAACTGTCAGCGTGCGAACCATTTAACGAAACATCGTCGATATGGGCTTTCGGATCCAAAGACTTTACGCCTCGCCTGGGCCTGGCAACACCGATATTGGACTATTGATGACTGGAAACATGTTGTCTGGTCGGACAAGTCTCGTTTCCAATTGTATCGAGCGTATGAACGTGTACGGGTACGTAGAGAAATTCATGAATCCATGGATCCTGCATGTCAGCAGGAGACTGCTCAAGCTGGTGGAGGCCCTGTAATGGTATGGGGAGTGTGCAGTTTGAGTGATATGAGACTCCTGATACGTCTAGATACGACTCTGGCAAGTGACACGTACGTAATCATTCTGTCTGATCACCTGCATCCATTCGTGACCATTGTGCATTCCGACGGACTTTGGCAATTCCAGCAGAACAGTATGACACCCTAAACGTCCAGAATTGCTACAGAATAGCTCCAGGAACACTTTTCTGAACTTAAACACTTCCGCTTGCCAGAAAACTCCCCAGACATGAACATTATGGAGCTTACCTGGCGTGCCTTGCAACAAATTAGACACATGACATGACTTTTGAGTACTCTTCTATAATCCTGACCAAACAGTCTGAACAGTTGGTAATAGTTTCCAAGGTTTAGATCCTTTCACGCTACTGTGTTTGTAGACCATAGTCTGATAACGCCCGAGAATAACCTTATATCACGAAAATAAAAACAACAAACAAATATTAGTGAATCAAAACGCCATTTGTTTGCTTTCACTCTTGGATACCGGACAGATTCCACGAAAGAATAATGATGGGGAATGATACAATCAGCATCACAATTTGAGAGGTCGTGAGAGAACCCAACCGGACCCAAAACCTTAATAATAATAACTGACGTGGCAACATACGGTTGTTACTCTTTTCTACAGCACAACAGTACACACGAAAATAAATGAATCAGGAAGCACTGAGTTTTCAGATACGTTTTCTAAAATACTAAATTTTGAAATTAAAATTAAATGGCGTTACTGCTTAAATGAATGACTGGCTTAACTTAAACACTGTTATGTAAAATAAAATTAAAAAAAACTATCAGTAACCTCAGTGTAACAAAACGCAAAATTTAGAAGAAGGTAAGCAATTTACTTTCGATTATTAAAATATTGAATTGGATTTACCTTAAGCAAATGAGCAATTGGTTTTACTTTTAAAATAATAACAATAAAATACATACCAAGCCAGCAGAATTCACTCGCTAAGCTAATTACAGAATAAATGAAATTGCGCACTGTTAATTTGTGCTTACCTTTAGTTATTAGTTTTGTCAGTGAAATTTTACTTTACTTTAACTAGTCTCTGACATGCAATACAAGAATGAACAGTTAGTGAGGCAGAAAATTTTGACGGAAACTGGTTCCTAGCAAAAACACACAAAACTGGCAGTAAGTATTTCATCAATTTTCATATTCTTACGATACTCGATGATTGCATGGAATGGAAAAGGGACCCTACTTGGTAATAATGTCTGAGGACAACTGTAACACAGGTGCCCTACACGTTTTAATTATTGCAAGTTATTATTCACGTTAGTCACACTTAGTGAAAGAAGCGCAACTGGGTATAACCTCTAAAGTGCTATGTCCACGTAGGTTTATAATTTTTCACTTAAGGATTTTGGGATGTTGTGGCTATGCGGACGACGATGGATGTACCGACGCCAATGCTGAGCTGCCACTGTTGCTGCTGCTGCTGTTCGATGAGAACCCCGAGTCGTCCCCAGAGCCACGGATAATTATGAGACAGGCAACAGTTTGAATTGCAGGTTCCTCCGCCCGTCCAAACCTACCGTATTCACAATACTCGTGGATTATGAAATCAGGCGCGTCTACATAGGCGCGAGAATACACTCAGTCGCAAAACTACTCTGACAGTGGGAAGTTTCACAATGAGTACTCGAGAAACACTGACTATGAAACCCAAACATATTTGTTAGCAATATACATGCTTAACAACATTAATTACAAAAGAATTATTGTATTATTTCGTATCCAAAACATAAATAACAGAAAAATTAGCAACAAAAATGCAGCATCCTGCACACCCTGCTGCTACAAAAGTATTCGAACACTGTCCAATAAATATTCATAAGTTGTACGACGATAACGTCAGTACCTTATGTGTCCACCTTTCATTTTCAATACCTCCTCCAACCTACTAGGTATACTTTCCACGAGATTTTTCGTGAAATCTGGGCCTATATTTGCCCATTCTTGGCGCAGTTTCTCTTTCAAAGTATCCTTCGTATGGTGTAGTCCGCGTGGAGGGTCCGTTTCAATTTATCCCACAAATGTTCGATTGGGTTAAGAGTTGGTGATTGGGAAGGGGGTGCAATACTTTCGGGCAACTGAAGAGCAACCACATTTGTACAATATGCGCGGTATGCTTGGGATCATTATCCAGATAAAAATGAAAATTTTTCGCAATACCTAGTGTAAGTAGGCTGTTGAGGTTCTTATATTGGTAACGCGACCGCCACGTAGCGCTCTGTATGAAAGTCACTGGCTGTGCTGTGTGCAGTCTGTGGCTGGGTGGCATTGTTGGAATTTGCTATTGTAGTGTTGGGCAGCTGGATGTGAACAACGAGTAGCGTTGCGCAGTTGTAAGTGAGCCGCTAGCAGTGGTGGATGTGGGGAGGGAAATGGCGGAGTTTTGAGAGCGGATGATCTGGACGTGTGTCCATCAGAGACAGTAAATTTGTAAGACTGGATGTCATGAATTTATATATATATATATATATATATATATATATATATATATATATAATGACTTTTGAACACTATTAAGGTAAATACATTGATTGTTCTTTACCAAATCTTTCATTTGCTAACTATGCCTATCAGGAGTTAGTCCCTTCAGTAGTTAGAATCTTTTATTTAGCTGGCAGTAGTGGCACTCGCTGTATTGCAGTACTTCGACTAACGCAGATTCTTGTGAGGTAAGTGATTCATGAAAGGTATAGGTTATTGTCTTGCGCTAAAAATATTGTGTGTCAGTTTAAGTAGTCATTTATAATTTTCCTAAGGGGACATTTCATATGTAGACCCTTAGCCAAGGATACCTCACTTGAACCTTCTGCTTTTTCTTGTAGTTTGTGTAATTAGTGTAGGTTCTGTTTATTACTAGAGCGTAATTATAGAGAGAATTTCCTTATTTCCTTTATAGTTTGGTTTTTCATTGTTGTAGAGTAAAACAGTTGTGGCATGCATGTAGATTTGCACCAAGTATTTCGCAGCTGCGCTTGCAAGTAACTAGATATTATTTTCAGTGCTTTGCTAATGTTTCTTCTTATTTTGCTCTTCAAATTGTGCTTTTCTGTGTTATCGTGTGAAACATTGTGACAATAATGGCGTGTGAAAAACGTAATACTAGGCTCCAAAGTAAACTAAGAAATGACAGTGAAGACGAAAGCAGTGTGTTAGCGCCACCGAGTAATGAATTAACTATTGTTCAAAGTAGTAACTTGGTAATTGTGCATAGGGAAATGGAGCGGGCTGCAAATAATGGTGTAGACATTGAACCAATTAGTGAACACGGAAGCATTATCGATCGATCGGTCGGCAACAGCTCGCCTCATGAATCCGAAATGTCAGGACATTATCTTGCAAATACTGTAGATTCAGGCTTTGCGTCCTCACAGTTTTCTCAAATACGTCAAGACACATTTTCTGCTTTTCAAAATGCGAATATTGCCGGTTCAAATGCACTGCCGAATAGCTCTGAGGAACATGTTTGAGACACCAGTGCATTGTTATTACAGTTAATGCAACAAATGGGACGAAGGCTACAAAAGTTAGACACAACGCTTGAACAAAATCAGAAACAAATTGGACAAAATCTTCAAAAGTTAGACTCAATGGAACAAAATCAGAGAAAAACACAGCAACAGCTTCAGAAGTTAGACTCAATGGAACAAACTCTTGAACAAACACGTGAAGGTTTAACTGCTGAGTTACTTAAAATCGAATCGAAATGTCAAAAAGTCTGCAATGACGTAAAAACACATATTTGCGAGCACTTTCAACTTATTTTTTCACGTCATGAAAATGCGTTACAGAATCACGAAGCAGCCATAAAAGAACTGCAAACTATTGTTCATGAAAATCACGACACCTTGCACGCTAAAATTGACTCAGTTGCATCTACGGATTCCGTTACGCAACTTGCAAAAACTCAGGAAAACTTAAAGGACACAGTAGATAGGATTTCAACACAAATGGACACTCTGAAACTTCGTTCAGAAAAACACGATGAGGAAATCTGTTCACTATTGGAGAAAGTAGCCGGATCAGTTCACTAACTTATCTACAAAGTTAGATGATGATCTGAATGACACAGGACCCATAACCTTCACTCACACAGAAGAGTATGAACAAATTAGAAAATTCAAACAAAATCAAAATCAAATCAATTCACAGTACAAAACAGAAATCCGAGAAGTACAAGATCAGTTGGCACAAGTAATACAAGAATTACATATTTCAGAGGACACTCGCGCTCCAGTACGGGAAGAGGGACGTAGAAATACAGAACAACCACAAAATAATAACACAGGACACTTCGGAAATTATGAAAGAAATTGGCAAGGTACACCGAATTTTGAGATGGAACCGCAGAAACGAAGTAACAATGATCGATATGCAACTTCTCGAGATGATGATTTTGACTATAAGTTGTTTATTACTATACGTAAAATCAAAATATTTAAGAATTCCAGCAATGATATTCATCCACAAGCGTGTCTTCATCAATTATCTCATTGTTTTCCTCCCAAGTGGTCATTAGAGCACAGATTATAATTTATGTGTGGCTATTTAGAGAATGAACCAGCTGTAAGAATGCGATCGGTCATTCACAATTGTCACAGTGAAGGAAAATTTTATCACGCCTTCCTCTCAGCATATTGGTCTCAAGCTACACAAGACCGAGTAAAACATAGCATCATAATGATGAAACATTTCGAACAATCTGAATTTTCCAGTTTTGTTAAATATTTTGAAGACATGTTGCACAAGAATTAGTACCTGTCAAACCCATACAGCCCCTCAGAACTCATCCACATTTGCTTAATCAAATTGCCTGAACATTTACGACGTATTATGTTGGCGGGACGTTGCAAAGACGACATTGAAGCTTTCCAGGAACTCGTACAAGGAATGGAAATTGATACAATCGCGGGGCGCGAAAACAGGAAAACAATAATTATAGGTCACATCCGTCACAATCCTGCGATGAAAGAGGTGAACCGCCAGCAGTGGTGGATGTGGGGAGGGAAATGGCGGAGTTTTGAGAGCGGATGATCTGGACGTGTGTCCATCAGAGACAGTAAATTTGTAAGACTGGATGTCATGAACTTAAATATATATTATGACTTTTGAACACTATTAAGGTAAATACATTGTTTGTTCTTTATCAAAATCTTTCATTTGCTAACTATGCCTATCAGGAGTTAGTCCCTTCAGCCCTTCAGTAGTTAGAATCTTTTATTTAGCTGGCAGTAGTGGCGCTCGCTGTATTGCAGTTGGTCGAGTTACGAAGATTTTTGTGAGGTAAGTGATTCATGAAAGCTATAGGTTATTGTTACTCAGGGCCATTCTTTTGTAGGGATTATTGAAAGTCAGATTGCGTTGCGCTAAAAATATTGTGTGTCAGTGTAAGCACATTTATTTATAATTTGTAAGTAGGCTGTTTAGGTTTTTATATTGGTAACGCCATGTAGCTCTCTGTATAAAAATCACTGGCTGTGCTGTGTGCAGTCAGTGGCTAGTTTGATTGTTGTCTGCCATTGTAGTGTTGGGCAGCTGTATGTTAACAGCGCGTAGCGTTGGGCAGTTGGAGGTGAGCCGCCAGCAGTGGTGGATGTGGGGAGAGAGATGGAGAGAGAGATGGCGGAGTTTTGAAATTTGTAAGAATGGATGTCATGAACTGCTATATATATTATGACTATTAAGGTAAATACACTGTTTGTTCTCTATTAAAATCTTTCATTCGCTAACTAAGCCTATCAGTAGTTAGTGCCTTCCGTAGTTTGAATCTTTTATTTAGCTGGCGCTCGCTGTATTGCAGTAGTTCGAGTAACGAAGATTTTTGGTGAGGTAAGTGATTTGTGAAAGGTACAGGTTAATGTTAGTCAGGGCCGTTCTTTTGTAGGGATTTTTGAAAGTCAGGTTTCGTTGCGCTATAAAGATAATGTGAGTCAGTTTAAGTACTGTTATGTATAATTTTTCCAAGGGGACGTTTCAAATTTTTCTAAGGGGTCGTTTCACTAGATGCCGTGCACTCTCCTTCATATGCCCTCGCATTATATTCAAATACGCTTCCTTGTTCATAGTATCATCAATGAACACTAAATCACCCACACCATTGCCGGACATGCATCCCCACACCATGATGCTCCCATCCTAAAACTGTACCGTTGGTTTGTGGTTCCTGGGATTCATCTCTTCGTTGGTCTTTCCGCCACACGTTTGTCTTTCCGTCGTTTTGCCATAATATAAACTTACATTCATCGCAAAATATCACCCGATTCCACCCAGGCTGATCGTATTCGGCGTATTCCCTCGCAAACTGCATACGTTTCTTCGGTTCACTGCATTTATGAATGGCTTTCGCCGTGCCACTCGACCATGGTACTACGATCGTCGGATTACTCTCCGCGCGGTTTCGGAATTAACTTTTATACCAATGTCTCCCTGCACCTCACTTGCAATTCGTGTGGCAGTTATTTTCGGATTCTGTTGTACCTTTCGCACAGTCACACGTTCATCTCTCTGTGAAAATGTCCGTGGCCGTCCTGTACTGCAACGGAATTCCAATTCTCTTGGATAATACTCAGCAATTTATAATATTTTAGTTATAATTACAATCAATTAGAGACAGTCCAAGATAAATACACTAGTACGTCGATTAAGTATTAAATATAGTTTTCGTAATACAGCTTACAGCTTCAGAATCAAACGTACAGTGCGAGTTATCAACGGATATTGAACGGCGAAAATTTTGGATGCTGCTGAAAGAATTTTATCTGCATTTTCGGTATTACAAGGGGTCTTCATTGAACCTCAGACTTCACATTGAACAAAAACGTTAATTGTCGGAATTATATTGCAACATAAGACCAAAATGAACAAAAAAAATACGTCAATCAATAATTGCGGCGGTATGTCGCCCCTTTATGGCCAGTACTAAATAGTATTTAGATCCTTAACATCTGGCGAGCAGATGTGAAATTTTTTGAAAGAAGTCGTTTTCCAGCGTTGGACTGTTATGTTTTTAAAGCAGCAGTTTACTTCATTTTATTAGCGATTAGCTAATTTCGTCCTCTTTTGTGTTATAACGCGACTGTTGCAAGTAACTGAACTAAATCGGTATTAAAAGCTATCTAGAATGATGAAATTAAGCAAAACATCAATATGTTCGAGTCGGGGGAACGTGGCCGACTATAACATGGAGAGATACGAAAACATGGCAAAGGCGAAAGTTTTTAAAATAATTCCCTCAGTAAACAGTGTAACATTCCCGTTTTAGTATGTTCCATTGCATGTATTTTTTTTTTCCTGTAGGATAATCTCAGATTCCCTTAATCACCCTCACACTGAATATCAGCCTTAAACTTATTCGGATACTCTCCGCCGATGATCTGGCAACCATACTTGGAAATGTACAGATTACACTCTGAGCTAGGAAACTACTGTATCTTCCCTCGGTAAGTGTTTCATTCGTTTTTATAATGAGCTTAACGAGTACCTACAGACAGCTCTCCTTAACTTCCTTTTTTACTTTCGCATCACAGAGCCAGATGTTAGCGACCTAAATACTAATCGGTACTGGCGACACAGACCCGAATTACAACAGTAATTGCAGGTTGATTTAATTATTTTTCTTCTGTTTTGGTCTCGCGACGCAACAACATTACGACTGTTAAGGCTTTGGTTCAATGAGCAGTCTGACGTTCAGTGAAGATCACTTATTGAAAAGTAGAATAATTTTGTAATTCACTTAATACTAAAACTTAATACACTCTATTCCAATCGCACTATGTAAGTGTAGACCAGACGTTGTTTAAATTCAAAGCTACAGTATCGACGACAGTTGAGAGATACACTATGTGATCAAAAGCGTCCGGACACCTGGCAGAAAATGACTTACAAGTTTGTGGCGCCCTCCATCGATAATGGTAGAATTCAGTACGCTGTTGGCCCACCCTTAGCCTTGATGACAGCTCCCACACCCGCAGGCACACCTTCAGTCAGGTGCTGGAAGGTTCCTTGGGGAATGACAGCCCATTCTTCACGGAGTGCTGCACTGAGGAGAGGTACCGATGTCGGTCGGTGAGGCCTGGCACGAAGTCCACATTCCAAATCATCCCAGTAGTGTTCTGTAGTATTCAGGTCAGGACTCTGTGCTGGCCAGTTCATTACAGGTATAACCATTCCGTCACAGGCCATGCATTATAAACAGGTGCTCGATCGTGATGAAAGATGCAGTTGTCATCCCCGTATTACCCTTCAACAGTGGGAAGCAAGAAGGTTCTTAAAACATCTATGTAGGCTTGTACTGTGATAGTGCCACGCAACACAACAAGGGGTGCAACCCCCCTCCATGAGAAACACTACCTCACCATAACACCACTGCCTCTGAATTTTACTGTTGGCACTACACACGCTGGCAGATGACGTTCACCGGGCATTCACCGTACCCACACCCTGCCGTCGGATCGCCACATTGTGTACCGTGATTCGTCACTCCACACAACGTTCTTCCACTGTTCGATCGTCCAATGTTTACGCTCCTTACACCAAGCGAACCGTCGTTTGGAATTTACCAGCGTGATGTGTGGCTTATGAGCAGGCGCTCGACCATGAAATCCAAGTTTTCTCACCTCTCGCCTAACTGTCATAATACTCGAAGTGTGGAATTTCTGTGTGATGGTCTGGATAGATGTCTGCGTATTACACATTACAACCCTCTTCAACTGTCGGCGATCTCTGTCAGTCAACAGACGACGTCGGCCTGTACGCTTTTGTGCTGTACGTGTCCCTTCACGTTTTCAGTTCACTATCACATCAGAAACAGTGGACCTATGGATGTTTAGGACTGTGGAAGCCTCACCTCTTGACACTAGTGACATCCAATCATCTGACCATGCTGGAAGTCCGTGAGTTCCGGGGAGCGCCCCATTCTGCTCTCTCACGATATCTGATGACTATTGAGGTCACTGATATGGAGCACCTGGCAGTAGGTGGCAGCACCATGAACCTAATACGAAAAACGTATGTTTCTGGGTGTGTCCGGATGCTTTTGATCACATAGTGTACATATCAAATAAATTACTAACAAGCAAAACAGATCAGAATAGCAAGACAGGTCAGAACAATGCTGCAGAAGCAACGAAAAAAAGCATGCCAAATTGAAAAGAACGCAAAACCACCAAGATTGGCGAAGTTTTACAGCAGAAAACTTTAGTGTGAGATGCTTTTAATAGTTTCCACAACCAAATTCTTTCTCGAAAGCTGGCAGAAAATCCTTAGAGATTCTGGTTGCATGTAAAGTACAACAACAGCAAGACGCAATCAATATATTCAACGAGCGATAAAAATTGTGGTGTCACTGATGACCGTGTCACTAAAGCAGATTTACTGAACAGTGCTTTCCGAAGCTCCTTCATCAAAGAAGATGAAGTAAATATTCTAGAATTCGAATAGAGAACGACTGCCAACATGAGTGACTTTAGAAGTACATATCCACGGTGTTTCGAAGCAGCTTAAATCACTTAATAAAGGCAAGGTCTCCGGTCCAGACTGTGTACCCGTCAGGTTCATTTGAGAGCATGCTGTGGCATTTTACTTATGACTTCATATCACGGCGAGAAGCGATAATGCCTCCTAGTAGCACCTTTCACCTATGGCATTTAACCTGCGCTCGTCTACCAACTGGCTACGTGGAGCGCTGCTGCAGAGGCGACACGTCCCTTCGTGCTCAGTGCGAGTGTTGACTGACGTGGCCGTCGCTATGTGATCGTGTCGGTGACCTCTCGAACTTTTGACCCATGACGCAGAGGGCTGAGGCAGTGTCCGTCACAGGGATGGGCGCGCATCTGCTAACTGCTGTGTCTACGTAAACAGGACAGCGCCGATGGCCGCGCGGCAACTTCAGAACGCGCTCGCAAATAAAGCGCCAGCCGCCGGCGCACTCGTCTCCATGTCCCAGTCTGCCACGGGCTGCAAGCGTGTACCAACGCTACATACGAGACAAATATGTTCTGCGTCACTCACGGATTTATCAAAGCAGTATGCGTTTCAGTAGTTCAGACCATGATCTTGAGGTGGAGGCTTACGTAGTTACGTTCTAGGTATTAATGTGCAGTACAGACACATTTCCACAGCAGCCGGCCAGGTTATAATTCGTGGTTTTCTGGTAATAATTTTTTTCTTCCTACTTTTGCTGAAACAATATGGCTAAAACAAAAACATAAACTTAAGGAATAATGTGTACTCACAGTTAAATTAGAAACAGCGAGGTGCTGCATACTGTTATTGTTGTTGTGCTTGTAACACCATAGTTAGACACTACATACCTTTTGTTGATTCATTTAGATTTCTGTTCTGCTCAACATCCCATCGTTGAACTTCCGTAATTAGTGTATGATTAATTCAGTACTGTAATGAAGTGTAATCTCTTTAATATGCACAATATGAGCAAATGATATGTTTTATATTTCTCACATAATCTCTTTGGTGGTCTTTAAAATTGAATAAATTTATTTAAATAATTTTGTGTAGAACTACCAATAAGTGCAAATGATATGTTTTGTTTAAAGTAATTGTTTGCTGTTATGTAAACTGCTCACCTTCACTTAGGTTTCTTAGTTATTTTGTACGTAAAAGGTGGCGTGTTTCCCCTCCGGAACGGAACTTAGTAGCGCGTGTAAATTGTGGTTGGCATAGGTAGAAGAGGTGGATTAAGAGTCAGTCGGGGACGAGCTGCCAAACTGTTAACTGCTCATGTAAAAGTTGTGTATTTTTCTGGTGCCAAGACAGGCTTTTCGTGCCGCTTTCCAATGCCTCGGATGGACAGATAAAGAGCTGGAACCATTCTGGAATTGGTACCTATCATCGCCACCAAGAAATGACAGAGTCCAGCATTTCCACCTGCAAATCCACCCACCAACATGCATTCGCTGCCACGTTGCGCAGTCACTGAAAAGGAACCAAGGAATTGTAAATATGTAAAGTGCAGGATCAGCTCATTGGATGATTTAGTGTGCTCAAATATAAGATAACTTATAACTCAATTTATATACCTACCTTGATTGTTTCCTTATCACAACACCTCTCAGGTTCCTCTCCGTTTGAACTATGGTTACCGAGTGTCGTTGTTGTGGAAAAACTGAAAGCCTCAAAGCCAAACAGTTGATTAAATAATGTTGCTTGATCTTTGGTGAGAAGGGAGTATTCAGATTTACTGTGGATTTGGTAAAATTGTGAAAGGTAGTAAATGTAGCTTTGTGAAAGCCTCCCAGTGATTGAAACAGTCCAATTTAATGTTTTGTTGACTTTCAAAATTACTTATTTAATCATTCACTTCAAAGTAGAAGACTGTAGTAATAAAGACAATTTACTATTACTTCCAAAAATTAAAAGTTTTTAAAACTGAGGTTTATAAATATTTGCTTAGTTAATGATCATCGTGCTGCCTATTGTAATTTTAAAAGGTGAGTGATTTTTGTACATATTTGTCAATATTGTGTCTCACTGCAGCAAAAGTCGTGAACTGCATTTGTGGAAAGTTATATACTCATGTTTGCTAAGTGCTTGTCTGGTTCAAATGGCTCTGAGCACTATGGGACTTAACATCTATGGTCATCAGTCCCCTAACTTAGAACCACTTAAACCTAACTAACCTAAGGACATCACACAACACCCAGCCATCACGAGGCAGAGAAAATCCCTGACCCCGCCGGGAATCGAACCCGGGAACCCGGGCGTGGGAAGCGAGAACAGTACCACGAGATGCGGGCAAAGTGCTTGTCTCTCTTGTGTATTGGAAGTGCATATTAATAGTGTAACAGGATCCACAGTTTGTCTATTGTGCTTAAGCTAGGTAACAAGTTTCAGAAAGACCACTATCTATGAAAACAGTAACTCCTATTATTCAGGGGACAGTGAGAAATATTTTACTAATGAATACTTTTCCATGTCAGTTAGAAAAGTAATCGGTAAAAGAAAGATTAAAACTGTGCCAAATTTATAATTCTGCAGTGAACTTTGTTCACATTTCATGTCAGATAGGAAAACGTTTGAAAAGTGAGACTAAATATGTGCTTAATTGTATATTCTTAAAGTGCACTTTAATAGGAATATTATTTAAACCATTCAGTTTGACCAAGACTGGAAGGCAAAAGTGTATGTCATTTTCTGTTGTCCTTATGTAAATAGCCTTGTTCTACTATAACTGTTAGCATTTTCTTTAACGTCAACATCAGCAAGTTCATTGCACTCTCACGTGATATAGTATAGGCTGTGTCTGCTCATTAAAGTTACTCATATCTATTTTCTTGAACAAGATGTTACTCATTCTTATGCCTAATTAGGCTGGAGACCGTTTTCGTTATCCTATGAACAGTGTGGACAGGTAAAATATTGTTTGTTACTGTTTAAATATTTACGTAATTCTGACTGTCACTTCCGATAAGCCACCTCCGTTAGGTACATCGCGGCCAACACAACAAGATTCCTTTCAGAGGGTAACACTGCTCTGTTGCTTTATACCATAACTGCTTTAACAACATAGTTTTATTTCACGACCTGCCTCTAACTTTAAGGTTATGGTATAGCAGTAGCAGACGGAACTGATATGCGTGGCTTTTCCTTGACAGGATTATTTGTTCTCTTGGGGCTTAGTACATAATAAACCAAATTTAGTATTTGATTGCAGAAGCTACGTAAATTCAGTTACAGTGCTATATGCTCTTCACTGGACATGAGAGTTTACGTCTATGCATTTCAGAAATTTAGCTGTAAAGGGTAAACCGGAAACCCACTACCAACATTTCATAGGTTGTTGATGGACATTTCTAAACATTCCGGGACAAAGATGACTTCGTCTTCAGTCACTTGTGCAGAGTGATGAAGTAATTATGGTATTCGGTTTGTTACAACAGATACGTTCATTTCTTTCAAAATACCTCGTAAAAGTAAAAATTCTGTACCACACAATAACCAGACGTACATAAAATAAAATACAGTAATACAAAAATCTCAAATGCAAAAGTACTGTGACGATGTTGGCATTTGTGCAATATGCGTCATAGTACTCCTCTTGTATGGCATTCAGTGAACTCACACTCGAAATACATATTAGTCAAGTTTCCGCCGGGAAACCATTCTATGCTGCTGTGTTTCAGTGCAAGGGTATAAGGAATGCCCCATGCTTACAAAGCTTAACTCAACCCAAAGTTACGAACAATTGTCCATCAGTCGTTGGGACTGTAATCTTACTTTAAATACACTCTGTGATAAACTATTTTATCCACAACTTTTTACTTCGATGCGTGCCTGTTCCATAGCTAGTATCATCAGAACCGTCCAACAGCTTCCTCTTGATGCCTCTCTTATGCTGTCAGCCATCTCTGAATACATTTTTACTGCATCACCTGAAAGCCTGAGCCGTTCTTATACAAACAAAGCAAAGCAGCTGCAGTTCGTCGCCCTAAGCAGAGCCCCATCTTCTGTAAAACTTTGCACGTTGGTATACAATGAAGAGACAGAGGAACTGGTACACATGCCTAAATCGTGTAGAGCCCCGCGAACACGCAGAAGTGCCGCAACACGACGTGGCATGGACTCGACTAATGTGTGAAGTACTGCTGGAGGGAACTGACACCATGAATCCTGCAGGGCTGTCTATAAATTCTTAACAGTACGAGAGGGTGGGGATCTCTTCTGAACAACACGTTGCAAGACAAGCCAGGTGTGCCCAATAATGTTCATGTCTGGGGAGTTTGGTGGCCACCGGAAGTGTTTCAACTCAGAAGAGTGTTCCTGGAGCTATTCTGTAGCAATTCTGCGCGTGTAGGTTGTCTCACTGTTCTGCTGGAATTGCCCAAGTCCATCGGAATGCGCAATGGACCCAAATGGATGCAAGTGATCAGACAGAATGCTTACGTACGTGTCACCTGTCAGTGTCGTATTTAGGCGGACCAGGTGTCCCATATCACTCCAACTGCACATGCACTGCACCATAACAGAGCCTCCACCAGCATGAGCAGTCCCTTGCTGACATGCAGTGTCCATGGATTCATGAGATTGTCTCGATATCCGTAAACGTCCATCCGCTCGATACAATTTGAAGCGAGACTCGTGCAACGAGGAAACATATTGACGGGTCCAGGTGTGGCCTAAAGCTTTGTGTCACAAAGTCACCAAGGGTACACTATAATATTATTTGTTTATGTTTGACTTAAATTATTGTAATTTTGTTATTGCTTTAAAATTTTCGAATGTTGGTACTATATTTTCTGCATATGTAACGTAAAGATTGCATTGTATGTGAGTAATGTATGTAAAATATGATGTACATTGTTTCTTACGTTAATTTTCTGATGATATTTTGTATTTAAAAAGATTTTTGTGTATAAACCTTTCACGTTGATGTAAATTTGACAATTGTAAGAAAAGGTCACGCTTAGGAACAATGTAAGGAATAGGTGTTATGTAAAACCCACTGTGCCTTTATTTGAATCGAAAGTGGTTCTGGGGAGTGAAAAAGGTGGCAAGGGCAAATTTGTGTGCTACCTAAAGCAAGCGTGGGAAGGAAGCCACACAGTCTGCAGACAGCGGTGATTGAGGCAAAACCCTAGAGGAGTAGGAAAAACTTTGCCTGCAAATTTGCACAAAATTGCTTCGGATGAAGACTGCAAACGCCTTACGGCATACCTACGATTTATTAGGCTACTGTATGTAAAACTGAGCGACGCCAGGAAGAGGAATTGAGCCCATACAGCAAGATACTTACAGGCCGTACTATGGGTAGTGTGGTATTGTTGGCCACACTCAAGCCTACAGCCACCAGAGAAGATTTTTTGTAATTTTACTTTTGTACAGCGTGAACCGTTGATTTAAACTGTGTTTTAATAATCATTCGAATTTAGTGTGCTTTTACCTAAATAACAGAAACCCTGTTACTATGTTGCCACGTATAACGCTCTTACAAAAATTTAGTTTAGTTTCGAAATGAAGTACGCTATGGAAGGATAGTACTGTTAATAGGTAAAGCTAATGAATAAAGTTATCACTTTGTGGCTAATGGATAAGTTAATCAGACTATTCAATTCTTTTCCTAAGATTATATCCAGCTGGTTCACCCTGTTATTTCATCCTAATCACACACCTATATAGGGTTCCTTCTTGGTATTTGATTAATCCGAGTATCCTGTTCTACAGAATTATGAAGTGTCAAATGAATGTAAAGAGGCACAATCTAATCTGTTTTTGTGTTTTGTTAACTATTGCAAAGTTTTATAGTTAAAGTTTGCTTACGTCAAATTCAGTCAGAGGGAAGAAAAGTTACTAAAATCTATTAAATGAATATACAGAGTTAGTTCAAAGATTAATAGCTTTTGAAAGTAAATTCTAGCAAGAAAGAGGTTTTCTTGGAGTGAAATGTCCAGTATAAAAACTGTGTGCTTTATTAGCTAAGTATTTCAGTATTTAAGTTTGTTGATTATAGAAAGTGCTTTTCTAAAGGTCTCCCCTGGCCAATTTTTTTTAGCTTCCTTAAAGTAATCTACTAGGCTTTTTCTCTTTTAAAAATCTAATGTATAAAGGAGTAGTAGTCAAAGGGAAATTCCAGTGTCTGCACCAACATTGTTTACGTGGAGTTATGTTTATTAGAAGAAGCAACTTAAACAGCAGCAATAAAATAGGCAAACTTCGTACTTTTGCTTGTCCAATACGTGTCATTGCCTGAATAGGATGGCGACCGTTAGTACAATTTTTAAACTACTAAATAAACTTGGAACTGAGTTGTCCTAGCTTCAATACAATACTATCCATACTGCTGTTCTTTCTAACCGCTGGATGAAATCTTAGGAAAAGAATTGAATAGTCTGATTAACTTATCCTTTAGCCACGAAATGATAACTTTATTCATTAGCTTTGCCTATTAACAGTACTATCCTCCCATAGCGTACTTCATTTGGAAACTAAACTTAATTTTTGTAAGAGGGTTATACGTGGCAACATAGTAACAAGGTTTCTGTTAGGGTAAAACCATACTAAATTGCAGTAGTACTGGTAATGTTATAACACTAGTGGACCTTCGGCTCCGGAAGCTCCTATCGATGACGTTTCGTTCAATGGTAAGCACGCTCAGAATTGTTGATGGCTCAGAATTGAAATCTGCAGCAGTTTGCGGAAGGGCTTGCACGTTGAACGATTCTCTTAAATCGTCGCTGGATCTTTTTCCGCCCGCAGCAATGTCAGATATTTGATGTTTTACCGGATTCCTGATATTCACGGTACACTCCTGAAATGTTCGTACGGGAAAATCCTCACCTCATTGCTACCCCGGAGATGCTCGCTCGTGTGCCGACTACAACACTACGTTCAAATTCACTTAAAACTTGATCACCTGTACTGTTTTTCCCATCTCAAGTTTTTCCTTCCCTCAATGTCTTTCCTTCCATGCTGGCCTTGAGTCATCTAAGTCTTGATCCCATCTTTTTCTAAACGTGGTCAACACACTATACTTTGCAGATGGTAACATTGTTCCCATATGTCCTCCATTCCTTCATTTCTCTGAATGACTTTGAATCACCATCTTCAAGATAATTTATGTGCCTAACATTGTATCCGTTTACTGAGCGTTGATAATTGTTTTTGACTCCAGTAACTGATCGAGTAGTAATTGAGGCCAGAAGCATGTGACTTTCACGAACTAGGAATGTTCCCTCACATAATATCGGAAGTTGTAGTTGTTTGAGTTAGCGTCCCTGTACAAGAGAAGCCGAGGCCAACGTGGCCATTGATATTTAGAGAGGGACTGATTCGGAAGATTCATGTCGTGCTTTTCCTGGGTATTGTTGTTGTTGTTGATGTGGTCTTCAGTCTTGTGACTGGTTTGTTTCAGTTCTCCATGCTACTCTATCCTGTGCAAGCTTCTTCATCTCCCAGTACCTACTGCAACCTACATCCTTCTAAATTTGCTTAGTGTATTCATCTCTTGGTCTCCCTCTACGATATTTGCCCTCCACGCTGCCCTCTAATACTAAATTGGTGATTCCTTGATGCCTCAAAACATATCCTACCAACCAATCCCTTCTTCTGGTCAAGTTGCGCCACTAACGTCTCTTCTCCCCAACCCTATTCAGCACTTCCTCATTAGTTATGTGATCTACCCATCTAATCTTCAGCATTCTTCTGTAGCACCACATTTCAAAACCTTCAATTCTCTTCTTGTCCAAACTATTTATCGTCCATGTTTCACTTCCATACATGGCTACACTCCATACAAATCCTTTCATAAACGACATCCTGACACTTCAATCTATACTCGATGTTAACAAATTTCTCTCCTTAAGGAACGCTTTCCTTGCAATTGCCAGTCTACATTTCATATCCTCTCTACTTCGACCATCATCAGTTATTTTGCTCCCCAAATAGCAAAATTCCTTTACTACTTTAAGTGTCTCATTTCCTACCCTAATTCCCTCAGCATCACCAGAGTTAATTCGACTACATTCCATTATTCTCGTTTCGCTTTTGTTTATGTTCATCTTATACTCTCCTTTCAAGACACTATCCATTCCGTTCAATTGCTCTTCCAAGTCCTTTGCTGTCTCCGACAGAATTACAATGTCGTCGGCAAACCTCAAAGTTTTTATTTCTTCTCCATGGATTTTAATACCTACTCCGAATTTTTCTTTTGTTTCCTTTACTGCTTGCTCAATATACAGATTGAATAACATCGGGGAGAGACTACAACCCTGTCTCACTCCCTTCCCAACCACTGCTTCCCTTTCATGTCCCTCGACTCTTATAACTGCCATCCGGTTTCTGTACAAATTGTAAATAGCCTTTCGCTCCCTGTATTTTACCCCTGCTACCTTCAGAATTTGAAAGAGCGTATTCCAGTCAACATTGTAAAAACCTTTCTCCAAGTCTCCAAATGCTAGAAACGGAGGTTTGCCTTTTCTTAATCTTTCTTCTAAGATAAGTCGTAAGGTCAGTATTGCTCACGTGTTCCAACGTTCCTACGGAATCTAAACTGATCTTCCCCGAGGTCGGCTTCTACTAGTTTTTCCATACGTCTGTAAAGAATCCGCTTTACTATTTTGCAATATTTTGCAGTATTTAGTAGTTTTTCAGTATTTAGTATTTTAACTTATTAAACTGATAGTTAGGTAATTTTCACATTTGTCAACATCTGCTTTCTTTGGAATTGGAATTATTATATTCTTCTTGAAGTCTGAGGGTATTACGCCTGTTTCATACATCTTGCTCACCAGATGGTAGAGTTTTGTCAGGACCGGCTCTCCCAAGGCTGTCAGTAGTTCTAATGGAATTTTGTCTACTCCCGGGGCCTTGTTTGATCTACATCCTCTACCATTTCCATAATACTGTCCTCAAGTACATCGTCCTTCTATAGACCCTCTATATGCTCCTTCCACCTTTCTGCTTCCTCGTCTTTGCTTAGAACTGGGTTTCCATCTGAGTTTTTGATATTCATACTAGTGGTTCTCTTTTCTCATATGTTTGTTGTTGTTGTTGTGGTCTTCAGTCCTGAGACTGGTTTGATGCAGCTCTCCGTGCAACTCTATCCTGTGCAAGTTGCTTCATCTCCCAATACCTAATGCAACCTACATCCTTCTGAATCTGCTTAGTGTATTCATCTCTTGGTCTCCCTCTACGATTTTTACCCTCCACACTTCCCTCCAATATTAAATTGGTGATCCTTTGATGCCTCAGAACATGTCCTACCAACCGATCCCTTCTTCTTGTCAAGTTGTGCCACAAACCTCTCTTCTCCCCAATTCTGTTCAATACTTCCTCATTAGTTATGTGATCTACCCATCTAATCTTCAGCATTTTTCTGTAGCACCACATTTCGAAAGCTTCTATTCTCTTCTTGTCCAAACTATTTATTGTCCATTTTTCACTTCCATACATGGCTACACTCCATACAAATACTTTCAGAAAAGACTTCCTGACATTTAAATCTATATACGATGTTAAGGTCTCTTTAATTTTCCTGTAGGTAGTATCTATCTTACCCCTAGTGAGATAAGCCTCTACATCCTTACAGTTGTCCTCTAGCCAACACTGCTTAGCCATTTTGCCCTTCCTGTCGATCTCATTTTTGAGACGTTTCTATTCCCTTTTGCCTGCTTCATTTACTGCATTTTTATATTTTTCTCCTTTCATCAATTAAATTCAGTATTTCTTCTGTTACCCAAGGTTTTCTAATAGCCCTCGTCTTTTTACATACTGTATCTTCTGCTGCCTGCACTACTTCATCCCTCAGATTCTCTGGTCAGAATCCGCATCTGCCCCAGGAAATGTCTTACAATTTAATACCTGGTTCCTATATCTCTGTCATACCATTATATAATCTATCCGATACCTCCTAGTATTTCCACGTGAAGTAGGCGTGGGATTCGTATCTATCTTGGCCACAAAAATACGTTCACTATGCTGTTTGTAGTAGCTTACCTATATTCCTATTTTCCTATTCATTATTAAACCTACTCCTGCATTACCCCTATTTGCTTTTGTGTTTAGAACCCTTTATCCAGCTGACCAAGCTGACCAGAAGTCTTCTTCCTCCTGCCACCGAACTTCACGAATTCCCACTTTATCTAACTTTAACCTATCCATTTCTCTTTTTAAGTTTTCTAACCTACCTGCCCGATTAAGGGATCTGACATTCCACGCTCCGATCCGTAGAACGCCAGTTTTCTCTCTCCTGATAACGACATCCTCTTGAGTAGTCCCCGCCCGGAGATCTGAATGGGGGACTATTTTACCTCCGGAATATTTTACCTAAGAGGACTCCATCATCATTAACCATACAGAAAGCTGCATGCCCTCAGGCCAAATTACGGCCGTAGTTTCCCCTTACTTTCAACCGTTCGCAGTACCAGCACAGCAAGGCCGTTTTGGTTAGTGTTACAAGGCCAGATCAGTCAATCATCCAGACTGTTGCCCCTGCAACTACTGAAAAGGCTGCTGCCCCTCTTCAGGAACCACGCGTTTGCCTGGCCTCTCAACAGATATCCCTCCGTTGTGGTTGCACCTACGGTACGGCTATCTGTATCGCTGAGGCACGCAAGCCTCCCCACCAACGGCAAGGTCCATGGTTCATTGAGGGGAGGGGGGGCTGGGTATTAGGGTATTATGTGTCATGAAACTTCTGTTGTAATTCGATGTCTTGAATACACAATCTGTCTGCAGACAGACTTCGTGAGTTTTGATTAGAGTTTTCCCGTAGTATGCAATGTGCTGGGGTGAAATGACTGTGTGAAATGAGCTCACAGTTTAAAGTAATTTCGAGTATAAATTTTGCTGCATGCAAGTTAATTGTTCAGGTTCTCCTTTTGTGTTTTATTAACCTGTATCCAACAATCGTTTCGCTCTTGGCTATTATATGCAGCGTACGTCTGCAACTTAGATTCCTTTTGTGTTATGTCCAGAGTACAAGATGATTCACACTTGGAGATACGAAAAAATTGTTAACCACATAGTCAGGAGCAAGTTAGTCAGCCGGCCGCGTTGGCCGAGCGGTTCTAGGTGCTTCAGTCTGGAACCACGCGACTGCTACGGTCGCAGGTTCGAATTCTGCCTCGGGCATCCATGTGTGTTACGTCCTTAGGTTGGTTAGGTTTCAGTAGTTGTAAGTTGTAGGGGACTGATGACCTTCGATGTTAACTCCCGTAGTGCTCAGAGCCATTTGAACCATTTTGTGCAAGTTAATCCATTAGACAACTACTGAACACAAAGCGTACTGCAGAACCGTTCTCTTTTACCCTTATGTTCCGGTATAAAGAGCTCTGCGATCAAGATCAGAGATCTGTGCCGATTGTCTGCTGATTATTTTGTTGCGATTACTGTCACTTGAATAGTGAGATTACACAGATACTTACCCAACTCCGAACATCACAGATACAATAGATAACCTAGAGCTAAGCCAGCACTTCTTGACAATGGACTTAAGGACTGCAAGTGATTCGATACGATAGACTTAAAACTGCCTTTTCTGCACTCTGTGGAACCTACCGATATAGAAACATGTATTTTGCGTTGAAGAATGTGCCAGCAACATTTCAACGTTGCTGGACAGAATACTGAAAGAATTAAGACCCCATCAATGTCTAATGTAGATTGATGACATAATCCTCTTTTCAAGAAATATACAACAGCATAGGCAACATGTGAGGGAAGTGTTCAGGATATTACGACAGCTCATCTGACAATGAGCATGGAAAAACATCGTTTTGCACTGGGGGACCTTAACTATTTGGGCAATTTCTTTAGTAAATTAGGAGTTAGAATTGATACTAGGTGAGTGAAAGCAGTGCACGATTTTCCAGTACCATGAACAATCAAGAGGTTGGAGTTCTATTTCTCCGTCACAAATCATTGTAGGAAGTTTATGAAGGGTTTCCTGACATTTCAAAACCATTTACGCACTGTTTGAAAAAAGGGTGTCCAGTCTGTATGTTCAGAGGAATGTCATGGAGCATATGCTGAATTAAAAAAAGGTGTTAACGTCGAGTCCAGTATTGGTGCTTCCATACTTCCAAAAGGCTTTCACATTATCATGTGATGTGCCGAATCATGCTCTTTGTTGTCTTTTAAGGCAGAGGGAGGATAGTCAGAAACATTCTATTGCGTTCACATCAAGACAGTTTAACCCAGCGGAAAGGAATTACTTCGCAACGGAGAGAGAGATATGCTTAGCTTGGTGTAAGGAGAAACATACTTCCAGTGGTTTCTGTATTGTAGGAATATAGTGCAGTGTTTATACAGGTATTATTAGAATTAATTGTTATATGAAAGGTGTTCCCTCTTCTGTCTGTCTAATACTTTTTCTTCTTTCTTTTTTTTTTAGATATTTTCTTTCTTTCTTTGTCTGAGATCACTCTTCCTGTAGCCCTTTCATTGATCTTGTTTGTAGCATTGTTTGTGTGTCTTGCAATATTCTGGTTTTCTCTGTTTTGCTATTTAAGTCATATATTGTAATTTGTAGTTCTCTTATATCTTCCTCAACTTCTGTGATCCATTTAATGTTGCTCTTCTATTCCACAATTTTTCTATTATTCCCTCTCTAATTCTATTTTCTGGCGTTCTCATCAGATGCCCTAATAATGAGATATGCTTCTTCCTGATTGTGCTCATTATTGGTTCTATTTTCTTGTACACTGTTTCATTTGAAGCTATTCTCCAATGCCCATTTACTTGATATTATTTATTTATGCTGCCGTAACTATTTTTCTTTCTACCTTCACTATTTTGTCAATTTCTGGTGTATTAAATGTTTTGAAGATAGTTTCAGCTGATCAACTTATTTCTAGTTGTGTAAGTGTTTTAAATTTTAATTTATCATCTATGGATAGGCTTTTTCATTGTATATATGTTTTGTAATGTAATTTGCTTTGTTCAGTTTTTATTCTATTTTGCCATAATGGTTTCTCATTTATATTTCAGCTAAATAATTAAATTTATCAACAACTTTAATTTCTTGTTCTCCTATTGTAATTTTGTTTGCTTGTTGTGGGTCAGTTAGCATAACATCTCTTTTTTTCAAATGATATTCTGAGGCTATGATATTCTGTGCTCTTTCTTGTAGTGATTTAATTTGTTGCCTGGTATGTATTCGAGGGCACAGTTGAACAGATACAAGGTTGTCTTGTGCCTGTTTTTATAAGGAATGGTTCAAAAATTCTCTTCTAAACTTAACTTTCGATTTGATGTTGGTCAGAGAAACTCCTTTTCATTTAATTACTTTTCCATGGAGCTCCAGATTACTCAAAATATTTAGTACTCAAAATCTATGGAGGCAGTAATGCGCCTTCTAAAAATCTAGAAATGTTACTACCAGAGTTTTGTTCCGTTTCATGTAGTATGTCAGTCACTATTAAGCAAGGAAATATAGCTCAAGAATACAAGGCTCAAACAGACCGGTTCATGGATAAGGGTAGCCAAGGTAAAGAACAGAGAGCACTTACTGATTATAAGCAACTGGTTATATCCTTGAGTGGCCACCAAGTTCGTCTTCCCCAACACAGTTTATGGAAGTGTACCTGGCGTTACCTATTTCACATCTATGATATCAACCCCAAAGGAAAATGCCCGCATGGATCTGTGTGATGTCCTTTGGTTGGTTCGGTTTATGCAGTTTCAAGTTCTAGGGGACTGATGACCTTAGAAGTTAAGTCCCATAGTGCTCAGAGCCATTTGAACCATTTTTGAAAATGCCCCAGTATATTATACCTGAAACAACATCCAAGATATCGTCATATTGGCTACTCTCGTGATACTAAGGAGAAAACAAGTTACTCTTTTCCTCAGTAATCCTCCTTTTCTGATGACCAGAACTAATCCTCTCTGTAACCCACGCAGCTTGATTCAATTGAAGGGACTACACGGTGAGCCAGATCCCTGGTCGATCATCAGCGATCGGCTTGTTATCTTTGACGCGTCCCCGGGCATCAGGATCTTTGCGTTTTCGGCTGGGGCGAACGGGACGGCGAAAGGCAGACGGCGAGAGGCAGTCGGTATGGGGCGGCCGGTGTGACTGGCGGAGTTGTGGCTCGGGCGTAGGCACATGTGTTATGTCTGTTACGATTGTGCCGTTTGCTAATCTTGAAACTCTTGCGGCGGTGACTGGTTGCCTGGAAGACATTTCATATAAACTGAGCCAAGCCTCGCAGTGGGAGGGAAGTCCGCAGTTCGTGTTGGCCTAGATGTTTGTACAAATTGAGGTGCCTGTGTGAGAAGCATGGCATGGGCCTGTTGGTTTCTTCGTGCTTCTGGTAGCCAACGCAAGCGCATGTTAGGCCGGAATGTCTACTGTTTGAGTGTGAACAAGTTCTCGTAGGATGTGCTCCCAGCTTGACTCTTAGCCTGAGTTATTTGTGGATGCCGACCCCTTGTCTGTTACTGCTTCCGGGTGTCCTGTAAGATTTCACAGCAAAACTGTGTTTTTGTGGCATTCTGTGTTTCTGGCTCAGCCTCCGCCTAGAAAGGGGAAAGACTTGTCCCTCAACTGACAGGGGGGTGGGGGTTGGATTGGACATCTTTTGTAATTCCTTAATGCTGTAATTTAAACATATAAAAAAAGTTGTTCTTTCAGAATAAGCGCCTGTTTCTTTGGGACACTGCAGTTCAAACATGAGTGGCGTAATGTTAATGAGTGTTTGTTATTCGTCAAATGAAGTGTATTTAATGTCTTGCAGTTTTCTGGGGCACGCAGCTGTGTTATTGAACTTATTTTGAAGTGTTCTGTCCGGTGAATGATTGCTCCGCACTTCAGTGTATTCTTTTCAGTAGTATTTTAAGGTTTTTTGGATATTTGTCAGTGGGGTGCAATGATTCAATTTTGTTTTTCTCTTTATTTTGAGTTACGGAGAATTGTTTAGTTTATCTGGTTATTGGCTTAACTCGCGCTTTACGTACTAAATCAGCTGATATTGAAATTGATTTTTTTAGGCCTGTTTAATATCACACAGATTCAAAGGTAACTTCAGTGATGTTATTTGGAATAAATGTGTTGGATTGATCTTAATGAATTATGTGCAATCGAAGTAAGGGACCCAGTCCTTCATTAGTGCTTAATAGCGGCGTGTAGTTCGGGTTCTGAGTCCCGTGCTCGGACCACACGGTTTATTATCAAAAACCATTCGCAAATTATCTTCAACTATATTACCAACAACATGTCTTTCACTGACTTCAACATATTATGCTAAGTAGGTCTGTCTAATATTCTAAATGTGACTGAGAAAGTAAATATTTTCAACATTTAAGTTCTTACCCGCCGAAGTTTCCGGTGCGGCCGACAAGTATTTAGATACAAGGTTAAAAGTTGCAGCTGGCAGTTCATCATGCCACAGAGGAGCCTCCCAATTTTACGCACCATCAATCCTGTCAACCATCTGGGACGAGATTGATACTTCATATACTAGTCGGTTTCTTCAGATCCCCAGTCCCAGCCACATCTCTTATACCACTGACTGAGAAAGGAATCAACTGAAAACAAAATAACTTAAACAGTATGCACCATTAGAAACTTCAGAAAATAAGTTTTCTTTTTTATGCATTTTATGGTACGACGATTCAGTCATGTCTCAGCCATGCTCTGCTACGCTCGCAGTAGTTTAGCAAGCAAGGAGCTGAATGTGGTAAGGTGCCAGCCCACAAAAACATAACACGTCATCCAGACGAAATGTTGTATGAAAACTTGTGAAAATTAACAACCTCAAACGCATGTAGGAAAACGAGCAATAAATAATTAGTCTTTGAAATTCGAGAAATTATCAAGTGAGGTCTGAAAGTCTGACCGTGCACAGTGATTCTGCCCCCAAAATAATTTCAGCAAAGGACAGCAGAATTCAGGCCTACTAGAGCACACGCAAAAAGATTTCAGTTTCAAGAAAAACAAAAAGACACCCAGCGTCACTTAACATTTAGCTACTCCAACAGTTAACACATGTCAGCACAGCGATCACATTCACTGATGAACAGATACACTGAAGCGCCAATGAAACCGGTAATGGCATGCGTATTCCAATAAAGACGTAAATACACAGGCAGAATACGGCACTGCGTTCGGCAACGCCTATATAAAAAAGTTACTGGAGTATTTGTCAGATCGGTTACTGCTGCCACAACAGCAGGTGATTTAAATGAGTCTGAACGTACTGTTTAAGTTGCTCACAAGTGATGGGAAACAGCGTCTCAGAGGGAGCGATGAAGTGGGGATTTTCACGAGTGTGCCGTATCAGGAGTCCGGTATAACATTAAACCTCCGGCATCGCTGCGGCCGGAAAAAGGTGCTGCACAGCGTGCGAACCATTCAACGCAACATCGTCGATATGGACACTCGGAGCCAAAGGCTTTACGCCTCGCCGGGGCCTGTCAACACTGACATTGGACTGTTGACGACTGGAAACATGTTGCCCGGTCCGACGAGTCTCGTTTCAAATTGTATCGAGCGGATGGACGCGTATGGGTATGGAGACAACCTCATGAATCCATGGACCCTGCTTGTCAGCAACGGACTGCCCAAGCTGGTGGAGTCTTTGTAACGGTATGGGGCGTGTGCAGTTGGAGTGATATGCGACCCTTGATACGTCAAGATACGAATCTGACAGGTGACACGTACGTAAGCATCCTATCTGATCACCTGCATCCATTCATGTCCATTGTGCTTTCCGGCGGAATTGTGTAATTCCAGCAGGACAATGCGACGACTCGCACGACCAGAATTGCTACAAAGTGGCTCTTCTAAGTTTAAACACTTCAGCTGGCCACGAGACACTCCAGACATGAATATTATTGAGCATGTACGGAATGCCTTGCAACGTGCTGTTAAAAAGAGATTTCCACCATTTCGTACTCTTATGCATTTACGGACAACCCTGCAGGATTCACGGTATCAGTTCCCTCTAGCACTACTTCAGACATAACTCAAGTCCATGCCACGTCGTGTTTGGCACTTCCACGTGTATAAAACAATTTTAAACACAACCTTTAGGTGAATCTGAGAGATGTTATTTGAACTCATTAAGTAAAATACGAATAACTCAGTCTATTTCGACAAACATAATGTATAAATATAGTTTAAATAACTATGTCCCCTTGGCTTCAACTAAATCAGTTGATAGTACAGTTTAACTTACACTAATCCTGAGTGCAAAATAAATTACAGTACCAGAATAAATAAATTTTTAAACTACCATCAGGGGTGGAATCTGATAAATAAGAACTAGGCAACTTGTCTCAATAACTGAAATATGTCTCAATAACTGCAATATAAGCTAGCCAACAACGTGATGTGGTATCGACACAACTAGTTGTTGGGGTCCACTGTAGAACTACTGAGCCTTGCTGCCTCAATATCCGTCCATAACTGCGAAATTTTTGCGGGGCGAGAATTTTGTGCACGAACTGATCTCTCAATTATGTCCCGTAAATGAAAACTGGATTCATATATGGTGATCTGGCAGGCCAAATCATTCGCTCGAATTGTCCAGAATGTTCTTCAAACAATTCAAGAAGTATTGTGGGCCGCTGGCGTGGCACACTGTCATCCTTTGCTTGGGAACATAAAACCGTTTCCAGTCAATGATCAGTCCAGTTCGACCACATGACCCAGTCACTTCCACGTAAACGCAGTCTGTACTATTCTTGAGCCGCCACCAGCTTGCACAGTCCCTTGTTGACAACTTGAGTCCACGGCTTTGTGGATTCTACGCCACACTCGAAACCTACCATCAGCCCTTACCAACTGAAATAGGGACTCGTGCGACAAGGCCACGTTTTTCCAGTCGTCTATGGCCTAATCGATAAGATCACTAGCCCAGGAGAAGCTCTGCAGGCCATGGCGTGAAGCTAGCAAAGACATTCGTGTCGGTCGTCTGCTGCCATAGTCCATTAACGTCAAATTTCGCTTTAATGTGGTACCGCATTCATTCGTCGTATGTCCCACAATGATTTCTGTGGTTATTTCACGCGCTATAGCTTGTCTGTTAGCACTGACAACTCTACGCAAATTCCGATGCTCTAGGTCGGCAAGCAAAGGCCGTCGGCCATTCGTCGTCCGTGGTGAGAGATATGGCCTGAAATTTGGTGTTCTCGGCACACAATTGACACTGCGGATTTCGAAATATTGAATTAACTACCGATATCCGAAATGAAATGTCCCATGCGCCTAGCACCAACTACCATTCCGTGTTCAAATGCTGTTAACTCCCATCGTGCCGACTTAATCACGTCGGAAATTTTTCGTGTGAATCACCTGCGTGACAGGTCCGCCAAACAGTGCCATTTTATACCTTGTGTAAGCGATACTACCGCCATCAGTATATGAACATATCGCTGTCCCATGCCTTTTGTCACCTTACCGAGGATAGTTTAGTGGCAAGCTTGTAGTTAATCATTGCACATTATAGTGCGATGGCCTTGATTCGAGCGCTCGTGCATTTTCATGTAGTCCTCAATGCTAGACTCAAGTAGTGGTAGACAGTATTTAGAACAGTAGCGTTATGCGTAATACGAGGGTAATCCCAAAAGTAAGGTCTCCTATATTTTATAAGTACGTATACCTGTTTATTTCCACAATGGTTTATATCAGTTTACAGCTTGAACCTTTAGCTATTTTTCGGCATCACCATTTCTTTCGATGCATTTTCCAAGACGTTGTGGCAGTTTCTGTATGCCCATGTCATACCAACTCGCCGCCATGCTGTTCAGAAAGTTATGAACTATCGTGATTGTTGCTTGGTCTCAGGCGTAAAGTGGTATGTGAGTCCAGGAAGTTGTCCCGTTCGGCTGCATGGCAATGAAGAAATGCGCGGGAAGCATCAACTCGTTGCCGCATGTCGTCCTCAGTCAGCATGCGGGGCACCCATCTTGCGCACACCTTCCGGTAGTTCAATGTTTCCGTGAAAATTCTGTGAGCGGTGCTTCGGGAAACCTCAGGAACCAAAGTGCAGATATCATCCAGGGTCACAGGCCGATCTTCACGTTTGCTTTGCTCAACCTTCAATACTGTTGTAAGTAGGCTGTTTAGGTTTTTTTATTGGTCACGCCGCCGCCACGTAGCGCTCTGTATGAAAATCACTGGCTGTGCCGTGTGCAGTCTGTGGCTGGTTGGCATTGTTGTAATACTCGCCATTGTAGTGTTGGGCAGCGGCAGCTGGATGCTAACAGGGCGTAGCGTTGCGCAGTTGGAGGTGAGCCGCCAGCAGTGGTGGACGAGGGGAGAGAGATGGCGGAGTTTTGAAATTTGTAAGAATTGGTGTCATGAACTGATATACACTCCTGGAAATGGAAAAAAGAACACATTGACACCGGTGTGTCAGACCCACCATACTTGCTCCGGACACTGCGAGAGGGCTGTACAAGCAATGGTCACACCCACGGCACAGTGGACACACCAGGAACCGCGGTGTTGGCCGTCGAATGGCGCTAGCTGCGCAGCATTTGTGCACCGCCGCCGTCAGTGTCAGCCAGTTTGCCATGGCATACGGAGCTCCATCGCAGTCTTTAACACTGGTTGCATGCCACGACAGCGTGGACGTGAACCGTATGTGCAGCTGACGGAGTTTGAGCGAGGGCGTATAGTGGGCATGCGGGAGGCCACGTGGACGTACCGCCGAATTGCTCAACACGTGGGGCTTGAGGTCTCCACAGTACATCGATGTTGTTGCCAGTGGTCGGCGGAAGGTGCACGTGCCCGTCGACCTGGGACCGGACCGCAGCGACGCACGGATGCTCGCCAAGACCGTAGGATCCTACAGAGTGCCGTAGGGGACCGCACCGCCACTTCCCAGCAAATTAGGGACACTGTTGCTCTTGGGGTATCGGCGAGGACCATTCGCAACCGTCTCCATGAAGCTGGGCTACGGTCCCGCACACCGTTAGGCCGTCTTCCGCTTACGCCCCAACATCGTGCAGCCCGCCTCCAGTGGTGTCGCGACAGGCGTGAATGGAGGGACGAATGGAGACGTGTCGTCTTCAGCGATGAGAGTCGCTTCTGCCTTGGTGCCAATGATGGTCGTATGTGTGTTTGGGGCCGTGCAGGTGAGCGCCACAATCAGGACTGCATACGACCGAGGCACACAGGGCCAACACCCGGCATCATGGTGTGGGGAGCGATCTCCTACACTGGCTGTACACCTCTGGTGATCGTCGAGGGGACACTGAATAGTGCACGGTACATCCAAACCGTCATCAAACCCATCGTACTACCATCCCTAGACCGGCAAGGGAACTTGCTGTTCCAACAGGACAATGCAAGTCCGCATGTATCCCGTGCCACCCAACGTGCTCTAGAAGGTGTAAGTCAACTACCCTGGCCAGCAAGATCTCCGGATCTGTCCCCCATTGAGCATGTTTGGGACTGGATGAAGCGTCGTCTCACGCGGTCTGCATGTCCAGCACGAACGCTGGTCCAACTGAGGCGCCAGGTGGAAATGGCATGGCAAGCCGTTCCGCAGGACTACATCCAGCATCTCTACGATCGTCTCCATGGGAGAATAGCAGCCTGCATTGCTGCGAAAGGTGGATATACACTGTGCTAGTGCCGACATTGTGCATGCTCTGTTGCCTGTGTCTATGTGCCTGTGGTTCTGTCAGTGTGATCATGTGATGTATCTGACCCCAGGAATGTGTCAATAAAGTTTCCCCTTCCTGGGACAATGAATTCACAGTGTTCTTATTTCAATTTCCAGGACTATATATATATATATATATATATATATATATATATATATATATATATATATATATATATATATAATGGTAAATACATTGTTTGTTCTCTATTAAAATCTTTCATTTGCTAACTGTGCCTATCAGTAGTTAGTGACTTCTGTAGTTTGAATCTTTTAGTTAGCTGGCAGTAGTGGCGCTTGCTGTATTGCAGTAGTTCGAGTAACGAAGATTTTTGTGAGGTAAGTGCTTTGTGAAACGTATAGGTTATTGTTAGTCAGGGCCATTCTTTTGTAGGGATTTTTGAAAGTCAGATTGCGTTGCGCTAAAAACTATTGTTTGTCAGTTTCAGCACAGTCGTGTACAATTTTTCTAAGTGGACGTTTCACTGTCTCCTCAGAAATTGACGGTCTCGTGCTCCTTTGTTCGTCGTGAATTTTGGTCCGACCATCTGCAAACTCTCTACACCAATTACGAACATTTTTGACACCCATACACGACTCACCACACACTTCTGTCAATTGGTGATGTATTTGAATCGGAGCAGTGCCCTTCGCGTTCAAAAACCGCATAACTGCGCTCAATTCGCACTTGGCGGTAATATCCAACGGGAGCTCCATTCTCAACGGTTCCCAAGCCAAGACTGAGCGCCTCAGCGCGGCGTGAACATGTTTACACACAGCGCGTGGAGCACTCTTCGTAACAGTGTGACCAACTGCCACACAAAGAGAGTTCCGTACTTACAACAAAAAAAAAGGAGAATTTACTTTTGGGATTACCCTTGTAGATAAGAATATGAAGTAATGAGATAAATGTAGACGAGAAGTGAAGTGGGATAATCGTGATGAGAGAATGAATGTTAACTGGTAATATGGATGAAAAGACGGTGATAAGGTTTTATTAAAGAGTTACGGTTCTAATTTAGATTGGCGTAAGTGGTGAAAGATAACAATTGCATGTTAATAAAAAGCAAAACCTTATTCTTATACAATGGTTCAAGTAATTGTTGTGGTTTACATCGAAGAATGACCCTGACCATTGTGAAAATGGTATTGCAACAATAGTAACCAGTGCTCATATGATCTCTGGTAGCATCGGCAAACCCCATGTATGGTTCTGGCGCATCGAACTGCATTTGAACAGCAGTTGGCACCACAAAAAAGTTATACAAAGAACTGTTACAAATCGGTTACTTCCACAGTAGCTCCGAGCCAGTCGCCCTATAGCGTTTATTCCACTGATCCCAAACCACCGACGTTTGCGATTTCAGTGGTGTCAAGCGAGAGCTCACTGGAGGACAGGTGGAGGCATGTTGTGTTTCCTGATGCAAGCTGGTCCTGCCTCGATGCCAGTGGTGGCTGCGAGCTAGTTATAAGGACGCCAGTTGAAGACCTGCAACCACCCTGTATGACCACTAGACGCGCTGCACCTACCCCGAGAGTTAGGGTCTGGGGTGCAATGTCATATGACAGCAGGAGCACTCTCGTGCTTATTTCACGCACCCTGACGGCAAATTTATCTTCTGTCTGGTGATTCGACCTGTTGAGCTGCCATTCATCAACAGGATTCCAGAGAGGATTTTCCAACAGGATAAGCTCGCTCACATACCGCTGTTTTAACCCAACACGCTCCACACAGCGTCGACATGTCGCCTCGGCCTCCTAAATCACCAGATCTCTCTCCAAACAAGCATGTATTGGACGTCATCGGACGACAATTCCACCAACATTCAGAAAAAGCATTAACCGTCCCTGTATTGACCTACCGAGCGCAACATCCGTGGAACTCCTGAAATCCTACACCTGTGCAATACATGCACGTTTGCATACTTGAATTCAAAGTTCTGGCGGTTACACCGGTTATTTTATAACAGCATTTAATATCTGTAATGGATTATCTCGCTCTTACATTAACTCATGATCTTGCAGTGTTAATCATTTAAAAACGATATGTCACCTAAACAACCGTATTCATTAAATTTCATTATTCAGCATTAATTATTTTTTGGTGTTCGGATTTTTCATATATACAGGGTGGTCCATTGATCGTGACTGGGCCAAATATCTCACGAAATAAGAGTCAAACAAAAAAACTACAAAGAACGAAACTTGTCTAGCTTGAAGGGGAAACCAGTTGGCGCTATGGTTGGCCCGCTAGATGGCGCTGCCACAGGTCAAACGGACATCAACTGCGTTTTCTAAATAGGAATGCCCATTTTTTATTACATATTTGTGTAGTACGTAAAGAAATATGAATGTTTTAGTTGGACCACTTTTTTCGTTTTGTGATAGATGGCCCTGTAATAGTCACAAACATATGGCTCACAATTTCAGACGAACAGTTGGTGATAGGTAGGCTTTTTAAATTAAAATACAGACCGTATGTACGTTTGAACATTTTATTTCGCTTGTACCTTTGTGAAGTTATGATTTCTGAGAACGCTTGCTGTTACAGCTTGATTACCTATACATACCACATTAATACCCCATTAATGCAATAAATACTCAAAATGATGTTCGTCAACCTCAATGCATTCGGAAATACGTGTAACGACATTCCTGTCAACAGCGAGTAGTTCGCCTTGCGTAATGTTCGCACATGCATTGATAATGTGCTGGCGCATGTTGTCAGGCGTTGTCGGTGGATCACGATACAAATATCCTTCAACTTTTTCCACAGAAAGAAATCCGGGGACGTCAGATCCGGTGGACGAGCGGCCCATGGTATGGTGCTTCGACGACCAATCCACCTGTCATGGAATATGCTATTCAATACCGCTTCAACCCCCCCCCCCCCCCCCCACGAGCTATGTAGTGGACTTCCATCATGTTGGAAGTACATCGCCATTCTGTCATGCAGTGAAACATCTTATAGTAACATCGGTAGAACATCACGCAGGAAATCAGGAAAAAAATCAGCATACATTGCACCATTTAGACTGCCATTGATGAAATGGGCGCCAATTATAGTTTCTTCCATAATGCCATCCCATACATTAACCCGCCACGATCGCTGATGTTCCACTTGTTGCAGCCATCGTGGATTTTCCGTAGCCCAATAGTGTGTATTATGGCGGTTTACGTTATCGCTGTTGGTGAATGACGCTTTGTCGCTGAATAGAACACGTGCAAAAAATCAGTCATTGTCCCGAAATTTCTCATGTGTCCAGTGGCACAACTGTACACGACGTTGAAAGTCGTCGCCATGCAATTCCTGGTGCATAGAAATATGGTACGGGTGCAATCGATGTTGATGTAGCATTTTCAACACCGACGTTTTTGAGATTCCCAATTCTCGCGCATTTTGTCTGATATTGATGTTGCGATTAGCCGCAACGGCAGCTAAAACACCTACTTGATCATCATCATTTGTTGCAGGTCGTGGTTGACGTTTCACATGTGGCTGAACACTTCCTGTTTCCTTAAATAACATAACTATCCGGCTAACGGTCCGGACACTTGGATGATGTCGTCCAGATACCGAGCAGCATACATAGCACACGCCCGTTGGTCATTTTGATCACAATAGCCATACATCAACACAATATCGACCTTTTCTGCAATTGGTAAACGGACCATTTTAACACGGGTAATATATCACAAAGAAAATAACGTCCGCCCCGGTGGAATGTTACGTGATACCACGTACTTACGCGTTTGTGACTACTACAGCGCCATCTATGACAAAGCGAAAAAAGTGGTCCAACTAAAACATTCATATTTCTTTACGTACTGCACGAACATGTAATAAAAAATTGGGGTTCCTACTTTAAAAAACGCAGTTGATATCCGTTTGATCTATGGCAGCGTCATCTAGCGGGCCAACCACAGCGCCATCTGGTTTCTCCTTCAAGATAGATAAGTTTCGTTTTTTGTAGTTTTTTTCGTTTGATGCTTATATCGTGAGATATTTGGCCCGATCACTATCAGTGGACCACCCTATAGAGAGAGAGAGAAAAGAAAGAGGGGGGAGGGAGGTAGGGAGGGAGTAGGAGAGTGAGAGGGGGGGGGGGGGGGAGAAAGAGCGTGAGAAGGAGGAGAGACAGCAAATGCTTTGTAGAGTTGACGGCAACTTACGGTAGAAAGCTTTAGGGGAGCTAGCGAGTTCCAGGGCCAGCAGATGGTTCATCAGGGCCGGCGCTGGCGCCAATAAACAAGGCTGTATACTCCGGGGCTGCTGCGGGCGGCGGAGAAGCGTGTATCGGCAGATTAATGGCGCGCCGCTCGGCGAGGGGGTGGGCTGGAAAGGGGAAGGGGGGTGCGTGCGTTATGAAGGAGGCGCGGGCGAAGGCACGGCGTACCGAGGAGAGGCAGCCAGGGCGGCGGCTTCAGCCGGCTTCTCAATAGACGGCGCGAGGCCCGCCTGCATAATACACCGCGCACCACCTGGGCCTGCCGCAGCCCTAAAGCGGAACTTCTGCCTGGCAGCGAGGTAGGCTGCCCGCACGGCGTCTGCATCTGCATCTACATCCAGACTCTACAAAGCACTGTAGAGCGGAAGCCAGTGGGTGTGCAAAAGCTCTAGGGGATTTGCTCAATACGCATTTCCACCAACAATGATAACCCATTGGCAGGATTTGAATTTGACTGTGATCGTGTATGCTGCGGCAAATTAATCGGACTGTAATTTATTTTGAGTGGAAAGCAGCACTGCGGCTCTATGGTTACTTTATTTAAAAAGCACTTTGCGGTCAGCTGCGACGCTGCCATGTACTCCACTAGTCTGATTCACTAGTACATGGCTCCGGCCACGGATAAAAAAACACACGATAGGGGTCACCACGTGTATGTGCAGTAGCAAGCTGCGATGATGTCAGAGCGAACCCAGTTAGCGCTCCAATACCCGCAATTGCCATAATGCATTATGTTGTAATCGCGTTTACCAGCGAAACCAATGTTGTTCACTCCAGTGTGAATTTTTATTACTGACTGGCGACTGTGCTCAGTGTTACGCCGTAATTATTAGTGTACTGAGGGATTTCTTAGAGTAAGTTTTTAAGCTAAAAATAATGGTTAGCTGCTTGATCGCCAGTTCTACTACCAACAGCAGACAACTAAATAGGTTAGGATGTAAGTTTCATATATTTCCTAAAAATAGTGATACGGAAGGAAAGGCTATAAATGCTTGTAAACATGCAGATTCGTTTTCAGTTTAAATTTTCGTATCTACTGCTCTGAGCAGTATGGGACTTAACATCTGACGTCACCATGAAGCAAAGCAAGCGCTGTATCATGTATAAGATACAGAGGCGAGCGAGTGCACGGGACTTACCCTAGTTCACTGCTAGTAGCGTCACGTCATCGTAACGCGCCTGCATATAGTATTGCACCACATTTAACATAAAAGTAAAAATTAAGATTTGTGTGTAAAACTTTGTTAAAGTATAGTTCTATGTAATAATGTTTCAGGTAACAAATCTTAATGTTATAAAATTAGTAGTTTACGTAAAATTCACGTTTTGAAAGAAAAATAGGAGGCGCTAAATAATGACGCTAGGAAGCCAAAATTTGGTGAGAAGGTGCAGTAAGAAGTCATTAATGAGTGGTGCTGGTTTCCAAAACCATAAAACTAAAATTGACTCCAGAATCCGCGTTTTTCGGAAAAATCAGAGGCGCGAAATAATAGAGCTACAATATTGAAAATTGGTAGGATGCTTCAGTTCACCCTAATAATAATAATGGAAATACCACAATCAGTTACCTCTTCTAGTTTTTTTAGTAATTTAGTAAAAACTACTTTTGTGAGTAAAATGTACATAAGCATTATAGATTAAGTACTTTAAATTTTAATGATAAAACAAATTCTTTAAGACCAATGATCAGATAGGACAATTAACAAAGCTACACCAAGTTTTAGTCTTGTAGCATAATTAACAGCTGATACAAGTCTTGATAAAGCTATGGTTCAGAGGTAACAATCTACCGTTAGTTCCATTGTAAAAATTCTAGAGAGTAAAGTTTTAATTTTAGCGGGCTGAGATTTTCTACGTGCTTCTGTACTGCTCAGATGTATGTATACAAAAATTGAGAAGTTTGTAAAGCTATTATTAAATGTGATATTTAAGATTATGTGCCTGAGATAGCGATCATTTGGAGACTGCAGGCATCTGCTTAGGAACGGAAAGAACAGATGCTCTCTTGGCGGTACGCGCCGGAGCTATATAAAAAGAGCGGCAGAGGCAGTAGTAAGCTCACTCCGCATTAGACCAACGCCTAGTCCACGCGAGCTTAACGTCCGATCGCGCCTCGCCTCGGGTGACGTCATAGTGGGCTGTGACATGCGCGTACTTAGCAATGTAAACGGACATTGAAAATCGCGAGGACTGTACACCGTCCTGGATCGTTTAGACTTCGGTAACAAACTGTTATTGTGCCGTCCGTGTGAAGTATAATTCCGCGTGGCAAGTGGTGACTAACTCCACTTTTAAGGCGAGCATTAATCTTTTTTTTTAACATTATTGCGAACTATTAATAGAGCACCGTTAGTTAGAGTAATGAACTATTCGGGAGGAACTTGCTGTAGAAGTCGCCTCTGAACTATTAAACGATTGGCTGAATTAACAATATTTAATGTCTTTAGCATTTTCAGAAGTTTCGAGTAATTTGTGTGAGCCTTTAAGATAATAAAATCTTGTTTGGAACTTTAAATTTTATTGAAGCAGCCCTAATCCCGTGAAGAACTATGGATGTTTTTCGTTTAGCTGGGCTGTACAGGAATGTGGCCGTGCAGACTGGGAACTAAGGTCAGTAAGTTTCCCTTCGCTTTCTGACTGGCCACCAAATTAGTTGCCAGGCTCGCGTGATTTAAGGTGGCAATGTTCAACTTTCATTCAACATTAAACAACGACTTCTTCGCCGTCCCACATATGTTGCATCGGCAATAGTCTGTTACGTGAAATGAACATTCAAACAACTCATTCGACGACTTCTTCGCCGCCCCACATATGGTGCTTATCGGCCGGGAAAACTGAATTAAAAGCAAATAAAAGTGCTCGATGTGTGAAAGCGATTGGTATAAATTAACGAACTCGGTAGGCAATAACAGGACACTGAATTGAACTAGTGTGGGAACAGTGTTACCAGTAAAGGCAGGTGTAGTGTATAAACAATAAGTGTCTACCGCTGTACGTTGGTTAGTGACGATGGTGAGGAAGGCGACGATGCTGGATCGCGGCTGCCGACGGCCCTGAGACTAAAGGAAGACGGTGCGTCATCGCGGAGCTGCGCTGATCTGCGAGACAGCTGCCGGCTGCGCCGAGCGGTCAACGGTGCCTTGCTGCCCCCCCCCCCCCCCCCCCCTCTGGAGCTATTGCAGTAGGCGATTCCTGTGGCGGTACTCGACGCTACAGCTGCTGCTGCTGCCTTCAATACGTCGCGACGCGTCGCATCACGATTGCTGGTACACCGCGACGACATCATTCGTCGAAATCAAGCATTTAAGTTAAGTCAAAGACTTTTAAAATATTTATTAACTGCTGCTAACAAACTAAAAGATATGGAAAGTAGTGTACATTTCAGAAGGGAACCGGTCTCTGACCAAGAATCCTCAGGATCAGGAATTGAGTTTAATGAGGATGGTTCCATTAATCCCTCAAATATTTAACTAGAACGTAATTTGTCACCAGTAAATTATGACTTTAATTTAAATGAGAGTGCAGGGATGCAATCAATAAGTGAAATAGAAGTCAAAAGGGAGCCAGTAGAGTTGCTAACTTTGTCAGGTAGTGAAACTGAGCTCAATATATCTCCAGCTCAGTCAAGTCAAGAGATACAAAGTATCAAGGTAGAAGCTCCGGATTGGATGCAAATACTGTTTGCCAAACTCGAATCAAACCAAAATAAAATTGAGGCTAAAATTGAGGATAGTAATAAAGAACTAAAAGAAGAACTGCAATCAAAATGGAATAGTTTGAATTATAAGATAGATGCTATTCATCGTGACATTCAAGTAAAAGTAGGGCAACAGTTAACAAAAATGCATAGTACTTTCAAATGTGAAATAGATCAAATTCAAAAAAATTATCAAGAGGCAGATGAACTTTTGGAAGTGAGGTTGTCCGAAAGATTGAGCAACGAGTCCAAACTTTGCTCTGACAAAGTTAAAAAGGTACAAATTAAAGTAGATACTTGTCAGAAAAACATTGAGAAAGTAAAAGAAACCTGTACCGAAATTCGTGGTGCAGTGGAACAAAGATGTTCTGCCAGGATAGAAGCAGTAGAGTCACAAGTAGAGGAATTAAATACTAACATTGCTAACCTAGAAAATAGAGTAACCTCTGTTAATTCTAGTCATTCTACTGTACAGCATGTGACTTCAGTTGACGCCTCTTTTATAGGGTGTCGACAGTTTTTGCGCTTTGATCCTGATAAGTACATTCACCCTCTTGAATTTTGGAATGACTTTGAGGATGTTCTCCCCAACACTTGGTCAGAAAGAGAAAAAATTTCATTTATAAGAAGTCATTTGTCAGGTGATGCTTTGCGATGGTCAGCGGATGTAATGATCAAATGTAAAACTTTATCTGAATTTAAGTCTGCATTTCTCAACGAATACTGGTCACATAACAAACAAAATGATGTGTTAAGGGAATTCTGGAGTGGTAAGAAGTTTTTCCCAGGGCGTGAATCAGTAAAGGATTTCGCTAGGAAGTGGGTTTCAAGACTGTCACATTTGACAGAAAAGATGAAGCCAGATATGATCATTATGGGTTTAGAAGGTAAGCTGCCGTGGTACTGGCAGAAGAGGATCATTTCCGCCCCTAGAGATAATATAGACAAATTTATTGAATATCTGGAAAGAGTGGAAAGAGTAGCTGCTGCTGAGGAGCAGGTGCAGCAGAATAACAAATCTTCTAACAATCACGTACAAAATAATGGAAACGTGAACGTTAGAAATATGGAAGTTAGGCACACCAAAACAAACTATCGAAACCAAAGCCGTGGCAGAGGAAGAGGGGGTAGATACTCACCACGCTTTCGTAACAACTACTATGACGAAAGTGGAGAAGTAAATACTATGCCATTAAGACAAGAAGGGAGTCATGATGCTACTATATCTAGTGGTGTCACAGATGAACACAACAGGCCGCGTGTGGGAAACTAAATCCCGTCTATGAGGAAACTGGCGCTCACCAGGCGGTAACAGTAACACAGCCAGTAACGGAAACACAGACAATCAGCCAACATACACAGACAGACAACATGGATGACGAAATAAATACAGATAATACCAGTGATGTGTTAAGCCACTCTCACAAAATAGTGGATAGTATTTTGGATACACTAGAAAAATGGGTCAAGGAAGAACAGGAACTCAAGGTAGATAATGGGGAAGAAATAGATAATGGGTTTGAGTCTGATGGGAATAATGATGAAGTAAAAGCTTACATCTTCGATGAAAATGGCAATCTAAAAGCTGAAGTAGAAGTAGCAGAAGTAGAATCAGTACTGCAAAACTTTAGAGAGGAGGAAATGATGAATGAAGGGGGTAGAAATAGTAACGAGGTGAAAGAATCTAGTAGCTGTGTAAACGTGCCACAAATGGTTGAAGGTGACGACATTCTTATGAACAGCAATATTGCGCAGGGACGCAGTTGCTCAGAGGTAGAGGATAGTTTGGCTGATGTGCAGCAAACAAAAGTAGAAAAAGTCGTCAGATGCTTCGATTTAAAGTTAGTGGACAGATTAGAGAAAGCAGCTAAGATTATAGAGCATGATGAGCCCCAGGATGTAAATGTAAATGTAATTGCAACTGATCAGAATTACTTTAGCTGGAAGAACATAGAACGAGATTTATTAGACGAGGTGTGTGAGCAACCTGTTCAATGTAAAATAACTCACCCTGTTATCAAAGTAAACATATCAGGAGTCACTGTGCGTTGTCTGCTTGACAGTGGCAGTGAAGCAAGTGCTTTATCACAAACATTTTTTGACACCATACCCAATAAAGAGAAGTTAACAGTTATGAAAGTAAGTGGCTTAAAGATTATAGGTGCTACTGGAAAAGTCTCTAGACCAGTTCAACACGAAGCTTTGATACCCATTGGTATAAATGACGTAGTAATAGATCATCCTTGTTTGATTGTGCTAGGCTTAAGTGTTGATATGTTGATTGGTACTGATTTCTTATCAAAGTACCAGGGAAAGATCAATTTTGATCAGAACAACTTAATTTTAACTTTACCTGACTCTAAAGTGATAAGAGAGTCTTTTATAGGAAGTCATATAGGCGGTAGTAATGAAACTTGGGAACTGCCTATTAGAGTAATAAAGAATAAAGGATACTTGCAGGAAAATTTGGTTTTCAGTGAGAATGAGGAAAGTGCTAAGGTTGAAGAGAGACACATCCTAAAGGAAATAGAGGAAAAGGTACAATCAACAAAGCAAATTGCTGACGAACAAAGATACAGAGGTGAGCTAGTGCTGGTCAAAACAAAAGAAAAATCAAAGAAAATTTCTGCAGAAACTAAAAAGTTTATGCATGTATATCATGGACCATTTAGAATAGTAAGTAAACCTCATGCAAATGCCTATCGTTTGGAATATCCAAAGAGTAAGAGAGAACTAGGTCTAAGAAATATTGTGGATCTAAAGGAATTTAAAATTAACAGTAATTAATTACTGTAGGGAGTCTGCCACTCTTTGGCGGATACACGGTTTGGCGTACCGTGCAGTCCCAGCTGGGTGAAACTTTATTTCCTTTTCAAGTTTCATTCCCTTCTTCTGGTCTATCATAACAGGTAAGAATCACATATGTCTTCATGTTGTATATATGCTATTAGGTTTTAAGTATTCTTAGTAAGGATCTACCTAGTGAATGGCAAAACAAAAGTCTGAGTACCAATAAGAGGCAAACATGGCTAAAATAAATTAATTAAAATATTTCATGTAATTGTAAAGGGTTAGAAACTACAACTAAGAGAGACACTTTGCAGTATACGAAGTACGGTATGAATATGAATAATCCATGAGATTATACAGAAGGTAGTATGTTGCTAGAAATAAGGTTGTCTGAAGGAAAACAGCGTAAGAAGGTAATGCTCATAGAGGCAAGCAATGGCGTTTTAGAATTAAATAAATGGAGATGTGTGGAAGTGGTGTGAGGATCGCACCAAATATATAGAAACAGGACGTCAATAGGCTGACAAAAGGAAAAGGGAGAAAGAAGTGGAGAAATGAAGTATTTTGAATCTGGAAGAAAAGGGAGAAAATGAATAAGGTGAAGAAGTGAAGTAAGTAAATTGAAGTAAATGATGTAGGATTAAAGAATAATTCCCTCACGTCTCGTGAAATGGTGAAAAACGCTAAATCTTGCTTGAGGCAAATAAATAGTTAAACAGACAACAGAAACACACAAATATTGGAAAATGCAGAAATTTGGAATCGGTATACTGAAAATAACTAATTTCTTTAGTAATTCATACAATAAAGCAAAGTGCTGGTCAGCAAATGACTTCTTTGATGAACTAATCCATACGATAATTAAGCCAGAGTACATTAAAACTAAAAGGTTACTCAATTTTCTAAGTTGAAGCAAGATCTTAATATATTAATTTGCTAAAAGAATTTTCACTATTTAGGAACCTAAAAGATTATTTATGAAAGAAGAAAGTAGGAGCTATTGTATCAGATACGACTTAGTGCTAAATGTCTTTCTGACAACTTCACAATTAGTAAAATAGTGCCAGAATATAAACTATAAAATGTACTTTGTCCTACCTTAGATATAAGTTGAAAACAGAAACTTAGACTGTATTGTCTGTTTCTCAGGGACATGCAGGCTGCATGAATGACTGACAACAAGCGGTAGGGAGATTGGAAGTAGAGACGCAAACCACAGTGAATACAATTTCCTCCCACAATTTTGTCAATCAGTGAAATTAAATGAGTGTTACAATAGGACACCCACCACAGTGCCGAGTATTATAGTAAAAGAAAAATGTGAGTGCGTTGCAGTGATAAAAGTCGTGTGTATTTTCTTTTTCAGGAAGAGACTGATTTTAAAGAAAAAAAAATAACTATTTTGTAACCATTGAAAAATTTATATTTCCATGTAAATGTATGTAAATAATTTGTGAATGTCTTCTGTACTAGGTTTTCTATGTGTATATGAGTATGGTTATTTTGTGTATGTAGTAATAAGGAATTTCCTAAGAAGAAGCAACTTAAGTTGAAAGAGGTATACTAAAGTAATCCATCGCTTGTTTGTTCTTTTAGAAATTTAATTTTGTTCAAAAATAGATTTTCACGAAAATTAAAAAGGGGGTGATGAAGCAAAGCAAGCGCTGTATCATGTATAAGATACAGAGGCGAGCGAGTGCACGGGACTTACCCTAGTTCACTGCTAGTAGCGTCACGTCATCGTAACGCGCCTGCATATAGTATTGCACCACATTTAACATAAAAGTAAAAATTAAGATTTGTGTGTAAAACTTTGTTAAAGTATAGTTCTATGTAATAATGTTTCAGGTAACAAATCTTAATGTTATAAAATTAGTAGTTTACGTAAAATTCACGTTTTGAAAGAAAAATAGGAGGCGCTAAATAATGACGCTAGGAAGCCAAAATTTGGTGAGAAGGTGCAGTAAGAAGTCATTAATGAGTGGTGCTGGTTTCCAAAACCATAAAACTAAAATTGACTCCAGAATCCGCGTTTTTCGGAAAAATCAGAGGCGCGAAATAATAGAGCTACAATATTGAAAATTGGTAGGATGCTTCAGTTCACCCTAATAATAATAATGGAAATACCACAATCAGTTACCTCTTCTAGTTTTTTTAGTAATTTAGTAACAACTACTTTTGTGAGTAAAATGTACATAAGCATTATAGATTAAGTACTTTAAATTTTAATGATAAAACAAATTCTTTAAGACCAATGATCAGATAGGACAATTAACAAAGCTACACCAAGTTTTAGTCTTGTAGCATAATTAACAGCTGATACAAGTCTTGATAAAGCTATGGTTCAGAGGTAACAATCTACCGTTAGTTCCATTGTAAAAATTCTAGAGAGTAAAGTTTTAATTTTAGCGGGCTGAGATTTTCTACGTGCTTCTGTACTGCTCAGATGTATGTGTACAAAAATTGAGAAGTTTGTAAAGCTATTATTAAATGTGATATTTAAGATTATGTGCCTGAGATAGCGATCATTTGGAGACTGCAGGCATCTGCATAGGAACGGAAAGAACAGATGCTCTCTTTGCGGTACGCGCCGGAGCTATATAAAAAGAGCGGCAGAGGCAGTAGTAAGCTCACTCCGCATTAGACCAACGCCTAGTCCACGCGAGCTTAACGTCCGATCGCGCCTCGCCTCGGGTGACGTCATAGCGGGCTGTGACATGCGCGTACTTAGCAATGTAAACGGACATTGAAAATCGCGCGGACTGTACACCGTCCTGGATCGTTTAGACTTCGGTAACAAACTGTTATTGTGCCGTCCGTGTGAAGTATAATTCCGCGTGGCAAGTGGTGACTAACTCCACTTTTAAGGCGAGCATTAATCTTTTTTTTTAACATTATTGCGAACTATTAATAGAGCACCGTTAGTTAGAGTAATGAACTATTCGGGAGGAACTTGCTGTAGAAGTCGCCTCTGAACTATTAAACGATTGGCTGAATTAACAATATTTAATGTCTTTAGCATTTTCAGAAGTTTCGAGTAATTTGTGTGAGCCTTTAAGATAATAAAATCTTGTTTGGAACTTTAAATTTTATTGAAGCAGCCCTAATCCCGTGAAGAACTATGGATGTTTTTCGTTTAGCTGGGCTGTACAGGAATGTGGCCGTGCAGACTGGGAACTAAGGTCAGTAAGTTTCCCTTCGCTTTCTGACTTGCCACCAAATTAGTTGCCAGGCTCGCGTGATTTAAGGTGGCAATGTTCAACTTTCATTCAACATTAAACAACGACTTCTTCGCCGTCCCACATATGTTGCATCGGCAATAGTCTGTTACGTGAAATGAACATTCAAACAACTCATTCGACAACTTCTTCGCCGCCCCACAACCAATCCTCTAGAAAATAGAACTACTTAGACCTGACTAAGTGTATAAGTGGAAAAGTGTGTATAAGCGTGTATAACTATGTATAAGTGGAAAATGGTTAACTGTAGTGCAGAGAAAAGGGCTTTTAGGAAAGGAGCTACACTAAAATCCCAAGGACGCAAATTCATATACAGATTGTGTGTTTACTTTCAAAGGGAAAGGGACAATGGTAGGCCTTTATTATCAGTGAGTAAAGTGGTTGACAGAGTGGTAGAAGTATTGAACAACTCTACAGCGACAGTGAAGAGAGTCACAAATGAAAAAGAGGTTGCCAATTCAGCTGCGAGCCCTGTTAATGTGGCGTCTGGAAAGTCAAAGAAGAGATCGTGGCGTGTAACTGAAACAGGCAACTTGGACGTAAGTGCTATCAGCCAACACATATACACATACAACAGCAGAAAGGAGTATCCAATACATAAAAAGTTGATGGCACCACTGTCAGACTGGTTTGTTCTCAGGTAGAACGACAAGTCTCTCTGTTGTTTTGAAAAAATTTGGCTTCCGTTGGAAAAAGTTCTCAGGACAAAAGATATTAATGGAACATGAAGACATTGTAGCATCGAGCTAGCAGTGAATCCGGAAAATGTAATATGGATTTACGAAACATGAGCCAACGTTCGTCACGCACGTTACGTCGCATGGACAGATGACACACGCCATGGAATTATGAGTGTGGCAACTTGTAAGGGGCCCAAATAAAAGCAGATGTTCCGGAGCGAAACAAAACCTTTACATTGCGAGACACAGAAAGGCTGGTAAATGAGGCTGTCACACGAATAACGCCAGAAAACTGGAAGAACGCCGTGAACCACGTGTGGAAACAGATTACAAGGTCAAACATTGAAGCAGGTGCAAGAAAAGAATCCGTTCATAATACTACAATTTCTTTATCAGACGTTTAGGCTAGCAGCAGCGAAGATACCGAAGACTATGTGGTCGTGATAAGAGATGACCAATGAGACGACGATGATCATGGGGTTTCCGTTCTCCTGCACGAAAAATAGAGGTACACTACATACACACTACGTAGTTACTCTGCACACGTAAGTGCCTGGCAGAGGGTTCATCCAACCATTTTAATACTATTTCCCAACCATTCCACTCTCGCATGGCGCGCGGGAAAAAGGAACACCTGAATCATTCCATTTGAGCTCTGATTTCTCTTATGTTATTATGATGATCATTTCTCCCTACGTAGGTGGGTGTCAACAAAATATTTTCGCATTTGGAAGAAAAAGTTCGTGATTGAAATTTTGCAAATAGATCTCAATGCAAAGAAACCCGCTTTGTTTCAGTGACTGCCACCTCAACTCGCGTATCACATGAGTGACACTCTTATCCCTACTGCGCGATAACAGGAAACGGGCTGCCCTTCTTTGCACAAGGTAACGTCCTTATTCGATATCTTACATGCAACATTTGTGCAGTTTGCTTTACCCTGTTAATGTTGAAAATCTGATTGTGTGTAATTTTTATTTTGGCTGGAACCATAGCCATAGTAGTTTTTTTAAAATGATGTTACCGCCGTTTCATGATAATAATTTTTATTTTATTCTTAAACGATACAGAGTTCGGCCATAGGCCATTTTCAAGTACAGTAACTTATTTATAAGTCATAAGATAACAGACTGGTACGAAATACAGCGAAATCTGTACCGTGTAAGAATAAAACAAAAATTGTTACAGTCAAATGGCTGCAACATCATTAAAGAAAATATATATGTGTGTGTTTGTGTAAGCTGACAAACACTGGTAGCGCATGTGAAAAAATATTCCATCAAGGAACACATCGGTCAGCAGAATGGTGCAATGAATGACGTGGCATTGTTAGGTTCTGAAGGATCCGAGTGTTGCCGCAGGCCGGAGGGTGGGACGGGAAGGTCTGTCACCCTGCTGCCCCCCCCCCCCCCCCTCCCTTCCCCACGCTGCCACGCTGCCCGTCCGTGTCGAATACTGGCAACTGTCAGAGCTCTTCTCTCGACGTACGGAGTATAAACACATGTTTATTATAACGTGTGCTGTTTTCCAGAAATCTTTGCCTCATTGGATCAATCGAGATATAGACTTATCGAGAGCTAGCCACTGACTGTATTGGCGCTGGCCGCAGTGGCCGTGCGGTTCTAGGCTCTGCAGTCTGGAACCGTGCGACCGCTACGGTCGCAGGTTGGAATCCTGCCTCGGGCATGGATGTGTCTGATGTCCTTAGTTAGGTTTAATTAGTTCTAAGTTCTAGACGACTAATGACCTCAGAAGTTAAGCCGCATAGTGCTCAGAGCCATTTGAAACATTTGACTGTATTGGCACGAAGCATTATCTCGCTTCTTAGCGCTACTCCACGTTTTTCCTTCCCGCCGAAGCGTTTTTGCCATGGGATTTCCCTCCAGCCTTTCTGTTGTATACAGTTCCACATACCCTATGCATGAACCAGTTATAGGCCTGTGTGTTCCAGTACAGTACACAAAACAACATAGCTTCTGAAGACACAGTTACAAAATATTTCCAAATTACGTGAAATAACAGTATGATAAAAAATGTTTACATACATCTCATGCCAAAAGTTCCGGAAACAATCACTCTGGTGCTGCAACTGGAGAATGCGCACCTGAAACAGAAATATTAAGTACTAAATCGTAAAAGTATTCAAATTGTGGATACTGTCACACTATTGTTTGATAACTGCACATATTCCCACATAGGTGGTACTGATATAAGCACCGCTGGTATGTAAAATAAGATTACTCAAAAACGAACGTGACACTGAGCCCTGAAGGAATTGCATTTACGCATTCCACTAATACGCTATCTCGTATTTGTCGAGAACCTCCTTGCATAGCGCACAGTCACGTTAGAAAAGAACAGAGGTCACTCCTGCTTACGAAAGTTACAAAGGAGCGGATGCATACAACAACTGACCAATATCGCCGCCTTCCATATGTTTATGGGACATAGAGCGTATTCTAAGCTCAAAAATTATGACCCTCCCGGAGGAAAATATGCTGCTCTCTACAGTACAAATTCAAGAAAACCACTCGTGTGAAACATATCGTGTTTCAACGTAGCAAGCTATCTTCTCGCAAACAACAAATGCAGGTAAACAGGTAGATTCTACGTTCCTAGATTCCCTGTTCGCTGAGTAGTTATAAAGATACGATCATACAATCTTTGTAGGTATTTAGGTATTTGTTTGAGTCGTCCAATATTTGACAGAAGAAATCCAAAATATTATACTGGACGGGGGGGAGATAGCATCAGTGGTTTTACCTGACGACGCTGTCTTATGCAGGAAAGTATCGTCGGTGGACGATCGTAAGGAAATGCAGGAAAACTTGGACATATTTTCCACATACTGTAACGAATAGTCGCAGGTTCGAATCCTGCCTCTGGCATGGATGTGAGTGATGTCCTTAGGTTAGTTAGGTTTAAGTAGTTCTAAGTTCTAGGGGACTGACGACTTCAGATGTTAAGTCCCATAGTACTCAGAGCCATTTTAATCATTTTTTTCTTTAAGTGTACGTCAATTCAAAACAATGACTATTACAAAGAGGAAGTACCTATATATAGAGCGTCCCCAAAGGGGTTTATATTGTTTCAACTTGAATAATTCGAACAAAAGTAGCAAAAACCTTAAGAAAAAGCATCTGCAACACTGAGGGACAGTTCGACACGTACGTGTTATGGTTACCATTGGAGTGGAGTCACAGGTAGTCACAATCACCCCTCTCATGTCTTCCAGCGTATGTGGCTTTGTGGCATAGACGGTGTTCTTCATAGTTCCCCACAGAATGATGCCTAACGGCATTAAGTCGGGAGATCTGGATGGAAACTCAACATATCCTCGTCGGCCTACCCATCTCTCAACAAATGTTTTATCCAGAAACTATCGCAAACCATGTGACAGTGCACCGTCTTATTGCGGTACAGTTTGTGAACAGCTGGTACGATTAGTTCGTGCAACGTGGTAAGGTACTTTACATCGGTCTCTATTCTCTCAAAAAAAGAATGACCTGCAAGTCCTTTTACAGACATATCACACCACACTGGAGACCCAGGAAGATCACCAGCACGTTCTTCCATAACAAAGGAATTATCTCTTGCTCAGTACACACATTCATGACAGTTGACAGATCCATTTAATTTAAACGTCGCTTCGACGAAACAAAGAATGACACAAATCAGCTGTTCATAATTGCAAACCCATTCACAAAATTCGAGGCGCCTATCCTGATAGACCTCGTTATCGCGTCAACAACTGATTTTCTTACACCTGATACACGTGCAGTCTGCCGTATGACCTTCTTTGAGGACCTGGTAGAGTCTGTACCATTGCGCCCACCCCTCTTTTGTACGCTAGTGATTTCTTCTTGCCACACCGCCCCTTCTTCAGATCAAGAACATTTCCTTCAGTCTCAAATTTCTCATGTTATGTCGTTATTGTTACACGTGACTGTGCTGCAGTGTCAAACTCTGACCGCCATCCTCTCTACACTCCTTTCACGTTTTCACATTTCCAGCTACACTTATTTTCTCCACGTGCAGGTCTGCAGGCATATTGTTATTTACGTGTTGTTACTGGCAACTGAAAATAAATAACAGAATGGCTACACACACTAGCCAAGAGAACAGCATATAATCACAATTGGAACAGGTTACCATTACTATCTTCTCAGTTAACAGCAGTTGAACGGAATGGACAGTGTCTTGGAAGGAGGATATAAGATGAACATCAACAAAAGCAAAACGAGGATAATGGAATGTAGTCGAATTACATAGGGTGCTGCGGGAATTAGATTACGGAATGAGACGCTTAAAGTAGTAAAGGAGTTTTGCTATTTGGGAAGCAAAATAACTGATGATGGTCGAAGTAGAGAGGATATAAAATGTAGGCTGGCAATGGCAAGGAAAGCGTTTCTGAAGAAGAGAAATTTGTTAACATCGAGTATAGTTTTAAGTGTAAGGAAATCGTTTCTGAAAGTATTTGTATTGAGTGTAGCCATTTATAGAAGTGAAACATGGACGAAAAATAGTTTGGACAAGAAAAGAATAGAAGCTTTCGAAATGTGGTGTTATAGAATAATGCTGAAGATTAGAGGGTAGGTCACATAACTAATGAGGAGGTATTGAATAGAATTGGGGAGAAGAGGAGTATGTGGCATAACTTGACTAGAAGAAGGGACCGGTTGGTAAGGCATATTCTGAGGTATCAAGGGATCAGAAATTTAGCATTGGAGGGCAGCGTGTAGGGTAAAAATCGTAGAGGGGGACCAAGACATTAATACACTAAACAGATTCAGAAGGATGTAGGTTGCAGTAGGTACTGGGAAATGAAGAAGCTTGCACAGGACAGAGTAGCATGGAGAGCATCAAACCAGTCTCTGGACTGAAGGTGACGACAGCAGTTATCAAAGGTCAAATAGTGTAAACCCCTTTGTGGGACTCATTGAGTATTATTACTAAATTCCTGACCTGGTCTTAGTTGCAGGTTGCCTATGTAACGGATTCCAGTAGGAACAAAACTTTGAATTCCAATATTTCGTGTAGTTATTAACCGAATTCGAAAATTTGAAACGCTAACATAATCTAATCATTAAGAGTTATAATCTTATGTTAAAGGTTAGATACATTAAGACAAGCACGCTCGTGGGTAAAAGTTAAGGGCAGAAGTTACCTAGCTCGGTGTGTACTGACGGAAAAAAGTTGCAACACCAAGATGGAGTTGTGCGATATAAAGGAAAGTTGGTATGCGAGTTTCTGTATCTAGAGGATACTGTCCATTCAAATTTCGCCAGTCTCATAGAGCAGCGCCAGCAGCGCCACTATGAGGATACAAATCAGGTTTGCTTTAAAAACGTTCCGTAGCGGACGTCATCGTTAGATACCTTTGCAAGAATCCAAAGTGGTGTAGTAGGGCTAAGAACCACCACGCGGCGTTACCAAAAGGGACGGCCATTGTATTCGGCTTATGTCTCTGGTGCATCTACTGCTTCTACAGGAGCAATTTGAGCAGCAGTTGGCAGCTCAGTGACACAACGACCTGTTACACATCGATTACTTCAAGGACAGCTCCGAGCCAGACGACCTGTAACGTGCATTCCGCTGACCCAAAATCATCCCATTCGCGACTACAGTGGAGTCAAGCGAGCGCTCATTGGAGGGCAGGGTGGTGGTCTGTTGTGTTTTCTGATGAAAACTGGTTCTCCCTGGGTGACAGTGATGGTCGTGTGTCGGTTAGGAGAAGGTTAGTTGAGGGAATGTACCCGTGGGCTAGGGGTAGCGTCTTTGGTTCATAATCAAAACGTCTTCGATCCTGGGTTCGATCCCCACCACTGCCTAAATTTTGATAGTCAGCATTGGCGACCGAAGACTTCCGGCATAAGAAGTCAGCCTCATTCTGCCAACGCCCTTGTCAAAGAGGGCGGCGGAGCGGATAGAGGTTATGGGCACTCTCTTGTCCTAAGGGTGGGAAATTGCCCCTAAAGGCAGAAGAATCAGCAATGATCAACGACATGAGGATGCAGAAGGCAATGGAAACCACTGCATTAAAGACACGTTACGTGTATCCACAGGACAAGTGGCCTGTAGTTGAAGAAGTGTCATGATGATCTCTCCATTGGCAAAAGATTCCGGAATAGTCCCCCATTCGGATCTCCGGGAGGGGAATGCCAAGGGGGAGGTTACCATGAGAAAAAGATTGAATAATCAACGAAAGGGTAACGTTCTACGAGTCGGGGCGTGGAATCTCAGAAGCTTGAACGTGGTAGGGAAACTATAAAATCTGAAAAGGGAAATGCAAAGGCTCAATCTAGATATAGTAGGGATCAGTGAAGTGAAGTGGAAGGAAGACAAGGATTTCTGGTCAGATGAGTATCGGGTAAAAACAACAGCAGCAGAAAATGGTATAACAGGTGTAGGATTCGTTATGAATAGGGAGGTAGGGCAGAGGGTGTGTTACTGTGAACAGTTCAGTGAACAGGTTGTTCTAATCAGAATCGACAGCAGACCAACACCGACAACGATAGTTCAGGTATACATGCCGACGTCGCAAGCTGAAGATGAACAGATAGAGAAAGTGTATGAGGATATTGAAAGGGTAATGCAGTATGTAGAGGGGGACGAAAATCTAATAGTCATGGGCTACTGGAATGCAGTTGTAGGGGAAGGTGTAGGAGAATATGGGCTTGGGACAAGGAATGAAAGAGGAGAAAGACTAATTGAGTTCTGTAACAAGTTCCAGCTAGTAATAGCGAATACCCTGTTCAAGAATCACAAGAGGAGGAGGTATACTTGGAAAAGGCCGGGAGATACGGGAAGATTTCAATTAGATTACGTCATGGTCAGACAGAGATTCCGAAATCAGATACTGGATTGTAAGGCGTACCCAGGAGCAGATATAGACTCAGATCACAATATAGTAGTGATGAAGAGTAGGCTGAAGTTCAAGACATTAGTCAGGAAGAATCAATACGCAAAGAAGTGGGATACGGAAGTACTAAGGAAGTACTAAGGAATAACGAGATACGTTTGAAGTTCTCTAACGCTATAGATACAGCAATAAGGAATAGAGCAGTAGGCATTACAGTTGAAGAGGAATGGACATCTCTAAAAAGGTTCATCACAGAAGTTGGGAAGGAAAACATAGGTACAAAGATGGTAGCTGCGAAGAAACCATGGGTAACAGAAGAAATACTTCAGTTGATTGATGAAAGGAGGAAGTACAAACATGTTCCGGGAAAATCAGGAATACAGAAATATAAGTCGCTGAGGAATGAAATAAATAGGAAGTGCAGGGAAGCTAAGATTAAATAGCTGCAGGAAAAATGTGGAGACATCCAAAAAAAAGATATGATTGTAGAAAGGACAGACTCAGCATACAGGAAAGTCAAAACAACCTTTGGTGACATTAAAAGCAACGGTAGTATCATTAAGAGTGCAACGGGGATCCACTGTTAAATGCAGAGGAGAGAGCAGATAGGTGGAAAGAATACATTGAAAGCCTCTATGAGGGTGAAGATTTGTCTGATGTGATAGAAGAAGAAACAGGAGTCGATTTAGAAGAGATAGGGGATCCAGTATTAGAATCGGAATTTAAAAGATCTTTGGAGGACTTACGGTCAAATAAGGCAGAAGGGATAGATAACATCCCATCAGAATTTCTGAAATCATTAGGGGAAGTGGCAACAAAACGACTATTCACGTTGGTGTGTAGAATATATGAGTCTGGCGACATACCATCTGACTTTCGGAAAAGCATCATCCACACAATTCCTAAGACGGCAAGAGCTGACAAGTGCGAAAATTGTCGCACAATCAGCTTAACAGCTCATGCATCGAAGCTGCTTACAAGAATAATATACAGAAGAATGGAAAAGAAAATTGAGAATGCGGTAGGTGACGATCAGTTTGGCTTTAGGAAAAGTAAAGGGACGATAGAGGCAATTCTGACGTTACGGGAAATAATGGAATCAAGGCTAAAGAAAAATCAAGACTCGTTCATAGGGTTTGTCGACCTGGAAAAAGTGTTCGACAATTTAAATTGGTGCAAGATGTTCGACATTCTGAAAAAAGTAGGGGTAAGCTATAGAGAGAGACGGGTCATATGCAATATGTACAACAGCCAAAAAGGAGTAATAAGAGTGGACGATCAAGAACGAAGTGCTCGTATTAAGAAGGGTGTAAGACAAGGCTGTAGCCTTTCGCCCCTACTCTTCAATCTGTACATCGAGGAAGCAATGATGGAAATAAAAGAAAGGTTCAGGAGTAGAATTAAAATACAAGGTGAAAGGATATCAATGATACGAGTCGCTGATGACATTGCTATCCTGAGTGAAAGTAAAGAAGAATTTAATGATCTGCTGAACGGAATGAACAGTCTAATGAATACACAGTATGGTTTGAGAGTAAATCGGAGAAAGACGAAGGTAATGAGAAGTAGTAAAAATGAGAACAGCGAGAAACTTAATATCAGGATTGATGGTCACGAAGTCAATTAAGTTAAGGAATTCTGCTACCTAGGCAGTAAAATAACCAATGACGGATGGAGCAAGGAGGACATCAAAAGCAGACTCGCTATGGCAAAAAAGGCATTCCTGGCCAAGAGAAGTCTACTAATATAAAATACCGGTCTTAATTTGAGGAAGAAGTTTCTGAGGATGTACGTCTGGAGTACAGCATTGTATGGTAGTGAAACATGGACTGTGGGAAAACCGGAACAGAAGAGAATCGAAGCATTTGAGATGTGATGCTATAAAAGAATGTTGAAAATTATGTGGACTGATAAGATAAGGAATGAGGAGGTTCTACGCAGAATAGGAGAGGAAAGGAATATGTGGAAAACACTGATAAGGAGAAGGGACAGGATGATAGGACATCTGCTAAGACATGAGGGAATGACTTCCATGGTACTACAGGGAGCTGTAGAGGGCTAAAACTGTAGAGGAAGACAGAGATTGGAATACGTCAAGCAAATAATTGAGGACGTAGGTTGCAAGTGCTACTCCGAGATGAAGAGGTTAGCACAGGAACGGACTTCGTGGCGGGCCGCATCAAACCAGTCAGTAGACTGATGACCAAAAAAAAAAAAAAAAAGTTGCGTGTCTTCACCCAAATGGTCCGCATCCTAGACATACTGGATCTACACCTGGAACTATGGTCTCGGGTGCGACAGCAGAAGGATTCTTTTGGTTATCCCACATACCCGTACTGCAAGGATTCGACCTCTTGTGCTATCATTCAGGAACGGCATTCCAGAGAATGTTCGCCAACAGCATAACATTCGTCCACGTATCGCTATTGATACCTTAAAAGCTGTACAGAGTGTGTAAGGTTTTGAGAACAGAACAATAACTGTGTAAGCTGTAAAGATTTTTTTTTTTTTTTGTTTAATGTTGCAGTCTTATCCCAGAAATATAAGTATTTACTCAATTTGCAATGCGACAATGTTACGACAGTTGTCAAACGAATGCATCTCGTCCTCAAAAATTTAAATAATCCTAAACACAACAATAGCAAATTTTAACTAGAAGTTTATTTACAGAATGATTCTTATGAATATGTCATGACGTTGGCCAGTACTACGATAAATTATCGAATTCCGGTTCAAAGTTCAGTACTATTTACGATGACAACCAAGTCTACAGAGGGTAGTTAGTTTTGTGACAAGTTGAGCAAAAGGTTACTCACGGTCACGCGAGTTTACAGTGGGCGCAAGCTGGTGAACCAACAAGCTTACGCCTCTGCTCGCGGTATTTACCTTAACAGCGATGAGCTATCGCCTGCATGGCTGCTCTCGTCCTCTGAAATTCCTATAGAAACTAATTAAGCCTTTGCTGAATTTTTCCAGCAGAAACTCTCCCTATGTTTCTCGTTATGCGAGGAAACATGTACTTCTCCCTAGACTTGGAATATGGCGATATGTATATGCATGGCTGGAGCATTGTGCATATTAAAATGCGCTCTGAGTCCTTGCAAGGACAGTTACCTAACTACCTGATTCGTTTCTCCACGGTTGCAGCTCAACGAGAACACAGCTAATATCTAGATGAATGTCAGCCACAGTGGACGCAGTGTTCACACAAATTTCTCCTCTGCATCGTACAGAGCGTTATGCACCCCATTCCCGCACTTGACGCCAGTTCAGAGAAGAGATCCCAAAAATTTCGCTCTTGCCTTTCTCGTAGCCGAACTGTCTCCCCACATGGGTTCTTTCGTTCTCCACGTCACGGCTTTCTTCGACCAATGGGAGTGTTCCTCTTATTTCGTGGAAACTCTCTCTGACAACTACAAGGGCCCTACCATTGAACTTTGTCGAAATCTCGGCAATTCACTCCTTCCTAGTTCCTTTCCGCCAACCGGACGTTTTGTGCCCACTCCAGATGCCTAAAAGTTACATGCGTACACCACTTATACCAACAGCTGTTCACGTGATTAACTGCGTCACTGGTTTTGTTCGTATCCATTTGGAATTCCGAAATGCAGTTTTCTAAAGCTTCTTTCAGTCCTACTGCTGGTGGCCCATTATTGCTCTCCAGTATGCATCCCTGTCCGGTCGCTGACTCCCTCTGCACGGCACCCCCTAAGAGCTTTCAGTGGTGCCTCCGGCGGTGCGGCTTCTGCTTCTGCCGACACTTGCTTCCACACAAAACGTTTCCTCTCACTGCTTGTTTCACCTTCTGCTCATTGACATTTATTATATAGGAGGGGTGTGTTAATACCGTCGTTTGAGTCTCATCCCTTTTGCTCTACACACTTACAGGCAACTCTGATCATTACTGCTGAAGTACGTTACGTGTCATATTCACTTCCCCATTACGATGTATAAAACTCTTATTTAAGGTGCTAAATTTACTTTTACTTATTCTGCCATCTTGCAAGTGCCTACATATAGTCTTGTTGTGCTCGTTCGTCATATCTGTATCCAATCGAGCACATATCGGACACGATCAGACGACAGCTCCAGCGTCATCAACAGCGCTAACCATCCCTAATACAGGGACTTAAATGTGTTACCTAGACAAAATGTCATTACTCTGCAATAACTATTTGTTGTGTTGTGATTTTTTTTAGTCAGTGTAACTTGGACCCTACATCGAAAGAACCGTTACAGTATAGTACCCAAGGTAACTGAATGAAATACTTGAGACGAATGCAAATGACACTTTTATTTAAAGATAATAAGTACTCTGAAGTTATTGAAGTCACTGGGATTCATGATGATCTGTGGACATTATGAAAGGCAGCACATGGTTTTTAATACGATCTGTAATCACAACGGACAGCAATGTACGGTCCGAAACGTGCTACCATGCTGGCAACATGGTTGGTATGGAGTTCATGTGATACGGCGTTCCATTCGCCCACCAGCGCTCTTGATGACTGCTGGATCGTTGTTTGTACATGTGGACGTGGTACAGTAAGTCTCCCCAACGCATGCCATACGATCTCGATGTGATCTAGGTCGGGGGAACGGGTAGGCAAGTCCATTGGACGATTATTCTGTCCAACAGACCCTCCACGTGCGCTGTTGTTTCAGAGCCGAATGGACCCCTGAAAGCTAGCACATGTGGTAGCAGTACAGTATCACAACAACGTTGTCTGGGGAGTCATAACACCCATGTAACATTATCCCTCCCCACCCCATCGCACATGGACCACTAAAACGACCATGTTAGACCATGCTCCTAAGTGCATTTCCCACCTCTCGACACATGAGGGTATTTCCAGAATCACTGTTCAGACGGAATCTCTCTCATAAGAGAAAAAAGCACTCGACCCTACTCCTCGTTCATCCAGCATTGCAAACGTTGGCGCCAACCTTTGGGCTGTTGTTTTTGTTGTGGTTTTCAGTCCTGAGACTGGTTTGATGAAGCTCTCCATGCTACTCTTTCCTGTGCAAGCTTCTTCATCTCCCAGTACCTACTGCAACCTACATCCTTCTGAATCTGTTTAGTGTATTCATCTCTTCGTCTCCTTCTACGATTTTTACCCTCCTTTCAAGTCACTGTCCATTCCGCTCAGCTACTCTTCCAGGACCTTTACTGTCTCTGACAGAATTACAATGTCATCGGGGAACCTCAAAGTTTTTATTTCTTCTCCATGGATTTTAATTCCTATTCCAAATTTTTCTTTTGTTTCCTTTACTGCTTTCTCAATATACAGGTTGAATAACGTCGGGGATAGGCTACAACCCTGTCTCACTCCCTTCCCAACCACTGCTTCCCTTTCGTGACCGAGCGAGGTGGCGCAGTGGTTAGACACTGGAACCGCATTCGGGAGGACGACGGTTCAGTCCCGTGTCCGCCCATCCTGATTTAGGTTTTCCGTTGTCGTTGTTGTTGTGGTCTTCAGTCCTCAGACTGGTTTGATTCAGCTCTCCCTGCTACTCTATCCTGTGCAAGCTTCTTCATCTCCCAGTACTTACTGCAACCTACATCCTTCTGAATCTGCTTAGTGTATTCATCTCTTGGTCTCCCTCTACGATTTTTACCCTCCACGCTGCCCTCCAATGCTAAATTGGTGATCCCTTGATGCCTCAAAACATGTCCTACCAACCGGGCCCTTCATTTGTCAAGTTGTGCCACAATCTCCTCTTCTCCCCAATTCTATTCAATACCTCCTCATTAGTTATGTGATATACCCATCTAATCTTCAGCATTTTTCTGTAGCACCACATTTCGAAAGCTTCTATTCTTTTCTTGTCCAAACTAGTTATCGTCCAAGTTTCACTTCCATACATGGCTACACTCCATACAAATACTTTAAGAAACGAGTTCCTGACATTTAAATCTATACTCAATGTTAACAAATTTCTCTTCTTCAGAAACGCTTTCCTTGCCATTGCCAGTCTACATTTTGTATCCTCTCTACTTCGACCATCATCAGTTATTTTGCTCCCCAAATAGCAAAACTCCTTTACTACTTTAAGTGTCTCATTTCCTAATCTATTCCCTCAGCATCACCCGATTTAATTTTACTACATTCCATTATCCTCGTATTGCTTTTGTTGATATTCATCTTATATCCTCCTTTCAAGACACTGTCAATTCCGTTCAACTGCTCTTCCAAGTCCTTTGCTGTCTCTGACAGAATTACAATGTCATCGGCGAACCTCAAAGTTTTTATTTCTTCTCCATGAATTTTAATACCTACTCCAAATTTTTCTTTTGTTTCCTTTACTGCCTGCTCAATATACAGATTGAATAAAATCGGGGAGAGGCTACAACTCTGTCTCACTCTCTTCCCAACCACTGCTTCCCTTTCATGTCCCTCAACTCTTATAATTTCTATCTGGTTTCTGTACAAATTGTAAATAGCCTTACGCTCTCTGTATTTTACTCCTGCCACATTTAGAATTTGAAAGAGAGTATTCCAGTCAACATTGTCAAAAGCTTTCTCTAAGTCTACAAATGCTAGAAACGTAGGTTTGCCTTTTCTTAATCTTTCTTCTAAGATAAGTCGTAAGGTTAGTATTGCCTCACGTGTTCCAACATTTCTGCAGAATCCAAACTGATCTTCCCGAAGGTCCGCTTCTACCAGTTTTTCAATTCGTCTGTAAAGAATTCGCGTTAGTATTTTGCAGCTTTGACTTATTAAACTGATAGTTCGGTAATTTTCACATCTGTCAACACCTGCTTTCTTTGGGATTGGAATTATTATATTCTTATATTATTATATTCTTATTGAAGTCTGAGGATATTTCGCCTGTCTCATACATCTTGCTCACCAGATGGTAGAGTTCTGTCATGACTAGCTCTCCTGTGGCCTTGTTTCGACTCAGGTCTTTCAGTGCTCTGTCAAACTCTTCCCGCAGTATCGTATCTCCCATTTCATCTTCATCTGCATCCTCTTCCATTTCCAGTACATCGCCCTTGTATAAACCTTCTATATACTTCTTCCACCTTTCTGCCTTCCCTTCTTTGCTTAGAACTGTATTTCTATCTGAGCCCTTGATATTCATACAAGTGGCTCTCTTTTCTCCAAAGGTCTCTTTAATTTCCTGTAGGCAGTATCTACACTGGAAATGGAAAAAAGAACACATTGACACAGGTGTGTCATACCCACCATACTTGCTCCGGACACTGCGAGAGGGCTGTACAAGCAATGATAACCGCACGGCATAGCAGACACACCAGGAACCGCGGTGTTGACCGTCGAATGGCGCTAGCTGCACAGCATTTGTGCACCGCCGCCGTCAGTGTCAGACAGTTTGCCATGGCATACGGAGCTCCATCGCAGTCTTTAACACTGGTAGCATGCCGCGACAGCGTGGACGTGAACCGTATGTGCAGTTGACGGACTTTGAGCGAGGTCGTATAGTAGGCATGCGGGAGGCCGGGTGGACGTACCGCCGAATTGCTCAATACGTGGGGCGTGAGGTCTCCACAGTACATCGATGTTGTCGCCAGTGGTCGGCGGGAGGTGCACGTGCCCGTCGACCTGGGACCGGACCGCAGCGACGCAGCACGCCAAGACCGTAGGATCTCTACGCAGTGCCGTAGGGGACCGCACCGCCACTTCCCAGCAAATTAGTGACACTCTTGCTCCTGGGGTATCGGCGAGGACCATTCGCAACCGTCTCCATGAAGCTGGGCTACGTCCCGCACACCGTTTGGCCGTCTTCCGCTCACGCCCCAACATCGTGCAGCCCGCCTCCAGTGGTGTCGCGACAGGCGTGAATGGAGGGACGAATGGAGACGTGTCGTCTTCAGCGATGAGAGTCGCTTCTGCCTTGGTCCCAATGATGGTCGTATGCGTGTTTGGCGCCGTGCAGGTGAGCGCCACAATCAGGACTGCATACGACCGAGTCACACAGGGCCAACACCCGGCATCATGGTGTGGGGAGCGATCTCCTACACTGGCCGTACACCTCTGGTGATCGTCGAGGGGACACTGAATAGTGCACGGTACATCCAAACCGTCATCGAACCCATCGTTCTACCATTCCTAGACCGGCAAGAGAACTTGCTGTTCCAACAGGACAATGCACGTCCACATGTATTCCGTGCCACCCAACGTGCTCTAGAAGGTGTAAGTCAACTACCCTGGCCAGCAAGATCTCTGGATCTGTCCCCCATTGAGCATGTTTGGGACTGGATGAAGCGTCGTCTCACGCGGTCTGCACGTCCAGCACGAACGCTGATCCAACTGAGGCGCCAGGTGGAAATGGCATGGCAAGCCGTTCCACAGGATTACAGCCAGCATCTCTACGATCGTCTCCATGGGAGAATAGCAGCCTGCATTGCTGCGAAAGGTGGATATACACTGTACTAGTGCCGACATTGTGCATGCTCTGTTGCCTGTGTCTATGTGCCTGTGGTTCTGTCACTGTGGTCATGTGATGTATCTGACCCCAGGAATATGTCAATAAAGTTTCCCCTTCCTGGGACAATGAATTCACGGTGTTCTTATTTCAATTTCCAGCAGTGTATCTTACCCCTAGTGAGATAAGCCTCTACATCCTTACATTTGTCCTCTAGCCATCCCTGCTTAGCCATTTTGCACTTCCTGGCGATCTCATTTTTGAGACGTTTGTATTCCTTTTTGCCTGCTTCATTTACCGCATTTTTATATTTTCTCCTTTCATCAATTAAATTCAATATTTCTTCTGTTATCCAAGGATTTCTAGCAGCCCTCGTCTTTTTACCTACTTTATCCTCTGCTGCTTTCACTACTTCATCCCTCAGAGCTACCCATTCTTCTTCTACTGTGTTTCTTTCCCCTATTCCTGTCAATTGTTCCCTTATGCTCTCCCTGAAACTCTGTACAACCACTGGTTCTTTCAGTTTGTCCAGGTCCCATCTCCTTAAATTCCCACCTTTTTGCAGTTTCTTCAGTTTTAATCTACAGGTAATAACCAATAGATTGTGGTCAGAGTCCACATCTGCCCCTGGAAATGTCTTACAATTTAAAACCTGATTCCTAAATCTCTGTCTTACCATTATATAGTCTATCTGATACCTTTTAGTATCTCCAGTATTCTTCCATGTATACAACCTTCTTTTATGATTCTTGAAGCAAGTATTAGCTATGATTAAGTTATGCTCTGTGCAAAATTTTACCAGACGGCTTCCTCTTTCACCTACAATGTTTCCTTCTCTCCCTTTTCCTACTGACGAATTCCAGTCACCCATGACTATTAAATTTTCGTCTCCTTTCACTACCTGAATAATTTCTTTTATCTCATCATACATTTCCTCAATTTCTTCATCATCTGCAGAGCTAGTTGGCATATAAACTTGTACTACTGTAGTAGGCGTGGGCTTTGTGTCGATCTTGGCCACAATAATGCGTTCACTATGCTGTTTGTAGTAGCTTACCAGCACCCCTATTTTTTTATTCATTATTAAACCTACTCCTGCATTACCCCTATTTGATTTTGTATTTATCACCCTGTATTCACCTGACCAAAAGTCTTGTTCCTCCTGCCACCGAACTTCACTAATTCCCACTATATCTAACTTTAACATATCCATTTCCCTTTTTATATTTTCTAACCTACCTGCCCTATTAAGGGAGCTGACATTCCACGCTCCGATCCGTAGAACGCCAGTTTTCTTTCTCCTGATAACGACGTCCTCTTGAGTAGTCCCGGCCCGGAGATCCGAATGGGGGACTATTTTACCTCCAGAATATTTTACCCAAGAGGACGACATCATCATTTAATCATACAGTAAAGCTGCATGCCCTCGGGAAAAATTACGGCTGCAGTTTCCCTTTGCTTTCAGCCGTTCGCAGTACCAGCACAGCAAGGTCATTTTGGTTAATGTTACAAGGTCAGATCAGTCAATCATCCAGACTGTTGCCCTTGCAACTACTGAAAAGGCTGCTGCCCCTCTTCAGGAACCACACGTTTGTGTGGCCTCTCAACATATACCCCTCTGTTGTGGTTGCACCTACCCTACGGCCATCTGTATCGCTGAGGCACGCAAGCCTCCCCACCAACGGCAAGGTCCATGGTTCTGGGGGGGGGGGGGAGGTTTTCCGTGATTTCCCTATATCACTCCAGGCAAATGCCGGGATGGTCCCTCTGAAAGGGCACAGACGACTTCCTTCCCTCATCCGATGAGACCGATGTCCTCGCTGTCTGGTCTCCTTCCCCAGACAACCCCCCCCCCCCCCCCTTTCATGCCCCTCGACTCTTATAACTGATATCTGGTTTCCGTACAAATTGCAAATAGTCTTTCGCGCCTTGTATTTTACCCCTGCCATCTTCAGAATTTGAAAGAGAGTTTTGAAATCAACGTTCGGGTATCAACGGAAAATAATTTGCTGGCAGTCAGGCAAACAGACCACAACCCCCATGTAGTCGCCGTGGCACGTCTGAGCGTGAGACTGCATGCCATGAAGTCCTGTCGAATGTGGTTGTACTTGCACCCACCGTTTGGCGTGGTTCTCCTCTTGACTGTTCCACATTGTAGCTGCCATATTCAGGTATTTGTGAGCCTCTTGCATAAACTCCTCCCTTTCGGGTAACAGTGCTTGTAGTGCAGATCGCTCCCCATGCACGTGAAACACTCTTGTGGGTAATACCAAACTCCTGGGCTACACCGGGCACTTCTTCCTTCTTCCAGTTTCCCGATGATTCTTCCCCGTGTGAAGTAATCCAGATGTTGTCTCCTGGTCACACTGTAACGAAGAACACCATTACATTGTTCCGTAACTGCTCGCTGATCGAACACACTGTCTTTTCCTTTTCCTTCAACTTCCCGTTTTGCCGGGCCAGACACATTAGGTGCTATAGTAATGCTGAATTACTTGTCCGCAACTTGGACGGCTCTGGCAACAAGCTTCCGCACTTCCATTCACTTCCACCGACTTCTTAATAAGTTATTTTATCTAAGTCGTCCTTAACAGTGCAGTGTAGGACGGTAAGAGGTACTTAGGGAACATACATAGAAATCTGTAGAATGTATGCAACGTAGTTCATGCGAAATCCTGTTGGGTAAATTCTGAGTACCTGTAATCGAGGAATGTCGTGCAATCATCTTATTGCCACCATCGTATATACCACTTCGGCACCATGAGAACAAGATGAGACTCGTTAGGGAGCCATTTTTCCTTCCGTTATACGCAAAAGAATTCCTAGTATTAGTGAAGCTTATCGTTCGCAACGCACTTGTGAGTGGTTTGGTAGGTATATACAGGATGTCCATTGATAGTCACCGGACCAAATGTCTGACGAAATACGCATCAAAGGAGAAAACTACAAAGAACGAAACTTGTCTAGCTTGAGGGAGGAAACCAGATGGCGCTACGGTTGACCAGCTAGATGATGCTGTCATAGGTCAAACGGATATCAGCTGCGTTTTTTTTTAAATAGGAACCCTCATTTTTTATTACATATTCGTGTAATATGTAAAGAAATATGAATGTTTTAGTTGGACCACTTTTTTTTGCTTTGTGGCAAATGGCGCTGTAATAGCCACAAACGTATAAGTGGGTGGTATCACGTAACATTCCGCCAGTGCGGACGGTATTTGCTTCGTGATATATTACCCGTGTTAAAATGGTCCGTTTACCAATTTCAGAAAAGGTCGATATTGTGTTGATGTATGGCTATTGTGATCAAAATGCCCAACGGGCGAGTGCTATGTATGCTGCTCGGTATCTAGACGACATCATCCAAGTGTCCGGACCGTTAGCCGGATAGTTACGTTCTTTAAGGAAACAGGCGGTGTTCAGCCACATGTGAAACCTCAACCATGACCTGCAACAAATGATGATGCCCAAGTAGGTATTTTAGCTGCTGTCGCGGCTAATCCGCACATCAGTAGCAGACAAGTTGCGCGAGAATCGGGATTCTCAAAAACGTAGCTGTTGAGAATGCTACATCAACATCTATTGCACTTGTACCATGTTTCTATGCGCCAGGAATTGCGTGGCGACGACTTTGAATGTCGTGTACAATCCTGACACTGGCTACAAGAAAAATACGGGACGATGACAGAGTTTTTGCACGCGTTCTACTTAGCGACGAAGCGTCATTCACCAACAGCGATAACCTAAACCGGCATAATATGTACTACTGGGCAACGGAAAATCCACGATGGCTGCGACAAGTCGAACATCAGCGACATTGGCAGGTTAATGTATGGTGCGGCATTACGGGAGGAAGGATAATTGGCCCCCATTTTGTCGATGTCTGTCTAAATGGTGCAGTGTATGCTGATTTGCTACGTAATGTTCAACCGATGTCACTACAAGATGTTTCACTGCATGACAGAATGACGATGTACTTGCAACATGATGGATGTCTGGCACATAGCGAGAGTGCGGTTGAAGCGGTATTGAAAAGCATATTTCATGACAGGTGGATTGGTCACCGGATCTGACGGATTTCTTTCTGTGGGGAAATTTGAAGGATATTTGCTATCGTGATCCATCGACAACGCCTGGTAACGTGCGTCGGCGCATTGTCAATGCATGTGCGAACATTACGGAAGGTGAACTACTCGCTGTTGAGAGGAATGTCGTTACACGTATTGCCAAATGTATTGAGGTTGACGAACATCATTTTGAGCATTTATTGCATTAATGTGGTGTTTACAGGTAATCATACGTTCTCAGAAATGATAAGTCCACAAAGGTACATGTATCACACTCGAACAACCGAAATAAAATATTCAAATGTACCTATGTTCTGTATTTCAATTTAAAAAACCTACCTGTTACCAACTATTCGTCTAAAATTGTGAGCCATAAGTTTGTGACTTTACAGCGCCATCTATCACAAAGCGAGAAAAGTGTTTCAACTAAAACATTCATATTTCTTTACGTACTACACGAATATGTAATAAAAACGTGGGTTCCTATTTTAAAAAAACGTAGTTGATATCCGTTTGACCTATGGAGCGCCATCTGGTTTCCCCCTTCAAGCTACACAAGTTTCGTTCTTTGTAGTTTTTTCGTTTGACGCTTATTTCGTGAGATATTTGGCCCGGACACCATTAATGGACCACCCTTTATATGCAAGTAGATGTAGAATAGCCTAAAAATTTCAGTCAGTTGAGTGATATCCATTCCGAGGATTGACCTTTGACTGTCCTATCAAAGTGCATTAGTCATTAAGTGAAGTCATCCATACTATATTTAGTGTAATTGGCGGCATCTTCCATTCGTCATACGATCTACATATTTCACGCCCGCAGAAGAATCCTATAATGGCATTCATTTTATGGCAAGAGGAGAGAATGTATTTTCGCACAATATTACCTAACCCGTGTACTAGTTGTACAATTGTTATATCCTCCGATTTGTTAATGTGATCACCTGCAAACATAAGGCCGGAATAGTTAAAACATGAGAAACGCCTCTGTGATTTCTTAGTAGCCCTGCCAGAAAATCCCTCTCCCATACCTTCGGAAGCGGAAGTCTCGTGGTGCGTAGGCAATGCATTCTCTTTGACTGCAGCAGGTGGAGAGGGCGGACGGTGGCTTTAGCGGCTTAAAACTGAAACTTTCTGGCTTCGGGAGGAGCCCTGACTGAAAATCGGGCAGCTAGAGAGGGCGCAGCGAGGTAGTCTGTCCCGCCTACCGACGAGTCAGTACGATCGTGTGGAGGAAAAGAAACAAGCTTCAGAGAGGAAATGGGAATAGCTAGATAGATAAATTTATCTTCTCTATCCTTTCTTACTTCACGACGTGTGCCTCCACACCGGAGAATTTATTTCTCCCTGTATCCGGCTATGAAAAATGTATGCGCTCTCAGGTGCCTGTACTTGAACAGCGTGGCGTAGAAAATTTACACACACTCGAGGCATCAGTATTCGTTGTATTCCACGGCTTTCGCAGACACTACATCGACTGTGATTTAAGAAAAAGAGATTTCGCCATCCACACGCTCTACGCACGGACTGCTTCTCTTCTCTCCTTCTCTCTTCTTTTTCATTCGTTTTTAGCGCTATATTTCAGGAAGGCTAGACGTCGAGAGCTAGTTAGACGGTGTCCGTTGTTGGTGCACCCATTTGCGGCTAGACCACACGAAATCAGTCGCCGACTGATTTCATATATTCAGTTAAAGTATCTGGTGTGTCACAGAAATGTCTCTGACCCTACTTATTTTTTAATATAATTTTCTTGTAGCTCGAGTTCGTGTCTCTGATGTGTGACTTTTAAGACAATAGAAGCCATCTGCTGCTGCTAGAAAACAACTTCAGAAACTCTCTCCAGATACAGTCGTGAACGTAGCTGCTGGTGATGAAGTGTACGAGATCATGAGTACATTAAAATGGGTTAATTAATGTGAGGTAAGATATCTGAGTGAAGTTGCTAAAGTGCGATATTAAGGGTGAATGAGTAATGACGTTTAGATATGAAATACTGTTTTGAAATTACTCTGTAAACTATTCAGTACGTAACCACAGACTGAAAAATGAATGGATGGTCTTGTCAGTTTAAAATTGCAATGTTTGACGCGAAACAGAAGTACGTCTTTTGCCATGTAACGTCAACTAATGAAGGATATATGACGTATTGTGTAGGGTGCCTGTGAAAGTGTCTATTGTGTCAGAGTGGTGGGATAGCGCATTGCGAAGACACTGGACTCGCAGATGGGGGGTAGCAGTTTAGATGTCCAACATGGATCAAGATTTAGCTTTTCCTTTGTTTTAATAAGTTGCTTAGACAAACGAGAGGAAGGTTCCTTTGGAAAGGACATGGCCAATTTCTTTCCCCAATTTGATCTTGTACTCTGCCTTTAATGACCTGGTCGTTGGGACGTTGGACGCGACACTTCCTTCTTTCTGGAGATGGGGCCCTAGAATATTGCCATATTAGCGAGATAGACGGACTTACTTCGATTACTTAGCGATCTATGTACGAGTATGCTGAAGAGACTGGTTTTGTTTACAGTTTTGTATCACGGAATTACTACTTTGGCGTTTGAAATGCTTTTATTTCACGTCGTAGGCTGAGAAACCTAGTACATTGTAGAAGGTGTATAGTTCGTGCAAGGGTTGCCTGTTCCAGTAATAGAAGATACGAAATAAATATGTTGTTTGTCATTGGAATTGAGTAACAATGACTACAATCACAATTAATATGCCCCAGCACACTAAATGTAGAAAAACAGTACTGTGTAATCGTTATTCTGCCGAAGAAGAATTACTCTGTTTAAGAAGTGTTAAGTTTTCTATCAAGCCAGAGTAAATTAATGTTAGATGAGGCACCATCATCGAATGGTTTTTAAGATATGATCGTCGTCGGTTGTTGCTGGAACTATTGGTTGCAGGTAACTAGTCCATTAACTTTTGTTCGAACGTTCTCGAACGTATTCACCTAATTGTTTAAACACCTATATACGAAACGAACGGTTTGAGAGGCGGTGGCAGTTCTGTTTTAATGGAGACTAACCGTAATCAATAATTATCTACTTATTTTATCTTCAATAACTAGTCCCATATGACCAAACTGAGGAGCAAATCTCCATGTTCATGGAAAGAGTCAGTACATGAAATTAAAGCCAGAGAAGTAATAAGAAATAACATGCAATGTACATGAATCCTATGAAGCCGACAAGCTGCTAGTAAATATTAGCATAATCAACAAAAAATACAGAAATTAGCTTAATTTTTTCCTGCGCCTCTTCAATGATTCGTGTGCCGCAAGGATTAATGCTATATTCACTACTTTTCATTTTATATGTAAATGATATACCCAGAATAGTAGGTGGAAACGCTGTCATATAATCAGCAACACTTCACTTCTATCAGGTAGAATTTCAACAGACGTCTTACGAAAGAACGCTTCTCAAAATATGAAAAACAAAAACATTTATTTCAGTAAAAATAATCTTTTTTTCATATGTTATCAAACCCATATGTATGAAAATACACGGGAAGAAAACATAATTTGGATAACCTTCGGGACTGAGATATGTAGTTTGCGGCGGCGCGGTTCTGTCGGTCCCTCTACGGCGAACCAGCACCTACCTGTGAACGTTGTCTCAGCAGATCATCAGTAGGGATGCCGAGCGAAACCTATTGTACTTCGACGTGAACCAGGCTGCAATTAAAGTCACTAAATCTACGTTTCGGGAGAAAGTTTTCACACGAAATGAAAGGTTGGAAATTTTGTCCTTAATTAATATATTCTGAAACTTCGGTGAACAAGTATCACTGCCACGCCCGTGCTAGTCTTAACACAGTCACTCAAAATACCTTTCACTCAGCAAGTTTATGGTGCTGCATTTCCCGAAAACGTAAGAGCTACAAAAATACGGATTGGTTTCGACTGAGAATGTTCGCCAAACATTAGGTCTGTCGGTACCTAATGCAGTCACAGTTTTCAGCCACCGACCTGCTCAATACGACGCTTGGAATATATGTCTTTTGTCGTTACAAAATTCACTTAAAAATTCCAAAATTTCTACACGCCCATCGGAATTTTGCCGTCACTGTACCACACTTTTGATGTATGAAACACTGCTAGATCCGCCAACTTATCATTTCCATCAGAACTACTACTACACACGTCCGAACTGTTTCATGGCTAGGCTCCCACTGCTCTCTAGAGTACTCTAAGACTTATCTACCAGCAGAGAAAGAATAGTGCTTTACCATTGGTCAGTTTACTCAACAGCGAATAGCAAAACATTCTCCTGCGTCAATCCGCGCTTTTCATCAATAACCAATCGCAAAATAGAAAACCTAACGACTGCACTTTTTACCGACGTAATTATCTAGTATGCTGAAGTTTTGCTTATGCATAAAGTTATTTACTATTGTTATTTATACCTGAATTAACTTCCCCTTTACCGTAAACGTACTTTACAAATCTACACTCCTGCAAATAGAAAAAAGAACACATTGACACCGGTGTGTCAGACCCACCATACTTGCTCCGGACACTGCGACAGGGCTGTACAAGCAATGATCACACGCACGGCACAGCGGACACACCAGGAACCGCGGTGTTGGCCGTCGAATGTCGCTAGCTGAGCAGCATTTGTGCACCGCCGCCGTCAGTGTCAGCCAGTTTGCCGTGGCATACGGAGCTCCATCGCAGTCTTTAACACTGGTAGCATGCCGCGACAGCGTGGACGTGGACCGTATGTACAGTTGACGGACTTTGAGCGAGGGCGTAAAGTGGACATGCGGGAGGCCGGGTGGACGTACCGCCGAATTGCTCAACACGTGGGGAGTGAGGTCTCCACAGTACATCGATGTTGTCGCCAGTGGTCGGCGGAAGGTGCACGTGCCCGTCGACCTGGGACCGGACCGCAGCGACGCACGGATGCACGCCAAGACCGTAGGATCCTACCCAGTGCCGTAGGGGACCGCACCGCCACTTCCCAGCAAATTAGGGACACTGTTGCTCCTGGGGTATCGGCGAGGACCATTCGCAACCGTCTCCATGAAGCTGGGCTACGGTCCCGCACACCGTTAGGCAGTCTTCCGCTCACGCCCCAACATCGTGCAGCCCGCCTCCAGTGGTGTCGCGACAGGCGTGAATGGAGGGACGAATGGAGACGTGTCGTCTTCAGCGATGAGAGTCGCTTCTGCCTTGGTGTCATTGATGGTCGTATGCGTGTTTGGCACCGTGCAGGTGAGCGCCACAATCAGGACTGCATACGACCGAGGCACACAGTGCCAACACCCGGCATCATGGTGTGGGGAGCGATCTCCTACACTGGTGATCGTCGAGGGGACACTGAATAGTGCACGGTACATCCAAACCGTCATCGAACCCATCGTTCTACCATTCCTAGACCGGCAAGGGAACTTGCTGTTCCAACAGGACAATGCACGTCCGCATGTATCCCATGCCACCCAACGTGCTCTAGAAGGTGTAAGTCAACTACCCTGGCCAGCAAGATCTTCGGATCTGTCCCCCATTGAGCATGTTTGGGACTGGATGAAGCTTCGTCTCACGCGGTCTGCACGTCCAGTACGAACGCTGGTCCAACTGAGGCGCCAGGTGGAAATGGCATGGCAAGCCGTTCCACAGGGCTACATCCAGCATCTCTACGATCGTCTCCATGGGAGAATAGCAGCCTGCATTGCTGCGAAAGGTGGATATACACTGTACTAGTGCCGACATTGTGCAGGCTCTGTTGCCTGTGTCTATTTGCCTGTGGTTCTGTCAGTGTAATCATGTGATGTATCTGACCCCAGGAATGTGTCAATAAAGTTTCCCCTTCCTGGGACAATGAATTCACGGTGTTCTTATTTCAATTTCCAGGAGTGTATTCTGCAAAAATCCCCTTTGTCCGTATCCATACTTCTTCGAAATGTTCCCACACTAAATCCTACAACTCGTTAAACAGTTATCTTCATATTAACCTTATACTACACCCACGCATCGTTCATACAGCTAAAACTCATTAACAACATTTTACCTACACAAGAAGGCATAATAACACTTTATGAAAATACTAGAACACTTTATGAAAAACATTCTATTACTTTAGTTCACTCTAGTTGGCACAATCGAAACTAAAATCACAGTCCCCTATCCAATATTGTCCTCTATCGGCTGATACATAAACTACGTGCGCAACCAGTCTCGCGTCACCGTCTACCACTATCCAGCTCTGAGACACACCTCCCACTTAACCGTCTCCAAGGCAGGATCGGTATACGGCGCTACGCCTCACGTTGACACGCGAGAATCATATAAATAATATGTGTTGTAAAGTGGGTTCAACTATACTTTGAAGGAAAAAAATCGAAACACCAAAAAATTATTAATGTTCAATAATGAAATTTTGGGAATACAATAATCTATTTAACATGTTTAATTGATTAACACTGCAAGATCACAGGATAATGTAAGCGAGCGATAAGCCATTGCTAATGTCGAATACGGGTACATTCTAAACTAGTCTAACCGCCAGACTCTTCAATGCAAGCATGCGAAAGTGTATGCATTATGTCGTACATGTAACGGACGACAGATTGTGGGATGTAGTTCGGAGCCTGTTGCACTTGATCGGTCAGTACAGGGACGGTTAATGCTGGTTGTGGATGACGTTGCTGTTGTCGTCCGATGATGTCCAATCTGTGCTCGTTTGGTGGCAGGTCTGGTGGTTGAGTAGGAGAAGGCAACATGTCGACACTCTTTGCAGCATGTTGTGTTACAATAGCGGTATGTGGGGAAGCAATATCCTGATGGAAAGCACCCCCTGGAATGATGTTAATGAAAGATAGCATAGCAGGTCGAATCACGAGATTGTCGTAGAAATTTTCAGTCAGCGTGTGTGGGATAACCACGTTAGTGCTCATACTTTCATACGACAGTGCACCACAGACAATAACTCCCAGTGTGTGCAGCACGCAAACAGGTTGGTTGGAGGCAGTTATCTGGCACCCTCCCAGTCAACACAAGGCCATCACTCCCAACGATGCAGGTCTAGCTGTCATCAGAAAACGCAAGAAACCTCCATCCTGCCCTCCAATGAACACTCGTTTGACACCACTGCAGTCGCAAATGGCGGTGGTTTGGGCTCAGTAGAACACACGCTACAGTGTGTCTGGTACGGAGCTGCCATTGAAGTAACATAATTGTAACAGTTCGTTGTGCCACTGTAGTGCCAAATGTTGCTCGAATTCCTGTTGCAGATGCCGTCAGGCACCATTAGCCGACCGAGACAGACGCAGCAACAGGGAAGTAACCGCTTCTATGTCATTTACGATTTCCTAACCAGGAGCGAATTTTATTGTATCATCTGTGTGCTTTAATAGATTAGTTTCTTGAGTTTCTGTGTGTAAATTTAACATCTAATAGGCACAGTTGTCGCGTTTTCGTTTGCGTCGGAAAGTAAACCACTTTTGTGACAAAATACAAGTTCCTAATCAGGGACGTTTTTTTTTAGTTTCACTTGAGGGCTTCGGTAGTTAGGTTTTTGTGTATCTGCGTATTACAAGACACAGTTCGTGGGTTTTCGTCAAGGTCTACAGTAGAGTTGCACAGCACGTGCCGATAGTCCATTTATCAGTATAGTTTAGTTTTCCACGGTCTTTAGTATGGATAGGGGCTGCGATTGTTATGTGCTGATGCGAGCCGAATTGGTGACACTTCGCTCTCAGCTTCAGGCTGTGATGACTTCGGTTACACAGCCTGGGGCTGCAGTGGATGGGCACCACTGTTGTGGGCCCGCTGTGGGGATCCAACGGACGTACAGCACGGCCGAGTCCTCCGATCGGTCCTCACCGGTGGCCAACCCAGTTACTGCTCGCACTGAGTCTGGCCCCTCACCTGTGGTCGAGTGGGAGTTCGCCCCATGGCGGAGCAGGTGGCGAAAGAATTCCCAAGTTACCTCACGTAAGGCCTCCCCAGTTTGTCTGACAAACAGGTTCCAGGTGCAACCGAGTTACAAAACTGCTGCGGAAGCAAAGGGAACTTCACAACAAACATAAACATAGCCAAAGCCTTGCAGAAAAACAAAAATTACGCGAAGCGAAATGTAGTGCGAGGAGGGTTATGCGAGAGGCGTTCAATGAATTCAAAAGTAAAGTTCTATATACTGACTTGGCAGAAAATCCTAAGAAATTATGGTCTTATGTCAAAGCGGTAGATGGATCAAAACAAAATGTCCAGGCATTCTGTGACCAAAATGGTACTGAAACAGGGGATGACAGACTAAAAACCGAAATACTAAATGTCTTTTTCCGAATCTGTTTCACAGAGGAAGACTGCACTGTAGTTCCTTCTCTAGATTGTCGCACAGGTGACAAAATGGTAGCTATCGAAATAGACGACACAGGGACGTAGAAACAATTAAAATCGCTCAAACGAAGAAAGGCTGCTGGACCTGATGGGATACCAGTTCGATTTTACCCAGAGTACCGAAGGAACTTGCCCCCCTTCTTGCAGCGGTGTACCGTAGGTCTCTAGAAGCGCGTAGCGTTCCAAAGGATTGGAAAACGGTACAGGTCACCCCCGTTTTCAAGAAGGGATGTCGAACAGATGTGCAGAACTATAGACCTATATCTCTAACTTCGATCAGTTGTAGAATTTTGGAACACGTATTATGTCCGAGTGTAATGAATTTTCTGGAGACTAGAAATCTACTCTGCAGGAATCAGTGTGGGTTTCGAAAAAGACGGTCGTGTGAAACCCAGCTCGCGCTACTCGTCCACGAGACTCAGAGGGCTATAGACACGGGTTCACAGGTAGATGCCATGTTTCTTGACTTCCGCAAGGCGTTCGATACGGTTCCCCACAGTCGTTTAATGAATACAGTAAGAGCATATGGACTATCAGACCAATTGTGGGATTGGATTGAAGAGTTTCTAGATAACAGAACACAGCATGTCATTCTCAACGGAGTGAGGTCTTCCGAAGTAAGAGTGATTTCAGGTGTGATGCAGGGGAGAGTGGCAGGACCGTTGCTATTCACAATACACATAAATGACCTTGTGGGTGACATCGGAAGTTCACTGAGGCTTTTTGCAGATGATGCTGTGGTATATCGAGAGGTTGGAACAATGGAAAATTGTACTGAAATCCAGGAGGATCTGCAACGAATTGATGCATGGTGCAGGGAATGACAACTGAATCTCAATGTAGACAAGTGTAATGTTCTGCGAATACATAGAAAAATAGATCCCTTATCATTTAGCTACAAAATAGCAGGTCAGCAACTGGAAGCAGTTAATACCACAAATTATCTGGGAGTACGCATTAGGAGTGATTTAAAATGGAATTATCATATAAAGTTGATCGTCGGTAAAGCAGATGCCAGACTGAGATTCATTGGAAGTATCCTAAGGAAATGCTGTCCGAAAACAAAGGAAGTAGGTTACAGTACGCTTGTTCGCCCACTGCTGGAATACTGCTCACCAGTGTGGGATCAGTACCAGATAGGGTTGATAGAAGAGATAGATAAGATCCAACGGAGAGCAGCGCGCTTCGTTACAGGATCATTTAGTAATCGCGAAAGCGTTACGGAGATGATAGATAAACTCCAGTAGAAGACTCTGCATGAGAGACGCTCAGTAGGTCGGTACGGGCTTTTGTAGACGTTTCGAGAACATACTTTCACCTAAGAGTCAAGCAGTATAATGCTCCCTCCTATGTATATCTCGCGAAGAGACCATGAGGATAAAATCAGGGAGATTATAGCCCACACAGAAGCATACAGTAGCTCGGTACGGGCTTTTGTTAAAGTTTCGAGAACATACCTTCACCGAAGAGTTAAGCACTATATTGCTCCCTCCTACGTATATCTCGCAAAGAGACCATGAGGATAAAATCAGAGAGACTATAGCCCACACAGAAGCATACCGACAATCCTTCTTTCCACGAACAATACGAGACTGGAATAGAAGGGAAAACCGATAGAGGTACTCAGGGTGCCCTCCACCACACACCGTCAGGTGTCGTGCGGTGGATGGATGTAGATGTAGATGCAGATGTGACTGACACTGTCGCCGCTGAGCCAGATTCTGTCACCTGTCCTGTTTCAAAGGAAACCATACAGCCTACAAGAAGATCCGGGCAGTCGCAGAGGGTGGGATTATTGGTAGTTGGGAGCTCCAACGCCAGGCGCATTATGGGGCCCCTTAGGGACTTGGCTGACTAAAAGTGTAGGAAAACCAATGTGCACTCCGTGTGCGAACCGGGTGGAGTCATTCCAGATGTGGAAAGGGTACTCCCGAATGCCATGAAGAGTACAGGGTGCAGCCAACTGCAGGTAGTTGCTCACGTCGGTACCAATGATATGTGTCACTTTGGGTCAGAAGAGATTCACTTTGGTTTCGAGCGGCTAACAGAAAAGGTAAAGGTTGCCAGTCTTGCTTGCAAGATAAAAGCAGAGCTTGTAAGTAGGCTGTTTAGGTTTCTATGTTGGTGTCGCCACGTAGCGCTTCATATGAAAATCACTGACTGTGCTGTGTGAAGTCTGTGGCTGGTTGGCATTGTTAGAATAGTCGCTATTGTAGTGTTGGGCAGTTGGATGTGGACAGCGCGTAGCGTTGCGCAGTTAGAGGTGAGCCGCCAGCAGTGGTGGATGTGGGGAGAGAGATGGCGGAGTTTTGAGAGCGGAAGATCTGGACGTGTGTCCATCAGAGACATTAAATTTGTAATACTGGATATCATGAACTGATATATATATATATATATATATATATATATATATATATATATATATATATATATATATATATATGCACCGACTAATGACTACAACAGGAAAAACTCGGACGAAATTAATGACTTCTGACTTCTGGACGACAATGGAAGAAACTATCAGAAAAATTCCAGCACATAGAGTCAAAATAATACTGGGAGACTTCAACGCTAAACTCGGAAAACAAAAGATATACAGACATACCACAGGAAAACATACTCCACACAATGACACCAACAAAAGCGGAAAATATCTCATAGACTTTTGCCAAAGCCACGACCTCGCCATTATGTCAACAAAATTCAAGAAACCAACACGAAAACTTAGCACATGGAAATTCCTCAGCGGAGAGCAAGAACTACAAATCGACCACGTAATAGTCCAGAAAGACTCACAAAAAGAAATTTTGAACATAGACACCCGTAAAGGCTACTTCGACTCAGACCACCACCTTCTACAGATCAGGATTCGTCTTTTGCCCAAGAAAAAGCTCCAGAAGAATAAAATTGTTAGACCAGATCCAGAATACGTTAATTTAAACCATACACAAATATTACACAAAATTAAAATGGAGGAAACGACAGACTGGACACAACTTTCACGTAGAATCCGAGAGGCCATGAAACTAGCACAAGCACGATGCACAAGGAAACACCGTTGGTGGAACCACACATGTGACCAAGCTATTGACCAACGAATCAGTGCATGGAAAAAATTTAGTAGCCATAAATCCCAAGAGATTAGGATGAACTTCTTGAAAACACAGAAGCAATGAAGCAAAATCATTCGCAGTGGAAAACGACAGTATGATAAACGGCGAGTGACGGAGATCGAATCGGACTTCATGAAGAACAATACTAGAAACTTTTTCAGAACCTTCAGAGAAAATATGACTGGATATCAGCCACCCAACTTATGCTTCAGAAGACCGGATGGAACCCTAAAACGAATACCAAAACAATTGTGACATTCTGGCAAAGTACTTTGAAAAAGTGCTCAACACAGACCCCCCCAATGGAAGAAAAGATGACAGAAACGAGCACGTACAATCCAGATAGTGAACCTCCAACTCTAGAAGAAGTTAAAGAAATAATCAAGTCACTCAAGAATAGTAGAGCACCAGGAGAAGATGGCATCATCGCGGAAATATGGAAGTTACAAGAGCCAGAACTCAACAAAGACATCCACAGGATCTTGGAAGACATCTGGAAGACCATGAAAATTCCTGACGACTGGAAAACTGCCCTGATACACCCACTACACAAAAAAGGCGACAAGACTGACCCGAACAACTACAGAGGAATATCCCTACTACCGGTCACATACAAGATCCTCTCTAAAGCTTTACTGAACAGACTAGAATGCCAGACCGACCACATGACTGGGGAATACCAAGCAGGCTTCCGTAAAGGGTGGTCTTGTGCGGAACAAATTTGGAACCTGAAAATGATTTTACAACACAAACAGAACCTGATCATTACCTTCGTCAACTTCAAAAAGGCGTAAGACTCTATCGACCGGAAAACTCTCTTAAAAATCCTAGCAGAGTACAAAGTAGACAACAAAACACGAGCTATCATAGAGCAAACTTTAACCAACACGACGTCCAAAGTAAAGTTCTGTGGGGAACTACCAGAGCCCTTTGAAATCGCACAGGTGTCCGACAAGGCGATGGCCTCTCTCCTCTCCTTTTCAAACTGGTGTTAGATAAGGTCATAAAGGAATGGGAAACATCACAACAGGGGATAACCTTAGGAAACCTAGATATTAAATGCCTGGCTTTTGTAGACGATTTGGCGATTGTCACAAAAGGTATAAAGGAAACAAAAGACGCTATCGAAAAACTGCACGAAATCGCTTCCAAAACTGGACTACAGATCTCATACGAAAAGACTCAGTTTATGAGCACAAAGAAACTCTTATCTCTGAACACAAAGTATGACACGGTTTACAAAACGGCAAACTTCAAATACCTCGGTGAAACACTACAAATGAGTGGACATAACAGAGACTCAAACGAAGAAAGAAAGGCTAAACTGGACAAGGCATACAAATTAGTGTGGAATCATTACAACAAGAAGTCTATCTCACAAAAAGCCAAATTACGCCATTACGAGTCGGTGGTGCTCCCCGAGGCACTATATGCAGCAGAGACCACACTAATCCTAGGGCATACACGTATCAGACATTTAGAAAAAGCAGAACGGAAAATACTTAGGAAAATATTTGGCGCAACTAACAACAATGGAATATGGATCAAGAAACCGACAGAGGAACTATACAAACATACGGAGAAAATCACGGAAAAGATTAGAAAACGCAGACTATAATTCTGTGGACTCCTATACAGAATGCCATCACACAGGCTGACCAAACAGATCTTTGACTGGGTGACAACTAGAAACAACAAATGGGTGGCAGAGGTAGAAAACGACCTGAACCAACTCAACATAACAGCAGACACAATAAACGACAGAATAAAATTCAGAAACATCATTAAGAAAAGTAAACTACATGAGCTACAATGTGACAAACGAACAGGCATAAAATGGACTTAAGAACGCAAGCAAGATCAAAGCCAGAAGATGAAAGAAATATGGGCAGCCAAAAAGGCAATCAAGATGAAGCCGAAGACACAAAGCCGACAAGAAGCGTGGACAGAGGACCGGAAACAGAAACACAGCGAGCGAATGAGGGAAGTTTGGGCAGCAAGGAAGGCAGCAAAAGGAACTGGACATGTAGTTTAGTCCAAATGCGCTATTTTAACACTATTAAGGTAAATACATTTTTTTCTCTATCAAAATCTTTCATTTGCTAACTATGCCTATCATTAGTTAGTGCCTTCAGTTGTTACAATCTTTTATTTAGCTGGCAGTAGTGGCACTCGCTGTATTGCAGTAGTTCGAGTAACGAAGATTTTTGTAAGTGATTCATGAAAGGTATAGGTTATTGTTAGTCAGGGCCATTCTTCTGTAGGGATTTTTGAAAGTCACATTGCGTTGAGCTAAAAATATTGTGTGTCAGTTTAGTGTAGATCAGAATAAGTAAAGAGAGTAATGTCTGAGTAAGTTCAGTTTTGCTCAGCTGTTTGAAAATTAGATAACGTAGAGGTTTATCAGCACAGTCATTCATTAATTTTTCTAAGGGAACTTTTCAATATGACCATTTGCAGCGTAGCCGACAAGACCGGTTGCGGACCTCTGGTACAGAGCCGAGTGGAGGGTCTGAATCAGAGGCTCAGACAGTTCTGCGATCGTGTAGGCTGCAGATTCTGCAGATTGACACACAGTCAACATGGGTATAGAAAACATCATTCCTGTGAAACACAACTAGCACTTTATTCACATGAAGTGTTGAGGGCTATTGACAAGGGATTTCAGATCGATTCCGTATTTCTGGATTTCCGGAAGGCTTTTGACACTGTACCACACAAGCGGCTCGTAGTGAAATTGCGTGCTTATGGAATATCGTCTCAGTTATGTGACTGGATTTGTGATTTCCTGTCAAACAGGTTACAGTTAGTAGTAATTGGTGAAAAGTAATCGAGTAAAACAGAAGTGATTTCTGGCGTTCCCCAAGGTGGTGTTATAGGCCCTTTGATGTTCCTTATCTACACGATTTTGGAGACAATCAGAGTAGCCGTCTTCGATTGTTTGCAAATGACGCTGGCGTTTATCGACTGATAAAGTCATCATAAGATCAAAACAAACTGCAAAATGATTTAGAAAAGATAACTGAATGCTGCGAAAAGTGGCAGTTGACCCTAAATAACGAAAAGTGTGAGGTCATCCATATGAGTGCTAGAAGGAACTCGGTAAACTTCGGTTACACGGTAAACCAGTCTAATCTAAAAGTCGTAAATTCAACTAAATACCTAGGTATTACAATTACGATACTTAAATTGGAAGGAACACATAGAAAATGTTGTGGGGAAGGCTAACCAAAGATTGCGTTTTATTGGCAGGGCACTTAGAAAATGTAACAGACCTATTAAAGAGACTGCCTACACTACGCTTGTCCATCCTCTTTTAGAATACTGGTGTGCGGTGTCGGATCCTTACCAGATAGGACTGACGGAGTACATCGAAAAAGTTCAAAGATAGGTAGCATGTTTCGTATTATAGCTCAATATGGGAGACAGTGTCACAGAAATGATACAGGATTTGGGCTGGAAATCGATAAAAGAAACACGTTTTTCGTTGCGACGGCATCTTCTCATGAAATCCCAATCACCAACTTTCTCCGCCAAATGCGAAAATATTTTGTTGACACCGACCTACAAAGGAAGAAACGATCACCACGATAAAATAGGGGAAATCAGAGCTCATACGGAAAGATGCAGGTGTTCATTCTTTCCGCGCGCTATGCGAGATTGGATTAATAGAGAATTGTGAAGGTGGTTCGATAAACCCTCTGCCAGGCACTTAAATGTGATTTGCGGAGTATCTATGTAGATGTAGATGAGTTCGATGTGCCAGAGCCATAAGACGTACCATAAGCCGAACACAATGGTCATCCCTCTCGGTAGTGCCAGGTAGCAATCCAGAGTCCGGTGTTCCTGCGACCATACATTCTCGTGACCACCACTGCTAGCAATCTTGTACATTGGCTACATTCCTGCCACGTTTTTCCAGCTTCTCGAAGCCCTAAAACTTGACCTCGTTCGAACTCAGTGAGGTCTTCAATTAGCGTCTTTCTCGCCTTAGAAGCATTCTTGAGTGACTTCATCTCACTACATCAGATCTCAAAGATAAGTAACGCTCGCTGCCCGTACAGCGCCTATTTACAGCAAACCTGATTTGCAGCCTCATCGTGGCGCTACTAGCGCCATTTTTATGCGCTGGTTCGAAAATGGAATAGACATATTTCTGGCGCAAAACATTTCTGCCAACTTTTGTTTATGTTGTACACCTCCCTTTCGGTCTTGTGATTTTTTTCCGTCAGTGTATTTCTGAAGGTTAATGACAAGGACAATAAACACAGAAACACTACTAACAATGTAGTACATTTTAATTAAGAACCATCATGTAGGTATCCTGGCCTGGAGAAATTGTACCAAATCTGCACATACAAAGATTGCCAAAAGTAGAAAAGAAAGCTGTAAGATGTCGGCGAAATTATTACATAGCTTTCCTACAGAAATAAATTAAGGGAAATAAACATTAAAACTGGAGTACATTGACAGTGACCGCAGGTCCTGCACTGCGTGCTGATGTTGGCGGTTCCTTGATGTTGCTCACCCGGTGATAATATGCAGTAGTCAATGAGAATCGCTGAATCTAATAATTTCAGGGAAAGATACGAATTGTTAACATTTGTTTTTGATATGGAGAACGCCACAATACCTTTTTGCAGCTGGTGTTATTATTAATTTAAAAATTGGTTACTTTAATCGTATTCATTTGTTGGAAGGGAGAACAGGTAGATGTGTTGACATACTGATCTGCAGCATACCCCAAAGCATACGTTAGGTGAAAATTAAACTGTTTACTCTGTATTTGTTTCCTGTTAACGCCAACGTATGGTTTTGTCGATAGAGTACACGATCTGTAATTGCTTCCAGTAACAGATATCAAGTTAATAATAGAATATGTAGACGACCATTTATTGTTTTATTGATGATGGCCAGTTTTAATACAAAATTGTTTTGTTTTTCCAGTATTCTGTCTGGTTTGATGTGGCCCGCCACCAATTCCTCTCCTGTGCCAATTTTTTCAGTTCAGAGTAGCACTTTCAACTTATGTCCTCAATTACTACCTGTCTTCCGCTATAGTTTCTACTTTCTACTCCTCTCTCTAGCGCTTTGGAAATTATTCCCTGTTGTATTAACTGATTTTCTATCATTCTGTCTCCTTCTTCTTACTAATGTTTTCCAAATATTCCTTTCCTCGGTGATTCTACGAGGAACCTCCTCCCTCCTCATTAGTTCCCTTATCAGTCTACCTAATTTTCAACATTCTTCTGTAGCACCACGTCTCAAATGCTTCTATTCTACTCTGTTTAGGTTTTCCCACAGTACATTTTTCACTGTCATACAATGCTGTGCTCCAAATGCACATTCTCAGAAATTTTTTCGTCAAATGAAGAGCTATATTTGGCCACAAATACCTTTTTTTCAGTGCTCACCTGCTTTTTACATCCTTCTTGCTCCGTCCGTCATGGGTTTTTTGCTATAAAGGTAGCATAATTCCTTACTTTCATTTACTTCGTGATCATCATTTTGATGTTTAGTTTCTCGCTGTACTCGTTTCTGCTATTTCTCATTACTTCCGTCTTTTTTTTCTATTTACTCTCACTCCATATTCTGTATTCATTAGAATGTTCATTCCAGATAGCATCTCGTGTAACTCTTCTTTACTTTCACTGAAAATAGTAATGTCATCAGCTAATATTAACATTCATATCCCTTCAACGTGCATTCTAATCCTTCTATTTAATCTTTCTTTTATTTTCTTCATTGCATCTTCGACGTATAGATTGGAAGCAGGGGAGAAATACTACAGCCCTATCTTACACCATTCTTAGCCCGTGCACTTCGTTCCTAGCCTTCCACTCTTACTGTTCCCTCTTGTAACTTGTACGTATCGTATTTTACCCCTCTTTCCCTATAGCTTACCCACATTTTTCTAAGGATTCCGAACATCTTGCACCATTTTCCATTGTTGAAAGCTTTTTCCACGTCGACAACTCCTATGAACATGTCTTGATTTTTCTTCTGCCTTGCTTCCATTATCAGCACCGTCAGAACCTCCTTTCTAGGGTCTTCACATTTCGTTAAGCCAAACTGATCGTCACCTGACAGATCCTCAGTTGTCTTATACATTCTTCTGTATTTTATTCCTGTCAGCAGCTTCATGCACGAGCTTTTAACTTGACTGTGCGCTAGTTCTTACACTTAGCGGTCATTGCTGTCTTCGGAATAGGGTGGATAATATTATTCCGAAAGTCTGATAGCACGTCGCCAGTCATAAATTTTACACGCCAGCATGAATAGTCGTTTGGTTGCCACTTCCACTACGATTTTAAGAATTTCGAAGGCATGTTATCTACACTCCTGGAAATGGAAAAAAGAACACATTGACACCGGTGTGTCAGACCCACCACACTTGCTCCGGACACTGCGAGAGGGCTGTACAAGCAATGATCACACGCACGGCACAGCGGACACACCAGGAACCGCAGTGTTGGCCGTCGAATGGCGCTAGCTGCGCAGCATTTGTGCACCGCCGCCGTCAGTGTCAGACAGTTTGCCGTGGCATACGGAGCTCCATCGCAGTCTTTAACACTGGTAGCATGCCGCGACAGCGTGGACGTGAACCGTATGTGCAGTTGACGGACTTTGAGCGAGGGCGTATAGTGGGCATGCGGGAGGCCGGGTGGATGTACCGCCGAATTGCTCAACACGTGGGGCGTGAGCTCTCCACCGTACATCGAAGTTGTCGCCAGTGGTCGGCGGAAGGTGCACGTGCCCGTCGACCTGGGACCGGACCGCAGCGACGCACGGATGCACGCCAAGACCGTAGGATCCTACGCAGTGCCGTAGGGGACCGCACCGCCACTTCCCAGCAAATTAGGGACACTGTTGCTCCTGGGGTATCGGCGAGGACCATTCGCAACCGTCTCCATGAAACTGGGCTACGGTCCCGCACACCGTTAGGAAGTCTTCCGCTCACGCCCCAACATCGTGCAGCCCGCCTCCAGTGGTGTCGCGACAGGCGTGATTGGAGGGCCGAATGGAGACGAGTCGTCTTCAGCGATGAGAGTCGCTTCTGCCTTGGTGCCAATGATGGTCGTATGCGTGTTTGGCGCCGTGCAGGTGAGCGCCACAATCAGGACTGCATACGACCGAGGCACACAGGGCCAACACACGGCATCATGGTGTGGGGAGCGATCTCCTACACTGGCCGTACACCTCTGGTGATCGTCGAGGGGACACTGAATAGTGCACGGTACATTCAAACCGTCATCGAACCCATCGTTCTTCCATTCCTAGACCAGCAAGGGAACTTGCTGTTCCAACAGGACAATGCACGTCCGCATGTATCCCGTGCCACCCAACGTGCTCTAGAAGGTGTAAGTCAACTACCCTGGCCAGCAAGATCTTCGGATCTGTCCCCCATTGAGCATGTTTGGGACTGGATGAAGCGTCGTCTCACGCGGTCTGCACGTCCAGCACGAACGCTGGTCCAACTGAGGCGCCAGGTGAAAATGGCTTGGCAAGCCGTTCCACAGGACTACATACAGCATCTCTACGATCGTCTCCATGGGAGAATAGCAGCCTGCATTGCTGCGAAAGGTGGATATACACTGTGCTAGTGCCTATATTGTGCATGCTCTGTTGCCTGTGTCTATATGCCTGTGGTTCTGTCAGTGTGATCATGTGATGTATCTGACCCCAGGAATGTGTCAATAAAGTTTCCCCTTCCTGGGACAATGAATTCACGGTGTTCTTATTTCAATTTCCAGGAGTGTATAATTATCTTCCTTACTTGATTTTAAGTCTACCAGAGCTCTTAAAAATTCTAACACTGCATCTCCTATCTGTTTCCGACGAAGTCTTGTTTCTTCCTCCACTGCATCATCAAATACGTCCTGCCCCTCACAGAGGCCCCCAGTGTACTGTTTCCACTAATACGCTCTCTTTTCTTTATTTAACAGTGCGATTCCCATTGTTGATTCCCATGGTACTTTTAATATTACCACCATTCCTTCTAATTGCACCGAAGGTTGTTTCGATTTTTCCATATACTGATGCCGTCTTCACTGTTTTCATCTAGTCGTTTCGCCTTAGCTTCCCTGCACTTCCTATAAATGTCATTGCTAAATAACTTGTATTTCTGTATTCCTGAGTTTCCCTGAGCATTTGGTACTTCCTTCTAACGTTGATCAGCTGAAGAATTTCTTCTGATATCCATGGTTTCTTCACATTTACCTTCCTTGTACCTCTGACTGTGACTGCCTTTTTAGAGATGTCCATTCCTCTTCATCTAAACTGCCACTGAGCTATTCATTATCGCAATATCTATAACCTCAGAGAACTTCAAGTGTACCACTTCATTCTTTAGTTCTTCTGTATACCACTTTTTTGCAAGTTGATTCTACTTGATTAGTCACTTAAATTTCAGTCTACTCCTTATCATTACTAAATTGTGATCTGAGTCTGGAAGTATATCTGCTGCTGAATACACCTTACAATCCAGTATCTGATTTCGGAATCTCTGCCTGACCATGATGTAATCTAACTGTAATCTTCGCGTATCACCTGCCGTTTTAAAATTATACATCCTTCTCTTGTGATTCTTGAACAGAATATTCGCTATTACCAGCTTAAATTTATTACAGAACTCAATTAGTCTTTCTCCTCTGTCGTACCTACCACCATGCCCATATTCTTCCATAACCCTTTCTTCTACTCCTTCCCCTACAAAAGCTTTCCAGTTCCCCGTGACCATCAAATTTACATCTCCCTTTATGTACTGTTTGTTGGGTTGCTGTAGATTCTGATGAGAACAACCCTACCACTGAACTGTTTACGGTAAATCAATGTCCTACCTTACTGTTCATAACGAATCCTACTCCCATTAAACCTCTTTCTGCTGCTGTTGATATTAGCCTATACTCACCTCAAAATTTTGTACACGTTCAGACCCCATGAATAGTTACAGTTAAAAGGAAACAGCCGTCGTCACTAACTTTTAACGAATCAACTAGGTTTCAACACTGCTAGGAGAGTCTTCCTCAGAATTTAAACCAAAGAATGGTCTCTATCATGGTCACAGAAACATGACTAAAAACGTATGATACAAATTATAAGTACGGAATTATCGTGAAAGGTCGGCAGTCCTTATATGTCATTCATAAATGACATATACGTTGCGACTGAGTGAATTCAGTCAAGGCCAGAGTACGGAATTAGCATTTCAGATCCAGCACGGAGACAACGCCGTTACAAATGCCACTTGGTAAAGTACCATCGTGCATTAGGCCACAGTAAATGTTGAGTCTAGATTTTGCTGACTCCAACTTGCGAACACTTTGACCATTGAATATCAAAAGCTAGGATATTAGCCTACTCTCACATTGACTACGCCAGAGTTTTCTTCATTGGTATGACAATGTAGATTTAAATGAACTAATGAGGATTTTTCATAATCACTCCTTCCTGTGATGAAAAATTTTCATGTATAGAGATAAAGATTTTAATAATCGCCATTTCAGTATGTCCAAGGATTAAATATTTCGTTATTGAGTGTCAAAAGTAATTGAACATTATTGGTATCACTTGACCCATGAAAGCAACGGTTGATAAATTATATGTAGAATGAAGAAAGGGAATAGCTGTGTAGTCTTTCTATAACAGACCCCAGACTTTCAATTTTAATAATTCATGCATTATAGGTACATGACAGCAGCATTTCTACTGATTTATGTTACGATCTGCACTTGATATTAGCTGCCTTATAAGGCCAGAGTCATATTTACTTATTATCGGTATTTTATGATAGATTGTTGATAAAGGTTGCTTAAATTAAGAAAATACAACTTAAATTGTTTATGATAGAAATGGAAAACCAAGTACTATTTATTTGGACTATGTCTATTGTTTTATACCAGAGCCAGAGTGGGAAGTGTCGCAGAAACATGAAAAACAATCTTTTTCACTGCACTGAGCACACCGCACAAATGCTACATTTTTACATTTGCCACTGTACCATTACAATATGGGCCCAACAGAACTAATGTGAAGCCAAGTTATTTGTGGCGAGAAATAATAAGGCTGTTAGGCTGGCAGACGTACTGGAACTAACGCACGCAGCTTTTTCACATGTCACTGCCAAACGCTGGTCGAGTATAGAACGGCACGCCATAAAAGAAAAGGGGAAAATCCGGTGCCTGAGTGGCTTCGTAGATTGTGTTGTTGATCGATTCGTTAGCAGCAGTTCCAGAAAGGAAATGTATTTCTCGGAATCGGATAAGGAAGAATCTAAGAGATTACAAGACGCCTGATGTAATTAATACCTTCAGTGGCATTAGTACAATACGGTGAAATCCCTGCAGTATGCTTTTTGCATCACACGTAGCTCGTGCAATAAAATTGCCCTGTGTTTACGTTACGAACTTTCATCATTCTTGGTTGTAATTAGAATATTATGTTAGGTGAGAAGGAGAGCATTTTATGCTTTACGTCTGGTCACCTAAGAAGCATTGGGTAGTTCTAGAGTTTTGCCGAATTTTGTTTCAATCTCTTTAAAAATTAAATGACATTAGAAGATATGTCGTTTCTCCGCTCGTCTCTCTTTACGACTGAACTGCAATTGCTTACGTTATTGTAGGTTAGTTGAACCATCTGGCTGGGCAGTGAAGTCAAAGTTTAATGCGATGCTAAAGCTGTTGTCCCACATTATCTCTCAGTCTGTGTGACTGTAACACAGCATAAAACGTATCCTTATGATTGTATTTGACTGTACTGGACACGGCTTGTCTTCCTCTCCGGTTGAAATGAAATCCAATGAGATTCAAGCCATCTCGGAAGAATACGTGATGTAATGTTTACCTCAGGTTTATTCTTATGATTAACAGAGTATAGCATCTCATTCACGCCCAATGGTACTGCTTTGCTATTTGCAGTATCTCTACAGTGGTCGACACTTCTCGCTGAAGCATCCCCAGCTCTCTTGTGGTTCCCTTTTTAGGTACTCAACGTCGACTGCTCGTAGATACGTATCGTCGGTAGGTTTTCTGGCTTTACTTCCCGACGTGACAGCGACAACTTTCCGATGAGGTGCGGGCCTTGTATTTTGATATTACTGCGAGTCTTGTAAATATCGCTTTTATTTAGTAATTTGTCCGGCTAAACCTCTCTCCTTTTATGATTAAGACAGTCTGCGCCACCTTTCGGAGGAAGTGGGGACGTCAAAGAGTTACAAAAGTTAAAAATAAGCAGTCCGTAAAACAGTAAACGTTCACTTCAGTTAGCGTGTTAGTTAATGCCTACGCTTTCCGCTAGATGGTGCTGACTTACTGCTGAATAGCTTTGGTTCCGTAAAACCTTCACTGATTAGTACTACGTAAATGAAATAAGTAAAACACTCTTGTATTTCACTTTCACTCTATATTCAAGGATGAAGATGATGATGGATGGTGGTCTATTTAAAAGGTTCCTAGCCTGGAGGAATCTAAACAGTCCGCAAATGCCGATATGCACGCGCTCTGCGTCCAGCTTCTCAACTAACGGCACACGACACTTTCTAAAGTCCACACGTTAATATATGAATACCGGTACCTCTGAACTCACTCGTTTTGAGTTTCTGTCGTCTGTATATCCGAAAAGCTCCAATCTAGCGCTAAAGTCCTAAAATCCCCTTAATACTCCGTTATTACCAACAGTCAGAGATCGTACACGACATCACTTTTAATATTCTAACAGTTTATCTTGAATATTAACACGATAAAGTATAATCTAATTATTGTCTCGCCCTTTAACGAAACAACCAAATAAAAATGCGGCAATAATGACGATCAGGCCTTTTTATAGGTTTTTCATCACAAGAGTTTAACGTCACTGCATTCTCCATGACGGAGCTTCCGCGGCTTTGCTGTACTTAGACGTTAAACTATTTGCTGATGTACTATAATTTTGATGTGCAATCACCGAACTCTTATTCCACACTATGTTCCCCTCTAAAAATTCTATTCTTAATTTTAAGTTATTCTTTCTACAGCTTTTATCACTGTAAACTGAACCGAGGTGTTACATCGCGTCGCTCTAAATACTCGTCCACCCCGCTTTCCTCCTTTTCTCGCCCCTTCCCCTCCCCCGCCCTCCCCCAAATATCCGACCCAGTGTCGGATATGGAGATGGAACACGACGGCAGGGGAGGGGGGGGGGGGGCTATGACGGAGCACGGAGCGCCGACACAGTAGCGGAGGTTCGTGCTGAAACTTCTGTCGGCGCCGAGCACCCCCCCCCCCCCTTCCCCCCTCTCCCCACTCCAACCGCCACTGCATCCCAGTATCCACCCTGCGTGTGACTGGATCCGCCGACTGGGATGCCAAGGACAGTGTGCGCAACGGCGACTGTAGGCGCAGAGCCAGATCATGCGACAGGCGGCTGCTGGAGACGACTTCTGGGCCCTTCGGTGCTTCCAGCCTGGCGACCTGGCGGTAACCTCTTGCTGGCTACGTCACAGGCTGTCAGCGCGACTGCTATGCTGGCGACGGTACCAGGTCGACTTCCGTGGCCGTCTCCCGCAGTGGAGACGGCAGTGCTTTTGGAGGAGAAGTCTGCGACAGTGACGGCGGCAGATGCATGTGTTGCTAGATCTGTGAACAGAGAGGGGGCAGCAGAGTCTGCCTGGTGGAGTGGCCAAAATTGGTTCCAGAGCGGCCTGTGGAACACCGTCGGACCGTGGATGATGTAGGGGTACTAGGACAACACCTCAGACAACACACCCCATTCCCATTTGCGACTCCTGCCCACGCATGAAAGAGCACTGGTTGCTGAGGCCAAAACTGTGACTCAGAAGGATAGAAGGTCGCTGTGTGCGAACGCAGCGGATGGAGCAGAGTCCCTTGGGCACGAAGCGATATGACCACGGAAAAGCTTTCAAATCCTGACACCATGTGCGGGTGGGTCGCAACTTACGCATCTGTGATTTGAAACCCCTTACGCAGTGTTCGGCTTCACCATTCGGCAGAGGATAAAAAGGCGCTGTAAGGATGTGCTGAATAACATTGTCTATACAGAAGTGTTCAAACTCCCAAATCGTAAACTGCAGCACATTATCCGAGACTGTCACCTTAAGTAAGCTTTCAATATATAAGAGCTGATACTGTGCTGACCGATGTGGGGGACTTTATTGTAATGACAGAGGGAAACTTTCTGTACACGTTAACAACCACTACCCAGCATATGTTCCAGTACGTGTTCCAGTACGAGTTCCGAGAATTTATTTATGAATAATTATGTTAAGGAAGAAGTATTACTAATTTATTTGACAAGATTATTAAATTTTGACAACGATCATCGCGAGTTTGAGTCTTGAAAGTTTATTCAATGTGGTTCTAACATTTATTAAAGCAGATAACTTGCATTAATATAATGTCTGCGAAGATTTTCGTTCAAGAACCATTCAGAGAGAACTTTAAAAAGAATTTAAATAATTTTGAAGTGTTTTGTAACTGACGTAGGTGACGAAGTCTGCACATGGTAATATGTTAAAAGAAAATGATTTATACAAAACTTACGTCGTTACACTACACAACTCATATTGATAACAGGCAAGAGATGAGCCCAACCCTGTAACTTCTGCTGTACAGGTGGAACAGGCAGAAATGTTAGTATGCCCACGAGCGCGCAACACATGAACAATACTTTTCAGGGACGCGGCTGGTAAACTGCACACTCCAAACACTGTAATAGGTTTTACACTGTATGCTGACAGCGAGTTTCGTGGTTGCTGAAGCTGTGGGACACCTAATGTAACATCCATGAGATAAATTTTAGCTACACTGCGACGAGAGGAAATTATGCCACATAAACAGTTATAAACATTATCTATCCGACATACGAAAAAACAGTGAAATAAAACGATGATAAATATTAATTATTTATATAATATTTTATAATGTAATTGGTCGTATCGATGTGTATCATACAAAGACAATGATAATTGCTAATTCCTTTTATGATATGCGTTTGTCTTCCTTTGTTCCTATCTTTTGTTTATTGGCTTTTGTAGGTTGCGGACGCAAGACGCATATCAGACTGAGGTCTGTTAATAAATTGTAAATATTTGTTAATTATTACTTGAGAATAGAGCTCATTATTATTATAAAAATAGGTGAATAATTTTTTGTAACTTTAACTCCTCTCCCAATAAGCATTGTCCGTGTTAATTATCTATTTCGGCTGCTAGGAGCGCAGCCATTGATGATAGCGATTTGTATCGCGATTTTATCTGTGTTTGTTTAGAAAGTATTGAAAGTTTTCTGTATGAAAATTAGGCTGATATTCGGTGGTTTTAATGATGATTTTGCTGAAGATAACTGTTTCCAACATAATCAATAGTTGTATAGAATATGTTGTATGAACTGTGATTCAGTGACACACAACTTACAGGCAACACTTTAACACAACGTTAACTTGGATTTCTTTAGCAACTTGACCAAATCTTAAAGTTATTTTGTAATTACTCATTGTAATGAAATAACATGATCATTTTCATTTACAAATTAATTAAATACCAAACCACTGAATAACACAGCGAACGCCACACTGGCGCCTAACGTGGGGCCACCAATGCACATTTATTCATATTAATAACTGAAATTGTGATGTATTACAGGTACGGCGTACCAAAACAAACAATTAATCATTGTATATTTACTTGTTTCATGAGCATTGACATCTTCCTACCACACTGCTGTACGAATCTGTATCTGTGCTAGTGCGAGAGACAGGAACTTCATATATACAGTGCTGTCCACCACTCACAAAGAGTAAAGATAGGAATAGACGTTCATGATCAGCATTTGCACAGTAACAAACCATCAACAACCGATGAGTGTGAAAGCTCAAATTGAAATTAGTACCTGCAGCAGTAAGTAGCAATAATTGAATATTCTGGCTGCAAGAATAATATTTTCAAGTGTGACAATTCTACAAAAGATTTTGTGCACAGAGTGAATTATATAGATAGTGTTGTTTGTGAGTATGTGTTAGTTATAAGTATATTTTGTGCCAGTTGGTAATTGTCAGTGATTTATATATTTGTTGTGCTATATTGGTGATACAATGGTTAGGCAAAAGAAACAGATTAAACCGAATGAGCATACTGATGCAGAAATGACATGAGAGTCTCAGGTAGTACAATCTACCCATACGTCTGTCGAATTATTAGAAAATTTAATTATTAACAATAATTTAGTAACTGATGTCCTGAGTGATAGTAAAACTGAGGAGCTGCCAAAACAAACTGACAACCAGTTAGGAGTTAATGACAATATTTCTTCTAGGAAAGGGGCAGAAGTTAGCAATGCTCAAGGTATGCAAATACAGGACATGCTAGCAGCATTACTTGAAAAGTTTACTATTAAAGAGCAGGAATGTGAAAGACAACATCATCAGGAAAAGGAAGAACGTAGACAGGAAAATCTTATAGGAAAACAGCTTATTGAGCAAGTAAAGAATAAGAAATTTCTGGAAAACATAAACAATATTTTTCTGGAAAGAGATAAAGAAATTGTCCGTAGGATAAATCAAGTGTTGGTCGATCGTGATATTGCTATTGCTACCCATTTTAAGCAGGAGATCGATGCAGTGAACACCACTATTCAACCGTTGACAAACATTCCAGCTCAGGTATTCTAGCTCAGGTCAATAGCCTTCAAATTGAAGTAGATAGACTAGAGGATCAATTCAAAGCTTTGGTTACCGCTGTGAAAACAATGCAGGAGGACATACCCTCGGAAATCTGAAACCAAGTCCGAACAGAAGTAGCCAGGGTGCTGAACTCTGAAAATCAAAACTTTGAAAATCTGACAGTATGCATTAATGGCAAGACTGGTACCGACAGGCAAAAGCTAGTAGATAATCTAACGGCGAATTTTAATGCACCACAAGGAAGACCAAATTTTGGTATTACCACAGCAATATGTGACACCAAGGAACAATAACAGTGAAATAGAATGTACTTGTAATAAAGTAACCACACCACCTGCGAATGACAGCAATTCCATGCACTTAACTACTTTGATGCATGAAGAAAGTCTGATTAAGCATAGACAGTTTCAAATATTTAACGAAGGAAGCAAGAAACACATACATCCATTAGTTTTCATTCGAAACTTAAAAAGTGTTCTTCCTAAATCATGGTCGGAAGAATAGAAAATACTGTTTGTGGTTTCACATATTTTTGGTGATGCATCGCTCTGGGCATTAAATGCAGCGTAAACTTGCAAGACTTTCTACGACCTTGAGAACTCGTTCCTTGATCAATTCTGGTCAGCGACTACTCAAGAGCGACTCCGTAAAGTTGTTTACAATGCTGAATGTACAATCCGAAGTCAGGTTCCTTAAGGAAGTACTTTGAAAAATATATTAACATGACCCAGTGCTGGGATGAGACAGTAACCACCAGAGACTTATTGCGAGTGTTAAAAGCTAGATTACCCATACATATTAGAGAACAATTATTTAATGTTACAGACACCGATCTGAAGGAATTTCTGTCTGTAATTGATTCTCTGGATCTAGTGCAAGAAGACGCCAGAAAAAATTCTGACACGATCAGCAATAGCAATAATCCTATTAGAAAAAATTCATGGAATGGAAATAGGGGCGAAGGTAGCCCAAAGAAAAATAAAAGTAAAGCATATAGTAATGTAAAATACAATAATAATAATAATAGTAGGAATCCATACAACCAAAATTTTGGTTATCCTAATAATTACAATAACAGCAATTATCAAAAGGCCAACGAACACCAAAAACCGAATGGTAATCAGAGACAGTACCACAATGAAAATCCAAACAATAACAATATCAACCGAAAGAGACGAAATGACAACAGTTCAGACAGTCCATATAAAGACAAGCCTAAAAATATGCAGGGTGACAGTGAATATTGGTGACAGCCAGGGGCAAGTCATTGGCAGCTGCAGCAAAATTCTATCAATTCAGGTCAGCCAATAAATTATGTACACGCTATACCCATACCAAACAATCAATATCCACCGTGGTGGGATCCAAGCAGGCCACCTCAGACTGAAAACTCACAATATGTTAGAATAGTGGAGGTACCTTCAGAAGCAAAACAAAACACTCAGAAGCCAACAAACTAATTTCGGTCCCTGTAGGCCTTCACCAGGTGACCGAGGCCAAAAATGAAGGCAACATGTTGACGAAACAAAAAATAAATATGATAAGGTATCAGGATGGCAACAGGATCGAAGATGAGCTATATCAGGAACCTGCTGTCTCTGATAAGCCACAAAGGGAAAATATCCAAGCAAGTGTCACCGGAGCTATAAATGGTGTAACTACTATTCTGCTTGACAGTTATGAATATGCAATTTTTCAAGAAGGTATCGGAGATAAGAATATTGCCGATTTTGCCTGTTGCAAGTTGTAAGGTTATAGGGGCATTGGGAAAAAAGGCACAGAGTATAAATACCAGACACAGGTACTTCCTTGGTAAATGATCGCTTGTTATGCACGTTCCCTAAAATTACTTGGTCATTTAATATCGCCACAAGGTATAAAACCAGATCCTAGCAAAATGGAGGCAATTGCAAATTTTCCGTACCCACGCACAAAGAAACAACTTAAAAGTTTCATTGGCTTAGCATCTTTCTTCAGAAGATTTTTAACAACTCAACAGCTTAACAGTGAAGCGGTATTGAGTTTGCTGAAGAAAAAAGCACAATCATGCTGGACATCTAAATGCAAAGAAGACTTCGACAGTATCAAAGAGGCACTTATCAATGCACCAATTTTACATCCACCGGATATGTCAAAGGATTTCTTTATTGCGAGAGATGCATCAAATTATGTGATAGGAGCATGCCTGCTTCAAACAGAAAACATCAACAACAAGCTAGAAGTCCAGGTGATTGGATTTGCAAGTAGGATCTTAACCAAATGTGAACGATCCTACAACGTGACCGAAACGAGGCACTTGCCGTAGTATTTGCCTTTAAAAAATTGTTTTACGGGAAACATGTCAATGTTTTATGTGACCACCAAGCTCTGAGTTTCATGTTGTAAGAGGTCCATGATTAAAGAATTTGTTGGTAGCGCACTCGAGCTGATGTAATTTCGATGGATTGCTCACGTGCTGCCTGCGATATGTAAGCTGTAAGAGAATCTGAGACCAAAGAGCAGTGTTGACTGCAGTACGCACTGTGTGGCAGTAGGAGTAAGTAGTTGCTAGCAGTCTGGTGTATAGTGTTGGCTGGGCCGGTCGTGATGGAGCGATGGCGGAGCCTGAGCTTTGTAGTACAAGGTAAAAGCAGCATCGCGCATATGTACTATTGTTATATCAAGTCCTATGTAAATGTTTTTAAAAAAATATGTTAATAATAATCCTTCTCTTAAAAAGTAACTTTTGACATTCATCTCAATTTAAAGAATTCACTAATTTCTCCAATCCATGGTCATCCCGATTATTATAAAGAAAAATGAGTTGTTTCTTTTTATACATGACAAATCTATCGGCCAGCATTGCAGTGCGCTGTGCCAGAAAAGTTTAGTCTCATATAGGAGCAGATATATACGCGTTACCCGGCGACCTAATTGAGGTAAGATTTTTCAGTTTATTCATAATGAATTTCCAGGGCCATGACGCAGCACTGCTGACGTCCAAAATTTACCAGTTTAAATTCACGGTCATTATTGAAAGGTTATAAGTGAGCGACAATTTTTTATTCACAAATTAGTCAAATTTTATTAATGATAGGTTACGCAATTTATTTTTTTGGAGATTACACTAAATGTAAATATTATTTATATTTTTTACTGTTGGGAGGTTATTAAATAAATATCTTTGAGAGGTTACACTAAATGTGAATATTATTCATAATATTTTACTGTAGGGAGGTTACACTTGTCGGCAACCGGCCAGGATCGTATTTTTGTGAATTTCTGAGAGGTAGTTAGTTATATATCTGCTCTTATTTGCTTAATATTAAATGTAGTTTGCATCTGGCGCAACGCATTTACTAATGTGTCACTCTTTCTTTCACAGATCATCGGCAATTTATTGCTCTTTGTTGTAACTGTATTTGTTCCATTTTTGCTTTGTCTTTGTTTCATTTCGTGCTTAACTTTGATTTGTGAAAATTCCGTGAAAAACTGCTAACATTACATCGCGATGTGCAATGAGTGAAAGAGCCGACTCGAATAATTTGACTGATAATACTAGCGACACTCAGTGTCATAGTGATAATCCTCTAATTACAGATAATCAGTGCGTGCCGATCACTAGTAATGATTCTAATCTAAATGATGAACAAACAAATTCAGTTGTGCCCACTCTAAATTTAACGACAACTGATGATGCGGCACCTTCCGTTACAATGAACGCTGCCCAGTTTAGCACACCTGATCTGCAAAATTTACACAGGGAACAGATAAATGTTTCTAACGAAAATGAAGAATGTAGTCAAAATACGTCAGATTTATTTGAGTGCGATGTAGTGATCCACAGTGCACATCTGATTGGCAAATCTTCACACAGTACAGAGAATAGAGCCGCTAATTTTGGCTGGGGTCAAATTATGGCATTATTGCTACAACTTAATGAATCGTACAATCAACTTAATGAAAATCTCTAACAGTGGAATTAAAAACTAAACAGTTTCAAACAACTTAATGAAAAACTAGGCAACAATTATAAACAACTTAATGAATCGAACAAACAACTTAATGAAAGTTTCAAACAGTCGAATGAAAAACACAACAACCTTAATGAACAGAACAAATAACTGAGTGAACAGATTACAGCCGTTGTCGTGCAACGACATGATACTAAAGAACAATTACGTGAGGAAATTAAGGCTTGTGCTAGGAGCAGTACTGATGAAATTAGATCTGTTGCACAAGAATTAAATAATACACATGCAGCCACAACGAAATTACTTAGAGATAAATTAGTGCGGTAGCTAAACAATGTTCTGAAAACGTAACACAGTTACGCGACGAGTTTAAATTAATGTCAGCAGAAGTTTCACGCACTCTGGATGCGGAAGTCGATAAGAAATTTGAACAACACAACAGCCAAATTGACGAACGTTTTAAAGTGACAGAAATGAGAAATGTTTCAGTCACTAACACGTCACAGCATACGCCACATTCCGAACATTTGTCACACTCACACAGCCAGTGTAACTTGGGTAATTTACAGAGACTACGTGACTTAGAATCCGAAGAGACACAGATAAATAGATTCTCAAGCAATCCTGAACCTGCTCAGACATACAGAGACGATAATTTTGATTACAAACACTTTCTATCTGTTAGGAAATTTAAGGTACTTAATAATGACAGAACACAGATTCACGCTTTGGACTGGATACAACACTATTCTTTAGCATTTCCACCAGCTTGGTTTGTAATGCAGAAACTAAAAATTTATTTGCAGCGCGTAAGAGACCTCAGGGGATTCATTACACATAGATGAATATGTGCCGTAGTGTGCACAGAGCCCCGAACCGTAGTAGTGCTATTTCTTCTTTAGTTTTCTGCACTGCTGCCTACTCTTTTACTATCCTTTATATCTATCAAAACAACTCTTCAACTATTGATCTATCTAGGATTAGAAATGTGTAAAGAAAACGTGATATGACAAGTTTTACCTGAGAGTGACAGTTTTCATCAGACACTCCCGAGATGACAACAACTAACAGCATAACGGACAAAATTTTAATTATCAGTATTGTCAAAATTATCAGCAACAGCAAACACATTTTGGCAACAATAGAGGCTTTTCCCCACAACATCAACAAAACCAGTCGGTTAGCATACCTAACCAACAATGTAGTCTGCAAGGTCAACCAAGCTTTAATCCTTCGCCGCCTACACATATAGCGTCGGCACCGCCAAATAGTAATGCACAGCAACAAGGAAATCACTACGCACAGAAGACATATCATTTCAATTCTTATCGCAACGCGCCGTATAGCAATGATTATCATGACAGACGTAAAAGTAATGAGCACAGTTTTCAGCGTAACAGTCGGTCTTACCAACAGCAGAATCATCCGCAACAACAGATTATCATGAATGAACCAGACAGTAGATATCATCCCGAACCTAATACGTCAGGAAGAAAAAACAGAACAGTACAAATAGTCGAAATGGCCTGCCACGGTGGCCGAGCGGTTCTAGGCGCTGCAGTCCGAAACCGCGCGACTGCTACGGTCGCAGGTTCGAATCCTGCCTCGGGCATGGATGTGTGTGATGTCCTTAGGTTAGTTAGGTTTAAGTAGTTCTAAGTTCTAGGGGACTGATGACCTCAGATGTTAAGTCCCATAGTGCTCAGAGCCATTTGAACTATTTGAAATAGTCGAAATGCCACAGCATCCTCCCGCAAAAAATAGCGCGTCAGATAGAATTTGACTAGATACAGTACAGATTGAATTATCCAGAAACGTAAGAAATACTTTTGATACACAGAATATTGTTCACGAAAATGTTATTACTTTTGACGACATCCGAGACACACTTTTGCATGAAAAACCAGTTATTCAAAAAGCCATTTCAACCCTGTCATTGAAGTAAAGATTGGATCATCCACATTTTCAGCAGGAATCGATTCTGGGTCACCTATGTCAGTTATAAATGAAGAAACATTCAACGAATGTAACAAAGAGAATACCTATCCTATGTTACCATTAGGCAAAGCTAAAGTAGGGGGAGCAGTATCTGGTAAAGTAGCAGATGTAAAGTTGCAGATACACTTGTTATTTTGTATTGCCGGTCATATGTTCCACTCTAATTTTTGGATTGTTCCCTTATTGACAACAGACTTTATTTTAGGTACGAATATTTTGGTACAACACGACGCAATTATTGACTTTCAAAATTCCTATTTAATGTTAAAGGATGAAAAAGTACAACTGGCATTAGAATTTCAGCACGCTTTATCTGCAAATAAACAGGCAATTAATAGAACAGAGGTCATTTCTACATCGCGTAACAAAGACTGTCATTCTACATTGTTCACCGATAAGTACGTACACAATTATAATACACCAGACGAAGCTGACTATGACGTTATGCAGATGATTTGCGATAAAGTAAAACAAAGCAGTGCAAATGCAGACATCGAACGTACTCAGCTACGCAATATTCTTTTATAGCAAGCTCCAGTTTTTGACAACGTCCCTGGTACTATGTCCGGTTTCATGTATGAATTTCAAGTTAAGCAGCACAATACATTTAAAGCCAAACATTATCCCGTTCCATACATTCACAGAGAACAAGTTAAGAAAGAATTGCAAGCTATGCTTGACCAAGGTATTATTGAACCGGCAGTTAGTCCGTACATAAACCCGCTCCATACTGTTAAGAAAAAGGATGGATCACTTCGCCTCGTACTTGATTCACGTCACATGAATGACATTATTATTAATGAAACAGATCGCACACAGACACTAGAAGAACTTCTACAGAAATTTCATAGTACTGCTATTTACTCCACATTAGATTTCAAATCGGGATTTTGGCAAATTCAGCTCCATCCGAACTGCAGAAAGTACACAGCATTTCTCTGTTTTGGTGACTGTTATCAGTTTTGCAAATGACCGTTCGGTTTAACAATTTCTTCAGCTGCATTTATTCGCGGTTTGAATGCTATACTTCCGATAGAACTTAAAGACAGAATCACAATGTGTGTAGACGACATCCTTATTGCAGAAGCTAACTAGTCTGAACACAATCTGATTCTGGAACAACTGTTGCAAACTTTTCGTGCACAAGGACTCACAGTTAATCTTAACAAATCACACTTTGGCAAGACTTCTATAAAATTTCTTGGACATGTAATTTCAGCAGAAGGCCTTGCGCCTGACCCGGAAAAGCTTCAAGCTTTACGTGACATTACTGTTCCAACGACAAAGAAACAATTACGCAGCTTTCTGGGATTAATTAACTTTTCCCGTCATTTTTTTTCATTACTCTGCTTTAGATACAACTAGATTATGCCAGTTGACGGGTTAAAACACTATTTGGTCCTGGGATAGCCAAGCACAGTCTGAATTTGTCAATCTGAAACAAGCTTTGTTGAACGCACTACTTTTATCACACCCAGATCCTACCAGAAATTTTTCCATTACCACTGACAGTTCTAACACAGCTTTAGGCGTACACATTTTTCAGGAAATTGAAGAATACGTTACTACAGTAATTAAAAACTTTGCCTTTGCAAGTCGCATTCTGTCACCTGCTGACCGCAATTATTCTGTCACAGAACTTGAAACATTATGTGTTGTGTGGGCATTTACGAGACTTAGGCATTTTCTTGATGGAAGACATACGACCGTTTACACAGATCATAGAGATATACAGTTTTTACTTTCCGCAAAATTTACACATGACACATTAAGCAGATGGAAACTTTATTTACAGGAATTTAATTTTACAATTGTTCACATCCCGGTACACAAAATATTGTAGCAGACGCATTATCCCGTTCCCTCGGCAACAGTCAGCAAGACATTGCAACCAACTTCTGCCAATAAAATTTTAGCGTCATGTATATTCAACATTCGAAAATTTCATTTTGTCGTCATTACGAGATATAGCACAAGAGCAGAGTAAAGACAACGTATGGATAGAAATTAAAAACCTTTGGCAAGATAAGAATAATGTTACCATTAGGAACCATTATACTGTACGCAATAATATTCTGTTTCGCCACTCTCACCCTGACAGCAACAACTGGTTATTATGTATTCCTGATGAGCTTGTTAACAAATTAATTTCGTATACTCATTTAAGTTACGCACATTATGGAGCCAGAAAATGTTTTCTCATACTCAGACACAACTGTTATTTTGCCAACATGGAGAAACGTATTCGACGAGTTTTAGCGTCATGTAAAATCTGCCAGAAAGCTAAATAGACACGACTTCACATATTCCTCCGTTACATCCCATTGTACCTGTTAAATTGAGACACATGGCCGCTGTAGACATTTTTGGATCGATTCCCAGATCTAATAGAGGTTTTTGTTACATCTTTGTCGCTGTTGAACTCACTTCGAAATTTGTTACCTTCACTCCGTTACGCAAAGCTACTGCTAAAACTATTTCGAATGCATTTGTAAAAGATTTTTTATTTCATGTAGGGCATATATTGAAAATAATTTCCGACAATGGACCGCAATTTCGATGTGCGATATGGACACGAATGTTACGAGCTAGAAACATTTCTCCAATCTATATATCCAGGTATCACGCTTCTTCGAACCCTTCTGAACGACTAATGAAAGAAATTGGTAGACTATGTAGAATATACTGCCATAAAAAACATATTGATTGGGATACACACATACTCTCATTCCAGGATGTAATGAACTCCATACCAAATGAATCTACTATGCTATCTCCGACTGTTATATTGAAAAATGTTGAACCACCTAACAAAATTAAAGAATTGGTATCTTTTCCTACATCTCGTCGAATACACCACCATGAAATAATTGAGATTGCGCTCAACAACATCAAACGTGCCGCAGAGCACCGGAGAAGACAGCAAAAACAGGTTTGTACACGTCGTGACTTTCACATTGAACAGAAGATATTAGTACGCACACACTATTTATCCAACAGAGGAAAGAGTAGATGCAGTAAATTTGAACTTCTATACGCAAGTCCTTACAGAATTCGCAGCATTCCTCATCCCAATGTGGTACATGTTGAAACTTTGAGAACCAGAAAAAGCAAAGGCAATCACCATGTCTCCAATATTAAACCCTTTATTGAATGAACATACTTTATGATTTATCACATTGTAATGCCTTTTCCAGTTATTGATATGAACACTTACTGATGATTATCATATTTTTCCTGACAAGTGCCCGGCAAGGCAAGGTTAGCAAGTCGCTTTTTTTGTCGTTATATGTCAGACCGTGCACATATTCGATTTTTTGTGTATGCACGATTGTTTTCATATCGAAAGTAGAATTTTTGTCTTTATGCACTATGACATGTTTAAGATGTAGCAAACATCAGTTGACATTGACATTTTGCCTTATGATATCTCAACATCTTGACTATTTTACATTTTTTGCTACTACATTATGATACTGTGTCTACGTTTTTTGCACTTGAAAACTATCTATGTTTTTGACCTAATGCGTTTTCTGTCATGATATGCTGTATGCTTAGTTATACCACTAGAAACAGGTTTTTATTTAATGGGTATATGAATTAAATGCAAAATGTTAAACCATATTCATCATTTTCAGAAAGCAATACCATATAAAGGAGATAAATTATACATCCACAGTGGTTTACTATGAAATGGAAATTTATTTCGGAATGAACGAAAGAAATTGCAATAACTTGTCATGAAGAGTAAATGAAGCATTAAAAAGAATACACTATATACATCGTATGATAGCAGTTTTGACTAATTAATTTTCTTTCAGAATATGAGGCGATTATTGCAGGCTGTCAGACAGAACTACACTTGTTAATTTTAGTGATGAAATATGCTAGAAATAAGAAGCTCTATACTATTAATAGTTGTATGTAGTAAATTGTAATATGAATATGCATAATGAAGTGTCTATTTTTTGCAGATGATAATTAATGATGATGAGTAGTTATATGAAGAATATGGTAATGCTAATATGAATAATAACTTTTCTTTGCAGATGATGATGATGATGATGTATATGTATTTACTGTTAGTTAAGAAATGCTATGTAGTTATTTAAGTATTTGTTGCAGTATCTCTTGTCGCATAGTATAATGACTGAATGTTTTGGGAAGGACAGCTAGAGTACATACGTATTAAGTACAGATTTCATTATCTGTTAATTTGAAGTTCACTACTTTTCAGCATAATATACATTTTTCTTTCAGTTCAATAATCCACTTTGTATTTTTTCCAGGAGAAGCTTTTCATGATTTTAATATGCTATAAACACTTAGTTATGAAACCTGTTCCAATACCTGCATTTTTTTACTCATTTGGGTGTATCATTCATGAATGTGATCACATATACTCTACTTGTTCCATAACCTTGCTATAGCTGACTCAAAAGCCAATATTTTCATGCCCCAGCAATTAATTATCGATCCCAACACAATGCATTGCTAGCAAAGAAAAATTACCAGTCCCAACTATTACCGGTATACAACTAAATAATTCTACCAGTTGAAGATATATTTCTAACCTAAATATAACGCTAATTATTTTGATGTGTTGATTTCCTTATGTCTATATATTATTGGACTACAGACCTTAAGTAATAATTCCAATGTCTTACATTTTAAATATGTCTTATGTCACTTACATGATATCATATATAAACACTAACAATTTGATGCTACACGCAGTAACTCCTGTTTTGAATGATGACTTCAGAATAATGCATAATAAATGTTTTGTAAATTGCCAATGAGTGCCAATAATTACTGCAATGATGTTAGTTTCTAATAATGACATGTTATACTCTATAGATGAATGCCAATAATTGCTGTAATTAGATGATTTATGAAAAATGTTCTTTAATAATTACTGAAATGACATGAGCCATGAATATTCTATGCCATTAATTACTGTAATTAGATGACTAAATGAATAATGTTCTGTAATAATTACTGTAATGAGATGACTTATGATGCCAATGATTACTATAATTAGATGACATGCATAAATGCTATGCCAAGAATTAACTCATTTTGAATGATGACTTGTGAATAATACTGAATAATGTCTTGTAAAACTATATGAATACTTTGTAAGTGGCCAATGAGTGCCAATAATTACTGCAGTCAGATGAGTTATGAATAGTGTTTTGTAATGCTCAATACTTGCTACATGTTTAGTAACTGGCCAATGAATGCCACTGATTACTGTAATGAGATGTCTTATGATGCCAATGACTTATGCATAAATGTAGTGGCAATGATTACTGTAAATTGTAATGAGAAGACTTATTATGCCAATGATTACTGTTATATGATGACTTATGTATAAATGTTATGCCAATAATTTCTGTAAATAATATTTAGTTATACTCTATAAATGCTATGCCAATAATTACTGTAATTTAATCACTTATGAATAATGTTTTGTAATACTCCATAGATAGCACATAAATGTTCAGCAACTAGCCAATGAATGCCAATAACTATTCACATTGGTTGATACACTAGAGTAATTCTGAATGATGATTAGCATAAGACTTAATGTATCCTTCACCTTATGACCTAGTTACCAGCAATTACTGCAATATCCGTATGTCCTGTCCATCCTCATGATCAGGAAGCACCATATTCGGTTTTTGCACTAATTCTACGTTGATGTGAGAGTATCGATTCTACAAGAATGTGGTGTTGACATATCAAGCTGTCCACCACCTTGAACGATGGAGATGTCATTATGGTCCTACTATTTGGTGTACCTAATGTACTAACAAAATGATAACATACAATATTTATACAACATTTCAGTGTCTTGGCTACACTGATAAATACTTCAGGGAAAAGAACTTCAGATTGTCTCACTTGGTGTTGTGCTTCTGTAGAAAGATATGGACTTTCAGCGCAGCTACGTGCAACCTACTGTGCTACAACCATGATGCAATCCTTCCCATTCCATTCCTAGTTCTTGTAAAATGATAAAGACTTATACAGTGCGTTTAAATTCTTTTAAAATGCTAAAGACTTTTACAGTGCGTGTGCACTTTATTTCACTGCTTCATATGTCTAATTCATGTAAAAATGCTAAAGAGTTATACAGTAAGTGTGCACTTTATGTCATTAGTTAAGATATTTTGTACTCATTGCGTATATACTTTGTCATTTCTGAATATGTTTGTACTCACTGCATTTGCACTCTATTTAATTTTTTAATATGTTCTGCACTTATCAATGATGTATATGCTCTGTGACTGTAGACTTAGTAACTAAATACATTATAGAAAAATTTGTTGCTCGTGGCAAGTCCAATTGACTCACCATCGCTGCCAAATTTTTGCCCCCCAGTGGAGGGTTATGTAAGAGGTCCATGATTAAAGAATTTGTTGCTAGCGCACTCGAGCTGATGTAATTTCGATGGTTTGCTCAGGTGCTGCCTGCGATGTGTAAGCTGTAAGAGAATCTGAGACCAAAGAGCAGTGTTGACTGCAGAACGAACCATGTGGCAGTAGGAGTAAGTAATTGCTAGCAGTCTGGTGTATAGTGTTGGCTGGACTGGTCGTGGAGGAATTATTATAAAATGTGACTAATTTGTCAATAAAAATTGTTGCTCACTTATAACCTTTCAATAATGACCGTGAATTTAAGCTGGTAAATTTTGGGCGTCAGCAGTGCTGCGTCATGAGCCTGGAAATTCATTATGAATAAACTGAAAAATCTTACCTCAATTAGGTCGCCGGATAACGCGTATATATCTGCTCCTATATGAAACTAAACTTTTCTGGCACAGCGCACTGCAATGCTGGCCGATAGATTTGTCATGTATAAAACGAAACAACTCATTTTTCTTTACAATAATCGGGATGATCATGAATTGGAGTGATTAGTGAATTCTTTAAATTGAGATGAATGTCAAAACTTACTTTTTATGAGAAGGATTATTATTAACAGATTTTTTTAAAAAACATTTACATAGGACTTGATATAACAACAGTACATATGCGCGATGCTCCTTTAACCTTATACTACAACGCTCAGGCTCCGCCATCGCTCCATCACGACCGTCCCAGCCAACACTATACACCAGACTGCTAGCAACTACTTACTCCTATTGCTACACAAGTTCCTACTGTAGTCAACATTGCTCTTTGGTCTCAGATTCTCTTACAGCTTACATATCGCAGGCAGCACGTGAGCAATCCATCGAAATTACATCAGCTCGAGTGCGCTAGCAACAAATTCTTTAATCATGGACCTTTTACAATGTTAACATGCAAATTACTGCGCGGGTGCTTAGCTCCATGGACTCTCGCCTTGCAGGAGTATAACTTTGAAATTAGGCATGTCCAAGGACCCGATAACGTAATTGCCGACGCATTATCTAGGCTACCACGAGGATTACCAGCATTTGCAGCTCTAGTAGAATGTTTTACACAATAAAAAATTCTATATATAAAGGACAAAGCTAATAGACAAAAATATTTAGCGTTGTGGAAAAGGCTGAAACAATGTAAAGAAAAGGATCCAATATGGAAGAACATCAGGGATGCATTGTGTCAGAAAGATGATAGATCTTTCCATCTATATTGCCAGTTTAACAATGACATTTTATTGTACAAATCTGATAATCCTAATAGTAGATGGCCAGTGCGCATTCCATCAGACCTGCTGGATGATTTAATTTATTTAAGGCATCTGTCATGGGGGCACTTCGGCATTATTAAGTGTACTATGAACATAAGTCAGAATTGTTATTACCCAGATTTAAAAAGAAGAGTTCAAGTACTTATCAGAACCTTTTAAATATGCCGAAAGATCAAACCGAGCCATATTTGAAGAGATATCGAACTACACCCTATCATTGCAAAATGTCCGCGGCATATTGCTGTCATAGACATTGCATGACTCCTACCAACTGCCAGAGGAGGAGTGAAGTACGTGCTTGCAATGTATGATTTATTTTCAAAATATGTGAAAATGTAGACACTTAGGACATCGACTACCAGTAGTATTGCAAAAACATTGACAAACGATTACCTCAAATTTGTCCATATAACAAACTTCTCTTGCTGATTTTTGGAGTCGAAGTAACTTGTTTCTGGTTGTAACGCCGGAAATGCATATCCTCCTATTGTACTATTAAGTTTTTCCTTATTTTGTTGCCTGAAGATATGACATTTCTGTGTGCTTATAGATTGTAATTGTTTTGCTACACACACACACACACACATACACCGTTTGTTGCAATATGCTTGGGACAACAGTACATTTTCAGACGGACAAACTTTCGAAATTACAGTAGTTACAATTTTCAACAACAGATGGCGCTGCAAGTGATGTGAAAGATATAGAAGACAACACAGTCTGTGGGTGCGCCATTCTGTACGTCGTCTTTCTGCTGTAAGCGTGTACTGTTCACAACGTGCAAGTGTGCTGTGGACAACATGGTTTATTCCTTAGAACAGAGGATTTTTCTGGTGTTGGAATTCCACCGCCTAGAACACAGTGTTGTTGCAACAAGACGAAGTTTTCAACGGAGGTTTACTGTAACCAAAGGACCGAAAAGCGATACAATAAAGGATCTGTTTGAAAATTTTCAACGGACTGGGAACGTGACAGATGAACGTGCTGGAAAGGTAGGGCGACTGCGTATGGCAACCACAGAGAGCAACGCGCAGCTAGTGCAGCAGGTGATCCAAAAAGCGGCCTCGGGTTTCCGTTCGCCGTGTTGCAGCTGCGGTCCAAGTGACGCCAACGTCCACGTATCGTCTCATGCGCCAGAGTTTACACCTCTCTCCATACAAAATTCAAACGCGGCAACCCCTCAGAGCCGCTACCATTGCTGCACGAGAGACATTCGCTATCGATATAGTGCACAGGTTTGATGACGGCGATATGCATGTGGGCAGCATTTGGTTTACTGACGAAGCTTGTTTTTACCTGGACGGCTTCGTCAATAAACAGAACTGGCGCATATGGGGAACCGAAAAGTCCCATGTTGCAGTCCCATCGTCCCTGCATCCTCAAAAAGTACTGGTCTGGACCGCCATTTCTTCCAAAGGAATCATTAGCCCATTTTTCAGATCTGAAACGTTTACTGCATCACGCTATCTGGACATTCTTCGTGAATTTGTGGCGGTACAAACTGCCTTAGACGACACTGCGAACACCTCGTGGTTTATGCAAGATGGTGTCTGGCCACATCGCACGGCCGACGTCTTTAATTTCCTGAATGAATATTTCGATGATCGTGTGATTGCTTTGGGCTATCCGAAACATACAGGAGGCGGCGTGGATTGGCCCCCCTGTGACTTCTTTCGGTGGGGACACTTGAAAGACCAGGTGTACCGCCAGAATCCAGAAATAATTGAATAGCTGAAGCAGTACATCTCATCTGCATGTGAAGCCATTCCACCAGACACGTTGTCAAAGGTTTCGGGTAATTTCATTCAGAGACTACGCCATATTATTGCTACACATGGTGGATATGTGGAAAATATCATAATATAGAGTTTCCTAGATCGCAGCGCCATTTGTTGTTGACAGTTGTAACTACTGTAATTTCGAAAGTTTGTCTGCAAGAAAATGTACTGTTGTCCCAAGCATATTGCAACAAACGGTGTATTTCTATCGCTGCTCGTTTAGTTTTTATTGCCATTTCAAATATACCGGTCATTTTTTAAACACCCTGTACATGCATTTATGTCGATGTATAATTGGTTTGTTTTGTAAATACTATTTGTATTTCTTCGCTGGGTCTTGCCTAGGGAAGGATTACATCGATAGGTCGTGTGGAGAAATAATGTGTTTAGGATCTTTGGTTGTGTTAACTCTGCCGTGTGGAGTGCGGGCAGAGCAGGAGTCTGGCTGGAGTAGGGCAGTGGAGCAGGTGTGTTGAGTGACGCTTCCGCGAGTTGCCGCGATTCTGGGGTTTGGCAGCATGTAATTGCGCTCGACTTGCTATGATAGTTTCTGACACGGTATCTCGCGGACGGGAAGCATTAGCTGGCGCACATCGAGAGCCCATTTCTCCCGGTGACCGTGTGAAGAAGAAGGTGCACAACAGTGACGGGCGACAATGAGTGACTGTCGCCACCTCCTCGATCGACGACTTCAAACCTTCAATCAACCAACAAGGAAGACTGAAAGCATGTAAAGTTTTGGAACTGTATGGCAGACCTCAGCTTTTCAAACTGTTCCATTTGCCTCACAAAATTACAGCAACTTAGCATGAACCTTTGTTGCTCATTGCCCCAATTGCATTACCAAGCAGGGTCCCTTTCTTTCCTGGAATGAACCCGAGTGTCGTTGAAACTCAAACACCAGCATTAAAGTAATATCATTCGATTTCACTGCTTTAATTTCACAGCTTAGTTAAAGTATTCATAGCTGCCTACCATATTTAGATTACACAAGCAAAAATTAAGAGTGCGAGTTTTGTTACCATATTTTAGCTTACCTGTGACTGCAGCTCAGCTTGGTACGTACTACATTTTACTCTTGTTAATTATTCAGAATCATGTAATTCAAGTTCAAAGTTAAATCTCTTATTTCTAAATTGCGAAGTTCAAGTAGCTTTTGAAATGATTGTTGAGGTAGCCCAAGACTGACCTTATTTTATTGAACTTTGTAGTGCTTCAGAAACAAAGTTCAGTATTAATTTCAGTCACTAAATAAACTTTCAATTTTCAGGTTTTATTAATTCTTTTGCTAAATTAAGTCAGAGTGCAGCGAAATTTATTACTTCTGACAAACATTCGGTTTTCACACACACATGTCAACCTTCAGTTGCCACGCTTTTAGTGCTAATTATATGTGCAATAACCTTTCTTTTTGAGTTACTATAGTAGTTGTCCATAGGACTGGCGACTGTAATTTCCCCCAAATCTCAAATAACTAATTAACGCCAGTTAATTGTTAACGTAACGACCGCACATTTACTTTCTTTATTAACTTTACCCCTTTTCAAAATTAATTTGAACCAGTTCCATTTGCATTTTTTCTTTGATTTAGATGTAATCCTTTCCTCCCTCTTCACCGTCAGATTAACTTTGGTGACGATTGCTTTCCCAAATTTCCATTAGGTACACGCGGTTTAATTCTTCACTGTCATTGAAGTCGATAAGTGTGGGGAGAGGCTACAAGGTAACATACGTCAGTGTTGTGCGTGGCTGATATTCGGTGGTTTTAATGATCATTTTGCTGAAGATAACTTTTTCCATCATAATCAATAACTGTATATAATCTGTTGTATGAACTGTGATTTAGTGACACTTACACAACTTACAGACAACACTTTAACACAACGTTAACTTGGATCTCTTTAGCAATTTGACCAAATCTTTAGCTGGGAGAAAGAATTATTTTGTAATTACTCATTGTAATGAAATAAGGTTATCATTTTCATTTACAAATTCATTAAATACCTAACCACTGAATAACACAGCAAACGCCACACTAACCATTAACACGTAGAGTGATAGAACAGCGTAACAGTATCAGTAGTATCTAACTGGAAATTAAGACACCTGTTGAACATAGGCAACTGTACATGCAGCTTATTGTATTGCAGTTTGGTAAGTTCATAGTTGTGTCCAGGGAGTGTAACGAAAAGCCAACAGGCTTGGAACACCCTAGCGCACAGCAGACGCAACACACACCTTACTAGAATCACTGTCTGACACGTAATGTGAAAGCTGGCTAATGCCATCTGTATTTAAATGTACCAACTGTTTGTAACCTCGTTTGCTACGTGCGAAACACTTGGCTTCGCAGTACGGCCACTATCATGTGTCTGAAAGTACGCGGGCAGTACTTTCACGAATGTACGGACAGCGTCGCGGCGTGACGGCGCAACTGGTTCGCGCATGACCAAGATGTCAGGCAAGTCTTAACTGTCATACCCCTGACGACAGATATTGCAGCAGTTTGAAAATCATACTCAGTTACAACGACAGTGTCCTGTGAGTCAATAATTGACAATACTGTATTGATGTCAGGGTCCCGGTACTTTAGTATGACAGCACGCATACACGAATCAGACACGTTCTGAGCAATCACATCTCTAATCACAATATCTTTGTAACTTAACCCATATGAACAATGAAAATAACATTCCCTAGTAAGACCACGAAGTTCTGTTACCCACTGTTTGTAGGACTTCCCTGGCTGTTGTTTTAATCTGAAAACCTATAACGAGTTTGTGATTTAAAATGATTTGACAGTTTATCATCTACCTCGTCTCAGGGGTTCTCATGGGCTTGGCGGTCTGGAAACAGTTTTACTGCCGGCCGCGGTGGCCGTGCGGTTCTAGGCGCTCCAGTCCGGAGCCGCGCTGCTACTACGGTCGCAGGTTCGAATCCTGCATCGGGCATGGGTGTGTGTGATGTCCTTAGGTTGGTTAGGTTTAAGTAGTTCTAAGTTCTAGGGGACTGATGACAGCAGTTGAGTCCCATAGTGCTCAGAGCCATTTGAACCATTTGAACAGTTTTACTACCAACCGGAATGCGCCTAAGCCTACGGTGGAGAGAAAATGGTAAATACGCTGGTTACCTGTCAGGCGTTGAAAGGCGCCGTCAACTGCGCAACATAATCAGCCCATTCTTCACTTTGTACCAGAAACACTCTGAATTTAAGCGTTTGAATCGTTTATTGAGTTGTTTCCAAGTGAACAGGCTGGGGTTGCAGTCTTGGTGTTGCCACAGTTCCTTTCTGTGCTTGTAATAATTGTTCAATACTTTCTCCCTGCAGTTGTACAGCTTGCATTAAAGACACATCCGGAAGAGACATTGTGAACACTCAATTTAACAACACACACAAAGAAGAAAATAGAGACGGTTAGTTACGCAATATGCCACAGTGAGCTAATCGCGAACTGCATCCTCGGCGCCACTACACTTCTTGTGTCTGAGTTCTTGGACGCTAATTAGCACACTCTGAATAAGTAACATATTATTTATTGTAACAAAACTTATCTTCACTCGGCTGTAGCTATGAAACTGCACACTAGAAGATCCACGATTACTGAATGGCGATTTGATACAAGCTCAGAATGGCTATGCTGTGGCTTCACTACAGTCATTAGAAAGCGCAGGTTCACAAACACTTGTTGACACGGTTCTGACAGCGTTGGCGCCTAAACACAGTTCACAGGAGACGCAAGTCCCTTCACAACTGTTGGCACAGCTATGTCACGGCGAGTAAACAGCACAAAGCCTTTAGTCCCACAGGAACTTCTCATTGACGCCTGATGATACCTTTTAGCTGTGCGGTCCCAGGGATGTCGTATGAAAGTGCAACAGTCACATGCACTGTTTGCCTGTGTGTGTATAAAAACTAATGTAGCTTATAATTTTGTTCGTTTGGTATAGCAGCCGATCGAGCAGCTTCCCCCACCCTAAATAACCACCAGTGCAAGCACCACATGGAGGTGCCGATACCACCTGTTTAGTGGAGCGCATTAGTAGTGCAGTTTTGTTCAGACCGCTATTTCATAATAGCATAAAAAAGGTTCAGAAGGCTCTAAGCACTATGGGACTTAACATCTGAGGTCATCAGTCCCTTAGACTTAGAACTTCTTAAACCTAACTAACATCGGGACATCACACACATCCATGCCCGAGGCAGGATTCGAACCTGCGCCGGTAGCAAAATGGTTCAAATGGCTCTGAGCACTATGGTACTTAACATCTAAGGTCATCAGTCCCCTAGAACTTAGAACTACTTAAACCTAACTAACCTAAGGACATCACACACCTCCATGCCTGAGGCAGGATTCGAATCTGCGAGCGTAGCAGTCGCGCGGTTCCGGACTGAGCGCCTGAACCGCTAGACCACCGCGGCCGGCTGCGCCTAGAACCGCTGGTTAATAATAGCATCACTGGACCTAATTCCACTACTGCCATCTTGTCGCAAGCACTTCCATTACTAACAAGTTAAAAACGTAAACCTATTTTAATCTACACTCTTGCTCATAAATTAAGGATAATAGCAGAATGTAGTGCCACAAAAGGTGACACTACACAAAACTGGCGCAGACAGCATAGGCACATAGGGAACACACACGACACAGATCTGTAACTCCACGGCATTGGTGATAAGTTGAAAAAACCGTCCGGAAACACATGTGCTGCAAAACGCCGCTGTTTCCTTCCCATGTACCCTGACATCAGTATGGGATATGATCACCATGTACACAGGCCGCAAAACGGGTTGGCATACTCTGAATCAGGTGGTCGAGCAGCTGCCTGGGTATAGCCCCCCATTCCTGCACCAGTGCCTGTCGGAGCTCCTGAAGTGACGTGTAGCGATACGTCGATCGAGAGCATCCCTGACGTACTCGATGGGGTTTAGGTCTGTAGAACAGGAAGGCCTGATATCTTCTATTTCAAGGTACTCCTCCTGGATGGCAGCTCGGTGGGGCCCTGCGTTATCATCCATCACGAGGAGGGTGGGACCCACTGCACCCCTAAACAGGCGGACATACTGGTACAAAGTGGCGTCCCGATACACCTGACCTGTTACAGTTCCTCCGTCAAACACATGCAGGGGTGTACGTGCACCAATCATAATCCCACCCCAAACCACCAAACCACGACCACCACACAGGTTGGTATCTGGTTCCTCGTTCACGCCAGACGAAAACCCGGCGAGAATCACTGTTCATACTATACCTGGACTCGTCCGTGAACATAACCTGAGATCACTGTTCCAATGACCATGTACTGTGTTCTTGACACCAGGCTTTACTAGCTCTCCTGTGACCAGGGGTCAGTGGAATGCATCTTGCAGGTGTCTGGGCGAATAAACCATGTCTGTTCAGTCGTCTGTAGACTGTGTATCTGGAGACAACTGTTCCAGTGGCTGCGGTAAGGTCCCGAGCAAGGCTATGTGCAGTACTCGGTGGCCGTCTACGGGCACTGATGGTGATATATCGGGCTTCTTGTGATGTTGTAGGCCGGCCGCGGTGGTCTCGCGGTTCTAGGCGCGCAGTCAGGAACCGTTCGACTGCTATGGTCGCAGGTTCGAATCCTGCCTCGGGCATGGATGTGTGTGATGTCCTTAGGTTAGCTAGGTTTAAGTAGTTCTAAGTTCTAGGGGACTAATAACCACAGCAGTTGAGTGACATAGTACTCAGAGGCATTTTTTGTGGTGTTGTACACTGTGGACGTCCCGTACTGTAGAGCCTTGACACATTTCCTGTCTGCTGGAATCGTTGCCATAATCTTGAGTTCACACTCTGTGGCACACGGAGGGCCCTTGCTACGACCTGCTGTGTTTGACCAGCCTCTAGTCGCCCTAGCGTTCTACCCCTCATAACGTCATCAATGTTCTTTGAGCCATTTTCAACACACAGTTACTATCAGCACGTCTGAAAACGTCTGCACACTTACTCGTTGTACCGTACTCTGACATGCACCAACACACCTCTGCGTATGTGGACTGCTGGCAGCGCCACCGTGCGACGACCGCAGGTCAGATGCACGTCATTGTGATACCCCGAGCTGATTTATACCCGCAAACGCCCACCAGAGCGTTTTTTCACCATGTATCAGCATTATCCTTAATTTATGAGCATGAGTGTAGCCGTAGCAGAGACTGCCATTGCTAATAAGTCAAAGAATTTTTAAATGGAGCCTTGATTTATTGTCATAATAGATCCACCTAGAAAACCATAGAATTACATTTTAAAAATCTGGAACTCATCATTCTTCAAAGATTTTTCTCGTGGACCACAGCGAGAGACGTAGAGGGCAGCATGTTGTGCACCCCTGTCGTAGACTGTTCCCGCTCGCTTGTCTGTCAGTGAGCAGCCAGGCGGGCACGGGCACATTTGTGCTGGGGCGAGCACACAGCCGACGCTCAGGTGGTCATGCTGTGCGGTGCGCAATAACCGATTGCTCATGGCGACAGATGGCCATGTGCATCGCGCATGCACAGAACGCGTGGAATTGGGACGCGTGGCGGGTAGCCTATACCAGCTGCCCCTGCCCGCGAGCGAGCCAAGGGGCCGCAAGGGATGCACTCTAGAGCCGTAGGCGCGGAGCCCATCCAAGTACTCTGCACGCTGCTGTGATGTGCGATAAAAAGCGCGAACACACTTCGCGCACCTTGGCGGAAGTTGGCGAAGATGACCGACGCAGTAACTCAGCTGAACGAGCAATGAGGGTGGCACACGATCGCCATCACTTGCACATAGGCTGCGAATTTGCAGTGTGCACATGCACTATTAGGATTGCCAGGTGCAAAATAAAAACGCCGGACTCGGCGTTATATTTAGCAGGACATTTTCCTTAAAAGCCGGACTAACAGTTTCAAACAGAAATAGAGTTAGTGGGATATGATCAGTCGTTCATTAATGATCAGCAAACAATGTTTAGATCAACTCCAAACGTGTTTAAACTGGAAAGAAACAGTTGGTAAACAGCGTTATAATTTGGAAGTTATGATGGCAACTAACTCGTCTTCTTCATTATTCGGTCTTCTTCCGAAGATAATCTTATGTCAAAACAAAGTAAAAGTTCTTCACTAAGCAAAATAAACACTTACTTCTTCTTATGGGGCGGACAAGAAAATATCTTCAATAACTTTGTCAATTTCAGCTAAACTTATAAGACAATAACAATATTCTGTATTTAGGTACAGATATTTCACATTTGAACCTGCTTTATAAAGAACATTATTTTTCTTAGTCATCAAATAGTGGATCTCTGGAAAGGATAATTTTCAATTACACAATAAGATCAACACCTCTGTAATTGTGTCGGTTTGCAGTTTACTACGTTTATTTGTCCACTGGCCGTTTATGAAGGAGAAAATTCTTTCAACTGTGCCACAGTGTCTTGGAATTGCAAAGGAATATTCCGCCAATCTATTGGTATATCTACGTATCCTTACGGTATATCTCCTTCTTCCTGCTTATTCTTATTCCTGTTTATACATATTCCTCGCCCTTACGTCATCAGCCTTTAGGGCCCTAAGCTAATCATTCTTCACTTCGCCGCTAACAAGTGCAACAAAAGTCGGACAGAGTGGACTTGAATACTTTTGGTTGGACACGATCAAAAAAATTGGACACGTCCGGCGAAAGCCGGGCACCTGTCAGCCTTATGTACGATGCTCTTTCCTTACCACCAGAGCTGACAAAAAATTATTTCCGTGGCGAATAATGAAAATAAATACAAATTATTTTTCGTTATTCGCGACTAACGAGTAAAATATAGATTCGTAGCATTATTCATTTACTCCAATGAAAACAATTATTTGTCATCTGTAAATAAAAAGCGTTACAATAATTTGAACTCTAGCGACATTTATTGCGCCATTCCTGTCATTTATTAAAAGCATATACATTTTGTTACTTTTAAACCTGTTTCTAGAACAATCATTTTTTCAAACATCTCATCGGGAAGTCTGATTTTAGATTTGTCATTGTGACAAATGGTTCAAATGATTCTGAGCACTATGGAACCTAACACCTGAGGATATCAGTCCCCTTGGTCGTAGAACTACTTAAACCTAACTAACCTAAGGATATCACACACATCCATGCCTGAGGAAGGATTCGAAGCTGCGATCGTAGCGGTAGCTCGGTTCCACACTGAAGCGCCTAGAAGCGCTCGACCACCCCGCCCGGCTGTTAGAAAGACAATATCGGTGTGTTATATCTCCTGAAATTTTCTTTATTTCTGGGTAATGATAAAAGGCGTGCAAACCACTAACCTCTTTATCAAAAATTGAGAAATCGTCAATTCTGGTGTAACTTTTGGCAAGTGACATCGTTGTGAATTCACGTCAGTTTCAGTTCCAAGATCACGAGCTAAATAAATTTTGTTTTATGTCGCACCTTAATATGTAACTAGGGACTCGATTTCTTCTACTTTTCTTTTGCTGTCATAAATATGTCTGTAATGTTTTGTAAGCCTCCTTAGGAGTAGACAGTAAAACAGGCAAACTACCCACAACAAAAAAGGTTTTGCATCACCCCGGTTCCCAGAACTTCTGAAGATAGACGTTGACTGTGGATACTGTGTCCAGGGGTCTCGGAGTGAACGAAAAAGATGTTGTTCGGACACGAAGGAGATACAGAGAGACAGGAACTGTCGATGACATACCTCGCTCAGGCCGCCCAAGGGCTACTACGGCAGTGGATGACCGCTACCTACTGATTATAGCTCGGAGGAATACTGACAGCAACGCCACCAGTTGAATAATGCTTTTTGTGCGGCCACGGACGTCGTGTTACGACTCAAACTGTGCGGAATAGGCTCCATGATAGGCAACTCACTGCCCATGTCCATGTCGAGATCCATCTTTGCAACTACGACACCATGCAGTGCGGTACAGATGGGCCCAACAACCTGAGGATTGGCATTACATTCTCTTCACCGATTATTGTGTCATTTGCCTTCAACCAGACAATCATCGGAGACGTTTTGGAGGCAATCCGGTCAGGCTGAACGCCTTAGACACACTGTCCAGCTAGTGCAGCAAGGTGGAGGTTCCCTGCTGTTTTGGGGTGGTATTATGTGAAGCCGACGTACGCCGCTGGTGGTCATAGAAGGCGCCGTAACGGCTGAACGATACGTGAATGCCATCCTCCGACCGATAGTGAAAACACATCGGCAGCATAGTGGCGAGGCATTCGTCTTCATAGATGACAATTCGCTCCCCCATCCTGCACATCTTGTGAATGACTGACTTCTGGATAACAATAGCACTCGACTAGAGTGGCCAGCATATTCTCCAGACGTGAACCCTATCGAACATGCCTGGGATTGATTGAAAAGGTCTGTTTATCAACGACATGACCCACCAACCACTCTGAGGAAACTACGCCTAATCGCCGTTGAGGAGTGGGACAATCTAGACCAACAGTGCGTTGATGAACTTGTGGATAGTATGCCACGACTATTACAGGAATGCATCAGTGCAGATGACGTGCTACGGGCTATTAGAGGTACCAGTATGTACAGCAGTCTGGACTATCACCTCTGAAGGTCTCCCTGTGTGGTGGTACAACGTGCAATGTGTGGTTTTCATGAGCAATAAAAATGGCGTGAATGATGTTTATGTTGATCTCTATTTCAATTTTCTGTACAGGTTCCGGAACTCTCGGAACTGATGTGATGCAAAACTTTTTTTGATGCGTGTATTTCTTGTTACATCGTGGGTAAGGACACTGTTGCGGCGTAAAGCCAAGCGCCGGCACACCGGTCAGAAACGTTAAAGCAGAGAGAGCTGTGAAGAAGTCAACCAGTAGTACGCTGGCAGACCTCTCTCTAGGACGAAAACGAGACACCAGCATCCTCTACGAGAAGAGAACATAAGTGCCGCGCTGCCTGGCCGCGGCCCAGTTCGCCGACTTCCACAGCGGCGTCAAGTATAGGCGTCAGTATAGCAACGACTTAGGAAATGATTTGGGTGAAGGTCACGGTTAAAGCAGGCTCAGACATGGTAATTGGATGTCTCTATAGGCCCCCGGGCTCAGCAGCTGTTGTGGCTCAGCACCTGAAGAATAATTTGGAAAATATTTCGAGTAGATTTCCCCACCATGTTATAGTTCTGGGTGGAGATTTTAATTTGCCGGATATAGACTGGGAGACTCAAACGTTCATAACGGGTGGCAGGGACAAAGAATCCAGTGAAACATTTTTAAGTGCTTTATCTGAAAACTACCTTGAGCAGTTAAACAGAAAACCGACTCGTGGCGATAACATATTAGACCTTCTGGTGACAAACAGACCCGAACTATTTGAATCAGTTAATGCAGAACAGGGAATCAGCGATCATAAAGCGGTTACTGCATCGATGATTTCAGCCGTAAATAGAAATATTAAAAAAGGGAGGAAGATTTTTCTGTTTAGCAAAAGTGACAAAAAGCAGATTTCAGAGTACTTGGTGGCTCAACACAAAAGTTTTGTCTCAAGTACAGACAGTGTTGAGGATTAGTGGACAAAGTTCAAAACCATGGTATAATATGCGTTAGATGAGTATGTGCCAAGCAAGATCGTAAGAGATGGAAAACAGCCACCGTGGTACAACAACCGAGTTAGAAAACTGCTGCGGAAGCAAAGGGAACTTCACAGCAAACATAAACATAGCCAAAGCCTTGCAGACAAACAAAAATTACGCGAAGCGAAATGCAGTGTGAGGAGGGCTATGCGAGAGGCTTTCAATGAATTCCAAAGTAAAGTTCTATGTACTGACTTGGCAGAAAATCCTAAGAAATTTTGGTCCTATGTCAAAGCGGTAGGTGGATCAAAACAAAATGTCCAGACACTCTGTGACCAAAATGGTACTGAAACAGTGGATGACAGACTAAAGGCCGAATTACTAAATGTCTTCTTCCAAAGCTGTTTCACAGAGGAAGACTGCACTGTGCTTCCTTCTCTAGATTGTCGCACAGTTGACAAAATGGTAGATATCGAAGTAGACGACAGAGGGATAGAGAAACAATTAAAATCGCTCAAAAGAGGAAAGGTCGCTGATCCTGATGGGATACCAGTTCGATTTTACACAGAGTACGAGAAGGAACTTGCCCCCCTTCTTGCAGCGGTGTACCGTAGGTCAAAGAAGAGCGAAGCGTTCCAAAGGATTGGAAAAGGGCACAGGTCATCCCCGTTTTCAAGAAGGGACGGCGAACAGATGTGCAGAACTATAGACCTATATCTCTAACGTCGATCAGTTGTAGAATTTTGGAACACGTATTATGTTCGAGTATAATGTCTTTTCTGCAGACAAGAAATCTACTCTGTAGGAATCAGCATGGGTTTCGAAAAAGACGGTCGTGTGAAACCCAGCTCGCGCTATTCGTCCACGAGACTCAGAGGGCCTTAGACACGGGTTCCCAGGTAGATGCCGTGTTTCTTGACTTCCGCAAGGCGTTTGACACAGTTCCCCACAGTCGTTTAATGAACAAAGTAAGAGCATACGGACTATCAGATCAATTGTGTGATTGGATTGAGGAGTTCCTAGATAACAGAACGCAGCATGTCATTCTCAATGGAGAGAAGTCTTCCGAAGTAAAAGTGATTTCAGGTGTGATGCAGGGGAGTGTCATAGGACCGTTGCTATTCACAATATACATAAATGACCTGGTGGATGACATCGGAAGTTCACTGAGGCTTTTTGCAGATGATGCTGTGGTGTATCGAGAGGTTGCAACAATGGAAAATTGTACTGAAATGCAGGAGGATCTGAAGCGAATTGACGCATGGTGCACGGAATGGCAATTGAATCTCAATGTAGACAAGAGTAATGTGATGCGAATACATAGAAAGATAGGTCCCTTATCATTTAGCTACAAAATAGCAGGTCAGTAACTGGAAGCAGTTAATTCCATAAATTATCTGGGAGTACTCATTAGGAGTGATTTAAAATGGAATGATCATATAAAGTTGATCGTCGGTAAAGCACATGCCAGACTGAGATTCATTGGAAGAATCCTAAGGAAATGCAATCCGACAACAAAGGAAGTAGGTTACAGTACGCTTGTTCGTCCAATGCTTGAATACTGCTCAGCAGTGTGGGATCCGCACCAGGTAGGGTTGATAGAAGAGATAGAGAAGATCCAACGGAGAGCAGCGCGCTTCGTTACAGGATCATTTAGTAATTGCGAAAGCGTTACGGAGATGATAGATAAACTCCAGTGGAAGACTCTGCAGGAGAGACGCTTAGTAGCTCGGTATGGGCTTTTGTAGACGTTTCGAGAACATACCTTCACCGAAGAGTCAAGCAGTATATTGCTCCCTCCTACGTATATCTCGCGAAGAGACCATGAGGATAAAATCAGAGAGATTGAAGCCCACACAGAAGCATACCGACAACCCTTCTTTCAACGTACAATACGAGACTGGAATAGAAGGGAGAACCGATAGAGGTACTCAGGGTACCCTCCGCCACACACCGTCGGGTGGCTTGCGGAGTATGGATGTAGATGTAGATGTAGATGTAGAACTGTATTCCCCTACTTGTATTGGAATTGTATATACTGAAGAGATTTCTCATTTGTCTATCGGCCTTTGCTTGCGACACATCACTGTAAATTCTCAAAGTATTGTAATCATTTCAAAAAAATATTCAAATGTGTGTGAAATATTATGGGACTTAACTGCTAAGGTCATCAGTCCCTAAGCGTACACACTACTTAACCTAAATTATCCTAAAGACCAACACACACACACCCATTCCTGAGGGAGGATTCGAACCTCGGCCGGGACCAGCCGCACAGTCCAAGAGTGGAGCGCCATAGCCCGCTCAGCTAATCCCGCGCGGCGTAATCATTTCCTTTTATAATAAACTTCATTAATACGCTTTGCTTGAATTGTTGTCTAGTTATCCGACCGAGCGAGATGGTGCAGTGGTTAGCACACTGAACTCGTTTTCGGGAGGATGACGGTTCAATCCCGAGTCCGGTGATCCTGATTTAGGTTTTCCGTGATTTTCCTAAATCGCTCAAGGCAAATGCCGGGATGGTTCCTTTGAAAGGGCACGGCCGACTTCCTTCCTCGTCCTTCGTATTCAGAGGATCTCAGATGATCTCCACCCCTAAACAACCCAACCCAACAGATGGAGTTCAGCTGTTGCTCTGGCCAGTAGGTTCTCCAGTCTTTCATCCAGTGGACGTCTCTGGTCATGTGATGTTGGCACACCACCACTTACCAGCCACACCCTAGCACAGTCGTGGGTAGCATGGAATGCTCGTATCTGTTATCCCAGCTGTTCGACTTGATGCAGCATGGAATGAAGCGCCCATATCTGTTATCCAAGCTCATTTCGACTGGATGACTGCCAGGTTAAAGCCATTTTTGTCTCCCAGATGTGGAACCTTTCTGTATTAAATATCTTACCCTTTATACCATCACACCGCCTACAAATTTACTCATGTACTCTTCTACTATACTCGCATAAGTAAAATTGCTCTTAGAGAAGACCAAGAAATCGTTGTCCTTCCAGTCGATAAGGAGAACACCATGGTTCTCCTCCAACATAATGACTACGAGCGGAAAATGCTAGAGATTCTGGACGATCCAGCACACCGGAAAATAGCAGCTGATCCTGCAGCAAAGTAAAGCAAAGCACCTCCGTCCAGTTAAAGAACAGGGTGTTCGATGATAACGTCGTCAATCACTTCACAGCACACTGCGTACCACCTAGACTGTACAACTTGCCAAAGATCCACAAGGAAGACATACGAACAATAGTGAGCAACACTGTTGCACTAACGTGTCCCGTGGCAAAGCATGTGGCTAATCTGTTGCGCCACCACATCGGCAAGTGTACAGATCAAATACGAAACTTGGGTGATATCATCGGTCTGCTGCAGGAGTCCGATATTACTGTCTGCTTTTACCCCGTCCCACTTTTCACTGGAGTCCTCATGGAAAACTCTGTAAAACGAGAATTTCAGCCCTGAGGTGACACAGCTGTTTGGCCACGTTGTGGCATCGGCCTATTTCATTTTCATTGGACAAAACAATCAGCAGACTGCTGGCATCACAACTGGCAGCCCCCTCTCGCCAGTTTAGCTGATTCGTGTGTGGAGTACTTCGAGGACAGAGCACTGGAAACTGATGAAATAAACCTGTTTCTGTAAGTCCATTATTATACAGATGGTCGCTGTTCAAGATAAAATGCCGAATCACAACACCTTCAGTCACCTAAATTTCTAGTTCTTATTTTACTTGAACAAGCTGTTTCAGCGAAACATTACGCCATGTTGACTGGACTGTAGATGGGATTCTGGGATTCTTTCCACACGTCGGTCAGGGGCCCTGAAGATGGCGTAAAGTAGCACTGAAACTGGTTGCTTAAATAAAATAACATCTGAATTCCATCCGTGGAAACTTTCGGTTTGCCATGGAAATAGAAAATATGGCAAACATCCTTTTCTTGACGTCCTTGTTCAGCGTAGGCGCTACGGTTCGCTTGCCCAATGTGCACTGTAAGCCAACGCATACGAATGTATATCTCCATGCATCCTGCTGCCATAATGCCTCGCAAAAGAAAAGCGTGTTGAGCACTCTAGTACGCAGTGCATACTCCACTTCAGACGAACAAAATCTGACAGCAGAGCTGCACCACCTGGAATCCGTTTTACACGAAAATGGAGACAGTAATCGACAGATTGGGACAGCCCTGCGGCGCAAGAGCCCCAAGGACGACATGGAGGACGAAAATACGGAAGAAGAGGATAAGAAAACCACTTTCATACCTTTTTCTGGCAATATATCGTCAAATATTGGAAAACTACTGCTTAAAGACCATATAACGCCAGCCTTCTAGTCAAAATACGAGCTTTATTAGGGACAGTGAAAGATGATCTCTATCTCAAAAGAGCGGAGGTATACCGCGTTTCGTGTGAATGGGCAATACTGGACAAACGATCCTCACAATACGTCTAAAATAGCAGAACATTACATTTAAAATTGACATAAAATGAATTACAAGCAAGCAAAAGTCCTGGGTACCACCCATAAAGTTCAAAAATGCGTGTGACTGATAAGTTAATCTACAGGGACCCGGGCTTCCTATTGAGCAAGGGATTAAAAACAATACTAAGCCCCTCAAAGCAGAACGCTACATCTGGAAGTGGCATGCGAGAGAGACGGTGGGCGGAATCAGCTAAGACTACCCCCACCCTTGCCATCACAGCTGCAGGCCCCACCTCCGAACACAGAGGAACTCCGGATCGGCTGGTATAAATACCGCCAGCAAACAGCAGGCGGACGTAACCATCACAGAACCGTCGGTTTTCGTGGCACGTACCGCACAGTATCCCAGGTTAACCGTGTGATAGGCCAGATACGCAAGGCAAGAGCCGAAGGGCATAGCACATAGGAGGTCTTTCTAGACATTGAAAAAACATTCGACCTTGTCCGCGACGAACTAATCTATAAGCTCCACCAGTGCGGCTACCCACATTATCTCTTGAAAGTGTAGAACTCCTCCTTAAGAAATAGGAAATTTTATCTTCAGTTTGACAGACATCAGAGCAGTGTTGAGTCAGTTGAAGCAAGAGTCCCCTAGGGATCTGTTCTGGGGCCCACCCTGTACAGTGTATTTACAAACGACATGCCAAGGCTCTGTTCAGGGACGGCACTGTTGTCTACATCTGTCACCCAAACCCAGTTACATTGTCTTCAATATCCAAAGACAACTTGACCAGATTACACAGTGGTGTAACTTCTGGAAAATTAAAATCAGTGTTATAACGTTCGCAACCAGAAGGACACCTCCAAACTACCAAATTTCTGTCGATGGACTGCAGTCCCCTTGGTCAAATACTTAGGTCTAAAACTTGATAAAAACGTTGTGGAATACACATGTCCGACATCTGTAATCGGGATTCAGGTAGACTGTACCTGTTATATCCACTGCTCAAGTCAGGTGACGCATCTGGAAGATAGTGGTCCTTCCAACTTTACTTTATGGCAGTGAGATATGGGACATGGCCGTAATGGTTACATAAGAAGACTACACATAGTTCAAAACAAGACTCTAGTTCGTCCCGAAAACACTTGTTCACAGATACACTAACATGCCCGTCAGTCATTCAACAGAAAATCTAATCATCTACACAAACTCAGGGAACTCACCTCATCAACTCATCTTATCCTTAGGCCCTGATAAATTCCAGGTCAACTACAAATACCCAAAAACACTACCATCCGTTACTTCAGGATTTAAAGAATTCAAAAACACAGACACTCATAAGACACCAAAGCAAAACATAAGTAATCACATATCTCTCATGTTTCAAAAATTAAATGCAGACAGAAGGCGTTAAGGTAAGGGCCACCGGTTCTTCAGCCTACATGGACAAGAGTAGACACGTCATTCCATCAGCACAACATGACGTTGGCGAAACGTTTCTTGGCCGAAATACCGTGGATCTTCAACGATAGGAGCCGGAAGCAAAATTTCGTCATTTGCTATACTTCCTTTTACAGTTATAATAGGCAGCAGTGTCATTGCTCACCTCTCTTTGTCAAAAGAAACGGCATAACTTTCGAAAATTTGTGCTGTATAATGAAATTGAGTCAGCGACAGCTATTCCTAGGACGTTTCGGAACAGCCATGCGCCTGGTATTGTCTCGCAGTTTCAGCCGAAGCTGAACATAACGTTGTCTTTCTCCCGCACCATTTCTTCCTAATGGACGTTACGGTCTAACTCTCGAGTGCAGCCGGAGCAGTTTTTAGACGCTGGACGTCGTCTTCACGTGCGGCGCCTGTATTTCGACGTCCCCGCACAGCAGCCACGCAATTTCTCGCCTGCCAAGCGGGCACACAGGCTTGTCGCGTTCCCTTCCTCCCTCCCTCCCTCTCTCCATCCCTTCCTCTTCCTTTGTTTGCCGCTGCCTCCCCGAGGCCACGGCGTTTCGGGTAAAAATTTATGTTAAACTTGGCTCTTTTGTTCCTCAAGGAATAATGCATAGTTAGCATTTGAGTAGACCGCTGCATTTAAGCAAAAAAACGTGCGCTGTGAATCACGCTATATCTTTACGACTCTTGCTCCAGTATAAAAGGCCTTAACAACGTTGATGAACAGGCTGATAACCTCAGGACTGTTTTGACGACAATATAAACGTCTTTTTTCAATTAAACCGAATTCCATGTAGAAAACAACGCTAAAACGCAGATAAACAGAGTATGTGAGATCAGAAAGAATTTTCAACTGAATAATACAAAGGAAAAACAGAGAAAAAATTGTTAATTATCCTTTACATTTTTTTCGTTCAGAGAGTTTCTTTTGCAGCAGTCGGACAATAACAGAACCAAAGGTTACATGTCAGATAAATTTTCATCGAACGAAGCTGAAAAAAAGTACAGTTAATATTAGACACACATCATCTATATCCACATAACAACAGTATATCCACTCATGATGGCATACTGCGGCAACGACAACCATCTTATGGCCAAGCTTATTTAAAAAAAATAATACCTAGTGTATCAATAAGAAACACCTCCAAGATATGTAGAACTAATACAGTTCACGTGTTAAATTTTCTGTTTGTTGCAAACTGTTTATGATTAACTATGTTCAAGCGTCAGAAAACTATAACTGGACATGGTATGTTCTCTCAGTTGCGATATTCAGATGTTGATTTCTTCACAAGTATCTCGCGAACATTGAATAAAAATAGGTAGCCCTTCCGCTTTAATTAAAATACCTTATCATGGTTACAGATCATGCAGCACACAGAAATTAATTTACATTTGAAATGTAGATACTTTTTTATTAACCTTAGGCTGTTACCCAACGATTATCAGCATTGTAAGATTACGGCTGACGATGTTGTTTGGTACAGGAAGGTACCGTCGCTGGGCAATCTTCTGGAAACGCAGAAATATTTGGTCAACTTTAGTATAACCACCAGCGAATATCCCGATGGAAGTAGATGAGTTGGCGTTGGTAGAACAGCAGAGTAGTTCAGAATTCTGCCATGGAGGGCGCCTACATGGCGTCGTATCGACGTCGAGTAATAACTTCTATGGAGTGAGCAGCTAGTTCAGCAGAACGAAAATTCTGTCCGCAATATCTCCTTTAGATCAAATCACGTAATTCTGAAACAGCCAACAATAATTTTTACCATTTTTCACTGCATTCATTCATGTTCTCAAATCTCTGTCCTAATTGGTTACGTTACAATGACAGTGCAGGCAGCGCCGAAGCGTCGGGAAACTATGAAATTGTTGCAGTAAATGTGGTAAGCGATTTGCACAACCTGCTTGTCCATTATCATTTTCAACTTTTCTTTACTTACCCTTTTGTTTTTTATAGACGATAAAATATCTATAATACGTTTCCGCAATCTCATCAGAAAGTAAAACCATACACTACGCTCAAGGAAATGAAAAATACAAGGTCAATGCTCGAATTTTGGAGTAATAAAAGAAATGACAGCTAACAATACTTTTTTACGTTTTTAATGCACTGACTCATACTCTCGAAACTGTTGTAACTAATTACGTTTAAGCAACATTGGATAGGATCTCATGCAGAACTACGTAGGGGCACGCAAGGGACTGAGAACCCGCATAAATTGGAGGAAATTTATCAGACTCTCAGGTATACATTTGATCTGCATATGAACATGGCAACGTTGAGTATACACTGACTGTGTTTACTCGAACACTATTGCAAATTTATCTACCAGTTAAACATATGGCCATGAAAACGTAGGAACTTTCTCTACGATACAAGACTTTGTAATACCATGTAATAGATATTTTTCAACATATAACGTCAGTCAATATGACATTTACATTTACACTTTTATTGTACATTCCTACGAAAAGTAACTGGTCCTCCTTTCACATTCCGTACTTCACTTTATATCCGTAGCGAGGACGATACTGCACCATAGCTGTTACTAAAACTCAAACATGCGGAAACGTATTTAAAAGAAGGCGAATACGTGTAGAATTCAATTTTCATTATTACCGCAGGTTGTTGACAAACATCGTCGCCCCAAAACCACCTGTTTGATGTTGAGAGGATGTTCATTAGGCTAAACATACTCCATAGATATAAATACTCTGTGGGAAGACCCGCTGATGGAGGTGTGTACTTGCGAGTATCAGGAACCAGAGCAGGCCAGTGTTCTTGCGGGCTTACAATGCGGCGGACCTAGCATTGACCTCGCGCCGAGAATATTGTCGGATGCTCAGTCGGTAACCGCCCGCGTCAGCCGCGCGCTGAGTACATTGTTGTATGCTTATACATCGGGGTTCGATCGCTCCACTTGCCATAGTTGGCTCCACTCACGGGACTCTGTTCCCGGGGTGTTACCGAGTCGCCGTCACCTGCAAAGCAGCCGTGCCGACGCTATCGACTAGCTTTAGATCGCGAACATTAAAAGTTATGCAATACTTCCATAAGAATAACACAGGCGGTAGTGCCCTTATCAGGATCAATTGAGCGGCTGGGGATACGTAAAGTATATAGACGGTACCTCTCCTAACGTGAGTCGAAGTCTCCAAAAACACAAAATGAGATAAGAACAGATTCTTAAAGAGGGGCTCGCGAGTGTGCGTTTAGATACAGGAAACTGTATGTTAAGATAGCCCATGACCGAAACTAGATACTTCTGAGTGAATGGTGCAATAATTTATTAAGAACAATACTATTTTGATACGCATAAAGTCATTTGTTCGAGTCAGAAAAACGCAGTTCATGGTAACTGTAGAATCCGGCCATTCGCCTTGCCACATACCACCGTGGAACACATCCACGGGTGGCGGGCTCCCACAACCTTAGGCGTCCCCTACCGATGTCTGGGATAGTCACACAACGGGCCACAACAGCGACATTTCCCGCAGTGTACTCGAAGGACAGAAACAGCATAAACTTTCCTCTCTGTACGGCGAGATGCGCCGTCATCGCCCGCCAGCGGCGCAGGGCTGCAATTCGCGCTGCCACTACATTTCGTCCGCGCGTCAGGTGACCCGCAGGGAAATCCATCTGCTGGATTACGTAAGGCGTAGTGCGGTCACCGCTAGACAGCCTACACCATGACAATTTATTTCGTGTGTCGTCTAGCATCACCATTATACCACGGTATCATTTACGATCGAGATTGGCTGTATTTTAACTGTAATGTAAAATCGTCAAACGCGTTTTAAAAAGCATCAGTATTTTCAACTAAGTATATTTACTAAATCTTCGTTTATTGCCAACTGTTTTTATGCAAAAATAGTCACTATCGTTTGTCTACGTATGTTATTGTCACGTTTCACATGTCTTAACCATTTTTCAGTACAGTTTTTGTAACTATTGGCTGAAGAGCGCTTTTTGCCGTCTGCCAGCCCCCTCCCGTTGTGGGGAATTGAAATAACAAGTTAGACACGCTCTCGCTCCTGGCTTTACGTCGGCTGCTGCCTGTAGCCAATCATTCGGTAGCGACATTCGACCGGACTTCGACCCAGCAAAGCCTAGGGACTCCGATTAACACAGCGATCGCCCAGGAACTGACCGACCCCGACAACTACCAGGACAATAGCCATATCACTGATCAGCATAGCAACCGGACATCAAGCCAATTCCGACCAAGATACTTATTTAGGCTATCGTGAGAAATCTTTATTTCTACCAGAAGTGGCCTTAGTTTTGAACTTCACTTCAGAATCTATTACAGTTTATTTTTGGTGTTACCAATAACAGTTTTCATTTCATGCAACCGGTCCCCGACTTCTTTATGTCTGTCCTTCCCACGTCGAAAGACCAAGACACAAAAGTAATTATCATCACGAACAAACGAAAGAAATAATTATCAAGATGCGCTACTCTTGACTAAAATATTGTAACTTCAGTTGCACCCGCAGAAGATCTGTGCAAGATGCAGTGCATTTGATAACCCTGTAGGTACTCCATGATCTGTGGTTCTCCGCAGTCACAGATGGAGTTATCCACAGAGAAGTGCCTGTTCTGAAGCTCCTGGATCTTCCAGCTCCATAACGAAGGCTGCTGAGTGACCTCCTCGCGGTCCAGTTGTGTTCACGCCCAGGTGGGAGGATTTCCAAGGGGAGAGGCCAGGCAGAGTTATTCTCAATTCTAGAGATCCACAATTGTTTTCTTACTACAGCTGCTGTTGTTTGCAGTACACAAGAGGTCTTGAGGAAACTTCTTCTGGACCTCTACCTTAGGGTTGCTGGAACATGCCCATGCAGTAGATGGTTTTACTGATGGGCTTGATTTTTCTTTTCGTGTTGGCAGTTATGACAAGTAGCTGGTGGCAATGTGCCAGCGAATTGATAGAGTTTTACAAGTGATGTTTCGTTTAACGTCTTCTCCACTCTATTAGCAAGGGTGGATTTGAATCAGACTAGGCACACACATCCTGCAGCACTGCAACAAAGTGCTAGTTCTGTCTTTCTCAAGTTTTGTGGTCGAGAACCCTAAATCCTGCCGTAGATCTTTCGAAGATTATTTCTCGCTTCCACCCCAAGACACTTTAATATCTGTAGTAATCCAAGGTTTCTTTGAAAAGTGTATGGTGTTACTTTTACTTATTTTCTTTGGAAAACAATGTCCTAAAAGGGATATAAATTTATCAAGAAAAATGTAGCATTTATCATTAGCACTCATTATCATTTCTTAAGCTTCCTCTGAAGTGCTCTATTTATACCAGGTTGAGTGACTTCACACTTTTACTTAACGGATTCCAAGCTGTACACCCTGTTAGATTTTGGAAGTTAATATGTTGTGCACCATGGTCTGACAATCCATTTACCACAGGGAATGGTTTACGTCCTCTTTCTGTACAAATAAATTGTTTGTCATATTGCTACTGTCCTGAGCCATACACGTAGGGAAACTGATCACTGATTCTAAGTTATATGTTGTTAATAGCACTTCTAGTTCACTTTTCCTGTCAGAATTACATAGAAAGATTACGCTGAAATCACCACAGATTAATAACTTCTTCTTTTTGTCTGACAGGGAACATAATAGAGAGTCAAACGTTTTTATGAACAACTCCCAGTCTCCTAATGGGGACCTGTACACTGTTGCTACTATCAATGCTACATTATATAGCTGAAGGTCACATGCACAAACCGCAAAGTGCTGACCAACCCAAAATTTGCTTACTTCTACAGTTTTGCATTTATACCATTGTTTTATGAAAATGGGCAACTCCTCCATTATCCATCCTACATCCACAAGTGTAAGGTGCTGCGTTATACCCACTTATACTGACACTGTCCATTCCCACAGTTACATGGTGTTCAGACAGACAGAGTGTATCAATCTCATTCTTATTTTTGAGATAATCTAAACACACTAATGGCTCATCTACTTTATTTTTATTCCCCTGATCTTTTGATGAGGTAAGTTGATACTGCACTCAGCTTTATGCCTATTCACTGTACATGAAGTTTCTTTTGTTCTATTTATCTTGAGTGTCATCTGTCTGGACTTTGGCTTTAACCTAAAAAACCTGTCTGCCTGGACACATTAACCGCAGAGATCACCACTTGTGTGACTGAGGACTCCCTCACAGTTTCTGCTAATAGAGAAGCTAACTTATTTTTCCACATCCTATTCAGGTGCAGGCTATTTGTAGTGTATCCCCACCTACCAATAGCATTTACTGGAACAACACTTATGTGAGATTTTTCCGGTGTCTGCAGTATCCTGTTCAGCTCAGTGTTAACATGCCTTACAGCAGTGTTTACCCAGGGCTGATCATGGAGCTGAAAGACCTCCACAAATCCTACATTTGTGTGCTCAGTTTCTGCTCCTATTTTATCTGGGTCACTCCTAGTACTGTATATTGGATTCATAGCCATGTTATTTCCTGCTCCCCTAACTATAATTCCCTGACCTTCCTCCTCAAAGTCTGTGCATAGCAGACCTAAGTTTTCTGTCACCTGGCTAAGGCTAGCACTTGGTTTCACAAAACTAGTGACCTGATACCCTGCACCTAAGTGCTCCTGAAGCTGCTGGCCCACACCCATCCCAAGAATGCTGCCTATAAGCAGAATTATTCTTTTCCTATTCTAGTTTGAACCCGACCTGTCTTCTTTCTTTAACCTAATATTCTGATTCACCCTAATTTCAACTACCTCTCGATGAGATCCTTCCTCCACTTCAAATAGCAAGCCAAATTGATTTACTAATTGAATTTCTGGAGTTTTTTAAAGTGTTTTCATTTTTCGCACTTTGCTTACTACCTTTTCCCAGTTCCCAGTATCTTTTACCTCCCTTAACCTGCATAACTCCAAGTTCGCGTATCCTAATCCAGCCATAAGGGAACAAATTTTTGCCTCCTGTTCAATGATTTTTCTGTCCTTCCTACATAACCTACGCTACCATGGAAGAGCCTAATTTTCTACGCTCATTTCCTCACCGCTACATTCGCTCCAATGAAACCATAACTTACAGTCTACACAGACCACCCCCTCTTTAAAATTTCTACGGCAACCACAACATTTGTCACACATGGTTTGATAGACAAACTTAACACAAAAGCATAGAATAAGTTGGCAGACGACCACAGCAGTTTCGTAATCTCTAGCCTACTAATCCGTAAATAAACACTAATGTAAACAGCTTTTAAACTTACTTCCGAAAGTTTCAACAAACTAAACTTTGTATGACTGAGATAAATTAACTCTAGTCAAAAACGAAAATCTACACTCGCTCGAAATTTACGCCTAAAAAACGTAAACAAAACTAGCTACTATCGGCCTTTTACGAAATACTTGATTTTCGTCCTAGATACTGTCAGAAAAGTGAAACCTTCCATAGATAACTTATAGAAGAAGTATATACACTAGTCTAAAATGCAATATTAACTAAATTAGCTGTTATTTCTATATTAATAACTTAACTTAGCGAGCACTTAGTATATGCGAGTCGGCCCAGCTCCAGAGCTACAGCTGTTTATGGCTTTTTTATGCAATTCTGATGTCATCTGCTCCTGCTGCTTCGCCAGCCTTATACCTGTTTACGGCTGCAGTCACTTCTTCTATGCAAAAAAGGCTGTAAAAGACACTAATCTCTAGATTCTGTAATCTGACTTACCTATTGGATGGACCGGTTTCCATTACTAGCAAGATGGCAAGTAATGTGGTTAGGTGTTACATTGACATGTCCCTTTCTAGTAGTCGAAAACAGCTCCCACACATAATCGATTTGATGGGCCTGGTGCTATGGTGTAAGGAAGCATAATGTTGCATGATCCTACTGACCTCCAAATCTTTGAACACGAGGAATTTACCAGTCATAGTTATTGTGACGCTGTAGTCTTTCCTCATGTGCGTCCTTAGAGGGGTGCATTCGGACCTGATTACACTTTTATGGATGACAATGTGCGACCGCATCGAACAGTGGTTATGGAGGAGCTGCTGTAATGAAAGGATATGCGCCGAATGGACTGGACTGCCCGTTCCCTCGACGTAAATTCCATCGATCACCTGTGGAACGTAGTGGGAAGATGTATTGTAGTACATTCACATGCACCGAACGACCATCCAGCAGTTGTCAATGCCCTGTTGGAGGAATGGATCTCCCATCTACAAGAGATCCATACTAATCTAATGGCCAGGCGAAAGCACATTACAGAGCATGCAATCCCGTCCATGGTGATCACACGCCCTATTAAGAACCATGTCCCACTGTATGTGATGACGATCAAAAATCGCGTTGACTTCAGTGTCATTATTGTCTCTGAGCAAAAGCGTCAATTCTGTTCGTGTTATTGGATATTTCTTTCCAGAATGGGATTTTCACTCTGCAGCGGAGTGTGCGCTCATATGAAACTTCCTGGCAGATTAAAACTGTGTGCCGGATCGAGACTCGAACTCAGGACCTTTGCCTTTCACGGGTAAGTGCTCTACCATCTGAGCTACCCAAGCACGACTCGCGCCCCGTCCTCACAGCTTTACTTCTTCCAGTACATCGTCTCCTACTTTCCAGGCTGTGGCTATGCCATGTCTCCACAATATCCTTTCCTTCAGGAGTGCTTGTTCTGCAAGGTTAGAAGGAGAGCTTCTGCAAAGTTTGGTAGAGCACTTGCACGTGAAATATATTGTTTTGTTAACCTACACTGTAGCAGTTCTTTTTCGCGTGGCTCAGGTTTCATCGAGCTACGTTGTTTGGTAGTGATACATCTGGCAAAAGTTACTTTCGTCCTTACCTTTTTGATTCCGGTGTACGTCAGTCGTTTATGCCAGAGATTTATTAACTATCATGACTCAAAGAGATTCATTTTTAAGCCAAGATGAAGGAATTATTAGGAAACCCCGTCTACAATGAACTAAGGATAGACCCAAGGGCCAAGATAACTCTCAAGTCACGGATCTCAATCAAGGACTTCAGAATTGGTGCTAACACAGTCAAGGGGCTCATTTCCGGAGTACCAGTTGCTCCTTGAATGCACTGTGTGATCAGAAATATCCGGACACCTGGCTGAAAATGACTTAAAAGTTCGTGGCGCCCTCCACCGGTAATGCTGGAATTCAATATGGTGTTGGCCCACCCTTAGCTTTGATGACAACTTCCACTTTCGCAGGCATACATTTAATCAGGTTCTGGAAAGTTTCTTGGGGAATGGCAGCCCATTCTTCACGGTGTGCTGCACTGAGCAGAGGTATCGATGTCAGTCGGTGAGGTGTGGCACGAAGTCGGCGTTCCAAAACATACCAAAGGAGATCTATAGGATTCAGGCCAGGATTCTGTGCAGGTCAGACGATTACAGGGATGTTATTGTCGCATAACCACTCCGCCACAGGTCGTGCATTATGAACAGGTGTTGGATCGTGTTGAAAGGTGCAATCGCCATCCCTGGGAAGCAAGAAGGTGCTTGAAACATCAAATAAGACCTGTGTTGTCATAATGCCACGCAAAACAACAAGGATATCAAGCCCCCTCCATGAAAAACACGACCACACTATAACACCACCGCCTCCGAATTTTACTGTTGGCGCTACACGCGCTAGTAGATGACGTTCACTGGGCATTCGCCATACCCACACCCTGCCATCGGATCGCCGCATTGTGTACTGTGATTCGTCACTCCACACAATGTCTTTCCACAGTTCAATCGTCCAATGCTTACGCTCCTTACACCAAACGAGGTGTCTTCAGGCATTTACCGGCGTGATGTGGCTTATGAGTAGCCGCTCCATCATAAAATGTTTTCTCACCTCCCGCCTGACTGTCATTGTACTTGCAGTGGTTTCTGATGCAGTTTTGAAACCGTGTGTGATGGTCTGGATATATGTCCGTCTATTACACATTACGACCCACTTCAACAGTAAGCGGTCTCCGTCAGTCAACAGACGAGATCGGCCTGTACGCTTTTGTGCTGTACCTGTCCTTTCGTGTTTCCACTTAACTATCACATCGGAAACAGTGGACCTAGGGATATTCAGGAGTGTGGAAATCTCGCGTACAGACGTACGACACAAGTGACATCCAATCACCTGACCACGTTCGGAGTCCGAGAGTTCCGCTGAGCGCGCCATTCTGCTCTCTCACAATGTTTAGTGACTACTGAGGTCGCTGTTATGGGGTACCTGGCAGTAGGCGGCAGCACAGTGCACTTAATATGAGAAACGTACGTTTTTGTGGGTGTCCGGATACTTTTGATCACGTAGTGTATATTTAGTGCCAAAGAGACGCAAGGAAAATTTAAAGATCTCTAATAAACGGGATCAACCCGGCTACATAGAATTCGGCAAAATATCCAGCTCGCAAACAAAGACCTCTAGTTTGTATAACGATCTGTTATGTGACGAACCTGATGCACATAACAGACGAAACAGTGTTATCCACGGACATCATGGCGAGCTTCGAAGTTGTTGTCTACAGAAGTGGCAATAGATGAAACGGTTCGTCTCCTACAAAAGCACGTCCCGCCAGATAATTGCGACTTTCTTGAGCTACGTTTGTCTTCAACATACTTATAAATGGCAAGTACAATACTACCAGCAGACAGACGGCGTAGCAGTGGGATCTCCATTATCCCCATTAGCAGCAGATACACTCATGCTCATAAAAAGGATAACGCTGATACATGGTGAAATAACGCTCTGGTGGGCGTTTGCGGGTTTAAATCAGCTCAGGGTGCATTTGACCCGAGGTCGTCGCACGGTGGCGCTGGCAGCAGTCCACGTACGCAAAGGTGTGTTGGTGCATGTCAGAGTACGGTGCAGCGAGTAAGTGTGCAGACGTTTTCAGACGTGCTAATGGTGACTGTGTGTTGAAAATGGCTCAAAGAACACATATTGATGACGTTATGAGGGCTAGAATGCTAGGGCGACTGGAGGCTGGTGAAGCACAGCAGGTCGTAGCAAAGGCCCTCCGTGTGCCACAAAGTGTGAACTCAAGATTATGGCAACGATTCCAGCAGACAGGAAACGTGTCCAGGCTCTACAGTACGGGACGTTCACAGTGTACAACACCACAAGAAGACCGATATCTCACCATCAGTAACCGCGGACGGCCACGGAGTACTGCAGGTAGCCTCTCGCGGGACCTTACCGCAGCCAATGGAACAGCTGTCTCCAGTCACACAGTCTACAGACGACTGAACAGGCATGGTTTATTTTCCCGGAGACCTGCGAGGTGGATTCCACTGACCCCTGGTCACGGGAGAGCCCGTAAATCCTGATGTCAAGAACACAGTACATGATCATTGGAACGGTGGTCCCAGGCTATTTTTACGGACGACTCCAGGTATAGTCTGAACAGTGATTCTCGCCGGGTTTTCATCTGGCGTGAACCAGGAACCAGATACCAACCCCTTAATGTCCTTGAAAGGCACGTGTACGGAGGTCGTGGTTTGATGGTGTGGGTTGGGATTATGATTGGTTCACGTACACCCCTGCATGTCTTTGACAGAGGAACTGTAACAGGTCAGGTTTATCGGGACTTCATTTTGCACCAGTATCTCCGCCTTTTCAGGGGTGCAGTGGGTCCCACCTTCCTTCTGATGGATGATAACGCAGGACCCCACCGAGCCTCCATCACGGAAGAGTACCTTGAAACAGAAGATATCAGTTGAATCGGGTGGCCTGCTTTTCTCCAGACCTAAACTCCATCGAGCACGTCTGTAATGCTCTCGGTTGATGTATCACTGCAGGTCTTCACACCCCTAGGACACTTCAGGAGCTCCGACAGGCACTGGTGCAAGAATGGGAGGCTATACGCCAGCAGCTGCTCGACCACCTGATCCAGAGTACGCCAACCCATTGTGCGGCCTGTGTATGTGTGCATAGTGATCATATCCCATATTGATGTCGGGGTACATGCGCAGGAAACATTGAAGTTTTGTAGCACATATGTTTCGGGACAGTTTTCTCAACTTATCACCAATACCGTGGACAAACACATCTGCGTGTTCCCTATGTACCTATGCTATTAGCGCCAGTTTTGTGTAGTGCCACATTGTGTGGCACCACATTCTCCAATTATCCTCAATGTATGAGCATGAGAGTACATTCATGGAGGTCTTTGAGGCAACGGCATTTTGCTCCTTTACGGTCACGGTGCTGGTTTATATACGAGCACGATACTTTCCCTTGTCGCCTCACGTTGAAACAGAGCTACACAGGTTTTATGAATATTTGAATAAAATGCATGAGAAGATACAGTTCACGTTCGAGGCAGAGAAGAACTGCGAAATTCAGAAGAATGGCGAAATTCCATTCCTAGGCGTGAAAGTATACAAGACAATAGGCGGCAGATTAGGACACAGAATATAACTAAGTCCTACACGTACCGACAGGTATCTGCACGCCCAATCCAACGCCCACACAGCACTGAAGAACTAAGTTTTGTGTACTTCACCCATCCTTGAGCAGCGTCTAAGCGAACACATGAGCCCAAAAGGCTTCGTACAACGTTCGAGGTCAATAGTTACAACCACAAATCGGTCCAAACAGCCATGGCAACCAATAAGATAGAAGCGAGTTGGGCAAGAAATGAACGAACTGCAGCCAGCAGCGCGCTTGCTTTACGTGAAAAATGTCACTGACCGGATTTGTAAACTTCTTCGCCGGGATGGTTTCCAGCTTGTCTACCACAGCATCCGCAAGATCCAGGACAGGTTCCACGAAGGACAAGATAGGTATCGCACACACTGCATCTTACATACTGGAATGTGTGTGTGGTGAAGTATCGCCATGCCCGAGGCAGGATTTGAACCTGCGACCGTAGCAGCAGCGTGGTTTCGGACTGAAGCGCCTAGAACCGCTCGGCCACAACGCCGATTCCAACGCGCTCACGAGAATATCAGCGCTACATCCGTCTAGCGCAGTACAGCAAGTCTGCAGTGACCGAGCACCACCAAGACTGCGGCGAGGAAATCAAGGTTGACGAAACCCGCTTACTGGCTAAGCAGCCGGTTTTGACGAAACTCAAGATCAGAGAAACCATAGAAATAATATAACACACTAACAACATGCTGCCTATTAGCCTTCAGGAGTCCAGCAGGGCGGACCGATAATAGGTGACGCGAGCGCTACCGGCGAATAACTGCCACCGCTTGGACTGTGTTTAGCAGAAGAAAAACAGGGCCCACTCCTCATTCGTCAATGAGCACCATTCACAGCAAATACTGCAAGAGGTAATAGGCAATAGCAGAGCGCCACACCCTCCGTCATAGCAACCTATTATAATAAAGTTCCAACTCCTTTTGCCTCTTGCTACCAATCATGAAAGCGAACTTTTAAAATAATGACGTAACATAATGCTCAGTGAGCAGCAATGGCAAAATACAGGGCGTTTCTCAGTTCATGTGGCGTACTTCTAGAAGTTTCAGAGTGGATTTAGCAGTAGCGATGTGACAGAACTCTGCTTCCGCATCCGTAACTGTGGAAGTTCCGCATATTTTTTCATATCCGCTTCCGCAAGTGGTTCCGCATTTTTGTATCGGAAGTTTATCGGAACTTTCAACAATGGCGAGATTGTCACTCCGCGTGGTTGTTGGCCTAACGCGCCGGCTGCTGCGCAGATGGGTGTTCATTGGATGGGGCGCGTAGCAAGCCGACACGTGCCCGTAGGGTTTTTTTGGGTTTATTGGATAATTATGCAGTGATCTCTGTCCATTGCCGCGAAAGTATAGCATTTCCTCGCTCTGTGTTGCTGTGTAATATTACTACAGTGCACAGTGCTTACAGCCAACAGTTTTGCTGCGTAACGTTAGCTAAGAACAAATCTTTTTTGGAACTATTCCGTTGAGATTAATGATATGAGTGCCAAATGCAAAATCTGTGACAAAGTATATTCGCGACAACGGCACACGACCAGCGCATTCAAGAGACATCTTAAATCATTACCTGTCGAGACAAACATGGTTCAAATGGCTCTGAGCACTATGGGACTTAGCATCTGAGGTCATTAGTACCCTAGACTTAGAACTACTTAAACCTAAGGACATCACACACATCCATGCCCGAGGCAGGATTTGAACCTGCGACCGTAGCAGCAGCGTGGTTTCGGACTGAAGCGCCTAGAACCGCTCGGCCACAACGCCGATTCCATTTTCTGCTAACAGTCATTGGATCTCGACCAACGCGAGCAGCAATGTCGCGATATGATAAACCGCAATCGCGATAGGCTACAGTCCGACCTTTATCAAAGTCGGAAACGTGGTGGCACGCATTTCTCCTCCTTACACGAGGCATCACAACAACGTTTCACCAGGCAACTCCGGTCAACTGCTGTTTGTGTATGATAAATTGGTTGGAAGCTTTCCTAGCGTCAGCAAGTTGTAGGTGTCGCCACCGGCGCCAACCTTGTGTGAATGCTCTGAAAAGCTAATCATTTGCAAGTCACAGCATATTCTTCCTGTCGGTTAAATTTCGCGTCTGTAGCACGTCATCTTCGTGGTGTAGCAATTTTAATGGCCAGTAGTGTATAAATCGCTTATTTTATGGTGAGGTCTTTCCACTGCTAGTGGAAAGCTGTTTCATCTGAACAACTCACAATACGACAACATTTTAAAGAGCTTATCCAACCCTTAGTTTAGTAGGGTCATGTTGGTACAAGTCGATAGATAATGCGTCTTTTCTCGTTGCTGCCGGCACTTAACGATATAAGCAGGTAGTCTCTGGCACGAAATAAATACATCACTGTAGTACGTGAACTGCACGCTAGTGTATGTTAGCAGTATTGCTCGAAATTTAAACTGGATTTACGTCTCTGCCCCTCATCCAGTCTGAAGTGATCACTTTAAAATGTTACCACACTCTTTACACATTGAAGCGCCAAAGTAACTGCTATAGGCATGCGTATTCAGATATATGCAAACAAGCAAAATACGGCACTGCGGTCGGCAACGCCTACATAAGAAAATGTCTGGCGCAGCTATTAGATCGGTTACTGCTGCTACAATAGCAGGTTATCAAAATTTAAGTGAGTTTTAACGAGCTGTTATAGTCGGCGCACGAACGATGGGACACAGCATCTCTGAGGTAGCGACGAAGTGGGAATTTTCACGTAGGACCATTTCAGGTGTGTACCGTGAATACCAAGAACGCGGTTAAGCATCAAATCTACGGCCTCGCTGCGGCTGGAAAAACATCCGGCTAGAATGGCACCAACGACGACAGAAAGAAATCGTTCAACGTGACAGAAGTGCATCCCTTCCGCAAATGCGGTAGATTCCATGACCTCGAAGATTTTCTCATCAATTTGGTCCTATGGAACTTGACGTGTAAATAAAAATTTTAAAAAATTCAGTACTGGGCCATCAACAAGTGTCACCTTGCGAACCATTCAACGAAACACAATTGACATGGGCTTTCGGAGGCGAAGACCCACTCGTGTACCATTGATGGCTGCACGACACCAACTTCTACGCCTTGCCTGTGCCCCTCAACACCGACATTGGACTGTTGATTACTGGAAACATGTTACATCGTCAAACGAGTCTCGTTTCAAATTCTATTGAGCGGATGGACATGTGTGGGTATGGAGCCTCATGAATCCACGGACCGTTGCATGTCAGCAAGGGACTGTTCAGGCTGGTGGAGGCTCTATAATGGTGTGAGGTGTGTGCACTTGGAGTCATATGGGACTCCTGATACGTCTAGATACGGCTCTGACAGGTGACACGTACATAAGCATCGTGTCTGATAATCTGCATCCATTCATATACATTGTGCATTTTGACGCACTTAGGCAATTCTAGCAGGACAATGCGACACCCCACACTTCCAGGAATTGCTATAGAGTGGCTCCAGAAACACTCTTCTGAATTTAAACACTTCCTCTGGCCACCAAACTTCCCAGACATGTACATTATTGAGCATATCTGGGATGGCTTGCAACGTGCTGTTCAGAAGAGATCTCCACCCCCTCGTGCTCTTACGGTTTAAGGACAGTCCTCCAGGATTCACGGTATCAGTTACCTCCAGCACTACTTTGCCATTAGTCTGGTCCATGTCATGTCCTGTTGCTGCTCTTCTGCGTGCTCGCGGGGCTCTACATAACATTAGGCAGGTGTACCAATTTCTTTGGTTCTTCAGTGTAAAGATGTTTCCAAGAGTTTTATCTTCCATTTAACTATAGAAGAGTGATGGTACTCACGTAACTATTTACAATGTGAACCAATACCAATCATGTTGATGTACTCAGTAGAATGTTAATGTATTTATTGTACTTTATTCTCCATGTTGCATACCAGGGGTCGGTAACTTCTTTATCACCATCAGCTCTAAATAAACACTAATGACAAAATTTGAAACTATTTTTCAAGAATTGTGTATAAATCAGCAAGCAGTAATTGTATTTGTGATAGTGAATCTAATAGATTAAAGCATTGCAATTGTCTGGTTTGATGACGTGAATTTTGCAATACAGCAGATTCAACTCTGTATTCGAGCTGCTGTGGAATCACAGGGGTGGCTCTTACAACTTACTGATAAACTGAAAAAGAAGTTCCCACCCACTTCAATCATTCCTTGGTCGCACAAACCGAGCTGTCAAAAGCTCAAAGGTAACGCCCTAATCAACCTGCTTTATCTGTCATTTAGGATTTCTCAACATGATAAACATTGTTAAATACTGTAAATATGAATTAATTTTAATTTTATGTTATATCTTTAGTGTAGTACTGTGTAAGTTGTCTTTACGAAAATCCTAACTGTTAATTTAGTTTCTTCTATTTCCAGCTGGAATAGCTCGTTCTATATGATGGAACGACTTTCAAAACTCAAGGATTCGCTAATTGTGTGCTTACGTTCAAATCCAATCACCCTAATCTCCACTGAAGATTGTTTAAATGTTCAAAACCTTGTAGAAGTAATGAAACCATTCCAAGAAAATATTAGAAACTTAAGCAGTTCTCAAGCGAGTATTTCATCAATCATATTGCTAATTCAAGTTCTTGTGACAACTTTACAGCAAGAAGAAACGAAACTGATACTTCAGAAAAATTCAAAAATTTTACAATGAAATTACGCGATGAATAGAATTCAAGCACGAAATTTGGAGCCTGACCAGAAACGATAAGTACATTATTGCGACGTATTTGGCTCCGCGATACAAGTCAGAATTTTCATTGGCATCGTCATAGACCAAGTTGAGTCCCAAATACTTAATCTGATGATGAAAGTCAGAGATCCAAATTCATCTCGAGATGACTGCATACCTACTAACTCTAAAAGGTGCCGATTTGAACATGAAAATCAGCTTGCAACAAGTTGTGGCTTAATCACAGAATCTCAGTTACAAACATCGTTACAATCGTTAGAATTCTTGTTAAATGTGAACGACGATCAGCAAGACCCGACTACGACTAATGATAAAGACAGTTTGCTTGTGATTCTACTATCGAATCTACTAGATTACAAAAAGGAAAAAAGAGTTCCTCTAAAACATGATCCGCCAGTCTAGTGGAAATCAAATAGACACAAGTACCACTATCTATATTGCTGCTAGCTCGCCAGTATTAGTCAGCTCCTTCCAGCACCATAGTCTGTGAACAATTACTCAGTGGATCTGTTCCTATGTACGAAGAACATCAAAATAGACTGCAGAGTTAAAAAGCGATAAAATTACTTTTTTGTTAAAAATTCTCTGCCATTGATAATTTTTGACTGTTTATATTGTTTCTATGGTAGGCAACTTTCGGGGGTGGAAGGACTAGAACAAGAAAAACTGTTCAGTAAACATAGGCTCTAAAATTGATATCTTAGGAGCTATGCGCACTTGTTCAGTAGAGGAGATGTGTTTCAAAGTAGTGAAGATGAACACGTGCTGATAACTCCTTAGATATGCATCTTAGAGCCCATCTTTACCGGACATCCAGACAATTTTTTGCTTGTTTCAGTCCATATCACCACCATTGAAAGTTGCCTACCCTACCGTCTTAGCAACAACAGCACTAGTGGATGTATTTAACTATCACAGGTCCAACTACGGTATTCGCTTATAGCTTTCGACTCGTTCATTTCCGGTACAGGGACCCTTATCTCAAATTCACACATTGACCCTTCTGCATAACCCTAGAAAGTTTGTAACATCATCTCGGGCTCAGCCTGTATGTACATTCATTTACAGGAGCCGGCGACATAACATTGATGCTCTGTAGTGTCGATGAATGACGTTTCCAGATATCGTTTCCTGTGTAAAACTTGATCTACTAAGTCCCCTCTGCAAACTCTATGGGTGTGTAACATGAATTGTTGAAGCGACTCCACACGGCTAAAGCACATCAATAGACCCAGAAGAAGACCACTGTAACCGTGGCAAAAACACTCGTTTCTCCATTATAGCTTTTTGCGTTATGACGCGGTACGATATTCAGAATTTTTTTTATGTCACCTGACTCTGGCTGCGGAAGCTTATGTAATCACATTTTTAATACGCTTTAGAAGTGTCACTTGATTGTGTAGAAGAGTAGCAGTAAGTTAATTAGTTAGTTATATGTTGCATAGATCCAATGAAAGATTCTTTTATCGATGTAATGTGGAACTACTCAATTTGCAAGATCCATATACATGATTAGTGTTTATATTACAGAACACTATCTTTAATCTGTCTCTTAAAAAGCTATTTTTGGTTATCAGTTTTTAAATAGGAATTCGTCCATGCAATAGAAGCAGTCGTACAGGAGAAATGATTTTAGGTTGTATTTAAAATCTCCTTTGTTACCTGTCGCGTTTTACGGTATTGTGCAAATGTTCAAAAACAAATTTTTTTGCTGCATCTTGAACTCCTTTTTGAAGCACTGACAGCTTTAATAATGGGTAGTACAGGTCTTTTCGTTCTCGATTGCAGTAGGCTGTTCTTCGCAAATTATGATGGGTTATTTATGACGCATTTTTATTATCGAATGTATGAACTGTGATGGCGCAGTTAAAATGCCCAATTTGAAGAGTTACCTACATGACTACCGGGGGTGAAGACCGCTTATTAATGTTACTGCTCGCTTTTGCGCGCTCAACATTTTCTCTCTACGAAATGACCTATTTTAGAAAATCAGAAAAGATATTATTGAGTGGAACTATGCAAAATATATCAGGAGGCTGAATTGTTAGTTTCCAAGATTAGCAATTAAATGAAGAGCATAAACAGCTGAACTTAACTGTTTGAGTAGCTCACTAATGTGCTCCTTCCAGTTCAAGTTTTCATCAACATGTACACCCAAAAATTTGAATCATTTTGCCCTGTTTACTGATTGCTGATCCATTATATTTGTATTTTTACTATTAGAACGGTGTCTGTGGTGAGTGATCTTTCGACACGAAAATTAGTCTACTTTGCTTATTTTCATTCGCTTATTTCGTATGGTATTATATTTTGGCGTAACTGTTCCCACTCTAAAAGCACATTTTTGACTCACAAAGGGGCGGTTCGGGTAATAAGTGGTATAAGTTCGCGAACGTCTTGTCGACCCCTGTTCACGAGTCTGGGTATTTTGACATTTGCCCGTCACCATATATATATTCCTTACAGTCATTCCTTGTCAAGAATATTAGCTTATTCCCAAGAATAAGCAGCTTTCACTCAGTTAATATTCGGCAGAAATCAGACCTGTATTTGGATCGAACTCCCCTTAACTCTTGTGCAGAAAGGCGTGCATCATACTGCTCCATCCATTTTCAATAAGCCACCAATAGAATTCAAAAATCTTAGTAGTAATCGACGCGCTTTCAAATCAAAACTGAAGAGTTTACTCATGGGTTACTCCTTCTATTCTGTCGAGGAGTTCCTTGAAAAATTAAGCTGATCCTTGTTGTTTTGTTGTGTGCGTTTACTTAAACTTTGGCTTGACTTTTTTCGGGTTCATAAACATTTTATTTTTATCTGTTATTACTTTTATGTTGTAGTTTCATGTACTGACATGTTCCATGACCTCCTCAATTTGGTCCTACGGAAGTTGACGTGTAAATAAAAAATAAGATGTGCTAAATCAGTTTGTGGTTGACTCTGTTTGTTGTACAGAACATAAATAGCTTGTTTTCTTGAAATTCAGGAATTGTTCACTTTCAGAGAAGTACATAATAATCGTATGCAACATATGATAAACCAGCTCACCTCTTGCTTTCTCTCTTACGGGATTTATTGTACCACCACTATCATCTGCAAAAAGTTGAAATTTTGCTTGTTCAATGCGAAGTGGGAGCTCATTCATATAATTAAGGAACATGAGTAGAGCCAAAATTGGACCCTGCAGAACACCGTCTGTGATTTTTTTTCTCCAGTCACTAAAATCACCTACCTTCCAAAACCACCTGAATTATTCAACACAATGTTATATATATATATATATATATATATATATATATATATATATATATATATATATATATAACTCCTGGAAATTGAAATAAGAACACCGTGAATTCATTGTCCCAGGAAGGGGAAACTTTATTGACACATTCCTGGGGTCAGATACATCACATGATCACACTGACAGAACCACAGGCACATAGACACAGGCAACAGAGCATGCACAATGTCGGCACTAGTACAGTGTATATCCACCTTTCGCAGCAATGCAGGCTGCTATTCTCCCATGGAGACGATCGTAGAGATGCTGTATGTAGTCCTGTGGAACGGCTTGCCATGCCATTTCCACCTGGCGCCTCAGTTGGACCAGCGTTCGTGCTGGACCTGCAGACCGCGTGAGACGACGCTTCATCCAGTCCCAAACATGCTCAATGGGGGACAGATCCGAAGATCTGGAACAGTTGAAAATAAATGACCCGACCAGGTTCAAGTCCCGATCGGAGCACACATTTTCAACTGTCCCGGTTGACTTATATCAACGCCGATGTGCATCTATGGTTATCCATTTCATTGTAATTACAATGATTTGTATTCTTTTGTATCATTCAGATCAGCTGTGTGTAAAGTTATCAGTTCCAAATAGCTTAAATTGTTCTAAGAGTGTAACATCATCTACACAGTCAAATGTTTTGGAAAGATTACAAAAACTACCAATTGGCGATATTTTATAATTTAAGGCTTGTAATGTTTGGGTGGGTGGAAGTTTAATATCATTCACAGTTGAGTAATCCTTCTGGAATGCAAACTGTGATATGTTAAGTAAATGTTTCTGCTTGAGTACGTAATTTTTCGTACGTTTTGGAAATACACGTCAGTAAGGAGATTGGATGCTAAGTATTTAAGCCTCGCTTGTCACCTTTCTTACACAGAGGAGGCCCACCAGCGGTGTCAGGCGCAGCTCAGCCAAGTGAGTGGACCCGGGACTCAGGGGCTGGCCTGGAACGCCACAGCCGGCGGCCATTATGCATGGTTGATTAAGACGGACTCGCTAAGACAGGACGTGCGGCGGGTCGGGCGGACACGATGTAGGCGGGTGGGCTCTCCGCCCTCGCTATCAATCTTGCACCTGTCACAGGCCGCGTTCGGCCGGAAGCCGTGCTTGATTAGCAAACCACGCTGCGCTAATTGGAGAGCAATTCGCCTGGACCTCTCCGGCACGAACTCTCGCGTTACCAGAAGCAGGCAGCAGCTGGTAGCCGCACAAGTCTCCAGCTGCACAGGTGTCCACGCCCACCGTCTCTCCAGATGCTCGTACCATCCCACGGAATCGTTACAGTGCTGCTGTTTACAAATACAGTGTTTATTTTCGTCTCACAGCAGACAAATCAGAGTTAAAATCGTTCATATTTCTAAACGAAACTTTTATCCAGTTAAGTAATACTGAGCTATCTAAGGTTAAGCCTCTGTTTAGAGTTAGACGACAAATATGGCGAAGGATACCTTGAGTGCGATTACTGTCACTTCCCCTTTTCTCTTTTCCAGTGATCTACGGTGAACGGATGGCCGGCCGCGGTGTTCTCGCGGTTCTACTCGCGCAGTCAGTAACCGCGCGGCTGCTATGGTCACAGGTTCGAATTCTGCCTCGGGCATGGATGTGTGTGGCGTCCTTAGGTTAGTTAGGTTTAAGTAGTTCTAAGTTCTAGGGGACTGATGACCACAGCTGTTAAGTCCCATAGTGTTCAGAGCCATTTGAACCATTTTTTTTTTTTTTTTTTTTTTTTTTTTTTTTTGAACGGATGAAATTATTTTTGGTAAGCCTACGTGTGTTGAAGAAAGTGTCTAATTTTATCTTCATGATCTTTCCTCAAGATACACACTACTGGCCATTAAAACTGCTACACCAAGGAGAAATGCAAATGATAAACCGGTATTTATTGGACAAATATACGCTCCTGGAAATTGAAATAAGAACACCGTGAATTCATTGTCCCAGGAAGGGGAAACTTTATTGACACATTCCTGGGGTCAGATACATCACATGATCACACTGACAGAACCACAGGCACATAGACACAGGCAACAGAGCATGCACAATGTCGGCACTAGTACAGTGTATATCCACCTTTCGCAGCAATGCAGGCTGCTATTCTCCCATCGAGACGATCGTACAGATGCTGGATGTAGTCCTGTGGAACGGCTTGCCATGCCATTTCCACCTGGCGCCTCAGTTGCACCAGCGTTCGTGCTGGACGTGCAGACCGCGTGAGACGACGCTTCATCCAGTCCCAAACATGCTCAATGGGGGACAGATCCGTAGATCTTGCTGGCCAGGGTAGTTGACTTACACCTTCTAGAGCACGTTGGGTGGCACGGGGTACATGCGGACGTGCATTGTCCTGTTGGAACAGCAAGTTCCCTTGCCGGTCTAGGAATGGTAGAACGATGGGTTCGATAACGGTTTGTATGTACCGTGCACTATTCAGTGTCCTCTCGACGATCACGAGAGGTGTACGGCCAGTGTAGGAGATCGCTCCCCACACCATGATGCCGGGTGTTGGCCCTGTGTGACTCGGTCGTATGCAGTCCTGATTGTGGCGCTCACCTGCACGGTGCCAAACACGCATACGACCATCATTGGCACCAAGGCAGAAGCGACTCTCATCGCTGAAGACGACACGCCTCCATTCGTCCCTCCATTCACGCCTGTCACGACACCACTGGAGGCGGGCCGCATGATGTTGGGGCGTGAGCGGAAGACGGCCTAACGGTGTGCGGGTCCGTAGCCCAGCTTCATGGAGACGGTTGCGAATGGTCCTCGCCGATACCCCAGGAGCAACAGTGTCCCTAAATTGTTGGGAAGTGGCGGTGCGGTCCCCTACGGCACTGCGTAGGATCCTACGGTCTTGGCGTGCATCCGTGCGTCGCTGCGGTCCGGTCCCAGGTCGACGGGCACGTGCACCTTCCGCCGTCCACTGGCGACAACATCGATGTACTGTGGAGACCTCACGCCCCACGTGTTGAGCAATTCGGCGGTACGTCCACCCGGCCTCCCGCATGCCCACTATACGCCCTCGCTCAAAGTCCGTCAACTGCACATACGGTTCACGTCCAGCCTGTCGCGGCATGCTACCTGCGCTGGTGCTCCGTATGCCACGACAAACTGGCTGACACTGACGGCGGCGGTGCACAAATGCTGCGCAGCTAGCGCCATTCGACGGCCAACACCGCGGTTCCTGGTGTGTCCGCTGTGCCGTGCGTGTGATCATTGCTTGTACAGCCTTCTCGCAGTGTCCGGAGCAAGTATGGTGGTTCTGACACACCGGTGTCAATGTGTTCTTTTTTCCATTTCCAGGAGTGTATTATACTAGAACTCACATGTGATTATATATATATGACTATTTGAAAAGATATGATAACACTTCAGTGTTTGGATTCAAATTTGGAAAGTTCTCATTTTAGAAAACCTTTCGTAATTTTGCTGTAGTATCTACTTTAAGAATTTGAAGTAGATATTTATGTTTTGTGTTAGGGTGAGTGTGAAACAGAGTACCTGTGTGAGTGTATGTGGGACATTCGCCAATATTAAACTTTCAGTCTGTAGTTCTCTACAGGAACTGTAGTTCTCTATAGTAACTGTAGAACTCTATAGGAACTCGCAAGTGTTCCAGCTTTGTACTGTGGGAAGGAATCCACCAGTGGTTCCCCTACTAGTGGATGACGGATGTCCAAACATGTTTGAATATGTAAGAGACAGCCAGAAAGTTCGCGACTATGTAGTTAGTTTTTCCAGTGTCGTATCATTACGTTTTTTACTGACTTTTCTTTTTTGTGTAACTTCCAAATTATGACAGTTGTTGACTTCAGACTTCGACAGATTGTTCCTTTACACAACATAAGGTTATGTACCTAATATGAAGTTACTCAGGCTATTACTAGATCTGTTATTAATTTTTATAGTTCCAGAGAATGTAACTATTCTGTAAGCGCCTCTTCGCTGCTTTCATACGCTGTAATCATGCCATATGGTGATGACGCACCTCTGCAGAACACAGCTCACCCGTTGCTGATCGTATAAGATTCTGACTGCTTCCACCATAGCCCGTATACATTCATACAGGAAAGCTTTAATAGACACATTGGCGATCGCGACCTAGCTGCGACTCCTGAAGATGATCACTTAGAAAATCTAAACCGGTTATCTAAAATTAAAGCAAACAACTGAAAATCAATCGTGACTATTTTTACCTAAACGAGCTATAATATTAAGAGATCGCTGTTTGTCCTCGAACAATGTTCCAAAAAATTATATAGTGCACTTGGTGACCAAGGGAGGTAATAATGCGTATGATTCCATCTGCGCAGAGTATCTGTTAAATTCTGAACATTCTCCGAGGAAACTAAAGAAAATTGTAACATGCATCAAGAAGGAAAAGGTTATGAATTAGATTTACTGGACGAACTTGAGATTTTTAAGCATCTGGCTAACTGAGGTGGGTTTATCTTGAAGGAACAGCTGCAGCTTAGAAATAACAATTTCTTCAACGAGTTTCAGCCCTTACTGACGCCCGCTGGAAGTAGGTTTTTATGTTGGTGACGCCATGTTGCGCTCTGTATTAAAATCGCTGACTCTGCTGTGTGCAGTCTGTGGCTCGTTGGACGCATTATTCGCTGGTGTACTGTTGGGCAGTTGGATGTGAACAGCGCATAGCGTTGGTCAGTTGGGGGTGAGCCCCAGCAGTGGTGGGAGAGAGATGCCAGACTTTTGACATGTTAGTATGAGTGGATCATCTGCACGTGTGTCCGTCAGAAAAAGTTGTCAAAAAAGTTGTCATGAATTGATACGACTTTTGAACACTATTCAGCTAAATACATTGTTTGTTCTCTATCAAAATCTTTCATTTGCTAACTATAAGCCTTTCAGTAGTTAGTGCCTTCAGTAATCAGAATCTTTTATTTAGCTGACAGTACTGGCGCTCGCTATATTGCAATGGTTCGAGGAACGAAGATTTTTGTGAAGGAAGTGAGTCATAAAGGGTATAGGTTATTGTTAGTCAGGGCTATTCTTTTGTAGGGATTATCAAAAGTCAGATTGCGTTGCGCTAAAATATTGTGTCACAGTTTAGAAATGATCAGAATAAGTAAAGAGATAACTGTCTGAGTACGTTCAGTTTTACTCAGCTGTTTCTGTATCAAATAACGTAGAAGTTTACCACCACAGTCTCTCTTCACATCCAAAGGGGAAGTTTCACCACAAACGGCTGTTTACGGGTTGTCCATATGAGTCGAGAAAGTCATAATCCTCAAACACACATCCTTATGTCACTTACCCAGCATTAGATTTTTAGATTCGCGTCATTTCAAGCGCTATTTTTAATTGCAAGCCACTCTGCATGCTTAATTTCGCATTTCTTACTGGCACACACGTAGTGGCCTGTCTATAAGTAAATAACTTTAACTTAAGAGCTGAGTACGTTAGCCAGTAAACTAGTTTATTTGTGAAGTTCGACTTGATGTTTGCTAATTAAAATGACATTGTTTTATAGTTTTTGAGGTGAATGTTTACTTGATAAGAGCCAAACGGCTTTATTCTGACTTATCTTTCAACATATCGCGACCCTGCAAAAAAACGGAAATTTTTAGTTTCTATCACTGAAAAATGCGTGTCAAGTGCCGCAATGTGCAAGAAAAACTTAGCATCTCTATCTCTCAATTTTTCCGCTTCCGCTTCAATTTGGTTGTAGAGTGCTTCATGAAACTTTTCATGTATAAGGTAAGTTATGTAAGTCTGAAGGCTTTCGTGGCCGCTGTCACTGAAGTTAAAATCTTCTGGGTTATTAGGCCGCGTCATGTTTCTTCTAAAATGTTCGACGTTTCGACCCCTCTAGTGGGATCTTCCTCAGGAACATCTGGTGTCCACTACTGCTAGAACACAGTGCTAGAATGTTCTAGCAGTAGTGGACACCAAAAGATCCTGAGGAAGATCCCAGCAGAGAGGTGGAAACGTCGAACATTTCAGAAGAAACATGACGTTGTCTAATAACCCAGAAGATTTTAACTATAAGGTAAGCTGACTGAAAGTTTTAATATCATTGATTATTACATTATACAGTGTCTGTATCTTACATTACAGTGTCATTCAGACATGTCCAAAGGAAAAGACGCTGTTTTGACAATTTTAGCTGTTGCAGATATTAGGAAATTTCGTGCGTCGCAGCGTATAAGAAGAAAAATGGAAATTTCTGCTATATGTAAAGTTTTTAATGAATTCCTTTTCTCAGCAAACAGTGTTCCTACATTATATAAGGCCATTTCTAATTCTGTTTTCTTAAAATGTGTTCCTTAAATTGTACCTAATTGTTGTACCTTACTTAATTGTATTGATATTCACAAATTACAATTTTGCATTTTGTATTTTTCTTCAACTTGTTTATTAATTTTTATTTGAACCTAAGTACTAATTTTGCCTGGTGGAGAGTCGAATGTCGTATTATATCACACTGAGTAAAAAAAATATATGCTACAGTACTGGCCATTAAAATTTCTTCACCAAGCAGAAATGCAGATGATAAACGGGTACTCATCGGACAAATATATTATACTACAACTGACATGTGATTACATTTTCACGCCATTTGGGTGCATAGATCCTGAGAAATCAGCACCCAGAACAACCACCTCTGTCCGTAATAAAGGCGTTGATACGCCTGGGCATTGAGTCAAACAGAGCTTAGATGGCGTGTACAGGTACAGCTCCCCATGCAGCTTCAACACGGTACCACAGTTGATCAAGAGCAATGACTGGCGTATTCTGACAAGCCAGTTGTTCGGCCACCATTGACCAGACTTTTTCAATTGGTGAGAGATCTGGAGAATGTACTGGCCAGGGCAGCAGCCGAACATTTTGTGTATCCAGAAAGGCCCGTACAGGACCTGCAACATGCGGTCGTGCATTATCCTGCTGAAATATAGGATGTCGCCAAAAACCGATGCGACCATCGTGATGCTGTAAACAGAACCTACATTCATCCGAAAAAATGACGTTTTGCCATTCGCGCACCCAAGTTCGTCGTTGAGTACACCATCGCAGGAGCTCCTGTCTGTGATGCAGCGTCAAGGGTAACCGCAGCCATGGTCTCCGAGCTGATAGTCCATGCTGCTGCAAACGTCGTCAGACTGTTCGTGCAGATGGTTGTTGTTTTGCATACGTCCCCATCTGTTGACTGAGGGATCGAAACGTGGCTGCACGATCCGTTACAGCGATGCGGATAAGATGCCTGTCATCTCGACTGCTAGTGATACGAGGGCTTTGGGATCCAGCACGGCGTTCCGTATTACCCTCCTGAACCCACCGATTCCATATTTTACTAATAGTCGTTGGATCTCGAACAACGCGAGCAGCAGTGTCGCGATACGATAAACTGCAATCGCGATAGGCTACAATCCGACTCTTATCAAAGTCGGAAACGTGATGGTACGCATTTCTCCTCCTTACCCGAGGTATCACAACAACGTTTCACCAGGCAACGCCGGCCAACTGCTGTTTGTGTACGAGAAATCGGTTGGATACTATCCTCCAGTCAGCCCGTTGTAGGTGTCGCCAAGGCGCCAACCTTGTGTGAATGTTGTGAAAAGCTAATCATTTGCATATCACAGCATCTTCTTCCTGTCGGTTAAATTTCGTGTCTGTAGCACATCATCTTCATAGTGTAGCAATTTTAATGGCCAATAGTGTATTTAGATCGACAGGTAGCAAAAACATGAAGTCAAGGGCGATAACGAAAACAAAATCATTTTTAGACAATCAAGAACTGTGAGTCAACTCAAAGAGTTAATTAATAATACAGTCGATGAGAACAGAACTTCACGTCGATATTGCTATTTCGAGGAATATAATGGGATTTACTAGCAAAATTACTTACTTGAAACCGAGCGAGGTGGCGCAGTGGTTAGCACGCTGGACTCACATTCGGCTATCCTGATTTAGGTGTTCCGTGATTTCCATAAATCGCTTCAGGCAAATGCCGGGATGGTTCCTCTGAAAGGGCACGGCCGACTTCCTTCCCCATCCTTCCTTAATCCGATGAGACCGATGACCACGCTGTCTGGTCTCCTACCCCAAACCAACCAACTTAATTGCAACTTAAAGGATGTTTATAATATTTCAATGTAAGTTTTATAGTATCCTAAGTCGATTTTTCTCAGGTATTGTATCTTTTAGTTGTGTCACTGTTCTTGTCGCGGTGCGATATGTAACAAGTAAGAGTGTACGCTTAGCTTACAGTGGTTTATTCACATTTGGTATTTCTGGTTTACTTGAAGCTTTTGTAACAAACGTGAAACTTCTAGGTACTACAATCTCCTTCAGAAGTAATAATATTAAAATTAAGGAAAACTAGGGCAATGATTGTAGCACAACTGTATTACACAACTGAATGACTGATGTTCTTATCCTTTCCAAGATCAAAAAGACAACTAAAGAAACACAACTGACTATTAGAGTGGTGCTGTAAGGAGCTGAAGCTAGAATAGTAACAAGGAAGGCAAAAATCGAGTAGTGATGTCATAAATGAAATTCATAAGATCAGTTAAAGAATGTAAACTACAAGAAAGATTAAAAAAGAAGGATAGTAGAAATGGGTTAAAAATATTTGCAACAACAGAATTAATTGACATATATAATCAGAAATAGAAGGAACATGTAAACGGAATGCAACAAGCCAGATATATTCAGAATGTTCTGCAATATATTCACAAAGTGGTAAGCTATGGAGCTAAGAACCTGAAGCCGGGACAAGTTCCTCGAAACCAAACCGTGAATGTAGATGTTCATGATATCAGTATTATGCAAGTCTTCACCTTGTTACTGCTTCAGAATGTTTTTCGTTTCCATTTCATCTTAAGTAGATGTTTGGAGGTAACACGAAGCAGTGGTGAAAAGAACTGAATTGGACATCAAAATTTGTTTAAAAATCAATTTACAAATTTCGTGGTGTGCGTACATTCCCATGTTTATGCTGCTTTCACACGCCACTGCTGTCATTAGAACCCTGTTCACGAAACAAATACTATAAAACTGGTTTTTTTTAAGTTAACAGCTCTCTTAGAAGATACATTTTATGATGCTCTTACGTTTCCCTAGTATATCTTTGATTTTTCGAGTGTTGTTTATCTTATTAACTTTTCTATAGTTCGAGCTCCTGCATTTTTCTCATTCTCGGAAGTTGTTATGACTCTAATTTGTTTAATGTGGGGCAATTAGCAGGCGAGAAGTTCCAGAATGAGATTTTTACCCTTCAACGGAGAACTGCTTGAGCAGCTAGGAATATAATCTGGGTTTTATACGAGACAATCACTGTTGACAATGGATGTCTTGCGAGTGGCCGACGCTGGAAAGTGGGTTCTTGAGTCAACTAAATACGTCAGAATAACAAGCAGAAATAAGATGAAGAAAATGTAAACCGAAAAGATTATGAAAATGGAGTGTATTACGAACAGCAGAGGTGAGTCATAGGTCAAATGTAACTCTAAACTGAATTTCACAATAATTATTTGACATGTTTATTTTTATATACACAAACCTATTAGATCTAGAGGTCCGAATTTTTTGGAGATGTTTCAGGGTTCTATTTCGAGGAAAGTAGACTGCTGACCCTAACGTACGATTAACAGGAACGTTGAATTATAAAGAAATCAGTAATATACAAACTTGAATGTCAAAGTTGCGATGCATTACACATGGGCATCACACGCAGGAATTAATAAAAGAAATGATCAGATAAAAATCATTCCATTTGTACATGCTGCCACATTAAAACAAGTACATATCTCCTCTCTCTGTCTAACACTCTCTCTCTCTCTCTCTCTCTCACACACACACACACACACACACACACACACACACACACACACACACACACACACAAATAGATGACGGACATCACATATTCAATTGGCAAAAAAACAGATCTTTAGGTATAACATTCGACAGTTGGCAACGCCGTTTTTTTTTTTTTATTTTGAGTTATCAATCTTCTGAGTTTTTATGCGGCCCCAACGAATTCCTCCTCTGTGTCAACCTCTTCATCTCAATTATTTGCTGGATGTATTCCAATCTCTACCTTCCTCTACAGTTTGTGCCCTCTACAGCTCCCACTAGTACCATGGAAGTCGTTTCCTGACGTCTAAACAGATGTTCTGTCATCCTCCTCCTTGTCAGTGTTTTCCACATATTCTTTTCCTCTTCAATTCCGCGCAGGGCCTCCTCATTCTGTACCTTATCTGTCCACTTAATTTTCAACATTCGTCTGTAGCACCACAGCTCAAATGCTTCGATTCTCTTCTGTTACGGTTTTCCGGCAGTCCACGTTTCACTACCATACAGTGCTGTGCTCCAAACGTATATTTTTAGATTCTCACTCCTTGAATTTTAATTCCACTTCAGAATCTTTATTTACTTCTTTGCTTCTTCGATGTACGGATTGAACAGACGGGGCAAAAGACTACATCCCTGCCTTACACCCTTTTTAGCCGAGCACTTCGATCTTGGTTTGCCACTCTAATTATTCCCTCTTGGCTCTTGTACATTTGGGTAATACCCGTCTCTCCCTATTTTTCTCAGAATTTCGAACATCTTACACCATTTTACATTGTCTAACGCCTTTTCCAGGTCGACAAATCCTATGAAAATGCCATTATTTTTCTTTAGTCTCTCTTCCATTATCAACCGCAACGTCAGAATTGCCTCTGGTGCCTTTAGCTTTCCTAAAACCAAATTGATCGTCATCTGACACACACTCAATTTTCTTTTCCATTCTTTTTTATATTACTCGTGTACGTAACTTTGCTGTATGAGCTGTTCAGCTGATCGTGTCATAGCTCCCACACTTGTCAGCTCTTGCAGTCTTCGGAATTGTGTGCGTGATATTTTTCCGAATGTCAGATGGTATGTTGTCAGATTCATACATTCTATACGTCAAAGTGTATAGTCGTTTTATTGCCACTTCCCCCAATTATTTTAGGAATTCTTCTGGAATGTTGTCTATCCCCCCTACCTCACTTGACCATAAGTCCTCCAAAGCTCTTTCAAATTTTGATTCTAATACTGGATCCCCTATCTCTTATAAATCGACTCCTGTTTCTTTTTCTATCACGACAGACAGGTTTGCTCCCTTGTAGAGGCCTTCAATGTACTATTCCCACCTGTTCGCTCTCTCCTGTGTATTTAACAGTGGAATTACTTTTGCAGTCTTAATGTTACCAACCTTGATTTTAATTTCACTGAAGGTAATTTTGACTTTCTATATTCTGAGTCAGTCCTCCCGACCATCATTTCTTTTCCTATTCCTTCACATTTTTCATGCAGCCATTTCGTCTTAGCTTCCCTGAACTTCCTATTTATTTCATTCCTCAGCAACTTGTATTACTGTATTCCTCAATTTATTGTGCTTTCTTCTTCCATCGATCAACAGAAGTATTTGTACTGTTACCCAAGGTTTCCTTTCAGTTGCCTTCTTTGTACCTGTGTTTCTCTTTCCAACTTCTGTGATAGCCCTTTTTCGAAAATATCCATTCCTCGTCAAATGTACTGTTGTTGTATCTATAGCCTTAGAGAACTTTAAACGTAACCTGCCATTCCTTAATAGTTGCATATCCCACTTAATTGCTTAGTGATTCTTCGTGACTAACGTCTTAAACTTCAGCCTACTCTTCATCACTACAACATTGTGATCTGAGTCTGCATCTGTTCCTGAGTACGCCTTCCAATGCAGTATCTGATTTCGGAATCTCTGTTTGGCCATGATCTCATCCAACCGAAATCTTCGTCTATCACATGGCCTTTTCTAGTAATACCTCCGTCTCTTGTAATTCTTGAACAAAGCATTCCCTGTTACTAGCTGAAATTTATTACAGAACTCAGTTAGAATTTTTCCTCTCTTATTCCTTGTCCCAAGCCGATATTTTCCTGCAATCTTTTCTTCTACTCCTTCCCCTACAACTGCATTGCAGTCCCCCATAACTATTAGATTTTCATCTCCATTTATATACTGTATTATTCGTTCAGTATCCTCATATACTTTATTTCTTCATTTTCAGCCTGTGACGTTGGCATGTATACCTGAACTATCGTTTCCGGTGTTGGTTTGCTGTCGAATCTGATAAGGATAACCCGATCAATGAACTGTTCACAGTAACACACTCTCTGCCCTTCCTTCCTATTCATAACCAATCCTACCCCCTTTACACAATTTTCTGTTACTGTTGATACTACCCTATATTTATCTGACCAGAAATCGTTGTCTTCTTTCCATTTCATTTCACTGACCCTACTATACCTAGATTGAGCCTTCTCATTTCCCTTCTCTAGCTTCCCTTCCACGTTCAGGCTTCGAACGTTCCACGCCCCAACTCATAGAACGTTATCGTTCTTTTGTTGGCTATTCAATCTTTTTCTCAGGGTCACCTCCCGTTCGGCAGTTCCCACCGGGAGATCCGACTGGGGGACTATTTCGGAATCTTGTGCCAGTGGAGAGATTATCAGGACACTTTTTGAATTACAGGCCACATGTCCTGTCGGTATACATTATGCGTCTTTAATGCAGAGGTTTCCATTGCCTTCTGTAAGGCCGTTTGCAGAATGAGGGTGACTTCTTATGCTGGAAGTCTTAGGCCACCAGTACTGATTATTAATCTACCAAAACACAACATCAAAACAAGTGATTAGTTCGTACTGCTGTGAAGCAAAATTTCAGATGTAAGTTATAAGTCAAAGAACGGCGCTTAGGATGGTACAAAAACGTAACATATAGAACAACATCAAGGAAACATATAAGTGGAACATCAAATTACTACTACATCGAAGGAAAGCAAACTGCTACATCTGTTTATAACACACACACATCGGCCCAAATGTAAATTGTTGTTGTTGTTGTTGTTGTTGTGGTATTCAGATCAGACACTGGTTTGAGGCAGCTCTCCGTGCTACTCTATCCTGTGCAAGCTTCTTCATCTCCCAGTACCTACTGCAACCTACATCCTTCTGAATCTGTTTAGTGTATTCATCTTTTGGTCTCCCTCTACGATTTTTACCCTCCACGCTGAACTCCAATACTAAATTGGTGATCCCTTGATTCCTCAGAACTTGTCCTACCAACCTATCCCTTCTTCCAGTTACGTTGTGCCACAAACTTCTGTTCTCCCCAATCCTGTTCAATACCTCCTCATTAGTTATATGATCTACCCATCTAATCTTCAGCATTCTTCTGTAGCACCACATTTCGAAACCTTCTATTCTCTTCTTGTACGAACTATTTATCGTCTATGTATCACTTTCATACTTGGCTACACTCCATACAAATACTTTCAGAGACGACTTCCTGACACTTAAGTTTATACTTTATGATAACAAATTTCTCTTCTTCAGAAATGCTTTCCTTGCCATTGCCAGTCTTTATTTTAAATCCTCTCTACTTCTACCATCCTCAGTTATTTTGCTCTCCAAATAGCAAAACTCCTTTACTACTTTAAGTGTCTCTAATTCCCTCAGCATCACCCAACTTAACTCGACTACTTTCCATTATCATCGTTTTGCTTTTGTTGATGTTAATCTTATACCCTCCTTTCATGATACTGTCCATTCCGTTCAACTGCTCTTCCAGGTCCTTTGCCATCTCTGACAGAATTACAATGTCATCGGCGAACCTCAACGTTTTTATTTCTTCTCCATGGATTTTAATACCTAGTCCAAATTTTTCTTTTGTTTCCTTTACTGCTTGCTCAATATACAGATTGAATAGCATCGAGGACAGGCTACAACCCTGTCTAACTCCCTTCCCAACCACTGCTTCCCTTTCATGTCCCTCGACTCTTATAACTGCCATCTGGTTTCTGTACAAATTGTAAATAGCCTTTCGCTCTATGTATTTTACCCCTGCCACCTTCAGAATTTGAAACTGAGTATTCCAGTCAACATTTTCAAAAGCTTTCTCTAAGTCTACAAATGCTAGCAACGTAAGTTTGCCTTTCCTTAATCTTTCTTCTAAGATAAGTCTTAGGGTCAGTATTGCCTCACGTGTTCCAATATTTCTACGGAATCCAAGTTGGTCTTCCCCGAGGTCGGTCTCTACTAGTTTTTCCATTCGTCTGTAAAGAATTCGCGTTAGTATTTTGCAGCTGTGACTTATCAAACTAGTTTGATAATTTTGACATTTGTTAACAACTACTTTCTTTGGGATTGGAATTATTATATTCTTCTTGAAGTCTGAGGGTATTTCGACTGTCTCATACATCTTGCTCACCAGACGGTAGAGTTTTGTCAGGACTGGCTCTCCCAGGGCTGTCAGTTGTTCTCATGGAATGTTGTCTACGCTCGGGGCCATGTTTCGACACAGGTCTCAATGCTCTGTCAAACTCTTCACGCAGTATCATATTTCCCATTTCATCCTCACCTACAGCCTCTTCCATTTCCATAATATTGTCCTCAAGTACATCGCAGTTGTATGGACCCTGTATATACTCCTTGCACCTTTCTGCTTTCCCTTCTTTGTTTAGAACTGGGTTTCCAACTGAGCTCTTGGTATTCATACAAATGGTTCTCTTTTCTCCAAAGGTCTCTTTAATTTTCTTGTAGGCAGTATCTGTTGTGGTTGGCAGGAAAGCTAACACCGTGTTACTAGAGGAGGCAGAAAGGAACGCGTTTTAGCTCACGCAGGCTTGCGTGAGGTCTGGAACAGGACAAGGAAATTAGAATTTAGAAACAACGGACGTAGCTGGTGAAATACTTAACTTTAGTCCATTAATGATGAACGTCGCTCTTGACTGTACATTGTTCACAACATCAATAGTAACAGATAATGGCACCTTCCTAGGTCGTAGCAAATGACGTAGCTTAAGGATATGCTAAACAATCTTCTCGGCAAATGAGAACGTAAGTAGGCAATGAACCATCGCTAGCAAAGTCGGCTGTAAAACTGGAGCGAATGCTAGGAAGTCTCTCTAGACCTGCTGTGTGGCGGCGCTCGGTCTGCAGTCATTGATAGTGGCGACACGCGGCTCCGACGTATACTACCGGACCGCGGCCGATTTAAAGGCTACCACGTAGCAAGTGAGGTGTCTGGCGGTGACACCATAGTATCTATCTTAACCCTATTGAGATAAGCCTCTACACCTTACATCTGTCCTCTAGCCATCCCTGCTTAGCCATTTTGCACTTCCTGTCGATCTCATTTTTGAGACGTTTGTATTCCCTTTTGCCTGCTTCATTTTTATATTTTCTCCTTTCATCAGGTAAATTCAGTATTTCTTCTGTTACCCAAGGATTCCTACTAGCCCCCGTCTTTTTACCTACTTGATCCTCTGCTGCCTTCACTACTTCACCTCTCAAAGCCACCCATTCTTCTTCTACTGTATTTCTTTCCCCATTCCTGTCAATTGTTCCCTTATCCTCTCCCTAAAACTCTGTACAACCTCTAGTTTAGCCAGTTTATCCAGGTCCCACCTCCTTAAATTCCCACCTTTTTCAAGTTGTAATCTACAGTTCATAACCAATAGATTGCGGTCAGAGTCCACATCTGCACCCTAGAAATGTCTTACAATTTAAAACCTGGTTCCTAAATCTCTGTCTTACCATTATATAATCTATCTGAAACCTGTCAGTATCTCCAGTCTTTTTCCATGTATACAACCTTCTTTTATGATTCTTCAAGTAAGTGTTAGCTATGATTAAGTTGTGCTCTATGCAAAATTCTAGCAGCCGGTTTCCTCTTTCATTTCTTCCCCCCAACCCGTATTCACCTACTACGTTTCCTTCTCTCCTTTTTCTTACTACCGTTTTCCAGTCACCCATGACTATTAAATTTTCGTCTCCCTTCACTATCTAAATAATTTCTTTTATCTCATCATACATTTCTTCAAATTCTTTGTCATCTGCAGAGCTAGTTGGCATATATACTTGTACTACTGTAGTAGGTGTGGGCTTCGTGTCTGTTTTGGCCACAATAATGCGTTCACTATGCTGTTTGTAGTAGCTTACACGCACTCCTATTTTTTATTCATTATTAAACCTACTCCTGCATTACCCATATTTGATTTTGTATTTAAGACCCTGTATTCGCCTGACCTCCTGCCACCGAATTTCACTAATTCCCACTATATCTAACTTTAACCTATTCATTTCCCTTTTTAAATTTTCTAACCTACCTGCCCGATTAAGGGATCTGCCATTCCACGCTCCGATCCGTAGAACGCCAGTTTTCTTTTTCCTGATAACGACGTCCTCTTGAGTAGTCCCCACCCGGAGATCCGAATGGGGGACTATTTTACCCAAGTGGATGCCATCATCATTTAAGCATACAGTAAAGCTGCATGCCCTCGGGAAAAATTACGGCTGCAGTTTCCCCTTGCTTTCAGACGATGTGAGAATTAATGTGAGTAATTTTAGATCTATATGTCCAACAAGAAACACTCCTATTGTCCTCTAATTTTCATCCAATTGAGAGTTCGAGCATTTTAGTTAGAACCGTGAAAACGCTACGGGCAGTTTTAGTACTTTTCCAGACGGACAGGCAAGTTACCTTGAACACCTCGAATGCTGCTCAGATAATGCAGTCGCAACCCGAAAGCCATCCCTCAGACACAGACGTCGCTTGTGTATAGCCGGCGCAGCTCCCTCCCCCGGTGTTTCCGTGTAGTTGTCAGCGTCTCTGGCGCTCGGGACGTCCGCACTGTGTCGCTGCGACAGGGTAGGCGCCGAGCGGCTGCGAGCGCCGAGGTTGTAAACGGATGGACGGCTGCCGGGGCCGGATTACGCCGCTAAATCCGTCCGCAGCCGAAAGAAACAGTTAGGGCCGATTTAACGGGCTGCTTAACGGGTCGGCAGGGCTGTTTGTGGTGGGCGGCCTCAGTCGGCGGCGAGCCCTCGCAGGGCTGGGGGAGACGCCACACCGCTGCTTCCGGTGTCTGCGTCTCCGTTTCTAACCCACAGCCTCGCGAAGAGCTGTTGCACCTGCAGCAGCGAGGCACGTCTCTCTATTTTTCGCGAGACAGATACGGCGAGCTGCCTTTTAAGTTTTTACAAAAACGATAAAAAACATTTCTGCGGCACAAATCGTTCAACTGTTTTTCATAATATTCTAGGAAGACTTCTTACCCTTCTGCCTGTCGTTAGACGCTAAAATTATTTTATATGGGCTATGACACATTGATTCAAAGTTTTTCTCTGTCATATAATTGCTCTGATGTGCTATGTGACATCCAGCATTGTCATGATGCATATTGATGAAACGTTTTCGGTTGTTTTTTGTACTTAAATCGATTACTTGTGGCGCACAATACAGTCCTAGATAGAATCCTAAAACGAAGTGTCCCTTTTGGTACATAACTAGAGTTGCACTCTACCAAAACTATAGTTCGGTAGTTTTAGTTCATTAAATGTCATAATAAGTGGTAAGATTACCGGTAGTATTGCTAAAATTGTCAGGGAAAAATAGGTAAATGAATGCGTGACAGAAACTGGCAGCGGAAGACTTCTTTTTGTTTCTGATTGTTTGTTTCGTACATAATTAGAGCCACACGTCGTTCAGTGTTAGTCCATTGTGTATTTTACGTTCTTACATAATATAAATTCCGTTTTATAAGTAATAAAAATTATTTGATAACGTAACGACTGCGCTTTTATGAAATAGAAGCAATTATTTTTAAGGCAAGTGCATTTCACGTTCACGAACATAAAAAATCTATATAATTATTTTTGTTATTTTATAATTAACAGAACGTTCTTCATCATGATCAAAAGCAAGAGTTTCCTGTTATTATTACCAAGTTTGAAGGTTCTTTATAAATAACAGAAAAATGTCTTCTAAAGTTCGACGAAATATGTAGGCAAGGTTTTATACATTTTCGTTTTTGTGGTTGCTTATTTTGCATTTTTTTTTTCTCGTGCTGCGTGACATTTATTTTTACTACAACATACCTCCGTTTCACATTACAAAGCAACAATTTTCGACTAAAGCCTGAATTCAACACTGACAACTTCAATTCTTGTATAAATATTGTTTGTTGTAAGGAAACAGACGACGGCCTATGTGACCGAGCGGTTCTAGGAGTTTCAGTCCGGAACCGCGCTGCTGATACGGTTGCAGGTTCGAATCCTGCCTCGGGCATGTATGTGTGATGTCCTTAGGTTAGTTAGGTTTATGTGGTTGTAGGTCTGTGGGACTGATGACCTCAGATGTTGTCCCATAGTGGTCAGAGCCATCTGAACAATTTGAAAGAAACAGACAGGAGGATAACTATGTACATTAAAAGTGATCCGCAGGTTATGCTGTCACTTATATACAATTTATAGACGTTACACCTCTGGTAGTTTCTAGGGCAACCTAGTGAGATACTGATTGCGTACACAAATAAAGCGATCGAAATGTGGTAACGCCCGATAGGTATGCAACACACCTAATGTACTGGTAATACGGTTCCTAGCTTAATTTACCGCAAATGAAATGAAAACTAGCGTAGTCTACAATTAGTTGTGATGATTTACCACACCACACGGTAGTTTTACAGCACTATACATAACTTATTTCAGTTATTTGCATCCAAAAAATTTAACAACATATTCTAATAGCGCATAATAGTGCTGCTCATTTCATCACCGCAAAAAAATTGTGAGACGGAGTAAAAAATAATTAGTAAGAAGGATCTACTACAAGTATTAGGGAATTACAAAACTGGATGTTTGTGTGCATGTTCTTCATTTCTCCTTAAACCACTGGATCAATTTCATCCAAACTCGGTATACATCTTACTTACTATCTACAAAGAACCACTTTGCGGGCAAGAGCCATCTACTTCTCAAAGGGAGGGGCGAAAAACAAGCGTTGCTCTCGACGGGCAGTTAGACAGACTATATTGATCCAGTATCTTATAACGAGAGAATTCAGCCACTTTCAACAAACTTTACACATAATTTCAAACTTCCTCAAGACATTTTCGGGCTAGCACAACACAATATGAAAGGAAGCAACTTCATCATTTACTACGTTTCCGCTGTTCATACAGTAAAACTACCAATCAATCACAACGTTGTGATTTATTACGTATTTATTACCAACTCTATTCGTAACACATTTTGCAGACAGTATTTAAGTATACCACTGAATTTACCTAGCAAACATATATCACTGTATGACGCAAAATCCAGGCGATGTAAAGTCATAATCGCAGATGTCAATGATAAACTGTCTCATCGTGTATTACTTGTAATTTACTACTTCTTTCCTACAAACGCTGTTCGTAACACCTTTCAGAGACACTTTGAATGTATATCACTGGATATATCTGAGAGAACACATCAATTAGTAAACATTGAGCTAAAAAAATGGTTCAAATGGCTCTAAGCGCTTAACATCTGAGGTCGTCAGTCCCCTAGACTTGCCAGAGACAGGATTCGAACCTGCGACCGTAGCAGTCACGCGGTTCCGGACTGAAGCGCCTAGAACCTCTCGGCCACCACGGCGGGCTAAACATTGAGCTGTGAGGGAATTTACGCACGGGTTAAATTCGCTAGAGGTACAGGTGAAATATTTGCACAAAATGAGTGAAATATGGAGATAAGAACCAACAACCTCTCATTTGGGTGGGGCTGATAATTTTCACAGAAAAGTAGGAGGTCTAGATGGATAGACAGGAGGACGGAGGAGATGGAAAAGACAGAGGGAGTATGAGATGGACAGAGAGAGGAGGAGAGGAGGAGATGGAGAGATGCAAGGGTAAGCAGGGAATGGACTAAATAAGATTCAGTTCCAGTTCCGCCAGGACTACTTGTGTGAAATTCCAAACTGCAGTGCTATGTCGTGGGAATTACGATCCTTGAAGTTCCAGACACAGTTGTGTTGGAAGCCGTCTGGGCTACAAATTCAACATAATATATTTCAGTATTGTTGAATCCTGCCTAATCGTCAAAGATGGGGTACCTAGGAAGCCTGCTTTCTCGGATCGCTAGACAACAATTCAAGCAAATCGTATAATATTTTTCCTTTATTGAGCTTTGTTTACACCCCCCTCCCCCCCGCCCCACCTGGGAAGGAGCAAGTTGACAGCAGCTTAATACGCTGCTCTACAGCCCAGAGAAAATTTAAATAAGCAGTGGTGAGAGAACAAACAATATATAAAAAGGCGATAAGATGGTGACTTCACTAAAAACATAAAATGGTGGAAAGTGGCGGAACGTAAAATACAAAAACATACCATTGACGATGCAGATGAAGGCACACAGGAAGGAGACATAGAAAATTAAAAAAACACAGTGACAATCTGCTTTCTGTTCGCATGAGATAAAAACATAACTACCGACAGTATGGTGGCTGTTCGCAACACTGAAAAGGGACAGACAATGCTGAACACTCGAACACTCACTTAAACCAGCACTGTAGAGGCGACACGGCAGCAGATTGGGGGGGGGGGGGGGAGCGGTGAAGGGGAAAAAGAAGGGAGGAGAGGAAATAAAAAAAAGGTGGGGAGCCGATGGAGGTAGGGGACAAAGAAAAAAGGGAGGGCTAGGTAGACATGAGAGGGAGTGGGAAAGGCAGTGGAGGGGAGAGCAAAAGGACTCAGGGGAGAGAAGGGAGGCAGACAGAGAGAAGATGGGGAAAAACAGGGTGGAAGGGGGAGAGGGAACCTGGGAAAAGGACAGAGGAAGGGAGGGGTAGGTGAGGATCAGAGTTGATAGGATGGATAAATGGAGGGAGAGAGGGCATCATTTGGGAGGGGGAGTTGACAGAAGCCACCTTGGGAAAGGAGATGGAGGGTGTAGAGGTGGAGGGTAGGAAAGATACAATGGTGAAGGCACGGCAGAGGGTGGGGGTTGGAGAGGAGAGGAGCAACCAGGGGATGAGGGGATCAAAGTGGAGGGAGGTGTAGAGGAAGCGAATATGTTCGAGGAATAGGAGCAGATGGGGAAAAGGAATCATGTTGTAGAGGATCTGCATGGGGGACAGACAGGAAGCATATATGGAAGGTGAGGCAGAGTCCATGGCACTCGAGGATCTGAAGGGACTTATAGAATTTGGGGGAGGGGGGGGAGGGAGAGGGTATCCAGGCGGGACTGGTATAACAGGATGGGACGAATTAAGGATTTGTAGGTGTGGAGGATGGTAGAGGGGTTCAACCTCCATGTCCGGCCAGAGAGGAGTTTCTGGAGTTGGGGCGGTTGTGGGCTTTGGATTGGATAGAGCGGAGATGAGGGATCGAGGTGAGGTGATGGTCAATGGTGAGACCAAGATAGGTGAGGGTGGGGGAGAGGCGGACAGGACGGGCGAGAAGGTAAGGAAGAAATGAAGGATCCAGAAGAAGCGAGTGGTACGACCTACGATAATTGCCTGGGTCTTGGAAGGATTTATTTTCAGGAGCCACTGGTTACAGCATGTGGCAAAAAGGTCAAGGTGTTTCTGGAGCAAATCGTATTAATGAGCTTTATTATTACAAAAAGTAAATGACAATACTTAGCTTTGAGAATTACATAGATGTGTCGCAAGCCAAAGGGGACAGACAAAATAATCCAGTTTCTTCAGCATAATAGTTCCAAGTTTGAGTTACATAGAATGTAATGAACTTTGAATATTTTATGCAGGTCGCTAGTCTGTAAGCTTCTGTAAACTGGGCCGCGGCCAGTCGGCGGCGGCGCGTATGTTCTCTTCGCATGGATGCTACTGCTGTTGCGTTGTTGTCCTGGAGAGGGGTCGATCAGTGTCCAATTGGCTGACGTCACAGCCCTCTCTGGTGTCTTGTTCCCGACTGGCGTGCTGGCGCTTAAGTTCACGCCGTAGCAATGTTTGTTACACAACTCATTCTTGAGCTTAGATGTTTGCAAAGTTTAGTTTAGAACTCCCTTGTAGTAGTAAGAGAACAAAGGGCGACATCGTCGACAGGTCTTTCTGCTATGCAACTGATAAAGGTGACTGGTGTCTCAGATGAAGTACGGCATGGCATACAAGGCACACCTGGTCTTTTCACCTTTGAATGCATTGACACTTTTCCATTCTTCTGTTTCACAGTAAGAATTTTTATATAGTTGTTTCAGCCGGAGACACTTTTGGTCATACTGAATGAATTTGGGGATCTTACGCGTCTGCATTAGGAACAAGTCTCTATGGCCTCTTCAAAATCGAAAAAATCAGTTCTATGCACTGAAATTCCATGGAATAGCTATATACCATCAGCTGACTTGAAAATCTTGCGTAAATCTTGGGCGACAAAGGCCTTGGTTATATATCTTCGTTTCTCAATAATTGCAGACTCACTGACGTAGGTAAACAAATCTGCCCCAAATCACTAAAAACTTGTGGTTACATCTTCAAACCCTCTCGCTCTAAATGAGGGAAATATTTACAGATAGCACTTGTAACCCTAGAGGCAAGTACAAGCTGGCACGAAGACCATGCCCCATCAAATAATGAGTGTTCGAAACATTTTCTCCTTCGGTTCACACTTGGAACAAGTCTAGGGACATGATACAGACTTACAAGAACGCTCTGAAAACGCATTTTGTGAAAAAATGGAATTCAAATCGTCTGACATTTTCAGTCTTCAACTGTTATTCGATCCTCGAAAGCAATGTTTCTTGCAACGTGTTTCTTGGAATCTTAGCATTCCATGGAAATCGCACAAAGTTTCCGAGAAACTTGGGTGCCTCAGTTGAGAAAATTGGCCTAATACTGATTGCATAAACCATTCTATTGTCATATTACTATCTATGCAAGCCATGTTACTTTATCTATATGTAGATAAATCTGAAATCTAGAAGGGAGAGCAGCTGTTACTGGGTACATATTGTTTGTGGGATCAAGTTTCACCTACATAGGGGATGCATGTTGAAAAAGTCTAAGAATTTATGCTACTTAATGAGAATATTAGAGGGATACTGCAACATAGATTCCCTGAAAACTGTGTATTACACCTATATGTACTCACAACTGAAACTTCGTTTCTCAATAATTGCAGACTCACTGTCGTAGGTAAACAAATCTTCCCCCAATCACTAAAAAGTTGTGGTTACATCTTCAAACCCTCTCGCTCTAAATGAGGGAAATATTTACAGATAGCACTTGTAACCCTAGAGGCAAGTACAAGCTGGCACGAAGACCATGCCCCATCAAATAATGAGTGTTCGAAACATTTTCTCCTTCGGTTCACACTTGGAACAAGTCTAGGGACATGATACAGACTTACAAGAACGCTCTGAAAACGCATTTTGTGAAAAAATGGAATTCAAATTGTCTGACATGTTCAGTCTTCAACTGTTATTCGATCCTTGAAAGCAATGTTTCTTGCAACGTGTTTCTTGGAATCATAGCATTCCATGGAAATCACACAAAGTTTCCGAGAAACTTGGGTGCCTCTCTTCAGTTGAAACTTCCGGGCTGAGACACCGTGGTCGATGTATAAAATTTCCACCGAATGTTTCGTCTCCATCTGCGTGAGACATCTTCTGAGGTCGTCCGGCTCCATCCTGAAGATGGAGACGAAACGTTGGGTAGAAATTTTATACATCGACGGCGGCCTCTCAGCCTGGAAGTTTCAACTGAAGACAACATCCGCCGTGAAAGCCTACATTGAATGAGTGGGTGCCTCCGTTCACAAAATTCAAGGAAGCAGTTAAAAGACAATGCATATTTACGGGCCTACGAAATGGAAGAATAGCACACGAACTAACTCTCGTTTGCACATACTTATATGGATAGTCGGTACGGATTGGACATCGAAAGCGAATTATGTACAATTAATTTGATTCCTACTCAACAGTAAAAGAATTTTTAGAAGAGGCAGGGGCTGAAATACGAGGTCAATTTATTGGAGAAGTTAATCAGTATATGTAAAGTTAGAACGGGTTTCATTAAGTATCCCCGAAATGAACAGAAGACTGAATACCGAAATTAATTATGGATTAAAAGCCCATTTATTGAATATACATAGCTTTCGATCAACTGAGCAGAAGAATACGAAACTGTTGTTGAGCTGACACTTGGTTCGTCATTGGAAGAAAATATGAAATTAATTTTGTCGTCATCATTCTAGTGTAGTTTAAAAGATGAGGAATGAAATAAATAGGCAGTGCAGGGAAGCTAAGACGAAATGGCTGCAGGAAAAATGTGAAGACATCGAAAAAGATATGATTGTCGGAAGAACAGACTCAGCATACAGGAAAGTCAAAACAACCTTAGGCGACATTAAAAACATCGGTGGTAACATTAAGAGTCCAACGGGAATTCCACTGTTAAATGCAGAGGAGAGAGCAGATAGGTGGAAAGAATACATTGAAAGCCTCTATGAGGGTGAAGATTTGTCTGATATGATAGAAGAAGAAACAGGAGTCGACATATAAGAGATAGGGGATCCAGTATTAGAATCGGAATTTAAAAGAGCTTTGGAGTACTTACGGTCAAATAAGGCAGAAGGGATAGATAACATTCCATCAGAATTTCTAAAATCATTGGGGGAAATGGCAACAAAACGACTATTCACGTTGAGATAGGGGATCCAGTATTAGAATCGGAATTTAAAAGAGCTTTGGAGGACTTACGGTCAAATAAGGCAGAAGGGATAGATAACATTCCATCAGAATTTCTAAAATCATTGGGGGAAGTGGCAACAAAACGACTATTCACGTTGGTGTGTAGAATATATGAGTCTGGCGACATACCATCTGACTTTCGGAAAAGCATCATCCACACAATTCCGAAGACGGCAAGAGCTGACAAGTGCGAAAATTATTGCACAATCAGCTTAACAGCTCATGCATCGAAGCTGCTTACAAGAATAATATACAGAAGAATGGAAAAGAAAATTGAGAATGCGCTAGGTAACGATCAGTTTGGCTTTAGGAAAAGTAAAGGGACGAGAGAGGCAATACTGACGTTACGGCTTATAATAGAAGCAAGGCTTAAGAAAAATCAAGACACGTTCATAGGGTTTGTCGACCTGGAATAAGAGTTCGACAATATAAATTGGTGCAAGCTGTTCGAGATTCTGAAAAAAGTAGGGGTAAGCTATAGGGAGAGACGGGTCATATACAATATGTACAACAACCAAGAGGGAATAATAAGAGTGGACGATCAAGAACGAAGTGCTCGTATTAAGAAGGGTGTAAGACAAGGCTGTAGCCTTTCGCCCCTACTCTTCAGTCTGTACATCGAGGAAGCAATGATGGAAATAAAAGGAAGGTTCAGGAGTGGAATTAAAATACAAGGTGAAAGGATATCAATGATACGATTCGCTGATGACATTGCTATCCTGAGTGAAAGTGAAGAAGAATTAAATGATCTGCTGAACGGAATGAACAGTCTAATGAGTACACAGTGTGGTTTGAGAGTAAATCGGAGAAAGACGAAGGTAATGAGAAGTAGTAGAAATGAGAACAGCGAGAAACTTAACATCAGGATTGATCGTCACGAAGTCAATGAAGTTAAGGAATTCTGCTACCTAGGCAGTAAAATAACCAATGACGGACGGAGCAAGGAGGACATCAAAAGCAGACTCGCTATGGCAAAAAGGCATTTCTGGCCAAGAGAAATCTACTAATATCAATTACCGGCCTTAATTTGAGGAAGAAATTTCTGAGGATGTACGTCTGGAGTACAGCATTGTATGGTAGTGAAACATGGACTGTGGGAAAACCGGAACAGAAGAGAATTGAAGCATTTGAGATGTGGTGCTACAGAAGAATGTTGAGAAATAGGTGGACTGATAAGGTAAGGAATGAGGAGGTTTTACGCAGAATCGGAGAGGAAAGGAATATGTGGAAAACACTGCTAAGGAGAAGAGACAGGATGATAGGACATCTGCTAAGACATGAGGGAATGACTTCCATGGTACTAGAGGGAGCTGTAGAGGGCAAAAACTGTAGAGGAAGACAGAGATCGGAATACGTCAAGCAAATAATTGAGGCCGTAGGTTGCAAGTGTTACTCTGAGATGAAGAGGTTACCACAGGAAAGGAAATCGTGGCGGGCTGCATCAAACCATCAAACCAAAAAAAAAAAAAAAAACCGAGTACTTCGGGAAGAAACTAGCAAAGTGGAACGTCGGCCCGCCCATGGCCCACACACTCGGCCCGCGAGAAGTTCGGCACACCGTTGCAGGTCTTCCTCTATTTAGTCCCGGCTTGGCCCCATCCGGAAAAAAAACTCCTCGCTTGTCGCAAAAGGTCATTTTGGTACTTTTACTAAGATCTGTTAATTTTACTACGAGTATTTGAATCAACATATACAGGGTAGTCCATTGATCGTGACCGGGCCAAATATCTTACGAAATAAGCGTCAAAAAAAATCATAGAACGAAACTTGTCTAGCTTGAAGGGGGAAACCAGATGGCGCTATGGTTGGCCCGCTAGATGGCGCTGCCATTGGTCAAACGGATATCAATTGCGTTTTTTTTTAAATAGGAACCCCATTTTTATTACATATTCGTGTAATACGTAAATAAATATGAATGTTTTAGTTGGACCACTTTTTTCGCTTTGTGATAATAGTAGTTACAAACATATGGCTCACAACTTTAGACGAACAGCTGGTAACAGCTAGGTTTTTAAATTAAAATACAGAACGTAGGTAGGTTTGAACATTTTATTTCGGTTGTTCCAATGTGATACAAATATCTTTGTTAACGTATCATTTCTGAGAACGCATGCTGTTACAGGGTGATTACCTGTAAATAACACATTAATGCAATAAATGCTCAAAATGATGTCCGTCAACCTCAATGTATTTGGAAATACGTGTAACGACATTCCTCTCATCAGCGAGTAGTTCGCCTTCCGTAATGTTCGCACATGAATTGACAATGCGCTGACGCATGTTGTCAGGCGTTGTCGGTGGATCACGATAGCAAATATCCTTCAACTTTCCCCACAGAAAGAAATGCGGGGACGTCAGATCCGGTGAACGTGCGGGCCATAGTATGGTACTTCGAAGACCAATCCACCTGTCATGAAATATGCTATTCGATACCGCTTCAACCGCACGCGAGCTATGTGCCAGACATCCATCACGTTGGAAGTACATCGCCATTCTGTCATGCAGTGAAACATCTTGTAGTAACATTGGTAGAACATTACGTAGGAAATCAGCATACATTGCACCATTTAGATTGCCATCGATGAAATGGGGGCCAATTGTCGTTCCTCCCATAATGCCGCACCATACATTAACCCGGCAAGGTCGCTGATGTTCCACTTGTCGTGGCCATCGTGGATTTTCCGTTGCCCAATAGTGCATATTATGTCGGTTTACGTTACCGCTGTTGGTGAATGACGCTTCGTCGCTAAGTATAACGCGTGCAAAAAATCTGTAAACGTCCCGTAATTTCACTTGTGCCCAGTGGCAGAACTGTACACGACGTTCAAAGTCGTCGCCATGCAATTCCTCGTGCACAGAAATATGGGACGGGTGCAATCGATGTTGACGTAGCATTCTTAACACCGACGTTTTTGAGATTCCCGATTCTCGCACAATTTGTCTGATACTGATGAGCGGACTAGCCGCGACAGCAGCTAAAACACCTACTTGGGCGTCATGATTTGTTGCAGGTCGTGGATGACGTTTCACATGTGGCTGAACACTTCCTGTTCCCTTACATAACGTAACTAACCGGCGAACGGTCCGGACACTTGGATGATGTCGTCCAGGATCCCGAGCAGCATACATAACACACGCCCGTTGGGCATTTTGATCGCAATAGCCATACATGAACACGATATCGACCTTTTCCTCAATTGGTAAACGGTCCATTTAAACACGGGTAATGTATCACGAAGTATTTCCGTCCGCACTGGCGGAATGTTCCGTGATGCCACGTACTTACACGTTTGTGACTATTACAGCGCCATCTATCACGAAGCGAAAAAAATGGTCCAACTAAAACATTCATATTTCTTTACGTACCACAGGAATATGTAATAAAAATGGGGGTTCCTATTTTAAAAAACGCAGTTGATATCCGTTTGACCAATGGCAGCGTCATCTAGCGGGCCAACCATAGCGCCATCTGGTTTCCCCCTTCAAGCTAGACAAGTTTCGTTCTTTGTAGTTTTTTCGTTTGACGCTTATTTCGTGAGATATTTGGCCCGGCCACTATCAATGGACCACCCTGTGTATTCGCAATAGGGTTCTCAGCTTATTGATGGACACCAAATAAATATCACAACAGATCTGATGCTCAATCTCCGAGAAGATATTATCTTTCATTCATAATGATTAATATTAAATAAATCCACGAAAATAAGAACAAGTGTCACTTACCTCATTAAAATTTAAAATTAAAGTGTCGTTTGATTATGTTATTTTAAATTTACGTTGCTTAAAGAAGTTTTGGCTTATTATTGAAATTTCTTTCTACAGTAAATAAATATTATTTGGAGTAACAGTCATGTTCGTTACAAATAATGCTTTTTTTTAAGTTTTGAAAACATAGTCAGCGATTATAAAACTTGTTAGAATTAAAATTTAAAATAGTGTTGATCACAATCTTGTTAAAATATTTTTTATTGGATTGCAAGTAATGCATTTAAGAATGTACATTAGAACATTATAATAGTAAACCTAGGGTTCGACGATATAATTGAACACTAGAAAGGGCTCAAGGTATCGAAATGATAAATGAACGCTGCTCTAAAGCAATGATCGCAGCATGTTCAGTATAACCAAGTTAATTAGCAATAATTTCTTGTAAGTGTTTCGAGAAAGATCTGCTATACATGGTTTCGGTTCATCTAGGAACAGCTGATTGCTGTTTACATTCCAGCTTACACGAATTCATGCAAATTGGCTCTCTGTTACCTTGTAATTCACACATTTTGTATTCCTTCGATTTAATCCAGATGCCTTAGATAATGAATGTTGTTCAAAATATCAATGTTTTTTTTGCAACAGCAATCGATCTTGGTCGACCTTTACGAAGTTCGTCACTGGCGAAAGCATGAACACAACGATACTCAGTAAACCAACAGAATAAAGCTATTTTAGGTCTTTACCCAATTCGTAGAAAAAATTATCTCCCTAAGTTGATTTTTTAAAGGAATAAACCGCTATTTAACTGGGTATTACTATATTTATTTTTTGTGCCATCTTGATTTCTGCTTTTGTATCATTTTCAAGTTCTTAGACCACTATTGTGTCGTATCATCTATGCTTCTAATAGTTTCCACACCGAAACTTTGTCTCGAAACCTGACAGAAAATTCCAAAATATTCTGATCGTACGTAAAATGTGCTAGCGGTAAGACACAATCAATGCCTTCTCTGCACGGTAGCAATGGAAATACTACCGCTGACAATGCTACTAAAGCAGAGTTACTATTACAGCTTTCCAAAATTCCTTCCCCAAAGGAGACAAAATAAATATTTCAGAATTCGAATCAAAACAGCTGCCAACAGGAATAACTTAAAATTATATATTCTCGGATTAGTGAAGTAACTTAATAAAAGGAAGTCTTCTGGTCCAGACGTTGTACCAGTTACGTTCCTTTCAGAGTAAGCTGATGCAATAGCTCCGCGCTTAACAATCGTATGTAACCATTCGCTCGATGAAAGATCCATTCACAAAGACTGGAAAGTTGCGCAGGTCACACCAATATTCAAGAAAGGTAGTAGGTGTAATCCAATAAATTACAGGTCCATATCATTAACGTCGATATGCAGCAGGATTTTTTGAACATATATTGGGTTCGAACATTATGAATTACCTCGAAGAAAACAGTCTATTGACACACAGTCAACAGGAATTTACAAAACAGCGTTCTTGTGAAACACAACTAGCTCTTTCTTCGCATGAAGTGTTGAGTGCTATTGACAAATGATTTCAGATTGAGTCCGTATTTCTGGATTTCCGGGTGGCTTTTGACACTGTGCCATACAAGCGGCTTGTAGTGAAATTGCGTGCTCATGGAATATCGTCTCAGTTATGTAACTGGATTCGTGATTTCCTGTCAGAGAGGTCACAGTTCCCTGTTATTGGCGGAAAGTCATAGAGTAAACCAGAAGTGGTTTCTGGCGTTCCCCAGGGTAGTGTTATAGGCCATCTGCTGTTCCTTATCTATATAGGAGACAATCTGAGCAGCCGTCTTAGGTTATTTGCAAATGATGTCGTTATTTATTGTGTAGTAAAGTCATCAGAAGATCAAAACCAATTGCGAAACGATTTAGATAAGATATCTGTATGGTGCGAAAAGTGGCAATTGACCCTAAATATTTAAAAGTGTGAGGTCGTCCGTGTGAGTGCTAAAAGGAATCCCTTAACCTTCGGTTACACGATAAATCAATCAAATCTAAAGGCCATAAATTCAACCAGATGCCTAAGAATTACAATTACGAACAACTAAAACTGAAAGAACACACAAAAACTGTTTTGGGGAAAACGAACCAAAGACTGTGTTTTATTGGTGGAACTCTTATAAGATGCAACAGATCTAATAGGCTGTCCGTCCTCTTTTGGAGTACTGCTTCGCGGCGTGCATTTCTTACCACGTAGGATTAACAAAGTACGTCTTTAAAGTTCTGAGTATGACAGCATGTTTTACCTTATTGCAAAATAGAGAGAGTGTCACGGACATAATACACGATTTGGGGTGGCAGTTATTAAAAAAGGCTTTTTTCGCTACGGCAGGAACTTCTCATGAAATTCCTATCACCAACTTTCTCCTCAGAGAGTGAAAATATTTTGTTGGCGCCCACCCAGGTGGGAAGAAATGACCATCATAATAACAAGAATCAGAGCTCGAACTGAAATATTTAACTCTTGGTTTTCCCCGCGCTGTGTTCGGGAGTATAGAAGTAGCTCAAAGGTGGTACGATAAACCCTCTGATAGCCATTTAAGAGCGATTTGCAGAATATCGAAGTAGCTGCAGAATAGTTCCGCTTACATACACTGCGTATCAGGCGTAGCTCTAAGCTTACGAACTACGTTTTCACCAAATGTATCAGCGGAATTATCTTTTCGTGTTTTTGACAGAGTTTCCGTAGGGGACTCAAGGGCTTTCTCTGATGCAGCGTCCCTCTTCCTCTTGCATTGTTTATTTCCCTGCCTTGGAATAACCTCGGAGATTTCTTCTTCCTCTTTCTCCTCCACTTGAGAGCCCTGCTCCTGTGTGTTATCGCATGGAGTTTCCTGAAACATAATAAAGATACTGTATTGCGATTGTTGCAGTTCCCATCTACAGAACATGAATGGAAAGAAATGGCAATTGCGTTTGAATGGAATTTTCCTACCTGTATGGAAGCAGTCAAGGGCAAACGTGACACTTATGCTGTCCTCTAATAAGAGATCTTATTTTTCACAGTACAAGCGGTTTGACATTCAGATACTTTTCGTCATTGCTACATCTACACTTATACTCCGCAAGCCACCCAACGATGTGTGACGGAGGGCACTTTACGAGCCACTGCCATTACCTCCCTTTCCTATTCCATTCGCTTACGGTTAGCGGGAAGAACGATTGCTGGAATGCCTCCGTGCGCGCTCGAATCTCTCTGATTTTACATTCGTGATCTCCTCGGGACGTATCAGTATGGGGAAGCAATATATTTGATACCTCATTCAGAAACACACCCTCTCGAAACCTGGACAGCAAGCTATACGGCGATACAGAGCGCCTCTCTTGCAGAGTCTGCCACTTGAGTTTGCTAAACATCTCTGTAACGCTATCACGCTTACAAAAATAACCCTGTGTCGAAACGCGCCTCTCTTCTTTGAATCTTCTCTATCTCCTCTGTCAACCCGTCCTGGCACGGATACAACACTGGTGAGCAGTACTTAAGTATAGGTCGAACGATTGTTTTGTAAGTCACCTCCTATGTTGATGGACTACATTTTCTAAGTACTCTCCCAATGAATCTCAACTTGGCACCTTACCAACAATTAATTTTATATGATCATTCCACTTCGAATCGTTCCGTTCGCATACTTCCAGATATTTTACAGCAGTAACTGCTGCCAGTGTTTGCTCCGCTATCATATAATCATACAATAAAGGACCCATCTTTCTATGTATTCGCAATACATTACATTTGTCTATGATAAGGGTCAGTTGCCAGTCCCTGCACCAAGTACCTATCCGCTGCAGATCTTCCTGTATTTCTCTGCAACTTTCTAATGCTGCAGCTTTTCTGTATACTACATCATCATCCGCGAAAAGGAGCATGGAACTTCTGACACTATCTATTAGGTCATTTATATATATTGTGAAAAGCAATGGTCCCATAACACTCCCCTGTGGCACGCAAGAGGCTTCTTTAATGTCTGTAGACCTCTCTTCATTGAGAACAACATGCTGTGTTCTGTTTGCTAAAAACTCTTCAATCCAGCCACAAAGCTGGTCTGATATTCCATAGGCTCTTACTTTGTTTATCAGGCGACAGTGTGGAACTTTATCGAACGCCTTCCGGAAGAAAGAATGATCTCATTTACCTTCATTGTGGCACTGATTGACTTCTACCTGACGCAGGTGTGCTTAGAAATATTGATTTTTATCGGAAAATTGTGAATGGCACTTAGCAATTAACCCCACCATCTCAATAAAAAGACCCCTTGCTATCATACGTCTTTGTCCGCGACGAGGCTTTCTCATTAAATAAAAACTTAATGAAACAATTCAACAAGAATCGGTTGAACAGAGAACAGAAGTGTTGTAACTACTCTTCGTCGCCAGAGTGTATGTTGACAACAAACACCAAGGTGCTGCTGCATACAAGTAAAAAAGGTGTGACACAGCAAGAAGTGGACATTTGTATGATTCTGTCTTGCTGTGAAGTCACGGCTATGTTTTTTAAAGTGCTACTCTCTTTTTATTATGAGTCCATTACGATGGTACGAAAATAAACGTGCGGCTTATCGCACTGCATGACTGCATAAACTGTACTCTGTCGCTCCAGCAGCTTAGTCCCGTCGAGCCTAGTAATCCAGTGTACGTATGCGCGATCAAGCCAGTAAGAAACTTCGTATCAGAAGCTTTCGTTGCATATATTTATTCAATGACACACAAATACTCAACTTCAAGTGGTCATTGTTCAAACCCCTAGCCTCCAACAGTTCTTCTCTGAGGCCAAGTCCAATTGGCGTGCGCTATATAGTCTCCTATCCGGCGTGGGCAGTGCCGTAACGGTGTATGCATCGTCGAAAAATGGCGGACAGGTGGGCGGCGATAAACTGGAGCGGTAACGGCGACAGCCACTGGAACTGGATTTCCTGCTGACTCTCGCTGGAATCTATTCTCGAACACACGCCGTAGCTCACACTGCCAGTTACGCCGCAGAGCGCGTTCCTCGTAGCAGCCTCTGCAGCGGGCCACTAGCATTTCCTGCCGGACCAGTTCGCCTGGCGAGTAGGCCATCCAGTGTAGCTTGCTTTGTTTGACGGAAGTCTGGCTTTCAAGGGTTGCGCCTCACGGTCACTGCAGTGTTAGGCAGCTTGTAGAGAATGTATTTCACACAACGGTTCCAAGTTACGTAATGCTCATATCATACCACATCTAGAAAACCATATCTTCAGCTGTAATGGTTTCTTGCAAGCTTCGAAACGCAGAAACAGTCCAGACACATACTCGTCATCAGATTGTTGCGACATGAAAAATTACGACAGAAGAGTGACGAAAACAGGGTGTCACTGTTATTTATTGGGGCACCAAAGAAGCGGATATATGTCTTGTACTTCACGACGGCGCAGTTCCTTCCGTCCCTCTACGACGTACCTGCACCTACCTGTGAACATCGTCTCAGCAGATCATCAGTAGGGAAGCCGAGCGAAATCTACTGTACTTCGACGAGAACCAGACTGCAATTAAAGTCACTTATCTAAGTTTCGGGAGAAAGTTTTCACACGAAATGAAAGGTTGGAAATTTTGTCCTTAATTAATTTATTCTGAAACTTAGGTGAACAAGTATCACTACTAAGCCCATGCTGGTCTTAACACAGTCACTCACAATCCCTTTCGCGCACGTTAGCAAGTTTATTGTTTGCATTTCCCGAAAACGTAATAGCTACAAAAATACGGATTGTTTTTGATTGAGAATGCTCGACAAATATTAAGTCTGCCGGCACCTAATGCAGTCACAGATTTTAGCCACCGACCTACTCAATACGCCAATTTATGTCTTTTCTCGTCACAAAATTCTGTTACAAATTCCGAAATTTCTACACAGCCATCGGAATAATTATGCCGTCACTTTACAACACTAGTGGTGTATGAAAGAGTGCTAGATCCGGCAACTTATCATTTCCATCGGAACTACTACGACACACGTACGAACTGTTTCATGCCTAGGCTCCCACTCTTCTCTAGAATACTCTGTCTTCTCTACCAGCAGAGAAAGGCGCGCGAAGAATATTGCTTTACCATTTGTCAGTATACTCAACAGCCAATAGCAAAACTACGTTCTCCCGCGTCAGTCCGTGGTTTTCATCAATAACCAATCGTAAAATAGTAAACCTAACGATTGCACTTTTTACCGATGTAATTATCTAATATGCTGAAGTTTTGTTTATGCATAAACTTATTTACTATTGTTATTTATACATGAATTAACATAAACTTACTTTACAAATCTAGTCTACAAAAATCCCCTTTGTCCACATCCATACTTCTTTAAAATGTTCCCACACTAAATCCTACTACATAACTCGTTAAAACAATTATCTTCATATTAACCTTAAACCACACTCACGCATCATTCATACTCCTAAAACACATTTATAACATTTTACATACACAAAAAGAAACAATAACACTTTATGAAAATACCAGAACAGTTTCCAAAAAACATTCTATTTCTTTAGTGCACTCTAGCGGGCACAATCGAAACTAAATAACAATGCCCTCTCCAATACTGTCCTCTATCGGCTGATGCACAAAAAAACTACGTGCACGTCCAGGCTCGCTTTACTATCTGTCACTATCCACCTCTGACACACATCTCCCACTTAACCGCCTCCAAGGCAGGATCGGTATACAGCACTACGCCTCAACTTCAGTTCAGAAAGTTCGAGAAATGTACGTCAAATATTTAAATAGTAATGGCAGAGCACGATTGCAACATAAGTTAGTTTACTATTCACAAATATGCCTATAATGATAATTTTCTTTTCAGTGGACCCCACACCCTAATTACAGGATGACTATAACTAAATTTAAACTTTCACAACACTATAGGAATAACACCGCTGGTCAGAATGACGTCAAATTGCAACTGAATATTATCGGAGAAGGGGGAAAAGGTATCGCAGAAGAAAAAAAATAGTATGTGTCAGAATACGTAAAGGAAAAAACCTGTCATGCGCACGAACCACTGAAGTTGGTATAAAATTGCCGGGTACACAGCGTTTCCTCCTTTCACGTCTGCGACGTTCGCCATGACTGTCTCAATGCAGGATCGCGCTCTGCTTGTAAAACTGTATTACAACAATGATGAATGTGTGCACGTCACTCTGCAGAAGTTCCGGACACAGAAAGGTTTGAAAAAAGGCGTTGGTCTCGAGAAGATGATTCGGAAATTCGAAAAGACGGGTGCTTTTCCTGTGCAATCTGGTAGAGGGAGGAAACGAATTGATTCGACTTCAGTGGAAGCAGTGGCCACAGCAATGTTGGAGGAGGCGAGTGGTGGTCTGCAAGCGTGCAGTGCACTGAGAATTTTTCGAACATTGGACATACCAGTGAGCAAGGTGTTATCCATTCAGAATTACCCTTGTGCACGAGTCGTTCCCTGTTGACCTGCCAGCAAGAGAGACTTTTGGTTTACAATTTCTTGCTTTCATGGAAATGGGCAACGACTGGCCGTGGAAGATTTTGTGGACAGACGAAGCCCACTTCCATCTGGCAGGATATGTCAATACACAGAATTGCAGAATATGGGCAACGGAAAATCCACACGCAAATCAACCAGTACCACTTCACCGCCGGCCGGGGTGGCCGAGCGGTTCTAGGCGCTACATCTGGAACAGCGAAAACAGCTACGGTCGCAGGTTCGAATCCTGCCTCGGGCATGGACGGGTGTGATCTCCTTAGGTTAGTTAGGTTGAAGTAGTCCTAAGTTCTAGAGGACTGATAACATCAGAAGTTACGTCCCATAGTGCTCAGAGTCATTTGAACCACTTCATCCTGAAAGGTCACTGTGTGGTGCACGTTTACGGCATCATTCATCACAGGGCCATATATTTTCGAAGAGACAGGTGCTTCCGGTCCTGTTACCTGTACCATCACTGGTAAGCGCTATGAGTGTATTTTACGCAACCACGTCATTCCAGCTCTCCAACATCGTGGATGTGTGGATGGGATCATTTTTAAGCAAGATGAAACACCTCTGCTCTTTGCAAATCCAGTTAAGCAGCTGCTGAAGCGCCATTTCGGAAATGCTAGAGTTATCAGCCGCCATTTCCCTACAGCCTGGCCATCCCGATCACCTGATCTTAATCCATGTGACTTCTGGCTTGGGGCTCTCTGAAAGATGTTGTGTTCGGTGTTCAGATTGCAAACTTTGCTGCACTGAAGGCACGCATTGCGCAACACATTCTGAATGTGACCCCAGAAATCCTGCGATCAGTTGTGGAACATGCTGTTTCTCGATTTGAACTTCTTGCAGAAAAGAGTGGACAGCACACTGAACATGTTTTGCGCCAGCCACACGGTAATTACTAATCGGATTTGATTTTGATTGATGCTTTTTATGCGGTTTTTGGCCTCAGGACGATTAAAAACCGATGTGATAACTGCTTTTTATGCGGGTTTTGGCCCCAGAACGATTAAAAGCTGATGTGATTTATGCTTTTATGCAGTTTTTTGGCCTCAGGACCATTAAAAACCGATGTGAGTGTTGCTTTTTATGCGATTTTTGGCCTCAGAACGATTAAAAACCGCTTTTTCCTAACTGATGTGATACGATCTTGCCGTGGTGGATGGGCTTACGTAACTAACAGTATCTCATCTGTACACCCATACACACCGAGTAGTTCAGTTTGTTTAGCGTCAAACGTACGCCTTCGACTTTGTATGATTCATTTGTCATTTGTAGTCGACCGCTATTAAATTATGTTTACAGCGCTATGTCTTGCTACATTTTGTAACCATTTATTTTTCTTCTGCCGTACGTTTTCCCCCTTCTCCGATAATATTCCGTTGCAATTTGACGTCATTATGACCAGCTGTGTTATTTCTACAGTGGTTTTAAAGTTTAATTACAATCACCCTGTATATATGACAGACATCATCCCATCATGCTGTGTTAAACTATTAACTTGTAAATGTTACACTTCTTCTGTTTAAAAACAATTAATCTGGACTTTAAATCACTGCAAGCTCATCCCACATTTGAACTAATTTTATTTAAAACATACATTAACCACAAAAATATGAATTAATTCATGAAACTGGTTGTCAATGAAAAAGACCCTGTATCCTCCTTGAGAAAGAGTAATTTTTTATGATACCACAGATGTGGTGTGTCGATTTTCTTTGCACCATTTCCTGAAAAACAAGAATTTGCACGGTAGAATTTCCCACCTTTTTGTGTTATCAAATTGTGTATTTGTAACCTTATTCTTAGTGACTGCTGTGAGGACTTTTTACTTTTTGAGCAGCAACTCCACGTTTTTTTCTCTCTTATTTTGTCGTGATACTCTTGAAATGTAAGTCTCCCCAATGCTTTCGGTTCTCGAGACAATTCAGCAAATTTAAGGTAACGTCTTTATTCAATATAGCCACATTCAACGAACTACATAACTACATGAACGAAAACAAAATGAACAAACTGTTTAAATTAGAATTATTATGATGAAGTGTTATTGATTTACATATGTTAAATTACAATGTTACTTTCACAAACAAATTTGTAGCCTTTGATCGGTTAACAATTTATTTAAATTAACCACACGATGATGAGTATAATGGATTTTCATTAATTATAAATTTGTTTCATTTTCAGTCCCAGTTTTCCATGGTACTGACGACAAAACTGTTTTATATGAAGGAACTGGTCCCTGCTAGCCACTCATACTTTCGCACAATGCGTACGATTCGTCATATTTCATACGAAGTACGAGCAACCGGTGTTCGATCGCTGCGATTTACGATTTGCCTGGCAAATGTCTAATCTGCGGACACATCGCGCGACTTGATGACAGACTGCTGCGATTCGTCGCTCGTGGGTGAGGACTACCAAAGGTTGTCAGACTCCGCCTGCCCAATCCTGCCATCCAATCAAAATAGGTTTCGCCGCACGGGATTAGCCGAGCTGTCTTAGGCATTGGAGTCACGGACTGTGTGGCTGGTCCCGGCGGAGGTTCGAGTCCTACCCCGGGCATGGGTGTGTGTGTGTTTGTCCTTAGGATAATTAAGTTGTGTGTAATCTTAGGGACTGATGACCTTAGCAGTTAAGTCCCATATGATTTCACACACATTTGAACATTTTTGAACAAAATAAGTGTCAGTTACTTTCACGGCTAACTGACTCTACGAGTAAGGTGAAACTTGATTACGTAAGACCTTAATATGCCGACGACACGAGGTGCTCAGAGCTGTAGCAAGTGGCGAATCGGTAAGAGAGTGGATGAGCATGCGACAGAGCAGCAGTTCATATCACTCTCCCATATTTAGATATTCTGGGGCTATCGTCGCCCAACACAAATGCTGGGACAGTTCTTACTAAAACAAGGACACGACCGACTTTCTATCCGTCCCCCATGGACGTTGTTGGGACCATAACCATTAATGTCCCATTTCTTATTGGGGCAGACTGGGGAGGGAGATCGGAATTTTCCTTGTGGAATAAATCACGGGAATCTCAACAGCCAGACGGAGGCCATAGCCTTAAATACTACCTCATCTCACTCGAACAGACGTTTAGCGTCCCGTGCCGTTACTCTGTGTGTATACAACCACATGATCCTGTAGAAGATTGACTTTTTATCGAATTTTGTGAAATATTTGATAGGATTTGAGAACTCTCAGCTACAAAGACGAATAACTTTAATAAAATAGTGGCTCAAATGGCTCTGAGCTCAATGGGACTTAACATCTATGGTCATCAGTCCCCTAGAACTTAGAACTACTTAAACTTAACTAACCTAAGGACATCACACAACACCCAGTCTTCACGAGGCAGAGAAAATCAATAAAATATTGCACTGAACTAATAGAAATATATGGAAGAGAAGCAAATCATTTTTTTCATTTTTTTTTAGTTTCCTACACTAGAATGTGTCGCCCTTTTTTGTGAATAAGGCTGCCTAGAATGCTAAGAGTGTGTGTTAAAAAAGTATTCCATACTTTGACGGTTGATGTATCGACCAATACAAGAAGAAACAAGTCCCGTAAACTTGGGCTCTGAGTTTTTACCTCTTCCTTTAAGTAGTTCGTAATAGTAAAGAACTCGCACTAGAAGGGAGGTGTTTTACGGTAGCGTTTTACAGCCAAGTATACTAGACTTTTTTTCTCGTTTTGATCAGCACTAAAATCTCTCAAAGTGTGAAATACTTTATTTCACACCCTGTTTATATTTTGATTTGTAACATGGTTTCGGCTACTGCCACCATCAGATATATAATTAAGATTAAAGAACCATAAGTATGTGAGGTGTTTGCTATTGGGTTACAAAAGTTGAAACATTAAAAAGCTTAAACGTTTTAAAAGTTCACTCATCAAAACCTAGAACGTATAAAACAACTTTCAGTGGCAGTATCAATAAAACTTATACCTAAGCATTGCGTCAACTGTGTTCGAAATATTTCCGAAGATATACAAGGTAGAGGTGGCGCTAGTGTAGAGGGATGTTGCCTTCATTTTCCTTTTTTGACCGTACTTATAAACTGATAGATGGTCTTTAAAATGACAAATATTTGAATTTAAATTATAACATACTATTTAAATGGATAAAGCTACAGCAGGCCGCCGTGGCCGATAGCTTCTATGCGCTTCAATCTGGAACCGCGCGTGCTGCGGTCGCAGGTTCGAATCCTGCCTCGGGCATGGATGTGTGTGATGTTCTTAGGTTAGTTAGGTTTAAGTAGTTCTACGTTCTATGGGACTAATGACCTCAGATGTTAAGTCTCATAGTGTTCAGAGCCATTTTAACCATTTGATAAAGCTACACCTTTATGAACTAAGCTCTCCAAATGTAATGGCTTCCGCTTGTAAAGGTTTATTAGTGGCGAAGTGCTATGTTCAGATCGGGACAACTTGAGGTATTTCTCATGTAAAGAATAATGGTGAGTCAGATTCACATCCAGTAGACGAGGGTTGGCAGGGGGATGTGGATGAGCGTCGAACCTACGATCGTGAGCGGCAGTACGCAGCCGTATCCTCGCCTACAGCGGCTATGTGCGTCCCATAAGCAAAGCAACCCTGTGAGGTAAGCAATTGTAGGTGCTACATAATGATTCAAATATGACGCGACGTGCGTGTATAATTTACCGTAAGTTAAAACGTATTGACATAAAATAGTATCAATACGGGTCGAATACCAGAGTTAATTTATTTAAATGTGATTTACGGCGTCTTTCGCACAACAGTTGTAACTGAAAGTTTTTTCGAACTGCAAGATAGTCACAATCATCGATAAAAACACATAAACAGTCACGAATGGTCCGCAGCTCGTGGTCGTACGGTAGCGTTCTCGCTACCCACGCCCGGGTTCCCGGGTTCGATTCCCGGCGCGGTCAGGGATTTTGATTTGGGTGTTGTGTGATGTCTTTAGGTTGGTTAGTTTTAAGTAGTTCTAAGTTCTAGGGGACTGATGACCATAGATAGTAAGTCCCATAGTGCTCAGAGCCATTTGAAACATTTTGTCAGGAATGTTAGTGTTGCATTACTCGGTGATGCAAGGTTACCCCCGATTCACTGTATGTAACGAGAAGAATTACTTATGATCTTAGATTTACTCTGGACTGGACTACGTCGTTATACATGTGTTAGCTAGCAAACTGCCGCTACACGTAGATGGCATTCAGACAGCTGGGATGCGTGAGGAATGATTGTGAGTTCGAGCTTGCTTGCAATCCGGCTTTATATGTGGAAGAATTTTCTCCTTTAAAGTCGTCACATCAAATTAAATTTTCACCTTATGCAGACCAGTGATCATTACTTTCTTGCAAGTTTTACTGTGCACGACGCTTGTGGCTTCTCTTATTGTGGCAGAATTGCGTTAAGGCATCTCCTACATTCAACGCACTTTATTTCCGAAGAGTGCTTTCAAATTACAGCGGACCAAGAAACTTGAAAACAGAATTAACGTAACTCGAGGAAACAATTGGTTGACGTACGCTAAGAGCAAGATTCTCAGAAAGGAGTGAAGAATGGAATAACCTAAAATACAACACTCGAAAACCACGGAACATCCACGCTCTGCGAAGGTAGTAACCACATTAACCACATGTCAGTGCTCCTAGCGGCCAGCGCACAGACTCCGTTGACATGTCGTAAGCGATCAGCTGACCGCGCGATGACAGCTGCGCGACGGCCTGTCACCCCAAATCCATGGGGAGCGATACATTCCATGATAGTCTCCAATCTGTCTGAAGTGCTCAGCTGCGTGCTTTTCCAAGTTCCAGCATTACAAGAACAGCAGCTGCCGTGACGTGGAACATACTTAATTGTATGAGATGCCGAGCAGCCTGTCCACAAATACAAACTGCTATCAAACAAAATTTATTTGTTTAATTCCTTCCGTCTCAGTTCACTGTGGGAACTTGAACAGGTCTATACAACAGACTTTAATTTACTGCAATTTAATGATCGTAGTCAGGTTTTAATGAGCTTCAGTGAGTTAGAGTTGACAAGACTGATAGGCTAGTGTACTACATGTCGATAACCTAATAACAAACTACCAGAATTATCTGAAGCAAATCAAATATTGCTTTTCCACTATTAAAATAGTTATTTTACCTGTCACAGATGATATTTTATTTCCTTGGCTTTCATTTATTTGCTCTGGCCATAGTCACAACGACAGAAGCATTAGAAGGTACGGTTCTGTGCAGAGGGCTTAGCGAGCAGACCGCACACCTGCTGCGTGAAATGCGGCCTAGAGACACAGGCGGGCTCTGTGCTCCGAGGCTTTTCCACGCAGCATGGTGGGTTAGCTCTTAACCCTGTTCTGGGTAATGTTCGGAAGGGCAACCCAATAAGCGAAAGCCATGTACTTTCGGTACACGACAAAAACCCCAGAAGAGGAGTGCCTTCTTTGAAATGGTAAGCGAGATATAAATCAATATAAACAGATAGTAGTATATGATAGAAACATTGGACAACTTTTACTAAATATAAACGAAGTTATGGAGGGTGTTACAAAAAGGTACGGCCAAACTTTCAGGAAACATTCCTCACACACACAAATAAATAAAAGATGTTATGTGGACATGTGTCCGGAAACGATTACTTTCCGTGTTAGAGCTCTTTTTACTTTCGTCAGTATGTACTGTACTTCCTCAATTCACCGCCAGTTGGCCCAGTTGAAGGAAGGTAATGTTGACTTAGGTGCTTGTGTTGACATGCGACTCATTGCTCTACAGTACTAGCATCAAGCACATCAGTACGTTGCATGAACAGGTTAGTGTTCATCACGAACGTGGTTTTGCAGTCAGTGCAATGTTTACAAATGCGGAGTTGGCAGATGCCAATTTGATGTATGGATTAGCACAGGGCAATAGGCGTGGCGCGGTACGTTTGTACCGAGACAGATTTCCAGAACGAAGGCGTCCCGACAGGAAGGCGTTCGAAGCAATTGATCGGCGTCTTAGGGAGTACGGAACATTCAGGCCTACTACTCGCAACTGGGGAACACCTAGAACGACGAGAACACCTGTAATGGACGAGGCAATTTGTAATGTGTCAGGAAAATCCAACACCTTCCATGAAAACCCTGACATGATAAGCAAATCCAGTAGTATGTCACATAGCTCCAAATAAATCGTGACATTAAATTAACCGAAGTAATACGAGGAACGAGTGAGCAAATGGAATACCACAGACTAACACAAGAATGCCTAAATGCATGTCGTACCTTCCCACCGTGAGGCAGACGCAGTTCCGAGGGGAGAAACGAGGACAGAAGCCGAGAGCAGAACCGTGTTAAGCTAGAAGGCCCTACGATAAGGGACGGACACCCACGTCGGCAGCCTGCATCTAAGTCTACCACCCGCACGTTTTAGCGTGAGACTTTTTCACGTGCCTGTTACGTCAAGGACCACCCACCAGCCCATGTTAAAAGCTAGAGCCCTCCAGAAAAACAGTATAAATCTTACGATAACACAAAAAGGGCCACTACCACCCGAAAGTTTTAGCGTGAGACTTTTTCGTGTCTCTGGTACGTCAAGGACCACCCCCCAGCCCATGTTAAAAGATAGAGCTCTCCAGAAGAACAGTATAGATCTTAAGATAACGCTAAAAGGACCAAACCAGCTGCAGGTTTTAGCGTGAGACTTTTTAGCGTCTCTGTTACGTTGCAAACTTTAAAAACATTGCCCCACCACGAAAAGTATAACGTTTCTCATTGGATAGACAGAAACTTTGTAGGCTGAGCTTAAGGTTAACATTGAGACCCTGACTGGTCAGATGAAAACACAGCCAGATAGTTTTTTTAAAATCTACTTCGGTAAATTGTAGTAAGGAGAAGTTAGGAGAGTAGAGTTAGTTCCGAGACGGCGAGCTGGATGGCTGGTGCGCCGGCCGCTGTCGCCCTGACGCTGCCTAAACACCGACAAGGTAATGAACGCACGCGATAACGCATTTTTGAGCGCATAAGGCTTCACTCAGAACTGCAGAAGTCTCATCTGCTACACCCCTTTTTGCGTAATACTAGTGTCGATCGTTAATTAAAACTCATGGTGTTCACATTTGCCACTTGAAAAACAGATCTGAAACGCGATGATTTTTCTTTTATATAGTTATTGAGAAGCCACATCAGCCACTGTAATTTACGACAAGTTAAATAAGTAATTAAAGATAATTGAGGGTCACTGTAGACCATTTTGATAGTTGTAGACCATTTTGATAGTTTTCTCGTTGTGAAACTTAAATTAAAACGAGATTATAGATGTGATATGGCATAGGTCATCCTTCGATCGATTGTAGAACTTGGAAACCCATTCAGGGAATATTCGTTCACATTTTTGGTGAACGCAGTTGGTTTTTAACATCCTGTATTAAAACATTTCCTTTTATCAATAGTGCAATTTATAAACGATGTTTTGTGAGTAGAATAAAATTTCCAATGGTAAACCTAACTGCTTCTTCGACGTTATTTTACCAGCAATTGTGTAATCATGTCATCAACACAGATTTTCTGTGAACGTTTGGGCAGGCATTGTTGGTGATGTCTTGATTGGGCCCCATGTTCTTCCACCTACGCTCATTGGAGCACGTTATCATGATTTCATTCTGGATACTCTACCTGTGCTGCTAGAACATGTTCCTTTACAAGTACGACACAACATGTGGTTCATGCACGATGGAGCTCCTGCACATTTCAGTCGAAGTGTTCGTACGCTTCTCAACAACAGATTCGGTGACCAATGGATTGGTAGAGGCGGACCAATTCCATGGCCTCCACGCTCTCCTGACCTCAACCCTCTTGACTTTCATTTATGGGGGCATTTGAAACCTCTTGTCTGCGCAACCCCGGTACCAAATGTACACACTCTTCGTTCTCGTTTTATGGACGGCTGTGATACAATACCCCATTCTCCAGGGCTGCATCAGCGAATCAGGGATTCCATGCGACGGAGGGTGGATGCATGTATCCTCGCTAACGGAGTACATTTTGAACATTTCCTGTAACAAAGTGTTTGAAGTCACGCTGGTACGTTCTGTTGCTATGTGTTTCCATTCCATGATTAATGTGATTTGAAGAGAAGTAATAAAATGAGCTCTAACATGGAAAGCAAGCGTTTCCGGACACATGTTCACATAACATATTTTCTTTCTTTGTGTGTGAGGAATTTTTCCTGAAAGTTTAGCTGTACCTTTTTGTACCACCCTGTATATAGCGTGAAGTGATGTTCAGTGACAGAAACAACAGTACATCTAGTCGCAGAAGTGCAAGGTCATGAACACAAAATCAAATAGGAGCAATACAGAACTAGGTCTAATAATTAATAAAACGGAAATAGTACGCGTGAGCTTCTGTGAACAGCTTAGTGGATGCGTTTCGTGTGCGTACATATTGCAGTGTTGACGTTCTGTCAACTGAACGCTGCAAGTTGTGTGCTTTCGTAATCTCTGACGAAAAGGGTCACCATATCCATCTGAAATAGAATAACTGAACGCCAGTTAACTTTTACTAAAAATAATTAGAATACTAAAAGTGTATAATAAAGAAATTACCACGTGAAATTCTGTATTGTTCAATGCAGTGAACAGTGCTATAAAGCGTGACGTCACAGTAGCTGTCTAGCCGTCCAAACACAAAAATATCAGAATTAAAATCTTGCATATAACTGCAGACTGAACTTTGAAAGAATAAATGGCCAGAAAGCTTCCGTTAAAATGTCCTGCAAATTTACATACGAAAACTAAGTAAAATTCCGAACATTGAGTGACGCACACGTGAACATGTAAAACAGCGCTGTAAGGGTAAGAATGTCCGACAAAGAAGTTAGATCTGAATTAAACGTTAACTGAACTGACCCTGATAATTTGTAATGCAATGCTTGACTTAACAAATCGTACTGTGTCGTCACAGTGTTGTTAACCTGGCGGTAACAAACGTTCGTAACTCACCTTGAGGCACGGAAACTCAGTACTGTTCGAAAGTCGTGAATGTTAGAATGCGGCGCTTCAGCAGACCAGCTGCAGAAAAACCTTGACGAAGTGCAATGCATGGAAAAGTAGCCACGCTAAGCACATCATACTTTAAGCTTTAAGTAACTGTGTTGAGCCAAGTGCAATGAGATAAGACACGATTGTAAAATACAACTTTAGTAAGGTAATGGTGAAAGAAAATAAACTTACTGAATGATATAAAAGCGTCTAGCTTTTGAAAACTGTATCGTGAAACTCACTTTTATCTGTTAGAACAACCTTTATAAATTTCACGTCTTATAAAAAAAAATATAACCCTGCCATTTAATTCGCTAATGAAATGGAAAGGCGTGGTCAGTCAATAATTCTGAATCCAAGCAATGTGAGCATACAGTGTTGCTTAATTTCGTCACGCCAATCAAACTAACACACCCAAATCAATCAAGATAGCTCACACCGGAAATTTACCTTTCTCAAACGCATCATAAATTACGCGTGGGCAAGCAAGCAGGGACAACATTACCTGAATATCTTCACACTTCTAAAATCAGTCTTTACGAAGCCATATTTCCACATATCAGCATCCTCTGGTTTTGCATCTATATCCCTTTCCACCGTGAACACATTTTTTTCAAAAAATGGTGAATAAAGTTGAATTGGCATAGTAGACAATGTGGAAAAATAATAAAAAAAACTCTTCCATAAAAAATGTAGCGGGAAAACAACTAGCACAATCGTGAATGTCAGGTTTTATTTCACCACAATTATTCTCTGATTTCGTGCTATTTGTTTGACATTTAAGTTACCTGAGGAACAGATATGAATAAAAAATTATTCTTTCATTACTTTTATTTATTGGTTATTATAAAAAATGTTACATAGATTGCAAATCACATCCTGTGGCAAAAAAATTAATAATAAATTTTTATTTATTTTGTAACATAAAGTCATGGTTCACACTGCTTCACTTTTCGTGAAATAATTTGAAACAATATTTCCTTTTGCACGACAAAAGTACTCATTGCATTTTATACACTTTGTCTTGGTTCTGGAGCTGCAGCTCTCATACTGACATGTTCATGGTGACAAAATATTATCCACTGTCGGCCAGTGATCATACCCATCATGTCGCTTGTCGAAACCTGGTTTCGGGTGGGGTTTGTATACTTTTGGCTCTGTGGAGATACTTAACGTATTATCTAACGGTGTTTCAAACTCTTCAGCTCTCCTCTTTCGGTCTGGACGTAACAGAAGAGCCTCAACTAGAGACATTCCAATTTTCAACAGATCCATAATGTTCTTTCTGGCAGTCTGGTTTTCACGACAGTGATCTCTGTAGGCAAACCAGCAGTTGACCACTGAAAGGTCTATGAAATGCAGCATGCAGTTGAGTGTCCATTTTCTGGTTCTGAACCACGTTCGGTAACACTCAACCTGCTGGTCATGAATGTCTGCGCCATCCATATTGGCATTGTACTGCTGAATTACAAAAGGGCAATCTACATCAAGATAGTGACCTTTCTGCTTACACCACCTTTGAACTTTAAATTTTGGCTCAATGCCAGCACAAGTGGATGCTATCACGACCCTCTGACTGTCCTGCCACTCAGTAATTACTACAGCTTCATCTGCTTTAACATATGAATGAAACTCTCGCGTTTTCATTCTTCGCTCTTTCAAATTAAGATTCTTAATTCTGTTTACCATTATTGTGCCAGTAGCCTCAATTCGTTTCTCCTTAAGCTTTTCTAAGAAAGAAATTGTGGTAAAGTACCTATCAAAATAAACAAAACTTCCTTGTGGGAGAGTCTGTGTTAGTCGTAAAATAACAGAAGGGCCTAATCCTAATGACTTATCACCCAGAGGTGTAGTAGACCCCTGATAAATTTCAAAATCCAACACTATACCTGATGCTGAGGTCATGATAAAGTTTTTAAGACCTACAGGCCTTGGTTTTCCTTTAACAAATTGCTTCAGTTTGCAACGCCCAGAAAAAGGGATCATTTGCTCAGCAATACCGTAGTAGTTGAAGCTACGAGGCAAACGGTGACATCTTCTTCTTACTGTGTGTATTACTGGCTGAACTTTCCACAGTCTATTAGTTTTAGCCTCTTCAGGTGGTTTTATAGTATCAACAAAGTGCACATTATTGCTGAGTGCAAGGAACCGGTCTCTACACACAATGTCACTAATAGCTGATAAAGAAACAGATTCCTTCCAGTACATGGGTAGCCTGGATACCTTATGCACTCTATCATTAAATTTATCCCAAAAACCACCTTCAGATCATGAGCTGTAGTCCCTAGGGATTTCCCTATCTTTGCAACACTTTACATATTTGTATATTTCGCTGCCTCTTCAAAAAACTTTTCACTGAAATATTCACAGAAATATTCAGCAGGAGTTGCAATTGGTGAAGGACTCTAGAATTAAAAAGAAGATATTTTAGTAAGAAAATGAGAATGATACACGAAGTGGGTAACTCAGATCACACCTCTTTGTCACTGACCTCAACAGCACTGTAATTAATGTTTGGTGGATGAAACTTCTGAACAAAATTAGATCTCCGAAAAAGCAGTGGTCTGACACCTTCTGTGACACTGTGTGAACTCCTGCGCTCTTCAGGAACTTCAGGAACTTCTTCACACTCAAATCATCATCAGACGAGTAGTCTGCCTGTTGAATATTTGAAGGAGAAGGAACTAACTCGTCGTCTTTATGTGACGAAATGCCACACATATCCGAATCGTCTAATAGAGAACGGATTTGACTGTCTGGTAAACCTGCATACAATAACGGGTATGTGCATAAAAACTTTCCTATTCAAAACTGTATGAAGAGCAGTAATATAGGGAGGCCCATGATACAATCAACAACACCTAACCCGCACAATCGTGCTAGTACAAATTTAACGCACAATTACTGTGCAAAGATATGAAGTTACTAATAATTATCAATATCACAACGTTTTACACACGATTACAAACAAGCAGATCCAGAAACTCGCCGAAACAATTCAATTTAACTTAATTATGAGCTACTAACCAGGCGCCAGCATAATGCTCACATCTCGATCAACTTAAACAACATGTGCTGCAATCTGTTGGCGCGGAATGGCAACATAAACATGAGAAACGCGTAGCGCACAATCTGCACGATCGTTGCAGGTCGGTTGGAAGCAAGGAAGCAAGCAAGCAAATGGTGACATGCAAGTTCAATGCAAACAAAACACAACAGTTCATAAGTCACTACTATAGCGTTTTCATGTCTCGTCTTCCACTCCGGCAGCGGCTAGGCGGTGCGGCTATTACATTCTCATCCTGTAGATGCCACTTCTGTATTCGTGTCGCCCTACTCAGGGTACTATTGTCTGACCTCGTCTCACAGCCCTCTCCGCTCTTCCGTTCTTCATCGTCGTTCCGGCGCTTGTTATGCCGAAACATCATGAAACAAGGGCTTATATCTAAAAAAGACCAGCAGACACCAGAAGTTTTCCGATGTGTTACACAATAGTAGAACAGAGATTCACAAACCAGTTTTTAAACAGAAAAAAATTTCCAGTGGTAGATGCGGGTTCCGTCCTCGGTCTATTGGTTACGAATTGCAGATTAAGGCTTAATAAATTGCATAAAAGTTGGAACTTAAGGAGATGGCAGCTAGACAACTTAAGAGAGACAATACTTGCCATGTACAAAATGGAGCATTAGGCAACGAATGACTGACATACGGAAAGGCCAGTAGATGCAACAGAGGATCAAATACACAGAAAGAGACAAGCCCTCGTGGAAATCCTTGGGTGACATAAGAATTACGACATTTCACGGATGACATGAAAAAACACAAAAATGCTGGAAATGAAGGAAGCAAAAGGGAATGTTAACGACTAAGAAATCAAGCTGACAAAAATTGCAAAATGGCAAACAAGGAAAGACTGGAAGGGACAAGGAATGCAAAGTTGTAAAAGCATGCATGGCTATGGGACAGTAGGATAGATTACTGCAGAGAGGTTACAGATAAAATTACCCAAAACAAATATAACAGCTAATCAAAATATCCACGGGTGTACTGCCGGTCTATAGTGTCCAACGGGCACAATATTTCGGCGATCAAACATGTCGCCATCATCAGGTGAACTAACGGACTGAGCTCCTGTGAACGTGCCGGCACGGAGATCCGTACGCTATGGCTGCTCAGGGGGAACTGGGTTCGGTCGCGGCGGCGGCCGATTTAAATACCCTCCGCCCGCGGCGCGCTCCCTCCGCCGTCCGCGCCCCGCGCCACGGTAGCGCGGTGGAACAGATTGCGACGGCGTCTGAGATGACGTCAGTGTGACGGATCTCCGTGCCGGCACGTTCACAGGAGCTCAGTCCGTCAGTTCACCTGATGATGGCTACATGTTTGATCGCCGAAATATTGTGCCCGTTGGACACTATAGACCGGCAGTACACCCGTGGATATTTTGATTATCAAATACGCCGGGAGAAACTTAAGAATCACAAATATAACAGCTGTAAATAGTGTTGCACTAAATACAATTCTGTAACTTCCGACCACAGAGAATGAAGTCAATAAAACTGTCCAAAAAATAAAAAAATAAAAAGTCAATAGTCGTAGATGAAGCACCAATGTGTGTACTGAAACAATGCATAGGGATTATACAAGGCCCCTTAACGAATATAATAAATGAATCCTTCACATCAGGGACATTTCCAGAGCAGTTAAAACAAACAAGAGTTGTACCTTTGCTTAAGAAAGGTAAGGAATAAGCCATAGAAAATTACCTGCCCATTTCCCTGCTGTCAGCATTCTCCAAAATAATAGAAGCATTTATGAAAGGCAGATTAATGAATTGCCTGAATAAATAGAATCTTTTAAGCGAATCACAGTTTGGTTTCCGAAGTGGCAAAAATACGGAGTCAGCCATAGTAGAATTCACAAAAGTTGTACTTGATGCTCTTCATAAAGGTGAGTATGTCACAGGCATAATTTTGGATCTTTCTAAGGCATTTGATACAGTCGACCACAAGACTATTAAATAAATTAGAAGCATTAGGAATAAGAGGGGTAGCTAATGACTCGTTTCGATCGTACCTAGCAGACAGGGTACAAAGAGTAGAGATAACGCATACTTCAAATAGATCGAAACACTTAGAAAACACTTATCAGAACCAAAATACATTAATATAGGGATTCCGCAATGACTTTCGCACTGTCGACCGGAGTGGCCGTGCGGTTCTAGGCGCTACAGCCTGGAACCGAGCGACCGCTACGGTCGCAAGTTCGAATCCTGCCTCGGGCATGGATGTGTGTGATGTCCTTAGGTTAGTTAGGTTTAATTAGTTCTATGTTCTAGCAGACTGATGACCTCAGAAGTTAAGTCGCATAATGATCAGAGACATTTTTGAACTTCCGCACTACTGTGACCCATGGTGAACAAATTCTCTTCGCTGATTACAGCAATATTATAGTCACTGAGAAAACAAGAGAACCCCTTGCTGAGAAAGCAAATAAAACTCTCAAGGAAGTTTATTATTGGTCAATAAGCAATAAAGTGACATTGAACATAAAGAAAACTAATGTCATGACTTTCAGTTTGAAGAGGAAAAATGACAATGTTTAATTAAATGTAGATGGCACGTTTATAGACTGTGTAGCAAATGCAAAATTTCTGGGGAACTCTCAGTTGAAGTGGTGTGAACATGCAAAGACACTTGCAAACAGAATGTCATCAGCATGTTATGCCCTTAGAATCCTATCATCAGTGTGTAACATGCAGTATCTTTTAGTTATATATTATCAATATGTACACTCAGTTCTTATCTATGGCATTCTTTTTTGGGAAACAAAGGCACAAAATATGAAGCCAATCGTCAAACTCCAGAAAACAGCCATAAGAATAACAACCAAGCACACTAGTCGAGGTCATTGTAAAGATCTGTTCAAAACACTGGGGATTTTAACTGCTCCATGTGAATACATTTACCAGTCAGTTATACACATCAAAAATAACATTGAGAATTACTGTTCAAACAGGTCTGTCCATGGCCATGCTCAAGAGATAGACTCAACTTACATTTACCAATAAAAAATAAACATAAAACTTAAAACAGAATTTTCTACCAAGGAATAAAACTGCACAATAAATTACCAAAAGAGATTAAAGAAATTGCAAAAATACACTTTTTTTAAAAAGGTGTAATTATGTAATAGGCGTATTTAAACTGTTTTAGCATGTAATTATCTGAATTGTTTCTTATTTAAATTGTTTTGTTAATTAAATTGCATTGTGTATTATTGAGAAAGAGCGGGAAACCGCGCATAGATACATTTTGAGAAAGAGCGGGAAACAGCGCGCAGTAATACATCTGTAATGGTTTCAGGGATTGTCTGCACCAAAAACCATTGTTGGCGGCGAGACCGCACTTTTGTAGCATTGAGCGTTGGAAGCGAGCAGTTGCGAGTAAGATGTGAGACGAGGCAGTCGTAGCTAGCGAGACATGAGAGGAGGTCGCTGTAAGCGAGGTATGAATTAACACTTTGAAAGAAGCGGTGTGCTCGCCAGCCACTCGCTATATGTAGCGCAATGCTAGTTTTTAAGAATTTTTGTAAAGAACTATGCCCCTTGTAATTGTTTGTCAAGATCGTTCTCAGAATATAGTTATGTAATTTTGATGGAAAATTAGGTATGTAGCGCAACGCTACTTTTTAAGAATTTTTGTAAAGAACTATACCCCTTGTAATTGTTTGTCAAGATCGTTCTCAGAATATAGTTAACTTCTACCAGATTAAATGCATTAAGAATTTTCTATCCCAAAATCATTCACGTAAATGCTTTACGGAATTTATTGTTATCTTAAAAGAAAAGTCTAAACTGAGCTTCAGCTTTTATCAAATCTAAATTAACTTCAACTTAAAGAATTCCAGTCACAAAGTATTATGAAACTCCACCAGCAGCTTATAATTATGTTAAAGAGAAGTAAGTATACTCATTCCACAGTTTGCTGTAGCAGTCAGATGGCGATCCAGTATAAATAATTAAAGGTAAGAATCAGTCTTAATAATTTCAGGTAACGACTGAGGGCCACGGCGACAACACATTTTATGTTTCGTCGTAATAATCAGCAGGTAGTCTTGACAGAGCAGCAGTTAAAAGATTTTAAGAGACGCAGCGTTCAGTCAGCAAGCAAACGTTCATCCAATATTAGACGGGAAGGTTTCACTTGACACGTAAGTATGCAACAATGGTAGTTTCAGCGCGCTTCAGTAACAAACAAAGCCGCGACACGCAGCGGGCCGCTAATATTTCACCGTACCTTAAAGAACACAGCAGTACTTAATGATGCTACGCCAGCCAAGACAAATAAAAACACGAGAAACATTTCCTAACTTAAAGAGAACATGCAGACAACGACAAGACGTATGAATTTGTGCACTGAGAGCTCATAAATGAAAGAAATTTTTTTTTATAACGTGACATAATTACTTAAGAAAATGTCGATTTTTGCAATAGCTAAACTGATAATATAGATCGTTCATTAATCAATTATTTTAGTGGTAACATTAACATGTACTCTTTATTCCAGAATGCAGCATTGTTGTCACACGTCATCAAAATGAAACGTAGTTTTAGTTAGAATAAGGATGTGAATCTTTAGGTCACGCAGATAGCTCACGCTAATTGTCATTACAGAAATTTTATAGATCATGCCGGGAGCTGACGTGATTTTGCAGCAGTTAATATTATGATAAAGTGTTTTATAGGTCATACCAGGAGCGGACGAGAAGTACCAGAATATGTTTATTGAAGTCATGCCGTGCACTGACGATAATTAATACTGAATGTTTTATAATAAGTCATGCCGTGCGCTGACGTTAATTAATGCTGAATGTTTATAACAGGTTATGCAGAGAGTTGACACAGATGCAGAAGAAGAATGTGTATGTTGTGTTAGTATATAAGAAATGTATAATGTTAAGAAATAATTTTGCTAGCATGTGACACATTGCAACACTATGGATGGGGACCACACATTACAATGTCTAACCAGAATAATGTTTACCTTAATTTTCAGCTGCAAAAGAATACTTTAAATAATTTTATGACAGTAATTTTATTGTATATTATGACCTGACATTTGACGACTCATAACTGACGACTACACCCCTGAATGGAAGATAAAATTTTAGGACAGTAAGTCAAGAAATGCATTGTCAACAAAATTTATAATTAATTATGTAAGAAACTAAGATATGTAAATACAGAATAAGTAATAATGTACTTGTCTATAACAAATCTGTATACTATCAAATACTGAATAAGTAGGAACTTTTATGTCTTTTATATATGGGAATAATTTTCTGGAAGAATTCTTAAATTAAAACTACATATTGTTACAAATTACGACACAACATATTTTGTCATAGGGAAAATTATTTGGTAGTCAAATGATGGTACCAACAATGTCCGTGAACCCATTGCCAAAACAATTTTACCCGTACCTTAATTCCTGTGCATCCCCATGGTTATTGAGCACAGAATCAGTGAATTGTGAAACATGTGACTTCAACCAATGATGTTCTCGACGAGGTGTTTGCATACCTAGATGCACACCACAGCCCGATGTATGTCAATTGGTGCCTGCATACCTAGATACACACCACAGTATGATGTACGACAATAGGTGTTTGCATACCAAGATGCACACCACCAACCTTAATGGACCATTGGAGATGGAACTTAATCCTGATGTGGCTGCGGCAACTCAGGCTATTCGACGACGTACTTAGTGTTTGGGTACACTAAAACTATGGAGCAAGGCGATGATGGAACCACATGGCGAAACCTGGTGTTGTGCTATGTGAGGGAAAGGAACAGACTTTTGAGTGCATTCACAGACAGTTGCCAGTGCTTTGACCATGCTATCCAATTCCTTTTGTACCTTCCTTAATTGTGGTACTAAGAGATGCCAATTTGAATTAAATGTTTCATAATGTAAACTTTCAATTGCTTCATATGATCTGTATATTGATTTTCACATTTACTCTTATTCTTGTTGTTAAATTTAAGGGAACCAAATTTTACTTGATGTACAATTCCTACTAAAACCCTTTCTATTTACATATTCTCTTTATTAGAGATAGACAAATCATTTCGTATGACAGCATCTGTGTATACACTTTGTTCAAACTATTTTCTATAATCAAATTTTATACTTATGTTGAGTCCATATGACTCAACAACGTAGTAAAATTTTAAGAAAGCCAAGTAGCGGCATATGTAATTATGTAATAGGCGTATTTAAACTGTTTTAGCATGTAATTATCTGAACTGTTTCTTATTTAAATTGTTTTGTTAATTAAATTGCATTGTGTATTATTGAGAAAGAGCGGGAAACCGCGCATAGATACATTTTGAGAAAGAGCGGGAAACAGCGCGCAGTAATACATCTGTAATGGTAGCAGGGATTGTCTGCACCAAAAACCATTGTTGGCGGCGAGACCGCACTTTTGTAGCATTGAGCGTTGGAAGCGAGCAGTTGCGAGTAAGATGTGAGATGAGGCAGTCGTAGCTAGCGAGACATGAGAGGAGGTCGCTGTAAGCGAGGTATGAATTAACACTTTGAAAGAAGCGGTGTGCTCGCCAGCCACTCGCTATATGTAGCGCAATGCTAGTTTTTAAGAATTTTTGTAAAGAACTATGCCCCTTGTAATTGTTTGTCAAGATCGTTCTCAGAATATAGTTATGTAATTTTGATGGAAAATTAGGTATGTAGCGCAACGCTACTTTTTAAGAATTTTTGTAAAGAACTATACCCCTTGTAATTGTTTGTCAAGATCGTTCTCACAATATAGTTAACTTCTACCAGATTAAATGCATTAAGAATTTTCTATCCCAAAATCATTCACGTAAATGCTTTACGGAATTTATTGTTATCTTAAAAGAAAAGTCTAAACTGAGCTTCAGCTTTTATCAAATCTAAATTAACTTCAACTTAAAGAATTCCAGTCACAAAGTATTATGAAACTCCACCAGCAGCTTATAATTATGTTAAAGAGAAGTAAGTATATTCATTCCACAGTTTGCTGTAGCAGTCAGATGGCGATCCAGTATAAATAATTAAAGGTAAGAATCAGTCTTAATAATTTCAGGTAACGACTGAGGGCCACGGCGACAACACATTTTATGTTTCGTCGTAATAATCAGCAGGTAGTCTTGACAGAGCAGCAGTTAAAAGATTTTAAGAGACGCAGCGTTCAGTCAGCAAGCAAACGTTCATCCAATATTAGACGGGAAGGTTTCAAAGGCAGTTAAAAAGTACCTGCTATGCAATACATTTTATACATTGAAGGATTACTTAGATAAAACAGAGTAGGGGTTTGACAAAAGAATTTTGTACAAATAAATAATAATAATAATGATGATGATGATCATTATGAAACATCCAACGTGCCATACAACACCTTCGATTAATTTTTTTTCCTTCTTTTTTCCTTTCTAGAAGTACTTACCCCCAAGCTATTGATAGCACAATACTAACACCTCTTCCTCTTTCTGAGCTCAACATCTCATTCGTTATGGAGGGATACTGACTCAGTTTTTCAGGATAGAAAATAGTAAGATGCGATACAGAAAATGGCCCAAAGATCACCAGCGCGTGTGTGTGTGTGTGTGTGTGTGTGTGTGTGTGTGTGTGTGTGTGTGCGTGTGTGTGTGTGTGTGTGTGTGTAGTGAGGGAAATGTTATGAAACAATGTGTGTATAGCGTGTGCAGTGACCGATAGTGAGATATGAGTGAACGGTGTGGCATTACATTATTTAATAAGTTATTTGTAAAAAAAGTATTGTATAACTGGAGTAAATCTAATGATTATGTTTATGTAGAAGTCTGTAAATATATTTGTATATGAATTAGTTTATTTTAAATTGGTCTAAACTCGTAAGTATTTTAAAATGTCTTATATGCTTCTAAAACGAGTTCTACGGATGAATAAAGCTGCTGCTACTACTACTACTACTACTACTATATCTGTAAGAAAATTAGAGAAACCAGTTGCACGTGGATACGAAAGAAAATGGGTTTGATCTTCTTGTAAGAACCATCTCAGCATTTGCCCATACTGTCTTCGCAGAAGCAACATAAACAAATATGTCGTCTATAATGAAGTGTTTGTTAAGGGCTGTGACTGATTAGAAGCCAACAATTATTGGTAAACTGCTTCCATCACTTTTATTTTAATTTTAGAATTTCTACGCATTACGACGGTCGTGCCATAATCGTGTGTATTACCTTACTTCTCTACTGTCGAATTTTTTGTGATATGCACATGTGTTGCCTATTTGGCAGACCACTGTGACAAGGAGTTTGTGGGCGGTATTGCACTGGTGAAGAAATGTTTGCATTATTTACAACACTGAAATAGTGTTACACATTTTTCTGCATTTATATGCGTGAAAATGTTTCGCTGTATGCTACCGTAACGAACTTCACGTGTTTGTCACTACAAGCTTTGCAACGGGGATGGCGTTAGCTGTCCCAAATAGTCTGGTCATATGACAGGATTTGATTCAAAGGTATGGAATTACATTAAGATTATAGATTCTTAGTTCTACATAGTAGCACAAACATCTAAAATTAACCGTTTTAATATAAAAATGAAAATATATTGATAACCTGTAATATCGATCTGTTGATTTCGATAGATTTATATCGTTCCGTCCTGTACTTAATCTATTTACTGACATTATTTCGTGAAAATTACAAACAGAGGCTGTAACCTCCGCGTGACACAGTACTCGTTAAAGCCTGTGCTATGGTAAGTGAGCAGGAGTCACCTTATGAGAAAGGATTTTCGCATAGATATCGACCGTGTGTACCTGAATGGTGGCAAATCAGACTTACATCCACTCTGTTATAACAATGATACGTCAAGAAAGTTCGAAATGCAATTACACGTCAGGATGGATCAAAAGCAACCCAGAAGATGCTACCAATTTGATAATAATACGGTCTCCAGCCTAATTAGGCATTAACTGAGTTTTTCCCTGTACAAGTTGGTATATATTCAGGCAAAACAACAAGTTGTAACATTGCATAATATAGTAGAATATTAGAACCATAAAATCTATTGAACTGATTGTTTCACGTCCTGTACTGATATGGAAAACCATGAATACATAACACTACGCTATAATGTATACTACAGAACTTTATACTGTCTATTAATCTGATTAAAATCGGGTATAGGTTACCCTAGAAATTGCACTTTCGTGCCACACACAAAATTTTTATATTGACTTCAACTTTTGCTGCTCAAACCAATTTAGAACACTTCAGAATTCAAATGAATGAGGAGGGACCCCGAAACTGTTATGTTCGCTGTACTTAAAAAAATGATTACTGAATTTAGTATGCGTTCAAGATTTTCAGTATATATATTACTACTCTTTTCAACTTATTTATTGCTCATTTAAATGCCTTTATACTAAAGTTATCTTTCAGCTTCGTTATACCTTCGTTATTCATTTACTGGTTCATTAACAAAACATTTCTTTAAACACCATTATAATATAGCTAGTTCTGCAAATAATTGTTATTAACACAAATTCTAATTTTCATTTCGGAGACTCGGATTGCACAACATTTGGAAAGGATCCTGTCTTGGTTAGTTGTAAGGATAATTAAATGATGGAAAAGTTCTGGTAAAATATAGGTTATTATTGCACCAAACAAACACAGTTCACTCTGTGGTCCATACGAATACACTACTAAAAGTTTCAACCTGCTAGTATCGACGATGCGGTTGGCGGGCGACGAGATGGCGAGGCACAGAGCATACACACAGCCACAGCTATGGCTCTTGACGTATCGGCACTTTAATTCTTCTTAGCGTCGCAATACTTTTCCATTTAGTGCCTATGGAATTTTGCCATTCTGTGTGGGCGTTGTAACAGCATACCCGAGGCTCAGTGAAGCTATGTCTTCCAGGAGAGCCTCCTCGCTCCAGGAGCTGTTGCTCAAACCAGTTCCAAACTCCAACTACTACTGTGCTCGTTGTGCCGTGCAGTGAACTCGCGCATTTTCCTGCCATCCACCTTTTACCGCTCGCTGACAGACCGGGTATTCACCCGATGTTTTGCATACTACATATCCAAACGCATTGCCAATTACAATTTTAAACATCTTACAACAGTTTCAACATTTGTTACATTTCAATTCTATTACAGTATTACTTGACATTTGACATAAACATTAATATTCACATTGAAACTTGTTTACAGTTTTCTTAACACAATGGCATGAAACAAAAAAAATTGAAATCAGAACATCAATTACACAAGTTTATCAAATAATCAGATGGGAAGAATTACTTAAATGTACAATATTACAGAGTCCTTGCTACAAGATCAACTTTTCTTGTATCACATTAACATATTTGAAAAACTTCATTGCACTGGATTTGGTATTTTCATTTAATAATTATTGTTCAATCCGCTTATTGTCCAGTCTATCTTTACTGGTCCACCTGATGATCCCTGTGACTTAGCTATTTTTTTAGGTTTTTGTTTACGTTTTCGAATTTATTTCCTGTATCTTTGATGTGTGTTGCTATCGATGATCTATCAGGTGTGTTGTATCGGGAAACAATGCGTTATGTAAAACGGACATTAAAATTAAGTCCAGTTTTGGCTATGAGCTGCACGTTTACTTATTTATTTGCTATTTTCTTTCAAGAACAGACCAAATGTTGCACGTCAACTGGCATGAAAGTCGCATAATATTTTATCATCACATGAAACTGTCCGCGGCTCGTGATCTTGCGGTAGCGTTCTCGCTTCCCGCGTTCTGGGTCCCGCGTTCGATTCCCGGTGAGGTCTACGATTTTGCCTGTCTAGAGATGACTGGGTGTTGTGTGTCTTTCATCATTATTTCATCCTCGTTCACTCACAAGTTGCCGTAATGGCGTTAAACAACTTGTGGAGCGGCAGCCGAAACGCCCGGCGAGGGGTCTCCCGGCGCACCAACGCCATACGCTCATTATTATTACCTCAAACTGAATAGGACGTTCAGAATAAACAACGGCTTTGTGGATACTAGCATTTGAGTAAATGTCGGGATTCTTTCAGCTGACTTTTGGTGTAGAAAGGTGTTTGTACTATCTCTTTATATTCGATGAATTATTCTGATAGAATTCTACCCTTGAATGACGTTTACTAATTTTCTATCTTCATACTCGCAGAATCCATGCGCAAAATATTTTCATACCATAGCTATGCCATGAGCGCATAATTATTCTTTGTAGTACTCTCTCTGGTGGTTGTTAGAGAACAAGAAAGCTTCCGAGATTGTCTTCGTGCCGATTAGCAGGAGTTTTTTGTTTGAAGAATCTGATTATTGAGATTTATGACCGAAGATAACTGGTACGAAATTGTACAATTAAAAGGGAAATATATATATTGTTTCTTCAAACAAAAGGTGTGTATTTGACAATAGATAATTAATGATATTTATCGATGTATTGCGTAGTTGTTAATCAGAAGTGAACTACCGAAAACTGGATACGAACCTGCATTTAATAATCCAAGAGCTCCATTACTTCTTCGGAAGGTTAAACTTCATCAAAGCCGAATATCCGCTTGATCTGAGGTTTCCCGACTGATTATACAACGCTCCCAAAATTACGAGGCATTTTATTTGTACAGATTAGCACCCTGCCGCAAAGCACGAGCCTGCAGAGAAGAAAAATCATCGCCTGATTTCATTTTGAATGACTGAGCTATGACTGTGTTTCCTATCATGAATGATTGATTGCTCGGACGAATTGAGAACTACATAGATAGGAGGAAAAATTACATGTTAAATTCTATATGACATTAAGGTGTTGGCAATTTCTTGAGAAATATTTTCTAAATATGGAACACGTACAATAGCAACATTATTTTGTTTATTATTATGTTTACGTCTGTTTCCTCCAACTGTTCTTATCTTGTGGGACAATTCGTCTTTAAGTGAAGTCTGGTATTCACTGGCTACGGCTACCTGCTTTGATAGTTTCCATTTCAGTTCGGTGTATTGCATCACTCATTGGAATGTTGCACACTTGCTGTATCAGTGAGTGGTAAGCCGTTAATTTATGCAAATTCGGATGGCACGTTGGGTTGTGCGTTTTGACATCTGTGCTAGTGTGTTTCCTGGAAATTTTAAGGGCTGGTTAATCGGTTAGTCTGGAGAAAGCTAGAGCCAGAAAACTTTCTTTCACATGTGAAAAGGATGTTTTCGCGCATATTGTTGAACATCCTAAAAGAAGGATGGTCGAACGGAGATATCAACCTGACTCGACTCCTACGGCGTCAACACCGTTTGCCTTTGTCTCTGTGCAACGTCAGGCGGCCCCAGATACGCAGTCAGCAAGTTTCGTAGTAGCCTTCAGCACGCTAGTCACGCTCAAAGTTCTGGACTTGCGAGAAAGACACAGGAGAGGCCACAAAGAGATTTCAGAAACGGTTCTGAGTGGTGGCACCTTGCGAACAGGCTTTCAAAGTGAACTGTGAACTGCAATGTGTATTAGAATTTCTTACTGAATTGTTGAGAATCGGTATAACATCTGAATGGAACAGACCTGTATGAACTACACACTTTGCCATGCCGCATATTCAGACCCCTTTCACGACTATTGAATCTTTTCCCAAATCACTACATGGTCAACAGGCTGATTGCGGAGGGGGATAATGACTAAAATACTAGCTATGATCTGTGGCATTTCCACTCACAAAGCGTATGGTGACCTGAAAAAGTCATTGGGTTACGCAGCCATAAATAGACTCACTGTTGGAACGCATGGCTGGTCTGCCATGTCACGTAACCGCTACCTGCTTGAGGGGTGTTCTATAGCACAATCTTCCCCCCCCCCCCCCCCGTCTCCTCCCCCCTCCCCACGACTAATATGAATGGAAACGTCTCACCCTTTGCATAATAAATTAGTAAGCAATTAATTTGTTTCTAAATTGGTTGAATGAAGCCTCGTGAGCCATTAGCATTCTTCTTTTGATAATTATTTATTAGTGACAGACCATTTCTCCCGCCTCTAATTTTTGTTCCTCTCTCCAGTACAATCGATTTTTCAACTTACATCACCTCATCAGGTAATCGCTATTAAGTAATTGCTTAAAGATAGGAAAACGCAGTCAATGCATGTGCTTCTACAAATGTAGATTAATTTCATGGGAGGTGAGGGACGAGTCGGGGTAGGCGCAAGTGACTAGCGAGGCCAGTATTAATTGGCCTTCCAGCTTTCATGGTGGACATTAGGAGGTACCGGTTTTACAAACATTTTCACTAGGTTTCAAAAAGTTTACGTAACTTATGTGGTATATGAATGGTGTTATACACTTTAACTTCGTTAACTGTGCTTTATAAAATTTGTAAACTAAATTTACTTCCCAAATTTGTAAATCACCATTACTGTGGAACCAGTAGGCAGTTCGAAAATTTTGCTGTTGACAGAAATACAATAGTCGGCCGTAGGTAATAAAGGTTAACTACCCCTGAGTTAGAGGGAAGTAGAAAGAGGGAGTTACCCTATTTCACCTACCTTGGCTCAAGGTCACACTGACTGCATACTGGGTGTGTACTGGCAGACAACGCGTTGCACAACTACGTAAGACAAACAAGGATCTTTAGAACTTACTAATTTGTCCATTAATAGTGTAGAACTATGTAGATGTAAGACTTATTAAATCTGAGAAAAATTAAATAAGCGATTTTCAAAAAAATGATGATTTTTAGTATTGTTTACAGGCGGCAGGGAAAAAGAGAAACTATTGACGTTTGGAGAATGTGTGTATTTGATATGTCCCTCCAAACCCGCTGGGCAGAACAGGTAATAGGATTGTGGAAAGGGCAAGGGTTGAGGTCAATTTCTGCTTCTAATTTTAATTTATTGTAATCTAATAACCTTTACAACCAAAGCGACACATAGCCGAATCTTTACCGAATGCAACTCTTTCACAGCTGAAGACCTCCTACAAGAACTCTTAACAAGATGAAAATCCAATTAAGATGGCAATAAAATAATTCAAAAAACAACATACGCAAGGTGCCATACGAATGGCTGTTGGCCACAATGAAATTCTAGAATTGTAAAATATATTACCATAGCCCTTTAAAGGCAGAAGGCCAACAAGAAATCTTAAAAAATCAAAAATTCAGCTACGATAGCAATAAAATAATTTAAAACACAAAAAGCAACATATGCCAGGTGCATCACAAATGGCTGAGGGCCACAATTAAACTTCCAAATTTGAAAAATGTATTACCGCCATCTTAAAGGCAGAAGGCCGCAGTGTTTAAACTTGAAAGATGAATTTAAAAATTAATTATGCAAAATTTTAAGGAAACAAAACAATAACCATAAGACTAAAATTTAAAATAGCTGAAAACAGATAATTAAACACAGGTGACATTCAGAAAGCCTCCAGGGAGGTCGGTCTGCCCTCGTTCACTTAGGTGAGACAGGTGGTGAGCCCAACTATACTTGATCCGTTTGAACCCAACCATGGGACAGCCACGGTCCGACCGACACAACGACTTGCTTCCAGTCCATCAGTACATGAAAACTCAAGCCGGAAATGCTACAAACGTAAAAATCCACAATGGAATAAGTATTAGCTGTCAAAATTACACACCATGTTGGACAGCGACAACAGGTGAGGTAAGGACGCTGCCTGAAATTACGTTAGTGGCCAGGGCAGGTAACCGGAACACTAACGGCCACTGGGCAGAAAACTCCGCTGGTACACTTGAATTTGAAACACCGTAATAGTTAACTTCGCTCAAAAGAACACTGACTGAATTTACGTCAGTACCCAGGGCAAGTGACCAGAACACTAACGGCCACAAGACAGAAAATTCCACTGGTGCACTCAAATCGCAGTCGACCAAAATGCACCGCATGGCGGCTAAATTTCAGCAGTAGAGCCACTCGGTGTTGCTTACCAGAAAACCTGCCAAACAGCAAACCACCGAAGCGAACCACCACAACACAAATAGACGTGACTAGGGTAGTTGAAACCACTACTCAACCATGACGTCCTGGGTCGGCGAACCACTATGCTCGTAGCGATCGGACAGCTCCACACACGCTCCGACACTGCACAGTGGCTGCCAGCCGACTGCACCGCGCGAAGATAACTTCCCTCTTCCGCAATAACCGACCGACTCTTCTCAGAATGCTGGCAACATCTAACATCGTCGTCAGTGGAAATAACGCCACTACACACACAACGTGACAAACACTTGCACGAAGACCTGAACAATACACAACAGTATCTAGGAACGCACAAAGACAAATTAGGAGTAGATGCGCACACACACGCACATCCGACCCATGAACCATCGGCGAGCCCAAACTCGTCGTCCGGTAGGACAACCGACCGACGATCCACCAAGATCGTGCCGCATTACAACTCTCTGACTGGCGGACCAGAAATCCCGATGAACTGCCCCACGACAGACGACGAGAAGGAAGTAATAGCAGCGATATCTTCTGTACGGCATCTTGGCAGCGTTCAATTCAGTTGCATGTGCAGCAGTTGCAGCGCGAATGAGCCGCTCGCTCGCTTATATAGAAGTCCGATAACGCGTGAACGCGTGACCTTGAGTCGGACTTAGAATATTTCAGCCTGCCAGCGGCGTGTTATTCCGGACGGGAGCATTAGATTTTCTACGTGCTCCCGTCGGCTGTGCGCTAAGTCCGCCGCTGGCGCGCTGCCAAGATTGCGTAAGCTGTTCGGCGGGTTGCGTCAGCCGCCTTTGTAGGCGTAACATGCTGTTGCATCCTTGAGCCCCCTATTACGTGTATACAAAGACAAAGCAGAGGTTGACATATAAGCAGATTTACCAAAGTCTTTATTAACAAGTTCAGCCATATGGTAGGTACGAAATGCAATAATGTCTCTGTCAACAAAACTTTCAAGTCCGGGAACATTGGGTACTCCTGTACCTCCACGTACAATTGCTACGGTAAACCATCCATTACCGTGACCAAAAGAATCATTAATATCTAAATTAAAATTGAGGCGACAACCACAGAAAACAGAAGGTCCGTCCAACAAGGCTTGAAAAGAAACAGACTTGACTGGTATACGATTCTTCTTGTCTCCAGCTGTTGTAGCAAATTCGATGTTCTCGATTGTCTTATAGACTGTCTGTTTAGAACGACGGCGATATCTTCTGTACGACATCGAATTTGATACAACATCTGGAGACAAGAAGAATCGTATACCAGTCAAGTCTGTCGCTGCTCAAGCCTTGTTGGACGGACCTTCTGTTTTCTGCGGTTGTCGTCTCAATTTTAGTTTAGATATTAATGATTCTTTTGGTCATGGTAATGGATGGTTTACCATAGCAATTGTACGTGGAGGTACATGAGTACCCAATGTTCCCGGACTTGAACGTTTTGTTGACAGAGACATTATTGCATTTCGTACCTACCATATGGCTGAACTTGCTAATAAAGACTTTGCTAAATCTGCTTATATGTCAACCTCTGCTTTGTCTTTGTATACACGTAATAGGAGGAAAATATCTCTAAATGAGTCTGTATTCATTTGGGTAAAAGGTAAAGGTGTATGTGAATATGCAAAGTTTGTTGGTGATTGTACTGTATATTTTCATAAATAAATTGTTTCTATGCAAACTGATCTTTAGCGTAGCTGAGAATCGGACAAGGGTACATCTAGAACCGGGGGCTCAAGGATGCAACAGCATGTTACGCCTACAAAGGCGGCTGACGCAACCCGCCGAACAGCTTACGCAATCTTGGCAGCGCGCCAGCGGCGGACTTAGCGCACAGCGACTCTTCTCAGAATGCTGGCAACATCTAACATCGTCGTCAGTGGAAATAACGCCACTACACACACAAAGTGACAAACACTTGCACGAAGACCTGAACAATACACAACAGTATCTAGGCACGCACAAAGACAAATTAGGGGTAGATGCGCACACACACGCACACGCATAGCCGACCCATGAACCATCGGCGAGCCCAAACGCGTCGTCCGGTAGGACAACCGAGCGACGATCCACCAAGATAGTGACCCGGCTCAAGTGATGCACGGCGGCAATGGGCGGGGGAGCCACGTCGACGTAGACATCAATGCCGCCCCACCCGACTGCACTAGTGCCGCATTACAACCCTCTGACTGGCGGACCAGAACTCCCCATGAACTGCCCCACGACAGACCACGACCAGGAAGTAATAACAGTCAAGCAAAGATACTACGACAGAGAATATATCGATACGTTCTACTAACGCCGCTCACGGTCAGGCAAAGCGCCAACTCCGTGACAGTAGTAATTTAAATTAACGTAGTGAGCTGGAAGTACGTTAAATACAGGGTGTAAAATACATGATGGCGGGAACACGAGCCACGCACGGCTCTATATTGACATAAAAATATTACGTATAGGATTTGGTGTAGTTCCTTTCATAATTTTCGAGACTTTGAAATAAATTTAAATTTTGACCTAAAAGAAAATTTATAGTAGTAGAGTATCATACAGTTACATAACATCCAGAATGAAATAAATACAGCGCTATACTCAGTTTTATAATTAATTACGTTGTACCATATTACGGTGGTGTTAATGGATTTTTCAAAGATCCAGTAATAATATAAGAAACAGTTCAAAGGCTAGAGACCACTCAAGATCCGATCGAAAAAATTGTATCAGTCATAATAAGATGCGTTATTCTCACGAATTAATGAGTGCTCTGGATAGGGGGTCTCAATTGGATTACATATTTCTAGATTTCCAATTTCCTTGCTTTCGTGTTGTTTACACACGAGGCGGTGATTACAACAGAGGGCATGGACATTGACGGTAATAGCTATTTATGGCATGAAGAAATCCATAGGTACTTGTGTGTCGATCCGGTGAACACAAGTTCGTTGTGAACGTATGGGGTGTTATTGTTAACTGTTATGTAATGATGACCAAACTGGGTGACCGTAGGATATTCGCACACGACTTCCGGAGCAGCAGTTTCTACACGAGTCTGGGACCAGGCACGTGGCCCGCCATCTTGGAGTAACTCAAAGGACAGTGTTGTATCCCTTGCGTGAATTCCCTTTTTTTTCAGTCATCTGACTGAACTCTGACAAGGTCCGCCACGAATTCCTCTCTTGTGTCAGCCTTTTCGTGTCAGCGTAGCAAAGTCAACCTACGTCCTCAATCATTTGCTGGATGCGTCTCAGTCTCTGTCTTCCTATACAAGTTTTACCTCTACAGCTCTCTCTAGTATTATGGAAGTTATTTCATGACACCTTAACAGATGTCCCGTCAGACTGATCGTTCTTCTTTTTAGTGTTTTCCATATACTCTGCAGAGAACCTCCTCATTCCTTACCTTATCAGTATACCTAATTTTTAACTATCTTCTGCAGCACCACATCTCAAATGCTCCGATTCTCCTCTTTACCGGTTATCCTAAAGTCCATATTTCTCTGCCATACAATACTGTGCTCCAAACGTACGTTCTCACAAATTTTTTTCTCGCTTTAAGGCCTATGTTTGATACCAGTAGAGTTCTCTTGGCAAGGAATGACCATTCAGTCTGTGCTAGTCGGCTTTTTATGTCCTGCTTGATCGTCTCATCATGTGTTATTTTTCTGACGAGGTATCAGAATTCCTTAACTTCGTGTACCTCTTGATCTCCAATTCTGATGTTTATTTTCTCGCTGTTTACATTTCTGCTATGGTAAGCAATATCCTCATCTGGTTGTCTGTGGTAGGGAGGACAGGGTTAAAATGAGACCGAACATAATTCGTGTTGTGAACTTCCTCTTTATTTTAACAGAACACACTATGTTAGATTTATTAAACGTCTATTGGAAAAACACTTCCAGTAGCACTGAATACTAACCAACAAAATAATTGATAGTCATAAAACTGTACCAGATTGTTTAATAGCAAACCAATTAATTACAACAATAAAACTGTGGTAGTACAATAAAAGAGCTAAACATTCTTCTCGAAAGACACTTTAAGATTTACAGTCCAAAATAGAAGTATTCTCCGTAAAAAAACACCATATAAGAAAATTATTATACAGTCGGATAGAAGAGGTGCACAAGGCACTCAAGAGAAATATCCAGACTAAACTTGTGTTAACTTTTGTCTCTTGAATCCCACAGATAGTAAGAACCTTCATGAAATTAACGGATCTTAGTTCTCCTAGTGTTTGGCCAGCTCAAAAATCAACAGTGCATACAAATATTAAGTTGGCCGAGCAACACTTGCATAAAAACATTTCAGTAAATAAATCTAATAATTATTCAATTGTGAAATTAGCCAGCTAACACTTCGAGAATTTACAAACGACAGAAATAAAAAATTTAAAAGGAGAGCTCCAGTAAGCGCGCAATCATTAACACACAAATAAATACATCGTCGTGCTTTACAACCCTGTCTTGTCAAGGCGTAGTGGGCTGGTACAGGACCACCTGCAATCAGCTGGTCGTTCAGTTGGGGGCGGTCTTGGTTCCGCTTTCGTAGGCTGCACCTGCTATATCATTCTGACAGACTCCACCCAAGTCCCACCAACAAAAATACAGATTTTAGCCTAATTAACAGATAAATACATATTTTAGTAGAGAAATTGCGCCAGGCCTCTACTATAGACCGAATGCCGCCGCAAGAGAGTCAAAATTACAGCACCAAGAAAAAAAGTAAGTAATTTTTCAATAACCTATCGGAGTGAACTCAATGAAACTTGTACGGCGGCCAAAATCTAAGCGCAGGTCCTAATACAGTTACCGACCAGGAAATTCAACTGTCAACCATAAATTGTAGCGAACTTGGGCCACATTGGCGACGGGTAATGAAGTAACCGGCATGAGGATCGGAACATTAAACCACAACCTAACCCATTCGCTTGGCTAAGGAACCCCTTACTAACAGCAGATACAATATTACCTTCTGAATAACATTGCAGTCACGTGCAAGGTAGTAGAAATAAACACATAATAAAGTCCCCCAAAGAGAGACTTAATAATTAAGATTAAGAGGCCCCATCCTTACAAACAATAAAATAAAAGAAGTCAGACTTGGTAGTGTAAACATCCAATAAGACAACAGATAAAATTGTGAGATCCAGTAATAATACATGCAGGACATGCCACGTGAAATGAACCCACTTAATGTATAAATGCGAGCCGTCACAAATCCGACGCCGTACAGCAAATAACACTCACACTGATGCATTAAATAAAGAAACAAATTCAGTTCTTTTATAGGAGTGCACACACAACTTTTCTGCCTGGAGGCAGAAGCGGGTTCAATAAACAGAAGTCTGATATGGACCCGGACGTGAACCTCGAAAAAACAAGCAGAAAACAAAAACCTGGCAGATTAAAACTGTGTGCCCGACCGAGACTCGAACTCGGGACCGTTGCTTTTCGCGGGCAAGTGCTCTACCATCTGAGCTACCGAAGCACGACTCACGCTCGGTACTCACAGCTTTACTTCCTTGCGTATGCTACATCTAATGTTTTAACACTTGAGAAGTTAACCTTTTTCAGTTAACATAAATTGTTGAAGTTTAGTTCGACTGTTAGTTAGGAAATGACAACTATAGAACATTTGCATGCTCTTTTCTTCGATCGTGGACTCGAACTCTCTCTCTAAAAACGGACACATATTGTCTTAAAGACAGAAAGAAAAAACATATGAAGTTAGTGAGAGACGTCATTTGATCCTTATCTGTGATTCAACGTAATGTCAGACTGAAGTTACTGATTGTCTTACTACTCTAACATTTGATTTGACGTTTACGCCATAATTTCTACCCACGATGCAAGGCGGAAGGCATACGAGATGTTACACGATCTGTGGGTGGGCAGCAATGTGAGACTGTCCGGTGATGACGCTGCTGTGTACGGCGAAGAAACATTATTAACTGTCGAAGGATTCAGGATAACTTGAGCATTATTTCTATTTTGGAAAATGTAAGTCAATGTAATTTGGTCCGTGAAACATTACGTAGTGTTGTAGCTCAGTATTAATAGTATGCTGCTTGACCGATTCACATCGATTATGAATCAGCGTTTCGAAACGACCTGAAATGGACGAGTGCATGAAGTTATTTTTTCGATGACTATCCTTTGTTGTCAGAGTTCCGAGAAACTGTGCTGCACCTATAAAGATAAACGTTACAGAATGCTTGTGCAACTAATCTAGAGCACTGCTCGAGTGCTTGATAGCCCCATCAACTAGATTAAAGGAAGACATGAAAGCAATTCAGAGTCATTCTGCTAGATTTGATGCGTTTAGGCTCTGTCAGCACGTAAATGTTTCATGAACTTTGACGGGAATCTTTTTAGATAAGCACTGCTGAAGAGGTTGGGAGAACCAGCATTTGCGACAGATAACAGAACGATTTTACTCCCTCCAGCGTTAATCTTGCATAAGGTCCGCAACGAAAAGTTTCTACCGCTACATTTGCTACTGTAAAAGGAAAGGGAATAGCTAGGAATGTATAGTGGCTTGTAAAATATATATGGACGAGGCTTCTTTTTTGCCTTCACCCTCCGATAGGCGAAATTGAAATCACAGCGAAAATCCACTGAAACTCTACGCAGATGTCGTGTCGTGTCTCTAGTATGCCCGTCTATCGTGTCACGACACACATTCCAGTTCTGAGCACACATGGAACCTGTAAAGGTGTCTAGAAAACAGTGTCTCCCGCTAAGTCTGATTTCATGCAGAACACATAACATAACAGTTATGCATTTCCTTCTTCATGACAATTCTCTGCCGCATACTACAGGTGCAACGAAACACTTCTGCACCCACCATACAACCCGTACTTGGCTTCTTCTGATTTTCATCCCTTCGTTCACATGGACCGCTGGCTTTGAGGACAAACTTTTGGCGAGCTGCAGACCATCGTAGAGAACTGGAACAAATCACAGGCGGCTGAGTTATGTGACGACGATCTTCGAAAGTTGATACCACACTACGGCTTATGTCTTAGTCGTAACTATGTAGAGAAGTAGCTGGAAGGCGTAGCTGAACGTTGCAAATAAACTGTAATTTCCATTTCACGACTGATAAGAGGTAGAAAAAAATAGGCCTCAAATATGTAGAGCTAAATATGTAATTTCGTACTACCATCGTTTTCTTACCCCAAAGTAAGAATTAACTAAGTCCCATAGAAGCAAATGCTTGATGACAATTAAAACAACATCACTGAAGGCACTATGCAAAAACCATTGGCATGAAGTATACTGCGTGCTTGGATATAAAAGTGATTAAGATATAAGCGCAACCGCAAAAAGCTGGTAGAATTAATGCTATCTACACTCTGTATATAAAGAAAGATGAAGCAGCGGGTTCTTAATTCAAAAATTGCATTTGAATACCACTTCTTTGTGAAGAGAGCGTCTTATGCCTAGAAGAAGGCTTGGTTCTCTGACGAAAATGCGTTTAGGTGGATGTATAGGATCGGATGATGAAGTGGAAAATAAGCATTTCGAAGGATACGATTAACTTCAATGTTTTATTGTGAATCTCAATTACAAAAGACTTCCCTAGCTGATGTACCTCCACATTAGTAGCCACGTCCTTACACAGAGGCAGCAGCCCTTTATAACAGTTATGTATGCTTAATAAAAACCTCATAATAAAGTTTAAGATCAGTACAGCCTGCAGCTAACACCCGTCCAGCGGTTCCTGTCTATAAGTGCAAATGGCTCTGAGCACTATGAGACTTAACATCTGAGGTCATCAGTCCTCTAGAACTTAGAACTACTTAAACCTAACCAACCTAAGGACATCACACATACCCATGCCTGAGGCAGGATTCGAACCTGCGACCGTAGCGGTCTCGTGGTTCCAGACTGTAGCGCCTACAATCGCTCGACCATATCTATAAGTGCAGCTGTGTCCGTCTGTGACTGTTCTCCGTTACTGTATACGCTGGGCATTCGGTGCTAGAGTTTTTTCTTGGTTTCCCCTTCGACCCCGCTTGTCCCTGACATGAAGTAATGTCTAAGGATTCTCATTACCTTATTTGTTACCAGGGTGCGTTATTTAGATATATTTTAAGTGGAGGGAACAGGAAAGCATTCATTACTTTCTTTTTTTTCTCTCTTTTTTCCGTCAGTCATTTGGCTGGTATGAAGATGTATGCCACAAATTCGTCTCCTGTGACACCCTTTTCATCTCTGAGTAACATCTGGAACTCAGGTTCTCCATTATTTGCTTCATATATTCCAATCTCTGCCTTCCTCTCCACTTTATACCCTCTACTGCTCTCTCTAGTTCCATGTAAGTTATTCTCTGATGTTTTAGCAGATGCCCTGCCGTAGTGTCCCGTTTTCTTGAAAGTGTTTTCCGTATATTCTTTTCCTCGTCAATGCAGCGGAGAACCTCCTCATTCCTTACTTTATCAGTTCACCTAATTTTCACATTCTTCTGTAACAACAAACATCAGATGCTTAAAATCTCTTATGTTACGGTTTTACCACAGTCCATATTTGACTACCATACAGTTCTGTGCTAGAAATATACACGCTTAGAAATTTCTCCTCAAATGTTTGATATTGGCAGAAATCTCTTGGCCAGGAAAGCCCTTCCTGCTAACTCTAGTCTTTTTTTTTTATATCCTCCTTGCTCCACCTGCGAGGGGTTGCTTTGCTGCCAAGGCAGAAGAATTCCTTAACTTTATCTACTTCGTGAGCACCTGTCCTGATGTTAAGTTTCCTGCTATTCTCATTTCTCCTATTCCTCATTACTTTCATTTTTCTTCGATTTAATCTCCGTTCATATTCTATACTGACTCTTCATTCCATTCAGCCCACAGATCCCGTAATTCTCCTTCACTCACACCGAAGATAGCAATGTCATCAGCGAATCTTATCATTATTATCCTTTCACCCTGAATTTTAATCCCACTTTTGAACCTTTCTTTCATTTCCGTCATTGCTTCTTCGATGTGCAGACTGAACATTGGAAGTGAAAGACTACATCCTTGTCTTACACCCTGTTTAGACCGAGCACTTCGTTCTTGGTCTTCCACTCTCATTGTTACCTCTTGGATCTCGTAGGTGTTGAATACTATGAATATTACCGTCTTTCCTTATGGCTTACCCCTCCTTTTCTCAGGATTTAGAGCGTCTTGCACCGTTTTACATTGTCGGATGTCTTCTTCCAGATTCTGTGAACCTGTCTTCATTTTACTTTAGTCTTGTTTCCATCATCGACCGCAGAGTCAGAACTGCCTCTCCGGTGCTTTTACCTTTCCTAAAGCCAAACTGGTCGTCATTAAACATATTTTAAATTATCTTTGCCATTCTTCTGTATTTTATTCTTCTCAGTAACTTGGATGTATGAGCTGTTAGGCTGATTGTGCCATAGTTCTCGCACTTGTCAGCTCTTGCAGTCTTCGGAATTGTCTGGATGATATTATTCTGAAAGTCTAATGGCATATCTCCAGTCTCATACATTCCACAAAGAACTTTAATAGAAGTTTCGGTGCCATTTTCCCTAGTAATTTTAGAAATTCAGATGGAATATTATGTACCCCTTCTGCCTTATTTGAAGTTAAGTCTTCCAAAGCTCTTTCAAATTCTGAATCTAACACTGGACCTCTATCTGTTCTACATCGATTCCTGTTTCTTTTTCTATTACGTCATCAGACAACTCTTCTCCCTTATAGAGGCCTTTAATCTTCTCTTTCCACCTACCTGCCCTCTTCTTTGCATTTAACTGTGGAATTCCCATTGCACTCTTTATGTTACCGTATGTTGTTTTGACTTTTCTATATACTGAGTCAGTCCTTCCAAAATTCATTCCTTTTTAGATTTCTTCACGTTTTTCATGCAGTCGTTTTGCCTTAGGCTCCCTGCACGTTGTATTTCTTTATTTCGTTCCTAAGTGACATATTTCTTTATTCCTGAATTTACCTGAACATTTTTGTACTTATTTTTTTTTTCATCGATCAGCTGATGTATTTCTTCTCTTATCCATCTACATCTACATCTACATGACTACTCTGCAATTCACATTTAAGTGCTTGGCAGAGGGTTCATCGAACCACAATCATACTATCTCTCTACTATTCCACTCCCGAAGAGCGAGCGGGAAAAACGAACACCTAAACCTTTCTGTTCGAGCTCTGATTTCTCTTATTTTATTTTTATGATCATTCCTACCTATGTAGGTTGGGCTCAACAAAATATTTTCGCATTCGGAAGAGAAAGTTGGTGACTGAAATTTCGTAAAAAGGTCTCGCCGCGACAAAAAACGTCTATGCTGTAATGACTTCCATCCCAACTCGTGTATCATATCTGCCACACTCTCTCCCCTATAACGCGATAATACAAAACGAGCTGCCCTTCTTTGCACCCTCTCGATGTCCTCCGTCAATCCCACCTGGTAAGGATCCCACACCGCGCAGCAATATTCTAACAGAGGACGAACGAGTGTAGTGTAAGCTGTCTCTTTAGTGGACTTATTGCATCTTCTAAGTGTCCTGCCAATGAAACGCAACCTTTGGCTCGCCTTCCCCACAATATTGTCTATGTGGTCCTTCCAACTGAAGTTGTTTGTAATTTTAACACCCAGGTACTTAGTTGAGTTGACAGCCTTGAGAATTGTACTATTTATCGAGTAATCGAATTCCAACGGATTTCTTTTGGAACTCATGTGGATCACCTCACTCTTTTCGTTATTTAGCATCAACTGCCATCCGACACACCATACAGCAATCTTTTCTAAATCGCTTTGCAGCTGATACTGGTCTTCGGATGACCTTACTAGGCGGTAAATTACAGCATCATCTGCGAACAACCTAAGAGAACTGCTCAGATTGTCACCCAGGTCATTTATATAGATCAGGAACAGTAGAGGTCCCAGGACGCTTCCCTGGGGAACACCTGATATCACTTCAGTTTTACTCGATGATTTGCCGTCTATTACTACGAACTGCGACCTTCCTGACAGGAAATCACGAATCCAGTCGCACAACTGAGACGATACCCCATAGCTCCGCAGCTTGATTAGAAGTCGCTTGTGAGGAACGGTGTCAAAAGCTTTCCGGAAATCTAGAAATACGGAATCAACTTGAGATCCCCTGTCGATAGCGGCCATTACTTCGTGCGAATAAAGAGCTAGCTGCGTTGCACAAGAGCGATGTTTTCTGAAGCCATGCTGATTACGTGTCAATAGATCGTTCCCTTCGAGGTGATTCATAATGTTTGAATACAGTATATGCTCCAAAACCCTACTGCAAACCGACGTCAATGATATAGGTCTGTAGTTAAATGGATTACTCCTACTACCCTTCTTGAACACTGGTGCGACCTGCGCAATTTTCCAATCTGTAGGTACAGATCTATCGGTGAGCGAGCGGTTGTATATGAGTGCTAAGTAGGGAGCTATAGTATCAGCGTAATCTGAAAGGAACCTAATCGGTATACAATCTGGACCTGAAGACTTGCCCGTATCAAGCGATTTGAGTTGCTTCGCAACCCCTAAGGTATCTACTTCTAAGAAACTCATGCTAGCAGATGTTCGTGTTTCAAATTCTGGAATATTCCATTCGTCTTCCCTGGTGAAGGAATTTCGGAAAACTGCGTTCAATAACTCCGCTTTAGCGGCGCAGTCGTCGATAACAGTACCATCGGCACTGCGCAGCGAAGGTATTGACTGCGTCTTGCCGCTTGTGTACTTTACATACGACCAGAATTTCTTCGGATTTTCTACCAAATTTCGAGACAATGTTTCGTTGTGGAACCTATTAAAGGCATCTCGCATCGAAGTACGTGCCAAATTTCGCGCGTCTGTAAATTTTAGCCCATCTTCAGGATTTCGCGTTCTTCTGAACTTCGCATGCTTTTTCCGTTGCCTCTGCAACAGCGTTCGGACCTTTTTTGTGTACCACGGGGGATCCGTTCCATCTCTTACCAATTTATGAGGTATGAATATCTCAATTGCTGTTGCTACTATATCTTTGAATTTGAGCCACATCTCGTCTACATTCGCATAGTCAGTTCGGAAGGAATGGAAATTGTCTTTTAGGAAGGCTTCTAGTGGCACTTTATCCGCTTTTTTAAATAAAATTATTTTGCGTTTGTTTCTGATGGATTTGGAAGAAATGGTATTGAGCCTAGCTACAATGACCTTGTGATCACTAATCCCTGTATCAGTCATGATGCTCTCTATCAGCTCTGGATTGTTTGTGGCCAAGAGGTCAAGTGTGTTTTCGCAACCATTTACAATTCGCGTGGGTTCGTGGACTAACTGCTCTAAATAATTTTCGGAGAATGCATTTAGGACAATCTCGGAAGACGTTTTCTGCCTACCACCGGTTTTGAACAAGTATTTTTGCCAACATACCGAGGGTAGGTTGAAGTCCCCACCAACTATAACCGTATGAGTGGGGTATTTATTTGTTACGAGACTCAAACTTTCTCTGAACTGTTCCGCAACTGTATCATCGGAGTCTGGGGGTCGGTAGAAGGAGCCAATTATTAACTTACCTCCACCCACACCAATTCGCACAGAGTATCTACTTCGACTTCACTACAAGATAAACCACTACTGACAGACACCAACACTCCACCACCAATTCTGCCTAATCTATCTTTCCTGAACACCGTCTGAGACTTCGTAAAAATTTCTGCAGAACTTATTTCAGGCTTTAGCCAGCTTTCTGTACCTATAACGATATCAGCTTCTGTGCTTTCTATTAGCGCGTGAAGCTCAGGGACTTTTCCAGCGCAACTACAACAGTTTACAACTATAATTCCGACTGTTCCTTGATCCAAGCACGTCCTGTAATTGCCAAGCACCCTTTGAAATTGCAGCCCATCCCGCACTTTCCCGAGGCCTTCTAACCTAAAAAACCGCCCAGTCCACGCCACACAGCCTCCGCTACCCGTGTAGCCGCCAGCTGAGTGTAGTGAACTCCTGACCTATTCAGCGGAACCCGAAACCCCACCACCCTATGGCGCAAGTCAAGGAATCTGCAGCCAATACGGTCGCAAAACCGTCTGAGCCTCTGATTCAGACCCTCCACCCGGCTCTGCACCAAAGGTCCGCAGTCGGTTCTGTCAACGATGCTGCAGATGGTGAGCTCTGCCTTCATCTCGTAAGCAAGACCGGCAGCCTTCACCAAATCAGATAGCCGCTGGAATCCAGAGAGAATTTCCTCAGATCCAAACCGACACACGTCATTAGTGCCGACATGTGCCACTACCTGCAGCTGGCTGCACCCTGTGCTCTTCATGGCATCCGGAAGGACCCTTTCCACATCAGGAATGACTCCTCCCGGAATGCACACGGAGTGCACACTGGATTTCTTCCCCTCCTTAGCCGCCATATCCCTAAGGGGCCCCATTACGCGCCTAACATTGGAGCTCCCAACTACCAGTAAGCCCAACCTCTGCGATTGCCCGGACCTTGAAGGCTGAGAATGATCCTCTGAAACAGGGCAGGCAGCTGCATCTGGCTCAGCCAGAGACAATGCCTGAAACCGGTTTGTCAGACGCACCGGGGAGGCTTTCTGATCAGCTTCTGGGGACGCCTTTCGCTGCCTGCCACGCCTTGGAACGACCTCCCAATCAACCACAGGCGAGGGCTCAGCCCCACTGCGGGCAGTAACCGGGGCAACCACAGCGGCAGACCGATCTGGGGACAGACGGGACGAGGTTGACATCCCCGTGATACCCAAGCCCGGCTCCCCACAGTGGTGCCCATTGGCAACAGCCTCAAGCTGCGCGACCGAAGTCAGCGCCGATTGCAGCTGTGAGCGAAGGGATGCCAAGTCAGCCCTCATCCGAACACAGCAATCGCAGTCCCTGTCCATTCTAATCGATGTTTAACAACAGTTACTGAAACACGAGTCGGTGCCTAGATAACGCAAGCGGAACACGCAAAGAATGTATCAACTAACCTGTACAAATGACTAACGACTGCGCTACAATCTGCTGAATTTACGATTACAGTAACTAAAACTCGAAATTGCACCTCCTATACGAAACTCACACGCAATTTAAATAAGAATCTACGAAGTAAACACTAAAGCGCGATGCTACAACTGTCAAATACTATAATACGCCCGAAATATATGAATTAAACAATGCAATTACCCAAAAACACGCAAAGAAATTAATTAAACTATCTAACAAATAAGTAAGCTAGGGTTATACGACTTGCTGCTGCAGCTGCTTATCCAACGGCGGCAGGGAGCACACTGACTGGCCAACCGACACTGGCCGTTCACAACAAAAACAGAAGACAGACGACTACGCAAATTTGCACTATTCAGGTACTAAGGCGCGATGCTACAACCCTCAAATACTATAATACGCCCGAAATATATGAATTAAACAATGCAATTACCCAAAAACACGCAAAGAAATTAATTAAACTATCTAACAAATAAGTAAGCTAGGGTTATACGACTTGCTGCTGCAGCTGCTTATCCAACGGCGGCAGGGAGTTGCCTTCCTTGTATCCATGGTTTCCTCTCCAACTTCTGTGACTCCCCATTCTCATCGATTCTGGATGTCCATTCCTCTTCAACCGATGTGCCTACTGAGCTATTCCTTACTGCAGTATTTATAGCCTTAGGAACCTTCAAGTTTATCCCTTCGTTTCTTAGTACTTCCATATCCCACTTCTTTGACCATTGATTTTTCCTGACTAGTCTCTTAAACTTCAGCCTACTCTTCATCACCACTACATTGTGATCTGAGTTATATCTGCTCCTGGATACGCCTTACAATCCAGTATCTGATTACGGAATCTCTGCCTGACCATGATGTAATCTAACTGAAATTTACCCGTGTCTTCCGGCCTTTTTCAAGTATACTTCCTCCTCTTGTGGTATTTGAATAGAGCATTCGCTATTTCTTGCTGAAATTCATTGTATAATCAATTGGTTTTTCTTCTCTATCATTCCGAGTACCAAGCCCATATTCTCCTGTGACTCTCTCTTCTACTCTTCCCCTAAAACGGCATTCCAGGCCCTAATGACCATTAGATTGTCATCGCCCTTTACGTACAGTATCATCCGTTCAATATCCTCATATACTTTCTCTGTCACTTCGTCCACAGTCTGCTATGTCGGCATGCATACTTAAATTATTGTTGTCGGTGTTTGTTTGCTGTCGATTCTGATCAGAACAACCACACCACTGAACTGCTCACAGTAACTCGCTCTCTGCACTACAACCCTATTCATAACGAATCCTGTTCCCGTTATGCCATTTCCGCTGCTGTTGATATTACCCTACACTCATCTGACCAGGAATCCTTGGCTTCTTTCCATTTCACTTCTCCGACCCCTGCTACAGCTGGATTGAGTCTTTGCATTTCCCTTTTCAGATATTCTAGCTTCCCCACCACATTCAAACTTCTGGTATTCCACGCCGCGACTCGTACAACATTATCCTTTCATTGGTTATTCAATCTTTTTCCCACGGTTACCTCCGCCTTGGCAGTCCCCTCCCAGACGTCGGAATGGGGAACTATTCCGGAATCTTTCGACAATTGAGATATCATCATGACACTTTTTCAGTTACAGGCCACATGTCCTGTGAATACATATTCTATGTTTGTGATACAGTGGTTTTTGTTGTCTACCATTGCACGCTGTGTGGTTCTTTAGTGGATGCAGGAGCGAGGAACAGATGCGGTTTATGAACAGACAATACAGATATGAACTAATTCTACATCTAATATCAATTAATAAAATAGATAACTTTGCTGCTGAAGTAGCAACGTCAGTTGCTAACAGTACAGATGAGTGTAGAAATATATACAGGTACAAAAGATTTATAAATCTGTCAGTCTTCTGTGCTGTGTCTATTCAGAAGATCTCGAGCTCTGGCCGCTATGAAAATCTATAAATGTTCTTCAACAGGCAAACACACGAAATAGGGCTAGGGCATGTATGTACGAACTTAACTTCACCCGTAGCTGGATGTCCTGACAGTGGATGCTTGCATTCATTGTCAACGTCGTAACTGTTCGTGGCAGCGGCCTCGTGCTACGGTGGCGGCTGTAGGAAACACGGCGGCGTAACTAGCGGGGCGCATATTTGACAATACGATCGACCGGGTAACGGCAGATACCGCAGTTTCCAGTGCCTTCTTCATCCTAATACCGTTGATTATTGCTGATCCTTCTGTCTTCAGGGGCAGTTTCCCTCCACAAAGGCAGGAGAGTGCGCTGAACCTCTGTCTGCTCCTCCGCCTTACCTGACAAGACCATTAGCAAAACGAGGGTGAATTCTTATGCCGGAAGTCTTCGGCCGCCGTTGCTGTAATTTTTATTCAGAACTTAAACGGGACCGAGGACGTTTTGATCACTAATCAAACTACCTCTAGGCCAGGGGATCTCATATGGCCTCGAAATACGTCCTGAGCCTCTCATTGGCTTCTCATCACATTCCTCTCCAAGAGGCCTCAGTCTTAGTCTGCCACAGCAGATTCTGTGTCTCAATTCTTACTTCTTTATTGTTTTAGGACAATGCTTCATTAATTCTATCATATCCCCTACGTCATTATCGTCAAAGCATCCTCCCTCACTAGTATTCTCACCCAACTTATTTAGGCGGCGAGGGTGGCCAAGCGGCTCTAGGCGCTACAGTCTGGCACCGTGCGACCGCTACGTCGCAGGTTCGAATCCTGCCTCGGGCATGGATGTGTTTGATGTCCTTATGTTAGTTAGGTTTAAGTAGTTCTAAGTTATAGGGGACTGATGACCTCAGAAGTTAAGTCCCATAGTGCTCAGAGCCATTTGAACCTAGCAAGAAGCGCCACACTTCAACCGCGACTGCACGCCGCCAGCGGCTCCAGCCGGACTACGCGCCATGGAGACTTCCTCGGTGCTCTTCCTCTGTTCTGTCGCTGTTACTGCTATGGCCAATACGTTTCTCGGACTTGGTTTTTCATTGTGGATACGACAATATTGTTCGCTCGCCCGTGAAGGATTCTACAGCCTCGTCGCGTACCATGAGCCAGCAAATGGGCAAGTTTGTCACAAGCTGAGTATACACACAGCGTGATGATGTGTGGAGGGCCACAGCTTGTCAGCGCAGTGACCATTGCTGCGGCTTCCCTTGCGTGTGACGCGGTGCGAACAAAGACAACACTAGAGGGGTTGGGTTGGGATGTTTGGGGAAGGAGAACAGACAGCGAGGTCATCTGTCTCATCGGATTAGGGAAGGATGGGAAGGGAAGTCGGCCGTGCCCTTTTAAATGAACCATCCCGCATTTGCCTGGAGCGATTTAGGGATATCACGGAAAGCCAAAATCAGGATGGTCGGACTCGGGATTGAACCGTCGTCCTCCCGAGTGAGAGTCCAGTGTCTAACCACTGCGCCACCTCACTCGGTGGACAACACTAGACACAGGAACGCCAACTCATCGTATTTTCAGACAATACCTGACTCCACGTATAGCATCACAATGGACTTAAACATGCGTGGAAATTCCGAGAAGAAATAATGTTGCCTGATGGAACTCATCATCGTGATAAAGACCCAGCATGATATAAGGAGCCATTGGGTACGCAATATGACCACATGTCGTTTGTATAACCGGCAATTTTCACTGCAGGCATTACATTTTTACGTGTTAAGTCTGGTGTAAAGGTAGATCGAGATCTAAAAGTCATGGGAAATTGGAGCGCGATTGTAGGGAAAGGAACAAAAGGAATGCTTACGGCGGAATATTAGCTTGGCGGGAGGAATGACAAATAAGAAAGACTAAATTGGGTTTTTCAATAAATTTCAGATGGTAATAGAGAATACTATTTCCAGCAATCACAAGAGGAGGAGGTACATTTGGAGAACGCCCTGATATACAGGAAGATTACAGGCAGAGATTCCAAAATCACATACTGGATTGTAAGGCGTACGTGGAACATATGTAGACTCAGATCACAAATTAGTAATGATGAAGAGAAGACTTACTAAATTTTATGAGAAGCATCTGAAAGAATCAGTGCGGAAAAATGTGGGTGAGGAGAAATGACGAGACCAGTTTGAAGTTCGCTAAGAATGTGAATACTACAAATAAACGTAGGTTCAAGGAAGGTAAGTACGAAGAAACCTTGAGCTACGCATGGAATGCTTTAAATGAGCGATTAAAGAAGGAAGGACAAATACGTTCTAGGAAAGACAGGAATACAGCAGTATAAATCTTTTACGATCGAAATAAGAAGTAAAAGCAGGGCAGTCAAGGCGAAATGTGTACAGGAAAGATCTGCAAAAATGGAAACAGAAACGATCGAAGAGAGGACTGATACAGCATACATAAAGTCGATAAAACCTTCGGTGAAATTAAAAACAACTCTGGTAAGTAAGAGTGCAATGGAAATTCCACTATTAAACGCAGAAAAGAGAGCGGATAAGTGGAAACAGTACACTGAAGCCCTCTATGAGCTGGAGTTCTGATGGCGTATTAGAATAGGAAACTGGAGTCGATAGGGATGATACAGGGCATCCAGTAGTAGAGTCAGAGTTTAAATTCAAAAGAGTTGTGAGAGACTTGAGATCAAATACGTAGAAGGGATAGAATCCAACGGCCTTTTTTGTATAAAATGAAGGGGGGGGGGGGATAGGGAGGCGGTAGCAAAGACAGCCAAACGACTATTCAGTTGGTGTGTAGAATCCATGAAACTGACGACGTACGATCAGATTTTCGGAATATTACCCACAGTGGGCAACACGTACACGTACTATCGCACAATTAACAGTACATCCATCCAAGCTGCAGACATGCATAATACAAAGAAAAATGGAAATAAAAGTGAAGGATGTGTCAGGAGACGATCGGTTTGGATGTAGAAAAAGTAAAGGCACCAGAGAGGCTGTTCTGACGTTGCGCTTGACACTGTGTGGGGCGGCGAAGAAGTTGTCGAATGAGTTGTTTGAATGTTCATTTCACGTAACAGACTATTGCCGATGCAACATATGTGGGACGGCGAAGAAGTCGTTGTTTAATGTTGAATGAAAGTTGAACATTGCCACCTTAAATCACGCGAGCCTGGCAACTAATTTGGTGGCCAGTCAGAAAGCGAAGGGAAACTTACTGACCTTAGTTCCCAGTCTGCACGGCCACATTCCTGTACAGCCCAGCTAAACGAAAAATATCCATAGTTCTTCACGGGATTAGGGCTGCTTCAATAAAATTTAAAGTTCCAAACAAGATTTTATTATCTTAAAGGCTCACACAAATTACTCGAAACTTCTGAAAATGCTAAAGACATTAAATATTGTTAATTCAGCCAATCGTTTAATAGTTCAGAGGCGACTTCTACAGCAAGTTCCTCCCGAATAGTTCATTACTCTAACTAACGGTGCTCTATTAATAGTTCGCAATAATGTTAAAAAAAAAAGATTAATGCTCGCCTTAAAAGTGGAGTTAGTCACCACTTGCCACGCGGAATTATACTTCACACGGACGGCACAATAACAGTTTGTTACCGAAGTCTAAACGATCCAGGACGGTGTACAGTCCTCGCGATTTTCAATGTCCGTTTACATTGCTAAGTACGCGCATGTCACAGCCCGCTATGACGTCACCCGAGGCGAGGCGCGATCGGACGTTAAGCTCGCGTGGACTAGGCGTTGGTCTAATGCGGAGTGAGCTTCCTACTGCCTCTGCCGCTCTTTTTATATAGCTCCGGCGCGTACCGCCAAGAGAGCATCTGTTCTTTCCGTTCCTATGCAGATGCCTGCAGCCTCCAAATGATCGCTATCTCAGGCACATAATCTTACATATCACATTTAATAATAGCTTTACAAACTTCTCAATTTTTGTATACATACATCTGAGCAGTACAGAAGCACGTAGAAAATCTCAGCCCGCTAAAATTAAAACTTTACTCTCTAGAATTTTTACAATGGAACTAACGGTAGATTGTTACCTCTGAACCATAGCTTTATCAAGACTTGTATCAGCTGTTAATTATGCTACAAGACTAAAACTTGGTGTAGCTTTGTTAATTGTCCTATCTGATCATTGGTCTTAAAGAATTTGTTTTATCATTAAAATTTAAAGTACTTAATCTATAATGCTTATGTACATTTTACTCACAAAAGTAGTTTTTACTAAATTACTAAGAAACTAGAAGAGGTAACTGATTGTGGTATTTCCATTATTATTATTAGGGTGAACTGAAGCATCCTACCAATTTTCAATATTGTAGCTCTATTATTTCGCGCCTCTGATTTTTCCGAAAAACGCGGATTCTGGAGTCAATTTTAGTTTTATGGTTTTGGAAACCAGCACCACTCATTAATGACTTCTTACTGCACCTTCTCACCAAATTTTGGCTTCCTAGCGTCATTATTTAGCGCCTCCTATTTTTCTTTCAAAACGTGAATTTTACGTAAACTACTAATTTTATAACATTAAGATTTGTTACCTGAAACATTATTACATAGAACTATACTTTAACAAAGTTTTACACACAAATCTTAATTTTTACTTTTATGTTAAATGTGGTGCAATGCTATATGCAGGCGCGTTACGATGACGTGACGCTACTAGCAGTGAACTAGGGTAAGTCCCGTGCACTCGCTCGCCTCTGTATCTTATACATGATACAGCGCTTGCTTTGCTTCATCTGGAAGCAAGTATGAAGAAAATTCAAGACACTTTCATTGGATATGTGACATAGAGGTAGCATTCAATAACGTAAAATCGTGCAAGATGTTAGAAATTCTAAGGAAAAGAGGAAGAAATTATAGGCAAAATGTCTACAAGAACAATGGCCTTTCAGACCATGATGCAGAAATTTTAACACTAAAATGTTTTTGTACTCAAACCAATGTCATATTTAATTACAAACTACGTAGGAAAGTTACCCCAACAGCAACTCAAGATGTTTATAGTGCCGATAATATAGATGATAAGTACAATGCTTTCCATAACACGTTTCTCATGCTCTTTGAGAGTTGCTTTCCATTAGAACATTCTAAACAGGGTACTAGCAGTAATGGACAGCCCGGTTGGCTGACTAGTAGGATAAAGATATCATGTAGAACAAAGCGGGAATTATATCAAAATGTTAGAAGTAGTCACAAGCAAGCTACAGTAGCCCATTACAAACAGCATTGTAAGGTGCTTAAAAATGTTATTAGCAAGGCAAAAAGTATGTGCTATGCAAATAGAATAGCTAATTCACAGGATAAAATTAAAGCCATATGGTCAGTTGTTAAGGAAGTGTCTGGGTAGCAGCACAAGGTTGACGATATAAAGTCAGTTTGCAGTAATAATATTTCTGTTACTGATAAACGAGATATATGTACAGTATTTAACAACCATTTTCTGGGCATTGCTGGTGAATTAAATAAAAATTTGGTATCTACAGGAAATCATATAAATTTCTAAGCAAATGCCTTTATGAGACTGACGTCTGAAATACTCCTCTGTGATACAGACAAGAGGGAGACTGAGACAATAATCAATTCACTGAAGACTAAGGAGTCTCATGGCTATTATGGAGTGTCTAGTAGAATATTAAAGTACTGTGCTGCACATGTTAGCCCTGTATTTAGCCATATTTGTAATTTTTCCTTTAGGAATGGTCAGTTTCCTGAGCGATTAAAGTACTCAGTAGTAAAGCCACTTTATAAAAAGGGAGAAAGGGATAATGTAGATAATTTTAGACCTATTTCTATGCCAACAGTGTTTGCAAAAGTCATCGAAAAGGCTGTGTATGTAAGGTTAATTGATCATTTTATATCACACGATTTGCTATCAAATGTACAGTTCGGCTTTAGAAGTCGTTTGACAATTGAAAACGCTATATTCTCTTTTCTCTGTGAGGTACCAGATGGGCTAAACAAAAAGTTTCAAACGCTTGGCGTATTTTTTGACTTAACAAAGGCATTTGACTTTGTTGATCACACAATATTGCTCCAGAAGTTGGACTATTACGGAATAAGGGGAGTAGCACACAATTGGTTCACCTCTTACTTTAGCAACAGGCAGCAAAAGGTCATTATTCACACTGTTGATAACTGCTGTGATGTGGGATCAGAGTGGGGTACTGTCAAGTGGGGGGTGCCCCAGGGATCAGTGCTGGGGCCGCTCCTGTTCCTTATTTATATAAATGATATGCCCTCTAGTATTATGGGTAACTCTAAAATATTTCTGTTTGCTGATGACACTAGCTTGGTAGTAAAGGATGATGTGTGCCACATTGACTCGGTTTCAAGTAGAGCAGCACATGACCTCAGTTCATGGCTTGTAGAAAATAAACTAACGTTAAATCACAGTAAGACTCAGTTTTTACAGTTCCTAACACACAATTCAACAAAGCCTGACGTTTTAATCTCATAGAACGGGCATATGATTAGTGAAACTGAAGAGTCCAAATTCCTAGGTGTTCAGATAGATAGTAAGCTGTCGTGGAAAGCCCACGTTCAGGATCTTGTTCAAAGACTTAATACTGCCATTTTCACTATTCGAACGGTATCGAAAGTTAGTGATATTTCGACACATAAATTAGTCTACTTTGCTTATTTTCATTCACTTATGTCGTATGGTGTTATGTTTTGGGGTAACTCTTCCCATTCTAGAAGAATATTTTTGGTCCAGGAACGGGCGGTTCGGGCAACAAGTGGTGTGAGTTCACGAACCTCTTGTCGACCTCTTTTCACGGGTCTGGGTATTTTGACATTGGCCTCTCAATATGTATATTCCTTAATGTCGTTTCTTGTTACCAATATTAGTTTATTTCCAACAATATGCAGCTTTCACTCGGTTAATACTCAGCAGAAATCAAACCTCCATTTGGATCGGACTTCCTTAACTCTTGTGCAAAAAGGTGTGCAGTATACTGCTGCATCCATTTTCAATAATCTGCCACTCGAATTCAAAAATCTTAGCAGTAATCCACCTGCTTTCAAATTGAAACTGAAGAGTTTCCTCATGGGTCACTCCTTCAATTCTGTCGAGGAGTTCCTTGAAAAATTAAGATGCTTCTCATTGTATTGCTGATAACGTTTGCTTAAACTTATAGACTGATTTTCTTTCCGGTTCATGAACATTTATTTTTATGTGTTATTACTTTTTATGTTGTAAGTTCATGTACTGACATGTTCCATGACCTTGGAGATTTGCTCCTCAATTTGATCCTACGGAACTTGACAGTTAAATAAAATAAATAAAAACAAAGAGGGAACAATAAGACTGGAGAACCAAGAAACAAGTACTCTGAATAAAAGTAAGAAGGGATGCAGTCTTTCGCCCCTGCTGTTCAATCTATACATCGAAGGAAAACTTCAACATAGGGATAAAAATACAGGGTGTAAGGATATTAATGAAAAGATTTGCTGACGACATTGAATGTGAAGACGTACTACAGGATCTGTTGGGTGTAATGAAAAATATAATGAACACAAAATATGGGTTGAGAGTAAACCTCACAGGTAATGAGGTGTAATGAAATGCGAATTGGGATCGCGAAGTAGACGAAGTTAAGGTAGTCTGACAAACTGCCTATTGGCTTCTGTCTCGGGTTCTTCGGCCGACGTTCATCTAATGATTTTTCTGACGTTTCGCCAGCACGAGTGGCTCGCATTGTCAAAGCTTCACCCTCCATTGCCGGTGGTGAAGCTTTGACAATGCCAGCCACTCGTGCTGGCGAAAAATCATTAGATGAACGTCGGCCGAAGAACCCGAGACAGAAGCCAATAGGCAGTTTGTCAACAAGTGACCACGAAAGCCTTAACAATTTTGTATTAAGGTAGTCTGCTACCGTAGAAGCAAAATTACCCATAACGGACGAAGTAAGAAGGGCGTTCCTGGCCAAGAGAAGTGCAACATTGGCCTTCATTTGGGGAAGAAATTTCTGAGAATGTACATTTGGAACATAGCATTCAATCATATCGAATCACGCACAATGAGAAAACGAAACATTTGAGATGTGGTGCTACAGAAGAATGATGAAAATCAAGTGGACTGATAAGATAATGAATGCAGAAGTTCTGTGCAAAATCTTCAGAGAGAGGAACATACGGAAAATACTGACAAGAAGAGGGGACAGGATAATAGCATAAGGGTCAAGGCACCATGGAATAACCTCTGTGATACTAGAAGGGACTGTAAAGAGTAAACTGCAAGGGAACACAGAAATTGCAATACATCAATAAATAATTAAGGAGTAAGTGTGCGAAGACTACTCTGAGATGAAGGCCGCATCAACCAGCCACAAGACCGATAGGTAAAACAAATTGGTCCACTGGCATTGAACTATCATCAAGCCTCCGTGAAATTATCTTTGATTAATATAACGCATAATCTTACTCGATACAGACGGTGTTGGACTGTTGCTCTGGGCAGCACGTTCCCCAGATCCCTCACCCATTCAAAACATTTTCCAATTTCGAGTTCTAGTTATCATCTTGCGGTTAAGCAGTGGATTTTGCATATCTGAAAATCGGTTAAGAGATGTAAAATTGGGTCGCAAGTGGAAAAAGTGTAACATCTACAACGCAATAATTACTTTTGGTATAACAGTGGGATGAATGTAGAGGAGGCAGCTCGAAACATTTGATCTGTGTTTGCAGCCAGTGCTTTTGGGAAAAATACGCCAAAAAAAGATATTCTTGTTTCAACAAAGATCTTTCTGGTACAAATAATTTTCCACCTTATGGAAGTCGCGACTACTGATATAAGTGATGAATTACCATTTAATCATCATGCGACATTTGCATTCGAGAGGCAAGGTTCAGAAGTCTGGTGTAGGAGTACCGCATGCTCTAACAGAAACAACAAAAATCAACGGAATTACTATTATTGCACTTTTGCTTGAACATCATCAGGTCAATCATTGCGCATTCCTATGTAATACTGTTACTGGTGACGAATTATGATGCCTTTATCGTTAACTTCCTAAGGAGGAATTGAAACGTCCTCTTTGAACAATTATACATGACTGTGCTCAAACTGACACACAATAATCTTAGCGCAACGCAATCTGACTTTCAAAAATCCCTACAAAGGATGGCCCTGACTAACATTAACCTATACGTTTCACAAATCACTTACCTCACAAAAATCTTGGTTACTCCAACTACTGCAGTACAGCGAGCGCCACTATTGCCAGCTAAATAAAAGATGCAAACTACTGAAGGCACTAACTACTGATAGGCATAGTTAGCAAATAAAAGATATTGATAGAGAACAAACAATGTATTTACCTCAATAGTGTTCAAAAGTCATGATGTATATAGCAGTTCATGACATCCAGTCTTACAAATTTCAAAACTCCGCCATCTCTCTCCCCACGTCCACCACTGCTGGCGGCTCACCTCCAACTGCGCAACGCTACGCTCCGCTAACAGCCAACTGCCCAACGCTACAATGGTGAGTATTACAACAATGCCAACCAGCCACAGACTGCACACAGCACAGCCAGTGATTTTCATACAGAGCTGGTGTTACAAATAAGAAAACCTAAACAGCCTACTTACATAGCCCCCACGCTCCCCACAAAAAATTTTACAAATTGTTATGGGCACTGACCAATACAGATGAAAAAAATTTTCATAATTACAATAACAAAGAAATGAAATGCACACACTTATCGATACAATGTTGGTCAAAAGCTAAAAGTTTTTCACAGTCCATAAAGACAGTCCTGATCACTCATCACAGTAAAATTGCAGTGTTTTTCTCAAAGTCCGAGCAGTAAAAGAGAATGCACACGGAAGTAGTGGATTTCCATACAGTCCTGAAGAAGTAGTGTTGTCCTTCCAACGGAACTCTTGACATGCAGACAGGTAATGGGCCACAACAGAGCAAACCTACAGCAGAGTCAGTCGAAGTTTTGAAGAATATTGGTAGGTAGGTCATCACAGAGCAGACTCTTTGTAGTCCTGGTAGAGATTATGGTATTGGTGGGCCACCAGAGGTGCAGACCGACTGTAGTCCAATGTAGAAATAATGGTATTGGTGGGCCATCAAAGATGCAGACCCACTGTAGTCCATGTAGAGATGGCTAGCAGCCAACTGTTGCGACTGTACAGGTGCACAATCACCATCGAAGAGTCTTGTTGACAATATAGCAAGTCCATGAACCACCATTTGTCCACTCACAAAGAATTTGTTTGAAATGTCTTTGGAACCAGCAATGCTGTTATCCAGTGCCTTGCTGAATTATTAAGACACGTGCAAACACTATCAGTCCCCACTTCTCACATATTGTCCATATACTATGACCAACAGAAATGTGTGCAGTGAAATGTACTTTACAAGTTACTTAATTTGATGAACTGGTGTCGATTACAATTTTATAACATGAGAATACAATTACAAAGGTACAAAATATATCATTAAAGAACATAATAGTACAGACAACATTTGCTGTAATACAGGCTTTACAAAAGAATCGAAATAACAAATACATCAGTGTTACAAAAATTACGACATAAGTGTTGTGGTTGGCAGGAGAGCCAACCGTATGACTAAAGGAGGCCGAAATGCACGCGTCTCAGCTCACGCAGGCTGGTGTGAGGTCTGGAACATAATAAGGGAATTAGAATTGTGAAAAACGGACGTAGCCGGTGGAATACTTAACTTTAATCCATTAATGACGAACGTCGCTCTTGACATTACATGATTTACAATATCAATAGAAACTGATCATGGCGCCTTGCTAGGGCGTTGCAAATAACGTAGCTGAAGGCTATGCTAACTATCGTCTTGGCAAATGAGAGCGTAATTTGTCAGTGAATCATCGCTAGCACAGTCGGCTGTACAACTGGGACGAGTGCTAGGAAGTGTCTCTAGACCTGCCGTGTGGCGGCGCTCAGTCTGTAATCACTGATAGTGGCGACACGCGGGTCCGACCTATACTACCGGACCGGGGCCGATTTAAAGGCTACCACCTAGCAAGTGTGGTTTCTGGCTGTGACACCACAATAAGTACATACATAAAAGATCAGAATAACTTTTGAAACATCAACTTCACACATGAGCATTAGAAAAAAACAGAATAAATAATGTGTAAACATCTTTACCAAGTAAATAACATGTTATTAAATGCAAATTATATTTGAGGATAACATTATTCCTCATCATAGTGAATGTAGCTTAGTATTAGAAGAGAAAAAATTCTATGAAATAGTACACAGAGGCAGGGCAGGAAGAAAACAAATACACAAGGGTACGCAAACACTTAGTGGGATAACACAAAAGGAAAGGACAGGGTTTGTTTTCAGGGTAACATTTGGTACTGCAGTCCAACCCAAAACTTCATTGGTCTCGCGGTTCTAGGCGCGCAGTCCGGAACCGTGCGACTGCCACGGTCGCAGGTTCGAATCCTGCCTCGGGCATGGGTGTGTGTGTGATGTCCTTAGGTTAGTTAGGTTTAAGTAGTTCTAAGTTCTAGGGGACTGATGACCACAGCAGTTGAGTCCCATAGTGCTCAGAGCCATTTGAACCATTTTTGAAAACTTCATTCCATAGCTTGTCCCTCTTATTTCAACATTTGCTGCAGCCAAAACAAATCCTATCCAAGCATGCTTTCTGTATTCTGTTCACACCCTCTTTCAAAAATAGATTTTCTCCACTGTAAACTACTTTTTTGGCCAAACCATTTTCTTATAGCTTCTCAATGCTTTTCTTCCAATTCATCATAGTTAGTTTCTTATATAGTCTACACCCTCCTAAGCTAACTTAAACCTACTGAGCTCAGATGCTAAACTAAGGGACGACGCAATGCAGCAGCACAAAACATGTAATACAAACAGCAATGAAAAAAATGGAAATTGTCGAAGCAAGCAGCAATATTACAACTAATATAAGGCAATGAGCAGCAAACAAGAAAAATAAATCAGTAGTAAAACTAGCTTAACAGAGTAATACAAAGTGAAATTTCGTAGCACTATGCCTGGCAAACAGCAGCAGGAAATGCAATAACTTCTATCTAAATATGACAAAGCTCAAACAGAAAAAATATTACAGTAAAGACAACAATGCAGATAAGGGAAATGTATATTCACATCTTAATGTCTGTGTCATTAAAGTGGTGCACTACAAAAGCTAATTCTACAATAAATTACCAAGTAGTTGAAAAGAAAATTAAGTATGTAGTGTCTGTTATTAATCCCTTCTTATTGTTCTTTCCTTTCGAAGTGCTCCTTTTTCGAAGAACGTGGATCATAAAATGATTATTTAATAGATCTGTTGACAGAAAGTGTTCACATTAGTAAATGCATTTAATTTTATTTTATAAAACCAATGCTGCAACACAGGTGGAAACCAGATATCAAATGAAATAAGCAACTATGAAAGGCAAAGAATAAAATTATCATTCAATAGTCGTGTGACATTTCATAAGTTAGTACAAATTCTCTCATCTCTCGTAGAAATACGCTTGTCATTATCAGGTATGCAGATGTAAATATGTATCTTTCCAAGTAATGAGCGTGTCGTTTTTGCGATCCTTTCTACAAAGGAATGTCAATAGCGAGGATAATGGCATCTTTTTTTTTTTCATTGTGCCTCTGAAAGGCACACACTAATGTCTTGTTTCCAGGTGGCTGTCGCGCAGCTGGGTACCCACGAAGCATTACGTGCACGTGGTCACTTAACTTTCTTAACGAAAATTTTACGACACCAGTTTCCGCTACAGTGGCAGTCTCATATAAAAATACACTCCTGGAAATGGAAAAAAGAACACATTGACACCGGTGTGTCAGACCCACCATACTTGCTCCGTACACTGCGAGAGGGCTGTACAAGCAATGATCACACCCACGGCACAGCGGACACACCAGGAACCGCGGTGTTGGCCTTCGAATGGCGCTAGCTGCGCATCATTTGTGCACCGCCGCCGTCAGTGTCAGCCAGTTTGCCGTGGCATACGGAGCTCCATCGCAGTCTTTAACACTGGTAGCATGCCGCGACAGGGTGGACGTGAACCGTATGTGCAGTTGACGGACTTTGAGCGACGGCGTATAGTGGGCACGCAGGAGGCCGGGTGGACGTACCGCCGAATTGCTCAACACGTGGGGAGTGAGGTCTCCACAGTACATCGATGTTGTCGCCAGTGGTCGGCGGAAGGTGCACGTGCCCATCGACCTGGGACCGGACCGCAGCGACGCACAGATGCACGCCAAGATCGTAGGATCCTACGCAGTGCCGTAGGGGACCGCACCGCCACTTCCCAGCAAATTAGGGACACTGTTGCTCCTGGGGTATCGGCGAGGACCATTCGCAACCGTCTCCATGAAGCTGGGCTACGGTCCCGCACACCGTTAGGCCGTCTTCCGCTCACGCCCCAACATCGTGCAGCCCGCCTCCAGTGGTGTCGCGACAGGCGTGAATGGAGGGACGAATGGAGACGTGTCTTCAGCGATGAGAGTCGCTTCTGCCCTGGTGCCAATGATGGCCGTATGCGTGTTTGGCTCCGTGAAGGTGAGCGCCACCATCAGGACTGCATACGACCGAGGCACACAGGGCCAACACCCGGCATCATGGTGTGGGGAGCGATCTCCTACACTGGCCGTACACCTCTGGTGATCGTCGAGGGGACACTGAATAGTGCACGGTACATCCAAACCGTCATCGAACCCATCGTTCTACCATTCCTAGACCGGCAAGGGAACTTGCTGTTCCAACAGGACAATGCACGTCCGCATGTATCCCGTGCCACCCAACGTGCTCTAGAAGGTGTAAGTCAACTACCCTGGCCAGCAAGATCTCCGGATCTGTCCCCCATTGAGCATGTTTGGGACTGGATTAAGCGTCGTCTCACGCGGTCTGCACGTCCAGCACGAACGCTGGTCCAACTGAGGCGCCAGGTGGAAATGGCATGGCAAGCCGTTCCACAGGACTACATCCAGCATCTCTACGATCGTCTCCATGGGAGAATAGCAGCCTGCATTGCTGCGAAAGGTGGATATACACTGTTCTAGTGCCGACATTGTGCATGCTCTGTTGCCTGTGTCTATGTGCCTGTGGTTCTGTCAGTGTGATCATGTGATGTATCTGACCCCAGGAATGTGTCAATAAAGTTTACCCTTCCTGGGACAAGAATTCACGGTGTTCTTATTTCAATTTCCAGGAGTGTATTTCACAGGTCAAGAATTTGCGTTACACATCTGTAGAAACAAAATCCTATTGATATAAGAGTGTCCAAATATTTTCGTCGGCATTGTAATACATTCACGCATTTACATACAGTTCCTAACTCTTAAAGTACGATTCTTGGTTTCCAACAACCTTTTCCACAAATCAGAGTCCCTAACCACTACTCATTATTCCTTACCTTATTATACATATACATATTCGTATACACTTCTTCAATATTTCATCATAATAAATACATAGCATAATCAAATTCCTCACATAGCATCAGCCTATTGATCATAATCATACCGCAACAGCGTAATACATATCGTCGTTATAACATTATAAAACCTCAGCCAAATCTCAAAAACGTCGTAGCTTTCTGCAATAGTTTCAAAACCTAAAAAATTCTCTGCTCATTTAAATATTATCATCTACCTCAAACGTACTTTAAAAATCATGATCCCACACCAAATAGATCATTCAAAGCTCTTATAGTATCACAATGGTTCCGAAAAAATATGAACAATTCACACAGTACAGACAAAATACAGTTTCATAAGTGTCAAGTTATCCAACTGTGTAATTGTGAAAACATGTGTCACTGATGTAGTAAAAAAAAAATGTTTGTCTCTCAGTTAAATTATGAGGTAGCTATGTAATTTGTGTGTTAGAGAAATATGGTACCGATGTGTAAAGTTGTATAAGCAAATACCATATTAGCTAGGGCTCCTTGTGCTTGCCACACACATGGTACACAAAGTAAGCGTGTACCCCCCTGAGGATTAATGTAATTATCTCCTCAGGTGTTACAGATCACAGCAATGGAGTGAAATGTATCACGGAAAACCTTTGTATCATTGTACTTCAAATATCTTTAAAAATAAATGTTTTAGGTACAAAACTAATCACTCAAATACGTGTACTGTAGCGCTAAACTGTGCGTTTGTTGTAAGATAATCTCTGTGGAAGTGTCGTAGTTATCGTCCTCTGTAAGCAAAGTTCTGCTGAAGTCAATGTACTTCCCTTGTAATAAACGAAGTGAATTGCTTTGCGTATAGATATCTTAGTTATTACGCTTATTGCCGTGATGAAGGAAGTGCTGTGGTGTAACGTATTGTTGTACTATGGAAAAGGCTGTCCCATTGTAGCGATACCACAAAAGTTACTACTAAAACATGTTTTACTTTCCAGAATAATTCAGAAAAACTGTGCAGATATAAAACAGATACACCGCAAAAGCAACATTGTAAATTGTCACTCATTAGTAGCGTCGTAATATAATCGTGTAGCTGTCACGTATACTAAACCTTGTGTCATCTGTTATCTCACAGGAAGTACTTAAAATCCAGAATGTATTTTCAAGTAAACCAAAATGTTGCATTAAAATCTCATTAGCAGTACTGGTAAATGTTCTAAGCATGCGAGCCTTATGGTCGTTACGTAATCGTGCCACTAACAAGCAAGAATGTACACACACACAATGACACTGTGTCGTCTGTTCACAATAACAATGCATTCGTAATTTATGTTTAAATACGTTCTCTTGGTTCTTGACTGGATATTTAACTTCAAACATTGTTGCATGTTAACAATTTCTTAAGTCTGACAAAGCATACTAGTAATGTAAAGTGAAAAGTTATATGGCAAAGACAAAGTTAAAAAGCAGATTATCTTTCAATAAACGGTTTTACATGTGAAATGTGGTGTAAACCTTTACTCTTCCTAGTACGCAGAGTTTCAACTTCAACGCAATTATCATGTGGTATACGTCGGATTCTGTAAGGTCCATTGTAAATCAGAAAGAATTTGTGACTCAAGTGTTTCTTCTTATGCGACAATGAATGAGCTTTAATGAGAACTTTCTGACCAATATATAATTTCTTTGCATTTGCTTTACCGTGTAGTCTTCTCCTTTTGTGTGCCGCAGAATTTATATTTTTAATAGCCAAATCAATTATGTCTTTGTGTTGAAGTTTACTTGTATTCGGAAAAGGTACAAGCTCTCTGATTCTGTTCGGTGGTTCTTTATTCTTCAGTACAAGAATAGGTGGTAAAGCAGTGGAGTCATGAGGCATTTCATTCAGCACGTTTTGAAATAAGTGTAAATATCTGTCCCAATGCTGATGCTTTCTGTGACAATAAAGTCTGGGAAGCTTATTGATTTCTTTCATAATCCGTTCAGACGGGTTACAATGTGGTGAGTACAAAGAAATAAAAACAGGTTTCATTTTATGGTTCCGGAGCATGCGTGACCAAACATCAGATCTGAATTGCGGTCTGTTGTCTGAAATGACTTTACTAACGTGCCAAACTTCACGTAAGAAATTTTTAACAAAGGCATTGGATACAGACCTTCCAGTGGCTTTACGTAATGGAGTGAAAGAAACAAATTTTGAAGGAAGTTCAACAGCGACAAGACCGTACGAAAATCCATTCGATGTTCTGACAAGGGGTCCTAAGAGATCAACAGCAGCAAATTCTTTTAATTTAGAAGGAATGATAGGAAACAACGGAGCACGATGTGAGTTAGTAGATGGTTTCGCCTTTTGACAAAGTTTACAAATAGACAAGACTCTTCGAATTCTCTTTTCCATATTGTTAAAATAACAAGTCGTTCGAAGAATATGATAACATTTTCGTGGACCAAAATATGCGTAGCTGAAATGAATGTACCAAATGAGCTTATTAACAAAATCGTCTGGAATGCAAAGTACCCATAGCTTGTCATCAACAGTGCAGCGTTTGAAGAGTATGTTGTTTCTAAGCAGATAATAATGCCGAATCTGAGTGTGCGGCTTTTCATGCCATTTACTTTTGATGTCTTTCCAAATCCGATCTTTATCCTGTTCGTGAGCAATGTCCTTTAAAGATGTGGTGATGAAGTTTTCAAAGGCGACTTTCTGAATGTAAAGAATACTGAAATTTTTCTCGAGATTGCCTTCTGTGTTACTTTTCTCAAGTCCAGCCAGTGCGCGTGACAGTGCGTCCGCAACAAAGTTCTCCTTGCCGGGAATGTAGACTATTGTGAAGTGGAATTCTTGCAGAAACAATGACCAACGTTTTAACCTGTCATGATTTAATTTTGAAGACATAAGAAATTGTAATGCACGATGATCACTGTATACTTTTACGTGCTTACCAAAAAGAAAGAATCGGAATTTGTTAAATGCCCAAACGATAGCTAAAGCTTCTAATTCCGTAACGGAATAATTTTTTTCAGATTTTGTTAGCACTCGGCTAGCAAAAGCAATGGTTTTATGAACAGTAATGTCATTTTCTGTGGCTTCTTGAAATAAATCGGCACCAAGACCGACTTTAGAAGAATCCGTGCTAAGGCAAAACTCTTGTGAGAGATCTGGATGAGCTAGTTTTGGAGCGTTAAGTAGCGATTCTTTCAAAGAATTGAATTTCAACTGTGCTTGTTCGTCCCAGTTCCAAATAGTATTTTTTCCAGTGAGAGAACAAAGTTTTGGTGTAACTAGAATTTGCATATTCAGAAAACGACGGTAAAAATTTACGAGGCCTAGAAAACTGCGGACTTGTTTTTTTGTGGATGGAACTGGAATGGCTCTGATTGCTTCTAACTTTTCAGGATCCGGCTGAATGCCTTCAGAAGAAATAATATGTCCCAAAAACTTCACCTTTGTCCTACCGAATTCAGACTTTTCCAAGTTAACTGTAATTCCAGATTCTGCGAAAATACGTAACAAACTGTTGAGGATGCGATAATGTTGTTCCCATGAGGCTTCTGCTATTGGAATATCATCCACATATAAGATGATGTGACGTTTTAAGAAATCAGGTAATATGGAATTTAGCCCGCGAATGAATGCTGCCGAAGAAATGTTCAAACCAAAAGGAAGTTTCCGTTTTCCACTACGAATTCTTCCCCAAGGGTGCGTCAATCACAGCTGGAATTTGTTGCCAACAGTTGAGACACCTTTCGGTCGAAGTATAAGAAAATTGAGTGACAAACCTACATCACGTATGCTATTGCATGATAACACAACCTGTTGATTTGAGAAAACAGAACTATCCTGAAGACTTATAGAGAAGTCATCTCTCAGGAACTTGTATTCATAAGGAAGTCATCCTTCAGCCACATGTCACTCTGATCGTAAACTCGTAAAATTTTACATTTTCCGCTCATGATCGATCAACCGTCAAGGCAATTCATTTCTAGACGAAAAAGCTCTTCAAACTACACTGGTGTAATGACATCGTTAGATACAGCAGTTTTCTACAGGAGTAGAATTTGTAAACTACTTTAGCACTGTCAGATTGTTTTAGATATTGTGAAAGAATATACCATTGCTCTTTAATTTCTCTTTGATGATTACTGTTGTGATCAATAAACTAATGGAAAACCAATTTAAAACATTCACTGTAGTAATACAAATTAAATTCAACTTACAACAGAAACATCACGACGGCGGTCTACCTTAATAAAGCATTAAGTGTCTGTAAGACGATTGTGCCTATTTTAACACGAATTAGTTGGATATTACCGACTTTTGACTTCGAAAAGGTCTGTATTTACTTCATTTATTATGAAAACGGGGAGTTTATAAATAAAATTATGTATTCACAACAACAAAAAATATGTCAGCAGAAAACAAAAGTGGCATTATGAATTTTGCAGTACCATAAAATTTTCGCTCTGATGCTAAGGGGCACTAAAAGCAACAAGACGAATTTTGCTCGAGAGTTGTCTCACGATTCCCTTATTGAGTTTGTATCTACCTGTCTGTAGCTGTGTTACAAAATAATTAAAAATCTGGCTTTCAGCGAGTCTCGAAATGCGAATGAAAGCAGCTTGTACCTGACAGGCAAGCATGTCTCCTCGGAGACAGCGAAGAAATGCGGCATATATGTCTTAGTTATTCTCCCAGTAGCGGCTATAACAGATAAATCACAACATAAGAAATAAGAGTACATGTATTTGCCTTGCTTATCGACTTTCGTGGACTAAAAACATTAACTGATATCTTTACATCAGATCTCAAGAGAAAATCTGTCACATTATTCTACTGAAATGACACGATAATATCAAGTGAATTTAGCAGGACAGTTCTGTGGCATCAAGGAAGTATGTCGTCGATCAAAGAGTAGCCAAACTTATTCTGCGCTGCTGCCAAGTTTCTGTTATATTACATGGAAGGGTACTAGCTGATGTGTTTTTTGAATGTCCTCGGAAATGACTACAGCTTCGTCTCAAAGTTGTGGATGGCAAGGGCCGGAATATCATCACTGTATATCCGTGAATCGTATTCACATTTCTGTAACTAGGTTTAGGGGCTAGAGTGTTTTACGTGTAATACACTCCTGGAAATGGAAAAAAGAACACATTGACACCGGTGTGTCAGACCCACCATACTTGCTCCGGACACTGCGAGAGGACTGTACAAGCAATGATCACACGCACGGCACAGCGGACACACCAGGAACCGCGGTGTTGGCCGTCGAATGGCGCTAGCTGCGCAGCATTTGTGCACCGCCGCCGTCAGTGTCAGCCAGTTTGCCGTGGCATACGGAAGACCATCGCAGTCTTTAACACTGGTAGCATGCCGCGACAGGGTGGACGTGAACCGTATGTGCAGTTGACGGACTTTGAGCGACGGCGTATAGTGGGCATGCGGGAGGCCGGGTGGACGTACCGCCGAATTGCTCAACACGTGGGGCGTGAGGTCTCCACAGTACATCGATGTTGCCGCCAGCGGTCGGCGGAAGGTGCACGTGCCCATCGACCTGGGACGGGACCGCAGCGACGCACGGATGCACGCCAAGATCGTAGGATCCTACGCAGTGCCGTAGGGGAACACACCGCCACTTCCTGGCAAATTAGGGACACTGTTGCTCCTAGGGTATCGGCGAGGACCATTCGCAACCGTCTCCATGAAGCTGTGCTACGGTCCCGCACACCGTTAGGCCGTCTTCCGCTCACGCCCCAACATCGTGCAGCCCGCCTCCAGTGGTGTCGCGACAGGCGTGAATGGAGGGACGAATGGAGACGTGTCTTCAGCGATGAGAGTCGCTTCTGCCTTGGTGCCAATGATGGTCGTATGCGTGTCTGGCTCCGTGCAGGTGAGCGCCACAATCAGGACTGCATACGACCGAGGCACACAGGGCCAACACCCGGCATCATAGTGTGGGGAGCGATCTCCTACACTGGCCGTACACCTCTGGTGATCGTCGAGGGGACACTGAATAGTGCACGGTACATCCAAACCGTCATCGAACCCATCGTTCTACCATTCCTAGACCGGCAAGGGAACTTGCTGTTCCAACAGGACAATGCACGTCCGCATGTATCCCGTGCCACCCAACGTGCTCTAGAAGGTGTAAGTCAACTACCCTGGCCAGCAAGATCTCCGGATCTGTCCCCCATTGAGCATGTTTGGGACTGGATTAAGCGTCGTCTCACGCGGTCTGCACGTCCAGCACGAACGCTGGTCCAACTGAGGCGCCAGGTGGAAATGGCATGGCAAGCCGTTCCACAGGACTACATCCAGCATCTCTACGATCGTCTCCATGGGAGAATAGCAGCCTGCATTGCTGCGAAAGGTGGATATACACTGTACTAGGCCGACATTGTACATGCTCTGTTGCCTGTGTCTATGTGCCTGTGGTTCTATCAGTGTGATCATGTGATGTATCTGACCACAGGAATGCGTCAATAAAGTTTCCCCTTCCTGGGACTATGAATTCACGGTGTTCTTATTTCAATTTCCAGGAGTGTACATCGATGCACTGAGTGCAAACGAAGCGTCATAAATTATTGGTGTTTTACTGTCTTAATCGGAGCGAAACCTTTAAAGCGTGATCACCACACGCGATTCACAACTTAGGGGCTTCCCCAGTGTTTGAGTTGGCAACGTATCTTTGCCATACAACATTGTAATTGAGATCACTATCATTGGCACGCCTGCCAGAAGACAGGCATGAGCTGGATTCTTGTTCTCAGCTTTTCTAACGGGTATTCTGCCGTTGCTCGAAATGTGAAGACTTAAGGTGAATTCGAATATTCCATATGGCGAAAATCTGATGTTTCTATTCTTCCGGCTCAAACATTCCAAAAATAGTTACAATAAGCGGAAGAAGAGCGCCTGTGAACCAACAATTAATAATGCAGTCATAATTAGTGGAATCTGATGAATTCCATCTGTCACCTGACAATTGTGAAAAACTACTTTTTTCATCTGCACAGCACCGATGTATGAACTCAATGGTTTGGTAGAATTCCTATACTTAATTTCGTTGTGATCGTTTTCAATGACATTTGAGGAGGAACAAAATCATTTGACTTGAAACATAGTTTTCCAGTGGGACTTGAATCTTTGGTTACTGTAGCAGTAGCACATCCAGTGAGGTATCAATAATGTTAGCATTTACTCACTGCTGTAGTAAACCCTAGCGCAGAAAAAGCAGGTTTCCCACAAGGCAATCGACGAGAGACACTGTAGTTAATGCATAAAGTAACCATCTCGCGAACGTAAATTTTCCAAATCGCTGTCACTTGTAAAGCATGAGTTGTTCAGATAATTACAACTATATCTTGTGAAATGAATAGGTTAACGCAGCTCCAATCCGTCACTATCACTGAGTTGCCAACCATATTCCGAATAGTATGTTCTTTCGGACGTGTCCGAAAGAAAGAACAGACACTACAAATCGAAACAGACACCCTTGTTAATCAATCAAATATCGAAGGGCAGATGTTGCTACCACAGATGAAAATTTGTGCCTCACCAGGTTAGAACCCGGATTCGCGGTGTCTTCTCTTTCCGACATATCCGAAAGAACAGACACCTTTTATACATGCAAATACAGGATGTTTCAGAAGGAATAGTAGATATTTTAGCATGTGGTAGGATAGATGAATTGGATACAAAAATTCCATATAAATGTGTCCATATATTATTGAGTACAAGGATACAGCTGTTAGTACGTAACCGTAACAAACTCAAAGCAAAAGTAAGCGAGGACGTACCAAGTTTTGAAAAATTCCACCACCAACTTCAATGCACTTTTGACTTCTCTTGATAACACCACAAGCAGCTCTTCTGAGGTCGTGTTTGCGTTGTTTTATGAGAGCTGCACTATTCATAACCCGAACGATCAAATCGGCTCTTGGGTCTATTTTTCTTTCTTGATTTCGCCTTTCAACCATCCCCATAGCCAAAAATTCAAAGAGATGACGTCCGGGGACCTTGGTGCCCAAGAAAAGTGCCCATATGTACGGGAAATGTTAGGTTTGGATGATGTGTCACCTACCGACTAGAATGTGCAGGGGCCCCGTCATACTAGAGGAATATACGCATTCTTGCAGCCAAAGGAACCTCTTCCAATAAGGCTGGAAGCTCATTTTCAGGAAAGTGTAGACAACGGGGTCCTGTAAGGACCAACAAACGAAAATGGATTGAACCCAGCTGTATGCACTCAGTAAAACTTGTGCACATGTTATAAGGCCTTTTTGTGCAATTTGTCTATACTACCACCTCTTACAATATTTACTATTCCTCCTGAAACCTCCTATATAATTACTTAGCTCTCGATGGGCCATCGAAAGTTTCCAGTACTAGACACACACCATCGCCCAAACCGCCGTGGTAATACCGTGTAGCTGCGAGCGAGTGGCATAATAGTCGCGCAAGGGGGGAGAGGGAGGGGGGGGCGGTGGTAACGCGTATGTGGTATGCGACGAAGATGGGAATTTGCAGCTGACGAGGAGCGTGTGTAGATAGGTCCCCTGTGACACTGGGGACGTCTGTGCTTCGATATTTGAGATGCGAATGTTTTTGAGGCAATACAGGTGATTTGCAAACATTTGTCTCGCCATCAATGTAACGAGACTTCAATGGCATCCATTCCTTAGTCATTGCTTTCTGATTGCGCTAACCCACGTCATATACATGCAAATCAGATTGTAGCACATGTTTAGTCAAATAACGAATGGTCAGTATTCAAGGATTTACGAACAGTAGAATCATGACTGCAACGACTTGATCACTTAACCAAGTGCAACATAGACTACCTGTGTAGTGAGTCATTTCAGATTAATAGCTGAAGGTAATACTTGTTAAGCAATACACTGCGTAATTAATGTAATACCAGCACGATGATCTCTGTAGCCGTACTGTATCATTAGCAGCTCGTGATTGGAGTACTGTCCGCCTGCGTAGCGCACCCGCAGAGTTACCGCCTATCACGCAGGGGAGCCCGGGTTCGATTCCCGGCAGAGGACTGGGTGTTGTGTGTCCTTCATCATCATTGACTCTCAAGTCGTCGATGTGGCGTCACCTAAAAATGACTTCCAATACGGCGGTCGAACACCCCCAAATGGGACCTCCCGGTCAACAGTGACATAGGATCATTTCCATTTCATTCAATGGAGTACAATGTTCGTTAAATCAGATTACTCAAGCTGATACCAAACAAAGAGAATCGGGGACGCCGCCACACTGTCTTTACTTAGGTAGTCAGCGCTATATTATGTGCGCCACCATAAACTTTACTGAAATCCTTGGGCTTGCAGGACATAGCGTATGAGGTTATATTTGTGGGAAGGGGCCACAATAAGTTACTGTTAGTTGCACTCAACATATAAATTTTATTTGTTAAAACACTCAATCACACAAGCAAGAATCAAAAGCTCTCAGGGTTTCAACGAAAGACCTCCTTTGATTTAATTTAGATCGGCTGAAGGTCACATCGAAAATCCAAGGCACAAGCCTAAGCAAGGAATTGAGGTACAGTTGTTCTTCTGGAGATTTCACTTCTTTAGAAAAAAACATTTTTATATCTTCAATATAAATAGCCTTAAATTTTTCCCCATGGAACTCGGCTGAAGGCCACATTAATAAAGAACAGTGTTACGGCTTAAAGCCGAGACAAAGATTTTCAATGTTTAATCTCAATACGCTGAAATCTCGGTTGAAGGCCGCATGTCAACAAAACATTTTAACGGCTTCAGGCCTAGAAAGAAGAGCTTTCAATTTGAAAAGGCTGAAGGCCTTATCTTAAAATATTTCGTGTTAGACTTGGCTGAAGGCCTCATACTTAGGAATAACAATCTTATGACTTAATGTCAAGTCAAGGATTTTGAATTTTTAATTTAAGAGAGGTTAAAACTCGGCTGAAGGCCACACACCATGCAGAAAACAATTTTACGGGTTACGGCCTAAAGGGAAGAGCTTCTAATTATCAACTAAAATAGTCTAAAGACTTTATCCTAAAATGCTTCACATAAAACTCGGCCACATATGAAACCCAGAGAATCTCACGGCTTAAAGCCCAGACAAAGAAATTACCAATTTTTAATTTAAGCTGGAAAACTGGGCTGAAGGCCACATACAACTAGAACATATTTCTTACGGCTTAAGGCCTAGACAAAACTTTTCAAACTTTTGATTTGAAAAGGCTGAAGACTCGGCTGAAGGCCACATACCAAACAAGAAACGATTTTTTTTCTTACCGCTTAAGGCCTAAGAAGAAGCCTTCCAATTTTAATACGCTAAAACTCGGCTGAAGGCCACACAGAATACTTAAGACAAAAAGGAAATCACTGTGTAAAACCCTAGAAGCGGCGCTCAGAAGATTCCAAGGATCGGCCTGGGGAGGTAACACTAATGCAGGTTTAGGAGAGACAGGCAGCCAGACTGACAACCTCTTAATGGGAAGGCAACCCAACCGAAAGCCAGTTGACGAACCAACCAACAAGATCAATTCTGCTCCACCTGACCGGCAAAACGAGAACAAGATGCCAATAGCACAAAGTTCTGATGTCCAATCCATCCAAGTCAGAATAAACGCCCAAAACTACCAACACACCTCAGCTGTCGAACTACACGCCGTGCTGGACAGGATCAACACGACGAGGAAAATACACTGCCGAAAATTACGTCAACGTCCAGGGCAGGTAACTGGAACGCCAACGGCCACGAGGCAGAAGATACCGCTGGTACACTTCATTAATGAATGAATGAATTAAGTTAAACACCACACAGGAAAATTGCTGCAACTCTAGCCGACTTCACTACACACACGTTGTTGCTCACAGGAATCTCCCAGAAAGTGACAACCAGGATGAAATGAAGAGATGTGATAGCAATTGAGGCTTGACAGTAGTCATAGCGTGTAGGCTTTCACGGCCGGCGTCTTCAGTAATTAAAACTTCCGGGCTAAGAGGCCGTGGTCCAATAGTAGAAATACTTCTCCCTGACGTTTCGTTGCCAGCTGCGGACAACATTATCTGAGGTAAGTCTACGACTGGCTGCTATGCCGTGGAGGTCCTGTTTATATAGAGCGCGTAGAGGGTGCCACCACTCGTCAAGTGTTGTCAACAGTAAAACTATCTCTGGCTGGCGTCATTACTCTCGATCGAAGGTAATCGATTGTCACATCTTTGGTACAAAGTCGATCGCCATATCTTATCTAACTTCAAGCCTTCTTCTTTCCTGTTAACATTATTGTGGTGTTTAAAAATCTCTACAGCCTCTCTATACATACGTGCATAATAATGGGATGTCTTAGCTAGCACGCTCGTCTCACTAAATTTTATTTCATGGTCACCCGTTTCAAAAACATGTTCTGCTACAGCCGATTTGTCCGTGTGTCCCAGTCGACAGTTCCTTTTGTGTTCAGTTAGGTGAATATTGATACTTCTTTTTGTGGTTCCCATGTAAACCTTCCCACAACGACACGGAATTTTATACACACCAGGAGTAGCTAAAGGGTGTCGTGCATCTTTCGCCGATCTTAAGCATTCACTAATCTTCTTGGTGGGTCTGAACATTGTTTCACCTCTGAACTTGGCCAGCACTTTCCCGATACGGTCCGTATTATTGTGGATGAATGGAAGAAAAACTTTCCCCACCGATGGTTGTTGTTGTTGCACGTTTTCGGACATTTTTCTTCTGGGATGGAGTGCTCGATCTATCTCCTTGCCAGCGTAGCCATTTTTCTGAAAAGCGGTTCGCAAGTGGTTTAGTTCCTCTTGCAAATAAGCTGGCTCACAGATTTTATTAGCCCTGTCCACCAATGTCTTGATAATACCTCTCTTCTGTCTGGGATGATGGTTCGAATCCTTATGAAGATAACGATCGGTATGCGTATCTCTGCCCCAACCGACCGACTGCCTACACCCGGAAATGGTCAGAGGACCAAATAGACGTCGTCTGATGGGACGACCGACCGAACGACCAACCAACGGTCTTTCCCACTCCAGTCCACTTCAGTCGGACAGTGCAAGTGTGTCGCCAGGGGTCAGCAAGTACTGGCTGTCCGCACCTCACTGGTGCTCGCTGCCGAACGCTCCTTCGTCGCCGGCCGCTGCTGCGCCTTCGACTGCACTGCTGGTCCGTCCGTACTGACTTCCAGACACAGGACGACTGGGAAATACTATAGGTCGCTCCAGAGATGGTACAACACTACACTTATCGATCCGCACTGCTGCTGCCACTCACGGGCAAGTAAGGCAGGAAGTTGGTGGCGCCAGTAAATGGAATAAGAAAACGAGACGACAGTACCGTAATAGAAAATGACAAACAATAAATGACATAAACACGATCCGTGCACGGCTCAGTTACTGTAAGCAGTTTGACAGCATAACACCACCACATCCACTGACAACCTGTACGATTATCATCACACAGTTGTTACATGCAGTGATTACAAGTTGCTGATGTTTGTCAAGAAGAGGGGAAAAAAATTATGGGACCAAACTGCTTAGGTCATCGGTCCCTAGGCTTACACACTACTTAATCTAACTTAAACTAACTTGAGCTATGGACCACACACACATCCATGCCCGCAGGGGGAGCCTCGCGGACCGTGACAAGACGCCTAAGACGGCCCGGCTACACCGCGCCGCCAAGAATAGAGGAAAGCGACTCTAGAATGTGAAGTTCCATTTTCACTACGCCTAGGACAGAGAGAATCCTAAATAACAGTAAGGGGTTACTCAGCGAAGGAAAGAGTCCACGTATTGTCTCGAGTTCTTGCAGTTTGATATTAATGTAGTTCCTAACGGCTTCACGCTAATGGGTTCTTTCGGCTATCGGAATAGTCAGATGTAAATTATGGAAGTGTAATTGCTAGAACAATCAACTGCCTTAATAACACCTCATTCTGGATTTAATATGACTCGGAAAGCGACGTTACTTTGACGTTTCCGTACGTCTCCTGACGACTTACTGAATGAAGTCTGAAGTGCACCCACAGTTGTGGTGCCTGGCGCATGAATTCTGTAAAGTGTTGTGGCATCTGGCGTCATTGCTGAATACAGACATGTGCAAATATCATCACTGCTCTAGGGGAACTCGTCTTTGTTGCGCTTTTTCCATACCGTCATTAACACAATAACATAAGGCTCATTTTGCTGAAGAACTTGATGCCCGCAAGTCCTTAAATAAGAATCTGTGAGCCGTAGTAGCGCATGGAAGGAGACAGACTGACGGACAAAAGAATGGAGAGCTCCCTGCTTTTTGCTTTTCCGATAGGGCCTACGATAAGAATCTGAAGTGATATTATGCTTCAGGACCCTGAACTGTTTATTTTTCCACTTCATACTAAAACACAAAGCTATGATATGAGAACAGAAAATGACTTAAGTGCTTGTCAGAAACTTTAGTTTTTTGTGTTTATTTTCTCTCTTCATACTGAAACAAGGATGTTGATGTGACAGCGGGAAATGAAGTGTATCCTTCCAAAACATAATATTCCCTTGTGTGCTATTACTGCTTGCATGAAAGCTCTGCAGTTAATTTTTGTGTGTTGGATAGATTTTGATATCACCTCACATTACTTTGTGAGAAGGTTCCTATTATCTTGGGATTCAAATAGAGTGGACATTTCATCACTGGTTAATGTTCTGATGACTAATGACGTTATACCCATTCCATTTGCTCCATGGCAACTGTCAGTGTGTAACGTGAGCGTGGGGCACACAATACTCATTAAAACCTGTCCTATGGTAAGTGAGCGGGGTTCATCTTATGAGAAAGGATTTTCGTATAGATATCGACCGCGTGTACCTGAATGGTGGCAAATCAGACTTACATCCACTCTGTAATAACAATGATCCGTCAAGCAAGTTCAAAATGCAATTACACGTCAAGATGGACAAAAAGCAAAACTGAAGATGCTACCAATTTGATAATAATACGGTCGCCAGCCTAATTAGGCATTAACTGAGTTTGTTCCCTGTACAAATTGGTGTATATTCATGCAAAACAACACGTAGTAACACTGCGTGATATAGTATAATTTTAGAACCAGAAAATCTATTGAACTGATAGTTTCACGTTCTGTACTGATATGGAAAAACGATGAATACATAACACTACACTATAATGTATACTATAAAACTTCGTACTATTAATCTGATTAAAATCGTGCATAGGTTACCCTAGGAATAGTTCATTGGAGCCACACAAAAAATGTCAATTTTGATAAAGATAAAACACTGATAAATTTTGAATTATATATTGACTTTAACTTTTGCTGGTCAAACCAATGTGGAACACTCCAGAATTCAAGTGAAAAAAAAAGGGGGGCGGGACCCTGAAACTGTTACGATCACTATATTAAAAAAACTTATTACTGAAATTATCATGCGTTCAATATTTCCAGTATATGAATTACTACTCTTTTCATCTTATTTGCTTCTCATTTAAATACCTTTATATCTGTCTAGAAATAATTAAACTTCATTACTATATCAATATTAAAGTTATCTTTCAACTTCATTAGACCTTTGTTATTCATTTACTAGTTCATTAACAAAACAGTTCTTTAAACACTATTCTAACATAACTAGGTCTGCAAGTAATTACTATTAACACAAAATTTAATTTTTCATTTCGGGACACTCGGATTGCACAATATTTGGAAATGACCCTGTCTAGGTTAGTTGTGAGGATAATTAAACGAGGGGAAAGTTCTGGTAAAATTTAGGTTATTATTGAACAGTTCACAAATACAGTACTAAAAGCTTCAACCTGCTTGTATCGATGCGGCGGTTGGCGAGCGGCGAGAAGGCGAGGTACAGAGCACACATACAACCACAGCTATGGCTCTTGAAGTATCGGCACTTTAATTCTTCTTAGCGTCGCAATACTTTTCTATTTAGTGCCTATGGACTTTTGCCATGCTGTGTGGGCGTTGGAACGGCATACCCGAGCCTCAGTGAAGCTACGTCTTCCAGGAGAGCCTCCTCGCTCCAGAAGGTGTTGCTCAGACCAGTGCCAGACTCCAACTACTGCTGCTGAGCCCGTTGTGCCGTGCAGTGCCCGTGTGCCTTTTCCCCTCGCTCGCCCGCCATCCACCTTTTACCGCTCCCTTACAGACCGGGTATTCACCCGAGGTTTTGCATTCTACATATCCTAACACATTGCCTACGTATGGACCAGACGCACAGTTACAATTTTAAACATCTTACAACAGTTTCAACATTTGTTACATTTCTATTCTATTACAATATTCTTGACGTTTGACATAAACATTAACCTTCACATTGAAACTTGTTTACAGTTTTCTTAACACAATGGCATAAAACAAAAAACGAATGAAATCAGAACATCAATTACACTAGTTTATCGAAAAATCAGACGGAAAAAAATTTACTTATATGTACAATTGTACAGCGTCGTTGTTGTTGTTACAAGTAGAGTCTCACTTTGATTAATATGAGTACATGCAGGCAGTGATGTCCGCTCATTGCAGTCAGAGCCAAGGTGATTTCTTTCTATTCATGGCGAAGCTTCTGCTGCAGTGTCTACGCTCAGCCAACATAAACAACTCGCGGCGCCATTGGACCGTCGTGATGTTTCTGTAGTAAGTTGAATTTAATTATATTAGTACAGTGAATGTTGTAATTGCGTTTCCCATTAGTTTATTGAACACGACAGTAATCATTAAAGAGAAATTAAAGATCAACAGTATATTCTTTCACAGCATCTAAAACAATCTGACATTGCTACAGTAGTTCACAAATTCTACCCTTGTAGGAACCTGCTGGATTTAACGATGTCATCAAACCAGAGTAGTTTGAAGAGCATTTTCGTCTAGAAATGAATTGACTTGACGGTTGATCGATCAAGAGCGGAAAAGGTAAAATTTTACGAGTATACGATCAGAGGGACAAGTGCCTGAAAGATGAAGTCCATACAAGTGCCTGATAGTTGACTTCCCTATCAAACTCCTGGACAGTTTTCTCAAATCAGCGGGTTGCGTTATCATGCAATAGGACACGTGATGTAGGTTTGTCGGTCGATTTTCTTACACCTCGACCGAAGGTGTTGGCCACTAATTCCAGCCGTGATGGACGCACCCTTGGGGAAGAATTCGTAGTGCAAAACACACATTTTTAGCTATCGAATAGAAAAATATTATGTTCAAACTACTCTTTGCTCGAGTTTATGTCTTTTGGTAGGGCTCAGCCTTTCATTTCATCTTAGGAAGTTAACGATAAAGGCATCATAACTCGTCACCAGCAACAGTATTGCATATGAACGCTCAATGAGCGAACTGATGATGTTCAAGCAAAAGTGCAATAATAATCACTCCGTTCATTTTTGTTGTTTCAGTTAGAGCATGCTGTACTCCTACACCAGTCCTCTGAACCTTGTCTGTCGAATTCAAATGTCGCATGATGGTTAAATGGTAACCAACACTTACATCAGTAGTCGAGACTTCCTTAATGTGGAAAATCATTTATGCCAGAATGATCTTTGTTGAAACAAGAATATCCTTTGCCGTATTTTTCCCAAATCACTCGCTCCACACACAGGTCAAATCTATCGAGCTGCCTCCTCTGTATTCACCCCCCCCCCCCCCTAGTATACCGAAAGTAAACATTGTGTTGCAGATGTTACACCTTTTTCCACTTGCGACCTAATTCTACAATGCTTAACCGTAGTTCATGATTTTTTAAGTACAAAAATGCAAAGTTCCTTCTAACATGCATGCATGCATGCGTGTATGTCCGAAAGAATTTTACATCGTTCTCGTCAACAACACAGGCACTGCAGTATTGTACTTGACCGCCGATATCAGGCAGTGCTTTCAATGAAAATGTTCTCTCTTGTACATGAGTTACATAATGTGTGTACGAGTACAGGTTGTGGCGCAGGGACGACGTATGGAAATCTGGGTTTGGCTGAGTTGTGCACGGATGGCCAAAGCGGTCAAGATGACCGCTCGCGTAAAGCGAGAAATCCGGTCAAACATTTTCGTTGTCGTCTTTCCCTTATACAGCTGGTGGTTTATATTTGCAACTATAAACAAATATCATGTAAACAAATATTCTCGTTGGTCTGTAGAACCTACAAGTCTGGGGCATATCAGCAGACCTTCCAAAAAGTGTCATCCACTCAATTCCGAAGATAGCAAGACCTAATCAGTGCGGCAACTATAGTAATTCCAGCCTAACAACATATGTACCCATGTTGCTCACAAGAATGCTATACAAAAGAATGGAAAAGGATATTGAGAATCTTTTGCAGGACAATACGATTGGCTGTAGGAGAGATGAAGGCACCAGAGCGGCAGTTCTGACCTGGCGCTTGATAATGAAAGCAAAACTCAAGAGAAATCATGACAAGTTCACAGAACTTTTGACTATAAAAAGTGATCGAGAATGTAAAATTGTGTAAGATATTCGAAATTCTGCAGAGAATCACGTGTAATAAACAGTAAATACAAGAAGCAAGAAAGAAACGTAAGTATGAGAAACAAAGAGCTATATGCTCGGATTAGAAATGTTTCAAGACAGAGGTGTTCAATGTATACACCAAAGAAGCAATGACACAAATGAAAGAAAAATTCAGTAGTAGGATTACAATTCAGGACAAAGTACATCAATGAAAAAATTGTTTGATGAGATTTGCAATCCTCAGTGAAAATGATGAAGAATTCCAGGATCTGTTGCATAGGATGAACTATCTAATGAACACATTCTATGGGTTGAGAGCAAACCAAAGAAAGACGAAAGTAGCAATGATTAGCAGAAAGGAGAACAACAATTAATTTAACATCAACCCTTGGGACCCTGAAGGTAGAGCAAATGAAGGAATTCTGCTACCTTCGAAGCAAAGCAACACATGAGGATTAGTGATTAACGTCCCGTCGGCAACGAGATCGTTAGAGACAGAGCACGAGCTCGGTTTAGGGAAGGATTGGGAAGGAAATCGGCCGTGCTCTTTCAAAGGAACCATCCCGGCATTTGCCTAAAACAACTCAGGGAAATCACGGAAAACCTAAATCAGGGTAAGCGGAGACGGGTTTGAACCGTTTTTGCTTCAATGTAGAATGGAGCCCCATCAGTCTTATTTTTTTCACGTCGATATTGATGCAATTGTTATTGTACCATAGCTACAGTTAACACCGAGTTGCAGCATAACAATAATCCTGTGGTCGCTAAACCCTGTATCTGTCATGATGCTCCCTATTTGCCAAAGGTTATTTGTTGATGAGGGGTCATTCAAATCTTCATGGGTATACTGCTGCATCATCTTACTGATTATTCAGAACACTAATATAAACCAAAGTTTCGTCCGTGTTCCAAAGAAGCCCGTGGAAGATGTCTATAACATGGACACAACGTCGGTTTATTTTAGTGTGTAAGTATTTTATAACACGACGATGCAGTACACCCATAAGCATTGCAATGATGTATTCTCTCGTGTGTAGTACATGACCTACATGACATACTTTGGATTATTTGTAAAAGTTGTATCCAGTATTTTGGCCGTTTTGAGGACATTCTCTGTCTCTGTGTAACCTTCACGAAGGGTTACGTTGTAGTTAATATCTGGAAAACATAAAGTCACTTGCCGGCCGCGGTGCTCTCGCGGTTCTAGGCGCGCAGTCCTCGAACCGTGCGACTTCTACGGTCGCAGGTTCGAATCCTGCCTCAGGCATGGATGTGTGTGATGTCCTTAGGTTAGTTAGGTTTAAATAGTTCTAAGTTCTAGGGGACTGATGACCACAGCAGTTGAGTCACATAGTGCTCAGAGCCATAAAGTCACTTAAATGAAGTTGTGTTCATTTGCTGGTACATGACTGCAGCACTGATGTACACTAAAATCCCCGCGCCACAGTACCCTGGTTCGACGATAGAGTAGCCAAAACAAAGTGGCGCACTCAGCAGAGAAGGTGTAGTATTGTGCGGTAGCACTCCACCTTACGTGCGGTAGTACGAAGTGAATAGCCGTGCGAGATTAGCCGAGCGGTCTTAGGCGCTGCAGTCATGGACTGTACGGCTGGTCCTGGAGGACGTTCGAGTCCTCCCTCTGGCATGGGTGTGTGTGTGTGTCCTTAGGATAGTTTAGGTTAAGTAGTGTGTAAGCTTAGGGACTGATGGCCTTAGCAGTTAAGTCCCATAAGATTTCACACTCATTTGAACGAAATGAACAGCGCTGTCAAGACGAAGCGTATCGGTAAGGGACCAGTCTAGGCCTTTGTTTTTGTCCCACGAAAATCCTCCAGCTCGTTCTGCGCAAGACATATCACATACGCATTTCCTTGGAACATCAAATTTTTCCTAACGGCACAACACGCAGTGACCACCCTGTTCCCACTCAAGAGAGCAGCCATTGCACAGGAGACATTTCGAGAATGACGACGTCATATTCGAGGCGTAACGTCCCATTAATAGCCAGGGTGCAGACTTTGACGAGCGAGGACATCACTGCTTTACCCCGCTATTTTCCACAGCTCTTGCAGTCTTAGGCGGCTATTATGAAGGGGCTCGCCATAGCTTGCCGGCGCGGAAAGTATAAACTGAACACCAATGTTTTTTTTTTTTAAAAAAAAAGCGTTCAAATGGCTCAGTGCACTTTGGCACTAAACATCTGAGATGATCAGTCCCTTAGAACTTAGAACTACTTAAACCTAACCAATCTAAGGACATCACACACATCCATGCCCGAGGCAGGATTCGAACGTGCAACCGTAGCAGTCGCGCGGTTCCGGACTGAAGCGCCACCACGGCCGGAAATGTTTTAAGGGGGGTAGGAGGTCAAACGGACCGACTTAGAGCAGCACAGCACATTTCAATTTCTACTGTCTATACTTTTACAAATAAATTCATAAAACTTTGTCAGTATGACCAGGAAACATTGAGGACTCACACTCATAGCAGTGGAAGTTCACAAACATAGCAAAATACCTTTTTTTTTACATATGAAATTTCATCAACGTTTCACTTACTACTGGCTGCATTTGTTTCTGTAGGTACACTTTTCTTCTTAAGTCAGAGAGATTCTTAGATGAATTTTGCACAGCATACAATCAGTACTTACAGGTGTATGAAGCTCTAGAATTTTCCAAATCTATTAAAAACTGTGGTAAAAATTGAGATAATTAACTATAAAATTTGAGTTTCTCTAAACACGTAGTTTAAAATGTAACAGTGCATTCATTTTTTCGTAAATTAAATAAACTCTAGAGTTTCATACACATGTAACTATAGTTTGTATGCTGTGCAAAATTCATCGAAGAATGTCTCTTACTTAGGAAGAAAAATGTACCTATAGGAACAAATGCAGCCATTAGTAAGTGAAAAAATGATGAAATTTCATGAAATTTCACATGTAACGAAAAGGCATTTTGCTACGTTTATGCTATTAGTGAGTCCTCAATGCTTCCTGGTTATGCTTACAAAGTTTTATGAATTTATTTGTAAAAGTATAGACAGTGGAAATTAAAACGTCCTGTGGTGCCTCTCCTGCTTCAAGTTGGCCCGTTTGACGTCCTATCCCACTTAAATGGATTACTTATCCAGTATCCTATAGTGTAAGGCGTTGCCAACGTTCCCTCTTGCAGGCAGTCCTTGATTCGTTATTTGTCTGGATACTGGGAAGAGTCGGAGGATATCATAATTCTAATTAGAAATATATAAGCAGTAACAAACATATAGATATATTCTGAAATTAGCATACAGTAAAACATAACACGGGTGTCCATAAAAGAACGTCCCAGGTATAAATGTTGATAGCATCTAGTGTAAGCTGTAGTGCAGTTATACTGTCTGTCTGTGTTTTTGTGTGTGTGTGTGTGTGTGTGTGTGTGTGTGTGTGTGTGTGTGTGTGTAAACGTCAATGAATAATTTGTATGTAGTGTAATTGTAACGTATTGTATGAAATTGTCTTATAAACAGATAATAGTAAATTGCTTATCACAGACGAGCTTAGAATCTTTTAAAGTGTGAAAATGTTAACTCAGATGTGTTGCACCCAACACCTCGGTGCGCTCAATAACTGATTATTTCCTTTCATTGAAGTTACGCTATCGTGCAGATACGTAATTGCACACCAAAGCAAAAACAACATGTGAACATTATGTCCTTTAGTCTCAGGGGTTGAAACTTTAGAGTTCGTATGTATATATACTTATTAGTAGCTCATTGGTTTGTTAAACTGCACGAAACATATTTAATTATAGCTTCCTCTGTAATGGCGCCTACGTGAAAAATAACGTACCCGACATTTGTGGCCCAGTACGACAAAATTTGCGTCAGAAAATGAAACTAATGACTGAGATACTTAAATACTTCCAGAGATGCATAAACTGAATAAGCTATCTCAACAATAACTGAGCTACAAGAGCCGTAATCACCAAAAATAGTTGTTACAACCATGATGGCGAACAACAATATGCTAAGATCGTAACTAATAAAACTTTTAATAACTGCAGGAATGGACACAATTTTTCTATAAATGAAAGATGGTGTCAATAGTAACAAACAACATTTTGTATTCTGCAAACGAGTTATGTAAATTAACAATTACTACACTTGTAACAGATCTTTAATATGGAAAGTAGGAAGAGTGCGTTCGGCCAGATAAGCGGTACTGTTGGAAAAGGTACAATGTCTTCTCTTTTATCCGACAAATGAAAATTAACAGAGTATATATTGCCCTCTTTAATCATTGCCTACACAGAGAATAAATCATGCTTATTGTCTTTGTCCTTTTTACTCGATGCCCTTCACATGAAAAAAGTCGATGTTTTTCACATATTACAGAAAAATATTAAGTCTTTTTTTTTTCTTCAAGTGTATTCACAGCGAAAAATATGTCAGGAGACAGTCCAAAGCGTAGGTTCGACGTCAAAAGAGAAACACAAATGATTTTAAATAAGCGAATGCACGAGTACCACTTAGTTGCTTGCAACGCTACACACGCCACATAAGCAAAATGGCGACTCCTGAGTGTAAAACATTTTGTGTTCTGCAGTTTGCTAAGAGTGAATGAGTAATTTCAGTTCAACTTAGGTTTCATTTGAAGTTTAACTGCGATTCCTCATATCGTAAAAACTTCCGCCGAAGCTATAATCAATTCTAAAAGATCGGATGTCTCCGCAAAGGAAAAAGCATGGGCCGAGTAAACCTGTCTCAAGAGGATGTTGATCATCGTGTCACAGCATCTTACCTTCGTAGTCCCAAGAAGTCTGTTCGGAAAGCCAGTCTTAAACTTTAGCTGCCAAAGGCAAATGTATGGAAGGTTTTAAGAAAATCGTTTGCAAAGTCAAGCGTCCATTTTGGTCACACTCGTAGTTGGTATAGGCATTAAAGTCAGATGAATATGGTGCACTTTATGACTTTTGCAAGTCTAGCGTTACAGAGAAAAGACCACTTTCAGGATCGTGTCGTGTTAAGTGATGGGGCAACTTTTCACGTAAGTGGGAAAGTAAATAACAATAACTTTCTTATCTGGGATCAGAACATCCTCATGAACCCGTAAGATATCAATAAAATTCCCCAAAATTAAACATTTTTGGTGGCGTGTCCTGGCACGGGTACGGATAATTTTCTTCACTGAAGCTGCTTCAACAGAGAGAGAGAGGTGGCGGTGGGGGAGCTTTGGGACTTATTTGGATGTTACAATAATGATACTTTTCCCAGTTCATTTGGCAGCAAGAAAGAGCTACTCCTCGTTGGCACTTCTTTGTATAACAGTGTTGTAACGTCGGATTCTCTCACCGTTAGACTACCTCTAATGGTCAATGGTAGAACAGAAGTGATATCTGGCGTTCCGCAAGGTAATGTCATGGACCATCTGCTGTTCCTTATTTACGTAAATGACCTAGGTGATAATCTGTGCAGCCACCTTAGATTGTTTGAAGATGACGCTGTAATTTACCGTCTAATAAATCATCAGATGATCGATACCAGTTACAAAATTATCTAGAGAGAATTTCTGTATGGTGCGAAAAGTGGCAACTGGCACTAAATAAAGAAAAGTGCGAGGTCATCCACATGGGTACTAAAAGAAATCCGATAAATTTTGGGTATACGATAAACCGCACAAACCTAAGGGCTGTCAATTCGACTAAATACCTAGGAATTACAATTACGAGCAACTTAAATTGGAAAGATCACATAGATAATATTGTGGGGAAGGCGAATCAAAGACTGCGCTTTGTTGGCAAAACACTTGAAAGATGCGACAGACCCACTAAAGAGACAGCCTACATTACACTTGCCCGTCCTCTGCTGGAACATTGCTGCCCGATACTTCTGTAAAGTTTGGAAGGTAGGAGACGGATACCGGCAGAAGTAAAGCTGTGAGTACCGGGCCTGAGTCGTGCTTCCGTAGCTCAGATGGTAGAGCACTTGCCCGCGAAAGGCAAAGGTCCCGAGTTCGCGTCTCGGTCGGGCACACAGTTTTGATCTGCCAGGAAGTTTCATTTCAGCGCACACTCCGCTGCAGAGCGAAAATCTCATTTTGGAAACATCCCCCAGGGTGTGGCTAAGCCACGTCTCCGCAATATCCTTTCTTTCAGGAGTGCTAGTTCTGCAACGTTCGCAGGAGAGCTTCTGTAAAGTTTGGAAGGTAGGAGACGGATACTGGCAGAAGTAAAGCTGTGAGTACCGGGCCTGAGTCGTGCTTCCGTAGCTCAGATGGTAGAGCATTTGCCTGCGGAAGGCAAAGGTCCTGAGTTCGTGTCTCGGTCGGGCACACAGTTTTAATCTGCCAGGAAGTTTCATATCAGCGCACACTCCGCTGCAGAGTGAAAATCTCATTCTGGAAAGTCGGATTTCTTTGCGGCGAGATCTACTTACGAAATTTCAATCACCAACTTTCTCTTTCGAATGCAAAAATATTTTGTTCACACCCACCTACGTAGGGAGAAATGATCGTCATAATAAAATAAGGAAAATCAGAGCTCGAACGGAAAGATTTAGGTGTTCCTTTTTCCCACGCGCCATTCGAGAATGGAATGGTAGAGAAGTAGTATGTAAATGGTTCGATGAACCCTCTGTCAGGCACGTAAGTGTGAATTGCAGAGTAACCACGTAGATCTCTTTTCCGCTGGCCTCCACGTTCACCTGACCTCACACCATAATTTTTTTTTCCTTTGGGGCTTTATAAAAAATGGTGTCTACGCTCCGACAGAACCATACAGTTTTCCTGAGTTGAGGCACAGAACTGAAAAGGCTATGGCTTGCATTATTTCGGAATTGCTAACCAAGGTGTAGTATGAATTAAATTTTCAGTTGAATGTTTGCCGCATGACAAAAGGTGCACATCTTGTACGAAATACTAAGTTAGTTTATCTTCTGTTTCATGTATGATTTGCTGTAAATGGTCGAAATAGAACCATTATAACATACCATCGAAACAGTGGCGTTTTCTGGTGGACACTCTATATTCAGTTGAGGGCAGTCTTCACTGACGTTACGCAACGATAAACGACAAAGACCACAGAAACCATAGATAGGTACACAGAACTACGTTCAATCCTGAACAAGAGTATTGAATAAAGAGAGCCGATCAAATTGAGAAAGGAAGAGATTTCGGTGAATCTTATCTTCTAGCTAGAGCCGCTAATATGCGATATAATTCCGCTCGCTGAGTGAGCGAATCAACGTGTGCGCGACTGACATTGTTGCGTTCTGCTTAAGATTGTGAACAGCTACACTGCTACAAACTGTAAGGCAGTGAATGCCTGGAGTAACGCGCATCAGCAATGGCGACGTAACTACAGCTGTTTATCCGCCTCGAAGCTCAAACTGAATGGGACAGTACGTCGTAACTGCTTTTTATGGCTTAGCTACCGACTCACTCCTGTAAGCTTCCGACTTCAAGAAATAGAGCGTTTGTGGACTACATGGTTGGGCAGCGGCCAAGGTTTACCTGCTGAGATACAGGGGTTTAACAGGTCTTTTACCGTACAATGGTTTCCTATTCTGGCTCAGTTCCAACTATCGGAAAGATAGTTCTCCACCAAGAAGAAACTGGCTTTTAAAACTTGAGTACTTTCCAACGGTTGCCCTCATTTTCAGAAATATATCAATTCCTCTGAAAATTACGATAGCCGAAATCTGTTCCGCAGTTCGCTTTCTCAATACGTTGAGAATCATGATCATTAATTTTCCTTTCTCTCGGCGATTTCGTAAATGGTTTGAACTGCGCCTAAATTTTCGACTAAATAGAAATTGATAGGGATTGGTAGGGAAATTAAGGATACGCTAAAAGGGATGTTCATGACTAAAGGGTCCTGACTGTTTGCTTATTAATTCCTACTCTGTTCTTTGTTAAAGGGCGTCCACGTGCGCATCTCCCTACATGAAGGTGCTGGGAAGGTTCGTTTGTTACAAGGTTTCCATTCAGTCATACGTCCGTGGTAAAAGGTGTGATATCGAGGGGACATTACATATAGAACGACTGACTATTGGTTTGATAGTCTCAACATGATTCAGAGTGGCTTTAACCCCTTGCTGCTTCCTTCTATGCTGGATTAGCTGCTACTGGGAATCTTGTTAAACATCGGACCAACAAAGACCAACTTGCGGTAGGGAATTCCATTGACTTGATCCCAGTGAAATCCTAACCTGTGAACTACAAAATAAATAACACGGCACAGTTTCCATGTTTTAAGGCTGTTTTAAGTATTGTCCTCCCTCTCGTAGTAACTTGTACTAATGTTCGTGTCGCCGCATGATATAAACTAGGAAGGTCACTGCCATGAGCCACGTAAGACTAGCAAACCGAAACCGACGCTAGTTCTATGGCCGAAAACGTACCGGAGAGCAACGTCACGACAGCAAATAACGTTGACTCAAATCGGTTCTTATGATCAAAGCCCGAATCGTCTTAAAAAACATACACATCCCACAGAGTCCAAGTCAACATCAAGGTTCAGAAAGCGAGGGAACAGTTATTTTACAGAATCGGTGAAAAGGCTTCAGTAACGAAATGCTATGTTCGATCCACCAGGCAACCTGGTTATTTACACTACTGGCCATTAAAATTGCTACTCCACGAAGATGACGTGATACAGACGCGAAATTTAACCGACAGGAAGAAGATGCTGTGATATGCAAATGATTAGCTTTTCAGAGCATTCACACAAGGTTGGCGGCGGTCGCGACAACTACAACGTGCTGATATGACGAAAATTTCCAACCGCTTTCGCATACACAAGCAGCTGTTGACCAGCGTTGCCTGGTGCAACGTTCGAGAGGGTAATACAGAAAGCCGTGCTGGATCCCAACGGCCTTGTATCACTAGCAGTCGATATGACAGGCTTCTTATCCGCATGTCTGTAGCGGATCGTGCAGCAACGTCTTGATCCCTGAGTCAACAGATGCGGACGTTTGCAAGACAACAACCATCTGCACGAACACTTCGACGACGTCTGCAGCAGCATGGACTAACAGCTCGGAGACCATGGCTGCGGTTACCATTGACGTTGCATCACAGACAGGAGCGCCTGCTGTGGTATACTCAACGACGAACCTGGGTGCACGAATGGCAAAACGTCATTTTTTCGGATGAATCGAGGTACTGTTGACAGCATCATGATGGTCGCACCCGTGTTTGGCGACATCGCGGTAAATGCACATTGGAAGCGTGTATTCGTCATGTAGATGTAGATGTAGATGTAGATCTCCATACTGGCGTATCACCCGGCGTGATGGTATGGGGTGCCATTGGTTACACGTCTCTGTCACCTCTTGTTCTCATTGACGGCACTTTGAACAGTAGACGTTACATTTCAGATGTGTTACGACCCTTCATTCGATCCCCGCGAAACCCTACATTTCAGCAGGATAATGCACAAGCGCATGTTGCAGGTCCTGTACGGGCCTTTCAGGATACAGAAAATGTTCGACTGCTGCCCTAGCCAGCACATTCTCCAGATCTCTCACCAACTGAAAACGTCTGGTCAATGGTGGCCGAGCAACTGGCTCGTCACAATACGCCAGTCACTATTCTTGATGAACTGTGGTACCGTATTAAAGCTACGTGGGCATCTGTACCTGTACACGCCATCCAAGCTCTGTTTGACTCAATGCCCAGGCGTATCAAGGCCGTTATTACGGTCAGAGGTGGTTGTTCTGGGTACTGATTTCTCAGGATCTATGCACCCAAATTGCGTGAAAATGTAATCAGATGTCAGTTCTAGTATAACATATTTGTCCAATGAATACCCGTTTATCATCTGCATTTCTTCTTGGTGTAGCAATTTTAATGGCCAGTAGAGTAGTTCATCTAGAGCGCCAGCTGAGACATTCACGAGCTGTGTCCGCAGGTACCACACAAGAGTACCGCCACCGCCCTTGATTTTGGTGGGGTGTTTTCCACCATAGTACACTTAACACGCCTTACATTTCCAATAGTGTGCTTTAGGTTACCTAATTTTGGTCCGCCTCTACAATTTTTCCTTTTATACTTCCTCTACGGGCGCGTTAATTATTCCAAGATTTTAGGCAGATCTCTTTCATTACTTCTTTTCTAGTGCCTCTTCATTACTCATTTTGCGTGGTTGTTTAAATTTTAACTTTCATCTGTAACATTACATTATTCTCTGTCTCCACAGAAACAAATTTAGGGCAATTAAATAAAGTTATCACACTGACTGCGCAACACGTCTTACGCCCGCTATGAACTGCTCTGTTTCCTATGATTGTTATTTATACCTTATCGTGTAATTGAGAAGAGCCCCTAGATTATTTCATGACTGTAGGCACGATGTTTTGGAGACTGAATGTATGCTTTCTGCGAATCGAAACAATGTGTCTGTAGTGTGATATACGGAATTAACCGCAATTCCAGCGGCAAAATTTCTTATACTTTCTTATTACTTTGGTATAAGGACACGTGGTCTCCGGGGGCTCGCTACTGATTAATAATGTCATTACAATTTATAACAGCTGCTATATGCCAACAGAACAAATAGTCCTGACACGGTAAAAGCCACGTGTAACACACTACTGGCGTCGCTTGTCCTATTAATTACAAAATATGGTTTACTGTGCACAGTAAATGTTAGCCTCTGAGAGGAGTTTTGGTTTTGACAGTGTTTTTCCTAGCAGAAATAGGTCGTCGAACTTTAACTTATTAATGATAGCAGTTGGGCAGATTGCAGAAAGACTAAATTTGGCAAGAAATTTCAGTAACAGATTACTGATGATTGAAATAATAATACGGTCGCCAGCGTAATTAGGCATAATAATGTGAAAATATTATACAGAAAAATCTATTATTATTACTGCAAGAGGAATTTTCATTAATTACTGATTAGTGAAGTGCAATGAATACACACAACTGGACGAACCACATTAGGTAGCAGCAGTTATCACTTTTACAGGTGAGCATTCACAGTATTGCAAAATAGGCCTCTCCCTTATTCATCTTAATCATTACTTCTCCCTTTAACTAATTTTCTAAACTGGTTTTTGACAATCCACATCAGACAATATAGCACATGAGTACACAACAATAAAGTAACACCGTATGCAAACCTTCTAGATTCACTTTTTCTACAATCACTTTAAGCTCCTTCGGCTATAAAACAGTTATCCTGAGTTGTCTTTCTGATCTAAAAGTATGAAATGTGGTCCCACAAACTATCCCTTCTTTATAAAAGCAACATTATACACACCTTCAGAATTATGTGGTACTCTGGTAAATGTCAGATTACTCGCCCACTTGAGATCTTTAATCTTGCAATGTTTCAACCCTACTAGAATTGACAGTACTCTCTACTACTTAAAACATGACTTCAAGTGAAAGTTCAATTTCCATCAACATCTAAACCAACTGCTTTTTGACACCACTTGTGAAGCAAGTGAATTTTACTAACACTTTTGAAAGCAAATGAATATTAAGACAGGTAATATCTTGTCCTATTTCATATTCAAGTTTAATTTATACTTAAGATTCAAAATGAGCGGACATAAAGAGTCTCTACTTATCTGCATATGAAACAAGTAACTTTTATCAAGCACATTAATTGTACTAGCACAAAACTTTGACACACACATTTAAAGCAATATGAAGCGTTTAAAACTTTCTAATAATTTAATGAGCGGCATATTATTAATTTCTCATTGAATTTCAGGCACTCTTGGATAAATCAAGAATTTAACCAGTTCATTTTACAAAGGACACTCGGATTTCATCACTTACAAGGAGAGGATCCTACTTGGATAAGTGCACAGGACATACTCATTGTTCAAACACAGTTTTTCAATGTTAGAATTATAATTTCACAAAATCAAACACAATATTACTGGTTCCTACAGTTATACAGTTCTGACATTTCGAATGTATGATGAAGTGGTTGCGCAATCGTGGTGGCGAGCATGTTGTGGCTACGTGGTATCTCCGTTGGCATTATTTACTTCTTCTTGGCGTCGTTAATATCATTTTTAGAGCCTTTTCCAAAACTAGAGCACCGTTTTCAGCTACAAATTACATCCTAGGCCATTCCATCTCAGTTGCATTAGTGTAAGCCTCGCTCGGCACCTGCGCTGTTCACTCATCGACCGCTGGTTGCTGACTGACTACTGTGCTCTCTCGTTTGCCACCCAATCTGAGCCCCAGTACCACCTTTTCGCTCGCGCCGAACCACTTCCGTTGCAGAGGGGAATTACTCTCGGTTTTACTTTAGGTATGAACCAGCTATTATATAATTGGAAACAGTAGTAGTAGAGGGTTTTGTGGGCGCACGAGAGCGAGGTCTTCAGAGCCCGCTCAGCAACATAGTGAGCTGGGAGTCAATAAAAGACTCACAACAGTAAGATAAAACAGAACGTAAAATACAGGTAATAATCTTTGAAAAATATGTGCCTACCCACACCGAAGGGTGGACGAAGCATGTCGTCAGCAGTAAAACATGGACAACACAGGAAGAAAGTGGTAGAGAGAGCTAAAGCAATATAGCACATGGTACTGGCTGGCTGAGCGCAAGGAAAAAAGGGAGGAGTCAGCCACTCTGCAATACACTAAAACCTCCAGCCTAAAAGTTTATGCCAGAGTCCAGATACAGCACAACACTTTAAAACCCTAGACACACACGTCTCATCGTTAGCTAAAACACAACGCAGATCCCCATCAACTTGTGCTTCTGCCCTTGCACCACGGTATAAAAAGCAGTCTGTTAAAGTGTGCCGGACAGAGATGAGCACACCACAGGCATCACAAAATAGACGATCCTCCCGCCGTAATAAAAAGCTATGTGTGAGAGGACAGTGTGATGGTCACTTCTTCCCTCCTGAGCAACCGGCAGGAGGAACGTCACAGCCGAGTTGTTCACTTCACCAACCGCAGTCTATTGGCCGTCACCTCCAGCCATTCTTCCTCTCAGAACTCCATGCACTTCTTGTGGAGTGCAGAAATGACAGACTACAAGGGAATAGGACACTGGACCACATCCTGCTCTCTGCAGGCCTTCTTGGCAGCCCGATCGGCCTGCTCTTTGCCCCACATTCCTATATGACCAGGTACCCAACAGAAGGACAACTCCTTACCCCGCCGTTGGAACAAGTACAGTTGGTCATATATCAGCTGGACCATCTTCTTACTTGGGTACAGATTCTGCAGTGATTGTAAGGCTCTAAGAGAATCGGAGCAGAGAAGAAATCGATTGATCAGCTCCAGTGCCTCCAGGATCGCGTGGAGCTCCGCTGCGAAAACGGTATATTGATCAGGGAGGCGAATCCGGGTAACAAGGTCAGGGAACACTACAGAACAGCCAAGGAAATTCTCCTGTTTGGAGCCATCAGTGTACACGACGGTAAAACCGTGATGCACATCTAAAATGCTAGAAAACAGAGATTGGAATGTAAAATCTGGTGTGTTATCTTTCTTGAAATTAGTCAAATCTAAAATACGTCTGGATCCCCGGAGGAACCAAGTTGGAAATCTGCTCCAACCGCGACGTAAAACATGAAGACCAGTCATATCCATCGCAGAGAGGCAATCCTGTGTAGGAAACCCATAGGGCTGCGTCGCACGTTGCCGGTTATGAAATAGCCGTGCCAGAGGAGGCTGAGCAACGGTATGGTATGCAGGTGTGTATGGTGTGGACAAAGTTTTATATGCCTGGCGCACTGTAAGTAGCCGTCGCCGCAGATGAAATGGCAGTTCATCAGCCTCTGCACAGAGGGAATAGTTCTGAAAGCCCCAGTGGCCAACCGAAGCCCTTCATGGTACACAACGTCCAACATCTTTAAATAAGAAGGCCTCGCAGACCCATATACCGTGCACCCTTGTTCGAGCCGAGATCGCACAAACGTCCTACAGTTAGAAACAAACATATTTTCAAAAATCTCATCATTTAGACATATTAAGAAGTCAACACTAAATATACGTAATAAAATGCTACTGCCCTCCAAGTAATACAAAGAACTTAACTCGCTAAGAGCAAACATTTCACACAATTCTACTTCTTTACAGTAGATCATAATAAAGAATATACATTTTTTACTCAGAATTAGTCAGTACAAATTATTTACAATATCGATTGTAGTGTTACATATTTACCAGATGTCATACTCCATTATACTTGGTTTTTGGGAAATAACGTCGCATATGCAGTAAAAATGTTCTACGCAAATCACAGACTAATGCGACAACCTTCAGACACTAAAGAACTGTGACGTGGTTGCCGCCACTGTGGGATCATTTCAGCACAGTGTCGTTCTACCGCTGTTTCATCGAGTTCAGTGAATCCATACGTGCCGTGCGTATCGGCCAACTCTTCATTAGTAAACGTATCCACGATACTGCGGCACATCATTGCCGGAAGAACAAACAAAAAAAAGAAAGGATCCAGAAGTAGTAAATGCAGGTTTTTGGGGAGAAGTTGCCAAAAGCGAATACTATGAGAGAATAGAGTACATTTGTTTCTATATAAAACAAAGACGTATGGCGAATTCACCATTAACATTATCACTGTTCTGCAGATATTTTCAGTGCAGTATCGACACTAAGACAAAGGGGGTAAAAAAAGGAAGCAACGCAATTATCGTGCAACGAGCCACAGCAGGTAATGAGTCCAACAAAATACCAAAATATTCAGTTCCTCAAAAAACTTCGAAATTTCTTTGAATTCTTGAAAACGGCCGATATACTCTGAAAGATAATGCAAAAGAACACAGATAAGGACTTTAATGACCTCTTAGCAGCAAATAATCCTCTGAAAATAGGGAGCATTATGGCAGATAAAGGGATTGGTGACCATAAGATTGTTGTAGCGAAATTGAATACCATAACATCCAAACCCATCAAAAAAAGCAAAATACTTCTATTTAATGAGCAGATAAAAATTCTCTTGATGCCCTCGAATCCTACAAAATTGATCACGTGCAACTAGACCAGACGTAGTTCACATTCAAAGAAATACTGTCACGACAACTGAGAGATATATACCAAATAAACAACAGATGATACTACTCTTCCGTGGCACACAAAAAGGATCAGAGCGCTATTAATAACAGTAAAGCATAAGGATACAAAATATTCAAAACTGCTTAAGTTTCACAGAAGTCGGAATGTAGAGCAAACTTCAATGCGAGATGCTTTTAACAGTTTTCCACAACGAAACTCTGTCTCTAAAACTGGCTTAAAAGCCTATGAGATTCTGGTTGTATGTAAAGTACACCAGCGTCACGTCGTAATAATACCTTCACTCCACGATAACAACAGTAATATCACTGATGAGGGTTCCAGAGAAGCAGAGCTATTAAATACTGTTTTCCAACATTCCTTCACAAAAGAAGATGTAGTAAATACCCCTGTATTCACATCAAGAACAACTGCCAACTTGAGTAACTTAGACGTAAATATCCTTGGTGCAGCAAAGCAAGTCGTATCACGTAATAAAGGCCGTTGGTTCAAACAGGATACCAATGAGGTTCCTTTCGGAGTATGCTGGTACAATAGCTCCATACTTAGCAGTCATATACGACCGCTCGCTCGTCGAAAGATCCCTACCTAAAGATCGCAATGTTGCCAAGTCTCACTCCAAAACCCAAGAAAGGAAATATGAGTAATCCGTTGCAATACAGATCCATATCACTAACGTCGATTTGCAGTAGAATTTTCGAACACATGCCGTGTTCCAATAATCTAAAATACGATTTATTGACAAGTAGCCAAAACGGATTAAAAAAATATCCTTTTCGTAAAACACAGCCAGCACTAAGTACTAAGTACTATCGTTAGGGGATATGAATCTGATTCCATATTTTTAGAGTTCCAGAAGGCTTTTGACACCATCCCTCAGAAACGCCTTCTAATCGAACTGCGTCCCTGTGTAGCATCGTTTCAGTTTTGCGCTTGGGTTTATGGTCTGTTGGAAAGGCCGCAGTTCGTAGTAATTTTTGGGAAGTCATCGAGTGAAACAGAACTAGTAGCAACTGGCGTTCCGATTGGAAGTGTTACATCCCGTCTGCTGTTCCTCATCTACGTAAACGATTTAGAAGACAATCTGAGTAGCCCTCTTAAATTGTGTGCGGATGACGCTGTCATTTACCGTGTTATAAAGTCATCAGAAGATCAAGATGAATTGCAAAACGATTAAGACAAGAAATCCGCATGGTGCGAAAAATGGCAATTGACTCTAAAAAAAGGAAAGTGTGTAGTCATCCACATGAGCACTGAAAGAAATCCGCAAATTCTTGGTTACACGATGAAACACACAAATCTAAAGGCTGTAAATTCAATTAAATATTTAGAGACTATAACTCCGAATAAATTGGAATGGTCACAAAGATAATGTTGAGGAGAAAGCAGACCGAAGACTGCAATTTATCGGCAGAACACCTACAAATTGCAACAGATCTACTGAAGAGACTGCTTACACTACGTCTATCCGCCCTCTTCTGGGGTATTGCTGTGCGGTGTGGGATCCGTATCAGATAGGATTGACGGAAGCCATGGAAAAAATTCAAAGTAGAGCAACTCGCTTTGTGAAATCGCGAATTAGGGGAGAGAGTGCGTCGAATGTAATATAGGAGTTGGGGTGGCATTCATTAAAACAAAGGCGTTTTTCGTTGCAACAGGACCTTCCTATCAATTTCAGTTACCAATTTTCTTCTCAGAGTCTGTATACAAACGATAATCATAATAAAATAAGAGAAATGATAACTTGCACGAAGATTTAAGTGATCGTTTTTCCGGCGCGCTGTTCGAGAATGGAACGATAGAGAATCAGCTTGAAGGTGGTTCGCTGAATCCTCTACCAGGCACTTGATTGTCAATTGCAGAGTAATCATGTAGGTATAACAATAGATGCAGGCTGAAACTGACACCACCGAAGAATGTCTATGCATTTATATCAGCAGAGACAATGATTTCAAACAAATCTGTGGAGACCCCTACCAGATGGTGGGGTATAGTTGGACTTAAATTTGCTAAGACTCCCATTAGAAGCTCCTCCGCGGGAAGAAACAGGATAGAGTAAACGCGTATCTTGAGAAAATTATTAGATAATATTTCACAAGTTACTGGCGCAAATGCTCAGGATAGGAGACAGAAGAAATGAAAGAGTTGGTTGATTGGTTGGTTGATTGAGGGGAGAGGACCAAACAGCGACGTCATCAGTCCCATCAGATTAGGAAGGATGGGGAGAAAGTCGGCGTGTCCTTTCAAGGGAACCACTGCGGAATTTGCCTGAAGTGATTTAGGGAAATCACGAAAAGCCGAAATCAGAATGGCTGGACGCGAGTTTGAATAGTCGTCCTCCCGAATACACAGTATATCTATCAACTTGGAAGACATTTCGATAAAAAAAAGTAAGATATAAATTGGAATACAACATACAAGTCTCAGAGAAATTAATGACAGTTAAAGCTGCTCCTTTACTTCCCTATTAATGAGGACACTTAATGGAGGGACAAAACCCATGTCTCTCCCCTCCCCCGCAAGGTCCATATTGAAACGGTAAAGAGAGATGTTGAGAAACACTCTGATGATGTGAAACTGGTATCTACAGTGAAATGATCCCTCGAGGGATGTTTCTTTTTTGGAAGTCGGCCCGCCACAAACTTCTAGAAGGTAGCCTTTGGCGGTGAGGCAGCACGCCGGCAGCTAAAGTCATCTTGCTACCGAGTTTCTTCTGTTTTCCCGATGATAAATGACCTGCGATCAGAAGCAGTGGGAAAGAAACGGGTTATCAGCAACTACTGACGCTGGCGTTTATTAACACTTCCTTGCCCCTTTATTCTTACAAACTGCGCGGGCTCTAGAGAAATTAATTTGAAATCCCGCCACGGAAGAAATAAAAAGTTTTCTCATCTTTCAATTCACACTAGCCTAAACTTCGCTCTCGGCTGTTCTAACAACCCATTCATTTTTATATTGCGAACATTAATTTTCTTTCCCACGGCGTCCTTTGAAGTAATTCGGAATCTTTTCAATCCAGTGATGGAATAAAAATTATGTAGGTCTCTCTCTCTCTCTCTCTCTCTCTCTCTCTCGCTCTCCACTCCCTTATTCACAGTCTTCAGAGGGCGCTCATTCCAATTATGACTTTTTGCCGTACTCACATGCGTGTTTTCACAGAAGAATAGTCTGAGTATTTCGCTTTAACATAAGTTCAAAACGAGAGTGTAAGGTAACTTTATCCTGTGAAAAGAGAGTAGGCCCTGACAAAAATCTCGTTACACGAGGCGAATACGACGTAATTTTATAACTGTAAACAGTGTTAATAAGGAAGGAAACAGCTTTCTGCTGCAATGGTCAAATGCACGCCCTTTTATAGAGCCCTGGGTCATTTAGTTTCTTTAGTATAAAACTCTGAGGACTATACTGTCAGCTAATTACAACAGGATTCGCAGAAGCAGTGGAATATTTTGATTTTTTATTACAGTAAACAGGGTTAATAAGGGACGAAACAGATTCCTGCGAAAAGAGACAGGAGCACGCGCTTTTGAATAGCTCTAGGTCATTTATCATTTGTACAAATCTCAGAGAAGCAAATGCTTGTCACCTAATTACAACGAAATTCACAGGAACAGCTAATAATTTCTAAAATAATTACTATCTCTGCCTTTCGCACTGCGTTAACCTGAACGTTGAAAACAAATTACTGACGCATATGGCGACTATGAAACGTTATCACATATTCCCGACATTCCATCAGTTGGATCATTGTAATCATTTGCCAAGCTTGCTTACCCTGGAAATCATGTCAAGTAGTGAGCATGTGACACACCATCTTGGGTATGATGGCTGCGCACCAGACAATGGCCTGATGGTGGTATCTGGTATCGAAATCGGTCGTCGGTAGATAAGTAAAAGTGCAACTCTTAACCACAGTAAATAATTTGTAAAGAACTGTTATATATCGACGGCGTGTTGACGAGTACATTGTTAAGCTTAAGGCTGTTGGAAGCCAGTGAGGGCACTTCAAGCTAGAAAATCATATACACAAGGCGGAGAGCATACAAAGTGCTAGTGAGACCTGAGTCAGTGAGACCATATCAGGAACTCAGGTGATTTTTTACGTCGTTTGGAGGGACTGCGGTTGAATGACTCTGATATTTTAGTGAGTTTCGATGTGGTCTCTCTCTTCACTCGTGTTCCTCTGTCTGATTCGTTTCGGTTAATTGAGGCCAAGTTTGGTGCTGAATTAACTAATCTCTTTCGAGATGTGTTGACATCCACTTACTTTTTATTCAATGACCAGTATTACGAGCATACAGATGGAGTTGCGATGGGTAGTCCGTTGTCTCCTGTGATTTCAAACTTGTTTATGGAAGTCTTCGAGGAACGTGCATTTGAGTCGGCGCCTTTGAAACCCCCCTGTTTCTTTAGATATGTTGAGGATACCATTGTTGTTTGGCATCATGCTAGGGAGAATTTGAATGACTTTCTAGAACATCTTGAAACGTCCCCTTTGAAAAATTATACAAGACTGTGCTTAAACTGACACACAATATTTTTAACGCAACGCAATCTGACTTCCAAAAATCCCTACGAAAGAATGGCCCTAACTAACATTAACCTATATTGTAGAAGTTGTTTCGCATCAGTGTTTCGGCTGCTGAATAATGAATTAATACAATCAATAAGGTTCTATCGCAATGATAATCACTGCGATATTCCACTGTAATTAAGTTATATATTGTCGATTTTACACAAATGTGAGGTAGTTGCAATTTAAAGACGGTTGCACTCATCACAGATCGTTCTTTGATATGTTCACAAGCTATTGCATTAATTAGCACGGACACACCACAATCCTCACTGCTGTCAAATTGTAGGTGGCCGGCGCGGTTGACGCGAAACGTGTCCTTACGGTCCTATGTAGATACTTAACGCTTCAAAATAAACTCTTTTGTCACGATTGCTAACTTGTTGAGGCTCAACCTGTGGCGTCGGTGACACTCTCAGTCGACAGCATGTATTACGGGCGGTCTTCCGCTATTACACCACGTCCAGCTCGCTAAATGCTGTCTTAGCCATTTCTGCCCCTGTACACTGTCTGCACTCCACTTACAAACAGTCCCTGTATCTCTCTGACGGTCGTAGCGTTCAACTATCGATATGTAGCCCACATCGATCTGCGTGAGGCAAAATTATGTTTATCTTTCTGTAACAAGACAAGGACCCCTTCTAACCAGACACAAAAAGGCTTCTTTGTAGCTGGAGGCGAAAAAGACTATAGGAAAAGTTTATACATATTCAAAAAGAATGGACATATTAAATCCAAAAACACACAGAAATTATACAATATCGAGAAAATTCCATTGACTCCCATCGTAAAGTGCATCTACAGAAAACATTACACAAAAAATTCAACGTGTCTTTTGGAGAATGGGAAACAGTGTACACAAATCCTTTATATTATGTTCAACAAATTCTTTTTTCAACAGTTTTTGTGTACATAAAACGCTAGATATCTATTATGTAGCATAGCACAAATCCCATTATCAACTTTATTTCGGCTACCCCTTTGGGAAAAATTACGATTATTCTCTGTCTCTAACACACCAGTAACACAAAAGATATTAAACCATAGATAACAAATAATGCAAATAATTAGCAATGCCTAACTCCTTACCAGATCACACAAATGTAAATGTTGTTGTCACAAAACCAGTTTCCAAAGAGATGGCTATATTACTCTTTCCTAGGCTATTTTTACTGAATCTGAACAGTTGTTACTAACATCACACACAGGATGGTGAATTCCTTATGTTATATAGATTCAAAGTTTGAAATATCAATTCTCATCGTTTACCTCATATTGACAGCATTCTACCTTTGCACTCAATCCAATAACATAAATTTTCACCCTCATATGCTAATTGTATCATTCAATAATTATTCCTCTACTCTTCATGAGTTATTCTCCACTCATCATCAGCATACCTCTTTCATCATTATAACTTTTAAGTACATACTGATATAAACAAATGAAAACTCGCGTGAACATAAATAAGATTCAGACATCAGCTGTTACACGCTTTGTACTCCATACATGTGACATCTTGTATAAACCTCCATGAACTTAAACATATCTACCTCAACTCAACATCTCAACTCAGTATCGCCTTTACTTCAAATACATAGTCCTTTGTCATCCGCTAAAGACCTCCAATCATCTCCAAAAATGCACGAAAGCTCCACAATGCTTCTTTTATTCTCTACATATTGTAATCCTCATTAACATCATGACAACAATGCTCATCTCTGTACTTCACTATTATTTTTATATGCCATAACTTGTCAATTACATGCTATTACATTCATTCTCCTATTGACCATACTCATCACCTTTTATTTAGCTACAACGTCTTATAGTTTGCTTACTCTTTCACTACTCATGAGATACAAACTACAATATTACATAAACCTCTTAATGATACTAATTAGCTCTTTACCTTATATAAACAGATATCTACTTTCAGGTCTGGTGCTACTATTTTTGTAATTTAGCTTCCAAATAACTACATAACACATGATGTCTTCGATACTTCATATTTGTCTCCTATTCATTACGAAACATGTCTTAGGTATTACTGACTGATTTTGATTGGAATGTCTGAACGACCACAACGATTGTCAGTGTGTGGGTGTTATCTTGACAAGTTGGGCAACGGATTGATCTGGCAAGTACCCTTTGGCTCCTGCAAGAAGCAATTTCCACCCCACACTACTACAGAAGTCAGACAGACGCTCCTAACGTAACAAAAAGAAATGCCTGAAAAACGTTCAGCAATAAATATCTTCTGGAGTCGTCCGCTGTAAGGCAAAGACACAAAAATATTCTATTTTCTTACATAATTTGGGTGCTGGAGTATTGCTAGTTAGTGCAAGAGAAACATTAAACAAATGGTAAATCTTATTTATTACAAAATTTAAGAAAAATCAAACGAAACTTTTATTTATAAACTGATACACAAATTTCTGGGTTCTTTTCAGAATACAAGGTTGCCTCTTATGGATAGGAAACCTGTTAATGACATTTATATACAAAGTGTGGGAAAGCTCTTTTATTCCTTTTATTTAAGAATGTTATTTACTCAGTAGAATGGATGAGAGCCGCACATACTCAACTTGAATAATTATCCAATTGAATCTTTCTAAGAACGGTCGAGGCTGTAGTGTGAGAAATTTAATGGAGTGATATGAATGAAGTATGTTATTTCTAATGGAGGAAAAGGTGGGGCTCGCCTTTGCTGTAATGAACAATACCGTGAGCTGCGACGACTGCTGCCTGTGTCGTTCTCCGCTGAAAAATAACAAAACAAAAATTAGTTTTCTTTGCCATTGTCATTATGTGTCTGTTTTTCTTTTTCATTTTCAAAAGTTGTTTTACAATCCTTTCTTTATCTAAACTCGTTAGTGTACAGTGTATTATGACTTGGTGTGGTTATCTCTTTCCCTTAGTTAGGCTTTATGTAAATGTTCACATAAGCTCTGTTATGTCACTTTGTTTTATTTATTTAGTCATTATCTTTTCTTTTATGTGTCACTGTTTTTTTGTGTAAGAATGAAGAAGCATTTCCTCTTAATTCTATCCTCAGTATTAATATTAGTACCCCAATAAGGTGTTTTTGAATGTTACTTAAAGAAGAAAAACCCTGGAAATATCCTTTTCTAAATTTACATATAAAGGAAATAAATAGACTTTCCATGAGTTTGTGAGATTATATAACTATACTAAGTTACTTTACAAAAGGTTTTCAGGTATCTATAAATTATTGACTTTACATATATAATAAAAATAATTAATGTTGCAAAGAAAGAGAAGAAAAATATCATATTACAAATGATATACAATTTTCATAAATCGACGCTTGTTTTAGTATAGAGAGAATTTATTTATTTATTTAATCTATTTTTTTTTCTAAATAGCCTTTTCATTTGGTGCTCCTTTGTCAATTTCAGTGCTCAACGATCCCCATTGAATTACTGGAAGGTGTCGACTCATTTATATGGATGTCACAAATCATGTGAGAAGCACTATAGCATACAATGCTGGGTCATATTTGTTGATGTTGTCATCATGAAATGGTACTTCTAACCGATGTTCGTTGATGACTGTGGTTTACTGAATATACAGTGATGTCCTTGTACTCCTTTACTGTCACACCTGGTGCGGTATGGCAGTTCGATGATTGTAGCAAGTTAATGATTGCAGACGACTGTCACCCATTAAATGTGCAGTGACGTCTTGGTACTCCACATCTGGTTTGGTATGGCAGTTCGCTGATGTGGTATGGAGAATGATATTCACTTAGCTTAATCGATTTCTTGATAATGTTTGTTGGTACAAGATTAATATGCTGTTTGACATTCATTTGCATTCTTTTGACTATGCAAGATTTATATTTTGAGAGATGGCTGTAGTGGTTACCATGCCTCAAAGTTCATGGAAAGACGTTTGTAATAATTTTTAGGATAGGAAAGAAAGGTATCTTGCTTTCTTCTGCCCTTCTCCATCTTGCGTCTTCTGGTCTCATCTTCTTTCCTTCATTCTTCTGTTGTTTCTGGGTTAGGAATTTGTGAATTTTAATGTAGGAGAAATATAGGATTTGTAGGATCTGACTGCCTTTAGAAGCAAAGCAAGCGCTGTATCATGTATAAGATACAGAGGCGAGCGAGTGCACGGGACTTACCCTAGTTCACTGCTAGTAGCGTCACGTCATCGTAACGCGCCTGCATATAGTATTGCACCACATTTAACATAAAAGTAAAAATTAAGATTTGTGTGTAAAACTTTGTTAAAGTATAGTTCTATGTAATAATGTTTCAGGTAACAAATCTTAATGTTATAAAATTAGTAGTTTACGTAAAATTCACGTTTTGAAAGAAAAATAGGAGGCGCTAAATAATGACGCTAGGAAGCCAAAATTTGGTGAGAAGGTGCAGTAAGAAGTCATTAATGAGTGGTGCTGGTTTCCAAAACCATAAAACTAAAATTGACTCCAGAATCCGCGTTTTTCGGAAAAATCAGAGGCGCGAAATAATAGAGCTACAATATTGAAAATTGGTAGGATGCTTCAGTTCACCCTAATAATAATAATGGAAATACCACAATCAGTTACCTCTTCTAGTTTTTTAGTAATTTAGTAAAAACTACTTTTGTGAGTAAAATGTACATAAGCATTATAGATAAGTACTTTAAATTTTAATGATAAAACAAATTCTTTAAGACCAATGATCAGATAGGACAATTAACAAAGCTACACCAAGTTTTAGTCTTGTAGCATAATTAACAGCTGATACAAGTCTTGATAAAGCTATGGTTCAGAGGTAACAATCTACCGTTAGTTCCATTGTAAAAATTCTAGAGAGTAAAGTTTTAATTTTAGCGGGCTGAGATTTTCTACGTGCTTCTGTACTGCTCAGATGTATGTATACAAAAATTGAGAAGTTTGTAAAGCTATTATTAAATGTGATATTTAAGATTATGTGCCTGAGATAGCGATCATTTGGAGGCTACAGGCATCTGCATAGGAACGGAAAGAACAGATGCTCTCTTGGCGGTACGCGCCGGAGCTATATAAAAAGAGCGGCAGAGGCAGTAGTAAGCTCACTCCGCATTAGACCAACGCCTAGTCCACGCGAGCTTAACGTCCGATCGCGCCTCGCCTCGGGTGACGTCATAGCGGGCTGTGACATGCGCGTACTTAGCAATGTAAACGGACATTGAAAATCGCGAGGACTGTACACTGTCCTGGATCGTTTAGACTTCGGTAACAAACTGTTATTGTGCCGTCCGTATGAAGTATAATTCCGCGTGGCAAGTGGTGACTAACTCCACTTTTAAGGCGAGCATTAATCTTTTTTTTTTAACATTATTGCGAACTATTAATAGAGCACCGTTAGTTAGAGTAATGAACTATTCGGGAGGAACTTGCTGTAGAAGTCGCCTCTGAACTATTAAACGATTGGCTGAATTAACAATATTTAATGTCTTTAGCATTTTCAGAAGTTTCGAGTAATTTGTGTGAGCCTTTAAGATAATAAAATCTTGTTTGGAACTTTAAATTTTATTGAAGCAGCCCTAATCCTGATGAAGAACTATGGATATTTTTCGTTTAGCTGGGCTGTACAGGAATGTGGCCGTGCAGACTGGGAACTAAGGTCAGTAAGTTTCCCTTCGCTTTCTGACTGGCCACCAAATTAGTTGCCAGGCTCGCGTGATTTAAGGTGGCAATGTTCAACTTTCATTCAATATTAAACAACGACTTCTTCGCCGTCCCACATATGTTGCATCGGCAATAGTCTGTTACGTGAAATGAACATTCAAACAACTCATTCGACAACTTCTTCGCCGCCCCACATATGGTGCTTATCGGCCGGGAAAACTGAATTAAAAGCAAATAAAAGTGCTCGATGTGTGAAAGCGATTGGTATAAATTAACGAACTCGGTAGGCAATAACAGGACACTGAATTGAACTAGTGTGGGAACAGTGTTACCAGTAAAGGCGGGTGTAGTGTATAAACAATAAGTGTCTACCGCTGTACGTTGGTTAGTAACGATGGTGAGGAAGGCGACGATGCTGGATCGCGGCTGCCGACGGCGCTGAGACTAAAGGAAGACGGTGCGTCATCGCGGAGCTGCGCTGATCTGCGAGACAGCTGCCGGCTGCGCCGAGCGGTCAACGGTGCCTTGCTGCCCCCCCTGGAGCTATTGCAGTAGGCGATTCCTGTGGCGGTACTCGACGCTACAGCTGCTGCTGCTGCCTTCAATACGTCGCGACGCGTCGCATCACGATTGCTGGTACACCGCGACGACATCATTCGTCGAAATCAAGCATTTAAGTTAAGTCAAAGACTTTTAAAATATTTATTAACTGCTGCTAACAAACTAAAAGATATGGAAAGTAGTGTACATTTCAGAAGGGAACCGGTCTCTGACCAAGAATCCTCAGGATCAGGAATTGAGTTTAATGAGGATGGTTCCATTAATCCCTCAAATATTGAAATAGAAGTCAAAAGGGAGCCAGTAGAGTTGCTAACTTTGTCAGGTAGTGAAACTGAGCTCAATATATCTCCAGCTCAGTCAAGTCAAGAGATACAAAGTATCAAGGTAGAAGCTCCGGATTGGATGCAAATACTGTTTGCCAAACTCGAATCAAACCAAAATAAAATTGAGGCTAAAATTAAAAATAGTAATAAAGAGTTGGAAAATAAAATTGAGGCTAAAATTGAGGATAGTAATAAAGAACTAAAAGAAGAACTGCAATCAAAATGGAATAGTTTGAATTATAAGATAGATGCTATTCATCATGACATTCAAGTAAAAGTAGGGCAACAGTTAACTAAAATGCATAGTACTTTCAAATGTGAAATAGATCAAATTCAAAAAAATTATCAAGAGGCAGATGAACTTTTGGAAGTGAGGTTGTCCGAAAGATTGAGCAACGAGTCCAAACTTTGCTCTGACAAAGTTAAAGAGGTACAAATTAAAGTAGATACTTGTCAGAAAAACATTGAGAAAGTAAAAGAAACCTGTACCGAAATTCGTGGTGCAGTGGAACAAAGATGTTCTGCCAGGATAGAAGCAGTAGAGTCACAAGTAGAGGAATTAAATACTAACATTGCTAACCTAGAAAATAGAGTAACCTCTGTTAATTCTAGTCATTCTACTGTACAGCATGTGACTTCAGTTGACGCCGCTTTTATAGGGTGTCGACAGTTTTTGCGCTTTCATCCTGATAAGTACATTCACCCTCTTGAATTTTGGAATGACTTTGAGGATGTTCTCCCCAACACTTGGTCAGAAAGAGAAAAAATTTCATTTATAAGAAGTCATTTGTCAGGTGATGCTTTGCGATGGTCAGCGGATGTAATGATCAAATGTAAAACTTTATCTGAATTTAAGTCTGCATTTCTCAACGAATACTGGTCACATAACAAACAAAATGATGTGTTAAGGGAATTCTGGAGTGGTAAGAAGTTTTTCCCAGGGCGTGAATCAGTAAAGGATTTCGCTAGGAAGTGGGTTTCAAGACTGTCACATTTGACAGAAAAGATGAAGCCAGATATGATCATTATGGGTTTAGAAGGTAAGCTGCCGTGGTACTGGCAGAAGAGGATCATTTCCGCCCCTAGAGATAATATAGACAAATTTATTGAATATCTGGAAAGAGTGGAAAGAGTAGCTGCTGCTGAGGAGCAGGTGCAGCAGAATAACAAATCTTCTAACAATCACGTACAAAATAATGGAAACGTGAACGTTAGAAATATGGAAGTTAGGCACACCAAAACAAACTATCGAAACCAAAGCCGTGGCAGAGGAAGAGGGGGTAGATACTCACCACGCTTTCGTAACAACTACTATGACGAAAGTGGAGAAGTAAATACTATGCCATTAAGACAAGAAGGGAGTCATGATGCTACTATATCTAGTGGTGTCACAGATGAACACAACAGGCCGCGTGTGGGAAACTAAATCCCGTCTATGAGGAAACTGGCGCTCACCAGGCGGTAACAGTAACACAGCCAGTAACGGAAACACAGACAATCAGCCAACATACACAGACAGACAACATGGATGACGAAATAAATACAGATAATACCAGTGATGTGTTAAGCCACTCTCACAAAATAGTGGATAGTATTTTGGATACACTAGAAAAATGGGTCAAGGAAGAACAGGAACTCAAGGTAGATAATGGGGAAGAAATAGATAATGGGTTTGAGTCTGATGGGAATAATGATGAAGTAAAAGCTTACATCTTCGATGAAAATGGCAATCTAAAAGCTGAAGTAGAAGTAGCAGAAGTAGAATCAGTACTGCAAAACTTTAGAGAGGAGGAAATGATGAATGAAGGGGGTAGAAATAGTAACGAGGTGAAAGAATCTAGTAGCTTTGTAAACGTGCCACAAATGGTTGAAGGTGACGACATTCTTATGAACAGCAATATTGCGCAGGGACGCAGTTGCTCAGAGGTAGAGGATAGTTTGGCTGATGTGCAGCAAACAAAAGTAGAAAAAGTCGTCAGATGCTTCGATTTAAAGTTAGTGGACAGATTAGAGAAAGCAGCTAAGATTATAGAGCATGATGAGCCCCAGGATGTAAATGTAAATGTAATTGCAACTGATCAGAATTACTTTAGCTGGAAGAACATAGAACGAGATTTATTAGACGAGGTGTGTGAGCAACCTGTTCAATGTAAAATAACTCACCCTGTTATCAAAGTAAACATATCAGGAGTCACTGTGCGTTGTCTGCTTGACAGTGGCAGTGAAGCAAGTGCTTTATCACAAACATTTTTTGACACCATACCCAATAAAGAGAAGTTAACAGTTATGAAAGTAAGTGGCTTAAAGATTATAGGTGCTACTGGAAAAGTCTCTAGACCAGTTCAACACGAAGCTTTGATACCCATTGGTATAAATGACGTAGTAATAGATCATCCTTGTTTGATTGTGCTAGGCTTAAGTGTTGATATGTTGATTGGTACTGATTTCTTATCAAAGTACCAGGGAAAGATCAATTTTGATCAGAACAACTTAATTTTAACTTTACCTGACTCTAAAGTGATAAGAGAGTCTTTTATAGGAAGTCATATAGGCGGTAATAATGAAACTTGGGAACTGCCTATTAGAGTAATAAAGAATAAAGGATACTTGCAGGAAAATTTGGTTTTCAGTGAGAATGAGGAAAGTGCTAAGGTTGAAGAGAGACACATCCTAAAGGAAATAGAGGAAAAGGTACAATCAACAAAGCAAATTGCTGACGAACAAAGATCAGAGTTAAAGAGTGTGTTAACTAAGCATAGTAATGTATTCTCAAACGCACCTGGTGAAGTTAAAGGTTATGAATGCCATTTGAATATCAAGCCTGGGAAGGTATTTTTTAAGAAGCCTTATCGAATACATGATGCAAGGGCTTCCCCCACTAGTTTTAAAATTGGTGAGCTAGTGCTGGTCAAAAGAAAAGAAAAATCAAAGAAAATTTCTGCAGAAACTAAAAAGTTTATGCATGTATATCATGGACCATTTAGAATAGTAAGTAAACCTCATGCAAATGCCTATCGTTTGGAATATCCAAAGAGTAAGAGAGAACTAGGTCTAAGAAATATTGTGGATCTAAAGGAATTTAAAATTAACAGTAATTAAATACTGTAGGGAGTCTGCCACTCTTTGGCGGGTACACGGTTTGGCGTACCGTGCAGTCCCAGCTGGGTGAAACTTTATTTCCTTTTCAAGTTTCATTCCCTTCTTCTGGTCTATCATAACAGGTAAGAATCACATATGTCTTCATGTTGTATATATGCTATTAGGTTTTAAGTATTCTTAGTAAGGATCTACCTAGTGAATGGCAAAACAAAAGTCTGAGTACCAATAAGAGGCAAACATGGCTAAAATAAATAAATTAAAATATTTCATGTAATTGTAAAGGGTTAGAAACTACAACTAAGAGAGACACTTTGCAGTATACGAAGTACGGTATGAATATGAATAATCCATGAGATTATGCAGAAGGTAGTATGTTGCTAGAAATAAGGTTGTCTGAAGGAAAACAGCGTAAGAAGGTAATGCTCATAGAGGCAAGCAATGGCGTTTTAGAATTAAATAAATGGAGATGTGTGGAAGTGGTGTGAGGATCGCACCAAATATATAGAAACAGGACGTCAATAGGCTGACAAAAGGAAAAGGGAGAAAGAAGTGGAGAAATGAAGTATTTTGAATCTGGAAGAAAACGGAGAAAATGAATAAGGTGAAGAAGTGAAGTAAGTAAATTGAAGTAAATGATGTAGGATTAAAGAATAATTCCCTCACGTCTCGTGAAATGGTGAAAAACGCTAAATCTTGCTTGAGGCAAATAAATAGTTAAACAGACAACAGAAACACACAAATATTGGAAAATGCAGAAATTTGGAATCGGTATACTGAAAATAACTAATTTCTTTAGTAATTCATACAATAAAGCAAAGTGCTGGTCAGCAAATGACTTCTTTGATGAACTAATCCATACGATAATTAAGCCAGAGTACATTAAAACTAAAAGGTTACTCAATTTTCTAAGTTGAAGCAAGATCTTAATATATTAATTTGCTAAAAGAATTTTCACTATTTAGGAACCTAAAAGATTATTTATGAAAGAAGAAAGTAGGAGCTATTGTATCAGATACGACTTAGTGCTAAATGTCTTTCTGACAACTTCACAGTTAGTAAAATAGTGCCAGAATATAAACCATAAAATGTACTTTGTCCTACCTTAGATATAAGTTGAAAACAGAAACTTAGACTGTATTGTCTGTTTCTCAGGGACATGCAGGCTGCATGAATGACTGACAACAAGCGGTAGGGAGATTGGAAGTAGAGACGCAAACCACAGTGAATACAATTTCCTCCCACAATTTTGTCAATCAGTGAAATTAAATGAGTGTTACAATAGGACACCCACCACAGTGCCGAGTATTATAGTAAAAGAAAAATGTGAGTGCGTTGCAGTGATAAAAGTCGTGTGTATTTTCTTTTTCAGGAAGAGACTGATTTAAAAAAAAAAAATAACTATTTTGTAACCATTGAAAAATTTATATTTCCATGTAAATGTATGTAAATAATTTGTGAATGTCTTCTGTACTAGGTTTTCTATGTGTATATGAGTATGGTTATTTTGTGTATGTAGTAATAAGGAATTTCCTAAGAAGAAGCAACTTAAGTTGAAAGAGGTATACTAAAGTAATCCATCGCTTGTTTGTTCTTTTAGAAATTTAATTTTGTTCAAAAATAGATTTTCACGAAAATTAAAAAGGGGGTGATGAAGCAAAGCTGTTTTTTTGTGTAAGAATGAAGAAGCATTTCCTCTTAATTCTATCCTCAGTATTAATATTAGTACCCCAATAAGGTGTTTTTGAATGTTACTTAAAGAAGAAAAACCCTGGAAATATCCTTTTCTAAATTTACATATAAAGGAAATAAATAGACTTTCCATGAGTTTGTGAGATTATATAACTATACTAAGTTACTTTACAAAAGGTTTTCAGGTATCTATAAATTATTGACTTTACATATATAATAAAAATAATTAATGTTGCAAAGAAAGAGAAGAAAAATATCATATTACAAATGATATACAATTTTCATAAATCGACGCTTGTTTTAGTATAGAGAGAATTTATTTATTTATTTAATCTATTTTTTTTTCTAAATAGCCTTTTCATTTGGTGCTCCTTTGTCAATTTCAGTGCTCAACGATCCCCATTGAATTACTGGAAGGTGTCGACTCATTTATATGGATGTCACAAATCATGTGAGAAGCACTATAGCATACAATGCTGGGTCTTATTTGTTGATGTTGTCATCATGAAATGGTACTTCTAACCGATGTTTGTTGATGACTGTGGTTTACTGAATATACAGTGATGTCCTTGTACTCCTTTACTGTCACACCTGGTGCGGTATGGCAGTTCGACGATTGTAGCAAGTTAATGATTGCAGACGACTGTCACCCATTAAATGTGCAGTGACGTCTTGGTACTCCACATCTGGTTTGGTATGGCAGTTCGCTGATGTGGTATGGAGAATGATATTCACTTAGCTTAATCGATTTCTTGATAATGTTTGTTGGTACAAGATTAATATGCTGTTTGACATTCATTTGCATTCTTTTGACTATGCAAGATTTATATTTTGAGAGATGGCTGTAGTGGTTACCATGCCTCAAAGTTCATGGAAAGACGTTTGTAATAATTTTTAGGATAGGAAAGAAAGGTATCTTGCTTTCTTCTGCCCTTCTCCATCTTGCGTCTTCTGGTCTCATCTTCTTTCCTTCATTCTTCTGTTGTTTCTGGGCTAGGAATTTGTGAATTTTAATGTAGGAGATATATAGGATTTGTAGGATCTGACTGCCTTTTGAAGCAAAGCAAGCGCTGTATCATGTATAAGATACAGAGGCGAGCGAGTGCACGGGACTTACCCTAGTTCACTGCTAGTAGCGTCACGTCATCGTAACGCGCCTGCATATAGTATTGCACCACATTTAACATAAAAGTAAAAATTAAGATTTGTGTGTAAAACTTTGTTAAAGTATAGTTCTATGTAATAATGTTTCAGGTAACAAATCTTAATGTTATAAAATTAGTAGTTTACGTAAAATTCACGTTTTGAAAGAAAAATAGGAGGCGCTAAATAATGACGCTAGGAAGCCAAAATTTGGTGAGAAGGTGCAGTAAGAAGTCATTAATGAGTGGTGCTGGTTTCCAAAACCATAAAACTAAAATTGACTCCAGAATCCGCGTTTTTCGGAAAAATCAGAGGCGCGAAATAATAGAGCTACAATATTGAAAATTGGTAGGATGCTTCAGTTCACCCTAATAATAATAATGGAAATACCACAATCAGTTACCTCTTCTAGTTTTTTAGTAATTTAGTAAAAACTACTTTTGTGAGTAAAATGTACATAAGCATTATAGATAAGTACTTTAAATTTTAATGATAAAACAAATTCTTTAAGACCAATGATCAGATAGGACAATTAACAAAGCTACACCAAGTTTTAGTCTTGTAGCATAATTAACAGCTGATACAAGTCTTGATAAAGCTATGGTTCAGAGGTAACAATCTACCGTTAGTTCCATTGTAAAAATTCTAGAGAGTAAAGTTTTAATTTTAGCGGGCTGAGATTTTCTACGTGCTTCTGTACTGCTCAGATGTATGTATACAAAAATTGAGAAGTTTGTAAAGCTATTATTAAATGTGATATTTAAGATTATGTGCCTGAGATAGCGATCATTTGGAGGCTACAGGCATCTGCATAGGAACGGAAAGAACAGATGCTCTCTTGGCGGTACGCGCCGGAGCTATATAAAAAGAGCGGCAGAGGCAGTAGTAAGCTCACTCCGCATTAGACCAACGCCTAGTCCACGCGAGCTTAACGTCCGATCGCGCCTCGCCTCGGGTGACGTCATAGCGGGCTGTGACATGCGCGTACTTAGCAATGTAAACGGACATTGAAAATCGCGAGGACTGTACACCGTCCTGGATCGTTTAGACTTCGGTAACAAACTGTTATTGTGCCGTCCGTATGAAGTATAATTCCGCGTGGCAAGTGGTGACTAACTCCACTTTTAAGGCGAGCATTAATCTTTTTTTTTAACATTATTGCGAACTATTAATAGAGCACCGTTAGTTAGAGTAATGAACTATTCGGGAGGAACTTGCTGTAGAAGTCGCCTCTGAACTATTAAACGATTGGCTGAATTAACAATATTTAATGTCTTTAGCATTTTCAGAAGTTTCGAGTAATTTGTGTGAGCCTTTAAGATAATAAAATCTTGTTTGGAACTTTAAATTTTATTGAAGCAGCCCTAATCCTGATGAAGAACTATGGATATTTTTCGTTTAGCTGGGCTGTACAGGAATGTGGCAGACTGGGAACTAAGGTCAGTAAGTTTCCCTTCGCTTTCTGACTGGCCACCAAATTAGTTGCCAGGCTCGCGTGATTTAAGGTGGCAATGTTCAACTTTCATTCAACATTAAACAACGACTTCTTCGCCGTCCCACATATGTTGCATCGGCAATAGTCGTGAAATGAACATTCAAACAACTCATTCGACAACTTCTTCGCCGCCCCACACTTTCCCAAATATTATTTGATGAGTTTGTAGATCTCAGTATTTCTTGTACCTTCATTGAAGTCTCGTCGTATCATGATTCTCCCCACGCTCATCTGTTGACTAGCAGTGTCGTGACACATGAAATGTCTGGACTGTGCGTTGTCCTCCTGAAGTCCAACCTGGTTGCCCTGCATTTCCAGTATCATGTTGGTCTTCACGTTGTTATCGTTGCCATAAGTGCTTTCTCAACATCTCTGTACCCTCTCCATCACTATCTTGAAGCATCTGGTGTTGAGGGAGCTAGTGCTTGATGTTGGTGGTGATGTCTCTGTGACGCGTAGATTTTTTCCTTGGTTTTACAGGTGTTTATTATTGATATTTGCAACAACTGATGACTCTACATAATGCAAATTATACATAATGCAAATTTTTTTACAGTTGCAAAAAGGTAATCTAATAAAAGCATATAATATATATATATAGGGTGTTACAAAAAGGTACGGCCAAACTTTCAGGAAACATTCCTCGCACACAAATAAAGAAAAGATGTTACATGGACATGTCTCCGGACACGCTTAATTTCCATGTTAGAGCTCATTTTAGTTTCGTCAGTACGTAATGTAAATTTTCACAATGAACATGTGTGGGCTGACGAGAATCCGCACGCAATTGTGCAATCACGTCATCAACACAGATTTTCTGTGAACGTTTGGGCAGGCATTGTTGATGATGTCTTGATTGGGCCCCATGTTATTCCACCTACGCTCAATTCATACGGGATACTCTACCTGTGCTGCTAGAACAGGTGCATTTACAAGTACGACACAACATGTGGTTCATGCACGATGGAGCTCCTGCACATTTCAGTCGAAGTGTTCGTACGCTTCTCAAGAACAGATTCGGTGACCGATGGATTAGGAGAGGCGGACCAATTCCATGGCCTCCACGCTCTCCTGACCTCAACTCTCTTGATTTTCATTTATGGGGGCATTTGAAAGCTCTTGATTACGCAACCCCGGTACCAAATGTAGAGACTCTTCGTGCTCGTATTGTGGACGCCTGTGATACAATACGCCGTTCTCCAGGGCTGCATCAGCGCATCAGGGATTCTATGCGACGGAGGGTGGATGCAAGTATCCTCGCTAACGGAGGACATTTGGAACATTTTCTGTAACAAAGTGTTTGAAGTCACGCTGGTACGTTATGTTGCTGTGTGTTTCCATTCCATGATTAATTAGATTTGAAGAGAAGTAATAAAATGAGCTCTAACATGGAAAGTAAGCGTTTCCGGACACATGTCCACATAACATATTTTCTTTCTTTGTGTGTGAGGAATGTTTCGTGAAAGCTTGGCCGTACCTTTTTGTAACAACCTGTATATGTTTTGTTTTATAGCCTACCACTCCTTCATTCTTTTATTAGTTGTGTCTCATTTATTGTTTGTGTTCATGTTGCAGTGTACTCAATGATATATAAGAAAATTGTTAGTCAGTTTGTACCTCTCTTTCCTTCTGTTAATTAATGTGTTAATTTGTTGGTTATTTAATTATATTTTATTTAGTGATTAGTATAAAATATGAGATTTCTTTTGCCCCTTTGTGTCTTTTGTTTTCTTTTCTTTTACTGTTCATTTCATTCGCATGCTTTTACATGACTCACGTGATAAATGCCAATACACTTACCTGTTTTTGGGTTCGTTAGCTTTACGGCATTTTCGTGAGCGATTCTGGAAATTATCATCGGCCATTTATAGACTGCAAAAATTTACGGCATTTATTTTGGTTTTTGTGTGATAGGTAATGAGTCTTTACGAATACTTTCTGGCCCAAGGTGAAGCATTTCTTTGTAGCAGACTTGTCTTGGGTGATCTTGCGTCTCATTGCTGCTGAGCGAATGTTCCTTAAGGCGGAAGTGACGATTTGTCTGTGTTGCTTTTGGGAAGCGTTGGAATTTTAATGATTTCTTTTATTTTTTCCGGTGGATCTATATTTTTTTGATTCTGTAATTGTGGATAAGTTGTGGTACTATGTTGTGCTGACTCTTTATCGGAAATTTTCGTAAGTCCCTGTTTATCTGAACTGTGGCTACTGTCAGTTTTTTTCTAATTTTGATTTATGTACTTCGGAGAAACGAATCTTCTATTTTGATTGAGTTAATGGGTGGACGTTAGTCTGCCTAACCTCTTCCGTATTTTCCCGTCAATCTTTACGTTTTTCAGGATTCGGTGGTCTAACTTCTACTTCTGATTTCCCTTTACTGTGTTGTTCTTGTCTCTGTGGACCATGATTTCCTTTGTAATTATTCGCGCTGTGGTCTCGCCAGTTGCGGTTTCTGGCATCTGGACCTCTTTCAAAGTACCCTAGACGGTTGTCATTTTGATTCCTAAACCCATATCCAACACTGCATGAGTGTCCATTACCATTCCTATTTCGGTACCAGTTATTCTGGTTCCCGTTTCTATGCCAATTGCTTCCATTATGCCACTGTCCCGAGCTGTTAAATAGCCTGAAATTATTATTATTCATAGGATTACGGTTATTATTATTAGAATATTCGTCGCTAGTCCTCTCCTTTTGCGTTCCCTTTCCTTTCTTTTTCCTTTCGCCTCGTTTTCTTTAAACCTGAATTCGAACTACCTTAAGACCCCTTGAATTCCTTGGTATTTTCATTTTTCCCTACGGTCGCCCGTTTATACTTTACCTGTAACTTCATTCTACATAGACGTATCAGCTCTACGTTACTGTGTTGTTTATCTAAGCATTTATTCATATTTCTCCATTGTGTCAAAGAATTTTACAGGGCTTTCCTCCCCTTTTTATATGGTGTCATCTGAAGTAACTCGTATTTAATTTTGTTTTGCGCCTCCTTAGACCAATATCTTTCGAGAAATGCTGTTCTGAACTGCAGGTAAGACGTACAGGTAGTAGCGATCTTTTGCACCACCTCCGCTACTGCCCCTGACATGTGTGCACAAATAAAGTCAAGTTTGTGAGCCAAGCTCCAATGATTTGGCAAGCCTACTTGGAACTGATCGATGAATGTGCGTGCATGCAAGCTGCCGCCTTCTTCCTTGAAATGTTGGAATTTTCTAACTGTCAAAAAGTGATCTGAATCGTATCTACTCATAAATCCGGGTTGTGGCTGATTCATAGACTGAACTAATCTGCCACTGCTTGTGTTGTGTTGCCTATTCTCTGGCAATCTACTGTCTGTGTGCATATTCTCAATTTCCTGACCCATATTTGCATCATATCGTAACATTGGTGAACAAAAGTGTTGTCAGTTTGCCTCCACTCTCGTCGTTCGCGGTACTGTGCATGTGCTACTGTTATACTGTGTCATCAGGTTTACTGGTTCAGTCGCCTGTCTTTCCATTGGTATCGGCAGACTCTATGTGTCCCGTTTTTCTAGACACTGTGCCTGCTTCTGTGGCGTGGCATGTGGCACTATAGTCGGGGCCTTCTGTTTCGATTCTGCGCGAGTGTTACTTCTGGGCTTTGTTCTGCTTGAACTTTCTTAGACGGCGCGTGTTCAGGTACTGAATTAATGCTTGACGTATCAGTTGTTTCGCTACAGATGTAATCGGTTTCGATCTTTTCTTCAATAGTCTGTATCAACTCCATTCGGATCTTTTCAAACTGATCTTTGTTTTTAAGTTATATTTTATTGATCCGCTTATCATATTTTTTCAGTGCAACTTTTGCGACCTTGCCTTGAATCTCTTGTTCTTTCGAAATTTGTATTGCTGTTCGAGTGGCCTTTCGCGTAAAACGTTACACTTTTTTTGTCAGCGTACACAATGTCCAATTGGGCCTTGTACACGTCAGTGCGTAATTGCTGCTGACCTTGTGTTAGTACCTGACTTCTTTCCCTAGATTCTTTCGAGCCTTTATCTATCTGAGTGATCTGACTATCAATTCTGACGATCCCTTCTTCCATCTGGATTTTAACTTGTTGAATCTGTGTCTTAAACTCTTGTCTCAATTCCTGATTATCCTGTTTCAATTCCTGATACTGTTTCGTCATCTATGTATTCTGTTCCATTATCTGTTTATTAATATCCTGATTCTGTTTCGCTGTTTGTGTCGTTATATCCTTCATTTTTTGTAACATCTCCATGATCGCGTCCTGTCCTGTAACACTACCTTCTGCTGAACTGTGCGTTCTGGATCTATTGTTTTCTACTCGGTCACTGACGTCGTTTACTGGACTGTGCTGTAACGTTTCTATGTTCGATAACTGCAACAATCCGTGCTGTCTTCCGTTCTCCCTGTGTTGCTCTTTTATGTTGAGGACTAGTTGCGTTTGTCATTTAACCATTTCGTGGCGCAAACAACTCCGCACACAGTCCTCTCTGTTGTGTATGTCTCATGTTTGCAAGTACTGTTGCGTCTGTTACGGTACCTTTTCGCGGAGCTCGTAACTCCACAAATGCTGTGCCTGTTGCTGAGGCATATTTAGAATGTGTACAAGAGGTTCGACGTATTCTAAATGTTCCCCCTATTCCTCACTGTCTGCTTCTCTTTGAACGTCAAAATAACAGCCAGTTCATAGGCTGTAATGGAACGTATTCTGTCTCTGAATACGCAGCAAACAAACGAGATTCCTGAGCTCATTTCTCTGCTAATTTTTGCCATTTCCAGCGTGAGCTGTCTATTTCTGGCTCAGAATGTGTCCTACACGGAATTTCGTATTCTGAATATTCGGTGTTCTTGTCCCTTCGATTTCCATCTGTCTGATCTGTCTCAATTCTATCCAAATCTACCTGAGCCTGCTGATTCTGCAGCTCACCGACTGTCCTATTTTCTGGTTCACCGTCTGTGCTATTCTCAATGAGCTCGTTTACTTGCTGTTCATCTGGTTGATTCTCCACCATCTACTCTACTTGCTGTCTATCACGTAACTATTTGGCTTCTGGTCTCGTTAACATGGAAGTTCTTTGAACACACCACAACACTATCTACAAAACTGTGTGACCACTTACCAGTTGGTTGAACCAACAACAATAACGTCGTGACTTCTCAGCTACTGTTCTCTCTGCTCTGCTACAGTCTCCAATCTCCACCTGTGCGCTTGCAAAGGGAGTAAAACTGTTACTTCTTAATTCTAACTTATTTCATACTGCGTCACTCTGCGTCTGTGCCTATCACCTGAAAATCCTATGCCCTAATAGATCCAAAAAAGTCGTAAAATTCCTAAAATTTTCCAACAGAAGACCAATTTACTACAATTCTGCTTTACTCGCTACTTGTATCTATTCCGATCCTAAATCTTTGCAAATAACTCTTTAAGACATAAGAGAAAATTTTTCAAAGTGATAATGCACCCTAACACAAAATTTTTTCTCCAATTAACTAATCATCTCATTTATCAAACACATTACAATTATTTGCCACTCGCTAACTTCACATTGCATAAATATCAAAAAACGTTCTGTAACACCAAAAAATTTTTTTATTTTTACTAAGATTGCGACCTGCTGTACCTAACTATCATCTATTACCTATTCTGACACTGTCCTATCTTGATAACCTACCTATGTTACCTATCCTGGCACGGTTGCCATTTTCTGTCAGTGTGTGGGTGTTACGTTGACGAGTTGTGCAACGGTTTGATCTGACAAGTACCCTTTGGCTCCTGCAAGAAGCAATTTCCAACCCACACTACTACAGAAGTCAGACAGACGATCCTAACGAAACAAAAAGAAATGCCTGAAAAACGTTCAGCAATAAATATCTTCTGGAGTCGTCCACTGTAACGAAAAGACACAATAATATTCTATTTTCTTACATAACTATGGGGATACTTGGGTGCTGGAGTATTGCTAGTTAGTGTAAGAAAAACATTAAACATGTGGAAAATATTATTTATTACAAAATTTAAGAAAAATCAAATGAAACTTTTATTTATAAACTGATACACAAATTTCTGGGTTCTTTTCACAATACGAGGTTACCTCTTATGGATAGGAATCCTGTTAATGACATTTATATACAAAGTGTGGGAAAGCTCTTTTATCCCCATTCTTTAAGAATGTTATTTACTCAGCAGAATGGCTGAGAGCTGCACCTACACAAATAGGCTATCCAATTGAATTTTTCGAAGTATGATCGTCGCTGTCACGTGAGAAATGTAACGGAGTGGCGTGACTGAGGTATGTTATTTCTAATGTAGGAAAGATGGGGGCTCACTTATGCTGTAACGCACAATACCGTGAGCTGCAGCGACTGCTGCCTGCGTCGTTCACCGCTGAAAATAACAAAACTATCTCTTTCTATCTGGATTGACCTTCGTCAATTGAACACTCACAAAGCCTTGATGAAGTCAAGGACTCCTACCTGCCCCTAGTCTAACTATTAGCTTGGTACACCAGTCAAATAACCAGTCCACCGCGATGCCGCTCAATGTTCGCTCGCAGGCGGTAACTAATACTCTGTCTGTGTTCCCACTGCAGTTTAAGTGTCATGGCCAACATAGTGAACAAACGCTTAATCGCGAGTGACTCAATATAGAGTATCAAACTGATTCACTAGCATCAGAGGTGCTCTCTCAGCCCAGTACTGAGCAGAGACTTTGTTGCTTACTATCTGCATGCATGCACGAGCACACTCGCTTCTGCTAAGTTTTCCCGCTACAAGAGCATCACCGGAACAACTTCCCTCCACGCAAAAAGCGAAAGGGTATGTCATCTGCTGTCTTTCCCTCACTCCTCCGCCTCCTTGCATCAGAAATAGGCTACCAATCAGTGTTACTCTTGTAAATGGGAGAATGGCTAAGCCGACCAATCTGGAAGTATATAGCATCTGCATTAGGCGTTTACTGTCCGCTGGTGAGAACTCTGAAACTGAGCACTAGGCCCATCAAAAAAATTGCATATTTTTGGGCTCTACCAAACAATACAGTGGGTTTTGCTTTTAAGGTGAACACGCAGGCCATTATCCCTTTTCTCTGGCAAAAACTGTTTTGATCCGTGGGCAGTCGGGAGGCCGGTGCAGCTGCATGCTAACCCACCCCCTACGGACTTTCCAGTGGGCTGGCTGCCTCTGGCGAACACAAACTCCTGTAGCCGTCGTGTCTTGAATTTTTGTGTAGCTAGCATCGGCTTTTTAATCTTAGTGCGCACTTGTCATTTATTTATTAGATTTGCATATCGATTAGATGGAAATAAGTAAAACTGACTCTATCCTAGCGAGTTTGGGCTCGAATGAAACGTCTTGATACGCAGAATACGATGATGAGGTCGTAATATGTATGAAATGAAGGTCAGGAGACCACACCACCTTACAACTATGACAACGCAATAATTTAAACAACAGATCCTACTAAATTATAGATGTTCCCTGGATAATCACTATTTCATATGTTTATTGACCTAATGAATAAACCCTACTATTTCCTACATCTTCATGGATACGCTGCTAATCACTTTTAAGTGCCTGGCAGAGTGTTCCCCACGTTCACAATTTTCTATTTTTCCAGTCACGTATAGCAAGCAGAAAGAACGATCACCTATATCTTTCCGTATGAGCTCTGATTTCCCTTATTTTATCATGATGATGGTCAAAGTAGAGAGGATATAAAATGTAGACTGGCAATGGCAAGGAAAGCGTTTCTGAAAAAGAGAAATTTGTTAACATCGAGTATAGATTTAAGTGTCAGGAAGTCGTTTCTGAAAGTATTTGTATGGAGTGTAGCCATGTATGGAAGTGAAATGTGGACGATAAATAGTTTGGACAATAAGAGAATAGAAGCTTTCGAAATGTGGTGCTACAGAAGAATGCTGAAGATTAGATGGGTAGATCACATAACTAATGAGGATGTATTGAATAGGATTGGGGAGAAGATGAGTTTGTGGCACAACTTGAGTAGAAGAAGGGATTGATTGGTTGGTAGGACATGTTCTGAGGCATCAAGGGATCACCAATTTAGTATTGGAGTGCAGCGTGGAGGGTAAAAATCGTAGAGGGAGAGCAAGAGATGAATATACTAAGCAGATTCAGAAGGATGTAGGTTGCATTATGTACTGGGAGATGAAGCAGCTTGCACAGGATAGAGTAGCATGGAGAGCTGCATCAAACCACTCTCAGGACAAGACCACAACAACAACAACAACATAATTCGGAGGAGAAAGGTGGTAACAGGAATTCGTGAGAAGATTTCGCCGCAACGAAAAACACCTTTGTTTCAATGATGTCCAGCCCAAATCCTGTATCATTTCAGTGAGTTTCTCCCCCTTATTTCACCGTAATACGAGTACAAAACGTGCTGCCCTTCTTTAAACTTTTTCAATGGACTCGGTCCATCCTATCTGGTAAGTTTCCCACACCACACAGTGGTAGTCTAAAAGAGGACGGATAAGCGTAGTGCAGGAGAATTCTTTACCTGCATCTACCTTCGTAATCTGTTTTTATGATAATCCCCTTTCTTCCACTACCTTAGAACGCAGTTTAAAACAGTATATATTGAGAGATTTTCACTGCCTCATGAGGAGTGGGTGTTGTGTCATGTCCTTAGGTTAGTTAGGTTTAAGTAGTTCTAAGTTCTAGGGAACTGATGACCATAGATGTTAAGCCCCATAGTGCTCAGAGCCATATGAAACATTTTATTTATTGAGAGGTTCCTCAAAAACGTACCACAATCTCAATGACAATGGAGTATCTAATGAGGATGTGCTGAATCACATCAAAGAGAAAATAATTTGTAGCACTGTACCACCAAAAGAAGGAATCAGTTGCTAGGACACGTCCTGGGACTTCGTGGAATCCTCAGTATGGTAATGGAGGAAAGCTTGTGGGGTAAAAATTGTAGAGGGAGATCAAGGTATGAATAAAGTAGTCAGGTTCAAATGGATATAGGTTGAAGTTATTAGACGTGAAGAAGCTTACACGGGATAGACTAGTGTGGTGAGATGCATGAAACCAGTCTTCCGACTGAAGACCTCAGGAAGAACGTCAAGAACTAGGTATTTAGTCAGGACACAACAACCTGTTCTAAGTGATATCGCTGAGATGAAGAGAATGGCGCAGGAGAGCCAATCCTGATGGGGTGTATCAAACCAGTTAGGAGGACCATGATTCACCTTAAAAAAAAAAGAGAGAGAGAGAGAGAGAGAGAGAGAGACGGAAAGACGGAAGGTTTCTTGATTTTTAATCTTATGGTTCCATTTTTCCTTCCATTTTCGTGTTCTTTGGATGAAGACTTGGGAAGTACGGTGCTTTAGTTGTAAAATACTATACAGTGTACACCCTGACGCAATTCGAAACTGATGCCACTTGCCGCTTCACATTTAATATCCAGCGGCACATAATAGTACGTCCGTATAGATTCGTAATTCACACTTTGTAAGGTGCTAAATTAGGTACAAATGGGAGCGAAGTGGAGGTTCTTTTCTTCACCGTGTGGGAGTGGCAGGTGGCGGTCAGAAACAGCGCAGCGTCGCAGGCGGCCGGGAGGGGCGTCGCCGGCCTGGTGGCGCACTAACGCTGACGGAAACAAATGATCTCCCCCAGGCTGGGCCCGCCCCGGCCAGGCTCGCCGGGTAACGTGTTTCTTTCGCGAGGGTAAATTGAGATTTGGGCCAGCTTCCTGGAGGCGGGCCTGCAGCCTTCAATACAAATTGCCGTCCCCCGGGTGCGGCGCGGCCCCGGCGGAGCTGACGTCCTCCAGGCCTGCTAACCTACCACCCCACCCCCACCCCCACATCCTTCCCTCACCCTCCCACTTGGCCGGCTGGAGCTGGAGCTGCAGCTGGAGACTAGTCGTGGCGTGGGGCCCTCCGTCCCACCAGAGGGCCCTGGAGCCCGACATCACCCGCGAGAACCCACCCCTCCCTCTACGCCCTCACCCCGTATTCCCGACGTCCGCCTCCCAGCCAGCACGACTTCTGACAGCTCGTATCTCTTCCGCTCCATGCGTCACGGCAGACGCTGAAGTGTGCGTTAGAACTCGAGTATCGGACTCTCCAATTCTTCCGTCTGAGGACCAAACGTTAGAAGTCACGCAATCTTCATCATTTGTAAGGTTCCATACCTCAGTTGGTAAAAACGTAACCATTATAGGATCATATGGTTGTCCGTCTGTACGATCGTCTTTTAAGATCCTTTTTTTCTCAGGAACAGGTAGCGGTAACGAGTTGAAATTAAGTCAAATACTAGAGTTTACAGCTATTTATGTCACATATTCTTTAAAACGTTTAGATGGACTACACACATAATTGAGTTCGTATGGAACCGTCAAAGCACGAGTCCTACTTTCGCTTGTCCTCATTTTCTTAAATCACGATTCTTCTGACTAATTTGATGTGGCGAGGCATGATTTCCTCTCCCATACCCACATCTTCGTCTCACAGTAAGCTATAACACCCAAAGTTCTGATTCATTTATTTCATTCTCATTAAAAACATAGCTGTTGTTGTTGTTGTTGTTACTGTCTTCAGTCCAAAGACTGATTTGATGCAGCTTACCACGTTTGTCTATTCCATGTGAAACCGGTCGGAGTGGTCAAGCGGTTCTAGGCGCAACAGTCTGGAACCGCACAACCGCTACGGTCGCAGGTTCGAATCCTGCCTCGGGCATGGATGTGTGTGATGTCCTTAGTTAGGTTTAAGTACTTCAAAGTTCTAGGGGACTGATGACCTTAGAAGTTAAGTCCCATAGTGCTCAGAGCCATTTGAATCATTTATTCCATGTGAGTCTCTTCATCTCCGTGTAGCTACTACAAACTTCATCTATTTGAACTTGCTTGCTGGATTCATGCCTTGATCTCCCTCTGTAGTTTTTATGCTCCACACTTTCTTCCATTACCAAATTGACGATTTCTTGATGTCTCAGGTTATGATATGTCATATGAATTGAGGCCTTCTTTTACATATTCAAACTGTTTCATCTGTTTCCTTTCCCCCAATTCCATGCACTAATTCCTAATTAGTTGCAGGCTGGGGTGGCCGAGCGGTTCTAGGCGCTTCAGTCTGGAGCCGCGCGACCGCTACGGTCGCAGAATCGTGCCTCGGGCATGAATGTGTGTGATGTCCTTAAGTTAGTTAGGTTAAAGCAGTTCTAACTTCTAAGGGACTGATGATCTCAGAAGTTAAGTCTCATAGTGCTCAGAGCCATTTGAACCGTTTGAATCTAATTAGTTACTCGATTACCATTGAAATCGTGGTGTGTTTGCAGGGAGTATCTGTCGCGAAAGAGAACATCTTTAAATTAAATTATGTGGCAGTGCCATTATTGGGACTAACGATAAACCTAACATCAAAACTGTGAATTATGAAGTATATGACGCGAAGGAATTCTATCACTTTCGAGGCAAAAGAAATCCGTCTTTTAGTCAAATTCTGCCATAAATGTTTTTACCCCCAGTTCAGTTCATGACATCCTCATTTGTTACTCGATCCCCTCATGCAATTGTCCATAGGACCACATTTCAAAAGCTATTTTTCTGCTCTTGTCTGAAATGCTTTTCGTCCTCGTTTCACTTTTGCACAAGGCAATATGCCAGACAACTACCTTTAGAAAAAGTTCCTGATACTTCAATGTATATTCAGTGTTCACACATTTCTCTTTTACACAGACGTTTTTCCTGCTATAGCCCGTCTACAATTTATATCCTCTCTACTACGGTCATCATTGATCTGCTCAAATAACAAAACTCATCAACTATTTTTAGTGTCTCAGTTCTTAATCTATTTGTCTCAGCATGGCCTGCTTTAATCCGACTACATTCCATTCCCTCTGTTTTACTTTTTGTTGACGTTCAGCTTTGCAAGACACTATCCAACAATGTGAAAGAGGACGAGCCGCTCTGCACTGTTCTCCATCTTCAAGGGGGCAATTTAATGTTCATTTTACAACCAAGACATCGTTTTTTTGTTTTTTTTTGTTTTTTTTTTTTTTTTTGAGATAGCAGGAAGTTATCAGCACGGTCAGGTATTGATGGGCATGTGTAAATTGTTAATTCATGTGGAATCTTTATGTTGGTTCTCCTATTAGTATTTTCTAGAGTTGAGAATAAGCAAGCTGTTTCGTCATTTAACAGTAAATCTTACAGTAGGCGTTTCAGGCTTGAAAGCCATGTGCAGCTATTAGCGAAAGCGGTTAATATGCTGGGGCCAAAAATTTCTCGCACTGTTGTGCAAACAATGCCTTCGATCGAAGAGTCAGAATAAATGTCTACCTGGAGCTACCTGTCCGGCATCTCTTCCCACAATAGGGGCAAGGGTGCTAGAGAAATTTAGGTCACCTGGCCAACGCTTTATGACAGTGTTATAAACCCCCTTTTTGGAGCATGCATGGCGGCCATAAAAATTCGCGAGTTTCCATGTTCACCATGGACCATACGCTACCGAGGGACCAGTCAGGTGGTGCCGTCCCTCTGCCTGGACAGTTTTATGGGAATCCTCAGGCCTTTAAAACAACTTCAGAAGGAACACAACATTTATGGCAGTCCTGAAGTGATCTATGTTGGGACAGAAAAGCACTTCTCCTTCTCTTAGTATAGCCGGGGCACCTGATCGGACACGCGGTAACGTTTGGGGCGTCCAGATAATATGATCTCCATGATAAATGCGTTGTTCACTTTATAACTATATGGAAACTCAAAACACGCTGCCTAAAGTGGCCGCAAGAAAAAATAAGTCGGGAGCACAACTCTCCACCTCTCTGCATGGGATGTTGCGATTCAGGGATTGGCTGCTTCTCCTGAAAAGAGGAGAATGTTGTTAACTCTTATTAGGTATGGCGAAAAAGTAGGGAAGACACGTTCGAGGGGAGACACGGAGCTTCTGGAGTATGGTGATTGGCACAAAAACCTTGTGGGCACTATTGCGGGAGTGCTTTTATCGAGTTTAATGAGGTTTGATGGAAAATGAGGAGAGGGAAAACTAGGTCTGTTGATTCAGATTTCGGTTTGCAGAAAATCTGATCTTGCGTTGTTTTATGAGTGGGTTGCACTTTGGACACTTGTTCTGAGCGTGACTTCACACTGACCCTCGACTGGAGAGCCTATTGTGAAGACTTAACTGCACCGAGAATTTAGACTTCAGTCGTCTCTGACAACTCACTGTGCCGAGGGCAATCTTAATCGTGACCGATCTGCAGCCTTGACGTTTGATCTTTTTGTGCGCACTGTCGTATAAGTGAGTGTAATACGCTGGAATCTGCCGAGATTTCAGGGCTTCATTAGATAGTGAATGCAATCCATCTAGCAGATAGCCAGCCGTCACTTCACATATTTCGTGCCCTTCGTAGCGAATTATAGGCGCTACAGATCGCTGCTCTGCAGACGCTTGAACCACGGCCGTCACCTGAGACAGCGCCACACATCGAGATAAGAGGTATTGTGTCGTTGCTCCGGCTTGTTAGGGCAAACAGGATCACAGTCTGACCACTTGTTCTCGAGAGATGGCATGCCTTTACTATGCACACAGTGACTTGCCCCCTCTCATATTTATGTCTTACTCTGAGTAATTCAATTTGGAGAAGTATAGCCGAGTATTGTCATTACAAGTCTAGCATTGAGAACTCAGAAGATAGGAATATTTTTCCTCTCTAATTGCATGAGGTGAAAAGTTGCTATTCCTTCACACGCGGACTTTCCACGCAGCTTCTCTCGTCACCCGGGTGGTCTGGTGACAAGCGAGTTCTGCTGATCTTGGAAGGGTTACGCCTAAGGGTGTGAGGGAGTCGAGTGGATGCTTTCCAGACGTCGAGTGGGGGCGACACGCCCACAGGGGCCTGAAGGAGTGGCTGGGGCTAGAGATTCCGTTACTTTGCAGAAACTTAGTGAAAACACCAGGGAGTCGTGGGAATGACTTGTGTTGCCAGGCAGTCTTGGCGGGCAAATTCCCGCGTTTCCTGCAAAATCATAACTCTGATTCACTTGCTCAGGCGATAGCTCCGTGATGTAGCAAAATCGGCGCAGAAATTGGGGTCAAGTATATCCATTGGGAATTTTCCGCCGGTTTTCGAGTTGCTGATTGGCACGTTTAACCACAGCCACTGTCGTGGGGGCGGGAATGTTCTGTGTTCGGCATGTACGGGTGCTCTTGGAGGAGTCGGCTCTCACCTTTCGGTCAGAGTAGGTTACGAGACTGAACTCTCGCCGCTCTGGACAGCCTGACTTCCGTTGGCTGTCTAATATACTTTTATTTAATTCTAACTATTTTACGAAGTTGCTGAAGTTTCGACTTCAACGTAACTTTCCGAGTATAGTTGTCAATTGAGCGTTCTGCATACAGGCTACCTATGTTGTCCGCCTTGAGCAGTTTTGGCTAAAGTTGACTGTATCGGAGTTACTGTGTGACTTCGCTTAATAAAATCAATCACGGTACCGTCAGTGATTGTGTGGCGAGCCTTCTTCGTCTCCCTCAGAAGCGCTTTGTACTGCTAGGAAGTCTTTAGTCTGAAACAACCAGACCAGGATAATTTGTTTCGGGCTACACTCCCGAATTTATCATCACCACTGCGGGACGTCGAACCAAACAGCCATCGCCTCCGGTACGCCAGATCGTGTCCTTTCAGTTGAGAAGACAGCTTGGTAATGTATGTCCTCAGCACCGGCAGATTAGGGAATTTTGCTATGTGATAAACAGATCTCAGCAGAGCGCCCCTGTTCCCGTATTTTCTAACATCTACATCTACATGACTACTCTGCAATTCACATTTAAGTGCTTGGCAGAGGGTTCATCGAACCACAATCATACTATCTCTCTACTATTCCACTCCCGAACAGCGAGCGGGAAAAACGAAGACCTAAACCTTTCTGTTCGAGCTCTGATTTCTCTTATTTTATTTTGATGATCATTCCTACCTAACGTGATTCTGTCTTGGGTGATCATTTACTGAATTCTCACTACTGCAGCAGCAATTAATGTTGGGTTGGCTGTGTGTTTCTCTTAAGATTTGAGTTCCAAGGAATTGGCTCCACATACCACTTGGTCATTAACGTCACAAGCTAGTTTATGGACAACTTCACCTTCACAGCATTTATTTCAGTATCCAATTTGACGTATTGTGAATGTTTCATGTGTTTTGTTTATTATTTTGAGTTTAGTCATAATAAATCAAATTGCTATTTTGTACAGAACTTTCATTCTGTGGAACGGTAGAGCAACACTCTCATTTCTCACTACGTTAATGAAACTTTCTTTTATCAAATTAGTTTCTATCAAATCAAATTATTGCAGGTGCCAAACTCTTTTCTACTCCACTTGCAGGGTCTATTACCGTCAGCTCGCGTTTCTTCTTAATCCATGTGCAGCAGCAAAAGTCGGAGTTAGAAAAGAGAGAGGTGGGGGGCTTAGAGCATCATTTCCATATGAAGATTCTAGAAGAATTTAGTGTTAAATACCGTGCTAGCCCCGGTACCTCGCAAGCTGCACCAACGTAGTGTAACTTCTGTGTGGAACAAATTCATTAAAGTCTATTCAGTGTTAGATAATTTCAGATTGTGTTATCCATACTTTTAACCATAGTAAATAGTTCACTCAGACAAACCTTAGTCTCAGCTAACCAGCCGCTATCCAGGTGTTTGTTGTTTGTTGCCTATTTGTGCTGCCATCAGTTCATCTTTTATTTTGTTATTGCGCTTAACATGTATTTTTGTCTTATTTTTTAATCAATAAACTTGTGCCATAACTTATATAACAGATCAGTCCCGTGTTGGTATATTAATCACCCATCAACAGTTGACTAAAATAATACAGGGCCACCATTTCATATATATTATTTTAGCATTCAAGTTCATTTATATTCTAATAAATGTGATAGCTTCTAATGCACGCTATCAAGAACAAACACAGTCAAAGGGCGAAATCAATTTAGCAGATGCATGGGTCTGTCAGTTGGGAGGTTTACTGGCTAAAGTGATTGCTGCCAGGGCGGAAACTGATAGCGACCTGTTCACCTTCAAAAACATACCACAAGCCCAGTGTAGTCTTGCAAACTTCTCTTCCAAAGTCATTTGGTATTCTGCAGAATTACAATGACAATGACAAACATCAAAGTCTTTCGTTCTTCTCTATTGCGAAATTTATCTCTTCTTTCTTCCTTTTTTTTTCCTGCTTCCTCAGTGTACATATTGAATAACATGGAGGATACGGTACAACCTTGTCACCGTAACTATTCAATCACTGCTTTCCCTTCATATCCTTCGGCTCTCATAACCATAGTACTCCTTCCGTACAAATTGTAAATAACCGCCTGCTAAGTTCTCACCTTCAGATAATGTTTTCCAGTGAACACCGTAAAATGCTTTCTCTGAATTTACGCATTCAAGAGACATAGCTTTGCATTTCGTTAAAACGCATATAGATTTTATTTACTGTATTTATGTCCGATTTTCGCTCACATCAGAAATAATTTGATGTATTCCCTCGTTTGGCATCGCTGTTCCTTGCTTAAATCCTCATTACTATGCGATGCCACAGATTTCTTGACGTGAAACACGACAGAGCGTAACATCACTACTAATTGTTTGCACACTTTTGGCTAAATGTGACCCTATCTTTTGTGTAGTATGGCGCAAAGATCACGACCACAGTCTGCAACACGCTTCGATACCCCAGACATTAGATACGTGTAGCTGCAATGCACAACGACGAATGTGACATATCAACGAAGACACGCTTTCCTTCTCAGAACAGCAGCGTTCTCGCACAGAGCTCAATATAGAGCCGAGCTTCGAAGCACTCTGACAAGTTCCTAACCTTATCCGATGCAGTCAACATCATCGAGTAGGACTAAAAAGTTATCCAAGTCTCAGATGAACAAGTCCTGTTGTAAACGTTAAAGTACTGCAAGAGAAGAGTTTGTAATTGTGTGTATCACGGGATGCCTTAATAATCAACGACAGTTGTAAATATTGAAGCACTTGTGTCAAGTCGAGTAAATCTTTTAATGCATTCATGTAATAAAGTGAACTAATATTTCATATCTTGTGTTTTCAATGTGCCATATTCCAGAGCAATCAAAGAAACGAAGTTATTTTAAGGTTTGTTGGTTGGTTGTTTTGGGGAAGGAGACCAGACAGCGTGGTCATCGGTCTCATCAGATTAGGGAAGGATGGGGAAGGAAGACGACGGTGCCCTTTCAGAGGAACCATCCCGGCATTTGCCTGGAATGATTTAGGGAAATCACGGAAAACCTAAATCAGGATGGCCGGACGCAGGATTGAACCGTCGTCCTCCCGAATACGAGTCCAGTGTCTAACCACTGCGCCACCTCGCTCGGTGTTATTTTAAGTTTCCACTTGATCTAAACGTTTTCTCTTCATCTATGGTTGTCAAATGCATGTTAATACATGTTTATTTAATGGGTAAGTAAAATAAAGGAGCAGTGAAGAACTAAACGGTGAGAATATGGCGGGAGGGACAGGTGGCAAGGATGAGTAAAAGTGAACAGTTCATGTGAAGTAAGGAAAGGGAGAGAGAGTTGGTAATGAGAAAAAGGAGCACGGAGGAGGTAGAAGTAAGATGAAGGCAGAGTAAGAAAGAGAGAACGCAAGAGATATGTACAGGAAAGAAAACATATTTTGACATGATATGCTTAACGATCTTATAGTGTAGCTTCCAGTATGTAGCTGGTCATTAATTATATTCTATAAAGTGACTTAGTTTAATAACAACTTAACAAAATGAATAAATATACATGTTTTCGGTAATACATGTTTGAAAATAGTAAACATAAAATAAGCTCGTCGCCTATTTAAAGCATCGGAAGTACATAACCCACCTATTGAAAAACAAACTCAGTGTTGGCTAGAAACTCCAAATTTGTACGTGATTCCACGGCTCTTCATCCCTCTAGTAACACCAGCTGCTAGGCAACCACAGACTGATGCCGCTTGTACTTTCGTGTCCCGACACGGGCCCCACCACCAGTTTAGGTGAAGATGTGCTCTACGTAGCAAAATCAGGACGTTGACGACAATATTTTTATCGTAGGGTCAAGTGTTTTAAGTCACCCTTAACAAAATGAGGGGGAGGAAATCTCTTATGCTGCTTAGCTCGGGTGATTCTGGAATAGGTAGAAGAAGTTGTGATTCGAATGGCTCAAATGGTTCTGAGCACTACGGGACTCAACATCTGAGGTCATCAGTCCCCTAGAACGTAGAACTACTTAAACCTAACTAACATAAGGACTCCACACAAACCCATGCCCGAGGCAGGATTCGAACTTGGGACCGTAGCGGTCGCGCGGTTCCACACAGAAGCGCGTAGAACGGCTCGGCCATCCTGGCCGGTGACACTTGTGATTCGTAGGAAGTGATTACGGGTGCATACACAAGGATTCAGTTCAAAAACAATTTATTTTCCCGTTGGTTTAACCTCATTCGTATAGGAGTCTGAATATAATTACAAACAAGGCTAGTGCTCTAGTCGCAACTAGTTCCAACAGTACACAGTCAAATACCATAACAACAGATTGAGGCATGTGCGAGACAGTGCTTCTTCCGCCTTATATTTTGACAGACAGAATATAACAACACTTACTCTTCTTGAGTCCGCCCCGGTAGCTGAGTGGTCAGCGCGGTGGTCTGTCACGCCGAGGGGTCCGGTTGCGATTCCCGGCTGGGTCGGAGATTTTCTCCGCTCAGGAACTGCGTGTTGTGTTGTCCTCATTACCATTTCATCGTCATCAGTGGAAGGTAACGGGAAACCACCACTGGAATCACTTCCCTATACGCTCATGCGGTGAACCCCTCTCATGAAGCTTCCCCCATGACAAGACCTGCCGTAAGGCAGAACACAAACTTTACTCTTCGTGACTGTAGGCATACAGATACCTTACTCACAATTAGAAAAAAGTGCAATACAGCGCTTGTTCATCACTATTTTATGACGGTCAGAGAAACTCTGTAGTGCTTGTTCTTCTTTAACTGGCCGAGAACTAAAGATAATAGCTGTTCCAGGATACTGAACGGAAACTTAATTGTCCTCCCTCGAACGTGTACAGACTTCTCGGGACCTCACTGCAGCAACATCAGAGTGTCACTCTGTCGCGGCCTCGAGCCTCCGCAGTGGCACTCTTCCTACTAGGCGACGTGTACTACATAGGTGACTAGTGCTGTAGCATCACTTCTGGTAGTCTGCCACTGTCTTCAACAGTTACTTCTTCGATTGCTTCCTAGTAATGACTGACTTACCGCTCTGCGCTACCTGCTCATACACAATTCCTTGACTGGTTTCTCTCATAACGTTGCTTCCTCTTGACTCTTCCCTAATTTCTTAAAATTTCCAGTGGTGTTTGGAACGATACTCAAACAGAGACAATCATAGTACGATTTCTGCGTTTCCCTCGGCCATCTGGCCGCTCTCTTCGTCGTCAACGCTGTTTTCCTACAGACGTGTCATTGCCCATGTAGTGCTCATAGCTGCAAGCACACCACTGTCGTTTCTGTAAGTTGAATGTTATGTTTGCTTCACTTTCAGTCGGCCATTCTTCGTGTCTTCTCACCACCATGCCTGTGCGTTGTCTTAACATTGCTACTCAATAAAGCTACTTTTTGTTCACAGTCTTCAGAAATCATTACAACAATCATCGGAAGTTTGGAGTGCTAGATCTAGCAGCAAAAGTATGTCACCTATGACACCATCGATGGCATCATTGTTGAGTAATCGGATTCCCCCATCCAGGCTTCTGACACCGGCCAAACGGCCTGTGTATAAACTGGAGGGAAATTTAAATTTTGGCAAGAAATTTTAAAATTGGTGGGAAATTCAAAAATAGGTAGAGTTTTCCGCACTCCTGTGACGTCACTATGGAACTAGATCTGTTGTCATAGGTATAAATTGGAGTGTAATTCAAACATTCAAATGGCGCAATGTCATGCTGCTATGAAGTTGAAAAGTTGACAATCTATGACAAAGGATAGCGCAAGAGTTCGCCATCATACATTAAGAAAATGTCCAAATGTGTATGAAATCTTATGGGACTTAACTGCTAAGGTCATCAGCCCCTAAGCTTACACACTACTGAACCACGAACCTCCGCTGGGAATACGTTAAGATTTTTTAGGACATGTCAGGAAATTGCTTGCATGTGAGACATTTGTCATTTCACAAAATGTAGCCACATTGATCGTTTGTAAATAAAACTTGAAGATATACTGCATTCAGTGCTGTATCGGACATTTCTGTAACTTATTTAGCTTTTTAACAATTAAAGATTGCTTTAATATGACTAGTTTATAAACACCCAGTATACAATTCAAGATGACTACTGGGTTCTTCCATGACGTTACCCCCTGCCTGATGCAAGTTAAAAGTTAATACAATTCCCCCCCCCCCCCCCCCCCATCCTCTGATTTCGTAGTTTGAGCAATTAAGTTTGAAGCTGACTTGCCCTGAGTTTCATTCCACTCAGCATGCTGCTACTACCTTACAGTCTGGCACACTATTTGCTGCGAGTCATGCCACCGTCAGCAGAGTGAGTTCACGCTCAGCAGAGCAGAGCCAGATCAGGCAACAAGCGCTGAGACCCCTTGCCCTGCAGTTGAGCCACTGTCCACCAGTGACAGCTCTGTGCACCGAGATGCTACATGCATACTGTTGAATCTTGCTCATAGTGAAGGATGGAAGTTCTGATCTTCCCCAGTAGTACACTGTTTGTGATAGCATTGCAGCCACAATCTGCATAACTGACTTAAAATGATGGGAAACAATAAAAATGCAGGAAGAATATTGTATATACCAGACATGTAGCAACAATATTTGAGAATGGGACGCACTTATTTACAAGTAGAATTATAGCCATCAGAAATTACGCATATATTTATGAAGAGAAAGTCTGATATATTCTTTGAGATTAGAGGTCAATACCCTACTCGTACACCACATTTCAAGACGAAAAACTGAACTGCTATCATTAACAGAACCCCTCGCTATCTACTAGAGGTAATATGTAGTCAGGAGCGTCCAGTAACAGCCTTTTAATGGGAATCATGTGACGAAGTGCCAGGTGGATGCATAGTGTGCTTTCGATTCATGCACTGTCACCACCACAGTGTCGCACTTCTGACTCATAAAGCTAAGAAATGACGCATGCAGCGACTTCAACTACCCAGTTACAACTATATTTCTTTGTTTGCCGACTATCCAATTTCAACTGCTTCTCAATATTATCACAAATGCAAGACTTTTATGTTTAATCAATTACCACTCTTGAGCGTGTGTCCCTCCATTCCCCCCCCACCAACACCTAACGAATAGTCTGTGTATGCTGACACGTAGTAGACGCTGGAGCCACCTTACATCAGTCGGAGTGCAGCGGAGTGCTACCATCTTGACTCACTGTGCCAAATGCCTCACACATTGTGTGGCCATCTATGTGTGACTGTGTAACACCGCCCACCAAGACCCACGGTCAAGTGGTCCAACTTCACCCTTCACTACGCATATACTGTATGAGCGTACCACCACCAAGTCATCAGTTAGGAATGAACATTAACATCCGTTATTCACTTTGGACAGTGCGTCCCCCCAACTACAACAGGCATGCTTTCAGACATATAGCTCAAACTACACGTTTTTAAACTTAAACATGCACCAATTTCAAAGCTCTACTTCATCTGGCCTCTTCGTCTCTGCTGCGATTAACAGTTCAATGTAGGAAATCCATTTCCAGCATGTGACATGCATTCACCTAGCAATGTACCCCTATACCCCTACACACTATGATCACAAACTTTAAGACTTTGAAACTCATGTACGGTAACCTTATAGGGGCTGCAATGAGTACACATTTTGATGTATGGCAGTATTATTCTTTCAGTAACATAAATTTTCGTTTGTTGTGTGCAGACTTTGGGGCAGATGTAATTTCAACAGTAAGGAGAAGTCTAGTTTGATACTGTGGATAGCATATTTATTTCCCTAAACAAACCCAGCATGCTGAAGTGCATGCTGATATCACATGCTGAGTGCTGCTAAGCTCCACTGCACAGCTTGTACCCTCCCCCTCGCTTATCGACCTTAACTACAGTGAAAAACTAAACCGCGTGTACCTAATGGAAATTTGGGAAACACAATCGTCACCGAAGTTAATCTGTCGGTAAAGAAGGAGGAAGGGTTACATCTAAATGAAAGGAAAAATGCAAATGAAACTGGTGGAAATTAATTTTCAAAAGGGGTAAAGTTAATAAAGAAAGTAATTGTGCGGTCGTTACGTTAACAATTAACTGGCGTTAATTAGATATTGAGATTTGGGGAAAATTACAGTCGCCGGTCCTATGGACAACTACTATAATAACTAAAAATGAAAGGTTATTGCACATATAACTAGCACTAAAAGCGTGGCAACTGAACGTTGACACGTGTTGTGTGAAAACTGAATGTTTGTCAGAAGTAATAAATTTCGATACACTCTGACTTAATTTAGCAAAAGAATTAATTAAATCAGAAAACTGAAAGTTAATTTAGTGACTGAAATTATTAATGAGCTTTGTTTCTGAAGTAAAATAAGGTTAGTCTTGGGCTACCTCAACAATCATTTCAAAAGCGAAAGCAAAAGCAAAAGCAAATTTCTGAGCAATTTAGAAATAAGAGATTTTACTTTGAACTTGAATTAAACGATACTGAACGATTAACAATAGTAAAATATAGTTTGTACCAAGCTGAGCTGCAGTCACAGGTAAGCTAAAATACGGTAACAAAACTCGCACACATAATTTGTGCTAGTGTAATCTAAATATTGTAGCCAGCTATGTATACCTTAACTGAACTTTGAAATTAAAGCAGTGAAATGGAATGATATTACTTTAATGCTGACGTTTGAATTTCAACGACACTCGGATTCATTCTGGAAAAGGAAGATACCCTTCTTGGTAATGCAATTGGGGCAATGAACAACAAAGGATCATGCTAAGTTGCTGTAATTTTTTGAGGCAAGTGGAACAATTTTAAAAGCTGAGGTCTGCCATACAGTTCTAAAACTGTACGTGCTTCCAATCTTCCTTGTTGGTTGGTTGAAGGTTTGAAGTCGTCGGTCGAGGAGGTGGCAACAGTCACTCATTTTCGGCCGTCGCTGTTGCAGAAGCTGGACGTTGGTGCACCTTCTTCTCGACACTGTCACTAGGCGAAACGGACTTTTGATGTGCGCCAGCTAATGCTTCCCGTCCGCGACACCGTGTCAGAAACTATCATAGCAAGTCGAGCGCAATTACATGCTGCCAAACCCCGAAAGTGCGGCAACTCGCGGGAGCCTCACACAACACACCTGCTCCACCGCCCTACTCCAGCCAGAGTCTGCTCTGCCCGCGCTCCACGAAGCAGAGTTAACACTACCAGAGATCCTAAACACTTTGGTTCTCCACACGACCTATCGATGTAGTCGTTCGATAGCATAGTTTTCCCTAGGCAAGACCCAGCTTAAAAATACAAATAATATTTACAAAACAAACCAATTCTACATCGACATATATATATATATATATATATATATATATATATATATATATATATATATATATATATAGCAAAACAATTGTAATATATTAAGACACAGAACTGTCATATCTTCAGGTAACAAAATAAGGAGAAACTTTATAGTACAATAGATGGAAATAGGAGGCTATGCATTTCTGGAGTTACAAGCCGAGTTGTTTTGTCTCGTGTGTAGAGCGGAAGTGACGTTTTTTATTTAATTAAACAACTATACAGGATGTCAGCGCAATGTAGTCTTCTTATGAACCATTGGATATGTCACAGAACACTGTTACACTGCCTACATCATATACAAGCATATGGCACAGGATGCATTACAAATACTGGTTGTTAGTGTGAAAAATACGTGGCAGCACCGTGGAGCTGCGAATAGCAGCTTAATAATACATTCCTTCGGTCATGGTACTTAATAAATTGATCCATAAAGTGCTGACAGTAGCGAACCATGGTGTGAATCGGACGTTCAAAAAAGCTACGATCCCTATTTAAAATGTCCTCCGCAGATGGGGACGAAACGTCGGGTTTTGAAGTGAAATCTCTCGCCCGGTAAACATTACATAAGGCTGAAAACATCTTATGGTGTGGTCTGAAACACTTAAATCAAAATATCCTTTGATGTGCAGCATATGGAAGGAGTTTGAGGCATTCCAAAACCATCGTACATCATTTTACGTATTTTGTCCAGTGCTGTTTAACTAATACAACACGGTCCGTCATACTGCACAGCGAATGTCACACATCTCAGTATAGATAAATAATTTAGTAGGTAGGATCAATAGCATTAAAAGATTGTTTAACTACAAAGCTGTTGTGTAGAGAGAAATACAATCCTAGAAAGATTATAAGTAATTGCACAACACCAAGGACAAATAATATGATGATGGTCACAACATGACCCCATACGAAAGTGTGAGCGATATACCTTGGGAACTTGAATTTAATTTCATGGAAGAATGACGATGTAGTCCCTGCAAAACCGTTTTGGATAAAGAAATGTAAATATAAGCGTAAGGAGACACCACCAGTAGCAATGACTCCAACCATCTTGAAAGCAAACGGCCATTCACAGTTTCGTTTCTTCACACAAGGTTGGCGCCGGTGGCGACACCTACAACGTGCTGACACGAGGAAAGTTTCCAACCGATTTCTCATACACAAACAGCAGTTGACTGGCGTTGCCTGGTGAAACGTTGTTGTGATGCCTCTTGTAAGGAGGAGAAATGCGTACCATCACGTTTCCGACTTTGACAAAGGGCGGACTGTAGCCTATCGCAATTGCCGTTTATCGTATCGTGACATTGTTGCTCGCGTTGGTCGAGATGCAATGACTGTTAGCAGAATATGGAATCAGGAGGGTAATACGGATCGCCGTGGTGGATACCAACGGCCTCGTATCACTGGCAGTCGAGTTGACAGGCATCTTATCGGTATGGCTGTAACGGATCGTCCAGCCACGACTCGATCCCTGAGTCAACAGATGGGGACGTTTGCAAGACAACAACCATCTGCATGAACAGTTCGACGACGTTTGCAGCAGCTTGGACTATCACCTCGGAGACCATGGCTGCGGTTACCCTTGACACCGCATCACAGACAGGAGCGCCTGCAGTGGTGTACTCAACGACGAACCTCGGTGCACGAATGGCAAAACGTCATTTTTTCGGATGAATCCAGGTTCTGTTTACAGCATCATGATGGTCGCATCCGTGTTTGGCGACATCGCGGTGAATGCACATTGGAAGAGTGTATTAGTCATCGCCACACTGGCGTATCACCCAGCGTGATGGTATGGAGTGCCATTGGTTACACGTCTCGGCCACCTCATGTTCGCATTGACTGCACTTTGAACAGTGGACGTCACATTTCAGATGTGTTACGACCCTTCATTCGATCCCTGCGAAAGCCTACATTTCAGCAGGATAATGTACGACCGCATGTTGCAGGTCCTGTACGGGCCTTTCTGGATACAGAAAAGGTTCGACTGTTGCCCTGGCCAGCTCATTCTCCAGATCTCTCACCAACTGAAAACGTCTGGTCAATGGTGACCGAGAAACTGGCTTGTCACAATACGCCAGTCACTACTCTTGATGAACTGTGGTATCGTGTTGAAGCTACATGGGCAGCTGTATCTGAACACGCCATCCAAGCTCTGTTTGACTCAATGTCCAGGCGTATCAAGGCCGTTATTACGGCCTGAGGTGGTTGTTCTGGATACTGATTTCTCAGGGTCTATGCACCCAAATTGCCTGAAAATGTAATCACATGTTAGTTCTAGTATAATATATTTGTCCAATTAATACCCGGTTATCATCTGCATTTCTTCTTGGTGTAGCAATTTTAATGGCCAGTAGTGTAGATGTAAATATATTGCCAAATTTTTATTTCTTGCCATTTTGCACATGGGGCATATGGTCTGTGCCAGAGGAGGGGACGGAGGGGGGCAATCCGATGGCTCATCGATGACGTTATCGGTTATGTCATAGGTGACGTTCTTTGGTACCAGAACCGGCACTGCCCATCTGGTATCATATCGTCAAAACTGGCTCTTGTACACTCATATGTACTGTAGGTTTGTTGTGCATTAGTGCTTTGTGTATGTGGTAGTTTTATAGAAATGTGAGTAGGTCTCTGTTTTTACAGACTTTTATCATGCTCCCACCTTTTTTTATGGTGCTTAGCCTATGATGTTCCTGTTTAAGGTGTCGGCAATGTCGAATGGTTTGTAGTGTATTTCCATGCCTTGATCTTCTGTTCATATCTTATGTTAAATGTCCTGTCATCCTTCATGATACAGCGTTTCTTAATAGTTCCTGCAGTCGGTCTGTTGTCATCTGTCTCGTATTGGTTTTAGCTATGGGACGTGTTTCAGTGTAGAATTATTTGTTTTGTAAGCAATACCTATGCCCCTTTTTTTAAATGTATCACCTATTTCTGAGAGGGAGTTTATTGTATCAAACGAGACAATACCTCAGAAATGTGCAAGCAGACGACACTTTCCGATTTAAGTGGAAATCAGATAGAAAACACTGTAAGTAAAATCAGCATCTTTTGTACCGAAGTGTTTTTAGATCTAGATAGCAAGCAAAACTCGAAATATGTTTCATTTTCAGACCACTAATGATGTTTTATATCAATAGAACGAAATGCGTTAGGTGACAATGTACTCACTTTGTTGTAACTGCACAGACGGATTTACAATGTCGTATTTATCTGCCGACACCGGGCAAACGACTTTCAAGTAAAATGTCTCGCCTGTATGGGAGTACATAGATGGGTGTACGAGTACAGGTTGAAGACACAGTGTTGACGTCATATGGAAGTTTGGGTATGGCCTGAGTCATGGTCGAATAGCCTAGTGGTAGTGCAACTGCTCGTGGTAAGCGGTATATCAGGGTTCCAGATCTAGTCCGAGACAGATCTTCATTGTTGTCACTCCGTTGAGCAGCTGATGGTTGTTCATATTCCCAATTGCGAATACTTTTAATATACGGCAAGAAATAGATTTCCTCGTTTTAAGGAGCACCGTTTTAACATTACTGACTCTCCACGTGTTGAAGATTTTTTAAACGCATTAACTAACAATGAGCTACGTCTGTGTACTAGAACTGGCAAATGTGATGAACTGTGATCATTCCACCATCGTGTGACGTTTGCATGCAGTGAGGAAGCTTCAAAAGTCGGATGTATGAGTACCGCATGCTCTAAGGCAAAATCACAAAAATTTGTGGGTGGCCATATGTGCATCTCTGCTTGCACATCATAAACTGGCTCGTGAACGACACCGACCATTCCTATTCTGTATCATTACTGGTAAAGAGAAGGGAAAAGAAAGGAATGGTTGAACCAAAGAAATGCAGAAACTCCCCGTACAAAGACATACGCGCATCCAAAAAAGATAATGTTCTGCATCTGGTGGAACAGCAACGATGTGGTGTACTACGAATTCCTTCCCCGAAGTGTACCAATCCGTTAGTATACGTCGGACCCGCGTGTCGCCACTATCAGTAATTGCAGACCGAGCGCCGCCACACGGCAGGTCTAGAGAGACTTCCTAGCACTCGCCCCAGTTGTACAATAGACTTTGCTAGCGATGGTTCACTGACTTCTAAGCTCTCATTTGCCGAGACGATACTTAGCATAGCCTTCAGCTAAGTTATTTGCTACGACCTAGCAAGGCGCCAGTATCCGTACTATTGATATTGTGAATCATGTATCATAAAGAGCGACGTTCTCCATGAATGGATTAAAGTTAAGTATTCCACCAGCTACATACGTTTTTCTCAATTCTAATTCCCTTGTCATGTTCCAGACCTCACGCCAGCCTGCGTGAGCTAAAACGCGTGCATTTCGGCCTCCTTCAGTAACACGGTTGGCTCTCCTGCCAACCACAACAGAAAATACGTGCCAAACATGGCTAGACGAGTTCTTCGCATCAAAACCACGTGACTTCTACAGTCGCGGAAACGAAAAGTCACCCCAGCTTTGGCAGACTGTTGTAAACAGTGAAGCAGTATATGTTATTGATGACTAAAGTCTCTTTTATGTAATGATAATTAAATCGAAACTCTTAGCTGTCGACAGGTGTTTTTTCAGTACATCAATGGGGACAGTTAAAAATGTGTGCCCCGCACGGGACTCGAACCCGGGATCTCCTGCTTACAGGACAGACGCTCTATCCATCTTTTTTTTTTAAATCTCATTTTGTTCGCTTTTGTTCGTTGCATCTACTCGGCGCGGACGTCGTAAGACATCCATGTAAGTTCGTTATTGATCGATTAACTCAGTTTTTTTTTTTTTTTTTATTGCAGAAGGCAGCTAACCCTCTGACCTAACACGCTGCGCTACCGTGCCGGCGTCCATCTAAGCCACCGAGGGCACAGAGGATAATGCGACTGCAGGGACTTATCTCTTGCACGCTTGTCGGCCGGGTGGCCGAGCGGTTCTAGGCGCTACATTCTGGAAACGTGCGACCGCTACGGTCGCAGGTTCGAATCCTGCCTCGGGCAAGGATGTGTGTGATGTCTTTAGGTTAGTTAGGTTTAAGTAGTTCTAAGCTCTAGAGGACTGATGACCTCAGAAGTTAAGTCCCATAGTGCTCAGAGCCATATAACGCTACTAATTTACGCACCAACCCAGTATTAATGTTGTTTAAGTTGTTTATACGAAAGAATCTGATATGTTTTTAACGCAAAATCTTCCAAACATAAGATTCTTATTTACAAAATTACATTTAAGAAGCAGGGAACATTTACGGCACAACTTTTTTTTCATATGAAGCAATATTGAAACGTACAAGAACGAGTAGCTTCAAATATCTTAATAAAGTAATTCCTCTCTTTTTAACATAAAAAGGAGTAAGATTATTAGTTAGTCGCGCCTATTCCGTTTCATCCATGTTGAAGATTCAACCAGATGGATTATATTTTATTGGTGTAGTAATTTACAGGGGCAAAATGAAAAATAGTTAAAATAAAATATTACTATGTTTGCACCTGTTTCAAGTTACCAGTCATAGGGAGAACTTACGTAAGTGTATTTGAAGGTAATAATGAGAGATAAGAAGATGTGCGGAAACAACTCATCATCATCAAGCTGCTCTTTGTCACCTTCAGCTTCACCACCATTTCATCGCATGGACGCATGTGTTTGGTTCCTAGTGCCCCCATGGGACCAACTGAGCGTTGCACGTTGGCAATGTGTGCGAGTCATGGCGCGGAACGAAATACACTCGGCTTCCATCGGCATACTCGTGCAGTCCCAGGATTTTCGGCAAATTGTACGTCGATTACTCCCTTGAGAGCTGTTCCATGGTCTGCTATTGGGCGACGAAACGAATGTTTCATACAGGACCTTTCATCGGGACAGACCATTAAATCATCGGCTGGTTAGTGCCACAAGTATGATAAGCTAACACGAATGCTCTCGGGATTATTGTTATTTAAAGACTCAAGAACGCGTAAATTTCTCTATAATGGAAAACTATTCCATGAGGCCAGTGAAACTCGAATAGGCTTCGGAGGAACCATCAATTGAAGGATTTACACACGTTTCTCAGAAGCAGTGTAGATTTATGGTTTGGTTTCCCCTTTTCCCCACAGTCACATAGCAGATATGTTAAACACAACGAACAAATTCTCTAAAACTAGTTTATGACTGCAATCAGCGAAGTTTGCAATTTTTTGTTTTAATTGCTACTGAACTCACAAACGACACAAGACGCCACCGGTCGTAGCACGACAGCGCACCATACCAATATGTTCCAAAAATCCGTACGCGGAAATGCGGTTTTTCAGTGGGTCATGTCTCGGGTTTTATTGATTACAGAGACAAGCGATCAAGTGTTCCGGGTAGCCCTTGCCCTAGCGATCATTTGCATATTTGTCACGAGAATGGGCACACTGTAAATATCCTACAGTACAGGGACGAAAATTAAAATCACAGACAATCTGAAAAAAATCGGTTGGTTTTTTCCCACTAGGTGTGATCTAGGGCGGGCTTTAGGCGGCTTATAAAAGCACTATTTGTTCATGGGCAGTTTCTGAGAAAGCCTCGAGAAAGCATGATATTGGGTACGAAAAGTAGCAGTTGTGGCGATGTCCACTTCTATAATTTCTGTTCATAAAAGAGCGTCGAAATTTTTATCATGTGTTCTAAAAATGATGTTCTCGACGAAATTAGAAACTTTTTTCCCTATCACTATCTGTTACCGAGATCCAGAGGTTCATAGTTACCGTATTTATGAAGAAAAGCGCAAAAACGAGTTTGAGCCGTTTCTACGCCGTGGGCCGGGATTATCTAAATAGCTAACCACAGCAAATGGCTCTAATTTTTACTCTACATTAATCTACATGCGCCATTGTCATGTTTTCGAAAATCTATATCCTTTATCAAGATACACCAGAAAAACCATGGTTTTTGGGTGGCAAAAGTACCAATTGTGAGACAGCTACTTCTGTAAATTCTATTCATGGGAAATCGTGAAAAATTTTGCCATATGTTCTTCAGATTATGCTGTCGGGCAACCTTGAAACTTTTTTCGACGTACGTTTCTCTTCATATTTTAACCTTTGTTAACCTTAGTTATGCATCTTTGTGGACTCGTATTTTAATATGTACATGAAGACATGTCCTGAAACAAGGTAGAGCTTTCCTTTTCAGAAATAAATAATTTGTATAGACTAACTGTAGCGCATTTTATCATTGACATTTTTTCGGTGTCACTGTCCGTTACGAAAAGGAAGAGATTCACAGTTACAGTACATATGCACGTAAACTATGCACGTAATATCCGGTCTGAGGCGAAAACATAGCATTAACTGACTTCCCGGACACATGGCAAGGGTTCTAGTGTCCTCGCAAGGATTCTTAGGTCACCAAACTATGTATTTAGTCAGAATATTTCACGAATTAAACTTTATGACGCGCAGTCTCTGTGTAATGAACAGGTCACGCCAACACAAACATGACAAAAGCTCACTGCAGTGACAAATAATAGACGAATAAGTGTCTTAACATATCTGAGAAGACCTAAAATTAACTGCCAAAAATTATATAAAACTGTAAAGACTAGAAATTCAGTAATGTATTTCTAATAATCTTTTTATTCTTTTGAGATACAAATCAACTGTTGGGTATTTTCTACGAATCATAATCGATGAGGACAATAACATTAAAAAATACACTGAAGAGCCAAAGAAACTGGTACATCTGCCTAATATTTAGAAGCGACCCCGCGAGCACGCACAAGTTGCTGCAACACGACGTGGCATGGACTCGACTAATGTCTGAAGTAGTGCTGGAGGGAACTGATACCATGAATCCTACAGGAATGTCCATAAATCCGTAAGAGTACGAGGGAATGGAGATCTCTTCTGAACAGCACGTTGCAAGGCATCCCATATATGCTCAATAATGTTCATGTCTGGGGCGTTTGGAGGCCAGCGGAAGTGTTTAAACTCAGAAGAGTGTTCCTCGAGCCACTCCGTAGCTATTCGGTGTTACATTGTCCTGCTGGGATTGTTCAAGTCCGTCGGAATGTACAATGGACATGAAAGGATGCAGGTGATCAGAAAAGATGCTTACGTTCGTGTCAGCTGTCAGAAACGTATCAGGGGTCCCATATTACTCCAACTGCACACGCCTCCCCAAGCTTGCACAGTCCCCTGCTGACATACAGGGTCCATGGATTCATGAGGTTGTCGCCATACCCGTACTCGTCCATCCGCTCGATGCAACTGGAAATGAGCCTCGTCCGACCAGGCAACATGTTCTAGTCATCAATAGTCCAATGTCGAGTTTTCGAAGTGTAATTCCGTGATACAGTGCAAAGACGTTTCAGGTTGAGGTATCAAGTTGATCATCCATTCGCAGATGGTATCGACAGTTTCTAGATATAGGTTGTGTATGTAATGGAAAGACTCCTGGCAGCCCTCGTGTTCCTGAAGAAAATGATGCACGAATTCAAACTGCTTTCCAGCGTAGTCCTCCAAAATGAACTCGTCGTGCCAGTCTGGAGTTACAACTGCCTACAGCAACAATCTTGCAAGTGCAAGCTCTGCATCCTGATGACAAACGCAAACGTGTGGCATTTTGTAACTAGATTCTTGATACTATTGACAACGATAACACTTTCGCACAGCGCATCGTGTTCAGTGATGAAGCGACTTTCCGTGTTATTGGTCAGGTAAACAAACACAATGTTCGAATTTGGGGCCCACAGAACCCACATGCAGCCATTGAACATGTACGTGATTCGCCCAGAGTCATTGTGTTTTGCCCGAGTATGGGAGGAATTTGAGTATCGATGTGATATTGTCGCTGATGGAGGACATATTAAACTTCTGTAATCTGAACTTGAGAGGTTTGTAAATATGTTTATAATGTTTCATATACCATGTCTTAAAGTTTAATAAACATATGCATTCGAAATACGTATATTCTTTTTGAAACACCCTGTATTTTATGTTGTCTATCTCTTTCCTTGTGAGGCAGAACATTTACACTTTTTTTCTTACGGAAATATTGCTTCGCTGCAACTGTACTGAAAAAAAAAACAGTGATTTTTGCTTCCTTTCATTTCTTCATATATCGAATGATTATAAATACCTCAGTTGCCATTACACTCAAAGTGTCGTTATTTTCCAGAATGAGATTTTCACTCTGCAGCGGAGTGTGCGCTGATATGAAACTTCCTGGCAGATTAAAACTGTGTGCCCGACCGAGACTCGAACTCGGGACCTTTGCCTTTCGCAGGCAAGTGCTCTACCAACTGAGCTACCGAAGCACGACTCACGCCCGCTACTCACAGCTTTACTTCTGCCAGTATCCGTCTCCTGCCTTCCAAACTTCCTGGTAGAGCACTTGCCCGCGAAAGGCAAAGGTCCCGAGTTCGAGTCTCGGTCGGGCACACAGTTTTAATCTGCCAGGAAGTTTCATGTCGTTATTTTCATTGTTAAATATGTGTGTCTCTTACCCATCTCTTTAAGCATACAGACATTGAAATAGGTGTTGCAATTCCTGTAAAAATCTCTCTCCTTTTTATTGTGTCATCTATAATCTTTTCTGTCAGACTGTATTGATTACCCAACCAACTTTTTTCTTCATATTCTTTTTTCTCGATCGTTTCTCCAATCGTTTTACATTATATCTTCTAGGAAAAGTTTTACAGTAGTCTTATTTTTTTAAATTTTCATTTACTTTGCTGCACACTCAGTCAAATGTTTGAATTTTTCATTTGTTAAATATTTATTAATAGACTATTCAATTGGGTCTTTGGAGAATATTTTATATATCATGAACGAAAATCACACGACACTGGTGTAATGTTACACAATAATTATTACTTTGCAAACCGGTTTTCGGCTGTTATACCATCGTCGTGTACAAAGATAAATGTGTATGACTGTGAAATTTTGTGGAATCAGCCATTTCAAAATAATGCAGCTACTAGTGATCTCTATAGTACCAGGACGCCGATCTCTGATCTGAGAGCATGCAGATTCGATGTGCCTGCCGATTCCTGTCATCCGTATAGTCCGCCATGTTGTAATTAGGCAAAAAAAAAAACAAAATTCCACCAGTCTGTATGTGATAAAGAATCTTTATTTTTTGGCTTTCAGCTTTATATCAATATGCAATGAATAGGATGATGTGGAAGCAAAAGCGAAAAGTATTTTTCTTTTGAGTTCTCCTGATATTTCATGACAGTCATGTCGTAATTAGGCAAGAAATAAGATACGAACATCTTTGATCAGAATGGCCATGCAGCTAGAATTCGACATCAAGGTAGTATAGAGATCACTGACAGCTTGTAATGGTTCTTTATTTACGTGACCATTACGGCACTCCAACCCCAGTTCTTAATACCAGTAATATCGTACTACTTTTCTGCGAAGTAAGACATATTAATGTATAGGTACTCCGATGTATTGATATATTACAGTTATATGATTCTTGTGTGTATTCATTTCTGTGAGACTGTCATAATCTTTGACTTACTTGTAACCGTTTTGGCGCGAATGCGCACAGAGCAGTTTTTGTTTCACTTTGCAGAAGTTAAGTTGTTATTTCGCTTTGTAAAAGAACAGTCAAGTCTTGTGTTTGGTTAAAGTGGAAATTAAATATATGAAGATTGATAGAAAACAGTTTTCTTGATGATGTGACAATTAAGAAGAAGTATATGTGCATTTACAAGAAGTTTAATAAAAATGTGGATCGTGAACACCAAGTCAAAAATTATTTCTACCACACCATTGTTCTGATCTGGGATTGTTTGATCATTAAGAATTTTCTGAAAAACGCATTTGTTAGCTCTTCAAATATTGCTAAAATACAGATCTGCACCTTCTAGCAGTCAAAGTGGAATCACCCTAGAATCAACAAGATGAGCCATAACAACTTCGACGAAATTTACGTGGGAATCCATTCAAGATAAGTGCCAGAATTAATGAATTTTTTACAGTGACTTCATTATTTCCATTCTGACGATACCATCCACAGTCAATAACTTTGTTGTTGCCAGATAAAGCGAACATATGCCGCGTGAACAACATTACTAATCTGATTTCTAACCTACTTTGCAAGTGGTGGTATTGTTAGAAGCTACAAAGTATTTCACCTAGTTTCAAAAGATTATAGGCGTTAATATTTAATTTAGGACTATAATATTACACTTGTGTCGTGTGTTTCTCATTTATAATGCTATTTATCCTGTAATTTAATAGCTCTTGTACATTGTTGTTGTGGTCTTCACTCCTGAGACTGGTTTGATGCAGCTCTCCATGCTACTCTATCCTGTGCAAGCTTCTTCATCTCCCAGTACTTACTGCAACCTACATCCTTCTGAATCCTGAACATCCTCTTGTACATAAGTGTGACAAATATGAATAAGTCTCTGCAGTATCAGTAAAAGTTATTGGACACATGAAACGTTCTATGAGTTGGTGTTTTCTTAGATCGTAAAATTCCTTTCGTGGACTGCAGGTTTCTGATGCTTTATGAATACAGAAGAGGTTTTTCGTCACACATTTCTTTCATAGAAAATAAACAGCACTCTCCTTGGTTCGAAGATTTCTCTTTTATCTCACGTGACAACATCCTACACAACCTGCGTGCACTTCGCATAAAACCGGCATGTTGGAGACGTTATGAAGAGCGTCAAAAGAAATTCTCTATTTTTCCCGCCTTTCTCAGGGCAGCGTGTAAATCAATTACACACGCACTGTGGTTACTAGTTCCTCGCAGTGCTTATGCCACACGGGAGGCGCCTACGGATCGGTGTGCAGGCAACCCGCCAGACCAGGAGTCGTCGGCCTATGCTTTGGCTGACGTAGCGACCTCCTGAAACCTTGAGTCTGCCACTGACGTCAACAGATTCCACTACAGCCTATCGCTGAGGTCACAGCTGCGAGATTTATATTGAACAGTGAATTGAGTAATGAATCTTCTTGGTTTATTAGCGTCAAACGAAGCCCCCAAGTCCTCAGGCCACACATCCTGACAAAACGGTAGGAGTTTCCATCCCAGGAGTGGAGGACTCCAACACCATGTAGATATGTGTGCACTCAACTAATAAACAACAGAAACATTGGCGAGGAAGCAATGTATTTTCAAAATTTTAGTTGAAGGTTCAGATTTTAATATCCTTTTGTCCCATGTTGGATCTTACGTTATGATGATGTGATATGAAAAGTGTTTTCCGAATTGACCGTAGAGGTTCGAGGCGATAATCGCTCCTGCGAAGACTGAACTTAGAACCTGCATTTTTAAAACAATTTTCAGTTAATATAGAATTGCAGCTTACATCGTTCAAAGTTAACCTTTTCTCTGCCAACCATTTACTGGACAGGCAAAACGGAAGTGTAGGCATCTTGCACAACATGCAATACATCACCAGCTCAGGTAAAGCAAAATGTGAACATTATTCTTGTGGGACAGTAACGTGATCTTACGCTACCATAAGAAATGGTATAATAAAAATTCGACGCCAAATTCTCTTTATTCATTTTCTTTTGCCAGTGTTACAGAAACTTCAAAGAAATGGCTGCATTCAAACAAGCAACAGCTGCTTCTCGTTAGCTGTGGATTTCAATTAATTAATTAATTAATAGCCAATGCCATGAAGCCGAAACTTTGCGTACAGTGACTTTTGTAGCCCGGCTCGTCATTGATAGTTCTCTAAGATCAATCCAACGAAATTAAACATGTAAAATTGGGTCATAAAGTTTCCTTCCATCTAAATTAATTATCATATCGGTATATAAATGATATCATTGTCGCCCATTAAACTTTATTAATTAAATTATTTGAGGCTCTAAAAAAGCGCGAGCGCTTTCGCAAATGTGGTGCAGAAGTTCCTTTGTGAAAAAAACTTGGATCTCATGCTACTTTCTCACCTGAACTGACCAGCGTTTTTTTTTTTTCTCTTTGGTTTATTCTAACGATGAAAGACACCCTCCGTGGGCACACATTCCCTAGTCGTGCCTCTACTGCTTCAGTTACTTTCATTGGTCGTAACCAACTCCAAACGAAGCGTTCAAAGCTGCTATAGAGAAAATTAAATTCTTCATTAGTTTTATGAAAAATAAAATCTTGGAATTTAGAAGTAGAATGCAACTCGTAACATCACGTTCAATGCCTTCCCATTATTTTTGGTCGCTCATTATGAATAACACTATGAACATGGTGAAGCAGTTTTTTAGTTCTGAGCATAATCTATCGAGTATTCCGAGGAGATGAAGTGTTGAGCTATTGCTTTGTTACTGGTCTGCGAAGCCCAGTATGGCAATCATTTACCACAAAAATGTTGGCCACGACGAGGTTCTTCTCGGATTCGTTTATCAAGGAGTCTGTCTAAATAGGATTGGTGGAAGACGTTATTAATCGTGACGGTTGCTTTCAACTTGATAAGGCACGGGACCCGATGATTTCTTTAATGTCTTCAAAGACGAATCATTACGTCTAGTGAAACGTCTAGCGATATTTAATTTTATCGTTTTGACCTACGAAATTTAACTCCAAACGCCCGCAATTCAGCAAAGTGCTTCATGCAATTTTACCGTCACATATGACCAGCGAGCCGCACATTGATCTTTATACCATACAGGAACGTCATGCAACGGTAACCTGTGCGCATTCGCGACTAAGCCCGTTTTTGGTTATGAAATTAGCGTCGTTCACCAACAGTCTCCAATGTAAAACTCACCTGAGGATGGTCAAATGGCCATCAGCCGGAATATCATGAAGAGATGTTGACGGGATCTGGCTGCAATCCCGAAACCTCATGGAATACTCATTAGGTCGGGAAAACTACAATCGTATTTATTTACTGTTGGTAACTACGTAAACCTGAGATTCCTCCACGATGTATCACACACATGCGGAGATGTTTCAGCAACTGTGTAGTCCAGCCCTTACAAAGAAAGAATACTTGTTCGGTTAGTAATATTCCCGCCATGGATTGATACAGGAGACAAATTTGTAAATTGAATGACTGCATTGTCGGGCCAGTTGGATGAATGTTTATGAAGATGAAAATTTTAATGTGCAGATTTCTGTTAAGGAATTTATTTTCCTCGGGGTTCTGGATCCGCCAATGTGTTGCCTAAATGATACAGAGCTATGGTGGAAAGTAATTCTGATATCTGCCGAGTATATACACCCACGCTCATAAATTAAGGGTAATTGCTGGCGCTAATAGCATAGGCACGTGGGGAACACACACGACACAGACCTGTAAGTCCACGGTATTGGTGATAAGTTGAAAAACCGTCCCGAAACACATGTGCTACGAAACGCCACTGTTTCCTGCGCATGTACCCCGACATCAGTATGAGATATGATCACCATGCACACGTACGCAGACCGCACAAGGGGTTGGCATACTCTGGATCAGGTGGTCGAGCAGCTGCTGGTTCTAGCCTCTCATTCTTGCACCAGTGCCTGTCGGAGCTCCTGAAGTGTCGTAGCTGTTTGAAGACGTGCAGCGATACGTCGACCTAGAGCATCCCAGACTTGCACGATGGGGTTTCGGCCTGAAGAACGGGCAGGTCACCCCATTCGCCTCATATCTTCTGTTTGAAGGTACTCCTCCACGATGGCAGCTCGGTGGCGCCGTGATTTATCATCCATTAGGAGGAAGGTGGGACCCACCGCAACCCTGAAAAGGAGGACATACTGGTGCAAATTAACGTCCCGATACACCTGACCTGTTACAGTTCCTCTGTCAAAGACATCTTCTTTCCATTTCACATCACTGACCTCTACTATATCTAGACTGAGCCTTTGCATTTCCCTTTTCAGATTTTCTAGCTTTCCTACCATGTTCAAGCTTCTGAAATTCCATGCCACGACTCGTAGAACGCTATCCTTTAGTTGGTTATTCAATCTTTTTCTCATGGTCACATCCCCTTTGGTAGGCTCCTTCCGCAGATCCGATTGGGAGACTTTCCCAGAATCTTTTGCCAATGGAGAGATCATAATAGCACATTTTCACTTACAGGTCACTCGTCCTGTGGATACACGTTTGTATCTTCAATGCGGTGCTTTCCATTGCCTTCTGCGCCCTTATCCCGTTGATCACTGCCGATTCTTCCGCCTTTAGGGGCAGTTTCCCACCCCACCTCTGTTCGCTCCTCCACCCACTTTGACGCAGCTGTGGCAGAATGACGGTGTCTTCTTATGCCGGAAATCTTAATAAAAACCTGAGCGGTGACGAGTTTCGAACCCGAGACCGACGACGGTTTTCATTACCAATCAAACACGAAACCCCTAGACCTCCGGTTACCAACTCAAAACATTCCATTGCATGCTGTTCTCACCTCAGCTGGCATGATGATACGGTTGCAGATGACGAGATGCTGATGCAAGTCACGTCCTCGCTTCAGTTCAGAGTAGCGTATGCAGATGAGCTGCTATCTCAGTGTGCGTCCTCACGCCATCACCGCTAATGGAGGAAGTCTGCTCTGCTGACCAGTGCAGGTTGAAAGAATTCAGTTGGGAACCGAAACAAATTAGTTCTCTCAACAGAAGATTAGAACAGAATGCCCATGATTCACTCAGCCTTAGAACCAGAGCTCCAATAGATTCTCTCAATGCGGTTCAAAATCAGAGCGACCATACCTAGCTCTGCGTAATTCGCCACCTCAGCTTGGAGAAGTGCGTCCTTTCTCCCTTCATCACCATGCGGGAGACAGACAAGATATGCACTCCCACTCAAAAGAACTGACAGTAATATTTGACTACTATTAGTATATTTAGCATGAAAGAGCCAATCGAACACGCTGCCACCTGAAGCAAACGCATGCTCAGAACTCCCCCCTGCAATTTTTCATACAAGCATTGCTTGCCTCCCCCGCAATAAAGCAAGCCATAAACCGAGCACGTGCCTCTAAGTACCTTATGCTTCCTCGAGACTCTGGAGATAACGTTACCTATCATGAGTCACTCTGCCGTGGCTTTCCTAGGAATCATGATTTTTATGGGGAAGTGGTTTCTGGCCCTTTCGTCTTTCTGACTGCGATTGAAGGCTCAGTTGCCTGAAACTGGCAACGAGTTAGCCTACACCCCTCAATCCTGCTGAGTTGACCGCTGACTCTGCGGCGTAATCACCACCGCACACCCATTTTACTTTATATGCAGTTTATATGGCATAATCATTGCATTAAGTTTATATTGCTTATTGTTGCGAGCACGACAGATAAAATACGATCTTCACTATTAGTTTCAGCAGTTGAAAATGTGCACTTTGGCCTATTGTGTGGGGATAAGCGAAATACTGAAAGATTTCCTGCTGTGGACGTACGACCTTTAATTTGCAAACTATTTTTATATAACACTGATACGGCTTATTAGATATGGAACATGGTATCATTACTGTAACTAACTATGGAAAGACAATGCCCTTCGCTGCTTTCATCCCTTGAACGCACTGAAAATTATTCCTATCACCTGTACGGAATTTACAGTATTTTATGTTCACTAAATGTAAAAGCTGCAGTGGATGTTTTTTAATACATGAGGACTATTAACTGCCACGACTAACATGAGAGCATGAAACTAAAAACAAAACAAAAAATATTTTTATGTTATCAGCCAGAACAGCTTTTGCACAGCAGTCTTTGATCACATACAAGTAAAATTTTATCACTCATGAATTATTTACGTAACTGATAACATAGTAACAGCTGCCCATGTCCACCTGAAAACGACATAATAAAATCCTTAATTTCCCCCTGAAGTCTCCAGGAAGCTGAAAGAGATAATTGTAATGTACCGTTACCTGCCTGCTATATTGCGGGAAAACTGCTTTCATTCAATTTGATTTGAATTTGCCGCGACAGTGGTTCCAACAATCGCCGCGCGGGTCTGCGTCAAGAAAAATTCCTAATATGCTGAAAACGGCTAAGAATGTGGAATGAAATCTTGGGCAAGCTAGCAATAAATTATTACAGGTAATAATTTTAACAATTTCTATATTCAAAAAATCAACATAAATTGAAAGTACACACCTTTTACAAATATAACCTCCAATGGCGTCTTTCTCGATCAAACGACAAACGAAGGCTTCTTAAGCGTTCAAGCGAGCGCCATAGGCTCTTACAACTTTAACGGCTACAAGAACACAGAGAGAGGCAATTTAATAAGCATCTTTGTAATTATTTTTAATTATCTGCTTTGATACATACATTCGCCAACCGCAGACGTTATTTGTGAAATATAGATACATAAATATTGCACAAACATAAAAATGAAAAATTGTAATTTCCTTTTATACATAATCTACAACCATTCATACAGTAATGAAATAATAATAATATAGATAAATGTTAATTTTTATTATTTTTATATATTATAACGATTTTGTAAATGTCTTCCCAGGAGAAGTCACAACCCGTCTGACTGCTTGTGGGCACACTGCGTCTGCATGGTGGACCTTACCCGTGCTCAGTCGTGTGGCAGTTTTCACCACACCGAAACAGCAGGGAAAAGCACGGAGTGTGCGGTATGCAATCTCCAGGCAGAGGTAGGCGTAGGCGCTACAGTCAGTGGCCCAGCCGAACTCGCCAGTCTCGTCACTCTACTCCCTCAGTCCGGCAGGTTCCCAAACAGAAAACCCCTTCTAAATTTCTCTTTTGGCTGCTAGAAGGTCCGGATCTGTATTTTAGCAATATTTGAAGACCTAACAAATGCGTTTTTCAGGAAACGTTTGGTGAATGCATGACTGTCACTTATAATGTCACCGCAATTCTATGCTAAATGCAATATGAATGGTAGGAGAACTCAAGAATCCCCTAAATGTGACCCCAGAAATAAAAAGAACTCACGTACACTCGATCTTAATTTAGTGAAGTATTTAATTAAATAAGGGAGGAGGAGGCCCAGATAAGACTGATGTCTCTGGCATTTTCATTTCACAACAGCGAAAACCACCTTCAACAAACTGAAGCACTGTACTCGTTCAAAGACGTGGAGTGAACATACTGAACTTGGCTTCCATACACAGAGCAATTAAAATACACATTAAGACAAAAAAGCGGCGCACCACGAAAGGGTTATCCAAATGCGACGGAAATCGGAAGACGTGATATACATGTATAGACAAACAAATGATTATAATTTTAGTAAAATTCGATTATATATTCAAGAGAAGGAGTTTTACGCATTGAACAAGTTAATGTCACCTCTTACCCCTATGCAAGCAGTTATTTAGCTTGGCATTGATTGATATAGTTGGTGGACGTTCTAACAATACCACCACTTGCAAACTAGATTAGAAATCAGATTAATAATGTTGCTCAAGCAGCAAATGTTCGCTTTATCGGGCAACAACTATCGTCAGAATCGAAATACTGAGGTCACTGTAAAGAAGTCATTAATTTGGCACTTATCTTGAGTGGATTCCTACGTAGATTTCGTCGAAGTCGTTATGGCTCATCTTGTTGATTCTAGGATGATTCCACTTTGGCTGCTAGAAGTTCCGGATCTGTATTTTAGCAATATTTGAAGACCTAACAAATGCGTTTTTCAGGAAATTCTTAATGATCAAACAATCCCAGATCGGAACAATGGCGTGGTAGAAATATTTTTTGACTTGGTGTTCACGATCCGTATATTTAATAAACTTCTTGTGAATTCGCATATACCTCTTCTTAATTGTCACATCATCAACAAAACAGTTTTCTATCAATCTTCAAACATTTAATTTCCACTTTAACTAAACACAAGAGTTGCCTGTTCTTTTACAAAGCGAAATAATAACATAACTTCTGCAAAGTGAAACAACGTGTGCTCTGTGTAGTCAAGATTATGACAGGTCTCACAGAAATGAATACACACAAGAACCATATCACTGTAATATATCTATACATCGGAGTACCTATACATTAATGAAACCAAATATGAATATTGTCACAAAAATATGTCTGTTACTTCGCGGAAAAGTAGTTCGATATTACTGGTATCGAGAACTGGGGTTGGAGTGCCGTAATGGTCACGTAAATAAAAAACGATTACATACGTTCTTCTGAGAAATATCGTTCCAAACTCTGTCCAACTGGCGCGTTAGATCTTCAAAACCCGAAGATTGTTGGAGGGCTCTGCCCGTAATGCTCAAAATGTTCTCAGTTGGGGGTGAGTTCCGGCGACCTTTCTGGCAAAAGTATGGCTTCACAAGCAGGTTGCAGAAACTCTCTAAGTATGCGGGCGGCCATTATGTTGCTGATATGCAAGCCCAGGATGTCTTACCATGAAGGGCAACAAAATGAGGGTTAGAATGTAGCCGACATATCGCTATGCTGTGAGAGTGCCCGGAAGGCAACCAAAGAGGTCCTGCTACGAAAAGAAATGGCACATCCGAGCATCACTTCTGCTTGTCGGCCCATGATATGGACGACAGTTCAAAAATGTTCAAATGTGTGTGAAATCTTATGGGACTCAATTGCTAAGGTCATCAGTTCCTAAGCTTACACACCACGTAACCTAAATTGTCCTAAGGACAAGTACACACAACCATACCCGAGGGAGGACTCGAACCTCCGCCGGGATCAGCCGCACAGTCCATGACTGCAGCGCCTCACACCGCTCGGATAATCTCGCGCGGCGATGGACGACAGTCATATTGGTATGCCACCGTTGTCTAGGGCGCCTCCAGAGGGGCTTCGGCCCGGAATCTCATTTACTGGAGCAGACCTGTCTTCGGTGGCGAGTCCCGCTCCTAATTGAGCTCCGATGTTCAGCGAAGAGGCGTCTGGAGACACCATGGACTGCAGTGGGACTCCAACCTGACTGTCGTTCGCCATACGGCCCAACAACCAGAGTGCTCGTCTTGGTAGTTGTATGTCACATGTGACACGCACAGTGATTCGGGGAGGAGGCGGGGCGCGTAGCGCTCAAGACGGGAGAAACGTCGGCGGCAGCGGCTCCTGGGCGGCGTCTCTCCGCCGGCCCACGCTGCTGGGCCTCTGGTCGGTAGATTTATGTGGCTGCGCGCGGCTGCAGGAGCGGCGCTCGTTATGCACATTAGTAGCAGGCAGCGGGCAGCGGGCAGCGAGCAGTACCCGGCCAGGTCCCTACAGGCCTGTTACGGCCCGTGATCAATGCGGCCCAGTCCCTGGTGCGCGCTACATTAGGATCGTCGGACTCTGCTGGGCCCCTGCAAACCGCACTCCACTGCCCCTTGCTGTCAGCGCTCGTGTATTCGCTTCAGCGACAAATGACGCATGTGGTATGTATCAGGCCCAGCTGCCTCCATCCTGATTTCTCGACCAGCGTTGTTAAATTCTCCCTCTATAACTTGTGAGGCAGCTAAGACAGGCCACTCCAAATAGAGAGCATCCAAACAACAGCACCGCATTTCGTTACAGGTTTATTTAGTAAGGCTATGGTCACAGCGGCTCCGATAGCGGTGAATTCCGCTGACGATCGACATGCCCAAGACCGCCTATATTTCAAAACTGTACGCCACTATGAGCGAGGTTACACTGTAGCCGATCTCACCGTCCGAACGTATAGACTTCAGGCGACACCCGGTGAAATTCGAATCAATTAAGCGCCCTGAATAGGACCGCAGAAATTAGGTCTAAACGTAGACAATGTAGCTGTTTTAGCAGTTGCAATGACGCGGCCCAGTATCCAATACCAGTTTATACAAATCAGTTTGTTTTCTAAGGTCAAAAAAATTAAATGACTTAAAGCACTATGGGACTTAACATCTGAGGTTCAAAATGGTTCAAATGACTCTGAGCAACTATGCGGCCTAACGTCTGAAGTCATCAGTCCCCTAGAATTAGAACTACCTGCCCTAGAATTAGAACTACTTAAACCTAAATAAGCTAAGGACATCACACACACGCATGCCCGAGGCAGGATTCGAACCTGCTACCGTAGCAGCAGCGCGGTTCCGGACTAAAGGGTCTAGAACCGCTCTGCCACAGCGGCCGGCTTTCTTCGGTCAAATCGACCGAAATTCTGTGAGAAACTGATAAGTTGAATCCAAGAAAGAGTGAGTTTGTGGCATCCTGAGGATAAAAATCTCATAATCGGGATGGAGTTCGGAATCTACGGACAGAAACAATGAGTCTATTGGAAACCACAAGCAGGCAAAACCTCTATCGGAATTTTTTAAGTATGAATTATAATCTCGAATAATTTGTTCAACGCTGGCCGTGGTGGCCAAGTGGTTCTAGGCGCTGCAGTCCGGAAACGCACTGCTGCTACGGTCGCAGTTCGAATCCTGCCTTGGGCATGGATGTGTGTGATGTCCTTAAGTTTAAGTAGTTCTAAGTCTAGGGGAATGATGACCTCAGATGTTAAGTCTCATGGTGCTTAGAGCCATTTGAACCATTTTGAATAACTTGTTCAAATGAGAAGGATAGCATATCTTGCGCTTGGACTTACTGTACTGGATCCTTCTTGGATTGTGGGAGGTGAACATTAGCTGACGACAAATTATTATTACTTCTTACTGGTGTATTTATGTCAGTTGGGTTGTGATTCTGTTACATGAAGTGGTCTGCAAATATGGTGTACGTGTCTCCACTTTTCCACGCTTTAGGTTTTCAGAATATTATATTCTAAACTTCTTTTGTCCTTCAGACGTATGCTGAACGATTGAGGCTTAATTGACGTGTGTGAGAACAGCTTCAAATAAATTCAGCACATCATAGTGTTTGTAATCTTGTTTTTCATACTCACCACTATTCTTCTAGAGTATGGAAAAGCCGAAGACGCTTACATGAAACAGATAACGAAACCTTATTTCGAGTACATTTAGAGGTGGGATTCGTCCTGTAGTAAAAAAGTCCGAGACTCACATTAAAGGTCCAATTCTGGCTCAAATAAAAGTAGGGGTGACACTTCGATATTTGACATCTAGCAATTACACCTTTCGCCTCGCGGGATTAGCCGAGCGGTCTACGGCGCTGCAGTCAAGGACTGTGCGGCTGGTCCCGTTGGAGGTTCGAGTTCTCCCTCGGGCATGGGTGTGTGTGTTTGTCCTTAGGATAATTTAGGTTAACTAGTGTGTAAGCTTAGGGTTCAAATGGCTCTGAGCACTATGTGACTTAACTTCTGAGGTCATCAGTCGCCTAGAACGTAGAACTAATTAAACCTATCTAACCTAAGAACATCACACACATCCATGCCCGAGGCAGGATTCGAACCTGCGACCGCAGCGGTCGCTCGGTTCCACTCCGGCCGGCTAAGCGTAGGGACTGATGACCTTAGCAGTTATGTCCCATAAGATTTCACACACATCTGAACATTTGAATTACACCTTTCAAATATTTAGACTTATAACACGTACTGAAAAGTACAATTTAATATCTTTTTAGTGATATGTTGGATGCTATTTACGATGCTCTAAAGACTGATTTAAAACTAATATCTTCACTGTTGCACCTCAAATACTACGAAATATCAATTTTTTTCTTTACCGAACCCTGGACCTATGCTTTGCACAAGTGCCCTAAAAGACAATATGATATAGTTGAAATCCATTATTAAAAGCTACATTCAATGTGAAATAATACTGCCACTAGAAATCTTGCTACTTCGTTTCTCGCGTCCATCTCGTAAGTGTTTAGAGACCATTGAAGTTTCCCTTATTTCTCGAGTCCATCTCGTAAGTGTTTAGAGAGCATTGAAGTTTCCCGTACTAGAATCTATCTGAATATACTGCCAGTATTCCATTAATTTTTACAATTTATAGAATGAAGTGAGCTGCTGTGACCAAAAAATCTGCCTTTCGTTACTTAAGTAATACTCGTTTATGCACATAACAAATTTTATCCACATATCATGTGATAGAAATATCATATACTTTCATCAGGTAGCTTAACCGTTAAGTGGTCGTGACCTCATTGGGAAAAGCTTTATATATTGAAGTCACGCATCCCTACCACTGCAGCATAATAATCCATACTCAGAAGAACGTCTTTTGGAGAGATCATTAGAGCGACATATCACTCAAACTACGTATTTTTCTAATGTTTGTTGTTGTTGTCTTCAGTCCTGAGACTGGTTTGATGCAGCTCTCCATGCTACTCTATCCTGTGCAAGCTGCTTCATCTCCCAGTACCTACTGCAACCTACATCTTTCTGAATCTGCTTAGTGTACTCATCTCTCGGTCTCCCTCTACGATTTTTACCCTCCACGCTGCCCTCCAATGCTAAATTTGTGATCCCTTGATGCCTCAAAACATGTCCTACCAACCGATCCCTTCTTCTAGTCAAGTTGTGCCACAAACTTATCTTCTCCCCAATCCTATTCAATACCTCCTCATTAGTTACATGCTCTATCCACCTTATCTTCAGTATTCATCTGTAGCACCACATTTCGAAAGCTTCTATTCTCTTCTTGTCCAAACTAGTTATCGTCCATGTTTCACTTCCGTACATGGCTACACTCCAAACAAATACTTTCAGAAACGACTTCCTGATACATAAATCTATATTCGATGTTAACAAATTTCTCTTCTTCAGAAACGCTTTCCTTGCCATTGCCAGTCTACATTTTATATCCTCTCTACTTCGACCATCATCAGTTATTTTACTTCCTAAATAGCAAAACTCCTTTACTACTTTAAGTGTCTCATTTCCTAATCTAATTCCCTCAGCATCACCCGATTTAATTTGACTACATTCCATTATCCTCGTTTTGCTTTTGTTAATGTTCATCTTATATCCTCCTTTCAAGACACTGTCCATTCCGTTCAACTGCTCATTTTTCTAATACACACGTATAAATATGGAAAAAATCAAGTATGGCATCTTAGACGGTTCGCGTTGGTTCTGTTTGTAGGTTTCCGTCCTCTGTTGGAGGCCAGATCGTATCGTTTAGTTGACATGGTTGCGGTTGTTTGTCTTCTTCTCGTGTTGACTGCCGCCACTTCATTTCACAAGCGTTGCCTGTCCGCTTGTGGCAGCAGCAGCGATTATCGATGTGTAGTAACTGTGGCCCTATCTTTGGGGCGACGTTATTGTTCTTCCACGTCGTGTCAGTGTGCTGTTCGGTTCGGGAGTGAGGAGCAGCGAGGTCCGCTCAGTGCCAGAACACGCCGGGAGCGCTGGCGGCGCACGTGGACTGCCGGGTCGAAGGCCTGTGGTCACGAGGGTGCACCAAATCGTCGTAGACCGGATCCTGTAAGCTTTAAGCTGAGAGCTCTTGGATTCAAGTAGACAAACCTCCACCATTGCGAGATCTTGCGATTCTCCAGTAACTTGGGTCCGTGTTGCTGCTCATAGTGTTGCCGAGGCAAAGAACAGTGAGTAGAGCGGATCTGATTAGCTTTCCTGGACTTCTAATTACTGTTTATTGCATTCAGTTTGTTACTATTTGTTAAGTTCAGCCAGCGGTATTTTTCCTGTTGTATGGCCGCTTATGCCCCATTTACTTGCCCCGGGGGTTAGTGTATCTAACGGCAGTGTACGTTTCCTCGCCTTGACGCTGCTGTCCGGTGAGGCGTCTAGTTTTGACAGCTTTCTTGATTGTATGTTGGTTAGCGATTCTTCTACTCTGGTGGTAGTGATCCCTTTCGCGTTCCGGGCGCTCTAAGAACAATATTCTGTTGGCGGAGTCCAGGCCGCCGGGTCCGGCTTTGGCGTATTTTTGCATCTTTGCATTTGGTTTATTGGACTCCACGTAGATTCAGCAAGATTATCCTTAGTCATTCGTTAGACTGCCACTAGCCTGAGTTACCATCTTGTGAAGTGAATGCAACTCTTGGCTGCCTACTCATCGCTCGCGAAAGTGTTTTTTTGCCAGACCTACCCAGAGGTCGATTCCTGGTCCACCGTCTGTGACTGGCTCTTGTGTTTTATTACTGTATTTGCTGTTTTATTGTATGTATCTAAATTTTTTATATAATTGTCATTCTTGATGTTACACCAGGTTTAAATGATTGTGCTACCTGCTACGGTCGCAGGTTCGAATCCTGCCTCGGGCATGGATGGGTGTGATGTCCTTAGGTTAGTTAGGTTTAAGTAGTTCTAAGTTCTAGGGGACTAATGACCACAGCAGTTGAGTCCCATAGTGCTCAGAGCCATTTGAACCATTTGATTGTGCTACCAAGTTTATCATCATTTTGTCTCACCTGTATGGTGATCAGTTGGCTGTCTTTTTAAATTAACCTTTGCTATTGCATTACTGTTTTACAATATGTTTATTAAAATTTTAGTTGCCGCGTTAGTGGACAGTGATGAACGCCATACGATTCGTCAGCTCGCCCACGAAACCGGATTAGCGCATACGACTGTGCTTCACATGAACGCCTGGTTATGCGAAACATTGCATCACGATGGGTTCCGCATGACTTGACGGAAATGCAGAAATGGGTGCGTTGCGACGCTACTCAGACGCACTATGGACTGGGAAGTGCTGTACCGTTGGCCATACTCCCCGGACTCAAGTCCTTGTGACTTTGATTTGATTCCGAAGATGAAGGAACTACTTCGTAGCCTTCACTTCAGAACTGTTCCAGAGATCCGACAGGCAGTAGACCGCTCCATTCGCACCATCAACAGAACAGACTCTGCTAACGGTATACTACGCCTTCCACATCGCTGGCAACGGGCTCTACACAACGCTTGTAACTACTTTGAAGGGCAGTAACAGGTGATAACATGTAACTCTTTTCTATCGGTTGTGAATAAATATTTGCCACTATTTAAGTTCCAACCCTCGTAAAAATGTCGTGTACTGTCGGCATGGGGGCGCAGTTCAACTCGGTAGCAGCTCTCGCACAAGTCCACAAATGTAAATACCGCACACCATGGAATCTCTGCAGTAATTCTTCTAGCTTTTCTGGTCTATCGGTCTCTGTTTCACTTATGGTGTTCATTTGAAAATAATCAAGCACCAAGCTGATAGGTCTATCTTTTCTGTGGTGTACCATAGGGGATAATGGTACGAACTAACTGCTGCTTCTACCTTCTCTTAGTGTTGTTGTTGTTGGCGTCTTCATTCCTGAGACTGGTTTGATGCAGCTCTCCATGCTACTCTATCCTGTGCAAGCTGCTTCATCCCCCAGTACCTACTGCAACCTACATCCTTCTGAATCTGCTTAGTGTACTCATCTCTCGGTCTCCCTCTACGATTTTTACCCTCCACGCTGCCCTCCAATGCTAAATTTGTGATCCCTTGATGCCTCAAAACATGTCCTACCAACCGATCCCTTCTTCTAGTCAAGTTGTGCCACAAACTTCTCTTCTCCCCAATCCTATTCAATACCTCCTCATTAGTTACGTGATCTATCCACCTTATCTTCAGTATTCTTCTGTAGCACCACATTTCGAAAGCTTCTATTCTCTTCTTGTCCAAACTAGTTATCGTCCATGTTTCACTTCCATACATGGCTACACTCCATACAAATACTTTCAGAAACGACTTCCTGATACATAAATCTATATTCGATGTTAACAAATTTCTCTTCTTCAGAAACGCTTTCCTTGCCATTGCCAGTCTACATTTTATATCCTCTCTACTTCGACCATCATCAGTTATTTTACTTCCTAAATAGCGAAACTCCTTTACTACTTTAAATGTCTCATTTCCTAATCTAATTCCCTCAGCATCACCCGATTTAATTTGACTACATTCCATTATCCTCGTTTTGCTTTTGTTAATGTTCATCTTATATCCTCCTTTCAAGACACTGTCCATTCCGTTCAACTGCTCTTCCAAGTCCTTTGCCGTCTCTGACAGAATTACAATGTCATCGGCGAACCTCAAGGTTTTTACTTCGTCTCCATGAATTTTAATACCTACTCCAAATTTTTCTTTTGTTTCCTTTACTGCTTGCTCAATATACAGATTGAATAACATCGGGGAGAGGCTACAACCCTGTCTCACTCCTTTCCCAACCACTGCTTCCCTTTCATGCCCCTCGACTCTTATTACTGCCATCTGGTTTCTGTACAAATTATAAATAGCCTTTCGCTCCCTGTATTTTACCCCTGCCACCTTTAGTATTTGAAAGAGAGTATTCCAGTCAACATTGTCAAAAGCTTTCTCTAAGTCTACAAATGCTAGAAACGTAGGTTTGCCTTTTCTTAATCTTTCTTCTAAGATAAGTCGTAAGGTCAGTATTGCCTCACGTGTTCCAACATTTCGACGGAATCCAAACTGATCCTCACCGAGGTCTGCATCTGCCAGTTTTTCCATTCGTCTGTAAAGAATTCGCGTTAGTATTTTGCAGCCGTGGCTTATTAAACTGATAGTTCGGTAATTTTCACATCTGTCAGCACCTGCTTTCTTTGGGATTGGAATTATTATATTCTTCTTGAAGTCTGAGGGTATTTCGCCTGTCTCATACATCTTGCTCACCAGCTGGTAGAGTTTTGTCATGACTGGCTCTCCCAAGGCCGTCAGTAGTTCTAATGGAATGTTGTCTACTCCGGGGGCCTTGTTTCGACTCAGGTCTTTCAGTGCTCTGTCAAACTCTTCACGCAGTATCGTATCTCCCATTTCGTCTTCATCTACATCCTCTTCTATTTCCATAATATTGTCCTCAAGTACATCGCCCTTGTATAAACCTTCTATATACTCCTTCCACCTTTCTGCCTTCCCTTCTTTGCTTAGAACTGGGCTGCCATCTGAGCTCTTGATATTCATACACGTGGTTCTCTTCTCTCCAAAGGTCTCTTTAATTTTCCTGTAGGCAGTATCTATCTTACCCCTAGTGAGATAAGCTTCTACATCCTTACATTTGTCCTCTAGCCATCCCTGTTTAGCCATTTTGCACTTCCTGTCGATCTCATTTTTGAGACGTTTGTATTCCTTTTTGCCTGCTTCATTTACTGCATTTTTATATTTTCTCCGTTCATCAATTAAATTCAATATTTCTTCTGTTACCCAAGGATTTCTAGCAGCCCTCGTCTTTGTACCTACTTTATCCTCTGCTGCCTTCACTACTACATCCCTCAGAGCTACCCATTCTTCTTCTACTGTATTTCTTTCCCCTATTCCTGTCAATTGTTCCCTTATGCTCTCTCTGAAACTCTGTACAACCTCTGGTTCTTTCAGTTTATCCAGGTCCCATCTCCTTAATTTCCCACATTTTTGCAGTTTCTTCAGTTTTAATCTACAGGTCATAACCAATAGATTGTGGTCAGAGTCCACATCTGCCCCTGGAAATGTCTTACAACTTAAAACCTTGTTCCTAAATCTCTGTCTTACCATTATATAATCTATCTGATACCTTTTAGTATCTCCAGGGTTCTTCCACGTATACAACCTTCTTTCATGATTCTTAAACCAAGTGTTAGCTATGATTAAGTTGTGCTCTGTGCAAAATTCTATTAGGCGGCTTCCTCTTTCATTTCTTAGCCCCAATCCATATTCACCTACTATGTTTCCTTCTCTCCCTTTTCCTACACTCGAATTCCAGTCACCCATTACTATTAAATTTTCGTCTCCCTTCTCTTAGTATGACTTTGATTTCAGTTTGTACTTTTTCTTTGAAGCTTAATGGTATTTTGTACGGTTTATCGAAAGATTTTCTATGTTCCTTCACCTTGATCCGCTACAAAAACTTTCGAATCGACTGGCACATTCAAAAAACAAGCTTCTGTGTGACCGTAATATAGTAGTTAAGTAGGTCCTTGCATCAGCCGTCTTCACGTGTCGCAGTGTCTTTTGTATTTCGCTGTCAGCTGCTTGCATATTACTTCCATTCGTCTCCACAACTTTTACACTGCCAAGGTCTCTTCCACTATTTCTTTCCACATAGTCATCAAATTCCAGTCTTTCCGCTTCGTTTGCAACCTTTGCCATGACAAATCTTGTGGCCAAATGAAGAATCATCTAGAATTTATTCATAAAATCAAACTCTAGCCCTGCCTCAATTGTGAGTGTCTGTATAATCATGAGTTTTTTTTTATCTGAAACTAATCTTTGACATTGGCACTTTTGCTGCTCATGGCACCCTCTATTTGCACACCTTTCATCTTAACCACCAACCATAGCCTATCCCTGTCATACACATCATATACTCATTTATCTAGGACCGACACCCGACTACCAGGGTCTAACATTGAACTATCCTACTACTGATATTTACATTATGTCTGGGGGTATACACAACTACAAACTTCGCTCCCCTCGTGAAGATATCGTTATTTTGGGATATATATTGTTTTTTTTCATCTGTTCATCTATCTTTGACGTTTTAGCGCATTTTTCTTTTGTCCTGTAATATAGAGATAAAAGTTGTTTTCTAGATGTAATATGTAACTGGAAATTAATACTTTTTTGTAAGTAGATAAATACGTTTAGGGTTTATTGATTGTGGAAAGCTTTAATTTTTTGTGTTTACCGTTTACTGTAATAAGTTTGGTAGAAAATAGTTGTGTGAAGATATATGTAATTTACTTTGATGTTGTATAAACTGTGGGCGAGAGTATTGAGAAAAAGAGAGAGAAATATCGATAGTCGATCCAACAAAGCGGGTGTGTGTTGTTGGGTAGCTAGAGAGGCGGACGCATGTTTTACTATGGGAGTTGTGACTTTTACGAACTGGTGAAGATTGAGTTTAGTAGCAAGCGATGTACGTTTTGAATGGCTGTTTATACCAGTACGTGATATGATAATAGTGAATGTAGAAACTGGGCGAAGTAAATACTCAGACTGTGCCGTGAGACGAAGTAACTATGACAATGCAACCGAGAATGGTCGGTATTGTAGCTCTGTGTCTGTGTTTTCGTACACTCAAGTACTGTCAACTTATATCTTTATTCGCGTTTCGATGAACTGTCGGACGCCTATAATCAGTAACAGTCGTTCTGAACTTATGCGAACTGTCTATTGTGTGTGATTACATTCCCGCCCAGGACGGGTTTTCGCGATCGCGGTAGTCATAATACGAATTGACTTTCTATAGAATTCGCCGTCGGCAAGTTTTATAAACTCTGTGTGGCATAAGTAAACTTAAATTGTGTGTGCCAGAAACATTAATACTGTGCACATACGGACATCTGTAACAACAGTTACATCGACCAACCTGTGGCCTGCAAAACGCCACTGTAATCAGATTTGCAGCTCAATGAATATCACCGCCCGCCCGATTACGAGGAAAAATCGTCAGCTGCAGTCACACGACTGTGGGAACAGATCTCAGCGTTTCACCAGGACCAGCCAGCTGCCGTCGATATCGCGACCATCGTCACAACACACAAGATAAGATCTAAAAGTAGCGCTCTACTCTCAAAGACTCAAAATTAATGCAAACAACTTTAATTTTCTTTTGGCTGACATACACGTAACATTTGTCTTCTTTATAGTAAAAGTGTTCCCCAGGAAGTAGTGTGGTCTATGTAGACATTGTTGACTTTCATTAGCAGTAGCCATTTCCCTTTTAATTATTTCCATTTCTTTCTTACATTTTAAATCCGTTGGCGCTGCGTGTGTATTTTTTTATAACTTTTGGAGGGTATGTGCCTAAATTCGTGTGCCCTAGCATATACCAGAAGTATTGTAATGCTTTGCTACTTGGACAAGGGCGCCCGCCATTAATTTCTTAAACGTCGACTAATGACAGTGAATCTCGCTTGCTATTAGTGCTAACATTCTATAGTGAGTAATTCAAAGGTGGATAGCTGTCAAACCACACGGGTTGTGATTACTTTGAATGAGAGTCGTGTAAAATTGTGGGTTTTTATTGATGTTAGAAAAAAATTTTTGTCATTGTCCTTAAATCTTGTTTAATATGGTTATTCTAAACTAAACTGGGATAAATGCACGGTCAGATATTGTGTTGGGAAGTAACATTTGGAGAAACGTCTATTTAGATACGACTTGATTTGGACTGCTTTAGTTAACACGGTACTTTTCGGGTATTTTGGCGATACTTAGTGACAGGGTAGAATCGCAGTCGTCACAGAGTGTTACTAGTCAGTTCCGTTGTTCATTTCTTTGTCCCCGTTCATTGATTATTCCCATGGTTTCGGTTGCGGATCTCTTTTTTTTTTGGCTCTCTTTGTGTATTGATTGTCTCTTCTCCCATTATTTCTTCGTTCCTGCGACCTTTATTGTGGTCCCTATTGTCGACTCTAGTTCTGACGAATCCACTGATTTTCGTTTCTTTTGGATGGGTGTCTCGCTCTGCTTCTCTAATACCCTTGTTCATGTCTTTCAAGTTGAAAGTAAGTCAGTACAGAACGTACCGGTCTCTTTGCTCCTGCACCATAATCGTAACCAAGGTCATGAAGTAAGTGCTGGAACAGTCTTAAGTGTTGCATTTTCGGCTTGCTACCCTAATCTCTCTGCGTGGGTGACAGAAGAACATCGTCAAACAAATCCTAATCAGATCTGTCGCTTCTTTGGTATGTCAAGAAATTGGCTGGTGCTATCAATGTTTTTAAAGTATTTCAATTGGATCCCACCGACTGGAATCTACGTATTCCTCCATTAGGAGAATTCCTAACTTCACTTGGCCCTGTTTAGCTTTCGACAAGCACTCATTCACGAATGCGTCTTTCAGATCTTCATACGTCTTACACTCTTCCATGATTACTCACTTTCATGCTGCTGCTTCTTCGCGAAAATGTGCAAAAACAAAATTGGTTTTGATACTTGTGCTCTTGAAACTGTTCTATCCAAATTTTGCGATGTAAACTATCTGAAGGATCTAGAAACAAAGAGTATTTTTGTACTGAAACGAAGAGTTTCTGGATCTCATCCTCGCCAGTGTCTTGATAAGCCCCGCCTACCATTAGAGCTGAATTTACGGACGGAGATGAATGTGATGCCAATAAACATCACTTGTAACTTATTTCTGTACCCTTTACTACTTGAAATAAATACATTCGCTGAACACAACTGCTTCCCAGTGGAATCAAACGCGATACTAGACAGTCTTTCTGTTAGGTCCTATAACTCTTCTTCTCCTCGTCTCTTTTCTGCTTTTCTGCTTCGCTTATGCCCATGCTCAATTTTTTTCATTACCTTCGGAATTACCGCTCCTATCTTTTTCCTTTTGTGACGCAACCAACATTTCCCTGTTCCACCGACTGTTGTGAGCCTGTGTTTCCTTAGATCGCAATAAGTCTTTTATCTTTTCATGATTTGGCAACTTTGTCAGAACTTCCATATTAGACGACGAACCATTTCGAAACTACAAAATACACAGATAAACAACTGGAAAACTTCATCGACAATCTTCAAACTGGACAGCGACTGACTGATACAAATCACCTCTTCTTGCTGAGAGAAAGTGCATAGGTTAATCAGTTATACTAGTTACTGCTCTCCATCCATGTGGAGCACGCGTTGGTCTCACCTCGGACTGCTAGACTGAGCCACACACAACTGATTTCATCAAAGTGTACGGGCTTGAAGATGGCGTTGACGCAACGTCGAAACTAGTAGCGAAGTAAATATAAAATCTTAAGTGCAGCTGGAGGAATTTCATTTTTAATTAAAAAAACGAGTTCCTGGTCAGGTGTCGCCAGTTCTCTTTATGGGGTTATGGCTGAGACCTCGACGTACAGAAAGAGCTGTACCAGGTGACCTTATTGATAATCACCTCGCTCCCGAGAAAACCACATGAATTTAATTACCGGTATCGCACAATAGATGACTCAATAAACTTAATTTACTAAACAGGGATGGCCCTAGTATACGTAAAACATTCGCGTTATATCTCACAAGCTGATGAAAAAGGGAGTTTCATCAAATTACTGAATAAAACGACAGTCAGTAAAAAACTCGATTTTTTAATAATTTGCTGTGGACTTCCAGTTAAACATACGTACACAGAAACATGTAATTCTTAAGTTGATTAAATATTAATACAGATTTACAACGAAATTAAAATGTCAGCACCTTGGCAAAGGTCGGTTATTAAAATCAACACCACATCTGGACGAATCATAAGACCGCGGAAATGACACAGTAATTGCCGAAAGTTAATCAGAGTTGTTGTTGTTGTTGTCTTCAGTCCTGAGACTGGTTTGATGCAGCTCTCCATGCTATTCTATCCTGTGCAAGCTGCTTCATCTCCCAGTACCTACTGCAACCTACATCCTTCTGCATCTGCTTAGTGTACTCATCTCTCGGTCTCCCTCTACGATTTTTACCCTCCACGCTGCCCTCCAATGCTAAATTTGTGATCCCTTGATGCCTCAAAACATGTCCTACCAACCGATCCCTTCTTCTAGTCAAGTTGTGCCACAAACTTCTCTTCTCCCCAATCCTATTCAATACCTCCTCATTAGTTACGTGATCTATCCACCTTATCTTCAGTATTCTTCTGTAGCACCACATTTCGAAAGCTTCTATTCTCTTCTTGTCCAAACTAGTTATCGTCCATGTTTCACTTCCATACATGGCTACACTCCAAACAAATACTTTCAGAAACGACTTCCTGATACATAAATCTATATTCGATGTTAACAAATTTCTCTTCTTCAGAAACGCTTTCCTTGCCATTGCCAGTCTACATTTTATATCCTCTCTACTTCGACCATCATCAGTTATTTTACTTCCTAAATAGCAAAACTCCTTTACTACTTTAAGTGTCTCATTTCCTAATCTAATTCCCTCAGCATCACCCGATTTAATTTGACTACATTCCATTATCCTCGTTTTGCTTTTGTTAATGTTCATCTTATATCCTCCTTTCAAGACACTGTCCATTCCGTTCAACTGCTCTTCCAAGTCCTCTGCCGTCTCTGACAGAATTACAATGTCATCGGCGAACCTCAAAGTTTTTACTTCGTCTCCATGAATTTTAATACCTACTCCAAATTTTTCTTTTGTTTCCTTTACTGCTTGCTCAATATACAGATTGAATAACATCGGGGAGAGGCTACAACCCTGTCTCACTCCTTTCCCAACCACTGCTTCCCTTTCATGCCCCTCGACTCTTATTACTGCCATCTGGTTTCTGTACAAATTATAAATAGCCTTTCGCTCCCTGTATTTTACCCCTGCCACCTTTAGAATTTGAAAAAGAGTATTCCAGTCAACATTGTCAAAAGCTTTCTCTAAGTCTACAAATGCTAGAAACGTAGGTTTGCCTTTTCTTAATCTTTCTTCTAAGATAAGTCGTAAGGTCAGTATTGCCTCACGTGTTCCAACATTTCGACGGAATCCAAACTGATCCTCCCCGAGGTCTGCATCTACCAGTTTTTCCATTCGTCTGTAAAGAATTCGCGTTAGTATTTTGCAGCCGTGGCTTATTAAACTGATAGTTCGGTAATTTTCACATCTGTCAGCACCTGCTTTCTTTGGGATTGGAATTATTATATTCTTCTTGAAGTCTGAGGGTATTTCGCCTGTCTCATACATCTTGCTCACCAGATGGCAGAGTTTTGTCAGGACTGGCTCTCCCAAGGCCGTCAGTAGTTCTAATGGAATGTTGTCTACTCCGGGGGCCTTGTTTCGACTCAGGTCTTTCAGTGCTCTGTCAAACTCTTCACGCAGTATCGTATCTCCCATTTCGTCTTCATCTACATCCTCTTCTATTTCCATAATATTGTCCTCAAGTACATCGCCCTTGTATAAACCTTCTATATACTCCTTCCACCTTTCTGCCTTCCCTTCTTTGCTTAGAACTGGGCTGCCATCTGAGCTCTTGATATTCATACACGTGGTTCTCTTCTCTCCAAAGGTCTCTTTAATTTTCCTGTAGGCAGTATCTATCTTACCCCTAGTGAGATAAGCTTCTACATCCTTACATTTGTCCTCTAGCCATCCCTGTTTAGCCATTTTGCACTTCCTGTCGATCTCATTTTTGAGACGTTTGTATTCCTTTTTGCCTGCTTCATTTACTGCATTTTTATATTTTCTCCGTTCATCAATTAAATTCAATATTTCTTCTGTTACCCAAGGATTTCTAGCAGCCCTCGTCTTTGTACCTACTTTATCCTCTGCTGCCTTCACTACTACATCCCTCAGAGCTACCCATTCTTCTTCTACTGTATTTCTTTCCCCTATTCCTGTCAATTGTTCCCTTATGCTCTCTCTGAAACTCTGTACAACCTCTGGTTCTTTCAGTTTATCCAGGTCCCATCTCCTTAATTTCCCACATTTTTGCAGTTTCTTCAGTTTTAATCTACAGGTCATAACCAATAGATTGTGGTCAGAGTCCACATCTGCCCCTGGAAATGTCTTACAACTTAAAACCTGGTTCCTAAATCTCTGTTTTACCATTATATAATCTATCTGATACCTTTTAGTATCTCCAGGGTTCTTCCACGTATACAACCTTCTTTCATGATTCTTAAACCAAGTGTTAGCTATGATTAAGTTGTGCTCTGTGCAAAATTCTACTAGGCGGCTTCCTCTTTCATTTCTTAGCCCCAATCCATATTCACCTACTATGTTTCCTTCTCTCCCTTTTCCTACACTCGAATTCCAGTCACCCATTACTATTAAATTTTCGTCTCCCTTCACTATCTGAATAATTTCTTTTATTTCATCGTACATTTCTTCAATTTCTTCATCATCTGCAGAGCTAGTTGGCATATAAACTTGTACTACTGTAGTAGGTGTGGGCTTCGTATCTATCTTGGCCACAATAATGCGTTCACTATGCTGTTTGTAGTAGCTTACCCGCATTCCTATTTTCCTATTCATTATGAAACCTACTCCTGCATTACCCCTATTTGATTTTGTGTTTATAACCCTGTAGTCACCTGACCAGAAGTCTTGTTCCTCCTGCCACCGAACTTCACTAATTCCCACTATATCTAACTTTAACCTATCCATTTCCCTTTTTAAATTTTCTAACCTACCTGCCCGATTAAGGGATCTGACATTCCACGCTCCGATCCGAAGAACGCCAGTTTTCTTTCTCCTGATAACGACATCCTCCTGAGTAGTCCCCGCCCGGAGATCCGAATGGGGGACTATTTTACCTCCGGAATATTTTACCCAAGAGGACGCCATCATCATTTAATCATACAGTAAAGCTGCATGTCCTCGGGAAAAATTACGGCTGTAGTTTCCCCTTGCTTTCAGCCGTTCGCAGTACCAGCACAGCAAGGCCGTTTTGGTTAATGTTGCAAGGCCAGATCAGTCAATCATCCAGACTGTTGCCCCTGCAACTACTGAAAAGGCTGCTGCCCCTCTTCAGGAACCACACATTTGTCTGGCCTCTCAACAGATACCCCTCCGTTGTGGTTGCACCTACGGTACGGCCATCTGTATCGCTGAGGCACGCAAGCCTCCCCACCAACGGCAAGGTCCATGGTTCATGGGGGGGGACCTGGAATAACTACAGAAAGAATCATGCACGCAGTCACTATCTACGTTGAGCACATGTTGAGTTCAAGATTGTTGATAAACATACTTGAATTAAAGATGTGTAACCCCTAATATGTATGAAAACTTCTCGTACATCCCATCATTTGGTTTTCGAACGCTGCAGTTGCTGCAGATTGGTGAATTTATTTGAGATTAATTATGGTACGTGTCAGTTCTGACGAAAAACGGCCACGTAACACTAGCAAAATACGGACATTGAAGAAAAATAATTAAGACCTCTCAACAAGATAATGGTCGATTCTTCACAGAATCACGTGAGCAAACGACTAAACTAATGGCTTTACACAAGAGTTGGGCAAAAATATACACACGCTGAGAGAAATGTATTCTTCAACATGAATTATGATGCTAAGTAAGCCTGCAATTTGCGCTGTTGTTTCTTGATACTTTATAAGTGTCAGTTGTGATCAGAACAGCAAATCACCAATTGTTCAGGACTGGGTTTATTTCTTTCTTTATTTTTTGAGTGCGAGAATGAATTGTCGCATCTTCCTTTCCCATCACAGTCGCGAGATCTCAATGAAATTAAGGCTTTATGGCCGACTTAAGAAACAAGAGTGCGTCATCGCAATCCAAGTCCATCGTCGATACCTAAACGTGCCACTATTTAGCAGGAAGAATGGTACAAGATCCTCTTGAAAACCGTATAGGACCTGTATTTATCTATTTCGAGACGTCTGGGAACTGTTTTCGAATGCCAACGAATTTCGTACATCATATTATACATGGTAAACTGTTGTATTTTTGGCGTTTCCGTATTTTTGTCCAATCTCTGTGCAAACTGAATACGTACAACTTCTGCATTGCCAACCCTTGCAGAGAATCACAGTCAACTCTTAACCTCAAGAACTTCATGTGAAACGTCTCCCCATAAAGTGTTGTTTGACAGGCGCTCCAATTGTAATAACACAAGCTGGAATATGTGACATATTGGAAATAATACTTCCCGAGTTGATGAATTTCGGAAACTTCACCAGGCTTTGTGCTATATCCGAACGAGGTAAAGAGCAACATGCTCTTAAAATAATACTATGTTGCAAAACATGCTACACCACATAAAATACATACCGGTATGTAAGTACTGAACTCAAGTTTCACAAAGAGTAGATTTGACATATTTTGTTAAATTGTGCGTTTATGTTCTTCAAATGTTCAAACGTGTGTGCATTCCTAAGCTACCAAACTGCTGAGGTCATCGTTCCCTAGACTTACACACTACTTAAAGTAACGTAGACTTATGCTAATAACAACACACACACACACACACACCCATGCTCTAAGGAGGACTCGAATCTCTAGCAGGAGGTGCCGCGCAATCCATGATATGATGCCTCAAACCGCGCGGCCAATCCGCGCGGCATGCTCTTCCATTACTTGAAACATAGTGATTATTTATAAGCATTCGTTAACAAACTTAAGATAACGCAGGATGAAAGATAATGTGCAAACATATGAGCCGTGCTCTAAAACGGGACAGATGCTGGGAAGAAAAATATTGCACATGTCTCTGACTGAAATTTTAATGGAGACAAAACAACAGTCCTATATAATAGTTCTGTTTATTTAAAAATATGGTTAAGATGAAAGCTTTGTTGGGGGTGGGGACAGGGGAAAGGGGGCCCAATATTTTTGCTGTGCACACGGCACGATCGGTCTACACCGTCTGTTCAAAACCGTCCGGCATTGATCTTATTTATAAGCGACGTTTTCACAGTAACTACGATGGCAGCAGCTTCAGCTAACAGCTATGGACAACAAATGTGTATTCGACCAGTTACTTGCGATCAGTCGGTGTTGAGTTGTGTACATCAGACTGAATTGTGGCAACGCTGAAGGTAGTGCATTAGCGTTGTTACAAATCGCAATGGAGCAACATCTCCAAGCCAAGTGTTCAAGAAATTATACACTATGTTTTTAAGAAGACAAAAGTGCTCGCCAAGTTCACTCTTCACACACTGATTACCGGTACCAAATAAAAAAGATGGTGAGTGGACGCCTGCTGGGACTTGATTGAAATGCAAAGCACGGACAGTTTCTTCCAATAAAATGTAATCACCCTTTGACGAGATAACCGAAATTGAATCCATTGTGACATATGAGTTGTATAGCAACCGAAATAAGAACTTACCTGACAGTTTCACATGGCTGTATGAAAGTTCTGTGCATTATACTCTAGCGGAGGTACACTACCCCCAACACCCGAAGCATTAACTTGAAACGTCCCCTTTGAACAATCACACAAGATTGTGTTTAAACTGACACACAATAATTTTAGTGCAACGCAGTCTGACTTTCAAAAATCCCTACAAAAGAATGGCCCTGACTAACATTAACCTCTACCTTTCACAAATCACTTACCTTACAAAAATCTTCGTTACTCGAACTACTGCAATATAGCGAGCGCCACTACTGCCAGCTAAATAAAAGATGCAAACTACTGAAGGCACTAATTACTGATAGGCATAGTTAGCAAATGAAAGATTTTGATAGAGAACAAATAGTGTTCAAAAGTGATAATATATATAGCAGTTCATGACATCCAGTCTCACAAATTTCAAAGCTCCGCCATTTCTCTCCCCACATCCACCACTGCTGGCGGCGCACCTCCAACTGCGCAACGCTACGCGCTGTTAACAGCCAACTGCCCAACACTACAATGGCAGACAACAATGCAAACTAGCCTCAGACTGCACACAGCACAGCCAGTGATTTTCATACAGAGCGCTACGTGGTGTTACCATTAAAAAAACCTAAACGGCCTACTTACAAACTTTTCTCTGTATTTTATTAATCCAGTCTAGAAACTTTTGGGATTGACGAAGTAAATCCATTACTGATCTTTCCCATACTCATTTATGCTTCTACAGTTCTGCTTTTCTCTTCTATCCCATTTTCCCGCTTGTGCTTCATGTCATTCTCATTTTTTAGACTTCTTTATTCACTTTTGCGTAATTCATTGCTTTCATCATTTAAATATAATATCTCGTGTGTTACCCATGCATTTCTATTGGGATTTGCCTTTTTACCTATGTCAATGTCTGTTGTATACGCTATTTCGTATTGCCCCCGTATTGCATTCCTTTCCCCTCTTTTGGTCATTAATTACCTAATGTTCCCCCTTAAACTTCCCACAAACGCTGTTTCTTTCAATTTATTCTTATCCCATTTCCTCAGTTTCTTAAGTGTAGTTTGTCCAATAAATTATGGTCACAGTCATCACCTGTCCAGGAAGTGTTTTACAGTTTAAAATCTCTGTCTTACCATCATGTAATCCATGTGAGACCATCTAGTGTCTCCAAGTCTCTTTCACCTATACTGCCTTCTTTCCCGAAACTTAACGCCCCTTACCAGAAGTCCTGTTCTTATTTATAGTTATATGCATTTATTTTTGTACGAAATTGTTGTCGATATTGCCTATAAACAAATCCCATATAATAAAAACTTTTTCTTGGAAATCGAGCTTCTTTTAATTTATGTGATGGTCTGTATGACATTTTTTTATTCTGGCTAAAAGTACTGAAACAAATCTTCTGAAATTCGTCCAACAGATTTACTCGGATGTTGCTGAACAATTCCAGAAACTGTCGCGACACTTCAAGAAGTAATGCCAGTGGGCCTGCGGCCAAAATTCGCATCTAGATCTTCAACCGCACTGCCTGCCAGTTCCAGTATGGCAAGAGCTTGAGAATGGCTTCCGCATCTGGTTCGTTTGGAACATTAGATCGTGTCTGCGAATTTCGCCCTGTGTCTTAATCCTGTGTTCTGACTGTACCAGGAACACGAGTTGTTAACTGGGACACTTGATTTCAACTTTTTCCTTCAGTATGTTAACCTCGCGCGGTCTGAGACTCCTTGGCACAGTTCGCGCGCCTCTCCCCGTCGGTGGTTGAGACCCCCTCGGGCATGGGTGGGTGTGTATTGTCTTCAGGATAAATTAGTTTAAGTTAGATTAAGTAGTGTGTAAGGCTAGGGATCTATGACTTCAGCAGTTTGGTTCCATAGGAAGTTACCACAAATTTCCTCGTTTCACATTTCTACTGTGATGGCTCTGGTCCTCATAGTACAATTTATAAGCTCTAAGCATCACGATTACGTCGCCATCTGCTAGCAGCTTTTATACAAACTACTTCGAAACTTCTATATAAAATTGTTCAGTATTCTCAATAAAGGTACCGTTTGCTGCATTTTTCTGTCGATCTTTGTTTTCATGTTACGTAATTGTAAAACAAGGTAGTCCTTTATTGCACACGCTATATGTACTTTTTCTGATCTGTGAATGGAATTTTTCTTGGAGATTCATGGTAGACGATCATATTTTCTCTAGTTAGATTCACGGCTAATGACGTGGATCGTATTCGTAGACGGCGGGAGGCTTTATTAGGTAGGATTGTTATAGCGTTGTTGTTTTACAATAGTTAAACGTAGCTGATATTCAGAGTATAGAGACTTGGGAGATTATTTGGATAATTGCAGTATGGACGGGCAAGAGACATGTCGAACCCTACTCCCTTTCACCGGAGCCGAGCTTATCCGAATGCCAATCAGCTTATTAATTAGAGTTGTTATCATGGCAGCATTACTTATTACGTGTCTCTCTTGCGCATTCATTGAAACTAAATGTATAACGTAATGCAACGAAGACCTACCACTGTGGGCAAACGAAGTTACGAGGCTCATATATGCATAAAATTGTTACGCTGCTAACGACGCACTGTTTACAGCAGATAATAGCTGTTCTCCTAAAGTAACTAAAACAAATGTGTGCTGCGTAAAGCAGTTAGTGAAATATTTCCCCCTAGTTGCGTGTCGGCATAATTCTAAAACACCCAGCTCATTACTTTCGTGTCTTTTTTCAGAAAGGAAGTGATTCTGACCTGCGAATGTAATTTTGTTACCAGAAACTCCCATTACCAGTAGTACGATGTGCTGTTGGCGCTCTCAGCTAAATTCGTCCACTTTGCAAGGGCACAGATATCGATAAAGTTCCTAAGTATCGAATATTGCCCATAAGTCCATTTCGCACTCGTTCGGCTGCCATCTATAGAACACCGTGAACACGGTAGTGTTATTGAGAACCACCTGCTGGTTTTCACCGGCGCCAACTAGAAATAAAGCCCCAACGTCATCGGTACTCAGTATCAGTCATGCTACTGCGCGAGACGCTTTCAGCTGCCAACCTATATGGACATTACACACATTAAATTCTTGTTTAAAATAAAAAGGAAATTCTAATAATTCAAACAATGAATTTCTCTTATTTTTATGACACACTACCTTTTTTTGTAAAATCACATTGTAACTTAATTTGAAGTTAAGTTAAATTTGAATTATTTCTGCAAATACTTGCCTCGTGGAATGTAGCACAGGTTTGGAGATTCGATAAGCAATGAATTAGTATTTATACTTACATAATTATTACTTTTATATTTGTGCTTACAAATACAGAATCCTTCACTGAACCAAGTTTTCAGCACGCTTAACTATTTCACTTGTATGTTGGAACACTGATTTGTATTTACATTGTCACTGACCCTTTTGGTATAATTATTCAGAATAATATTAACTGCAGGACCTTGTATACAGTCAACGATTTCAGGTATATTGTGATTTGCAGTACAATCAAACCTAACAAATATAAGGAATTCTGTGCAGTAACATATACATATGCTACACACGTTACAACATACTGAATAGGATAACGCAATCCACCTCTACTGGTAACATTCTTAAATGAACTGTTCGGTTTCCTTGAGTTAAAAATGAAACTTTCTTATCTCTGTGTTCTACAAAACATGAAGAAACCTCTCCAAGAACGGGAATACTAGAAAAACCACCACATATTCTAGTCAGAGTAGTAGGGGCAGGCATCATTATTATGCCACAGCTTCTTAAAAGTGTATAACAGTGGGGAGAAATGGGATGAACTAATGACCATCAAACTAAAATATCTCATGCTCATGAATACCTTGCCCTGTTCATTTTATATTTTAGCAGTGAAACCTGTTCATATTGAGCAAGCAGTAAAGGACACAAAAGAAACATCCGGGGTTGGTATTAAAGTCCATGGAGAAGAAATAAAAACTTTGAGGTTCGCCGATGACATTGTAATTCTGTCAGAGGCAGCAAAAGACTTGGAAGAGCAGTTGAATGGAATGGATAGTGTCTTGAAAGGAGGATATAAGATGAACATCAACAAAAACAAAACGAGGATAATGGAATGTAGTTGAATTAAGTCGGGTGATGCTGAGGGAATTAGATTAGGAAATGAGACACTTAAAGTAGTAAAGGAGTTTTGCTATTTGGAGAGCAAAATAACTGATGATGGTCGAAGTAGAGAGGATATAAAATGTAGACTGGCAATGGCAAGGAAAGCGTTTCTGAAGAAGAGAAATTTGTTAACATCGAGTATAGATTTAAGAGTCAGGAAGTCATTTCTGAAAGTATTTCTATGGAGTGTAGCCATGTTTGGAAGTGAAACATGGACGATAAATAGTTTGGACAAGAAGAGAATACAAGCCTTCGAAATGTGGTGCTACAGAAGAATGCTGAATATTAGATGGGTAGATCACATAACTGATGAGGAAGTATTGAATAGGATTGGGGAGAAGAGAAGTTTGTGGCACAACTTGACCAGAAGAAGGGATCGGTTGGTAGGGCATGTTCTGAGGCATCAAGGGATCACCAATTTAGTATTGGAGGGTGAAAATCGTAGAGGGAGACCAAGAGATGAATACACTAAGCAGATTCAGAAGGATGTAGGTTGCAGAAGGTACTGGGAGATGAAGAAGCTTGCACAGGATAGAGTAGCATGGAGACCTGCATCAAACCAGTCTCAGGACTTAAGACGACAACAACAACAACAATCATTTCTTGTTTACCAGCTATGTTTCAGATAAATTATTTAAAGTAGCAAATACAAAATCAATACTCTCAGTAGTATTCTTATCTTCTCTATTGACAAATTTTAAGTTCACAATAATAAGCATGGTTTTATTACTTACAGTTACTGGAAACTTGAAGTTCTCTATTTGACCAACCTGTATATCATTTACATGATCAATGAGGCTTAAGTTTGCGCTAATTGTGACAAGAGACATAACATTCAGAAATGGCACTTCAATAATTAAAAGAAAATATACACTAGTATATTCTTTTTAACTTAGATCCACTCACTCAAATCACAAGTATTAATTTTATCACATAATTCGTCCATGGAAGAGAATGATATTGACTTCACATGTTTATGACTAATCAAATGTTCAGGTGTAGATAAATATCCAGGACATCCAGGTAATATTGAAGGTACTGCACCTATAACAAATATATTAATTGCCATTGAGAGAGGACAAGTTTCTCTCTCCCCTATTTTTCGCATAAGGAAAATTATTAAAGATTTCATTACAACCTGATGCACCTTGAGCGAGACTCTAGAAAGTTAACGGCCTGAGCAGCTGTTGATGGGGCCTGGTAGGGCGCTAAAAGCACGAGGTATTTTTATGATTCTTATCTCGTAGAAATGGCTTGTTGGGAGTTGAAAGCAATAGGCGGAGAGCCCATCTCTTAGTAAATCTTACCGGACAGGCCCACAGCTATACAGGGCAGACAGCACAACAGGACTCCAGGTGAACAATGCCGCACTACCTGCTGTGACACCAGCAGAAGCCTGGGCTGGGCGACAGTCTGAACGACCGCATCTATAGAATTGTAAACTAGGTATTGTGTGCAGAGCCACGCTTAGTAAAAATTCATCTGTTTTTGAGTTCGCTGATAGTGCAAATAGGCAGAGAACCACTTCCCCTGGCCACCTTGGTTGTATGAGAAAAAATCCAGCATTTGAGAAACGCATGGAGATAGAATCCATATTACACCTCATAGCTAGGACTAACAAGCTCTAAGGCACAGGCAATTTAGATAAAGGTCTTTGAGATCGTATCTGTTCGCTTGTCGTCATGAAAACAGATATGACTTCGGAAAAAATCATCCCTTCCTCCTCTACGAAAACTTAAATGAGCCAGTAACTGGCGGTTTCTTTTTTCATTTTTTTCAGAGCTGCAGGTTTCTTAACTCTTGCGCTGGTTCGACATGAGTTTGTGCTGTCGTGTGGGAGGGAGATTTAACGCCTCTAGAGCTCTGTGATTGGCTCAAGACAATGTGAAGGTAGTGTCATTCATGCACATTGTGGGAAAACGGATTTTTTTTCTGGAGAGGTGAAAAGTACTCAGGACTATGACCTAGTAAGCACTTCTGGTCGAAGCTCTGGCATGTGTGGTTGGATGCCTCCTGGCAGGAGGCATCCTTGTACTATGAAAAATTACGTGTACACGATCATAAAATGCCACTACAATGAGTTTAGGCAAATCACCAGCACCTGAGTGAGTAATCTCACTTCCTGACCACTTCAACATCAGCAGATAACACTGGTGGACATCAAAAAGTAAAAGAGGAGTATACAAGGAATAAAATGCATGAAATTTCGCTTCAGTAGTAGTAGCAAAGACGTAGGGTAATTTAGTATTTAGTATTGGGAGAAGTCTGCACGTTTGGTGAAGGTATAGTGGTAACGCCAGCGTAAAATAGAGGTGCATGATAGGAGTAGAACTAACCAAAAACTAACAAAACCACGTGGACACACAAACAATGACACCTCACACGATCTAATTTAAGTACATACATCATTAACAAGGCCCTGTAGTCATTAAATTTATTTTTGGAATTGCGTCCTTAGTAATAAAAAATAAATAAATAAATATATTTAGGTAAATAAATATTTTACTCTTTTATTTTTTCTGTAAATTGATTATATCGATGTAATGATATTTTTAAGAGAATATAGCACCTGACCGCACTTGACGATTGTGCAAACTCTGGAACCAATATGGCAGACTGGACATCAGGGCCCAAGCCAGCCAGCGATGTGCGAATGGAGTGGACAGCCGTAATGAGTCACCTGTAGCAGCCCAGCTGTTGGGGACCGCCTGCTGCGACAGAACCGGCCACTGCCAGCTGGCACACCTACGTCACGCAGCCCTGTTGTCTACCAGTGGAGGTGGCGCATCTCAAGCCAGTGCAGACGGCGGGACGCCACCGCGCGCCAACAACCACCCCCTAGCGGCCAACGACGCAGCGGTCTGCTAATCGGAAGACAAGCGAGTCGCGTGGCGCCGCAGTCGACGTGCACACCGAGCCTATCCGACTCAGTAGGCAGCTGAAAGTGATGTGTCCCATCGACAAAAGGCGAGCTAACCCAGTGTCCAGCGCCAGCAGGTGTGCTTTCCGATGCAGAGTCGAACAGGAAGAGTAGGGGCGTCCCCTTTTCCCGCTAACGCTAAATGGATTTCTACGCCAGGGGGCAGGTTGCACGTTACATACAACGCTGTCATGCCAGTTCCTGACGGCCTACAGCGGCCTGACCAGGATGACGCCAAGGGTCCAGCTGCGTTCCAGAAGCTGCCAAAGATGCCGGATGCTGCGCAGACACTAGATGCTGCCAGACATGAGAAGGAATGCCAGAGACGTCTGGATGACTATTCTGTATCTTTCCGCCATTGTGCCATCGTTTCGGTACTCAAGAGCACCGAACGGTCTAGTACTCGAATTAGAGTCCCTGCATTATTCAGTATGCATTTCGGTAGCGATACCATTCGGACCTAGAGAACCGAAGCAATGTTGTCGGTCCGCGTCGCGCAAGCCAATCAAAAGCAAGCGGCCGCAGCTCCGCGCATGCGCACTGCAGCGCGCACAGCGCCACGAACACAAAGTGGCTAGCAGACGCCACAGTCGCGCTATTCTTCCAAGTACCGAAAACTGCGTTTACGTTGCCATAACGCATGACGCCGTGTTCCATCGAACTGACGTGCCGGCCTTCATGAACCTTGCCTCCTCCTTAACAGTATCAGGCGCAGTACATCCATTTCCCTGATTCTCAGCTGAAAGGCATAAAATTTTTTACAGTTTCTCTGACCGCATGTTTCCATGCTTGCATACATAATAACGATAGCGTATTTGACTGTATTCTGCAGATTGTCGTAAATGTCGCATTAGGTCATCTTATTCTCATTCACACTGACATCGTGTTTTGGATTTTGCGTTTCGGAAAATGAGTTAGGAATACTGTGTAGTACCACATTGTACTAATACAAAGATAAAAACACCCGAAAATTTGATTCTGAGAGTTTCAAAGAATAAGGAGATAAACATAATGTGGTTATAACTCGCTACTAGAGATCCAAAATATTAAGTAGCTCACTTTCCTACATCATACGTCACCGATTTGGGTCTTAAAAACAAAACTGAAAAAAAACGCATTTTCAAGAGGTCCTGCAGTTCATCGAAGCTTATAACATGCATCACATGAATGAAAATGTTTCGTGTATGGTTCCACAGTCTAGAAATATTACGGCAGAGAGATCTTTCACCTCTGTCTACTGTGGTTGAGGATTCGATCGCAGATAGATACTTGTGGCAAGCAAGGTTATGGAGATGACCGCTGCTAGTTACATTCCCAGTAATTTAAGCTGTGCTCTCAGATTCCTGTCTAACCGCATACTCGAAAAACGCTACATATTCGGAAAAAATGGTGAATTATTTTTGACAAGAAAAAATATACACGTTATGAAACGTCCCCTTAGAAAAATTGTACATTAATGTGCTTGAACTGACACACAATAATTTTAGCACAAAGCAATCTGACTTTCAACAATCCCTGCAAAAGAATGGCCCTGACTAACATTAACCTATACGTTTCACAAATCACTTACCTCACAAAAATCTTGGTTACTCGGAATACTGCAATACAGCGAGCGCCACTACTGCCAGCTAAATAAAAGATTCAAACTACGGAAGGCACTAACTACTGATAGGGATTAGTTAGCAAATGAAAGATTTTAATAGAGAACAAAGAATGTATTTATCAGTTCATGACATCCAGTCTTACAAATTTCAAAACTCCGCCCGCCACCTCTCTCCCCACATCCACCACTGCTGGCGGCTCACCTCCAACTGCGCAACGCTACGCGCTGTTAACATCCATCTGCCGAAAACTACAATGCCAGACAACAATGCAAACTAGCCACAGACTGCGCACAGCACAGCCAGTGATTTTTCATGCAGAGCGCTATGTGGCGTTACCAATAAGAAAACCTAAACAGCCTACTTACAAGGTCACTGTCGACTGTTTTACTCACAGCAATTTCATCTCCAATAATTTCATATTTCGTGTTTTAAACACACAGAAATCACGAAATCATTACTGAGGAAGTGCGCTCTTACATGTAAGTAACAACGAATATTGCAGAAAAATCTTAACTTAAACGAATAACAATGTCTCAGAACGTGTTGCATATATGAAGAGGAAAAGAAAATTTTGCATCCAGCCATGGGCGAATCCATGTCTTTTCGTATCGCATTCCTGCACGCCAACCACTTGGCCACGCCAAACAACAGACATGCAGTGCTCAGTTCTTCTACTACTGTGTAGAGGAACGTAAGCTGACTTCACTGCGAAACGGTGCTGCGTAGGTCATGCGTGCTAGTTTGGCAGCTTTCTAATATCAGGCTTCACATAATTGCTTTTCATTGTTATTTGAAAGTTGTAAACACGTTCCCATAATTAGTAACTAACCCATTTGTGGGAAAAAGTACACAAAGGCACTATTAAAATCAGTTCACGCTCATGTAATATATCTAAGCAGAGCCGATGCCTTGATATTTAATGATGTTTAAACTCTTATTTCCATAAAAATAACATGTATTTTGAGAGAATATAGACCGAAAACTTTTTTTTATGTGAGCATTCGCAGTAACAACCTAACCTAACCATATTTCTGGCAACGGAAAACAGTCTATTATCAACTCACTTTCCAACCAGTTGCGTCCTCTGGTGATTCTTTAGTAACGCAATCACTAAATCCAAAGCTAAAACCACTAAATATGTTTAAAATAACAAATTAAAGGTGTACATAAACCACAGTTCAGCGATCGACAGAGCCAGACCGTAATCCGAAACCTCTCGGTACAATTGTCGTAAAATCGGTGGGAGGACCGTTCGGTAACAAGTCTCAGAAGCTTATTGAATAGGATATTTCGATAAAGAACCGAAAATGACGTCACTACCGAGACTAACCTACTACCCCTATCGGTATGAACGATACAGAAAAGGACCCCTGCCGCCACTTCTGCCATGTCATGCACTGAGTGAGAGACCACTCCACTATGGCGCAAATTGCTGTTCTTTAGTCCTACCAGTCACAGTTTTTGTGTAGATTAGATTAGATTAATACTTGTTCCATAGATCATGAATACGGCACTTCGTAATGATGTGGAACGTGTCAGATTTGTGCATCAGTGCCATGTTCCCAAGTAGTGTGACATTTTCAATTGAAACATTTGTCTCCCCAGAGACTCTTGTGGAGGGAGCAATAGGATACATTTCTGTAATATCATTACGTAATATATTTTTGTATAAATTGAACTGTCTTGATTGTAAGGTCCATGTTTTCCTGCACATTTGTTATTGCTCTCGACACTGATTATGTGCCTGTATTTGTTTTCATGACAGACAAAAGAATAAACAAATTTACACAAGTTAGTTAATGAGACAAACAGATTATAAATGTTCACTGAGAATTTTAGAATGTGTTTCATGACTGAGACCAAATGAGCGATAGATCAGGAATAAATCATTGAGCAGAGAGAACACTTCATACTCCAGCACATTGTAGATGATTAGGGACATTAGACATCTCTGACTTGAAGATATGGTGTGAATGGGTATATTTCTCTGCTGCAAGGCCTTTTAATCGCAAATGAAATGTTTATTGGATGTCTGTTATGTAGCAATGACCCCTGTGTCTAAATTAATTCACACTACTCACAGCAATGTTTACATGTACTCTTGCTGGCTTGCAGCTTCATGTGAGTGAATGACCCCTGGAATGAATGAGGTCAAGCTAGGGAAATCATGATTGACAAAGTTACTTTTTCACATATATATTGGTTATCAGGATGAGATTCTCTCACTATTTTCAATGATTTCGTCTGGTGCATGTCACACTAAACAATGTTGAAGTGAGACACTACCCATGTAGAAATCAATGACAGGTAGAGAGCAGTGGGAGAGGACAAGTTATTCTCTCTACAATTTTTCGCATACGGAAAATTATTAAAGATTTTATTAGAACCTGATGCACCTTGAGAGAGACTCTAGAAAGTTAACGGCCTGAGCAGAAGTTGATGGAGCCTGGTAGGGTGTTAAAAGCGTGAGGTATTTTTATGGTTCTTAGGTTGTAGAAATGGCATTTTGGAAGCTGAAAGCAATTTGCAGTGAGCCCATCCCTCAGTAAATCTTGACGCACAGGCCCACGGCCATACAGGGCAGACAGAGCAGCCCCCAGTCAATACAGGTCTCCAGCAGGACATTGCCGCTATACCTGCATTGGCGCCAGCCGAAGGCTGGGCTGGGGGCGACTGACTGAAGGGATGTGTCTGCACAGTGGAGTCGTAAACCAGGTACTGTGTGCAGAGCTATGCATAATAAAAATTTACATGTTTTCGTGTTCGCCGATACTGCAAATAGGGCTGTGACTCACTCCATCAGCTGCCTTGGTTGAATAAGAAATTCCAGAGTCTGAGAAACGTTTGGAGATAATATCTTTATTAAATTCAAATGGTTCAAATGGCTCTGAGCACTATGCGACTTAAGATCTATGGTCATCAGTCCCCTAGAACGTAGAACTACTTAAACCTAACTAACCTAAGGACATCACACAACACCCAGTCATCAAATATCTTTATTACACCTCATAGCTACAGGGTGTTTCAAAAATGACCGGTATATTTGAAACGGCAATACAAACTAATCGAGCAGCGTTAGAAATACACCGTTTGTTGCAATATGCTTGGGACAACAGTACATTTTCAGGCAGACAAACTTTCGAAATTACAGTAGTTACAATTGTCAACAACAGATGGCGCTGCGGTCTGGGAAACTCTATAATACGATATTTTCCACATATCCACCATGCGTAGCAATAATATGGCGTAGTCTCTGAATGAAATTACCCGAAACCTTTGACAACGTGTCTGGTGGAATGGCTTCACATGCAGATGAGATGTACTGCTTCAGCTGTTCAATTGTTTCTGGATTCTGGCGGTACACCTGGTCTTTCAAGTGTCCCCACAGAAAGAAATCACAGGGATTCATGTCTGGCGAATAGGGAGGCCAATCCACGTCGCCTCCTGTATGTTTTGGATAGCCCAAAGCAATCACACGATCATCGAAATATTCATTCGGGAAATTAAAGACGTCGGCCGTGCGATGTGGCCGGGCACCATCTTGCATAAACCACGAGGTGTTCGCAGTGTCGTCTAAGGCAGTTTGTACCGCCACAAATTCTCGAAGAATGTCCAGATAGCGTGATGCAGTAATCGGTTCGGATCTGAAAAATTGGCCAATGATTCCTTTGGAAGAAATGGCGGCCCAGACCAGTACTTTTTGAGGATGCAGGGACGATGGGACTCCAACATGGGGCTTTTCGGTTCCCGATATGCACCAGTTCTGTTTATTGACGAAGCCGTCCAGGTAAAAATAAGCTTCGTCAGTAAACCAAATGATGCCCACATGCATATCGCCATCATCCATCCTGTGCATTATATCGTTAGCGAATGTCTCTCGTGCAGCAATGCTAGCGGCGCTGAGGGGTTGCCGGGTTTGAATCACCTGCTGCACTAGCTGCGCGTTGCCCTCTGTGGTTGCCATATGCGGTCGCCCTACCTTTCCAGCACGTTCATCCGTCACGTTCGCAGTCCGTTAAAATTTTTCAAACAGATCCTTTATTGTATCGCTTTTCGGTCCTTTGGTTACACTAATCCTCCGTTGAAAACTTCGTCTTGTTGCAACAACACTGTGTTCTAGGTGGTGGAATTCGAACACCAGAAAAATCCTCTGTTCTAAGGAATAAACCATGTTGTCCACAGCACACTTGCACGTTGTGAACAGCACACTCTTACAGCAGAAAGACGACGTACAGAATGGCGCACCCACAGACTGCGTTGTCTTCTATATCTTTCACATCACATGCGGCGCCATCTGTTGTTGAAAATTGTAACTACTGTAATTTCGAAAGTTTGTTCGCCTGAAAATGTACTGTTGTCCCAAGCATATTGCAACGAACGGTGTATTTCTATCGCTGCTCGTTTAGTTTTTATTGCCGTTTCAAATATACCGGTCATTTTTGAAACACCCTGTAGGACTAACATGCTTCAAGGCACAGTAGATTTAGATAAAGATCTTTAAGATTGTATTGGTTCGCTTGTTGCCATGGGGAGCAACGCGACTTCGGAGACATACATCTCCTCCATCTGCAAAAACTTAAAGAGGCCAGTACTTGGCGGTTTCTTTTCTTTCCAGAGACGCACTGGTTCCACATGAGTTTGTGCTGTTGTGTAGGAGGGAGGATTTAGCGCCTCTAAAGCCCTGCGATTGGCTCAAGACGGGGTGAAGGCGGTGTCGTTCGTGCACTTTGGGGATAAACGGAATTTTTTACCTGGAGAGGTGCGAGGCACTCGGGTTCTGGACTTCGGTCTGGAAGGATCTTCTGGTCGAACCTATGGCATGTATAGTCGGTGCTTGCGACCTTTCCTGAGGCTGACTTCACTTGCAAGTCGTTAGACTAGAGAGCCTGTGGTGAGGTTCTTACTGTACTGACAGTGTGACTTCAAACGTCTCAGACTACTCGTTTGCCGAGGGCACACTTATTCGTTTTTGGTTTACCAGTCTTAACGATTGGTATCCTTGTGCACTCTGTCGTATAAGTGAGCCAAATTGGTCTTTCGTACGACCAGCGAACGGGTGTCACACACTGAAATCTACCGTGATTTCAGGGCTCTGGTAGAGAGTAAATTGCTATCCGTCTGCCTGATCGCTAGACCGTGAGAGTTTTGCATTTATTTCGTGGCCGCGATCGATAGGTGGTGCCTCCACGTCTCACCTTCACCGCACACATCTTGCTAGCTGCAAGTTGCGTGTCGAAGCAAACAGGGTAACGTACTGCCGCTCCGTCATTGTCAGGGGGTACAGATCTCAATCACCACTTGCTCTTAGCTGCATCTATGTAGAGAAACTTCAGTAGATTTGATCAATCAAAGTCAGCTCAGAGTCAGATCAATTCAGATTGCGTTATCCACATTCTTAAGACCACAGTACTTGACTCAATCCACTAGTTAAACTGTCTCTGCCACCCAGGACCCTTGTCCAGTGTAGTCTTAAATCACCTGTTAGTTGTTTATGGTATTCAATCAATAACTTATTTAAGGTAATTTATGTCTGTTCTGGGAAAATAAATGTTGTTAGTACACTAAATTTTGCCTACATTCTCAATCATTTATATAGTCCCACTAATTTTGCCTTACACCATTATCTTACCTTACAATTCATAAGGGTATCAGATTCATTCACTAATTATATATTGTAAAACAAAGTCAGTAAACACATAACTAACCTTTCCTTAGCCGTGGACGGCCAAAAGATGCTGTAATTAATTTTCCGTATTAGCATCATGTGCTGATGTACTTCTTTCTACGTATGAAAGTGCCGCTCACAAACCAGTTAAAAATAATAGATTAGCTTGCCTTAGTGTGACAAATCGTTTATAGCTTATGTTTATATAATACAGTTAACGCCCAAACTAAATTACATATTTATATTTTGAGATTAGGGAGTTCTAATTTGAAACCGATAATCAGGCTTTCAATTGGTTTCTGGGAGGCCTCGTAAGACCAGGGGGGTCATACGCTGGGCGGTCCGAACATCTACCTTCACGTTTAACGTCGGGCATATTAAGGGCGCCAAGACACAGGTTGACGACACCCTAAGTCGCATGTTTGAGAAGCATAGTTATATTGCGGGAACGGACGATACTCAACAGCACGCGTGAGTGGGCGCTACATTAAGCGAGGTCTGGGAGTTATTCTCAGATCTAAAGCATAAACAAGATGAAGAACCGGCTGTTTTTTTCTATTAAGAGTACACTAGGTGGGGTAGAGCAGATTCAGAGATCTTTCGAGTAAAGGCCTAGTTTGCCGCAAGCACAAGAAAGGAGGGAACTTGAAAAATCTGTATTCCAACATAGCTCGCACCCGCTGTGTTTCGCTACTTCCATAATTCCATGCTGTCTGGACACTAGGGTCCTACGAAACAGCCGCGAAAATTAGGGAACGACGTACGTGGCCCTCTTCATATAAGGATTGCTTGCGCTTGGTGAGAGAGTGTGATGAGTGTAAATGTGGCAAACCTAATCCCAATTCACGGGAAGGTTTACTATACTGCATCCTTGAGGAGCATCCCCTGGACAAACTTCACATTGATTACATCGGTCGACTGCCGCACACCAGGAAAGTGAACCGCTATGTGCTCTTCGCAGCCGATGCCTTATCGCGTTTTTCCTGGTAAATTCCCAGACCCGGAACTACTGCTGCATTGACTATTTGGCTTTTAACCAACATTTTCTCTGTATTTGGTCCTCCTAAATTCTTGGGAGTGACAATTCTTCTCCCTTTAATACTAGATAATTTAGGAGATTCGGTTTTGGCACTGCTGTTCGGTGTATCAACACAGCTCATTCGCAGAGAGTGTCCATAGGAATCTAAAGTGGACTGGACTGTGGTTCTAATTCGGCCCAGCATGAGACGGCTAAGGCGACTCCTGCATCCCTAATGCTGACATACCATCTTAACTCGACAGTATCTAATTTATGGTCTCTCGACAAATTTCTCCCGGAGAAGTTCAGTACGGTTGTTATCCAGCAGAACTGGAATAGGGCTAAACTCAGTACTGGTTTCGCTAATCGCAGGCAGGTTAGATGTTACAATCGGTGCAGTGCACACCTATAGAACTAAGAAAGATGACAGCGTTATCGTCCGTAACTTTGGTTCTGGGGCCGAACCGCACAGTAACCGTGGATTCGGTGTTGGGCGGCAGTGAGGTGAGTGGACCACTCTAGCCTGTTGTGAAGCACTCAGGACTCCGGCGAGGGGAAAGTTTCTCTGTCGTTTCTAGGTCCCCAGTTCCATGCAATACAATACAATGTTATTATTAATAACAAGCCTACTGACGCGCTAAAGAGCAGCAGAATAAAACATTAAGCATGTCCCCACGTGAGACTACTTGACCGAGTACAGTACAAATAGCAATCATTTAAAAATACAAATATAAATTTAAAACCCAACTTTAAAAACACTTGAATGACCATTTTTTTATTATCATCATGGCTTACTGCAAAGTCACGCAATTTCCAAGGTTTATGAACTGAGTGTAATTGAGTGCATACAGCACTTAATCTGTTATATTTAAATGTTATGTTTTAACCGCGCTTTGCAAAACAGGTCGCGTTTCAATCCGCTGCAGACGAGTGCGCTACAGGCATTCGCGTTCATGCGTGTGACAGGTCAAACGCTGTTACGCAAACATCTGCTCAACAAACAATTCCGTTATTGTTTTCAGAGTTTCAGCGATTTAGCTGGAGGAAGCTTCAGTACCGATAGAGTAGACAAATAGGAAGGCTGGCGTGGAGTTAACGTTGTGAGGGACTGCTGCGCTAGATCACAGGGAAAACGGAAGAGGCACAAGTGTTCATTTTGTTGCTATTTCTTCACATAAAACGTACTTACATTTCATGTTGGTATCCAGTGAAAGATTATTTTTCCTGTGGGAATTTCTCAAGCAGGAATACGCCCGATATTGAAGTGAAATATCAATACGAAGTATCCTGCAAAGGTCGACAACAGAATGTCCCCCTTTAGTTCAGTTACTTTAGTTTATTTTCCATGTTTCGCGAATCACATTCGTAGCAACTCGCCACGATGCTGAATGTACCATTAGATATACAAATAAGGTACATCTTTTCTGTAAAAACATGGCTACATGTTAACTGTTTACACATGTGTGGGTAGCGAAGTCCATGTATGTTTCTAGTTCTACATTTATGACCGCTGTTGTGAGGATGCGGGGGTTTGTGTGCCTTCCGTCATCGATTATTTCGTACTAGTATCGCCTGTGGTCGCAATTTGTCCAGCTGAGTCAGTGGACCAGATCTGCGATAAAAATTGTAATGAATCTTAAAGTGATAACTTCACATAAAACTGTGTCTGAAATTTTAGCCTCAGAACTGACCCATAGCAAATGTTGCATTGTAGCTACGAGTGCTCTTGAAATAATTCTTTGATTTCTCTTGAACTGTCCGACCATTTGAAGTTAGTCTTCGATATAGTGCGTTTGAAAATAAATTTTGTGTTAACAGCGACAAATTTACCCTTATGACAACATATAGTGAATGCTGTTGTATCGCATAAAGTAACCTCAGATGCAAAATGATTTGCAATACAAAATCTGCACCGTAAATTCATCAAACCGCAATTATAGGTCTCAGAATTATTTGGAATGATCTTCCAAAATAATAATAGAATTAATATTATTAACGTCTACATTATTCCTATTACTTTGTGTACACAAAACTTCTCTCTCTAACTCTTAGTCTTTCAGTCTGCTTTTAGTCTGACGCCTTAGTGTTTTTATTCGAGGCACAGACTAAAACAAATACACCTCCTGTATAATAAGGGAAGTCGTAGTCATTAGAATGAAGAGACAGAAATTAGTAAGGCTTCAGATTCTGTGACGTCGGTGTCAAACGAACTGAAAGTTAGTTGCGTTTACTCTCAAGCGGAAGCAAGTGAAGAAACGACGCTAATAAAAAGCGTTTGTTGCTCCCAACGGCATTTCGTTCTCCGTTGCTGACAACATCAACGACACAGCAGTTGTGGCATTTTAACTGCCCATTATGCGTGTGTTACTGCAAATGAACAATCTGCAACATTTAAACACGAACGTCCCTAGAATGCGATGTCACGAACCGTTGTTACTTTCGTCTCTCATTTCTACCACAGCACCTGGTTGCTACGCAGGTGAGATTTTGGTATTGCTCGCAGTTTTCGATGTGTACGCATTTGAGATTTTAATGAGTGATAAAGAAAGTATCAACACAGAAATGAATATGAAAGCTTCTACTTCCTTTTTACTGCACTCAACGGCTACGTACGCACACATTTTCTTCTTTGTGCACACCTATGGCAAAGCACCTTTCGAATTATGAAAGTTTCATTGGCCTCCTTGTATAATTAATACCAAAAACCGGTACTTCAATTTCCATGTTCACGTATTCATAGTATGATGCAATGCATGGGCTAAATCTGATACGCCAGCAGTTATCATAATGTACCTCCTACATAACTTCGATCGTTTTCCTTATTGGAAGTGTAAACTAACTGTAACCGTACCTGAATTTTCAACATAGGAATTCTTTAATCCTGAGCATAAGAATTCGACTGCGAGAATTTGTTGTAAAATCTGGCTGTGAGAAAGTAATTTGAGAGTACCTACCTTGTTCCCTGTCTGTTTAAACGCTCGTAAAGGCAAAAATACTGTCTGAATTCATAATAAAATACTCTACTCAAAATGCTTCAATCTCTTTCCTCATCTCAAACGATGGATCAGTAAATCAACATGTTCCACTTCCTCAGAATATAATTGCAACCATACCACTCAACGTATGCCTTACTACAACCCATGACAGAACACCGCCGGCAACTGTCTCCTCGTCTCACGATTAATAGTGCGCATTGTTGTTGTTGTTGTCTTCAGTCCTGAGACTGGTTTGATGCAGCTCTCCATGCTACTCTATCCTGTGCAAGCTGCTTCATCTCCCAGTACCTACTGCAACCTACATCCTTCTGAATCTGCTTAGTGTGCTCATCTCTCGGTCTCCCTCTACGATTTTTACCCTCCACGCTGCCCTCCAATGCTAAATTTGTGATCCCTTGATGCCTCAAAACATGTCCTACCAACCGATCCCTTCTTCTAGTCAAGTTGTGCCACAAACTTCTCTTCTCCCCAATCCTATTCAATACCTCCTCATTAGTTACGTGATCTATCCACCTTATCTTCAGTATTCTTCTGTAGCACCACATTTCGAAAGCTTCTATTCTCTTCTTGTCCAAACTAGTAATCGTCCATGTTTCACTTCCATACATGGCTACACTCCAAACAAATACTTTCAGAAACGACTTCCTGATACATAAATCTATATTCGATGTTAACAAATTTCTCTTCTTCAGAAACGCTTTCCTTGCCATTGCCAGTCTACATTTTATATCTTCTCTACTTCGACCATCATCAGTTATTTTACTTCCTAAATAGCAAAACTCCTTTACTACTTTAAGTGTCTCATTTCCTAATCTAATTCCCTCAGCATCACCCGATTTAATTTGACTACATTCCATTATCCTCGTTTTGCTTTTGTTGATGTTCATCTTATATCCTCCTTTCAGGACACTGTCCATTCCGTTCAACTGCTCTTCCAAGTCCTTTGCCGTCTCTGACAGAATTACATTGTCATCGGCGAACCTCAAAGTTTTTACTTCGTCTCCATGAATTTTAATACCTACTCCAAATTTTTCTTTTGTTTCCTTTACTGCTTGCTCAATATACAGATTGAATAACATCGGGGAGAGGCTACAACCCTGTCTCACTCCTTTCCCAACCACTGCTTCCCTTCCATGCCCCTCGACTCTTATTACTGCCATCTGGTTTCTGTACAAATTATAAATAGCCTTTCGCTCCCTGTATTTTACCCCTGCCACCTTTAGAATTTGAAAAAGAGTATTCCACTCAACATTGTCAAAAGCTTTCTCTAAGTCTACAAATGCTAGAAACGTAGGTTTGCCTTTTCTTAATCTTTCTTCTAAGATAAGTCGTGAGGTCAGTATTGCCTCACGTGTTCCAACATTTCGACGGAATCCAAACTGATCCTCCCCGAGGTGTGCATCTACCAGTTTTTCCATTCGTCTGTAAAGAATTCGCGTTAGTATTTTGCAGCCGTGGCTTATTAAACTGATAGTTCGGTAATTTTCACATCTGTCAGCACCTGCTTTCTTTGGGATTGGAATTATTATATTCTTCTTGAAGTCTGAGGGTATTTCGCCTGTCTCATACATCTTGCTCACGAGCTGGTAGAGTTTTGTCATGACTGGCTCTCCCAAGGCCGTCAGTAGTTCTAATGGAATGTTGTCTACTCCGGGGGTCTTGTTTCGACTCAGGTCTTTCAGTGCTCTGTCAAACTCTTCACGCAGTATCGTATCTCCCATTTCGTCTTCATCTACATCCTCTACTATTTCCATAATATTGTCCTTGTATAGACCTTCTATATACTCCTTCCACCTTTCTGCCTTCCCTTCTTTGCTTAGAACTGGGCTGCCATCTGAGCTCTTGATATTCATACACGTGGTTCTCTTCTCTCCAAAGGTCTCTTTAATTTTCCTGTAGGCAGTATCTATCTTACCCCTAGTGAGATAAGCTTCTACATCCTTACATTTGTCCTCTAGCCATCCCTGTTTAGCCATTTTGCACTTCCTGTTGATCTCATTTTTGAGACGTTTGTATTCCTTTTTGCCTGCTTCATTTACTGCATTTTTATATTTTCTCCTTTCATCAATTAAATTCAATATTTCTTCTGTTACCCAAGGATTTCTAGCAGCCCTCGTCTTTGTACCTACTTTATCCTCTGCTGCCTTCACTACTACATCCCTCAGAGCTACCCATTCTTCTTCTACTGTATTTCTTTCCCCTATTCCTGTCAATTGTTCCCTTATGCTCTCTCTGAAACTCTGTACAATCTCTGGTTCTTTCAGTTTATCCAGGTCCCATCCCCTTACTTTCTCACATTTTTGCAGTTTCTTCAGTTTTAATCTACAGGTCATAACCAATAGATTGTGGTCAGAGTCCACATCTGCCCCTGGAAATGTCTTACAACTTAAAACCTGGTTCCTAACTCTCTGTCTTACCATTATATAGTCTATCTGATACCTTTTAGTATCTCCAGGGTTCTTCCACGTATACAACCTTCTTTCATGATTCTTAAACCAAGTGTTAGCTATGATTAAGTTGTGCTCTGTGCAAAATTCTACTAGGCGGCTTCCTCTTTCATTTCTTAGCCCCAATCCATATTCACCTACTATGTTTCCTTCTCTCCCTTTTCCTACACTCGAATTCCAGTCACCCATTACTATTAAATTTTCGTCTCCCTTCACTATCTGAATGATTTCTTTTATTTCATCGTACATTTCTTCAATTTCTTCATCATCTGCAGAGCTAGTTGGCATATAAACTTGTACTACTGTAGTAGGTGTGGGCTTCGTATCTATCTTGGCCACAATAATGCGTTCACTATACTGTTTGTAGTAGCTTACCCGCATTCCTATTTTCCTGTTCATTATTAAACCTACTCCTGCATTACCCCTATTTGATTTTGTGTTTATAACCCTGTAGTCACCTGACCAGAAGTCTTGTTCCTCCTGCCACCGAACTTCACTAATTCCCACTATATCTAACTTTAACCTATCCATTTCCCTTTTTAAATTTTCTAACCTACCTGCCCGATTAAGGGATCTGACATTCCACGCTCCGATCCGTAGAACGCCAGTTTTCTTTCTCCTGATAACGACATCCTCCTGAGTAGTCCCCGCCCGGAGATCCGAATGGGGGACTATTTTACCTCCGGAATATTTTACCCAAGAGGATGCCATCATCATTTAATCATACAGTAAAGCTGCATGTCCTCGGGAAAAATTACGGCTGTAGTTTCCCCTTGCTTTCAGCCGTTCGCAGTACCAGCACAGCAAGTCTGTTTTGGTTAATGTTGCAAGGCCAGATCAGTCAATCATCCAGACTGTTGCCCCTGCAACTACTGAAAACGCTGCTGCCCCTCTTCAGGAACCACGCGTTTGCCTGGCCTCTCAACAGATACCCCTCCGTTGTGGTTGCACCTACGGTACGGCCATCTGTATCGCTGAGGCACGCAAGCCTCCCCACCAACGGCAAGGTCCATGGTTCATGGGGATGGTAGTGCGCATTATCTCCTGCGAATCTTGCAAAGCATAGATGGTCCAAACAAGCCTCCAGGTGACATGGCATCTCTGATGACACTGCACGCTTATAATTGCAAGCAGTACTAAGGCGCCTAAGCGTTCATGACATACAAATACTAAAGAAGTGCCCATGAACTTATCTGTAGCCCCTATCACCATTACGATCTGGATTCTATCCACATGTACTTATTCGAAACTTACACAACACGAAACTTGTTGCACTTAAGCTGATGTCACGCATATAAGTAGAACTAGCAAACGATAATGTAGTTATGTTAATGTGATCAGTATAATGTTTTATATTTCTGCATAGTGATGTACGCAGAGAAGCATACAGCATCAGTACATTTCAATTTGAGATGCTCGAAAATGACACAAAGTCGAAATTAGCTAATCGCACGAATTAAATAAAGAACATTAATATACAGCCTCCAACGAATCGTATTTTCATGTACAAAGTATTTGGTGGCTATGGACTCAAACAGAAAAAAAATCTACTATGAGTAGATTGCGTCACCATATGAGATATTATCAGACGACCTTCATTCGGAAAGTGGGTGCACTCAGCGACTGGTATGTGACATAAATTACATGCAGTGACAATAGAAAATAGTGCATTGAGAATGACTAGTTACTACCCGAAAACTGTGTTTGCGTAATAAAATCTACACTATTGGCCATCAAAATTGCTACACCACGAAGATGACGTGCTACAGACGCGAAAATTAACCGACTGGAAGAAGATGCTGTGATATGCAAATGATTAGCTTTTCAGAACATTCACACAAGGTTGGCGCCGGTGACAACACCTATAACGTGCTGACATGAGGAAAGTCTCCAACCCATTTCTCATACACAAACAGCAGTTGACCGGCGTTGCCTGGTGAAACGTTGTTGTGATGCCTCGTGTAAGGAGTGAAATGCGTACCATCATGTTTCCGATTTTGATAAAGGTTGGATTGTAGCCTATCGAGATTGCAGATTATCGTATTGCGACATTGCTGCTCACATTGGTCGAGATCGAATGACTATCAGCAGAACATGGAATCGGTGGGTTCAGGAGGGTAATACGGAACGCCGTGCTGGATCCCAATGACATCGAATCACTAGCAGTCGAGATGACAGGCATCTTAACCGCACGGCTGTAACGAAAAATGGCTCTGAGCACTATGGGACTTAACATCTGAGGTCATCAGTCCCCTAGAACTTAAAACTACTTAAACCTAACTAACCTAAAGACATCACACACATCCATGCCTGAGGCAGGATTCGAACCTGCGACGGTTGCAGTCGCGCTGTTCCGGACTACAGCGCCTAGAACCGCATGGCCACCGCTGCCGGCTGGCTGTAACGGATCGTGCAGCCACGTCTCGATTCCTGAGTCAACAGATGGGGACGTTTGCAAGACAACAACCATCTGCACGAACAGTTTGACGACGTTAGCAGCACCTCGGAGGCCACGGTTGCGGCTACCCTTGACGCTGCATCACAGACAGGAGTGCCTGCGATGGTGTACTCAACGACGAACCTGGGTGCATGAATGGCAAAACGTCTTCTTTTCGGTTGAATCCATGTTCTGTTTACAGCATCATGATGGTCGCATCCGTGTTTGGCGACATCGTGGTGAACGCACATTGGAAGCGTGTATTCGTCATCGCCATACTGGCGTATCACCCGGCGTGATGGTATGGGGTGCCATGGTTACACGTCTCGGTCACCACCTCTTGTTCGCATTGACGGCACTTTAGACAGTGGACGTTACATTTCAGATGTGTTAAGACCCGTGGCTCTACCCTTCATTCGATCCCTACGAAACCCTACATTTCAGCAGGATAATGCACGACCGCATGTTGCAGGTTCTGTACGGGCCTTTCTGGATACAGAAAATGTTCGACTGCTGCCCTGGCCAGCACATTCTCCAGATCTCTCACCAACTGAAAACGTCTGGTCAATGGTGGCCGAGAAACTGGCTCGTCGCAATACGCCAGCCACTACTCTTGATGGACTATGGTGTCGTGTTGAAGCTGCATCGGCAGCTGTACCTCTAAAAGCCATCCAAACTCTGTTTGACTCAATGCCCAGGCGTATCAAGGCCGTTTTTACGGCCAGGGGTTGCTGTTCTGGGTACTGATTTCTCAGGATCTGTGCACCCAAATCGCGTGAAAATGTAATCACATGTCAGTTCTAGTATAATATATTTGTCCAATGAATACCCGTTCATCATCTGCAATTTTAATGGCCATTAGTGTAAAAAGTTACGACTGATTGCTGCACTCTATAATTTATATGAGACATTATATTATTTGTATTCAGGATAGTCAGAAATACCGAGAAAGTCTTGTAGGGTTTTGCAGTGGTGCTGACAAATAACTGTTAAGAAAAAATCGATACCTTGCGCCATTTCCGAGCTAATTATCAATAAAGTTAGCCAGTCAGGCGGTTGCAAGCGCAAATTCAACCGGCTCGCCAGATACAATTAGGTCAGTTGTTCTCACAGCGTAAGATGATAGCGCACGAGACTCCTCGGCCTTTGGCTGGGGTTCGATTCTCACTACCGCCCGATGTCTAGTTTTTAGTCCCGTTCACTTGTACGGTTTTAGGACACTAAACGAAAAACACGATTGTCGATACCGTCTCTAGCGGCGCACTTGAATTTGTGAGCGCAAAGGCCTCACTGGCTAATGCACTGAGACGCCCATTAACCTCAAATTACAATGGAATGCTTCTGCTAGCTACACTTCGAGATGCTCTGTACTAAGAGCGTCCTCTGCTGCCACAACATAGGATGGCCAGCTGCCGCCACTCAGCACACTTGCACATGGAGCTACAATGCTTTTACACCTTCAAGCTTTAAATGGTTCAAATGGATCTGAGCACTATGGGACTTAACATCTGAGGTCATCAGTCCCCTGGACTTAGAACCACTTAAACCTAACTAACCTAAGGACATCACAGACATTCTTGTCCGAGGCAGGATTCGAACCTGCGACCGTAGCAGCAGCGCTGTTCCGGACTGAAGCGCCTAGAACCCTCGGCCACAGCGGCTCGCGGAAATGATAGGGGTTTAAGGTATCTACGTGCATTGTAAATACTGAGACTGATTACTTGTCCAATATGATGGCGTTTGCTACTACATTAGGAGATATACGCAAGATCTGTTTATAATCCTCCATTCCCATTTCGATATGAATGGTTATACAGTATCAGCATGTGGTGAACTGGACGATGCAAATCTTGTTATTCTATAGGTCTTTTCAAAAAGGCATTGAAAACTTATACTGTTCCGACAGATACGGTTATTTCATGTAAGGTAGGTAGACATTCTTCGAATATTCTCCATAATTGGATTTCACTTGAGGTATAGTCTGAAATGCTACGGTAGAGTTATACAAATGGTTCAAATGGCTCTGAGCACTATGGTACTTAACTTCTGAGGTAATCAGTCCCCTAGAACTTAGAACTACTTAAACCTAACTAACCTAAGGACATCACACACATCCATGCCCAAGGCAGGATTCGAACCTGCGACCGTAGCGGTCGCGCGGCTCCAGACTGTAGCGCCTAGAGCCGCTCGGCCACCCCGACCAGCTAGAGTTAATAGAAGTGCAGTGTAAATATATATATATCCAAAGGATGTAGTTGCTTTTTGTTAAAGTGATATACTGCACAACAGGCTTCTGTCTCCGACAGATATTACCTAGATAGCTCAACAATATTATCTGTGTGGTATTTCCTACTTCAGTTGCTCGTAATTGTAATTCCTATGTATTTAGTCGAATTGGCATCCTTTAGAGTTGTGCGATTTATCGTATACTTAAAATTTATGGGATTTCTTTTAGTGCCCACGTGGATGACCTCGTGCTTTTTTTGTTCAGTACTAATTGCCACTTTTCGCACCATACAGAAATTCTCTCTAGATCATTTTGCAATTGGAATTGATCGTCTGATGATTTTACTAGACGGTAAATTACAGCGTCATCTGCAAACAGTCTAAGGGGGCTGCTCAGATTATTACCTAGATTATTTATATAAACCAGGAACAGCAGAGGGCCTATGACACTACCTTGCGGAACACCAGATATCACTTCTGTTCTACTCGATGATTTACCGTCTATCACTACGAACTGTGACCTCTCTGACAGGAAATCACGAATCCAGTAACACAACTGAGACGATACTCCATATGCATGCAGTTTGATTAATAGTAGCTTGTAAGGAACGGTATCAAAAGCAGTCTGGAACTCTAGGAATATGGAATAGATCTGACATCCCTTGTCGACAGCACTCATTACTTCAGGGGAATAAAGAGCTAGCTGTGTTGAACAAGAACGGTATTTTCTGAATCCGTGTTGGTTATGTCATTTTCTTCAAGGTGATTCATAATGTTCGAGTACAGTATATGTTCCAAAATCCTATTGCAAACTGAGGTCAGTGATAAGGGGGCTGTAATTCAATGAGTTACTCCTATTTCCTTTCTTGAATATTGGTGTGACCTGTGCTAATTTCCAGCCTTTAGGAACAGACCTTTCGTCAAGTGAGCAGTTGTATATGATTGCTACGAAAGGCGCTATTGTGTCTGCATACTCTGAGAGTTACCTGACTGGTATACCATGTGGACCGGAAGCCTTGCCTTTCTTAAGTGATTTAAGTTGTTTCATAACACCTAAGATATCTACTTTCATGTCACTCATGTTAACAGCTGTTCTGGTTTCGAATTATGGAATATTTACTTCGTCTTCTTTCGTGAACGAATTACGGAAAGCTGTATTTAGAAACTCCTCCTTTTTTTGCCACTGGTGTACTTTACATACGACCAGAATCTCTTTGGGTTTTCAACCATATTCTGAGATAATATTTCATTGTCGAAACTACTAAAGCATCTCGCATTTACGTCCGCACAAAATTTCGAGCTTCCGTGATACTTAGCCCGTCTTGGGGGTTTTGCTTTCTTCTGAATGTGCCATGCTTTTTTCGTCGCTTCTGCAACAGTATTCTGACGTGTTTTGTGTACCATGATGGATCAGTCCCGTCCCTTATTAACTAATGTGGTATGAATCTATCTATTGCTGTCGATACTGCATCTTTGAATTTGAGACATATCTGGTCTACACTTATCTTGGGAGGAATGGAGACTCTCTCTTAGAAAGGCATCAAGCTTCGCTACAATGACCTTGTGTTCACTAATCCCTGTATGTGTCATGACGCTCTCTGTTAGATCAGGATTATTTGTGGGCCGGCCGTAGTGGCCGAGCGATTCTTGGTTCTTCACTCCGGAACCGCGGGACCGCTACGGTCGCAGGTTCAAATTCTGCCTCGGGCATGGACGTGTGTTATGTCCTCAGGTTAGTTAGGTTTAAGTATTTCTAAGTTCTAGGGGACTGATGACCTCAGATGTTAAGTCCCATAATGTTCAGAGCCATTTTTGAATCTGATTAATTGTGGCTAAGAGGTCAAGTGTGTTTTCAGAACCATTTACAATTCGTGTGGGCTCATGAACTAATTGCTCAAAGTAATTCTCAGATAAAGCATTTACTACAATTTCGGAAGACGTTTTCTGTCTACCACCGGCTTTTAACATGTATTTTCGCCAACAGATCGAGGGTAGATGAGTGGGGTACTTATTTGTAATGAGATTCAAGTTTTCGTTGAAGCTTTCATCTATTATATCATATGAGTCGAAGGGTCTGTAGAGAGAGCCAATTATTATTTTCGTACGGCTGTTGAATATAGCCTCTACCCATAATTTTCGTACATCCATATTTAAATTGGATGAGGGTGGGCCACAGCTGGTATAATTTTTATTAAAAATGAAACTCCTGCAGCTGTACTTGAGATTTTATATTTATTTGGCTGCTAGTTTCGACGATGAGTCAACGCCATCTTCAGGCCCGTACACTTTGAAGAAATCAATTGTGTGTGGGTCAGTACAAGAAGTCCGAGATGAGACCAACACGTGCTCCACATGGATGGCGCGCAGTAACTCTACCCATAGTAATTCACAGGAACTGTCTATTTCAACATAGCTACGACAATTTACAACTACAATACCGACTGTTGCTTGGTCGATTCTCGTCGTTTCTTTGCCCTATACCCTTTGAGACTGGAGCCCTTTTTGATCTTTCCCAAGACTGTTTAACCTGAAAAACAACCCAGTCCACGCCACACAGTCCCTGCTACCCTCGTAGCTGCCTCCTGTGTGTAGTGGACACACCACCATTTGGCGCAAGTCGAGGAATCTACAGCCTTCAAGGTCGCAGAACCGTCTGAGCCTCTTATTCAGACCCTCCACTCGGCTCTGTACCAAAGGTCCGCAATCGGACCTGTCAACGATGCTGCAGTTGCTGAGCTCTGCCTTCATCTCGCTAGCAAGACTGGCAGTCTTCACCAACTCAGATAGCCGCCGGAAACCAGAAAGGATCTCTCCCGATCCATAGCGACACACAACATTAGTGCCGACATGAGCAACCATCTGCAGTTGGCTGCACCCTTCATGGCATCCGGAAGGACCCTTTCCACATCCTGGATGACTCCCCCCGGTATGCACACGGAGTGCACATTGGCTTTCTTCCCGTTCTTAGCTGCCATATCCCTAAGGGGCTCCATCATCCGCCTAACATTGGAGCTCCCAATGACAAGCAATCCCACCCTCTGCGCTTGTCCGGACCTCTCAGGAAGACCGGCCACTGCCGCAACAGGCGAGGCCGCCCTTGCTGGCTCAAAAGCACTTTCAGCAGTGGTCAGCACCTCAAACCTGTTACGGAGGCGTAAGGGCACAGCCTTGCGGCCAGCACCAACTTTCGCCTTCCTCCCAGGGATTCACGACCCCGCCACGGTTCTCCAATCACCGTTATGCAAGAGTCAACCGACGGGGACGTCCAAATCCGAAGGCGCAGCTGCATAAGAGAACCTAGGCGATGCTACAGGTTCCAGAGGCGCCAAAGCGCTCGCCTCGGGTGAACCAATGTCACCGTGGCCCAGGGCCACAGTCTGGAGCCTGTTGACTACGGCCAACATAGTTTCCAGCTGTTTACCGACGGTGGCCAACTCCCCCTGAATCCGTACACAACAGGCACAGTCCCTATCCATAAGTGAAGAAGCAAGTCGTGTGATTTGTCTCGCACGCCACACACCGTCAAGAGGGCATGGATGCTGGGCTCGACCATGGAAGCTTTGAAGATGGACGAGAGAAACGTTCGAACACTTAACAGTGGTATGCAGAGTATAAATGTAGCTGTAAATGGTGGTACAGATGGAGGCGTTGTTTTGTGTGAAGTAATATTCAACGTTTCACAAGGGAGCGTTGTAGATCCTCTACTGTTACTAATCGATATAAACTATTTGCGATACAATCTGAGCAGCCCTCTTAGACTGTCGTTTACCATTTAGTAAAGTCGTCAGAAGTATACAACCCATTGCAAAACGACTTGCAGAAGATATCTATACACATCATAAAAAGTTTTGCATCACCCCGGTCCTCAGAACTCCTGAAGATAGACGTTGACTGTGGATATTGTTTCAGAGACACAGTCCCTTTGACTGTTCAGAGATGTCACTAAACCCGCCGAAAGATGTAAACAACCATGCATGAGCAGCCGACCAGTTTCAGTCACTGCACCAGGAAGGAGGTGCACGGCTCTTGTTGTATGTAGTTCAACCATGCCTATACGGTCAATACTGCGGTTCGATAGCGTGCGCATTGTTACTTTGTGTCAGGAAGGGCTCTCAACTAGGGAAATGTCCAGGCGTCTCTGAGTGAACCAAAGTGATGTTGTTCGTACATGGAGGAGATACAGAGAGACGGGAATTGTCGATGACATGCCTCGCTCAGGCCGCCCAAGGGCTGCTACTGCAATGGATGACCGCTACCTACGGATTACGGCTCGGAAGAAACATGACAGCAACGCCACAATGTTGAATAATGCATTTCGTGCAGCCACAGGACGTCGTGGTACAGCTCAAACTGTGCGCAATAGGTTGCATGATGCACAACTTCCACGAAACCATGCAGCGCGGTACAGATGGGCCCAACAATATGCCAAATGGACCGCTGAGGATTGGCATCATGTTATCTTCACCGATGAGTGTCGCATATGGCTTCCACCGGACAATCGTCGGAGACATGATGCTGAACGCCTTAGACACACTGTCCAGCTAGTGCAGCAAAGTGGAGGTTCCCTGCTATTTTGGGATGACATAATGTGGGGCCGACCTACGCCGCTGATGGTCATGGAAGGCGCCGTAACGGCTGTACGATACGTGAATGCCATCCTCCGAGCAATAGTGCACCCATATTGGCAGCATATTGGCGAGGCATTCGTCTTCATGGACGAGAATTCGCGCACCATTGTACACGTCTTGTGAATGACTTCCTTCAGGGTAGCGACATCACTCGACTAGGGTGGCTAGCATCTACTCCAGACATGAACCGTATCGGTCATGCCTGGGATTGATTGAAAAGGGCTGTTTATGGACGACGTGGCCCACCAACCACTCTGAGGGATCTACGCCGAGTAGCCGTTGAGGAGTGGAAAAATCTGGACCAACAGTGCCTTGATGAACTTGTGGATAGTATGCCACGACGAATACCGGCATGCATCAATCAAGAGGACATGCTATGCGTATTAGAGGTACCGGTGTGTGCAGCAATCTGGACCACCACCTCTGAAGGTCTCGCTGCATGGTGTACAACATGCAGTGTGTGGTTTTCATGAGCAATAAAAAGGGCTGAAATGATGTTTATGTTGATCTCTATTCCTATTTTCCGTACAGGTTCCGGAACTCTCGGAACAGAGGTGATGCAAAACTATTTTGATGTGTGTATATGGTACAAAACGTGGAAATTGACTCTACGTAATGAAAACGTCAGGTAACCCACAAGAGTGCTAAAAGGGATCCGTTAAATTTCGGTTGCATTATAAACCATACAAATCGAAATCCTTTCAATTTAGGGATAACAATTACAAAAATAGTGAAACTGGTGAGGTCACTTAGAAAATGTTGTGAGGACGGGGAACCAAAGACTGCGTTTTGTTGGAAAAAGATTTACAACACGCAACAGATCTACTAATGAGACTGCCTGCACTACGCTTTACCGTCTACGCTTGACCGTTGTCATCTTGAGTATTGCTGCGCTGTGTACTGTCGCAATAGAAATTGGAACACCGAAGTCTTTTTCCGCCTAAGGGACTCCAAGTAAGTAAGGATTAGTCATTCGAACGTATATTTTTACGTATTTATCAATTCCGTAAAGAAATATAGGTTTTCTGTTTCTTTCACGTCGAGCGGGCCCACAAGTTGTGACGACGGGATCCACTGATTATTTGTCGATCCGACGTGCGGCAGTGAGGGTCATACAAGAAAACAGCCGGTGACCAGCGTTCGGGAGAACTCCGCCATCGCATTGTCAAGAATATATATTATTAGGTTTAAACGATATTAGGTTTGTAATGGAATACGCTCTCTCTGTAGCGAGTCCATGTAATGAATTTTTCCAGTATCAATATACTGAGTTATTGCATGTTACTGTAATTCTCCTAACTCAAGTAAACCTCGATCAGTAAGAAAAAGTTAATGGAAATATTAGAAATGGAATATTTAAAGCTCTAGTAATTTTTTGTTAAGTACATTACGTTGAAAAGTTATTTCAGGAGAACGAAAGAATTAAATGCATCGAACGTCACCTGTACTTCCAAGAAATATCAAGTTAATATTCAACAGAACAGTATATCTGGCACAGATATAAGTTGGCGTTACTGGGTACCGTCGTGATTTTCTTTTAACTAACACAAGAATTTGAAATGACAACATTTTCAGGTTACGATAAATCTTGCTACTCTCTTCGTACTGTTATCAAGAAACTGTGTCAGAATGAAAGTTGATGCAAATACAAATGTTCAAATTATAGTAACTATCAAGATATAGGAACCGCGTCAATTACGATGTTGCTATTAGCGAGACGGTAATCCACCTAAAAGAAATACATATATGGAGTCCTATGCACTGCAATGTAATGAAAATTTAAGGCAGAATTTAGGGGCAATACTTGAGCAGTATGGGATCCTTGCCAAACAGGATCTACAGATGCCGTCGAAAAGATCAGAATAGGGCAGGTCGTCTTGCATTATTGCGACATATCTGAGACGGCGTTACGGATACGCGAGCTGGTGTGGCAATCAATAAAACGTAGGCTTTCTTTGATGTAGGCGGATCTTTTCACCAAATTTCAGCCATCAGCTGTCTCTTCCGAATGCGAAAATATTTTGTGGAAGCCCACCCTCATAGGTACAAATGATCATCGTAATAAAATAAGAGAAATCGTAACTCGTACGGAAAGATGTGAGTGTTCGGTTTCCCTGCGCGCTTTTTTCGAGCGGACCAATAGAGAAACAGTCTGAACGTGTTTCGACGAACCCTCTGCCAGGCACTGACTTGTAAACTAAAGAGTAGTTATGTACGTGTACTATCATATCTGGAAGTATTCAACGACGTGAACTGCATGCAACCCACATAACATAGGTGTCGTCTAGGTCCTCTAATCTCTTTACAGCACGGTCATTTGACTACACAAAATGGATACCACAAGAGATACATAGAAAATCATGTTCTTTCAGGAAATCAGCCCTGATGTAAATTAGGAACACGACCTTACCAATAGTAGGATACGTGTCATTTGAGATGAGTTAGTCCTTAGCACTTGTAAACACAGTTATAACACAGTAAGTGAAATTTCAAATCAGTACCACACTCATTCGAATTTAGTTTAACTAACTCCGTCAAGTAAGTAATTCCAGAAATCTGTAGGCAAAATTAAATATTTTTATGAACAAGATATTTTGAGGCAATATCTGGATTCCTAAAGTTCTCTGACAATTAGAAGAATTTTTGCTCTTTAAAAGGATTTCCACGCCTGTGAAACGTCGTTTCTGATACGAGTGGTTTCTGATAAACTGGATGTTGAATTAACCAGTTAAAACCAAAGCGACTAGCAACAGCAAGCGCTATGGAAACCTCATAATCAATATCATCTCACCAGTGATTTCTCTATATTCGTGATGGAGCAGTTATTTGTCCACATATTTGAACTTCAAACGACATGACGCACTTTTTTGTTCTGGACCTGGATTGAAACCAAGCACCTATAGCCATTGTAACTAAGCTAAGCGTTCATGCCTCATCAAGACCCAAGGAACAAACAGTTGTGAAATGTAGAAGTTTTCACCAGTATCAGTTAGCAAATCTGAACTTGAGAATTCTACTGCTCTGCCTCGATCCTGTCAACACTCTTGTTCCCTGATAATTAACCACGAAATACTTTTAGTTTTAATTCAAGTTACAAAGTTTGGACATGTTTAAAACGAAGTGCGATGATGTCAAGTTTTGTGACGGGACTTCGAACTCAGCATGTAAGTTAGATTGTCAACTAAGTAAAATAAAATGATAGATATCGAATTTTTTTTCAACAGCAGCGAGATATACGAATCTGAAATATGGATAAAAATTTTTGCCAAATCGTACTCGGCACTTACCGCCATTCTTTCTGTCCACGGATTGTTCGCTCATCTGTAGTGCGATGTGTGCATGTTTCAATTGACAACACATGAAGAGACATTAAAAATGAAAATTATTTTTCAATGGTAGTTCGGTATGGATATGCTAGGATTGAGATGAAACCATGAATACTTTTGTGCTGAACCATGATCCGTACCTACATACGTGCCTTTCGTGAAGACCTAGAGCAGTTTCCAATCTTGGGGAAAACAACACAATGATCGAACTATACCATTCCGTGCAGGTCAAATACCACGAAAGAAGAGATTTGAATTCGAAACCCAGTCCAGCACCAAATTTTTCAACGTCTCAAGTAAAATAAGAGCCTTGTGACTTGGATTTACCACTGACTCTTTAAATAAAATAAAGTTTCTACTGTAAGGAAGCTCGCTGGCAACAGAGTTTCTGTTTCCAGCGACTCTCCCCTCTGCTATGGCCTAACATCAGTCAACTCTGCGCCAGTTGTACCGAAGTGATATGATGTTTATAATGCTGATTCGGAACTGCGATGCAGCCCGATGTTCTTCAGTTGATATTACTAGACGATAAGGAGAACTATTCGTGTATGTTTAAAATACATGATGGAAGTGAGAATCGAACCCACACCTCGCAACTAAGAATCCAAGATCATTCAACGAGACCGCTGAAGCCCACATTTTATACATTCATGGCCGTGTCGTAACGCATGATGCGCTTAGCTTGCAAATTAGACACGGTAAAAAGCATTCAATTAACTGTCAGCAGGTTACTGTCACTGAAATTATGCTAGTCCCATGTCAGCGGGATGTAAAGAAGATTTTAGCCGTCACAGCCTCGATTTGAAGCCATTTTTAAATTTTCACTGTTTCACAACATTCCTTAGATCGAGAAATACCATTGCACAGTATGAAGTTACCAGATACTCCGATTATTACTATTATTGTCGCTATTAACTTCTTCATTCTGCCGCTGCTTCACGCTCGCTTAAAAGAAGCACTTAATGTTTCTTGGTCATTTTTAGACGTTGTTGTCCAAAAATGGGTATATATTCCGTTCACAGCAAATTGTTGCGGCGTTGTGTGACAAGTGGACGGTAACAAGTAGTTACTTAGTTCTTTCAAAATCTAGGGAGTACTTTTCAAGTTAATATCTGACATCTCTAATTATTTGTATGATGTTAAAACTAATTAACTGATGATGACATACTTCATAACAAAAATTGCCTTTCATTACGTAACTTACTTGCGTTTAACAATGTCGCCAGTAAAACGTTAAAGCTGACTGTAAATACCACTTTCAAAGCCAGAGGATGTTAATGTCTTCTGTTAAATGTCGCGATCATTCTTTCCAGAGGACTGGGTCGACGTCATCTTTTTCAAGTAGGAGACGTTGAGCTGTTGGACTGGCTTCCTAAAGGTGCTGGTCGCAGTCCCATAGAGCACGTATGGGCAGAGAAGGAGAAACTGTTAGCTGTAGAAGACAAGCACTGGCAACCAAGCCAGGCTGCCCGAAGCAGTTCATGACGCATGGGAAGAGTTGTCACAGAATAACAGATCCATTGGGAAACTTGTTGCCTCTCGTCACCGGTGGGTAAATGCATTTGTTCAGGACAAGTTACTGAACTGTTGTGTTTTTAGGGAGAAAACTTTGTTTATCTCAATCGGGCGTTTTGTTTTCCCTCAAAGAAGAGGAAAATTCGTATGTCTAGTTTTGAACAAAAAAAGTTAAGAAGAAAGAGAAACAGATTACTCATAAAAACCAAAATGTCTATTACACCCTTCTCAGTCATTAGAGAGACTCTTCATTTTAAATTTTTTGCAACTATTGACAAAGATACTGAGACAAACATGAAATTAATTTTTTCTTCCCATACCGATGAAGGCATCAAAGTGTAAATATTTCGTATTTTACGCCTAGAAAATGAATCGTATTAATTTTTGTTCTCTTTGTTTACATGCCAAGGAGGCCAATACCAAGGGAAGAGCAAAGGAGATATCATTTTCTTTTAATGCCAAGCAGAAATGACAATGCATAAAAAGAAAAAGTTGTGCAACATTTTGGCGGTGTAGTAAAGTCGAATGTTTGAGTCCATTACATCCACAATTATATACTTATGAATTCTTTCAAATCATGAATGCTTAATAATTCTCTTTGTCCTTCCAAACAAACAACTCTAACCACGAATTAAAATTCGTGGAAGAATTCAAACCCCCTCCCTACAGATTAGAAACTGACCGCCTTAATCACCATGCCGTTCTACCTGTAGTGTACGTTATACTTAACAAAAAGGTATGACAAGGTATGTGGTGTTACATCTCTTCCATGAAAAGAAGTGGTATACCGAGTAAAAGAACAGTAGTGCGTCCTCGGCAATGATGTAGACAGTTCAACTGACTTTGAATTCCATGAACGTAATTATGAAGAACGTAAGCAAATTGGAAATGACACATCAGGTATTCTGCTTCATCAGATCTGCTTGTTTGGGGGACGCCGTGTGTGGGAGAGCATTAGAACTAACAAGGCAAGTGTTATAAAATTTCGACACAGTGATGGCAAAGTTACTCTCGTGACCATTGCTCAAGCAGGAAATGGTTTGAAAATCTTCGAAGCATATATTATATCACCATCAGTGAACTGTATCAGAAAATGCAGTTGAACTATGCACTTATCATATCTGTGCTACGACGAAAGTTTGATATAGTACAGCACAGGCCATTAAAATTGCTGCACCAAGAAGAAATGCAGATGATAAACGGGTATTCATTGGACAAATATATTATACTAGAACTGACATGTGATTACATTTTTCGCGCAATTTGGTTGCATAGATCCTGAGAAATCAGTACCCAGAACAACCACCTCTGGCCGTAATAACGGCCTTGATACGCCTGGGCATTGAGTCAAACAGAGCTTGGGTGGCGTGTACAGGTACAGCTGCCCATGCAGCGTCAACACGATACCACAGTTCATCAAGAGTAGTGACTGGCGTATTGTGAATAGCCAGTTGCTCGGCCACCATTGACCAGACGTTTTCAATTGGTGAGAGATCTGTAGAATGTGCTGGCCAGGGCAACAGTCGAACATTTTCCGTTGAGTATACCATTGCAGGCGCTCCTGTCTGTGATGCAGCGTCAAGGGTAACCGCAGCCATGGTCCCCCAGCTGATAGTCCATGCTGCTGCAAACGTCGTCGAACTATTCGTGCAGATGGTTGTTGTCTTGCAAACGTTCCCATCTGTTGACTCAGTGATCGAGACGTGGATGCACGATTCGTTACAGCTATGCGTATAAGATGCCTGTCATGTCGACTGCTAGTGATACGAGGCCGTTGGGATCCAGCACGGCGTTCCGTATTAGCCTCCTGAACCCACCGATTCCATATTCTGCTAACAGTCATTCGATCTCGACCAACGCGAGCAGCAATGTCGCGGTACGATAAACCGCAATCGCGATAGGCTACAATCCGACCGTCATCAAAGTCGGAAACGTGATGGTACGCATTTCTCCTCCTTACACGAGGCATCACAACAACGTTTCACCAGGCAATGCCGGTCAACTGCTGTTTGTGTATGATAAATCGGTTGGAAACTTTCCTTATGTCAGCACGTTATAGGTGTTGCCACCGGCGCCAACCTTGTGTGAATGCTCTGAAAAGCTAATCATTTGCATATCACAGCATCTTCTCCCTGTCGGTTAAATGTCGTGTCCGTAGCGCGTCATCTTCGTGGTGGAGCAATTTTAATGGCCAGTAGCGTAAAAGGAAACTGTTTCAGTGAGGTTGTGAAATGATTCAAATATATCTCACGGTAATGAAATTGCATATTTACAAGGAAAATGTATCTCGTCTGATGCAGATACAAAAAGAAAGACAGGAAAAAACATGCACTTCTGCTATTCTATTCAATACGGTTTTCACCTCTAGATATAGTTCAGTATGTTCATTACTTCCATGATGTTCGTCTCGGACTACGATAGCCTAAATGACAATCAACACCCATAATACTGTCATTAATGGTCCCTCTGATCCTTTTCTGAGCCTTTCTTGTGGAGTAACTCAGTATTTCCAAAACAGACACTTTTTCTCACTTCTAAAATGTATTCTATGGAGAGTGTGAGATGGCCTATGATGCAGAACCTGTCTTGTGATTTAGTCACTGAATTTCGTACTGGCCGTTTGCAGATCGAATGTTGAAAAGGAGAAAAAGTCTTCCAAACCGCAGTGTTTCTCCAGCGAGATCCAAGCCGACTTGCATATCAACAAACGCTTTGGAAATGGACGTGTTGCCGCTAAGCCAACATGATACTGCTGTGGTATATCTTTTTTCATTAAGTCGATATTTCCTAATGTAGGTTACTTGGAACGAGACATTAGAGAGCAATGGCAGTTTAGGTGCCAAACGTCCGATCTAGGTTCAAACAATAAATTTCACTTACTCGGTGTCACTTCTTAAATAGAAGCATTGCAGAATATTTCATCGAGATGGCAAAGAAAAACAAACCCTGACCATCGGCCAGCCGCCACAGAGACGGAGTCGTTCACTTAAGGCGTCCGATATTCCGGACCACTCCTCAGAATTCTAAGTACAACCATATGCATAATCTGGCAACAATGCAGAATGCGGAAGTGAAAGTAGGAAGGCCTGTCAGCACTCTCGAACCGATAAGAAAATGTATGTGCTCGTGGTCGAGTGGCAAGCTGTGTATTCCGTAAAGATGTAGTCTCGCGTTTGAGTCCATTCCCTAGTTCCTTAAATCGCATATCAGATATCTGCTTAAGTTATCAGCCTGATGGAACCATAAACATAATTCGTTCCATTTTATAATGCACCTGTAATAGCAAAAAGTTCCAGAAATAATTCCGGCATGCAGCTTGTGGCTGAGTCAAGATCAGAACAGTGTACACTCGAGGGCTTCCTTGCTCCACACAGCAGCTACCGGCTACCGGCCATATGCAACCCGCCACCAACGTCAGACTCCTCCGATCCGGCGAAAGTGGTGCGACGCTATGAGTGAATTTATCAACGGTCATTTTCTTATTTGAAGTTCTCGTATTTATCTGGCACTTACAATTTTGGATTTTTCATGCTTGAAGCTTATGAAGTGTGAAAAGATATAGTCGCAACTGGAAAAAGCGCTAACGTTAGTGACATGTTGTTCACATTGGGAGTAGTAGAGCAATAATACAGCAGAGGAAGCTCTGAACCTTTGTATTGAGTGTGGGGGAAGTGGCTTTGGGCAAAACACGTCAGAAAAAGATTTTTTGCTTCAAGAAAGATCATTCTGGTACGAATGATTTTGCACATTCAGGGAACCTTCATAACAGACACTCACGCGTCGTGCGATGTCGGCATTCAATGGCAAGGTTCAGACCTCGGGAGCAGCAGTACTGCATGTTCTAATTTATTGAATTTTTGCTTGATCGTCATCAGTTGGCTCATTGAGAATTCCAAGGCAATATACCTACTGGAGACAAGTTGTGATTTCTTTATATAAACTTCTCAGGAGCCCTAATGAAAGATATATACTAGAGCGTGTGTGTGTTTGGAGCTTATGGGCGCTCAGTAAAGAGGTTATCAGTGCCCCATATACTCGAGTAAAGGGGAGTGTGAACATAATATTTTGTCTCTCGTCGGTCAGAAAGAGTGTTGTGTATTACAAAAACCTCACGAGGGGAGAGTACAAACTAAGGCACTTATCGCTCGCGGTATGCGAAAAGCGACCTACAATACTTCATCACGTGTTGATATTACACGATAGCGCACTCTGCTGATTTCACTAACAGAACCACCCAGTAATTTGAAAAGTCATCTCATACACACTTATTCGTATGATCTTATACCTGCAAATGTTTATCTTCCAACCTCCTTATCGAATAACAGTCACGAAAATGCCTTTCTGGACGAAAATGCACTTCAAACCTTGTTTTATATCTTTGACTCAGATCCAGTAGGTTTCTATAGCCGTGGAATCGATGAACTATCTGAGCATTGTCATCATGTTTTGGATAATGCGAGAAAATATGCTGTTGATGATCAATTCCTCTGTGATGTTTACTGTTGTGTTCAATAAAACAATGGACTTGCTGTCCTGTGTCCCAATGAAGTGGTTTGGAAATGTGGTATTTCATAAACAAAATTTCATTAACCAGGAAGAGATTTTCACTCTGCAGTACCGTGTGCGCTGATATGAAACTTCCTGACAGATTAAAACTGTGTGCCGGACCGAGACTCGAACTCGGGACCTTTGCCTTTCGCGGGCAAGTGCTCTACCGACTGAGCTACCCAAGCACGACTCACGCAGCTTTCTCGTAGCTTTACTTCTGCCAGTATCTCGTCTCCTACCTTCCAAACTTTACAGAAGCTCTCCTTTCATTATTTCCTAGTTCGATCATTTTGTTTTCCCCAAGACTGCAGACTCTTCTAGATCTCCACGAAAGGCTCATTTGTAGCTTTGAATCCTGGTCCAGCACAAAAATATTCATGGTTTGATTTCAAGCCCTAGCATATGCACACCGAACTACTAGTGATAAATCAAATTCAAATGGCTCCAAGCACTATGGGACTTAACATCTGGGATCATCAGCTCCTAGACTTAGAACTACTTAAACCTAACTAACGTAAAGACATCATACACATCCATGCCCGAGGCGGGATTCGAACCTGTGATCGTAGCAGCAGCGCGGTTCCGGACTGAACCGCCTAGTGTCTTCAAGTGCTGTCAACATAAACGATAGGTGCCATTATTTATATTCAAACAAGCACATATCTCTTTACTGGTGATCAGACAATTCTTGTATAGAAAACGACGGCGTTAGGTGTCGGGTTCAATTCCCGGCCAGACAAAAACATTGTATTCATATTTCAAATTGAAACAACTCGCTTCTGGTGAAAAATTCGATACCTTATATAGTCAACAATCTGATTACGGGCTGGATTCGAGTCCCTTTCACGAAACCTTACATCATGGCACTTCGTTTTAAACACAAGCAAACTTTGTTGCTTCAAATCATATTAAACGTTTTCCGTGGTTAATTAACAGAGAGATAAGAGTGTTGACAGGATTCCAGGCAAAACACAAATATTTTCAAGTTCAGATTTTCTAACTGATACTGGTGAAAACTTAGATGCCTCCCTACTCTTTATGCCCTGTCAACAGCGACGAAAATTGCTGTGATCGAGTCTCGGTGAGGCACGAAAGCTTTGCTCTGTTACCGTGGCTATAGGCGCTTAGTTTGAATCGAGATCCAAAACAGACTTGCACCATGTTCAGACATGTTTACAAATAATTGCTCAATCGTGGGTACAGAGAAATCACGGGTGACACAAAGTTAATTATGAGGTTTCTATAGTGCTTTCCATTATTAATCGCGTTGCTTTTAAATGGTTAATTCAACATCCAGCTTGTGATAAACCACTCGTATCGAAACGACGTTCCACCGGCGTGGGAAAATCTTTTAAACAGCAGAAATACTTCGAATTGTCATATAAGTTTAGGAGTCCAGATATAAATATCTTGTTCAGAAAAATATTTAATTTTCCCTAAAGATTGCTGGAATGACTTATGTGATGGAATTAGTTAACTCAGATTCAGATGAGTGTACAGTTTTTTTGAAATGTCACTTACTGTAATAAAGTTGAGTTTACAAGAGTTAAAGACTGTCTCATCTCTGTTGACGCGTTTCCTAGCATTTGTAGCTTCGCAGATCTGATCTACATCTGGACTGATTAGCTCAAAGAACAGTGTTCTGTAGTGATCTCTTGTAGTGTCCATTTTTCATAGTGATACGATTGTGCTGCAAAGAGATTAGACGACCTACAAGACAGTTGAGTTATGTGGGCTGCATGCAAACCATGTGAAATGCAATGCAGGTCACTCGGATACTTTTGGGTGTGATAGTACAGTACATCATTAACCGGCGCATCTGCCAGAATGTTGATGGTGCATGCAATGTGTTGCCCAAGTGCCTGGTGTCAGTTTGTGGGATGGACTTCCATGTCTGTTGCATTTGTCGGTCAGTATAGGGAAAGTTAATGCTGGTTGTGGATGGCGCTGGAGCTGTTGTCTGGTGATGTGCCGTATGTGCTAGACTGGAAACATATTTAGCGCTCCAGCAAGGCAAGACGACATCCCGACACTCTGTAGCGCATGTTGGGTTACAACAGCGGTATGTTGGCGAGCGTTATCCTATTGGAAAACATCCAGTGGAACGCTGTTCATGAATGGCAGCAGAACAGGTCGAATCACCAGACTGAAGTACACAGTTGCAGTCAGGGTGCGGGGGATAAGCGCGAGAGTGCTCCTGTCGTCACACGATGTCTCACTCCAAGTCATAGCTCCAGTTGCAGATCCAGTGTGTCTAGCAGGCAGACAGGTTGGCCGCAGGCCTTCATCTCACCTCCTCCTAACCAACACATTGTCACAACACAGAAATAGGTTCCATCGGGAAAAAAGTGTTCAGGCGACTGTCAACAGCATCGATACGAGTATACTTGCAGATATACTTGCATGGTAAACACTCTGCCGTGATGCAATATACAGGGAGAGTCAAAAGTCCTTGGACACCTTCGTAAGTTGGAAGATTAAAGGGAGAATTGAAATGTGATGATGTGAACGTAGGTTTGATGTGGGGCCGCAGCTTTTGGAGTGAATGTCATTCATGGGCGCCATCTTGAAATCCGTCATTTTTTTTAAAAATGGGGATGGGGGTGTATGACACATCAAATAACACTCGCTTTACTGTAATTTAGTGGTGTAATTTGTTTTTGTCAATCTTGTACAGTTTAGAGGTTATTAATGTTCAAAGCTGGGAAACTACTTTCATACCGACTGCTACAACACATGTTCTATGTGTTGTCCATCCCTTGCAATGCACAACTGTAGTCGCCACAACACTTCTGACTGCGCACGGAGGAGAGTGTCTCCTGCAATTTGGTCACAGGCGTGTTGTATGCGTTCCTCCAGGTGTCTCAAATCACGGATGCTCTCAGCATACACTGTCTGCTTAAGATGTCCCCATAGACAAAAATCAAGTGGCGTTAAGTCAGGGGATCTGGGCGTCCAGTCCACGGGACCACGGCGACCAATCCACTTCCCTGGCAGTTGTTCCTCCAACCATTCACGGACACCAATGCCATAGTGTGGAGGGGCTCCATCGTGCTGAAAATAAGATGGGAAAATGCCGTAAGCGTTCAGTGTGGAGTGGAACCCAAGGTTTGTAAGTAGGCTGTTTAGGTTTTCTTATTGGTAACGCCACAGAGCGCTCTGTATGAAAAATCACTGGCTGTGCTGTGCTCAGTCTGTGGCTAGTTTGCATTGTTGTCTGCCATTGTAGTGTTGGGCAGCGGCAGCTGGATGCTAACAGCGCGTAGCGTTGCGCAGTTGGAGGTGAGCCACCAGCGGTGGTGGACGTGGGGAGAGAGATGGCGGAGTTTTGAAATTTGTAAGAATTGGTGTCGTGAACTGATATATATGTATTATGACTATAAAGGTAAATACATTGTTTGTTCTCTATTAAAATCTTTCATTTGCTAACTGTGCCTATCTGTAGTTAGTGACTTCCGTAGTTTGAACCTTTTAGTTAGCTGGCAGTAGTGGCGCTCGCTGTATTGCAGTAGTTAGAGTAACGAAGATTTTTGTGAGGTAAGTGATTTGTGAAACATATAGGTTAATGTTAGTCAGGGCCATTCTCTTGTAGGGATTATTGAAAGTCAGATTGTGTTGCGCTAAAAACTATTGTGTGTCAGTTTAAGCACAGTCGTGTATAATTTTTCTAAGGGGACGTTTCAGGTTCTGCAGCAGCATCAATTACTGTGGTGCAGTTAAGGAGTTGTAAATGACAAATGGCCCAATGATGCGGGTATCCCATGTGCCACACCACACCATCACCATCGCTGAACTATGTTCTCGAATTGGGGCAACCCAGTTCGGATTTGCGTCACTCCAGTATCGACAATTATGTCGATTAACCTCCCCATTCAAAGTGAAATACGCCTCGTCGCTGAACAGTATTCCCTTAGCAAACGAAGGATCCAGTTTGTGTTGTTCAGTAGCCCACAGGCAGAACTCCAACCGGCGATGAGGTTCATCCTCGTTAAGTCGATGTTGCATCTGCAGCTTGTAAGGATGCCACTTATTGGTGTGCAATATCCGGACAACGGAGGTTTGGCTTATTCCGCATGCCAGGGCCACACGACGGGTACTTCGTTTAGGACTTTTCACAAACGACGCAACAACCGCAGTTGCAGTTTCGTCATTGGTGGCAGTCCTATAGTGTCCTATAGTGAACAGAGCCCGTCTCCGGGAATTTTGAAATCACGTGAGCCACCGTGCTGTGCGATACCTGTTCTCTGTCTAGCTGCCGTCTGTTGTAGTCAGCTGCTATTGTTCGGTAGTTGCGTTCCCCTAGTATAAGGATGATTTCGATCTTCTGTTCAAATGCATACCCATTTTAGATCACCTGGAACAAAGAGAGACATGAGTCGGTACCAAGGCAACTTTGAACACTAATAACATCTAAACTGTGCAAGATAGACAGAAACAAATTACACCACTCAATTCCAGAGCTCAAGCGAGTGTCATTCGATGTTTCATACACTCCCCTTCCCATTAAAAAAAATCGCTTGAATCCAAAATGACCGATTTCAAGATGGCGGCAATGAATGACATTTACTCCAAAAGTTGCGGCCCCACGTCAAAGCTATGTTTCCATCATCACATTTCAATTTTCCCTTTCATCTTAAAACTTATGAAGGAGTCCAAGGACTTTTGACGTGCCCTCGCAAGCGATTTCGATCATTGATCATCTTCACAGAGTAAAAATATTGTTATAACTTCACATGTCATACATGCTATTTAACTTGAAAAATGCCATACGTGACTTGCAAACATCACCAAAGCCACAACATCCTTCCATCCTGGCCTCCAGTGAGATCTCGCTTATTACCACTGAAGTCGCTAACAGATGTGGTTTGGGTCAGTGGATGCACGCTACAGGGCGTCTCGCTCGGAGCTATCCTTGAAGCAACCGATTTGTAACAGTTCGTTGCGCCGCTGTGGAGCCAACTGCTGCCCACATTGCTGCTGTAGAAGCAGTACGACGCGCCACAGCCATATACGGAACAGTATGGTCTTCCCTCTCGGTAGTGCCACATGGCCGTCCGGACACTGATCTTCTTGCGACCGTGCATTCTGGCGTCCACCGCTGCAAGCTACATTCGTGCCAAGTCTTTCTGCAATATCGCAGAAGGAACATCCAGCTTCTGGTACCCCTATTAGACCGTCTCATTCAAACCCAGGGAGGTGCTGATAGTGGCGTCTTTGTAGCCTCAAAGGCGTTCTTATCTAACTAGGCTAGTCCAATTTCAAAGATTAGTAACCCTTACGACGGTTACAACGTGTATTTATAGCAACCTAATTTGCATCCTCATAGTCGGGCAACTTTCATGCAGCTTTTGTTGTTGTGGTCTTCAGTCCAGAGACAGGTTTGATGCAGCTCTGCATGCTACTCTATCCTGTGCAAGCTTCTTCATCTCCCAGTACCTACTTCAACCTACATCCTTCTGATCTGTTTAGTGTATTCATCTCTTGGTCTCCCTCTACGATTTTTACCCTCCACGCTGCCCTCCAATACTAAATTGGTGATCCCTTGGTGCCTCAGAACATGTCCTACCAACCGATCCCTTCTTCTAGTCAAGTTGTGCCACAAACCTCTCTTCTCCCCAATCCTGTTCAATACCTCCTCATTTGTTATGTGATCTACCCATCTAATCTTCAGCATTCTTCTGTAGCGCCACATTTCGAAAGCTTCTATTCTCTTCTTGTCCAAAGTATTTATCGTCCACGTTTCGCTTCCATACATGGCTGCATTCCACACAAATACTTTCAGAAACGACTTCCTGACAAATCTATACTCGATGTTAAGAAATTTCTCTCCTACAGAAATGCTTGCCTTGCCATTCCCAGTCTACATTTTATATTCTCTCTACTTCGACCATCATCAGTTATTCTGCTTTCCAATTAGCAAAACTCATTTACTACCTTAACTGTCACAATTCCTAATCTAATTCCCTCAGCATCGCTCGACTTAATTCGACTAGATTCCATTATCCTCGTTTTGCTTTTGTTGATGTTCATCTTATATCCTCCTTTCAGGACACGGTCCATTCCGTTCAACTGCTCTACTAAGTCCTTTACTGTCTCTGACAGAATTACAATGTCATCGGCGAACCTCAAAGTTTTATTTCTTCTCCATGGATTTTAATACCTACTCCGAATTTTTCTTTTGTTTCCTTTACTGCTTGCTCAATATACAGATTGAATAACATTGGAGAGAGGCTACAACGCTCTCTCACTCCCTTCCCAACCACTGCTTCCCTTTCATGCCCCTCGACTCTTATAACTCCCATCTGGTTTCTGTACAAATTGTAAATATCCTTTCGCTCCCTGTATTTTACCCCTTTGTAACGCCGGAAATGCATATCCTCCTATTTCCATCTATTGTACTATACATTTTTTTCGTTATTTTGTTACCTGAATATATGACATTTCTGTGTCTTTATATATTGTAATTGTTTTACTATTTGTATATATATTCATACATCTATGTCGATGTGTAATTGGTTTGTTTTGTAAATGTTATTTGTTTTTTACGCTGGGTCTTGCCTAGGGAAAGCTATGCTGTCGAACGAATACATCGGTAGGTCGTGTTTAGGATCTTTGGTAGTGTTAAATCTGTCGCATGGACCGCGAGCAGAGGGAAGTCTGGCTGGAGTAGTGCAGTGGAGCAGGTGTGTTGTGTGACGCTCCAGCGAGTTGCCGCACTTTCGGGATTGGGCAGCATGTAATTGCTGGCGCACATCAAGAGCCAGTTTCGCCTGGTGACCGCGTCCGAGAAGAGGGCGCGCCAACATCCAGCTTCCGCAAGAGCGACGGCCGACAATGAGTGACTGTCGCCACCTCCTCGATCGACGGCTTCAAACCTTCAATCAACCAACAAGGAAGACTGGAAGCACGTAAAGTTTTAGAACTGTATGGCAGACCTCAGCTTTTCAAACTGGCCCATTTTCGTAACTATAATTACAGCAACTTAGCATGAACATTTGTTGCTCATTGTCCCAATTGCATTACGAAGCAGGGTCCCTTCCTTTTCCAGAATGAACCCGAGTGTCGTTGAAATTAATTCGCCAGCATTAAAGTAATAATATTCCATTTCACTGCTTTAATTTCAAAGTTCAGTTAAAGTATTCATAGCTGGCTACAATTTTTAGATTACACAAGCACAAATTATGTGTGCGAGTTTTGTTACCGTATTTTAGCTTACCTGTGACTGCAGCTCAGATTGGTACGTACTAAATTTTACTATTGTTAATTGTTCAGAATCATTTAATTCAAGTTCAAAGTTAAATCTCTTATTTCTAAATCGCGTAGATTCAAGTAGCTTTTGAAATGATTGTTGAGGTAGCCCAAGACTAACCTTATTTTACTGAATTTAGATGTGCTTCAGAAACAAAATTCACTATTAATTTCAGTCGCTAAATTAACTTTCAGTTTTCTGATTTAATTAATTCTTTTGCTGAATTAAGTCAGAGTGTAGCGAAATTTATTACTTCTGACAAACATTCGATTTTTACACAACACGTGTCAACCTTCAGTTGCCACGCTTTCAGTGCTAATTATATGTGCATTAATCTTTCATTTTCAGTTATTATATTAGTTGTCCATAGGACTGGCGACTGTAATTTTCCCCAAATCTCAAATATCTAATTACCGCTAGTTAATTGTTAACGTAACGGCCGCACATTTACTTTCTTTATTAACTTTACCCCTTTCCAAAATTAGTTTCTACCAGTTTCATTTGCATTTTCCCTTTCATTTAGATGTAACCCTTTTCTCCCTCTTTACCGACAGATTAACTTCGGTGACGATTGCTTTTCCCAGATTCCCATTAGGTACACGTGGTTTAATTTTTCACTGTCATTAAGGTCGATAAGTGAGGGAGAGGTTACACCTTCCACCTTTAGAATTTGAAAGAGAGTATTCCAGTCAACATTGTCAAAAGCTTTCTCTAAGTCTACAAATGCTAGAAACATACGTTCGTCTTTCCTTAATCTTTCTTCTAAGATTAGTCGTAAGGTCAGTATTGCCTCACATGTTTCAACATTTCTACGGAATCCGAACTGATCTTCCCCAAGGTTGGCTTCTAACAGTTTTTCCATTCGTCTGTAAAGAATTCGCGTCAGTATTTTGCAGCTGTGACTTATTAAACTGATAGTTCAGTAATTTTCACATCTGTCAACACCTGCTTTCTTTGGGATTGGACGGTATTTCGCCTGTCTCATACATCTTATGGTACTGGTACGAAATATGAATACAAAAACGTTCATGTCACACACCTCCGTCTTGGTGTTAATTTTTTTTTTTTCCTCGGTGTACTTTATTATCAAAGTTCAGCTAAAAAATCCCAGCCCTGTAATCCATTCCTCCCTCAGCTATCCTCTGTACAAACAGTTACAGTCCGCAAACACACAACTGTGTTATTTACAAACAAGAAGCTTATCCTCAACACAGGTCTAATTTTCTAAGTCGAAAAGATTTCTGGAGGCAGGATAGAAATTACAGACGACAAATCTAGCGTCTAATCGTGTTCAATTGTTCTGCAGGTTTTGACAAAACCCAAGAACAAGAACGCTGAAGACGTCCCGCGTCTTGCATGTGACACGGCAGCTGCGGGACAAACACGTCAGCCAGCAGCGTACGCAAGGCCGAGACACGCGACGCCGCTCTCACGCGGATTCCCCGGCGAGATAGCTGAGAGGGGGCGGGGGAGGGTGGGAGGATAGAGCGGGTGGCAGGGAATACCCCTGAGTGTACGGCAGGGACGTGAGCCGAGGCCACGCAGGTGCTCGGAAAGGCGACGGACGGCACTGCGGACGAGGTGCGGCGCTGGTTCCTGGGCACGGCCGTAGCCGGCGCCACTCGCTAGGGCACATGCTGCAAAGTCTCCGTACTGTCTGAAATTTAATGCTGCGATTGCAGTGGCAGACGTTGGACATGCACGTGTCAGAGGAGCAACAGTTCCACAGTTGATTGCAAAAGAGACAATAATCTGTCCACCGCTGGTGGGCACAAGTAAATAGCCCAAGAACTGTATAGCGAATAAACGAACGTCTAATCAAATGAAATTATATAGATCAAGTCTCAAACAGCTATGACGTATATGTACAGGCTGAGGTGGCGAACTAAAGTTCGTATCAACTCTGGGATTCGAGCCTTGGTATCCTGTTCACTAGACCAGGGGTTCCCAACAAAATTTTCTCGAGGACCCCCCTCATCGAGCATGATTGGTACCTTGTCATATCACAGTATCAAGTACCTAAAAAAGCCAAATTAAGAGTCTTTTTATACGTTTTCTATTTTTGGTACTTAGAAAAAACATTGACATATTCATTACTGAAAAAAATATTGAGCGGCCAAAACAAAAAATCTGTTATCATACGAAATATATTTGATATATATTTTTTATTCTAATAGCATCTTGCGGACCCCTCTGGCATAGCTCGCGGACCCCTGGACGTCCGCAGACTACCTGTTGGGAACCGCTGCACTAGACAGCTGCGCCAACTATTACCCCACCCAGGTATAGTATCTTTGTACGGCTGCACAGACTACCCTAGCACGCCTCCCTCCTCAGTCTAAATACCTATTGACGCCTCAGCCCATTAGGTTTTCCTAAAGTCGAACAGCATTGCAGAGGCTCTCCAGCTGTATTGCAATCTCACTTCAACATCGAACTAACAGGGGATCGTGCTTGAAAACCAAATATAACTGCTTTAATCATATGGAACTATATGGTTCTGAAGACCTTTCCAAGCTTAAAACGTCTATAATGCACCGGGTGATCAAAAAGTCAGTATAAATTTGAAAACTGAATACATCACGCAATAATGTAGATACAGAGGTACAAACTGACACACATGCTTGGAATGACATGGGGTTTTATTACAACCAAAAAAATATAAAAGTTCACAAAATGTCTGACAGATGGCGCTTCATCTGATCAGAATGGCAATAATTAGCATAACAAAGTAAGACAAAGCAAAGATGATGTTCTTTACAGGAAATGCTCAATATGTCCGCCATGATTCCTCAACAATAGCTGTAGTCGATATGTTGTGAAAAGCACTGTAAAGCGTGTCCGGAGTTATGGTGAGGCATTGGCGTCGGATGTTGTCTTTCAGCATCCCTAGAGATGTCGGTCGATCACGATACACATGCGACTTCAGGTAACCCCAAAGCCAATAATAGCACGGACTGAGGTCTGGGGACCTGGGACGCGAAGTATGACGAAAGTGGCGGCTGAGCACACGATCATCACCAAATGCTGTGCGAAAGAGATCTTTCACGCGTCTGTCAATTTTTTTTGTTTTTTTTTGTTTTGTTTTTTTTTTGTTTTAATAGAACCCTGTCATTCCAAGCGTGTGTGTCAATTTTTACCTCTCTATCTACATTATTCCGTAGTTTATTAAGGTTTCAAATTTATACTGACTTTTTGATCACCCGGTAGATCAAGTTTCAAACAGCTATGACGTATATGTACAGGATGAAGTCACGAACGGAAGTCCGTATACACGCTGGGATTCCAACGTCGGTCTCCTGTTCACTAGACAGCTGCGCTAACTATCTTGCCACCCAGGTATAGTATCTTTGTACGGCTGCACAGACTACCCTAGCAACACTACCCACTCAGTCTAAATACCCATTCACATCTCAGTCCATTAGGATTTCCTCCATGAAGTCGAAACAACATTGCAGAGGCTCTCCAGCTGTATTGGTATACCACATAAGCATCGAACGAACATGGGGATCGTGCTTGAAAACCAGGTATAACTGCTTTAATCATACGAAACTATATGGTTCCAAAGCCCTTTCGAGCTTCAAACGTCTATGATGTATACAGGGTGGTCCATTGATAGTGACCGGGCTAAATATCTCACGAAATAAGCGTAAAACGAAAAAGCTACAAAGAACGAAACTTTTCTAGCTTGAAGGGGGAAACCAGATGGCGCTATGGTTGGCCGGTTCGATGGCGCTACCATAGGTCAAACGGATATCATCTGCGTTCTTTTTTAAATAGGAGCCCCCACTTTTTTATTACAATTTCGTGTAATACGTAAAGAAATGTGAATGTTTTAGTTGAACCACTGTTTTTTGCTTTGAGATACATGACTCTGTGATAGTCACAAACATATGGCTCACAATTTTAGACGAAGAGTTGGTAACAGGCAGGTTTTATAAATTAAAATACAGAATGTAGGTACATTTGAACCTTTTACTTCGGTTGTTCCAATGTGATACATGTACCTTTGTGAACTTATCATTTCTGAGAACGCATGATGTTACAGCCTGATTACCTGTAAACACTACATTAATGCAATAAATCTCAAAATGATGTCCTTCAACCTCAATGCACTTGGCAACACGTGAAACGATATTCCTCTCAAAAGCGAGTAGTTCGCCTTCCGTAATGTTCGCACATGCATTGACAATGAGCTGACGCATGTTGTCAGGTGTTATCGGTGGATAACGATAGCAAATGTCCTTCAACTTTCCCCACAGAAAGAAATCCTGGGACGTCAGACCCGGTGAACGTGCGAGCCATGGTATGGTGCTTCGACGACCAATCCACCTGCCATGAAATGTGCTATTCAATACAGCTTTCATCATGTTGGAAGTACATCGCCATTCTGTCATGCTGTGAACAATCAAGTAGTAACATCGGTAGAACATTACGTACTGCACCATTCGACGGCCAACACCGCGGTTCCTGGTGTGTCCGCTGTGCCGTGCGTGTGATCATTGCTTGTACAGCCCTCTCGCAATGTCCGGAGCAAGTATGGTGGGTCTGACACACCGGTGTCAATGTGTTCTTTTTTCCATTTCCAGGAGTGTAGTTTAGACAAGAAGAGAATAGCAGCTTTCGAAATGTGGTGCTACAGAAGAATGCTGAAGATTAAATGGGTAGATGACGTAACTAATGAGGAGGTACTTAATAGAATTGGAGAGAGGCGGAATTTGTGGCACAACTTGACTAGAAGAAGGTATCGATTGGTAGGACACGTGCTGAAGCATCAAGGAAGCATCAACGGATCACCAGTTTAGTATTGGAGAGCAGCGTGGAGGGTAAAAATCGTAGATGGAGACCAAGAGGTGAATACACTAAGCAGCGTGGCGGTTGTAGGTCACAGTAGGTACCTGGAGATGAAGAAGCTAGCACAGGATAGATTAGCATGGAGAGCTGCATCAAACCATTCTGTGGACTGAAGGTCACAACAACAACACAATAGGCAGAATATTGAAGTCCTAATACCTTTAGTTTGAAACGAAGAAATAAATTTACATGTCATGTTTAAAATCAAAATCCAAGCTTTGTTCGTGAATAATTGACTCTCATGGCGTACTTCGATGAAGAAGTACTGACAGCTAACAGTAATAAATTATCTAAGTACAAGAATAGACACGTCCAGTCTCTCTTTACCTTGCAGGCTAGAAGAACAACCGTACAAGTATACCGCGTCTCAACGAGCAACACTTAGAGTCGCAGCTGGCGAGGTGGCATGCTGCACAGCAGTCGATGGCGCAGTCACTGGCGCGGCGGAGATCTGCGACCGAACTGTTCCTCTCCGGTGATTTTCTTTGTTTAAGTGTGTGTGGGAGGGGGGCTTATCATTTCCAAGGGAAAACTCTCCAAAACCTTTGTCGGAAGATGGGTATTGGCACTACTTTAATTTATTTCTAGGTCATCATCCTTCATTGAGGATGATGTCCCAGCCAAAACTCAACATGTTGTGTGTATTTAAAATATGTAAATGTTGTATGTGCATGTTGAAACCTCCCCTTAGAAAAATTTATGAATGATTTGGCTGATAAACCCCTTACGTTATTTGATTATCAAACAGCTGAGCAAAACTGAACGTACTCAGACTTTACTTATTGTGATCAGCACTAAACTGACACACAATATTTTTAGCGCAACGCAGTCTGACTTTCAGAAATCCCTACAAAAGAATGGCCATGTCTAACAATAACCTATACCTTTCATGAATCAGTTACGTCACAAAAGTTTTCGTTAGTCGAACTACTGCAACACAGCGAGCGCCACTACTGCCAGCTAAATAAAAGATTCTAGGGGTAAGATAGATACTGCCTACAGGAAAATTAAAGAGACCTTTGGAGAGAAGAGAACCACGTGTATGAACATCAAGAGCTCAGATGGCAGCCCAGTTCTAAGCAAAGAAGGGAAGGCAGAAAGGTGGAAGGAGTATATAGAAGGTTTATACAAGGGCGAGGTACTTGAGGACAATATTATGGAAATGGAAGAGGATGTAGATGAAGACGAAATGGGAGATACGATACTGCGTGAAGAGTTTGACAGAGCACTGAAAGACCTGAGTCGAAACAAGGCCCCCGGAGTAGACAACATCCCATTAGAACTGCTGACGGCCTTGGGACAACCAGTCCTGTCAAAACTCTACCAGCTGGTGAGCAAGATGTATGAGACAGGCGAAATACCCTCAGACTTCAAGAAGAATATAATAATTCCAATCCCAAAGAAAGCAGGTGTTGACAGATGTGAAAATTACCGAACTATCAGTTTAATAAGCCACGGCTGCAAAATACTAACACGAATTCTTTACAGACGAATGGAAAAACTGGTAGATGCAGATCTCGGGGAGGATCAGTTTGGATTCCGTCGAAATGTTGGAACACGTGAGGCAATACTGACCTTACGACTTGTCTTAGAAGAAAGATTAAGAAAAGGCAAACCTACGTTTCTAGCATTTGTAGACTTAGAGAAAGCTTTTGACAATGTTGACTGGAATACTCTTTTTCAAATTCTAAAGGTGGCAGGGGTAAAATATAGGGAGCGAAAGGCTATTTATAATTTGTACAGAAACCAGATGGCAGTCATAAGAGTCGAGGGGCATGAAAGGGAAGCAGTGGTTGGGAAAGGAGTGAGAGAGCGTTGTAGCCTCTCCCGGATGTTATTCAATCTGTATATTGAGCAAGCAGTAAAGGAAACAAAAGAAAAATTTGGAGTAGGTATTAAAATTCATGGAGACGAAGTAAAAACTTTGAGGTTCGCCGATGACATTGTAATTCTGTCAGAGACGGCAAAGGACTTGGAAGAGCAGTTGAACGGAATGGACAGTGTCTTGAAAGGAGGATATAAGATGAACATTAACAAAAGCAAAACGAGGATAATGGAATGTAGTCAAATTAAATCGGGTGATGCTGAGGGAATTAGATTAGGAAATGAGACACTTAAAGTAGTAAAGGAGTTTTGCTATTTAGGAAGTAAAATAACTGATGATGGTCGAAGTAGAGAGGATATAAAATGTAGACTGGCAATGGCAAGGAAAGCGTTTCTGAAGAAGAGAAATTTGTTAACATCGAATATAGATTTATGTATCAGGAAGTCGTTTCTGAAAGTATTTGTTTGGAGTGTAGCCATGTATGGAAGTGAAACATGAACGATAACTAGTTTGGACAAGAAGAGAATAGAAGCTTTCGAAATGTGGTGCTACAGAAGAATACTGAAGATAAGGTGGATTGATCACGTCACTAATGAGGAGGTATTGAATAGGATTGGGAAGAAGAGAAGTTTGTGGCACAACTTGACTAGAAGAAGGGATCGGTTGGTAGGACATGTTTTGAGGCATCAAGGGATCACAAATTTAGCACTGGATGGCAGCGTGGAGGGTAAAAATCGTAGAGGGAGACCGAGAGATGAGTACACTAAGCAGATTCAGAAGGATGTAGGTTGCAGTAGGTACTGGGAGATGAAGCAGCTTGCACAGGATAGAGTAGCATGGAGAGCTGCATCAAACCAGTCTCAGGACTGAAGACAACAACAACAACTACTACTACTGAAGGCATTAAATTGATAGGCACAGTTAGCAAATGAAAGATTTTGATAGAGAACAAAAATTCTGCCACCTCTCTCCCCACATCTAGCACTGCTGCCGGCTCACCTCCAACTGCGCAACGCTATGCGCTGTTCACATCCAACTGCAAACACTACAATAGCGAATATTTCAACAATGCCCACCAGCCACAGACAGCACAGTCAGTCATTTTCATACAGAGCGTTACGTGGCGTTACCAACATAAAAACCTAAACAGCGTACTTACAATTCATGTGTTACTGAAGAGTGAGAGGTGTCTTGTTGTCACGTTCTCCGGAGCCAGCAGAGGCCTAAATAGCCGTCCGACGGATTATGTGTGCGGGCCTATTTTTGGCAAGTGACGTGGCGGTTGGATGATGAGGGGCGTTTAGCGAGCGACCTCTGCCGCCACCATGTACCCCGCCTGGTGAAGCCCTGTGTTGGTCTCGCCGCGGAGTTCTCGGTTGCAAAGTTCCGTGTCGTCTGCACTGTATGGGGTGACATCTCTGCAACCCGCGCTACGGATAAGTTGAGCGCAATGCCGCCCAGGGGTCGGGCGCCACTGCAGACAATATTTTACAAGCGCTTATTTTCTGATTTTTGCCGTACTCTTCTATCACGGCTGTTTTCAGAGTGGTGAGTGGTACTCGTGTTTTTCGACCTGATCCCACAGGCCAGTTTTTCAGAGACATTCCTGTCCTCCTTCCTCTCTCCTTCCCCTTCCATGAAATCAAATACAGAGTCATACGATTTTACAAGGCTATATCTTCTACACTACTGCCCATTAAAACGGGTACACCAAGAAGAAGTGCAGATGATAAACTGGTATTGATTGGACAAATATATTGTACTAGAACTGACATGTGATTACATCTTCACGCAATTTGGGTGCATAGATCCTGAGAAATCAGTACCCAGAACAATAACCTCTGGCCGTAATAAGGCCTAGATACGCCTGGGCATTGAGTCAAACAGAGCTTGGATGCCGTCTACAGGTACAGGTGCTCATGCAGCTTCAACACGATACCACAGTTCATCAAGAGTAGTGACTGGCGTATTGTGACGAGACAGTTGCTCTGCCACCATTGACCACACGTTTTCAATTGGTGAGAGATGTGGAGAATGTGTTGGCCAGGGCAGCAGTCGAACATTTTCTGTATCCAGAAAGCCCGTACTGGACCTGCAACACGCGGTCGTGCATTATCCTGCTGAAATGTAGCGTTTCGCAGGGATCGAATGAAGAGTAGAGCCACGGGTCGTAACACATCTGAAATGTAACGTCCACTGTTCAGATAGCCGTCAATGCGAACAAGAGGTGACCGAGACGTGTAACCAATGGCACCCGATACCGCCACGCTGGGTGATACACCAGTATGGCGATGACGAATACACGCTTCCAATGTGCGTTCACCACGATGTCGCCAAACACGGTTGCGACCATCATGATGCTGTAAACGGAACCTGGATTCATCCTAAAAATGACATTTTGCCATTCGTGCACCCGGGTTCGTCGGTGAATACACCATCAAGGAGCCCCTGTCTGTGATGCAGCGTCAAGGGTAACCGCAGCCATGGTCTCCAAGCTGATAGTCCATACTGCTGCAGACGTCGTCGAAATGTTCGTGCAGATGGTTGTTGTCTTGCAAACGTCCCCCTGTTGACTCATGGATCGAGACGTGGCTGCACGATCCGTGACAACGATGCGGATAAGATGCCTGTCATCTAGACTGCTGGTGATACGAGGCCGCTGCGATCCAGCATGACGTTCCGTATTACCCTCCTGAATCCACCGATTCCTTATTCTTCTAACAGTCATTGGATCTCGATCATTGCGAGCAGCAATGTCGCGATACGATAAACCGCATTCGCGGTAGGCTACAATCCGACCTTTATCAAAGTCGGAAACGTGATGGTACGCATTACTCCCCAGTACACGAGGCATCACAACAACGTTTCACCAGGCAACTTTCGTCAACTGCTGTTTGTGTATGAGAAATCGGTTGTAAACTTTCCTCATGTCAGCACGTTGTAGGTGTCGCCACTGGCGCCAACGTTGTGTGAATGGTCTGAAAAGCTAATCACTTGCATATCACAGCAACTTTTTCCTGTCGGTTAAATTTCGCATATGTAGAACGTCACCTTCTTGGTGTAGCAATGTTAATGGCCATTCTTGTATATGAATGAAGACAGGAAGTTGGAATGAATATTGACTTACGTATCGAAACCAAAATTTTGTGTTGGCACCTATTGTAAGTTGGCAGTCCATGCGGCTGATGGGAGGGGTCTCCCTGGCGCTGGGGGGTTCTTAAGGTTTAGTACACTTATTCGTTCACTAGCCACGTGCGTCAAGCCAATATGGCGATAACGCAGAAACAGTAAGTATTTCGGGTACTTTGTCTGAACATAACACAGAAATAACGAGTATTTCGGGTTCTCTGTTTGAACAAGTTCACCTGTGGTCTCAACAGTGACATTACTTTGCGTTGCATCCGCCTTATAGTCGGGTCAGTGAAGCAAAATAGCGGAGAAAATTCATGTAGTAGCAAATTTTAGAGCACTGCCAGCAGAGACTGACGTGAAAAACATACTAAAAGTCATCACCAATAGTAATGTGAAGTAGGGTGGAGTAGGGTGGCGTTTAAAAATTGCTTTTTTATTATATTCTGAAAAAAGGAAACGAGAACCAGGGCCTATAACGAAAACTTTTCCCAGTAGGCAAGTAAACTACAATACGTTTCCTATAAGAAAGGTTGCAGCACCGTTGATTTTATTGCCGTGAAATGTTAAAGCTACTTCATCAACACATGCTGGTGAATCGGGAACCAGGAATACAAGGCGAAGACTTTCGAGATAATATCGGATGTATTCCCAGTTGGCACGATGCAGACACAAGCTCTAAACAAAGGTCTTTATTTGAAATGTTGTTCGCCTCTTCCTCTTACAAAAAGTCAGACACACAACGTTCTTTACCATACATGGAACATAATTCACCTCAGTTTGAAAGTTTTCATTAGCTTTAGGTTCACTACCCCTAACAAAAATACCAATGGAGTCTGTAGTACGGGGCAGAAGCAGCTGAGACTACTGCAGTGGAAGGGGTTAGTACTTGGCTGACGCTGGCGAAAGCCTACTGACACTGTAGAGAAGAATGACAATACTGCGAAGTCAGAGAAGCAGGATGGAAGCAGCAGGCAGTCGAACTCCAACGGTCAAGCCAGGGTTGATAGCGATACTGACATCTACATAATGCCGTAGTATCAAGCACACAAGCTATAAAACGGCAATGTATTGGCGGAGATGTTATTTGTACTCAGGTTATTCATGTGAAAAGGTTTCCGACGTGGTTATGGTCACACAATGTGAATTAACAGACTTTTAACACGGAATGGTAAATGGAACTGGACGCATGGAACATTCCAATTCGGAAACCGTTAGGGATTTCAATATTCAGAAGTCCACAGAGCCAAGAGGATACCAATTTTCTGTCATTACCTCTCACCATGGACAACCCAGTGGCCGACGGTCTTCACTTATCGACCGAGAGCACCAGTTTGCGTAGAGTTATCACTACTAACAGACAAGCAACACGGCCTGATATAGCTTCAGACATCAATGCGGGACGTACGACGAAGGTATCCGTTAGGATAGTGTGGCGAAATTTTGTGTTAACGGGCTATGGCAACAGACGAACGACACGAGTGTCTTTGCTAACAGCACGACATCGCCTGCAGTGCCTCTATTGATCTCGTGACCACATCGGGTGGATCTTAGATGACTGGAAAACCTTGCGTTGGTCAGATGAGTGCCGATTTCAGTTCGAGTGTGGAGCTACCCCCCGAAACCATGGACCCCACTTGTCAACAAGGCACTGTGCAAGCTTATTGTGGCTCCATAGTTTATATGTTTACATGGAATGGACTGGGTCCTCTGGTCCATCTGAACCTATCATTGACTAGAGATGGTTATGTTCTGCTGCTTGGATATCATCTGCACCTATTTACGGACTTCATGTTTCCAAATAACAGTGGAACTTTTATCGATAGAATGCGCCATGTCAGCGGGCCACAAATTCTCGTGATTGGTTTGAAGAACATTCTGGACAGCTCTAGAGAATGATACGGCCACTCGTCGAACTTTAAAGGGACATAATCGAGAGGTCATTTCGTGCACAAAATCCTGCACCGGCAACACTTTCCCAATTATGGACGGCTATAGAGGCAGCATGGCTCAGTATTTCTGCAGAGGACTTCCAACGACTTGTTGAGTTCGTGCCATGTCGATCTGCTACAATACGCCGGGTAAAAGGAGTTATTAGGAGGTATCCCGTTTCCTCTGTCACCTCAGTGTAATGCGGACATCGTTTGGCTGTGGTAGCGGATGGTGCTCGTTCCTTTTGGTCGTACAAAGAGAGGACGCAAGAGAGTTTCCGTTACAATCATTCTATAGCAGGGCATAACAATGACTTGTGGTGTTAACTGTGTAAAATGTTGCTTGTTTGAATAATTAATAGAATGTGCCCCAATCATTTAATTAAGGCAAAAATACATTAAGAATTAATTTTCTCCGTGTAAATAAATCTGTAAAGTAAGGAGAAAAGGTCACGATTTAATGTAAGGAAGGTATTTTTTTGCTGATCCGATAAAGAACGTTCCAGAGACATGTTTGTGTATAGAAACTGTAAACCACGTTGAACGTCGTCGCCGTAATTTGTTTTTGGATTATATAAAAGCAGGAGCTCTGAGCTCTCTCTCTCGTTGTTTCCGATGGCTGTTTCACAAAATATAAGTATCGCTCTCGTATCAATAACTTTTGGCTAAATAATTACACTAATTTAATTACAAAAACCGCGTTTGAATTGAAAACCTTCTTTCTTATTCCATTATTGCCAATCTCAATTTATTATGTTACATTTTATAGCTTTTTCAGGGTGCAGCGAAGAAGAGTTGCCAACGAATTGTTTGGCGGCCATAGCGGAACGCTACTAGTGCTCTGTCGGCTGTTACTTTTATTTCAGTGTTCCTGAGTTCTCTTTTATCGGTCTTTTCTGTCAGTATCCGGGCAATGTAATTACGCAAACTGCGTAATTTTACGATCGGTCACTGGCCTCTAAACAATGCCGTCGGTCAACGTACTCGTCGGCCTGATGGGAATCTGATTCTGGTTGGCGGGATACATAATTTCATCATCAACAAGTAAAAATTTTCTATGCACAATTTTAGCATTTCGGAAGTATTGTCACCAGCAAAAGCGATAAATACAATACTACATTTTTTTTAAATACCAGTAATATTATATGTGTTTAGTGCATTTGTGCGGGCATTAATGTATCTCTAACGGCCAAAATACAGTGGGGCCGTGGCGTATCTTAATTGAAAGAACCATCCTTTGTATAGCAATACCGAAATGCGGCAGGGGTCTAGTGTCCTCAGATTGTATGTTAAATGTATTTGAATTGGAAACGCACGGCGAATCAGTGATGTGATATGACTGTATCATTATTTTTCTCGAACTGAAAAAGCAGGGTGAGGCCATGATGTGGTAAATGTATTTGTTAGTGATAATCCTTGTGATTCTATTATCAGTACATGTATATTTTTATTGCGTTGTGCAGTAGCTTGTCTGTATCCCTGTAGATTTTGTTGTGTAAACATGTTGCCTATCCAGCGTGTGGTTGGCTGTTGCTGTAATTCTTGTGAGTTAGTTTACACGTTACAGGTATTATTTGGTGCCTCCTTGTAAAACTATTTTGTAGATCGAAACTAATTTTGTAATAATGTCCATGGAGATGTCTCTTATTAAGTACGTATTGTATGTTTTGCTGCCCTCTTGCAGATATTATTTTTTATTGTTGTGAGGCGAGTAATTTAACTTTGGCGTTTTTATTATTGTTCACCTGATGCAGTTTCAGAAGTCTGAGCGCGTGGTTTTGGTTTGTTTGTCTCTGCATGCGCTGTGGCATTGTGAGCTGGCGTTTAATGAATCTGTCTTGGTTAAAAGCCGTCCGCAGCTCGTGGTCGTGCTGTAGCGTTCTCGCTTCCCACGCCCAGGTTCCCGGGTTCGATTCCCGGCAGGGTCAGGGATTTTCTCTGCCTCGTGATGACTGGGTGTTGTGTGCTGTCCTTAGTTAGGTTTAAGTAGTTCTAAGTTCTAGTGCACTGATGACCATAGATGATAAGTCCCATAGTGCTCAGAGCCATTGTGTTAAAATCGCACGCTTGCACACCATCCAGCCAGACTTGACTCCCACTTAAATCCTAAATCTACAACTGAATTGTCATCATCAGCTTATAGATCCAGTAACAGTGCACAATTCAAACACGTACCATGGCAGGTGCTGCACACTATCTGCATGGACTGCTGGCTTCTCAGCATTAATATCGTTCCCCAGAGAACATCGGCAATATATGTTTCTCAGTATCACTGGAGTGGATTATGGATCTTTGGCTATCAATTATGTGGGTGACACATCCTTCCCTCGGTGTCAACTCACTCGTTTGGGGCTAGGGGGTTGTTGAGTCAATAACGTGTCTGTAAGTAACAATAAAGTTGTTGTAAAAGCCAGTATATAAAAGTAATGAGTTAATAAAATTAATAAAACTGTAAATAAACTCTAAAAGAGTTCAGGTGTACAGTTGCTGTGGTTGGTGGCAGTGAGGCGAGATTTGGTTTTGCGTTCGCTAATGTTTTTAGAAACGTACAGATCTTTCTGATATTCAGCCGCTTTCTAACTAGCCTGTGCGACCTTCTCTGTTGGTATCTAGGTTTTAGTAACCATTTCGGATATTTACTTCATCTGCTTATGAATATTGTTGAACAGCTCAGCTTGCCCTTTCCTTTTGTTATGAACGGTGAAGGTGGTGTCACACCCTCTAAAGGCATAGAAAGAAGTACGGTTTCAGCAAATGGAAGTTCCGTAAATTTATTTGTTGAAAACAATTTGGATTTAACCTTGTCCCTGCCAGGGTTCAATAAATATAGCGTACTCTCTGTTTGTGCTAAAAGAATTGGTAAAGCAATCAAATACCGTAGTCATCTTCCCCTCATATCGTGACAGTGGCTTGTAAGGCAGTTTTCTTCAATCCCATCTCGGCATAGCACCAGCAGCGGCTGTAATAGCCAGAGTTTCCACTCCTCTTGCATTCATTCTGTCGCTGAGAAGCTGTATAACTGTGGTTTTGTTCTTTTCGTATCAGAATAAATAGTCGTTTTAAACGGTGATGCTGGCCGGAGTGGCCGTGCGGTTCTAGGCGACCGCTACGGTCGCAGGTTCGAATCCTGCCTCGGGCATGGATGTGTGTGATGTCCTTAGGTTAGTTAGGTTTAATTAGTTCTACGTTCTAGGCGACTGATGACCTCAGAAGTTAAGTTGGATAGTGCTCAGAGCCATTTGAACCATAAACGGTGATACTCATGTTTATCTAAAAATTGATGTCAAATGATATTTTTGCAAGGACTGGTCTACTGGTCCTGTAGTGTTGATGTCACCATAAATATCGAAAACTATACTACAATTTGGCCCATAATGTTTGGGTATATAGGTGAAGTATTGGCCACAAAGTATAGACATCTTGTTGCGCATTTCCAGTTCATAATGTAAAGAACTAAGTATCCATCAACCACACTGGTGCTCGTTCATAGATCGTGAGTTGCGCAGTTATCCCCTGGAAAAACTTCCTAAAGAGACTTCTTCCCTTTCCTCAGCCACCTTCCATTAAAGTGAGCCAACTGCAATGGAGATAATTCATATTCCATCAGTTGTGCAACGTCATCATCACTCTCTTTGATGAAATGTTTGAGCGGAACGGAAACAAGGGCCCCTATAAATTAAACACTGAATTTTTGGCCTAATTTTCATAGCCATACGAAAAGCGGGAAATGGTATATCACACTGACTATCGTAAGGTTTAGTTTCCGAAAAAATATGTAATTGCTTTAAAGTAATCTCGGTAATTAAGAAAAACTTAATAATTGATTTGAAGGAAAGTTAGCCACCGACAGTTTGTCAGAATTTTCATAGCCAAACGAAGAATGGGAAACGGACAAATGAGATATCAAACTGACCAGCGAGAGGCCTAGTTTTGAAAAATTATTTAATTGAGTAAAATAATCAGGGCAATTAAGAAAAACTTAAGCAGTGATACGAGGAAAAACTTAAATATTTCACAACGTGCTATCAACGTCAACAAAGTGTTAAAAAGTCATCTCTTCAAGACCTAGCTACAAAGTTGCAATGGTGTGATATCTGATTTTTAAAATGAGTTTCTTCGAATGTTTTTACTAAATTTAGGACATTTCGAGAACAGCAGACACTAGGAAGACAAATGAGGTGTCAATTTTTATCTGAGCGAGTTTTGCACATATAATATTACATGGTGTGATACTGAATTGTCCAAATTAGTTTCTTTCGAAACAAGTACTAAGTTCAAGACATTTCGAGAACAAAAGACGCTACGAACGCAAATGAGGTGTCGATAATTTCATGTTTTCTAATCAAAAGTGAAACTAAAAATATATGAAAAAACGGTATTGTGGAATTCCTTTTCTGGCTCATGTGTATCCAGAAACTCTCTCGTTACAAACGCTCAAGCGCCACTGAAAAGAACATAAGTCCCTCCTCTGTATAAACAAAGCAAAACGAAAATCAGTTCTCAAACCCTAAGATCCGCCTGTAGGGGGATTCTGCAATATAATTCCTGATATAACGTTATGACGTCCCTAGAGGGAAAGACGTTTCTCCCAAAGACTCAGAACGGCTTCGTAAATAACCACTACCGCAAGCTCACCTGGCTTTTGCCACACATGTGTCTCAAATAGGAGGTGAAACGTACATGCCTACTTACAGAAGTGTAGGTATGTACAGTCTTTACTAGATTTCCGAAAAGCGTACTACAGTAGCCCATTGAATTCCCTGCAGAAACACACTACTGGCCATTAAAATTGCTACACTAAGAAGAAATGCAGATGATAGACGGGTATTCATAGAACAAATATATTATACTAGAACTGACATATGATAACATTTTCACGCATTTTGGGTGCATAGATCCAGAGAAATCAGTACCCAGAACAACCACCTCTAGCCGTAATAACGGCCTTGGTACGCCTGGGCATTGAATCAAACAGAGCTTGGATGGCGTGTGCATGTACAGCTGCGTATGCAGCTTCAACACGATTCCACTGTTCACAAGATTAGTTCAAATGGCTCTGAGCACTATGGGACTTAACATCTGAGGTCATGAGACCCCTAGAACTTAGAACTACTTAAACCTAACTAACCTAAGGACATCACACACATCAATGCACGAGGCAGGATTCGAACCTGCGACCGTAGTGGTGGCGCGGTTCCAGACTGAAGCGCCTAGAACCACAAGATTAGTGACTGGCGTATTGTGATGGGCCAGTTGCTCGGCCACCATTGACCACACGTTTTCAATTGGTGAGAGATCTGGAGAATGTGCTGTCCAGGGCAGCAGTCGAACATTTCTGTTGCCAAAAAGGCCCGTATAGGACCTGCAAGATGCGGTCGTTCATTATCCTGCTGAAATGTAGGGTCGTAACACACCTGAAATGTAACGTCTACTGTTCAAAGTGCCGTCAGTGCGAACAAGAGGTGGCCGAGACGTGTAACCAATGACACTCCATACCATGACGCCGGGAGATACGCCAGTATGCCGATGACAAATACACACTTCCAATGAGCGTTCACCGTGATGTCGCCAAACACGGATGCGACCAACATGATGCTATAAACAGAACGTGGATTCATCCGAAAAAACGAAGTTTTGCCATTCGTGCACCCAGGTTCGTCGTTGACTACACCATCGCAGGCGCTCCTGTTTGTGATGCAGCGTCAAGGGTAACCGCAGCCATGGTCTCCGAGCTGATAGTCCATGCTGCTGCAAACGTCGTCGAACTGTTCGTGCAGATGGTTGTTGTCTTGCAAATGTCCCCATGTGTTGACTCAGGGATCGAGACGAGGGTGCACGATCCGTTACAACCATGTGGATAAGATGCCTGTCATCTCGACTGCTAGTGATAGGAGGCCGTTGGGGTCCAGCACGGCGTTCCGTATTAGCCTCCTGAACCCACCGATTCCTTATTCTGCGAAAAGTCATTGGATCTCGACCAACGCGAGCAGCAATGTCGCGATACGATAAACCGAAATAGCGATAGGCTACAATCCGACCTTTCTCAAAGTCGGAAACGTGATGGTACGCATTTCTCCGCCTTACACGAGGCATCACAACAACGTTTCACCAGTCAACGCCGGTCAACTGCTGTTGGTGTATGAGAAATCGGTTGGAAACATTCCTCATGTCAGCACGTTGTAGGTATCGCCACCGGCACCAACCTTGTGTGAATGCTCTGAAAAGCTAATCATTTGCATCACAGCATTTTCTTCCCGTCGGTTAAATTTCGCGTCTGTAGCACGTCATCTTCGTGGTGTAGCAATTTACTGGCCAGTAGTGTAGTTTTAGGTGTCTTTTGCAGCTGTGAGCAGCACTGCAGCCAGCCGGCCTTGGTACAGATTTTCACTCGTCGATTTAGTCTACATACTTAAATCATAAGCTTTCGAAATGTGGTGCTACAGAAGAATGCTGAAGATAAGGTGGGTAGATCACGTAACTAATGAGGAGGTATTGAATAGGATTGGGGAGAAGAGAAGTTTGTGGCACAACGTGACTAGAAGAAGGGATCGGTTGGTAGGACATGTTTTGAGGCATCAAAGGATCACAAATTTAACTTTGGAGGGCAGGGTGGAGGGTAAAAATCGTAGAGGGAGACCAAGAGATGAATACACTAAGCAGATTCAGAAGGATGTAGGTTGCAGTAGGTACTGGGAAATCAAGAAGCTTGCACAGGATAGAGTAGCATGGAGAGCTGCATCAAACCAGTCTCAGGACTGAAGACAACAACAACAACAACAACTTAAATCATATCCGTATGAGACCAGTAAGTCTCTGAAATTGTGTCATTTCATTTGTATAAGTACCTGCACCTAGGCTTCAAGCTGGATCCCCCATTTACAATTTGATGCTGAGATGCAATTCCAGAACATGGAGAGCCTCAGCAATTTTGTTCTTGTGTAAGGGGAAATTTATAGTAGATTGGGGCGGCAGTGAGAATTCGGATCGAGGAGGGAGGCGTGCGATGATAATCCGTGGAAACTCTGTCTGTCTCTCTCTCTCACTCACACACACACACACACACACACACACACACACACACACACACACACACACACACACAAATGACCACGAAAAAAGGCCTTCGAAAGACTCACAGAAAACAAATGACTAAGCATAAACACTGTCCTGAGTGGAACACGTGAAACTACGATACAAATTTCCTTGAGCAATTTTGCAAAAGTGAGGTGAAGTGGAAAATACACCCAATGCGGCGTAAGAAGAAGTGGGTTGGAAACAGCCGAAAACTTGCCAAAAGTGAGCGTGCAACTGAATTTCTTTGGTCCTTGACCTCCACTAACAACGAAGAAGAGGTAATTGCTTGCAAAAATGGTTCAAATGGCTCTAAGCACTATGGGAGTTTACATCTGAGATCATCAGTCCCCTAGACTTAAAACTGCTTAAACCGAACTAATCTAGGAACATCACACATATCCATGCCCGAGGAAGGATTCGATCCTTCGACCGCAGCAGTTGTTTGCAGAATGCGTAAACAAGAGACAAAATTATAGGAGGAAATACTCTTTTTAATCCATAAATATCAAAATGTAGAGACATACTTTGTACCATGTTTTCAGAATAACAACAGAATGTTTTATAAATAAAAGTGAAATGCGAAATGCATCTGGTGAAGAATAGTATTTAATCGCAGTAACCTTAAGACGGAAAAACCAGTAACAACTGATAAGAACAGCTGCAGAAGATGGGCAGGCATGCAAATATATTAAAATATAAATACTTAATGCAACCTCAAGATGATTGAAAACACGCAACGCTTATTGACGTAAATGAAACTACAGTGTATAACAAGTAGCTGGCTGCAGCATTTCTTCAACTAATTTAATCCACAGTCCTGAACATCAGTCACCATTATCATAGATATATGAATGCAGCATGCCACTTGTGACAGTGGACACAAATAGCAGTAATCTGAAGGAGCTGTGTAGAATGTTTGGCGTAAGAGCACTCACATGTATACTCATAACTGTAAGTAAATAAAGTCTCGATAAGTGATGCTATGTTAAACTGAAGTAGCTTCCACTAATTGAGACCTGTTTGTTGCAGCAACATTTCACTTTGTTGTTCGTCAATTGACGATGCTTTTGATACGTAATTGTGAGATTATGACGAAGGTGAATGGAAGTATTCAGAATAACGTGCGACTGAGAAAGTGGACGGATCTCGGTTATAACTTTTTTATGTATATAGACTCAATCAGCGAAACCGGGTTACTAACCGACTCTCTTTCTTACGGGGTAGATGCGCTAGCCACTAAGCCACGTGGCAACGCAGTTCGCACAAGTTTGCACGGATTATCATCGCACGCCTCCTTCCCCGACCCGAATTCTCACTGCCGCCCCAATCTACTATAAATTTCCCCTTACACAAGAACAAAATTGCTGAGGCTCTCCATGTTCTGGATAGAGAGAGAGAGAGAGAGAGAGAGACTAAACTGAGGACGGAGAGAGGGGGCCGAAAATAGTTTGTGTGTTGTGTGTGTGTGTGTGTGTGTGTGTGTGTGTGTGTGTGTGTGTGTGTGTGTCTGTAGATGGGTATGTGGATGGGTGTGAGTGTAAGTTTTCTTTTTCTTTCTTTTTCTTACTTCACTCTTCTGAAAGTTTGTGCTACATTTTTGTACACAGAACTTTCACTCACTCGAAATACAATACATTTAGTTATAGGAAAGTTCTGGTAAAATGTAAATACTTTTGTGTTAAAGGAGACCATTCACTGACTAGCAGAAGCATTGAGTAGTCGATAAGCACACACCAAAGGAAGGAATCTTGCTAGCTTCGAGAGTAATCGTTTTTCTTGTTTGAGTAAAATACATACATTCACACGCCTATGTCCCTACATCCGGCTGAATCAACCGTTAGGCCAGCTGGCACCATGTAGGGACATAGACGACGATATGTGTGTACGTGTGTGTTTTCTGTGTGTATTTTACTCCAAAAATGATTGCTCCGAAAGCTAGCTTCTTTTTTGTTGTGTGCCTATCCACGTCTCAACGCTTCTGCGTTTCGATTAGTGGTCTCCTTTAATCCAAAAGTATTTACGAAATGTATTTACGTATTTATGATGTGTGGATCCACTGCTCTGTAAAAAAATGTAGCAATATGTGTAGAACAACGTTAAGAATGAAGCAGGAAACAAAACAGCCTGACCACTGAAGTATTAAATTAAAGCGAAACAGGTAGAGTCCAAACGAAGGATGAAACAATACTATTTCTCCTCTAAAGTTTTCAAACAGCGTTGTGAAATGAAAAAAAAAAACGCTGATGTAACGTAAGAAAAAGTGGATTCAAAAGCGGCTAAAAAATTGCTAAAAGTGAATCTGCAACAATATGTCTTTCGACTTCTTTGAACCTTTTACTAACTGTTCCTGATATGAAGCGGAAAGTCAGAGATTTATATATATATATATATCGGTATTCACATATCGGTAAGTGGGTGGGTGGACGGATGGAAAATTACTATTAGACGTGTTTGCAGAGTCATTGAGGTATCACATAGTAGCATTTTTAATAAACGTAAGGACGCTCCATGAGTTAAAACACACAACGAAAAAAAATTTGTCGGTTCTGACTATATTGTATCAGCAGCAGTAATTCTCCAGAACCGAGACAGCCAACCAATTTATAATAACCCTGCTTTCCGGCTGTGGCTTGCAGGCCCTCAGCTTCGAAAGGACCACGCCACGGATTTTTCCGCACCCAACTTGCTGACTGATGACACAATTGCGCTGAAATACGAGTAATCGCGCCTGGTGTAAAAGTAATGAGAAATGACTGGCGACGGGGAGTTTTCGCGCGATATGTCAGCTCGTACGTCAATGCATTTAATCCTCGCCGGAGCGACGATCGCGCATCGCTCAGCCTGTTTCGCTGCCCTAAATTATTGTCAGACCAACGACCTGGTCGCTTTTATGCAGCCGTAACTGCGAAACCGGGACACGATAAATACAGGAATTGCAATATTTTTAACACTACTTTGATTAAAAAATGCAACGAACGCGTTATTGACTTTACGGTTAAGAGCATAAATAAACATTTTAATGCCGTTTTGAAGGACACTAACAATTTTATGTGATTCAGTGGGAAATTGCTGTCGGTAACGCAATAAACAGAACACGTTTTCGAATAAAACATGATATAAATTTGATGCATGGCTTGCAGGTGTGACACCTACACAGCCGTATGCTGACGAGCGTTAGTCGCCTGACTCGAAAACATATGACGTCGTTCGACATGCCGGAAGCAGCGGGTAGTTTTGCGTCGGATGAGAACGGCTTCCACATGCCGGAAGCAGAGGGTGGTTCTGCGTCGGATGAGAACGGTTTCCCTATGGAGTTAATTCATGACTCCTTTGGAGGATACAAATAGCAGAGAAGGAAATTCCTAATTGCACAAATAGATACACTAAATTTGTCCGTGTTACAAGAAAATTTAAACAAAGATTCGTATTCAACTAGTTGGTCTAAGCCTGGAAGGCTGCTAAGGATCGACAGCCATGGGTCACTGGGATACATTCTGCTCCCCTAAACTGATTCTGTAACACTTATATCGATTAGAAGTAGGTTTTCAATATGTAATTCTGTACCTGTATTTATGGAGTGTGTCTCCTTTGTTATTGAAAGTCCTTGATTCGTGGCACGAAAATTAGAGTTTTTTAATGTATACAGGGTGCGTCAAAAATATGATGCATACACACTTTGAAATGTCATAGAAAATTTATTTCCCGTTCTACAACGTTAAATTTCTGGAAATGGGAAGCTTAAAGTCCAACTGGAAAAACAAATGTACTTTGCAAATGCGATTAATGTTCAAACTGGTGGCCTGCAGCATCAATACATTTTGAGTACGAGTCACCACTGATTCCGCACATCATACCAAAGTGTCCAATGACATTTCTGCGCACACCACCTGAATCGCATGTCCAGGTTACGTGGTTTACGTTTGTACACCTCATCTTTTACTGTGCCCTATAAGAGGAAATCCAGCGGTGAGAGGTCTGGAGAGCGTGCAGGAAACTCGATTCGTCCCGTGCTTCCTATCCACTGGCCTGGCACATTGTGATCCAGGTATGCTCATACGTCCCTATGATAGTGCGGCGGGGCGCCATCTTGTTGGAAATAAAACTCATCATTACCGTATAGTGCACGAATGGCAGGGAATACGGAGTGAGCAAGCACTGTCAGGTACGTTTCTCCAGTAACTGTACCTTCAAAGCGGAAAGGCCCAATGAGTCCCCTTGCAGACAAACCACACCACACATTTACACCAGGAAAATTCACAGCCTTTTTACTGTAATGTGAGGATTATCTTCAGCCCAGTCCACACAATTGGTGGCTATTGACAGTTCCATTGAGTCTGAATTGGGTTTCATCCGACCAAATTATGCTACCCATATATCCCGGTTCACGTCTCACCATCTCCTGAACCCATTCACAAAATTCTAACCTTCGATCTGGATCGTTGTCACTTAGCTGTTGCACCAGCCTTGGAATGTACACACGAAACTTGCCTTTCTTCAGAATGCGTAGCACACTGCTATCACCTACATTGCTCTCACGTGCCGCTTGACTTGCAGATTTTTGAGGCGAACGCTGAAATAGTTCCAAGACCGCCATTGTAGAATCATCACTTGTAGCTGTACGAGGTCGCCCTGATCGACCTTTATGCACATCACACACCGTTCCATGAGTTTCGAATTTAAGCTTGAAGGTGGTTCTGTACCATACTCACTTCTCCACTGCCTTCGAACCGCAGCTACATTCTAAAACTTCCAGTACCACTTAATTATCTGCTTCCGCGCTTCAAAGCTCAAACGCACGTCCGCCATGTTGCAGTTACTTCCTTGCCACTGCTTCCACCTGTTGGAGAAACATAACATTATTTTCTCACAGATATTTAACCATGTAGAATGGGAAATAAATTGTCTATGACCGTTCAAAGTGTGTATACATTTTTTGACGCACCCCGTACATGAAAAAAAGCAAAATGATTTGTTAAAACGATAAATTATTATAATATGTGTATGTGCATGAAAAGAAAATGTTTGTTGAAAGCTGGTTCATGCTTAGGGCACTTGTATTTGTAATATATAAAAGATGTAGCTAAGTCCCTACGCGACGGAAGTGGCATGGCTTGTTCCATGACAAGTTAGTGTTGTAACATCTCTAGACTATGGAAACCGGAAAAAAAGGATTGCCATTAAGGATGGTGGTTTTGACGGTCGAACTGAGTGGCTCCTTGGTGTGAACAGTACGCAGTATGTGGCTAGCCGTAGCATGGTACATTTCGACGGTGCTATGAGAGGCAATTGGAAGCTGCTTTACAAAGGCTTTGCCCCACTTGTGGAATTGGCTATTATTTGGTAGTTTCGGCAAAAAGGAATGACCCTAATATGGTGAAAATGCCCTTCATGACCAAATTTAGCTGCGCACATCGTGCAGTACCGTTTCAGTAATTGATTAAGTAATGCTCTTGAGTGTAGATGTCATTAGTAGGAGCTTGGTGCAAAATTACTTCTTATAATTTACTGATGTGTGCGTTATTGGTGACTACTGCTACACACTGTTCAGAGTGCACTGTGTCAGTTTGTATCCTGTTTTGCTATTCAGAGGGAAATCTCAACGAAATTAACTTCAATAACCAATATTCAATCTTCGTAAACGCATATTTCCAAATGAATATGCCTAATTGGGCTGGCGACCGTTCATTTTTCTACATTCACGTATGATGTTATCACTTTCATTAACTCCCAAGCTTAAAGTCCGTTTGGTTTCTTTCTGTTAATTTCACCAAATTCAAAACTGTAGTTCGATACCTTTGTCCATTAGGCACACGCACGGTCAATCTTCAAAATCCTCCCAGACTGCAACATCGGCTTGTTCCACGACAAGTTAGTGTTGTAACATCTCTAGACTATGGAAACCGGAAAAAAAGGATTGCCATTAAGGATGGTCTTCTTTAGCTACTTTTCACCGCGTAGCCACTCGTGTAAAGAGCATTACAGTCAACCTGATATCTTTTCTACAAGCTGCGCTTTAGCGGCGCGCAGCTACAGTTTGTTATCACAACGTACTGGACTAATTCTCAGAGGTAATGCGGGTAGCGAAGGATGGAAACTCCGTCCACCGACACCCAGTACGTTGTATAGACGGGGATGGGGAGGGGAATTAGGGGGGGGGGGGGGAGATAGGGGTAGAAGTGGCTTTGCAGACGGAACAAGTCACCATGCTTTCTTCATGTAATGCTGGCGCTAGACACATGCTTACTGGTTTGGTACATAACATTACAAGAGACATTTCAGAACGTTGGCGGTACACACGTGCACTGTACAATGCTGGCAGCAGCCATACGCACAGATTTATGGACGGAAGTCGAGCAATGTCTGTTGATCCGGAAGTAGGGAGCCCTGGTTCAAGAGACTGTGAACAAACAGCGTCCATGCATTTGTTGTTTATTGTTTGTTTCTCACCTTTTCATCGTGTACTCCAAGAGATGCCCATAGTGCAAAAGAGTGTTTCGTGTGTTGGTAGTCAATAAGTTTGTCGCTTGTCAAATCACTCCATACCCGTTACCAGCACCTCATACGGCAACCGAAATAATTCCAGGAAATTAAATGGGCCACACTCTCCAAAGAAATGTGCATCCTACCCACTGGGCAGCACTAAGTAATAAAACCGAAAACCAGTTTCCATGGCCCATGGGAAATCAAGCAAATGCTTGTTGGATCTATGAATTAGAGGCACATTGTTCGCTATGTTTACTTTAAATGTTAAAAACTAAGTTTTACGAAGAATAAATTATTAAAAATTTAAGAGTGGCGCTAAATTCTGTGGGGTTTCCTGAGTATATGGGTAAATAAGCCTCGTGCGAAGGTTTCGTTTTCACCTTGACTATTATCACATTTAAAATTCGTGACTGAGATCCTGATTAATTGAATAAGTATTGTAAATTTAATACACAGGGAGAGACAGGAGGAAAGGTGTATGCTTTGAGAGGTCATAGTTTTAATGGTTCTGAACAAAAAACTTCATGAAACTTCCTGGCAGATTAAAACTGTGTGCCCGACCGAGACTCGAACTGGGGACCTTTGCCTTTCGCGGGATGTGCTCTACCATCTGAGCTACCGAGGTAGAGCACTTGCCCGCGAAAGGCAAAGGTCCAGAGTTCGAGTCTCGGTCGGGCACACAGTTTTAATCTGCCAGGAAGTTTCATATCAGTGCACACTCCGCTGCAGAGTGAAAAAATCTCATTCAAAAAACTTCATATTAACATATCACCTATTAAGAATAGTTTCCAACACAGAACACATTTAATTTCACTTTCATACGTTTTTCTTGAATAGCTCCAAAACCAAACCCTCCAGCTGAAACATGCCCCATACAAAATAAACTGCATTAAATTTCTTACAAAAAATCTCGTATTCACTTTTTCTCTAGGACTAACAATTTTCGCGAAGATAATGCGACGATGATCAGAATATCACGGTACGCGCATGCGCTGTAGCTCAGGTAGTTTTTATAAGCCAATTTGTGTTAGTTTCCGGACCTTACAGACTACAAGTGTCCTGCATCAAATTGCACTGCGGTACCTTGTAAAGTAGGACATGAATAATATAGAAAACAACTAACAACGTATATTAAATGTCTTATCTCTCGGAAAACATTCCGAATAGAGCTTAGTCTACATGAAGTGTTTTGTTCAGAATCACTGTCACCCCTCAAAGCATGTAGTTTTCTTTCTTCCTGCCTCACTCTACAGGGTGGTCTGTTGATAGTGACCGGGCTAAATATCTCACCAAATAAGAACCAAACGAAAAAACTACAAAGAACGAAACTGGTCTAGCTTGAAGGGGGAAACCAGATTGCTCTATGGTTGGCCCGCTAGATGGCGCTGCCATAGGTCAAACGGATATCAACTGCGTTTTTTTTTTTTTTTTTTTAGATAGGAACCCCCATTTTTATTACATATTCGTGTAGTACGTGAAGTAATATGAAAGTTTTAGTTGGACCAGTTATTCGCTTTGTGATAGATGGCGCTTCAATAGTCACAATCCTATAAGTACATGGTATTACGTAACATTCCGCAAGTGCGCACGGTATTTGCTTCGTGACACATTACCCGTGTTAAAATTGACCGTTTACCAAATGCGGAAAAGGTCGATATCGTGTTGATATATGGCTATTGTGATCAAAATGCCCAACGGGCGTGTCCTATGTATGCTGCTCGGTATCGTGGACGACATCATCCAAGTGTCCGGACCGTTCGCCGGATAGTTACATTATTTATGGGAACAGGAAGTGTTCATCCACATGAGAAACGTCAACAACGACCTGCAACAAATTATGATGCCCAGGTAGGCATTTTAGCTGCTTTCGCGGCTAATCCGCACATCAGTAACAGGCAAATTGCGCGAGAATCGGGAATCTCAAAAACGTCGGTGTTTAGAATGCTACATCAACATCGATTGCACCCGTACCATATTTCTGCGCACCAAGAATTGCATGGCGACGATTTTGAAAGTCGTGTACGGTTCTGACACTGGGCACAAAAGAAATTACGGGACGGTGACAGATTTTTCGCGCGCATTCTATTTAACGAAGAAGCGTCATTCACCAACAGCGGTAACGTAAACCGGCATAATATGAACTATTGGGCAACGGAAAATCCACGATGGCTGCGACAAATGGAACATCAGCGACCTTCGCGGGTTAATGTATGATGCGGCATTATGGGAGGAAGGATAATTGGCCCCCATTTTATCGATGGCAGTCTAAATGGTGCAATGTATGCTGATTTCCTACGTAATGTTCTACCGATGTTACTACAAAATGTTTCACTGCATGACAGAATGGCGATGTACTTCCAACATATGAATCTCCGGTACATAGCTCGTGTGGGGTTGAAGCGGTATTGAACAGAATATTTCATGACATGTGAATTGGTCGACGAAGCACGTTCACCGGATTGACGTCCGTGCATTTCTTTCTATGGGGAAAGTTTAAGGATATTTACTATCGTGATCCACCGACAACACCTGACAACATGCGTCAGCGCATTGCCAATGCATGTGCGAACATTACGGAAGGCGAACTACTCGCTGTTCAGAGGAATGTCGTTACACGTATTGCCAAATGTATTGATGTTGACGGACATCATTTTGAGCATTTATTGCATTAATGCGGTATTTACAGGTAATCACGCTGTAACAGCAAGCGTTCTCAGAAATGGTAGTTCACAAAGGTACATGTATCACATTGGAACAACCGAAATATAATGTTCAAACGTACCTACGTTCTTTATTTTAATTTTAAAAAACCTACCTGTTATCAACTGTTCGTCTAAAATTGTGAGCCATATGTTTGTGACTATTACAGCGCCATCTATCATAAAACGAAAAAAGTGGTCCAACTAAAACATTCATATTTCTTTACGTATTACACGAATATGTAATAAAAAATAGGGGTTTCTATTTTTGAAAAACGCAGTTGATTTCCGTTTGACCTATGGCAGCGCCATCTAGCGGGCCAGCCATAGCGCCATCTGGTTTCCCCCTTCAAGTTAGACAAGTTTCGTTCTCTGAAGGTTTTTTGTTTACTGCTTATTTCGTGAGATATTTAGCCCGGTCACTATCAATGGACCAACCTGTATATACGGAGACTTAAGTCAGGACCACATTGAAAGTGGCATAATAAGTTAGGATAATTTTTGTTATAGTCATTTGGAAATGTCAAAATTACGATAATAACCCCATGACCACTTTCGTTCTAAACATTCATGGTGGTGTCTCTTTGTTCTATATCGTGTCTCCCTACCACTTTGACGCAACGATGCTCTGAGCGTGTTTTTTAGGGAATTGACTAGTTTGAACCTGGGACCTGTTGCTGGTAAGGAGACGCCAGACCACACATGACATGTAGAATTCAGAATAGTTCAGTGAAAATAGCGATGATATAACCAAATACTAAATGATCTCAGCGTCAGCTCCACTGCACTCCCTGTAAAAGAATCTTAATACCAACTAAATTTAGTGGAAGGGGTTCAAGGCTTTCCTATTAGTTGGTAAAATAACGTCGAAAAAGCAGTTAAGTTTACAATTGGAAACTTTATTCTAGTCACAAAACATTGTCTATAAATTGCACTATTTATAAAAGGAAGTGTTTTAATACGGGATGGTAAAAACCAACTGCGTTCAACAAAAATGTGAACGTATATTCACTGAGTGGGTTTCCAAGTTCTACAATGGATCGAAGGATGACCTATGCCATATCACATCTATAATCTAGGTTTAAATTAAGTTTCACAAAAGAGAAAACTATCAAAATGGTCTACAGTGACCCTCAATTATTTTTAATTACTTATCTAACTTGTCGTAAATTAGAGTGGCTGATGTGGCTTCTCAATAATTATATAACAGAGAAATCATCGCGTTTCAGATTTTTACTTCAAGTGGCAAATGTGAACACCATGAGCTTTAATTTACGATCGATACTAGTATTACGCAAAAAGGGGGTGTAACAGATGAGACTTCTGCAGTTCTGAGTGAAGCCTTATGCACTCAAAAATGCGGCATCGCATGCGTTCATTACCTTGTCGGTGTTTAGGCAGCGTCAGGGTGGCAGCGGGCTGCACAGCTCCGCTCACCTCGCCATCTCCGAACTAACTCTCTTCCAAACTTCTCCTTACTACAATTTACCGAAGATGGTTTAAAAAAACTATCTGGCTGTGTTTTCTTCTTACCAATCAGGGTCTCAATGTTAACCTTCAGCTCCGCCTACAAAAATTCTGTCAATCCAATGAGAAACGTTATACTTTTCGTGGTGGTGCAATGTTTTTAAAGTTTGCAACGTAACAGAGACGCGAAAAAGTCTCACGCTAAAACATGCAGCTGATGTGGTCCTTTTAGCGTTATCGTAAGATCTATACTGTTTTTCTGGAGGGCTCTAGCTTTTAACATGGGCTGGGAGGTGGTCCCTGATGTAACAGAGACGCGGAAAAGTGTCACGCTAAAACTTCCGGGTGGTATGGCCCTCTTTGTGTTATCGTAAGATCTATACTGTTTTGCTGGAGGGCTCTAGCTTTTAACATGGGATGGGGGGTGGTCCTTGACGTAACAGAGACGCGAAAAAGTCTCACACTAAAACGTGCGGGTGGTGTGGTCTTACTGGTAGGCTGGCGACGTGGGTGTCCAGTCCGTCCCTTATTGTAGGGCCTTCTAGCTTAACACGGTTCTGCTCTCGGCTTCTGTTCTCGTTCCTCTCCTCAGAACGTCGTCTGTCTCACGGTGGGAAGGTATGCCATGCATTTAGGCATTCTTGTGTTAGTCCGGGGTATTCCATTTGCTCACTCGTTACTCGTATTACTTTGGTTAATTTAATGTCACGATTTATTCGGAGCTATGTGGCATACTACTGGATTTGCTTATCATGTCAGGGTTTTCGTGGAAGGTGTTGGATTTGCCTGACACCTTACATCGTATTAAAATCGGAGGTGCGGAATTAGCTACTCTTAGGCGAAGATTTGATGATTTGTAACGTTGTATAGTTATAGAACTATTTCAAATAAAGAAATAATATTGCATGACACCCTTGACTCAACAGAGCTTCAACTTTGTGATAGTATTGACGTTCTGATCTTCCTAGCACCACCAGAGTAAAGCTAGCAGCTGAGCTCTCGGAGCGTCTACATGCAAAACGTTCTCTGGAAGCGTCGTGAATCTATCTGACGCCAGCGGTGCCCGCAGAGTGTGTTTCATCTCGCTAATGCAGCTGCTACTAATGTACCAGCAGCGAAGTGCGAGGTTTCTGATTTCTGAAAGCTCGTCTCCGCGGTGCATTCATTTAAGCTGGGGAGAAAAGCAAGGATGTGCGAGTTCCCTATAGAAACATGACTAAGTGCAACGATTTATTACTCAGTTTCAACCTGCAACGTACCTCTTGTTCAATTAGTATAATGTGAAAAGTGTCACATTGTGTCGTGGTTAATTTGCAGGACAAAACAGTATTTACATTAATGGGGAAGTACGACAAAACGGTCCTTTCTTTACTACACTGCATGCTAAATACCAGTACAGAAATTATTTATCATCTTTGGCATACAGTAACTATAAAACGATAGTAAAATTATCGCGTTTAATGGAGACATTCGTCACAGCTCATGTGCCGTAACAGTTGTGGCTAATAAGAAATCAACAAATTCAGTAACTGTAATAAATCTACTTCTTTCTAGCATGCCGTGAAACATGTCGTCTAAATTTTTCCGAACTACACTGTTACGTATTTTTTACCGCGCAACTCACTGTCAATGGAAAAATTACAATCATTGAGGGTATTTTAATTCCGTCTTCGTTTTATTGAAATAAATTTTTATTCCATATGCGATTGCAATCTTTCTCGGCGTACTCCACTGTTGAATTCTTCTCACACTTCGCCAGAAGATGATGGGTACGAAACTCATCAAAACGTTGCGACAAGACGACGCCGCCACTCGGCTGATAACCCGAGAAGAATTTATCAATTATTATTGTCTTCTTTTTATTGAAATAAAACGTCATCAGTGGTGCGTTACAAAAGACGTTTACAATTTGTCTTGCTTTCTAGATAGGGAAACTGTTCGTTACAAGGCGTTGATTTTTACATGTGATATTTCATGCCTGATCACGTCAGTAAATGCCGACTGGTTGCACGTGTTTTGGTCATTCCTTCGTCTGATACTGTTGGTTCTGGTCTAATCCCACACTGCTTGGCAAAATTAGGCATTTTTTATGTTAAACACTATGTAGTACTACCATTGTTTCTTTGTATCCCTAAAAGAGTAACCAACTGTTGCTCGATCTAGAAAGCAAGTAAAAATTGAAAACATCTTTCACACAGACTACTGATGATGTTTTACTTCAATAAAACGAAACGCCTCCGGTGACAAAACTCGTATTTTTCTTTAATTGCAAAATCGGAATTAACATAAATTAGAAAGAACAAATAGGAAATTTTGTGGGGAAGGCTAACCAAAGGCTGCGTTTTATTGGCAGGACGCACAGAAAATGAAACAGACCTACTAGGGAGACTGCCTGCACTTCAATTGTCCATCCTCTTTTAGAATACCGCTGCGCGGTGTGGCATCCTTACCACGTAGGACTGACGGAGTAGATCGAAAAAGTTAAAAGAAAGACAGCACGATTTGTATTATCGCGAAATATGGGAGAGTGTCACAGAAATGATGCACTATTTGGACTGGGAATCATTAAAAGAAAGGCGTTTTTCGTTGCGACGGAATCTTCTCACGAAATTCCAATCACCAACTTTCTCCTCCGAATGCGAAAATATTTTGTTGACACCGACCTACAAAGGAAGAAACGATCACCACGATAAAATAAGGGAAATTAGAGCTCGTACGGAAAGATACAGGTGTTCATTCTTTCCGCGCGCTATACGAGATTGGAATAATAGAGTCTTGTGAAGGTGGTTCGATGAACCCTCTGCCAGGCACTTAAATGTGATTTGTAGAGTATCCATGTAGATGTAGATGTAGAAAATGCTCTCAGTAATTTTAAAGCAACTACGGAGATTCTAGTCGCACAAATGAAGAAATTAAACAAAAATTACAATTCGGCCGAAAACGGGAAAAAAGCAATATTTTTAATGAGACTAACTGCTACGCGTAAGGCCACATCTCTCAGTGCCATCTGTCGGAGAATTATTCTCTCCTTATCAACGCTGAAAGAAACTGAGGAATCACTCGTTTCATTTATTTCCAAATGCAGGTCGTTTCATCACAGATAATTTCTTAAGGAACCAAACTCAGACGAACATATTCACCGATGGAATAATCACATACCGTGTGACTCCCACGCTGATGCTACCCTTTCGCTTAAGACTATGTGACTGCCAATCCCGCTTTCTTTGCGGTCGATAATAGAGCGCCAAGTCCTGCATAACGATGTGAAACGATGGACCACGCAGGCTGTCGCTGATGCATTGTCTGTAACTTACATGCTAAAATGTTTCCCATTGCACCCACTCATTGTTATTTTGTTGGGTAACGTTATAAAAAATATTTCGCTATTTTTGAGGCTGAGATGCAAGTAGAACTGGTTTCAAACATTGCACGTCTATGGTGTTCAAACGAATGATAGCTAGCTAGCTCATAGTGTCGAGTCTGCAAACAGCAACGGCAGCTGCTTCACGATGTCTGCAATAGTATGAAGTAGACATTTTTCAAAAAAAAATGTTTATTTCCCAGCACAATCACGTAAATTATGACCACTGCCACTGGGAACTCAATCCATCCTGGCGGTATTGCGGGCACGTGACGCAGTAAGGAAAGAATGCAGGCGGAAGAGAGACGAATGGGCAGTCATTATAGCAAAGATACAGGCCGCAAATGCGGAATTCCACTGACATAAGCCGTTTTGACAAAGGGCACATTGTTATGGTCACGCGGCTGAATATGAGAATCTCAAAAACGGAAAAAGATGGTCGCCTGTGTGGGTACTACTGTCGTGAGCACCTATGGAAACTGGTTGAACGATGGTGAATTAACGAGTAGGCTGCATGGCATTGGACGTCCACGTCTCATCACAAAACGTAGAGGTCGGACGATCCCCCAGAGTGTAATACAGGGTAGGCTGCGATCCGTGCCTTGTGAAGGGACAAATGTTACGGAGCACACCTTTCAAAGGCAGTTGTTGAATATGGAGCTCCACATCACACGGCCCCTACGTGCTCCTGAAACATCATCAGTTATGGGTTCAGCATCACTGAGTTTTCACCGTGTTGCCTGTCGAGTGAATCGCATTTCGTGTTACACGAGCTCAATGGTAGGGTACTTACACGCCGTAATCCAGGCGAATGCTGCACTAAACATGCACTGCGCTTTTATGTTAAACGCAATGTAGTACTACCACTGTTTATTTGCATCCCTAAAAGGGTGAAAGTCGAAATTAGTAACAAACTGTTGCTCGATCTAGAATTTTTGTTGTTGTGGTCTTCAGTCCTGAGACTGGTTTGATGCAGCTCTCCATGTTACTCTACCCTGTGCAAGCTTCTTCATCTCCCAGTACCTACTGCAAACTACATCCTTCTGAATCTGCTTAGTGTATTCATCTCTTGGTCTCCCTCTACGATTCTTACCCTCCACGCTGCCCTCGCAACACTAAATTGGTGATCCATTGATGTCTCAGAACATGTCCTACCAACCGAACCCTTCTTCTACTCAAGTTATGCCACAAACTCCTCTTCTCTCCGATTCTATTCAATACCTCATCATTAATTATGTGATCTATCCATCTAATCTTCAGCATTCTCCTGTAGCACCACATTTCGGAAGCTTCTATTCTCTTCTTGTCCAGACTATTTATTGTCTATGTTTCACTTCCATACATAGCTACACTTTCAGAAACGACTTACTGACAGTTAAATCTATACTCGATGTTAACAAATTTCTCTTCTTCAGAAACGCTTTCCTTGCCATTGCCAGTCTACATTTTATATCCTCTCTACTTCGACCATCATCAGTTATTTTGCTCCCCAAACAGCAAAATTCCTTTACTACTTTAAGTGTCTCGTTATCTCATCTAATTCCCTCAGCATCACCCGACTTAATTCGACTACATACCATTATTCTCGGTTTGCTTTTGTTGATCTTCATCTTATATCGTCCTTTCAAGACCCTATCCATTCCATTCAACTGCTCTTCCAAGTCCTTTGCTGTCTCTGCCAGCAATGTCATCGGCAAACCTCAAAGGTTTTATTTCTATTCCATGGATTTTAATACCTACTCAGAATTTTTTTTGTTTCCTTTACTGCGTACTCAATATATAGATTGAATAACATCGGGGAGAGGCTACAACCCTGTCTCATTCTCTTCCCTACCACTGCTTCCCTTTCATGTCCCTTGTTTCTTATAACTGTCATCTGGTTTCTGTACAAATTGTTAATAGCATTTCGCTCCCTGTATTTTACCCCTGCCAGCTTTATAATTTGAAATGGAGCATTCCAGTCAACGTTGTCAAAAGCTTTCTCTAAGTCTACAAATGCTAGAAACGTAGGTTGGCCTTTCCTTGATCTTTCATCTAAGATAAATCGTAGGGTCAGTATTGCCTCACGTGTTCCAATATTTCTATGGAATCCAAACTGATCTTACCCGAGGTCGGCTTCTACCAGTTTTCCCATTCGTCTGTAGAGAATTCGCATTAGTATTTTGCAGCTGTGACTAATTAAACCGATAGTTCGGTACTTTTCACATCTGTCACGACCTGCTTTCTTTGCGATTGGAATTATTGTATTCTTCTTGAAGTCTGAGGTAATTTCGCCTGTCTCATACATCTTGCTCACCAGATGGTAGACTTTTGTCAGGACTGGCTCTCCCAAGGCTGTCAGTAGTTCTAATGGAATGTTGTCTACTCCCGGGGCTTTGTTTCGACTCAGCTCTTTCAGTGCTCTGTCAAACTCTTCACGCAGTATCATATCTCCCTTTTCATCTTCAACTACACCCTCTTCCATTTCCATAATATTGTCCTCAAGTACATCGCCCTTGTATAGACCCTCTATCTACTCCTTCCACCTTTCTGCTTTCCCTTCTTTGCTTAGAGCTGGGTTTCCATCTGGGCGCTTGATATTCATACTAGTGGTTCTCTTTTCTCCAAAGATCTCTTTAATTTTCCTGTAGGCAGTATCTATCTTACTCCTAGTGAGATAAGCCTCTACATTTGTCCTCTAGCTATCCCTGCTTAGCCATTTTGCACTTCCTGCCGATCTCATTTTTGAGACGTTTTTATTCCTTTTTAATTGCTGCCTTTACTGCATTTTTATATTTTCTCCTTTCATCAATTAAATTCAATATTTCTTTTGTTACCTAAAGATTTGTACTAGCCCCCATCTTTTTACCTACTTGATCTTCTGCTGCCTTCACTACTTCGTCCCTCAGAGCTACCCATTCTTCTTCTGCTGTATTTCTTCCCCCCATTCCTGTCAAGTGTTCCCTTATGTTCTCCCTGAAACTCTGTACAACCTCTGGTTTAGTCAGTTTATCCAGGTCCCATCTCCTTGAATTCCTACTTCTTTGCAGTTTCTTCAGTTTTCATCTACAGTTCATAACCAACTGATTGTGGTCAGAGTCCACATCTGCCCCTGTAAATGTCTTACAATTTAAAATCTGGTTCCTACAACTGAAAATTGAAATTGAAAACATCTTTTACACAGACCACTGATGATGTTTTATTTCAATAAAACGAAAAAGGTGAGGGCAGAATTACGCTCTAGGGTACATTGAGTGGGATCTCTTGGGTAATCAAAGGCGTCACAACAGCAGTGAACTGCGAGAATAGCACTGCGGACCAGCTGCGCCGCTTCGTGCTTGAAGTCCCCCGTACGGCATTGACATCTTTCAGCATATTGCAAGGTCAGAATCGTGCTATAGTGGTTTGAGGGTCATTATAGTTAGCTCACGTTGATGTCTTGGCCAGGAAGAGTGTCTGATCTGTACCCACTGGAACACATATTGGACGCCAGCTGCGCGCCCGTAAACGACCATCCCGTATTTTGTGGCAATTGCTTGACCTGCGCGTAGATGTCTTGTGCCACATACTTCTGGAATCCTGTCAAGGACGTGTAGAATCCATGCCAAGAATCTCTGTTGTACTTTGTTTGGAAAGTGGAACAACAAGCTATTAATCAGGTGGTCATGATGTTTAGTCTCAGCAGTGTACAATTCATTGCCCATTTCGACTGTCATCGGTCATCTTCAGCTAACATACTGGTTAGGCTGACATTATGACCATCTGCTTAACGGCGAATTTGTCCACCTTTGGAAAGCAATACAGCAGTGGTTCTGAGCAGCATGAATTCGATAAGGCCTTTGTAAGTTTTCGGAGATATCCGTGCGCGGTCATAAAATTTCTGTAAATTACGGGTGCAGAACTGGCGCCCCACAGCATCCCAGATACGTTCCATTCGGTTCGGATCTGGAATTTAGTAGCCATTACAACAACGTAAGTTCACTGCTATGTTGCTCAGACCACTGAATCGCGATTCTGGCCTTGTGACACGGACAGCTAACGCGCCGGAGATGCTGACACCATCGGGGAAGTTTTAAAGCATGAAAGGATGCAGGTGGTGCCTAATAATGTCCACGTTGCCCACTGCCATCAAGGACGTAGTTGAAGAGGGGCTTGGATTGGATTGTTTGGGGGAAGACACCAAACAGAGAGTTCATCGATCTCATCCGATTAGGGAAGGACGGGGAAGGAATTCGGCCGTGCCCTTTCAAAGGAAACATCCCTACATTTTCCTGGAGTGATTTAGAGAAATAACGGAAAACCTAAATCAGGATGGCCGGACAGGGGATTGAACCGTCGTCCTCCCGAATCCGATTCCAGTTGAAGAGGGGTTTCGGGCCCCCTTTATCACCTAAATTACGTTACACAAGCTCTTGTTGCCGTATAGCGAAAAAGACAGGCATTTTGATTTTCAGTCATACTTCGAAAAGGGGATACGGACTATTGACATAGTCAGCAAAGCCATCGATAGATCGTCGGCTATCGTCCATCGCTATTTTAAACAAGACGAATCGTTGGCCTTGCTTGACCTCAGTTGTTGTTTTGTTATCAGTTCAGTTCTTTCTTGCAGTAGAATTTAATGTAAGTGCTACCGCTCATTGTTCTTGTGCTGTGCGCTGTTGTGATAGCTTAAACATTAGTTTTTACTAAGAAAGAAGAGGAGGATCGATTTCGATTCGTCCGCTAGCGTTACGGCAAGTTAAAATTTTGTACGCACTACTGCAATAGACTAATTACCTATCTGTGATAGTTTAATGTTAGCACTGGTGTCGTTAATTGGAGGCTCGAAGGACTTTGGGATTGCAATATTTTAGTATTTCACAAGGCAGCGGAGCGGTATATATCATTACAAATAACAAAGAAGGGAAAGCAGAAAGATGGGAGGAGTATGTAGAGGGTCTATACAAGGGCGATGTTCTTGGGGACAATATTATGGAAATGGAAGAGGATGTAGATGAGGATGAAATGGGAGAGGTAATACTGCGTGAAGAATTTGAGAGAGCACTGAAAGACCTAAGTCGAAACAAGGCCCCGGGAGTAGACAACATTCCATTAGAATTACTGATAGCCTTGGGAGAGCCAGCCCTGACAAAACCCTACCATCTGGTGAGCAACACGTATGAGACAGGCGAAATATCCTTAGACTTCAAGAAGAATATAATAATTTCAATCCCAAAGAAAGCAGGTGTTGACAGCTGTGAAAAGTACTGAACTATCAGTTTAATAAGTCACAGCTGCAAAATACTAATATGAATTCTTAACAGACGAATGGAAAAACTGGTAAAAGCCGGCCTCGGGGAAGATCAGTTTGGATTCCGTAGAAATGTTGGAAGACGTGAGGCAATACTGAACTTACGACTTATCTTAGAATATAGATTAACGAAAGGCCAACTTACGTTTCTAGCATTTGTAGACTTAGAGACCGCTTTTGACAATGTTGACTGGAATACTCTCTTTCAAATTCTGATGGTGGCAGGAGTAACACACATGGAGCGAAAGGCTACTTACAAATTGTACAGAAACCAGATGGCAGTTGTAAGAGTCGCGTGGCATGAAAGGGAAGCAGTGCTTGGGAAGGGAGTGAGACATGGCTGTACCCTATCCTCGATGTTATTCAATCTGTATATTGAGCAAGCACTAAAGGAAAAAAAGAAAATTCGGAGTAGGTACTAATATCCATGGAGAAGAAATAAAAACTTTGAGGTTCGCCAATGGCATTGTGATTCTGCCAGAGACAGCAAAGGACTTGGAAGAGCAGTTGAACGGAATGGATAGTGTCTTGAAAGGAAGATATAAGATGAACATCAACAGAAGCAAAACGAGGATAATGGAATGTAGTCGAATTAAATCGGGTGATGCTGAGGGAATTAGATTAGGAAATGAGACACTTAAAGTAGTAAAAGAGTATTGCTATTTTGGGAGCAAAATAACTGATGATGATTGAAGTAGCAAGGATATAAAATGTAGACTGACAATGGCAAGGAAAGCGTTTCTGAAGAAGAGAAATTTGCTAATATCGAGTATAGATTTAAGTGGCAGGACGTCGTTTCTGAAAGTATTTGTATGGAGAGTAGCCATGTATGGATGTGAAACGTGGACGGCAAATAGTTTAGACAAGAAGAGAATAGAAGCTTTCGAAATGTGGTGCTACAGAAGAATGTTGAAGATTAGTTGGGTAGATCACATAACTAATGAGGAAGTATTGAATAGGATTGGGGAGAAGAGGAGTTTGTGTCACAACTTGACTAGAGCAAGGAAACGGTTGGTAGGACATGTTCTGAGGCATCAAGGGCTCACCAATTTAGTATTGAAGGGCAGCATGGAGGGTAAAAATCGTACAGGGAGACCAAGAGATGAATACACTAAACAGATTCAGAAGGATGTAATTTGCAGTAGGTACTGGGAGATGAAGGAGCTCGCACAGGATAGAGTAGAATGGCGACCTGCATCAAACCAGTCTCTGGACTGAAGGCTACAACAAGAACAACATTAAATTATAATAAAAACATAAAAATTCCCTTGAATTTGTCTTTGTCGCCCAGATATCGCCTTGATTAACAAAAATACCGCTGAAAGTGCGATGGTTGCATTTCTTTGGCAAAATATTGCCGAATCCGGTCATCCAAGCGGTATTCATTTGATAAAAACACTACCGATAAGAAAGAATGGGGAGGGGTTTCTGGAGAGCGGATGATGTATGTGATGGAAGCACAATCTATATTTCGTTCGTATCTGAAAGATTTTTTCAGCGTGAATTCGTCCGAGCCAGCTGTGCCCAGCATTCCTTTTTCCCACTTTCCTCCAAAACCTACTTCCGCTCTAGTAATACTATAACTGAAGCTAGCGATTCCATGCACAATTAAATGTTAGAATATGCATGAGTTTATGCAGATAACTAAACATGCACAATTAAAGAAAAACATGCAATGTCAGACTTCAATCTTTTCTTGTGATGCATTTTTTTTAAACAATGTACAGCAAGCACTTTTTTCCAAATTCTCCATCTACTTGATGTAGCTCTGCTCTGAACTAGCTAACCCTGGATCTGGGAGTCGAGGTAATTTGAATCCATCCACCGACAACCTGTGGTTTCCCATTTTCAATTTGGGGAGTGGCCCCTTACATAGACCACAGCCAATTCCTCCTGAATTCCTTTCCTTCCTGACGGATTCCAATTCCCTTGAAGATGCTGTAACTCGGCTTAAATGAAAAGAGCTGCATTGAAGGCTGGCCGAGCTCCTCTTCGCAAAGTCCCTACATTAAATGCGATGTGATAACTAATCCAACTCACTCACTCACTTGGGCTCGTGCATTTCTCTGTCGGGCCCTTCTTTCATGCAAAAAATTATCTTTCTCACATTGCAACAAGCGACAGATGCATAATTAAGTGAGGAAATTTGGCGAATTCTAAGGATTAATTATTTCAAATCTTTCGTACTGTTCCCACCAAAAACGTTTCTAGCTCATATGTAAAATGCAACATTCTTCTCGGTAATAATCACGTTGTCCCAAAAGATTAGCGCTCGTCCACTACCGATCACTTCCTTAGCTCAGCTCAGATCCAGACCAGAGAAGAGCTTAAATGATCTACGAAGGAGAAGCGATATTGGAGCGTGCCAAAATACAGCACTCGTAAGTAACGAGATTATATCTCTGCTTGGTTAAAACTCATAAAGTTCATCGTCGAATAAAATGGTTTATCGTTCTTTATGGAAATGTTCAGAATAACTTAGAAACATGGGCTTTTTAAAGCCATCTTCAACAAATCGGTGTCCACCATTAATTTTCAGTTGAAGTTTATTGTTAGCCTCTATGATATTCGGAATGCTATTGTAAGTCTCCAGTCCTGTCAGCGAAATACTCCGCTCCCCTTTACTTAAATCAATCGGTGGGAAGTAATTTGAGCATAATACTGACATCGATCTTTTAAAGTAAAAGTATACGACATTGCATCTGAACCTTGACTGAGGATGGATGTTTAATTCATCTCTTTATACATATGCTTCTTCGTAAACGTTAGGATCAACATGAGGCGCAAATGCACACATAAGTGGGTATTAAAGTCTTGTTAGAGATGAAAATTGTAGAATACACGTCTTCTGTCGGTGAAGTACCGATGTAACTCTTTTGGCTGCTGCGTATCTCCAAATGAGTCGAAGTAGTACACGTCATTTGTGTTTCTCTAAACATAAGCCACTCAGTGGGTTCCTGGTCCCCCAGCAACGTCGAAATTCACAGTTCCACATTCACCGGATTTCTACATAGTCTTCGCTAATGTATTCCGCAAAAACACACTTCAGAATCTTGAAATGCTGATTTTTTTTCCTGGAAAACTTGAGCAGATCTGTGTTTGTGAGCGGTACGTCCGATAGGATAGCTAACAGGGTTTTTTTTTCTTGATGAAGAGACCTATTCTTGTATGGTTTCAGATACAGTCCTTTTCCGATGGCTGCTGTTCCCATCATGCAGTTACGTCTTCTTGCTTCCTCTAGCAGCTCCTGGGAGTTCTGTGCGTTTTTCTCTGCTCTGGCAATAGCAACAGCGCCACCAGCCAGTGAACCCATCGCTGAGAGACCTGCGAGAGAAGTCTTGGGTACTGGCAGAGCACTGGGTGCTTTAAATAGTCCTTTATGCTTCAGAGGATACGGTTTTTAAACACCTCTGCCCTGGCTTCTTCTACTTCTGCATTGTTGTTTTCTTCAGTGTACGACGTACAGCGTCCATAACGTGCTTGAAATTCACACCCAAGCCCAACTTAATTTTACCACATATCATTTTATCAACTACAAATGCTGCAGTGCGCTTTCCTATACTAAGATCCTTTCTCGGGCGTATTGTCGTGGCTTTGTCAGCTAAAATTCGATCTGCAGCGTGACGTCCTGGGAGATCTTTACGTTTTGCGTATGCAATGTAGTATTCAAACACAGTAGTCAAGCAGGTTAATCTCCTTATCAGCACGAGCCAAATGTTTCTGAAGCTTTGTACCAGGTACACAGTAATTATACCTCGGCATGTGCAGTTCAATGGGAAGCTTGTCGAGAATACCACAGCCTCCTATAATGCATCTCGTATCACACCTGTTATGCTACAATGCCGGTTGTGCTCTGTGCATCCCGTTATATAGCAAATCATTTGCGTCAATCCAGCTGTTTTGTGTAGCAGGAAAACCAAATCATTTAACTATTGCTCTATTGCCACCACGTCTTATGACGCGCCCTATGAGAAACACCTGTGGTTCTGAACTCTTCTGCATTTCCTCGGTGTAAAAGCATTCTTGAAATTTCAGTGACACTGCTACCCTTTAAGATGTAAGTTCCGAGACTTTTTTCTCAGCGCCTCGAAAACCGTAAATGTCTCACACGACCAATTTTGGAGGTATGACTTCTCAAATGTCTTGTGTTTTGCGATACGTACCAAATCACTGATTTAAATTTCTGTTTACGTGGCCCCAACATTTTGGTATGATAGTACACAGTATCCATGAGTCGATTATCATGAACATCGATTGGTCTATTTTTTATTATGGTACGCCTAGTTCGTTTATACTGTGCAATTATTTGTGGGAGGATATCTGTCCATTTGTATGAGAAGCGAAGGTTAAATTACATCCACATTTGACTTTTTATTGGCCTGTTCAGACGTTCTACAACACTCGCTCTCAGGTGGGTGAATATTGGGTAGTGATGCATTCCATACCGCTGCATCACGGTCTTACCTATTGTAAAACTCTCCACAGTGATCGGTGTGGAGGTTGTCCGGGCGTCGATTCGTCGAAGTTTGCATCAAACGCTCAGACACATCCGTGATATTTCTCCCCGTTTTTGTTTTAACCCGCAATGTCCAAGCAAATTTGGAATATGTATCAATAACCATTAAAACACATTTGAATCCATTATTTTCATGTAAATATTCTCTCATATCTACAAGATCAGCCTGCCATATGTCATCCAAACCTTTAATCAAAAATGCCTACGAGGGTATGTTTTGTGTGCTGGTTTGTGCAATTCTCAAAGTACTGTCTCCTTAGTCACTCGGTTATACCTCTCTCTCTCTAAGCTGTGAAATTACTGAGACAACCTCATTCGAATGAGTGGTGTGGGCTTTCAAATGTAACTATGCACTCTCTGACTCAGTGTTGCAATATTAAAAGTTTTGCCTGGTTTCGTTGTCTAGGGGCTGGGATAAGTAGCTGCCGCATTACAGGGCAAATACTGCTGGGTCTACAGTATACGATAAGAGTACACACATTAATCGAATGGTCGAAGGTTTCTGTCACTCGGAAATAGTGAATTATGGATGTAACATATAAATTTATAAATGAAAGATTGCAATTAAATAAAATTTGCAGGTACTATATAACGAGTTGAAATGATGAGTACGATAGTTGAAGTACTTTTGAGAATGCAGTATACAGGGTACGTTCCGAAAGTAATGCAATTGAATTTCCCGCGCCGCTCCTAGTAGTCGGAGTGGGAGCGGGCGACATGGAGTAGGTGGGGGGGGGGACGCTAAGCTTTGCCGCGAAACCGGTTTCAGTGCTCTCCGAGCTGTGGAAGCGGCAGGACTTCTGTTATTGTAAACCTCTGCGCGCCGACCGTGTCACGGAAAAAATGGAATCGACGATCGAGCAACGTTACGCGATTAAGTTTTGTGCTAAACTGAACAAATCTTTTGAGGAGACTAACAAAATGATTCGTGAGGCTTACGGGGACTCTGCTCTGTCCTACTCACAAGTTTCGAGGTGGTTAAAGGCCTTTAAGGAAAGCCGGGAAGAGGTTCACGACGAACAACGCTCTGGGCGGCCGTCAACCAGCAAAACCGACAACAATGTGGCTCGTGTGCGACAACTGTTGGACTCTAATCGTCGATTGAGTATCAGGATGGTTGCCAATGAACTGAACTTGTCGTCTACTGTTGTTTTTCGCATTGTTACTGAAGATTTAGCGATGAGGAAAGTGTGCGCCAAGCTCGTGCCCAAGGTGTTGTCAGACGACGAAAAGACCAACCGAGCGGAAATTTCAAGTGAACTTTTGCAACGTGTTGAAATTGAACCTGATTATTTGGACAACGTCATCACTGGTGATGAAACCTGGGTTTTTGAATACGACCCAGAAACAAAACGCCACAGCTCTGAGTGGCACGCTGATCAATTCCCCCAAGCCCAAAAAGGCAAGAATGAGCAAATCAAAAGTGAAAACAATGCTCATTGTCTTTTTCGACAGCAAAGGATTGGTCCATAAGGAGTTTGTTCCTCAAGGACAGACAGTTAACGCTGCCTACTACGTGGATGTGCTGGAAAGACTCCGCAAAAGGGTCGTCAGGACGAGAAAGGACATCTCCGCTACCTGGCAACTCCATCACGACAACGCGCCTTGCCACAACGCGCTACGAGTCCGTGAGTTCCTGGCCAAACACCAGGTGCCAACGCTGCCCCCCCCCCCTATAGTCCTGACCTCGCTCCAGCTGACTTCTTTTTGTTTCCTAGGATTAAGTCAGCCCTGAAAGGAACCCGTTTTTCGTCCATAGACGAGATCCAATCCGCCGTGACGAAGACCTTGCGAGAGGTCCCAGAAGACGCCTTCCAGGGCGCGTACCGGTCATGGCAGAGTCACTAAAAAAATGTGTAGAGGCCCAAGGACAGTACTTTGAAGAATTTTAAGTGTTTGTGCAAATCTGTTCAATAAATTACTTTAAAAAAAATAATTGCATTACTTTCGGAACGCACATGGATGTAACATATAAATTTATAAATGAAAGATTGCAATTAAATAAAATTTGCAGGTGCTATATAACGTGTTGAAATGATGAGTACGATAGTTGAAGTACTTTTGAGAATGCAGTATATTACAGGTGTCGATGGTCCAGCAATTACATAAAATATAAGTTGAATAACAGGGAAACAATAGATTCCTGCTGCACGTAATTAGTTATGAAGAACAACATAGCTTGCGAGATATTCACTTATAAAGCATACTACGTCTTCTCTGCAGAAGCCACGGAAATCACACAAGAGCACAAGTCGGCACTCCGAAATATTTCTATCTTCCGCGACCACGCGCAAACTGCTCCACTGTCCAAATCTTTCCCGCGACTCTGCGTCCGTCGCGCCGTACTCAGCCCTCCCGTGTCCTGTCCCGTCCTGTCCAACATCCCCCGTGTCCAGCGCCGTACTTCCAGCACTCTTCACTCGAACTCGCTTCCATCCAATCTTCCCATTCACGAGCGCTGTGATGGCTAGAGCGCTCGCGCCATGTCTTCAAGCTACTGCACCCACGGAAACATAATGAAACATTCGAAATACTGGATTTACATTTAAATAACTCGAAATTAAATAAATTATCCTACGGCTGGGACATAAATGCGCTCTAACACATATTATTAGATACATAAAAAAGTTAAATAAAAATATATCACAGGAATAGCAACAAAAGGAAGGCCAGTAGCCTAATGTCTCTGTGCTTTGTAAAACAGTAAATATTTAATCAATTCCTTCATGAATAGCACATATCGGATATAAACAGAGACATAGATGAATAGATATATTTATAAGCATGCTGCTACCGTTTTTTCGTGTAACTGTGGATTACTTATGTCCTGACGCGGTCAATAGTAATCGGCCACTTTGACCTCCGATAACTCATGAACTATTCAAGTTACATTCCTGTAATTCATACCAGTTTAGGTTTACACAAATATCTTTCTAAAGACACGGCGATCGTCAAAATCGGATGAAGCGTTTATATTTTGGAAATTCGGTGCTGGGCGTTACTTGTATAATTTACATTCATATACTAAACTTTAAACTAATAATGATATTGAAAATCTGATTACAGTATCAGAATCATCGTGCAAATAATAGTAATGTATATGTTCCTTTCTGAGGTATCATGATTCATCTGGCTACTATTAATTTCTGTACTAACTGCGAAATGTCCGCCATTAAGGTTTCACAAAGTCCGCCATCTTTGGCACTCCCGGCATACACATCTCCTTCATCGACACAAGGCACCGTCCTCATCACAGCGGAGTTCCCAGTCACGCGGCCGGACCACGCGCTGGGGCCACGCCTCTCGCCCGGCTAACGTTTAGCTCCTCGTGTTTGCTGCCGGGCCCCGGCTGGACGTGCGGCCGCCCCAACTCCGAATACATAATATTTCCAGGGCACCACAACTCGCCCGTTACGTCACAGTGGTACTGTCTGCAGCAGCTGATGTCGTGATCAGTCGTAGTCGATGGAACAGTAACATCTCATTGCGGTCATCGTAGAACATATACTGAGGGGGCTGAGTGCTGACTCTCTTATGCTGAATATCAATACCATCACCGCCGCTATACAGACCGTGTATTAATAACAGTTTTATAATGTCTCTGTATTTCGCACTGTGTTGATTTCCTACTTTCCTATGTACACTGGTAGTTGTAGTACTTCACTACAATTAATCGTATTTCATAACGGCTGTAGTGGCCGCAGTGCGTGTTCCTTTGGACATGCATGCATGTCAAAAGGAATTTTTCGTCGTAATCAGAATAACAGAAGCACTGCAATGTCGTGTTTCTCTGCCACTGCCTGTCAAGCAACTGTCAAGGACAACGTCTCACCTGTACGGGAATATACATAATGAATGTACGAGTACAGGTCGTATATGCATGGCTGACGACATATGGAAGCTTGGGTGTCGCTGTGAGATGTGCACGGATAGCCAAGGCGAGCGCTCGCGATAAGTGGGAAATCCTGGTTCGAGTTGCGGTCTGGCACAAATCTTCGTCATCGTCATTCCATTCTACAGCTGATGGTTGTCCTTATTCGCAATTCTGAATTCATTCAATCGATGACCTTGTGCATAGTTGACATCTTCCTATGTAGTAATCGGGGTACTTCTCAGGTTGCACCTTACATACATTTCACTCATCCTCTACAGTTAAGTCATGTACTGTCTTTTCAGTTCCATCAGCCTTTACAGCTGTCTCCTTTCTTTCTCAGAATTATGCAGGTGTACTTCTCTAGTCAACGGCCTTGTCAAAGAGGGCGGAGGAGCGGATAGAGGTTCAGGGCACTCTCTTGTCCTAGGGGTGGGAAATTGCCCCTAAAGGCGGAAAAATCAGCAATGATCAACGACATGAGGATGCAGAAGGCAATGGAAACCACTGCATTAAAGACACGTAACGTGTATCCACAGGACATGTGGCCTGTAGTTGAAGAAGTGTCATCATGATCTCTCCATTGCCAGAAGATTCCGGAATAATCCCCCATTCGGATCTGCGGGACGGGACTGCCAAGGGGGAGGTTACCATGAGAAAAAGATTGAATAATCAACGAAAGGATAACGTTCTACGAGTCGGGGCGTGGAATGTCAGAAACTTAAACGTGGTAGGGAAACTAGAAAATCTGAAAAGGGAAATGGAAAGGATCAATCTAGATGTAGTAGGGCGGGTTGTTCTAATCAGAATCGACAGCAGACCAACACCGACAACGATAGTTCAGATATACATGCCGACGTCGCAAGCTGAACATGAACAGATAGAGAAAGTGTATGAGGATACTGAAAGGGTAATGCAGTATGTAAAGGGGGACGAAAATCTAATAGTCATGGGTGACTGAAATGCAGTTGTAGGGGATGGAGTAGAAGAAAAGGTTACAGTAGAATATGGGCTTGGGACAAGGAATGAAAGAGGAGAAAGACTAACTGAGTTCTGTAACAAGTTTCAGCTAGTAGTAGCGAATACCCTGTTCAAGAATCACAATAGGAGGAGGTATACCTGGAAAAGGCCGGGAGATACAGGAAGATTTCAATTAGATTACATCATGGTCAGACAGAGATTCCGAAATCAGATACTGGATTGTAAGGCGTACCCAGGAGCACATATAGACTCAGATCACAATATAGTAGTGATGAAGAGCAGGCTGAAGTTCAAGACATTAGTCACGAAGAATCAATACGCAAAGAAGTGGGATATGGAAGTTCTAAGGAATGACGAGATACGTTTGAAGTTCTCTAACGCTATAGATACAGTAATAAGGAATAGTGCAGTAGGCAACACAGTTGAAGAGGAATGGACATCTCTAAAAAGGGCCATCACAGAAGTTGGGAAGGAAAACATAGGTACAAAGAAGGTAGCTGCGAAGAAACCATGGGTAACAGAAGAAATACTTCAGTTGATTGATGAAAGGAGGAAGTACAAACATGTTCCAGGAAAACCAGGAATACAGGAATACAAACCGCTGAGGAATGAAATAAATAGGAAGTGCAGGGAAGCTAAGACGAAATGGCTGCAGGAAAAACGTAAAGACCTCGAAAAAGATTTGATTGTCGGAAGGACAGACTCAGCATACAGGAAAGTCAAAACAACCTTTGGTGACATTAAAAACAACGGTGGTAACATTAAGAATGCAACGGGAATTCCACTGTTAAATGCAGAGGAGAGAGCAGATAGGTGGGAAGAATACATTGAAAACCTCTATGAGGGTGAAGATTTGCCTGATGTGATAGAAGAAGAAACAGGAGTCGATGTAGAAGAGATAGGGGATCCAGTATTAGAATCGGAATTTAAAAGAGCTTTGGAGGACTTACGGTCAAATAAGGCAGAAGGAATAGATAACATTCCATCAGAATTTCTAAAATCATTGGGGAAGTGGCAACAAAACAACTATTCACGTTGGTGTGTAGAATATATGAGTCTGGCGACATACCATCTGACTTTCGGAAAAGCATCATCCACACAATTCCGAAGACGGCAAGAGCTGACAAGTACGAGAATTATCGCACAATCAGCTTAACAGCTCATGCATCGAAGCTGATTACAAGAATAATATACAGAAGAATGGAAAAGAAAATTGAAAATGTGCTAGATGACGATCAGTTTGGCTTTAGGAAAAGTAAAGGCACGAGAGAGGCAATTCTGACGTTACGGCTAATAATGGAAGCAAGGTTAAAGAAAAATCAAGACACGTTCATAGGATTTGTCGACCTGGAAAAAGCGTTCGACAATATAAAATTGTGCAAGCTGTTCGAGATTCTGAAAAAAAGTAGGGGTAAGCTATAGGGAGAGACGGGTCATATACAATATGTACAACAACCAAGAGGGAATAATAAGAGTGGACGATCAAGAACGATGTGCTCGTATTAAGAAAGGTGTAAGACAAGGCTGTAGCCTTTCGCGCCTACTCTTCAATCTGTACATCGAGGAAGCAATGATGGAATTAAAAGAAAGGTTCAGCAGTGGAATTAAAATACAAGGTGAAAGGATATCAATGATACGATTCGCTGATGACATTGCTATCCTGAGTGAAAGTGAAGAAGAATTAAATGATCTGCTGAACGGAATGAACAGTCTAATGAGTACACAGTATGGTTTGAGAGTAAATCGGAGAAAGACGAAGGTAATGAGAAGTAGTAGAAATGAGAACAGCGAGAAACTTAACATCAGGATTGATGGTCACGAAGTCAATGAAGTTAAGGAATTCTGCTACCTAGGCAGTAAAATAAACAATGACGGACGGAGCAAGGAGGACATCAAAAGCAGACTCGCTATGGCAAAAAAGGCATTTCTGGCCAAGAGAAGTCTACTAATATCAAATACCGGCCTTAATTTGAGGAAGAAATTTCTGAGGATGTACGTCTGGAGTACAGCATTGTATGGTAGTGAAACATGGACTGTGGGAAAACCGGAACAGAAGAGAATCGAAGCATTTGAGATGTGGTGCTATAGACGACTGTTGAAAATTAGGTGGACTGATAAGGTAAGGAATAAGGAGGTTCTACGCAGAATCGGAGAAGAAAGGAATGTGTGGAAAACGCTGATAAGGAGAAGGGACAGGATGATAGGACATTTGCTAAGACATGAGGGAATGACTTCCATGGCACTAGAGGGAGCTGTAGAGGGCAAAAACTGCAGAGGAAGACATAGATTGGAATACGTCAAGCAAATAATTGAGGACGTAGGTTGCAAGTGCTACTCTCAGATGAAGAGGTTAGCACAGGAAAGGAATTCGTGGCGGGCCTCATCAAACCAGTCAGTAGACTGATGACCAAAAAAAAAACTGCTCTAGTTTCTTAATCCTAGCATCTAATTCGTTGATCAGTCTCAGAAGGGTCTAGGCATACGTCTCTAGCTCCTTAACTTTACGTTCGAGAGACTGAAATTTTTCCATCTATGTCCAGACGCAGTCTAGATCTATGTACACCCATTCTCTGGTGCTGAGTGCTAACTTGACCGTGGTATGATCTATACTAACACAATCATCACTTTTCCATTGCTATATACACACTTAAAAATGTTTTGCGTCACCCCGGTTCCCAGAACTTCTGAATATAGACGTTGACTATGGGTCCCGTATCACATGCACAGTCCCTTTAACTGTTCAGAGATGTCACTAAACCCGTCCAAAGATGTCAACAAAATCCGTGAGCAGTGCCTATTAGACGGAGTGATCCGACAGCCGATCAGTTCCAGTCATTCCACCAGGAAGGAGGTACACGGCTCGTGTTGCCTGTAGTTCAACCATGCCTAGAAGGTCAATACTGCGGTTCGATCGCGTCCGCATAGCTACTTTGTGCCAGGAAGGGAACAAGGGAAGTGCACAGGCGTCTCGAAGTGAAACAAAGCGATGTTGTTTAGACATGGAGGAGATACAAACTGTTGATGACATGCGTCGCTTACTGCAGTCGATGACCGCTAGCTACGGATAATGGCTCGGAGGAACCCTGACAGCAACGCCACCATATTGAATAATGCTTTTCGTGCAGCCACAGGACGCCGTGTTACGACTCAAACTGTGCAAAATAGGCTGCATGATGCGCAACTTCACACCCGACGTCCATGGCGAGGTCCATCTTTGCAACCACGACACCATGCAGTGCGGTACAGGTAGGCCCAACAACATGCCGAATGGACCGCTCAGGATTGGCATCACGTTCTTTTCACCGATGAGTGTCGCATATGCCTTCAACCAGACAATCGTCAGAGACGTGTTTGGAGGCAACCCAGTCAGACTGAACGCCTTAGACACACTGTCCAGCGAGTGCAGCAAGGTGGAGGTTCCCTGTTGTTTTGGGGTGGCATTAGGTGGCGCTGACCTACGCCGCTGATGGTCATAAAAGGCGCCGTAACGGTTGTACGATACGTGAATGCCATCCTCCGACCGATAGTGCAACCACATCGGCAGCATATTGGCGAAGCATTCGTCTTCATGGACGACTATTCCCGCCCCCATCGCGCACGTCTTGTGAATGACTTTCTTCAGGATAACGACATCGCTCGACTCGAGTGGCCATCATGCTCTCCAGACATGAACCCTATCGAACATGCTTGGAATACATTGAAAAGCGCTGTTTACGGACGTCGTGACCCACCAACCACTCTGAGGGCTCTATGACGAATCGCCGTTGAGGAGTGGGACAATCTGGATCAACAGTGCCTTGATGAACTTGTGGATAGTATGCCACGACGAATACATGTATGCATCAATGCAAGAGGGGGTATTAGAGGTACCGGTGTGTACAGCAGTCTGGATCACCACCTCTGAAGGTCTCGCTCTATGTTGGTACAACAAGCAAAGTGTGGTTTTCATGAGCAATAAAAAGGGCGGAAATGGGGTTTGTGTTGATCTCTATTCCAATTTTGTGTACAGGTTCCAGAACTCTCTGAAGCGAGATGTTGCAATACTTTTTTGATGTGTGTAGATAAAGTCTCTTGGAAGTTTCGTCTATATCTACTCTCATTCAGTTTTCTTCATTTATCAATAACAAGAAACCCGCACTCTGTGTCATTCCAGCAATCTGCACATTCCTTTACAAAATCATTGAATGACATGTCTCTTCCTACAGGTGTCTGGCAAATGTGTTTTAGATTCAGATTGTCGTGTCTGAAAGCTATAACGAGTTTTGCATCATAGCTCACAAATTGTTTCGGGATTCTGGACTATGTCAGAAGCTATTAAAATACGTCAATATCCATATTCCCACCAAAACAGAAACATCACATAATTTGATCTAGGCTTTTCGCAGCAACATCGTCAAATATGAATATTGTGTTTAGCTTTACTTTTTCTGAGGGGGGGGGGGGGGGGGGCATTTGACTGCTTTGACTGGACGTCGTATATGTTATACCATCAACAATGTGTAGCATATTTCGCAGTAGCTGGTACTTGCGTTGAAACAGCGTTTTTGAAAATACACAGACGTGCTCAAAGTAGTCTCCATCCGGGTGTGTTAGTAGTGACATGCGAAAATTTGTCTTGTCGCACTTGCATGGACCTACAATCATCACTGGTCTGTTACTGGGTAGGAGTACCCCAACCTTCTTCCCCTTCTTCCGAGCTTCTTCCTCTCCATCACAGGACATGCCACTTACAACAAAGACCTGATGCTTCACCCACCCACCCATGATACTGACTATGTCAGGTTTTGATGTGTAATGGACTTTTATAGAAAAATGGTCGCTTGTATTGATAATAAAATATGTACCCACTACAGCGCAGTCATCTTACCGACTGAGCTACAGTATCTATGCCTTACATTGTATAATGACAGAGTAGTTAAATAAGAAAAAAACAAAGGTTTGCGATTATACACTCCTGGAAATGGAACCGCGGTGTTGGCCGTCAAATGGCGCTAGCTGCGCAGCATTTGTGCACCGCCGCCGTCAGTGTCAGCCAGTTTGCCGTGGCATACGGAGCTCCATCGCAGTCTTTAACACTGGTAGCATGCCGCGACAGCGTGGACGTGAACCGTATGTGCAGTTGACGGACTTTGAGCGAGGGCGTATAGTGGGCATGCGGGAGGCCGGGTGGACGTACCGCCGCATTGCTCAACACGTGGGGCGTGAGGTCTCCACAGTACATCGATGTTGTCGCCAGTGGTGGGCGGAAGGTGCACGTGCCCGTCGACCTGGGACCGGACCGCAGCGACGCACGGATGCACTCCAAGACCGTAGGATCCTACGCAGTGCCGTAGGGGACCGCACCGCCACTTCCCAGCAAATTAGGGACACTGTTGCTCCTGGGGTATCGGCGAGGACCATTCGCAACCGTCTCCATGAAGCTGGGCTACGGTCCCGCACACCGTTAGGCCGTCTTCCGCTCACGCCCCAACATCGTGCAGCCCGCCTCCAGTGGTGTCGCGACAGGCGTGAATGGAGGGACGAATTGAGACGTGTCGTCTTCAGCGATGAGAGTCGCTTCTGCCTTGGTGCCAATGATGGTCGTATGCGTGTTTGGCGCCGTGCAGGTGAGCGCCACAATCAGGACTACATACGACCGAGGCACACAGGGCCAACACCCGGCATCATGGTGTTGGGAGCGATCTCCTACACTGGCCGTACACCTCTGGTGATCGTCGAGGGGACACTGAATAGTGCACGGTACATCCAAACCGTCATCGAACCCATCGTTCTACCATTCCTAGACCGGCAAGGGAACTTGCTGTTCCAACAGGACAATGCACGTCCGCATGTATCCCGTGCCACCCAACGTGCTCTAGAAGGTGTAAGTCAACTACCCTGGCCAGCAAGATCTCCGGATCTGTCCCCCATTGAGCATGTTTGGGACTGGATGAAGCGTCGTCTCACGCGGTCTGCAGGTCCAGCACGAACGCTTGTCCAACTGAGGAGCCAGGTGGAAATGGCATGGCAAGCCGTTCCACAGGACTACATCCAGCATCTCTACGATCGTCTCCATGGGAGAATAGCAGCCTGCATTGCTGCGAAAGGTGGATATACACTGTACTAGTGCCGACATTGTGCATGCTCTGTTGCCTGTGTCTATGTGCCTGTGGTTCTGTCAGTGTGATCATGTGATGTATCTGACCCCAGGAATGTGTCAATAAAGTTTCCCCTTCCTGGGACAATGAATTCACGGTGTTCTTATTTCAATTTCCAGGAGTGTATATACACATAAGACAACAAGTGCCTGGTGCAGTTGTTAGATCGGTTACCTTTGCTACAAAGGCAGGTTATCGAACAGGGTGTTTGGCGAGGAAAGGTCAATATTTTACACATTGATAGTATAAGTAATTCGGAACAAAAAATGTTACATGAACATAGGTCCGCCAGCCGCTCTGGCCGGGCGGTTCTAGGCGCTTCAGTCCGGAACCGCTCTGCTGCTACAGTCGCAGGTTCGAATCCTGCCTCTGACATGGATGTTTGTGATGTGCTTAGGTTAGTTAGGTTTAAGGAGTTCTAATTCTAGCGGACTGAAGACCTTAGATGTCAAGTATCATAGTGCTTACAGCACACAGATCCACAAATGCTTCGTTAGGGAGGTATGGGTATTGAAAGGAACTTTAACTGTGCAAAACTGATGTCCCAACGTGAACATGTACGCAATACAATTGGACCGTGACGTCAGTGAATAGTATGTATGGAAGCAAACGACTATTCTCAATTACCCAGTGACAGAACTTAAGTAGTTGGGCATTGTCGCCAACGTGAATTTTGGACACACTGTATGTGAAACTAATACTGGTTTCCCGCATGCAATGTTCCCCATACACCTGTCTGTGGAACATTCATACGTAGAGACATTCTTCGTATGCTCGTACTGGGACTTCGCTCAACACTTGCAATAATTTCTTCCTGTTCTTGCAAAGTTTGTTGACGTGCACGCTCGGTCGAAAAATGTCTACTTGGAAGAGAGCCTGTTGCACGAAAAGTGATAAACACTTTGGTAAACACCCTGCGATCAGGTAATCGTCGAGTCGGAAAGCGCCTGTGGTATTCTTCTCCTGTAGCGGTAGCACTTCCGTCGCAGACGCCATGAACATACACCATATCTGAGTATTCCTCATTACTGTAAACGTGCGGCATTGTTAGAAGTGCTTGTACGAACACAGTTAACACCGTACACTACACAGCTAACCGATCCGTCGCCGATACACTACACAATGCGGCTTACACGGCACAACTGGGAAAACAACGGGTGATTGTACTACGTACGTCACAGTTTGAATGCACACACAATTGCTTTTACAAAATCATTATCAATGATCTTACACATACAAATTATACAAACACACAAATGATATCAGATAATTGTCATATTAACTATTACAATACACAAATGTCAGTAAACCTATAATATTTATGGGTGTCAGTGCAAGCCACAACAAACAAGTAAAATAATGTTTAGGAGATAGGTCGGTACCAATTATTTGGGATTAGGAAAGGAAAACACACAAAACACACTCACTCATCTCTCACCACATTTAAGTATTACTGTGTAATTGAATGGTGTTAACTGTGTAAATGCAATTGTGTCAAAATTTGATGCTCAATATGTGTATCAAGTAGTAGTGGTACAGTGTATTACATGTCAATAATAGTTAGTCAACGTCATATTCATCATGTCAAGAACAATGTTTGCCAAACCAACTTTTTCTTAACAACTGTCAGTGTGCCATGATATGCAAATACTTCCTTTCTCCAAAAAAAAAAAAAAAAAAAAAAAAAAAAAAAAAAAAAAAAAAGTATATACTGCTTATTGATTTAACAAAGATTGTGTGTAGGCAATCTTCCTTCTATTTGAGTGTTCTAGGCTGCCTTCTTCATCCTCCTTGTTCCATATAAACCAACAAAAAAATGCTCCTCACTTACTTTCCACCAAAACTCCAATAATCATCAGCATCACATAATCTTAATATTTCAATAATACCTCTTCAATACGTCGATACATATAAACCTTATCACCAATATCATTTACCTTACCTCTTGTCCAACAGAACTCCAATAATCATCCACTTCATACAATCTCAATACCTCAATAATACCTCTTCAATACGTCGATACATATAAACCTTATCGCCAATATCATTTCACTTCCATAACAACTCTTTCCTCTAGTCAGTCTCCTCGAACAAGTACAGATAAAATCCTAGTGCAAACTTCAATTCATCATCCCATAAAATCCGAAGACACAATGTCCACACACAACCTCTGTGTAATCCACCCGAACCAAATATCCTACTCATTAGGAATTGTAAAATACATTTTGGTTACCTTTCCATCATTAAATAAAAGAAATGTATTCATGACCTCTAACAGTCTTTAGTTTGAATAGCTTGCAGTAAGTAAGTACGAGTACGGAGTGTGAATGATCGTAATATTTCACAGTATGTACACCACTTCAAGAATCATGGCAAAACAGAAGAAAACACGTGGATTATTTCTTGTGTCAAGTGTCATTTGCTATTTCAATTGCTGACGAAGAATGCAGTGTAATAACTGTCAACGGTCTAAACCTAGCGTTGGTATTTCATGTAGTTAGCTTCCTTCCTATTAGCATAAATTTATAGAGCTTCCATAAAACCTCCAGCTCATGTGACTTCAATCAAGTTTCTTGCACCAATGTCGTTCGTAGAATTATAGCAGTTCATTTTCTTATCTTAATATATAAGGCACTGAGAGCGTAAGCAAAACATGCAATAGCGAGTAAATGTACCAGAAGAGAACAGAATGTTAACAAGTGGATGTAACAGAATCCCTATAACGAGGCTCTGCCAAGCGGACAATCTATAATTAATAGCATAGTGTGACCTAAACTCCATGTTCGTACACCGTACATCAGCATTTCTATAAACCAAAGTAAAGAGTAGTTATGACAACAAAACAGAAATGTGTAAATATTCAATCCATACGCAAAGCAACAAATATATATCTTCCATAATAAACAGGTCATTAGCATCATATCAGCATAAGCAAATAAATGTTCATATGTAATCTTAATAAATAAACATGAAGGCGCAAGCAGATAAATCACAAGTATAACTTACATACATAGCCATATCAGCACAATTAATCAGGTGACAATTATAATTTAAATAAATAAACACAGCAGGCACATAATAAAAAAATGTGACAACAGTGAAAAGCAGTGCAGCCAAGCGATGCATGATATACATAATTAACAACCCTGTTCATTGTAATCAATCATTGTCAAAATCAGTTAACACAAAGTATAAATCACGTAAGCGAGCAGCAAATTACGTCTAAAGTACGTACCTAAGTAGAAATATGTTACCTGAAAAATAAATTCAATTAATAGTTACCTTTTTAATTTATTACTTTCTTCTTCGAAATGACATTCTTCCTGAAATTTTCTCGATCGAAAGTCCTCTTAAGATCGGACACACACAAAATTTACCTGAAGTTCTTAAATATTTTATACAATTGTGTCCTGAAAAATACTGAACGTTAATAACATAATTTAGCAAGTCACTGTAGCTTTATACTGAATTTATTCGGAGAAATTAGACTGTGTATTTGTTTACGGCTGTCAGTGCATTCGCACTGAGTGCTCGATCAGCTGTAGGTACGCGTGACGTAGGAAGTAATTGTTTGCGGTGAACGACTGCCTTGTGGGGCGCGCAGACTTGACTGTTGCTTTGAGTCTGTGCCGCCGCAGTAACACGGCGCGGTATCCTTCTACTCTCCGTGTGTTTACGTATAACTGTTAGATTCTCAAAGGTATGTCATTCCACAAAAATTTTAACGTTCGATATATGATGTATTCCCTTAGACCGCCGAGATTTAAGAGTTTCTACTTCGACAGTGTTATCATGAATAATTTTGCGAATTCTATATGGACCGTTATAAAGCAGAAAAAAATTGCGACACAAGCCTTTTCCTTTGTGAGACAAACGATGAGACTTAATTAACACCTTTTGACCGACTGACAAGTTTTTAAACGACTGGACCGAACAAATCGACTGTAGCCATGTCCTTTAATTTCGCTGGAATGATAGGAAACAACGGTGCTCTGTGAGAAATAGTTGTCAGCTTAGCCTTTTGACATAATTTACATTTGACAAGAACATATCGAACACGTTTTTCCATATTACTGAAGTAGCAATTTTCTCGTAATTTATGAAAGCATTTTCTGGGAGCAAAGTGTGCATAACTGAAATGTGTATACCAAATCAATTTATTAACCCACTCATCAGGAATGCAAACTAACCAAACAGAGTTGTCGACCGATTTTCGTTTAAGAGAATATCATTGCGAACTAAATAATATTGTCTAATCGCTACGCTTTCCTTTCTCCTCCACTTCTCCTCAATGTCCTTCCAGATTGGATCCTTATTTTGCTCCTTAGCGATGTCCTGGAGCGAAGACGAAATAAAATTTTCAAACGCAACGCCTTGAATATACATCAAATAATAATTATTTTCTTTTCAGTCCTCCTCAGCACTTTGTTTCAAACCCATAGGTGCACGTGATAAAGCATCTGCAATAATATTTGAAGAACCCTGTATGTAAACAATACTAAAATCAAATTCCTGTAAATACAGCGCAAATCGTGACAATCTTCCATGTGTTAATTTTGCTGACATAATAAATTCCAGAGCTCGATGATCGATGTAAACCTTAGTATGTCTGCCGTACAAAAAGATGCGAAATTTTGTGAAAGCCCAAGCAATAGCCAAGGCTTCAAGTTCCGTAATCGAATAATTCTTTTCTGATTTAGAGAGAACACGACTTCCAAATGCAATAGTTTTCTGTACTACAACGCCGTTTTCTTCTATCTCTTGAAATAAATGTGCACCTAGGCCTTTGTATGATGAGTCCATCGCCAAACAAAAATCTTTAGATAAATCCGGATGTGAAAGAAGTGGAGCAGCAACTAAAGCATCACAAAATTGTTCAAATTCTGATTGAGCTTCCTCATCCCAACACCAATTAGAATTCTTTCCAAATAGTTCACACAAACGAGGTGTGACCAAATTGTCCAATATAACAAAGCATCTAAGAAAATTACAGACACCAAGGAAACTACGAACATCACGTTTTGTAGTAGGAACAGCATAATTACGAATAGCGTCCAGATCAGGAAGAATACCTTCTGTAGAAATAATATGACCAAGAAATTTCACCTGAGAACGACCAAATTCAGATTTTTCCAAGTTCACTGTAATGCCAACTCTTGCAAAAATACGTAATAATGAATCCAAAATTTTGTTATGCTCACTCCAGGAACGTTAAGCAATAAGAATATCGTCAACATATGAAGTAATATTGTCACGAAGATAAACAGGTAAAATTTCGTTTAAACTACGAATGAATGCTGCTGAAGATACAGTTAGTCCAAACGGTAATTTCCGAAATCACTTTTGGGTAAAATAGTCATATCCGGTTATTCTTTACCGACTCTCTAGATAGATTGATAGTTGAAGAGTTGTTTTGATAGATACAAAGAATAGTAAAAGAGTAGGCAGCGGTGCAGAAAACTAAAAGGGAAACAGCACCACTACAGCTCGGAGCCCTGTGCACGCTACGGCACATATTCACTTAGTGTAGCGAATCCCCTGAGGACTTAAGTAGCCACACATAAATTCCAGTCTGTGACTTAGTGGCCAGTTTGGTGGAAGTGCGTAGATAAATTGGTCTAACCATGAACATGGATGTATGTCATTCTTAGAATTGCGAAAGATCTTAAATTTTCGAACAGTTAAGAAGTGTTTACAGTCAAAGTTTTCGCCTCGTGGCGACAAAGACCTACCCTGTCTGTCCCAGTCCCATTGTCGATTACTGTCAAGTTCGCGCGCCTGGCGCTCTCTTGTTGCTTCTCGTAAATGAAATAAATTATTTTCTTCAAACCCCTCTGCTATCTGTGATTCTAAATTTCTTCTGCTGTCTTTTCCCACGATTTCGCTTTCAATTTGTTTGACTTGCTTTCTTAACGCCTCAAATTCCCTTTTAAAGCATTCATTAAATTTTCCCTGATTTTCAACATGTTTATTTATGTTCTGGTACTCTTCGGTTTCTGCAAATGGCAATGGAGCTGCATCGTCTGAATCTCTGTCCCCATTTAAACTAAGACTTGTCAATTTATCTGAAATCTCCTCAACTCTTTCCGATAAGTCACCTATTTGTTCTTTCTGTTTATTTAATTCTTCCGTAAGTGTCGCGGTATTGACACGTTTAGTAGTTAACTGTTCACATTGTTGTGTTAGGTTATATATTCTTTCATTTGGTACATATTCCTCGATTCTTTCAAATATTTCTGCCTTATCGTGTGCGCGTTGTAAATTTAACTCTGAAAATTTTTGTACTATCACGCGATCTCTTTCTTCCTGTTCTCTATCCTGTTCCTTTTGTCTGATTTCTGTTGAAATTAATCTATTATTGTGAGCATTCAAAATCGGTTGTACTTCTTCTCTAATTTCTTTCTTTAATTCATCTTTCATGTTTTTAAAACATATCCCTATTCGTGAGTTTAACCGTGTTTCCATTGTTCCCATATCAGTTTCTAACCGTGTTGCCAATGTTCTAATCTCTGTTTTTAATTCAGATCCTAACTGTGATCCCAAATTTAATATTGCATCCATCAACTGTTCCATATTAACTGGTTCGAAAATCTTTTCGTCCCTAACATTTCCCGTAAAACTAACTTCCTTCGTCATAGCAGTAAAGCTATCTGTGTTCGATACTATTCCAGAATCTTCTGTCATTAATCTCGTATTCTGAAAATTTTTTGATTATGAAAAATTTTGAACTGGTTTCCGACTTATTAAATTGTTTTCTACTTCATTATTCATCACATTGTTCTCCTGTGTTGGCGAGTTCACCATGTTAACAATTTCGTCATTCTGACTATCCATCATTTTTGCTTTTTTCATGCATCGCGTAATCATTTACAAAACATATAAAACTCGTCACTATACGAAAATTACACACAATATGACACTTTATCACCAACAATACCATTCACACAAAATGCTTCCCGACAAACACGATTAACGAACAATTGAAATGTTCATAATTGCACAAAATTGTCAAACTCGTATATAAGACATCAAAAATTAAATTCTGCAAAGATACCATTAGAAGAAAGACAACTACAAATGTTCATTACCAAATCCACACATGCAATATGGACTACAGTTATTAAACTACAAATTACCACAACAATACAACTGTTTGTTACTTTTATTATCAAAAGAATTCCAAGGGACGATCCGAAGCAGCGGTCTCCACGTGCATGGGGGCTTAATTATATAGAATGCTAATAATTTTTAATTTTTGTCGCTGTTTGTCCGGTTACGCAGTCTCGTAACCGGTTGGCCCTGAATAATACTAGTACGCGATCTGACTGCATAGAATTACAACAACGAATGAAAGGAATTTTCCGTTAATACAATTAATTAATTAAGTCCCCAGCAACTATAAAAGCTACTAAACAACAAAGTATAAGTGTAACTGTTCTGTGTGTGGAAGTGTGATTCAGCATACACATCTGGCACGGTTCTTCCTCAATACGATCAGATGCTTTAAACGCCATTTACAATGAAATAATTTTTTTAAAAAAAACAGAAATACTATGATTGCACATGGAAACCAGAATTACACTCTAATACATGAACACAAGCCAGATGCTTTGTTGACTGAACCTGTGAGCAAGAGGCATTGTTAGTTAGGAAGTTTGAAATAAATAAAAATAAAAAATTCGTTACCTTCATATATATTGATGAAAAATACACTCTGATCATTACAATATCCCCAATCGAATATCTATCGACGTCTCAACAAGCACAGATCACGCCTACCTCAGTACTACCACTGCACTGACCAACTTCTCAGCGGCAACTGCCAGTGGAGGCGGCTGAGTAATACTCTTTGGCGCAATCTCTGGCGCTGTGACTCAGTGCAGCCACCTTTCAAGATATGAACAACGGTATGACTTTTCTCATTGGTACCCTGTATTTTTTATTCGGTAATTCATTTCCTCTCGTACAGACCTATTCAAAAATTTATCACAGTGTACCATTCACTGAAACACAACGTTATTAATTACATAACACAACATTGACATTGACGCTCCCAGCGCTTAATGCAGGTACTCGGGGTAATGGAATACATCCATGAGCTGACGTTGACAGAGGACTAATGTAAACTTAAGTAGAATGCCCATCCGTCATTCCGTCAACCATCGTCAGTTGAAGAGTTGTGCGAGTAGAATGTACACCAACGAAGAGAAGGTAGAAATGCTACCCATCTATGGGGAATGTAAATCAGCAGAGCAATAATTGCAGCACTGATTTCTTATGTAAGGGTACATTTAGTGCAGTAGTTTAATCCTTTTAAATACTGTTGTGTAGAGTAGGCATACAGTAAAAGCTGTCTTTTCTACAAACTTTTATTGTTGTTGTTGTTGTTGAAGGTAGGCGATATGCTACAGAGGCAGCGGAACTGTACAGAGAGCGATATCCTGACAAGAACCCACCTTCTCAACGGATGTTTTATCGTCTTGTTATGACGCCACAGCAAACAGGAAGTTTCAACCCACGACACGGAGGCTTTCCGGCAGTCGTTCTTTCCGCGAACCATACGCGACTGGAACAGGAAAGGGAGGTAATGACAGTGGCACTTAAAGTGCCCTCCGCCACACACCGCTGGGTGGCTTGCGGAGTATAAATGTAGATGTAGACAACGAAATCGTCGTAGCACCGGCGCAGACGAAGCTGCCGAAGTTACTGTTCACGCTTCAGTTGCTGCGAATCCACATGTGAACACACAACTTGAACACAAATTCGTAAAACCAGTGTACATCGTATTCTTACACGCCACCGGTTCTAATCTTATCATGTGCACCTACATCAAAATGTGCACCTACATCAAGAATGCATGGGAATGATTTCCAGAATCGTCCACAGTTCTGTCAGTGGGCGGAGCAGCAAATCCTCGCCAACCCGAACTTCTTCTCCAATGTTTTGTTTACCGGTGAATGTACCTCCTCAAACTGAGGACAGGTAAATACAAGGAACATGCATTATCGGTTCAACGATAACCCACGATGGCTTAGACAGGTGAAACATCAGCGTCAATGGAGAGTTAAGGTCTGGTGTGGGATGCTTGGTTCTACAATTATTGGCTCTTATTTCATCAATGGTAGCCTAAACGGCACAGCGTATGCCAACTTCCTCAGACGAATTCTTCCTCCTCTTCTGGATGAAGTGCCGCTAACAACCAGAATGCTTATGTGGTATCAACACGATGGATGTCCAACACATAATGCCTTGCGTGCACGTCGTGTTCTAACCGAAGGTATCCTGCCATATGGATTGGTCGAGGAGGAACAGTTCCTTGGCCTGCTAGGTCTCCTGATTTAAATCCTCTGGACTTTTTTCTTTGGGGATGCATTTAAGATGTTGTCTATCGCGATATTCCAATAACTCCAGAAGCCATGCTTGCTCGTAATTTTCTTCAGCAGGCAACATTGGACGTGGTAAATAATTCTTTTATTCAACGAGTGCACCACTGTATCGGTGTCCAGGGTCACCACTTTGAGCACCTTTGAATGTTCTACTCCGGGACAATGGTATAGGAAAGTCAAAGTCAATTCTGTGCTATGTTTGACGAGTTCGTGATCCCGGGCTCAAAGTTAATGTTGTGTTACGTAATTAATACCGTTGTGTTTCAGTGAATGGTACACTGTGATACATTTTTGAATAGGTCTTTAGGAGAGGAAATGAATTACGAAATAAAAAATACAGGGTGCCACTTAAAGAAGTCGTACTGCTGTTCTTATCTTTATAAAAAACAAAGCTACAACGAAGGCAATCATGCTGATTGATGTCCCCCTGACGGCTAAAGAACATTTGCTTGTAATATTTTGTAATTTGCATCTGGACTAACAGTTATTGATGGTGGTCAAGATAAATGGGAAACCCATCTGCATTACATAAGCCTCGTGATGACTGTGTGTTGTGTGATGTCCTTAGGTTAGTTAGGTTTAAGTAGTTCTAAGTTCTAGGGGCCTGATGATCATAGATGTTAAGTCCCATAGTGCTCAGAGCCATTGGAACCATCCTTTCCATTACATAAACAACAAACCCATTGATTCATTTTTTACAGTAACTGTTTCATGCAGTTACTGTTTCTTGCATGCAATAAATTCTTCGTATATGTCTCTCAAACTATGGCTGTCCTTAGGTCCTTCTTTTGACACTCTACTGATACACTATTCTAAATCGTCTGCATGCACACTATATGTAAAGGAATAGTTCACAGAGGTCTTTGTACACACTTTTAACACACAGCAGCCCACGGTTCAGTCTTTGCAGCACAAGGAGAAGTACCATCCATAGGCCAAAGAAATTGGTAATGGTGGAGTGTTGCAGATAAATGTATCGACCTCCAGATGTCACTGTGAGTGCCACGCAGTTGTACAGTGATGTTATATGTAGCGTCAGACCAGTACAGAAGACGTCAGGAGACAGGGAATACTCAGAGATCATGTATTGCTTGATATAATGTTCTGCACAAAACAGTCCATTCCATTCCAACTCCATAAACTGCACTTTAACACTTTTGATGCATTTTCAATCTCTAACACAGCACTCCAGTCATGTCCACTGTCGCTTCTATACTAATACACTCCTGGAAATGGAAAAAAGAACACATTAACACCGGTGTGTAAGACCCACCATACTTGCTCCGGACACTGCGAGAGGGCTGTACAAGCAATGATCACACGCACGGCACAGCGGACACACCAGGAACCGCGGTGTTGGCCGTCGAATGGCGCTAGCTGCACAGCATTTGTGCACCGCCACCGTCAGTGTCAGCCAGTTTGCCGTGGCATACGGAGCTCCATCGCAGTCTTTAACACTGGTAGCACGCCGCGACAGCGTGGACGTGAACCGTATGTGCAGTTGACGGACTTTGAGCGAGGGCGTATAGTGGGCATGCGGAAGACCGGGTGGACGTACCGCCGAATTGCTCAACACGAGGGGCGTGAGGTCTCCACAGTACATCGATGTTGTCGCCAGTGGTCGGCGGAAGGTGCACGTGCCCGTCGACCTGGGACCGGACCGCAGCGACGCACGGATGCACGCCAAGACCGTAGGATCCTACGCAGTGCCGTAGGGGACCGCACCGCCACTTCCCAGCAAATTAGGGACACTGTTGCTCCTGGGGTATCGGCGAGGACCATACGCAACAGTCTCCACGAAGCTGGGCTACGGTCCCGCACACCGTTAGGCCTTCTTCCGCTCACGCCCCAACATCGTGCAGCCCGCCTCCAGTGGTGTCGCGACAGGCGTAAATGGAGGGACGAATGGAGACGTGTCGTCTTCAGCGATGAGAGTCGCTTCTGCCTTGGTGCCAATGATGGTCGTATGCGTGTTTGGCGCCGTGCAGGTGAGCGCCACAATCAGGACTACATACGACCGAGGCACACAGGGCCAACACCCGGCATCATGGTGTGGGGAGCGATCTCCTACACTGGCCGTACACCTCTGGTGATCGTCGAGGGGACACTGAATAGTGCATGGTACATCCAAACCGTCATCGAACCCATCGTTCTACCATTCCTAGACTGGCAAGGGAACTTGCTGTTCCAACAGGACAATGCACGTCCGCATGTATCCCGTGCCACCCAACGTGCTCTAGAAGGTGTAAGTCAACTACCCTGGCCAGCAAGATCTCCGGATCTGTCCCCCATTGAGCATGTTTAGGACTGGATGAAGCGTTGTCTCACGCGGTCTGCACGTCCAGCACGAACGCTGGTCCAACTGAGGCGCCAGGTGGAAATGGCATGGCAAGCCGTTCCACAGGACTACATCCAGCATCTTTACGATCGTCTCCATGGGAGAATAGCAGCCTGCATTGCTGCGAAATGTGGATATACACTGTAGTAGTGCCAACATTGTACATGCTCTGTTGCCTGTGTCTGTGTGCCTGTGGTTCTGTCAGCGTGGTCATGTGATGTATCTGACCCCAGGAATGTGTCAATAAAGTTTCCCCTTCCTGGGACAATGAATTCACGGTGTTCTTATTTCAATTTCCAGGAGTGTATTTAAGCGCTTTGAACCGCTGGCTGTCAAATTAAGTTGAAGCAAAAACCAGTAGGACAGTGGGAGGAGTCAGCAGTGTCTCATCCAGCACTTAAACACAATGTCGTTGCAATGCCACCAGAATGTTCTGGTATGGTGCACATGTCGGAGACCAGTACTGACCTGTACCGTGTGGAATAGGGCCCCCAGCACAGTCCTTCTGAGAGTCGGGGATTTTTTGTGTCTCTTCATTACACAGATCAATGAGTGGGATGTATAATAACAGCTCATCGTCCTACTACAACATGCTGATGAGGTGCACTGCAGGATCTTATGGTGCTACTAGGCTGCTGGTCCTTACAGGCCAGATTTCGCTGCAGGTCCCCACGAGCCGGTGGTAGTTGCTGCTGGTCCAGACACGCCAGAGGCCGATGAACAAAGAAGAAGAAACAATACGTATCGGCAGACAACGACATGGAGTTGAACAAAGAAAGGAAACCAAGAAGAGGAGGAACTGGTACAAGCAGGTAGCAGTAGTAGAAATAGTAGTGACGACATGTAATGATTACTCGCTTCTATGCATCTTCTGCAATGGAGAGGCAGTTGAGGATCTCGGCTGCTGTTGACGCTACATGGTACTTCTTCTTTTAGAGACTGACTGCGATTGAGGCTAGTGAGCTACGATGTGTGCCTTATACCCCTAAATCACGATCACAAGACCGGAAATTGTCAATCGATTTATTGACATCAGCAGCATTTCTGGATCGACTCCCTGTCAGGCATTTGCCTTGGAAGGAGTTTTCGGGTACGCTGGCATCCAGCAGAGGAAGCTTTGGCGGTTTCTCAGGAAAACGCTGCTTTAATTGCGGTTCCGTCTAGCCATGGCTGACGGCGTGTGCGGGCCCAGCAGTGATACGCAACAGGAAGTGGGCACTTGGTGTGCTAATACTGTGGGCTGCGACCTCCCCCCTGATTCCTTCTTCCAGCTATAGTCCACATTAAACAGTGCCCAGCCCAAGTAATTAATAAGCAAAGTCTTTTATGAAGATTTTGACAGGACTGAAGGTTACAATAAACTTTCAAGTTTACTTAGCTTGTCGTGTTGAGATGGCTCCAGCTCTTCTTGCCTGGGGGTCTGCTTTTTGAAGCTGAAAATCTAACATCAGGTCCTCACAGTTGGATTGAGCTTAATTAATTGGAAGACTGTTGCCACAGAATTTTTACGTAAATTTATTTTCCGCTGATTTTCTCACATTTTAGTATATCAGGATGGTCGGAAGCGAGTTTGAACAGCCATCCTTCCGGATATGAAATTAGTGTGCTAACCACTCGGTACAGGATTGCGTAATTAATAATAGAAATTTGAAGTCTGCAAATAATTCGTGTTTCAAATGTTTCAAAAAAAATAATTTTAGCACTACATTCAGAGCTAATACTTATCGATTGTAGTATATTTTGTAAAGTAAGTCCTTTTCATAAATTTTAGCTTGAAATATAACATTCTGTGTATAAAATTACATAAAAGTTTTCAGAAAAGCAACTGAGATAATGCTGACCTGTCCAAAATTCGAAAACTAATACTGGCCTCGACGTTCACTATTGAGGAGTATGTCCCATTACAGGGTCCAAGTGGGCGTACAGCAGTGACTCATAGTGCAGCCCAGTGAATGGGCGGTGCATGGGCGCGCAGTGTCCCATCCAACACGTCTGCCCTTTGGTGGGTGTAAAGATGGGATCGAAAGATTTTTAATAGTGTATTTACGTGCCATGAGCTATGTTGACGTCGATTTTGTGATGGTACTCCTTGTGCAACGAGGGAAAAAAGCTATCTAATTAATTACTTCTATTTTACAAGACCTGCATCTTCCAAAACAGCAGAGAATGATGAGCTTTTTCCACCAAATAAAAGACAGATGAAACAACTGTGAAATGAATATTATGATAACGTGAAATCCTTTCCCTCCACCACAGTCTGAGTCCTTTTCCCACAAATTACCAGGTGGTTTTGGGGAGAGGGAGTGGAAGGTTGAAGAGGAGGGCTAGGGGATTTCCCAGAGGAGGGGGTTAATTAATTTATCGATTTACTTAGTTAGTCAATCTGATACCAGAAGTGTGCTTGTATCAGCAAGTGCATTTCCCACAGATGCAGATGACGAAGAGGGGAAGGGGTAGAGGGATTTCTCAGAAGGACAGAATATACTCAGGGGGTCATAAATCAACCCCCAGGGAGTCATAAATCAACTAGCTGAACAATAGTTTAAGGGTAGTGGGAGGGGGTCATAAATAAATCGAGGTTCCCCCTGAACGTATGCAACCTGCACTAACATAATGCACTAAGACGCCCATTAGCCTCGAATTCCAATGGAATGCTTCTGCTGAGCTACACTTCGAGAGGCTCTGTACTAAGAGCACCCTCTGCTGCCACAACATAGGATGGCCAGCTGCCGCCACTAAGCACACTTGCACATGGAGCTACAACGCTATGACACCTTCGTTCATGCTTCAAATGGTTCAAATGGCTCCGAGCACTATGGGACTTAAAATCTGAGGTCATCAGTGCGCTAGAACTTAGAACTACTTAAACCTAACCAACCTAAGGACATCACACACATCCATGCCCAAAGCAGGATTCGAACCTGCGACCGTAGCAGCAGCGCAGTTCCAGACTGAATCGCCTAGAACCGCTCGGCCACACTGGCCGGCGTCCATGCTTCATCCTTGTTGATATTGAGAAAGCTGGACTTTATTCCTTACTGCAATGTTTGTAAGTAGTCTTCATTCACTTGGAGAAATGCAAATTAAATAAATCTTCTGTTCGTTGTGTTAACTCACTCAGTAATCTTTTCTGTACAGTCCAGCTTTCCTAGGATGACAGTTGCTGCTTCACTCTGTACCCCACCTCTTCTTACAGTTGTGCACAAAGTGATACCAACACTTACAAGTTACACTGCTAACGGTCTTTTCGTGGAGGAGAAGGTATAATTTCTGTGCAAGTATCTGTAAGCATTACATTCAAATTTACAAGACCTGTCAGTTCAGTATTCTGATAGGTCACTTGGTTAGAGTACAGCAACAATGTTACAAAGGACTATTTCAAGTGAGCCGGCCGCGGTGGCCGTGCGGTTCTAGGCGCTCCAGTCAGGAGCCGCGCTGCTGCTACGGTCGCAGGTTCGAATCCTGCCTCGGGCATGGGTGTGTGTGATGTCCTTAGGTTAGTTAGGTTTAATTAGTACTAAGTTCTAGGGAACTGATGGCCACAGCAGTTGAGCGCCATAATGCTCAGAGCCATTATTATTTCAAGTGATTTTATAATGCAGTCATCCACTTTTATCCACGGGGCAAAGACCTGCACTGCGTATCTTTGCCCCATTTCGAGGGTATAAAACCCACAACTTTCGTATGAGCTAACTTATAAATTTCTCTGTTAGTAATACTCAGTGGTGGTATTTGGCTGGTTTATAGATAACAGACCAAACCCATAGATTACTTTTGAAATTGTGGGAATATCTATCCCTAAGAAACCACAGTACACTAAAGACACAAAAATCAGCAGATAGTAAATATATAAATGTCGTGTGACTAGGGTCTCCCTTTGGGTAGATCGTTCGCCAGGTGCAAGTCTTTCGATTTGGCGCCACTTCGTCGACTTGAGCGTCGCTAGGGATGAAGTGATGATGACTAGGACAACACAACTGCCAGTCCCTGAGCAGAGAAAATCTCCGACTCAGCCGGGAATCGAAACCGGCCCTTTAGGATTGACATTCTGTCGCGCTGACCACTCAGCTACCGGGGGCGGGCAGTAGATAGTGATAAGTACATATATAGGTGGTGGTTGTGCCGTGTACACAGTGTATAAAACGGTAGTCCATTGGCAGAATTGACTCGTGTCGAAAGAATTCCGACTTGATGATAGCCGCACAACGAGAATTAACAGACTTTGAACGCGAGATGGTAGCTCGAGCTAGACGCATGGGAAATCGTTGGGGAGTTCAATATTCCGACATCTAGAGTGTCAAGTGTGCTGAGAATAGCAAATTTCAGACATTACTTCTCATCACCGACAACGCAGTGGTCGACGCCATTTACGACAGAGAGCAGCGCCGTTTGTATAGACTTGTCAGTGCTAACAGACAAGCAACGCTACGTGAAAGAACCGCAGAAATCAATGTAAGACGTACAACGAACGTATCTGTCAGGACAGTACGGCGGCATTTGGCGTTAATGGGCTATGGCAGCAGATGACGGACACGAATGCCTTTGCTAACACCACGAAATCGCCTGCGGCGTCTCTCCTGGCTCGTGACCCAATCGGTTGGACTTTAGACGACAGATAAACCGCGTCCTGGTCAGATGAGTCTCGACTGCATTTTATGTGAGCCGATGGAAGGGCTCCAGTATTGCGCAGACCCCACGAAGCCATGGACCCAAATTGTCCACAAGGCACTGTGCAAGCTGGTGGTGGCTCCATAATGGTGTGCGCTGTGTTTGCATGGATAACTGACTGGAAATGGTTAAGTTCGGCCACTTGGAGACCATTTTCAGCCATTCGTGGACTTTATATTCCCAAACAACAATGGATTCGTTTATGGTTGACAGTCCGCCATACCATAATTGGTTTGAAGAACATTCTGCACAAATCGAGCGAATGGTTTGGCCACCCTGATTGCAAGACATGAATCCCATCGAGTATTTATTGGACGAAATCGAGAGGTCAGTTCGAGCATAACGCCCTCCACCGGCAATAGGAAGAGCGTGGCTCAATATTTCTGCAGGGCTTCCAACGACTTGTTGACTGCATGGCACGTCGGGATGCTGCCCTACGGCGAGAGGAAAGAGGTCTGACACGACACGATTTTGTCACCTCACTGTATTAGAATAACAGAATTGAAGGGCTCTACTCCCGTCTAGCCTAGTATTAAGTAATGCGGTATTTTTATTAAATGCTCATGGAGTGAAATTTTAGGATGATTGAGGAATGTACAATTTTTTATTATTTTTTATTACCAAATTATAGACCTGTTACTTGATGTTTAAAACAGGTCGTACATCTTATAATTTTCGTGTTTCATCTTTTTACAGTTTTCTTTTCTTTTGTTTTACCTACAACATTTACAAAGAATGATACGTATTAGTAGAGAAATAATGTTGCTTATCCTATTTATTACCAATCCCATATATGAATTACTGTAGGTGCCCATCCATGTACAGCGTTTGGTGCATTCTTGGCTAGATCGCCAGCACTTTTGCGTATTTACTATTATATCTCAGCTTCCTCCTCCTGTTCATCCTCATTGTCAATATTTTCGCTGTCGCTGTGGGTATCGCTGTCCATCCTCTGGAGATTGTTGTTACGCTGCACATAGGCATGTCTGTGATGTCGTGTCCGCATGTACTCTTCATGTGTTGTTTTTGAAGTACTGTTTGTCACTGCGTTTAATTGTGCCCATTGTTCTTCGTCTCTTATTGCTGTGTATATATCTATGTCTGTATCTGTGTAGTCTAAGTGTAGTGCATGTCTATTGTTCGCGTATTGCCCGCAGAAAAAGACAGTGTGTTCTGGCGAACCTTCTTCCCCGCATGTGCATGTAGGTGTCTGCCTCAGACTCACGCGATTTAAATGCGTGGGATAAGGTCCGTGTCCGGTTGAGAAATGTACCATATCGCGGCTGGGATCGATATGTCTCATTCTCAACCGCTCCCTTATGTCAGGGAGGAAGAAAATCCTAAGAAATTTTGGTCCTATGTCAAAGCGGTAGGTGGATCAAAACAAAATGTCCAGACACTCTGTAACCAAAATGGCACTGAAACAGAGGATGACAGACTAAAGGCCGAAATACTAAATGTCTTCTTCCAAAGCTCTTTCACAGAGGAAGACTGCACTGTACTTCCTTCCCTAGATTGTCGCACAGTTGACAAAATGGTAGATATCGAAATAGACGACAGAGGGATAGGGAAACAATTAAAATCGCTCAAAAGAGGAAGGCCGCTGGTCCTGATGGGATACCAGTTCGATTTTACAGAGTACGCAGAGGAACTTGCCCCCCTTCTTGCAGCGGTGTACCGTAGGTCTCTAGAAGAGGGAAGCGTTCCAAAGGATTGGGAAAGGGCACAGGTCATCCCCGTTTTCAAGAAGGGACGTCGAACAGATGTGCAGAACATAGACCTATATCTCTAACGTCGATCAGTTGTAGAATTTTGGAACACGTATTATGTTCGAGTATAATTTCTTTTCTGGAGTCTAGAAATCTACTCTGTAGGAATCAGCATAGGTTTCGAAAAAGACGGTCGTGTGAAACTCAAATCGCGCTATTCGTCCACGAGACTCAGAGGGCCATAGACACGGGTTCACAGGTAGATGCCGTGTTTCTAGACTTCCGCAAGGCGTTCGATACAGTTCCCCACAGTCATTTAATGAACAAAGTAAGAGCATATGGACTATCAGACCAATTGTGTGATTGGATTCCTAGATAACATAACGCAGCATGTCATTCTCAATGGAGAGAAGTCTTCCGAAGTAAGAGTGATTTCAGGTGTGCCGCAGGCGAGTGTCGTAGGACCGTTGCTATTCACAATACACATAAATGACCTTGTGGATGACATCGGAAGTTCACTGAGGCTTTTTGCAGATGATGCTGTGGGATATCGAGAGGTTGTAACAATGGAAAATTGTACTAAAATGCAGGAGGATCTGCAGCGAATTGACGCATGGTGCAGGGAATAGCAATTTAATCTGAATGTAGACAAGTGTAATGTGCTGCGAATACTTAGAAAGAAAGATCTCTTATCATTTAGCTACAAGATAGCAGGTCAGCAACTGGAAGCAGTTAATGCCATAAGTTATCTGGGAGTGCGCATTAGGAGTGATTTAATATGGAATGATCATATAAAGTTTATCGTCGGTAAAGCAGATGCCAGACTGAGATTCATTAGAAGAATCCTAAGGAAATGCAATCCGAAAACAAAGGAAGTAGGTTAGAGTACGCTTATACTTCCACTGCTTGAATACTGCTCAGCAGTGTGGGATCCGTACCAGATACGGTTGATAGAAGAGATAGAGAAGATCTAACGGAGAGCAGCGCGCTTCGTTACAGGATCATTTAGTAATCGCGAAAGTGTTACGGGGATGGTAGATGAACTACAGTGGAAGACTCTGCAGGAGAGACGCTCAGTAGCTCGGTAAGGGCCTTTGTTGAAGTTTCTAGAACATACCTTCACCGAAGAGTCAAGCAGTATATTGCTCCCTCCTACGTATATCTCGCGAAGAGACCATGAGGACAAAATCAGAGAGATTAGAGCCCACACAGAGGTATACCGACAATCCTTTCCACGAACAATACGAGACTGGAATAGAAGGGAGAACCGATAGAGGTACTCAAGGTACCCTCCACCACACACCGTCAGGTGGCTTGCGGAGTATGGATGTAGATGTAGATGTAGAAGTCGTGCAGTCTACGTCCCTTATTACTTACATCCCACTCACCTTGCCTGAAACGTCCCCTTAGAACAATTTATACAAGACTGTGCTTAAACTGACACACAATATCTTTTAACGCAACGCAATCTGACTTCCAAAAATCCCTACGAAAGAATGGCCCTGACTAACATTAACCTATGCGTTTCGCAAATCACTTACCTCATAAAAATCTTCCTTACTCAAGCTACTGCAATACAGCGAGCGCCACTACTGCCACCTAAATAAAAGATTCGAACTACTGAAGGCACTAACTACTGATAGGCATAGTTAGCAAATCAAAGATTTTAATAGAGAACAAACAATGTATTTTCCTGACTAGTCATAATATATATAGCAGTTCATGACACCAATTATTACAAATTTCAAAACTCCGCCATCTCTCTCCCCACGTCCACCACTGCTGGCGGCTCACCTCCAACTGCGCAACGCTAAGCGCTGTTAGCATCCAGCTACCGCTGCCCGACACTACAATGGCAGACAACAATGCAAACTAACCACAGACTGCGCACAGCACAGCCAGTGATTTTTCATACAGAGCGCTATGTGGCGTTACCAATAAGAAAACCTAAACAGCCTACTTATATGCCATGTAAGGAGGAATGGACAAGAGATGCTTGCATTTTTTTAGCAACTTAGCTTGCCTAAGCAAAAAACCGAACCCTGCGGTGTTGTGTAAACAGTAAAGCTGTCGGCGGCTGACAGCACTCGCGGCGGCACGCAGCGACGAAGACGTGGCAATCGATGCCGCGCCGTGACGTGGCGTGCGGACCCAAGGCGCCGTCGGCTGCCCACCAGAGCGGCCACCAACCCCTTCCCCGGCGGCGGCTTCTAATGAAACGTCAATTTCTCAGCGCACGCCATGCCACCGCTTGGCACCGTCATTAATTCTGGCCGCCACTCTCTCTCGCCCCAAACACCCACCCTGCACCGCCCCCTTATTGCCGCCTTCCACGCAGAACACCCCAAGGGAAGGAAGACGATAATTTTATCTTTCAATTTTCCCTGGTCGCCCTACATCATTTACGCTGCTCACTCCCAAGTTCTTCCCTTGTTTTTTGGTGCTTCAGAGGTCTCGCTTTACTAACAGGCAGGTTCCCGGTGAAGCTTGTTCGCGGCACTTGTCACGCTCAGCCTCAGGTTGTTCGAACGTGGTCTCATTTAATGGATGATACGAGAAGCAATTAAACAGCAATAACTTTAGGCAATTCTTACATAGGTGCGTTTCTGATTTAGGAACCTTTTACATTCCGAATGCTACGAGGGCGACTCAAATCAAAAACTTAAGTATTTTTTTGAATATTATTTATTGTGCAGAAGTGGTACAAAGCTGTATTACTTTTCAACATAATCTCCCCCAGGCTCAATGCAAGTCCTCCAGCGCTTACAAAGTGCATAAAATCCTCTAGCAAAATGCTTTTGGTAGTCCGCGCCACCACTCATGCACCGTATGGCGTACCTCTTCATCAGAACGGAGCTTCTTTCCTGCCGTTGCGTCTTTGAGTGGTCCAAACATACGGAAATCACTTGGGGCAAGGTTTGGCGAGTGTGGTGGATGGGGAAGTCTGTGATTGTTTCAACTGCTGTACGGGGCCGCGCGGGATTAACCGAGCGGTCTCTGGCGCTGCAGTCATGGACTGTGCGACCAGTTCCAGCCGAGGTTCGAGTCCTCCATGCCAGCCGGAGTGGCCGAGCGGTTCTAGGCGCTACAGTCTGGAACCCCGCGACCGCTACGATCGCAGGTTCGATTCCTGCCTCGGGCATGGATGTTTGTGATGTCCTTAGGTTACTTAGGTTTAAGTAGTTCTAAGTTCTAGGGGACTGATGACCTCAGACGTTAAGTCCCATAGTGCTCAGAGCCGTTTCAGCCATTTTGGAGTCCTCCCTCTGGCATGGGTGTGTGTATTTGTCCTTAGGATAATTTAGGTTAAGTAGTGTGTAAGATTAGGGACTGATGACCTTAGCAGTTAAGTACCATAAGATTTCACACACATTTGATCATTTTTTTTCCTTGTACGGGCAGTGTGGGGCCTTGCATTGTCATGTTGCCAAAGGACACCTGCTGACAGCAATCCACGACGCTTTGGTTTGATTGCAGGCTGCAGACGATTTTTAGGAGATCTGTGTATGATGCAGTGGTGATAGAGGTTCCTCTAGGCATGTAATGTCCCAAAATAGCGCCTTTTTCGTCCCAAAAAAGAGTCAGCAGAACCTTCCCTGCTGATGGTTCTGTTCGAAACTTCTTTGGTTTTGGTGATGAGGAATGGCGCCATTCCTTGCTCGCCCTCTTCGTTTCCGGTTGGTGGAAGTGAACCCAGGTTTCGTCCCCAGAAACGATTCTTTCGAGGAAGCCATGACCTCCTCGTTTAAAGCACCGAAGAAGTTCTTCACAAGCATAACACGTCGTGGTCTCATTTCAGGAGTCAGCTGCCGTGGCATCCATCTTGCAGACAGTTTGTGAAACTGGAGCACATCGTGTACAATGTGGTGTGCTGACCCATGACTAATCTGTAAACATGCTGCAATGTCATTCAGTGTCACTCGGTGGTTTTCCTTCACTATGGCTTCAACTGCTACAATGTTCTGTGGAGTCACAATTCGTCGTGCCTGCCCTGGACGAGGAACGTCTTCCACTGAAGTCACACCATTTGCGAACATTCCTACTCTATTCGTAGACTCGCTGCTGTGACAGACATTCATCACCGTCCTGAACCTTCATTCGTCGATGAATTTTAATAGGCTTCACACCATCACTAAGCAGAAACCGAATAACAGAACGCTGTTCTTCCCTGGTGCAAGTCGCAAGTGGGGCGGCCATCTTTATACTGATACTGCGACGGTATGTGTGTATCTGCAGTACGCTGCCACCTACAGGCCATTCTGCACGCTGTTTCTAGCACGCTTACCAGCTTACAGGATAACGGCGCGACATTTCGATTTGTTATTACAAATTTAAGGTTTTCATTTGACTCACCCTCGTATCTGCATGCGTAATTTGATAAACCTTGTCTACTTGTCTCCATTCTAAACTATACTAAACTCTGTCCGAACAGGTCTTAGAAGTCCCAGCGGTACCGACCGGCCGCCTTGGCATCCTCGGTCGTCACTGGATGCGGATATGGAAGGGTATGTGGTCGGCACACTGTTCTCCCGCCGTATTTCAGTTTACGAGACCGGAACGCTACTCCTCAATCATGTAGCTCCTCAGTTTGCCTCACAGGGGCTGAATGCACCCCGCTTGCCAACAGCGCTCGGCAGGCCGGATTCTCAGCCGTCCAAGTGCTAGTCCAGCGCGACAGCGCTTAACTTCGTTGATCTAAGGGGGACCGGTGTTCCACTGTGGCAAGGCACGTGTCCACTCTAGAGGACAGAAATATTGTTCTTCCATTTCGTATTGACAATATGATTAAGAAACTGCATAACATAAGGCAACGCATAGTCACACCTGCATGTTCAGCTATCACTACATCTAATGGAATCTTTACACTGAGATGACGATAGTCATGGGTTACCTTCTAATACCGTGTCGGACCTCCTTTTGCGTAGTGCAGCAACTCAACGTGGCATGGACTCAACAAGTGGTTGGAAGTCCCCTGCAGAAATATTGAGCCATGCTGCCCCTATAGCCGAGAAAGAGTTGCCGTTGCAGGATTTTGTGCACGAACCTACCTCTCAATTATGTCCGATAAACGTTTGATGGGTGGCCAAGTGATTGGCTCATATGTCTAGAATGTACTCAAAACCAGACTTGAACAATCGTGGCCGGTGACATTCAGCACTGTCACCCACAAAAATTCCATCGTTGTTTGGCGACATGGAGTATAGGAATGGCTGTAAATGGTCTCCAAGTAGCTGAAGATAACCATTTCCAGTCAAAGATCGGTTTAGTTGGACGAGAGGACCCAGACAATTTCATGTAAACACAGTCCACACCTTTTTGAACAGTTCTCGGGTATCCGAGCGGGTAGCGTCGTAATTTCTCCACAAAATTTCGGCAGACGTACACGCTGTGATCTTCAGGTGGTTCCTGACGAATGCTGTGCTGTTCCTCTCGGCACCCCACATATATTAGCCGTTACCCCCCTCCACCGTTCCTCTCCTGGTGTCCTTGGTGCGGCCGGCGCTGCGGCTACTGGAGGTGGTGTGGGAAGCGGAGCCTGGGTCTGGGTCTGAACTGGGGGCTGCAGTCTCTCTGCTGCCGCCGTCGGGGGACGCCCTCGATCTCTGAGACCGCATCTTTCTCTCCAGGCTGAGTGTCCCCTGCGGCGGCAGCAGGGAGACTGCAGACCGCAGTTCAGACCCAGGCGCCGCTTCCCCCACCACCTTCAGTAGCCGCCGTGCTGCCGCAGCAAAGACACCAGGAGAGGAACGGTGGAGGGGGTAACGGCTAGTATATATAGGGCGCATTCGTCAGGAACCACCTGAAGATGGCAGCTTGTGCCTCTGCCGAAAGTTTGTGGAGAAATTACGACGCTCCCCGTCGGATACCCGAGAACTGTTCAAATTGGAAATATGCCGGGAAAATTTCAGACCGTATAGCAGCCCACACCGTTATGGAGCCCACATCAGCTTTCACGTTGCCTTGTTGACAACCTGAGCCATAGATTCGCTGGGTCTGAGCCACACTCGAACCCTGTCATCAGGCATTACCAACTGAAATCGGGTCACACTTGACGAGGAATGTTTTTCTAGTCGTCTAAGGTGCTAACGACATCGTCACGAGCCCAGGACAGGTGCTGCAGGCGATTTCGTGCTGGTAGGAACGGCACTCGTCTTCTGCCACAGCCCATTAACGCCAACTTCCGCCGCACTGTCCTAACGGATGCGTTCGTCTTACGTCCTGCATTGATTTCTGCGGTTATTTCACGCAGTGTTGCTTGTCTGTTAGCACTGACATCTTGACTCGAACGCCGCTCCTCAAGGTCGTCGATCACTGTGTTGTCTGTGGCGAGAGGTAATAACTGAAATTTGGTGTTCTTGGCACGCTCTTCACGCTGTGGATCTCGAAATATTGAATTCCCTATCAATTTCCGAAACAGCATGTCCCATGCGTTAGCTCCAACAATCATTCAGTGTTCAAAGTCCGTTAATTCCCGTCGTGAGACCATATCACGTCAGAAACCGTTCCACGTGAATCACCAGAGTACAAATGACAGCTCCGTCAATGCATTGCCCTTTTATACCTTGTGTTCGTGATACAACCACCGTCTGTATACAGGGTAAATCAGTTTCGCGCTCCAATCTTTTTTCTGTACACTGATTTGCTTTGGTTAATTGTATGTTGCGAACAAATGAGATTAATTATTATTATACTTCTTATTATATTTCTTATTAAATGAACAGTTTTGTTACTGTAACTCAGTAGAATGCACAACATATCCATCTCTGCTACAACTACCGCAAAAATGTTCTGAAATTATTTCTGTTATTAAAAATAATGAAGTTATTTGCCGCTGATCAAATTGGAAATATGCCGGGAAAACTTCAGACCGCATAACAGCCCACACCGTTATGGAGCCTCCATCAGCTTTCACGTTGCCTTGTTGACAACCTGAGCCATAGATTCGCTGGGTCTGAGCTCTGCTACAACTATCGTAAAAATATTCTGAAATTATTTCTGTTATTAAAAATAATGAAGTTACCGTGGGCAATGCTTAAAGAACCTCAAGCCTTAAAGTGGATTTTTCGTCAACATTAATTATTAATCAGTGCCACGGCTAACACTACAGCATGAGACTATCATTATTAACTATAAAATGATTTTTCTATAACTTTTACCAGTCCATAATTTTTGCTTAGCAAGGTTTCCTTTTGAATCATGAAAGTATTTTAACTTCGACACGGTTAAAGTTTACAATAGCATAGGCACACAGGGAACACACACGACACAGACCTGTAACTCCACGGTTTTGGTGATAAGTTGAGAAAACCGTCCCGAAACACATGTGCTGCAAAACGCTACTGTTCCCTGCGCGTGTACCCCAACATCAATATGTGATATGATCACCATGCACACGTACACAGGCCGCACAAGGGGTTGGCATACTCTGGATCAGGTGGTCGAGCAGCTGCTGGGGTATAGCCTCCCATTCTTGCACCAGTGCCTGTCAGAGCTCCTGAAGTGTCCTAGGGGTTTCAAGACGTGCAGCGATGCCTCGACCGAGAGCATGCCAGACCTGCTCGATGGAGTTTAGGTCCGGAGAACACACACGCTACTCCATTCGCCTGATATCTTCTGTTTCAAGGTACTCCTCCACGATGGCAGCTCTGTGGGGCCGTGCGTTATCATCGATCAGGAGGAAGGTAGGACGCATTGCACCCCGGAAGAGGAGCACATACTGGTACAGAATGACGTACCGATACACCTGACCTGTTACAGTTCCCCTGTCAAAGCCATGCAGGGGTGTACGTGCACCAATCATAATCTCACACCACACCATCAAACCACGACCTCCATACAGGTTCCTTTCAAGGACGTTAAGGGGTTGGTATCTGGTTCCTGGTTCACGCCAGATGAAAACCCGGCGAGAATCATCCGTGAACATAACTTGGGATCACTGTTCCAATGAGCATGTCCTGCGTTCTGCACACCAGGCTTTACGGGCTCTACTGTGACCAGGAGTCAGTGGAATGCACCTTGCAGGTCTCGGGGCGCATAAACCATGTCTGTTCAGTCGTCTGTAGACTGTGTGTCTGGAGACAACTGTTCCAGTGATTGCGGTAAGGTCCCGAGCAAGGCTACCTGCAGTACTCCCTGACCATCTGCGGGCACCGATTGTGAGATATCGATCTTCTTGTGGTGTTGTACACTGTGGATGTGCCGTACTGTAGCCCCTGGACACGTTACCTGTCTGCTAGAATCGTTGCCATAATCTTGAGATCACACGGAGGGCCCGTGCTACGACTTGCTGTGTTTGCGAGACTCCAGTCGCCCTAGTAATCTACCCCCCATAACTTCATCAATATGTGTTCTTTGAGCCATTTTCAACACACAGTCACCATTAGCATCTCTGAAAACGTCTGTAAACTTGCTCGGTGCACCATACTCTGACATGCACCAATGTGCGTATGTGGATTGCTGCCAGCGCCACCGTGCTACGACAGCAGGACAAATGCACCGCTTGGTCACAGCCCGAGGTGATTTAAAACCGCAAACCGCCCTCCAGAGCGTTGTTTCACCATGTATCAGCATTATCCTTAATTTATGAGGAGGAGTGTAGTTTCGTAAGAATACGTTTTTCTTTAGTGTGACCACTATTCATCGAATGAATTCAGAGTGCAACACTCGCTATCGTGACTGATTGCAAAGTATGAATTATTTGCGTCTTGTAAGCCGTCTATTGATATTAACTGCTTGCGGTGCAGTTAGTAAAAGCATACACTGTGCAAAAGAATAAAATATCTTTTTTTGGAAACAAGTTCATGTTCCCCCATTGAGATGTAGAAGTTTCAAATTTGGCTCTAAGGCACATGCAACCTTACTCTGTAACTGGAAAACCATGTCGCACTGCGATGTCGCCCTGGGCTTGGCGACGCTTCAAACTCCAAGGCGTCGACACATACAGAAAAACGGACAGAGCTCTGTTGTTCATGTAAGATGTGAGATGGGTTACGTAGGACAATTGGCACCAAATTTCAGCTCTGTTCTGTACAACGCCACCGTGGCCGTGTCACACGATGCGAAGGTCGTTCACCTCCCCCCTTTAACCACATCTAACTCGTTCCCTTGACGACTTTGTGGAGACCAGAAGCGTGACACCCAGCGTGTAATCCACGAAGTTTTACTGTGGATGGCCGAGTAAAACGTTTCAGACGTACCGCCGCTCAGAAACGACACCAAGAAACCTCAGGAGGTGGCATAAATGACGTCAATGAAACCAGCCCTTATCTTTAGACGTTCATTTACACACATTTTTCGGTCGAAAATGACAGTTGTGGTGTGTGGGATTGACCTAAGATTCTGTCATTCTGCGCAACGGATTAATTTGAGATATATCCTTTACCCTGCGGCTCCTGCAAGACGCAATTTCCACCCCCACACTAGTACGGAAGTCAGACAGACGTTCTTAACGTTCTAAAGAGAAATGCCTGAGAAACGTTCACCAATAAATATCTTCTGGAGTCGTCCGCTGTAAGGAAATGACACAAAAACTTCACAAAATTTCTTACGTAACTAGTGGGATTCTTGGGTACTGGATTAGTGCTAGTTAGTGTAAGAAAAACATGAAACTTTGAAACAGAGGATGACACGCGTAAAGCTGAAATACTTAACACCTTTTTCCAAAGCTGTTTCACAGAGGAAGACCGCACTGCAGTTCCTTCTCTAAATCCTCACACAAACAAAAAAATGGCTGACATCGAAGTAAGTGTCCAAGGAATAGAAAAGCAACTGAAATCACTCAACAGAGGAAAGTTCACTGGACCTGACGGAATACCAATTCGATTGTACACAGAGTACGCGAAAGAACTTGCCCCCCTTCTAACAGTCGTGTACCGCAAGTCTCTAGAGGAACGGAAGGTTCCAAATGATTGGAAAAGAGCACAGGTAGTCCCAGTCTTCAAAAAGGGTCGTCGAGCAGATGCGTAAAACTATAGACCTATATCTCTGACGTCGATCTGTTGTAGAATTTTAGAACATGTTTTTTGCTCGAGTATCATGTCGTTTTTGGAAACCCAGAATCTACTCTGTAGGAATGAACATGGATTCCGGAAACAGCGATCGTGTGAGACCCAACTCGCTTTATTTGTTCATGAGACCCAGAAATTATTAGATACAGGCTCCCAGGTAAACGTTATTTTCAGATTTCCGGAAGGCGTTCGACACAGTTCCGCACTGTCGCCTGATAAACAAAGTAAGAGCCTACGGAATATCAGACCAGCTGTGTGGCTGGATTGAAGAGTTTTTAGCAAACAGAACACAGCATGTTGTTATCAATGGAGAGACGTCTACAGACGTTAAAGTTACCTCTGGCGTACCACAGGGGAGTTTTATGGGACCATTGCTTTTCACAATATAAATAAATGACGTAGTAGATAGGGTCGGAAGTTCCATGCGGCTTTTCGCGGATGATGCTGTAGTATACAGAGAAGTTGCAGCATTAGAAAATTGTAGCGAAATGCAGGAAGATCTGCAGCGGATAGGCACTTGGTGTAGGGAGTGGTAACTGATCCCTAACATAGACAAATGTAATGTATTGCGAATACATAGAAAGAAGGATCCTTTATTGTATGATTATATGGTAGCAGAACAAACAATGGTAGCAGTTACTTTTGTAAAATATCTGGGAGAGCGGCGCGTTTCGTCGCAGGGTTATTTGGTAAGCGTGATAGCGTTACCGGGATGTTTAGCAAACTCAAGTGGCAGACTCTGCGGTGTAGCTTGCTCGCCAGGTTTCGAGAGGGTGCGTTTCTGGATGAGGTATCGAATATACTGCTTCCCCGTACTTATACCTCCCGTGGACATCACGAATGTAAAATTAGAGAGATTCGAGCGCGCACGGAGGCTTTCAGACAGTCGTTCTTCCCGCGAACCATACGCGACTGAAACAGAAAAGGGAGGTAATGACAGTGGCACGTAAAGTGCCCTCCGCCACACACCGTTGGTTGGCTTGCGGATTATGAATGTAGATGTAGATGTAGAATGTAGATGTAGATGTAGATGTAGATGTAGAAACTAACGAAAGTTATTATTTATTTTGCAAAAATTCTGAGAAATCAGAATGGCACTTTTGGTTATGAATTGAACAAGTTATATCCTGGTTCTTTTCGGAATGTGAGGTTACCTCTCAAGGATAGGATTCGCTAATGAAATTTCTACACAAAGTTTAAGATTGTTGTTGACTTGGCAAAATAGCTGAGAGGCGCGCCTACTCAACTTGAATAATTATCATTTAGAATGTTGGTAGGTACAGCAGAGGCTGTTGTATGTGAAATGCAGTGAAGTGTACTGTTGTGGAGGAAATACGGGGCTCGCAATAGCTGTAGCGCACAATACTGTAAGCTGCGATGACTGCTGTCTGTGCCGCTCGCTACTGCCGAATAAGATAACTCGCGTTCTATCTGGATTGACCTTCGCCAATCAAACTCTCCCTACACCCTGATGAAGTCAAGGATTCCTATTCGCCCCTAGTCTAACTATTGGCGTGGTACGCTGGTCAGATAACCAGTCCACCGCGATGCCACTCAAAAATTCACTCGCAGGCGTTTAACTATAACTCTGTCCGTTCACACCGCACAATAAGTCTGTCGGCCAACACAGTGAACAACGCTTAATCGCAAGGACTCAATATAGAGAGTCGCACTTCGATTCGCTCTATAGAGAGGTGCTCTCCCAGTGAAGTACTGAGGAGAGACTTGTTCCTCGCTCCAAGAGCGACAACTTAAGGGCGCATCTCCACGCCAGACATGAAGGGATATATCTTTCAGTCTCTTCCATTACTCCTTAAGCTCAAGGCGTCAGAAATATCGTCTGTCAATCAGCATTGCTCTTCTAAAACGGGAGAATGACGTTTCGTTTAAGGCGACCAATCCGCAAATCTGTAGTATAGGCGTTTGGCGTTTGCTGTCTCCCTGTGAAAATCTCTGAAACTGCGTGCTATGTGTAAAGAATGCGTAGGCTGGCCGCTCTCACACAATGTAGCGGAATTTGCTTTTAAGCTGAACAAGGGGTCGTTCCTCCTTTCCCTCGGGCGAACGCTGTCCGCTCCACGGGCGGCCACCGGCCGACGTAGATGGGTTGGGACCGGCCGCCTGGCGTGCGGTTGCCTCTCTCGAACTAAAAGCTCCTGTGACCATCGTGTCTGGAATGTATGTGTACGCCAGCCTCGAGTATTCCAATCACGGTGCGCACTTGAGATTTATTAGTTATTTGCATATTGTTTACATGAATTCATACAACATTGACTTTATCTTATCGAGTTTGGGTTCGAATGAAGTGTCTTGATGTGCGGAATATGGTTCTGAGGGCGTAATATGTAAGCAATGAAGGTCAGGATACCACGACGTCTTACACAGTTTGTGGTGCAATGTGCAAAAGAATGACGTTCTTGTCAACCTTTAATACAGCCAACACTTCCTCAGGCGATCACACCTTCTCTGAGGACGTCAAGGGGCTGCAATCCCATTGTACTTGACCTGAGGCCTTTGGAGTGTGATCAGAATTTTTGCTCTGGTATGCAGGATGAAACCGCTTGGGATCGTTCAAATCCATTCGAAGACATTTGAACGAGGTCCGAAGTAGCAAAAGATGTTTATGCTTCTTCAACTCTCCTGTTTAGCGCGCTCATGTCGTGATACCTATTAATCTGATGCACCAAAGATTTGAAAAGTAAGGCAGTGAAGTGTACCCAGCTTCGATTCTCTTCTTTACCTGTTTCCCCACTGTCCTTATTTGACTAACACCAAATGTTGTGCTCCAAAGGTACATTCTCAGAACATTCTCTCTCAAACCTAGGCCTATGTTTGACGTCAGTACACATATTTTTGCTATAGAAATCTTCCTTGCTTGTTCTAGTCTGCTTTTTATGTTCTCCATGCTACGTTTGTCAAGAGTTTTTTGCTTCAAAGCCAGCATAATACCTTCACTTTGTCTATTTTGTGGACACTTATTTCGATATTAAGTTTCTTGCTGTTCTAATGTCTACTAATTCTCATTACTTTCGTCGTTCTTCGATTTACTCTCAATCCATATTCTGTATTCATAAGACTGTTCATTCCATTCAACAGATCCTGTGGTTTTTCTTCACTTTCATTGAGAATGACAATGACATCAGAGATCTTATCTTTAATATCCTTTTCATCCTGAATTTTAATCCCACTGTTGAACCTTACTTTTATTTCTATCGTAACTTTCCCGGCGTATAGATTGAACAGCCGGGGTGAGAGACTGCATCCCTGTCTTACAGCCTTTTTAATCTCAGCATTTTTTTCTGATCTTTCAGTCTTATTGTTCCCTCCTGGTTCTTGATCATATTGCGTATTACTGCTGAAGCTTTCTCCTATTTTTCTCAGAATTTCGAAAATCTCCTATCATTTTATGTTGTTCTCAAGGTCTACAAAAGGGGTTAAAGGGTTTTGATTTTTCTTCAGTCTTGCTTTTATCTTTAGTGCCTTTATCATTCCTAAAGCCAAAATGATCGTCATCTAACAGATCCACAACTTTCTTTTAACTCTTCTGTATTCTTGTCATCAGCCGATCATGCGATAAAGGTCCCACATATCAGCTGTTGCTGCCTTTGGAATTGTGTGGATGGTTTTTTTTCCGAAGTCAGATGGTATTTAAAAAACCTATAGATTCTACAGACCAACTTCCCCCAACGGTTTTAGAAAATCCGAATGAATGCCACATATCCCTCCTACATTATACGATCGCAACCTTCCTGATGTATTCTGACGCTAGATCATCTATTTCTTCCATATCAACTCCCGACATCAGACATGTCTTCCATTTCGTAGAGGCATATATATATATATATATATATATATATATATATATATATATATATATATATATATATATATATTAATTTCGCCTAGAAATTAGTGCCAGCATAAAGTTTTAATGTGAAATTGATCACGTAAGAATGGCCCAGGAAACAGGAAAGAGCAGAAGAGAATAAAATATAACCTTAATTGAAGAAATATTACCACATTACCAAGAGAAAGTATTTTTAACATCATCAAAACAATCCACATTGTGTCCATGAAAGATCGATAAAGAAAGATAAAAACATTAAGTCATAATCTGTCAGTTTCTGTAATACACAATATACACTAATTTAACTGCAGTTGCGCAAATTAACGTTCTTCTGCCTTCAATTCCTTACCGAGTTCATCAACTTTGAAGTTCGTCACTAAAGTAGCTAATGATGTACTCAGCTTTGTGGTTAGTCAATGAAGTACTCAATTTCATAAGACCAATCAATAAAGCACTGCAAACTGGACAGTAATAGTCGTTAATAAAATCAAACTTCTTTGCTGTCATAGGATTCAGAAAGAAGAGGAAAGGAAGAAGAAGGCAAATATTATTTCATTGGTATGCATTGAATGAAACAAACATATGTATACCTTGCCTCTTTGCAACATACAAGAATATTTTTTCGCTGCGTTTTTGTATCACATTTAATCACTATCATGAGGGTATTCTGCTTGTTCGATAAATACATAACCAGAACAGAAAACACTTCACGTGGGGTTCATAACGGTGTCACTGCTCTGCATCACATGAATTTGTTGATAAACGTCCCATCGTCCGTGGCCTGCTCGGTAGGGCGACTGCACAGAGCATTGCTCTGGGGGAGTGGGAAAGGGTGGTTTTGATGACTGCGCCGCTCGCCGAAGTACAGTGGCGGCAGTAGCGTAACATGGCTGGATGTCGCCATGCGCTGCTCGACGGAAAACTCGTAAAATACTGGATGACTCTGCTTGCCTCAAAGTGTTGGTGGCGGTAACGTAACATGGATGGTGGCCGCCGTGCGCTCCTCGTAGGGGAATTCGTAAACTGTTGGATGTCACGTGTTGCGACGTTGATTAGCTCCCATGAGCCAGCAGCTTGCGCACTCTGATGCAGCTGTGACATAGTGTCGCCAGGTTATGGTACCTTGTGAACAAAGATAGAAAACATGCCACAGCCACCGAGCGAGGTGGCGCAGTGGTTAGACACTGGACTCGCGTTCGGCAGGACGACGGTTCACTCCCGCGTCCGGCCATCCTGATTTAGGTTTTCCGTGATTTCCCTAAATCTCTCCAGGCAAATACCGGGATGGTTCCTCTGAAAGGTCATGGCCGACTTCCTTCCCCATCCTTCCCTAATCCGATGAGACCGATGACTACGGTGTCTGGTCTCCTTCCCCAAACCAACCAACCAACCATGCCACAGGATCACTTCACTTTACATGTCACGCTACAACAATACAACAAATAAATGCAATCATCGAAAGCACACAGCACAACCCAACATCGATGCAAAAATTAAGTTTTAAAACCGTCACATGTAATATCACATCATATAACTTGCAAAAAAAATCAAAATATTCATAAATTCATTGTTATTAACATCTCACTAAAACACAACAGGGAGAAAACGTAGCCAGTTTCTTATCATAACACACTGGAAAAAATCGTCACAGTCACAAATACATAAACATCTCTGGCGCCTCTGGCGCGAAGCGTCATGTCTTTGGACCTGATGATCTTTGACTCTGCTTCTTGCTAGCTCACTCTGAGTGCTATGTTCGTACAGCCATATTGAGTTCGCCTTGTTCAGTGTTTAAATAAATGTCCATTCGATTGTGTTGTTACCGATCTACGTCTCGTAATATCCATGCATCCTCTCCCATAATCAATGTTATATCTTCCCTCTGCCAGCCAATCATTGCCAAAAATCCAATACACAGTCAAAGAATCAAGAATCAGTACCACCACGTCAAAATATCTGTCTAAAATCTTGCATGTAATGTGTGCCTGTCCAGTAACAGAACGACTACTGTGCCCAGTTGCTGTAATGATATGCATGCTATTGATGGAGAAAACAAGTACCTCTTCTATTTCACGAAGCTGCTCATACAAACTTTAAGAGATCGCTTTAGCATCACTATCATAATCTGACATTGCTGTAATTTTCCAACCACTTAAAATAAGTTCAATCGCTAGATTCATCACTAACTTAGTTAGATCGTCTCAGGAAACCACAGAAAAGGCATCTGTCTAAAGGGGGGCAGGTAAAAGCGATAAGGTAGAAGTAGAAACGATCGGTGTTTTGGTTGTCAACTGTCGTAGCTGTGTTGGGAAAGAACCAGAACTCCAAGTCCAAATAGAAAGCACTGAATCTAATCTCAAATAGATATAGGTTCGGAAAACTGGCTACAGCCAGAAACAGGTTCAGCCGAAATTTTTTCAAACGATCTGATAGTGTTCAGGAAGGATAGATTAAATACAGTTGGCGGTATAGTATTTATTGTTGTCAGAAGTAATGTACCTTGTAGGAAAATTGAAGTAGATAGTTCCTGCGAGACAGTATGGATAGAGGTCATACTTGACAATCGGACTAAACTATAAGTTGGATCGTTTTACCTTGCCCCGACTCAGAAGATATAGTTGCTGAACAGTTCAAAGAAAACTTAAGTCTCATTTCAAATAGGTACCCCAACTATACAATTACAATTGGTGGTAACTGTACTGAATCCTTTCTCAGAAAAATATTTTGAACAATTGGTACACGAGCGCACTCGAAACGTAAATGGTTGCGACAGCAAATACAGGGATTAGCGACCACAAGGCAGTTGCTGCTAGGCTGAATACCGTTACACCTTCAACCATCAAAGGGAAACGCAAAGTACATCTATTCAAAAAAAGCTGATAAAGATTCTCTTAATGCCTTATTAAGAGACAGTTTCCGCTCCTTCCGTTCTGATCATGTAATTGTAGAAAAGACGTAGAATGTTTTCAAAGGAATAGTATCGACAGCAATTGAGAGATACATACCATATCAATTAATAAGTGATGGTATTGAAACCCCATGGTACACAAAACGGGCCAGATCGCTGTTGCAGAAGCAACGAAAAAAGCATGCCAAATTTAAAAGAACGCAAAATCCCCAACATTGGCAAAGTTTTGCAGAAGCTCGAAATATCAAGCGTACTTCAACGCAAGGTGCTTTTAATAATTTCCACAATAAAACTCTGTCTCGGAATCTCGCAGAAAATCCAAAAGATACTGGTCATACATACAGCATACCAGTGGCAAGACGCAATCAATACCTTCACTGCGCGATAATAACGGTGAACTCACTGATGAAAGTACCACTAAAGCTGAGCTATTAAACAGGATTTTCTGAAGCTCCTTCACCAAAGAGGGCGAAGTAAATATTTCTGAATTCCAATCAAGAACAATTGCCAAGATGGGAAAAAAGAATATCCTCGGTGTAGCAAAGCAGCTTAAATCACTTAATAAAGGCAAGGCCTCCGGCCCAGATTATACACTGATTAAATAGCTCGATAGTTAGCAATTATTTACAACTACTCGCTCACAGAAAGTTTCGTACCTAAAGACTGGAAAATTGCTGAAGCAACACCAACACCCAGAAAGGAAAATAGGAGTAATCCGCTGAATTACAGGCCCATATCACTAACGTCGATTTGCAGTAGGGTTTGGGAACATATATTGTATTCGAACTTTATGAAGTACAACGAAACACATAGTCAGCACGGATTCAGAAAATGTCGTTCTTGTGAAACACAACTAGCTCTTTATACTCATGAAGTAATGAGTGCTATCGACAGGGGATGTCAAATTGATTCCACATTTTTAGATTTCCAGAATGCTTTCGACACCGTTCCTCACAAGCTTCTTCTCACCGAACTGCGTCCCTATGGAATATCGCCTCAGTTGCACGACTGGATTTGTGTTTTCCTGTCAGAAAGACCACAGTTCTTAGTAATAAATGGAAACTGATGGAGTAAAACAAAAGTAATATCCGGCGTTCTCCAAGTAAGGGTTATAGGCCCTCTACTGTTCCTGATCTATATTAACGACATAGGAGAAAATCTGAGTAGCCCTCTTAGATTGTTTTCAGATGATGCTGTCATTTACCGTCTTGTAAAGTCATCAAACGACCAAAACGAATTTCAAAATGATTTACATAAGATCTCTGTGTGCTGCGAAAAGTGGCAGTTGACCCTGAATAAAGAAAAGGATGAAGTTATTCACACGAGTACTAAAAGAAATAAGCTAAATTTCGATTACGCGATAAGTCACACAAATCTGAGGGCTGTAAATTCAATTAAATGCTTTGGGATTACAATTACAAATCACCTAAATTTCAACGATCACATAGATAATATTGTGGGTAGAGCAAACCAAAGACCGTGATTCATTGGCAGAACACTTAGAAAGTGCAACTGACCTACTAAACAGATTGCTTACACCATGGTTCTCCACCATATTCTAGACTATTGATGTGAGGTGTGGGATCTGCATCAGGTGGGACTGATGGATGACATCGAAAAAGTTCAAAGAAGGGTGGCTCGTTTTCTATTATCGCGAAATAGGGTAGATAGTGCCACAGACATGATACGTGAATTGTAGTGGCAGTCATTAAAACGAAGGCGTTTCTCGTTGCGACGGGATCTTCTCGTGAAATTTCAATCACCAGTTTTCTCCTCCGATTACGAAAAAATTCTGATGGCACCCACCTGCATAGGGAGAAATGAGCATATCGACAAAATAAGAGAAATCAGGGCTCGCACAGAAAAACTTAAGAGCGCGCTTTTCCCGCGCGCCGTTCGAGAGTGGAGTGGTAGAGACAGCTTGAAGGTGGTTTATTGAAATCTCTACCAGGCACTTTATTGGGAATAGCAGAGGAATCACGTAGATGTATATATAGACGTACACCGTGTGTATCTCCTCTCACTAGTTCAATCCTAACATCTTCAGTTTCACATTTAAACATTTGTATTCTCCCATTTGACCCCCTAGACTGTCCAGAAGATCCAGTGCAGGTTTCATGCGAAACTACTATCAATTTACTGGAGATAGAACGTGTTCCAGTGTCTGTAATCCGTACCCCTGAGTGACGAACGATCCCAAACTCTTCCAACATCTACTGTCTGCTGGTTACAGCTACCAAAATCCTTTTCTCACCTCTAATCGTTTCGAATTTGGTCATTACGACGGTAATTTCTCGAACGTTCATCTCTTCGTGAGTGACTGTTGATTGCTGTGTTGCTGGTCCCACGACTGACTTCCGTAACTATATTGCTGCGGAGCATCATTTCATTGAAACTGTTGATTACAATGAGTCTACTTTCTCTCTGATCCCCTCGGCGATCTTTCATTATCTATTTCTTCTAAACGATCAACAACTCATAACAACTCATCAAAATCATCAAATATTCATGACGCTGTTTCCTCACATCCCATGGTAAATGCTTTATCAAAATTATGATCATATTATCATCACTAACAGGATCATCTAGATAACTGCTGCACTCCCAGCGTGTTTTAACAAAGCCACGCATCGACCCCTTCGTACCGATACTAATTATGCATTCCTATTAATTTCTCTTTTATACGTCTTTGTATTTGCGGAGCAACACCCTTTCAAAGTCTCCAAATGTAGTATACAGTTCGGATACACGGTTTTCCCATGTCCTAGCATCTGCGTTGATGTTACTTACATAGGTACCTATTTTTTCTGATTCATTTTGAATTCGTGCAAATACAACTTTAAAATCTTTCATGAAATCCACGGGATGTAATTGTTTACATAGGTGAAATTCTTGAAACTGATCTCGGCCAAGCAAATTGTTAACAAGGTTTTTACAACAGCCTATGCCACGATTTTCTTGCCTTAAGATTTCTGCTTCTTGTCGGATAACGTTTGTATCCCCAGGGGTATGGGAAATTCTCACATTCTTCACTGTGTCTTAGAATGCCTGTATTGTTGCACACCTGATATTACTCTAATGACTGCTTTCATATTTTCCTCACGTGCAGTTTGTGCTTGAACTACCTCATGATTTGCAAGGGCACTGCTCAGTAAAGCTAGTGTTACTACTTCCATTCGTGAGTTGACTTGTTTCTATATCTCAGTTACATCTGATTCGATCTTTTGACACTGTATTGTAACCTTATGCATGAACTCCGATTGTTTCCCGCCAAGTGATTTCCTACATTCCTCAGCAAAATTATTAAACTGATTCTGACTCTCATTACGAAAAATCTATGTTTACTTTCTTGTTTGAATTTTTTGTTCAGATTTGCTCATTATCCAAGAGTTTTTTGTCCAAATCTGCGTTCATTGTTTGCAAAAACTGCATCAGTACGTCCTCTCTTCCTACAACCTGTTACTGCTTCACGTAGTTCAGTATTTACATTCAAGTTTGTGTTTTCGCTTTCTGGGGCATCTACATTTTGAATTGTACCACATATTACTGATTCATTAACAAGACCGGTATCACCACTGTCCTGACTAACACTCCCCTCTCCGTCGATTATGTTACCATTCTCTGTTTGATTAGGCGTTGTTGTTCGGATCTATACTGCAACAGAAATTATAATTGAAATGAGATTATTCACAGTGTATCATTCTTTTCCTGTCCAATGTTGCTTGGACGTGAAGCTAAAAACGTCTGATTCACTCAACATAGGTAGACACTGGCAAACAGGGTCCAGTGCAAAACTTGAATTTCATTTCGTTCCTGTATCCTGTAAGTAGAAACGGCATTGATGCACTAATCATATTATGGTTTTATTAAATTGGAGATCTTAATATAATACTTCATTTCAACAAATAATGTACGCATCACATATAAACAATAAGACATCTTGGATGAAAGTAAATGGTATTTATGCGACGGATAAGGAAGTTAAACTGGATGGTGTCAATGATGTGTTTCCTCAACAGCATCAATACCCAGAAAAAAATATGAAAATTAATTATCTTTGAAACATCAGTAACTGAAAGGTACTCGAAACCAAATGAATTGTCCCGTAGTACAGTTCAGTATACGTTCCTCCCATCTATTAACATTTGTAGTAATAATTATACTGTTGTCTTAAAGAGTGGAGGATACTAAGCAACAAGGGTAAAGACTTCCTCTGAACACTAGAAGAGATGAAAGAAGAGGTAAGTTATAGAAAAAAATTGTTAGAAAGAACTGTTGAACGGAACAAACATAGTACAGCCTTCAAATATACCCACTGAGCCATTACACAACACAACAGTACGTCTTCTATCTCCTTAATTCTACTCTATTTGTGGTGCAATCCGGGAGACACCACAATCTAATGTTTTACGTACCATTAATTTATTGTTACAAATTTTATAGACAACGACGCGTTTTTGATAGATCTTTAATGCACTAGTGGTTACATTTGATAATTTATTTATTTTTGCACACATTCTGCAGTACAAAAACCACTAAATACGGTACTTTACTATAAGAATTATGACGTTGAATATGGGGACTTGCCGTCTGTTCGCCATCAGCCGATAACAGCACCGGTAACGACGTGTCAATGGGCAGACGTGTTAACTAAGAAAGTAATGATTCATGAACATTTTGTGAAGGATGCATTGCTCCGCAGTATCGAACACGAGGACGTGATGAAAAGTAATATCTTCGAATTTATTTTAGGGAAAACTTTTTAAATAAAAAATACTTCATGAACCTTCTACGTCTTTATTCTTCATACGTTCATATTTATTTCTCAACATAGCCACCCTCTGAGGGACCAGTTTGTTGATACCATCACAGTGGAATGTCTGATTACGTTGACGGAGCCACAACGTCACATCTGGTTGCACCACTTCGTTCCTATCAAAGTAAAGTCTCGAATGATTTCTTTATGTTTTGTAAACAGATGAAAATCGGATGGGGCCAAGCCGGGACTAAATAGCGGAAGACCTGCAACGGTGTGCCGAACTTCGCGCGGGCCGAGTATGTAGGCCACGGGCGGGCCGACGTTCCAGTTCGCTAGTTTCTTCCCGAAATACTCGGTTTTTTTTTTTTGGTCATCAGTCTACTGACTGGTTTGATGCGGCCCGCCAAGAATTCCTTCCCTGTGCTAACCTCTTCATCTCAGAGTAGCACTTGCAACCTACGTTCTCAATAACTTGCTTGACGTATTCCAATCTCTGTCTTCCTCTACAGTTTTTGCCCTCTGCAGCTCCCTGTAGTACCATGGAAGTCATTCCCTCATGTCTTAGCAGATATCCTATCATCCTGTCCCTTCTCCTTATCAGCGTTTTCCACATATTCCTTTCCTCTCCGATTCTGCGTAGAACCTCCTCATTCCTTACCTTATCAGTCCACCTAATTTTCAACATTCGTCTATAGCACCACATCTCAAATGCTTCGATTCTCTTCTGTTCCGATTTTCCCACAGTCCACGTTTCACTACCATACAATGCTGTACTCCAGACGTACATCCTCAGAAATTTCTTCCTCAAATTAAGGCCGGTATTTGATATTAGTAGACTTCTCTTGGCCAGAAATGCCTTTTTTTGCCATAGCGAGTCTGCTTTTGATGTCCTCCTTGCTCCGTCCGTCATTGGTTATTTTACTGCCTAGGTAGCAGAATTCCTTAACTTCATTGACTTCGTGACCATCAATCCTGATGTTAAGTTTCTCGCTGTTCTCATTTCTACTACTCTCAAACCATACTGTGTACTCATTAGACTGTTCATTCCGTTCAGCAGATCATTTAAGTCTTCTTCACTTTCACTCAGAATAGCAATGTCATCAGCGAATCGTATCATTGATATCCTTTCACCTTGTATTTTAATTCCACTCCTGAACGTTTCTTCTATTTCCATCATTGCTTCCTCGATGTACAGATTGAAGAGTAGGGGCGAAAGGTTACAGCCTTGTCTTACACCCTTCTTAATACGAGCACTTCGTTCTTGATCGTCCACTCTTATTATTCCCTCTTGGTTGTTGTACATATTGTATATGACCCGTCTCTCCCTGTAGCTTACCCCTACTTTTTTCAGAATCTAGAACAGCTTGCACCATTTTATATTGTACTCGGTACAACGCAACATCTCATTTAGTACTGCAGTGTGACGTATTTTACGGCTGGTCCCGGCGGAGGTTCGAGTCCTCCCTCGGGCATGGGTATGTGTGTTTGTTCTTAGGATAATTTAGGTTAAGTAGTGTGTAAGCTTAGGGACTGATGACCTTAGCAATTAAGTCCCATAAGATTTCACACACATTCGAACATTTTTGTGACGTATTTCTGTCGGCACCACTCTCTTCGGTTCGGAAGAATCGTGCCGTCACCGCTGTTTGCACTATTTCTTCGTTGTATGAAGAGCGTTCACAGGAGCAGCAGCCGTTTGCACAAAAAGAGGCATTCTTATGATCTATAGTTACAAGCCGTTGACAATGACTGGTAATGACAGAAGAGAGGGATGAAGAGTCTCAATATACAGGGTGAGTCACCTAACGGTACCGCTGGATATATTTCGTAAACCACATCAAATACTGACGAACCGATTCCACAGACCGAACGTCAGGACAGGGACTAGTGTAATTGTTTAATACAAGCCATACAAAAATGCACGGAAGTATGTTTTTTAACACAAACCTACGTTTTTTAAATGGAACCCCGATAGTTTTGTTAGCACATCTGAACATATGAACAAATACGTAATCAGCGCCGTTGTTGCATAGTAAAATGTTAATTACATCCGGAGATATTGTAACCTAAAGTTGCCGCTTGAAACCTCCGACGTTCAGTTGCGTGTTGTAACAAATACGGCCCACGGTCGGCGAGCACCATCTGCAGGGACATGTTTACGACGACGACCGTGTTTACGAGTGTGGCTGTAGTGCACTGTTGTGGTTTGGTCTAGCTGTCGCAGTGTCCGCATGTAGCGCTTGCCGCTATTGTTATTTTTCATTCGTCTCCGCACGCAGACCAACTGTAGTACACAGGATTACCAGACGTCTGTGATAGTGTAGTGTTGTAGGAACTGTGACCATGGTGTATTCGAACGCTGAAAAGGCGGAGATGATACTCATCTATGGCGAGTGTCGACGAAATGCACCTGAAGCCTGCAGGGTGTATGCAGAACGGTACCCGGACAGGCACCGTCACAGGAGAAGCGTGTGCAGTTGGTGTGTTAGCTGCTGTTGCCATGAACCCACACATGAGTACACGGGACATTGCGAGAGCCGGTGGACTGAGTCAAAGTAGTGTCATGTGCATACTGCATCGTCACCGATTTCACCCGCTTCATGTGTCGCTACATCAGCAATTACATGGTGATGACTTTAATCATCGAGTGCAATTCTGTCAATGGGCATTAACAGAGAATGCGTTGCAGTTCTACCTGTTTACCGATGAAGTGGGTTTCACAAACCACGGGGCAGTGAAGCTACGGAACATGCATTACTTGTCCGTGGACAATCCTCACTGGCTCAGACAGGTAGAGCGACAGCGACCGTGGACTGCAAATGTATGGTGCGGAATCATTGGCGACCATCTCATTGGTCCTCACTTCATTGCAGGGGCCCAAACAACTGCAACATACATCGCGTTTCTACAGAATGATCAGCCAAAGTTGCTCGAAAACGTCCCACTGGAAACGCGTCGACGTATGTGGTATCAGCATGATGGTGCACCTGCACATTCCGCAATTAACACTAAGCTTTTAAACATTCATGGTGGTGTCTGTTTGTTCTATATCGTGTCTCCCTACCACTTTCGCTCTGAGTGGGTTTTTTTTTTTTTTTTTTTTTTTTTTTTTAGGGAATTGACTGGTTTTAACCTGGGACCTGTTGCTGGTAAGGAGACGCCAGACCACATATGACATGTAGAATTCAGAAGAGTTCAGTGAGACTAGCGATGATATAACCAAATACTTAATGATCTCAGCGTCAGCTCTACCGAATAATCTTAATACTAACTAAATTTACTGGAAGGGGTTCAGGGCTTTCCTATTTTTAGTTAGCTGGTAAAATAACGTCGAAAAAGCAGTTAAGTTTACCATCGGAAATTTTATTCTGCTCACAAAACATAGTTTATAAATTGTACTATTGATAAAAACCAACTGAGTTCAACAAAAATGTGAACGAATATTCCCTGAATGGGTTTCCAAGTTCTACAATGGATCGAAGGGTGACCTATGCCACATCACATCTATAATCTAGGTTTAAATTAAGTTCCACAAAAGAGAAAACTATCAAAATGGTCTACAGTGACCCTCAATTATCTTTAATTACTTATCTAACTTGTCGTAAATTACAGTGGCTGATGTGGCTTCTCAATAATTATATAACAGAGAAATCATCGCGTTTCAGATTTTTACTTCAAGTGGCAAATGTGAACACCATGAGCTTTAATTTACGATCGATACTAGTATTACGCAAAAAGGGGGTGTAACAGATGAGACTTCTGTAGTTCTGAGTGAAGCCTTATGCGCTCACAAATGCGGCATCGCGTGCGTTCATTACCTTGTCGGTGTTTAGGCAGCCTCAGGGTGGCAGCGGGCTGCACAGCTCCGCTCACCTCGCCATCTCGGAAGCAACCCTCCCTAACTTCTCCTCACTACAATTTACCGAAGTTTGTTTAAAAAAAACTATCTGGCTGTGTTTTCATCTGAACAATCAGGGTCTCAATGTTAACCTTAAGCTGCGCCTACAAAAATTCTGTCTATCCAATGAGAAACGTTATACTTTTCGTGGTGGGGCAATGTTTTTAAAGTTTGCAACGTAACAGAGACGTGAAAAAGTCTCACGCTAAAACGTGCAGCTGGTGTGGTCCTTTTAGCGTTATCGTAAGATCTATACTGTTCTTCTGGGGGGCTCTATCTTTTAACATGGGCTGGCGGGTGGTCCTAATGTAACAGAGACGCGAAAAAGTCTCACGCTAAAACCTGCGGGTGGTAGTCTTAGAGGTAGGCTGGCGACGTGGGTGTCCAGTCCGTCCCTTATTGTAGGGCCTTCTAGCTTGGTTCTGCTCTCGGCTTCTGTTCTCGTTTCTCCCCTCGGAACTGCGTCGGTCTCACGGTGGGAAGGTACGACATGCATTTAGGCATTCTTGTGTTAGTCTGTGGTATTCCATTTCCTCACTCGTTACTCGTATTACTTTGGTTAACTTAATGTCACGATTTATTCGGAGCTATGTGACATACTACTAGATTTGCTTATTATGTCAGGGTTTTCAAGGAAGGTGTTGGATTTGCCTGACATCTTACATATCACCACCCTTCGAACTTAATTTTTGCACTGAATTTAGGCAATGATTGAATCGTTGTCTAAGTCAGTCTAAAATTTTATAATTTATTTAAATTTTGTTGCATATTGTTCAGCCACATTATTCTGTTCTATGGTAATTTGTGTTACTAATTTATATTTTTATATTCTTCCACATTATAATTAAAAATGACAAGATAAAAATATTTTATACTATTATTAATTTTTAATTATTTTGATTCTTTATTTAAGTGTGAAGTTTTTTTTAAGAAGTTTGTTATCGAGTGTGAGGAGTCTTTCACATCGATTTTCTTATAAATATTGTTTTTATAAATGTAGTAATTAAGTAAAATCTGTTCCTAACACGTTTTCTAAATATCATGTGCAAGTTAAAATGTTTTTGTTTCTAGACACTCATTTCAACATTGTTACACTAACAAATAAGAATTATTTCCAAGAATTGCTTTGACAAAGAAATATACATACACAAGTATTGAGATATTATCCTAACAAATGGTACAAATGTTAAAAAATTTGCTTTGACAGAGAAATATACACACACACGTATTGAGGTATTATCCTAATAAATGGTACAAATGTTAATGAAAGGGAAAACGTCCAACAAGATATTTTTTTATTCTTTGTTTTTATTAGAAGAAAATAAGTAAAAAATAGTTATTCTTTTATTTTTATGAGGAGAAAAAAAAGTGGCATATTGTTTCTTTATATACTGTCCATTTCAGAACTAATGACTTACTTTTATCGATAGTCTATTTTTTAGTTAAGTCCATAGTCAATGACTGTTATTTTGTAGTTTATTAGCTGTCTGGTGTGCTTAACTTATTTAGTTTTCCACACGTTTCTTTTGCACAATTCCTACATCACATAATTTGATTTCACACATTCACACAATCCTATGAATGTTCAAGCATGAGGTTGGCGAAGGTTTTTGCACGAACGTGATGGACTTGAGTGAGATGGATGTGGGCAAGTATTTGATGTACAGCTTCGTTCGTCGTTCCTTGTTGGCTTTGCAAGTGTGTGTTGCTGTTGTGGAGGTCCCATAGTGGAAGGGGGCTGTGAGTGCAGAATCTCGTGGTTTACTGGCTTTGTATGCGTGAAAGTCATCGTTATGTGTGCTGAATGCGGTCGTTTTTCGTTGTAATACTTCGCAGACGACTAGTTTACAACAGGATAGTGATTTGGGAAGGCATGTCGTGTATTCTTCACCCATCTTCTTTCTTGGTCTCAATCTTGCGAATCTTCAACTTCTGTTCTTCCTGCTTTTTCTCTGCTTCTTACTTGCTTCTTGGTTCTTCTCTGGCCAGGATATGGAAATATTTATTGATAACTAGTCGCTTTGAAGTTGTCCTCCTAGTAACACTTTGATAAATTGTTTGGGCGTGTCATTTTTACTTTGTGGAAGTTCTTCTTCAGTTTCGAGCATCAGCGTGCTGTTTAATAGCAGTAGTGTGACTTTTACGCATATTTTTTGCCAGTGGTGGCTTGCCCAAGCGGTCTTCTCGTGGGGCCGTGTTTTGCTGGCTCCGCTGTGTCGTGGGCGCTCCGGGGTTTACGAGCGGCGAAAGTCGGGTGTCTGCTTGTCTGTCCGTGCACCCTTCTGAGGTTCGGCGTCCTGTCGCTACAGGGCTCAGGCACTCTATGGTTTCCCTTGGCAGATATACAGCATCCCATTTGAGCTATAAGGGCCTTCTGTTGGTCTCGCTGTCCTCGTGTCTTGCTAATTACGTCCTTTTCTTTCTTGATACTTCTCGCGTTGCAACTTGTGGGTCATTGCATCTGGTCTTTTTTGTTTTTACAATGGTTCTTACAAAAAGTTTTACTTAAAATCATCTAACATATGTCTAGTATCTACTTGTTTTACGCCATCCTAAAAAGCTTTACAAATTTTGGCGCCCTTTCCATGTTACAATTCTAAGATATTTGAAGTCTTAACGTCTACTCAAGAATCCTCAGATTCGTTTTTCATATTTGTGTAGTGTCGTGATGTATAGCATTTTAGTATTTCATGCTGTTAGACTATCTACACTTTATCCCTTCACCTTAATCTATGGTACTATTGGTGTTATTACTGAAACTACTTTCTTTTTCTCACCTTCCTCTCTCTTCATTCTTCTTTATCCTGACGATCTTATCTGCAACATAATCATGAAATATTGTGCTGATTATTTACCAGTAATAAAATTAAATTTCAAACTTGTACTGAAATTGTTTAATACTGCCAGTCTTAGGTAAAAATGCCTCTGCTTTATCTCGTAAAATACCCTCTAATATTCTTTTACTGTGTTCCGAAATACCTTGAACTTCTTGCAATTTTTCGTCGATTTCTTTATGGACTTCTAACATGAGTTGAGGCGATTCCTTGTTTTGTGCAAACCATTTTAATTCTTCATCCTCTTTATCTCGCATCATTCTTCATTGTTTGTTTATAACTGATATTTCTTCTAATTTTAGCTTTTGCTCAAAGAGAAGTGTGACATTCCCGAAAGTTACGCTACCTTTCTCCATATCTATTATCGCTCGTCTCTCATTTAAAAAATCTGCACATATACTCAAATCTACAGTTAGTTTAGGTATAATCACGAAGTTGGCTTCGATCTTTTGACCTTGGCACGAAAGAGTTAACCTTGTTTCTCTCGTAACTTTCGCAGCATTGTTTGTAATAGGACCTCTTACTTTAATCTTACGTGTTTTCAGAACTGGCAATTCCTCATTGGCATTACACTGCATGAATAAATTTTCTGAGATCGCAGTCAGTTCACTTCAGCTATCAATTACAATATTGACTGGGATATGCTTTACCATGGCCTTCACAACTGGTTGAATTTGAAAGGGTTGGTTCTCTTCTTCTTCTTCTTCTTGCATCAACTAATACTCCACAGAATCATACATGAGTCTTTTTAGGAATTTGTCTTGTGAATTAGAAATTTCTGTAGGACTAGCTTCGACTGCAACTTCTCTTTCTTTTATTTTCTCTTCCCTATTTCTTCCTTCATTTTCGCATTCTTCTACATTCTCTACTTTTTCCTCATCCTTGTCTATCTTCTCCTTCTTCGCTACTTCCACATAACCGCATCTAGATGCTCTAATTATCTCTTCATAACTTCCTCCATTATATACGTTGGGTTGTGTGCCCACTTGTAACTTATTTTCAACTTCTGTCGACTGAACATTATCCTCATTGAATTCGCTTTCCCTGGTTTCCATCTCAATAGCTCTGCAATACTCATTACTTCGTCCTTTCCTCCTACATTCGTTGTGCATGCCTCTGGTAATTCATCCTTCTCGTCAGTATTCTCCCAATTAATTTCGTCCCAACACGATAATGTTATTTTCTTGTCTTCGTTTTCATCTGGTCCCTGCGGATTTGTTTCTTCCTTCTTCTCTTCTCGTGATAAGATTTTGATTTCTCTGTTCAAGGTGCTGCAATTGTCCTGGGTCGGTGCGTCATTCTCTTTGGCATGGGCGCTTAGCTGTCAAATCGAACGTTTATCGGGTTTTGGTGGTCTTACCTCCACGTCTTCTATCTGTATTCACTTTTCTTGTTCAGCTTGTTGATAGTGGTTTCTTTGTTGATGATTTGTCGGTCTATTGGTTCTCCAGTACCCGTTCCAGTTTTCGTTATTCCCTCTGTAATAGTTGTTGCCGTTCCTGGGTAAATTATAGTTGTTGCCCTATTCTCTTCTAAATCCGTAACCGGTTCTTTGTTGAAATCTATTGTCGTTTCTTGGTGCGAAGTTATCACGTGGTTCGTAATTATTGTTTCTTCGTACTGTGTCTTGTGGATTCCACTGCTTTTTGCTTTCGTTTTCACGTGTGCTTCGTCTTTTTCTTGCGTCATCTTGCAAAAATATGAACTCTAGTTCCCTTAGAATACCTGTAAATGCTTCGACGTCGTTGCCTCCGCGACCTACTAATGATTGCTGGTATTTCAATGGTAGCTTCATCGCACCTAATTTAATCAACTCTCCGTCGCTGTATGGTACATCTAAGCATTGATTTTTGTTTGCCATACATTGAAAAATTTCACGGGACTCTTCACTCCTGAATTTTCAAAATATGGGTTCTGTAATAATTCGTACTTCACTCTGTTCTGTGCTTCGCTGGACCAATATCGTGAGAGAAACTTCTCTCTGAAATCTTGGTACGATCGACATGTCGCTGCAACATTCTGCATGGTTTCTGCGACTGTTCCTGACATGTGTGCACATATAAAGTCTAATTTGTGTGCTAGCGTCCAGTGTTCTGGTAATCCTACACGGAATTGATCAATAAAAGTTCGTGGATGTAATGAGTTTCCTTCTCGAAAGTGTTGAAATTTTCTGACTGTGAGGAAACGATCGTTGTCGTAATTCGTCATAGTTCCATATGAAATTCGTGATTCTTCGCCACTTTTGTTTCTGATCATTTCTCCCGTCGTTCTTCCCTGTTGTGGTAGATCCATTGGATATTGTCCACTGTAACTTTCACCTACCCTTGCGTAGTATCGTTGGACTGGTACGCAATAATTTTCTTCCATCGGTTGTGAACGTGTAGCTGAATGCATTGCACTGTACTCTTCGCGACCTGGCTTTCCATTGTCACGTATGTTACTTTCCGCCTGTGATTGGAATCGCAAATGTGTAATATCTTCGTCAATTGCTTGTTTTTCCGGTGCTGTTACAGATACGAATGTGGTTGCAGACTCTGTGCTTGTTCGATCCTGTTCACTACGCTCTTCAATGGTTTGCTACAACTCTGTTCGCATTTTCTGAAATTGTCGCTTCGTTTGCGCTTCTATTTTGACTATGTGGTTATCATATCTTTTCAGCGCTGCTTTTGTGATACGTTTGTGAAACACACTGTTTTCAACAATTTCACGCGCTGTACCTGCTGCTTGTCTAGTAATTTCGTTTATCTGTTTCTTTACCTTCTTGACTTCTCCCTGGGTGTTGTTACGTAATGTTTTGATCCCGTCCTGAATGTCATTACGCAATGTTTGTACGTCCACTTGCACTTTGTCAATGTCTGTTCTCAATTGATTGTAACCTGTTATTAAGTTTCCCATCACTTCTAGAGATTCTTTTGCCTCTCTTCAATATGACTTAGGTGTAATTGAATTTTTTGTTTTGTTCTTTAATCTCACGCATTTGTCTCGTGGTTTATGCAATTTGTTTCGTCATTCCTGCATTCTTAATTTTAAGTTGGTTCTCAATTTCTTTATTTTGTCTTGTCATGGTTTCCGTAATTTGTTGTAATAATTCTGCCAGATTGGTGGCTCCTATTGCGTTTTCTTCCGACGTCCTACGCTTTGTGTTTTCGCCCAAGTGATGGTTTGCAACCGATTGCATTGAACTGTGCTGTGACACGTTTCTGCTCGCATTCCTTGTACTCTGTGGTGAGGGAGCTCTGATTACTTGTACTACGGGTTCTACGTATTCAAGGCGAAAGTTAGAATCCTCATCGACTGTCTCTCTACTTTCCTGCTCCTCTGTCGTATGCTGACCTAGGTTTTCTGTGCCTTAGCGTACATTATCCTCGTTATGGTGCGTTATATGTCCTATTTCTCGCGATACTGCATTGTCTGCTGTACTGTCCTCTATTCTCTGTCCATTTTCATGCTGGGTCCCTACCTCAATTCTGTCAAGGTCTCGATCTGCCATTGCTAATCTTTCCGAATCCCTTATTTTCTGTTTTAAAAGCAATTCACGTGCCCTACTTCGCGTCAACATGCGCTCATACGATCATACGCGTTTCATAAAATTTTTGTTCACACGACTTGACAAACAATTCACTTACTTGTTGGGTCAGAACCAACTTGTCAATGATGTATCCGCCACCTGTGTGCTTGCATTGGAGAGAAAACTTAATTCTAACAATATTAAAATTCATAACTTAATTATGTTAGAATTCTCTTTTTTAAAACACTTTTACTATCTATCGCTGCAGCTACTGTTTTCAGCAATGTATCACTTTAAGAAAAAAAATTGTATAGAAAAATTTTTCAACAAGATATTTTTCTGACCTAGTTAGGCATGTGGTCGACCTTCAATCATGGTATTTTACCATCCTGGCAGGGTCGCCATTTTTTAAACATTCATGGTGGTGTCTTTTTGTTCTATATCGTGTCTCCCTACCACTTTCACCCAACGACGCTCTGAGCGTGTTTTTTAGGGAATTAACTAGTTTGAACCTGGGACCTGTTGCTGGTAAGGAGACGCCAGACCACACATGACATGTAGAATTCAGAAGAGTTCAGTGAGACTAGCGATGATATAACCAAATACTAAATGACCTCAGCGTCAGCTCTACCGAACTCCCTGTAAAATAATCTTAATACTAACAAAATTTAGTGGAAGGGGTTCAAGGCTTTCCTATTTTTAGTTAGCTGGTAAAATAACGTCGAGAAAGCAGTTAAGTTTACCATTGGAAATTTTTTTCTACTCCCAAAACATAGTTTATAAATTGTACTATTGATAAAAGGAAATGTTTTAATACAGGATGGTAAAAACCAACTGAGTTCAACAAAATGTGAACGAATATTCCCTGAATGGGTTTCCAAGTTCTACAATGGATCGAAGGGTGACCTATGCCACATCACATCTATAATCTAGATTTAATTTAAGTTTCACAAAAGAGAAAACTATCAAAATGGTCTACAGTGACCCTCAGTTATCTTTAATTACTTATCTAACTTGTCGTAAATTACAGTGGCTGATGTGGCTTCTCAATAACTATATAAAAGAAAAATCATCGCGTTTCAGATTTTTACTTCAAGTGGCAAATGCGAACACCATGAGTTTTAATTAACGATCGACACTAGTATTACCCAAAAAAGGGGGTGTAACAGATGAGACTTCTGTAGTTCTGAGTGAAGCCTTATGCGCTCAAAAATGCGGCATCGCGTGCGTTCATTACCTTGTCGGTGTTTAGGCAGCGTCGGGGTAGCGGCGGGCAGCACAGCTCCGCTCACCTCACCATCTCGAAAGCAACCCTCCTTAACTTCTCCTTACTACAATTTACCGAAGTTGGTTTTAAAAAAACTATCTGGCTGTGTTTTCATCTGAACAATCAGGGTCTCAGTGTTAACCTTAAGCTGCGCCTACAAAAATTCTGTCTATCCAATGAGAAACGTTATACTTTTCGTGGTGGGGCAATGTTTTTAAAGTTTGCAACGTAACAGAGACGTGAAAAAGTCTCACGCTAAAACGTGCAGCTGGTGTGGTCCTTTTAGCGTTATCGTAAGATCTATACTGTTCTTCTGGGGGGCTCTATCTTTTAACATGGGCTGGCGGGTGGTCCTAATGTAACAGAGACGCGAAAAAGTCTCACGCTAAAACCTGCGGGTGGTAGTCTTAGAGGTAGGCTGGCGACGTGGGTGTCCAGTCCGTCCCTTATTGTAGGGCCTTCTAGCTTGGTTCTGCTCTCGGCTTCTGTTCTCGTTTCTCCCCTCGGAACTGCGTCGGTCTCACGGTGGGAAGGTACGACATGCATTTAGGCATTCTTGTGTTAGTCTGTGGTATTCCATTTCCTCACTCGTTACTCGTATTACTTTGGTTAACTTAATGTCACGATTTATTCGGAGCTATGTGACATACTACTAGATTTGCTTATTCTGTCGGGGTTTTCATGGAAGGTGTTGGATTTGCCTGACACCTTACAACCTGACCCTTGACAGGATGTTAGACGGGCGTTCTATAGGACGTGGAGGACGCATTAATTGGCCACCTCTTTCTCCTGATCTTACACCTCTGGACTTCTTTCTGTGGGGTACGTTAAAGGGGAATATGTACCGTGATGTGACTACAACCCCAGAGGATATGAAACAACGTATTGTGGCAGCCTGCGGCGACATTACACCAGATGTACTGCGGCGTGTACGACATTCATTACGCCAGAGATTGCAATTGTGTGCAGTAAATGATGGCCACCACATTGAACATCTATTGGCCTGACATGTCGGGACACACTCTATTCCACTCCATAATTGAAAACGGAAACCACGTGTGTGCGTGTACCTCACCCTTCATGGTAATGTACATGTGCGTCAGTGGAAAAGACCAATAAAAAGGTGTTAGCATGTAGACGTAATGTGCTGTTCCAGTCTCTTCTGTACCTAAGGTCCATCACCGTTCCCTTTGGATCCCTACATAATTCGGTGGTCTCCGATACACGCGATCGAACAGGTTTCAAGCGTCAACTTTAGGTTACAGTATCTCCGGATGTGATTAACATTTTACAACTCAACAAACAGCACTAACTACGTATTTGTTTATATGTTCAGATGTGCTAACAAAACTATCGGGGTTCCATTTAAAAAAACGTAGGTTTGTATTAAAAACATACTTCCGTGCATTTTCGTATGGTTTGTATTAACCAGTTACACTAGCTCCTCTCCTCACGTTCGATCTGTGGAATCGATTCGTCAGTATTTGATGTGGTTTACGCAATATATCCAGCGATAATGTTAGGTGACTCACCCTGTATATGACGCAGCCTCATAAGCGGCGGGTACTGCAAATTTATTGTGTAAAACAATTCTGCAACAAGCAGAAAGACTTCAAGACTTAGTTTACAATGAAAGAGCAAAAAATTACAACGGTTAACAGATGGGATCCATTGTTCTGTGCATCAAGAAGCTCTTTCAGGTAAAATGGCAAGTATGCAGCACGTGAAGAAATTGGCAATATGAACAGTAAAATTTCTGAAGACGCACGCATTACTCCACTATCAGCTGCAACAGTTTTGATGGAACTGAGCGAATAATATGGAGACTTTATATATTACTTCAAGGTACGCTCCTCATTAGGCTTGCCTGGAACGATTTTCGTTTTAAAATTCGCTATTGTTGAATTTATGACGGAAAAATGAGTGCAGGAACGAAGATTAGAACATCTAGAGTGGATTGCAGACCTCCCATTATAAAAGAACTTGATTGCACACTACCCATGATAAGACGATGCAAAGTGAGAAACAACTAATTTGTCATTTAACATGGATGCATTGAAATGAAACTCGCGTTGTGGAAGGGACAAATTCCGACAAAAAGAATCCCATCCGCTTCGCGAAACTCACTGGCGTTTAAGAAAACCCTTGGTTTGAAGAATTCATTGTGACTTTCAAAGACTTACGCGGATAGATTCCTAAACGTTTTGAGAATCCTGCCAACCTTAGATCTGTTTTCGAGGCCGTTTGCCGCTTCAAGTGAACGCGCTCGTGTGTACGTGCAGATGTAACTGACTAACTTGCAAGGTAATTCCCATCATCATCATCATCATCATTTAAGACTGATTATGTCTTTCAGCGTTCAGTCTGGAGCATAGCCCCCTTATAAAATTCCTCCACGATCCCCTATTCACTGCTAACATTGGTGCCTCTTCTGATGTTAAACCTATTACTTCAAAATCATTCTTAACAGAATCCAGGTACCTTCTCCTTGGTCTGCCCCGACTCCTCCTACCCTCTACTGCTGAACCCATGAGTCTCTTGGGTAACCTTGCTTCTCCCATGCGTGTAACATGACCCCACCATCTAAGCCTGTTCACCCTGACTGCTACATCTATAGAGTTCATTCCCAGTTTTTCTTTATTTCCTCATTGTTCCCACCTACTAGTACCTGCAATCATCCTAGCTACTTTCATATCCGTAACTTCAACCTTGTTGATAAGGTAACCTGAATCCACCGAGCTTTCGCTCCCATACAACAAAGTTGGTCGAAAGATTGAACGGTGCACAGGTAACTTAGTCTTGGTACTGACTTCCTTCTTGCAGAAGAGAGTAGATCGTAGCTGAGCGCTCACTGCACTAGCTTTGCTACACCTCGCTTCCAGTTCTTTCACTATGTTGCCATCCTGTGAAAATATGCATCCTAAGTACTTGAAACCGTCCACCTGTTCTAAGTTTGTTCCTCCTATTTGGCACTCAATCCGTTTATATTTCTTTCCCACTGACATTACTTTCGTTTTGGAGATGCTAATCTTCATACCATAGCCCTTACATTTCTGATCTAGCTCTGAAATATTACTTTTCAAACTTTCAATCGAATCTGCCATCACAACTAAGTCATCCGCATATGTAAGACTGCTTATTTTGTGTTCACATATCTTAATCTCACCCAGCCAGTCTATTGTTTGCAACATATGATCCATAAATAATATGAACAACAGTGGAGACAGGTTGTAGCCTTGACTTACCCCTGAAACTACTCTGAACCATGAACTCAATTTACCGTCAACTCTAACTGCTGCCTGACTATCCATGTAAAGACCTTTAATTGCTTGCAAAAGTTTGCCTCCTATTCCATAATCTTGTAGAACAGACAATAACTTCCTCCTAGGAACCCGGTCATATGCCTTTTCTAGATCTATAAAGCATAGATACAATTCCCTGTTCCACTCATAACACTTCTCCATTATTTGCCGTAAGCTAAAGATCTGGTCCTGACAACCTCTAAGAGGCCTAAACCCACACTGATTTTCATCCAATTGGTCCTCAACTAATACTCGCACTTTCCTATCAACAATACCTGTGAAGATTTTACCCACAATGCTGATTAAAGAGATACCTCTGTAGTTGTTACAATCTTTTCTGTTTCCATGTTTAAAGATTGGTGTGATTACTGCTTTTGTCCAGTCTGATGGAACCTGTCCCGACTCCCAGGCCATTTCAATTATCCTGGGTAGCCATTTAAGACCTGCCATTCCACTATATTTGATGAGTTCTGGCTTAATTTCATCCACCCCAGCTGCTTTATTGCACTGCAATCTATTGACCATTTTCTCCACTTCCTCAAATGTGATCCTATTTCCATCATCCTTCCTATCCCATTCTACCTCGAAATCTGAAACATTACTGATAGTATTTTCACCTACATTGAGCAACTCTTCAAAATATTCCCTCCATCTGCCCAAGGCATCCACAGGATTCACCAGCAGTTTTCCTGACCTGTCCAAAATACTTGTCATTTCCTTCTTACCTCCCTTTCTAAGACTGCTAATTACACTCCAGAATGGTTTTCCAGCGGCTTGGTTCATGGTGTGGGCTCCTGTAGTCATGTCCTAGTTCGTGAACCACGGGCAACGTATGCGTGGCCAAGTAAGTGGTCCCGACAGTCGGGATACCAGTTACTTTGGAATAAGGCTGGGCATCTCGGGCATATTCTGAGTCGTGGTCACCTTTGTGCTCATACGGCAAAGACTACCAAATCCACCGGTTAGTCCCTCGACCGTTAAGAGTAAAACACAAAGGGACTCGGGGCAAGTAAGGCTAGCAACCTGCTTCCCCGGTACTTTAAATATCATGCTGGCAACAAACAGAGCAAAATGCCTCGGACCTTTGGAGGTGACGGAGTCCTACCTCTAACTGACATAGCAGGGACTCCTAAGGTACGACTTGGTAATTCCCATCTTAATGATAAATCCTTTTACGTTAAAAGTATTCAGGACGTTTACACTGCTTTCCTCGGGTAGAGTTTCCACATCTCAATAATGCGGCTGCAAAAGTGTTACAATATTTCCCAACATATTGTGTGTGAAACTAAATATGTCACGACTACTTGGAAATTTAAGCTCAAAAATCTGTGAAATCATCTGCATCTGTTTGTATGCCGACACTTTGTACCAGATAAAAATTACATTTTGTCTTCAGCGCGCTGATAATTATTAAATAAAACTAAAAGTTCGTCTTCTTTGTGACCTACGTTGTTGCCAAATATGAAATACAAAACCAAGTCATACACAGCGCGACTGCACTGCCATTTAAATGTGACGCGTTCGCAGTATCCCTTCACTTCCCACCTTTCGCTCAGATAGCGTAGTGTGGCGGTTGGGGGAAATGTGAAGCGAAGCTAAGCGCTATGGCACTCGTGTCCAGGCATGGCTATCAAGCCAAAATCTTGACCGTCCGTGTTACAGAGAATGATCGATAAAAGTCGGATTGACTGTTAGATGTTCTGAGGGTCTCTGACGCAGCGACACAGTTATGTTACACAACGACACGTTACACGTTACAATTCAGAGCCCTCCTTTACCGAAATACAGAAAACGACAGACAGAACAACCTTGGCCTGTAAGTCCATCTTCAGTGCCCAGGACACGCCACTCTACAGCTAACTATATTCGTAAGTTTGGCTGTAGTTTATACCAGGCTGGCGTCTGCCTCTACTTCTCGTAAGGCCACCCCACCTTCTTGTTGTACCACTTGATCGAACCAATAGCTTACCTTTCGTTTGTACACACGCCTTTTTCTGCGCTAGAAGACAGAGCTACACAGTAACATGTCAACCTGGCAAGACGAGGGCTGTCGTGGCTGTTAACAGTCGGTTCTGTCGACCAACTAGACATTTCAAAACACGTTTATTTAACTTTAGTTACGCCAATCAGTATCAAAATATAGAGGACCTGAAAAATGCTGTTCACCCATTAACATGATGAAATGTGTAGTTTCTTCAACCAGACAGTGTTGTAGACAGCATCAAAGTTGAATAAGCGTTTTTAAAGTAAGTTTCCTTTCCTACACTTTGAAGAGAATTAATGGAATCTTGCTCTGTTTATTGTTGCTGATGTCCAAAGGGGTCTCTCTGTCATTCCGATATTTTTCTATTTCAGATTTTTTTATAGTTTCCTGTGTCACCATTATGAGTATATCAATAAAAATATGTTTAGCGAATATTTTCGAGCTTGCTAATTCGCTGGATAACTTCAGATCATTAACTTAAGAAAACTGTTTCCATTATTAAGTTAACAGATTAAAATCGTGTTTGTTAGACATCAAAGTAATCTACCTTCAGAATTATACTACATATTTAACTCTTGGTGTTTTGAGACCTCTTTTCAAAGTTTGTTCTCGTCTCGGGAACGACTCATCCTCAAACTCACGGACTCTGCTACATAAAAATAGCATTTCTATTATCTTGCACCCTCTTACACAAAGTTATGCAGACGCCTGTGCACCCATCTGGAAACCCAGCTTGTGGCTCACACATTGTAGTAGTAGTAGTAGTAGTAGCTTTATTCATCTGTAGATCTCTTTTTACAAGGATATAGATCATATTTACAGACTTCTAGTTAGAGACAATCATTAGATTTACTCCTGATATACAATACTTTTTTTACAAATAATTTATTAAATAATGTTATGCCACACTGTTCACTTATATCTCACTATCAGTCACTGCACTCACTATACACATGTTGTTTCACAACACTTCACCCACGACACACACACATACACACACACACACACACACACACACACACACACACACACACACACACACTGGTGATCTCTGTGCCATTTTCTGTACTGCAACTTTCCATTTGCTATCCTGAAAAGCCGAGTCAGCATCCCTCCATAATGAGTGAGATGTTGAGCTCAGAAAGAGGAAGAGGTGTTGGTATTGTGCTATGCACAGCTTGGAGGTAAAAAAGAAGGGAAAAAAAACAAAGTGAAGATGTTATGTGGAATGTTGTATGTTTTATAATCATTATTATTATTATTTATTTGTATAACATTTTTTTATCAAACCCCTACCCTTTTTTATCTAAGTAATCCTTCAACATATAAAATGTATTGCATAACAGATACTGTTTAGCTGCCTTTATAAATAAGTGTATTTTTGCAATTTCTTTAATTTCTTTTGGTAATTTGAAAAATCCTTTCATTGCATGATTCGTTTGTGGATGTTCATAAGTAAAATATTGACGTATACTCCCAGAAAATTAAGATACAGATACATTAGCCTTAACCTAAGTTCACCGGACAAAAAATTAATCACCCCAGTTCGCAGAGATGAATCGTTCAGCCTTTACAGATGGCGCAGCAATCGAGTCACGTGCTCAACAGCGTATGCACTGTCTCAATGTGAGCATAAGGCAGTAGCTGTCAGCGAACATCTGTGTTTCAAGCGGTCACTGTACGTAAACATGGGTAAATGTGAGGACGTGACAGAGTGCCAAAAAAGAGCAAACGCCTTTTGCTGGATTTGTTAATGTTTTGCAGCGGATTATTAACCGTGTCTACAAGTAGTGGTGTAACACACGTGGCCACCACAAATGACGTCAGAATTGTGGTCGGAAAAAGATCTCAACTGAAGGTACGGTTCCTGTGATGCGGCTGGCAGCTGCGGCCATCGCAGTGTGTCTGACGTTCGTGTCAGTTGCATTAACTAGGGGTTCCGGCGAAGCGGCTGTGGCTTGCGGTTGATGCAGTATATGAGAAAAATGCGCTTTTCCAATATCTTCTGTTAAAAATATTGTGTGTAAATGAAGCAACGCTATATCAACTCCTGAAGTTAGTTTTTCACTTTAAAAAGTTAAAAACCAATTCTTTCAGATTTGTAAGTTTTCTTTTTCACTATACTATACTTCTCATTCAATTCTAAAGGAAATGCTTGGCACACAAAACTGATTTTTCGTATCTTTTATACCACAGCTTGATTCTGAAGTGCGTATTTTTTCCATATTGCTCACAGTCATTTTGATATGTACTTTCCAAATAATATATCTCATAGAATTTGAAGGATTTTCGTTGTAATATATGATCGCTGGCTGCTTTAAGTTTGTACACTACTGGCCATTAAAATTGCTACACCACGAAGATAAAGTGCTACAGACACAAAATTTAACCGACAGGAAGAAGATGCTGCGATATGCAAATGATTAACTTTTCAGAGCATTCACACAAGGTTGGCGCCGGTAGCCACACCTACAACGTGCTGACATGAAGAAAGTCTCCAACCGATTTCTCATACACTAACAGCAGTTGACCGGCGTTGCCTGGTGAAACTTTGTTGTGATGTCTCTTGTAAGGAGGAGAAATGCATACCATCACGTTACGAATTGTAGCCTATCGCGATTGCGGTTTATCGTATCAGAACACTGCAGCTCGCGTTGGTCGATATCCAATGACTGTTAGCAGAATATGGAATCGATGGGTTCAGGAGGGTAATACGGAACGCCGTGCTGGATCCCAACGGCCTCGTATCACTAGCAGTCGAGATGACAGGCATCTTATCCACATGACTGTAACGAATCGTGCAGCCACGTCTCGATCCCTGGGTCAACAGATGGAGACGTTTGGTAGACAAGAACCATCTGCACGAACAGTTCGCCTACGTTCGCAGCAGCATGGACTATCAGCTCGGAGACCATGGCTCCGGTTACCCTTGACGCTCCATCACAGACAGGAGAGCCTGCGGTTGTGTACTCAACGACGAACCTGTGTCCACGAATGGCAAAACGTCATTTTTGGGATGAATCCAGGTTCTGTTTACAGCATTATGATGGTCGCATCCGTGTTTGGCGACATCGCGGTGAACGCACATTGGAAGCGTGTATTCGTCATACTGGCGTATCACCCGGCGTGATGGTATTGGTTACACGTCTCGGTCACCTCTTGTTGGCACTGACGGCCTTTGAACAGTGGACGTTACATTTCAGATGTGTTACGACCCGCGGCTCCAGCCTTAATTCGATCCCTGCGAAAACCTACATTTCAGCAGGATAATGCACGACCGCATGTTGCAGGTTCTGTACGGTCCTTTCTGTATACAGAAAATGTTCGACTGGCCAGCACATTCTCCAGATCTCTCACCAATTGAAAACGTCTCGTCAATGGTGGCCGAGCAACTGTTTCGTCACAATACGCCATTCACTACTCTTGCTGAACTGTGGTATCGTTTTGAAGCTGCATCGGCAGCTGTACCTGTACGCACTATCCAAGCTCTGTTTGACTTAATGCCCAGGCGTATAGAGGCCGTTATTACGACCAGAGGTGGTTGTTCTGGGTACAGATTTCTCAGTATCTATGCACCCAAATTGCGTGAAAATGTAATAACATGTCAGTTCTAGTATAATATATTTTTCCAATGAATACCCGTTTATCATCTGCATTTATTCTTGGTGTAGCAATTTTAATGGCCAGTAGTGTATCATTTTAGGCGTTATGTTGCTGTGTACTAAATGTGTTTCATTTTAGGTGATATGTTGCTGTGTACTAAATGTAACTAACTTGTCGAATGGTTTTCAGCCGTGGATCGAAAGCCGTGCCTCTCTCCAGTATATAGGAAACATGAGTTGAAGCATATACGACGGCCTGTGTGGCGGCCACAAATCACCCACTCAGCGATGCTCAGGCTAGACAGAATACTAACCAATTTAAATACGCCCGTAAACACAATTGCCACTCTCAGGCTGGTCACTGCACCGACTTTTAGCCAGCGAAAACTTGTTATAAGATGGCTTAACTTGCTGACAGGATTAGAGCTAACCTCGTCCAAGGAAACATTACACCACACAGTCCTGAATGAGCGACCACATGATCACCCAACAAGGAGCATGAATTTACTCATAACCCACGACATAATAGCGAAACAATTACACTGCCAAAACTACACCTCCTATCGGACAGGAAACCCAGTCGCCGGAGGCCAAAAAGCAGAAGAGGCGATGGTTACACAAAATTATTACTTAATGATTAACCCTTCCACGAACTTAACTTTAAGTTATGCTCGAACAGGCAGTACACGACCTCCAATGGATCCACACATCCGACCGCGCACGCGTCGCCAGCGTACCCAACACGCCACGGTCACGCGACAACACGCTCTGTCACCGTAGTTCACGTCTTCTCTGCAACGTTGAAGGGTAGTGACCGCTCCTTCATGTTAGATGTCTCCTTTTACACTCCAGTGTTGAAACGGAGGATTTAAAAAAGCTTGTTAACGTCCCACCAAGGCGAAATGAACAGCAGCTACTCGTGGGGCGATTCTGTATACAACCAACACGCGGGGAGCTCTTCCGTCAACTCGAAAGATCTAACTTCCTCCATAGCAGATTCCCGGAAGCAAAAACGCAGATATCGATAGCAGAGGGAAAAGACAACCAAGCAGCCACTTAATGGCAGACAAAATATCAAACAAACATGTCAGGGTAAGAAAAGGAAAACCAATGCACTAAACACAAGGTGTAGCATGAGTCGATACACGGCTCAGCTAACTTCTTTCACACGCCTTCCCGTGAGAATTCTTCGCGCTTTTTGTGCACTCCTCACAGTGCCTGTGGGATGCTGGAAATGTCAGCACATTCCTGCTTTCTAAGGCAGCTAAAATGACTGCTGCCAGCCCAGAAGAACTCACACGTTTCTCGTGTACATTCTTGACGTTCCACGCTAATGGATAAAGGGACGCATCAGTTTTCTGCATGCGTCTCGTTGTCCGCCAGGCTCTTCGCAACGTGTCCATTCTTCAGCGAGGCGAGGACGTTCGTCAGCTACCGGGTGTGTGGTTGCAGACTGGGTCCAGTGTCCGCTTCTCGGTACTCGCTACACGGGGTCCGGATCCCTCGTCCTCCTCGGCTGCCGGGGCAGTGTGTTGGCGAAAGTGGCCCTGGGCGGAGAAATCCCAAGATATATTTGTATCTTATAACAACTGACGAAAAATTGGCCAAAATGCTAAGGTAATAAAAGTCAAAACACTTTCTACAGTGATTTTGTAAGTAGGCTTGAGGCGTAGCGCCGTATACCGGTCCTGCCTTGGAGGCGGTTAAGTGGGAGATGTGTCTCAGAGCTGGATAGTGACAGATGGTGAAGAAGGCTGGACGTGCAAGTAGTTTGTGCATCAGCCGATAGAGGGCAGTATTGGATAGGGGGACTGTGATATTAGTTTCTGTTGTGCCTACTAGACTGTACTAAAGTAACAGAATGTTTTCATAAACTGTTCCAGTATTTTCATAAAGTATTATTATGTCTTTTTGTGTACGTAAAATGTTATGAATGTGTTTGCAGTATGAATGATGCGTGAGTGTGGTTTAAGGTTAATATGAAGATAATTGTTTAACGAGTCATGCAGTAGGATTTAGTGTGGGAACATTTCGAAGAAGTATGGATATGGACAAAGGTGATTTTTGTAGAATAGATAATGTAAAGTAAGTTTATGGTAAAGGGAAAGTAAATTCAGGTATAAACAACAATAGTAAATAACTTTATGCATAAACAAAACTTCAGCATATTAAATAATTACGTCGGTAAAAAGTGCAGTCGTTAGGTGTACTATTTTGCGATTGGTTATTGATGAAAACCGTGGACTGACGCGGGAGAACGTAGTTTTGCTATTGGCTGTTGAGTAAACTGACAAATGGTAAAGCAATATTCTTCGCGCGCCTTTCTCTGCTGGTAGAGAAGACAGAGTATTCTAGAGAAGAGTGGGAGCCTAGCCATGAAACAGTTCGTATATGTGTAGTAGTAGTTCCGATGGAAAAGATAAGTTGCCGGATCTAGCAGTGTTTCATACATCAAAAGTGTGGTAAAGTGACGGCATAATTATTCCGATGGGTGTGTAGAAATTTCGGAATTTTTAAGTGAATTTTGTGAAGAGAAAAGACATAAATTCCGCGTGGCGTATTGAGCAGGTCGGTGGCTAAAAACCGTGACAGCATTTGGTACCAACAGACTTAATATTTGGCGAGCGTTCTCAATCAAAACAATCAGTATTTTTGTAGCTATTGCGTTTTCGGGAAATGCAACACCATAAACTTGCTAACGTGAGTGTAAGGGATTGTGAGTGACTGTGTTGAGACGAGCACGGGCTTGGCAGTGATACTTGTTCACCTAGGTTTAAGAATATATTAAGGACAAAATTTCCAACCTTTCATTTCGAATTAAAATTTTCTCCCGAAACGTAGATTAGTGACTTTAATTGCAGTCTGTTTCACGTCAAAGTACAGTAGGTTTCACTCGGCTTTCCTAATGATGATCCGCTGAGACAATGTTCACAGGTAGGTGCATGTACTTCGAAAAGGGACGGAAGGAACCGCGCCGCCGCAGGCTGTTTAGGGTTTTATATTGGTAACGCCACGTAGCGCTCTGCATGAAATTCACTGACTGTTCTGTGTGCAGTCTGCGAATGGTTTGCAATGTTGGAATATTTCCTATTGTAGTGTTGGCCAGCTGGATGTGAACAGCGCGTAACGTTGCGCAGTTGGAGGTTAGCCGCCAGCAGTGGCGGATGTGGGGAGAGAGATGCCAGAGTTTTGAGAGGGGATGATCTGGACGTGTGTCCGTCAGAAAAAGCAAATTTGTAAGACTGGATGTCATCAACTGATATATAATGACTATGCTTATCAGTAATTAATGCCTTCAGTAGTTAGAACCTTATATTTAGCTGGCAGTATTGGCGCACGCTGTGTTGCAGTAGTTCGAATAACGAAGATTTTTGTGAGGTAAGTGATTCATGAAAGGTATAGGTTGATGTTAGTCAGGGCCATTCTTTTGTAGGGATGATTGAAAGTCAGATTGCGTTGCGCTAAAAAAAAATATTGTGTGTCAGTTTAGTGATGATTAGAATAAGTAAAGAGAGAAATGTCTGAGTACGTTCAGTTGTGCTCAGCTGTTTGATAATCAAATAACGTAGAGGTTTTCCAGCACTGTCATTTATAAATTTTGCTAGGGGGATGTTTCAGTTTATTTAACACTTCCGTTGCTGTTGAACGATGGAAAAATTTACATTGTCAATAGCATTTTGCGAATAATCAGCTACATTCCGTGCCATGTTTGTTAGTAAAATCAACATTTTGTGATGATAAAGATGTTATATTGTTAATTAATGGGGATTCTGAACATGCTGTTTGTTGGTTACGATTTTCTATATTGACAACCATCTGCAGTGATATTGTTGCCTCTTTTATTGAGTCTGGACTCAGTTTTTTGACAGACATTGCAATATTTCTGAAAAATAAATAGACATTGTCATCAGGCATCTAGCCTCCAAAAGTCCCAAAATTTTACCACTTCGTTTCCGCCTTCTACTAGTTGATGGAACGCAATCAACAACTGTAAATTCATTCTCTGTCGAAGCATGTTCCATTGTACTGATTTTATCTTTCTTTTCCTGAATAATGATATGGGAATGCTGGAAGTCCGATATACTTCTGTAAAGTAAACTGAAACTAGCAATTTAACTCGCAATAAAGTGAATTACACTAAAATGATAAGTAGTGAAAATTAAGGGCACAGGCAATGGTGACTAGCTCTCTCCCGTGGTCCACCCTTCGAAGAAAGATCAACATATCAGCCAGTGGCCATTGCTCACATAGATTAGAAGTGGACGGTTCAAGTACTTGTACTTTTTTTGTCTTTTTTGATATGTACCTTTGATATTCCTCCTTCTCTTACAGTCTTCACCTACAATGCGTCGGTGTTAATTACTAACTAATCATTACGTCGCATCCTATTCTAAATTAGATAGTGTAGTCACATATAACTTTCAATTCCATGTGCATCTCAATCTTATTTTCTGCATTTTAATTTTTTTTATGGCAACAGGGGAGTCATTGAGATCTTTACCTTTTTCATTCAGAGCACCAGTCTTACATTGGCTTCTGCACAAAGCACAGTCAATACTTCAAAAGCAATTAGTACCTCTATTTATCTAGCTACCATCGTCTAATTATTTGAAAACGAAATCTCAGGAATTCGAAAGTAAATGGAATTTCCCAAATTGTGTTGAAGCTGTCGATGGAGCCCATGTGTGCTTTTTTTCCCCTGCCAATATCGTCTCCCTGTTCTACAATTACAAATACTTTTTTCTCCATTGTGCTGCTTTCTATCCTCAATACTAACTACAAGTTCATGTTTACTGACGTCGGCTCCTACTGAAAGGAAGGTGACTGCGGAATTTTTGGCAAGAGGAATACAGGGCAACGCTCCAGAAGTGGCACAATGTTTCCAACTACTTGTAAACTTCCCAATTCTGGCATCGTTGTGCCACGTGTTCTTGTAGAGAATGAGGCATTTCGAGTGAGTGCAAACACGATGAAACCCTGTTATCGGCCAGATGCAAGTGTCGACAACAGGAAAGCAATTTTCAGTTACCCTCTCTGTTGAGGTCGTAAAGTGTTTGAAAACGCCTTTGCGTTATTTAGTAAAATATTTCGCCGACTGCTCTGAAGCCTGATACAATAGGGGATTTAACAGTTGTAAATTGTTGTCTGCACAATCTACTTAGGGATCCTTATCTAGAGAACAGCAACAAGCCATATAATGACACAGATCAAACTGAAGCACCATCATCTAGAAATCTTGTACCACTTGCTAGTGGTAGTGGTTCTGCTAATATGTAAGGTTTCCCTGTTAGAGATTCTTATTAGAACTACACTACTGGCCATTAAAATTGCTACACCAAGATGAAATGCAGATGATAAACGGGTATTCATTGGACAAATATATTATACTAGAACTGACATGTGATTACATTTTCACACAATTTGGGAGCATCGATCCTGAGAAATCAGTACCGAGAACAACCACCTATGACCGTAATAACGGCCTTGATACGTCTGGGCATTGAGTAAAACAGAGCGTGGATGGCGTGTACACGTACAGCTGCCCATGCAGCTTCAACACGATACCACAGTTCATCAAGAGTAGTGAATGGCGTATTGTGACGAGCCAGTTGCTCGGCCACCATTGACCAGACGTTTTCAATTGGTGAGAGATCTGGATAATGTGCTGGCCACTGCAGCAATCGAACATTTCCTGTATTCAGAAAGGCCCGTACAGGACCTACAACATGCGGTCGTGCATTATCCTGCTGAAATGTAGGGTTTCGCAGGGATCGAACGGAGGGTAGAGCCACGGGTCGTAACACGTCTGAAATGTAACGTCCACTGTTCAAAGTGCGGTCAATGCGAACAAGAGATGACCGAGACGTGTAACCAATGGCACCCCATACCATCACGCCGAGTGATATACCAGTATGTCGATGACGAATACACGTTTGTAACGTGCGTTCACCGTGATGTCGCCAAACACGGATGTGACCATCATGATGCTGTAAACAGAACCTGGATTCATCCGAAAAAATGACGTTTTGCCATTCGTGAACCCAGGTTCGTCGTTGAGTACACCAACGCAGGCTCTCCTGCCTGTGATGTAGCGTCAAGGTTAACCGCAGCCGTGGTCTCCAAGCTGATAGTCCGTGCTGCTGCGTCGTCGAGCTGTTCGTGCAGATCGTTGTTGTCTTGCAAACGTCCCCATCTGTTGACTCTGGGATCGAGACGTGGCTGCACGATCCGTTACAGCCATGGGGATAAGATGCCTGTCATCTCGACTGCTAGTGATGCGAGGCCGTTGGGCGTTCCGTATTACCCTCCTGAACCCACAGATTCCATATTCTGCTAACAGTCATTGGATCAAGACCAAAGCGAGCTGCAATGTTGCGATACGATAAATCGCAATCGCGATAGGCTACAATCCGACCTTAATCAAAGTCGGAAACATGATGGTACCATTTCTCCTTCTTACACGAGGCATCACAACAACGTTCCACCAGACAACGCCGGTCAACTGCTGTTTGTGTATGAAAAATAGGTTGGAAACTTTCCTCAGGTCATCACATTCTAGGTGTCGCCACAGACGCCAACCTTATGTGAATGCTCTGAAAAGCTAATCATTTGCATACCACAGCATCTTCTTCCTGTCGGTTAAATTTCGCGTCTGTAGCACGTCATATTCATGGTGTAGCAGTTTTAATGGCCAGTAGTGTATTTCAACACCCTTACACAGGCAAGAGGATGGCAAAATAATCAGGTTATTAGGGCCCTTTAGAATAGCTGCTTCTGGTTGTATGACACTGGATGTAACTGTAGGACACATTACTAATAACTCACCCAACTAGAGTGAGTACAGTATTAATCTCATTTTATCTCTGAACAATTTCTCCAGTCTTTTTCCAAACACTGTCTTCCACGTTCTTACCTTTATACACAACACTAGCTACGTCAGACATACATGGAAACGTGTGTACCATTTCCACAAATTTTTCGTCTTCTACAAAAATGAATTACACTTTTGTAACAGATATTTTCAGTGAGTGGTGTCGGAACAGCAGTGTATTGCTGCGACTGCGGCTGGACTGCTCTCCGAGAGGTGTAGCCGCACTGCTGATGCGGCACGCTTGTAGCCGCAGACCGCAGAAGCTACTGAGGAACGGTTCCCCATGCTTTCCGATGAGATAGCAGGCTGCGTCAGCTGCCGCAGCAGCCAGCCACATGACTGGAACCGCACTTTAAAAAAGGCACCGGAGGTGTATCTCACCGCTTGTGAATCACAATCGCTTCCACTCCCGGCTTTTTCCAGAGAGCTGTTTCACAGAGGAAGACCGCACTGCAGTTCCTTCTCTAAATCCTCGCACGAACGAAAAAATGGCTGACATCGAAATAAGTGTCCAAGGAATAGAAAAAAACTGTAATCACTCAACAGAGGAAAGTCCACTGGACCTGACGGGATAGCAATTCGATCCTACACACAGTACGTGAAAGAACTTGCCCCCCTTCTAACAGTCGTGTACCGCAAGTCTCTAGAGTAACGGAAGGTTCCAAATGATTGGAAAAGAGCACAGGTAGTCCCAGTTTTCAAGAAGGGTCGTCGAGCAGATGCGCAAAACTATAGACCTATATCTCTGACATCGATCTGTTTTAGAATTTTAGAACATGTTTTTTTCCCGCGTATCATGTCATTTCTGGAAGCCCAGAATCTACTCTGTAGGAATCAACATGCATTCCGGAAATAGCGATCGTGTGAGAGCCAACTCGCTTTATTTGTTCATGAGACCCAGGAAATATTAGATACAGTCTCCCAGGTAGATGCCATTTTCCTTGACTTCCGGAAGGCGTTATAGTTGCGCACTGTCGCCTGATAAACAAAGTAAGAGCTTACGGAATATCAGAGCAGCTGTGTGACTGTATTGAAGAGTTTTTAGCAAACAGAACACAACATGTTGTTCTCAATGGAGAGACGTCTACAGACGTTAAAGTAACCTCTGGCGTGCCACAGGGGAGTGCTATGGGACCATTGCTTTCCACAGTATATATAAATGACCTAGTAGATAGTGTCGGAAGTTCCATGCGGCTTTTCGCGGATGATGCTGTAGTATACATAGAAGTTGCAGCATTAGAAAATTGCAGTTAAATGCAGGAAGATCTGCAGCGGATAGGCACTTGGTGCAGGGGGTGACAACTGACCCTTAACATAGACAAATGTAATGTATTGCGAATACATAGAAAGAAGGATCCTTTATTGTATGATTATATGATAGCAGAACAAACAATGGTAGCAGTTACTTTTGTAAAATATCTGTGAGTATGCGTACGGAACGATTTGAAGTGGAATGATCATATAAAATTAATTGTTGGTAATGCGGGTGCCAGGTTGAGATTCATTGGGAGAGTCCTTAGAAAATGTAGTTCATCAACAAAGGAGGTGACTTACAAAACAATCGTTCGACCTATACTTGAGTATTGCTCATCAGTGTGAGATCCGTACCAGGTCCGGTTGACAGAGGAGATAGAGAAGATCCTAAGAAGAGCGGCGCGTTTCGTCACAGGGTTATTTGGTAAGCGTGATAGCGTTACGGAGATGTTTAGCTAACTCAAATGGCAGACTCTGCAAGAGAGGCGCTCTGCATCGCGATGTAGCTTGCTGTCCAGGTTTCGAGAGGGTGCGCTTATACCTCCCGAGGAGATCACGGTAAAATTAAAGAGATTCGAGCGCGCACGGAGGCTTTCCCGCAGTCGTTCTTCCCGCGAACCATACGCGACTGGAACAGGAAAGGGAGGTAATGACAGTGGCACGTAGTGCCCTCCGCCACACACCGTTGGGTGGCTTGCGGAGTATGAATGTAGATGTACATGTAGATGAACTGCTGCAGGTAATGAATGAAGGTCCATTCCAACCTGTTCGCGAGAGAACATTGCGACGGGAACCGCATACTCACACAGGCACACAAAGACGGCAACAGTCAAGTTCACCGAGCTGGGGGAATATGTGACTGGTTTTTTGAACACTCCCCCATCCCGTTACATCTCGAGTGACCTGCAGAATCATCCGGTTTGAACGGCACAATAAATCTGTAGGACGTGTTGGAACAACAAGAAAAAGGCCGACATCAGCAACTCAGTAATTTGGTGGAGTTGCGCGAACAAATCCTCAGAGAGTGGCTTAACCCTTTCAACCCTCGGTTACAATCATACACATTAGCTTTTGCTGTGTCTTGGTGCAAGAGAAGTATTTCTTTCTCAATGGAAACCTGAGGTACACATTTGTGAACGTTCGCATTTTCATGTTGCGCGAGTACTGCCAGTGCTGGGCATCACTCTGAACATATCAGCAAGTCAGCGTAGCAGTGAGCAGCAGCACATGACCACCAGAGCGGACGGACATGGTTGGTTTGCTATATTTCGCTGTATAACTGAATATTGTTATTTTGCATGGTTGTTATTGAATGACCATTTTACGTTTTATTACAATAGAGAATATCTCGTAATTAATTTTTTTAACTTAACTCCGTCCGAGCAGGCCTTGGAAGGCCCAACGGTACCGACCGGTCGCCGTGTCATCCTCAGTCGACAGCCATCACTGGATGCGAATATGGAGGGGCAAGTGGTCAGCACACCGCTCTCCCAGCCGTATGTCAGTTTACGAGACCGGAGCCGCTACTTCTCAATGCAGCACCTCCTCAGTTTGCCTCACCAGGGCTGAGTGCACCCCGCTCGCCGACAGCGCTCGCTAGACCGGATGGTCACCTATCCAAGTGTTATCCCAGCCCGACAGCGCTTAACTTCAGTGAACTGACGGGAACCTGTGTTACCACTACGGCAAGGCCTTTGACAATTAAGTACGTTAGTCCATAAAAATGAAACCAAGTGCACAAAGTATATCCTGAAAAAGGGTACATATTTTTGCATAAGTACTGCAACTAAAATCATTAAAATATCACCTAAGAGGATTACCACATAAAGAATAATTTTCTTCCCTTCAAAAAAAAAATCTGGTCTGAATGGGTTAAACTGAATGCGACGTACCTGTACACCCTTGTGGACGAATTTCCTCGCCGCATCCAGACAGTTATAAAGTGCAGTGGCCGAATTAAACGGTATTAAATGATGTTTGTAATGATTTCTCTAGGAATGACTTCTTTTTGTTCGGTGAACTTGTTTCGATCCTTTCACAGTTTGCAAGGTATTTTGAAGTCGTTACTCATCACACGTTGATGACAACGGTAACTATTTACGACCGCATGAGCACTGCGTAACCATGTACTTGTGTTGCTGCAGGTATTCTACGTTGCCGGGAGGTGAAGAGTGAAACAACGCAATATGCCGAGAAATTAACGCACAGTGTTACTTTGTAACAGCTGCGTAGAGAGAGGCACGGTGTTTATTTATACTAGTTGGAAGCTTTTCAAAACAAAGTTAAAGTATACTAAATAAATTGAGCAGTTGAAATAGTATGTTTGTTCATTAGTTAACGCCATGATTCATCATTTTAAACGCATTTATTATTTTAAAATATTTACCTGCGCATGCAACTTCTGTCTTTATCTTATTTAGACAGAGTTTTTAACGTCAATGTGCAGAACTCTCGAGTTCAGACTGTGGCAGCACAAGAGTAAAAAACGTCAACGGACTTGTTATAGGTAGCTAAAAGCGAAATACAGGAGAACGTACGCATGTACGATGGAAGGTGGGCTAAAAATGAACGCGAATACATAATATTTATTTATTGCACCGTGAGAATAAAAAGAGTTTCAGTTGCAGCCACAACGTGCTACTCTTAATTTGATAGCGCCTCTTGTGAACCTCAAACTGACGGGGGAAATTACTCGTGCTCATTTAGTCTTATTATTCCGTTTCCAACGGAGGCACTCAGTGAGCTCTCTCTTCCCAGTATAAAACCTCTGTGACACAAGCACAGAGAGAAGAGGCACTAGATAATTTCTCCGTGTTCAGTACTTCTGCTTCTGTCAATCTTATATTGCATGTTACGTTTACCTTCAGCATGACTGTCCACACTCCACAACCTAAATACACAGAAGCCTTCGTATTCATTCCTGGAAAGTCTGTTTCCAGTTAATGTTTTGGGGGATGGCTGTTCACTTCACTGCCAACTGAAAAGGATTCAACAACTTTGGAGTTGGACTTACTGAAACTGCAGAGGAACGAAGGACTATACGAACTAGTTCAATTATTTAATTTTCAAAGAAGACTCTAGAAGAGAAATACCCAGTAATAACGAACTATGCAAACACATGACAAGTGCGTCAATCACTGTACTAAAAACTCCAGCTCATTTGATCTAAATATAGGTCTGAACTAACTCATAAACAGTAAAATAAATTCGTACGAACTGCGTTCATCAGTTTTCGGTCAGATTTCAATTCGCTCACAGCAAAAATGAACATTCTAGCAAGCACAACAGTACCGTCTTATTTCTTGTTGGGTAATGAAACGTTGTTAAATTAATGTTATGATAAATCTATTGTTTCTTCATTAACGATAACTATTAGTCTTTAAACTATGTGGCTCTCTTCGCATCTTTTATGAGTAAAGCCGCCTATATCGCTTAATATATTTCTTTATTTATTATATCGTTTTGGCTACTGCCGTCGTCAGATCAGAATTTAGAATATGTCAAACAACGTTCAGTATTGGTATCAACAAAATCCGTGACTAAGAAAAACTGATCGCAGGTCCATTTAGGAAATTTATTTCCTTTATTAACATCTCTTAGAATCAGTTGTAATGTTTCATTGATCAAAACATAAGGTTAGTGGCCACCCATAACCTATATCGTAACTGCAACTGAAGTAAATGACGGGTAAATAAGTAAATAACTCATTAACAGTTATTGTAGCTTTGGAAGACATGTCTGCCCCTACAGAAAATATTTGTTTCGGTAAGAGAGTGGATTAACAAACGCTATGGTTTTAGAGTAAGAACCTAATTAAAAAACTTAGTGGTATCAACATATCAACAACAGTACTGGAATATCACAAGAATAACTGCCGTGTAGAAGGAAGAAATACTGCTTGCAGCTGTTCTCAGAAAAGCAGAATCGTTATTATGTTGTTGTTGTTGTTGTGGTCTTCAGTCCTGAGACTGGTTTGATGCAGCTCTCCATGCTACTCTATCCTGTGCAAGCTTCTTCATCTCCCAGTACCTACTGCAGCCTACATCCATCTGAATCTGCTTAGTGAATTCATCTCTTGGTCTCCCTCTACGATTTCTACCCTCCACAATGCCCTCTAATACTAAATTGGTGATCCCTTGATGCCTCAGAACATGTCCTACCAACCGATCCCTTCTTCTGGTCAAGTTGTGCCACAAGCTCCTCTACTCCCCAATTCTATTCAATACCTCCTCATTAGTTATGTGATCTACCCATCTAATCTTCAGCATTCTTCTGTAGCACCAAATTTTGAAAGCTTCTATTCTCTTCTTGTCTAAACTATTTATCGTCCACGTTTCAGTTCCATAAATGGCTACGCTCCACACAAATACTTTCAGAAACGACTTCCTGACATTTAAATCTATACTCGATGTTAACAAATTTTTCTTCTTCAGAAACGCTTTCCTTGCCATTGCCATTCTACGTTTTATATCCTCTCTACTTCGACCATCATCAGTTATTTTGCTCCCCAAATAGCAAAAGTCCTTTACTACCTTAAGTGTCTCATTCCCTAATTTAATTCCCTCAGCATCACCCGACTTAATTCGACTACATTCCATTATCCTCGTTTTCCTTTTGTTGATGTTCATCTTATACCCTCCTTTCAAGACACTGCCCATTCCGTTCAACTGCTCTTCCAAGTCCTTTGCTGTCTCTGAAAGAATTAGAATGTCATCGGTGAACCTCAACATTTTTGTTTCTTCTCCGTGGATTTTAATACCTACTGCGAACTTTTCTTTTGTTTCCTTTATTGCTTGCTCAATATACAGATTGAATAACACCGGGAATAGGCTACAACCCTGTCTCACTCCCTTCCCAACCACTGCTTCCCTTTCATGACGCCGGCCGCGGTGGTCTAGTGGTTCTAGGCGCGAAGTCCGGAACCGCGCGACTGCTACGGTCGCAGGTTCGAATCCTGCCTCGGGCATGGATGTGTGTGGTGTCCTTAGGCTAGTTAGGTTTAATTAGTTCTAAGTTCTAGGCGACTGATGACCTCAGATGTTAAGTCTCATAGTGCTCAGAGCCATTTGAACCATTTGAACCCTTTCATATCCCTCGACTCTTAGAACTGCCATCTGGTTTCAGTACAAATTGTAAATAGCCTTCCGCTCCCTGCCACCTTCAGAATTTGAAAGAGAGTATTCCAATCAACATTGTATCGTTATTATATTGGTTTTAAAATCCAGTCGCAGTCGAAATTTTAAAATTTGTGTTAAGTTCGTATGGGACCAAACTGCTGAGGTCATCGGACAACACACACACACACACACACACACACACACATGTATAATAGGTATGAAACAAAGTGTAGGGCTGTTGGCTGTCGAGAGAGCAATGCGTGAGGCCCTCAATGACTACCGTAACAGAATGCTGTCAAATGATCATTCACAGTACCCAAAGAAATTTTGGTCGTGTGTAAAGACTGTTAGGGGAACCAAAGTTAGTGATCACATAGGCTCTGTTGTGCTTAAAGCAGGTGGTAGATTTCGGTTTATTGGCAGAATACTCGGGAAGTGCAATCTACAAAGGAGACGGTTCTATAATGTAGCTCAAATGTGTGGACCCATACCAAATAGGATTAACAGGGGATATTGAACGTATACAGTGAAGGGCAGCAAGAATGGTCACAGATTTATTTGATACATGGCAAAGTGCCACAGAGGAACTGAAGGAACTGAACTGGAACACTATTGAAGATATATATAAATTATCCCGAAGAAGTCTATTAACAATGTTTCAAGAACCGTCTTTAAATGATGACTCTCGAATATATTACAACCCCCTATGTATCGCTCACTTAGCGATCGTGTTTATAAGATTAGAATAATTACTTCATGCAGAAAGGCATTCAAATAATCATTCTTTCCGCACTTCCTACGTGAATGGAATGGGAAGAAATCCTAATAACTAGTGCAATGGGACGTACTCTCTGACATGCATTCCACAGTGGTTTGCAGAGGGTAGATTAGGTAAGTCTCAGCTCTGAAATCGTCTTCCCCCGGATGGCGCATATCTATACGACAACACCGTCTCTGTGGGAAGCAATGGAGACGCTTCATCACTGTGTTTGCTGGCATACGATATACAAGTTTCAGAAAAATTTCCACAGATGGCTATCGATGTTCTCACAACCAATTATTGTGGGTTATTTATCGCATATTGATGAAATGTTAGTAGCAGTTATTTTATATAATGTAATCTAGCAATTTCTTCATTGGTTATTAGCTATGGGTAGCTATTCTGTATGTGCCTTATTGTAAAAATTGATTTACTTCCTGTATACCTGCCTGGCTACCACTTTAAACGTTCCCCTAGAAAAATTATACGTGACGACTGTACTTAAACTGACACACAATACTTTTTTTAGCGCAACGCAATCTGACTTTAAATAATCCCTACAAAAGAATGGTCCTGACTAACATTAACCTATACCTTTCACAAATCACTTACCTCACAAAAATCTTCGTTACTCCAACTACTGCACGAGCGCCACTGCTGCCAGCTAAGTAAAAGATTCAACCTACTGAAGGCACTAACTACTGATAGGCGTAGTTAGCAAATGAAAGATTTTGATAGAGAACAAACAATATATTTACCTCAATAGTGTTCAAAAGTCATAATGTATATAGTAGTTCATGACATCCAGTGTTACAAATTTCAAAACTCCGCCATCTCTCTCCCCACATCCACCATTGCTGGCGGCTCACCTCCAACTGCGCAACGCTACGCGCTGTTAACAGCCAACTGCCCATCACTACAATGGCGAGTATTACAACAATGCCAACCAGCCACAGACTGCGCACAGCACAGCCAGTGATTTTCATACAGAGCGCTACGTGGCGTTACCAATAAGAAAACCTAAACAGCCTACTTACACGCTTACGTAATTTGGCATGCAGTGGGCGGAGCTTCCCGTATTTAAGCAACAACCACGTTGCACTCCTTCACAGCTGGCGTTCATGGAGCCATAACACCTGCTCCTTTCACCGCCACCGCCTACCTTTATGTGTATAATTTCTTCTTTCAATGTTTGTTATATACATATCACGTTTTTTATACATTACTACTGTTATCAGACACCCTTCTAAATCCGCTGTGTGTTCATATTTCAGTATAAATGGTCTGAAGATGTTCACCTTATGACCGAAAGCGGTAACTATTACAAATAAATCTTTTATTTTGGTCGAGACTGTTTTTAACACATTTTAAAGTACTATTAGCCATACTGCCGTTTGCCCATGAGAAATGTTCTCAAAAATTGCCAACCTCCTTTATGGTTTGAGGTACCTACCAGTAGGAGGGCAAAGCTGCTACGAGCGCAGTCTTGTAATCAAATTGAGATATAAATTGATTAAAAATGGTGAGAATTTTAAAATAGCCCAAGGCTGTGCTGACGTCCTACCCCCACATGCCATCCGGGAACTGGTGGGAAATTCAATGTGGCAGACGCACATTCTGGGACTGGAACGCCGGTTCTCTGGGCGGGAAGCCCAAATCTACCCCCCGCACAGAGAAAAGTTGATCTCTGTCAAGGTGCAAGACAGGAAGGTTAGGTTAACGCACGTGGGAAACTGGAGTAAAGATCTGCCCTAATTACACAGCTATAAACATAGCGCTACATAAGAAGAGCCTAAAATATCTCATAAATTGACGATTTCAGGCAACTGGTGTAATCCTGCTGGGGAATAAATTCATACCACCACTCAAAACCAGTATCATATGTATTCAAATAGAAACTCTACATAGGTGATCCCTTTATCTATTCCACTGCCCCCAAGAGGTCACCTCGCTATAATTGCTGAGTAAGAAGGGACAGGCTGGCAAACCGTCACTGAAGTGTAAGGAGGCCGATACACACTACCACAACTGATGGAAAATGCTTCAATGTTCTCATTGCGCATTCAAATTGTCGTGGAAAAAACCAGCATTAGTAAACAACAAGTCATAATGCAACTCGTGCATTGGGGACAGAAATATCGTCGTAATAACACAACTACTGCAAAAACCGACCCCAAAAGGTAGCGCCAGGAGAGAGGGTGACAGCACCACGTGTGTTCTCCTCCAAGTGCAGTTACGAATTAACCAGCTTAGAGATAGTCTTAAACTCCCCTCCTACCACCCCTCATCTCTCCCTCTCCTACTTGTAAGTATGGAGACAGGCCTGTTCTATCCTTTCGCTGATGGTCCACAAAGAAATCCATCTGCTAGCAGTGACTATACTGTCTCCAGTCTGTGTAAATCAGTCACTGATGAACAAAGATCCCTTCCTGCAAGCTGCTAAATGCATCGGTAGGAAGGACGGGTTCCTCCCTGAAACAACAACGAAATTTCGGAGAACTTCCCAGAACACTTTTTGTTAACATCTGTCGGTTGGAAAAGGGGCAGGTTCCATTACTTCTGCCCATTTTCTTTCAGTTTTATCAGCAAAATCGGTTTAGTTTTTTACGTTTGACTGCAGGATACAGTTCACATCTGTCTGTCTCTCTCTCTCTCTCTCTCTCTCTCGCTCGCTCACTTACTCGCTCGCTCTCTTTCTCTCTCTCTCTCTCTCTCTCTCTCTCTCTCTCTCTCTCTCTTTCTCTTCCCACCTCCTGTTATTCTGTGACATCCAAAAAATTTGGCAAAAAACCACAGCACAGCAAAGGTTCGTTCCATAGTGATACACCTGACAGATGTATTAACTAATCTCACAACTCCTATATATTTCCACCCTGCGTAAAATCGATAAAACTTCCACTTTTTTTACTGCAAAAAATTACTGTTCACTGCAGAATGTCCTCGTTATTTCTAAACTTTCATCGGAGTAAAGAAAAATCGAGAATTTAAACTCAGAATTTAAAATCTGAAGAAAAAACACACTGTCTAACGAAACGTCTATGATAAACGATTTCTTTTAGTTCGATGGACAAATACTGGTACAGATCAGCATCTATACAGTCATTTTTATGTTCTAGAGCATTCCTCTCCGCCATTTCGTAACATCCAAATTAGATAAAAAAAAAGCTATGAGCTATCTTTATCCATACTTTAACTAGAAATACCTCTCCTTGTAATAGAATCTCCTAACGTCACCCTATAATTTTTTACCGCGTCTCTCTTCCGATATATCAAAGAACAGATACCGTCAGCAGGCTGACATCAACGGTTCAAAATGGTTCAAATGGCTTTGAACACTATGCGACTTAACTTCTGAGGTCATTAGTCGCCTAGAACTTACAACTACTTAAACCCAACTAACCTGAGGACATCACACACATCAATGCCCGAGGCAGGATTCGAACCTGCGACTGTAGCGGTCGCTCGGCTCCAGACTGTAGCGCCTGACATCCATGGTAATTGCTCTATAACTTATTGCTTAGCAAATAAGCTTCACTATTTATGTTTATACTTTCCAACTCCGATACATTCCCAGATCCTGTAGATTCGATGTGTAATTAAGCAGTGAAGCATTTTCTATCAGTTTTGGCGGCTTGTTTTCGCCTACCTACAATTCAATGATGATTTGCTGCCCTTTCTCTTCTTACTATGTATCAGTGTACAAGTTATTCAGCAGCTACTTCAAGGTGACCTCTCGGGGGCAGTGAAATAGTTAAAAGGATCATCCTAAGTAGAGTTACTATTTCAGTATATCTGCTACTAGTTTCAAGTGGTATCATGATTTTTTTCCCTGCAGGAAAACACTGGTTGTATGACATCGTCAGTTTTTGAAATGTATTGCGGTTTTAGGTTCTCCTTGTGTACCGCTATGTATACAGTTGTATAATGAGGGCAGATCTGTAACTCAGTTTCCCACCGAGAAAGAAATAAATCACACCAACCTAACCTTCCTCTCCTGCAACTGGAAAGTGACTCACCGTTTCCTTGCGTAGGAGGTGCACTTGGGCTTCCCACCCAGAGCGACTGGGGTCTCAGTCGTAGCAAGGGCACCCTCCATTTTCAACTTCCCACCAATTCCGAGATGGGGATGGGTTTGGGGGGGGGGGGTGTTAGCACAGCCTTGAGACAAAGAAATTCCCAGCATTTTTAAATGTTTACTACTTCTTTAATTTACCGCCAAAATTCAGAATTCCTGCCAAAATTCTAACTTCCCGCCAACAGGGGTGGTCAGGGTGGGGGAGGGGGAAGGGAGGGATGGGGAGTGGAGGGGAAGAGAGGCGAGGGGAGGGGTAAGGCCGGTGACCCACGTTCAATCTGGAGAAAACCTATGACATCATCCGGAGGTGATTGGCTGTAGTTATTTGATCGATTATTTGCATATCAATTTGATATCAGAATTATGCTCGTAACGATTTTGCCCTACTGTTCTTACCAACTAGTTAAAGTACATTCTGTACCAACTGAACCTTATTCCAGCAGTCATTATACATATCTTCATACATAAATGTACATTCCACTGTGCAGCTGAATTTGTTAATCAAACAACTCTGATTCACGTACAATCTGGAGTATGGAAAAATCATTTTGAGGTTCATTATAACTTGTTTGAGTTTCAAACAAGCAATTATTTCAGACTCACGTTTGTGAACTGACATTCACTTTTTGCTTGAATAATTAATTGTAAATTATTTAACGGTGGTACAGACTAGAAAAAAACAAACTATTACATCAAAGATTAGGCGACCCAAATATAAAGATAAAAATATGAGCAGCTTCTTTTGCACAGCTGACTGCATTCTCACCTGGGGCAAACGATTTAGTCACACTGAGCTAGCTCAGTTTTGTTGGCTATTGTCCCACACAAGTACTTACGCATACATACTTCTTTTATTAACGTCCCACACACACATGCAAAACAATACAACCTGAGGCGCTAGAATGAATGAACTAAGGCGGGCTATATTTTTTTTTTCTTTTTTTGAGCCGATTATCCTCAAATTAATGTAGCAGGCAAATTTTTCTTTTGATTTTATAAGTGTGTCTGCCTGAATGAGGCAGCCACTACCAACTTAATATGTTTACGATTATTTATGCAAACAATCGTATTTAATTTTAATAGTGTCTACATGTTCAAGTAATTTGAAACACTATCTTAGTAAATGTTCTTACATGACCTTTTAAAGGCACAGTCTGGTAAAAAAATACTGAATTTTTGTAAAAAAAAAAAAGTCTTAAATACGTTAATTCTTATTTGCACTGTTATTAAACGAAAGGATTTCGTGAAATTCGAAAGAGAAATGTAGAAAAAAAATTAAATAGTTCAACTAAATGTCTACGGGAACACAGAAATTGTGAAGTAAGAGTGTGTGAATCACATTGTGAAACAACTTGCGACAGGGCTGAGAAATGTGGTGAAGGAGAGTCGGGCACAAAATGTGACTCTCGCTGGGAAAGCGTATGTAAGTTTGAAAGAAGAAACAAGTGTAAAACTGACTCATTATTATAGAAGAGATATTGTTGACAATACTCCATAAACTACGGCAATCAAAAGTGCACTCTATGCAACACTGTACCCCTGTATGAGCACCGGTAAGAAACTGCAACACACGAAGTGTTCAAAAGGTGAGAATTCTTGATGTTTCTTTAATTGTGCCCTTGCCAAAGGAGAACAACCAGAACCACATAAAACTGCGATCCATACTGCTCTGAGACCATCTGTTGTTGTTACAAAGATATCTGTTTATCAGAGGCTGGCATCTGATGTACACTACTGGCCATTAAAATTGCTACACCACGAAGATGACGTGCTACAGACGCGTCATTTAACAGACAGGAAGAAGAAGATGCTGTGATATGCAAATGATTAGTTTTTCAGAGCATTCACACAAGGTGGGCGCCGGTGGCGACACCTACAACGTGCTGACATGAGGAAAGTCTCCAACCGATTTATTATACACATGGTCGAGCCGTTCTAGGCGCTTCAGCGTGGAACCGCGCTGCTGCTACGGTCGCAGGTTCGAATCCTGCCTCGGGCATGGATGTGTGTCATGTCCTTAGATTAGTTAGGTTTAAGTAGTTCTAAATTCTAGGGGACTGATGACCTCAGATGTTAAGTCCCATAGTGCTCAGAGCCACTTGAACCATCTTATACACAAACAGCAGTTGACCGGCGCTGCCTGGTCAAACGTTGTTGTGATGCCTCGTGTAACGAGCAGAAATGCGTTCCATCACGTTTCCGACTTTGATAAAGGTCGGATTGTAGCATATCGCGATTGCGGTTTATCGTATCGCGACATTGCTGCTCGCGTTGGTCGAGATCCAATGACTGTTAGCAGAATATGGAATCGGTGGGTTCAGGAGGGTAATACGGAACGTCGTGCAGGATCCCAACGGCCTCGTATCACTAGCAGTCGAGATGACAGTAATATTATCCGCATGGGTGCAATGGATCGTGCACCCACGTTTCGACCACTGAGTCAACAGATGGGGACGTTTGCAAGACAACAACCATCTGCACGAACAGTTCGACGACGTTTGCAGCAGCATGGACTATCAGCTCGGAGCCCGTGGCTGCGGTTACCCTTGACGCTGCATCACAGATAGGAGCGCCTGCGATGGTGTACTCAACGACGAACCTGGGTGCACGAATGGCAAAATTTCATTTTTTCGGATGAATCTATGTTCTGTTTACAGCATCAAGATGGTCGCATCCGTGTTTGGTGACATCGCGGTGAACGCACGACCACATGTTGCAGGACCTGTACGGGCCTTTCTGGATACAGAAAATGTTCAACTGCTGCCCTGGCCAGCACATTTCCCAGATCTCTCACCAACTGAAAACGTCTGGTCAATGTTGGCCGAGCAACTGGCTCGTCATAATATGTCAGTCACTACTGTTGATGAACTGTGGTATCGTCTTGAAGCTGCATGTGCAGCTGTACCTGTACATGCCAACCAAGCTCTGTTTGACTCAATGATCAGGCGTATCAAGGCCGTTATTACGGCCAGAGGTGGTTGTTCTGGGTACTGATTTCTCAGGATCTATGCATCCAAATTGCGTGAAAATGTAATCACATGTCTGTTCTAGTATAATATATTTGTCCAATGAATACCCGTTTATCATCTGCATTTCTTCTTGGTGTAGCAATTTTACTGGCCAGTAGTGTATATAAAGAAAGCTTGGGGACATTTGGATACGTATTACAGAAGTAAGGTATATCTTGGTCCAAAAATATCGTGTAACTTATGGTCAATCCTCGCTAGTATTTTTTACAGTATTATTCCATAACAGTCGCTCAAGTTCCGAGAGGGAACTTGTATCGAGTACGTGTCTGTCGCCAGTCTGGATACATTTCCTGACACATATGTAGCGTGGATTGCATAAAACGGATCGTTAGGGGTAACTGAATCACCTTGTATGGAGAGTGTACATGGCGTTATTCCAGGCTACCTTCTGTCGCTGCTTTAGAATACTAATAATTTGCATATCCTACCATGTATTGCACTTGACGCCATTTTGACGTTTATTGTATAGCGCCGTCATGGTGTCGCAGTTTTAATAGCCAGTAGTGCATCTGACTAACTGTAAGAAGCGTCAAACACTACTACAGGCTACATGATACATGGAGTTTAAGCGGCGACTTATTGGGTTTTAGAGTTGAACTCAGTTATCCAGAGTGATGCCCACATTGTGCAGTATATATTGAGAATCTTCCTCCTTATCTTTAATGTGCCTAAAAGCTTACCAGAGTTTCACATCTGCAGCACTGTAAGCGTGACACGAATTATATCAAAAAGTGTAACCTGAGGTCATCATCTGCTTAAAATGAAGTACATACTGCCGATTTAATTTGAAAACCTCTATTTAACAGGAAATGTGTAGGTGCTTTTGCTGTGACAGTACAGTAAACTTTAGTGCATCGAAGTACGACTGCGCTTTGGGAACTGCTGTATCTGCTCCTTCGCTGCCGCTTATAGTCTGTTTTTTACTTAATCTTGAACATTTCTTGAAAAATAAGAAAATGTTTAAAAAAAAGTATGACAGTTACGTCACGCAGAACATTTTCGTTCACCCTAAAGCAGCGACTCTATTATCAATCGTCATTGAAGACCTCCCAAATAATGCGTGACATTTGAATCAAAACCTGAAAAACAGTTTACGAACAGTTACGCTATTTTTATAACCTAAAAAGGCTTAGCTTACGAGGGGACCATCCGACACGTTAATCGCGTATTTCGATAAGTCTTAAATATGTTGTACAGTGACGTGTCCTGAGCACCTGGCTGACAGATTTTAATGCGACAGCTAGTAGTTTTCGAGAAAATCGACGTTGAGGTTTTATGCGTACCAGCTATATCCATAATGTTAGTCATAATTCGAGCAAGCAAATGTAGGACACGGCAATTACGCTGGCAGTATGTGTTGAAATCCTGCCCACCTACTTATTTTCAGTTTCGTCGTACGGAGTATCATTAAATAGTACGAGCGGCGCTTGAAAACACCGTGCAAAAATAAAAACTACTTACTTGTTAGGAGTAAACCTTTTTTATTTTTCGACATAGTCTCATTTTAGACTTACACAAGGCGCTACAGTCTGGAACCGCGTGACCTCTACTGTCGCAGGTTTAAGTAGTTCTAAATTATAGGGGGTTGATGACGTCAGAAGTTAAGTCCCATAGTGCTCAGAGCCATGTGAACCATTTTAGACTTGTACATTGCGTCCAACGCTGTTCTAATTTGTTGATCCATTCCGAATAATAGGAATTGTCCAAGTCTGCAAATAGCTATTAGTTACTGCAATCACCTCCTCGTTTGAATAAAATATTTGTCCTGCCAGCCACTTCTTCCAATTGGGGAACAAATGGTAGTCCGATTGAGCTACGTCTGGAGAACAGGGGTGATGTGAAACAAGTTGGAATCCTGTTTCCATTAATTTTGCGACCACAACTGCTGAGGTGGGTGCTGGTGCATTGTCGTGATGGAAAAGGACCTTTTAGCGGTCAAATCGCTGGCGTTTTTCTTGCAACTCGGTTTTCAAACGGTCCAGTAACGATGAATAATCTGCACCTGTAGTACTTTTACCCTTTTGCAGATAGTCGATTAGGATTATCCCTTGCGAATCCCAAAAGACAGTCGACATAACCTTTCTGGCCGAAGGACAGGTCTTCGCCTTGGTAACCCATTGTTTAGATTGCTGTTTGGTCTCAGGAGTATAGTAACCTATCCATGTTTCATCCACAGTGAAGAAACGACGCTTACAGCCCTGCGGATTCTTCCTGAACAGCTGCAAACCATCCTTGCAACACTTTCCACGATTTCATTTTTGGTCAAGCGATGTAAGTAGGCTGTTTAGGTTTTTTTTTTATTGGTAACGCCATGTAGCGCTCTGTATTAAAATCGCTGGCTGTGCTGTGTGCTGTCTGTGGCTGGTTTGCATTGTTGTTTGCCATTGTAGTGTTGGTCAGCGTCAGCTGGCTGTTAGCGGCGCGTAGCGTTGCGCAGTAAGAGGTGAGCCGCCAACAGTGGTGGACGTGGGGAGAGAGATGGCGGAGTTTTGAAATTTGTAAGAATTGGTGTCATGAACTGATATATATATTATGACTATAAATGTAAATACATTGTTTGTTCTCGATTAAAATCTTTCATTTGCTAACTGTGCCTATCAGTAGTTAGTGACTTCTGTAGTTTGAATCTTTTAGTTAGCTGGCAGTAGTGGCGCTCGCTGTATTGCAGTAGTTCGAGTAACGAAGATTTTTGTGAGGTAAGTGATTTGTGAAACATATAGGTTAATGTTAGTCAGGGCCATTCTCTTGTAGGGATTATTGAAAGTCAGATTGCGTTGCGCTAGAAACTATTTTGTGTCAGTTTAAGCACAGTCGTGTATAATTTTTCTACGGGGACGTTTCAGCGTGAGCAATCGCATAACCCATCTTGCGGATAGCTTTCTCATGTCCAAATTTTTATGCAAAATATTATCTACCCGTTCATTCGGGATGACCACAGCACTAGTAATCTCACGCACCTTAACTCCTCTGCCATGCATCACCATATCCTGGATTTTATCAATGATTTCTGGAGTCGTAACCTCCAAAAGGCGTCCAGAACGTTCAGCATCACTTGTGCCCATATGACCACTACAAAAATTTTGAAACCACTTATAAATTGTTCTAATCGACGGTGTAGAGCCACCGTAATGTTTAGCAAGCTTCTCTTTAGTATCCTGGAGCGTTTTGCCTTTAATAAAGTAATGTTTAATCACCACACGAAATTCTTCTTCGTCCATTTTTTGACAATCACTCGACTTCCTTGACTCACACGAATGAAAACACAAAGAAATAGACCAATATGGCTGAAACTTGTTGTGCGTTCTTTGCAAAGATGCTACTAACTAAACATGACCTCGATACGCGATGCCGGTGCCATCTCTCGGACTTGGCACGGACTTTTCAAACGCCTCTCGTACGTGTCAAATTATTCCATATTAGCCATTTTCACTGTAGTAATTTCATTAATAAATCAATCGCTGCAGCAAATTTTCTCCATAGTGTATTCCAATTGTTACACAGTAAATTGCAGTGCCGTCTTACTCACTATTGCTTGCATGGCTTTCTGTGCTAGAACAGAATTCTGGATGGCGTTTTGTCTCAGAATCGTAGAATTTGTAGAGAACCACGGACGTTTAATAGAATCTACTGCCTTGCACATACACAGATTTTTCAGAAGTGATGCCAGAAAGCAAAGTTCATGTAAAGCAAAAAGAGTGGTTACTTTTGAATACATTACGGGAGTGAACAGTGATCAATATGTTACAAATATTTACTATCAAAAACAGTCTTTATCACAATTTATTTCTTATGGTGGCTGGTTTCGACCATTAGTGTGGTCATCTTCAGACCTACAAGTCGTATACAAAGCTTAGGGCTACATACTTTAAAGAAAATACATAAAGTTATAAAGCTATAAAACGATGAATTAACAATGCGTAAGAACCTCCTTCTGCTGGAGAATAACTACTGGAGAAACCAGTGCACGCCTTACTATATATACTGGATTCTCCGCCCACTAATGACGGAATAATGTCATTACCAACCAATGGATTATAGGACGAATAACAATGTAAAATTTCTTAGCTAAAAGAGCATTGTCAAGAAAGAAGAATAAACACATACTAAACATATCTTATTTAACAGCTATTGTCAACTAAGAAGGGTCAAAAATATTTAAACATGTAGGATAAATGAACTTCGTTTTGACAGCACATGGGTTGCCCTCTCAAGGCCTGTTAGTGAACCATTTGGAACCACTGGTTGCCATGGTGAAGTTGGACGCCGTTCCAAAGATGTGGCAGCAGGCTTCTTTCCACTGAAGTTGTTGTAAAGTCGATAGGCAAATTAGTGGTTGCCATGGTGAGGATAAACGCCAGTGCAAAAAGATGTGGCAGCAGTCTTCTTTCTAACGAAGTTGTTGTGAAAGTGGAATGGCAAAGACTGTCACGTTAGACGAAGTACTATTGAGCAGCAACATGTCGCTATTGAAACGATTTTCAGTGAGTACGTTGCAATAATCTTTAACTGAGAGGTATAGTACATGGTGCACAGATACGATTTACTGGTGTAATAAGAGACTTCCATTTACAAAATTTGTAAAATTGAAATATTTGAAATACAGAAGATTTGAACACCGATGGTCTGTTGCACAGTCCAAGACCCGGACCACAGAACCACGATGGGACACTAGTAACGCTCGCTCAATGTTGCCCTCTTGAGATTGTACCGTTCAATGTTTCGAGTCTTCTTTATTTTTCTCAGTTCAGTACACCTTCTTTCTATTTTCATGCTTGATCTGTGTACAGTTTTTGACAGCCCTCCACTAGCCGTCTGACCATTAAATCTGAAGGGGATGCAATGGGGAGTTTCCCCTGTGAGAGTACTCGCAACAACTATTCCTACAACATCGCCAACGTTTTCCTTGTCTGAGAGAAGAGGCGAGCTGTTTCCCGGTTCGAAAGTTTTCGTTTACACGAGCCTTAACTCTTAACGCGCGGCCATCGAAATACAGCCTTTAGTTCTCGGACAGTGCTAGGAAGTAGAGATGTAACTTTCGCCGCTGTTTACTCTACGACTAGCACTCACACAAAGACTCTGAGAGCAGCGAACTCCCACGCGTATAGCAGCCAGCCGTCCTTGCTGCTCCACCATTTACAGAGGCTATCAAATTACATGGCCAGTCTGTCACTACCTACAAAAGATTGTTTATCTCGTCTCACTGTTTTCAGGGTAATACCACCGAAGTATGACATTCGTGGTATTTTACAGGTAATTACAAAGTATCGAAAGGTACATTACAAAAATTTAAAAGAACCCTCACCAACCATCAAATCAACTGAAATTCTTATTTCTAAAAGGAGACAACTCACGATTAATAAATTATTCCGGAAGAATAAAAAATATTCCACAACCTTGTTTAGTAATTTAATGACGAACTCCTTTTTTTCATCTTATGAAAGGTGTAAGTCTACTACTACCTAGCCTGAAAAGTAATTATTGCTGTAAAGTAATATAAAGTAAATATGTCTGTCTTGAGCGTACTATTACACAGAAAAATGCATTACCACCATACACTATCACGATGTTACGAATTATATTTAAATGATAACCAAAAAATGGCTGTTTCTCAATGATTCTGAACCAAAACCTCTGACCGTTGTTGTTGTCGTCTTCAGTACAGGGACTAGTTTCATGCAGCTCTACATGCTACTCTACCCTGTGCGAGCTTCTTCATCTCCGAGTAACTACTGCAATCTACATCCTTATGAATGTGCTTAGTGTATTCATCTCTTCGTCTCCCTCTACGATTTTTACCCTCCAGGCTTCCCTCCATCCCTAAATTGGTGATCGCTTGATGACGCAGAACGTGTCCTACTAACCGATTCCTTCTTCTAGTCAAGTTTGCCACAAATTCATCTTCTCCCATATTCTATTCAGTACCTCCTCATTAGTTACGTGGTCCGCCCCGATAGCTGAATATTCTGCGTGTCGGACTGCCGTCCTAAGAGGCCCGGGTTCGATTCCCGGCTGGGTGGGGGATTTTCTCCGCTCAGAGACTGGGTGTCGTGTTGTCTTCATCATCATTTCATCCCCATCCGACGCAGGTCGTCCAATGTGGCGTCGAATGTAATAAGACCTGCAGCAAGGCGGCCGGACCTGCCCCGTAAGGCGCCTCCCGACCAATGACGGCAACGCTCATTTCCATTTTCCATTAGTTACGTGACCTATCCATCTAATCTTCAGCATTCTTCTCGAGCACCACATTTCTAAAGCTTCTTTCTCTTCTTGTCTAAGCAATTTATCGTCCACATTTCACTTCCGTACATGGCTACACTCCATACGAATACTATCAGAAACGACTTCCTGACTCTTAAATCTATACTCGATGTTAACAAATTTCTCTTCTTCAGAAATGCTAACCTTGTCATTGCCAGTCTACATTTTATATCCTCTTTACTTCGACCATAATCAGTTATTTTGCTCCCTAAATAGTAAAACTCCTTTACTACTTCAAGTGTCTCATTTCCTAATTAAATTCCGTCAGCATCACCCGACTTAATTCGACTACATTCCATTATCCTCGTTTTGCTTTTTTTGATGTTCATCTTATATCCTCCTTTCAAGACACTGTTCATTCCGTTCAACTGCTCTTCCAAGTCCTTTGCTGTCTTTGACAGAATTACAACGTCATCGGCGAACCTTAAAGTTTTTATTTCTTCTCCATGAATTTTAATATTTACTCCAAATTTTTCTTTTGTTTCCTTTACTGCTTGCTCAATATACAGATTGAATAACATCGGGAACAGGCTACAACCCTGTCTCACACCCTTCCCAACCACTGCTTCCCATTCATGTCCCTCGACTCTTGTAACTGCCATCTGCTTTCTGTACAAATTGTAAATAGCCTTTCGCTCCCTCTATTTTACCCCTGACTCCTTCAGAATTTGAAAGAGAGTATTCCAGTCAACATTGTCAAAACCTTTCTCTAAGTCTACAAATGCTAGAAACGTAGGTTATCCTTTTCTTAATCTAGCTTCTAAGATAAGTCATAGGATCAGTATTCCCTCATGTGTTCCCATATTTGTACAGAATCCAAACTCATCTTCCCCGAGGTTGGCTTCTACAAGTTTCTACATTCCTATGTAAAGAATTCCCGTTAGAATTTTGCAGCCGTGACTTATTAAATTGATAGTTCGGTAATTTTCACATCTGTCAACACCTGCTTTCTTTGGGTTTGGAATTATTATATTCTTCTTGAAGTCTGAGGGTATTTCGCTTATCTCATACATTTTTCACACCAGATGGTAGAGTTTTGTCATGACTGGCTCTCCCAAGGCTGTCAGTAGTTCTAATGGAATGTTATCTACTCCCAGGGCCTCGTTTCGACTCAGGTCTTTCAGTGCTCTGTCAAACTCTTCACGCAGTATCATATCTCCCATTTCATCTTCATCTACATTCTCTTCCATTTCCATAATATTTTCCTCAAGTACATCGCCCTTGTATAGGCCCTCTATATACTCCTTCCACCTTTCTGCTTTCCCTTCTTTGCTTAGAACTGGGTTTCCATCTGAGATCTTTATATTCATACAAGTGGTTTTCTTTTTCCTCCAAAGGTCTCTTTAATTTTCCTGTAGGCAGTATCTATCTTACCCCTGGTGAGATAAGCCTCTACATACTTACTTTTGTCCTCTAGCCATCCCTGCTTAGCCATTTTGCACTTCCTGTCGATCTCATTTTTGAGACGTTTGTATTCCTTTTTGCCTGCTTCATTTACTGCATTTTTATATTTTCTCCTTTCATCAATTAAATTCAATATTTCATCTGTCACTCAAGGATTTCTATAGCTCTCGTCTTTTACCTACTTGATCCTCTGCTGCCTTCACTACTTCATCCCTCAAAGCTACCCATTCTTCTTCTACTGTATTTCTTTCCCCCATTCTTGTCAATTGTTCCCTTATGCTCTCCCTGAAACTTTGTACAACCTCTGGTTTAATCAATTTATCCAGGTTCCATCTCCTTAATTTCCCACATTTTTGCAGTTTCTTCAGTTTTAATCTACAGGTCATAATCAATAGATTGTCGTCAGAGTCCACATCTGCCACTGGAAATGTCCTGCAATTTAAAACCTGGTTCCTAAATCTCTGTCTTACCATTATATAATCTATCTGAAACCTGTCAGTATCTCCAGGCTTCTTCCATGTATACAACCGTCTTCCTTAAAGAACCTCAAACCGTGCAGTGGATTTTTGGTCAACATTAATTATTAATCAGTGCCACGGCTAACACTACAGCATAAGACTATCATTATTAACTAGAAAATGATTTTTCTATAACTTTTACCAGTCCATAATTTTTGCTTAGCAAGGTTTCCTTTTGAATCATGAAAATATTTTAACTTTGATACGGTTAAAGTTTACAATATTAGCAACACGCGTCCGCCTGTGAAACACAACGTAAAATCTGCTGCTTTGTACTCTGATCTCGAAATTCCGTAAGAAATAATGTTAAATTCACTTTTTACCAGACCGCTTATTGCGGTATGATTGCCCTTATTATCAGATTTGAATCTGCCGCGGCGGCTCGTTCCGCCGTGTTGCACCTCTGCACCACGAACACCACTTAAAAGCTGAAAATGTCTTAAACAAATAGGTAAAATACCAGGCAAGCTTTCTAATAATACCATGCGAATTGTCATTAAATAACTATATTTAAAACTCAAATAATAACAAGTTTACACACCTTTCTTTATAATCAGCGCCTAATGGCGTCCTTCTTACAATCTTGACCAATGAAAGCTACCTATTCGTTAAACATAGCGTCACAGGTTCCTCCTCTGAACGTGACTCCAAGAAGACGACAACGACATTATTATTCTTACACTACTATTCATACAAAGGCTGATTGTCGTGAAATCTCTGAGTTTTTCTTTGCTAATTCTTTTCTGTGCCGGTTTCAGAACTCGCCGACACAGATATTACTTCACAAATCCAGTACTTAATTCTTTACAAATACAAAATATAACATAATTTTCTCTATTTTTTATTATTCAGAGTCCACAGGCGTAATCAGTGCCTATATAGATATAAAATTGTAATTGCATAGTTATAAAGCATGTTTTACCAGGAAACGTTATAGTTCTGAAGGTGACAAAATTCCACACGCAACTGCTCAGCTCTGTCATTGCTTAACAGCACAATAATTCAACTCTGGCCATACGAAGCCATTCAACGTGGCTTCCCCAGCCAGTATATGTCGTACCCCAATATCATACAGCAGTGACGTCGTAATATCGAAAGCGATCTAGCAATGTTCACGCATAGGTGAACCTCAGGTCTGATATGAACTACTTTGGATCGGTCAAAAAGCAAGCCGAGCATGAAGCAGGTTACCCGCTCCTCTGCGTACGTTATAAGGAAGACAGTTCCTATGGTCAATATTTACTGCAACATGTGTTTCATTGCAGCTTGCCTATTTTCTTCCAGTTATGACTGCACCTTAAGCAGAATTCAGTTATGCCACAAGGGGAAAATGATCCTCGTTCTTTTGGAAACATAAAGGTCGTGTGAGAAAGAGAGCTGTTAAGAAAAATATCGGTTAGCGATATAAAGGAATCCAACTCGTCATATCTGGCAGACTGTATCATATGAAGTACATATGAGGCTCTGCAAGCGGAGTTGGATGGTGCCGTGTCGGTTGCGATCCGTGAAACACATCTGATTCCGCCCCTTCGATTAAACCTGAAGCATGCGTAGACAGAACTGCTACAAAAATGTACAGGAAGTAACTAAAAAAATACCGAATGAGACCAACAGAAACGACACTTTTATTCAAAGATAATAATTACACGCAACTGACGATGGTCTCATGGATATAAAAAATAGTGGGACATGGTTCTTAATAGGGAGCGTGATCGCCACATGTGGCAGTGAAATCTCTGCAGCTTGCTTCCATGCTGGCCGCGTGGCTCGTAAGGAGTCCTTTTTCTAAGCAATCCTTTCCTCCATTTGAGAGATTGACAATTGCTTTATGGTCGTTGCTGCATGTGGACATGTTGCAATACTTCTCCCTAAAGCATTCCACATACGCTCGACAAGATTTATGTCGGGGCAACGAGCAGGCCAGTCCATTCGCCTAATATCCTCTCGTTTCAAGACGTTGTCTATCTCCGGTGTTCAATGCGGTCGCGCATTGTCGTCCATAACTACACTACTGACCATTAAAATTGTTACACCACGAAGATGATGTGCTACAGGTGCGAACTTTAACCGACAGGAAGAAGATGCTGTGATATGTAAATGATTAGCTTTTCAGAGCATTCACACAAGGTTCCCACCGGTGGCGACACCTACAACGTGCTGACATGAGGAAAGTTTCCAACAGATTTCAACACTAGTCGACCGCCGTTACCTGGTGAAACGTTGTTGTGATGCCTCGTGTAAGTAGGAGAAATGCGTATCATCACATTTCTGACTCTGACAAAGATCGGATTGTAGCCTATCGCGTTTGCGGTTTATCGCATCGCGACATTGCTGCTCGCGTTGGTCAAGATCCAATGACTGTTAGAAGAATATGGAATCGGTGGGTTCAGGAAGGCAATACGGAACGCCGTGCTGGATCCCAACGGCCTCGTATCACTAGCAGTCGAGACGACAGGCATCTTATGCGCATGGCTGTAACGGATCGTGCAGCCACGATCCCTGAGTCAACAGATGGGGACGTTTTCAAGATAACAACCATCTGCACGAACAGTTCGACGACGTTGCAGGAGCATGGACTATCAGCTAGGAGACCATGGCTGCGGTTACCCTTGACGCTGCATCACAGACAGGAGCGTCTGCAATGGAGTACTCAACGACGAACCTGGGTGCATGAATGGCAAAACGTCATTTTTGGGATGAATCCAGGTTCTGTTTACAGCATCATGATGGTCCATCCGTGTTTGGCGACATCGCGGTGAACGCACATTGGAAGCATGTATTCGTCATCGCCATACTGGCTCAACACCCGGCATGATGGTATCGGGTGCCACTGGTTACACGTCTCGGTCAAGTCTTCTTCGCATTGACGGCACTTTGAACAGTGGACGTTACATTTCAGATGTGTTACGACCCTGTGAAACCCTACATTTCAGCAGGATAACTCACGACCACAAGTTTAAGGTCCTGTATGGGCCTTTCTGGATACAGAAAATGTTCGACTGCTGCCCTGGTCAGCACATTCCACAGATCTCTCACCAACTGAAAAGGTCTGGTCAATGGTGGCCGAGCAACTGTCTCGTCACAATAAGCCAGTCACTACTGTGGTATCGAGTTGAAGTTGCATGGGCAGCTGTACCTGTACACGCCATCCAAGCTCTGTTTCACTCAATGCCTAGGAGCATCAAGGCCGTTATTACGGCCAGAGGTGGTTATTCTGGGTACTGATTTCTCAGAATCGATGCATCCAAATTGCATGAAAATGTAATCAAATGTGAGTTCTAGTATAACGTATTTATCCAATGAATACCCGTTTATCATCTGCATTTCTTCTTGTTGTAGCAATTTTAATGGCCAGTAGTGTATGAAGTCAGGGTCGAACGCACACCTAGAAACACGCACAAGGGGGAGGAGCACAGGGTCACAATAACGCTCACCGTAAGTGTACCTTGGTCAAAACTGTGGAGCTCAGTACGCCCATGCAACATTACGACTCCCATATCGTAACACCTGGGCTACCAACAGGATAACGTTCGACAGTGTTCTTACGTGCATATCGCATTCCCAGCTCTTGTTATATAAAGCTACGTACAGCATTGTGAAGATGATCGTTTTGGTAGTCTAGGTGTTATAAAGTGGACAGACATAATGTCGCATGGACGTTTTCTTTTTTGAGTCATCAGTTTCCTGGTTCAATGCACCCAGCACAAGATCCTCTCCTGTGTCAACCTCTTCATCTGAGAGTATCAGCTGCAATCTACATACTTAATAATTTGCTGGATGTCTCCCACTCTCTGTCTTCCTCTATAGGTTTTACCTTCTATAGCTTCCTCTGGTGCCACGGAAGGTTCTCCTACAATCCTTTCCCTTCTTCTTATCAATGTTTTCCAAATATTTCTTTCCTCACCAATTCTGCGGAGAACCTCCTCATGTCTCACCTTATAAATCCACTTAATTTTCAACATTCTTCTGTAGCACCGCACATTGAATGTTTCGATTCTCCTCTACTCCGGTTTTCCCACAGCCCATGTTTCACTACCATACAATTCCGTGCTCCAAAAGTACATTCTCAGAAAATTCTTCCTCAAATTAAGGCCTAGGTTTGATACTAGTAGACTTTTCTTGGCCAGGAATGCCCTTTTTTACCAGTGCCGGTCTGCTTTTTATGTCCTGCTAGCTCCGTTCGTTACGGGTTGTTTTGCTGCCTAGGTAGCAGAATTCCATAACTTCATCTACTTAATGATCATCAGCCATGATGTTAAGCTTCTCACTGTGCTCATTCCTGCTTCTTCTCATTACTTTCGTTTTTCTTCGAACTTCTTCTGAACTCATTACACCGTTCATTACACTCAGTAAGTCCTGTAATTCTTCTTCACTTTCACTCAGGATAACAATGTCATCAGTGGAGCTTCTGGTTTACGTCCTTTCACTTTGAATTTTAGCTCCGCTCATGAATCTTGTTTTTATTTCCGTCATTGTTTCTTCGACGTATAAATTGAGTAGTAGAGGCGAAAGATTACATCCCTGTCTTACAACATTTTTAATCCGAGCACTTCGTTCTTGGTCTTAAATTCTTGTTGTTCCATCATGGTTCTTATACATATTTTATATTACCCATCTTTCCCTGTAACTTACCCCTATTTTTCTCATAATTTAGAACATCTTGCACCAATATAATTCTCGAACGCTAATTCCAAGTTGACAGATCCTATGCATGTATCTTTGTTTTTCTTTAGTCTCGTTTTCATTATCAGCTGCGACGTCTGAACTGCTTGTCTAATGCCTTTCTTTAGTAAAGCCAAGCTGATCGTCATCTAACAGATCCTCTACTTTCTTATTCATTCTTTTTGTCAGCAACTTGGATGCATGAGCTTTTAAACTGTGCGATAATTGTCGCAATTTTCGGCACTTGCAGTCTGCATAACTGTGTGGATGATGCTTTTCCGAAAGTCAGATGGTATATGGCCAGACTCATACTGTTGTCGCTTCCCCGAATCTTTTTTAGAAATTCTAATGGAATGTTATCTGTTCCTTCTGCCTCATTCAAACTTAAATCTTCCAAATAACTTTTAAATTCTGTTTCTAATGCTGGATCCTCTGTCTCTTCTATATCGACTGCTGTTTCTCCTTCTATCACTTCATCACATAAGTCTTCTCCCTCACAGAGGTCTTCAATGAACTCTTTCCATCCATCCGCTCTCCCCTCTGCATTTAACAGTGGAATTCCAATTGCAATCTTAATGTTACCACTCTTGCTTTTAATTCCATCGAAGATTGTTTTGACTTTTTTGTGTGCAAAGTCAGTCCTTTTCGAGTTCTTCACATACTTCATGCAACCATTTTACCTTAGCTTCCCTGCACTTCCTATTTATTTCATTCCTAAGTAACTTGTATTTCTACACCCCCGAATTTCCCTGAACAATATTTTACTCCGTTCTTTCATTGATCAGCTAAAGTATTTCTTGTGTTACCCATGGTATCTTCGTAGTTATCTTCTTTGTACCTTTGGTTTTCTCTCCAACTTCTGTTACTGTCCTTTTTAGAGCTGTCCATTCCTCTTCAGTTGAACTGCCTATTGGGCTATTCGTTATCGCCGTATCTATAGCCTCAAAGATATTGAAGCGTATCTCTTCATTCCTTAGTACTTCTGTATCCCACTTCTTTGTGAAATTATTCTTCCCAACCAGTTTCTTAAACTTTAGCCGACTCTTCATCACTCCTAAATTATGAGCTGAGCCTACATCTGCTCGTGGGTACGCCTCACTAACCAGCAACTGATTTCGGAGTCTCTGCCTGACCTTGATGTAATCCAGCTGAAATCTTGCCGTATCTCCCAGCTTCTTACAAGTACATCTCCTCCTCATGTGATTCTTGAACGGAGTATTCACTGTTACTAGCTGAAATTAATTGCAGAATTCAATTAGCCATTTAGTTACCCTTCTCTCTCGTTCCTACTACCAAGCTCATATTTTCTCGTATACCTTTCGTCTACTCCTTCTTCTAAAACGTCATTCCAATCCCCCGTGACTATTAGATTTTCATCTTGCTTTGCGTACTGAACTGCCTGTTCAGTATCCTCATATACTTTCTCTATCTCATCTCCTGCTTGCGACGTTGCATGTATTTCTGAAGTGTCGTTGTCGATGTTGGTTTACTGTCGATTCTGATGAGAACAAGCCTATCGCTGAACTGTTCACAGTAACTCACTCTCCACCCTACCTTCCTATTCATAACGAATCCCATTCCCATCATACCAATTTCTGCTGGTATTGGAATTAGCCTGTACTCGTCTGACCAGAACCCGCATCTCGTGGTCGTGCGGTAGCGTTCTCGCTTCCCGCGCCCAGATTCCCGGGTTCGATTCTCGGCGGGGTCAGGGATTTTCTCTGCCTCGTGATGGCTGGGTGTTGTGTGTTGTCCTTAGGTTAGTTAGGTTTATGTAGTTCTGAGTTCTAGGGGACTGATGACCATAGATGTTAAGTCCCATAGTGCTCAGAGCCATTTCGTCTGACTAGAACTCCTTGCCTTCCTTCCATTTCGCTTCACTGACCCCTCCACGTCTAAATTGAGCATCAGCATTTCCCTTTTCACATTTTATAGCTTCCCTACCACATTCAAACTTCTGGAATTCCACTCTCCTACTTGTCGAACGTTATTCTTTAGTTGCTTATCAAACTTTTTCTCACGGTCACCTCCCCCTTGGAAGTCCTCTCCCAGACATCCGAGTTGGGGAATAGCCCGGAACCTTTTGCAAATGGAGAAATCATTGTGATATTTTATTTCAATTACAGGCCACGCATTCTCATGACGTTGATCATTTGCTGATTCTTCCGCCTGTTTGGGCAGTTTCCAACCCCAACACCCCCAAAGCATGAGAGTGCCCTTTACCTCTATCCACTGCTCTGCCGTCTTTGACATGTCCATTGGCGGAATGAGGGTGACTTCCTATGCCGAACGTCTTCGGCCGCCACTGTTGATGATTTTTATTCAAAAGCTAAGCAGCCGCGGGGCTCGAACCGTGGACCTTTTGATTACTAATCAAAGACACTATCCCAGACCAGGGGCATTGGCATACTGACTTCCAAAAAATGTCAACGTTATTGTGTCACTGTATTCCTCCCCGTGTGCGTCTTTCTAGCCGTGCGTTTGACCCTGACTTCCTTTTTATGGATGACAATGCGCGACCCCATCGAACAGCGCAGGTTGTAATGGTTCTTTATTTAAGTGACCATTGCAGCACTCTAATCCCAGTTCTCGATACCAGTAATATCGTACTATTTTTCTGCGAAGTAACAGACATGCACTCCTCGAAATTGAAATAAGAACACCGTGAATTCATTGTCCCAGGAAGGGGAAACTTTATTGACACATTCCTGGGGTCAGATACATCACATGATCACACTGACAGAACCACAGGCACATAGACACACGCAACAGAGCATGCACAATGTCGGCACTAGTACAGTGTATATCCACCTTTCGCAGCAATGCAGGCTGCTATTCTCCCATGGAGACGATCGTAGAGATGCTGGATGTAGTCTTGTCGAACGGCTTGCCATGCCATTTCCACCTGCCGCCTCAGTTGGACCAGCGTTCGTGCTGGACGTGCAGACCGCGTGAGACGACGCTTCATCCAGTCCCAAACACGCTCAATGGGGGACAGATCCGGAGATCTTGCTAGCCAGGGTAGTTGACTTACACCTTCTAGAGCACGTTGGGTGGCACGGGATACATGCGGACGTGCATTGTCCTGTTGGAACAGCAAGTTCCCTTGCCGGTCTAGGAATGGTAGAACGATGGGTTCGATGACGGTTTGGATGTACGGTGCACTATTCAGTGTCCCCTCGACGATCACCAGAGGTGTACGGCCAGTGTAGGAGATCGCTCCCCACACCATGATGCCGGGTGTTGGCCCTGTGTGCCTCGGTCGAATGCAGTCCTGATTGTGGCGCTCACCTGCACGGCGCCAAACACGCATACGACCATCATTGGCACCAAGGCAGAAGCGACTCTCATCGCTGAAGACGACACGTCTCCATTCGTCCCTCCATTCACGCCTGTCGCGACACCACTGGAGGCGGGCTGCACGATGTTGGGGCGTGAGCGGAAGACGGACTAACGGTGTGCGGGACCGTAGCCCAGCTTCATGGAGACGGTTGCGAATGGTCCTCGCCGGTACTCCAGGAGCAACAGTGTCACTAATTTGCTGGGAAGTGGCGGTGCGGTCCCCTACGGCACTGCGTAGGATCCTACGGTCTTGGCGTGCATCCGTGCGTCGCTGCGGTCCGGTCCCAGGTCGACGGGCACGTGCACCTTCCGCCGACCACTGGCGACAACATCGATGTACTGTGGAGACCTCACGCCCCACGTGTTGAGCAATTCGGCGGTACGTCCACCCGGCCTCCCGCATGCACACTATACGCCCTCGTTCAAAGTCCGTCAACTGCACATACGGTTCACGTCCACGCTGTCGCGGCATGCTACCAGTATTAAAGACTGCGATGGAGCTCCGTATGCCACGGCAAAGTGGCTGACACTGACGGCGGCGGTGCACAAATGCTGCGCAGCTAGCGCCATTCGACGGCCAACACCGCGGTTCCTGGTGTGTCCGCTGTGCCGTGAGTGTGATTATTGCTTGTACAGCCCTCTCGCAGTGTCCGGAGCAAGTATGGTGGGTCTGACACACCGGTGTCAATGTGTTCTTTTTCCATTTCCAGGAGTGTATTTTTCTGACAATATTAATGTATAGGTACTCCGATGTATCGATGTGTTACAGTGATATGGTTCTTGTGTGTATTCATTTCTGTGATACTGTCATAATCTTTGACTTACTTATAACCGTTTTGGCGCGAATGCGCATAGGGCAGTCTTTGTTTCACTTTGCAGAAGTTGTTATTTCGTTTTGTAAAAGAACAGTCAAGTCTTGTGTTTGGTTAAAGTGGAAATTAAATATATGAAGATTGATACAAAACTGTTTTCTTGGTGATGTGACAATTAAGAAGAAGTATATGTGAATTTACAAGAAGTTTAATAAAAATGTGGATCGTCAATATCAAGTCAAAATTATTTCTACCATACCATTGTTCTGATATAGGATTGTTTGATCATTAAGAATTTCCTGAAAAACGGATTTGTTAGGTCTTCGAATATTGCTAAAATACAGATCTGGACCTTCTAGCAGTCAAAGTGGAATCACCCTAGAATCAACAAGATGAGCCATAACAACTTCGACGAAATCAAAGTGGGTATCCAACCAAGATAAGTGCCAAAATTAATGACTTTTTTTACAGTGACTTCATTATTTCCATTCTGACGATACCATCCACAGTCAATAACTTTGTTGTTGCCCGATAAAGCGAACATATGCTGCTTGAGCAACATTATTAATCTGATTTCTAACCTACTTGGCAAGTGGTGGGATTGTTAGAAGGTGGAGAAGCTCTTGAAATGAGAGGGTATTCGGTGAGTGGGCTCACCTACCCATTCTCCCTATTAAAGCCCATCCAACACGTGTGGGATGCTTGGGGGAGCGCCGACCATCCAACACTTAACCGCACTGGTGAAGGAATGAAACGCCCTACCACAAAATTCCTTACCAGTCTTGTGGCCAGTATGGGAACACTTTGTAGAGCATGCATTGCCGACCGTGTTCATCACATTTTCTATTAAGAACCTATTTTGTAATGTCAAGGTAGCTATCATAAATCGTAGTACTGTAAGTGTAATTATTGTGTTTGAAAAAAAACTGACATTTCCAGGTTCAGTTTAAGGCACAAGAGACACAAGCCGATGCTTGGGAAGGCTAAGAGAAGACGAATGCCTGATGTGCCACAACCGTATGGTTTATATGCATTTTTTTTGGTATAGCACAACTGGTAGCGGCGGTAAGGCGGGCACAAAGTGAGAGGCACGCCCAAGTACAAAATCTGAAAACAGAGCGCTTCACAATTACTAGTGACACAGGTGGAAGTGTGGAATGGAAAAGAAGGGAAGGAGAGGGCGCCACACGATAAGTCTCTTATTTTTGGAAAAATGTTCTCGAACTGGCCCTGTACATTTCTATTCGTCTCATTGCGTATTTCTTTCGCTTACCCTCTGCGCTATAACGTAATAGTTTCTATACTGTGTCCAAGTTTCATCGGGCTATGTTACTTGTCAGTAACGCATCATGCGAAAAGTTTTGACTTTAAGTTTTGCACAACAACATACTTAATCTGTTTTGATGTTGGAGAAGTTACTTTCCGGTTATGTTACTTTCTTATGCGTATCTTGGTTTCATGATTTAATAAATGACATATTGTGGAAGATATCGAATGCTAAACGTCTGCTGGTTATACTGAACTGAATACCTTCCAACAACCTGTTCAACAAAATCTCCTCTCATTCTTACCCTTAGCTAATGGCACCTAAACACTTCTGGCCTCTCAATTTGCAACAGAGGGAGGAACATTCAATAATTAAATATTACTGATTGTACGCGTACAGTATAGTAGGAACAAATTTTATGTGATATGGGGTAACGCAAGGCTTAAACTTCAGCACCCAGTACGGCTCTAATCCGTCTGGGCATGGTGTGGTGGTATGCCAAACTCGTCCAAAGTCGGCAGTTGTTTCAAGCATCCGAGAAATCTGGAGAATGGGCTGGCCAGAGAAACTCTGTATTGAAGTGTGTCAGGACTACTTGAGCAACATGACGCCTTGTTTTATCTTACTGAAAGATAACGCAACAGAGACCTTGAAGACAGCACACAATAACTGGCAGCTGGCCAGTGTGGCCGAGCGGTTCTAGGCGCTTCAGTCTGGAACCGCGCGACCGCTACGGTCGCAGGTTCGAATCCTTTCTCCGGCACGGATGTATGTGATGTCCTTAGGTTAGTAAGGTTTAAGTAGTTCTATGTTCTAGAGGACTGATGACCTCAGATGTTAAGTCCCATAGTGCTCAGAGCCATTTGAACCGTTTTTGAACAACTGGCATTAGCACACCAGAAATGTAACGGCTGCTGTCCAAACCTACCACCTGTGTAAACCAGAGGTGAACATGTGTGTACCGGGTGGCACCCCATTCAATCGCAGGAGGTATTGGTCCCAAGTGATGGTTAGGAATGCACTCTGATAACGATCGTTCAGCTCGAAGCCTCAACATACATTAACATCCGTCACGATACTGTATGCAGACCTGGGACTCGTTGGAAAAGAAGACGTTCCGCCACTGTTTTGTCCAAAGTTGTCATTGGGCGCACCACTGCCTACGCACCTCTTTCTTCTCTCACATCGAGAGAAACGGCAGCAGTGACCATGCTGCCAGTCCGTGGGCCTTTGTCCTTGTGGATGCTGGTATTGCTGTAGACAAGCTTATTCCCTGAGTTGAGGCAATCTGCCGATTGATAGACGGCGACGACAATGAAGTTCACCTCCTTTTCCAAAAACAAGATATTTCTATTTTTCACTTCCAGAACATTTGTATACATAAATGTTTGGCAACTTTTACACATACTTTACTGGATTTTATCACTAAAATATCAATTTTCATTCAGTTTAACAATACGTTCTGAGCAACGGCCTAGCAACACGTCCTCCTTCCACAAGATACAGATTGACAGTCCTCTTTTTTTTAATAAATGATTTTTCTTTTTTTAGAGTCCATAGTCAAAGATTCACAACTACTATCATTGCGGGGATTAAGCACTAAAGAGTTTCTTGCTGTCCATCTGCGCTTCACTTCAAGTACTTTTTGAATCACATTTACATTTACGGTATTTAAATACAGAATAAAATCGGCACAAATTAGTTCTAAAAAAAGCACTGAGGCACACATAACATTACAAGCTATTCTGTTGTTGCTGCGTCTCTACTATCAACACAGTACTCCCCACTTCTTTTCTACTGGCGGCTCCGCCTCCCATGACACAGCGGTGTTTGGATACTTCTGTCCAGGTAGCGCGCACAGCGTCACTTCTTCCTACTTTGTGCCGTTGAGCTGAACTGCTAATCATCAGCATATTCGAGTAAGTAGTGTTCGCATAGCAATCTGAGATCTTTTCCACACCCCTTCATTGCTTTGCAATTTTAACGGCCAATAGCCAGCAGTGTAGTTAGCTCCCGTAACAAATGTATGAGATAACAGCAGCCGTGGCTGGGTGTTAGTGGACTCCTCTCTGCGCCCTGTGGCCCACAGCCGACCACCATCCCCAGGAGCAAACGCCAGTGATTCCCATTACGCCGGCGTCGTCCATCTTGCGGCCGGCTCCCGCCTGCCAAGCGGCGAACCGGCTGGCTGCGTCTGTGGATCTCTGCTCTCTTGGGACTCGGCAAGGGGGCACAAAGTTCCGCAAAGGCGCGATAACACCAATACTCACACAGGGACCACGGGTAGCTTGAAAAAAGTGGTTTCCGAGTATTTGACGACGGAAGTTTTACACTGCAAGCGCTACTTTAACTAACACCGTTCACATTATATAGTAAGGGTGGCCTCTAACCTTAAAACTTTGAGAACAGCATACTTGTTATTGTTGTCGTTCTCAGTTCTAAGAGTGGTTTGATGCAGCTCCCACTGCTGCTCTGTCCTGTGCAAACCATCGTTTGTTGTTGTTGTTGTTGCCCTCAGTCTGAAGAATGTGCAAGCCATCGTCTCCGTATAACCACATCTAACAATACCACCACTTGCAAAGTAGGTTAGAAATCAGATTAATAATGTTGCTCACGCAGCATATGTTCGCTTTATCGGGCAACAACAAAGTTATTGACTGTGGATGGTATCGTCAGAATGGAAATAATGAAGTCATTGTAAAAAAGTCATTCTTTTTGGCACTTAGCTTGAATGGAGTCCCACGTAGATTTCGTCGAAGTTGTTATGGCTCATCTTGTTGATTCTATGGTGATTCCACTTTGGCTGCCAGAAGGTCCAGATCTGTATTTTAGCAATATTTGAAGACCTAACATAATGATCAAACAATCCCAGATCAGAACAATGGTGTGGTAGAAATAATTTGTTACTTGGTGTTGACGATCCACATTTTTATTAAATTTCTTGTAAATTCACATATACTTCTTCTTAATTGTCACATCAACAAGAAAACAGTTTTGTGTCAATCTTCATCTATTTAGTTTCTACGTTAACCAAACACAAGACTTGACTGTTCTTTTACAAAGCGAAATAACAGCTTAACTTCTAGAAAGTGAAACAAAGACTGCTCTGTGCGTATTCGCGCGAAAACGGTTACAAGTAAGTCAAAGATGTGACAGTCTCACAGAAATGAATACACACAAGAACCATATCAGTGTAAAATATCGGTACATCGGAGTACCTATACATTAATAAAACCAAATGTGAATATGTCTGTTACTTCGCAGAAAAGTAGTACGATATTACTGGTATCGACAACTGGGGGTGGAGTGCCGTAATGGTCACGTAAATAAAGAACCATTACATACTGCAACCTACATCCTTCTGAATCTGCTTACTGTATGCATCTCTTGATCTCCCTCTATTCCCCCACACTTTCCTCCAATACTAAATTGGTGAGCACTTGATGTCTCAGAATGTGTCCTATGAACCGATTCCTTCTTCTACTCGGGCTATGTCACAATTTTCGTTTCTCCCTAGCTCTTTTTAGTACCTCCTCATTAGTTATTTGATCTGCTCATCTAATCTTCATCATTCTGTAGCAGCACATTTCAAAAGCTTCAATTCTCTTCTCATCTAAACCGTTTATTGACTATGTTTCACTTCCATACATGGCTACCTCCATACAAATACTTTCAGATAAGACTTCCTAACACCTAAATTTATATTCGTTGTTAACAAATTTCTTTGCTTCAGGAACGCTTTTCTTACCATTGCCAGTCTACATTTTATAACCTCCCTATTCCGGCCATCGTCAGTTATTTTACTGCCCAGATAGCAAAACTAACCTTCTACTTAAAGTGTCTCCCCTTACTTTAAGTGTCTTTCCCTCAGTAATACCTGATTTAATTCGACTACATTTCATCACTCTTGTTTTGCTTTTCTTGATGTTCATCTTATATCCTCCTTTCAAAACACTATCCATCCCGTTGAACTGCTCTTCCAACTCTTTTGCTGTCTCTGACAGCCTCACATTGTAAATAGCTTTTCCCTCCCTGTGTTTTACCCAGCCTGCCTTCAGAATTTCAGGGACAGTATTCCAGTCAACTTTGTCAAAAGCAAGCAAGAAGACCCGTGTTCGAGTCCCGCCCGCAGTGCAAATTTTAATCCATTTCGTCTGCTTCGATCATTATCGTAGATAATAAAACTAGAAACTTACATTTACTTATGAGATCTGTAAGATCACCAATGGTACAAGGACAACTCATTACGTCCAATGCTGGGGTGCTTGCCGATATCGGAGAGCCCTGACAGTAGTGACAATATGTAAGGGAAAAATGAAGTTTGTGTTGGGGAGGGCACTCAGCTTAGGTAGTTCGTGCAGCAACGTTGACCATTGTGCTGTGATAGTGTACGGTTAGCATTTCTGCCCAGCATGCAACAACACCAGGGCTCGAGTCCCGGCTGCAACACAAATTTCATTTTGTCTGCTTCGATCATTTGTCAAAAGCTTTCTCTAAGTTTACAAATGCTACAAACGTAGATTTTCCTTTCCTTAAACTATCTTCTAAGATAAGTCGTAGAGTCTATACCGCGTCACGTGTGCCCACATTTCTCCATAATCGAAACTGATCTTCCTAGAGGTCGGCTTCTATCAGTTTTACCTCCTCTGTAAATTATTCGTGTCAGTATTTTGCAACCACGAGAACTGATAGTTTGATAATATTCACATCTGTCAGCATTCTCTTTCTTTGGAACTTGAATCACTACATTCTTCTTGAAATCTGAGAGTATTTCTCCTGTGTCATATATCTTGCACATCAGTTGAAGAGTTTTGTCATGGCTGGTATACTTACGGAACGGATTCAAAGTGAGCCGCATTGTTTACACGGTAGTAATTAAAATTAATGAACAAACGCTTGTATTTCATTAATGAAGCAACAGTTTTGAAACTTTTAAACGAACATCATTACGCAACACTTCATTATACAAGGTATCTCACTAAGCAATATACGGAGGTATAACATCGGCATGTTCGGCATTGTTCATTTCTTCTCTGAGGGAATTGAACTGTCGGTGTGTTTCGGCAGTTCAGCGTATATAGCTACCAAACGTTTGGAGCAACCTATCGGTTGTAATACTGTCAGTCATACCGGTAGGGGCTGTATAGGTGCTACTAAAAGGCTACAACGGAGACCTAGTCACCCAAAGCCTGTTACAAGTTGCCTATCTAACGGCTTCCAGGGGCTATAAAAAACTGATTTTCAGTATTTTATATAATTATTGAACGGATTTAAGAATTTAAAATCGTCTCATAACTTGCTCATTAAGAGGAATAATCACACATTAAGGATTTGATACAGTAAGTCAAGTATTGGGGTTAGAAACTGTGTATGAGACTGGGTCGGAGGTTTTCTCCGTTCAGGTACTGGGTGTTGTGTTGTCCCAATAAAGCTTAGGGCATCATTTATGACTTTATGCACAGATGGTCAACGTTGAGTTAATGAAACGTGTAACACCGGGTGTTCAAAAGTCAGTATACATTTGAAAACTGAATAAACCACGGAATAATGTAGATAGAGAGGTAAAAATTGACACACATGCTTCGAATGACATGGGGTTTTGTTAGAACAAAAAAAAAAAAAGTATTGCTAGACGCGTGAAAGATCTCTTGCGCGCGTCGTTTGGTGATGATCGTGTGCTCAGCCGCCACTTTCGTCATGCTTGGCCTCCCAGGTCCCCAGACCTCAGTCCATGTGATTATTGGCTTTGGGGTTAACTGAAGTCGCAAAGTGTAATGTGATCGACCGACATCTCTAGGGATTCTGAAAGACAAAACCCGACGCCAATGCCTCACCATAACTCCGCACATGCTTTACAGTGCTGTTCACAACATTATTCCTCGACTACAGCTATTGTTGAGGAATGATGGTGGTTATATTGAGCATTTCCTGTGAAGAACATCGTCTTTGCTTTGTCTTACTTTGTTATGCTAATTATTGCTATTCTGATCGGATGAAGCACCATCTGTCGGACATTTTTTGAACTTTTGTATCTTTTGGTTCTAATAAAAACCCCTGTCATTCCAACCATGTGTCAATTTGTACCTCTCTATCTACATTATTTCGTGATTTATTCAGTTTTCAAATTTATACTGACTTTTTGGTCACCCGGTAACTTAGCCAAAGATACACTAACTATAAATATAATACGTACGACCGTCCACTACATGTAGTCACAATAGTGACGTGGAACAAAACTCTTAAGGTAAAGGTTAATTATTAGCTAGTATTGGATTCAAGACCCCTATGCGTTTAAATAGGTTACGCCACCCTAATTGTCGAAATACACACTCTAGTGTATCAGATATTACCTATTTAGGAAATTACCTATAAGGCTATTAACTATTTAAGATGCGGATTATTGTGAGCGTGGTGGAATTCTCACGTAGACTACCAATAAATAAGGAACTAATATTTAAAGTAGGCAGTGTCAGGACGTACAACGCCACTGCCAACACGCTTACATACTATTGACCGACAAAGGTCAAGCTAATAATATGAACATGAGCTGTATTCTTCCCTTTTGAACGGGAACATAATAGTGAGCAAAGTATGAGTGTCTCACGTAGGTTAACAGTATAAATCAGAATCTAACATTTGAAGTAGGGTGTGACTGGAGGTCCAACGCCCCCGTCATCACACTTACATACTAATTGACCGACATAGGTCAAGCATTTACAAAATATAGTCTGCAAACTAACCTTTGATTAGAATAATATCCCAAATGATGCATTGTATACAGCGTGACTACGCGGGCAACGCTATAGTTTTCATTAGAAAAGATTCTTTAAAGCAACAAGGTCAAAGTTACCTACTTATGAAAGAATATTTTTAACAGTACTGCATAAACATTTAACTTAGCTCAAATTGGCGTCAAGACCTCATCAAATAGTATTTGCCAGCTTGAGCTGGCATAAGGCTTAATGCCCATGGGTAGAAAGAAAAGGCAATGTGTGCCAGCATCTTTAGTAGGTTTGACAACCATATTGTCAGTTATGTTGGAACTAGAACCATTTTACCGTAAGGAATATTAATTAAACCGCGGTGAACGTTGCCAAATGTCGTGGTGGACTTCTAAGTCTTAAGAGTCGAAGTATCAGGAATGGATATGCAGTGACAAGACACGAAAGTTAGTGTGATTCTCTCGCTAGGTGCCGCTCTTAACTGTTAGTCGTAAACTAGTCATTCACAGAATGGCTTAACGTTGACCATCTGTATTGCAAAAGTCGTCTATATTCAAGTTGCATATACTGATTTGGAAACTTAAATTGCATGTAACAGTACTAAGTACCGTAGTAGCATCACACGCTAGTGTATTATGTATAGGACTATGAAGTCAAAGTTATGAGTTATACATACTGGGCAAATAAGCGGGCATTCATAGGGTGTAAGTACGCGGTGACCAAAAGTCCACCTTATTCTCTTTTTGACTCGTCTGACTATTAATTTATGACTGTTGCTGACAGGACTACAACATGTTAAAAATTCTTAGAATTCTCATGATCACTTCAATTAACTAGTCAATCAATTTGATACCAATGGCGTGGCTCTAGGTGCGTGGAGGCGGGGGCTAGAGCACCACGAATACGATTCGTGAACTGGAGCGGTAATCAGGCGTTTTTTCGGTGCAGTGAGATCTTTTAACAAAATTTAGATCCCCCACCTACACATGAATAGATGACCATCGTAATAAAATCAGCTACATTAGCAGATTTATAAACTGATGCGTAGTATAAACTTGATATTTGCAACTCCTCTGTACTGTGACTTTAAGGAACTTCATAGATGATGAGGCATTTGATTACTTTAAGAGACTTCAAAAGTGAGGAGGCATTCTGTGACAGAGGAGGAACTTGATTTTAGCACTGCATCACAGGCCAAAAATGAGTTTAATATTCTAGTCCTGTGTTGCAGGACGTAACAGATCTTAAGCTGATGAGAACAGGTTTCTTTTTTTTCTATCTGATGAGAGAATACTTGCAGGAAACTTACCCTATACCAGACTGTTGTACAGGATTTTCACAAATAACGATACTTTAGAGATGTGAAAATGTGTGTATGGTTGGATTTCTTCTGTCTTCGAAAATATCTCGTACAAAAGGGAGGAATCTACAGTTTGTGTGAGAAATTCGGAGGTGTATCGACAACTGCCCTTCTCGGATAGGGTTTTTGAAACTGGGGAGAGTCTCTGTCGGGGTGGAATTGCAGTTAGAACTATACGTCCAAGCCGCAACTGCTTGTCTCTCAGTGTGCCGCAGTGAGCAGCAGGGACAGTCACATGGGGGCTTGCCCGACTGGAAGCCGCGGCTTAGCCTGTGACAACCGGTTAGTTACAAAGAATGCTCCAACCTGTCAACTCTTGTCTGCAGCTGTGGGGACAGGTCTTGGCAGCGCCGCTCTGTCGATTGCTGAATAGCGAAGTAACCATTATGTTGGCTGACCAACGACAGAAGCGGTCTTGTGTGTCGCATGAGAAGATTCAATATGGCGAGTGTTGCGTTGGTCGATAATCCCCCCCCGTAAATTGAACGGTTTACTCCTTGGTGCTCACGATGACAATCTCACCAGCCTCTGGGCGTGTGGTACGGCTGGAGATGTGCGTGCAACTGCTGGGGTGGCCGGTGCGTGTGCACAGCTCTCCTGAACGGCGTGGCCGCATCTATCCGGTAGTCGGCGGACGCCTCGCTCTCCGCAATGGCAGGGCTATACGATTGGAAGGTTTTTCCACTTCATATTTTTAGTGTAAGGTGGAAACGTTGTGGTGGAGTAGCGAGCTTGTGTTCTCAAACGTCGGGAGATACAAGCCTCAGATATATTTTGCGCTACGATCTATTTGTGGTGGAAATTTAATTACTTGATCTGCAAAATGTATGTGTGTGATTCTCAAACGGTGAAAATATTTTTTATTACGAAGAATAATCGTCATAAGGTAGTGGTGTGTGTTTTAAGCTATCTACACTGAAGCTCCAAAGAAACTGGTATAGTCATACCAACTCAAATACTGAGATATATAAACAGGCAGAATACGGAGCTGCGGTCGGCAACGCCTATATAAGACATCAAGTATCTGTCGCAGATATTAGATCGGTTACTGCTGCTACAATGGCAGGTGATCAAGATTTAAGTGAGTATGAACGTTGTGTTATAGCCGACGTGTGAGCGATTGAACACAGCAAATCCGGGATAGCGATGAAGTGGGTATTTTCCCGTACGACCATTTCCCGAGGGTGCCGTGAATATCAGGATTCCGGTAAAACATCAAATCTCCGACATCGCTGCGGCCGGGAAAACATCCTGTAAGAATGGGACCAAGGACAGAAGAGCGACCTTCCTGCAAACTGCTGCAGATTTCATTGCTGGGCCATCTACAAGCTCCAGCGTGCGAACCATTCAACGAAACATCATCCATATGGGCTTTCGGAGCCGAAGGCCCACTCATGTACCTTTGATGACTGCACAACACAAAGCTCTACGCCTCACCAGGACCCGTCAACACCGACATTGGACTGTTGATGACTGGAAACATGTTGCCTGGTCGGACGAGTCTAGTTTCAAATTGTATCGAGCGGATGGACTTGTACGATTATGGAGACAACCTCATGAATCCATGGACCCTGCATGTCATCAGGAGACTTTTCAAGCTGGTGGAGGCTCTGTAATGGTGTGGGGCGAGTGCAGTTGGAGTGATATGTGACCCGTGATACGTCACGATACGACTCTGACAGGTGACACGTATATAAGCATCCTGTCTGATTAGCTGCATCCATTCATGTCCATTGTGCGTTCCGACGGGCTTGGACAATTCCAGCAGGACAATGCGACAACCCACACGTCCAGAATTGCTACAGAGTGGCTCTAGCAAGATTCTTCTGAGTTTAAGCACTTCCACTGGCCACCAAACTCCTCAGACGTGAACATTATTGAGCATATCTGCGATGCCTTGCAACTTGTTGTTCATGATAGATCTCCACCCCTTCGTACTCTTACGGATTTACGGACAATACTGAAGGATCCTTCGTGTCAGTTCCCTCCAGCACTACTTCAGACATTAGTGGAGTCCAAGGCACGTCATGTTGCGGCACTTCTGCATGCTCGCGGGGGCCCTACACAGTATTAGACCGGTCTACGAGGTTCTTTGGCTCTTCAGTGTATTTGACTTCTGTAGATATTTAATTAATTAATTTGATACGTTAGTGCAAATGGACTCCTTCCCGCCAAGAACAAGTTCTTTCTTCTTCTTCTAAATTTTGCTCTGTAGTTCAAAGTTTCTTTCGCTGTATGCAGTTATGATTACAAAATTTACAAAGCGTTTTTCTATGTGCAGACAGTTTATAGGTTTCGGTTATCGTTTTAACAATGTCCTGCCAATTTCGAGTGGTGCTGTCGACTAGAACGCACAGCAGGATGAACATATTTGAACATAGCCGATCGGAGAAACTGGGCTCAGGGGCCGGCGGAAAGTGGGAGCGCGTGGTGGCTGCTGTCGGACAGTTTCGAGCACCCACTGTTGGCGCTCTCGTGGACTAGAGCAGTCGCTCTTCAATCTTCGATGCAAACACGACAGGAAAAAGTGGGGTGGCAGGCGACGGACACTGGGAACAGGGACGTGAGCTCTGCTAAAGTGGGGAAGCCCTATCCCCCACAAACTGATTAAATAAAGAATATGCAAATTAAAGTGATCAGTGTATTATTGAAATTCATGAATCAACCCCAGGGGGGGTCATGAATCAATTAGCCGAACAATAGGTTAAGGGAGAGGAGGAGAACGTATGGTTTAATTGGTCAAATTACTTAATTAGCAAATCAATTTGATATCGAAAGTGCTCCGGATAGGCTTTGTTCCGATATTCACATAAGCACATACACTTGTAACTCTTGCACTTGGTCACAAAAATATCTTTACACTAATAATACCAAAAATAAACAATATTTCGACCGTAATCAGATACATTAAATATTCTTATTTAAAATAGAAACTTATTCCAAACAAATCCATATATTTCATAGAGAATAATCTAAATCAGCCTAGAGCCCCAACAAACGAAAATCAGTATTAGGCCTCAATAACTTTACAACAGCTAATATTTTCTTCATGAATCACAAGGAAATCACTTGGAAAAGACTAGGAGATACAGGAAGATTTCAGTTACATTACATTATGGTCAGGCAAAGATTCCAAAATCAGATATTGGATTGTAACGTGTACCCAGGAGCAGATCAAGATTTAGTAATGATGAAGAGTAGGCTGAAGTTTAAGAGACTAGTCAGGAAGAATCAATGTGCAAAGAATGGGACACGGAAGTACTGAGGAATGAAGAAATACGCTTAAGGTTCTCTGAGGCTGTAGATACTGTGATAAGAAATAGCTCAGTAGGCACCACAGTTGAAAATTAATGGACGTCTCTAAAAAGGGAATCACAGAAGTTTAAAAGAAAAATATAGGAACAAAGTAGGTAACTGCGAAGGGACCATGGGTAACAGGAAAAATGAAAAATTTTTATGGAAATTCAAGAACACAGAAATACAAGTCACTTACAAATGAAATAAATCAGAAGTGCAGGAAGCTAGGGTGAAATGGCTGCATGAAAAAGAAAAGATTGTCAGAAAATCGAAAAAGAAAAGATTGTCAGAAGGACTGACAGAGCATTCATAAAAGTCAAAACAAACTTCGGTGAAATTATAAGCAAGGGCGGTAACACTAAGAGTACTATGGGAATTTCAGTGTTAAATACAGAGGAGAGGGATGATATGTGGAAAAAGTGCATTGAAACCTCTATGCGGGGAAGACTTGTCTGATGACGTGATAGAAGAAGAAACAGGAGTCAATATACCAGAGACAGGGGATCCAGTATTAGAATCATGATTTAAAACAGCTTTGGAAGACTTACAATCAAATAAGGCATTCCACCAGAATTTCTAAAAATCATTAGGCAACGAAACGAATACTGACGTTGCTGTGTAGAATGTACCAGTCTAGTAATATGCTATCTGACTTTCGGAATAACATCATCCACACAATTCCGAAAATTGCAAGAGCCGACAATTGCGATAATTATTAAACAATCAGTTTAATAGTTCCTGACGAGAATAATATGCAGAAGAGTGGAAAAGAAAGTTAAGGGTATATTAGATGACGGTCAGTTTGACTTCAGCAATAAAGACACCAGAGGGACGGTTCTGATGTTGCAGCTGATAATGGAAGCAAGCCTAAGGATTCGACAATGTAAAATGGTGCAAGATGTTCGAAAGTCTTAGAGAAACAGGGGTAATATATACGGAGGGACACATAATACACAATATGTAGAAGAACCAAGGGTGAGCAATAAGAGTGGAAGACCAAGAACGAAGTACTCCGATTAAAAAGTGTATAAGACGGGGATGTAGTCTTTCGCCCCTGCTGTTCAATCTACACGTCGAAGAAGTAATAGCGGAAATAAAAGAAAGGCTCATTAGTGGATTTAAAATTCAAGGTGAAAGGATATCAGTGATAAGATTCACAGATTACATTGCTATCCTCAGTGAAACTGAAGAAGAGTTACAGGATCTGCCGAATATCATGAACACTCTAATGAATACAGAATATAGATTGAGAATAAATTGAAGAAATACGAGAGTAATGAGAAGTATCAGAAATGAGAACAGCGAGAAACTTAACATCATGATTGGTGATCACAAAGTAGATGAAGTTAAGAAATCTGCTACCTATCCAGCAAAATACTCCAAGATGGACGGAGCTAGGATAACATAAAAGGTACACTATCACCGGCGAAAAGGGCATTCCTGGCCGAAAGAAGTCCACTAGCATCAAATGTAGACCTTACTCTGATGAAGAAATTTCTGATAATGTGCGTTTGAAGCACTGCGTTGTATGGTAGCAAAACATGGACTGTGGGAAAAAGCGGCACTGAAGAGAATCGAAGCATTTGAGATGTGATGTTACAGAAGCATGTTGAAAATTAGGTTGACTGATAATATAAGGAATTAGGAGGTTCTCTGCAGTATCGACGAGGAAAGGAGAAGATGGAAAACACTGACAAGCAGAAGGGACAGGGTGGTAGGACATCCATTAACACCATCAGTGAATAACTTATATGATACTGGAGGCAGCTGTAGAGGGCAAAAACTGTAGAGGAAGACAGAAATGGAAATACATCCAACAAATAACTGAGGACATAGGTTGCAAGTGCTGCTCTGAGATGAAGAGGTTGGCACAAGAGACGAATTCATGCCAGGCTGCATCAAATCAGTCATAGGACTAATGACTCAAAAACAATAACAAATGAGCACATACAATCACACTGAATAACTCAAACAAGCAACTGCCTCTGATAGATCTTACCAATACTATCAGCGACCTTCACTCTCTATGCTAATTGTCGGGGGTCCTTTGGCTCCTGCCGCATCCTGCATCTCAGCCTCCATAACAACCTACTCTATGTGTATTTAATGGTCAGTTTTCTATCGGTCTACGCCTTTCTACACCTTGAATCCATTAAAGTCAAGATCTTCCTCTGTGTTTTCTGTTTCCTGCTCTGTTTGAAAATACATTCTTGGTATTCATTCTCTTCCTATTCTCGTTAAGTGTACAAACCACGAAAGCTGCTGTGCTCTACTTTATCCAATATGGTATCTTTCGTGTGTAATATTTCCGTATATTTCATTTGTTGTATGTCCCAAGCAGGAGGTCCTCTATGCTCGTCTTAGAAATTCCTCAGCTTTGATCTTCTTGCAGCTCTTCTCCCTACCCTACCCAAAGATGGTAATTGCCTCAATAATGGCTTTATGTGTATTAACTTTTGTTTTCAATCTGATTTTTGTGGAACATAAAATGAAGTTCAGTTCTGATATTTTCTCCTTCCAGAGCTCAATCTGCTTCTCCAGTCATCTTCACTTGTTCTAGTTTTACTAATTATACTCCCTAGATATTTATATATTTCACAGTTACTAACCCCCCGCGCGCAGGTTCAGGGGTAAGAATAGGCCCGCGGTATTATTCCTGCCTGTCGTAAGAGGCGACTAAAAAGGAGGCTCACACGTTTCGGCCTTTACATGATGGTCCCCTCTCTGGTTTGACCTCCATATTTCAAAACTATTCCGAAGAGCGAGCCAATTGGGAAAGGGTGCCTTACTTGGTGCATTGTGTCCATTGTGCGTAGAGACCTTCCGCCAGCTTCTTCATCGTTGTATTGCAGTCCTGTCCGCTCTCCATCTCTTGGGCACAGATACGTTCCTGGGTGCACTTTCCGCCGTGCAATGTGCAGTGTCGCTTTCTGCACTGATGACGACCATGGACTACTTGTCACCTAATATCCAGCATGGTAGCCAGTCCGTTGTGGTGGGGCCACCATGTACCCTGTTGGTTCTGGCCCCCTGATAACACAGGGATCGCTCTACTGATGCCTTCGCCGTTAACTCCCCTCGTATGCCAAGGAGTAAATGCCCATCTCCCTGGGGCATCAGGACTCCCAGCAATTGCCATCCTGCCAGGTGGCCCTTGCTGTGGCTGGGTGGCGCCCATGGCGAGGGCCCTTGGTTAGAGGGGGTGGCATCAGGGTGGATGACACGCAATGAAGCGTGGCACATCTTCTCTTGCTGGTAGTCAACCACCAACAGTCTCTAAGCGTTCGAGGGCTCACTTTAATGTTAACATGTTGACCCCAAATCGTTCCCCTCTCTGGCCACACCATGGGAGGAACAAAAGCCTATGAATGACAGCGAAACGTATTCGTCCCGGTATCTAGTGTATACCAGAGCTGATGGGGAATCCTTTGTGTCCATGAAGCCTCAGTTCTTTGTAGAGCATTTAGAGGAGAAGTTCGGGGAGGTAGAGGGCTTTCGTCCAGCGTGTCCACCATCGCGTCTGAGGGATAATCGGGTTGCTACCAGTGCCTTCATCTTGGCCTTCGAGGGTGACACATTACCTGAGAACATCAAGGTGATGGTCTACCACTGTGATTCAAGCCCTATATCCGTCCCCCAATGCGGTGCTTCAAGTGTTGCAAGTTCGGCCATATGTCTTCTTGCTGTGCTTTCAGCTTCATATGTCGCGGTTTTGGTCGTCAGTCCCATCCCGATACTCCATGTGCCCCTCCACCCCTGTGTCAGCTGCAGAGAGCACCACCCCCTTGTTCGCCAGACTGTAAGATTCTACAGAAGGAAAGGAAAATAATGGAATACAAGACCCTGGACCAACTGACCAACACTGAGGCTAAATGGAAATTTGTATGGCATCATCCCGTGCACATGACATCATCTTATGCCACCACTGTCACTCCTGTTACAGCTCCATCAGCTGCACCACATACAGTCAGCTCTCAGAGTCGAAGGACCATACCTGCCCCCTTGATTGTGGGGGGGGAGGGGTCACTTCCCACCACCTGCCTCAGGAGCAGACCCCCCCCCCTCCCAACCACTGGGGACACCAGTCCCCACTTCTAAGCTGGAGAAGCATAAGACTTCTTTGGCTTCTCTTGCTAGCACTCCCTTCCCAGGCTCCTACCAGTGGCACAGTAGGCACCCGCCTGTGGCTGAAGAAGCCACAGGTCGCTGGTTGTAGAGCTTTACGGTCCTCTTCAGTACCAGAGACTGAATCAAATAAGCCCTCCCAGCAAAGGCAACCAAAGGAACAGTGTGAGAAATCGAAATTGAAGACCCCTAAGATCAAGGAACCTGCGGTGGCACCCACTCCATCGCTACCTACAAGCTCTTTGTCTGAGGATGAGGTGGAGATTCTGGAGTCCGCTGAAGACCTAGATAAGCTGGTCCCTCAGACATGATGGATGTCCCTCCTGTCGGTACTCAACCAGTGGCAGTAGGTGACCCAGTGGCGTAATTTGCCTCCTTGGTCCCTTCACGCCTTTCTCAGCCATGGACAATGTCATCCTCCAGTGGAACTGCAGCGGTTTTTTCCACCATCTTGCTGAGCTCCGACAGCTTTCCAGCTTTCACACTTTCCTCTGCATTGCTCTTCAGGAAACTTGGTTTCCGGCGATGCGAACCCCCGCCCTCCGTGGCTATCGTGGTTATTATAGGAACCAGGCAGCTTATGAGAGGGTATCTGGTGGCATCTGCATCTTCATCCTTCACTCCCTTTACAAAGAGTCTGCTCCTCTACAAACACCTTTAGAGGCTGTCGCTGTTCGGGTGTGGACGCCTCAGGCTGTTACTGTCTGCAGTCTCTACCTTCCAGTGGATGGTGATGTCCCACAGAATGTCCTGGCTGCGCTGATAGCCCAATTGCAACCACCTTTTCTGTTACTGGGCTACTTCAACTCCTATAACCCTCTGTGGAGTGGATCAGTGGCCCGAGGCCGAGGCAGCATCGTTGAGCAAGTATTGGCACAGCTCAACCTTCCTCTTTTAAATACTGGTGCTTTCACACACTTCAGTGTGGCGCATGGCATGTACTCAGCCATCGACCTTTCGATCTGCAGCCCTGGCCTATTACCATATATCCAATGGAATGTGCATGATGACTTGTGCGGTAGTGACAAGTTTCCAGTCTTTCTGTCATTACCACAGCGTCACTCTTCTGGGCGCCCCTGCAGCTGGACTGTCTGGAACTTGTTCACCTCCATTGCCACTATTGAGCCTCTTTCCAATGACGCCATTGATGTGGTGGTTCACTTGGTCACCACCGGCATCGCTACTGCTGTAGCATCTGCCATTCCATGTTCGTCTGGGTCCCCTTGGTGGAGGACTGTGCCTTAGTGGTCGCCCGAGATCGCTGACGCGATTAAAGATCGCAGGCGGGCACTCCAGCGTCACAAGCGGCATCCCTCATTGCAACACCTCATTGCCTTTAAACGGCTCTGTGTGCGAGCCCACCATCTCATTCGCCATCGCAAGCAGGAGTGCTGAGAAAGATATGTCTCCACCATTGACCTCCGTACCTCTCCATTGCAGGTTTGGGCCAAGATTAGGCAACTCTATGGCTATTGGACCCCTGTCAGCGTACCTGCGCTTTCACTGAATGGAGCAGTCTGTACTGACTGCAACATAATTGCAAACAACTTAACAAAGCATTTTGCTCAGAGTTCCGCTTCTGCAAACTATCCACTGGCCTTCGGCTCCCTGAAAGAGTGATTGGAACATTGGAGCCTTTCGTTTCACATGCACCACCCTGAATTGTACAATGTTCCGTTCAGTGAGTGGGAATTCCAAAGTGCCCTCGCCACTTGCTCTGATAAGGGTCATGGGCCAGATCACATCCACTGTCAGATGCTCAAACACCTCTAGGTGTAATGCCAGCGACGCCTCCTCGACCTTTACAACTGTATATGAGTTGAGGGTGAGTTCCCATCGCAATGGCGGGAAAGCGTGGTAATCCCCATGTTGAAACCTGGCAAGAACCCACTGGAGATGAACAACTACCACCACCCCATTAGCCTCACCAACATTCTTTGCAAGTTCCTCGAATGCATGGTGAGCCGGAGATTGAGTTGGCTACTTGAGTCTCGGGGCCTACTGGTTCCATCTCAGGGTGGGTTCCATAAGGGCCACTCTGCCACTGATAATCTTGTGTGCCTGGAGTCTGCCATCCGTACGGCCATTGCCTACCGTCAGCATCTGGTCGCCATCTTTTTTGACATGCGGGAGGCATGTGATACAACATGGCGACATCACATGCTCTCTACACTTCGTGGTTGGGGTCTTCGGGGTCCGCTCCCGATTTTCATACAAAATTTTCTGTCACTTCGTTCCTTCTGTGTGCAAGTTGCAGCCTCTAATAGTTCCTCCTGAGTTCAGAAGAATAGGGTACCACAAGGATCTGTCTTAAGTGTCTGCCTCTTTTTGACTGCAATTAATGGACTCGCTGCGGCGGTGGGAACGTCTGTCTCATCTTTCTTATACACTGACGACTTCTGCCTATACTATAGCTCCACTGGCATTGCATCTGCTGAACGGCAGCAGCAGGGCGCTATCCACAAGGCGCAGTCTTGGGCTGTAGCGCGTGGCTTCCAGTTTTCGGCTGCCAAGACCTGCGTTGTGCATTTCTGCTGGCGATGCACTGTTCATCCTGAGCCATGGCTTTATCTTGACAGCGAACCTCTCGCTGTGGTGGAGACACATCGTTTTTTCGGACTGGTTTTCGATACTGGGTTGACTTGGCTCCCTCATATTCAGGAGCTTAAACAAACATATTGGCGGCATCTTAACGCTCTTCGTTGCTTGAGTCATACCAGCTGGGATGCCGATCGGTCTTCCCGTCTATGGCTCGACCAGGTACTAGGCGTTACTTCAGTCCTATCTAGATTATGTATTACGGTTCAGTATCCCCTTCCACAATGCGGTTGCTGGACCCCATCCTTCACAGTGGGATCTAACTTTCCGGACAAGTCCTTCAACACCATACTTGTGAAGGCAGGTGTCCCTCCACTGCGGTTCCGGCGCCTACTATTACTGGCCGCTTATGTTACACACGTTTGTAGCTTGCCCAGGCATCCCAATTATCGTCTCCTGTTCCCTCAGCCTGTCGTCCATCTTCCAGAATGGCGGGCCCGGTCGGGTTGTACGATCACGGTTCACGTCAGAGCTCTTCTCTCTGGGCTTGAGGTTTTCCCTCTTCCACCTCTTTTCCGGGCCCCTCTACATACACCTGCATGGTGTGTGCCCCACTCGATTTGGCACAGGGCCCAAAGGACTCTGTCCCTTCTGAGGCCCTCCACCGCCACTTTCTTTCAATTCTTACTGCGTTTCATGGCTCTGACATTGTCTATACTGACGGTTCGATGATTGCTGGTCATGTCGGTTATGCTCTTACTGTAGGGGATCATTATGAACAACACTCATTGCGGCTGGCTGCAGTATTTTCACTGCCGAGCTGGTCGCCATCTCTCGCGCCCTAGAGTATATCCACTCCTGCTCAGGTGGGTCTTTCATTATCTGTAGTGACTCCCTGAGCAGTTTACGAGCTATCAACCAGTGATTCTCTCATTCTCGCCTGGTGATGGCTATCCAGGAGTCCCTCCATGCTCTTGCCCATTGCGGAAGCTCTTGGTCTTTATGTGGACCCCAGGTCATGTCAGCATCCCAGGAAATGAATGTGTTGACATGCTGGCCAAACAGGCTATCGGTGCACCAGCCTTGGCGATTGACCTCAGGTCAGTTTTGTGGCAGAAGGTACTTCACACCTGGGGTGAAGAATGGCGCACCCTTCCTTTACCCAACAAACTTCGGGCCATCAAGAAGGCTTAGTTTTGCGTTTTATTTGGGCAGGAAGCTTTTATCACTTGATCTAAGTGTTTGTCCTTTTTTTGTGTTACATCTGGCCTTTGGCCTACGATTTTAGACTGGGTTTTTTAGTGTGTTTCTTGGTGGTTGGCTTTTCCTTTTTTGGTCTCTATGGTCGGCCAACCACTGTCACACTCTGTGTAGTTTTAATTTCTTTTGTCTGGTCTCTGTCTCAGTCGTTTTTGTCCAGTGTGGTCTCTTGTGATCTCCATTGCTTGTTTTTATTTTTTGTGGGTGTTTAAAGTTCGTGGAAAAAGGGACTGATGGCCCTAGCAGTTTGGTCCACTCAATCCCACAAACCAACCAACCAGTTACTAACAGCTACAGTGTCTGATGTTTCAAGATCTACTGATTGCGTTCCCATGGTTAAATGTTCTGTCTTCTTGATGTTCATCTTCAGTACCATTTGTTGTATTCTTCTGTTAATTTTGTTATCATATACGAGATATCTTCTTCATCAATAGCAAACAACACTTGGTAATCTACGAATAAAGGGGGCTACTCACAGTGGTCTTTTAACTGACTTTCTGTTTTACTGCTTTTACTTCTCCAGTTCTCCAAGGCGATTTGTCGATGTATGTATTTTGAAAGATGTTGGAGGTAAACAATGACCATGTCTCAATCGTTTGTTTATCTTAAACAATTTATGAATGACAGATCATGTCATTTTTCCATGCACATCTTTATATAAGTTACATATACACTGCCCCAAAAAATTAGGGGATCCGGTGAGATACCATACACAATAGACCTGTGGTAAGGTAATTTATTCAGATATTGGTTATAATTGTAATTTGTGTGTGATACAGTACAATATTTTGCTGTCTCAACTCTTTACTTGAGGTTTACATGGCGTTTAAGTAGAGTGGAGCACCATGGGGCTACCATAATAGTGAAACACTCATTCTCATCCCCCTCTAATATGGTGTATGATCACCTCGGATGGTCAGTATAGTTGCACACCTGCATGGCATGGACTGTATGAGGTTATCAATAAGTTCTTGAGGGATATTTGGTCATTCTTCCACGAGTGCAGTATCCAGCTCTTCAACAATTGTGGCCGGCCAAGGTGGTCTCGCGGTTCTAGGCGCGCAGTCTGGAACCGTGTGACTGCTTCGGTCGCAGGTTCGAATCCTGCCTCGGGCATGGATGTGTGTGATGTCCTTAGGTTAGTTAGGTTAAAGTAGTTCTAAGTTCTAGGGGACTGATGACCACAGCAGTTGAGTCCCATAGTGCTCAGAGCCATTTTTTTCAACAATTGTAGAAAGTGCTGGTCTGGCTGCAGTGCATCTGCCAAGTGCATCCCAGACATGCTCAATCGGATTAAGTCTAGTAAACAAGCTGACCACTCCATTCGTTCAACTACCTCAGCTTGAAACATGTTGTCCACCAGTGCAGTCCTGTGTGGATGAGTGATATCGTCCACCGGAAGGAACCCATCTCCTATGGCACCAGCGTAGGACACAACAAAAAATCGAAGGATCTCCATACCTCTTAGCAGTCAAAGCGCCATTCTGAACGGCATGGAGATCCATACGTCCGCTAACAGTAACTCCTGCGCACACGATTCGTCCACCACCATGATATGGTGATGTTTCCTGCAAATAAGCAAGATTGTTGCGAGTTCCATTTCTTTCCAGATGAGGAAAAGATGATTGTTCAGCTGAACATAAAATCTTGACTCAACTGTGAATAGCAACCGGCCCCATTCGTTAAGACTCCAATCCTAATGTTCCTCCGCCCAGTTTCTGCAGGCTAAACAGTGTCGTGGTTTTAATGGGACACACAGCTTAGCCCTCCTGCATAGAGGCCACATTCCAGAAGGCGATTTCGACTGTTTGTGTTGGTATTGCGCGTCCTGTTGCTACCTGGAGGATGCGTTTCAACTGAGTTGCATTCAGCCTACTGCCTCGACTGGCTGTTAATCGGAGATAACGGTCATCTCTTGCTGATTTTACTCATGGACAACCTTGGCCTCGACTTCTTTTAACGGCTCCTGTTGTCTAAATTCGCGTTCAGGCCTGGAAATTACACTTTGGGACACTTCAATAGCTGCAGGCACCTCCCTCTGTGTCCGTCCTGCTTCCAACCATCCTATGGCTGCCCATGCCATACCTTTGGGTAAGTCATGTTGACGCTGCATTGCATTACCTGTTCACTACACTATCTGCTAGTGTGATTCGTTTGGTAAACACAACTCAACACCAACCCTCTCTGCAGAAAATTTCCGCTATTAAAACTATCTCAGTGACCATAATGTTGTCTCCACTCCATAGAACTGAGGCGTCGAACCATTTCAGTTCAATCTGCCGATGACAATACTTCAGAACCTAGATACCTCAACTGATCCCCTAATTTTTTGACCAGTGTACTTATTATGTGTAATCCTATAAAGTTCCTGTGCTTCAGACATTGTTACAAGCTTTTTCGAGATCGATGAACATTAAATGTGTTTCCAGATTTCTTTCAGATCTTCTTTCTATCAAACTGTGTAAGGAGAATATGTAAGGTGTCAGGCAAATCCAACACCTTCCATGAAAACCCTGACATGATAAGCAAATCCAGTAGTATGTCACATAGCTCCGAATAAATAGTGACATTAAATTAACCAAAGTAATACGAGTAACGAGTGGGCAAATGGAATACCACAGACTAACACAAGAATGCCTAAATGCATGTCGTACCTTCTTACCGCGAGACCGACGCAGTTCCGAGGGAAGAAACAAGAACAGAAGCCGAGAGCAGAACCATGTTAAGCTAGAAGGCCCTACGATAAGGGACGGACTGGATACCCACATCGCCAGATTACCTCTAAGACTACACCACCCGCACGTTTTAGCGTGAGACTTTTTCGCGTCTCTGTTACTTCAAGCACCACCCCCAGCCCATGTTAAAAGCTAGAGTCCTCCAGAAGAACAGTATAGATCTCACGATAACGCTAAAAGGACCACACCAGTTGCAGGTTTTAGCGTGAGACTTTTTCGCGTCTCTGTTACATTGCAAACTTTAAAAACATTGCCCACCACGAAAAGTATAACGTTTCTCAATGGATAGACAGAATTTTTGTAGGCGGTGCTTAAGGTTAACATTGAGACCCTGATTGGTCAGATGAAAACACAGCCAGATAGCTTTTTTTAAACCAACTTCGGTAAATTGTAGTAAGGAGAAGTTAGAGCGGAGTTGCTTCCGAGATGGAGAGATGAGCGGAGCTGTGCTGCCCGCCGCTGCCCTGACGCTGCCTTAACACCGACAAGCTAATGAACGCACACGATGCCGCATTTTTGAGCGCATAAGGCTTCACTCAGAACTGCAGAAGTCTCATCTGTTACACCCCCTTTTTGCGAAATACTAGTGTCGATCGTCAATTAAAGCTCATGGTGTTCACATTTTCCACTTGAAGTAAAAATCTGAAACGCGATGATTTTTCTGTTATGTAGTTATTGAGAAGCCACATCAGCCACTGTAATTTACGACAAGTTAGATAAGTAATTAAAGACAATTGAGGGTCACTGTAGACCATTTTGATAGTTTTCTCTTTTGTGAAACTTAAATTAAACCTAAATTATAGATGTGATACGGCATATGTCATCCTTCGATCGATTGTAGAACTTGGAAACCCATTCAGGGAATATTCGTTCACATTTTTTGTTGAACTCAGTTGGTTTTACCATCCTGTATTAAAACATTTCCTTTTATCAATAGTACAATTTATAAACTATGTTTTGTGAGTAGAATAAAATTTCCAATGGTAAACTTAACTGCTTTTTCGACGTTATTTTACCAGCTAACTAAAAATAGGAAAGCCTTCAACCCCTTCCACTAAATTTAGTTAGTATTAAGATTCTTTTACAGGGAGTGCAGTGGAGCTGACGCTGACATCATTAAGTATTTGGTTATATCATCGCTAGTCTCACTGAACTCTTCTGAATTCTACATGTCATGTGTGGTCTGGCGTCTCCTTACCAGCAACAGGTCCCAGGTTCAAACTAGTTAATTCCCTAAAAAACACGCTCAGAGCGTCGTTGCGCGAAAGTGGTAGGGAGACACGATATAGAACAAAACACCACCATGAATGTTTAGAAAATGGCAAACCTGCCAGGACGGTAAAATACCACGATTGAAGGTCGACCACATGCCTAACTAGGTCAGAAAAATATCCTGCTGAAAAATTTTCATAATAAAATTTTTTTTCCCTAAGTTATACATAGTCGAAACCAGTAGCGGCAGCGATATATAGTAAGAAAGTATTCAACAAATAGTGAGACACTGTAGCAGAGGCAATAGCATAATTAAGTTATGAATTTTGAAAATTGTTGAATTAAGTTTTCTCTCCAATGCAAGCGCGCAGGTGGCAGATACATCGTTGACAAGTTGGATTTGACCCAACAAGTAAGTGAATTGATTGTCAAGTCGTGTGTGCAAAAAGTTTATGAAACTCGTGGGATCGTATGAGCGCATGTTGACGCGAAGTAGGGCGCGTGAATTGCTTTTAAGACAGAAAATAAGGGATTCGGAAAGATTAGCAATGGCAGATCGAGACCTTGACCGAATTGAGGTAGAGACCCATCATGAAAATGGACAGAGAATAGAGGACAGTACAACAGACGATGCAGTATCGCGAGAAATAGGACAGATAACGCACCATCACGAGGATAATGTACGCCAAGGCACAGAAAACCTAGGTCAGCATACGACAGAGGAGCAGGAAAGAAGAGAGACAGTCGATGAGGATTCTAACTTGCGTCTTGAATACGTAGAACCCATAGTACAAGTAATCAGAGCTCCCTCACCACAGAGTACAAGGAATGCGAGCAGAAACGTGTCACAGCACAGTTCAATGCAATCGGTTGCGAACCAACATTTGGGCGAAAACACAGAGCGTAGGACGTCGGAAGAAAACGCAATAGGACCCACTAATCTGGCAGAATTATTACAACAAATTACGGAAACCATGACAAGGCAAAATAAAGAAATTGCGAACCAAATTAAAATTCAGAATGCAGAAATGACGAAACAAAATGCAGAAACCACGAGACAAATGAGTAAGATTAAAGAACAAAGCAAAAAAAAAAAAATCAGTTACTCCTAAGTCATATTGAAGACGAGGCAAAAGAATCTCGAGAAGTGATAGGAAACTTAATAACAGGTTACAATTAGTTGAGAACAGACATTGATAAGGTACAACAGGACGTACAAACATTGCGTAATGACATTCAGGACGAGATCAAAACATTACGTAACAACACCCACGGAGAAGTCAAGAAACTAAAGAAACAGATAAACGAAATTACTAGACAAGCAGCAGGTACAGCGCGTGAAATTGTAGAAAACAGTGTGTTACACAAACGTATCACAAAAGCAGCACTGAAAAGATATGATAACCGCATAGTCAAAATAGAAGCGCAAACGAAGCGACAATTTCAGAAATTGCGAACAGAGTTGTTGCAAACCATTGAAGAACGTAGCGAACAGGATCGAACAAGCACTGAGTCTGCAACCACATCCGTATCTGTAACGGCACCGGAAAAACAAGCAATTAACGAAGATATTACGCATTTGCGATTCCAATCACAGGCGGAAAGTAGCATATGTGAAATCAGACAGCCTGCACCGCGGGTACGCGAAAGTTACAGTGGACAATATCCAATGGATCTACCACAACCGGAAAGAACGACGAGAGAAATGATCAGAAACAAAAGTGGCGAAGAATCGCGAATTTCATATGAAACTATGACGAAGTACGACAACGATCATTTCCTCACAGTCAGAAAATTTCAACACTTTCGAGAAGGAAACTCATTACATCCACGATCTTTTATTGATCAATTCCGAGTAGGATTGCCAGAACACTGGACGCTAGCACACAAATTAGACTTTATATGTGCACACATGTCAGGAACTGTCGCAGGAATCATGCAAAATGTTGCAGCGACATGTCGATCGTACGAAGATTTCAGAGAGAAGTTTCTCTCACGATATTGGTCCAGCGAAGCACTGAACAGAGTGAAGTACGAATTATTACAGAACCCATATTTTGAAAATTCAGGAGAGAAGGGTCCCGTGAAATTTTTCGAATTAATGACGAACAAAAATCAAGGCTTAGATGTACCACACAGTGACGGAGAGTTGATTAAATTATGCGCCATGAAGCTACCATTGAAATACCAGCAATCATTAGTAGGTCGCGGAGGCAATGACGTCGAAGCATTTAAAGATATTCTAAGGGAACTAGAGTTCATATTTTCGGAAGATGACGCAAGAAAAAGACGAAGCGCACGTGAAAACGAAAGCAAAAAGCAGTGGAATCCACAAGACACAGTACGACAACTTCGCACCAAGAAACGACAATAGATTTCAACAAAGAACCGGTTATGGATTTAGAAGAGAATATGGCAATAACTATAATTCACTCAGGAACGGCAACAGCTATTACAGAGGGAATAACGACAACTGGAACGTGTACTGGAGAACCAATAGACCGACAAATTATCAACAAAGAAACCACTGTCAACTAGCTGGACAAGAAAAGCGAATATAGATAGAAGACGTGGAGGTAAGACCACCAAACCCCAATAAACGTTCGATTTGACAGCTAAGCGCCCATGCCAAAGACAATGACGCACCGACCCAGGACAATTGCAGCACCTTGAACAGAGAAGTAAAAATCTTATCACGAGAAGAGAAGAAGGAAGAAACAAATCCGCAGCGACCAGATGAAAACGAAGACAAGAAAATAACAATATCGTGTTAGGACGAAATTAATTGGAAGAATACTGACGAGGAAGATGAATTACCAGAGGCATGCACAACGAATGTAGGAGGAAAGGACGAAGTAATAAGTATTGCAGAGCTATTTGAGATGGAAACCAGGGAAAGCGAAGACAATGAGGATAATGTTCAGTCGACAGAAGTTGAAAATAAGTTACAAGTGGGCACACAACCCAACGTATATAATGAAGGAAGTTATGAAGCGATAATTAGAGCATTTAGATGCGATTATGTGGAAGTAGCGACGAAGAAGGAGAAGATAGACGAGGATGAGGAAAAAGCAGAGGATGCAGAAAAAAAGCGTAAATGAAGGAAGAAATAGAGAAGAAGAAATAAAAGAGAGAGAAGTAGCAGTCGAAGCTTATCCTACAGAAAGTTCGAACTCACAAGGGAAATTCCTAAAAAGACATGTATTATTCAGTGGTGGATTCGTTGATGCAAGAAGGACAGAACCAACCCTTTCAAATTCAACCAGTTGTGAAGGCCATGGTAAAGCATATCCCAGTCAATATTGTAATTGATAGCTGAAGTGAACTGACTGCGATCTCAGAAAATTTATTCATGCAATGTATTGCCAATGAGGAATTGCCAGTTCTGAAAACTCGTAAGATTAAAGTAAGAGGTCATATTACAAACAATTCTGCGGAAGTTACGAGACAAACAAGGTTAACTCTTTCGTGCCAAGGTCAAAAGATCGAAGCCAACTTCGTGATTGTACCTAAACTAACTGTAGATTTGATTATAGGTGCAGATTTTTTAAATGAGAGACGAGCGATAATAGATATGGGGAAAGGTAGCGTAACATTCGGGAATGTCACACTTCTCTTTGAGCAAAAGCTAAAATTAGAAGAAATACCAGTTATAAACAAACAATTAAGAATGACGCAAGGTAAAGAGGATGAAGAATTAGAATGGTATGCACAAAAGGGGGAATCGCCTCAACTCATGTTAGAAGTCCATAAATAAATAGACGAAAAATTGCAAGAAGTTCAAGGTATTTCGGAACACAGTAAAAGAGAATTAGAGGGTATTTTACGAGATAAAGCAGAGGTACATTTACCTAAGGCTGGCAGTATTAAACACTTTCAGTACAAGTTTGAAGATTAATTTCATTACTGGTAAATAATCAGCACAATATTGCAAGATTATGTTGCAGATAAGATCGTCAGGAGAAAGAAGAATGAAGAGAGAGGAAGGTGGGAAAAAGAAAGTAGTTTCAATAATAACACCAATAGTACCATAGAATAAGGTGAAGGGATAAAGCGTAGATAGTCTAACAGCATGAAATACTAAAATGCTATACACCACGACACTACACACAAATCAAAAACGAATTTGAGGATTCTTGAGTAGACATTAAGACTCCAAATATCTTAGAATTGTGACATGGAAAACGCGCCGAAATTTGTAAAGCTTTTTTAGAAGGAGTATAACAAGTAGGTACTAGATATATGTTAAATGATTATAAGTAAAACTTTTTGTACGAACCATTGTAAAAACTCCAGCAAGGAAGAGATGCAACGACCCACAAGTTGCAACGCGAGAAGTATCAAGAAAGAAAAGGATGTAATTAGCAAGAACGAGGATAACGAGACCAACAGAAGGCCCTTGTAGCTCAAATGGGATGCTGTATATCTGCCAAGGGAAACCATAGAGTGCCTGAGCCCTGCAGCGATGGGACACCGAACATCAGAAGGGAACACGGACAGACAAGCAGAGACCCGACTTTCGCCGCTCGTAAACCCCGGGACGCCCCCGACACAGCGGACCGAGCAAAAAACGGACCGATGAGAAGACCGCTTGGGCAAGCCACCACTGGCAAAAAAATATGTGTAAAAGTTACACTACTGCTATTAAACAGCACGCTGATGCACGAAACTGAAGCCTGCCACGGTGGTCTCGCGGTTCTAGGTGCTCAGTCCGGAGCCGCGTGACTCCTACGGTCGCAGGTTCGAATCCTGCCTCAGGCTTGGATGTGTGTGATGTCCTTAGGTTTGTTAGGTTTCATTAGTTCTAAGTTCTAGGGGACTGATGACCAAAGATGTTAAGTCCCATTGTGCTCAGAGCCATTTTTTGAACGAAACTGAAGAAGAACTTCCACAAATTAAAAATGACACGCCCAAACAATTTATCGAAGTGTTACTAGGAGGAGAACTTCAAAGCGACTAGTTATCAATAACTATTTCCATATCCTGCCCTGAGAAGAACCAAGAAGCAAGTAAGAAGCAGAGAAAAAGCAGGAAGAACAGAAGTTGAAGATTTGCAAGATTGAGACCAAGGAAGAAGATGGGTGAAGAATAGAATACATACCTTCCCAAATCCAAATCCTATTGTAAACTAGTCGTCTGCGAAGTATTACAACGAAAAACGACCGCTTTCAGCGTCATATAACAACGACTTTCATGCATACAAAGCCAGTAAACCACGAGATTCTGCACTCACAGCTCCATTCCATTATGGGGCCTCCACAACAGCAACACACACTTGCAAAACCAACAAGGAACGATGGAAGAACCTGTACATCAAATGCTTGCCCACATCCATCTCGTTCAAGTCCATCACCTTCGTGCAAAAACATTCGCCAACCTCATGCTCAAACATTCATAGAATTGTGTGAATGTGTGAAATCAAATTATGTGATGTTGGGATTGTGCAAAAGATACGTGTGAAAAAACTAAATAAGTTAAGCACAAGAGACAGCTAATAAACTACAAAATAACAGTCATTGACTATGGACTTAAGTAAAAATAGACTGTCGATAAAAACAAGTCATTAGTTCTGAAATGGACAGTATATAAAGAACACAAAGTAAGGCAATATAAACGCTAAAACTATATACCATTTATTTTCTCCTCATAAAAATAAAAGAATAACTATATTTTACTTATTTTCTCCTTATAAAAACAAAGAATAAAAAATTATCTTATTGGATGTTTTCCCTTTTTTTAACATTTGTACCATTTGTTAGGATAATATCTCAATACTTATGTATGTATATTTCTTTGTCAAAGCAATTCTTGGAAATAATTCTTATTTGTTAGTGTAACAATGTTGAAATGTGTGTCTAGAAACAAAAACATTTTACTTGTACATGATATTTAGAAAATGTGTTGGGAATAGATACTTAATTACTACATTTATAAAAACAATATTTCTAAGACAATCGATGTGAAAGACTCCTCACTTTCGAAAACTAACTTCACATTTAAATAAAGAAAGAAAATAATTAAAAATTAATAATGGTATAAAAATATTCTTCTCTTGTCATTTTTAATTATAATGTGGAAGAATATAAAAATATAAATTAGTAATACAAACTAGCGTAGAACAGAATAACGTGGCTAAACAGTATGCAACAAAACTTAGATAAATTAGAATATTTTGGACTAACTTAGACAACGATTCACTCATTGCCTACATTCAGTGCAAAAATTAAGTTCGAAGGGTACTGATATGTAAGGTGTCAGGCAAATCCAACACCTTCCATGAAAACCCTGACATGATAAGCAAATCCAGTAGTATGTCACATAGCTCCGAATAAATAGTGACATTAAATTAACCAAAGTAATACGAGTAATGAGTGGGCAAATAGAATACCACAGACTAACACAAGAATGCCTAAATGCATGTCGTACCTTCCCACCGCGAGACCGACGCAGTTCCAAGGGGAGAAATGAGAACAGAAGCCGAGAGCAGAACCGTGTTAAGCTAGAAGGCCCTACAATAAGGGACGGACTGGACACCCACGTCGCCAGCTAACCACTAGGGCCACACAACCCGTAAGTTCTAGCGTGAGACTTTTTCGCGTCTCTGTTACTTCAAGGACCACCCCCAGCCCATGTTAAAAGCTAGAGCCCTCCGGAAAAACAGTATAGATCTTACGATAACACAAAAAGGGCCACGACCATCTGTAAGTTTTAGCGTGAGACTTTTTCGCGTGTCTGTTACATTAGGACCACCCGCCAGCCCATGTTAAAAGATAGAGCCCTCCAGAAGAACAGTATAGATCTCACGATAACGCTAAAAGCACCACACCAGCTGCAGGTTTTAGCGTGAGACTTTTTCGCGTCTCTGTTACGTTGCAAACTTTAAAAACATTGCCCACCACGAAAAGTATAACGTTTCTCATTGGACAGAGCGCATAAGGCTTCACTCAGAACTCCAGAAGTCTCATCTGTTACACCCCCTTTTTGCGTAATACTAGTGTCGATCGTCAATTAAAGCTCATGGTGTTCACATTTGCCACTTGAAGTAAAAATCTGAAACGCGATGATTTTTCTGTTATGTAGTTATTGAGAAGCCACATCAGCCACTGTAATTTACGACAAGTTAGATAAGTAATTAAAGATAATTGAGGGTCACTGTAGACCATTTTGATAGTTTTCTCTTTTGTGAAACTTAAATTAAACCTAGATTATAGATGTGATATGGTATAGGTCATCCTTCGATCGATTGTAGAACTTGGAAACCCATTCAGGGAATATTCGTTCACATTTTTTGTTGAACACAGTTGGTTTTAACCATCCTGTATTAAAACATTTCCTTTTATCAATAGTGCAATTTATAAACGATGTTTTGTGAGTAGAATAAAATTTCCAGTTGTAAACTTAACTGCTTTTTCGACGTTATTTTACCATCTAACTAAAAATAGGAAAGCCTTGAATCCCTTCCACTAAATTTAGTATTAAGATTCTGAAATCATTAAGTATTTGGTTATATCATCGCTAGTCTCACTGAACTCTTCTGAATTCTACATGTCATGTGTGGTCTAGCGTCTCCTTACCAGCAACAGGTCCCAGGTTCAAACTAATTAATTCCCTAAAAACACGCTCAGAGCGTCGTTGCGCGAAAGTGGTAGGGAGACTCGATATAGAACAAAAAGACACCACCATGAATGTTTAGAAATATCTTATCAGTATCCGATCTGCCTGCTTTGAACTCACTCTAAATTTCTGCTTCGATTCTATTTCCCAAAATCCGAGTATACAACCTTCCTACTGAGTTGGTTACACTGATGTCTCTATAGTTATTACGGTCTTGTCTGTTTCCCTTTTTGTTAATTGAATCTTACAATTCGCTTTGAAATTGTCACAAATTCTTGTTTTTACTATTGAATCTCTCTTATTTTTAGCACTTCTAATACATTACATGCACGAGGGCGCCAGATTGGAGTGTTATGGGTGTATGGTTTATGATTATAGTGTCTTCCAATACACACACGATCATTCTTCCTGTTATGATGACAACGAACGAGTCGTCGCCAATGTTGACTGGTGGCCAATGCTAAATACGAGGCTCACTCCAAAAGAAATGCACACTATTTTTTTTAATCCATCTTTTATTCTACATGTTTGAAAGTTTTACAGTGTGCAGATACATCCTTTAGGAACAATATTTTCATTTCTCTACATAATTTCCATCCCTCTCAACTGCCTTACGCTATCTTGGAATCAGCGCCTGTATACCCGCACTCTGAAATTCTGGACCAACCTGTTGGAGCCACTGTTTGGCAGCGTGCACAAGGGAGTCACCATCCTCAAACCTTGTTCCACGAAAGGAGTCTTTCACTTTCCCAAAGAGATGATAGTCACATGAAGCCAGGTCAGGACTGTGAGGCAGGTGTTTCAGTGTTGTCCATCCGAGTTTTGTGATATCTTCCATGGTTTTTTGACGGACATGTGGCCGTGCATTGTTGTGCAACAGCAAAACATCCTGCTTTTGCCAGTGTGGTCGAACATGACTCAGTCGAGCTTGGAGTTTCTTCAGTGTCGTCACATATGCATCAGAATTTATGGTTCCTTCGGAATCGAAAACACTGTAGCCATAACTTTTCCAGCAGAAGGTGTGGTTTTGAATTTTTTTTCTTGGGTGAATTTGCATGATGCCACTCCATTGATTGCCTCTTCGTCTCTGGTGGAAAATGATGGAGCCATGTTTCATCACCTATCACAATACTTCGAAGAAATTCATTCCCACCATTCTTGTACTGTTCCAAAAGTTCGCTGCATACCGTTTTTCTTGTTTCCTTGTGAGCCACTGTTTTGGGAACCCACCTGGCACAAACCTTTTTAAACGCCAACACTTTCAGTATTCTGCAAACACTTCCTTCCCCTATCCCACCGTAGCGTGACAATTCGTTCACTGTGATGTATCTGTCAGCAGTCACCAATTCGTTAACTCTCTGCACATTGTCTGGAGTGTGTGCAGTACGAGGCCTTCCGCTGCGAGGACAATCCTCAAAATTGCCATGCCTACTTTCATCACATAAACTGCTTGCCCACCAATTAACTGTACTGCGATCGACAGCAGCATCTCTATACACCTTTTTCAACCTCTTGTGGATGTTTCCCACAGTCTCGTTTTCACAGCACAGGAATTCTATGACAGCAAGTTGTTTCTGACGAACTTCAAGTGTAGCAGCCATCTTGAAGAGATGCTGTGACGGCAGCACTCAAGGGAACAGGTTGAACTAAGTTTGAAAACAAGTGGGAAGGGTGCATCTACACACTGTAAAACTTTCACACATGCAGAATAAAAACTGTATTTTTACAAAAATAGTGTGCATTTCTTTTGGAGTGACCCTCATAGGAACATATAAATCACAGCAGGTTGTGTGTAAGTAACGTCGATAAGGTGTTGGCGCATTGGTCTGGATCTGCAAAGACTAAAATAATTAGAAGTCTTTGGCAAAAATGGTTGTACAGTATTCTTCTTGGCTGCATATATATAATTATAAACAGATAGCTATTAAGACCTCTCTTAGGCCATACGTTACCAAGTGCCTTGATAGAGGTTGCTTCCTATCAGCTGCAGGCTACGCTACTTTACTACTGGACGTCCCGAGCAAGAGTGGACAAGAGCTCACTAAAAACTTGATACAAGCTGCGGAGCAGCGAAAGCGGCGCTGGTGGCGACTCGCGGGTCCAACGATAATTATACAGATCGCAGTCGACAACTGCAACCCCTGACAAGTGTGATATCGAACGTTGATACCAAACTTCCGACTACATCTATATTTGGTGTTTACAAATTTCTCTTTGAAGAAGCGTTACCAGTCTCTGTTCTATATCCTCTCTACTTCAGTCATCATCTTTTATTTTGCTGCCCACGTAACAAAACTCGTTTACTACTTTCAGTCTCATTTCCCCCTTAGCATCGCCTGATTTAATTCGACTACATTCCGTTATCCATGTTTTGCTTTTGTTGGCATTCATCTTATATCCTCCTTTTGACACACTGTTCATTCTGTTCAACTACTCCTCTAAGACCTTCGCTGTCTCCAACAGAATTACAGTGTCATTAGCAAATCTAAAAGTGCTTATTTCTTCTCCATGAACTTTAGTTCCTATTCCAGATTTTTCTTTTGTTTCATTTACTGCTTGCTCAATGTACAAATTGAATAACATCAGCAATAGGCTACGACCCTGACTCACTCCCGTGTCAACCCCTTCTTCACTTTCATGCCACTCGACTCTTATAAGTGCTGTCTTGCTTCTGTGCAAGTTGTAAATAGTCTTTAGCTCTCTATATTTTATCCCTGCCACCTTCTAAATTTCAAAACCAACATTGTCAAAAGCTTTCTCCAAGTCTACAAACGCTGTAAACTTAAGTTTGCCTTTTCTTACCCTATCATCGAAGATAATTCATAAGGTCGGTATAGCCTCATTTCTCCAGAATCTAAACTGATCTTCCCCAAGGTAGACTTCCAGCAGTTTTCCATTCTTCTGTGAAGAATTCATGTTAGTATTTTGCAACCATGATTTATTAAACTGATAGTTCAGTAATGTTTACAACTGTCAGCACCTGCTTTCTTTGGAATTGGAATTATTGTACCTTCTTGAAATCTAAGGGTATTTCCCCCATTTCACACATAGTCCTCACCAGATGGAAGAGTTCGGTCATGGCTGGCTCCTCCAATGGTATTAGTAGTTCTCGTAGAATGTCATCTACTCCCAGGGCCTTGTTCCAATGTAGATCTTTCAGAGCTCTGTCACATTCTTCTCACAGCATCATATCTCCCATTTCATCTTCATCTACATCCTTTTCTATCTCTACAATATTGTCTTTAAGTTCATCACCCTTGCAAAACCTTCTATATACATACTCCACCTTTCAGCTTCTTTACTTAGGAGTGGTTTTCCATCTGAACTCTTGATATTCATACAGTTGCTCCCCTTTTCTCCAAAGGCCTCTTTATTTCTCCCCATGTGTGGTACCTATCTTTTCCATAGCGATATATACTTCTAACTCCTTGCATTTGTCCTCTACCCTTTTCTGCTTAGCCATTTTGCACTTCCTGTCATTCTCATTATTTAAATGTTCATGTTCCTTTTTGCCTACTTCACTTGGTGCATTTTTATATTTTCTCTTTTCATCAGTTAAATGCAATATCTCTTGTGATATCCTAGGGTTTCTTCTAGGCCTTGTCTTTTTACCTATTTGGTTCTCTGCTGCCTTCACTATTTCATCTCTCAATACTACTCATTCATCTCCTTCTCTATTCCTTTCGCCTGTTTTAGTCAATTGTTGCCTAATGCCCCTCTGAAATTCTCAAAAACCTCTGCTTCTATCAACTTATCCATTTGCCATCTCCTTAATTTCCTACCTTTTTTGCAGTTTCTTCAGTTTTAATCTACAGTTTCTAACCAATAAATTGTAGTCACAGTCTCCATGTGGCACTCAGAATGTCTTACAGTTTATAATAAAGTTCCAAACTCTCTCTCTCTCTTGCCATTAAATAATCAGTCTGAAGCCTTCTGGTGTCTCCAGATCACTTCTGTGTATACAGGCTCTTGTATGATTCTTAAACCAAGAGTTGGTAATGATTAAATTTTGCTCTGTGTCAAATTCTGCCAGGCAGCTCCCTATTTTACTCCTTTCTTCCAGCCTATATTCACCTACTATTTTTCCCTCTCTTCCTTTTCCTACTAGCAAACTCATATCCCCTATCACAGTTAAATTTTGTCTCTTCTTTAACTATCTGAATAATTTATTTTATGTTATACACTTTTTCAATTTCTTCATCATCTGCAAAGCTAGTTGACATATAAACTTGTAGTACTGTGATACAATAAAACCTGTTTTGCAGCCAAGATTTTTGTATCTCCACAGATCAATATGTTTCATTGTGCAGCGACTATAGAACACACTATGTAAGGCCAGTGCTGGACAGATACCCCATACCTCTTGTAACAGATTTCATTAATATAACACGCGAACGCCGAGATATTTACCATCATTGATTGTGAGAAAGAGTACTCACAAATACTGCTCACCCCAGAAGACGCGAAAGAAACAGCCATCATTACCCTATTTGGTCTGTTCGAGTATCAATACATCCCTCACATTTCAAAGAACACAGTGTAAACCTGACAACCGTTCATTCAGTGCTTTAGTTGGACCTGTACTTACCAGCACTCAGTACTGGTAGTTATAGGATTGACCAAATAGAGTACCAGAAATACTAATACCTGCAACTCTATGGCAATATAGACAAGCTCTTAGAATACCAGTCCTACAATTCTTTAAAAATTCTATGAATTTTCTGAGTTGGTCAGTCAACAGAAAATTATCTCATCTACATCTAATAATGAGTGAGACGTTAATATTAAAGACAGATATTATCGTTTGTGGTATATTACAAAGGACTACAAAGAAAAATGAGCTTCAGCAATGACATTAACCATCGTCGACCGCTTATACCAAACCAAGTTAAATGTTAATCAGCAATATTCAATACAATATCTCAATGTTTAGCTTTGACAAAGATCTAATCTATGTTTTATGTTAAAGAGACCCATTATGTCTAGAGTTTGTTTACATTTGAAAGAGAATCTCTATTCCAGTAGCATTTGGTGTGGTGACTTATTAGGAACCAGAAGTTATGTATGTGGGCATGAAATAAGAAGCAAATGAGTTAACTAAAGAGATTAAAACAAAATAAATGTGCCGAAACTGGTGAAGGTGAAAGTAATATTGCAAATATTTTGAATAAAGATAGTGACAGTGCTGAAAGTGCAGCGAAAAGGCCCATTTCAGTGGAGAGTGTAGTAGGTGCCTCTGAAAGCTCTTCAAGAAACTGTGTAACATGGTCATTCAATGACACCACTCTTTTGCCTCGCTGTTGTATCTCAGATCAATGGAGTTATTTTAATGCTGAGAATCCATGAATAATTATTAATAAATATTACTTAGGATGTAAGATATGTTCAGAAGCAAATTTTATTCCTAACAAGCCACAGGGACTTCATATTTCATAGGAATGGGTGCAGGGAAAAATAAATTCCTATATAAGTGTTAAAAAATGTCAACAACTGCATTTGAGGAAAAATATTCATGAACATAAATTAAGTAAATCATATATATTTGCATCAGAAATGGTAGAATTAACGAAAAAGCTATAATTAGAACAAGGAGCTATAACAATGCAACAATAAGAAGATAAAACCACTGCTCGTGTTTTTTGTATCGCTTAAAAAATTGCAAAATATCAAAGACCTTATACTGATATGACAGTTGATATATATCTCCACTCTCTTTAACTGATAAAAATAAGTGTTAGAGTATTTCAGTCATTACAGCAAAATCCTTGTCATTATGCCAATGTAGATAAAAGTATGACTAAATTAAGAGAATTCAGATCTGTACCTCTGTCAAGAGCCAATAAAAATCAAATCATTCATGTGGGACTGTTTTACAGGACTCTTCCTGCCAATTTAGAATCAATATTATTAACTATTCAGTTCTCTTACATTGGAATGTCTCAAGGTTTGGAAAATAGTATTAGTTATTAGCTCCTCTGTTATGTAACTGTGTTAAGTACATGTGAATGGACCAAGAACTTAGATATAATGTGTGGAGAAGAAAATATAGTTAATTTCTGCAAACAGCCTCAGATAATAGGAAAATTATAAGAGCTTTTGGGAAGTACAAGGAATACAGAAATATTGAAAGGAAGCCTTTTGATCTACTGCCAATGCTTTGTGCTTCAGACACTATTGCTATATCAACAGTTGAGTTTTGAATGCTCATTTATCTCCATGAGTGAGCGTATAGCCCCTTCAATAAGTGCTCTTTTGATGGATGGTATGTCTAATTTGATGTTCGTCAATTAAACTGGACCTCCTATTTCTGATTCAACCCACTACCATACGCGAAATCCTGGCTGACAAATGGGAGGCGATCAGCAGAGGAAGTCCCTTGCTGTAAAAGAAAAATGACACCAGAGTAACATCTGCCTGTCTGGAAAATTTTGAAGGATTAAGTGAGTACCAGAAATTATATTTTTCCAAATAAAGCCCTGGGTTCTTAAACCAAGTTCTTTGTACTCTGTTATTTATGACATCCTAGTGTTCATCATCTCATTGGAACAATACAGATTACATTTCAGGCAGCTCTTTCAATTACTAAGGTAACACAAGACAGTCTTAAACAAAGAGAAATGTTGTTTAGGCAGAGAGAAAGTGGACTTCCTTGGTTTCAGAACGTCAGCAGCAGGCATCCTGCCATCTCACCAGAGAGAGTGTTTAGCAATCAAAATATACCAGTTCTGCATACTTACAAGGAACTGGGACTCTTTTTGGGAATGCTAAACTAGTATCATCAGCACATGCCCATAGCTGCAGCATTATAAGCACCGCTGACAGACATCTTAAAACGTAAGTATACGTCTGGAAGACAAAAAGTGAAGTAACTACAGTATCAGTTAGATGTGTTCCATAAACTCAAGGACTACCCAGCTGATGCTGTGCTTCTTACACACCCTTATCATGACACACCAATACCATTAATGGTAGACGCCAGCACTGCAGCAGCAGGTCAAAGGAACACGGCAACCATTGGCACTCTTTTTAACAGCTACTCATTCAAACACAGCAAAAGTGGAGTGCAATGCATAGGAAACTGTACACAATCTACATGCAGTATCCATTTCAGAGGCTCAGTGGAAGGAAAGCATTTCACAGTCTATTCTTATTGCACTCTATTAACAGCTTTTTTGCCATGGACCACGGCTAGCCAAGGAACTGTCAGTAGTATACATCTTGCAGTTCACCATCAACATGACTCACATCAGTGGCAAACACATCAAAGTAGTGAACTTCTTCTCGCACTGCTGCGCTAAGGTGCAGGCTATTCCAGGAAAATAAATTGCAGAGTGACAACAGGCAGACAGCAGGCTGCACCAACTCCTTGTGCAGCAAAATTCCGCACTCAACCTAACTCAGTTTTGCACGCCTCTAACTACAACCGATGTTGTGGTGTGACATGGCCCACTGCATGCAGTTTTCATGTATACAGGTACCACAAGAGTTTTGACATCAGATATGTATGGCCTTCCATAACTTAGAGCATCTGATGTTGAGGCATCAGTCAAGTTGGTCACCTAGAAGGTGATTTGGCCAGGCATAAAGAACGATTGCTATCAGTGTGTATAATCCTATGAGACCTGTCAGCAGAACAAGATTGCCAGTCACAGCATGGCGCAGTTAGGTGCCATGCATGTGTATGTGGATTTGGTAGGCAGCAGAAACAGTGGGCAGAGCCTTGTTTCCGAACTGGATCACAAATTTAGGGATATCCCTAACAACTGATGGTGGGAGACAGTTCAAGTCTCAGTGATCCACGAGTTCCTGTATCAATGTGATTGCAACCATATCAGAAGCACCAGCTAGGTTCCAAAGAGCCTTAAAAGCAGCTTTAATATCCAACAATGGCCAGTGGGCAGAATCAAAATCACTAGTGCTTTTAGGGCTAAGAACAGTGGTTAAAAATGACCAGAACTGCTCCACAGTACAGATGGTGCATGTAGAACAATTATGACTCTGCTGATCACATCTCTACCAAACCACAGCATCTTGCAACAACAGAAGCCATGGTATAATCAACCAACGGATAATTTCAAATCTAACCAAAAGAATGTAGAAAGCTGTACTTAAATTCAACCAGTATATTCTGAGGACATTGTTGTGACTGGGGAGGAAAAATGTAAGGGGTTCCCCAAGGCTCAGTCTTACGTATATTATTGTTCCTTATATATGTAAACAATCTTCCAGATAATATACAACTTGCAGAATTAGTTGTTTTTGCAGATGACACTAGTATTGTAGTCAATCCAATCATACATGCAGAAACGAAAGAAATGGTAAACAGTGATCTTAAAGGTATCATTCGCCAGTTTTCTGTGAATCGCTAACCCCCAGTTTTAAAAAGACACAATATATTCAGTTCTGGACAACCAGGCGTACTAAACCAATGATAAGTATAACACATTGTGAGGAAATAATAAATATTGTGGAAACCTCAAAGTCCTTAGGTGTCCATATTGATGAGAATTTAAACTGGAAGAAGCACACTTTGAAACTCCTAGAACAACTTAGTTCAGTCATAATGCAAATCTTGGGGAGAGACAAATCAGCAAGTAGACATATTTTGCTTAGTTTCATTCAGAGATGTCACTTTGAATAATGTTCTGTGGTAACCCATCTTTAAAAAAGAAAGTCTTCATTGCTCGAAAACACTTTGTAAGAATAATATGTGTGCTCATCCATGATCATGTTGTAGACATTTGTTTAGGAAGTTGGACATTCTAACTACTGCTTCCCAGTACATTTATTCCCTTATGAAGTTTGTTGTAAAAAATTGATTGCACTTCACAAGGAACAATGACGAAAATAATTGCAATACAAGCAAAAAAAGACATTTGTTACTCCATATTGTCTTGTTTTTAGCACAAAAACTGGTTCACAGTCCTCTAAGTAAAAGTTTTGGTAACTTACACAGTCACATAAAATGACTGACAGACAGTAAAGTAAAATCTGAAAACAAACTGAAAAGGTTTCTCCTTGACAACCCCTTTTTTATTTTATTTTATTTATTTATGTAGCATCTGTGTCATTGTACAAACGATAGGGGACTTGTCATACATAGAAATTAACAATATAGAATATGCAAAATTAAATTGTCTACAATTGGATTTGTCAAACACAGAAATTAAAATATAGAATGTACAAAATGAAATTGTCTATAATAAATGACAGCAAACTTAGTTTCTTTCCACATAAATGGTTTATAGCAACGTATTTCTCAGTAACAATATATAACTAGTACTATAGATGGTAAAGTATAATAAAAGCTGAAACAAACGAAGACAGAAAATTTTGGAGGTTAGTTTGTAAAATCATTTTCTTGATCTTCAAGATATTCATTTATTGAGTAGCAAAATTTATCAATTAAAAATTTCCTAAGTTCCAATTTAAAATTTATATGCTCCTTTAAATCTTTAATGTATTGAGGCAGTGCATTATGGAGATTAATGTCCATGTGGCTTCCATACTTCTGAGTTCATGTTCTTCTTACTTGTTTTATGTGGAGATCATTCTTATTCCTTGCGTTATAGTTGTGACAGTCTGCATTTGTGTGGAGATTCCTTAGATTAGCTTTGGTTAAGAGCACACATTTATGTATATAGACTGATGACAGAGTAAGTATTCCTAACTTTTTGAAAAGAGGTCTGCTGTGAGCTTGTGTCGAACTGTGGGTAATTATTCGAATAGCCCGTTTTTGTGAAATAAAAATGTCTGTCAGATTAGATTTTGAACTGGCCCAGAACACTATTCCAAATGAGGCAACAGAATGAAAGTATCCGAAGTATGCCATTCACATGCCTTCTAGAGTGCAAACATTTGCAATAACTCTCAGTGCAATGCAGGTTGAGTTAAGTCTGTGTGTAAGAAATTTTACATGGTGTTTCCAATTCATGGCTTCATCTATATGCATTCATATTACTTTTGCATAATACACTCTATTAGCCTGTCATCCAGTTCTAGATTAATTTATCTTACAGCTCGAAACATGTATTTAACATGCATGGGCAATGTTACAATAATTACATTTAGATTATTGATACACAATATAAATTGATTACATGGTATTAAGTAAAATATCATTTAAGTATATTTAACATAGCATTCCTGAGGTCAAATCATGTCAGCACCATATGCATAGGCACTTCAAAATAAGCCATTTTTTTAACTCATTTTTAAAAATTCCACCAGAAACCTGTTTCAGGTTGTTTGGCAGAGAATTATAAAATATTGCTCCCTTAATGAATGGTGTATTTGTTGTTAGATTCAATCGTCTGCTCACCATATGAAAGTCTGATTTGTGTCTTGTATTGTAATCATGGATTTCCATATTCCTGTTCGTCACTATCTATGTAAAGACCTTTAATTGCTTTGCAAAAGTTTGCCTCCTATTCCATAATCTCGTAGAACAGACAATAACTTCCTCCTAGGAACCCGGTCAAATGCCTTTTCTAGATATATAAAACATAGATACAGTTCCCTGTTGCACTCGTAACACTTCTCCATTATTTGCCGTAAGCTAAAGATCTGGCCCTGACAACCTCTAAGAGGCCTAAACCCACACTGATTTTCATCCAATTGGTCCTCAACTAATACTCGCACTTTCCTTTCAACAATACCTTAGAAGATTTTACCCACAATGCTGATTAAAGAGATACCTCTGTAGTTGTTACAATCTTTTCTGTTTCCATGTTTAAAGATTGGTGTGATTACTGCTTTTGTCCAGTCTGATGGAACCTGTCCCGACTCCCAGGCCATTTCAATTATCCTGTGTAGCCATTTAAGACCTGCCATTCCACTGTATTTGATGAGTTCCGACTTAATTTCATCCACCCCAGCTGCTTTATTGCACTGCAATCTATTGACCATTTTCTCCACTTCCTCAAATGTGATCCTATTTCCATCATCATTCCTATCCCATTCTACCTCGAAATCTGAAACATTACTGATCGTATTTTCACCTACATTGAGCAACTCTTCAAAATATTCCCTCCGTCTGCCCAAGGCATCCACAGGATTCACCAGCAGTTTTCCTGACCTGTCCAAAATACTTGTTATTTCCTTGTTACCTACCTTTCGAAGACTGTTAAGTACACTCCAGAATGGTTTTCCAGCGTCCGCAGCTCGTGGTCGTGCGGTAGCGTTCTCGCTTCCCGCGCCCGGGTTCCTGGGTTTGATTCCCGGTGGGGTCAGGGATTTTCTCTGCCTTGTGATGACTGGGTGTTGTGTGCTGTCCTTAGGTTAGTTAGGTTTACGTAGTTCTAAGTTGTAGGGGACTGATGCCCATACATGTTAAGTCCCATAGTGCTCAGAGCCAATGGTTTTCCAGCAGCTTGACCCATAGTCTCCAACCTGTTTCCAAAGTCGTCCCAAGATTTCTTCTTGGATGCTGCAATTATCTGTTTGGCTTTGTTTCTTTCTTCAACATAACTTTCTCTGTCTACCTGAGTTCTAATATGTAGCCATTTTTGATATGCCTTCTTTTTCCTTTTACAGGTTGCCTTGACTGTGTCATTCCATCAAGCTGTTTGCTTCTTCCTACTTTTACACACTACTGTTCCAAGACATTCCTTAGCCACTTCTAGTACTGTGTCCATGTACCTTTTCCATTCCTTTTCCAATGACTGTAATTGACTACATTCAACTAACTGGTACCTTTCTGAGATCACTCTTATGTACTTGTGCCTGATTTCCTTATCCTGAAGTTTCTCCACTCTTATCCTCCTACATATGGACCTGACCACCTACACTTTCGGCCACACAATCCCAATTTCAATGCAGATTAAATAATGATCAGCGTCATCAAAGAATCCCCTGAATACACATGTGTCCCTCACAGCCTTCCTGAATTCCTGATCTGTTTTTATATAGTCAATGACAGATATGGTTCCCCTGCCTTCCCAAGTATACCAGTGAATGTTCTTATGTTAAAAAAAAGGAGTTTGTGATTATTAAACCCATACTGGCACAGAAATCCAAGAGTTGTTTCCCATTCCTGTTGGCCTTCATATCCTCTCCAAATTTACCCATAACCTTTTTATACCCTTGTGTTCGATTTCCAATCCTGGCGTTAAAATCACCCATGAGCAGAACATTTTCCTTGTCCTTTACTCTAACAACTACATCACTGAGTGCCTCAAAAAAACTATCCATCTTATCTTGATCTGTCCCTTCACAATGCGAATATACTGACACAATCCTAATTTTCTTGCTAGACACTGTCAAATCTATCCACATCAGTCCTTCGTTTACATACCTTATTGCAACTACGCTTGGTTCCATTTCTTTCCTGATGTAAAGCCCTACACCCCATTGTGCTATTCCTGCTTTGACTCCTGACAGGTAGACCTTGTATTCTCCCACTTCCTCTTCTTTCTCACCCCTTACCCGAATGTCACTTACAGCTAAAACGTCCAGCCCCATCTTACTTGCAGCCTCTGCCAGCTCTACCATCTTCCCAGAGTAGCCCCCATTGATATTAATAGCTCCCCATCTCATTAGAATTTGTTTACCAAGTCGTATCTTAGGAGTCCCTGGTTTGTCAGTTAGAGGTGGGACTCCATCACCTCCAAAGGTCTGAGGCATTTTGCTCTGATTGTTGCCAGCATCATATTTAAAGTACCAGGGAAGCAGGTTGTTAGCCTTACTTGCCCTGAGTCCCATTGGGTATTACCCCTAATGGTTGAGGGACTAACCCTTTGGATTTGGTAGTCTTTGCCGTATGAGCACAAAGGTGATCACGACTCAGAATATGTCCGAGATGCCCTGCCTTATTCTAAAGTAACTGGTACCCCGACTGTCGGGACCACTTACTTGGCCACTCATACGTTGCCTGTGGTTCATGAACTAGGACATGACTACAGGAACCCACACCATGAACCACAGGAAATCATTCACATAGCAAATAAACAAGAAGAGGCCCAAAATAGAGCCTTGTGGCACACCAAAATTTATATTTCTTATCTTTGATCTTCTTTTTTTCGATTACCTCTCCATTATCATACACAAATTCTGTGCATTGTTGTCTATCTTTTAGGTAAGATTCCATTAAAAGTAACAGTTTCCCACTGACACCATTACAAGCAAGTTTACTTAAAAGAGTGCCATGATGGATTCAGCCAAAAGCTTTGAAAAAAATCTAAAAACACTCCTGTCGTTTTGTAACCTTCATTTACTTTCTCCATCAGACAGTGTGCAAACTGCACTGCTGTAGATATGGTGCTCCGACCACTTCTAAAGCCATGTTGGAAATCTCCTATTAAGTTTTTCATATTGTAGTACTCCATTAAGATTTCTAGCATTATTTTTTCAATTAATTTACCAAACACTGAGGTTAAGGCAACTGGTCTGGTTTCAGTTTCTTCAGAAACACACCTTCTTCAAGTACACAATTTATTAGATGGACTAATGGTCTGGCTAACCCACCTTTGCATTTTTTCAGTAGAAAAGAAGAAAATTCATCACATCCAGCTGATCTTTTATTTTTTTTAGTTTGTCAATTAGCTGTGTTACGTCTCTGATGGTTACTGTAGATAGTTTACAAGAGTCCCGTTCCTTTTCATTATCATATTTAAACTGCCTCTCCTGTTTCATGCAAGTATAATTTTCAATAGCATCTATCAAGTAATCATTAAATATATTGCTAACTATATAAGGATCAGAAAAATTATCACTATGTATACTTAAACCTATATTATTAATTTTAGTTTTTGAATCAGTGTTCCTCGTATCATTAGCTACTGCCCAGTGTGACTTTGAGACACAGTCAGAATTTCTGATCTGTTCGCTAATATGTTCTACTTTCCTTCTCCTTACTTCCTTGTGATACTAATATTTATATTTTTTATAATCCTCTTTATATAAATCAAGACTGGTTTCTCTTTGTAGCTTATACACATACTCCATTCCTTCTTTGAGTCTTTTCGTTGTTTCATCCAGTTTTACACGTTTGACTACTGGAGGTTTATTTTTATTTGCATTGATCGTCTTTGCCAGGATAGTAATATCTATACATCTAGTTAAAATTTTTAAAAATACTTCCCATTTGCTGTCAACTCTCCTTTTTCTGTAAACTGATTCCCTAGATTCTTGACCCAAAGTTTTCTTTAGCAAGGTGATGTTGTGTTCAGAAAATAGTCTTCTATTCTCATATTTTTGTTTTGTTCAAGTTTATTAAGAAAACGAATCACTAATAATTGTCCTAGGTGATCAGTATGTCTGTGCCGACACAACATTTTCATAATTGGTCATTACATGATCTATGGAACTGCTGCTTGAGTCAGTTATTGTAGTGGGCACATGACCAAGTAGATCTTTAATATCATAGGATCGTATGCAGTCTTGTAAACCTTCGCATTCTTGGCTGTCGCTTAGTGTGTTTATATTAAAGTCTCCTAACATTATAGTACTTACTATATTGCTAGTATTGCATAGCTTCCCCAATGCACTATCCAGTGCTTCCAGAAAAACCTTGAAGGGGCTCGATATATACCTACCACAATAAGTGGGACGGATACAACCATTAAATTAATTATCACCACTTCAAAATCTTCCTCAATACAATAATCATTAACCCATGATACCTTTTACACAGAACTTATTAGGTTATATTTCTTTATGTAAGTAACAACATCCCCGTCCTTTATGTTCTGTTCTACAGAAAAACGATGTAAGATTATACTCCTATAACTTATAACATCGAATATTATGGTTAGCTTTTTGATGCTCTGTAACCACGACTACATGTGGAGCTAGATCTGTAACTAAGGCCTCAAATACATCGATTAGTACAATCATGAGAGGATATATCCTTGTCAAGGTTAATATTATCACACAAATTAATAGTTTCTAAATTAGGAACACTGAGGGACCTTGTTATGCTAAAAAATCAAAAGCCTTGACATTGCAGTGAGGAATTATTTCCGTTTCCTTGCTCTCCAGGCATATATAATTATCACTTCCGTCTCTCGTGTGTATGACATCTGAGGTACAAGGTAGCAGATTTGAATTATTGCTTTTTCTTTCCTCAATAGCTCTGTTGATGTCAGTTGCTAGAGTACTCTTATCCAGATGATTAAGATGTACAGTGAAACTGCTTCTTTGATAACTGTTAAGGTCCAGCTGTCTCACATTTTTTAATTTTTTATTTGTAAATCGGATTTCTTGGTACACACATGACCAGCTAGGCAGATCAAATCACGCTGGAATATTTGACACGATCACATTTGTATGGGACAACATCATTAACATAACAATCAACTTTTTAATAAATGAACTGGCCAAATGAGGCGATATTAAAAATGTAAGTAGAGGGCAGTGACATAATGCCATTTGTTTTGAAATGTTGTCTGCATGATTATTTATGTCCTAGGTTACATATTATGCATATTGCCTTTCACTCCATTTGTGAAGGATGCATTTATTATGTTGTGTTAGGGGTTCTACAGTGGAGTCTCCACATTTATTTACAATTAAATCAGGAATGTTGTCACTGCCACTGGAGTACTTATTCTTTAGTCCTTCTATAGCTGTAAGTACTTCAGTATTGGAGACTTTGTGAAGAAACATTCATGCACGTACTGGTATGGTTTCCATTAGTGTTTGGTGGTGAGTATTTGGTCTGTGGCAGTTTTCCTTTAGCAGGTTTTGTACTATTTTGCTATAATAGTCATTAAAACCATTTACTATTTTGTGGGGATCTGATGTGACTTCATCATTTACGTTTAGTTTTAATGTTTTGTTTATAACATGCTGCTTACTGTTTGTTTCATTTTTTACAACTCTCCACAAGCCTTTCATATTATTGTTAGATTCCTTTATAAATTAATCATTGTACAATTTTTTTGCCTGTTGAATTACTTTTCTGTAGATTGCAAAGTAGGTCTTACAATATGATCTAAGCTGATCATCAAATTCATTGTGTTTCATGTGAGTTTTTAAGTCACGCTTTTTTTTGGCTTGAGATCCTTATCCATTTTGTTACCCATGAATTTGTGTGTTTGTTCCGATTTTCCTGGATTTCAGTTGAGGTGCTGGAGAAATATTACATGTAAGGAATTAAATATGTAGTTTACATCATTTTCTTTATAGACCTCTGCCCAGGTTTCAGCCCTTAACAGATAGCTAAAAAGCCTTATACTATCATCATTAAATTGCCTTTGCATTTTACTTTTTGTGAGATATTGTCTTATGTAATTTAAATTCGCCATTAGTATTTGGGCTTCATGGCCACTGTAACCTGTGATGATGACTTCGATTGAGTCCTTCAACAACACCCGCTCCCATTTTTGGTTTTAAGCTTCTAATTACTCTAATTACTTCCTGCTCATTTGTTGATGGAATATTCATGCTGCAGGCAACCTTTCGAGCATGCATTTTTTTGTTTTGTGAAGTTTAAGTTTAGTGAATGTGGTACATTTAAAAAATAGTTATTAATATAATTTGCCATTTCCTTCTTTTCTATATTGCAATTTTCACTGTTTTTGAGGATTATTTCTTCCTCTTCTCACAAGGTAGTAGTTTCATTCCTCACAATGTCCCATACAGTTTATGCTTTGTTGTCTGAGTTACTGATTAAATTGTCATTATATAGCAACTTTGCCTTTGCTAGTGCCTTTTGGTATATTTTTCTGTATCTTTTTACATATTCTACAAACTGTGGATCTGAGCAGGTTTTAGTTTCTTGGTTCAGTCCTTTCATGGTTACACTGGAAATCCTAATGCCTGTAGTTATCCAAGGTTTGTGTGCTTTTTGTTCTGAAGACTAGGACCTCACTAACTTCTTAGGGAAACACATTTCAAATTGTGACATGCATATAGAAGAAAAGATATTATATGAATTATTTGCACTTGATTCTGATCTCACACCTGTCCAGCTTTCATTGGTTACACAGTTAACAAAATGTGTGCAGTTTTCTTTAGAAAAAAACTCTTTTATAAGTGTAGCAAGATGTTTTCTTTCCGCATACATTGGGGGAACGGTAAGCACAAGAGCATTGTGATCAGATAAACCAAGGTCAGTGTTATTTACCTGCACTTCATTGGAATCTATGTTTGAGAATATACTATCATTGAGGGTCTGTGACTTGTGTGTTATTCGGGTAGGACCTATTACATGGGTAACATGTTAAAACTCTGTAAAATATTCAGAAATTTATCTTTAACCGTATTATTGCACATAAGATTTATGTTAAAATCCCCACAAAGAAGCAAAGTAGCTTTTTCATTGTACCCAATGTTTAACATAATTTCTAGTTTTGAAAAAAATGTATCAACATTTCCACATAGTGACCTGTACACAATCATTACTATCATTTTTCTTTGCTTACCATACAACTCAATAGCACATGCTTCAAAATGCTTTTCTACACTTAACTTTCCAATATCATATCTGCTTTTGAATTTTTTCCCTGTTTTTGTATAAATACAGACACCAGCACTTCTGGCATTTTCCTTACAGTAAGAGCTAGCTAGTCTAAAAGGATGTATAATGATGTTGTTTAATTCATATTCACTACACCAATTCTCTGAAAGACACAAGCACTCAATGATAAACTCATCTAAAGCAACTCCTAGTTCAAGGTATTTATTTCTTAGAGACTGAATATTTAGATTCATAACTTGAAAAGAATTTGATGGGAGCCTAGATTTAGTTACACTTACAGTTAGTTTTATCGAACTGGTCGTAGAGAAGTTGGTTGTCTGCACATTTGTTGAAATTTCTATACTGCAACTTTTCCTGTTCTGAGGTAGAAAAAATCCTGGTTCATTCTTGAAAGTCGCTTTGGTCTTAAGCTCATTTTTCCATTCTTCAGTGTGTCGGTTGTCACTGTAGGCTGCACTGATTAGATTAGATGATAAGATTATATTAGTTTTTCATTCCATAGATCTGTGCTGAGGAGATACTCATGGATATGGAACATGTCAATTTTTTAAGCTGAAATAACAATACTAATAGTATTAATATATACAATACATCATTTGTGTCTATTAAAAAATTCATCAATGGAGTAGAAGGAGTTGGACTCTAGTAAGTCTTTCAAGCTCCTTTTAAACTGATCCTTGTTTGTAACTAAATTTTTTATGTTTACTGGCAAATTATTGAAGACGAGTGTTCCTGAGTAGTGGACCCCTTTTTTAACTAAAGTAAGTGCTTTTAAGTCCTTGTGCAGATCATTTTTGTTCCTGGTATTGTATGTATGAACTGAGCTGTTTGTTGGAAAAAGAGATAATTATGTAGGACAAATTTCATTAAGGAGTAAATATACTGAGAGGCAGTAGTTAGTACACCCAGTTCTTTGAAGAGGTTTCTGCAAGACGTCTGTGTGTTTACTCCACAAATAATACATATTACACGCTTTTGGACTCTGAAAACTTTTGTTTGACTTGAAGAGTTACCCCAAAATATTATACCATATGACATTATGGAATGAAAGTAGGCAAAGTATGCAAGCTTTTTCACTTTTATGTCGCCTATGTCTGCTAACACTCGAATTGCAAATACAGATTTGTTAAGGCGTTTCTGCAGTTCTGTGGTGTGCTCCTCCCAACTGAATTTATTATCATGTTGTAATCCCAGGAATTTAAGACTGTTAACCTCCTCTATCTGCTCTTCTTCATACTTCATGCATATGCTGGGTGGAAACCTCTTACAGGTTCTGAATTGCATATAGTGACTCTTTTCGAAATTTAATGTCAGTGAGGTGGCTTTAAACCATTTCTTAATATGCACGAAAATATCATTAGCAGATATTTCTCGAACTACACTCGACATACTATTCATTGCAGTACTTGTGTCATCTGCAAACAAAATGAACTCTGCTTCTGGCAGTGTAACTGATGAGAGATCATTAATGTACACAAGAAAAAGCAATGACCCTAAGATGGATCTTGTTTTTCTGTTATTTTTACAACTACTTTGAATAGTGGAGTGTTTCCCTGAATTATTGATCTTGATTTCAGACTTCTGTGTGCTTGTTCCAGCAGGAGTGAGCTGTACTGCATTTGTTATTACATTGTGTAGTGCCCCCAGAATTTTACGAAAGTCTGGCGACACTTGTTTTCCAGTCGTTTCTAACACTCGTTATTTTAAAGCAGGGCTTAAGGATCAGCATGGGATACTGCACACATTTATTTATTTATTTATTTTTTTTTTTTTGCAGGTGAAACTGGAAGGGGGATAATTCGTCAGCGCTGCAAGTGTTCAACGCGACCTGCCAAAAATAACCAAAAATAAGCAAATACGGCCCGGAAGCTCCGTGGCCGGGTGCAGAGAGTAATGTAGCATTGTATGTTAAAAAACAAATGGAGAGACTCGTAATATGACTCTTTATTAGACGTTGAACTGCTGTTGGGAGTACGTGCACTGGACGTAGTCAGCCACGATAATAGCTTATGTATTAATTGTGTTCAAAAATGGGTAATTAACCGATTCTAGGTGCCTGGCAATATGTGGGCTTACGTCATACAGTTTAGTTGTTTTTTTTTTTTGTACAAAGTGGAAATAAATACGTTCTGGCGCATTGAATGATATTCCAAGAGTAGCGTATTTTTAAAATAAGAAGAGAGAGAGCGAGAGAGTGAAAATTTCGCCTTCCTAGCAGTGAAATCTTCGGAGAAGCGTCCGGTGCTAGCAGAAGACATCGGCGCTGCAAGAAAGCAGAACCAGCATTCTTCAACAAGTAAGTCCACGAAAACGCTTAAGCTGTGTAGAGAGAGTTTAACATTACACCGAGCCACTGCAGTTGGTTTTTATAGCTGTTGGAGTACATAATCTGTTTTGGACTGGTCCTTTAGGCGCAGCTTTCATAGTTAGAGAAAGTGCCGTGGTTTTTACCTTCGTATCTACACACATATTAGAGTACCGTGTTGGGTCTTCTGCTTCCATTTCTAATATAATAGGATCACCATCTTTCTTGTCAAGAAACTTCCATATGAGCTTTTTCATTTGTGTACAGACATATAGCTTTCCCATATTATTCAAATGCGTACCATGTCTGGTATAATGCACTCTTTCTACGTCATCAAGTTTTAAAAACAATGTATTTGGAAGGCTTTGGTAATCTTTTCCAGTTTTCTGTTCGTGACTTCAATTTCCTTGTTTACACACAAACTTGGAACTAGATCTTTTCTGACTGGTATGCTTGATAACACTACATTTAGATCTTTTAAAATTATTCAGGGCTCTTCTAGCAGATCTGATGGCTTCTCTGGCGTTGTTTTGGTAGACATCACTTGCATCACCAAATATTAAAACAACGTCCTTTTTAGTTAGTGGTCCTGTTAATGTTTTGTAGTCCTGTGTGACTTCATTCATTGGAGCACCCGGCTTAACTATACCTGTTGCATTAGCTTCTATCCAATACAAGAATTTTTCTATTAGTGTAAAGTGTAAACGATAGTGGGTAGGAATTACTAACTCATATCTATATGTTAAAAAGAAGAAGAAGAAGAAGAAGAGGAAGCTTATAAATGTTCAGCATGTAGCCATATTTACAAATTAATTTCCGATGTCAATGGAAAATGACGTGCTCCGCATCATACGATTTATCGTGCAAAATGATCCATGAAGCAAGAAACTAAATACCAGAGGCGACTACAGAGTCAGCAGTTACAAAGAAAGAATCACGGAGATAAAACGATCTTCGTACACAAGACCAGACAACGACGCAATTCTGGCCGAGAAATGAGAGCTTACGGCTTGCTTTAAGACCGCCGTACACGGGATCCTACTGTGTTCAAAAGACAGACACGCACACCTTGATAACAGAACGGAACGCCAAAGAAGTGACGGTGTCAGTCAGTGACACAAATAAGAGTCAAATACGCCAACCAAATTGGAGAGTGCACATCGCTCTCCCCCTCACATGACCTCAGACTCTGAAAACCAGGAAGAAGCTCAAGCCATTCCACCGAATCAATTAAGGCTGTAGATGCCATCACTGCTGCAAAGCGGAGAAGCCTGTGTCACATATTGTTATGTACCAAAGGAAAGTGTAATAAATGTGTAATGTGCAAACTACTCTCGAATCATTCAGTGTAGAGTCATAGCTCACCAAGCAAACAAAATCTTATAAGTATTAAAATGCAACGTTATTAATAAAAAATAATTAATTACAAGCCCGAAGGAAACAACGAACTGAGTACCATTGTTTACTTCTAAATTTTGATGGCCTAAAAGTGTATATGATGCAAGCCACATGTACGAAAAAAATAGACGTATTTACTAAACTGTGCACATAACTTGATGGAATCGACAGTTGGCATCGACTCCTGTCAATTTGTTTCGAGTCGACAGTAAAGATTTCGATTCTATTTGGAAACAAATGTCACGTGCACAGTGCTGTGTTGTTTCGTAATTTTTAATTAAAAAAACATTATGGTGCTTGACGAAAACGATATGACACTGGTCGGGCCATGAAGTACTTAATAAATGTTGCTCACTGTATTCGCTTAATGTGCTCGCCAGTGTAAGCGTAGAGTGTCCACATAATTCTTGCCAGAATTCTTGTTTAAAACGTCAAAAGTAACACAAGCGTTATGAGTCAGGAAAAAGACCGAGATGTTTTGTTGTATGCACCTTTCGAGTCATTCGTACATACAACGTTTTGGCACAAACTCTCGCAAATTAAACTTGAAATAGACAAACTGAAAGAAGAAGCCAGACCAGTATGGGGTTGTTATACTTGTACCACACCTCCCGCAATGTGTTCTGTCCATGTTGATTTTAGTTCGTATAATCAGTGAGTAATATATAAACATTCCTTTCACCATTAACGTAATACCTGCCAATCATCATATACAATATTTACCTAGATAACGACTGTTAACAATTAATCTACATTTCGTTCTACAGAGACTTTCAAGATCAACCACTTGCATTGCCAATGCATGGAACAATCATAAATAAGAACACTTTAGAGTCATTCAAGGAATATAACAAAGTGCAGCTTTTAGAAGAATATGGGCAAAACTTATTGTCTTCTATAAAGACAGCAGAAGCTTTGAAAAATCCATCTCTGCTTTCCAGGTTTATCTTGCTGACATATGCTGTAAGTGCTATAATCAGAATTTCTGCATAAAAAGTGTTTTTCGCGGAATAATATTTTCCGTCATTATCATTGTTGTAACGAATAAGTCGTGACATTCCATCAGTTACAAGGAAACAATATCTAGTTCTATTGAATTTTTTTCTGAATAACAGTTATTTGAGGAGTACTAATCAATTACATCTTTTGTAGGATTTAAAAAAATACCACTTCTATTATTGGTTTGCATTCCCAGCCATGAACTTGCCATCCATTAAACTGTTTCGACCACCGAGAAAACTGAACACGTTATTTAATGGAGATCAGGTAAGTATATAGTGTGTGTAATTTTTAGCAGAGTATGTGCTGTATTGCCCATTAATGGTAACCTTGAACTGAGACTTGAACCTGGATACCTGCTTTTCATGGGCTCTATAAAACTGACAAGTCCTTAAAGCTGAACTGTAAGGGCACTGGTGTTTGTTAACATAGAAGTGTGTGCTGGTCATATGCTCAATATTATGTTATTGAATCTAATTAAATATCAGTGTAAATCTCATTTGCTTGAAGTCAGGAGCAGCAAAGTGTTAACAGTAATCCTTATAAATGAAACCTACCACAGTATTACCCTCTGCAGTGAGCAATATTTCTGTAATATATAGTAAATCTGAAGTCATACCTGCCCATTGCAACATCTGACATGACCCTTTCTTGCACTCAGGCTGTCAAATCTTGTTGCCTCTATTGATAAAGATATGTCAAATAAGTTGTAAATTATTTTGGTAATGTTGTATCATCTGGTCAGCTGATAACATAATATGTTGGTGCACTTTGTGTTCTATACCAGCTGTATTGTGAATTCCAGGAGAGAATAAGACAGTAACTTATTGTAGAAAATATTTGCAAGTATAGGTCTGCTGTCCTACAGATAAAAGCTATGTATTGGAGCCACATTACATTTTCCAATGTGGCAGACATATATGTTAGGTTTCACTACTAGTCAGTCTGTTACAACAACCAGATTTTCTACTTTCACATTCGCTGACTTCCCCAACTCACAACCAGATTGTCACCGTCCACCCTAACATAGATCTTGGGCTACACTACAAATCAATCTGTCACCACAAATAAGATTTCATGGGCAGTCCAACACAAAAAATGGTGTGTCTGTTGATTGACTTTATTTATCACATTCATAGGTGCATGTGTATTTTGATACCACTGAATAAAGAATTTTGTGTTCAAAATTTAACTCTTTAAATTACTAGTATTTCTTTTGCTGTTTTAACCAGCCATACAACTGGAAACATTAGCCTGTAATGACAGCATACAGCAACATGTCTGTATTCTCCACCCTCCTCTCTGTAAGATGAAAATACGCACATTTTAAGTTGTGTAAACTAGTCTATATGTGATAAAACCTGGTCAAGCTCCCAGTCAGGTGGTGGATTGACTGAAATACTGAAATCATATTTTGGAGGAGTGGGCATCGAAATCCTTATGCAATACTCTATATTTAGGTTTTTCGTTGTTTCTCTAAATCACTTAAAGTGAGTGCAACTTTAGTTTGTTTGAAAATGTTCACGTAGAAACTAGTATGGTGAGTGACAATGAGGAAGAGTAGCAATTGTGACCATTAAAGAACTAAAGCTAACTGAAACAAATAGATTTACATGACCCGTAAATTAGAAAAAGAAACAGTAGCATCATACCTCAAGGAAGAATTTCAACCATTTAGTTGTGGACAGGAGTGTGTAGAAAAACTATGGATCAGATTTAGCAAAATGGTTGACTAAATGCTATATAGATACGTAAATAGTAAAAACATTTCATGGTGAGAGGGATGCTCAACAGTATACAGTCTGTGTAAGGAAACAACATTTACTACACTTTGGCTAAAAACCAAATCATAGGGATATAGTTTCAGATAAGCTAAATGAGACAAGTTTGGTTGTCAAGAGGGCAATGAACAACAAAGTCACAGTGGCTGCCATAGCTCAGTCTTATCAAAAGACCCCTCCAAAAATGAAAAGAAATAATGGTTGTCTGTAAGGACTTTTAGTATCACCAAAGTTATTGTTCTGACACTTAAGAATGACACTGGAATTGAGTATAACAAACCAAAAGCATGAAAGCCGAAGTCCATTATCAAGTGTCCCTTTACAAAGGAGGACCCAGGAATACTGCTCCAGTTTAATTCTCTCGCCATTGCCAAAATATGTAGATATTAATTTCAGGAGAAATGGGGAATGACTGAAGTTACCAAAACTGAAAAAGGACCTAATGGGCACCCTCTTAAATCCCATACAAGATTTACAGCTGAGTTAGCCCCTCTTTTAACCATAATATACTGCAGATCCCTCAAACAAAAACTGTGCCCAGTAGTTGGAAAAAGCTTAGGTATCATGTGTATTACAGTATTCTGTTTAAATATTTTAAATATATATTATATTTGTATATTTTCTGAATATATATTCAAATTTGATGTTGTTGTGAAAGTCTGAATAGATATAATTTAAAATTTCGTCTCAGGCCATGCCAGAGTAGCTTGCTGGACCTTGTTACCATTACAGTTGCGCCTATGCTGGAATGTGATAAATTTCGCCAATTTTTTAACCTTCTATGAAGGAATACAACATACTTCTTCTCTTAAGAAAGTGTTATATTGCATCTCAGTGTACAATCACTTATTGTGCAATCTCTAGCAACAGGGAAACATCACTCATATGTACAATCTGAGTTTGTATATTCGACTAATGACTTTTTACAGTTCTCTAGAACTCTTCTGTTCTGCCGTTACATTATTCAGCATTTTCATGCACATGTGTTTTCTCGATGGTGCATTGCACTGCTGTGAAGTGGGATGCCGACTCCTGGAGATTATACACCTCATCCATTTACCGCAACTCATGCTAACAGTGTGATTGCTTTCCTGGCTTGGAGACAAGCAGCATCCATGCTTATAAGTGTTACATCCAAAACAGATGACAGAAACCCACAAACAGTTTTCTATCCATAACTATTAAACTAATACATGGTTACAGCTATCATGACCACAATTTCGTTACGCTTCACTTTGCCTGAGTGACATGATACACCATCAACATTTGTCTTCAAATAACAGCCATGGTCTCCAACCATGTCATCATATGACAAAATTACAGTACCTGTTGCTGCAATGAGAGATGGGAATACACAAATCATGTCCTTTATCAGAACAGGTAGCAGAAAGACAGATTAGCTGAGCATCTTGCAGAAAGTTTAATGTGGGCCATGAGCATTCAACACAGTATCACACTGTCTGTCTTTATAGTTGAGAGGTGTGTGCATCTGCCTGCTGTGTGGTGGCTTCAGATGCAGTTCCTAGTACCGCCATGGATATTTTTCCTTGATGAAAGGGCGGTAACAGGGTACACTCAACCTCGTGAGGCTAGTTGAGGTATTACTGGTTTCTGTCCTGGCTGGTAGAGTGGTGAGATGACCCTATGCCCATCCATACCATATCCAGATGGCATCATGTGTACAGCGGAGGTAATGCAATGGCCAGTTAGTATTGTGTGGCCAACTGAGTGTTTCAGACATCCCCCAAGAAGTTTGTTGCGGCACTTGCTGGTTATGTTGTATATTAATGATCTGATCTACAATATTAATAGTAACCTTAGACATTTTGCAGACGTTGCAGTTAGCTGTAATGAAGCACTGTATGGAAAAAGCTGCACAAATATTCATTGAGATCTTGATAAGATTTGTAAATGGTGCAATGATTGGTTGTGTGCTTTATACTAGAGATGTAAAATTTTGCACTTCATGAAACACAAGATTGTAGTTTTCTGTGACTGCGATATCAGTCAGTCTTTATTAGAATCAGTCAACTCATACAATCTTGTTGTAGCTATTTATCAGAATATGAAATAGAATAATCACATACTCTCAGTCCTGTGCTAAGAAAGTATCAGACACCTGCTCAGTAATTGGATACTAGGAATATTCAGTCAGCCTCTAAAAGAGATTTCATACAAGATACTCATGCAGCCCATCATGTTGCTTAAGTTGTGAGACCAATACCAAATAGGCCTAACAGGGAGTATTGGATGTATACAAAGGAGGGCAGCACTAATGGTCAGTTTGTATGACCCAAAGGATAGTGTCATGGAAATGCTGAAACACATGAACTGGCAGCTGCTTGAAGATAGATGTGAACTATTACACAAAAGACCATTTCAAAAATTTTAAGTAAGTAGTCTAGCAGTATAGTACTGCTCCTCACATTTGGCTCTTGTAAGTACCCCATGATAGCATTAGACTAATTATGGTGTGCACAGAGGTCTTCACCCAATCTTTCTTCCTGAGCTATATATGTGAATGGAACACATAGAAGCCTTAATAAATAGTACAATGGGGGAAGGGGGCGGGGGTTACCTTTTGTGATTCACTTCTCAGTGGTTAGCATAATATGGGTGTAGATGAGAGTAGGAGATGGCTAGTTTTTTGCCAGAACATGTACTGTCTGTCTAATGATGTCATTGTTGATAGTTCTTAAACACCAATATCTACACTTCTTCATTCTCCATCACGTCATTAAATTTTTACAAGATTTCAGTAGAGTAATTCTGAAACATTGTTGATTGTTAACACAATGTTATGTGGTTGATGACTTCATCTTTATGTTGCCATGCTGTTAGTTGTCACATCAGTGGTGCTTAGTCCATAACCATATAAAGCAATTGTATGCATGTCCATCTTTTTAGAGATGGTTGTGGGACTCAGCTGTTCACTACATGATGTCAATTCCAACACTTTCAGGTGTCTAATTTACAAACTGTTATTTTATTTGGCTACCAGTTATGGTGATTTGCTATGCCATCTTCAGGCCCCTGATTGATGTATAGGAAGATTCCAACCTCGTTTCCAGTCAAAATGAGGTCCAGCATTCAGATACTGGTATCTGCAGGTTTCTGCTTGCTAGAGCAATCCCTTCAGCTATCATCTGCCGACTCTTCCTACACATCGGTCAGGGGCCTGAAGATACACATTGGTGAGGTGCCCAAAGATGGCATAGTAAATCGCCAAAATTGGTAGCTGAACAAAATAACAGCTTGAAAATTAGATGGCTGAAAGGTTTTGATTTGGCATGCTGTATGAAGCAATATTTGGTGCTTTGCAACACCTGCTTCAACTTTGAAATTGCCATGTCCTAAACTGAACACAACTATAAGCCACCATGTTAGTTGTGTGTGTTTTCATTAGGCACTCAGTCATAGCTTTTATTTTACTAGCCCAGAAATTTGGTGGTAGGGCCATTCTTGACTAAAATTCTGTGCAGATTTTCTAATGCATCTTTCATCATAGGTGATTTCGTGAAAGAATTTAGGTGTCAACAGTTTCGGTATACCCAGTTTTGTTGCTCTATAATGTGCACTGTCTGCCTAAGGTAATAGCGCCCACTCACAAGGATTCTTCTATGCGCTTGACATTCTTAGTCCTACAACACTTTTCAAGAGCATTATGGGTTATCGCAAACCCCCCGCCCCCCGGTCTCTCTCTCTCTCTCTCTCTCTCTCTCTCTCTCTCTCTCTGGAAACTTCAATACTGATTTAATGTTGTCTCTCTTCAACAACACAAAATTCTTTTTCTGTTCCTTGGAGGCCACCTGCTTGCATATCGATCCTCAAATGATCTGAAATGTCTGTCATTGGCTGTAGGTTTTGTGAAGATGTTTAATAAATGGTACTTTTTGTGTCAGAATTTCTTTACTTCAGGTTGAAATATCACATATTAACATTCATAAACACATACAGGAAGCACGAAGTGGCGAATGCAGTAACAGTCACTGCAACAGTAGAGGCATGTTCAGGAGATAACGCCAATGTCACTCCTAACACACAGGAACTGATGTCAACGAGTCTAAATACTTTCCAAGAAAAATTAGGCCCATAATTTAAGCCACTGTCATCTTCTGCTTAGCAAAATAATGATTGTAAACACAATTTTACAGGGACGAGAGCAAGCAGTATCAGAGTATCAGATTTACCAGTCAGATACTGCTTAACAGTGAGCTGCTGAAAGGTCGTAGAAATTTAAACACTTTGCACAGCTGAAAACTCAGCATGATTTTATTGATTCTTATTGCTGCAAGGTTATGCATTAATATGTTTGGTCCATCTATGTTTCCACAGATTGGTGTTATTACATTCTGAGTACATTAATCACAACACGAGCAATGGGAGGAAGTATACCAGGCAGTTACAATGAATGAGAAATTCTGTTCATTCCTGGATTTATTTCTCAAACATTTTGAAGCCTGCTTCCCCCAAAGAAAGATTAAAATATCAACCTGATGTGGGAGGAAAGTGTGGATAACAGCTGGTATCAAAATATCATGTGCTAAAAAGAAAGACTTAGGTGTAGAACATAGGGCTAAAATGAACCTAGCAGTGAAACTACAATACAAAAAATACAGTGAAATTCTAAAGTGAGTAATCAAGAAGGCTAAACAAATGCATTTTGACTAAAAATTTAGCAAGTCAAACAACAAAGTAAAAACCATATGGAACATCATAAAAAGTGAGAGAAATAAGAACATAAAATCTGAACTAGCAGGGACTCCATAGTCCTCTGGCTGTGTTTCAGACAAGAATAACGAAAAAGTTGCAGCCTCGATTTTAATAACTTTTTTCTCACTATAGCTGGAAGTACAGGGAACCATAATAAACAGTCTCCCACAGAAGCCATAGACCTACTAAATCACATTCAAATCACACCAAATGTAGCACTTCATTTCAAAAGGACAGCTCCTAAAGAAATTGAAAAAAAAATTACTTAAACGCCCTGGATCTTCCAGATATAATGGAATATCAAATTGTATTTTAAAATCATGTGCAGACTTAATCAGTCACATATTATACCATTCAGTTAATGAAAACTGAGACATTTCCCGAGAGACTAAAACATGCAGTAGTGATGCCCATCCACAAAAGTGGGCCAATGAATGTACTATCCAGTTATTGGCCCATCTCTTTTCTGCCAGTGTTCTCAAAGGTGTTCGAAAGAATAGTTTATGATAGGATTTGTGGCCACATGACACAAAATGTCTTACTGACATCTACAAAGTTCGACTTTAATAAGGGATTCTCCACAGAGAAAACAATATTTAACCTAACAGATGAAATTCAACGTGAATTAAATCTCAAAGTATCGAATTGGGATCTCTTGTGACCTATCTAAAGCCTTTCACTGTGTAGATCAGAACATGTTGCTAAAAAAAAGCTTCCACAGTATGACATCAAAGACAAACTTTTGACATGGCTAGAATCTTATCTACACAACAGGCAGCAAAGTGTTATCTTAATAGGGGCTAGTCTAACAGTAAACTCAGACTGGGAAATTTATGAAGTGTGATTGGAAAGTGGGGAATACGGTGGTTGTGGAAGCGCAGGAATTTTGAATTTGGTCAGAAATTCAATGATGGAGAAGGCACAATGAGCCAGAGCATTGTCATATTGTAGTCCCCAACTCCTGTCTTTCCACAATGCAGACATTTTCTTCCACACCTTTTCGTGCAAATGCTCATGGACACATTTGTAGTATTCCTGGTTAATTGTCTATCATCCAGGGGTAAATTCATGCTGCACAATACCAGTACAATCGAAAAAAGTCATCAACATTGTCTTCACCTTCGACCGACTTTGCCGTGCTTTTTTTGGTCTTGGTGAACCTGGGGTCTTCCACTGCAAAGACTATACTTTGGTTTCAGGATCATATTCATATACTCACTATGTGTCACCTGTAATTATCCTATTTAACAAATCTGGGTCATTTTTAGTCCGATTAAACAGTTCTTGGCACACTTCAAGTTGGTATTGTCTCTGGTCACTTGACAACACTTTTTGAATGAATTTGCAGACTCTCGACACATGTTCAGATCTTCAGTTAAAATTGACTGAACTACATAGAAACTTAAATTAAGTTCATCAGCCATCTCCCTAATTGTAAATCTGTGATCAGAGCACACTAAGTCACGAACTTTCACATTTTCATTTGTTTTTGAGGTGGAAGGATGGCTGGACAGTGGTTCATCTTCAAACGATTCACAACCATTTTTATATCTGTTGAACCAGACAAAAACATTTGACTGACTCATACAATTATCTCCTTAGGTTGTTTTTAATAGTTTGTAAGTCTCAGAAGCTAATTTCTCAGTTTTAAATAAAATTTCACACAAACTCGTTGGTCCCTTTTTACGTCCATTTTCACACAGACAGAATGTGGCAACAAGCCCTAACAGACACACACTCAACCAGCTGCCTCAATGAACTGAATAAAGGAAACACAGTTTCCTGTCAGAGGACGTTCAAGGACAAGGCAGTGACTCACTCCCCACCCCCCGTGTACCTGCCTACCAAACCAGTAAGCAGTAGTGGATCCATTCTTAAATCTTTCCAATCACACCTCATAAAATATGGAGTTCCCAAGGGCTCAGTCCTTGGGCCACTGCCTTTCCTGATCTACATTAATGGTCTACCAGTTAAAATTATTCTGGTAAAGGGTCCCAACTCCGCAATTCAGGATACAGCCCTCTCAGTCACTAACCAAGTACACAAATGGTTCATACCATGTAGCCTAACCCTAAATTTTGAAAAACTAACATTATACAGTTTCAGACAGTAAATAAAAGACTTCAACTTCCTGAAATGGAGATCAACATCCAAAAAATTTATGAAACCATTCATACACATTTCATAGGCATCCAGATAGACAGATAGCTTGGATGGAAAGAGCAAGTTGATCAGCTGGTCAAAAAACTTAGCACAGTGTGGTTTTCCCTCAGAACTATTTCTCACATTGTTGGCAGGGAAATATTGCTCTTGTCATAGTTTGCATATTTCTGTTCTGTCCTATGGTATTATCTTCTGGGGAAATGCTACAGGAGTTGAAAAAGTGTTCAAACAGCAAAAACAAGCAATGAGGTTAATATATGGGTTCTCTAACAGACCATCCTGCAGTGTGACATTCACAAGAATAACATGAGATTGGGAAAAATTTCAACCAAGTCTCTGCAACTCTCACTAAAGTCCATAGGGGAGCAACTAAGCTTCCCATCAGTATAAAGAAGGAAATTAATAGCATACAGATATTCCAAGGGAAACTAAAAACATTCCTCAGAGAACAAACTTATCATAAAATGAATTAATTCATAGTGCAATAAAACAACCTTTTGAATCAAAATAGGGAAAACCACTCAGATTAAATAATGAAAAAAACATTCTTAAAATAAAATTTTATTTAAATCATGAAGACAAAATTGAACAAAGGAAAATCCAGGATGGAATGTAACAAAATTGTGTATTTCTGCCATAAATTATAATAATAAAATGTAAATTTATTTATGTCATAGGTTAAAATGTGCACACTTGAACTTATACCAGTAAAATGCAGGTTGTAATATTGTCCGCAAACAATCATTCATAGAAAATAAGTACTTGTATCAAACAGTGGAAAATCTAAGATGGAATGTGACAGTATTATGAAAAGGATAGTTGCTACTCACCATGTAGCAGAGGTGCTAAGTCACATATAAGCACAACAAAAAGACTGTCATAAATTGAGCTTTTGGCCAACAAGACAAAACACACACACACACACACACACACACACACACACACACACACATATAGAGGGTGTGTTGTCTATTTTGGACAAAGGCTTTGTTCGGCAAAACCTCACTCTCAGACAGTCTTTTTGTTGTGCCTGTCTGCAATTCAGCATCTCCTATATATGTAAGCATTTATCCTTTTCATAATTTAAGTAATTTTATCCTTTTCATACTTTAAGTATCTTTCCCCCATGAACCATGGACCGTGCCATTGGTGGGGAGGCTTGCATGCCTTAGCGATACAGATAGCCGTACCGTAGGTGCAACCACAACGGAGGGGTATCTGTTGAGAGGCCAGACAAACGTGTGGTTCCTGAAGAGGGGTAGCAGCCTTTTCAGTAGTTGCAGGGGCAACAGTCTGGGTGATTGACTGATCTGGCCTTGTAACACTAACCAAAACGGCCTTGCTGTGCTGGTACTGCGAACGGCTGAAAGCAAGGGTGGGGAGGCTTGCGTGCCTCAGCGATACAGATAGCCGTACCATAGGTGCAACCACAATGGAGGGTATCTGTTGAGAGGCCAGACAAACGTCTGGTTCCTGAAGAGGGGCAGCAGCCTTTTCAGTAGTTGCAGGGGCAACAGTCTGGATGATTAACTGATCTGGCCTTGTAACACTAACCAAAACGGCCTTGCTGTGCTGGTACTGCGAACGGCTGAAAGCAAGGGGAAACTACGGCCATAATCTTTCCCGAGGGCATCCAGCTTGACTGTATGATTAAATGATGATGGTGTCCTCTTGGGTAAAATATTCCGGAGGTAAAATAGTCCCCCATTCGGATCTTCGGGCGGGTACTACTGAAGAGGATGTCGTTATCAGGAGAAAGAAAACTGGCGATCTACGGATTGGAGCGTGGAATGTCAGATCCCTTAATCGGGCAGGTAGGTTAGAAAATTTAAAAAGGGAAATGGATAGGTTAAAGTTAGATATAGTGGGAATTAGTGAAGTTCGGTGGCAGGAGGAACAAGACTTTTGGTCAGGTGACTACAGGGTTATAAACACAAAATCAAATAGGGGTAATGCAGGAGTAGGTTTAATAATGAATAGGAAAATAGGAATGCGGGTAAGCTACTACAAACAGCATAGTGAACGCATTATTGTGGCCAAGATAGATACGAAGCCCACACCTACTACAGTAGTACAAGTTTATATGCCAACTAGCTCTACAGATGACGAAGAAATTGAAGAAATGTATGATCAAATAAAAGAAATTATTCAGATAGTGAAGGGTGATGAAATTTTAATAGTCATGGGTGACTGGAATTCGGTAGTAGGAAAAGGGAGAGAAGGAAACGTAGTAGGTGAATATGGACTGGGGCAAAGAAATGAAAGAGGAAGCCACCTGGTAGAATTTTGCACAGAGCACAACTTAATCATAGGTTCAAGAATCATAAAAGAAGGCTGTATACATGGAAGAAACCTGGAGATACTGACAGGTTTGAGATAGATTATATAATGGTAAGACAGAGATTTAGGAACCAGGTTTTAAATTGTAAGACATTTCCAGGGGCAGATGTGGACTCTGACCACAATCTATTGGTTATGACCTGTAGATTAAAACTAAAGAAACTGCAAAAAGGTGGGAATTTAAGGAGATGGGACCTGGATAAACTAAAAGAACCAGAGGTTGCACAGAGTTTCAGGGAGAGCATAAGGAAGCAATTGACAGGAATGGAGGAAAGAAATACGGTAGAAGAAGAATGGGTAGCTTTGAGGGATGAAGTAGTGAAGGCAGCAGAGGATCAAGTAGGTAAAAAGATGAAGGCTAGTAGAAATCCTTGGGTAACAGAAGAAATATTGAATTTCATTGATGAAAGGAGAAAATATAAAAATGCAATAAATGAAGCAGGGAAAAAAGGAATACAGACGTCTCAAAAATGAGATCGACAGGAAGTGCAAAATGGCTAAGCAGGGATGGCTAGAGGACAAATGTAAGGATGTAGAGGCTTATCTCACTAGGGGTAAGATAGATACTGCCTACAGGAAAATTAAAGAGACCTTTGGAGATAAAAGAACCACTTGTATGAACATCAAGAGCTCAGATGGAAACCCAGTTCTAAGCAAAGAAGGGAAAGCAGAAATTTGGAAGGAGTATATAGAGGGTCTATACAAGGGCGATGTACTTGAGGACAATATTATGGAAATGGAAGAGGATGTAGATGAAGATGAAATGGGAGATACGATACTGCGTGAAGAGTTTGACAGAGCACTGAAAGCTCTGAGTCGAAACAAAGCTCCCGGAGTAGACAACATTCCATTGGAACTACTGACGGCCTTGGGAGAGCTAGTCCTGACAAAAGTCTACCATCTGGTGAGCAAGATGTATGAGACAGGCGAAATACCCTCAGACTTCAAGAAGAATATAATAATTCTAATCCCAAAGAAAGCAGGTGTTGACAGATGTGAAAATTATCAAACTATCAGTTTAATAAGTCACAGCTGCAAAATACTAACACGAATTCTTTACAGACAAATGGAAAAACTAGTAGAAGCCGACCTCGGGGAAGATCAGTTTGGATTGCGTAGAAATGTTGGAACACGTGAGGCAATACTGTCCCTACGACTTATCTTAGAAGCTAGATTAAGGAAGGGCAAACCTACGTTTCTAGCATTTGTAGACTTAGAGAAAGCTTTTGACAAAGTTGATTGGAATACTCTCTTTCAAATTCTGAAGGTAGCAGGGGTAAAATACAGGGAGCGAGAGGCTATTTACGATTTGTACAGAAACCAGATGGCAGTTATAAGAGTCGAGGGACATGAAAGGGAAGCAGTGGTTGGGAAGGGAGGGAGAAAGGGTTGTAGCCCATCCCTGATGTTATTAAATCTGTATATTGAGCAAGCAATAAAGGAAACAAAAGAAAAATTCGGAGTAGGAATTAAAATCCATGAAGAAGAAATAAAAACTTTTGAGGTTCGCCGATGACATTGTAATTCTGTCAGAGACAGCAAAGGACTTGGAAGAGCAGTTGAACAGAATGGATAGTGTCTTGAAAGGAGGATATAAGATAAACATCAACAAAAGCAAAACGAGGATAATGGAATGTAGTCGAATTAAGTCGGGTGATGCTGAGGGAATTAGATTAGGAAATGAGACACTTAAAGTAGTATAGGAGTTTTGCTATTTGGGGAGCAAAATAACTGATGATGGTCGAAGTAGAGAGGATATAAAATGTAGACTGGCAATGGCAAGGAAAGCGTTTCTGAAGAAGAGAAGTTTGTTAACATCGAGTATAGATTTAAGTGTCAGGAAGTCATTTCTGAAAGTATTTGTGTGGAGTGTAGCCATGTACGGAAGTGAAACATGGACGATAACTAGTTTGGACAAGAAGAGAATAGAAGCTTTCAAAGTGTGGTACTACAGAAGAATGCTGCAGATTAGATGGGTAGATCACATAACTAATGAGGAAGTATTGAATAGCATTGGGGAGAAGAGAAGTTTGTGGCACAACTTGACCAGAAGAAGGGTTCGGTTGGTAGGACATGTTCTGAGGCATCAAGGGATCACCAATTTAGTATTAGAGGGCAGTGTGGAGGGTAAAAATCATAGAGGGAGACCAAGAGATGACTACACTAAGCAGATTCAAAAGAATGTAGGTTGCAGTAGGTACTGGGAGATGAAGAAGCTTGCACAAGATAGAGTAGCATGGAGAGCTACATCAAACCAGTCTCAGGACTGAAGACGACAACAACAACAATTTAAGTATTTGTATAATATATAAAATGCTCACATAATTTTCTATTATTTCACTTGACTTGTCCTATATTACTTGTACACCATTTGTAGAATATGTAATCAACAGGATCTAGTAAGAAATGAAATCAGACCAATCAAGAGAACTGAACTTTTTTAGGAAACCTGTTAATTAGTAGCTTCATCAGTCAGTGATCCTCTCCATATTCGAAAAAAATTCTGAGTCATCTACTTTTTGTAGCTAACAACTAATCATTTGAAACAATGTCAACTTTTTGTGTAAAGAAATCTGTGCATCTTGACAGTGGTCAGAATTTTACCTCTGATAAGAAAATTTAGGCTGTCAAAAAAGCAAGTATTCAGTGTCATTCCAGGTGACTTCCTCTCAGAAATAGTTTTACTACATATTTATGTATGCTCATATGATCATTAGGAACATGAACTTATATGTACATTGCTTATCTCATTAGATGCAGCAACTTCTGGATGCCTATACAAATATTAAAGACTGGAAACAACGTCCATTTTTCTTAGTACAAGTACAAAGCGGTAAAGTTTCCATACTTCCGCTATGTGACATTGATTTACTGAAACAAGAATGTCATATAGAAAATGAAAATAATATAACAAATGGATTGTATCTTGCATTTGCTGATCCATCAGTATTACCTGCTAATCCTGGATGGCCATTACGGAACCTACTGGCACTTGTCATCTACCACTGGTATGTTGTCTAGGAGTTTGCCTGAATTGTAATTTGTGATTTTTCTCTCACTGCATTTATCTCTTAAAGTACAATAGTAGTGGAAACAAAGTCTGGTCTTCATTCTTGATTATATTGTGTTAAAAATCTTTTAATTCTTTAAAGTTGAAATTTTTCTGTGACTGACTGATGTCATATATTGAGTACAAGACTTCTCAGTAATCAGTAACTTCATAACAAAGCAATATTAATTTCAGGCAGTGAAATACTACTGGTATCTTTTTCACTTACTATTTTGTTCAATTTCCATCATCAGTGTTTATTGATGTCTGTTAAGTAATGCTTATTTCTATTCCATCTAATGCATTGTGACAAATTGAAATTGCCCACCAAGAAATAGTAGTAATTCCATTGACCCAGCTCTTTGCAAGTTAAGGAACAGGTATAAACTGACATCTTTAATAATACAAAGAATGAGTTGTTTATGAACATATCTGTGTCCGTGTCACAGACCAGTTCATAGTTTCAATATACATCATTACAAATCAACATTTGGCAAGTAATACAAAAAAAAATTATGTGACCACTTTGTGAATTTCAAGAGCCGAGTCATTGATGTTGTAGCATAAGAAATAGAATTTTTTGAGTGCATGCAAATTATGTATAGAATTTAATTTTTTTTAAACTGTGATTTAAAAACCTTAATAATTTCATATTTTTAATTTATATTTGTACATACTCTTCTAAACTCCTCAGAAACTCTACTGCTTATCATAAAGGATAAAATGTTATTCCAGGAAAGACTTCACTACAACCGTTGTATTGTTTATAACTGAAGCTAGTAATGTGGTAAAGCACTGATACTGTCTGTGACAGAACACCACATTTGAAGAAATAAATTCAGATTTAATGCGTCTTCTGGGACACAGTTGCAACCTCTCAACATTTTTCACTTTGTTGACTTCTCTTCCAGAGAGTGAAAGTTTTCATTTTAGAACAGACCCACACGCTAAGATCTTTTCTCCACAGGGTGAAATTTATATATAGAAAAGAAATGTCTCTAGGGTTTCCAAGTCAAGGAGAGAAACAGAGTACCAAGTGTTCTCTTCCCCCCAGGCGGTCCACAGTCCCTTTTGTGGGTACGTGTGTAGCGTGCACGGGGCCCCAAGCTATTGCAGCCTTCTTCCTTTTTCCAGACTGCATTACCATCCCTGTTCTTCTCCTTCTTTGTCCTTGCACCTTTCTTCCTGCCCCCTCCCTTCCCTCTTGGTGGACTTTTTTATATTGACCTGGCTATCCTCCCGGCATTGTTTTTGGTATGTGCTGTTGTTTAGTTTGCCATTTCCATCCCCTTTTTGGCCCCCCTGGGGCTTGACCTCCATTTCCAACATTTTCCGTTCAGAGTGAGCCATTTGGGGGACGAACTCCCAACCTAGTTTCCATGGTGCAGGCTCCTCTCCCCGTCCCTTTTCCCCTTGCACCCTGGCCCCCTTCCTGCTAGGTCACCAGCACGGTGCCAGTCCGTGTGGTGGGGCTATTAAGTATCCACTTGGCTGAGCCCCTTGACAACACAGGGATCAGACTGCTAGTACCTGAGCTGTTAATGCCTTGTGTGTGACAAGGAGTCAATGCTCATCACTTTGGGGCATCAGAACTCCCAGCAATGGCTGACGTGCCAGACGCCTCTTGCTGTGGCTGGGTGGTGCCAACAGGGTGAACCCCTGGTCAGAGTGGGTGGTACTAGGGCGGACACCTTGCACATGAAGTGACAAAAGTGTCAACATCCTGGCCATTCTGTGGCCATCTCTCAGAGTGATAGAAGACATGACACTCCTTCTTCTGATCCTTTGGCCTTCCACTCCCTGGCCACCCCCTGGGAATAGGGTCATGCTCGCCTGCTCGGCTTGGGTTGAAACTCAGTACCTGGTTTGTACCAGGACAGATGGTGAAAGTTTTGCCATGACCAAGCCTTCGTTTTTCATGAGACAGTTGAAGATAAGTATGGCGAAGTGGAATCCTCAAGTAAAATGCGGTCCAGTTCTTTTCTCATAAAGACTTGCAAGCTTGTGAGCGTCTCGGGAACTTCCCAGTCTCCGTCGCACCCCACCAATCTTTGAACTCAGTACAGGGCATCATTTTCCACTGGGAACTTCTTCTCCGAACTGACAAGGAGCTCCGTGCAAACTTCGAGTGGTGAGAAGTTCAATTTATCTGCCGTCTACTACGAGGCCCTGAAAACAATCACACCAATACAGGTGGCTCTATCCTGGCCTTCAAGGGGAATACCCTTCCAGAGAAAGTTGAGGTGATGGTGTATCATTGTGATGTAAAAACTTACATTCCATCACCGATGTGATGCTTTAAATGCTTACAGTTTTGACACATGTTCCCACTGCACCCATGATCCCCTCTGCAGTGACTGTTGGTGTCCCCTCCGTGAGGATAATGCCCTTGCTCCCTGGTGTATGTGAAAGAACAACAGATTCAAGAATATAAGACCTTAGATCAACTTACCTACACCGAGGCTTGTTGAAAGTACGACCGGTTCCATCCCATGCCTATAACTTCTACTTTTGCGTCAGTTACGTCCATTCCCCCTCATACCCCCTCCTCTTCCCAGCCCCACCCCATTTGCCCCATACGTTCCTCCTCACCCTCCCTCTCCCACTCCCCTTCTCCCTCCCCTTCAGTACCCATACCCACCACATCGAGTCAGCACACTGGACGATAGTTCAATCCTGCGTCCAGCCATCCTGATTTAGGTTTTCCGTGATTTCCCTAAATCCCTCCAGGCAAATGTCGGTATGGTTCCTTTCAAAGGGCACGTCTGACTCCCTTCCCCATCTGCCCCTAATCCGATGAGACCAATGACCTCGCTGTCTGGTCTCCTCCCCCAAAATCACCATCACATCGAGTTCGGCTCCCCCTTCCCTGTTGGAGAAGTGCTCCCCTTCTGCAGCAGCTGCCGGTGCTGGAGCTCCTCCCCGTATTCCTCTTTCTGGTACCCCCCTGAAAGGCGATCTGCAGCTCCACATCAGCTGTGTGATCTGCGGCTGGTGGGCGCCAAGGTTGCTAGGTGTAATTCTATGCCCAACCTTGCTGCAGTCTGCCCTTCTCTTCCCTCACAAGAGAAGAAGCAGAAACACAAGAACAAGAACAAGGGCAAGGCCCCTCTGGTACCCCATGAGGTGGCGCCTTTCCCTCCTCCAGCCAATGGACCAAAAGGGTCTTGACCCCACCTATATGGACATTACCCCATCCTTATCGGTGATGGATGTCAACTCAGCGGAGTGGCAAGCTCCAGTCTGTTCCCTTCCCATTTGGACTCCAGCTTGAGAACCCTCCAGTGGAATTGTAACGGATATTTGTGTCACCTCCCGGAGTTGCAGCCCCTTCTTTCCTCCTACTCTGCTGCTTGCATTGCTCTCCAGGAGACCCATTTTATCAATTCTTACTCACCCACCCTTTGTGGGTTCCAAACTTTCTGTTGGAACTGAATTGGCCCCTAGTGGGATTCTTGTAGTGTTTGCACCTTGGTCCGCATGGACATTGTTAGTAAATGGGTTCCCCTCCATACCACACTGGAAGCAATTACTGTCAGGGCCCATCTAGCCACACCAATCACAATCTGTAATCTCTACCTCCCGCCTGACAGGCCGCCCACATCCCTTGCCCTAACCAGCCTTCTTCAACAACTCCCTTCCTGCTTCTTGGGGACTTCAATGCCAACAACCCTCTTTGGGGTAGTTACACTCTGGATCAGGTGGTTCAGCAGCTACTGGGGTATTTCCTCCCATTCTTGCACCAGTGCCTGTCAGAGCTCCTGAAGTGTTGTAGGGGTTTGAAGACATGCAGCTATATGTTGACCGAAAGCAGCCCAGACATGTTCTGGAGAACAGGCAGGCCACTCCATTCGCCTGATATTTTCTGTTTTGAGGTTCTCCTCCATGATGGCTGCTCGGTGGGGCCGTGTGTTATCATGGGAGGGGAGCCACTTCACCCCTGAAAAGGCGGACATACTGGTGCAAAATGATGTCCCTATACACTTGACCTGTTACAGTTCCTCTGTCAAAGACATGCAGGGGTGTACATGCACCAATCATAATCCCACCCCACACCATCAAATGACGACCTCCATACAGGTCCCTTTCAAGGACATTAAGGGGTTGGTATCTGGTTCCTTCTTCATTCCAGATGAAAACACGGCGAGAATTATTGTTCAGACTATACCTGGACTCGTCCATGAACATAACCTGGGACCACTGTTCCAATGCCCAAGTACTGTGTTCTTTGCAGCAGGCATAACAGGCTCTCCTGTGACCAGGGGTCAGTGGAATGCTCCTTGCAGGTCTCTGGGCAAATAAACCACGTCTGTTCAGTCATCTGTAGGCTGTGTGTCTGGAGACAACTGTTCCAGTGGCTGTGGTAAGGTCCCGAGCAAGGCTACCTGCAGTACTCTGTGGCCGTCTGTGGGCACTGATAGTGAGATATCTGTCTTCTTGTGGTATTATACACTGTGGATGTCCTAGACACGTTTCCTGTCTGCTGGAATCGTTGCCATAATCTTGAGATCACACTTTGTGCCACACGAAGGGCCCGTGCTACGACCTGCTTTGTTTGACCAGCCTCTAGTCGCCCTAGTATTCTACCCCTCACAAAGTCATCAATATGTATTCTTTGAGCCATTTTCAACACATAGTCACCATTAGCACGTCTGAACACATCTGCACACTTACTCGCTGCACCGTACTCTGACATGCACCAACACACCTCTGCGTATGTGGACTGCTGCCAATGCCACCGTGCGATGACCACAAGTCAAATGCACCACATGGTCATACCATGAGGCGATTTAAACCTGTAAACTACCAACCAGAGCATTGTTTCAGCTTGTATCAGCACTATCCTTAATTTATGAGCATGAGTGTACATTGCTTCCTCCATCATGGGCGCGGCAGAATGCCGTGTACAGGGGGCAATCTACCTGCCGCAAACTTGGGCTCTGTCCCATGGTATTCAGTTTTCGGTTGCCAAGTCATGTGTCATGCATTTCTGCTGTTGCCATACAGTCCATCCCGATGTGGACCTGTTCCTCGATGACGAGTCCCTCAAGGTGGTGCACACCCATCGTTTCTTTGGTCTGGTCTTTGATTCCCGGTTGACATGGCTCCCTCTTCTTTGCTAGCTGAAGAGGACGTGCTGGTTGCATCTCAATGTTCTTAGATGTGTATGCAATACCACTTGGGATGCAGACTACCCTATTCTACTGTGATTGTACAAAGCACTGGTCCAGTCTCATTTAGACTACAGGAGTCCTATCTATGGTTCTAGTCACCTTTGACGTTCCAGATACTAGACCCCATCCACCATTGTGGGGTACTACTTGCGACTGGTGCCTTCTGGACAGCCCGTGATTAGCCTTCACGCAGAGGCGGGGATTCCACCACTGCGAGTTTTGCGACAACAACAGTTGATATCTTATGCACTCTACATTCGCTGCTCCCCACAGCACCATAAATATTGTCTCCTTTCTCTGGACACGGAGCTCAACCTACCGTGGCGGCGGCCATGATGTGGGATTACCATGGCTGTCTGCATTCAGTTGTTCTTTTCTGAGTAACAGCACTTCCCTTTACTGCCTCTTTTCTCCACTCACGCATATATCCCCCTCCGTGGTGCGTCTCTCGGCCACAGCTCTGTCTTGATCTTTCCTTCAATTCAAAGGATTCTGTCCCTCCGGAGGCCCTTCACCAATTCTACTGTCTCCTCAGTTCATTCCAGGGTTCAGAAGTGATTTATATAGATGGCTCCATGGTTGCTGGTCACACTGGTTATGCTTACAGCTATGCGAGACACAAGGAATGTCGTTCCTTGCCAGATGGCTGTAGTGTTTTTACTGCAGAATTGATAGCCATCTTGCATGCACTGGACCATGTCTGCTTCTGCTCAGGACTCTCCTTCACCTTCTGTAGTAACTCCTTGAGCAGTTTGCAAGCTATCAGCCAGTGCTTCCCTCGCCACCTGTTGGTCATAGCTGTCCAGGACTCCCTTCTCTCCTTGATCAACATGGATACTCAGTGGTTTTCATTTGGACCCCAGGCCATGTTGGGGTCCATGGCAATGAACTTGCCGATCAACTGGCTACATTGGCTACTAACAGGCCATCTCTTGCTGTTGGCATTCTGGAAATAGATCTTCGCTCGGCATTATGTCATCAGGTTTTGGGACTTTGGAATGCGGAATGGCACACTGTTTCTTCTCCGAACAAGCTCAGGCGGATAAAGGATTCTACAACTATGTGGCAGTCCTCCTTTTGGGCCTCTCGTAAGGCCTCTGTCGTCCTTTGCTGGCTCCACATCAGCCATGCTTGTCTGACTCACAGTTATTTCATCCATTGTGAGGACACCCCCCCTCTCTCTCTGTCATTGTGGATTGATGTTGACTGTGGTTCACTTCTTACTGGGCTGTCCCAACTTAACTGCCCTGTGACAGACTTTTAGCTTTCCTGGCTCGTAGGCCCTGGTGTTAGCTGACAATGCGTCAGCGGCTTATCTCATTTTACAGTTTCTTTGTGATAGGGTGAAACCTTCAACGTTATTGGTGGGTGGAGGGGATGGCAGGCTGTCTTGCTCTTCCCTTTGTCCCAATTGGACTAGCTTTGACTGGGCTTGATAGTTCACCCCCGCACTTCCCACACCTTTCCTTATGGGGTCTGTTTTATCTTGAGTGTCTATCTTGTCTACCTGAGCTTCTTTCTTCATGCTCCTGTCATCCAACACTTTCTTTCCCTCCGTTTTTCTTCTGCCTTCTTCCTTCCTTCTCTGTCAATCGTTTGTAATTTTATGGCCATTGTAGTTCCCTCTTATAGTGTGAGGTTTTATCGGTTTTAGTTATTCCACAGTCGGAGGGATTGATGACCACATAGTTTGATCCCTTCTCCAAGCCAACCAACCATCCAAGTGTTCTCTTGGGCACTACATAAGACGTGCCCAGATAGTGTAGTTGTTACAAGATTTCCCTATAAATGCCAGGCATTCAGAGATCCTCTGAGATACATTGTCTGGCACCAGTGGTTACTTTCAGTGAACCCTCAATCTAACCTGGAAAAATACTATTTTGTAATTTCCTGCATGTATAACATGTAGGATACCTATCTGTAAAATGTTCAAATGCATTATGAGTGATCAAGGAAACAAAAATGAGTAACATTGTGTTAAAACGTAATAGCAGAATGCATATCAAATTTGTAGTGGAAATTTATTTGACTGAAATACTGTTATAACCCAAGGTCGTGATGAACTATGCTGTCATTACATTATGTGACTTGTTGCAAATAAGCAGCTATACAAGGTGGAAGTTGTTCAGTAACAAACTGACCGGTCACTGCAAGTATCTGGAGTCATGCTCTCTGCAGCATTTCCCACAGATGCAGAAGGGTGCATATAGAAGTCACAGTGGTCCCACAGACTGTGGGTCCTGTTGTATACTACATACTTTGTCAGCACACATGATCTAATGTATGTAGAGAGCAGCATGCTGTTGTTGTCACATCTAAGACCTGCAGTAACAGTGTGTCTCAATCATGTTACTGGGAGTCGTGTTACATGTTGAGGAAATCTGGGTCACTAAGTAACAATGAAAATAATCAATTTTTGACAATATAATGTAATTGGATAAATAAAAAATCTACTCACCAAGTAGGAGCATAAAAACACATATATGAAAAAAAAGTTTTACGTATGTAAGCTTTTGGAGCCAATGGCTCCTTCTTCCACCAGAAGGGGAAGAAAGAAGGGTAAAGGAAAATGACTGTATAGGTTTAGGGAAAGGGGTAGAGTTCAGAAAAGTTACCAGAACCCTGTGTCAGGGGAGACTTAGTGGACACTAAGTCTCCCTAGATCCAAGATTCTGGGTGACTTTTCCGAACTCTACCCCTTTCCCTAAACCACTCCAATCCTTTCTTCAACCCTCTTCCTTCCCTTCAACTCTTCTGCTGGAAGAAGGAGCCACTGACTTCGCAAGCTTGCATCCTTAAAACCTTTTTTTGTATGTGTGTTCTTCTGCCGCCACTTGGTGAGTAGATTTTATACCTACCTAGTTACATTATAAACCATTAAGTAAACTATCAAAGAACTCTGAAGGGAGCTGTACTGATAAATTTGTCCAGTGTTTGACTCTACTTGCGTACCATTCTATAGTCTGCTTTTGCATCTTATATAAGGGCCCATTTCACAAAAGTTGTAGCCTTACTTTTCTTTGTTCATATTTCAGCTTTAGCCTGCCATCTTTTCAGATGATGAAATAATCCAAAACATACATTAAGTTATAATTTCTCATTACATAATGCGTGTAATAAATATTGTTTCTTTTTAGTAAAGAGATTTTAGGTAAACCACTTCAGTTAATAGCTCTACGCCTACAAAAATGTGGAGATGGTCAAAGTTGGTCTGCATTCTCCAGCCTTGTACTAAACATTGAACTACCTACTGAAGATAATGCGCCACCAAAGATAATTCCATCATGGATTGGTTGGCAACGCAATGAAAAAGGAAAATTTGGTCCTCGACTTGCCAAACTCAGTGCTTCTATGGATCCTGCAAAGTGAGTTCCTCAAAGAATTTTTTTCCAAAAAACACGGAACTTCTTATTATTAAATCAGAAAACATAACAGTTACTAAGAAAGTGAGTTATATGTGTGTATATTGTGTCACAGTAGTTATCTGGTTGTGCTGTTACAGAATTGTCATAGAGAAACTCAATATGATGGTATTGGAGAGCTCACTGGGGTCTAGTTTTCATCCTATCTAACTAAATTGACACAGAGTGTTACCTTACAGAACTCAGTGCACACAATGAAACAGCATCTTCAGAATGGGGAATAATCACTACAGGTGTAGCATGGGGATTGATACTGGGTCCACTCTTGTTCTTGTTATGTATAAATTATCTCTGATAATATGTGCTGGATTTTCCACTTTATGTGAGCATGCTTCTAGGACTGACCCAAATCTCCTTATCACCATGTGTCCATATCCAGCACTTGCACAATAGCTGTTATTCACACACAGTTGCAGTGATTCCCCCACTGGAGGAGACTTACTTGTTATTGTTGTGGCTTTGCCTAGTTATGTAAATACTGTTTGTAGTGTCTGCATTTGGCAGTCTAGTATGCATTGTCTGCTGTGCACTGCTGCGATCTACAGCTGAGTGAGTACAAGAAAAGTTGGTTGGTTGGTGTGGTCTTCAGTCCAGAGACTGGTTTGATGCAGCTCTCCATGCTACTCTATCCTGTACAACCTTCATCATCTCCCATTACCTAGTGCAACCTACATCCTTCTGAATGTGCTTAGTGTATTCGTCTCTTGCTCTCCCTCTACAATGTTTACCCTCCACGCTGCCTTCCATTACTAAATTGGTGATCCCTTGATGCCTCAGAACATGTCCTACCACCAACCGATCCCTTCTTCTGATCAAGTTGTGCCACAAACTTCTCTTCTCCCCAATCCTATTCAATACTTCCTCATTAGTGATGTGATCTACCCATCTAATCTTCAGCATTCTTCTGTAGCACCACATTTTGAAAGCTTCTATTCTCTTCTTGTCCAAACTATTTATTGTCCATGTTTCGCTTCCATACATGTCTACACTCCATACAAATACTTTCAGAAACGAGTTCCTGACACTTAAATCTATACCCGATGTTAACAAATTTCTCTTCTTCAGAAATGCTTCCCTTGCCATTGCCAGTCTACTTCGACCGTCATCAGTTATTTTGCTCCCCAAATAGCAAAACTCATTTATTACTTTATGTGTCTCATTTCCTAATCTAATTCCCTCAGCATCACCCGACTTAATTCGACTACATTCCATTATCCTCATTTTGCTTTTGTTCATGTTCATCTTATATCCTCCTTTCAAGACACTGTCCATTCCGTTCAACTGCTCTTCCAAGTCCTTTGCTGTCTCTGACAGAATTACAACGTCCTTTATGAACCTGAAAGTTTTTATTTCTTCTCTATGGCTTTTAATACCTACTCCGAGTTTTTCTATCGGGGATAGGCTACAACCCTGTCTCACTCCCTTCCCAACCACTGCTTCCCTTTCACACCTCTCGACTCTTATAACTGCCTTCTGGTTTTTGTACAAATTGTAAACAGCCTTTTGCTCCCTGTATTTTACCCCTGCCACCTTCAGAATTTGAAAGCGATTATTCCAGTCAACATTGTCGAAAGCTTTCTCTAAGTCTACAAATGCTAGAAACATAGGTTTGCCTTTCCTTAATCTATCGTCTAAGATAAGTTGTAGGGTCAGTATTGCCTCACATGCTCCAATATTTCTATGGAATCCAAACTGATCTTCCCCGAGGTCAGCTTCTACCAGTTTTCCCATTCGTCTGTAAAGGATTCACATTAGTTATTTTGCAGGTGTGACTTATTAAACTGATAGTTTGGTAATTTTCACATCTGTCAACACCTGCTTTCTTTGGGATTGGAATTATTATATTCTTGTTGAAGTCTGGGGGTATTTCGCCTGTCTCATACATCTTGCTCACTAGATAGTAGAGTTTTGTCAGGACTGGCTCTCCCAAGGCTGTCAGTAGTTCTAATGGAATGCTGTCTACTCCTGGGGCCTTGTTTCGACTTAGGTCTTTCAGTGCTCTGTCGAACTCTGCACGTAGTATTATATCTCCCATTTCATCTTCAACATTTGAAACTGCAAATACAATGAGACTTCAGCTGTACATTTCATTCATGAGACAGAAAAATTTGTGCCAGACCGGGACTCGAACTCGGATTTTCCACTTTACGTGAGCAGTCGCCTTAACCACTTCAGCTATCTGAGCGCACTTCCAGAACTGACCCAAACCTCTATATGTCACCAGGTGTCCACATCCAGCACTTCCACACTAATGTTTACTCGCCGAGGGAAAGACCGCAGTAGTCATGAGTAAGTCTCTTCCTGTATGAGAATAACAGCAGTTGACACATTGGACAATCTGCATTGATGCACCAGTAGATACAACAACTTCATTCACTGTGGAATCATGGGCTCACTGAAACACAATACCTCCTTTCTGCCATTCTATCACATCTCCATGTTGATCGATATTTCTAAGCTGATTACATACAACCAGCTAGCACGTTCACACCACACGTCTGCCATAACTGGGGCGACCAGTAGGAGGTCACCATTTCTGCACCATCCACACCGCTTTGAAGTGAGCAGTGTACTGCTTTAAGAGGATGACTAATATTTTGTCTAGTGAACTTAGGTGTGATGTTCCATAGATCAGATAGTCATTACATTTAGAAGATATCCTCATTGCCCATGTGCTGTTACCAAATCTAGTACTTCCTTATCCAGTCTTCAATGTACTGTATACATATTTTTTTGGTATCCTCTGCATTTATCACGATAAATGATGACAGCCAAAACAGTTGCTGGATAAAGATTTATTAAAATTCTTGACAACAGTTTCGGTATATCTAAAAATACCTTCATCAGAAGTAAAATACACTAAAATTACATCCTGCAGTGGAGTTTCATAAAACAGTTGTGCCAAAAGCGTCATCAGTAGTTAAAACATCATCTCCATTTATACAACATGATTATGGACAGAGGGTCGATGCGAACACAGCTTAGCATCAGTACTTCGCCTATGAATTGGCACAATTGTTTTATGAAACTCCATTGCAGGATGTAATTTTAGTGTATTTTACTTTTGATGAAGGTAAATTTAGATATACCGAAATCATGGTCAAGAATTTTAATAAATCTTTATCCTGCAGCTGTTTTGGCTGTCATCATTTACCATGAGGAATATCAACAGTTGCTGTTTCAGCCATGTTTAAAATCTTGAACCTCTGCATTTAATTTCTTAAAAGTATTGTTGTTACATAGAATCTGACAGTTGCTTTGGATCCTTGTTTCTAAATGTCAGAACTAGCTTCGCCCTTCTGTTGTTCCTAGTGAAGGGAATTACATGAGTTCTGCTAGAATATTTTCTTTTTATCCTGTCTCATCTGCTTGCAATGATTTTTATTGTACAACTAATGTTTGCAACATTGCCAATGGCTTAGCAACAGCTGTTCCTCAGTCCATTGGAAAATAAATGCCACATTTATTAACTTGACCTTCACATCATTCCACCTCCGACCGTCACATCTGTCAGGTAGCATGGCTGATGACTTACTTTTCTGGAGTATACTAAATGTTCAGTATTATGGGTTTGGTAGGACCACTGCCTTGCAGCCATAAAAAGGGTTTAAATGGCACCATTTTCAGCCTCCTTTGGCTGGATAGTTCAACAGTTCAGGATGGTTTTTGGTTGGAAAGACGTTCAGTTTGAAAAGTAAACAATTTGAGCAACGTGTGTCTACAATCAGTGTTATTTAAACAAGTTCAGTATTAGATCTACATAATTTGCCATTTGTGCTATCCTTGCTATGTACTCACTATTTGTGTTACATCTAATAACCAAACATTAAATCATTAAATTTAAATATTTTCACATTATGTGCATAATATTCATATAATTCAAACTGTGTGGGTAAAGGTCTTGTAATTGGTGTACCAGAATCTGTGCCATTGGGAGCCATTGGTATGACAGAGGCAGATCAGTCTCAGTGTGAGGTGGTAAATGTAATAGGAGTGTCCATAAGAGATATTTCACATCTACGTACTTGCTGTCAGTTAGAAATATAAAAAAACTCCAGCACAGAATCATTCATTAGAAGCAACTTTGAGGGGTGTGTACTTCCTAAGGAGCATAATAACAACTTATTTTCCAGCTTTGTGTGTCTTTTGCTCTTTCATTTTCATTTTAGCTGCGAAATGAAGTATTTTTTTACTGTATAGCCTTTGCTATTACATTCTAGTATATGTTTGTCATTTCTTTTTATTCAGTTTCAGTACTCGTTATTAATTAATGAAGTCATTAAACCTTTTACACAGGCTTGCTGAAACATCTGTACAGCTGAACTTAAAACTGATGAAATGGCGGCTTGTGCCAAATCTGGATCTTGATGTGGTGCGACAAACTCGCTGCCTCCTCCTCGGAGCTGGAACATTGGGCTGCGCCGTTGCGCGTACTCTTCTCGTTAGTTCAGTGAATTCTATCTTACCTACCTAATTTCTTATATATATCTTGTTAGCAGATAAGTAATTTACTTTGTTGTAATATTTGGAAAAATATTCATGGTTTTCATCACATGACGGTATGAGCAGTATGTACTTCTCAGTTGCTAACATGAAAACATTCATAGCTAGACTGGCGTAAACACAAATGCAAATGTTAAATCAGATGCAACAACTGGCAAATCCCACATTAAGAAGAAAACATGACACAGATAATGGGTCAAGATAAAGAAAATTTATTCTAGTGATGTATCAAAGGAAAAGTTATCACTTTTTCTCCCAATCCTCAAACTTAAAGAGAAGATTCTTTCTCCATTTCTGTCTGTGAGCCTCGATATGGTAGATTTTTTTTTACCCGAGTGTTGTTGTTTTTCTTGAATTTCATACCTTTATTTTCTGTACTTAGTTCTGTATGCCACAATATATAATATATTAATTTCCATAATGTTTATATGCTGATATACACTGCTTGACTGCTGCTAAGGAACAGAGAAATTTTTGTACATTGTACCACGTCAGCATTGGTACCACCTATTTTCTATCTTCCTCCTTCTGCAAGGATAGAGTTCATGGTCTACACCACACAATGGCATGACGAGGTCGCATGCTCCGGCGCGTGCTAGAGGGCGCAGTGATGAGTGGAGCTTGAAGTGACAGCCATGATAGAGGTGGACATTTATGATATGACAGCAAACTTGGGTGGACTGTGGATTATGTGGTGTGCCTGTACCGCTGGTCTCTGGAATCACGTGGCCAAGCTGTCTGTCAACGCTGGTGGTTTGGCAGAACAGCTCCAATTACTATGTGGGACTTTTGTACTCGGAGGCGTGCATTAGTCCTGGCTGAATTGATATCATTAACCCAGTGGGGCAATCTATCCCCCTTCAGACTTGTAAGAGGTGAATGCTTTTCATAGTAGGAAAGTAAGACACATTGAAAGTTGTGTAACTTCTGTGAGACATGAACAGTGCAGACATTTTGTGATTGTGAGAGGAACTTATCCTTTTGTCACCACACAGAGAATAATGGAAGATATGTTTTGTCTTTTAAACCTCAGGGTGTTGTTTTAGTGTATGCTCATTCTGCAAAGTGTAATTCATGAAGTACTCCAGGTGACAATGTATTTAACAGAATCATTTTAATGTACTCATGTTATTTCCCTATCTAGGATTCTTGAAGGCTGTGTATTTTAAAGTGTTGGTTGTAATGTATGACTATTTGGCTAAGACTGATTAGCTAAATGCTTGATGCGATGATTTTCCTAAATGAGCCTTTCTAATGCACTGATGTTAATTATTATTTTTCCACTTTGAGAATTTGTTAAATCCATTTCTCATGTTTATGAGGTTAATGGTGATATGAGGAGTGAGTAATTTTATGGCCTGTTGTCTAGTTTCTTATTAATGTCAGTTAATGATTAATTTTGTGTTGAATGTTTTTTTCCAAATATTGGTGCATTACTGTGAAAGCTTTTGACCAATACATTGATAGATCATTTAGATCTGCTATATCAGTGGTTATTAACTTGTGTGTTTTATGGTGGCTCGGGTATTGATACATCAATCTGTTCGAGTCTAGTCTGTATTTACAAAATATCATATTTTATTGCTGATTTCTTAAGATTGTTTCAACACTGCATATATTAATAAATGTGTTTCAAAATTGCCACTGATTGTGGAAATGCTATACAAAAGCATGTCAGTAGTCACACCTGGACCACTGCACCACAAGGGGATTGTAATAGTAAAACATGAAAAGGATCAGACAGCTCACACCTAGGCAGATCGCTAGACACATTGCAACCACTACCGGTACACATGTCTGTCAGAACCATTCTGTGATGATTAAGTCAGAATGGTTTATATGCTCGGGAGCCTGTAAAGTGCATCCCACTTAAACCACAACATCATTGAAAAAGAGTTCATTGGTCTATGGAGCATGTTGATTGCGGCCAGTAACAGTGGTCCAGAGTGGTGCCCTTTAATGATTCCACTTCACAGTGGCAAGTGATTCGGGGCACCAGTTACTGTGGAGAGAAAAGGGAACATGTTAAATACCACACAATATTCATGGACATCATCCATATGGCCTAGGCATTATGGTGTGTGCAGGCATTGTGCATGATGGCCAAACATGGCTGTATATCTTTGCACGAGGTACTGTTATAGTAAAGTGGTGTTGTAGGGAGATTATTCTAGGTCATGTTCGTCTGTTTATGGATGACAATGCCTGCCCACACAGGAACGTTGAGATTCGGATACACTGGAAAGTGATGGTATTGAATGTATGGAGTAGCCTGGAAACTTCCCAAAACTAAACTCCACAGAGCATACCTGGGATGCTCTTGGCAGATATGTTTCTCAATGAACACCCTTCCCTGACCCATACAAGAACTGAAAACAGCCTTTAGAGAGGAGAGGGACAATATCCCCCAAGACTCCGCAACAGTTTGGTAGCCCAGCATGACCAACAAGTGCTGAATGTGCATTAGTGCCTGAGGAGGGTATATTCTTCACTGAGTGAGTCTGATCTGTGTCAGACATGAATGTTATTTATATCTGTTATCCTGTTTTCCCGTATGGTGTAATCTGTACCATTTTTAATTATAAACAGGAAGGTGGATGTAAAGGTGGTTCAGGTGTGACTACTGACACGCTTTTGTATAGCATTTCCACCTTCAGTGGCCTTTTTTTTAGTTGTGTGATGACACTTTCGAAAACACCCAATTATTGTGGCTATAGTAGTAACACTTTAAATGACTTCAAACCATCTGACTGCTCGTCCACAATCATAAGCACTCAAATGGTGTTTGCAGACATATTGCCACACCACACAGACTGTCTCACAAATCGGTTCCACAACAGCCTTCGTCAAACGCCTTGCTGCATGAATTTTCAAATGCATACAGCTTCACTGCAGTTTATACATTTCGCCCTCTACATTTCTTTTTACTATCATTGGTTGGGTGTTCCGTAGCTATTGTCTGCTGTTACATAGCAAATGGCAGGTGTTCCTTAGAAGTTGTCAAGCAGTGTTCTAATGGTGTACCTTCATTGTAAACATATGCACTCCATTATATATTTAGCGATCAAAAGACACAGGAAGGTTCATCCCATCTGAAATTGAGCCATTTATGACATCTCAATGTTGTGGTTGGATGATGCTTAAAGTGTGAGTATAGACATGATATGTGAGCAGTCTGTTACAGACACGTGTGCTGTAATCGTGGCTCGACACCATGTGTTTACCCACTTTGAACATGGGGTTGTGATAATGCAAGAGTCATGGGGCACAGCATGTAGGAGAATACACAAAAATTCAGTTTTCAAGATAAACTGTGTCTGGAGTGGATCATCAGTATTGCTGAGACAGTATTTCCTCATGCAAAAAACCACTGCACAGGATAACTGCAAGTGGCTGAAGGATGGATGCCATGTCACCTCTGCATATCTTTAAAGGACAATGTCAGATCACTACCAGTTTAAATGAGGTGCATCATGTGTCCAGAATCCATTTCTAACAAGGCAATATAGAGACAAATGCACCACATAGGCTTCAGCTGCCAACAACTTATTCATGTCACAGTGCTTTCTTTTGTCTTTTGCTCACTCAGTGTGCAGAAAGGCCAGTGACCATATTACAAAAGAAAAAATAAGAGAGAGCATTACAATGTTGCATTTCAGCCATAATACACATTATTTCAAACTGTTTATCAACTTATTTTAATTCAGATAAATGTAAACCATTACATCACAGTAGTTATCAGGCAGTCAGAAGATATCCTGTTCAGAATTTCAAAGAGAGAAAATAAAATTAGGATTCAATATAAATAATATCTCTTATCTATAAACTCTTCCCCCGACATTCATTAAAATACGTGGTTGTCTGTTTTTCATTGTATTATATTTTAGCTTGCTATAGCATGTTTTCTTGGATATGTTTCACTTTCTGCAGAATTAATCTTTTAGTTGTCTTCAACTTTTTTTTTTCCCCCCCTATTGCATCAACAGTCAATTACATTCTATCTGCTAGCCCGTGTGGATTTAGTATTCCTTTGTTTCTCACACTGTTTTAATAGTCTCAAATTAATGATGATGTAAATAAAATAGAAAGAAACTTCCACATGGGAAAAATATATTAAAAGCAAAGATTCCAAGACTTACCAAAATAGAAGACAGATAACTGAAATCTCACATATTTCAAGTCGCTCAAACTATATTGTAAAGTATACTTCAGACCCAAATTATGTAAATATAGGTATCCCACAGGGTAGTGTCCTTGGCCCAATACTATTCCTCATTTACATAAATGACTTCCCACAGAGCATCAAGCATGGACAAACAATATTGTTTGCAGATGACTCAAATGTACTAATCAATGACAAATCACCAGATGCACTGAAAGAAAAAGCCGAACAAACACTAAACAGTGTACGTGAGTGGGCATCCAATAATAAACTAACACTAAATTTAAAAAAAACAAATGCTGTAAACTTCTATGTCTGCAAAAAACCACACTATAACAACTTTAAGTTAAACGATGAAACTATAGAATGTGTAGACTACACAAAATTTCTTGGTATGCATGTTGTTAATCAGTTAAAGTGGGAGGAACATATTAAAATACTTAGTAACAGAATCGCTACAGCATGCTATGCTCTCAGAATTCTGACTGCAGTGTGTGATACTACATGTGTCAGATCTATATATTTTTCTTATATCCACTCTGTTATTACCTATGGAATAATATAAAGTTAAAACGCAGCAGAGCTTGTTGTACAATGCTGTTAAATTGTATAATAAATTACCCCAAAATATAAAAGATATTGACACAATTGGACAGTTCAAAACAAAACTAAAAAAAATTTTATTAAGTAAAAGTTATTATGCAGTAACGGACTATCTGAATTAAAACATGTAGTGAAATTAAAGTAGCCTGCATTGTAATACATGAGGAAATAATTAAAATATGAAATCCAAAATTTTACAGTACTATAAGAAAATTACATAAGGATATAAAACTAATGTAACATACTTTAAAAATTTGTGTAAATATTAATTTTATGTGCATAATTTGTAGGTATATTGTATTGTATATGATTTTGCTGACGAAATCCACACAATGTAAATTGTTACAGGGATTAATAAAGAAATCAAATCAAATCAAAACCAAGCGGGAAAGTGCCGGTAGATAGCCACAATAAATAAAACACACAAACACACACACAGAATTTCTAGCTTTCGCAACTGACGGTTGCTTCTTCAGGAAAGAGGGAAGGAGAGGGAAAGACGAAAGGATGTGGGTTTTACACACACACACACACACACACACGTATCCATCCGCACATACACAGACGCAAGCAGACATTTGTAAAGGCAAAGAGTTCTGCTTTACAAATGTCTGCTTGTGTCTGTGTATGTGCAGATGGATGTGTGTGTGTGTGTGTGTGTGTGTGTGTGTGTGTGTGCGAGTGTACACCTGTCCTTTTTCCCCCTAAGGGAAATCTTTCTGCTCCCGGGATTGGAATGACTCCTTACCCTCTCCCTTAAAACCCACATCCTTTCGTCTTTCCCTCTGCTTCCCTCTTTCCTGAAGAAGCAACCGTTGGTTGCGAAAGCTAGATATTCTGTGTGTGTGTTTGTGTGTTTTATTTATTGTGCCTATCTACCGGCACTTTCCCACTTGGTAAGTCTTGGAATCTTTGCTTTTAATATGTTTTTACATAGTCTGTTTTTCTTTGAAGAATCTATGATTTTGTTCCCATTATAGATACTGCAGATATCATTTGTGTTTCAGTATTTGCTCATGGATGGACAGTATCATCGTTTTTTCCCCATTCACATCTAATGTCTTATTACATTCAGAGAGAACTGATAGTGGTTGGCGCCTAATAACTACACTTTACAATTTTTAATGTTTTTGTTTAGTACTAAATTGTTCTCATTATCTTCCTGTGACAATTAGTCTGCTTTCTGTTCAGTCTTGGTGTGTTAATTTCAGCTAAAAAGCTCTCAATGTTTGTACAAACTACAGGATTTCTGAAACTTTGGGAAGTACTGCAATTGCTGAAAGTCATAAAGATTAACATTGTCATTATGTTTATCACATTGCCTGGATATAAAGTGTTTCTGCAGAACATTTGCTAATAATTCTTGATGAATCCCAGTTGTAATTAATATATCAGTTTCAAGAAGAATACAGGTAACCTGATCCCTCAGATTATCTTGACGTCATTGATTAAGATGTACTTTCAGGTGTTCAGTGAAGTCTGTATTTCTGTTTTTCCAAATACATTAATGACTGACGCAGTTGTTTTCTCCAGGTCCTGTGAATTATGCTATAATGTGTATTCATTGCCTGTATTCCGATAGCCTGGTTGGAATATAGGCAATGAGTACACACAGTAGTGTAACTCGTCACACCTGAAGAAGACAACTGGGTCGTTGGACAAAATATTGTGCAGAAATGGAAATCAAAACTCAATTGAACACCTGGAAGTACACCATTAACACCTGTAATGTATGATCTCTAGCTTTTTTGTATTTTTTTTTTGCAGGCATGGGGTGTGCACACCATAACATTTGTAGACAGTGGCACTGTTTCTTTTTCAAATCCAGTTAGGCAGTCACTGTACAAATATGAAGACTGTTTGCATGGGGGCCATCCTAAGGCTGTTGCAGCAGCTGAATCTTTGAAAACTATTTTTCCTGGAGTTGTAAGTAATTAAAGTTAAGAGTTTTTTCAGTCTGAAAATTCAAATGAGAAAACTGGCGTATTATAAGGAGGCAAATGGCTGGTAAGTAGTTTTTAGTAACATAAACAAAAACAAGATTGTAAAATACTAAGCGTAGCTTTAGGAACTTCATTTTACTCCAGAGATGAAAGAGAAATTGGTTGGGGAAGGCTGGAAAGAGGAACTATTCACTCAGACCGTAGATTAAGGAAGACCCGTTTGTTGAATGGATTAAGGGAGACAAATGTTAAGGAGCAGGCATCAGAGAGAGCAGGTCTAATATAGGCAGCATCAGTTTGGAGGTGACAAAACAGACAAGAGTGAAGTAAAAAGTTTGTATTTGTTATCCCTATAAGAAAAAAAGGACTGTGCAATGAACACATGGTAGTTGGTAAAATAATTCATGAAGTTTCATATGTTGCACTTTCTTGGACACTGTAGACTGTATCAATGGTGTGGCTGGAGAAAACGGAGTGAAGTGGGTACATCGGACAGATTTTACAATGGGAACCATTGTAGTTGTCAAAATGACAGTCTTGGAATGTCATATAGTTTTATGAGTATGTTACAGAGGTTAGGAGGCTGCAGAACGTGACAGTGGTGGTATGATGAGGAAATCAGTGAGGGACGATCTGATTTGAGGGCCTGATTTGAGAAAGTCATATTCTTGGTGGCGTAACGTAGCGGAGCATTCAATTCCTGGATGGTCCTGGGTGAAAGTGAGAACTATATTTGTCAGAGAAAGAGACTGCCAGGAGATTTGTTTGTAGGGAAGATTGAGTCTGTGAGCACACTCAATATAATTGTCCTTCAAACTAACCATAAATTTAAGCAAAATGTCTCACACTAGGTGAGGAAGCTATCCATACTATTGCTTAAATACTTCAAAAGTGATGTCCGTGTACCTCAATCCTCACTCAAAACTACCATCTACAACTAGTATGGACTTGGGCTCGGTACAAACAGATAAAACAGCAGTAAAGTAGATCAGAAGTAACAACATATTTATTTGGAATACAATTACAGGAATAAATAACATTATCAAGCAACTGTACAGTCCGTGTAATTACAGGGAGACATAGCATTTAGCAGGTAATCATCTAGGGAGTTTTTTGAGTCATTAGTCTTTTGACTGGTTTGACATGGCTTGCCATGATTTCCTCTCCTGTGCCAACCTCTCCATCACAGAGTAGAATTTAGTGACTTACTTCCACACTTATTTATTGGATGTATTCCAATCTGTGTTTTCCTCTACAGTTAACATCTACAGCTCCCTTGGAGGCCGGTCATCCATGGTCTAGAGGTAGCATCATTGATTAGTAATCAAAAATCCTCAGTCACACATTCAAACCCTGACACTGCATACATTTTGATTAAAAAATATCAGTAATCTTGGCCAAAGAGTTCCGGCATAAGAAGTCACCCTCATTCAGCCAATGGCCTTGTCAAAGAGGGCGGAGGAGTGGACAAAGATTCAGCGCACTCTCTTGCCCTTGAGATGGGAAGAATCAACAATGATCAATGGCATGAGGTAGCAAAGGCAATGGAAACCACAGCATTAAAGACACACAATGTGTATCCATGGGACATAGGACCTGTAATTGAAAAAAAGTCATGATGATCTCCCCATTCAAAAAATATTGCAGAATAGCCCTCCACCCCTCTTTTGGATCTCTAGAAGGGCACATCCAAGGGAGAAATGACCATGAGAAAAAGAGTGACTAACAAAAGATAACATTCTATGAGTCAGAGTATGGAATGTCGGAAGTTTGAACATGGTAGGGAAGCTAGAAAATCTGAATAGGGAAATACTGAGTATCAATCTAGATGTTGTGGGGGTCAGTGACGTAAAATGGAAAGAAGACAAGGATTTCAAGTCAGTCAAGTGTGGAGTAATAGCAGCAGCAGCAGAAAATGGAGTAATGGGAGTAGAATTCATTATGAACATGAAGATAGAGCAGAGAGTGAATTACTGTGAATAGTGCAGTGAGAAGGTTGTTCTCATCAGAATTGACAGCAAACCAACACCAACGACAATACTTCACATTTACGTGCTGAAGTCACAACCTGAAGATGAAGAGATAGAGAAAGCATGTGAAGATATTGAACAGATTGTTCAGTACATAAAGGGAGGTGAAACTCAAATAGTCATGGGGCACTGGAATGTGGTTGTAGGGTAAGGAGTAGAACAAAGGCCTATGACAGAATGTGGGTTTGTTACCAGGAATGAGAAACGAGAAAAGACTAGTTGAGTTCTGCAATAAATTTCAGCTTGTAATGTTGAATACTCTGTTCAAGAATTATATAGGAGGAAGTATAAATGGAGAAGGCCAGGAGATCCAGCAAGATTTCAGTTAAATTACATCAGGGTCAGCAAAGATTCTGAAATCGGATACTGGATTTAAGGTGTATGCACGAGGAGATATAGATTCACATCACAAGTTAATAATGATGACAAGTAGGCTGAAATGTAAGAGACTAGTCAAGAAGACTCAATTCACAAAGAAATGGGATGCAGAAGTACTAAGAAATGAAGAGAGATGCTTTAAGATCTCTGAGGCTATAGATACTGCGATAAGAAATATCTCAGTAGCAGTTCATTTGAAGAGGAATGAACATCTTTAAAAAGGGCAATCACAGAAGTTGGAAAGAAAATGTACATACAAGGAAGGCAATGAAGAAACCATGGGTAACACAAAAAATACTTCAGTTGATCAAGCAAAGAAGGAAGTACAAAAATGTTTAGGGAAATTCAAGAATACAATTCTCTCAGGAATGAAACAGACAGGAAGTGCGAAGAGGCTAAGACAAAAGACTTCATGGAAAATATAGAGAAATTGTAAAAGAAATGATTGATGGAAGAACTGACTGAGCATATCGAAAAGTCGAGACAACCCTCAGTGAAATTAAAAGCGAGGGTGCTAACATTAAAAGTACAATGGGAATTCCACTGTTAAATGCAGAGTAGAGAGCTGATAGGTGGAAAGAGTACATTGAAGTCCTCTATGAGAAGGAAAACTTATCTGATGACATGGAAGAAGAAGAAGAAGAAGAAGAAGAAGGAGTCAATATAGAAGATATATACGGAATCCGGTATTAGAATCAGAATTTAAAAGAGCTTTGGAATTGGAAGACTTATGATCAAATAAGGCAGATGTTATAGGTAACTTTCCATCAGAATTTCTTAAATCATTGGGGGAAGTGGCAGCAAAATGACTATTCACATTCACAAAATACCATCTGACATTCGTAAAAACATCATCATACAATTCTGAAGATAGCAAGAAATGCCATGTGCAAAAATTATTGCACAGTCAGCGTAACAGCTCATGTATCCAAGTTTCTGACAAGAGTAACACACAGAAAAATGGAAAAGAAAACTAAGGGTGTGTTGTATGATGATCAGTTTGGTTTTAAGAAAGGCAAAGGCACCAGAGAGGCAATTCTGATGTTGCAATTGGTAGAGAGAGCAAGACTAAAGGAAAATCATGACAGGTTCATAGGATTTGCTGACCTGGAGAAACCAATCAACTATATCAAATGGTGCAAGATGTTCAAAATTCTGAGAAAAAAAAATGAGGGTAGGTCACAGGGAAATATGGATAATATGCAGTGTGTACAAGAGCCAAGTGAGAACAAGAAGAGTGGAAGAGCAAGAACAGAGTGCTTGGATTAAAAAGGGTGCAAGACAGAGATGTAGTCTGCTGCCACCATTGTTCACTCTATATATCAAAGAAGCAGTGATGGATGTAAAAGAAAGGTTCAAGAGTGGAATTAAAATTCAATTTGAAGGGATATCAGTGGTAAGATTCGCTGACAACATTGCTATCCTCAGTGAAAGTGAAGAAGAATTACAGGGTCTGCTGAACGGAATGAACAGTCTAATGTGTACAGAACATATATTATGAGTAGACCGAAGAAAGCAGCAGGATAACACATGATGGATGGAGCCAGCAGACTAGCACTGGCAAAAAGGCCATTCCTGGCCAAGAGAAGTCTAGAAGTAGCAAACATAGGCCTTAATTTGATGATGAAATTTCTGTGACTGTACATCCTGGAACACAGTATTGTATGGTAGTGAAGCATGGACTGTGGGAAAACCAGAAAAGAAGAGAATTGAAGCATTTGATATGTGGTGCTTCAGAAGAATGCTGAAAATTAGGTGGGTTGATAAGGTACAGAAGAGGATATTCTCCACAGAATCAACACAGAAAGGCATATAGGGAAAAGACTGATAAGAAGAAGGGGAAAGATCATGGGACATCTGTTAAGACATCATGGAATAACTTACATGGTACTCAAAGAAGCTTATTTTAATTTTATTTTATTTTTTGAGCCATCAGTCTTCTGAATTGTTTGACGCAGCCAGCCATGAATTTCTCCCCTGTACCATCCTCTTCACCTCACAGTAGCACGTGCAACCTATGTTCTCAATTATTTGCTGGATATGTTGCTATCTCTTTCTTCCTCCACAGTTTTTACACTCCACAGCTCCGTCAAGTACTGTGGAAGGTATTCCATGATGTCTTAATAAATGTCCTACAACACTGCTCCTCCTCATCAGTGCCATCTACGTATTCATTTCCTCATTGAGTCTGTGGAGTACCTCCTCATTCCTTACCCTATCAGTCCACCTAATTTTCAACATTCTTCTGTAGGACTGTATCTCAAATGCATTGATTCTTCTTTTTTCCAGTTTTCCCACAGCCCACATTTCACTGCCATATAATGCTGTACTCCAAACATACATTCTCAGAAATTTCTTCCTCAAACTAAGGCCTATGTTTGGTACTAGTAGACTTCTCTTAACCAGGAATGGCCTTTTGTCAGTCTGCCATCTCAGTCTTGCATCCTTTTTGATCTGAGTGCTTTGTTCTTGGATTTCCACTCTTATTGTTTCCTCTTGGCTCTTGTACATTTAGCATATTATCCATCTCTCCCTATGGCATACACCTATATTTTTTTGTCAGAATTTTGAACATTTTTCACCATTGGACTTTGTCAATTGTTTTCTCCAGCCCAACAAATCTTGTGAACGTGTTGTGATTTTCCTTTAGACTTGCTTCCATTACCAACCACAACATCAGAATTGTCACACTGGTGCCTTTACCTTTCCTAAAGCCAAACTGATCATAATCTAACACATCCTCAGTTTTCTTTTCGAGTTTTCTATATATTACTCTTGTCAGCAACCTGGATGCATGAGCTATTAAGCTGATTGTGTAATCATTTTCACACTTGGTGGCTCTTGCTATCTTCAGAATTGTGTGGATGATTTTTTCTAAAAGTCAGGTGGTATTTCGCCAATGGGAATAGTCGTTGTGTTGCCACTTCCCCCAGTGATTTTAGGAATTCTGATGGAATGTTATCTATAACTTCTATCTCAGTTTATCATAAGTCTTCCAAAGCTCTTTGAAATTCTTATTCTAATAGTGGATTCCATATCTCTTCTATTTGACTCCTGTTTCTTCTTCTATCATGTAATGAGATAAGTTTTCCCTCTCATAGAGGACTCCAATGTACCCTTTCCACCTATCAGCTGTCTCTTCTGCACTTAACAGTGGAACTGTTACATCATCAAAAATACATGTTGAACCATGTTTAAATTTGTTGAACCAACATGTAACTGTTGACACTGACAGCAAAGCACCACCATAAATGAATTACATTTTCATTTTTGTCTCATCATGAGTTGTTTCATTCAAAAGCAAAAAGTGAATTGTCAAACAATTGGGCATTTTTTTTTTCATTTTTGGCTAGGACCATCAAGCACATCTTAATGAAATGGCTGTCAAATTCAAACTAATGTACAAACCAGTGTCATTTTTATTTTAATAACAGCATATGGTGGCATCATTACCAACAACACTATTTTCAATATGTAAATTTAGTCAAAGAAGTTTTGCTAACATGCCACCTTGCAAAAGCTGACTGGGGATGTACTGTGACAGATTATGTACCCATCCTACACACACTCATTTCACTGTTGGGGAAAGCATAGTGTCACGTGTCCACAGTTGAATGAATGGCCTAAAATTAGAGACAATAAGCTACTGGTAGCCAATGACCTAGCTGAGGTGTACTGTTTTTGTCATCCAGGTGAGATTAAATACTTGTAACACTATTTTTTAATATAAGACTGCCCTTTGATGCATTGGTCACTTCTCTGGTGAGAGGTCCCACAGTTGTCTGGTGCTTATTGTGTGACTGGATATGATATAAAATGAAACATTTTGTGTAATGTCCAGACCTCTTCTTAGGTTGCTAGAGAGGAAATTTAAGTATTGTCAAATTGGATGTCTTTCTTGTTTTATATATGTAAGGGATGAGCCTTAAAATTCTTTCTGAGTTCTCTCTTCAGCCTCTGTTCTGGTTATCCAATCTAATTGCAACAGAATATTTTAAAACAAAGGATATGTTATTGCTCAAATTTGTCTGTTAGCGAATGTGTAAAATGGGAGAGACTGAATGTGATTCTAGCTAAAATTATACCTCACCAGTTTTAGCATTTTAGATGGCTTAGCAATACTCACCTCAAATTATTTTTATAAGAGCACTTATTATTACACAGCTAGTCTTTCAAACATGTAAGTACATGCATGTTGACATGATCATCATTGTAATCTGCATAGTTATGTTTTCTTTAACTTATTGCAGTTAACATGATTTGAAAATATTTGAAAGCAAACCATCTGAATGCCTCCATGTTCAGTACGTGTATGAGAGACTGAGACATTTTCCACTGTTTAAAAGAAAAATCTGCGAGCTCCTGTGAATTACAGGCACAGATTATTTTGTGTGCAAATGTAGACAATATAATGATTAAAAAAAACAGGCATTCTATCCTCACTGAAGTGGAATAATATTGAAATGTCAAAAGATTTCAAAAACCATATACATCTTTATCTACTTTCAGCTGCCTGCTGAAACTCTCTGAACATTTGCAGAATGCGTCTGGCTATCAGTTACATATGCCGATGCCAGGACACACTGTTGGGGAAGTCATGCTTCCTGAGGTCCAAAAAGCTGTTCTGAAACTGGAGCAGCTGATAGAGAACCACGATGTGATATTTCTTCTGACAGATTCAAGAGAAAGTCGTTGGTTACCAACAGTTATTGCGACCAGCAAGGAAAAGGTAAACATTATTTTCATAATAGCAAGCTATGTTATCCTTATCAATTGTAATTACTCTATTGAAGGTTACAACAAACAAACAAACAGCAGTTAGATAGAAAACAATTTGTTCACTTATTATTATTTAATGAAAAAACATTTCCAGTTTCCTGGTTGCTGTTTGAACCTGTACCACTTCCTTCTGCCCATTATAATCTGTCATGGAGAAAAATTATCCATTGCCCTTCCTCTGGCAGTGAGGTAATCCTTGATCATGTCCATCCAACTGGTTCTGGATCTTCCTACAGGAAGATATCCTTCCACCTTTTTTCCCAAATTTATTCAGGCTGTTCTTGTAGGCACATTCCTGTACCACCATAGTCTTGATGTCCAGAGTAGGTGTGAAAGGGAGTCTTGATTTTAGCTTTCTTTCTTGCCTCCTCATTTCTTAACTTATTCATCGTGGTCTTCCAGAAAGTGGATCTAAGGAATTTCACTTCTGATGCCTGCAGTGTCAGACTGTCTCTTTGTGAGAGTGCCTGCTTCAGTACCATAGGTCAATATTAGTAAAAAGTAGCTACTGAATATCACTGATTCCAGTGTTGAGTACCGTAATATTATATAAAATTACAAAGCTTCAAGACAGATCAAAACTGTGTGCTAGTCTGTCTTACACAGGCAATCATCATACTGTCTGTGTTGCCCAGCCACAAGTTACAATGTGCCATCATGTGTTGTTTCTTTTTTTTTTAAAGAATCTACCCACACTGTCCTGCAGAATGAAAGATCCAGTTCAGAATAATTTGTAGAGTGCAATTAAGACATTGCTCTGAAGTATCCATTGTTCCAGGAGTGAAAGCAAGCTCCCATCAAGTTTGTAAAGTAGGAACAGGTAATGGCGGAACTGAATTAGTGAGGGTAAGTCATGAGTTGTTCACTGATAGCTTAGTTGGTAGGACCATTGCCTGGAAAGACAAAGGTTCCAGTATCAAGTCCTAGTCCAGTACACAGTTTTTAATGTCAAAAACAAGTTTAAATATACTGCACATCCCACTGCAGAGAGAAAGATTCATTCTGAAAATAATGTTACACTTTTTCATAAGAATTCCTCTAATAGAATGTGTATTATTTCAGGGAAATTTCCCCCCTGAAAGCTGCATCACCAAGAAGATTTATTACAATGTGAAAGTCACTTCTAAGAAACGTTATCCTGTTCTAAATAGAAAATTTTACAAAATTCACACTCCAGTCACATTTTGCACAGTATAAGTTAACGATCATTGACTTGAAGTTCCTTTAACAAAATTACTGCTTACGTAATTATGGCCTTTATGTTGATGTACTTTATCCATAAGGATAGTGAATCATATTAAAGTGTCCACTTCCAGGACACAGGGAACTGCACTGGCTCCAGGTCAAATCCGCTTTATGGATAAACAGGAGTGGTGTGCTGGCCAGCCTGGATGCGGTTATTAGGTGGTTTTCCACATCCACCCAGGTAAATACTAAGCTGGTTCCCACATCACACCTCAGGTACATAATGCATGAGCACTTTGGAAAACATTGTCAAATTTATTACACTAGTTGCAGATAGAGGGGGTACACGGATTTGTCGCTTAGGGGGTCCTGGCAGTAGCTTTAAAATGCCTTTGGGAGCAGTGACTCCATCATAATAATAATCTATACACAGATATGATTTGTGCTTCATGAAAATTGGAGAATTACCATACCAGTCCCAACTCTGCACTGGCTGTATAAAGGGCCCTGGAAAGATAGAGAGGGAGGCTGATGTACTTTGAATACAAAAGAATTTGATAGATTTCCGAATGAAGCTTTGTGTTATCAGTGGTCTATACACAGACCTTTGCATTCACAAGCAGTGCTCTTATTGAGTGATTTGTCAAGTACACCTCATGTCCCACATCAAAACTTCAGTGACAACTATGTTTGATGGCAATGCTGATGGATTCTACTGAAGGCTCAGAACTAAATCCAAACTGATGTGACCTAGCATTTAGTAAGGTTTTATTCATCAGGTTCACTGTGTAAAATTGCATGGCCACACCCCAGTAAAATGGGATATAAACTTGCCAACCTTAATATTTAAATAATATATGTCCATTATGCAGAGGTTAGAAGTTTATGAACTGAGGTGAAGAATAGTGGAAAATGTTGCACCATAAAACAAACTTCAGAAACAAAATTCCATGTAAGTTAAATGGAAGATGTGCAACAGCTGTATGGAAAGGTGTTATACATTAAAAAAATGACATAAATATTTCACTTTTTTTGTCGACTGTGCAATGATGCTACACAGTGTCAGTTACAATTCTCTCTTTCACCTGTAGCACTGAACACTGCAGTAGATTATAAAGCTTAACTGATTAAGTTGTGAAATACATTATGTGATTGTCCATTACAATTTTTGTTTCTTTTGTCACAAACTATAATTCCAGGTACTTGATTTGACTGTTAATCAATCTTCTTCAAATCTGAAAAGGATAGAAGAGCAAAATTCTGCTTGTAGTCTGTTGTAAATATATGAGCTAAAGAGATGGGAATGATCCCCATCAATTGTTCGATTTCATGTGAAGCAATATTCACACAAATTCAGTGCTGGCCATTCACCATAGTTCATCTGCTGACTTCAGCACATTAAGAAATCATCTGTCAGATGACATATCACATTAGATACAATATTTCATTCCTTAGACTAGTGTTTTTACTTATGTTTACATGCCGAATGTGTTTCTAAGGTACTTGGTTGAATTTTAGCTGACATAAACGTGAACAGCACTGAGCAGAATAACAGTAGTTCATTGTTACAGATTAAGTTTCTATGATATGCTTGTCTTTTGTTAATGTACATCTTGATTCAACCAGTCTCTGAAGGTTGTCAGTCTTGATGGGATTTATGGATCATGAATGAATGAACGAATTCACAGCCATGTGGAGTGGCCACGCTGTTTGAGGCACCAATTGCGCGGTCCCTCCCACTGGAGGTTTGAATCCTCCCTCGGACACGTGGGTGCGTGCGTGCGTGCGTGTGTGTGTGTGTGTGTGTGTGTGTGTGTGTGTGTGTGTGTGTGTGTGTGTTGTTCTTAGCATAAGTTAGTTTAAGTAGTGTGTAAGTCTAGGGACCGATGACCTCAGCAGTTTGGTCCCTTAGTATTTCACACACATTTGAACATGTGAACTTTGAACGAATTCGTATCCTGTGTCCAGAGAACAAATTGTGATTAAAACTTTTAAAAACCAGAATTTAACAGTACAATCAAACAATGTCATAATATTGTTGAATTCAACAGTACAAATTGATATATCTCAATGCAAGTAAAATAATTTGTAATGATGATTTATTTTTTTAAATTCCATGAACATTTAATTTCTGTGTTATTAATTTTATTTGTATTTTTCAGTTAGTGATGACAGCTGCTTTGGGCTTTGATACATTTGTCGTCATGAGACATGGGATGCGCAATCAGAAGAAGGATGTAGCTGTTGCGCCAGATGGTCCTCAGCTTGGATGCTACTTCTGCAGTGATGTGCTAGCACCTGGGAATGTTAGTACTAATTTAAATATTTGAACATATAATTTTGCTTGATAAGATACTTAATTTATTATTTAATATAATTTTACTGTTGTGTATTCCTTCTGGTTTACTGTATCATTACCACTGGGAGAAACAAATGTTTGACACAGTTTTAAAGGGTGCTATTTATTTATTCCTTAGCAGCATCCTAATTCATGTTACCAGTTTTCTCAAACGCTATGCAAAAAACTGGAGGGGGGTTGGCAACTATATCTGCCACTAAACTCCAGATATATAATCCACTATCCACTACCATAAATAGAACTGATAAGAAATAGCAACACAATCTTGTGGCAAAATGTAAATCCATCATTGTCAGTCATTTGACATCCACCTTTGCTAGATTAAGGTGCTCTCTAGATGTATTCTTGCATTATGTGGTTTTCAGGAATTCATACCCATTTTGTTTCTACCTTCCTTTCTAATGTCAGATACCCATCTTCTGTAGATCATCATTTCATCCTTTTCAAACAATGGAAAATCCAGGATGGAATGTAATAATACGAAAGAAGGAAAGTGGCTACTCACCATATAGTGGAGATGCTGAGCAGCAATAGTCACAATAAAAAGATTCACACAGTCATAGCTATTGGCCCTTAAGGCCTTTGTCAGCAGCAGAGAGTTTCAGCTCTCTGAGACTGCAGATGTGTGTGCAAGTTGCGCTTGCGTGAGTGTGTGTGCTCATATGTGTATATGTGTCTACTGCTGACAAAGGCCTTAATGGCCAAAAGCTATGATTGTGTGAATCTTTTTATTGTGCCTATCGTGGCTCAGCATTTCATTCTTTTCCTCTGTTTTGAATTCAGCACATAATGACCTTGGTACATTCTATATCTATTCATGTGGCTACATCTACCTCCATTTCATTTCCATTAAAGTCATAATTACATCTACACATCTGGCTAATACTTAGCTCCAGAACATGGAATTCCATCACTACCAATAGACTTATTTAAATATGAGAGCACCAATCATAGTTGCTGAAAATATCAGTTCCTTATGCTGAGATGAAAGAGGGATGGATTGGGGAAGATTAGATAAGAATGGCAGGTAACTCAGACCACAGGATAAGAGGGAGCCAATTGCTTTCAGGACAAGTGCAAACCCCTCCGTCTCATTCCTGATCCATATTTTTTCGTCTCTCTTAGTAATTCTTAATATTCATGTCTCCATTGTTCAGTAACGAATCTCCAGTTTTTTAGTTATGTTTGCAGTGAAAGTACGTGTATTGCTGCCATAAGTCAAAACTGGTAATATCCATTGGCTCTGAGCACTATGGGACTTAACTTCTGAGGTCATCAGTCCCCGGTAGTACCCATTGATTGTAAATTTTCTTTTTCAGACGTATTGGGAAGTTACTTTTCACTCTTGTTTTTTATGTCTTTTCCTCTCAATCTACTCATTGTCTTCAGCATCCTTAAATATAATCTCTTATCAACTGCTTTTGTGGCTGCATTGTTAATTTTGTGAAAATGAGAAGTCTGTTGTTCCTTAGATTTATCACTCACTTGGCACACTTCCTTTTGGGATGGGACCACTGCTGCAGGGCTTGTGTAGGCAGTTGGTGGATACCTTCTGTCACTTAAATGTGGGTAATCAAAACAGTGGTGTAGCCTTTCTTCTTAGGGAGATGATCAACTCACGACCTGCTTAATAGTTGTGGGTAGCTGTTCATTCCTCTGTAAAAATGTTTTTGCTCATGGCAAGTGACCTTGGAAAGAACGGAAAGGCCACGTTGAAGGTAAGGAATTCCTGGAAGGTAACCAGGGGATCAGAGAGTGGTTGATGATGGTTGGGTGGAGGTATGAAGTGAGAGAGGCGTTGTTCAGTGTTAGCTTTTGGCTGGGTTTGGTCAGAGAGGGGAAGCTAATGAGCACTCCAGGTTGACTGAATTTTTCATGATGCTGAAGGACTTTGTAAAGGGCTGAAGTTTCTGACAGAGTGACGTTCTCGCTGTATAGGGTGTATAATGAGACAACAGTGTTCTCTGTTTGTTTGGTTCTAGGTCTCTGTTTATTCACATTCACCCTCCTACAAACTTCTTTCTTTTCAGAGAAGTCAGTAAAATAATGAGTAAACCTTTACTCCCAGTTCACCAAATCTTTGAATGTGTATAAATCGACAGAGTGCTCTACAGAACCCTTTTGTACTTGAAATCAAATAAACTACTTACTAACAACTGTGATATTAATGAAGTGTGGAAAAACCATGGGAAAAGTCTTCACCAATATGTACGGACAAGCTTCCCTTTATCACAGAAAAACCCCAAGGCTTCAACTCGCACAGAAGAAAAAGTACAAGCCTTAACAGTATAACAACAACCCACAGCAGATGTGTGAACTCATTATATCAGTGGAGAAAGACAGTTTCACTAGAATGTCAGTGTGGAGCCAACAGACAAACCATCCATAATGTACACCAGAAAATCCTTTATGATCTTACTCTGAACAGTGGTCGATCTTCTTCGCTGTGACCCAACATGCAAACAAATACATAAAAAAAATCCAAGTATTTATTTTGTTTTACAACTGTTTTTGTCTTGTGTATGTGATCAGTTGTGACATGCTGTGCCATATCCTAAATAAGTCACTACACTATTCTCACAGCCAGTTTCCATCTGCATCCTTCCCCAATCTTAGCTTGTGTTTCATCTCTAATTTCTTTGAAACTTCCTGCTTTTTCTTCCATAATACTACCAACTCCAAAATTACCACCTCATTCCTTATACATCGAACTGTATCCTTACTCATAACTACTTCTCTTTCAAAGCAAAATGTAGCATTTCCGTGGGCTCCCACACAGCATCCTGATCTACTGACCTGTGTATGGGGCTTTAAGATGGTAACTTCTTAGCTACCCAAGAACATAAACCTTTTACCAAGTTTAGATTCATTGATGATATCTTCATCTCTGAATCCAGAGCCAATACGCTGTATCTTAATTCTTCAACATCCTCAACACATTCTCTCCTATCTTCTTCACCTGATTCTCCTCAGCCCAACATGCCGCCTTTTCAGATGGCTCTATAAAAGCTTTAGTCTCTATCAAGCTCTCCAGCTATCATTTTGATAGCTGCTATCTCGTTCACGCCTTCACACTAAAAAATATTTCCCATATAGTGTGCTCATCTGTGTACAGCACATCTTCAGTCAAGAGCAATACTGTGGCCAATTGCTGAAGGAGTTCATAAGAGGCTCACCCACAGGCTCTACCCTCCAGACATTGTCCACAAACAAATGCACCATGCTATATTTACGTATATCCCTCATCCTTCAACTACACTCACAAACCAGCTCCAAACAGGCAACACCCCCCCCCCCCCCCCCCACACACACACACAAAAATCTCTATGCACTGTCGCCCTTGATTGGAGCAAATTAAACCAGTTCCTTTGCAAGGTTAACCTACACCCATCATCATACCTGGAGATGAACATCTGACCCACAACTCTTCATATCACTCCCGAAGTAACATTTGTTGCTATCTTTACATCATACCTACAGTGCTAGCCTTTACAATTGCAACACTAGGAAGGAATCAAATATCAAAATTTTACTTTCTGTGAATGTACAGTATAGTAGAAAGAATACATGACTTAATTAATAGTTGATTTGGTGGTATGCAGACTGTGGAATTTAGTAGTCATTAACCCAGCAGACATTGAATCAAACTAACTTGGATTTTGACAGAAGGCCTTACTAGGACTTTACAGGGTAAGGTTGTATTTAGTTCAAGATTTCATAATTAGTTTTAAAATGAATACACTATCCTGGTTAAGGAGAGCTGCTTTCTTAGTAATGGTTGGTGAGATATGATTAGCTGTTATATGAAATCAATAGTTTTGATTTTTTAAAATATGAATGATATCTTCTACTGTTATTCCATCACATTTGTGATAAGGATCATCATGAAAGTGATTTCAATGAAGATGGGTGGTGAATGATCCATGATTAAATCTCACGCGAATTGTGGAGCTTATAAATTTTTTACACCTTAATTGTCTTGGACCAAAGCTTCAAGGGAACGTCTGGCTGTGTTTGTGCATAATATTTCCATTCTCAACATATCAATGACTGATATTTGTCTTCTTATTAATTCTTATTTCGCTATACAGGATGAATATTATTTACAATGACAAACTCTGAGAGGTTGCATGTGGCACCAAAACAGATAATTTTCTCTAATGCCGTAATTACATGTTAGCATTTTTTTAATCTGGTAGAGGCTGTAATCACTCTCAGCACTCGTGCAATTGTGCTTAATGTGGGCATGAATCCGATGAAATTAAGAAATGTTCTTCATGAGAATCAATTTGAATGAACAGCTTGTGCACAACCTGGTACCAGGTGATTAACCATTCAGAGCACAGTTTTCACGGTAGTTCCTGGAGCAGTGTCAAATGCATCCTTCACATGCGTCCTCTGTGCTGTTTACAGATGATGCAATGTTCAGGCATGATGGCATCTTCAACATCCACAATTCACATGTTGTGAATGATGTTAATCCACATGGCATATTTACTGGTGCTCATAAAGTGCAGTTCTATCTGAATATGTGGGCAGATGTTATTGGAGACTGTTTAAGTTGGCCATATCTCCTACCTAGACCATTAAAGGACAGGCATTATTACCACTTCCTCACTGGTGCATTGCCATCATTACTGGATGAAGTGCCATTCGCTACAAGACAGTGCATGTGGTTCCAGTACAATGAGGCACTGGCATATTTTAATCATACTGAGCATTGATTCTTGAATCAACAGTGGACTGGCACTGGTGGTCCTGTACCATGGCCTGCTCAATCCTCTGATTTGATCCCTCTGGACTTTTTTGTGTGAGGAGAGATAGGCAGCCTAGTTCACAAAACCCCTGTCAAATCACAGGAGGATCTGGTTGTCCAGATAGTAGCAGCAGCCATAGGAATTAAGGATACTCCTGTAGCTTTTGACCATATTAGACAGAACATGCGTCACCAGTGTAACCTCTGTTTACAAGTCAGTGGAAGCATTTTTTAGCTTCAGACCTGTAACTGAAGTAATTGTGTTAATAATGCTGTCTCTTGGTAATAAAGAATTAAAACTTGTTTGTGTCTCTTTTTGTCCTCAGAGGAAAACACATTAGTAAAGGTGTTTTCATTATCTTATGCTTTTTAGCTTAATTGATTTTCATCCAGTGAAAACTAATACTACGAGTTTAAAAAATCCTCACAGAAAAATAACCCCCCACAGGGGGCTCACCACACTTTGGCGAGTTCATCCTTGGCTACCACGGGGCCCCAGCCTTTGTAGCATCTTTTCCCTTCTGTGCTGTATGTCTCTCCTCTTGCTGTTCCTTTTCCCCTCCCTTGAGTAACATGTCTGGGGTGTTTTAGGAATGTGTTGCACATTTTCAGTACCTGATATGAGAACAGTCTCACCACTGTTTTTCGTTCCTTTTTTCGTCCACCTTCTATCCTTCCTCTGCTTTGGCGTTTGATGTGCCCCTTTTTCTTCTTCCTGCATGTGTGCTCCTGAAGGCCAGCCCATGTGTCTGATGCTTAACAGTTGACTGGGTAATGTGTAATTCCCAACTCCAGGTTGACAGATAGGGTTCACATGTACCCCCTGTTACAGACCAGGCCCAGGATGGGGTGATTGCCTGAGCTGCTACCTTCCCAAATTGCCAGTTGGCCCCTTTGTCAGGTGTTTGGGAGGTGTGACCTGAATTTTGAACAGTCACCTAAGGCAGGTGAGTCCTCCTGTGAGGGTAGGCCCCAAATTGGAAGGAGCATGCCATCGTAGATGGTGGCAACCATGGGGGATTTTCTCGCGATGAGCCAATCATCATCTCCATAGCCCACATCCACCAAACATAAATGGAATGAACATCCTGATTCAGAGACCCTCCCAGCTGCACTGCAGTTCCTCTTGGTTTCAATTACCGGAGACAGTCAGTCCTTTGCAATGGTAAATCCATTTCTTATTCAGAAAGATGTTGGTGCAATTACCGGACCTGTGAAATCCTGCTCTCGTTTACGCAATGGCACTTTGCTTTTGGAGACTACTTCTGATTCTCAAGCACAACAAATGCATGCCACTTCACTTTGCCACAGCTATCCTGTTCAAGTCGAGGCCCATGAGTTCTTCTCATGGTGTTATTTACATTAGACTACTCAATGGTTTCACTGAGGCAGAAATCCAAATGTACCTCTCTGATCAGCATCATTGCCGTCCATCAGGTGATGAAAAAGTGCCCACATGCACTCTTTTTCTCACCTTTGGTAGAGTGGTGCTTCTGTCCAAGATCAAAGCAAACTATGGTTATCACATTCCAACTGTACATTCTGAACCCAATGCGCTGCTAGTAGTGTCGTCATTTCAAACACAGTTGGATGTCTTGTTAACACCCAGCCAAATGTATAACCAGTGGTAGGGAGGCACTCTAGGGTGATTGTCCCCCTCCTTCTCCCCACTGTATCAACTGCAATGGTGACCATGCTACCTCCTCTCCGCCCCATGTATCTCAATGAGCAAGCTGTCCAGGAGATGTAGGTAAAGGAAAAAGCTTCCAGGAGATCTGGGTGAAGGAAAAAACGTCTTACCCGGTCACTTGCAAGTTATTGGCTAGTCGCAAAACCATGCAGACATGCGACCTCAGATTCAGCACTGCAGCGGTTGAGAAATCGCCCAGTGTCATGGGAGCATCGCCGTCTCCTCATCCAGCTGTGCAACAAGCCACCAAACATTCGTCTCGTAAGGCAAAGTCACCTGCTACACAACTGGCAGGATGGTAAGGATAGAAGGAATATTCCCACATAGACTTCCTATGTCCCTCCAGACAACGAACATCTGAGTCTTCCTCTCCCAACTGGAAAGGCTCCAAGAAGTCAATCAAAGGTAATGATCTTCTCCTTCACCGACTTGGACATCCTCTTAAGTGATGTTGCCACATGATACCCTCACAAGGCCAACCCGTGTATTGCCAATTTGCACCACCAACCATTTTTCTGCCCTGGACTCTGCAGATCAACAGTGGGAGAATGCAAAAGCCTCTTTAGATCCCATGGAGCAGGATGATCCACCCTCTGCTCCCTGTAGCAGTGAGTCTTCGAAAGTTGACATTCAGCAGCCACCGAGGTGATACGTCTTCTTTTTCCCTCCTCCCCTTTCCTCATTATGACTCTCCTCCAATGGAACATCTGTGGCTTTTGATCTCACAAAGAGTATTTTTTGGCTGCTCTTAGAATCACAGTGTCAGCTTGTTCTGTGCATCCAGGAAACAAAATAGTGTCCTCACGACCACTTTGAGCTCACATTTCTTCCCAGTCCATTCTGACCTCACTAAGGACGGCATTCCATCTCCAGGGGGAGTCATGCTGTTCATATGGGATTATGTTCATAGTCAACCCATCTCCACGACTACCCGCCTTCAAGCTGTTGCACTTCACCTTTTCCTTCCTCTCTTGATCTTTTCCCTTTGTACCGTTTACATCCCTCCATCATTCAGTGTCACCAGGGAAGACTTCCTCCACCTTATTGGGCTGCTACCTCACCCCTTTCTGCGGCTCAGTAGCTTTAATGTGCAAAATCCCCTTTGGGCTTCTCCCAGAACCTGTCCGAGAGGTGCCCTCTTGGCTGACTTCCTCACCTCAATCAAAACAGCAGCATCCACGTTCCTTTCAGATTCCATGCACACCTATTCCCATTTGGACCTCTCCTTCTGCACTACCCACCTTGCCCATCATCTCGAGTGGTCTGTACTCAAGCAACCATTTCCCTTGTGCTGTCCGTTTGTTGACTCATACCCTATGTACGTGCCACCCAAATGGCAGCTTACTAAGGCTGACTGGAGGCTTTACTCCTCCCTGGCGACCTTCCATGGACAACATTTCCCCAGTTGTGATTACTGAGTAGAATATCTTGCAAACATTATCCTTACCACTGCAAAATGTTCCATTCCTCACACTTCCTCTTCATCACGCCGTGTTTCAGTCCCTTTGTGGACAATGGCATGCCATGATGCAGTTCACACGTGGAGACGTGCTCTTCCTGTTTTTAACCATTGTCCTTCGATGGCAAACTGTATTCATTATAAATAGTTGCCTGTACAGTGTCATCACATTCTTTGGGACAGCAAGAAAGCTAGCTAGATTCCATTCACTAGTTCTTTTAACAGTTCCGCTCCCTATTCCATCACGTGGGCCAACCTCCGACAGCTCTCTGGGAGCAAGATCCATTCCCCAATTTCCGGCCTGACAGTAGCAGATGACATCATCATGGACCCTATTGCTATCTCCAACACTTTGGGCTGCTATTTTGCGGAGATTTAGAGCTCTTCCCACTACCACGCTACCTTCCTCCATTGGAAACAAGTGGAGGAGGCTACCATTCTCTTCTCCAAATCATGAGGGCTACAGTGCGGCCTTTACTATGAGGGTGCTATACAGTGCTCTCATTTCATCCCAACCCTTCACTCCAGGGCCAGACAATGTTCACATTCAGGTGTTGCAGCACCTTGCTCTTGTGGGAAAGCACTTTCTGCTTCTTATGTACACACATTTCCCAGACGCTGACATGAAGCCACTGTCCTACCCATACCAGAGCTTGCTAAGGACAAACACCTTCCTTCTAGCTACTCCCCCATTTCTCTTATCAGCTGTGTTTTTAAGGTGATGGAATGTATGATTCATGCCCAGCTGGTATGGTGGCTTGAGTCTCGCAATTTACTAACCACTGCACAGTGTGGATTTGGAGTGCACCGTCTGCAGTTGACCATTTCATTACATTGCCCACCTATGTCGTGAATAGTTTTCTGCAGAAATCCCAGACTGTGGCCATGTTTTTCGATTTGGAGAAATCCTGTGACACCTGCTGGAGGACTGGTATCCTACTTACTCTATACATGTGGGGCTTCCATGCCTACTTGTCCTGTTTCTGATCAGGAATTTTTAAAAGACTTAGTTTTCAAGGTATGTGTAGGTTCTGCCTTGTTGAACACCTTTATCCAGGAAAATGGTGTACCTCAGGGTTCCATCCTGAGTGTCATCCTTTTAGCTGTTGCCATTAACCTTATAATGCCCTGTCTCCCACCGGGCATCTCCGGCTCCCTTTTCATTGACCTATTGCAGTTCTCCATGAACTTGTCTCATTGAGTGCCATCTTTAGTAATGTCTCAATCGTCTTTACTCGTGAAGTATCAACAATGGCTTTCATTTTTCCACTGACAAAACCGTTTGTATGAATTTTTGGCAGTGCAACTAGTTTCTTCCAGTGTCTTTACATTTTGAGCCTGTTTGCTCTTCTATCTCTGGCCACAGCGCAAACGTGTCACATCAAACAGAAACAGCAATCCAGAGTGGGGTGGGATAGCAGAGTACAAGTGGGGGGAAAGGTGCCAGTGCTGCCTGGTGGAGTGTATAGGGACTAGATGATGGCAGGACAAAGTTGCCACCAGGTGTGGCATCGGAAGGATGTGCAAGGTGGTTGTATTGGCAGAGAGCGGTGCACAGTGAGGGTAAGGGACATGATTCAGCATGAGGTGATAGGACAGAGAGGGCAGAAACTAATGCAGTGTTTAATATAGAATGAGCAATGTTTTCCTCTTGTTTCAGTGCTTTTGTCATTTAGTCTCTTGTGTCAACTGCTATATTTTTAAGTTACCTTTGTTAGATGAATGTTTGCTGGACAATGATTTATGCAAGCCTGATCCACTTTTCAAATTTTGACAGTCACAGGTAGATCGAACTTTGGATCAGCAGTGCACTGTGACTAGACCAGGAGTCTCGGCAGTTGCAGCAGCATTGGCTGCCGAGTTACTGGTGTCAGTCTTGCAACATCCACTAAGGTAAGGCATCAGAATACTTTGCAATTTACTCAGCTAGGTGGAACAATGATCAGAATATTTAACTCACATTCTGGAGGACTGGGATTTGAATCCCTCACCCTCCCTCCAGAATGTACCTTGGTTTCCATAAATCAAATTAAATAAATCACCAATTGGTATCTAATGTTGCGTTGACTTATAATTAAATCATACTCATTTTATGCTTACTTGTGATTATTCATTTTTTCCTTACTTCTATTTAGTATAAGAGAAGATGAACATAAAGATATATTATTTAATGACTTTCAGTAGAATGTAGCAATATATTTTGCCAGAAGAATTATTTTTGTATCTTATATATGTATATGTACACACCCTTCGAAAAAGGTTTGCTTATCATTTGTAAACACATATAGTAAGTACAGTGCAGTAAATTTCGTATGGCGTAAAATTTATGATGTAAATAGTTTGTAGCTTATACGTGTAGTTTAGCTATCAAAATGCCAACTTTTCCCACTCATTCTGATCTAACCTGTACCGTAGGTATTGTTGCAAATATACAGGAATGATTCTGCGATTGTTTTTGTAGTTGGGGGAAGATTTGATTAGTTTTTCGTTCCATAGATCCGTGTTGAGGAGATCCTCATGGATGTGGAACATGTCACTTTTTTTTAAGCTGAAATAACAATACTAATAGTATAAATACATACAACACATCATTTGTTTCTATTAAAAATTTCGTCAATGGAGTAGAAGGAGTTGGCCACTAGTAAGTCCTTCAGGCTCCTTTTAAACTGATAGTTATTTGTAACTAAATTTTTTATGTTTACTGGCAAATTATTGAAGATGAGTGTTCCTGAGTAGTGGACCCCTTTTTGAACTAAAGTAAGTGCTTTTAAGTCCTTGTGCAGATCATTTTTGTTCCTGGTATTGTATGTATGAACTGAGCTGTTTGTTGGAAAAAAGAGATATATTATTTAGGACAAATTTCATTAAGGAGTAAATATACTGAGTGGCAGTAGTTAGTATACCCAGTTCTTTGAAGAGGTTTCTACAAGACGTCTGTGAGTTTACTCCACAAATAATACGTATTACACGCTTTTGGACTCTGAAAACTTTTGTTTGACTTGAAGAGTTACCCCAAAATATTATACCATATGACATTATGGAATCAAAGTATGCAAGCTTTTTCACTTTTATGTCGCCTAACACTCGAATTGCAAATACAGATTTGTTAAGGCGTTTCTACAGTTCTGTGGTGTGCTCCTCCCAACTGAATTTATTATCAAGTTGTAATCCCAGGAATTTAAGACTGTCAACCTCTTCTATCTGCTCTTCCTCATACTTCATGCATATGCTGGGTGGAAACCTCTTACAGGTTCTGAATTGCATGTAGTGAGTCTTTTCAAAGTTTAATGTCAATGAGTTGGCTTTAAACCATTTATTAATATCCATGAAAATATCATTAGCAGATCTTTCTAGAACTACACTCGACATACTATTTATTGCAATACTTGTGTCATCTGCATACAAAACGAACTCTGCTTCTGGCAGTGTAACTGATGAGAGACCATTAAGGTACACAAGCAAAAGCAATGGCCCTAAGATGAATCCTTGTGGGACACCACATGTAATTTCTTCCCATTCTGATGATGACTGATGACTTAATTCACTAGTCCCTTGCACTGACACCCTTTGTCTCCTGTTAGCGAGGTATGACTTGAACCATTTTGCAGCACTGCCCGTTGACACCATAGAATTCTAATTTATTTAAAAGGATGTTGTGGTTTACACAATCGAATGCCTTTGACAAATCACAGAAAATACCTGCTGCTTGTAACTTGTTATTTAATGAATTAAGTACATTTTCACTACAGGTGTAAATAGCCTTTTTGATATCAGAACCCTTCAGAAATCCAAACTGTTTTCTTGATAATACACTCCTGGAAATGGAAAAAAGAACACATTGACACTGGTGTGTCAGACCCACCATACTTGCTGCGGACACTGCGAGAGGGCTGTACAAGCAATGATCACACGCACGGCACAGCGGACACACCAGGAACCGCGGTGTTGGCCGTCGAGTGGCGCTATCTGCGCAGCATTTGTGCACCGCCGCCGTCAGTGTCAGCCAGTTTGCCGTGGCATACGGAGCTCCATCGCAGTCTTTAACACTGGTAGCATGCCGCGACAGCGTGGACGTGAACTGTATGTGCAGTTGACGGACTTTGAGCGAGGGCGTATAGTGGGCATGCGGGAGGCCGGGTGGACGTACCGCCGAATTGCTCAACACGTGAGGCGTGAGGTCTCCACAGTACATCGATGTTGTCGCCAGTGGTCGGCTGAAGGTGCACGTGCCCGTCGACGTGGGACCGGACCGCTGCGATGCACGGATGCACGCCAAGACCGTAGGATCCTACGCAGTGCCGTAGGGGACCGCACCGCCACTTCCCAGCAAATTAGGGACACTGTTGCTCCTGGGGTATCGGCGAGGACCATTCGCAACCGTCTCCATGAAGCTGGGCTACGGTCCCGCACACCGTTAGGCCGTCTTCCGCTCACGCCCCAACATCGTGCAGCCCGCCTCCAGTGGTGTCGCGACAGGCGTGAATGGAGGGACGAATGGAGACATGTCGTCTTCAGCGATGGGAGTCGCTTCTGCCTTGGTGCCATTGATGGTCGTATGCGTGTTTGGCGCCGTGCAGGTGAGCGCCACAATCAGGACTGCATACGACCGAGGCACACAGGCCCAACACCCGGCATCATGGTGTGGGGAGCGATCTCCTACACTGGCCGTACACCTCTGGTGATCGTTGAGGGGACACTGAATAGTGCACGGTACATCCAAACCGTCATCGAACCCATCGTTCTACCATTCCTAGACCGGCAAGGGAACTTGCAGTTCCAACAGGACAATGCACTTCCGCATGTATACCGTGCCACCGAACGTGCTCCAGAAGGTGTAAGTCAACTACCCTGGCCAGCAAGATCTCCGGATCTGTCCCCCATTGAGCATGTTTGGGACTGGATGAAGCGTCGTTCTCACGCGGTCTGCACGTCCAGCACGAACGCTGGTCCAACTGAGGCGTCAGGTGGAAATGGCATGGCAAGCCGTTCCACAGGACTACATCCAGCTTCTCTATGATCGTCTCCATGGGAGAATAGCAGCCTGCATTGCTGCGAAAGGTGGATATACACTGTACTAGTGCCGACATTGTGCATGCTCTGTTGCCTGTGTCTATGTGCCTGTGGTTTTGTCAGTGTGATCATGTGATGTATCTGACCCCAGGAATGTCTCAATAAAGTTTCCCCTTCCTGGGACAATGAATTCACGGTGTTGTTATTTCAATTTCCAGGAGTGTATGTTATTTGTGGTCAGATGGTTGAGAAGCTGCCTGTACATTACTTTTTCTAAAATTTTTGAGAATGGCAAAAGTGAAATCGGTCTGTAGTTTGATGGCATCTCTTTATCCCCTTTCTTGAATAGAGGCTTAACATCTGCATATTTCAGCCAGTCTGGTTACACAAGTAACTTAGAATTGTACTAAACTCACAAGAACATGCCTTAATTAACTTTGTAGATATTTTGTTGTGGTTGGCAGGAGAGCCAACCCCGTATTTCTAAAGGAGACCGAAATGCACGCGTCTCAGCTCACGCAGGCTGGCGTGAGGTCTGGAACATGACAAGGGAATTAGAATTGAGTAAAACGGACGTAGCTGGTGGAATACTTAACTTTAATCCATTCATGGAGACCGTCACTCTTTATGGTACATGATTCACAATATGAATAGTGCGAATACTGGCACCTTGCTAGGTCGTAGCAAATAACGTAGCTGAAGGCTATGCTAACTATCGTCTCGGCAAATGAGAGTGTAGAAGTCAATGAACCATCACTAGCAAAGTCGGCTGTACAACTGGGGCGAGTGCTAGGAAGTCTCTCTAGACGTGCCGTGTGGCGGCGCTCAGTCTGCAATCATTGATAGTGGCGACACGCGGGTCCGATGTATACTACCGGACCGCGGCCGATTTAAAGGCTACCACCTAGCAAGTGTGGTGTCTGGCGGTGACATCACATTCCTCCCCCGCAAATCGGCGTACGGTTGTGGCATAAGGCTTCCGCCCGCCGTGGGGAGGACCACATGTTGACGTATGCTACGAGATGGGGAGCCTAACAACAGGCGAGGCTGTGCCATTCGGACCGCGGGGTGCTAGGAAACGCCTGAAAACCTGCTTCACGGTGTACGCCAACATGCGGTGTATGCGCCCGTAGAGAGACAGGAGGGGCCGAAGAGTCGACCTCCATCGGGCCGGGGCACCCGACGGGCGAAGACGACATATGGTCCGGAGCGGGCAAGAGTTCCATGTCAGAGGACAACTGGTCACGGGAAGCGATCAGCGGCGCGTGACCCAGGGAGGCACCCGGCGGTTGCAGCGACGCATCCACTGCGGGCGTCGCCGGCGGAAGAACAGGTGGTGGCGGCGGCGTGTCGCCGTGGGGCAAAATGGAAGGCAGCGTCGGTAACACCTGGGGCTGAGGCGAGCCAGTAGATGGGTCCCCGGGGCACTGACCGGACGGCACCGTCACTGAAAGCAGATGGCGAGCGGCAGATCCCGTGCGACGACAGAGGCGCAGCTGATTGAGATGCCGACCCACTTCATCAGAGGCTCCCAAAACCAAATACATAGCGCGTCCGAGGCAGCGAAGAATGCGCCCTTCGAGCCAACGCCGTGAACCTCGATATTGGCTATAGTAGACAACGTCGCTGGGAGCAAAAGCAGGTGTCTGCTGCTGCACAGGAACCTGATGCGGTGGATGTAGCAAAGACATCAAGGTTCGATGACGACGACCGTGGAGCAACTCAGCCAGCGAGCAACCGTCTCGGGGCTGAGAGCAATACGAGGACAAAAAGAGCAATAACGCGTCCTCCCGAGAATGTGACTCTTTTAACTTCAACATCTGTGACTTGAAAGTCCTGACCAATCGTTCAGCGGCACCGTTTAACTGTGGCGAAAACGGCATGGACGTCAGATGTTGAATACCATTGGCCTTGCAGAATGACTGAAATTCTGCAGACATGAATTGTGGGCCATTGTCGGAAACAATAGTCTGTGGAAGACCTTCAATGCAAAAGGTAGTGGATAATGATTGGATGGTGGCAGAGGACGTCGTTGAAGACATCCGGACAACAAAAGGAAAATTACTGAATGAATCTACCACAACCAACCATCGAGCATTCCAGAATGGACCAGAAAAATCGATGTGTAAGCGTTGCCAAGGGGAAGTGGCTTTTGGCCATGCAAAGAATTTCCACGTTGGTGTTGATTGTTGTTTGGCACACACAATGCAAGAAGAGCACAATTCGTAATCGCGGCATCGATTCCGAACCAAGTACAGTGCTGACGAGCAAGTTGTTTCGTTCTCACTATACCCCAATGTCCTTGGTGGAGAAGCTGTAAGACAGAGGACTGTAAAGAACGTGGTACCACGACCCGGGACTGATCATTATCAGAATGCAACAGCAAAACACCAGGTCGTACAAAAAGTCTCTCCTTGTGAGCAAAAAATCGGCGAACCAACGGGTCCCCAATCCGTGACTTTGACAAGGGCCATTGCGTGGCAACAAAACGCAGAACAGGAGCAAGGACAGGGTCGGCAGCTGTGGCTGTAGCTACTCGACTAAAATCATTCGGAAACGATTCGACCACGTCATCGGTTTCCGCATCAATGAACATGCAAGCATGTTCGGAGGAATCGAATGCCCTATCCTCAACAACAGGCAAGCGGGACAACGCATCGGCTTTTCCGTGCTTAGCAGTGGACCGATACAAGATCTCGTAGCGGTACTGCGAGAGGAAAATAGACCAGCGAATGAATTTCTGCGCTGTACGTGGAGGTACAGGCTTGGTTGGATGAAAAAGCGATGTCAAAGGTTTGTGGTCTGTGATTATGGTAAAGTGACAACCATACAAGAAATCATGAAACTTTGCAACACCAAATACGAGAGCCAATGCTTCTTTCTCGATCTGTGAATAATTTCTTTGTGCCGGCGAGAGAAATTTGGACGCAAAGGCAATAGGGCGATCGTGCGATCCATCTTTGTGCACAAGCACAGCACTGATCCCGAAATCCGATGCATCCACCATCAACGAAAGGGGCTTCTGGGGATCGAATGGCGTAAGGCAAGTATTGGAAAGCAACGCCGATTTCAATTGGCAAAAGGCGCATTCGCATTCCGTCGTCCAGACGAACGGAACACCTTTACTGTGTAAGCGATGAAGCGGAGCTGAAATGGAAGAGGCATGTGGAATATATTTATTATAATAGTTGATTTTTCCCAGCACACTCTGTAGCTGCTTCAAATTCTGCGGCGAAGGCAAGTCTTGAATGGCACGAAGGTGCGTGGTACTGGGATGTATGCCTTGGGCATTGATTACATGTCCCAGGTATGGTAAGTCCCAAGCAAAAAACACACATTTGCCCTTCCGCAAGCGAAGACCATTTTGTCGCAAGATCTGAAATAATGTTCTGAGATTGGCCAAATGTTCTTCTGCCGTCTTTCCAGAGATCACAATATCGTCCAGATAATTTGCTGCAGTTGGGACCGACACACAAACAGTTTGTAGATATTGCTGAAACAATGCAGGGGCAGATGCACACCCGAATTGCAGTCGTTTGAATCGATACAAACCAAAATGTGTGTTAACCACCAAAACGCGCTGGGATTCTTTGTCCACCGGTATTTGCAAGTATGCATCTGCGAGGTCCAACTTCGAAAAATATTTACCCGGACACAGTTTGTCAAAAAGATCTTCCGGATGGGGTAAAGGAAAAGTTGCAATCACTAGTTGTGGATTCACTGTTGTCTTGAAGTCCACACAAAGTCTCAACTTTCCGGAAGGTTTTGGCAAAATTACTAAGGGTGATGCCCAGAGAGAAGCCTGCACATGTTCAATTACAGCTTGTGATTCCAAATCGTGTAATGTTTCTGCGACCTCATCACGCAATGCATGGGGAATATTGCGCGCTCTGAAAAATTTAGGTTGCGCGTTTACTTTCAGTTCCAAATGTGCTTTATAGTTCTTAGCGCAACCAAGGCCCGGTGCAAAAATGTCTGCAAATTCTTCACATAGACGAGAAACACTGTCTGAAGGCACAGTCTGGTTCACTGATAGGACCTGATTTACTATAGACAAGTTAAACAACTGAAATAAATCGAAACCAAACAAGTTCACTGCACAAGAAGAACGAAGGACGTAAAATGACACAAGTTTTGTTTGTCCTTTGTATGTTGCAAGAAGGCTGCACTCTCCTAACACAGGGATACGTTGCACTGAATAGCTTGTTAACTGAACATTTGCGGCACACAACGGAGGTGTGCCCAGCAGTTTGTAAGTGTCTTGATTGATCAGTGAAACTGAAGCTCCTGTATCTAGCTGGAATGGTATCACTTTGCCGTTAATGTCCAAGTCTACAAAAAGTTTATTGTCCTGCTGACGACAAGAGCGACTGTCTCGTGCAACGTGAACTGACACTGGTACACAATCACTTGCGACTTGACGGGAGTTCCGGCAATGTCGACGCACTCTATTTTTGGGACGAACACAGTCACTGTGAGAGAGAGTGGCACTGCGCGGAGTGGAATGGACTACATGAATTTCCATGGGTGAAAGTTGGCGAGCCTGAGTATCCTTGGTTCGATTCCGATTCCGGCATGAAGCAAAGGGCCTGGAAGGGGTTTGAGCTTCCGATCTGAGCTTTTTCTGGCAAACACTCTGAACATGTACTTTTTTATTACAATAAAAGCAAATAGCTTGGCGTGACGGGCACTGCTCACGCGAATGTTTAGTAGCACATCGCGGGCATGATTTGATCACTGCATTTGCTGGCCTGCGCGGTACACGTGGCTGAGAGCCTGGCGGCAGTGGCGCGGCCGGGTGTGAGGGCTGTTTACTGCTCCATGCAGCTCGCCCGGCGGGCCGGTTAACCTGACACACTGCTGGCGACGTTTCAAATTATTCCTGAGCAAAGTCAAGTGTGTCCTGCTGATCCAATATGTCCATCACTTGTTGAAGGGAGGGATTTGCTAGTTTCAAAATCTGTTCCCTTATATGAACATCAGAAACGTTCTGTGCAATTGCATCACATACCATAGTATCTGAATAAGGGAGTCCACATTGACAGTCAAAAGTACAATCCCTAGTAAGGCCTTGCAAGGTTGCAACCCACTCCCGATTAGTCTGACCTGCCGTACGTTTTTTACAGAAGAAGGTATACCGTTTCACAACTACATTGGCTGATTCTTTGAAATATGCATCTAATGCAGACAAAATTTCTTCACAGGACAGAGTTGCTACATCGCGTCGGGGAAATAATTTGACTATCACACGGTACGTTTGAACCCCAACGGAGGAAAGGAGAAAAGGCTGCCACTCATTACCTTGAATTCTGTAGGCAGCGAGATGGAATCCAAATTGGTGTGACAACTCCGTCCAGCTTTCCAGTGCAACATCAAAAGGTCGAAAAGTGGGTGCAACAGCGTGTTGTGGCTGCGTTAGCGGTGAAGCGGCTGCCGCCGCGTCGTTTTGCATTGCACGTTGACCCTGGACAAGCTGTCCAAGAGCATCCAGTAAGGCCTGTGTCTGCTGAGTCTGTAAACGATAAAATTCGGACAGTACATCTCGAGATTGTGACAAAGCCATTACACAAGTAAATCAGGGGCAATTTAGATAAGAACACTTTTACTCTCGGCGTCAATGTTGTGGTTGGCAGGAGAGCCAAGCCCGTATTTCTAAAGGAGACCGAAATGCATGCGTCTCAGCTCACGCAGGCTGGAACATGAAAAGGGAATTAGAATTGAGAAAAACGGACATAGCTGGTGGAATACTTAACTTTAATCCATTCATGGAGAACATCGCTCTTTATGGTACATGATTCACAATATGAATAGTACGAATACTGGCACCTTGCTAGGTCGTAGCAAATAATGTAGCTGAAGGCTATGCTAACTATCGTCTCGGCAAATGAGAGCGTAGAAGTCAGTGAACCATCGGCTGTATAACTGGGGCGAGTGCTAGGAAGTGTCTCTAGACCTGCCGTGTGGCGGCGCTTGGTCTGCAATCATTGATAGTGGCGACACGCGGGTCTGACGTATACTACCGGACCGCAGCCGAATTTAAAGGCTACCACCTAGCAATGTGGTGTCTGGCGGTGACACCACATATTTCATCGTAACCACTAGAATGCTTTGTTTTTAAAGCTTTTATTATGGCAGTTATTTCTTTTGGTGAAGTGAGTGACATATTCATGTACCTGAAGCTATTTGTAAAGGCTAGTTTCAGATATTCAGAGGCATTATTTACTGATCCTGACAATCCCATTCTATCAGTAATGGATATAAAGTACTTGTTAAATAGATTTGCCACACTATGCCCATCGGTTACTAATGTGTCATCTACCCTTAGTGCTATTTGCTCCTGTTCCTTTCTGGTTCTACCAGTCTCCTCTTTCACTATATCCCATAATGTTTTTATTTTGTTTCCTGACATTGCTATCTTCTTCTCGTAGTGTATTTGTTTAGATGTCTGAATCACTTTTTTTAATATTTTACAGTATTCCTTGTATTTAGCTAAATCATCAGCATTGGAGCTATTCTTGGCTGACAGATACATTTTCCTTTTTGTCTTACAGGAAATCTTTATTCCTTGTGTGATCCATGGTTTTATTATAGACTTCTGTTTAATTTGAGTAACTTTTAGAGGAAAACAGTTTTCAAACATGGTACTGACAATGTTCATGAATGTGTTATATTTTTCATTCAAGTCATGAGCACTATAGACGTCTTTCCAGTTCATATCTTTGAGCAGTTTTCTAAAACACTCAATTTTTGGTTGATTGAATACTCTCCTGTACTCAGATTTAGTAGTCTTGAGAATCTGCTTAGAATTTACATCTAAAACAAGGAGCTGCATGTCATGATCTGACAGTCCATTTATTACAGGTTTTATGATATGATTTTGTTCCTTTGATTTGTCTATAAAAATGTTATCAATGGCTGTCCTTGAGGATTTAGTGATCCTAGTTGGAAAGTTTACAGTGTGAGTTAGATTGAAAGACAACATTACTAACTGCAGTAAATGTTTACTGGAAGATTGAATTAAAAAATCTGTATAAAGTCACCAGCAATCAAATTTTTTTTGTTTCTTACTGTTAAATAACCCAAAAGAGCTTCTAGATGATTTAGGAATAGATTATAATTTCCTGCAGGTGCTCGGTAAATAGTTACTATTATATGGAACTCTACTTCTGTTGCACATGCTTCTAGATGCTGCTCTAAACAGAATTTATTAATGTCAATGTTCTTGAATTTATGGCAGTTTTTAATAAATGTGGCAACTCCTCCTCCATCCATATCTACTCTGCAGAAGTAGGAAGCTAGCTTAAACCCTGAAATGTCTAACATATCTATACCAGTGGTCACTTGATGTTCAGAGAGGCAGATTATGTCAATTTCGTTAGATGAATTCATTTCATCGATACAAATGAGTAGTTCATCAACTTTATTTCTGAGTCCCAGAATGTTCTGGTATAATAAAGATAACTGATACTGCATACTAATGGGATTATAACTGCTTTGGTGAAGATGAACTGGCAGTTTCTGATTACTTTCTGTTCAACATTGTTTAAATGGAGGCTGTATGCTAAAATCTGACTCCTGTTCATCTGTTTTCTCAAACTGAGTGTGTCTGCCAATCTCTCTTAAAACTCGTTTTCTATCCTCCTTCCCTATCCTAAAAAAGGCATCCCTCTAACACATGTGACCACTGGTATTTTACCACTTGTGACAGTGTCCCCCCTTAAGTTTCCTGCTATCAAGCCAGACAGTTTTCCCTTCCTTTTCCTATTGAGGTGAAGGCCATGCCTAGTGTAGTCCCACCTATCAATAGCATCCACAGGAATCAAACCAATATGGGACCCTACATCTGTCCTAAGCAGCCACTCCAACTCCAAGTCCACCCTCCCTACATTCTACAAATGAGACCGATCATGGCGTCTCAACACAGACACAGTGTAGGATATATGATATTAAAATTTAGTTGAAACATTACTGACACGGTAGAGCTGCGTGCTAACCAAGACATGGATGCAGACTGAGATTGCCTTTTGCAGATATCACTACATATTATAAATTGAAGTCACTCACCATGTTTTTCGTCTGCATATAAATGCTGGTATCACGAACTACTGTAAGCATTTTAGGCATTTTGATACGGTTCTTAATGATAGATTTATCAGAGAGATTTGTGTATATAATTTGTTAATAATTTCACACCATTTGGCTAAACTATGACAAATTCAAGCCCCATGTGTGTTTTCCTATTTGTATGTGAAGTCTGAACTCAAGAATTAACTGTAGGGAGTTTGGTACAGTTCTCGCTAATAGATAGATCCATTCATGAAGAGGGTTTGTGTATCTAATTTATTATCGCTATGCCAGACTAGTCATCTGGCCGTAAGTATTTACACTAGGTGCAAATTGAGACATGTATAGCACTGTGCAGGGCAACGTGCATTTTTGTAACTTAATGGTTTCAAGTGAGACCACGCAACTGGGATGTGACACAGTTGTGCCACAACTCACGCCTGTGCCAGGCCATGCGGCATTGTGGTAGTGGCACAGTTTCTTGGCTGTGTGCCATACTAGTACTGTGGGAGAGGTTAAGTGGGCAGTGGGAAAGCAGTCCTCCTATATGCTTACTTCGATACCACACATATGGGTGGTTGTGTTAGCTATCAGAAAAATATTGACTTGTTACTGTAGTTATTGCCGTAGAGTACTGTTTCATTTTTCCATTTAAGCTCTCAATCTTTATTCATTAGTACATTGTGTTTTCCATTTATTTATATCTGTTTAGTTTTGCTTTTTATTTTGTTATTGCTTTTAATTTTGTCAAGAACAATCCACAGTTCAATCACTCATAAGCCATTGGTCACTGAGATTATATCTTATGCTTCCACAGTGTATTCAGATCACAAGAAGGGGCAGATGATTCTTTGTGAGGTTAGTTAAATAGTAAGGAGTATTATAAAATTGATCAAGAAGCAAGGTGGGACATTTTAAATATTATATTCAGTGAAACTACATTGTCTACATGCTGCAAGTTATTACTCGACAGTGTGACAAGAAAGACATTCTCATCACAAAAGCAGCACTAAACATCGATGAGTGCTGGACTGACCATAGACTTTTACTCAGCCGTTTGAGAGTACCAAAGTATCGCAAGCCACGATCCCACTTTTCAAACCCAAGAAGCAGAAAATTCAACATAAGCAACCTGAACAACAAAAACGTTTGCTCACACTTCCAAGACATACTGTCTGAACAACTTAACAATGCTCCAGCAACCACAGATGATGTCGAACAAGAATGGACCACATTAAAGAACGTCATCAAAGAAATTGCTGAGAGTGTTGTTGGTTTTAGTGCACGGAAAAGAAGTGACTGGTTTGATGACAACCATGGAGAAATCCAAGCCATCATCAATGCAAAGCAGGATGCTTACCTATCCCTTGCTCAAGATCTGTCCTGTGCAGAAAAGAAAGCACACTTTCAAGAACTCAAGCAGAAATTTCAAAATAAAATATGAGCAATCAAGAACAAATGGTGGCAACAGAAAGCCACAGAACTCCAAAATCTTTCCGATGGAAGGAACCTACGTGGCTTCTACGCTGGTATTAAAGAGCTGTATGGACCTATCCGCTCCTCGTCAGGAACACTGAAAGCTGCTGACAACTCCACCATTCTTATTGAAAATCAGGACATCTTAAATCGTTGGAAAGAGCACTTCAGCTCACTGTTAAACCGCTCTTCTACTGCCACTGGAGATTTTCTCAAAAATGTCCCACAGCACCCTCCACAACCCTGGATGGCTGATCCTCCAACTTTTCAATAATTTTGTAAGGCACTCAAGAGTGTGAAACCTGGGAAGGCTCCTAGACCTGACAGCATCCCGATGGAGCTTATTGAGGGTGGCGGCTTGCCTCTAAAAACTAGACTCTTCTCACTCATTGTATTAATGTGGGAAACCCGCAAGGTACCAGCTGACTTGAAGAACTCCACCATTGCCACCATCTTCAAGAAGGGCGACAGAAGCGTCTGTGGTAACTATCGGGGAATATCTCTACTCTCTGTCACTGGCAACATTTTTGCAAGAATCCTTTTAAATCGCCTCCAGACACTTTCAGAGACTATACTACCTGTCTCAATGCTGGTTTTGACCTTCAAGAGGGACAATGGACATGATTTTCTGTGCACGACAACTACAGCAGAAGTGCAGAGAACAGCAAAAGCCTTTACTACTTGTTTTCTACGATCTAGAAAAAACCTTTGATACAGTTCCCATTGTGTTATAAAATTGTGTGATCAAGAAGCAAGGTGGGACATTTTAAATATTGTACACAGTGAAACTAGATTGTGTACGTGCTGCATATTATGCTAGCGTAATAAAAAAATTTGAAAAGTGGGAATTTCTACAAGTGTAAACCCTTTGTGCTCCTGGTAAAAAGCGTCCAAGATCTGAGGTAGCATCCAAGAGCTGAAGTACTTATATAAGTTTCACTGTGATAACTTTGATACAGGTGTAATAAGAGACATTGTAATGTGTGTATGCAGACATCACATTGTCACTGTAAGCTAGAAACAGTCAAGAAACCCCAGTAAACGAGAAAGTTATAATTGGTGCAAAGTGATGAGAAAAATCATTTTTGTGGTTGCGTAGATAGCATTAGAGTCAATAAACTTATTATGCAACAGGCTGCACAAATGAAGAACGCACTCGGTATTATTCCGAAAGTATCAGTATCCTGGAAGAGTGTGGTGATTTGGTACTAAATATAATTTTCTTAAATGTATTGCTGGCTAAGGCAGCTCCACATCCATGACAATGTTTTTCGAACAATGTGAACTCTTTCCCTGACAAGACACACCTGGCTGACTTCCACATTCTTTCCGCATGCATTATTTGACCTGCTGACAGTGCACTAACCGTCTTGCGGCGAATCATGTATTTACTTTTCTCAATAATAACTCTTTTATTCATGAATGACATTGTCAGTTTGGCAAGCTGTAGGCCTCAAGGACACACTCATCATTATTTTCATATTTGTCAGTTGAAGAACAGGAAGAAAATCCTTTAGTAAGTTTCCATTCCAGTCATTCACTGTTAAAAACATGATGTGTTATGGGAATTCTGCCAAAACTCCTACAGAACAGGTGATTTATTTTTCTGTGAATTGTTGATCTTTTCTCATTTTGATAGCATCATTTATGAGTAACAGCTACATTTCTCTTGTTGACAGGTTTAATTGTGCTTCTTTTGCCAAAACACAGTATAGTTTGCAAAGGCGCATCTTAAAGTAGCTATTGCAACAGAATCCTGAAACAGTGTCTCATTAAATAAGCACCTGACAGCCAGAGAGGTCAATAACCTACAGGAAACATCATTGTGTCAGTTTGCAGTAACATAAGGAAACAAAATTTACTGTTTCTTTTCGTGCTAGGAAATTCTGTTTTCACTTGCTGTCAATAACTCATAAAAAATTGCAGTAAGGGATTAAAAATAAAATAAAGTAAAAACTATAACTGCAGCTGTATCAATGTAGATAAGAAATTTCCATGAGTTAACCATCTGGCAAAACACTCTCCACCTCACATGCTATCATTTGCCAAAATATTGTTTCGATATCTCAACTAGTGTAGGAGATACGAGGGATGTTATGAATACTTCATTCTTGTGTGTGCGCGATTGGAAGTGAATAGCAACATACCATACATTTTCTTAAGATTGGAGACAGATACAGCCCTCCTCCTAAGTCTAAAGAAAAATTCAATATGTTAGTCTATATTTCATTCGCAGCAACATATTGTGTAATATGCACTAAACACAAAATCTTAGTGAACATCAATTATTTTTTTTTTTTACTGAACAGTTTCCATGAAATCATTTGAAAAAGATTGCAGGGTGCCAGCCTCATTTCTGTCAGAGCAATGCATTGCCAATGGGTGCAGGCAAGGAATGCCTATGCATCTCAATATGTGAAGGACCTGCACAACACGCAGAACTTGGGTGTCCCACTGTTATGCCGTGTCACTTCACATGTGTCATAAACGTCTCAGTTTGCATGTAGCCTTAGTGCTACCTGTGTGAAGCTGGAGTGTGTTACTATTATGATTTTTAATTAGGATATCTTGGGAACATTTAGCAGGTGGTTAGCAAATGTAATTTTTGTGGCATGGGTGTTCCTCAATAGTTCGTACATTATCACAGTATGAAATAAAATTAAGATACTGGTCAATCTCTCTCTTATTCAAGCATGATTCCTTAATTACTTATGTAAAATATGTTTTTTCAGTACTATAAAGAGTTCTATTCTGTGAATATGTAAATTCTTTAATTTTGCAATAGCAGAGCACATTGATGAAAAAGTTTCCTATAGGCAAATGCTTGTTCATTTTGCATTTACAATGAAAGTGATACTGTAGCTATGCTGTTCAGGTGGTGAATACCTTTTATTTGTCGCAGCTTTATTTTAGTATAATATATAAGGTGCTAAAGAAATACAAAGTATGTAAATTTTGTTCAGATTTAAGACCTGTTCCTCATTAAATATAGTACCAGACAGTTTGTAACATATTGAAAAGAGAAGTAATACATTTCACATAACAGAAAATTTTCAACACAATCAGGATTTTAAACACAGCTGCACAACAGCAACGGTTCCACATAATAAAATTATAAACAGCCGACCAGTTCTTTATCCATTGCAACTGGTCGGCTGTTTATAATTTTATCACAATCAGGATGTCAGTCAGCTTCAGTGCAGAAATTCAAAGTGTGTCTGCTTCACCACTTGCCCACCACATGAACTTGCCAGCTTATTATACACTCCTGGAAATGGAAAAAAGAACACATTGACGCCGGTGTGTCAGACCCACCATACTTGCTCCAGACACTGCAAGAGGGCTGTACAAGCAATGATCACACGCACGGCACAGCGGACACACCAGGAACCGCGGTGTTGGCCGTCGAATGGCGCTAGCTGCGCAGCATTTGTGCACCGCCGCCGTCAGTGTCAGCCAGTTTGCCGTGGCATACAGAGCTCCATCGCAGTCTTTAACACTGGTAGCATGCCGCGACAGCGTGGACGTGAACCGTATGTGCAGTTGACGGACTTTGAGCGAGGGCGTATAGTGGGCATGAGGGAGGCCGGGTGGACGTACCGCCGAATTGCTCAACACGTGGGGCGTGAGGTCTCCACAGTACATCGATGTTGTCGCCAGTGGTCGGCGGAAGGTGCATGTGCCCGTCGAACTGGGACCGCACCGCAGCGACGCACGGATACACGCCAAGACCGTAGGATCCTACGCAGTGCCATAGGGGACCGCACCGCCACTTCCCAGCAAATTAGGGACACTGTTGCTCCTGGGGTATCGGCGAGGACCATTCGTAAGCGTCTCCATGAAGCTGGGCTACGGTCCTGCACACCGTTAGGCCGTCTTCCGCTTACGCCCCAACATTGTGCAGCCCGCATCCAGTGGTGTCGCGACAGGCGTGAATGGAGGGACGAATGGAGACGTGTCGTCTTCAGCGATGAGAGTCGCTTCTGCCTTGGTGCCAATGATGGTCGTATGTGTGTTTGGCGCCGTGCAGATGAGCGTCACAATCAGGACTGCATACGACCGAGGCACACAGGGCCAACACCCGGCATCATGGTGTGGGGAGCGATCTCCTACACTGGCCATACACCTCTGGTGATCGTCGAGGGGACACTGAATAGTGCACGGTACATCCAAACCGTCATCGAACCCATCGTTCTACCATTCCTAGACCGGCAAGGGAACTTGCTGTTCCAACAGGACAATGCATGTCTGCATGTATCCCGTGCCACCCAACGTGCTCTAGAAGGTGTAAGTCAACTACCCTGGCCAGCAAGATCTGGGGATCTGTCCCCCATTGAGCATGTTTGAGACTGGATGAAACGTCGTCTCATGCGGTCTGCACGTCCAGCACGAACGCTGGTCCAACTGAGGCGCCAGGTGGAAATGGCAGGGCAAGCCGTTCCACAGGACTACATCCAGCATCTCTACGATCGTCTCCATGGGAGAATAGCAGCCTGCATTGCTGTGAAAGATGGATATACACTGTACTAGTGCCGACATTGTGCATGCTCTGTTGCCTGTGTCTATGTGCCTGTGGTTCTTTCAGTGTGATCATGTGATGTATCTGACCCCAGGAATGTGTCAATAAAGTTTCCCCTTCCTGGGACAATGAATTCACGGTGTTGTTATTTCAATTTCCAGGAGTGTAGTTATGTTGACTGAAGCCGACAACTTTTTGATTTGTTTGTATACTGTAGAGAGATAAGCTAAAAGCCAAAATAACTGTCAAGATTTCTTCACTGGAGACTGTGAGATTTCATCAATTCAGTGCCTCACAATTATCTACCTCTGCTTGTAAAACTATAAGCCACAGCTGATATGGTTTTCCCCTGTTCTAATTGTAATTTATTAGTTGTTGATATAAACATTGCATCCATTGTGTCTATCAATTTTCTGATGCTGTTGCAGAATCAGAGTAAAGGTAACTGTCACCATGTAGGTATATGTCAGTATATTAGTTTGTTAGAGTAGAGTAGAATTTTATTGGTCCTGGTAATCATATAGTACACAAATAGTACAGTCTGATGTAAGACAAGTCAATGTATAACAAAATATAATATTACATTTGATTAATGTCATTATTTCTACCTTAAATGATCACTGAGTTACAATTCACAGAGCAAATATTGTACAAAAATAAAAAAAGAGTAGATATTTTAAAGCAGAAAGAGCATGTACTGTACTGGCAGATTAATATTTGTATTACAGTAACATTTACATGGTAAATCATTAAAGTTCTAGTAACATTTATATGATACATCACTAAGGCAAAGACATAAATCGTTAGTGAACTTTCTGAAGGAACTCTTGGAGGCTGTAGAAGCCGTGATGAGTCAAATATGCCATAGCAGTTGACTTGAAATTTGCCAGGTCACTTATTGATTTAATGTGTTGGGAAGTTTCTTATAAATAACTTTCCCATAATACATGGTTCCTTTTTTTATTCAGAGTGGTGTTGGTGGGCTCTAGATGAAAGTCTCCTTTGTGCCTGGTGTTATAGAAGTGGATACTTTCATTTGGCTGGAAGAGAGTGGGATTCTCCATTGAATATTTTTTCACAAACACAGTTATCTCATACTCATATATACATGGAAGTGGGAGGATTTCTAGCTTTTTAAAGGGTGGTCTACACGTTTTGTTCCATTTTGCATCTTCCATTATTCTTAAATTCTTTTTTGTAGCCCAAAGAGCTTTTGGCTAAGAGAAAAGTTGCCCCAGAAAATAATTCCATATTTCAGTTGTGAGTATATATAGGTATAATGCACAGTTTTCAGAGACTCTTTGTTGCATCATCCCTCTAATATTCTCATTAAGTAGCATGTAGTGCTTAATTTCTTACAAACTTTTTCAATATGTGTTCCCCATTTAAGATTATCTTGGAGCCATATCCATAAGAACTTAATGTTGTCTACTTTCTAAAGGTCTTTGTCAGATATCTGAATCGGAACAGTTTGCTCACCTTTTTTCTCATTGTAGAAATTTAGTGGCACTGTCTTCTTCACCATATTTTTGTGACTGAACCAGTTTTCAGTATTGTTCAGTGTCTCTGTTGTAGACTTCTGAAGCATTTCCATTTCTTTCCCATTCACTAGCACACTTGTATTGTCAGTAAACTGGATGACGTTCCCGCAGAATTTGTTTAAGTCATTCACATATAACACAAATAGAAGAGATCCCAGAACTGAACCTTGTGGCACTCCATATTTAATGGTTTCATAGTTTGAATAGTGTTAAGTGACTTTAATGAAATTTTGATGTTGCACTTCGACCACTTGTTTTTGACCGCTGAGGTATGACTTTATCCAGTTGTTAGATGTTACTCTAATCCCCATGTAGTCAAGCTTAGGCAATAATTTTATGTGATCTACTATATAAAAAGCCTGAGAGAGATCTAGACATGTTCCAATGACTTTTTCACCATTATCTATTCTCTGAAGTACTGGGTGATCAAAAAGTCAGTATAAATTTGAAAACTTAATAAATCACGGAATAATGTAGATAGAGAGGTAAAAATTGATACACATGCTTGGAATGACATGGGGTTTTATTAGAACAAAAAAAGAAAAAAGTTCACAAAATGCCCGACAGATGGCGCTGGGCAGCAAAACGTCAGTGACTGCGTATGACAATTGTGTATAAAAGGAGCTGTAAAGAGAGAGAGAGAATCAGATGCGCCAGTAGTCACAGCTGTTGACGTTACCTGAAAAGGTGCTTTTAATGAAGCTGTATTATCAGAATAGGAAATGTGCTAGCTCAGTGTTATGATCCTACCACCATAGGAAGGGGATTCGAACGGGTAAAGGTCCGTTGACAAATGCAGCTGTGGCGAAAATGATTTCGAAGTTCAAAGCCACGGGTTGTTTAGATGATAGACCCCATAGTGGCCAACCGAGCACAAGGAATAATGCTGCTGAGACAGTTCAGGAAGAAATGGAACTGTAGTGGGTTCATCTATGCACAAGGCAGTCAGCGCTCGTGCTTTCGCACGTCGCACCAGCATTCCACACACTACTGCTTGGTTGGCACTTAGGCATACCCTCCAATGCTATCCATACAAAATCCATCGGCATCATGAACTGTTAACTGGCGATTTAGTGAAGTGGAGGGCATTTGCAGTGTGGGCGTTTCAGAAGTGGCGGAAGATGATGATTGGTAGAGTAAAGTGTTGTGGACTGACGAAGCTCATTTCACGTTCTGAGGGTCTGTCAATGCCCACAACTGCAGAAATTGGGCTACCGAAAATCCTAGAACTGTTGTGGAAACATCATTGCACGATGAGAGAGTCACGGTATGTGTTGGATTTACCAAATCTACTAATACCGGGCCTTTTTTCTTCGAGGAAATACGTGATTCTGGTTTTGTAACTGCTACCATGACGGGTGAGAGGTACGCCAATATGTTACAGAATCACTTCATCCCCAGCCTGGCTGATAACTCCTGCTGGAATGTACGACGTTTATGCAGGATGACGCTCCACCCCATATTGCTAGACGTGTGAAAGATCGCTTGCACGTGTTGTTTGATGATGATAGTGTGCCCAGCTGCCACTTTCGTCATGCTTGGCCTCCCAGGTCCCCAGACCTCAGTGCGTGCAGTTATTGACTTTGGGATTGTGTGAAGTCGCAAGTGTATCGTGATCGGCCAACGTCTCTAGGGATGCTGAAAGACAACATCCGACGCCAATGCCTCACTATAACTCCGGACATGTTGTACAGTGCTGTTCACAACTTTATTCCTCAACTACAGCTATTGTTGAGGACTGATGGTGTAGATATTGAGCATTTCCTGTAAAGAACATCATCTTTGCTTTGTCTTACTTTGTTATGCAAATTATTGCTATTCTGATCAGATAAAGTGCCATCTGTTGGACATTTTTTGAACTTTTGTAATTTTTTGGTTCTAATAAAACCCATGTCATTCCAAGCATGTGTGTCAATTTGTACCTCTCTATCTACATTATTCCATGATTTATTCTGACTTTTTGATCACACGTTACTTCACATAATAGTTCAAAAATTGCTTTATCAGTTGATCGGCCTCTCCTGAACCATGTCGTGCTGTGGATACTGTCTTGTGCTCTTCCAGAAAATCTACTACTATTCTTTGAAAAAAATTTTCTATGGTTTTTGAGAATGCAGATAGTAGAGCAATGGGCCTGTAGTTAGCCACTTCATCCTTTTTACCTTTTTCGAATAGTGGTTTGAGCTTAGCTGTTTGTAGGCAGAATGGGAATATTCTGGTTTGAAAAGAATTATTATCTCCACATTTTTTAATAAGGCTGCCTGGCATGCCATGTATTCCAGTGGAATGATTCACTTTTAAACTTCAGATAACTGACAGGACTTCTTTCTGGGTTGATGGAAAGAAAAACAGTGAAATGGGATTTATGTTGGTATTTACAGATGGTACTGGGCAGTTTGTATTGCAAGGTTTGATCTCAGCGATTAATTGCTCACTTATATTGCTAGAATAAGTATTGAACACATTTGCTATTTCTTTAGGATCATTAGTTTCTTTGCCATTACAATTCAATTTAATATTGGAATTTAGAGGAGAAACATTGTCAGTTTGCTGTTTCAGTATACTCCACACAGCTTTCATTTTGTTATTGGTGTTATTTATATTGCAGTCATTTGCCATTACTTTAGCTTTTTTGATCACTTTTTAAGTATCATTTTATAATTCTTGAAATATGCAAGATATTCATTGGATACTATGGAAGACTTGGAGATCTCATATAATCTTTATTTTTCAGCACATGACTTTTTTATACCTGTTGTCAACCAGCAATTTTTTCTGTTAAGCCTACTACATTTGATTTTTAGCTGGAAATGACATGTTAAAATAATACGTAAATATATCCATAAATATGTGGAACTTCTCATCTGTGTTTTCGTATCTGTACATTTCAGTCCATGTTTCCTTCTTTAGTAAATTCCTAAAGTATTCAATGTTTTGAGGGCTAAAGGTTCTTCCTATTTTTATTGTTTCTGTTTGTTTAATTAAGTTCGGCACTGAAGATATTTCAAGAAGCTGTTCATAGTGGTCTCTGAAACCTGTGTTGAAGTTTCTAGCTGCATATTCATGGCTTTCCTTGGTTATCAATGTCATATCAATAGTGGTGCTGGATACACTTGTAACCCTGGTAGGGGAATTTATAATTGGGAGCAGGTTGTATGTTGCACAAATAGTCAGTAGATCATTTCTATCTTTTGAAACTTTGTTAAAGTCTCCACATATTATAACTGTTGTGTTTAGGTCCCTTATACTGTCAAGACTACCTTCTAGTTGGTTAAAGTATATTTTTATATTTGAGTTTGGACTACTGTACAGGCAAATGATGATTGTTTTTATTGAGGTTAATTCTACAGCAAAGATTTCAAAATAGCCTTCTTTTCTAGAGATTTTAGGCAGCAATAGCTGATACTGTCTTTCACAAATATACATGTTCCTCCAGGTGTAGATATTTTTCTACAGAAACAAGATGTCATAACATATCCCTGTATACTTGTGATTGCTAACATCTCATCAGTTAGCCAATGTTCTCTAAAACACATTACAGATACAGATCTGACAGTAATACTTCTTGCTTATTAATTTTGTTATGCAAGGCTGCACATTTTGATGGACAATTATAAATTTGGGGTTTCTGCTTGGCATATCTGATACATCACTTACCTTTATTTGTCTCCCTCTTCCTTTTGATTTAATCTGAAGAACACTTCCGGGATGAACCATGTGGCCAGTAAAAATCCTCACTTCTTGATGGTGGTTGTCTTGCTCTAGCAAGTTGTGTTCCTTCACTGTTGTTGGGCGGATACAAAGGAAGCTAGATTGTTCTATTCCTTAGAAGTCTTTCTTTAATTATTTTACTAACATGATCACAAACAAACCTTTTCCCTTCATAGTTCAAATGCATTCCATGCCTTGTGTGCAGATTTTGAAGCCGGCTTGTTTACATCCAGTACTTAGCACTTTACTGAGAACATACTTTCCTTATGTTTGTTTTCCAAATGTCTTTGTTTACACACAAACTATAAATTAGATCGTGCCTATGAGGCAGTGTGGCAACTACTGTTTTTATGCATTTGTTAGCTTGTAGAAAATTCTGCAGCGTTTTCATGCAAACCTCTGCTTCATTTTTTGCCACATCATTTGAACCCATTATACAGACAATAAAGTCATTTTCCATTTCGTCTGAGAGTTAGTGTCTCCATCATTTTTACATCCCGCTCCTGGTTTCACTACACTAGTCACCGCTGTCGCGATTTTTCTCATGGAGCATGCTGGATATATTTCTGCCATGACTGTGTGTTAGTAATAGTACATTACACTTCTTCCATGATCGTCTGTGTTTATTGTTTACATTTCTTGCAAAAACACTATTCATTTTCACAGTCACTTGTTTGCAAAACATGATATTTGTTTTTATCGGAAAATGTGACAGTTTTAACAGAGTTTGTTGATCTTTTTGCAGTCGGAAAACTATCTTTATATGACACTTTTATCCGCCCGGACGATTTATTCCTTTTGACGTGCATCACTTCACTTGGTGTTGGCTTCAATTGTAGATCCCAATTTTCTTTCTTGAGTGAATCAATATCACTTCTTAAAGCACTGATTATGAATTGTAAGCTTGCAATTCATTCTTTTAGCATTGTTATTTCAGTTACAATTCTTATAAACTCCTTTTTTAATCGCATAACTATAACTATTTCTCAAGTTAGAATCACACACTTCTACTCTCGTGGCCACCTTGTCTATTAGACAGGAATTCTTCCCCTATATGAAATGACTTGTGATATAATTCAACTAAGTGAATGTAACAATTTGTTCCAAAGTACAAAGGGCAACTAAAACAATTCGGAAGATTAGTGTGTTCAGTAAAGTAGAAAAAGGCAGGCAGTAGTGTTGTATCCCAAAGAGGAATTCAAGACATTCAGATCTGTGCAAGGTCATTTAGAAAATTGTGGCTCAAGTTCACAACAATAGTTGACCAAGCATTAGATAAACATGTACCTAGCATAAGAGTTCACGTTGGTGGGAGGGAACTTCCGCAATATACTGTCCCTGTGAACAGACTGCAAGAGAAACTGTATTACAGTGAAACACTGCATAGGGCTACAAAAAGAGTTATACCAAATGAACCACTTTTGGCTGTCATAAGGACAGTGCTTGAAGCCTTCAGTGACTGTCAGAAAATAATCTCTAATAAAATAAAAATAAATTATAGTCATGTGTAAAGAGTGTCAAGGGCACCAAAGTTAGTGTCATTTTTCCTGGCTGGCACACAAACCGAAGCTGAGAGTAACAAAGCAAAATCAGAAGTTCTGAACTCCCTTTTCAAATGTTTCTTTATAAGGAAGGCTCCATAAGTATTGCCCTAATTTAATTCTGTCACCACTGTAAAGGTGAGAGATGTAGATATTGGTGTAAGTAGTGTTGACAAATATCTGAGACCCTACAGTTATTCAAGACCACAGAACCCAATGGAATCCCTATCAGATCTTATATAGAATTTTCCATTGAGTTTGCCACTGTTTCTAACTGTAATCTGTCTTACACCCACCACTTGAGATGCTATAAACAATAGTTGCAAGAAATCATAGGTCACATAGGTAGCAGAAGTGAACCAGAAAACCTCCATCCAGTTTCTTTGACACCCATCTGTTGTAGAATTGTAGAACATATTCTGAGCTCAAACATATGGAGGTTTTTCAAAAAGAATTATCTCCCTCATGCCAACCAGCAAGGACTCCAAAAACATCTGTCACACAAAATTCAACTAACACTTTTCTCAGATGACATCTTGAAAGCTGTGTAAAAAGATAACTGCATACATTGAGTATTTCACAACTTCTGAGAAGCATTAGTACCATACTAACACTTATTAACGTAAGTACCGTTGTGTGGGGCATCAGACAAAATTACTTGACTGGGCTGAGGATTTCTTGGTAGGGATTGTGCTGTATGTTACCACTGATGGAGAAGCATTGACAGATGTAGAAGTAACATCAGGTGTGCTTGCAGGGAAGTGTGTTAGGACCCTTGTTGTTCATGTTGCATATTAATGACTTGCCAGATAATATTAAAAGTAACCACAGACTTTTCGCAAATGATGCAGTCACTTATAATGGCCTGTTGTCTGAAAAAAGCTGCGCAGGTATTTAGTCATACGTTAATAAAATTTTAAAGTAGTGTGAAAATTCACAGCTTGCTTTCACACAGACACAGACACACACACACACACACACACACACACACACACACACACACACACACACACGACCACACGACCACAGTCTCTGGCTGAAGCAAGACAGTGAGCATCAGTGCATGATGGGAAAGGCAACTGGGTGGTGGGGGTAAGGAGGGATAGCAGAATACGAATGAGGAATGGTAAAATGTTCCTTGTGGGAGAATTCAGGGATGAGGTAGAGAGACAGTAGAGCAACAAAGTGTTATCGAAAGATTAGATGGAGGGTCAGGAGGGGGGCTAGTGGAAAAGGAGAGAGAGAAGTAAAAAGACTGTGGTAGCGTTGACAGAATAGAGGGCTGTGTAGGGCTGGAATGGCAACAGAGAAGGGGATGCATGGGTAAGGACAATGACTAATGAAGGTTGAAATGAAGAACATCATGAGAAGGTGTATAAGACAGGTCTTGTATCTAGGGCTATTACAGGGATATGTGCTACGAGGCAAGGGGTTGGAGGAGGGGTTGTGTAAGGATGGAAAAGGATATTGTATAGGTTTAGTGGGCAGTAGAATACCACTCGGGGGGGGGAATGATACTGGGCAGGACATTCCTCATTTCAGAGTACAACGAGAGGTAGTAGACTAAATCTTCCCACCACCGCCTACTACAGTCCAGTTACAAGCATCGCCTATCCCATCAAGGGCAGGGCTACCTGAGAAACCAGTCATGTGATCTACAAATACTTTCTAAATGGGCATGGCAGCCAACAAGTTTTCTGTCTACATGTGGTCAAGAAACAGCTGGACCACCTCAGTGCTGAGCACACTGCCCAACACGATGTTCTTCATTTCAGTGATTGCTTCACAGTCTTTTTTGCCGTCTGGATTCTGTCCACCAATGCCAATGTTTCTGAACTGTGTGGGTGGGAACTCATCCTGCAATACAAGTTCCCATAACCCTCTTAGCCTAAACCTTATTAGTCATCTTCCTTACCCATCTAGCCATTCACTGTTTCCATACCAGTGCTGCACAGCCCTCTATTCCACCAGTGTGCACCCACAATCTTTTTGCTTCTCACCTTTTCCATTATGCCCCCCACCCTCTGTCTAACATCCCGACTGCACCTAGCAGCCCTACCCTCTATCCACCTAGTCCCTATAAACTCCCACTAGCAGCACTTTACCGCTCCCCACCCCTACCCTGCTATCACTCCTCCTCCCCACCCCGGCCTCCTCCTTATCCCCACCACCCAGTTGCCTCTCCCATTGTGTGCTGCTCCTCACAGTCTGGCTTCAGCAGCCAGAGACAGTGATCATGCATGTGTGCGTGTGTTATCCTTTTTGTATTACTGTTGCATTCAGCCCTGGTTTTTCCATTGTTTGAAATGCAAAACTGTTTGACAAAATGCTAAAATGTATCATGGTGCCACAATATCAATGTGAGGCAACTGTAATCAGTCAATTCATGCAAGTACCTGGGTGAAACAGTTTGTGCAGATTTTAAATTATTTTATCACTTAGGCTTAGCCATAGATAAAGTAAGTAGCAGACTTCAAGTGCATTGATGGAATGCTGGGAAATTGCAGTCAGTATAAAGAAAAGATAAAACTCTTTTGTGATGTATCATAGAATGTTGGGCAATGCACTTACAAAACAGAGCTATCAGAGGATACTACATATTTAAAGAAGAGGCAGCAGAGAGTATCATGGTAAACATCAACTAGCAGACACTCGAAGATGATGCCAGGCTTCCCACAAATGTCTACTTGTAAATGTCCAAGGACTATAATTAATTGAGGACTCTAGGAATATATTCTGTGTATTGACACCATAGGGATTCAAAAGACAAGATTATATTAATTACAGTGCACACTGTGGCATTTAAGCTGCCATTCCTCCCACACACTACAAGTGATTGGAAGAGAATGAAACCCTAGTGCGTGTAACTGTGAAAAGTACTATCTCCCATGCACTTCACAGTGACCTGTAGTGTATAGAAGTACATGTAGATAATGAAAGGTACTTGCTATCATTGGAAAACTGAAATAGTATTGGTACTGTCATGTAAATACTTATAGTGAATATATTGTGGTTGGTTTCTATTGTGTGACACCAGTGTATCAACATTGAAAGAATCCAGGAGATCCATATCTGTTACAGATAACCCATTGTGACGTGAAAAACACACACTCAGAGGAAGGACACAATAAATGTATTGTTTGCCTCATGATCTGCAACTGAATCTGCTTTGTTTTACAGAGGGCATGCCCCAGCAGAGGGGGTGTCTGACTCAAATAAGACACCATCTCAGTGTCCACTGGGCATTGTCCCTCATTCAATAAGAGGTTTCTTATCATCATATGAACAATTGATATGCGTCAGCCATGCATTCCAGAACTGCACAGCTTGTTCCAAAATGGTGAGCCTTTCTCTTTACTGTATTCTGTTCATACAAATATATGTGCACTTCCAATAAAAATTTGCATGAAAAAATATAACTTTCAAAAAGCTTATTTCTTGTAAAATGTGAATGTGATACACTGTCGCTACCGGCATGTAAATACTGTAAGCATCTCATTATAACAAAAACAGACATTTGCAGGTAGTGAGAAAACTTCTACTATGTGCTTCTAAAGTGCGTGTAATATGGTAAAACAGGCAGATTCTCACAATGTCTGCCATGAATCTCTAGAATGAAAATTAATTCCATTGTTTATTTCTACAGACTATTTAGTAGAGTAAAATAGCTAGTATGTCATTAAATGTCATTTTTCATGAAGGAGTTGTTAGCCTACAACATTTATAAGTTTTTTTTTTATCCTGATGAGGTAGCAGTGTGTCATGAAGTGTAACAGTCAGTGCTCGCCCATGTAGTTGATGCACCAGTTGCACCCATTTTAAATCTCCTTTTTCTGGCACCCTTTGTAGCATATAAAGTTCATTAGGAAAATTTCATACATCAAACACAACAGTGAAAACTAACCTTAGCAATTCATACAGGTAGGAATTAAAGAGGATTGTTTTGTGCAGTAAGAAAATCAGTGCCACAAATGTAATTTCTGACCTCAATATGCATATATAGAACATGGCTCCAATTATCACAGAGTGACAGGAGCTACAAACACAGAATACTCATAGTGGATTTGCTATTGCCAAAATATAAATTGGGCACATGCAAAGGAGGGGGGCTTCAGTGGTGCAAAGAGCATAATATCAGCATTACTGAGCAGTGGAAATGTGTAGTAATTCCAATGCAGGAGGCTTTTGGAAAGAAGCTGGATGCTTGTGAGTGAGATTAACATGAATTTATTTCAAACAATGGAGTGTATAGAAAGATCACATGGATACAGTACACAATCATTCACAGCAAGCTTAGGACAGCTCGAGTGAGAAAAGATATTTGTCCCTGTGGTAGGTCTAAATAAACTCATTTCCAAAGAGTTTTGCTTCTGTTATATTGTGCATCATTGATGGTGAGGTCCCCCAGAGCTGCCCACAGACTGTCTGACTGCCTGTGTGTGCCTGCCTGCAGCAATTCGTTGATGGTGGTTTTGATCACTTTTAACATTTCTGATGCCAACCAGTTTGCTTTATGGTAGACTGGTGGGCTATCATGGTGTTGATTTTGTCCATTGTGTCACATCTAATGCTTCTCTGTTTATACATCGCACACATTGCATTGAGAATATAGGTTCATACACACACACACACACACACACACACACACACACACACACACACAGTGGATGTATGCATACTCGCAGAAAACTTCTACAGACCTGTATTTGTTGTGAGTCATGTGGGGTAGGATTCACCAACTGTCCGTATGTGCAGTCCGGCAACACTTCAGTGGGTGCTGTTCCTGCTTTTAAGTGCCTGTTTTGTAGCATCCAAGTCACCTCACAAATGTGCCGAAGCTTCCAATGCAAAATTATCATTGGGTATCATGAGCCTTTCCTTTTCTGTTCTTCATAACTCTTTGTCATCATTTATATTTGGACTCCAAAGCCCCATGGTTGTTAAGTAGTTGTTGACAGATGCCACATGTAAGATTTGAAGGAGGTTGTACTGAAGTTTCCCCTCCGACATTTCATGTGACTATGCTGGCAGACTGCCAGGTACTGAGTCTCCACTGCTAGTTTGTGTGGGGGATCGATAGTGATATATCAGGGGAGAAGTGAAGTCAGTGCACAAAATTCGTGCCCAAAATCAGTTCATGACAACAAATAGCTACGTAAATTTCTTAAGCCAACCAAGGACAACAGTGTGTGTCATGGTTTCAAATAGCCTGATAAAAGTGGCATTTTGCGGCATGCAGTTAGATGTCATATGTTCCATTTGTGGCATTTCCCCAGGAATGCTGCTCACTTCAGAGCCAGTGTCTACAAGGAACTATTGATTTCTTGAGATATATAGCACATATACTGTAACACCACCACTTTTAGATGGGGCAGAATTAGTTTGGCCCACTTGCTCGAGCTATAGGCAGTTTTGTTGTGCATCATGATCCAGGGCATCTGCTGCAGACTGCAATTTGCCTTTAGGTAATTGCATGGCATGGAGCAGCTGCATGCCTCGTTGCTGAAACATGAGTGAAGCCAACACAGTCACAGCCATGCCCCCTCACTGCCATGAGGTATGTTATTGTTGGTCACAGGTGTGGAAGTTATGGCCAGCCAGTGATCACTGCTCTTGGAGTCGTCATTCGTGACATCAAACTTGTCAGTGTACATAATCTCTCAAGTTTCAGTGTGTCCTCATGGCTGCAGCCAGCATGTTGTGCCAGAACTTTGGTGGTGGTGTTTATTGTTACATCGCACTTGAGTATTGCTGTTGTTGTGGGATTCCGAAAAGTCTGTCAGCTAGAAAAAATTTGCTTTCCCTCATATCATATTTGTGTACAATTATCATTGACTATATCTGAGGTAGTAATTTAATTAACCAGTGTGTGCTATGCAACATGGCAGTCAGGTTAATCAATTCATAAGATATCTCCACAGCTGGGAGAGTGTCCTGCTGCCCAATCTTTCCTGATAAATTACTTTTCATAACTGTTATGTCTAGGGCCACAAACATGGAAGTATCATTGATGATTCCATAATTGTATAATGTGAGTTTGATGTTCATGAACCATGTTGCCAGGTGCTTTTGATGGAAAGTTGGTAGTTTAGGTTGAGAACCAGATCATATATGTGCTCCACAGAAGTTTATTGGGGATGTGTTGGAATGTTCGGTCTGAGGTCAATGGTAGATGAGATCCCTTGTACCGTGCATGACGCAGATGGAAAACCAAAAGGCTTCTTCTGATGTGGCTCAACTGGCTGGGCCCCACAGTCAATTATGAGTGAATTCGTCTGGATCATTCCCGAAACAGATTGACCAGTAAAATAACACGAAGTCTTGTCACACAGACATGAAATAGTTGCCCAAATACTGTCTTGTTGATGTGAAGCACGATTTTCATCATCACCAAAAGCCCAAAGGCATTCAAAATGCATTGAAATTGTTTGTGCACATGTTGAGCATAGTTGCCGTCAATGGTAAGATACAGAAGAATCTCACTTTCATGTTTCACACCTGATCCAAGTGGAAGAGAATATCGTGTGAGTCACTCTTAGTGTCACCATTCCATACGAATAGTCTGAAAACATGTCAAAGCTAACACTCCATTTTAAAGTACACTTGTTATGTCAAGATAAAGGCTGCTGCTTGTTGTGGGGTCAAGACTGTCGAAATTGCAATGCAGTAGGCTTGCGGAATGAAGCTGGTTGCTAGTGAGTGAGGTTAACACTTGTTTATTACTAGCAATGGAACAAACAGAAAGGTCATGTGCTTACAATACAATCATTCACAATGAACTGGGGATGGCTCAAGTGACAAAGATATCCCTCCCTTTGTGAGGGCTAAGTAATATCGCTGCCAGGGAGTTTTAGCTGGGTGATACTGGTGTGGTCTCCATCACAGGTAGTGTGGTCTGACAAATGTAATTTTGCATTACTATGTACCACAGGATGTACTGTATTGTCCCAAAAAAAAGCTGCCAACTTTACCCAGATTTCCCTCTCGAAAATTTAGGCTTCAGCTTGTATCCACTACTTTGTCTTTTTACATACACTTTCTGTAAAAGTGTTATGCCCATATGCAGCTGCACAATTAGTATCTTTAATGGAAACTGCTGGCAAGGCAATCTGCTTCACAACAATGCAAACTTTTGCCAGTATTTTATTGGCTTTAGGTTGCTTCAGAAAAAGATGGAAGAAAGCAGTTTCCACAAGAAAATCATTCAGAGCACCAAAATGTGGCATATATCTGGAACTAGAAGCTAAGGTTCTTTCTTTCCTATGTGCAAAGTAAGAGAAAAGATGGAATGCCCATCTCTTGAGATATAATCCAACTGAAGGCCTTGGATATTGCAAGAGTCTTAAACAAGCCACAAGGAGACTTCTGTGTGAGTACTGGTGGTGTCATTGGTTTATGCAGAAAAATGGCCTTGCTCTCCTGTGAAGTACTACTCTAGCACAGAGAATCCTGGCAGATTTCGTGGAGAAACCAGTTAACTTCCATTGGTATGTCCTCCAGTTGCTGAAAGTGTGAATCATGCTCTGTTCATCAGAGTGGCAATGCTGATGAAGTACCATTATTTTTTGACATGCCAAACCGTATGACTGTAGACATGAAACAAGCATAAACTATCTCATTTAAGAGGAACTGCGAATGAAAAATAGAATAAGTGTGATATTAGCTACTACTGCCAATGGGAGGAAGTTACCTCTTTATGTCATTCTGAAGATAAAACAATGATTAAAGAAATCTTTCCTAAGGACTTAATGATTCACTGCCGAGGAGAGGGTGGGATGCCAGTGCAACTGATTGTTGACTGGCTGTCTGCTGTTTGGAGTCACAGACCTGGAACGCAGCTTGCTGAGAGAGTGATACTAGTTTTTGGATGCTTTTAAGGGACATCTGACTGCTGAAGTACAAAATAAACTTGGTGCACAAGAGACAGATTGTGTCATAATACCCAGAGGAATACCTTCAAAACTACAGGTTCTAGATCTGGACAAGGGCAAGTCATTCAAGGACAATCTATGAAAAATGTTTTCAGATTGGCTCCTGGAAGAAGACCATCCCTTTCACCACCTGGTAGGAAGAAGAAGCCATCAGTCACCCTTCTGTGCCAGCGGATTCTTGCTTCTTGGTCCTCCATATTCTCAGGGTCTGTCATAAAGCGGTACAAGAAGTGATGTATACTGAATGAATTGGATATCAACGAGTGCAAAATGCTGTGGGAAGAGAATAAGAAAATGATGGGAATGAGAGTGATGAAGCAAATACTGGCACTGGTTGTGATGTGAGTGAATAGAACAAAATATGGTAGCAGTATGTTATGTGCCAATGTTCCGTGTCATATGTTAGAACAAATGTTTACAGCACATACTTCATGTAAAATTCTGACAATATTTCATTTCTGTCAATGTGTGGCTCATTTTATAGAAAAAGATTTTTTTTTTAATTTCTTCTTCATAATTCAAGGGTGTAGCTTACAACCAGTGGCAACTTATTATCGGGCCAATATAGTAACTACATGTAGGAAACACAGGGAGAAGGATACAATTCAGCCGGTGTTCTGCCAACTTTGAAGTATGGTGGAGTTCCTGGAATGATTTGGGCGCTAATAATATGTTTTTTGTCACAGCTGTTGTTTCCAGCATGGCATCACATCTGCAGCATGACAGTCGAAAATAGCTTAAAAATGGTTAGATGATCAAGATGAAGCCTAATGTCTCCTTTGGCTCTATTATGTGAAAGAGATGTGGAACCTATTGACTGAGACTACATTGTTGTGGCACATTGGCACAACTGCTGCATAGTTTCCAAAGCAGTTTTTATTGTACATAGAGCAACTAAAAGTTTTTAATGTGTCTGGAGCCATACCTACAGCAGTGTTTCGCATAGACTTTGTATGAAGTATGGCAGAAGATCCATATGGGAAACAATATGGTCAAGATAACCTACAGATGTTAGTTGGTATGGGATATGAGGCAACTAGGAACCACAGATAGATCTGATGTCTTCATCATTTTCTAGCAGTATTTATAGGTCAAGAGAGGAGCTGGCAAGGCATGCTATATTGCCGAAAGACAATCAATAAGACAGCCCACCTCCTAGATGAATGTGATGCCCACCAAAACTTGATTCTACTCCCACTAGTTACAGTCTTACAGTAATAGTTTGACTAGTTGTTCTGGAATCTCTCTTCAGGCATGCCAACATTCATTTATCATATAAAACTGACAATTTGATTTATGGGAGAAGGGTACTCACTGCCAATCAGCGGCAGTACAGTTCGGATATTATTGGGGAAGTACTGTATTTGCTTTTAGTGGACTGACATTAATATGGCTGCACACTGTTTCCATCTACAACAGGAGTCCCATAGCAACTCCCTGGTTTATTTGAACAGAGAGATGTTTCGTTGTATCAAGTCATTTGGCAATAACATGCCATTGTATGATGAGTGTTGAAAAGAAAAGGTACTTACCCAAAAGCAATCACCAGACAGCTGAGCACAATTATTGCGCTGTTTCATAAGCTGGAGGATTCTCTGTTCCTAGAACTCCTGTGGCTGTGATAAGAGTCAGTCCTCCATTGTGTCCTTCAGTTTGCTGTCCGAGTTGAACGTCCTTTTGAGATATTTTTTCATGGACCAAAGCACATGGAAGTCATGAGGTTATATGTCTGGACTGTAGGGCAGGTACTCAAACTGCTCCCACTTGGAACTTGGCCATTAAAGTTTGTGTGAAGTTGGAGACATGTGGACACACGTTATCGTGAAGAAGGATCACTCTCACTGTGGGCAGCACACGCCATTTGCTCTTGACAAACTTGTGTAGGCTACAGAGGATTTGACAGTACATGCCACATTAATGGTTTTTCTGTGTTCAAGGAATTCTGTGAGTATCTGACCTGGGATGCTGAAAAAGATAGTGGGCATCACCAAGCCTGCTGTGGGCACAGCTTTGAATTTTTTAGGGGGAGGTGGTGACACATTTCGCATTGCTAGATGTCACAGTACTTTATCCCAAAGCAGCATAATCAAATTTCAACTGGTTTTGTTGTTATACCATTTTGTACCTTTTCATTTGAACATTCCTTGAAACTCACATTCACCTCTTTCTACAACAGTAAATAGAGCTCTGCAATTTTTACAAAACGTTTACAATCCTGTCATTAGCATACTCGCATATACGTGAAAAATCTACAAACTTCATATTTTCAAAAATCTACCTTCCTTGGTCTGGAAGACTATGATCGCCTGTTTTTCCAGTGTGGATGCAGAACTTCTGTTGTCAAGGAGAGCATTGAGCATAGAGTTTCAGGCAGTCTGTCAGTACTCATAGATACTTACTTTGCTACTGGAGATAATGTGATGTACATTGTGAATTATGCACTTCACTCTTAACATCTAGGAGGTAGTCATTATAAGGTGACTTGACAGCACACGTACATCTGCTTAGGATAAGGATCTCTTCATTATGAAACACTGCAGAGTGAACAGTTCCATTTAGATGACATGGACTTGGAGAATAATTCCTCTCCAAGGCATCTGACTCACCTGTATGGATACTCTGCAGGTTCATTTTAAGTAACTGGCATTCTTAATCACACATTTACTTCATGGAGCTATGAATTGGCTTTCTGAAGTACTAGATCACTTGGCAGTTTTGTGAACTACAATGCTCCCTTAACAGACAAGGAACTTACTATCTTACATGTATAGTGCACTCACATAGTACTTTTTATCTTTTTGCACAAACCTTATGTCCAGGTGCTCCAAGGAAAAATGATGCTTCAGGTTACAAGAGTGCTTTTTGATGCACCCTCAATGGAGAAAGGATTTTTTTTTATTCATTAGCATTTTTAAGCATTGTATATGTAATGAGTTTCATTAATTTATGAAGATAACATTCATATGTACAGTCACAGTTAGCTTTATTTTCAGTAATGCATGATTGAATGTAAAATTATTTGTGACTGACGGCGGCATTTATACATACACACACGCATCAAAAAAAAGTTTTGCATCACCCCAATTCCCAGAACTCCTGAAGATAGTTGTTTTGCAGACACAGTCCCTTTGACTGTTCAGAGATGTCACTAAACCCATCCAACAATGTAAACAACCATGCATGAGCAGCGCCTATTAGACGGAGGGGGTCCAACAGCCGATCAGTTCCAGTCATTCCAGCAGGAAGCAGATACATGGCTCGTGTTGTCTGTAGTTCAACCATGCCTAGACGGTCAATATCGTGGTTCAATCATGTCTGCATTGTTTTTGTGCCAGGAAGGGCTCTCAACAAGGGAAATGTACAGGCGTCTCGGAGTTAACCAAAGCGATGTTGTTCGAACATGGAGGAGATACAGAGAGACAGGAACTGCCGATGACATGCCTCGCTCAGGCCGCCCAAGGGCTACTACTACAGTGGATGACAGCTACCTATGAATTATGGCTCAGAGGAACCCTGACTGCAACGCCACCATGTTGAATAATGCTTTTCGTGCAACCACAGGACGTCACGTTATGACTCAAACTGTGCGCAATAGGCTGCATGATGTGCAACTTTACTCTCGATGTCCATGGCGAGGTCCATCTTTGCAACCGTGCAGAGCGGTACAGATGGGCCCAACAACATGCCAAATGGACCGCTCAGGATTGGCATCATGTTCTCTTCACCAATGTGTGTCACGTATGCCTTCAACCAGACAATCATTAGAGACGTGTTTGAAGGCAACCCGGTCAGGCTGAATGCCTTGGACACACTGTCCAGTGAGTGCAACATGGTGGAGGTTGCCTTCTGTTTTGCATGGACGACAATTCACGCCCTCATTGTGCACATCTCGTAAATGACTTTCTTCAGGATAATGACATGCTCGACTATAGAGTGGCCAGCATGTTCTCCAGACATGAACCCTATCAAACATGCCTGGGATAGACTGAAAAGGGCTGTTTATGGATGCCGTGACCCACTAACCATTCTGAGGGATCTATAGCTAATCTCTGTTGAGGAGTGTGACAATCTGGACCAACGGTGCCTTGATGAACTTGTGGATAGTATGCCACAATGAATACAGGCATGCTTAAATGCAAGAGGACGTGCTACTGGGTATTAGAGGTACCGGTGTAAACAGCAATCTGGACCATGACCTCTGAAGATCTCGCTGTATGGTGGTACAACATGCAATTTGTGGTTTTCATGAGCAATAAAAACGGTGGAAATGATGTTTATGTTGATCTCTATTCCAATTTTCTGTACAGGTTCCGGAACTCTTGGAACCGAGGTGATGCAAAAGTTTTTTTGATGTGTCTACATTCATTAAAATTACAATCTTGTGTGTTTTAGATGTAATTGATCAACTTAAGAAGTCATGCTATTACTTTGTAAGTAGCAGCATTAAGATAGGCCTGGAATTTCTGCTCTAAACCTACCTACCCTAGCATGTCTAAAATAAATTGTTTCAGTGGATCTGATGTTACTGAATATTTCCATCTAGTATTGCATGTTGTTTGCTTCAGAAGACTGAAATGAATGTATTTGTTTGCCTTAATTATTTTATGTCAATTTCACCTTTTAAGACCCAATGTCATCCAAATCTGAATTTGTGTATTACTGTTTTGTGTAGCTCATAATCTGGTGCAGTCATGTTTGTTCATTGGTCTTTAACGTAACTATTGAGTTTAGTTAACTGTGATACACACACTTACATTCTAATGTCGTGTTTTCTTCTACAGACTATTTAGTAAAGTTCGCACCCATATGACCGACTGAGATGGCCCAATGATAATGCATTCACACGAGAGTGAAGTTTAAATCCCACCCAGCATCCAGATGTAGTGTTTCTGTGGTATCCTTAAATTGCATTAGGCAAATGTGTGGATGGTTCCGTCACAGAGCAAATTTACTTCTCTATCCTTTTCCTCCCATACATTCTGCTCTGTTTCCGGTGACCTCATTGTTGTCATTGTGGAAAGGAATCACAAATCCCAATCCTCCTCCTTCCTTTACAGAAATCACATTCAGAAAGCACAATTGAATCTCATAATGTATGCCTGAAAAATCTCGTTTTCTCTTGCCTGTCAGCATAATACAGATTGAACAATCGAGAAAACATAATCAAATGTACGTTAGATCCCAGAGCTCTTACTCAGCAGATCCATTCTTTGGATTCTGAATAGAGGCTACACTTATGAAACATAGGATGGTATTTTATGTATACCATCTGGTTTCTCCTCCACTGTCATACCACATTCAGGTGTAGCCTGTTGTTAAGATGAATGTGGAAATCTTTTCTTAGAAACAACTATCTTGTATAGCCATTTGTGTGTGTGTGTGTGTGTGTGTGTGTGTTTTACATTCTCTCTCTGTCATTTTCACCCAGTACCTTCTGCAATAGTTTCTGATCATTTCCTAAATTTTAGGTGATTCAAGAATATCAGCAGCAAGGATTTGCTTTCTTGATGGCAGCTTTTAACAATCCTCATCATCTGGAAGATCTCACAGGCCTCACAGAAATACACCAAAAGAGTGAAGATGCAGAGGTAATGATATAAACTCATAACATCCATGACGAATATCAGTCAGGCTTTCGAAAGCACCATAGTACAGCAACCGCATTAATCAAAGTAACTGATGACATTAAACATGCTATGGACAGACGTGAAGCTATTATCCTAACACTGCTTGACTTTAGCAAGGCTTTTGACACAGTTGACTTCGATATATTACTAATTAAAATAAAACAGCTGAATTTCTCAAACAGCGCAATACACTGGTTCGACAGCTACCTCAAAAACAGAAGTCAACAAGTCATTTGTGGGTCGGAAAAGTCATCATGGAAAAACGTGCGCTCTGGAGTTCCCCAAGGCTCCGTCCTTGGTCCACTACTCTTCTCACTGTACATTAATGATATTTCTTCAGTGATTCACTCCTGCGACTACCATCTTTATGCTGACGACATCCAACTGTACATAAGTGCAAGCCCCAAAAACATAGCTGGCGCAGTAGCGAGTATGAACGCAAATCTTTGCTCTGTTTCTCGATGGGAGAACCTAGGTCTGAAACTAAACCCCAACAAATCCCAGGTCATACTTATATCTCATCCAAAGTTAATCAGCCGGTACTTTCGCGAAACAGTCCCTAAAATACTCCTCAATGGTACCCAACTACCATACCAAAAAACAGTAAAAGACCTTGGAATAATCTTGGATGAACACCTAAACTGGGAAGAACAAACAGTCACAGCTTGCCGGAAATCGCTCTCCTCCCTACATGCAATTCAAAAATTTAGAAAAATATTTCCAACCCATGTTAAACAAAAATTAGTCCAAACACTAGTCTTGCCTAATCTTTACTACTGCGATGTAGTTCAACACGGCACAAATAGTGAAAATTCTAGATGCCTCGAGCTAGTGATGAATGCTTGTGTTAGATACGTGTGCAATATTGGGTTGTATGATCATATCAGTCCTTCATACTCCCAGCTAGGTTGGATACGCCCACATACGGCACGCAATCTCCACACAATGTGCTTACTTCATCGATTTCTTAGCCACTGGTGCCCCCAATACTTATCTTCTCACATTAAACACCTATCATCATTCCACAATCGCAACACCAGATCGGATACGTCTATCATCTTGGCTGTACCTTTACATAACACAAAATCTTTCTCCATGTCATTCTCCATCTCAGCCATACGACTATGGAACGTGCTCCCCTGTGATCTGCGTCTTATCCAGAACTACTCAACATTCAAGAGGGAACTCAAAACTTACATATTAGGGACGGTATAGCCACCATTCTTGTGCCCCTCCCATCTCTTTCTTTCTCCTCCCCATCACAGCTTCGAATTTTACTGTTCTATTTCTCTTCCTCTAACCTATCAACCTCTTATATATCTCTTTCACCCCATTCTATCGTCTTATGTCTCTGCTCGATGAGAATAACTCACAAGCTGCAAGAACATAACGAGAAAATTCCCAACTAACAATGGGACTGACATTCAGAAAAGAAAAGTATGTTTACTTTCATATACATAGTCATTATTATTATTATTATTATTATTATTATTATTATTATTATTATTATTATTGATTGTTATAATTATCATTGTACTACTGTTATAATATCTATTTTTTTCTTTAACATCAATACTGCATAATAGGCTATATGTCCTTAATGTTAAATAGAAACTGTAACTCGTTCAATCTGAGTATGCCTGGTTAGGTGTAAGAGAGGGCCTGAAGGCCCTAATCTTGCCAGGTAAAATAAATGCATAAATAAATAAATAAATATATTCCCCTTGTATTTTAAGTTAGTTGATTATCAGCCATGTACTGACTGACATACTAATTTTTGAGGGAATAAAAGATAAAGAGTTCACTGTAATTTTCAATGTCACGGACTAGATTTTACATTTGAATACACAAAAGTTCTACATTTTATTTCCTACAGTTTTTATGAATTTTTGTATTACTTTTGTCATAGGGAAAATATTTAAAAAAATATCCTCTGATTAATGTTCTAGTGTAAGGTCACAGTTACTCCACAACATATGGCAATAAAGACTGACATCCTACTTGCTTTCTGTTTCAGGTGTGGGAGCTCAGTGACATGAGTGATACAGAATAAGAGATAGCATATGTTTCATGCCCTGAGGCATGTAATTAAAATATGTTGCTATATTTCATTTTCAGACTGCTGCTTTACCTCTGTTTGATGCTCAGTAAAAAGTTTGCTAGTCTTATTCAAAATAAACATGCTGCAAATTGTTTTCAGAGTTTCCTTTTATTTGTTTAATGTTTCACATCATTCTCTACTTTTGTTCATACATTACTCTATCATTATACACTTCCTTTAGTTGACGGTAAATTTTTGCGGGGTTCACTTCCCAGCATTCCAACAGCAAATAACATCTCTGAAAGACAGCCAGTTGTATCTCTCAGTTCATGTTAAACAATCACAAGAACATCTTGTTCTGACTGACACTCACAGAATGCTGAGATTAGTTTTTGAGGAAAGCATTCAACCATAAACAGATGTCAGGTATTAATCTGCACAATGAGAATACGTGATAGGGGTACCATTGCATTTCAAGGTTTTGCAATATGCTAGCATTAAAACAGTAATGGAAAATCCTTGTTGGAATATAAAAATTCATTTGAGTAAAGACAAGCAATCATCATGATAATGTGTTGAGTGTTCGATAAGCACATAAATTAGAAATTCAACAACATAGTTTAGGTTCTGAATTTTCATTCTCATTTTAATGCTGTGACACTGTGTGTAAAATAAAGACCATCTGTTTAAGGATCTGCATTTATCAGTCTTTTGTACAATTAGAGTGCAAATTCAAAAGTTGAACTACAATGTTCAACTTCTTGTTTATCTGCCTACATAATGCACAAGGCTTCCAAATTGTCTGCTGTGTAAAGTCCTTACACTGTACTGACACTCCATTTGCAGTCCCACACATTTTTCTCAAAATCTGAGACAGTGGTAGGATATAGACATATGCTTAGCTTTGTGTACTAGACAGATGCAAAGTGATATATTGATTTTGAACAGTGTGTCCTAGTAAATTCGTGTACTACGTTAAGAGTATGTCTCTTTTTGTAGGATTGCATTTCCCAGCTTGTTTTTAACTGTAACTTCTGAAAATAATACATTTTCAACATTTCTTTTCATGTGAAATGTATGCTTTTATTATAAAAAAATATGTTCAAGAGTTTACTGTATGTAATATACACAAACACACACTACTTCATACAATATGAAGCACTGTCGATGTCACAGTTCCTTTATGCTGCACAAAGCACTGAAAAGAAAAAAAAACATTTGTAACATTAATTAGGTAGTTACAAAATAGAGCAATAATGTATAGATGTTCCGGACATCACAATACATACTGGTTTGGATACAATATAACCAGTATGAAGAAGGATGCGGGAGGGGAGGGGGCGGGGGGAGGCAGGTGTCCCACAGCTGTTGCCACACCTGCATCCACTGCCAAATGCCTCAACCTTGCCATGCTTCCTCATACTCTTTTACTCCACATCTCTCCATTGTTTCTTAGATACTCCTTAACCACACTTTCTGTGGTCTTCCTCTTCTTCTCCTTCCAGGTGGTTGCCATGAAAGTATTCTCTTGGGGTCATCTGTCTTTATTCATTCTTCCTTACATGCTCTACCATGCTTGCTGTCTTTCTTCTTTTCTATCCACAATAGTACGAGTATGGTTTGAAGTTGTTCATGTGATAATCATTGGACTGTTGCCTGTAAACACGTGCCATGTCAGTGCTCTTGGAAGAGAGCTGTGGCAATGACATGGCTCTATTGTTGTTCCTGCGTAGTGATTAGCAAAGATGGAAAAAATCGAGATTTGAGCAGTGATTAAGTACTTCATAAAAAAAAAAAGGTTACAAAGCAAAGGACATTCACGCCAATTTTCAGAATACACTGAGGGATTCTGCTCCTTCATATTCAACTGTTGCCATGTGGACAAATGAATTTAAATTTGGTTGGGAGAGCTTGGATGCTGATCCATGCAGTGGTTGGCTAAGATGTGTCACTTCTCAAGAAATCATTGCAGAAGTGCACAAAATGGTCATGGAGGCTCTGCTTGCCAGATGTCATCTTAAAGGATGTATAACATTTTACCTGAAGAATTAGAAATGAAAAAATTATCTGCAAGATGGGTGTGTGAACTCTTGATGCTGGATCAAAAACACGTGAGAATGGACATATCAGAACAATGTCTAGCCCGTTTCAGGAGAAACGAACAAGATTTTTTGCCCCAGTTTGTGACCACAGATGAAACTTGGGTGCACTACTATACCCCAGAGACAAAACAACAGTCAAAGCAGTGGAAACATGCTGATTCTCCACCACCAAATAAAGCAAAGACAATTTCTTTGGCGGGAACATGGCATCAGTGTTGTGGGATGTGAAGGGGATTGTGTTTGTAGATTAAATCCCCGCTGGGCAAACAATTACTGGAGAATACTATTGCAACAAAAGATACACAAAAAAGGCCAGGTTTAGCAAGGAAAAAAGTAATCTTCCATCAAGACAGTGTGCGCCCACACCCATGTGCCGTCGCCGTGGCAAAATTAACGAAGAAAGGTATGAATTGTTGCCACACCTGCCTTATTCACCTAATATGGCCCTGTCAGACTTCCATCTCTTACCAAAACAAAATTTTTCTTGGTGGGTGAAGACTCACTTCAAATGAAGAACTGATAGCCGGAGTTGACAACTATTTTGCAGGCCTGGAGAAAACTCATTTTCCAGATGGGATCTAGGCACAGGAACATCGTTGAACCAAGGGCATTAACCTACAAGGAGACTAAATTGAGAAATAAAAAAAGTTTCAGTGATGTAAGTACTTTTTTTCTATTCCATTCTGAGAACTTTTCAAACCACTCTCGTATAACGAGTCTGCATCCTTTCTCTTATTTTCTCATTTCTTATGTGGCCATCCTCAGGAAATTCTACATGCTCTTCTGAAGTGGTCCATTTCGAAGTCTCTTTTTACTTCTTTCTGTGAGTTACCAGCACTCACTCTCATAGCTTGTTATTGGTACTATGATGGATTCATATAAATGCATTTGTTTGAAGAAGGGAACACAACATAGGACATCAATGAGGAAGAAAATTGCAATCATCCAAACTTGTTGAATGGATCTATTTAAGTGTGACTGGTTGCAGTTTTTTCCCTCAGTGACATTACTGAAAACAGATGTGGTGTTCTCAAGCCATCATGGATCCACTCTACATCAATACTCCAAGAGCCACCTGACAGTGTGTCACGGAAGGTACTTCTGGTATCACTGACCGACCTCCTCCCCACCCCTTCCCTGTTGCACCCGTGAATAAAATATGTCGCTCCTCATTGGATCTTTCCTCTCTCTTCTATCAGTCCTACTTGGTAAGGGTACCAGATTGATGAACAATACTCAAGACTTGGTTGACCAAGTGCCTTGTAAACCACTTCTTTAGTGGATGAATTACATTTCCTTAAGATTCTTCCTATGAATCTGTCTCACATCTGCTTTTCCTACAGTTTGTTTTATGTGCCCTTCCACTTAAGATCAGCTCGATAGATATTCCTAGATATTTTACAGTGGTTACTGTGCCCAGCTATTGGTCATCAATAGTGCAGTTCTAAGTACTGGATTTCTTTTCCTATGTATGTGCAATATGTTATATTTATTTACATTCAGGGTCAACTGCCAGAGCTTGCACCATTCATCAAACCACTGTAGGTCTTTCTGCAGATTGTTACTAACTTCTGGCATTGTTACCACTTTACAAACCACCACATCATCTGTGAACAGCCTGAAAGACGCATTCTACTAGATCACATTTATATACACTGTCAACAGTAACTGTCCTATCATGCTTGCTTGGGGTACCTCCGAAAGTAACTTTACATTGGTCGATTTTGTTCTGTTAAGAGCAACATGTTGAGTTCTATCTGTAAGGAAGTCTTGTATCAACTCAAAAATCTGCTTTGATGTTTGGTAAGCTCATATTATTTCCACTAAATGGCAGTGCAGGACAGTGTCAAATGCCTTTCTGAAGTTGAGAAACATGGCATCAACCCGACTGTGAGTGCCAGTGCCCACTGTGCCTCGAATCTCATGGTGGAATAGAGCAAGCTGAGTTCTGTAACATCTCTGTCTGAGGAATCCATTTCGAATTTCATAGAGGAGATTTCCATCCTCCAAAAAGTCATAATACTGTACACAGACATAAAATATGTTCCATTGTTCTACGACTGATAAACATCAATGATACAGGCCAGTAATTATGTGCATCTGCCCTAAAACTCTACTTGAAAATAGGACTAACCTGCACTTTTTTCCCCGTGGCTAGTACCTTTTGTTACTCCAACAACCTATGATAAACTTCTGCTAGAAGGGGAGAAAGTAGCATCTTACAGGTAACTCATCTCGTCCAGGTGCCTTTGCACTACAAAGTGAATTTAGTTGTTCTTCCATTCCTTGATCAGTTATTTCAGTGTCTGCCATTTCAGAAAGTTCATATGATAATTGAAATGAAGGATCGTTGTTATGATCATCTGCTGTGAAACAGTTTCTGAACAGAAAATTCAGTATTTCAGCCTTCTCTCTACCATTTTCCAGTTCAGTGCCACTATGGGGACTGAGTGACCGAGTAGACGATTTTGAATTGCTTACAGATTTTATGTAAGACCATAACCTCTTAGGATTTTTGTCAAATCATTTGACAAAATTTTACTTTCAAAGTTATTGAATGCTTTTTCGATTCCTCCTCCTTACACTCATTCTCAAGGACAAAATAAGAAATATGCTGGACATATTTGCATGTAAAACTCCAAAATTCTTAATACTTGGAAGAGACCTTGGACTAGGAGTGGATTAAAAATGACAGGTATAAGCATGTATCATACATAATCAAAATCATTTAAAATAATAAATACATCTTCCTACTGGTTGTGTGCTTTATACTACAAAACGGGCAATAAGTAAAACATCCTCTCCTTTCCACATTTTACACATGAAAGACACTGATACACTATTAAAACTGTAACTAGTACAGTATTCTCAGTGTAACCAGATATTTAGTAAAAGTAGTGCTGAAAACCTAAGTATGCAATCCCCACCTTGCACATGGAGTAATTACAAGAGAGGAATGGTGTGGTTGGAACAAGTCTGCCTCAAATAATCACACTGGAAAGATGTCAGGAAATGCAGCTGCTCATCTTAGGAAACCAGTCTTGGACCTAAAATCTTCCCATCCTGTGGTACATTTGGTTTGCCAACCTCTGCCACACATTAGTTTACTTTCATCCTGCACTTATCCAGATACATTACGTTCTTTCATAACGTATGTACCTTGACTCAGGATCTCTCCATCTTCAGTCCCCTCCCATCCCACTCCCTCAAACCTGGCAAAAGTTTACTAATACTAATGTTAAATGTACTTTAGTAAGTCAGATTCTTAAATAGCACTTTAACAACCCATCTGTTAAAATCCTATAAACTTTATAGAGGTCATCATTCCTTTGCTTAGAATGGTTTTGAAGAAAAATATTTCTCAGAATGTTGAGGCTGCATTTTTCACTGAATTTATGAGGGATATTCATAAAATAACCCCCAACTGTCTATTAAAAATAATCAAATGCTTGTGCTTCATGATGCCTGTGTGGTTTAAAAAGGAAACTTTTAAGGTCATGTTATATCAGTCAGGTCTGTCACATTCAATAGTGTGTAACTAGCAGGTAACTGAAATAGATGGTTTTATTACCTCTCAAAAATGACATCGACAGGAAATGCAAAATGGCTAAGCAGGGATGGCTAGAGGGCAAATGTAAGGATGTAGAGGCTTATCTTACTAGGGGTAAGATAGATACTGCCCACAGGAAAATTAAAGAGACCTTTGGAGATAAGAGAACCACTTGTATGAACATCAAGAGCTCAGATGGAAACCCAGTACTAAGCAAAGAAGGGAAAGCAGAAAGGTGGAAGGAGTATATAGAGGGTCTATACAAGGGTGATGTACTTGAGGACAATATTATGGAAATGGAAGAGTATGTAGATGAAGATGAAATGGGAGATACGATTTTGCGTGAAGAGTTTGACAGAGCACTGAAAGACTTAAGTCGAAACAAGGCCCCAGGAGTAGACAACATTCCATTAGAACTACTGACAGCCTTGGGAGAGCCAGTCCTGACAAAACTCTACCATCTGGTGAGCAAGATGTACGAGACAGGCGAAATACCCTCAGACTTCAAGAAGAAATAATAATTCCAATCCCAAAGAAAGCAGGTGTTGACAGATGTGAAAATTACCAAACTATCAGTTTAATAAGTCACAGCTGCAAAATACTAACACGAATTCTTTACAGACAAATGGAAAAACTAGTAGAAGCCGACCTCGGGGAAGATCAGTTTGCATTCCGCATAAATACTGGAACACATGAGGCAATACTGACCTTACGACTTATCTTAGAGGAAAGATTAAGGAAAGGCAAACCTACGTTCCTAGCATTTGTAGACTTAGAGAAAGCTTTTGACAATGTTGACTGGAATACTCTCTTTCAAATTCTGAAGGTGGCAGGGGTAAAATACAGGGAGCGAAAGGCTATTTACAATTTGTACAGAAACCAGATGGCAGTTATAAGAGTCGAGGGACATGAAAGGGAAGCAGTGGTTGGGAAGGGAGTGAGACAGGGTTGTAGCCTCTCCCCGATGTTATTCAATCTGTATATTGAGCAAGCGGTAAAGGAAACAAAAGAAAAATTTGGAGTAGGTATTAAAATCCATGGAGAAGAAATAAAAACTTTGAGGTTCGCCGATGACATTGTAATTCTGTCAGAGACAGCAAAGGACTTGGAAGAGCAGTTGAATGGAATGGACAGTGTCTTGAAAGGAGGATATAACATGAACATCAACAAAAGCAAAACGAGGATAATGGAATGTAGTCGAATTACGTCGGGTGATGCTGAGGGAATTACATTAGTAAATGAGACACTTAAAGTAGTAAAGGAGTTTTGCTATTTGGGGAGCAAAATAACTGATGATGGTCGAAGAAGAGAGGATATAAAATGTAGACTGGCAATGGCAAGGAAAGCGTTTCTGAAGAAGAGAAATTTGTTAACATAGAGTATAGATTTAAGTGTCAGGTAGTCATTTCTGAAAGTATTTGTATGGAGTGTAGCCATGTATGGAAGTGAAACGTGGACGATAAATAGTTTGGACAAGAAGAGAATAGAAGCTTTCGAAATGTGGTGCTACAGAAGAATGCTGAAGATTAGATGGGTAGATCACATAACTAATGAGGAAGTGTTGAACAGGGTTGGGGAGAAGAGAAGTATGTGGCACAACTTGACTAGAAGAAGGGTTGGTAGGACATGTTCTGAGGCATCAAGGGATCACCAATTTAGTATTGGAGGGCAGTGTGGAGGGCAAAAATCGTAGAGGGAGACCAAGAGATGAATACACTAAGCAGATTCAGAAGGATGTAGGTTGCAGTAGGTACTGGGAGATGAAGAAGCTTCCACAGGATAGAGTAGCATGGAGAGCTGCATCAAACCAGTCTCTGGACTGAAGACCACAACAACAACAACAACAACAACATTACCTCAGTTGCTACATAAGTATTGTTATTCGCTTCCTGCAAGCCAGAGGAGCCAGTGCCACCAAGGTGAATTGATGATTGTGTTCTATGTATTAGGATGGGTTGTGAGTGATGGAGTTGTGGGGGATTCGTGCAGAAAATTCAAGGCTAGTTGCACTGATGAACATGTCAAAAGTGATTGTGCAACATGCTGACAAACTGCATGTGCAAGAAATCCATGTACACTTTCTGAATATGTCCCACAGATATCAAGAACAACCCTCTCTAACATTTGTGATCCCATTTTCTTCTGATCACAATCTCTTGTCTATTTCCCTTTCACATCCTCCTCCTCCCATCCTGTCCCAAATCATAATGTCGTACCGCTTTATGGTGACACATATTCTATATGTTTATGTTAATAGACTGGTAGACAGGAAAAGGAGTGTGTTCTGATTCTCAAGTCAGGCATAGTGTTGCATGTATAACTGGTAGAATATTGTATAGAGTCACATTGGGAGATTTTTAATGCAGGATAGAAGACAACTCCTGAAGAAGGAAGACATCAGTTTTTGTTTGGTACGTTGAAAAGTGCCAGTGCCATGTAGGACTACCTCTGACTGTTTCTATGAGTAGCCTTATGCATAAATCGAAGTATTAGAGAAGTAGTGGGATTATCAGATTCTTTCTTGGCTCCGCTCCATGCCGATCAATACATAAGTTTTTATTAAATAAGTGTTACTGTGATCAATTATAAAGTTTTCTGATTCAGTAGACAAAAAAGGTTGTGATGATCGCTACCAGTATGGTTTCCATGTCGGTAACTGGTTCCAATTTCGCCAAGATTCAAGAAATATATACATTGAACAACAACACTGAAATACACAGTCAGATGCAAAAGAAATATTATAGATAAAAAAAGAAATGGAGGGCTGTTTATGTGTTCTTGTGGTTAAATAACAAATGTATTTTTCTGCAGCATCTGTGTGTCAGAGATAATGCCCAGGCAGCTAGCAGCACATTAAAAGAATTATCACCACTTATATCATGATTACGCATTCTCTTTTGAAGATAAAAATTAAAATGTATAGACGATTAAATATAGAACTCAGAGTTCATGCAGGTTTTAATGAGAATACATTGCACTCTGCAAACCTCATGATATAAAAGTCATTGTATCAAAAAGCAATTAAGACTTGAGGGTTCCTCTGAAGCCATAATATTGATCCGATTACATTATAATAGTCTCACAGAATATATCACGTACCACTATTTTCCAGTAAACAGAACCAAAATCATTAATAGCCAGTGTGACATATTTGTCATCACTACTACTTTATGTAGTCAGAAATAAGAAAAGAAAATTATGGTACCTGATATGTTGTCACAGAGATGTTAGGTTACCATAGGTTTTGTGCATGATGGGTACCGAAATGTTCACAAATCTGAAAGAATGGGCCTTGATGAGGAACTTCTGAACAGAACTGTGACAAGTGCAGTACGTGATCTCTGAAACTAAGTAACAGTCCAAACAGTGAATGCACACTCATTCTTCCAATAAGTTCAAAGAATTCAAGTAATGTCAAACCACAAAATGATGGTTACACTGTTTTGGGACCACAAAAGAAATTTGACAATACATTTCATGAGAGTAAGACAAGAGAATGCTGTGACATGGCAGATGTAGTGAGAGACTTGTGAAACTCCGAAAGTCAATCCCAAACAAATAACACATGATGATTAGCAACTCATGACTTTTTGCTGGAAGGTTTTTCAACATTTTCCCTATACTCTGGAATTGGCACAAGCGACTTTTGTCACTTCCCCTACAGGAAGATCTGGCTGGCTACTCTGCACTTACAACATTTGACAATACATTTCATGAGAGTAAGACAAGAGAATGCTGTGACATGGCAGATGTAGTGAGAGACTTGTGAAACTCCGAAAGTCAATCCCAAACAAATAACACATGATGATTAGCAACTCATGACTTTTTGCTGGAAGGTTTTTCAACATTTTCCCTATACTCTGGAATTGGCACAAGCGACTTTTGTCACTTCCCCTACAGGAAGATCTGGCTGGCTACTCTGCACTTACAACTGATGATGAGCACAAGGATGCTGTCAGTAACTGGCTGAAGCATCAAGTGAGATCATTCTTTGATGAAGGGATAAAGAAGCTGGTGTCACGGAACAACAAACTCTTGAATTTGGGTGGTAACTGTGTGGAAAAATAATGACAACATTTTTATAGCCAATCGGATGAGAGTTTAAGAATAGCCATTGTATTTAAAAGTACGGTAAGATTAAATAAATAGACTATAAAGAAGCACTGTTGTGTGTTGTACAAAATGCTTTGGAAGTAATAACATGTACATTTTACAATATTTAAACCTAAAAGATGATTATTGAACAGAAAAATTAAAACTGCAGCTGGCCACTATTTACCACAAGTTTTGAGCACATCACCAGGATGAGTCCTGTAAAACTTCATAGTTGTGTCAGAATTTGGTCATTTTTGCCATGTGTGGGTTATTGTGTGAAGCAGTTCAAGCTGTTCTTATTCTCTATCACAGAATTTCGAAATGTTCAACCTAATTCTACATGCAATGCCAACCTCTGTGAAGGACCAAGTATGATTTGGCACCCATTTCTAAATTAAATAAAAGATATGAGGATTGGAACTTTAATAGTGGCAACTATTTATTTACAGCTTGTACAAAATAGATAAGTGTTTCAAAGTTTTATTGACATTCAAACTAGTCACCAGCAGTGTGGAAGTCGTAGGATACTCTTAGCAGTGACAGTTGTGTTGACAATTCGAGCAGCGCGCTCTATTGCTCGACAGTTCTGAAGCGAATGCCATCAAGTGTTTCCTTCAGTTTAGAAATCGAGTTGAACTTATGAGGGCTTTAAGTCAGGGAAATGCAATGGGTGGTGTTGCAATTAGCAGCCCCATCAGTCAAACAAATCAGTAACAGCTTGCACTGCATGTGCTTGAGTTCAGGTCCTGCAGAAAGTGTCATCACTTCTGTCTCTATGCTGTTCATTCTTGGAATACAATCTACGACCAGCTTAGAGACAGAAGTGATGACACTTTCTGCAGGACCTGACCATCATTTTGCAGGACAATGCTCAAGCATGTATAGTGCAAGCTGCTACTGATTTGTTTGACTGATAGGGCTGCTACATGCTAGACCACCTACTGCACTCCTCTGACTTGAGCCCTCGTGAGTTCAACTCAGTTTCTGAACTGAAGGAAACACTTCACGGCATTCGCTTTAGAACTGCTACAAATTCGTCATACAACAGAACACGCCACTCGAACTGTCAACACAACTGGCACTGCTAAGAGTATCATACGACTTCCACATCACTGGCAATGGGTTATACACAATGGCTGGTGGCTACTTTGAAGGTTAGTAAAACTTTGAAACATGTATCTATTTTGTAGAAGCTGTAAATAAATAGTTGCCATTATTAAAGTTTCAACCCTCATATTTTGTCAATAATTGAGTTTGGTGGGATTGTGGCTTTGTAAAAATACAGGCTAATTCTTACAAAAATGTAAAAACCTGTGATCAGCCACTGTTAATGCCTAAGAACAAATAATGATATTACTCATTTCAAATCAATGGGTTGATTGTCAGATGGCTATTTATGTTCACCTTATGCTGTACATGGGACTTCGGCAGTTTTTCATTACGGTGGTGGCCCCATCGAAAAATCCTGCATCAGTTTATGGCATAAAGTATAAACTGACACTGGATTTTCAATTACATCGCCACTCTAAAGAACTGCTGTCACCATGAAAAATAGCCAACATCTCATGTACAGCATAAGGCAATTAAAATCATAACTGTTGTTATTATTTGTTCTTAATAAATACCATCATTAACAATTACTGGTAGCTGTTTTTACTTGTTTGTAAGAACTAACCTGTAAAATAATATACTAACCAAGGAAATGCACAGTGGGATAAACACTGCATCCAAGTGGCTACTACAATGGTATCTGCTAATAAGACTGGCTATAAACAATTCAGTACCTGCCTGAAGTCAACAGACATCTGCTGCCCCCACACTCCCAACAGTCCCCACAAGAAGTGAGAAGTTATTATTTCTGCACTGTTCTTTCACAGATATAACACATGATGTGAGAGTGAGTGAAAGAGAGAAAGAGAGAGAGAGAGGGGAAAAAAGATCTGATTAACTTAATTGCTTTTACCTACATGCAGAAACTGCTTCACTGTGTATGCTGCGCTATCTTAAGCCATATGATGTAAGGCAAAGATGTTTTGATCATTCTGAGTCATTTCTTTAGTTGGTTCAAACAAGACAACTGAAAAAGAACACTACATATTAGAAATAAACAATAGCACTGACCTACAATGTCACAAATATAGTAATGTCACATTATTTATGAGAACATGACATACATCAATGGTCATTTCAAATCTGATACCACTGACACAAAAAAATTTTAAGTTGTCTCTTCAAATCATTATCAAAATTGTTAATTGTTTCAGAGCAAATGAATATCATTATTCTGTTTCCAACTAGACGAGAGAGAGATCGATAAAGGATTCATGCCAGAGATAGCAAAGTTCTGAATCTTGCTTATGTGCCTGTCAATGCCTCTACCATTCAGTGAATTGTTATTTTTACTCCTAAGCCAATTACATTTTACCAGAAATTTCCAGTACCATATTAATTATAGATCTATTACATATATACACTAGCTGAACACCCAGCATTGCCCAAGTATGTATTATTTCAATCTTCTATTAGTCCATTGTATGCTTCTCCCTCTCTTTCTATCCATCTCCTCCAGCCCCCCCCCCCACCCCTCTCTCCCTGTCCACTTCCTTCACCCTCTCCCACTCCCTGTCCATATGCTCCTGCTCCTCTCTGCCTACCTGCTCCTCCCTCCTCTCACGGTCCATCTTCTCCTCTCTCTCTGTCCATCTCCTCCTCTTTCCTTTCTTTGCTCATTCCCATCTGTCCCTCCTGCCTGTCTCCATCTCCCCCTCTCCCTTTCTTTGGCCATTCCTCCTCCTACCTGTCTTCCAGGACAACTCCTCCTCCAACCTATCTGTGTCCATCCCCTCCTCCCCCCCCCCCTTATCTGCCCAGCTCCTCCTTCCCCCCCCCCCCTCTCTCTCTCTCTCTCTCTCTCTCTCTCTCTCTCTCTCTCTCTCTCTCTCTCATAATCACCCTCACTCATATGTGCAGTTGCTTGGTCTTACCTTCACAATATTTCTTTCAGATAGTAAGTAATATGTGTACCAAAATTGGCAGAAATTAGACAAGGGGTTTATGAGGAGCTTTCTACCCTAGGCTTTGCCCACGTAAGAACTTTCTCATATATGTAACAAATTTTTACACATCTTTCACCTTATTTGTATCAAAATCACCATCCAGCTTCGTTATCATGCAGTTCAATGTTTATGGTGTCGTATCTCCACAACTATGTATCTTAAAATTATGCAATTTTGCACATATATCCACTGGTATAGATGGATGCTGTCTGTGAAACGTATTATGAACAGCGTTAGTAGCAAAGCAGTAATAAGTTAAAACATTACGCATAATGCAGCAGTTTTCATGTGTCTCAATTTCTGACATCATATCTCCTGGACAACATGTCATACGATGATATATTTTTATAGCTACATCCAGTGGAATATATGGATACTGTCTGCAAAATTTGTTGCGAACAACAGTATGCGTGATGCAGTAGTTTTTGACACACCCTAGTATTTATGATGTCTTATCTCCTGAATTGTCTGTCATACAATGATATAATTTAGCTGGTACATTCAATGGTATACATGAATACTGTACTGCATGAACAGCAAACATGTAGTAAGCAATAAACTTCATTCCTTTCATTAATTTGGGTTAGGGGGGAGGCAGTAAGAAAAAGTTTTATGTAAAATTTGTTGCAAATCAGTAACTTCTCTCATTCTCAAATATTGAACGAATACAGTCTGGCTACTCATGCACCATGAGCTACCCTACTTTTCAGATAAGGTTCATGCGACCACTCAGGTTAAGTGGGAAATCTGAGTTTGAGTACTGGGCTGGCACAAATTTTCACCTGTTACCATTGATTGATTTCAATGCCCAAATGCAGCTACCACTATTAAAGGCTTTGCATGATCATTTATTGTGTTAAAGTATACAGATCCCCACTGGACAACAAGCACTGATTTGAAATTCGTATGGATAGAGGAACTGTTCTGTACAGTATTCAAATATCAATTTTGCCATTGTGCTGAGTATTTCAAAAGCTGACGAGGGCATAAACTCCTAAGTAAGAATGGTTGGCAGAATGGTGTCACAAAATCTAAATTCAGAAGCTTGGAAGATGAATCTCTTGAATCTAAACACCAAGGTATACAAGAGAGCTACACACAGTTGTTTGAGAGAACAGTAGAATCTGTTTGGCATTTAAAGACCCACTGAACCACCACCTTAGTAAAATTAAGTTACTTTGGAATGTGCAAGACTTAAAACCAGCAAACTAACAATTGGGATATTGTAATGTGAGAACTATTTAAAATTACAACAAATATCATTTGGGCAGTTTGTCAACTCAATGCAGAAAAGTAACATTTGCAAACTGATCATATCAGATTTCTTTCAAATTTGGTGCATCTAACGATCCAGATAAGGGATGGAAATCGACCAGTTACCAAAGGTATATGAGCATTGTGAAGAATGTTACAGGTCTGCAAAGTTTGGACATTGGGTGAAATTTACATGTTTGTCTCAACATACATGACTATAATTTTGTATGTGAATGAGATACAGCAATGCAGCTGGTATCTTTGAAAAGCCAAAGAGTAGAGCTTTACATTGACATGCAACAAGGTTGGTTTCTAGGAATTTTTTCGTTCAGCATCGTTGATCTTAAACTTTGACCTTTATTTTTTTAAAAACATCTCCAATATGCTGCTGTAAACATGGAATGTATCAGGATGGCACACTAACTGATCACACCCAAAAGTTTATTTTTTCTATATCAGTACACTATCAAAATGCAGAAGGTAGCACGTAAATATGTAATACAAATTATTAAATAATATAACTCAGAAGTAATGTACAGAAATATAGTTTATATAATTTTAGTGGTATTATTAATCATTTACAGTATAGCTTCACTGAAAAGGGAATAAAAAGTGGTTACATCTTATTTCACAAGTCTATAATAATTACATTGTTGATGTTCACCAGGTCTGATGCAGGGAACGAGTATGACCTCCGAGTTTGTGTCACTGGTGCCATTCTTGTAGGAATATCACATCTCCTGATAACACAAGTGTCTGGTATTGTAGGAAGCATAAGTGAAGGAGACGGTCTGTACTTCATCTGTTTCTTCATAATTTTGTAAGACATAAGCAACTCACCAATAAATGGCACTCATACTTGCAACAAATCCATGTGTCTCTTAACAGCAGTTCTTTACAAATAGCAATCACTGACTCTCCAATGCCCACTAAAGAATACAGTATTCACATCTGGGAATGTGTCTTTGAAATATGCTTACAATTCCTTAAGATTGCGCAATCCTAGCTGCTTTTGCTTATGTGCGCTAAACTTGATTTTCTTCCTGGCGTCACAAGGCTCACATTATGATCACAGTAAAAATCATGTAGCTCAATGATTTTCTTTCAGAGCTTGTCTTACCTGGCTTTGGATTTTTTGTCACTGATATACCATATTCTGCTGCTAACTCCTTGCTCTTCACGCTATGGAATCCGAAGGGGAAAATTCTTTCATGTTTCTCGTCATACAGCAGCTCTTTGAAAGTACTGTCAAAATTTGTATTGTGAAACCTGTCTTTTTGCTGGACTGTGGTTCCTCTTTCTCCATTTTTTTCACTCATCTTTTTCCAGTTGTGTCATGTATATAAGCTCCAACATTAAGGCAACATTTTTCAGTTTTTGGTGATTTTCTCATGCTGAGGTCAATTTTTCTTCAAGGTATATTCACCTGGCTAGTATTTAAAGAATCCAGTGCCAGATCCTATGCTATTTCATCTGCACTTAATGTCGTCTCTCAAAATACCTAGCACAGCTAAGGCAACACCTGCAGGAATTAACAGGTTTTCTGATATTTGCTGCAAATTTCCCACCTGTCAGTATATCAGGAGACTTGTTTACTCCTGAACATTCCTCAGATTCTTCTGTACCCTAGCATGATGATCTTCTTTAAATGAAGTACAACAGTACAATTTTGGCTTGAAATCCATTTTTTACAAACTACAACTAAATACAGTACTACTTCCCAGCACATGTATACTGTAGTTTGAGTAAACAATCCACTCCCATGAAACAAGCTAATGACAACAGGTTAAAATGAAAGTACCTCTGATTGGCTCTTCACAGCAGGAAATTTTCACCAATTTGTTAGCATAATAGTGAGTGCTACTGTCTGCTGTTCTGGAAAAAAAGAAACAGATAGCTGTGTGTGTGTGTGTGTGTGTGTGTGTGTGTGTGTGTGTGTGTGTGTGTGTGTGTGCGTGTGTGTGTTTTGAAAGTGGGATGTTTTGATATATTCATGGTCAAGGTCAATGACCCTGAATGTGGCGAGTCTTAGAAACTCACCATATCGCATATCAGCATTAAGCTCTAATCACTCATTTTTTAATCATACAAGTTTTGTTGCTGTATCTGGATTAGAACCAGAATTATAGTTATTTATGTTGAGACAGACACATGAAGCTTTCACAATTCACACATTTTGCAGACCTGTACCCTACTTCACAACTGTCATTTGCAAATTTGTAGTTTTCCATTTCTTATATGGATTACTGAATGCACCAAATTTAAAACAAATCTGATTGAGCTGGATTCAGTGCTGTGTCAAACTGAACCGTAACTATACATCTATAGTTAATTCCTGCATACTACACACATCAAAAAATGTTTTGCATCATACCAGTTCCCAGAACTCCTGAAGATAGATGCTGACTGTGGATATTGTATCGCAGTCACAGTCCCTTTGACTGCTCAGAGAGGTCAATAAACCTGCCCAAAGATGTGAACAATCATGCATGAGCACTGCCTATCAGACAGAGGGGATCCAACAGCCGATCAGTTCCAGTCATTCCACCAGGAAGGAGTTACACGGCTCATGTTGTCTGTAGGTCAACCATGCCTAGACGGTCAGTAACACAGTTTGATCATGCCCACATTGTTACTTTGTGCCAGAAAGGGCTCTCAACAATGGAAGTGTCCAGATGTCTTGGAGTGAACCAAAGCAATGTTGTTCGGACATGGAGGAGATACAGAGAGACAGGAACTGCTGATGACATGCCTTGCTCAGGCCACCAGAGGACTACTACTGCAGTGGATGACCGCCACATAAGAATTATGGCTCAGAGGAGCCCTGGCAGCAATGCCACCATGTGGAATAATGCTTTTCGTGCACCCACAGGATGTCGTGTTACAACTCAAACAGTGCGAAATAGGCTGCATGATGTGTAACTTCACTCCCGACATCCATGGCGAGGTCCATCTTTGCAACCACGACACCATGTAGCATGGTACAGGTGGTCCCACAAACATGCCAAATGGACCACTCAGGATTGACATAATGCTCTTCACCAATGAGTGTCGCATATGCCTCCAATCAGACAATCCTAGGAGACGTGTTTGGAGGCAACCTGGTCAGGCTGAATGTCTTAGACACACTGTCTAGCGAGTGCAGATAGGTGGAGGTTGCTTGTACAATATGTGAATGCCATCCTCCGATAGTGCACCCATAGCGGCAGCATATTGATGAGGCATCCATCTTCATGGAGACAATTCGTGCCCCCATCATGCACATCTTGTGTATGACTTCCTTCAGGATAATGACATCGCTCAACCAGAGCGGCCAGCATGTTCTCCAGACATGAACCCTATCAAACATGCCTGGGATACATTGAAAAGGGCTGTTTATGGACAACGTGACCCACCAATCACTCTGAGGGATCTATGCCGAATCGCCATTGAGGAGTGTGTCAGTCTGGACCAACAGTGCCTTGATGAACTTGTGGATAGTATGTAATGATGAATACAGGCGTACATCAATGCAAGAGGACATGTTACTGGGTATTAGAGGTACCAGTGTGTACAGCAATCTGGACCACCATCTCTGAAGGTCTCACTATATGGTTGTACAACATGCAGTTTGTAGTTGTCATGAGCAATAAAAACAGCAGAAATGATGTTTATGTTGATCTCTATTCCAATTTTCTGTACAGGCTCTGGAACTCTCGAAACCGAGGTGAAGCAATTTTTTTTTTTTTTTTTATATGTGTATTTTTAATAAATCCGGATGCTACAGCTTATAAGTCATTTGGGAAGTAGTCGAGAGGTGTCAGCAGTATTGATTCTGTGAATGAAATTGGGCAATGGGGTCTTGCCATGATGCCCATCAGAAAGAGCAATGCCTGATGCCAACAGAAGTCCCAGTCTGGCAAAGTCTCAATGTCAAAAATTTGGTGAAAGGTACCTTGTGACCTCCTTGCATTTTTCGTTGTTTATGCATGACACACATATTCAATACGCTAAAAATACTTGGAAACAGGTTCATTGCCTAATATAGGTCTTTTTAATTTACTTTGCAATTTTTTGGTTTTATGATGAAAGGTGTTACTTATGGTGCAACGGAAAACATTAAGGCACATGAAAGTCAATTTGTTACCACTACCTTTATTTGGGATTCACATTTCTTGGCTTTGAAAACTTAGAAACAAATTGTCACCTTCCAACCCAACATAGACCATGGGCTACATTACAGATCAGTCTGTCACCACAACCAAGATTTCAAGAGTGGGCTGAAATATCACAATGTTGACAAGAATTTTCATAATAGCATACAGCCTGTTCCATTTAAAACATCAAGCATTTGAGTACCTACACCTACATTTATCATATTAGCAATCTTGGAAGGGTCAACTGAACCTACCAGTGTCAGATGACTCCTTCCTCTCGGCAGGTAACAATACTGTGATCTATGAAGTTATGTATGCACAAACAGTAAGAAAACAGAACACTGACAATACCGATGTTGTGTCCACATTATTTTTTGGAATGTAGGTTGCTGTGACAGGCTTGCCTGTAGCAAAGCTAGAAGTCTATTTTATGTTGGAAGGCAAGGATTTAAGGGAATATGAAATCTTAGTTGTGGTGACATACCGATCTGTAGTGTAGCCAAGGTTCAGTTGAAAATTTACAATGTTGGTGTGAATTGCTGAAGCACTGCAGTATCGAAGGGTTCAGTTAATCCCATTGGTAAAATAAGCCTATAATGAATCTGACCTGGATGGTTACAGAGGTATTCTACTACAGTCAAAAATTTATCATTTTGTTGGTCCTAAAATGTTATTCACACTGCCACTGATGTTTCAGTTCTACTGCCTATTGCACTAAAAATTCAGAATGGTATCTAATAAGAACAATATTGTTTCAAAACTAAAAGTTTCATTGTAAAATCTGTCAATTAAATCCTTAAATGCTTGTTTTAAAGTAAGACATTTCTCTAGAGCAAAGGAACAAGTTATATCAGAAGAAAACTACTGGTGAGCTACAATTCAACTTTATTCTTAATAATTACTGATAAGCCAAATATAATTCATTTTTCATATATTGTTTGTGTTAGATGTACCTGAGCAGCTTGCGTTAAATCAAAACTAATTCTTGACATAAACAGCACGCCCCATTCTGTATGCTGGAGTTTTACGTATTCTGGCACCGCGCAGGTTAACAGAATACCGCAGTAAGGCAGGCTGACGCACATATATTCCTCTTGCATCTGGAGTCCATGCTTGCAATTTGCATACATGATCCTTAGGAGGAGTGACAGCAATCCATCCAGCAGATGACAACACAATATCAGCGCAGCTTTCTTGTGAACTGATACCCACAACAGAAATGCTCTTTGGAGTAGTTGCAAGTTGTGGCCACTGTGATAATCTTTTGTCTCCACCACATGGTACAACAAACAGTGAAGAGCCTAGAAGCGACGAATATACAGTGTCTGCAATGTCCGTTTGGCATATAGTGACAGGCAGACAATCTGATGCAAATACTGTGAACCTAACAGATTCATTTCCATCAACATAGTCTAGTCTTCCTAGACCAGCAATAAACAAAGTTCTTTGGGGTTTTAAGCAAAATGAGCGAGGGATCAAGATCTTCTTTGGCAATGTCAAAATAAGTTCTTCTGTAGTAAGCAAATTCAGGATCTGATCGGGCTGAACTGTTCCTGGCGTATCAAAACACCATCTGCTTTCACTAAATTCAGGATCTTCAGGGTTTATACCTGACTGTTTGGCAGTGAGTGATTTACTAACATAAAATGGATCGTTCACTTCAGGTTGTTCTTCATTTTGAAATGTCCTTCCAATGTGACCTACAAGTGTGGCGTACTGAACATCATTCATATGTTTCAACTGAAAATGCCGGAGTTTATCTTCTGCTTGTTTGCGTTCTCTCTCAGCCAAAAGACGCTTAGTGCGCATATACAGCCTCCACCCAGACGGACGAAGTATAGGAAACTTGAGCAAATTCATTGTTGTTCCAGGCCAAGGGGATGTAGTAGCTCTTTCAATAAGGTCCACTGCCTTTACTTTGCAGAAATCAGATTGCAGAAGAGCATTAAACAGGCTAGACTTTCCAACATTGGTACAACCTACCAGATATACGTCTCCTTTGTAGTGCCACATATTTTGTAACCTTGTAATAAGTTCCTCAATCCCATATCCAGTGCGAGCACTTATCAGCTCTACATGTTTTATGTTTGCAGCAGACAAACCAGTCTGATCAAGACTTTTAATGATACATTTCTTGACATGATCAAGAAAACCACTGCAGTCCTGGGGAAGTAAATCAATCTTATTCCCAACAACCACCACTGGTCGTTTTCTGCCAATTATATCAAGTATTTGTGGCCAAATGCTACACGGAAAATCAGTGACATCTACCATCAAAACAACAAGTGCAACTTTGTTCCTGATTTCGGATAAAAGTTTCGGATACTCAGTAGCAGGTACTGTGACACTAAGAACGGTGTTGTAATACCTAATGAAATGACATCGTTGGCACAGGGTCCCACTAATGTTAGTTTCATTCAGACGAAGAAATATCTCACTTGGTAGATAGCCAGGTATTGCAGTGTCCCGACAGTGTAATAAAGCACCACATCCCCCACATGGGGTATTACTCACAGGAATATTTGTGTCAGGTGTACCATAGTTAAGTTCCCAGGGTGGTTCTATATCATCACCATCATAGCACTCATAATCATTCATCCAACTTTTTATATAATGCTCACTGGTCTGTTCTTTTGGAACAGGTTCTGTACTAAACTCAGACTCCATTATTTTTCCAGTACCATTTTCACCAGAATTATTCCGAGAAGAATGGAGACTACTACTGCCAAATTCACTGTAAGTCCTGTACGGAAAGTCCACTTTTTCATCTTTGAACACCGCTTCTGGCTGTTCTTCCGTTTCGCTATCTGCAATGTCTTCTACGTACTTTAATGCGACAGGGCTGCAGTCATATGACTCACCGCGGGTCAACGTTTTTCTTTTCTTCTTGAAGCCTGCCAATCTATTTTCCCATTCTAATCGGTGCAGAACAGAATTGTATATAATTTTAGACCTAATTTCGCCTAAAACAAAATTCTGTCTATTATCTTTTCTGATGATTTTTTCATAATTTAAATTATGTTGCGAATGTGTAAAATGATAAAGTCTTTTGGTACTTGAAGACGAACATCGAATCATTAAATCTCTTACGCAGGTTCCGAATGTTAGTATACTGAATTCATGTGACACGGGTGGTATGCGCAGTCTACCCACATGCACAAGCAGCAGAGTTCGCATTCTGGTACTATAGTACACTATACAAACACATAACCAATAAAGTCAACGCACTCACTCACGTTTCTATCGTTTTGTTTACAAACATTTTGAACCATACATGTGCTTTGTGATCCTAGCTGACTATCGAATCCACAGTCGTAACAGTCGCGACCACAGATTAACATAACAAGAATGACACTTCGCGTCGATTTTGTTACCTACTGCGTCAGCAGCTTGCAAAGTGGCCAGTAAGTAAAAATGTTGAGTTTGGCGCGATTGTGAAAGTGAATAGTAATGTGTATTTTGGTTTTCAAACGGGAGCGTCTGCAACGCAATAAACTGCAGCAACAACAACAAGACGTCACATCTGTCCTTTTAGGTTTCCTAAGGACCCTGAGAAGTGTATACCATCATGTTACTATATTGTGTCGTTAGGATTGGCTTGCAAACTCTATGTGTATTAATGATTAGTGTTTCGTTTTAAGAGCAGAAAATGGCTAGTGAATAGAAGAAGAGAAGATCATATGAAAAAAGACGCTCTTTACGTTTATAGTAATGCCAAGTTTTGTTCATGAATGCGGACAATAATAAACCCATGCGAAATGTTTGACATCCCAAATAAGCCACCTCAACGGACAATGAAGAAACTGCCACAAAGGTTCGACAATCCGTCTAATGCTGTCAAACCGTCCTATGACACAGAAGCAGCCACTTCAACTCTCCATACATCAGTGCCGAATTCATCTGAATCGTCACCATATACCTGCTTTGGCGATAGAATGGTTAGATTAAGGGCAGTTATTTGTGTCTTGCAAATGCGTGCGAAGTGTCAGAATGTGCAGATCGCCAGACTTCGCTCAAAACTATTACAGGACAAGGAAAGTGTATATCATTTTAAGTACAGACAGCAACAGAAACTGTATCTCAAGCGAAGGAGGAAAAGCAAATTTCGAAGACTATGAGATCTTGATATTTTAAAACAGTTGCAATTTATTAGCATACCATTGAAGGAGAAACGTGCTGCAAGATGGAAAGACGAAAATAAACTGTTTGCTCTATATTTGTTACATTACAGCACTTTGGTATACGGGTTTTGTCAGAATGTTTCATGCTTCCATCAGTGTGTACATTAAAAGGTATATGGAAGACATACAAATAAAATGTGGGATAAGTGACAATATATTCCACCTTTTAAAGCGCAAGGTATATAGCATTTCTCCGATACTGATAAACTAGTGAATATGTCATTGGACGAAATGTGTCTAATGGCAAATTTAATATAAAACAGTAAGTCTGAAAGTATAATTGGCTTTGAGGACATGGGGTTTACACGCACAGCATATTCCTCCCACTATTTGGCAGTTGTTTGTTCCACTTAGAATAATATAAAGATGAAAGTCGTACTTGTGGCAGCAAGCGACAATGACCAAAACGAGTAGGCCTACGAAACGACAAATGGGTCGTAGATACCTTTTGCACATAGAGGATGATATCTGTGCTTCTTACGTGTGAATCTGTCTGTTTATACTCTTTGGATATAAACGTGGTAAGCTGCAGTTCTATCCAACGTCACAAGGGTTTCTTCATGAATGTGTTGTAGCTTTTCACTGTATTCATGATTTTTTTATCTCTACTTGCTCTTAGTTTAGAACCATGTATGTCTTCTGATATTATGCAAGCTCTTGTAGGCAGAAAATAAATCAAATACTTCGTAAATCACGTAAGAAAGGGATACAAAACAAACATTATGCATCCGCCGTTCTCCATTCTCGCCGCTTGGAACGCTAGTGTTGCTCCAGCTGTCAAATGGTGACAACTATTACAGCAGTGAGTGCCGCGACAATTTATTGTGCTACAGACACTCCAGTTTGTAAAAACCACTGTACAAACCGAAATACACAACTGCTATTCGCTTTCGCTTTCACGATCACACCGAACTCAACATTTTTACTTACTGCCCACTTGGCGAACTGCTGGTGCAGTAGGCAATAAAATCGGCGCGAAATGTCGCGACTGTTATGTTTGACTGTAATCGAAACTGTCTATGGATGAAGCAGGGCGTTTTTAAAAGGAACCAGACTCCAAAAGAGCGATGTAGCTGCAGTAGTTCATTGTGGTGTGCAGCGACACGGATCGAACATTATGTATTTATTGGGGGATATATAAAGTATTTGTTAGTAGTAATTGCTGTCTACACTTTACAGTTTATGTGAAAAAAACTAACGAAGATAGCATTTAAATGCACAAATAAAGTCGATAAAGTAACCAATCACTTTGTTTGCAGGGGGCACCCAAAACCAAATTTTGTAAACCAATTTCACAATACCGTTTCTATTTGATCATGTAAACACGTCTATATCGGTTCTGGAAATCCGTTTTTAGCTGCCGGTTTTCCTCTTCCACAATCGAATGTTGCCCCCATGTAAAGGCACAATCGTTTTTTAAACTTACTTGGACTGTCAGGTTATGGCTTGTTTTCAAAATATTCGCCTAATATGGACAGTGTGATGTATTGTTATAATGTTGGGCTGAGCATGAAACTGTCTAGTGACAAGAAATAGCAAGCACTCTGGCTAAATCAGAAACTAGAATAGCTGTTTCCCAGGCGCCATATTCAATTGGGCTATCAAATCGGCTTCAGACCTTAATATGTAAACACGATTGCGAAAAACGACCTTCGAATATCTGTTTTCGTATCTAAGAAGATGTGTCGCATGTAAACACAATGAATATTACCTTTCACAGCTACAATGATACATTTAGATGTTTTGTATGGTAATGCACTGATAAAAATGTCACAACATGATAATGAATGTGCATTTAATCGATGTTCTCTGTTTCAGAACCACAGCTTTTAGAAAACTGGCTAAATGGAGTCAATAGGCAAGGTGTGCGACTAACAGAAAACAATCTGAGGAAAGTTATTTCCTTGCGAGCTATGCAGACTGCAAATGACTGAAAGATAGTATAGTTCCACCCATCTTTCGTATCCCTAAACATATACAGCAGAATATAAATTATAATTGTTATCCATCACGCCTATCATATTTTGTTTTGACTATCGAACTTTAAAGACACTACGATACAAACGAAAGCAGATTTCGGACGTAAGTCTACCACCATAGTGGCCGCTATTCAATCTGTCCACTGTTCACCGTAGGTTATTTTCGGGGGGATTGTGGGGCCTTGTGTCGAAATTAGAATGAGAATATATTGCTTCTAACACAGTGATCTCTGCTGTAATGTCTAGACTAAAGTTCACTCGCAAGCACCTCGCGTTCTTCACTGGCCCAGATATATCCAATTCAAAAGTGTCATGGATACTGCACATACAATTCATAAGCATATTTGCAATTTGAATTCCACGTGTAGAACAAGTGCTTTTAAAGCTCTGAAGAGATATACGCAAGGGCATTTCGCTTCTTTGCAACAACACTTACAGTTCACATTTCGACATTTTTTTATTATTGGCTATAAGAGATGGCCAAAGATATTTTTGAAATTTTTCCTGCACTTTGTTGTACTGTTTTGTTTGTGTTGTAATAAATTATGCTGCGGCAGCTTTGTGAAATGGCTTCCTAGAACACCAAATGAAAGTGTACCCAAAGACCTGACAGTTGGCACAATAACGATTTATCACGGTTTGCAATATTTCGTAGCGACGAAATTCCTCCAGTTTTACTTTATGGTATATTCATTCCTAGGGGAAACTAAAATATTAATCGCTTATAACTACTTTCACGTCATAGTTAAGGTAGATTGAAAGTCGATGGAACAGAATGTGAAAATGTGCCACAATACAATGCAAATCGTAGTATTCACACATGCCGAGCAAAACGGTAGTCAGTATCAAGGTTTCTCTTGGGAAGAAAGTTCTGTCGTAGATGTTTGTGGATAGAAGAGTGACATCGTCTGCTATCATTGAAAGTTGCGTCGCGTCCACTAACTCTATAGTAGTGGTAGAGTTCGTGCTTCTGTGTTTTCTCCATAGTAAGTAGTAGAGTTCGCGCTTCTGTATTTTCGCAGACTTTATTTTATTGTTGCTTTGTTTTCGTAGTACGCTGCAAAGCCTCCATGAGCACTTCAAAATTTTTCCTCAGAAGGTCAATTCACACTGGCCGTCAAATCGTGTCATGTCGAAACATTCCACAGTACACTTCGAATGGCAGCATTCACGCAGGCCGTTATCGAACCGTCACGTTACTTCACGTCACGTCTAGCTCTCTCGCGAAGGAAGTTTTGACGATGTTGTCGTCTCCTAAATTAATCTATCTTCACCGTTCTCGGTCATTTCATAGTAGTGGATTTCGTGCCTTTGCGTCTTAATTTTTATTTTACACTGATCAGCCAGAACATTAAGAACACATACCCAAAAGTCGATATGTCCACATTTGGCACGAGTAGCAGCGGCGACGTACCGTGTCGTGGAAGAAATGCGGCTTTGGTAGGTCGCTGGAGGGAGTTGGCACCACATCTGCACACACAACTCACCCAATACCCATAGATTCCAGGGAGGGAGGTGATGAGCTCTGACACCCCGTTCAATCACATCCAAAATATGTTCGATCAGGTACAGATCTGGTGAATTGGGGCCAGCATATCAATTGGAACTAGTCAGAGTGTTCCTCTAATTGCTCTATCACACTCATGCCCTAATGACATGGTGCATTCTCTTGCAGAAAAATGCCACTACCGTGGGGAAACAATCACCATAAAGGAGTGTACGTGGTCTGCAACCAGCTTACGATACTCCTTGGGCATCATGGTACCTTGAACAAGCCCATCTGGACCCATGGATGTCCACGTGAATGTTCCACAGAGCATAATGGACCTGCTGCCAGCTTGTCTCCATCTCGCAGTACACATGTCAAGGAGCTGTTCCCCTGGTAGACGACAGATTCGCGCTCTCCCATTGGCATTATAAAGACAATATCATGATTCATTAGGCGATGCAATGCTCTGCCACTGCACGAGTGTTCAGTACTGATGCTCACATGTCCAGGTCAGTCATTGTTGCCGATGTCTTGATGCTAATATTGGCATATGCATAGGTGGCCAGCTGCTGAGGCCCATTGTTAAGAGTGTTTGGTACAGTGTTTGTTCGGACACACTAGTACTGTGCCCAATATTAAAGTCTGATATAAGTTCCATCACTGTTCGCTGCCTGTCCTAGTTCACTGCCTGTCCTGTTTTACCGACCTTTCTAGTCTACAACATTCGTCATCTGTAATGAGAAGTGGCCACCCTGATGTGGTTTCCCCTTAGTTTCGCCATGTGTTGAAGAAACTGACCATTGCACTCCTCAAACACCCAACAAGTCATGCAGTTTCCGAAATGCTTGTGCCAAGCCTCTGGGCCATTACAACATACCCTTGGTCAAACTCCGATAGATTGCACGCGCTCCCCATTCTCCACATGGACATCACATTCACTGATAAGACATGCACTGTTGATGTTTCTGACTAGCGGTCTTTCCTCTCTTGGTGAAGCTGTTATCGCCTTGACGGGTTTATATCGATAGTAGGTCATTATGTTTTGGCTGATCAAAGTGTTACTTTTGTTTTCGTGGCAAATTTCAAATTTTCCATTATATTTCCTTAGTTGAGTGTTCTTCCACAAGTGAGAACAGATACCTGAGAGTGAAAAATTATTTAAGTTTCACAATAACAGATCTGCTGCCTATGCTGTATATAATTAAGAACATCAGTCGACGAAGCAATTTTCATTAAATAACATTTCAGGTGAAAACGTCAGCTCTAATGAAATAAGTTGTTTATGACATTATTAGTTATGTAATAAAATAAACATAATGAATAAGGCTAACAGTCTTTATTTATTCTCTTATAAATATTTATTGATGTGTCTATATGTACATATTTTCGTATCAAATAACTGTCGATATTGTAAAATGTTGTTTTACTTTGCAGCACATTACTACACAATGCAGATCAACACGATAACTTCATGAAGTTTGCCATGGCCATTAATAAACTTTATCGTTGTAAGTTCCTCAATTGCTATACTATACTTCAACTTTTTGCATCACAAATTGTAACTTGTAGCCTTGCTTTCACTGTTTGGACTGTGTTAAGCTAATTGATGTGACTTGATGTGACGATCAGTGTGAATACACCCTGATGTGATGGTGCACAACATCGTGGTAGATGGAGCTGTGACACGATGTGATGACCAGTGTTAACTGGCCTTAAGAGCTCTTGCACAAAAGACGCCGCACATTTAAAAGCGAAAAATTGGCCAGGTTCTGGTAGGACACGCGTGCTGAGTGTTCCATACATTTTGAATTTTGAATACAGACAGTTCATCCTCCCTGGAAACCGAGGATCTCGATGATTTTTACCTTTTATGGACACTGATACTGGCAATATATTGGTCCCAGGGATTCCAAAACTTCCGAGAAAGTTTTAATTTCAAGTTTGGAATCGGATGGCAAATGACAAAAGAACTATTTTTTGGCAGTTTTTTCCTTTACTTGTACTGATACCCTTCTTCTTCGAACGTTCATGATTCTATGCCAAGGGGAACTTCTATGTAGGTTTTAATGAGTGAGTTTGCTAGTACGAAATATATCTGACATAAATGGTCATATCTTTTGACTGAAATAACATAGAATATTAACAATTTTTACACCCCCATAGGATTACAGACCTCTAAATGTGACTAATATCAGCTTCATCAATCTACCCATTCCTGAGAAACGGGATCGTAACGGATGGAGGAACAGACAAACAGATGGATAACAAAGACAAAAAATCTTTTTGTGTGATATAGTCACAAATTAATGACTTCAGATTTTCTCTATTATTTGAACTGTGAAACCTTTCTTCTTGCCGAATTTCATGCTCCTATACCAATGGAAAGTATCCTACAGGTTTTGATAAGTGTCAAAATATGTGACAGAAGTGGCCATATCTTCTGAGGCCATATCTTCTGATTGCATTGAGTTAAAATCTAACATTTATTATACCGCCAAGGGAGCATAGATCTTAGCATGTGACATAAATTTCAACTTGATACATATACCTGTTCGTGAGAAAAAGGGGGTCTTAACGGACATACAGATAAACAGACAGTCTGATAACATCTACATTTACATTTACATGGATTTTCCCCAAATCACGCCTAAGTTCATCGAAGCACTTTCAAAATTTCTGTTATTTCACTCTCTAACAGTGTGTGGAAAAAAACGAAAACATACATCTTTCCATGTGAGTTCCGATTTCCCTTATTTTATTATGATGATGGTTTCTCCCTATGTAGGCCAGCGTCAACAAAATATTTTCGCATTTGGATGAGAAAGTTGGTGACAGAAATTTCGTAAGAAAGTCCTACTGCAACGAAAAACGATTATTTTAATTATGTCCACCCTAAATCCTGTACCATGTCAGTGACTTTCTCTCCCCTATTTCTCCACAATACAAAATGTGCTGCCCTTCTTTGAATTTTCTCCATGTGCTCCATTAATCCTATCTCGTAAGGATCCTACACTGCGTAGCAGTGACAGCAACATCTGAAGATGTCGAACAGCTGAATTGACGACACATTGTGAGATTTACACAATACTATCTGGCAGCAAACCCGAGAAGTGGATTTACAACAGACCTGATGGGAAACCCTGAAAAGTCAATATAGAATCAATTTGAAATCCTTTATCAACAGCACTCACCACATCGTGTGACTAAAGAGCTAGTTGTGTTTCACAAGAACGATGTTTTCTAAATCCATTTTGATTCTATGTCAATAGACCATTCTCTTCATATTGCTCAAAGACAATATATATTTCAAAATCCTGCTGCATATCGATGTTAATGATATGGCCCTGTAATTTAGTGGGTTACTGCTATTGCCTTTCTTGAATACTGGTGTGACCTGTGTAACTTTCCAGTCTTTGGGTATGGATCTTTTCGTGAGCGACCGGTTACATATGATTGTTAAGTATGGAGCTATTGTATCAGAGTACGCTGAAAGGAGCCTAAGTCTGGACTACAATACTTGCTTTTATTTAGTGATTTAAGCTGCTTCACTACTCTGAGGATTTCTACACCCAAGTTACTCAAGTTGGAAGCTGTTCTAGATTCGAATTCTGGAATACTTACTTCGTCTTCTTTGGTGAAGGAATTTCAGCAGACTGTGTTTAGTAACTCTGTTTTAGCAGCGCTGTCGTCGATTATTGCCGCTAGCATACTTTACATACGACACGAATATCTTTGGATTTTCTGCCACGTTTCGAGACAGTTTCGTTGTGAAAGCTATTATAAGCATCTCGCATTGAAGTTCATGCTAAATTTCGAGGTTCTGTAAAAGATCGCCAATCTTCAGGATATTGCGTTCGTTTAAAATTGACATACTTTTTTCGTCGTTTCTGCAACAGTGTCCTGACCTGTCTTGTGAACCATGGGGGATCAGTTTCATCGTTTCTTAATTTATTTGGTATAAATCGCTCAACTGCTGTCAATACTATTTCTTTGAATTCAAGCCACATCCGTTTTACTCTTACATTGTCAATTTGGAAGGAGTGGAGATTGTCTCTCAGGAAGACGTCAAGCAAATTTTATCTGCCTTTTTTCATAGATATATTTTTCATATATTTTTGGTGGATTTGGGAGTTACGGTTTTCAGTCTCACTACGACAACCCTGAGTTGACTACTACCTATATCCGTTTTTATGCTCGTTATTAGCTCAGGATTATTTGTTGCTAAGATATCAAGTGTGGTTTCACAACTGTTTACTATTTGAGTATGCTCATGAGCTAACGTTTCGAAATAATTTTCAGAGTATGCATTTAGTACAGTTGTGGATGATGTTTTATGCATAACTCCGAATTTAAACAAGTATTTTCGCCAACACATCGAGGGTAAATTGAAGTCACCATCAACTATAAGTGTACGAGTTGGGTTCATGTTTAAAATTAAACTCAAGTTTTCTTTGAAGCTTTCAGCTATTGTATCATCTGAGTTTGGAGGTCGGTAAAAGGATTCAATTATTATACCACACTGGTTGCCAAGAATGACCTTTATCCATACTAACTCACAGAACTATCTGTTTCAATTTCGCTACAAGACAAACTACTCCTAATAGTAGCAAACGCTGTGTTGTCTTCATCATCATCATCATCTCATCCCCATCGACACGCAAGTCGCCGAAGTGGCGTCAACTAAAAAGACTTGCCCCAGGCGACCGGTCTACCTGACAAGAGGTCCTAGCCACACGACATTTCATTTCAGCAGCAAACACGCTACCGCTAACTGTATTTAACTTAAATTTTCTGAACACCATTAGGTCTTTTGCAAAAATTTCAGCTGAACGTATCTCCAGGTTTAACCAGCTTTCAGTGTCTATAACGATTTGAGCATTAGTGCTTTCTATTAGAGCCTGGAGGTGGTGGTGGTTAGTGTTTAACGTCCCGTCGACAACGAAGTCATTAGAGACGGAGCGCAAGCTCGGTTTAGGGAAGGATTGGGAAGGAAATAGGCCGTGCTCTTTCACAGGAACCATCTTGGCATTTGTCTGAAACGATTTAGGGAAATCACGGAAAACCTAAATCAGGATGGCCGGAGACAGGATCGAACCGTCGTCCTCCCGAATGCGAGTCCAGTGTGCTAACCATAGAGCTTGGAGCTCTGGTAGTTTCCCAACACAGCTACGACAATTTACAACATTTATACCGATGGTTACTAGATCTACATTCTTCCTGTGTTCGATCTGTACCTTTTGAGACTAAAGCCCTTTCTGTGTTTACTCAAGACCATCTAACATTTAAAAAAAAAACGCCCAGTCCATGATTTGCGTCCCCTGCTACCCTTATTGCCACGCCCTGCCTATAATGGACTTCTGACCTATTTAGTGGAGCCAAAAACTCCACTTCCCCATGGCGCAAGTAGAGGAATCTGTAGCCTACACCATCGCAGAACTACCTGAGCCTTCGATTCAGCTCCCTCCACTCAGCTCTATACCAGAGGTCCGCAATCAGTCCTGTCGACTATGCTGCAAATGGTGAGCTCTGCTTTCATCTCACAAACAAGACAGACAGCCGTTACCACTCCTGATAGTCGCTCGATACCAGAGAGAATATCTCTTCTGTTCCAAAGCTACACACTTCATGTGTACCAACATGAGCCACCACCTGCAGTTGGCTGCACCCTGTGCTTTTCATGGTAATCAGAAGGAGCTGTCCTACACCTGGAATGACTCCACCCAGTATGCACAAAGAGTGCACACTGTCTTTCTTGCTCTCCTTGGCATCCATGTTTCCAAGCAGCCCCATAATGCACCTAACATTGGAGCTTCCAGCTATCAATATTTCCATCCTCTATGACTGCCTCAGTCTTGCAGTCTGAGATGTTTCCCTGAAATAGGACAAGTGACTACATCTGGCTGGGGGACATTGCCAGTCAAAGAGAACACTTAGAACCTTTCTCTCAGACTAACTGGGGAGACCTTGTATTCGGCCCCCTGGGAAATCTTTCGCAGCCTCTCACACCCCGAGGCAACTTCCCACTCGACCACAGGCAAGGAGTCAACCTCACTGCACGCAGTACCTGGGCTGGCTGCTGGTGCGGGGGTTGTGCTAGACGTCCATTGAGTCGCCATGGCTCGTCCACAGTAGCGATTCCTATTCACTGCAGCCTCAAGCTGTGTAACTGAAGCCAACATAGTCTGGGGCTGAGAGCTCGCATCTACACAGAGAAATCACGATCCCTATCCATACTAAAGACGGTAGAAAACTACTCTGCACAAACAAACGACTGTCACCACACACTTCTAGGCTCTACTGTACACACTGACGATAATTCAAGAACTGTGGTTTTTTTTTATTATTTGATTAATACGCAGAGATTCAGCACATGTGAAACTAAACAATTTACTTACAGATCTTGTAAAATGTCACAAAATCAGCCACTGTCTGACACAAACGAAACGCGATAACTTTGTCTATTAAATATTACATTAACATTCAGAAAATTCAAAATTAAACTACCAAAGGACACAGATGAAGCGGTATAATTTGCTCCTGGTTAAGAACTCGTAAAATGTCAGAAAATCTGTATTTTCATGTTACTGCTTGTGTCTCGACCGGCTGATGCTGCCTGCCTGCATGATTGACTGTCTAACGTCGACGAGCGATCACTAGCCTTTAAAACAAACGAACAAACGACCACCGACACCCACTATGCAATTTTACTTTAGGCGCTAACTAAAACGCAAGAACGGTGTTAAATAAAATAGATTAACACGCAGAGATTCGAAAACTAGAGTATGACCGTACATAGATGAGACCAAATAATTCACTCCTGGTTAGAAACTCGTAAAATGTCCCAAAATCGGCTACTTTTCCACACAAACGAAAACGTGAGAACTGTCTCTATTAAACATTAAATTAACACGCAGAAATTCAAGAACTAAACTACCAAAGAACACAGATGAAATTATATAATTAGCTTCTGGATAGGAACTCGTAAAATGTCACGAAATCTGTTACTTCCCTGTTGCTGCTGCCTGTATTTTGGCTGGCTGCTGCTGCCTGACTGCAACAAAGGAAAAAAAATCGTGTAATATAAACACAAATTCACAATTTTCGGATTTTTTTCCTTTAGTTGTAGTGTGAAACCTTGCTTCTTGCCCAATTTCATGATTCTCGATCGTCGATAAGTACCCTGTAGGTTTTTGTGAGCTAGTTTGCGAGTATCAAAACATGTGTCATAAATCACCACGTCTTTTAATTGCGTTGACTAAGAAGTTTCCTTTTTTACGTCTCCAAAGGACCATTGACCTTCATATGTGACATAAATTTCATTGGGTTATGTCTACCCATTCTGGAGAAAAACGGTTTTGAACAGTCAGATAGACAGACAAAGAGAGAGACAATAAAGTCATTTATAAGGGTTTCGTTTTTACTGATTTAAGTGCGGAAATCAACAAATGGTTTAGGTATTACAATTCCTGGACAAAGAAAAAGCCTACAGTGATCCTAGATAACGACATAAATTGATGAAACAATTTTCATTCAGTGACCTTGGCTAAGGCTGATCCACACCAGATGTTAGCAGAATGGAACGGACTGTCAGGTAAAGACCTCCATCAAGTGGAGGTACAGCTATAGTGGAGGATTTGAGGAATGTCATGTGATCCAACCTAACCACCGGCTGTCGCTTCCTCGATTTAATCACTTGGCTAGACAGAACAAAAGCACAACATAAATTCCTTTAAGTAGTACCAAAAGGTGAAAGTGAGTTAATAAGATGCTATCCATGATTTAAAAAATCAAAGTATTCTTTTTTTTTAAAATTTTATCCATTGTTTACCAGTGTTTCGTCCGCGACTGTTTTACTTTCGTAAAATAAAGAACAAACCGCCTTCAGTCACAAGTTGCATTTATTTATTGCACTATGCATTTCGAGCCCTGGAGGCTCATCTTCAGGTGCTTTTTAGTGACTTTATTTCATGTGTTTTAGTTGTTTGCAGTTAACATTGTATACTGTCTGCTTCCGTTGTCCAGTAGGTATACACAATACACATCTTTAATTTTACGGTACATACTGGTATATATAGATATTCACACACTTTTTTGCACATTGTGTTAGCAGAACGTTCTGCTAACACAATGTGCAAAAAAGTGTGTGAATATCTATATATACCAGTATGTACCGTAAAATTAAAGATGTGTATTGTGTATACCTACTGGACAACGGAAGCAGACAGTATACAATGTTAACTGCAAACAACTAAAACACATGAAATAAAGTCACTAAAAAGCACCTGAAGATGAGCCTCCAGGGCTCGAAATGCATAGTGCAATAAATAAATGCAACTTGTGACTGAAGGCGGTTTGTTCTTTATTTTATCAAAGTATTCTACCGGAATTAAGGAGATAATAACAATCAAGTTTATTAATGGCCAAAGCAAATATCATAATGGATAACCATGGTAACTTTTGTGTCTTTTTACTTTATAAATTATCTGATTTTTTCCTGTTGATAACACGAGATCAACAGTATTTTTTACCTGCAAATCAGATGACGTTTTCACTTAAGGAAAGGTTATTTAATGAAAATTGCTTCATCAGTTTACATTCTTATTTATTCATAAGGTAATAATTTATTCTGTCCAGTTATTGTAAAACATAAATAACTTCATACTTTCATGTATCTTGCTATTTGTGTGAAAGTATTCTCAAAAAAAAAAAATTGAGTCATCATGGAACGTTTGGAATATGTCACGAAAATAAAATACGATAATGAAATAAAGATTAACAATTAATAAAAGCCCAAAATACATTATTATAACACGAGTTAGTGCACAGAAAATAACAATTTTGTAAGGGATCCACAGTCCCTCATTCAAATAGCTACTTTGAGTGAATTTAAGTGGGACAATGATAGCTTACTTAATTAGCTGTTAATTAGGAAGAGAATTTGGGTTACCAAGGAGTTCTTTAACAGTACCTGCCAGTGGATTTTGAACAGTCAGATGTCTCCTCAGCCAATGCAAAAGTTTGGGAATGAAGTACCTGGAAAATAGAGGTAGTGCAAGATGATAAAAATGAATCAGTATTGTCAGTTGATGGCCCTTTAGGTCACTCAATGAGTTACCCTCAGACACCAGTAAAACCAGCAAAAGGTAAGCTAGATATGGGAGACTTAATCACCTACATATCCAAAGAAAGCTTATGAATATCTCAAAACACGATAGAATATAAAGGACATATTACAAGAAAATTCGAAAACATTACAAGAAAGTAAGAAAATATCCCAGGAAACTAAAGGGAGTACAGAAAAGATGTTACAAGAAAAGTGGAAGGAATGCAAGGAACATTTGGGAACTCGTCCTGTATATTTGTTATGGCAAAATACAAAGGGTTACTTTAAATAACTATTTATTTCTACCACAGAAACACATACTACAAAGAAAAAAACACAAGAGACTCAAACATGTTGCTAGGCCGACAGCAGCAAAGATAATCCTTTTACACTCCGAAGATATCACTATTCACTTATTGTAGTGCATCATCTGACTGATGGACTTTACGTAGCTGAACTGTCAGGTTCGCTGTATGTTGTGGTCTGTTCCAGGGAACTGTCAGTGCCTTGTCAGTTTCCTGCTCAGAAAGCGATGTATCAGGCTGAGTAAGAAGGGTAGCATCTTCCATGCATGATGATTTCAGACTCTCGATGGAAATCATTTCTTATCTCACATCTTTATCGATTTTGAAGGTGTAGCTTCCTCTTTATATCACTTTGTAAGGACTAGCTTACAACAGAATAAGTACGAAATGCACTGAGTCATCTCGAAGCCACAAACGGTTGTTGTTCCCAACTCCTTGTGCACAAATACCTTCTGTTTAGCATGTTTGTTTATGTTGATTCATTGTATGTTCCTCATTCGATTTCTGAGTCATTGTACATAGTGCATACAAAACTGTGGTTCCATTTGCTGTGTGGAATATAGGAAGATTAATACCTCTTGAAACTGCAACTGTTAGCTGTGAACTAACTGTCTTGTAGAACATTGAATATCCTCCTTCATTGCATTGCTTATTCCCAGTAAGATGAAAGGTAGTGCTTCTGTCCACTCTGACTGACTACACATTAGCAATATCTTGACTGTACGATGGTAATACTACTGACAGCCTTGGCAGAGCCAGTCCTGACAAAACTCTTCCATCTGGTGAGCAAGATGTATGAGACAGGCGAAATACCCTCAGACATCAAGAAGAATATAATAATTCCAATCCCAAAGACAGCAGGTGTTGACGGATGTGAAAATTACCGAACTATCAGTTTAATAAGTCACAGCTGCAAAATTCTAACACGAATTATTTACAGGTGAATGGAAAAACTGATAGAAGCCGACCTCGGGGAAGATCAGTTTGCATTCCGCAGAAATACTGGAACACGTAAGCAAAACTGACCTTAAGACTTATCTTAGAAGAAAGATTAAGGAAAGGCAAACCTACGTTTCTAGCATTTGTAGACTTAGAGAAAGCTTTTGACAATGTTGACTGGAATACTCTCTTTCAAATTCTAAAGGTGGCAGGGGTAAAATACAGGGAGCAAAAGGCTATTTACAATTTGTACAGAAAGCAGATGGCAGTTATAAGAGTCGAGGGGCATGAAAGGGAAGCAGTGGTTGGGAAGGGAGTGAGACAGTGTTGTAGCCTCTCCCCGATGTTATTCAATCTGTATGTAGAATGAAGGCTTTCACGACCGGGTGACATGGCTGTTGATATACTTTCCGGGATGTGAGGTCGTGGTCCAAGAACTTTTTCTGCTCCTTACTCAGCGGAGCAGCGCCTCTGAGGAAGTCCAGCGCAGCAGCCATTCAATCTGTATATTGAGCAAGCAGTAAAGAAAACAAAAGAAAAATTTGGAGTAGGTATTAAAATCCAGGGAGAAGAAATAAAAACTTTGAGGTTCACCGATGACATTGTAATTCTGTCAGAGACAGCAAAGGACTTGGAAGAACAGTTGAATGGAATGGACAGTGTCTTGAAAGGAGGATATAAGATGAACATCAACAAAAGCAAAACGAGGATAATGGAATGTAGTCGAATTAAGTCGGGTGATGCTGAGGGAATTATATTAGTAAATGAGACACTTAAAGTAGTAAAGGGGTTTTTCTATTTGGAGAACAAAATAACTGATGATGGTCGAAGTAGAGAGGATATAAAATGTAGACTTACTGGGTGTTCGAGGAATGCTGTGGTCAATATCTTCAACACAAGGCAAAACCAAGATGAAACCACGTCCAGACATCTTGATGTTGGGCAGCCACTCCTCATTACAGATGTCGGACATTGTAGGCTGGGAAAACTTATAAAAGAGGACAGACATCGAACTGTGGCGGAACTAACTTCAGACTTAAATGCTGCACAGGGCGCAAGTGTGTCAGAAAACACAGTGTATTGAACACTCTTAATGATGAGCCTCTGTTGCTGACTATCCATTTATATGCCAATGTTAACACCATGACATTGGCAACTATGAACGAAATGGGCATGTGATCACCACCACCGGATATTGGCGCAGTGGAAGAGCATTGTAAGGTATGATGAATTCCGATTCCGTCTTCATCATACTGATGGGAGGGCACGAACCCGTCGTCTTCCAGGAGCACAGTTTCTTGACACATTTACTGTGGAAGCTGGCAGCCACTCAGGATGCTCTGTGCAACACTCACGTGACCATCCATGGGACCAGTGGAGCTCGTGCAAGGCACCACGTTGACCAAGGAGTATCATACACTGGTTGCAACCACATAGAACCCTTCATGATGGTCATGTTTCCCAAGGGAAGTAGCATTTTTCAGCAAGATAGTGCACCATGTCACAGGGCCATGAGTGTGACGGAGTGCTTTGAGAAACATAGTAATGTGCTAGCCCTCCAACTCGCCAGATCTGAACCCAATCTAATGTAGCGTCAGAGCTCATCACCACCTCCCTGAAATTTACCAGTATAGGAATTAAGTGATTTGAGTGTGCAGATGTGGTTCAACTCCCTCCAGCGACCTACCAAGGTCTCATTGCCTCCATGCTACGAAATGTCGCTGTTGTTATCCGTGCCAAATGTGGACATACTGGCAATTAGCTAGGTGGTCGTAATGTTCTGGCTGATCAGTGTAAACACTGAGTGCCGAAATTAAGCGTTCATGTGTACCATGCCAGCCAATGGATTGCAGTGATGATAACACATGCAAATTGATAGAACAGGGTGTGTCAATATTTCAATATATTTTACCTGTGAGAAGCTTAAACGTAAATAGAAAATGTACGAGAATTATAGTGACTGTCTGCAACTGACTTTAAAGTATATATATATATATATATATATATATTGTGATTAATGCGAAAACCTCTATTTTTGGTTGTAGCATTAATGAGCAGCCCAAATCCGACTGAAACAACTCACATAGTGGTCAGACCAGTTAGCAATTATCCATTACATCTCAGTCATTTAAATAAAAAGATTAGGCTGCTACATTACTCGACAGTTAACATCATCATCATCATCATCATCATCATTTAAGACTGATTATGCCTTTCAGCGTTCAGTCTGGAGCATAACCCCCCTTATAAAATTCTTATTCAGTGATAACATTGGTGCCCCTTCTGATGTTAAACCTATTACTTCAAAATCATTCTTAACCGAATCCAGGTACCTTCTCCTTGGTCTGCCCCGATTCCTCCTACCCTCTACTGCTGAAGCCATGAGTCTCTTGGGTAACCTCGCTTCTCCCATGTATGTAACATGACCCCACCATCTAAGCCTGTTCGCCGTGACTGCTACATCTATAGAGTATACCGGTGAATGTTCTTATGTTTAAAAAAGGAGTTTGTGATTTCTAAGCCCATACTGGCACAGAAATCCAAGAGTTGTTTCCCGTTCCTGTTGGCCTCCATATCCTCTCCAAATTTACCCATAACATTTTCATACCCTTCTGTTCGATTTCCAATCCTGGCGTTAAAATCCCCCATGAGCAGAACACTGTCCTTGTCCTTTACTCTAACAACTACATCACTGAGTGCCTTATAAAAACTATCCATCTTATCTTGATCTGTCCCTTCACAATACGAATATACTGACACAATCCTAATTTTCTTGCTAGACACTGTCAAATCTATCCACATCAGTCGTTCATTTACATACCTTATTGCAGCTACGCTGGGTTCCATTTCTTTCCTGATTTAAAGCCCTACACCCCATTGTGCTATTCCTGCTTTGACTCCTGACAGGTAGACCTTGTATTCTCCCACTTCCTCTTCTTTCTCACTCCTTACCCGAATGTCACTAACAGCTAAAACGTCCAGCCCCATCTTACTTGCAGCCTCTGCCAGCTCTACCTTCTTCCCAGAGTAGCCCCCATTCATATTAATAGCTCCCCATCTTATTACCACTTGTTTGCCAAGTCGTACGTTAGGAGTCCCTGGTTTGTCAGTTAGAGGTGGGACTCCGTCACCTCCAAAGGTCCGAGGCATTTTGCTCTGATTGTTGCCAGCATCATATTTAAAGTACCAGGGAAGCAGGTTGCTAGCCTTACTTGCCCTGAGTCCCATTGGGTTTTACCCCTAACGGCTGAGGGACTAACTGGTGTTAGAAAGAAAAAGCAAATTGGATGGAGCAAAAAAGATTCTATGTATTCCCTTCCAAATATTAACTGACTTGTTTGTACATTTATATTTTTTCTGCCAAATAAAGGTCACTTGTTTCAGAATCTTTGGATGACAGTTCGCATATTGTTTCACTTCTCAGCAATATCATTGTTATTCCTTAATTCTGAAATTATAATCTGATGGTTCAGTATCACTAACCTCAATTTCACTATTTGTTACTGGGCTAATCAAAGTGATGTCACGTTGACATTTGTTGTTGGATGTCGCCTACTATCTTGTACATTTGATGTGAATCAGCCTTCCTCACCACTTTAAGCAAATAACGTAACAGGGAAAATTTGTTTGTGTTAATTATATGGAGTATATACTCCACTGTTGACAATACTATGACTGTAAGTAACCATTTAAACATTATTTGGCCTTAAAAGGTAGCTAGCCATTGTAATTTTCGTCTTCAAATCGTTTTTGGTATTTTTTTGCAAGATGAAGAGAGGGTTGGCAAATGTTCTCCAAGGAGTCGTGCCATAGAACTTCGCTCTTTTCCTTCTGACTCATCAGCTACTTATTTTGCTAAAGATGATTATGTGAGGAATGAGATTAGCATACCAGTTACATATTTTTAACTTATATATGTATTTTGCAGCTGTGAAGTTGACTGTATTCAGCACACAGGAAGTCTGAATAAAAATGACATCAGTTACTATTTTGATTTGTGTTGTGTTGAATTACACAATGCATTTAGAGCCCCTGGGTCAACTATCAGGAGAAAATAGTCGAATACACTGTTTACAATAGTTCTTGAGTGAGGTGCAATCCACCTTCCTATTAAGGGAAAGTTACATATTAGGTTGCGTATTTCGTGAATCCTGTGCAAAAAAATATTTGAGGAACAGTGGAAAAAAAATTGAAAAATTTACTGAGCAAAAAGGAAAAATATAAGAATATGTTTAACCTTTTGAGACTAGCATACGTTGATTTATTCATTCTGTCCTCACATATCACGTCACTCAAGCACACATTTCTTTGCACGTTTTAAATACAGTTTACAGATGTAGTTTAACATGATGTGATCAAAGCTGAAATTTATCACATTGTGTCAAAGTCATAGTCAGAGGTCTGAGTACTGAGAAGTTTGACGTATTCTAGGAATACATTTAAAATAAGTCTTTAAAATTACTAAAATAATTATTGCTATTGTAACATAGTCAAGGAACAAACTTAAGATACTTGTTTAAAATTAGTAAAATAGGTATGACTAGCGAAATCAGTCTGTTCATTTAACATAGATTCAGATGATTTAATGCCAATTGACACTGGCCGCCATGTCACGTCACGATCTGTCACGTCAAAACATTTGGCAATGCATTTCAAATGGCAGCGTCCCCATTGTCCAGCACATGTCAACAATTCATGTCACAGCTGCATCAAGGTTTCTCAGAGAGAAAGTTTCAACAGCTGACGTCACCTGTCCAGTGTTGATCAGATGACCATAACATCATTTCCTCCTGATACGGGGCCATTCACACATCTCCATATTTCGTTTTGTTGTGGTTTTCATGATGGATATCAGTTGTTTGTTGTTCATTGTAAATTGTTTCATTTCATTATTTCTTTTGTAGAAATTTACAATAAACGATAAAAGATTAACTGAAGCAGTGATGCAGGAGTCTAAACTGTATGACATGACAGTACTAAATACTTGCTATCCATTACATTTATAAACTGAATTTTTATACACAGCAGTACTGTGTTTAATATTTTACAGTGAAATGGATTACAATATCGTTGCAACTTGACGTGGAAAAATTGCAGTGAGTAGAATCAGATTGATGAGTTGGTGGAATTTATTCGAATGTCGTCAGGCATTTGCAGTGTTTCATAAAGAAATGGACTGAAACCTTCATAAACTGCGAGTTGTTTGTTTAAATATGTGTTTGTGGCAGGGTTATTTATTGTTAAGTATCTCCCTGGATTGTGTGTAAAACACTTTTATGTGGTTTTGCTAGATAACCCCAGCACAAATACGGCATTTGAACTATTTAAAAGACCAATACAAGATATAAAAAATACCAATAAATCTTGAATCGAAAGTTATTAGAAAATGTAGTCCATCAACAAAAGAGGTGGCTTACAAAACATTCGTTCGACCTATACTTGAGTATTACTCATCAGTGTGGGATCTGTACCAGATCGGATTGATGGAGGAGATAGAAAAAATCCAAAGAAGAGCAGCACGTTTCCTCAGAGGGTTATTTGGTAAGCATGATAGTGTTATGGAGATGTTTAGCAAACTCAAGTGGCAGACTCTGCGAGAGAGGCGCTCTGCATCGCGGTGTAGCTTGCTGTCCAGGTTTCGAGAGGTTGCGTTTCTGGATGAGGTATCGAATACATTGATTCCCCGTCCTTATACCTCCGGAGGAGATCACGAATGTAAAATTAGAGAGATTCGAGCGTGCACGCAGGCTTTCCTGCAGGCGTTCTTCCCGCGAACCATACGCGACTGGAGCAGGGTAGGGAGGAAATGACAGTGGCACGTAAAGTGCCCTCCTCCACACATTGTTGGGTGGATTGCGGAGTATAAATGTAGATGTAGATGTAGATTAGTGCACAAAAATCGGCACTGGGCTAGTAATTAAACCTAACTTTACACAAACCAGTTTTTCATGGGATGTCATGGCCACTTGTAACACTGTGTTTTCCCCTTTAGTAATTTTGGATGAAATTTACTGTAACAAATGAAAAAAATTGGTCCTTCGACTTTCTAAAATATTTATAAACTGGAGATTCCTCTTCCTCGAGTTTCTTGTAGTGTCTAAAATTCCTCTCTTCTACCACTTAATGATATTTTTCGGATCCGCACTCTTTTTTCATGTTGTTTCGCACTTCCGTCTTCCTTCTCCAAAACACAAGCTATTCCTGCAAGTTGGAAACCGTTTGAGTTCGATAAATGTCATTTTCGTACAAATGTGGACTCCAGCATCGATGTATAAAAGCTACCACTTTGTGTACGGACACTTCAGGCAAAAAAACAATTGAGAATCATCTTGCAAAAATCGCAATTCCCACGAAAAAAGCAGTTGAGGACACCATGCGAGTTGAGTTCACATAACATGAATTGACTTGACGTGCCACGATGTGACGGTCAGTATGAATACACATTGACATGAGGGTGCCGAGATGTGACAGGGCTGGACAGGCAGGCATCTAACTTTGTTTATGTACCATTCTACTTTAAATATGTCCAGGCGGTTTCTCCTAGGTATTATACGGCTGCTACTGTTTCTACCGATAGCGCAATAGAAGAACACTGTATTTATTCTCCTATGTACACAATCTGAAAAACACGTACTGTGCAAGCTACTGTATAGGGCACGACAGCGTTGGTCATACAGTAACAGTGCTATTTATTATCTCTCACATACTGGTGGTAAAAAAGGTGATCGTCTATACACCTCTGTATGTACCCTAATCTCTCTTTTATTCCTATGATCGCTACTTCAAACATACAATGATATCATCCTCATTGAATACAGTTGCTCTAAAGTTACATAATAACTTTTTTGCGAGAAATTGTCTGTATTTACCGAAGCTTTTCTGGCACAAGTTTTCAAATTGGGTACACTGACCTGACAAGGAGCTTCTGATACTATCGACTAGATAATTTATGTTGATGCAAAGCAAGGGGAAACTACACCCATAATTTTTCCCGAGGGCATGCAGCTTTACTGTATGGTTAAATGATGATGGCGTCCTCTTGGGTAACATATTCTGGAGATAAACTAGTCCCCCATTCGGATATCCAGGCGGGGACTACTCAGGAGGACGTCGTTATCAGGAGAAAGAAAACTGACGTTCTACGGATCGGAGCATGTAATGTCAGATCCCATTATCGGGCAGGTAGGTTAGAAAATTGAAAAAGGGAAATGGATAGTTTAAAGTTAGATATAGTGGGAATTAGTGAAGTTCTGTGGCAGGAGGAGCAAGACTTTTGGTCAGGTGAATACAGGCTTATAAATACAAAATCAAATAGGGGTAATGCAGGAGTAGGTTTAATAACGAATAAAAAAATATTAGTGCGGGTAAGCTACTACAAACAGCGTATTGAACGCATTATTGTGGCCAAGATAGACACGAAGCATACACCTACTACAGTAGTACAAGTTTATGTGCCAACTAGCTCTGCAGTTGATGAGGAAGTTGATGAAATGTATGATGAGATAACAGAAATTATTCAGGTAGTGAAGGGAGACGAAAATTTAATAGTCATGGGTGACTGGAATCCGAGAGTAGGAAAAGGGACAGAAGGAAACATAGTAGGTGAATATGGATTTGGGGTAAGAAATAAAAGAGGAAGCCGTCAGGTAGAATTTGGCAAAGAGCATTACTTAATCTTGTTTCAAGAATCATAAAAGAAGATTGTATACATGGAAGGATCCTGGAGATACTAGAAGGTATCACATAGATTATATAATGGTAAGACAGGTTTTGAATTGTAAGACATTTACAGGGGCAGATGTGGACTCTGACCACAATCTATTGGTTATGAACTGTAGATTAAAACTGAAGAAACTGCAAAAAGGTGGGAATTTAAGGAGATGGGACCAGGATAAACTGACTACACCAGAGGTGGTACAGAGTTTCAGAGAGAGCATAAGCGAACAATTGACAGGAATGGGGGAAAGAAATACAGTAGAAGAAGAATGGGTAGCTCTGAGGGATGAAGTAGTGAAGGCAGCAGAGGATCAAGTAGGTAAAAAGACGAGGGCTAGTAGAAATCCTTGGGTGACAGAAGAAATATTGAAGTTAACTGATGAAAGGACAAAATATATACAAAAGGAGTAAATGAATCAGGCAGAAAGGAATACAAAGGTCTCAAAAATGAGATCGACGGGAAGTGAAAAATGGCTAAGCAGGGACGGCTAGAGGATAAATGTAAGGATGTAGAGGTTTATCTCACTAGGGGTACTATAGATACTGCCCACAGGAAAATTAAAGAGACCTTTGGAGAAAAGAGAGCTACTTGTATGAATATCAAGAGCTCAGATGGAAAGCCAGTACTAAGCAAAGAAGGGAAAGCAGAAAGGTGGAAGGAGTATATAGAGGGTCTATACAAGGGTGATGTACTTGAGGACAATATTATGGAAATGGAAGAGTATGGAGATGAAGATGAAATGGGAGATACGATTTTGCGTGAAGAGTTTGACAGAGCACTGAAAGACCTAAGTCGAAACAAGGCCCCAGGAGTAGACAACATTCCATTAGAAGTACTGACAGCCTTGGGAGAGCCAGTCCTGACAAAACTCTACCATCTGGTGAGCAAGATGTATGAGACAGGCGAAATACCCTCAGACTTCAAGAAGAATATAATAATTCCAATCCCAAAGAAAGCAGGTGTTGACAGATGTGAAAATTACCAAACTATCAGTTTAATAAGTCACAGCTGCAAAATACTAACACGAATTCTTTACAGACAAATGGAAAAACTAGTAGAAGCCGACCTCGGGGAAGATCAGTTTGCATTCCGCAGAAATACTGGAACACGTGAGGCAATACTGACCTTACGACTTATCTTAGAGGAAAGATTAAGGAAAGGCAAACCTACGTTCCTAGCAATTGTAGACTTAGAGAAAGCTTTTGACAATGTTGACTGGAATACTCTCTTTCAAATTCTGAAGGTGGCAGGGGTAAAATACAGGGAGCGAAAGGCTATTTACAATTTGTACAGAAACCAGATGGCAGTTATAAGAGTCGAGGGACATGAAAGGGAAGCAGTGGTTGGGAAGGGAGTGAGACAGGGTTGTAGCCTCTCCCCGATGTTATTCAATCTGTATATTGAGCAAGCGGTAAAGGAAACAAAAGAAAAATTCGGAGTAGGTATTAAAATCCATGGAGAAGAAATAAAAACTTTGAGGTTCGCCGATGACATTGTAATTCTGTCAGAGACAGCAAAGGACTTGGAAGAGCAGTTGAATGGAATGGACAGTGTCTTGAAAGGAGGATATAAGATGAACATCAACAAAAGCAAAACGAGGATAATGGAATGTAGTCTAATTACGTCGGGTGATGCTGAGGGAATTACATTAGTAAATGAGACACTTAAAGTAGTAAAGGAGATTTGCTATTTGGGGAGCAAAATAACTGATGATGGTCGAAGTAGAGAGGATATAAAATGTAGACTGGCAATGGCAAGGAAAGCGTTTCTGAAGAAGAGAAATTTGTTAACATCGAGTATAGATTTAAGTGTCAGGTAGTCATTTCTGAAAGTATTTGTATGGAGTGTAGCCATGTATGGAAGTGAAACGTGGACGATAAATAGTTTGGACAAGAAGAGAATAGAAGCTTTCGAAATGTGGTGCTACAGAAGAATGCTGAAGATTAGATGGGTAGATGACATAACTAATGGGGAGGTATTGAATAGAATTACTGAGAACAGGAGTTTGTGCCATAACTTGACAAGAAGAAGTGACCGGTTAGTAGGACATGTTCTGAGGCATCAAGGGATCACAAATTTAGCGTTGGATGGCGGCGTGGAGGGTAAAAATCGTAGAGTGAGACCAAGAGATGAATGCACTAAGCAGATTCAGAAGGATGTAGGTTGCAGTAAGTACTGGGAGATGAAGAAGCTTGCACAGGATAGAGTAGGATGGAGAGCTGCATCAAACCAGTCTCAGGACTGAAGACCACAACAACAACAACACCAACAGCTGCTTTGAAGGTCAGTCATAACCAATCACCTAACCTTATTTTATCGCTAGTAGTGATTTTGTGTAGCACCTTTTTCGTGGATGAATTACATATCCTTACGATTTCTTTCAGTCTTGGGCACTTTCTTTTCTTTTATGTAGTCATCGCACTTTAGATTACTTCGAATGGTTACTCGTAGGTACTGTTACCGTTTCCACAAGTAGTGTAATCATGGAGCACAGGATTCATCCCCGATGTACATGCAGTAGATTATATTTATTTTTGTTTACAGTCTCAGTACCAATCATCTATCCTCTGCAATCCACTACATCCTTCCAGTACTGCTATATTTTATTTTTTATTAACAGCCACATAATCTATAATCAGTCTTATGGAGTTTCACTTCATACATCCTCACTATGAGGGACGACAGATCGACAGCGAATACAGATGTGACCAGCAATAAATAAACCAACTGCTGTATTTTCATCTCTGATTTATTGTATAGGTAACCTTCTTTAGCATTCCTTTATGCCATCATCAGGCCCTCTATGATAACATTGTGGTTGAGCTTGAATTGTCAGGCAAAGTATCATGCAAAACAAATCCATTATCCGCAGCAGTGTATGTAACACAGCTGTAAACTCGTGAACAATCTGAGTATGACTCCTGTTGGTTTATGAATTGCTGTTTATAGTCTCATGGAGCTTCCGACATTATCTACTGGATTTATATTACTACACTTGTTTCGCCGGTCAGGCACTAATAAATCAATCGTGTAAAACTATTTTCTTTGTGATCTGCGATCAAATTTGCATATCATGACAAGCAGCCAAGTATTATTTGTACATATCCTATTAACTTTCCACCCTAAATCCCCTATCTAACATATTTAGCGGTCTATGTGCATTAAAGGATCACTTAAACAATATTATAGCTTGACAAGAGTATTACATCCTTGTGCAGTAAAGAGATTTATACCGCAAAGCCCCATTATATTTGCAACGTTTTTGATGATCGTAATCCCATACAATATACATCGACTGAATGGAGTAGTGCCTTGTGACAGTGCCTTGCTACAAAGCGCGTTCTGTATGGAGTTCTAGGTAACAGATTCGTGTTCTGGACTTCTTCTTTTAGTGTTCAGCCCTGAGGATGGTTTGCAAGAGAGCGCCATTCCTCTCTTCTGTGTACCTTCCTCTTCATTTCCACGTGTGTCTTACATCCAACGTCATTCATGATCTGTTGCATGTATGATATCCTTGGTCGCCTCCGCCGATTCCTTCCCTCAGTAGCTCCTTCTGCTATTGTTCCAATGATGTTGTTGTGTCGTAGGACGTGCTCTACAAGTTTGTCTCTTCTTATTTGGATGTGCCTCCACAGAGATCTGGTTTCCTGTACTCTTCTAAGCACCTCTTCATTTGTTTCTTTGTCTCTCCAGCTGATCTTCATCATCCTTCTATAGCACCACATCTTCAGGGCCTCTAGCCACCTTCTCTCTTCTCTTCCAATTGTCCAAGTTTCACGTCCGTATAGCGCCACGCTGCAAACGAAACCTTTCATGATACGTTTGCTTATTTTCAGACTGATTTTGTTGCTGGTGAGTAAGTTCCTTCTCCGATTAAATGTAATTTTGGCCTTTTGTATTCTGGTCGCAATTTCTTTCCGGCTTCTACCATTTCTTGTGATGTTGCTTCCCAGGTAAATAAATTCCTCTGTCACTTTCAGCTCCTCTCTTCCAATTCTCATTCTCAGAGCTTCATATTCTGCTCCTGTACTGCATACCATCACTTTAGTCTTGTTCTTGTTTTTTCTCATTCCATACTAATTGCATAGAGTTTTTTCCATTGTTCTGAAGACTTCCTCTAGATCTTCTTTTGTCTCTGTGACTATAGCAATATCCTCTGCATAACGTAGTACGTCTATCTTCTGCCTATTAATTTTGATCCTCACCTCAGTAGTTTCTCGAACTTGGTCTATAGCTTCTTGTTCGTGTTGACATTTCCTAATCACTGCCTCCTCATTCTTACAGAAACTGAGTATCACACGGACGTCTTTGTACTTTATTCCACTTTTCCTCAGCACTCTGAACATCTCTTGCCAGATAATGTTATCAAATGCCTTTTCCACTCGAACATCTCTTGCCAGATAACGTTATTAAATGCCTTTTCCATGTCTACAAAGGCAATATAAGTTGGTTCATTTTTCTGTAATTGCTTTTCGTTAACGAGTCTCAGTGCCAGAATCGCCTCTCTTGTTCCCAATCCCCTTCTGAAACCAAACTGATCTTCACTCAGCATTTCCTCCACCTTATCTTCAATTCTCTTCAGAACTATTTTTATGAGAATTTTTGATGCATGTGATATTAGACTTAGAGTTCGGTACTGTTGTATTTTGTAGCTGCTGCCTTCTTTGGTATAGGAACAATTATACGTTTCCAGAAGTCTGTCGGTATCTCTCCTGTGTTATAGATGGATCTAATACGTTTAAGCAGCATCATTTTCATGCTGTCACCAGCATTCTTTATTAGTTCTGCAGGGATGTCATCAAAACCCGTTGCTTTGTTGTCCTGTAGTTCTTTAAGAGCTGTGTCAAATTCTTCCTACAGAATGTCATCTCCCTTGTCATCTTCGTCTACTTGCTCTTCTCTTCCTCCGAAAGAGGTGTTCCGGCATACAACTCCTCTATGTATTCTTTTCATCACTTCACCATGTATTCACCAAACAGCATTTTCCCCTCTTTATTTTCTATTGTGCCTGAGAGTGTCGTTTTACGTTTGTTAAAAAATTGATTTGCTGTTCTGTAGGCTAAATCAGTTCTTCTGTTTTGCATATATTTTTCCACTTCTCTGTACATTTCTTTAAGAAAATTTGCTTTTGCTTTCCTAACTTCTCTATTAACTAAGTTCCTTAGTCTTCTGTATTCAGCTTTTCCGTGTTCATCAGTTGCATTTTTGTATAATCTCCTGTCAGTTCTTCCAACTATCTTTTCTGATGCTTTGTATATACCAGATTTAATTTGATCCCAGTCTTCATTTACTCCACCATGTTGAAAGTTCTTAGCTAGGTTGTCTGTTTCATGAGCATAGCGCTTTGCCAGTCCCTCAGTTTTCAGTTTTCTAGTTCCCATTTAAGTTTTACTGTCTTCTTCTTCAAACGTTTGAATCTCAGTTAACTTTTCATCAGGACCAGGTTATGATCACTGCCTATGACTGCAGATGGATAGCTCCTGCAATCTGTTATCTGGTTCCTAAAATACGCTTTCACTAGAATGTAATCAATCTGTTGTCTCCTCAGATCTCCAGGGGTCTTGCATGTGTATCTTCTTCGTTTGTGATGTTGGTTCCTCAAGCAAAACTCGATAAGTCGATCTCCTCTTTCATTTCTTCTTCCAAGTCCGTATTTGTCAACAATTCCTTCCTATGGCTCTTCAGCCACAATCGCGTTCCAGTCCCCCATAGCAACCAGGTTTTCATCTCCCTTAACATTTCTCATCACATTACTTATTTCTTCGTATATTTCGTCAATGACTGCTTCTTCTTCTTTGGATGTTGGCATGTATATTTGTATTATAAAAGTGTCCTTTGGTTTAGTTTCAAGTTTGACTAGTATTATTCGAGAGCTATATTACACATATCCCTTGACACGTGAGCCACAGTTTGCCTCAAAATTATTCAAACTCCTCCCATTCCTGGTCTATCTTGGTCAGAGAATGACTCTGTATTCTCCAGACCAGAAATCACCTGGTTGGGGCCACCCCATCTCCGATATGCCTAGGATATCGATTTCCAGTCGTTCCATTTCAAGTTTTACATTTTCTAGCTTCCTACATTGAAGCAGTGTTCTCACATTCCAAGTGGCTATGTTAAAATTGGGATTTTTTCCTTCACATTGTCTGTATATTTTGCAGTCCCCACCCAGTGATCCGATTGGGAGACTATTTTATTTCCGTAAAATTTTACAGAAGATACTAACATGGTTTACTGCTGATGCTTGGGATAACCATAGTTCTTTAATGTGGTGGTTTCCCGTTGCCTTCCACAAACTATTCCGTTGACCATCAGCTGGTTCTTCCACCTTTGGAAATGATTTCTCATTTCCAGGATAAGAGGGTACCCTCTCCAGCAAATGCTGGGGTGATGGCTTGTCCCAGTCATCCCTCGGTCCCTTACGTTAGCCATCACATGAAGTGACGTTTCCCACTCTCTACCACATGGAGATGTAGATCAGGAGTTTCCCTTCATCGGGTCTAGGACCTTAACGGCATTTCCTAGTCCCCTCCAGTACTTTAGAGAGCTGCGCTGGACTATCCACCACATTTAAAACATACCTACAAGAATGGAAGCAAAGCATTCCCTCTTTATTTATAGAACATTGCCACTGATTCCTCTGCAAAGAAAGGGTTGAAACTGACTTTTCTTCTCAATTTTGCTATGTTATTCACATATAATATATGACAACGCAATTTTAACTTGTTGCAAATGTTATATTCTACTAAACAGCCCAAAGGTGTTCGAACCAAAATTTTACTAATAGCAGAGTAGTTTGTTACAACTGTTTTGCTGCAACATAGCAAAGACTAGAGCTATAAACAAGGGCTTAATATCATGTTATTTTGTCTGAAAATAGCATATCAGGGCACTTCATAATGTAAATATGTTGATTACCGAATCGTAATAGCGTTGGATTTTATACACTTTATGTAGTCCTTCACATTTAGATACATTGTAACCATCCTCACTGAGCTGATCTAAATGCAAAAGGAGGTATATAAACAGGCTTTTCTTGCATGTTTTAATGTGGTATATGTCCCCGAATCCATTATTTTCTACAAGTACACCAATGCTAGTGGTCAATGTGGATGAATGCCATGTGGAGGATCTAGGTTCGATTTTTGATACTGCCTCGGATTTTTCCTTTGTGGAAGGACAGCAACAGGGTGCATTCATCCTTGTGTGGTTAATTGATAAGCTACTTGGCTAAAAATCAGCAGTTGTAGGACTTGAAACCTGACAATGTCTGGGAGAGTAGTGTACTGACCCCACACCCCTCCATACCACATCGAATGATCCCATTGACAGAGGATGATATGGCAGTCAGTTGGTACTGATGGGCCCATCGATACCTGTGGAGTTTACATTTACATTTTATACCAATGTATGGTAAGTTTCAGTGTCTATTTACAGTAAATACGAAGGTCTTGTATTTTCCATTCATATTCAGATTTTTTTCCATTTATGGTGTTTTAAATAATCTGCAAACCTTGCTTGTACACTGACAATGGGCTGTGGTACTAAAATGTTCTTTAGTCAGAACTTCTTACAACACTGATAAGTCGACTACCGAATCAAACGAATGTCTGTTTGTCAGTAGACATCACAATTGACCTATTAGAGATACCTATTATGAAAATTTGCTTGTGTCTGAAAAATGCGTACCAGCATCATAGAGTATAAACACTAGCTTATACTATGTTTTCCAGTCAAGAAGACACATATCAGAACATTTTATAAGATGATTATACAGTCCTAAATGTCTATGTCACACCGTTTTATTTAAACATTTATTGTGCTACAGTTTCTGTATATACCAGGATAGTGAGGTAGGTCGACATTTTATTCTAGTATTGGGAAGCAGTTTTATTTATTAGGATATCATGTGAATGTCTACAGACTGCCAGGATATCCACAGGAGCTTGCCCAATCACTGCAATGGAGCGGTTGGCAACTTTGTTAACTTTATCGTAAGATATGTGATCATGTGTCCCTAATGCAATGTAAACTATGGAGAATATGTAAACTGTCTACGTATCTTCCATGTCTTCCATGTCCAAAGTAAATGTAAACTAATGTGTTTGGGTATATTACGGTAGTATTATATTTGTGTTTTATATTCAAAACCTTTAACTCTCAAGTAGGCGCATCAATTTTCGTACTTTGTATTCATGTAAAGAATAGCTGTTTTTTATGTTACCTAGGTAAAGATGTATGAGCAAAATAATAGGTTAACCTTAATTTAATTAAATAACGATAAAGTGAACTTATACTACATATGAGCTAAACCACTGTGTAATTAAAAAATAATAAAATAAATTTTCATTATGAACTCTGCTGCTATGTATAAACCTTACCTCAGAGTGATGACTCACTCAAGGCATTGAACGGCACAGTTGCATCAGATACCAAAAAGTTGCATAATTTGTTACTGATTATTTTTCAGACGACCACCTCATTGTGGGATTGTGCTGCTAGCTCAGAATAAGGGGGATTTTCCTGCACAGATCGTAATTTTTTTTCTCATCTAGCTCGCTATTTATTTTATATTACAGCTGTTAACTTGGATGAATGGTAGCACAACCTATCACTTTGTTAGATGAACCAATAATGAAGAGTAGGTACAGGCTCACAATAGTAAAATAACAATGGACTGGTATAAGACAATGTCATTTGCTGTTGGGCCACTTTTTACACAGGTTAATAGGGAATGGTTCAAGTTTTTTCAACACAATGGGTCTTGCTCTTAAGACCTGTAGAATAGCAGTGTTTGTAGGAGCCAATCCTGCTTTAGTAATATCTGTATTTATGAGCTTCTGACGAACATTGCCCTGGGTTGAGAAAAGTATATTTCTCCAGCTTTAGTATAACATCTCTGTATAACACTTACGGCGCCCTTGTTGGAGTCAGCATTAACAACCTCTGTATAGTTAACAGGCAACTGATTAAACTTTAGGCAGACAGAACGTAGTTCTCTTGTTCTTTATTAAACACTGTTAGACCGTCCTCCACTGGGTCAGACATGTACATTCATTCCATAGCTACAAAACGTAGTTTGGAGCCTGATGCTAGTATTATGATAATACTATGTTCTTTAGCCAGGGAACATATAAGTGTTTTTACTAGTTGTGTCTCAGGTAATTTTATGAAACTGACGTAATGATTAACAATAAGTTCATCCACACCTGCATTTGTAATTTGACATACAAGTCTGTTATGTGTCTTTATTCTACAACTGTCGTAGATATGGCGTTTTAAGTTGTATGTGAAACGAACATTCGTAGACTAGCAATAAAATGATTCCTTACCTGATATTTGACTTTTACCATTGCGATCCACTCAGCCAGAATGCAGAACTGCTGGTTGTTTCAATTTCAAGTTTGAAATGAGATGTTTGACTTTTACTGTTGCGACCCAATCAGCCTGAATGGCGAATTCCTGATTATTCTTATAATGGACGCCTGCCTCCTGTAAAAACTTTCTGTCACATCTGTGTTACTGAAATTGAAACATTCTCGAAAATCTTGGAATCTGCAGGACCGATATCTTGCCAGCATCAATGTCTATATCAGGCAAATTGCCAAGATTCTCGACTCCAGGAATGGATTAACTCTCTGTATACATACTTAAGTATGTGTGGAACTCTCTGCGCGAGTCTGCGGGTACCTGGCCATTTTTTTCAAATCTGGATTGTAATTTTCACAGCCAGCAGTCCTATACAATTATCAGAAATGGCTTTCTCATCTATAGACATAATCACACAACATCGCAGAATACCCATGTACGTTTGTCTTTATATTGCAAATTAGAAAAGAAGAAACTGGTCTCTGTCACACAGTACCGAAGCCACATTGTACCCAGATTCTTTTAGGCTACATAGCAGATCAGAATTTAACTCGTCCACTGTTCTCTATGTATCAATATTACAGTAAACTGACTAGTATCATACTGGAGAACTATACGTAGCATAACAAGAAAGAGTGCATCCTATGACACGATCTTCGATGGAATCTTTTTACATTCACAGCATCGGTGGAGACCACACATAAACATTCAAATTGTAGCACCACTGATACTTGGACTTCCATTCACTGTAAAACGTCAGCCAGCGCACAAGGAATAGCATCTTATAGAGACTGATATCCAGTTTTCCAGTGTTGAAATTCCTGGTGATAGGAAATAGCCTTTTTTCCCTTAAAATCAAAGAGCTCTTTCTGCGTGGAACACGAGGTTTTAGAACATAGCCGATGTCTTCTCTGTCGTACTACATTCATTTGTTTGTGAGTGACAAATAGTTAATCTATGTTCCTGGCAATAAATTTTTTTCGCCTTTTACTTTTTTTGTACTTGTTCTATTTTCTCCACTTCTGGGATCAACATGTCACAGTTATTAGAATGAAATTTTCACTCTATAGCGGAGTGTGTGCTGATATGAAACTTCCTTTCAGATTAATACTGTGTGCCGGACCGAGACTCGAACTCGGGAGGTTTGCCTTTCACAGACAAGTGCTCAGTTTTAATCTGCCAGGAAGTTTCATATCAGCGCACACTCCGATGTAGAGTGAAAATTTCATTCTAGAAACATCCTCCAGGCTGTGGCTAAGCCATGTCTCCTCAATGTCTTTTCTTCCAGGAGTGCTAGTTTTGCAAGGTTCACATGAGAGCTTCTGTGAAGTTTGGAGGGTATGAGACGAGGTACTGGCGGAATTAAAGCTGTGTGGACGGGGCGTGAGTCGTACTTGGGTAGCTCAGTGGGTAGAGCACTTGCCCGCGAAAGGCAAAGGTCCTGAGTTCGAGTTTCGGTCCGGCACACAGTTTTAATGCACCAGGAAGTTTCATATCAGCGCACACTCCGATGTAGAGTGAAAATTTCATTCTAGAAACATCCTCCAGGCTGTGGCTAAGCCATGTTTCCGCAATGTCCTTTCTTCCAGGAGTGCTAGTTTTGCAAGGTTCACATGAGAGCTTCTGTGAAGTTTGGAAGGTAGGAGACAAGTTACTGGCGGAATTAAAGCTGTGAGGACGGGGCATGAGTCGTGCTTGGGTAGCTCAGTGGGTAGAGCACTTACTCACGAAAGGCAAAGGTCTTGCGTTCGAGTCTCGGTCCGGCACACAGTTTTAATCTGCCAGGAAGTTTCATGTCACAGTTAGTTTCACACCGTCTCCTCTATAGTTCTGATTTGGATGCTCAGCTATCAGTTCACTGTTTTCGAATTCCAATTCTTTTCGACCTTTCACAGAACTGCTAATTAAAAATGCCACATTCTTCAGTAGATGTTGTCTAGTCGCTACTTTTTAGGTGTCAAATTACTGAGGCGTCGACGTGCACTTTCTTTGTCTACGTTGTCTGTAACTTTACTGCTCAATTCCGATCACAGCTGTTACATTCGAAACCGTTGATATGAACTGCTGTTACCACGATCAATGCAAACACTTTCTAGTAATCGTATATTTACACTTGACTCCACGTCTCTGCCTTAACTCTTCGTCGTAGATTAAGCAGTTTTCCTATCAAGTCTAGAACATAGTTCAAAATGGCTCAGAGCATTATGGGACTTAACATCTAAGGTCATCAGTCCCCAAGAACTCAGAACTACTTAAACCTAACTAACCTAAGGACATCACACTCATCCATACACGAGGCATGATTCGAACCTGCGACCGTAGCGGTCGGGCGGTTCCAGACTAAAGCGCCTAGAACCGCTCAGCCACACCAGCCATCTAGAACGTAGTCATCGGGCGTGAAATGTAACGAACACACTGAATAATAAATTGATGAAGCAATGTTTCTAGTGGAACGTTGTAATACAAATATTCTGCTACATCCTTCCAAATGTCTATTTTGTGTGTCGAATCCCACTACAGGTAGCTACAGTCTCGGCTTGTAAATCCACATGTGAACCTGTTTGGGTTTCATGAACAAGTGAGTTCCGATGTCAGGAGTGTTGCGGTCAGGTAACCTAATTGGCGTGGGAACAGAATCCTTTATTCCACCGTCTCGCAAATGTAGAACTGAAACAATGGACGCCCGCACAAAACCGAACAGTACGTCGGCATGCAGCAACCACTTACATTCACAGATTACACTCACAGAACATCTGTTGATGATTCTTAGCTTCTTGGGTCATTTGAAAGGCAGGGCTATCTCCTGGTTAATAAGTCAAGGCTTTGAGCGGATTTCCAAATAAGGCAAACAGGCCGCTGTGGTGTCCATATCTCCTAAGGCTGGCATCGCAGACCACACGTTTCTATTTCAGATTAGACTCTGCACGCTTCGTCAAGAACATCCTACAAATTACTTACAGCGTTTCTGGTTTTTAGCCAGTTCGTTTTGTTATGCACATTAATTTGTCTAAATATTCCCACTACTTCGTTAGATATTGCATAAACAATCTTAGAAGTTTCGGTGCGCTTGTTGTTGTTTCTATATGCACAATGCATACATAAATAAAAATCAATAGTTCTGCGTTCAGGCTGACTGGGTATATCCGGGAACGATTACTGCACGTGGGTATGACGTTTCAAGTTATATGTGAAACAAACATTCACATACTAGTTTGCGAATGTCTTTTTCACACACAACCTGAAATACCATATCTAGTTGCAGTAATCGCTCCTGGATATCTAATGACGAATAATTTCCGAAACCGGACATACGAGCAATAGACTTACTCCTTGCCTGCTGTTTGACTTTTACCACTGCGGCCCAGTCAGCCTGAATGCAGAGCAGCTGATTATTGTATTAATGGTCGCCTGCCTTCTACACGATTTTATGTCACATTTATATTACTGAAATTAAAACATCCACGAAGATCTTGGAATCCCTGAGTCTGATATCTTGCCAGTATCAATGTCGATAACAGGCAAAAATGCTCAAGATTCTCGATTCTCAGAATTGATGAACTAGTTATACACATGATTAAGTTTGTGCGTAACCATCAGTGGGCGAGTACTTCTCGCATCTGACCGTTTTTTTTAAATTTTTTTTATCGTCTCAATCTGCTTCATCCATCCAACTTGGTAAGTGTCCCAGACCGAGAGGTAATACGTAAGAATTGGTCGAACGACAGATTTGCAAGTAGCCTTACTTACGCACCCTTAGGATTATTCCGATAAATCTGAGCTGTCCACCGCCTACCTAGCTAGTTTTCTGTGGTCATTACACCTCAACTCACTTCGGAAAGATACTTCCAGATTTTTGACTGGAGTGACTGTTTCAAGCGACTAACCACCGATTCTGTGATCCGGTCTTTCCACTCATTCACCTGCATTACTTTCGTGTTTGTGTGTATACAGGGTGGTCCACAGATCGTGATCAGGCCAAATATCTCACGAAATAAGCCTCAAACGAAAAAACTACAAAGAACGAAACTTGTCTAGCTTGAAGGGGGGAACCAGATGCCGCTATGGTTGGCCTGCTAGATGGCGCTGCCATAGGTCAAACGGATATCAACTGCGGTTTTTTTTTAATAGGGACCCCCATTTTAATCACATATTCGTTAGTACGTAAAGAAATATGAATGTTTTAGTTGGACCACTTTTTTCGCTTTGTGATAGATGGCGTTGTAATAGTCACAAACATATGGCTCACAATTTTAGACGAACAGTTGGTAAAAGGTAGGTTTTTTAAATTAAAATACAGAACGTAGGTACTACTGAGCATTTTATTTCGGTTGTTTCAATGCGATAGACGTACCTTTGTGAACTTATCATTTCTGAGAACGCATGCTGTTACAGCGTGATTACCTGTAAATACCAAATTAATGCAATAAATGCTCTAAATGATGTCCGTCACCCTCAATGCATTTGGCAATACGTGTAACGACATTCCTCTCAACGGCGAGTAGTTCGCCTTCCATAATGTTCGCACCTGCATTAACAATGCGTTGACGCATGTTAACAGGCGTTCTCGGTGGATCACGATAGCAAATATCCTCCAACTTTCCCCACAGAAAGAAATCCGGGGATGTCAGATTCGGTGAACGTGCGGGCCATGGTATGGTGCTTCGACAACCAATCCACCTGTCATAAAATATGCTATTCAATATCGCTTCAACCGCACGCAAGTTATGTGTCGGACATCATTCATGTTGGAAGTACATCGCCATTTTGTCAAGCAGTGAAACATCTTGTGGTAACATTGATAGAACATTACGTAGGAAATCAGCATACATTGCACCATTTAGATTGCCATCGATGAAATGCTGGCCAATTATCCTTCGTCCCATAATGCCGCACCATACATTAACCCACCAAGGTCGCTGATGTTCCGCTTGTCGCAGCCATCGTGGATTTTTCGTTGCCCACTAGTGCATATTACGCCGGTTTACGTTACCGCTGTTGGTGAATGACGCTTCGTCGCTATATGGAATGCATGCAAATGGCTCTGAGCACTATGGGACATCTGAGGTCATCAGTCCCCTAGAACTTAGAACTACTTAAACCTAGCTAACCTAAGGACATCACACCCATTCATGCCCGAGGCAGGATTCGAACCTGCGATCGTAGCGGTCGCGCGGTTCCAGGCTGTAGCGCCTAGAACCGCTCGGCCACCCTGGCCGGCAGAATGCATGAAGAAAATCTGTTATCGTCCCGTAATTTCTCTTGTGCCCCGTGGCAGAACTTTACACGACGTTCGATGTCGTCGCCATGCAATTCCTGGTGCATAGAAATGTGGTACGGGTGCAATCGATGTCGATGAAGGATTCTCAACACCGACGTTTTTGAGATTCCCGATTCTCGCGCAGTTTGTCTGCTACTGATGTACGGATTAGCCGCGACAGCAGCTAAAACACCTACTTAGGTATTAACATTTGATGCAGGTCGTGGAAAAAGTGGTCCAACTAAAACATTCATATGTTTTTACGTACTACACGAATATGTAATTAAAAAAATGAGCGGGCCAACCAGAGCGCCATCTGGTTCCACCCTTCAAGCTAGCGGAGTTTCGTTCTTTGTAGTTTTTCGTTTGATGCTTATTTCGTGAGATATATGACCCGGTCACTATCAATGGATCACCCTGTATATGTAAGTGTGTGTGTGTGTGCGTGTGTGTGTGTGTGTGTGTGTATGTGTCTGAGGTGCTGCCTGTAAACTTTTGCCTGTGAACTTCCTCATAAAGTGATCTGCCTGGTCATTCAAGTAATTCACAAACATTAAAGGACCTAACAAATATCCTTGAGCTATGATAGGTGCTTCTGATGACGACCCTCCCCCTCCCCCCCCCCCCCCAATTAGGAACAACGTATTGGTATTTTTATAGCTAGGAAATATTTAAGTCACTCTCATCCTGTTCCGATATTCCGGGAAGTACGTGTTTTATTTATTATGTGACGCTGCACAACTGTATCGAAGGCTTTCAGAAAGTCAAAAAACATGGCATCAAGCTGCGCGTCGCTTTATAAAGCCTTCTGGGTCTCCTGAATGGACAGAAAAAGCTCTTCCACTTGAGGGGTGCAGGCGGAATCGCGGAGGGAAAACTTGTGCAGAGTGACACTTCTGGGAAGAAACATTTCTACGTGGCCAGGGGCTCTTGCTGGGATAAGCGGCTTTTCGCAGGCATCATACAGGCACACTAAGAATTAGTTTCCTTTCTAATAGTGTAGCACAGCGTGGTGTAGTCAACGACACATATTACGAGCAAATAGTTTCAATATATGCTGAAACGTCGAAAAAATGCGACCAGTCACTTGTTTATGATAAGTTATTTTGCATTTGCCAGTTTCAAGCTGGTTGCTCATCTTCTGACGACGTCTAGGTTGGAATGTGAGTTTGGTTGTGAGGTGCCAGCGCTAACGAATGTGAAAGCGAGAAGCCTGGATGTGGATTGATTTGTGCCTCACGCCGAGGTCTTGGTTAGGTTGGAGCGTGTCAGATTGATTGTGAAACCAAAAAACTATCTGAAGTGTCTCGGGCTCCGCAGAAATGTCAGCACATTCAATCTCCGCACAATTGTCACCCCAGACAACTGTCTCAATGTTTTACGAATTCATTTTGGTGCCTACAGATCAGGGTTTCCAGCTCTAAAACAGTTTTCATACACGAGCATTAGTGACATCATTTGTGGCGTCAGTTGAGGTCTACAGTTCCGCTTCTCTGTCCTCAGACCCTTCTCGAATACCATCTGCACCTTTTTTCTAACTGAGTGAGACGATCCATCTTTACAGCGAGTTACAGCAGAACGCTGGTAGAAGACGGGCGTTATCTTCCACGTGTTCAATGAACCGAGTATCCTATCACGCCTAACAAATTTTTCTCTCTCGGTCGCCTTTAGTTACATTTTTTCTACTCTGTAATCACTTATTAGAATATAGTTCATTTTTGCGTCCATGTGATGGTATAAAATAAGAAATGTATTGTTATATCCTTCCAAAAAGCAATGTTGGAAGATAACATAGTGTATATACTATGTCATCATTCTTAGAAGTAAACTAAACGTGACTTCCTCTCATCTCGTTCACGAACTTTAAATCAGAAGCGAGCTGCACACAATATTAGTTGTCCCGTCCTACAATGTGTTTTCGGACGAGTACGGAAAGTATTTACATGAAATGAAAAAAAGACGACTTATCTTAGAAGAGTAGTTGAAGAGGGGTAAACCTATTTTAATAAGTTTTAAATGGAGGACGTTGAACAATGGGCGTTGCAGACTGCCAGCAAAAGACCAGTCAGGTGATACATCCATGTCGAGGATTCTTTCGTAGTATGGACACACGATGCAGAGGAATTGGATGCCTTTCTGATACAGCTCAACGGCATCGAACGGAAAATAGAATTTACTACGGAGACGGACAATAAATGCCAACTGTATTTCTTGGATGTGTCTGTTATCAAGCGAGGGGACGTATGTTGGGCCATAGGGTCTTCAGAAAAGCTACGCATATTGGCGGTTACATGCGCAAAGGTTCTAACCACCACCCAACACACAAAAGGAGGTACGATTAAAACTTTGGTAGACAGGGCGCACAAAATTTGTGAACCGACTTGTTTAAAAGATGAGCTTGAACATCTACGGTTGACACTGAAGAAGAAGAATAGTAATTCTAACAAGGGGATAGATCGAGTACTTCGACCTAGCGAGAGAATCAGGATTGACGACGAGCGACGGCCGCCCAAAGAGATAGTATTCCTTCCGTTCATCAGTACGATTACAGGCTGAATTGGGAGAGTGTTGAGCAAGTATGGGGGGGAAACTGCACTACTGGCCATTAAAATTGCTACACTACGAAGATGACGTGCTACAGACGCGAAATTTAACCGACAGGAAGAAGATGCTGTGATATGCAAATGTTTAGTTTTTCAGAGCAATCACACAAGGTTGGCGTCGATGGCGACACCTACTACTTGCTGACAAGAGGAAAGATTTCAAGCGATTTAACGTACACAAACAGCAGTTGACCGGCGTTGCCTGGTGTAACGTTGTTGTGATGCTTCGAGTAAGGAGGAGAAATGCGTACCATCTCGTTTCCGACTTTGATAAACGTCGGATTGTAGCCTATCACGAATGTAGTATATCGTATCGCGACATTGCTGCTCGCGTTGGTCGAGATCCAATGACTGTTAGCAGAATATGGAATCGATGGGTTCAGGAGGGTAATACGGAACGCCATGCTGGATCCCAACGGCCTCGTATCACTAGCAGTCGAGATGACAGGCATCTTATCCGCATGGCTGTAACGGATCGTGCAGAAACGTCTCGATCCCTGAGTCAACAGATGGGGACGTTTTCAAGACAACCATCTGCACGAACAGTTCGAGGACGTTTGCAGCAGCAAGGACTATAAGCTCGGAGACCATGGCTGCGGTTACCCTTGACGCTGCATCACAGACAAGAGCGCCTGCGATGGTGTACTCAGCGACGAACCTGGGTCCACGAATGGCAAAACGTAATTTTTTCGGACGAATCCAGGTTCCGTTTACAGCATCATGATGGCCGCATCCGTGTTTGGCGACATCGCGGTGAACGCACAATGGAAGCGTCTATTCGTCATCGCCATACTGGAGTATCACCCGGCGTGATGGTATGAGCTGCCATTGGTTACACGTCTCGATCACCTTTTGTTCACATTGACGGCACTTTGAAGAGTGGATGTTACATTTCAGATGTGTTACGACCCGTGGCTCCACCCTTCATTCGATCCCTGCGAAACCCTACATTTCAGCAGGATAATGCACGACCGCATGTTGCAGGTCCTGTATGGGCCTTTCAGGATGCAGAAAATGTTCATGTGCTGCCCTGGCCACATTCTCCAGATCTCTCACCAATTGAAAACGTCTGGTCAATGGTGGCCGAGCAACTGGCTCGTCACAATACGCTAGTCACTACTCTTGAACTGTGGTATCGTGTTGAAGCTGCATGGGCAGCTGTACCTGTACACGTCATCCAAGCTCTGTTTGACTCAATACGCAGGCGTATCAAGGCCGTTATTACGGCCAGAGGTGGTTGTTCAGGGTACTGATTTCTCAGGATCTATGGACCCAAATTGCGTGAAAATGTAATCACATGTCAGCTCTAGTATAATATATTTGTCTAATGAATACCCGTTTATCATCTGCATTTCTTCTTGGTGTAGCAATTTTAATCGCCTGTAGTGTACGTTCAGACCCATTAGGAAGATAAAAGAATGTTTAAGATCAGCAAAAGATATACAACATCCTTTGGCTACACCGGGTATATTCCTTGAAGTTTTGGACTGGTTTATATTTGTACCACAAAAAGATATAGCAGTCGTTTGGTTGAACACAAGAGGAATTGCCACCTGGGGCGTACGGTTGAGTCGGTCGTAGCGGAACGTCTTTACCAAGAGGGTGATCATCAAATAAAATTCACTGGAACGAGTGTCATATAGAAAACGTCGTATTGTCATGCGCGTATGAGATTTAGAAACACAGTAATAATTTAATCAGAAATGAGTAAATTTTAAATTGGATCAAACTTGGATGTCAACAGTGCAAACTGAAACGAACTAGGGAAAAGCTAAATTTCATGGCACAACTTGATTCAAAGACATCACTGGATAGATCATATCTTGAGACAGCACTGAATAATAAGTTTTAAATTGGAGGGAAGTGTGAGTGGTTAACAACTGTAGAACGAGTTTTCGGCTTGTATTCAGTAAGCAGGTTTAAAAATATGTAGGTTGCACCACTTATTCAGAGATGAAGAGGCTTGCTCAGGATAGACTAGCAATGTAGAGTTGTGTAAGTGACTTGTCCTCCACATGGAGGTGGATGAGTCGTTCTTCTAATTGTCAGAGTGGTGTTGCAGCAAGGTGGTGACAAGAAACCAGGCGGACCTCTTCTGATAAACTAAGAGGGTAACAATGTCACATGGTTATTCAATAGCCTACAGGGATGGACATTGACCCTGGTATGTGTCAAGAATGACGATCGATTACTTTCAGTCGAGAGAGTTGGCATTACCGCAGATAATCTCGTAGCGATGGAGTGTGGTGACCTCTCACTGCCCATATATACGGCGATCCTTCGAGTTCTGGTTGCAGTTCGTCACTTTACCTTCGAAGATGTCTCCCGCAGTCCGAGACGAAATGTTAGGAGATAGTTTTAGCCCAGAAGTTTTAAGTGATGTCTAGGTGAATAGCATTTGTATATTTACAGAAACCTTTTCAAATCGTTGACTGGAACACAGTCTTCGAAATTTTGAGGATAACAGGGATGAAATACGAGTACAGGGAGTGAAAGACGTTTCCACTTGTAGCGAAACCAGATTGCAGTCGTAAAAACTGAAAGACATGAAAAGGAAGCAGTCGTTGAGAAAGAAATGAGACAGTGTTGAACGGTATCCCTAATGTTATCCAATGTGTACATTGAGCAAGCAGTAAAGGAAAGAAGGAGTAATTAGGAAAAAGCATTACAGCCCAGGAAGAAGAAATAAAAACTTTATAAAGTTTACTGAGGACATTATTCTGACAGAGATGGCAAAGGATTGGAAGAGCAGTTGAACGGAATGGATAGTGTATTGAATGTGATGCTGTAGGAATTAGCAAATAAGACGCTAAAAGTAGTAGATGAGTTTTGCTATTGGAGCAGCAAAATAACTGATGATGCACGAAGTACAGAGGACATAAAATGCAGACTGGCAATAACAATAAAAGAGTTTCTGAAAAACTAGAATTTATTAACATCTGACATAAATTTTAAGTGCTAGGAAGTCTTTTCTAAAGGTATTTGTCTGAAATGTAGCCTTGCACAGAAGTGAAACACGAACAATCAGCAGTCCAGACAATGGGAGGGAACAGAAGCTTTTGAAATGTGGTCCCAGAACGTTGTTGAAAATTAAACTGAAATGCGGCAATCCTCTTCTTTGGGCATCTTTAACTAAACAAATGTAGGGAGTTGAATTATCTGAACGGAATACATATTATCGCAGTGATGGGATGTGATGAGTTCACTTACTCTTCTTAATTTTCTTATAATCTGACTTGGTGCTGGGCACTTCAAACCGCTTTCTGAGCTTACTTTAGAAACGAGGAGTACTGTGAACATGAGACTGGCGTCACACTGCGAGGCCCGGTGAAGCGAACAGCAGGGGGCGCACCTCCAGTCCTTTTCAGAAACAGGGAAGAATGGCAGATGGAGCGACTGCCTCCTGCCCAGGGGATGAAAGTCACTTAGGCAGATGGAGCCCTGGAGGATAAGCCATTGCCCATTTATAATGTTCAGTGGGTGACCGGGATAAAAAGGTCTTTGCTGCATGAAACAGAATTCGACCGGTGGGCGATAGGCACTAGGAGCTTGTGAAATTACGTTCGCTATGTGATCAAAAGTATCCGGACACCTGGCTGAAAATGGCTTACAAGGTGGTGGCGCCCTCCATCGGTAATGCTGGCATTCAATATGGTGTTGGCCCACCCTTAGCCTTGACGACAGCTTCCGCTCTCGCAGGCATACGTTCAATCAGGTGCTGGAGGGTTTCTTGGGGAATAGCAGCCCATTCTTCGCGGGGTGCTGCACCGAGGAGAGGTATCGATGTCGGTCGGTGAGGCCTGGCACGAAGTCGGCGTTCCAAAACATCCCATAGGTGTTCTGTAGGTTTCAGGTCAGGACTCTGTGCAGGCCAGTCCATTACAGGGATGTCGTGTAACCACTCCGCCACAGGCCGTGTATTATGTACAGGTGCTCGATCGTGTTGAAAGATGCAATCGCCATCCCCGAATTGCTCTTCAACAGTGGGAAGCAAGAAGGTACTTAAAACATCCATGCAGGCCTGTGCTGTGATAGTGTCACGCAAAACAACAAGGGGTGCAAACCTGTTCGAAGAAAAATACGACCACACCATAACACCACCGCCTCCGAATTTTACTGTCGCCACTCCACACGCTGGCAGATGACGTTCACCGGGCATTCGCCATACCCACACCCTGCCATCGAATCGCCACAGTGTGTACCGTGATTCGTCACTCCACACAACGTTTTGCCACTGTTCAATCGTCCAAAGTTTATGCTCCTTACACCAAGCGAGGCGTCGTTTGGCATTTACCGGCGTGATGTGTAGGTTACGAGCAGCTGCTCGACCATGAAATCTAAGTTTTCCCACCTCCCGCCTGTCATAGTACTTGCTGTGGATACTGATGCAGTTTGGAATTCCTGTGTGATGATCTGGATATATGTCTGCCTACACGTTACGACCCAATTTAACTGTCGGCAGTCTCTGTCAGTCAACAGACGAGGTCGGCCTGTACGCTTTTGTGCTGTACGTGTCCCTTCACGTTTCCACTTCACTATCACATCGGAAACAGTGGAGCTAGGGATGTTTAGGAGTGTGGAAATCCCGAGTACAGACGTATGACACAAGTGACACCCAATCACCTGACCACGTTCGAAGTCCGTGAGTTCCGCGGAGCATCCCATTCTGCTCTCTCACGATACCTAATGACTACTAAGATCGCTGATATGGAGTGATATGGAGTACTTGGCAGTAGGTGGCAGCACAATGCACCTAATATGAAAATCGTGTGTTTTTTAGGGTGTCCGGATACTTTTGATCATGTAATGTACTCGGGGAAATAAACATCAGCTAGCATTCTTACAAAACTCGAAAACAGCTCTGACCTACAGAATAAGCACTGACTGGCGTGTTAGTTGTGGTATCGTGTGGTTGTAACACACGACACAAAGTGTTTTTTTTTTTTATATTTAAAAGAAGCGACTGACTACGATTCATTGGCTTGTTGGCGGTTCGGCATTTGTGGGCATGAAATCTTTCATATGAACAGTTACAACATTGTCTGGCACTGGACACTTTTTAGAGGATTGGTCGATGCATAGTGTTGGTAGGAAGACAGCAACAACCTTCGTTTTCAGAGACGCCAAAAGGAGTCAGTGGGACAACGATGCCGGAGGGAAGCGATGGGAAGGCGTTGGCGAGGAGTATCGTGTCTGGGAAACGGAAGAGAGGACGTGATCGAGAGACGTGGAGGCTAGATTGTGATTGCACTTTCACGTTGTGGGGTCGTTGTGTCTCCACTCTGCTCATAGTTAAAAGATTATGGTTAACATCGCTTACAGCTCCGACGTACTAGGGAAATCGAGAGTATTGTAATTCAATTGCCACTGGCTCATTCATCAGCCCTCTCTCATTTCCGTAGGGTCCGCCCCCGGTAGCTGAGTGGTCAGCGCGACAGAATGTCAATCCTAAGGGTCCGGGTTCGATTCCCTCTCAGGGACTGGGTGTTGTCTTGTCCTAATGATCATCATTCCACCCCTATCGACGCGCAAGTCGCCAAAGTGGCGTCAGATCGAAAGACTTGCACCCAGCGAACGGTCTACCCAACGGGAGGACCTAGTCACACGACATTTACATTTTAGTTCTGTAGAATCTCCGGCTGTCTGTCGGTCTGCTGAGCTGGATGGTAACATGCTTGTCTCCCATGCAGAGAGCTCGAGTTCGATTCCCGGCCGGATTGGAGATGTTCTCCGCTCGTGGACTGGGTTTGTGTTGTCCTCGTCATCATTTCATACTTATTACAGGCATGCTAGCTGTTCAATGTGGCATCGACTGCAGTAAGACTCGCACTTGGCGGCCGAAGTTCCCTGGACGGGGCTCCCGGCCAGCAATACCATACGCTCATTTCATTTCATTTCATTTCATTTTGGGTGTCTGTGATCGTCATAGTCTGGCTAGTGTACCGATTTCACAGAATTACAGCCGAGATTTCATGTAACTGTATCCCTTTCAGCAAATTTTCCAACTCAGAGCGTTAGTTAGCAATACGTATATTAGAGAATATCTTTGAAACGTTCTTGTCGTCATAACTGTGTTTTGCTGCATTAATATCCATAGGTTTTCCGATAATAAACCACAATGTTATTTAAATCTTGGGTTCAGTATCATAACCTGTTCCTTTAAATAATTATATTATGTCGATTCCCCACCTTCATATTCTTGGCTAGGGCCAATCAATTAAAGCGTTAGTAAATCTGTTGTGCACACTAAATTTAGTCCTGGGTCTCAAGGGTATAACTGATTGTCGATTAATCTCAGAGTCAGATAGCTCTCACATTTTTCTCACATATATGGCGTTTTGCAACATGTGTAGATCGAATAACTGATGAGGAGGTACTGAAGCGAATAAGGGAAAAGTTAAATTTCAAGGCACAACTTGATTCAAAAATGACGTCACTGGATAGGTCACATCCTGTGACAGCACTGAATAGTCGGTTTGAATTTGGAGGGAAGTTGCATAGGGGCTTAATTAAAAAGAAAAGACTAATATTGTTGAATAAATGCAATAATTTTACTAGCTTTGTCACCGGTTACGAAGTCTCGTAACCGGTTGCCCCTGACTATTATTAGCACGCAATCTGACTGCATAAAATAAAAATAAAGAATGACAAGGAATTTCCATTAACACAATTGATTAATTAGGTCCCCTGCAATTATAAAAGCTACGAAACAAAACAGAGCGCAAGTGTAACTGTTCTGTGTGTGGTAGTGTGACTCAACATACATGTACCTGGCTCGGTTCTTTCTCAATGCGACAAAATATTTTAAACACCATTTACAATGAACTAATTGAAGAACAAGAAATACTATAATTGTACACAGAAACCAGAATTACAAGTCTAATAAATGAACACGAGCCAGATGCTTTTTTGACTGTACCTGTGAGCAAGACGGATTGTTATTAAAGAAAACTGTAATACCTTTTTACTTCATTATATATTGACGAAAATATTCCATTACACCAGCATCATAAATCAAAATCCCATCTCCTTTTTCAAATAATTTCTGACAATTGCAACCGAACAGTACAACATTTCAGTCAACACTCAGATCGCCTACTCTCTCGCCCAACAGAACAACGACTGCTCTCGACATCCTCTGAACTACTACTGCCCCCAGTGGAGGCAGCGGAATAATAATCTTTGGCGCAATCTCTCGCGCTTTCAAAGTATGAATGGTTAAAATTGTAGAACGAGATCTAGGCTTGCATTCAGTAAGCAGGTTTAAAAATAAGTAGGTTGCAGTAGTTATTCAGAGATGAAGAGGCTTGCTCAGAATAGACTAGCAGTGTAGAGGTGTGTAGGTGACGTCCTCTACAGGGAGACGGATGGGTCGGTCTTCTAACTGTTGGGGTGGTGTTGCAGCAAGGTGTTTGGCAGGAACCATGTGGATGTCTTCTAATAAACTATGAGGGTAACAATATCATACATTTATTCATTGGTATACAAGGGTGGACGTTGGCCATAGTACGTATCAAGGGTGCCTGGTACCCGCACAGGATGAACCGTTATCAGTCTAGTACACCCACATGACGTAAATAGGCAGCAAGTAGAGTATCCCTGCACAAGGCAGCTGGGCAGACAGGCATGAACTATAGATCCCCGAGACATTACCTGCAGTTGGTGGAAGTCAGCTGGTAGGTGACCCTCCAGCTAGAAAGCCCCATTTCAACTCCCAGTATCATCCAAACTAAGAGATAGCAGGCAGGCCACCTACCTGTGGCAGCTAGATGACCTATATCTGGATGATGACTGGGGCAGACTTCCTCTCGTAGCTGGCTCCTGATGGTGACTGATACTGACAGGCTAAAATGGGCAGTGCTCGGGCAGACTTGGCACTCGTTGTGACATAGGAGAGAGAGGTGAGCAGTGCATGGGTGTGCTGTGTTGTAATCCTGCCATTGTTACTCCAGACTGGCTTCATACCTCTGTTGTTTCAGCAGAGCTCATCTCCGTTAGTTGGGTGATACCAAGATACGTGGTAACTTTGCAAACAGCATGGCCTGGGCAGTGATTCTTGTAGCGTCGAGCGAGCGACTCTTAACCTAAGGGACATCCTAAGTGCCCTGTGGTTTCACAGGCTAAACCCAATTGATTATTCCTGTTTATCTTAAGTATACTTGTGTCTCCGATGGCCTAACGTGTTGTGTGTGTCCTATGTGTCACATGAGTGTTGTGTGCGTGTGTAGTGTATCTGATTTTGCTCTAACAGTGGTCGTGAGTGTTTCCACTGGCGATCACTGCCGAAGCATGTCGGGCCATCGTGTGGTCCCGCTCCTGTGCTCCTGGGTACCCAGGTTTGCTATTAACCTGTTGTCTGACTGGGACGACAGTTCATAGAACTGCCGCGCCAGCAGTTTGAAGCGATCCCTAATCATGGGGATCCCTGTGACGTCATGCAGGTCCCTGGTGGGGAAGTCCCGCGGGAGGTGCATGGCAAGGCGCAGGACCTTACCTTGTAGGCCTTGTAACCGCTTGATATGGCAGTCGGCGGCATTTCCCCACACTACGGCCGCGTACTCCAGCACTGGCCTGATCAGTGCCAGATATAGCGTAATGCCGCAGTGTGTGGGAAGCGTGGACTGTGGATTTAGTATAGGGTAGAGTTCGCGTAAGCGTCCTAAGACTCTGCCCCTAACCTCTGTGACATGTGGTCCCCATGTGAGGTGCCGGTCTAAAGTCACGCCCAGATACTTAACAGTGCGAGACCATGGGATGGGGCCTCCCATGATCTGCACTGGTTGAAGATCCCTTGGTATCCGGCGACGTGTAATAATAATTGCCTGGCTTTTTGTGGCGTTAAATTTCAGGCGCCATTTTGTTGCCCAAGCTCCCAATACGTCGCACGCCTCTTGTAGGCGACGACGAAGGATATTAACCTTGAGGCATCGTGCGTAAAGGGCGGTGTCGTCCGCATATAGTGCTAGCGACACTCTCTGCGTCCTAGGTACATCTGACGTGTACAGGGTGTACAACAGGGGTCCAAGGACGGATCCCTGTGGTACTCCAGCACGAACAGGCCTATTAGTGGATACTCCGTTACCGGCGCGGACACTAAAAGTGCGATTTTGCAGGTAGGATGCAATGAGTTTCACATGTGGCGTCGGTACCCCCAGTTCAAAAAGTTTGAATAGGAGGCCCTCATGCCACACGCTGTCGAAGGCCCTGGAGACGTCAAGGAGTATCGCCCCTGAATACTCCCGGCGCTCCAGGGCACCCATCGCATCTTCTACTAACCTCAAGAGCTGTTGCTGTGTACTATGCCCCTGCCGAAAACCGAACTGTTCGGGAGGCATGAGCAACTCGCGGTTTACATGAGCTAAAAGTCGTTGGGCATAAATCCGCTCAAAGACCTTTGACATTACTGGGAGGAGGCTAATAGGTCGGTAGTTTTGCGGCAGCCTTGCATCCTTCCCTGACTTTGGGATGGCTACCACCTCTGCATGTTTCCATACAGAGGGGTAGTCCCCAGTTCGCAGCACATGGTTGAATAGCTCGGTGAGCGGCTGGATAGCAGGAGGGGGGAGCTGCCGTAGCATAACTGCCTCCATTCTGTCACTGCCACCGGCTTTCCTGGTATTTAGTGTTCGCAGTTGGTATTCAACCTCTTCCTCAGTGATAGCAGCTATCTCGTCCTCTGGAGCTGCCTCTGCTGCCAGGAATACAGGCAGACGCTCGTGCACGAGTTGTACATGTGCTGCGTCTATGATGTCCGCTACAGGCGTGAAGTTGGCCGCAAACGTGTCAGCCAGGGCGCTAGCCTCGGCGTCTGGTTCGCAAACCACCTCCCCACCAACTTGTAGCGGAGGTATACGCTGCTCTTTCCTAAGAAGCTAGCCATTCTTGCCAAAGAAATCTGCAGTGATCTGCTCCCGTGATGACCCTTGCATCAAGTGGTGATGATGTCGTTCAGCACCTCAGCCTGGCCAAGTACAGTGATGCAACACGCCTACCCTTTCTTGAAGTTCCAGTTCACCGCACTGCAGATTGCAGACACCTCGGAAAATAGCCCCATTCAGTTTCCTAATAATAATTCAACTTAATATTTAATGTTAATCATTACTTACTGAGGTTTACCCAATCGACACGGGTCTGGTGTGAAGGAAGCTTGGGTGGGTAGGCAGTTTTCCACTACAAATCGATACAGGCTTCACCAAGAAGAGTCAAGACTATGCATTTCGTTATTATCATTTCTGAGCTACATGTTCTAACAAAGCTTGCGCTGTCTCTTGCGTGGTAACTCCTGTGCCTTTGACTCATATGTTGTCACATCTCTATCCAAAAATCATAATACGACAACAAAACAAAAGTAATAACAACTCAGGGAATCGTTACATTAAAACATTATTCCTAATTCGTTTTTTTTAGCTGCAGCTTCCAGCCACTGCTCTACATAGTCGCCACTCCGACTTAGACATTTGTCGTAGCGTTGTACCAACTTTCCAATACCCTCGTCATAGACGGCAGCCGCCTGTGCTTCCCGCCAATTCTCTACGCTCATCTATGGCTCGTTGTCTGTGCGAAAATGCTGACTTCATAGCCAGTAGTTGTGTGAGCAGAGATGAAACACAGAGGGAGCCAATTACTGGCTATAGTGCGGGTGATCAACCACTTCCCATCGAAAACGCTGCAGGAGCATTTTCATTGCCCCTGCAGATTGCGACCGAGAATTGTCACAAAGTAGGAACCGTATGACAGTTCTGTAATGGGGGCTGCATAACATCAGGCAAAATCTCTCACCAGGACTTCATACTTGGCGGGAGACACTATTTTCTATGCATCTTTATGTGCTCACCATGCACTCAGAACTGAAAAAGAGGTAAGTGATGTATCCGATAGGCATACTAGAGACACTGTCGAACACGTATGTGCAAAGCTTTATTAGATTTTACAGTGGTTTCTGTGGTCGCCTTTATATCAGCCGCGGTCCGGTAGTACACATCGAACCCGCGTGTCGCCACTATCAGTGATTGCAGACCGAGCGCCGCCACACGGCAGGTCTAGAGAGACTTCCTAGCACTCGCCCAGTTGTACAGCCGACTTTGCTAGCGATAGTTCACTGACTTCTACGCTTTCATTTGCCGAGAAGATAGTTAGCATAGCCTTCAGCTACGTTATTTGCTACGACCTAGCAAGTTACTATTGATACTGTGAATCATGTAATGTCAAGAGCGACTTTCGTCATTAATGGATTAAAGTTAAGTATTTCAGCAGCTACGTTCGTTTTTCTCAATTCTAATTCGCTTGTCATGTTCCAGACCTCACCCCAGCCCGAGTAAGCTAAAAACGCGTGCCTTTTGGCCTCCTCTAGTAACCCGGTGTTGGCTCCCCTGCCAACCACAACAGTTTCCATTTCTTGACCAATCGGGACTTACTTTTCTAATATCCCTCGTAACATAGAACTGGGGCCAGTTCCATACATGGCACACTGTAGCCCACTAAGTTACACAGGATGCATGCCAGTATAGTCCTCCCTCGTATTACTGCAACATTGTGGCAAGTCTACGCCCTCACCCGACCTGAATGGTTTCACCTTCAGGTTCCCATGGCGCTCATTCATTAGTCTATTAAACATGTGCACCAAAAGTGAGAAGAAAATCAGTTATTACACTCATTCAATTCCAGTTCTGAAGTTGCACATCGTCGCTGTCAACGTCATCCTCAATCCAGGTGTAGAGGCGCCAGAAACAACTTCTTTCACCAAATTTAAAGGTAGGAGGTGCCTTCACCTCTGCAGGGGGAGGGAAGGAAGAGGTGGACGAGACATTTTTCTAGTTGTCAGGACGGTGTTCAGCTCTCCACCCTGGGCATGGTTGTTGTGGTTAAGAAGCAGTTGGATGACTTTCTGATAAAACAAGAGGGTAACAATATCACAAGATTTTTCATCAGCGTACAACACTGTGTTGTCGCAGACAGTGGCCAAGGACGGACGTAGACTCTGGTGAACATTGACGGTGCTAAGTTCAGCAAGCAGTCCCACTGGCGTGGCCAGGCCGTGGTCTAAGTAGGCTGTGGCAGTGCAGCGTCCCACCGTCAGCTGTATGGCGGTGAGGAGGCGCTGAGTCCAGACTTCGTCGTCACAACATGAAGCTGTGGTGGCCTCCTAGAAGGATCCACACAGGCTGGCATCGATGCTCGACTCGGTCAAAGATTGTGGAGCTGAACTGTGGACCTCAGAGGCAGTGGCAGAGGCTATCAGCGGAAAGTGTGCCCACACAGTGTGCCAGAGCGGCAGTGGAGAAAGCCTGCACTAGATGAACGGGCGACGGTAGAGTATACCCACCCGAGGCATCTAGGTGGACTTTTGTATGAAATGGATCCCCCAGTTGTGGGACGTGCAGTTGGTGGAAGTCAGCCAGCAGGTGGCCTTCTGGCTGGAACACTCCAGTTCCACTCCCAGCGGCATTCAGACTTAGAAGCAGCAGCCAGTCCTGCAGTTTAACGGAGACAACATCTAGCTGTGACAGCTAGTTAATCCATTTCAGGATGGTGACTGCCATAGATTTCCTCTTGTAGCTGGCTGGTACTGACTAGTCAAAATGGGTAGTATTTGTGAGGCTAACTACAGCCGTAATTTTTCCCGAGGGCATGCAGCTTTACTGTATGGTTAACTGATGATGGCGTCCTCTTGGGTAAAATATTCCGGAGCTAAAATAGCCCCCATTCGGATCTCCGGGCGGGGACTACTCAAGAGGACGTCGTTATCAGCAGAAAGACAACTGGCGTTCTACGGATCGGAGCGTGGAATGTCAGATCCCTTAATCGGGCAGGTAGGCTAGAAAATTTAAAAACGGAAATGGATAGGTTAAAGTTAGATATAGTGGGAATTTGTAATTCTGAAGGTGGCAGGGGTAAAATACAAGGAGCGAAAGGCTATTTACAGTTTGTACAGAAAGCAGATGGCTGTTATAAGAGTCGAGGGACATGAAAGGGAAGCAGTGGCTGGGAAGGGAGTGAGACAGGGTTGTAGCCTCTCCCCGATGGTATTCAATCTATATATTGAGCAAGCAGTAAAGGAAACAAAAGAAAAATTCGGAGTAGGAATTAAAATCCATGGAGGAGAAATAAAAACTTTGAGGTTCGCCGATGACATTGTAATTCTGTCAGAGACAGCAAAGGACTTGGAAGAGCAGTTGAACGGAATGGACAGTGTCTTGAGAGGAGGATACAAGATGAACATCAACAAAAGCAAAACGAGGATAATGGAATGTAGTCGAATTAAGTCGGGTGATGCTGAGGGAATTAGATTAGGAAATGAGACACTTAAAGTAGTAAAGGAGTTTTGCTATTTGGGGAGCAAAATAACTGATGATTGTCAAAGTAGAGAGGATATAAAATGTAGACTGGCAATGGCAAGGAAAGCGTTTCTGAAGAAGAGATATTTGTTAACAACGAGTATAGATTTAAGTGTCAGGAAGTCGTTTCTGAAAGTATTTGTATGGAAGTGAAACATGGACGATAAATAGTTTAGACAAGAAGAGAATAGACGCTTTCGAAATGTGTTTCTACAGAAGAATGCTGAAGATTAGATGGGTGAAGCACATAACTAATGAGGAAGTATTGAATAGGATTGGGGAGAAGAGGAGTTTGTGGCACGACTTGACTAGATAAAGGGATCGGTTGGTAGGACATGTTCTGAGACATCAAGGGATCATCAATTGAGTATTGGAGGGCAGAGTGGAGGGTAAAAATCGTAGAGGGAGACCATGAGATGAAGACACTAAGCAGATTCAGAAGGATGTAGGTTGCAGTAGGGGCTGGGAGATGAAGAAGCTTGCACAGAATAGAGTAGCATGGAGAGCTGCATCAAATCAGTCACAGGACTGAAGACCACAACAACATCATTCCTTGTAATGTATGAGCGAGGGGGGGGGGGGGGGGGGGGGGAGAAGCCCTTTGCCTGGGCTAGACGTTGTTGTAACCCCAGTCTGCGCTACTCCAGCCTGGCTTCATACTTCCGCTGTGTGCAATGCTCAGTTCTGTAGGGGGTCACACGACCTGCATACATGGTAACTTTTGTACGGTATGGCGGGGCAGTGACTCATGCAGCGTCGGCTGTGTCCTGATTCCCTGCTACTTCCTGCAACAAACCTCTTTTGTTACTCGTTACAGCGAGGCTGTGATCCAACAGCGTGGAGAGTTACATCAAACCATTCTTCAGACTGAAAGCCCAAACGACGCCAACAACGTTTACACTGCTGGTTTGAGGTTTCATTTGTTTCTTTTGTGTGGGATACTACGAATCTGCTCAGGGGAGCCTTTGGCAGAAGTACAGTGAATTAAGACTGTGTGCCCGACCAAGACTCGGGGTCGGGACCTTTGTCTTTCGCGGGCAAGTGCTCTACCAAGGTTCGCAGGAGAGCTTCTGTAAAGTTTGGAATGTAGGAGACGAGGTACTGGTAGAAGTAAAGCTGTGAGGACCAGGCGTGAGTCGTGCTTCGGTAGCTCAGACGACAGTCTTTCCTCGAGTGAAAAGTGTAATTTTCGCCGGCACGGTAGCTCAGCGTGTTCGGTCAGAGGGCTAGCTGCCCTCTTTAATAAAAAAAAACTGAGTTGATGGATCAACAGCGAACTGAAACGGGTGTCTTTCGACGTCCGCCCAGAGCAGATAAAACGAACAAAAACGAACAAAATGAGTTTTAAAAAAATGGCACAGCACTTGTCCGTGAAAGGCAAAGGTCCCGAGTTCGAGTCTCGGTCGGGCACACAGTTTTAATCTGCCAGAAAATTTCATATCAGCGCACACTCCGTTGCAGAGTGAAAATCTCATTCTGGATACAGTGAATTAGTTCACAGTACATATACTTCTTTATTTGCAGACTTTTGTGTATTGCATTCTAGTTAGTTTTTTGAAGCTCTGAGCACTATGGGACTAAACATCTATGGTCATCAGCCCCCTAGAACTCAGAACTACTTAAACCTAACTAACCTAAGGACATCACACGACATCCAGTCACCACGAGGCAGAGAAAATCCCTGATCCTGCCGGGAATCGAACCCGGGAACACGGGCGTGGGAAGCGAGAACGCTACCGCACGACCACGAGATGCGGACAGTTAGTTTTTTGCAACAACATGTTCTCTGTACTGTACTGATTCAAGAAAAAATAATTTTTTTCTATAATTCAAGGTTCAAGCATCTGCTCGTTCCGGCTTTAAACTTTGCTCCATGTGTTGCTCCTATATTTCTCTTCTATTTCATATGTTAGTGCATTACTTGTTTAGATAATCTCATACTCCAGTCATCTAAATATATTGACCAAATGTGAAATGTTACACCGTATACGCCTTGATCGAATGCTACCAAACTGATACTCCAGCATTTCCATGCCTGTATGTTGATTAAAATTTCCTATTTATGTGATTTTTGTTTCAAGATTTTCAGCACTTTTCAGTACTTTCATAGCAGCCACCGTTCAGAAATATTCGTAAACTGACAAAAAATTCTGAAAGTTAATTGTGTGTCTATTGACTTTCCCCCTGAGCAGCACTCGACAGGTCTAAGCTCAATGTTTATCAAAGTAACTTAACACAACAGATGCATAGGGAGGAAACCAGCAGCGAAGGGAAGTAACTGTTTAGAATTGTTTGTAACACAGTCTGGCACGATAAATAACCAAGTGGGATTCTCATTTAATTAATGACTAAATCAATTTTTTTTCAGAAGATAAATATGTTCAGGTTTGCGTTATTAGGTGGCTTCAGGTGACTGAAATTACTAGCGTGAACAATGTGATGGTAATTCTCGTTTCAAGATACAATTTGTTATGGCACTCATAGGAGGACAAGACATTCATAGCATATTTGACGCACTGAGGGCGCTTAACATCTATACCTAAGCGATATAGTAACTTACTATGCACGAGATTGGGAGGAAAACATGTTGCTATACGGTGTATGGTGGTTCTCATGCGTAACTTTCATACTCATGCCACATTGTTAACACCTACCATAACTAATAATTATGCACACAACAAGATTTCTTCGGTCAGAATAGATTAGGCATCGTAAGATTTCATAAAGGGTCAAGTCAAGATCAAGCAGACACCTATACTCGACACTCAGCACATATAAATTAACTGTAAATCCTAACAAATCTTCACACTACCAAACGTTTAGCCTGTCATGAAATTTTTCAAGAAGGATCATCACTCATCAACCGTGCAGCCAACGCCATGTGGGCGATTGGAAATCAATGGTCATCATGGATTATTAACAAAGTAGCACACAAATCACACACAAAACTTAATATGAAATTCCTCACGAACGATCATCGCTTATTGGTTGCGTAGTCAACAGCGTGTGGGTGATCGGAATTCAACGGCAAAACTATGTACTTATCATATTAGATCGTTCTTAGATTATCAGCAAAACTGCACATGGATCACACGCAAATTCTAAGCTAACTTCGGAAGCAGATAGTCCTTTCTCCACGCAGTTGTGCTCTCGTGTGAGCATGGACACAAGTACCAAGCAAGAAGTAAAAAATAAATAAAAAACCAAATAATTCCATACACGAGAATACTTAAGTGCCTCACACTGTTCTCTCAATTATACTGGGTGATAAAAAAATCAGTATAAATTTGAAAACTGAATAAGACACGAAATAATGTAGACAGAGAGGTACAAATTGACACACATGCTTGGAATTACATGGGGTTTTATTGGAACCAAAAAAATACAAAAGTTCAAAAAATGTCCGATAGATGGCGCTTCATCTGATCAGGATAGCAATAATTAGCATAACAAAGTAAGACAAAGCAAAGATGATGTTCTTTACAGGAAATGCTCAATATGTCCACCATCATTCCTCAATAATAGCTGTAGTCGAGGAATAATGTAGTGAACAGCACTGTAAAGCATGTCCGTAGTTATGGTGAGGCATTGGCGTCGGATGTTGTCTTTCAGCATCCCTAGAGATGTCGGTCGACCCCAAAGCTAATAATCATCGCACGGACTGGGGTCTGGGAACCAGGGAGGCCAAGCATGACAAAGTGGCGGCTGAGCACACGATCATCACCAAACGACGCGCGCAAGAGATTTTTCACGCGTCTAGCAATATGGGGTGGAGCGCCATCCTGCATAAACATCGTACGTTCCAGCAGATGTTTATCAGCCAGGCTGGTGACGATGCGATTCCGTAGCATATCGGTGTACATCTCACCCGTCACGGTAGCAGTTACAAAACCGGAATCACGCATTTCCTCGAAGAAAAAAAGGTCCGGTAACGGTAGATGTGGTAAATCCAACCCATACCGTGACTTTTTCGTCGTGCAATGGAGTTTCCACGACAGTTCTAGTATTTTCGGTAGCCCAAATTCTGCAGTTGTGGGCGTTGACAGACCCTCAGAATGTGAAATGAGCTTCGTCAGTCCACAACACTTTACTCAACCAATCATCATCTTCCGCCACTTCTGAAACGCCCACACTGCAAATGCCCTCCGCTTCACTAAATCGCCAGGTAACAGTTCATGATGCCGATGGATTTTGTACGGATAGCATCGGAGGGGACGCCTCAGTGCCAACCAAAGAGTAGCGTATGGAATGCCGGTCCGACGTGCGACTGCACGGGCGCTGACTTCCCCGTACATAGACGAACCCGCTACAGTCTCCATTTCTTCCTGAACTGTCTCAGCAGCATTACGCCTTGTGCTCGGTCGGCCACTTCGGGGTCTATCGTCTAAACAATCCGTGGATTCGAACTTTGAAATCACTCTCGCCACAGCTGCATTTGTCAACGGACCTTTACCCGTTCCAATTCCCTTCCTATGGCGATAGAATCGTAACGCTGAACTAACACATTCTCCATTCTGATAATGCAGCTTCACTAAAAGAGCCTTTCAGGTAACGTCTACATGCTGGGACTGCTGGCGCATCTGATTCTGTCTCTCATTACAGCTCCTATTAAACACGATTGTCATGCGCAGTCACTGACGTTTTGCTATCCAGCGCCATCTGTCAGACATTTTATGAACTTCTAAGCATGTGTGTCAATTTTTACCTCTCTATCTACATTATTCCGTGGTTTATTAAGTTTTCAAATTTATACTAGCCTAGATATTTGTCAAGTTTTCACCATCAATCCCCATATTTTTAACTACATATTTTTAACAACATTCCTGAAGAGGGGCAGCAGCCTTTTCAGTAGTTGCAGGGGCAACAGTCTGGATGATTGACTGATCTGGCCTTGCAACATTAACCAAAACGGCCTTGCTGTGCTGGTACTGCGAACGGCTGAAAGCAAGGGGAAACTACAGCCGTAATTTTTCCCGAGGACATGCAGCTTTACTGTATGATTAAATGATGATGGCATCCTCTTGGGTAAAATATTCCGGAGGTAAAATAGTCCCCCATTCGGATCTCCGGGCGGGGACTACTCAGGAGGATGTCGTTATCAGGAGAAAGAAAACTGGAATTCTACGGATCGGAGCGTGGAATGTCAGATCCCTTAATCGGGCAGGTAGGTTAGAAAATTTAAAAAGGGAAATGGATAGGTTAAAGTTAGATATAGTGGGAATTAGTGAAGTTCTGTGGCAGGAGGAACAAGACTTCTGGTCAGGTGACTACAGGGTTATAAACACAAAATCAAATAGGGGTAATGCAGGAGTAGGTTTAATAATGAATAGGAAAATAGGAATGCGGGTAAGCTACTACAAACAGCATAGTGAACGCATTATTGTGGCCAAGATAGATACGAAGCCCACACATACTACAGTAGTACAAGTTTATATGCCAACTAGCTCTGCAGATGATGAAGAAATTGAAGAAATGTACCATGAAATAAAAGAAATTATTCAGATAGTGAAGGGAGACGAAAATTTAATAGTAATGGTGTGGGGCGGCGAAGAAGTCGTCGAATGAGTTGTTTGAATGTTCATTTCACGTAACAGACTATTGCCGATGCAACATATGTGGGACGGCGAAGAAGTCGTTGTTTAATGTTGAATGAAAGTTGAACATTGCCACCTTAAATCACGCGAACCTGGCAACTAATTTGGTGGCCAGTCAGAAAGCGAAGGGAAACTTACTGACCTTAGTTCCCAGTCTGCACGGCCACATTCCTGTACAGCCCAGCTAAACGAAAAATATCCATAGTTCTTCACGGGATTAGGGCTGCTTCAATAAAATTTAAAGTTCCAAACAAGATTTTATTATCTTAAAGGCTCACACAAATTACTCGAAACTTCTGAAAATGCTAAAGACATTAAATATTGTTAATTCAGCCAATCGTTTAATAGTTCAGAGGCGACTTCTACAGCAAGTTCCTCCCGAATAGTTCATTACTCTAACTAACGGTGCTCTATTAATAGTTCGCAATAATGTTAAAAAAAAAGATTAATGCTCGCCTTAAAAGTGGAGTTAGTCACCACTTGCCACGCGGATTATACTTCACACGGACGGCACAATAACAGTTTGTTACCGAAGTCTAAACGATCCAGGACGGTGTACAGTCCTCGCGATTTTCAATGTCCGTTTACATTGCTAAGTACGCGCATGTCACAGCCCGCTATGACGTCACCCGAGGCGAGGCGCGATCGGACGTTAAGCTCGCGTGGACTAGGCGTTGGTCTAATGCGGAGTGAGCTTCCTACTGCCTCTGCCGCTCTTTTTATATAGCTCCGGCGCGTACCGCCAAGAGAGCATCTGTTCTTTCCGTTCCTATGCAGATGCCTGCAGCCTCCAAATGATCGCTATCTCAGGCACATAATCTTAAATATCACATTTAATAATAGCTTTACAAACTTCTCAATTTTTGTATACATACATCTGAGCAGTACAGAAGCACGTAGAAAATCTCAGCCCGCTAAAATTAAAACTTTACTCTCTAGAATTTTTACAATGGAACTAACGGTAGATTGTTACCTCTGAACCATAGCTTTATCAAGACTTGTATCAGCTGTTAATTATGCTACAAGACTAAAACTTGGTGTAGCTTTGTTAATTGTCCTATCTGATCATTGGTCTTAAAGAATTTGTTTTATCATTAAAATTTAAAGTACTTAATCTATAATGCTTATGTACATTTTACTCACAAAAGTAGTTTTTACTAAATTACTAAAAAACTAGAAGAGGTAACTGATTGTGGTATTTCCATTATTATTATTAGGGTGAACTGAAGCATCCTACCAATTTTCAATATTGTAGCTCTATTATTTCGCGCCTCTGATTTTTCCGAAAAACGCGGATTCTGGAGTCAATTTTAGTTTTATGGTTTTGGAAACCAGCACCACTCATTAATGACTTCTTACTGCACCTTCTCACCAAATTTTGGCTTCCTAGCGTCATTATTTAGCGCCTCCTATTTTTCTTTCAAAACGTGAATTTTACGTAAACTACTAATTTTATAACATTAAGATTTGTTACCTGAAACATTATTACATAGAACTATACTTTAACAAAGTTTTACACACAAATCTTAATTTTTTACTTTTATGTTAAATGTGGTGCAATACTATATGCAGGCGCGTTACGATGACGTGACGCTACTAGCAGTGAACTAGGGTAAGTCCCGTGCACTCGCTCGCCTCTGTATCTTATACATGATACAGCGCTTGCTTTGCTTCATCACCCCCTTTTTAATTTTCGTGAAAATCTATTTTTGAACAAAATTAAATTTCTAAAAGAACAAACAAGCGATGGATTACTTTAGTATACCTCTTTCAACTTAAGTTGCTTCTTCTTAGGAAATTCCTTATTACTACATACACAAAATAACCATACTCATATACACATAGAAAACCTAGTACAGAAGACATTCACAAATTATTTACATACATTTACATGGAAATATAAATTTTTCAATGGTTACAAAATAGTTATTTTTTTTTCTTTAAAATCAGTCTCTTCCTGAAAAAGAAAATACACACGACTTTTATCACTGCAACGCACTCACATTTTTCTTTTACTATAATACTCGGCACTGTGGTGGGTGTCCTATTGTAACACTCATTTAATTTCACTGATTGACAAAATTGTGGGAGGAAATTGTATTCACTGTGGTTTGCGTCTCTACTTCCAATCTCCCTACCGCTTGTTGTCAGTCATTCATGCAGCCTGCATGTCCCTGAGAAACAGACAATACAGTCTAAGTTTCTGTTTTCAACTTATATCTAAGGTAGGACAAAGTACATTTTATAGTTTATATTCTGGCACTATTTTACTAATTGTGAAGTTGTCAGAAAGACATTTAGCACTAAGTCGTATCTGATACAATAGCTCCTACTTTCTTCTTTCATAAATAATCTTTTAGGTTCCTAAATAGTGAAAATTCTTTTAGCAAATTAATATATTAAGATCTTGCTTCAACTTAGAAAATTGAGTAACCTTTTAGTTTTAATGTACTCTGGCTTAATTATCGTATGGATTAGTTCATCAAAGAAGTCATTTGCTGACCAGCACTTTGCTTTATTGTATGAATTACTAAAGAAATTAGTTATTTTCAGTATACCGATTCCAAATTTCTGCATTTTCCAATATTTGTGTGTTTCTGTTGTCTGTTTAACTATTTATTTGCCTCAAGCAAGATTTAGCGTTTTTCACCATTTCACGAGACGTGAGGGAATTATTCTTTAATCCTACATCATTTACTTCAATTTACTTACTTCACTTCTTCACCTTATTCATTTTCTCCCTTTTCTTCCAGATTCAAAATACTTCATTTCTCCACTTCTTTCTCCCTTTTCCTTTTGTCAGCCTATTGACGTCCTGTTTCTATATATTTGGTGCGATCCTCACACCACTTCCACACATCTCCATTTATTTAATTCTAAAACGCCATTGCTTGCCTCTATGAGCATTACCTTCTTACGCTGTTTTCCTTCAGACAACCTTATTTCTAGCAACATACTACCTTCTGCATAATCTCATGGATTATTCATATTCATACCGTACTTCGTATACTGCAAAGTGTCTCTCTTAGTTGTAGTTTCTAACCCTTTACAATTACATGAAATATTTTAATTTATTTATTTTAGCCATGTTTGCCTCTTATTGGTACTCAGACTTTTGTTTTGCCATTCACTAGGTAGATCCTTACTAAGAATACTTAAAACCTAATAGCATATATACAACATGAAGACATATGTGATTCTTACCTGTTATGATAGACCAGAAGAAGGGAATGAAACTTGAAAAGGAAATAAAGTTTCACCCAGCTGGGACTGCACGGTACGCCAAACCGTGTATCCGCCAAAGAGTGGCAGACTCCCTACAGTAATTAATTACTGTTAATTTTAAATTCCTTTAGATCCACAATATTTCTTAGACCTAGTTCTCTCTTACTCTTTGGATATTCCAAACGATAGGCATTTGCATGAGGTTTACTTACTATTCTAAATGGTTCATGATATACATGCATAAACTTTTTAGTTTCTGCAGAAATTTTCTTTGATTTTTCTTTATTGGGTATGGTGTCAAAAAATGTTTGTGATAAAGCACTTGCTTCACTGCCACTGTCAAGCAGACAACGCACAGTGACTCCTGATATGTTTACTTTGATAACAGGGTGAGTTATTTTACATTGAACAGGTTGCTCACACACCTCGTCTAATAAATCTCGTTCTATGTTCTTCCAGCTAAAGTAATTTTGATCAGTTGCAATTACATTTACATTTACATCCTGGGGCTCATCATGCTCTATAATCTTAGCTGCTTTCTCTAATCTGTCCACTAACTTTAAATCGAAGCATCTGACGACTTTTTCTACTTTTGTTTGCTGCACATCAGCCAAACTATCCTCTACCTCTGAGCAACTGCGTCCCTGCGCAATATTGCTGTTCATAAGAATGTCGTCACCTTCAACCATTTGTGGCACGTTTACACAGCTACTAGATTCTTTCACCTCGTTACTATTTCTACCCCCTTCATTCATCATTTCCTCCTCTCTAAAGTTTTGCAGTACTGATTCTACTTCTGCTACTTCTACTTCAGCTTTTAGATTGCCATTTTCATCGAAGATGTAAGCTTTTACTTCATCATTATTCCCATCAGACTCAAACCCATTATCTATTTCTTCCCCATTATCTACCTTGAGTTCCTGTTCTTCCTTGACCCATTTTTCTAGTGTATCCAAAATACTATCCACTATTTTGTGAGAGTGGCTTAACACATCACTGGTATTATCTGTATTTATTTCGTCATCCATGTTGTCTGTCTGTGTATGTTGGCTGATTGTCTGTGTTTCCGTTACTGGCTGTGTTACTGTTACCGCCTGGTGAGCGCCAGTTTCCTCATAGACGGGATTTAGTTTCCCACACGCGGCCTGTTGTGTTCATCTGTGACACCACTAGATATAGTAGCATCATGACTCCCTTCTTGTCTTAATGGCATAGTATTTACTTCTCCACTTTCGTCATAGTAGTTGTTACGAAAGCGTGGTGAGTATCTACCCCCTCTTCCTCCGCCACGGCTTTGGTTTCGATAGTTTGTTTTGGTGTGCCTAACTTCCATATTTCTAACGTTCACGTTTCCATTATTTTGTACGTGATTGTTAGAAGATTTGTTATTCTGCTGCACCTGCTCCTCAGCAGCAGCTACTCTTTCCACTCTTTCCAGATATTCAATAAATTTGTCTATATTATCTCTAGGGGCGGAAATGATCCTCTTCTGCCAGTACCACGGCAGCTTACCTTCTAAACCCATAATGATCATATCTGGCTTCATCTTTTCTGTCAAATGTGACAGTCTTGAAACCCACTTCCTAGCGAAATCCTTTACTGATTCACGCCCTGGGAAAAACTTCTTACCACTCCAGAATTCCCTTAACACATCATTTTGTTTGTTATGTGACCAGTATTCGTTGAGAAATGCAGACTTAAATTCAGATAAAGTTTTACATTTGATCATTACATCCGCTGACCATCGCAAAGCATCACCTGACAAATGACTTCTTATAAATGAAATTTTTTCTCTTTCTGACCAAGTGTTGGGGAGAACATCCTCAAAGTCATTCCAAAATTCAAGAGGGTGAATGTACTTATCAGGATCAAAGCGCAAAAACTGTCGACACCCTATAAAAGCGGCGTCAACTGAAGTCACATGCTGTACAGTAGAATGACTAGAATTAACAGAGGTTACTCTATTTTCTAGGTTAGCAATGTTAGTATTTAATTCCTCTACTTGTGACTCTACTGCTTCTATCCTGGCAGAACATCTTTGTTCCACTGCACCACGAATTTCGGTACAGGTTTCTTTTACTTTCTCAATGTTTTTCTGACAAGTATCTACTTTAATTTGTACCTCTTTAACTTTGTCAGAGCAAAGTTTGGACTCGTTGCTCAATCTTTCGGACAACCTCACTTCCAAAAGTTCATCTGCCTCTTGATAATTTTTTTGAATTTGATCTATTTCACATTTGAAAGTACTATGCATTTTAGTTAACTGTTGCCCTACTTTTACTTGAATGTCATGATGAATAGCATCTATCTTATAATTCAAACTATTCCATTTTGATTGCAGTTCTTCTTTTAGTTCTTTATTACTATTTTCAATTTTAGCCTCAATTTTATTTTGGTTTGATTCGAGTTTGGCAAACAGTATTTGCATCCAATCCGGAGCTTCTACCTTGATACTTTGTATCTCTTGACTTGACTGAGCTGGAGATATATTGAGCTCAGTTTCACTACCTGACAAAGTTAGCAACTCTACTGGCTCCCTTTTGACTTCTATTTCACTTATTGATTGCATCCCTGCACTCTCATTTAAATTAAAGTCATAATTTACTGGTGACAAATTACGTTCTAGTTCAATATTTGAGGGATTAATGGAACCATCCTCATTAAACTCAATTCCTGATCCTGAGGATTCTTGGTCAGAGACCGGTTCCCTTCTGAAATGTACACTACTTTCCATATCTTTTAGTTTGTTAGCAGCAGTTAATAAATATTTTAAAAGTCTTTGACTTAACTTAAATGCTTGATTTCGACGAATGATGTCGTCGCGGTGTACCAGCAATCGTGATGCGACGCGTCGCGACGTATTGAAGGCAGCAGCAGCAGCTGTAGCGTCGAGTACCACCACAGGAATCGCCTACTGCAATAGCTCCAGGGGGGGGGGGGGGGGGGGCAGCAAGGCACCGTTGACCGCTCGGCGCAGCCGGCAGCTGTCTCGCAGATCAGCGCAGCTCCGCGATGACGCACCGTCTCCTTCCTCACCATCGTCACTAACCAACGTACAGCGGTAGACACTTATTGTTTATACACTACACCCGCCTTTTCTGGTAACACTGTTCCCACACTAGTTCAATTCAGTGTCCTGTTATTGCCTACCGAGTTCGTTAATTTATACCAATCGCTTTCACACATCGAGCACTTTTATTTGCTTTTAATTCAGTTTTCCCGGCCGATAAGCACCATATGTGGGGCGGCGAAGAAGTCGTCGGATGAGTTGTTTGAATGTTCATTTCACGTAACAGACTATTGCCGATGCAACATATGTGGGACGGCGAAGAAGTCGTTGTTTAATGTTGAATGAAAGTTGAACATTGCCACCTTAAATCACGCGAGCCTGGCAACTAATTTGGTGGCCAGTCAGAAAGCGAAGGGAAACTTACTGACCTTAGTTCCCAGTCTGCACGGCCACATTCCTGTACAGCCCAGCTAAACGAAAAATATCCATAGTTCTTCACGGGATTAGGGCTGCTTCAATAAAATTTAAAGTTCCAAACAAGATTTTATTATCTTAAAGGCTCACACAAATTACTCGAAACTTCTGAAAATGCTAAAGACATTAAATATTGTTAATTCAGCCAATCGTTTAATAGTTCAGAGGCGACTTCTACAGCAAGTTCCTCCCGAATAGTTCATTACTCTAACTAACGGTGCTCTATTAATAGTTCGCAATAATGTTAAAAAAAAAGATTAATGCTCGCCTTAAAAGTGGAGTTAGTCACCACTTGCCACGCGGATTATACTTCACACGGACGGCACAATAACAGTTTGTTACCGAAGTCTAAACGATCCAGGACGGTGTACAGTCCTCGCGATTTTCAATGTCCGTTTACATTGCTAAGTACGCGCATGTCACAGCCCGCTATGACGTCACCCGAGGCGAGGCGCGATCGGACGTTAAGCTCGCGTGGACTAGGCGTTGGTCTAATGCGGAGTGAGCTTCCTACTGCCTCTGCCGCTCTTTTTATATAGCTCCGGCGCGTACCGCCAAGAGAGCATCTGTTCTTTCCGTTCCTATGCAGATGCCTGCAGCCTCCAAATGATCGCTATCTCAGGCACATAATCTTAAATATCACATTTAATAATAGCTTTACAAACTTCTCAATTTTTGTATACATACATCTGAGCAGTACAGAAGCACGTAGAAAATCTCAGCCCGCTAAAATTAAAACTTTACTCTCTAGAATTTTTACAATGGAACTAACGGTAGATTGTTACCTCTGAACCATAGCTTTATCAAGACTTGTATCAGCTGTTAATTATGCTACAAGACTAAAACTTGGTGTAGCTTTGTTAATTGTCCTATCTGATCATTGGTCTTAAAGAATTTGTTTTATCATTAAAATTTAAAGTACTTAATCTATAATGCTTATGTACATTTTACTCACAAAAGTAGTTTTTACTAAATTACTAAAAAACTAGAAGAGGTAACTGATTGTGGTATTTCCATTATTATTATTAGGGTGAACTGAAGCATCCTACCAATTTTCAATATTGTAGCTCTATTATTTCGCGCCTCTGATTTTTCCGAAAAACGCGGATTCTGGAGTCAATTTTAGTTTTATGGTTTTGGAAACCAGCACCACTCATTAATGACTTCTTACTGCACCTTCTCACCAAATTTTGGCTTCCTAGCGTCATTATTTAGCGCCTCCTATTTTTCTTTCAAAACGTGAATTTTACGTAAACTACTAATTTTATAACATTAAGATTTGTTACCTGAAACATTATTACATAGAACTATACTTTAACAAAGTTTTACACACAAATCTTAATTTTTTACTTTTATGTTAAATGTGGTGCAATACTATATGCAGGCGCGTTACGATGACGTGACGCTACTAGCAGTGAACTAGGGTAAGTCCCGTGCACTCGCTCGCCTCTGTATCTTATACATGATACAGCGCTTGCTTTGCTTCAATGGGTGACTGGAATTCGAGTGTAGGAAAAGGGAGAGAAGGAAACATAATAGGTGAATATGGATTGGGGCTAAGAAATGAAAGAGGAAGCCACCTGGTAGAATTTTGTGCAGAGCACAACTTAATCATAGCTAACACTTGGTTTAAGAATCATGAAAGAAGGTTGTATACGTGGAAGAACCCTGGAGATACTAAAAGGTATCAGATAGATTATATAATGGTAAGACAGAGATTTAGGAACCAGGTTTTAAGTTGTAAGACATTTCTAGGGGCAGATGTGGACTTGACCACAATCTATTGGTTATGACCTGTAGATTAAAACTGAAGAAACTGCAAAAATGTGGGAAATTAAGGAGATGGGACCTGGATAAACTGAAAGAACCAGAGGTTGTACAGAGATTCAGGGAGAGCATAAGGGGATAATTGACAGGAATAGGGTAAAGAAATACAGTAGAAGAAGAATGGGTAGCTCTGAGGGATGTAGTAGTGAAGGCAGCAGAGGATAAAGTAGGTACAAAGACGAGGGCTGCTAGAAATCCTTGGGTAACAGAAGAAATATTGAATTTAATTGATGAAAGGAGAAAATATAAAAATGCAGTAAATGAAGCAGGCAAAAAGGAATACAAACGTCTCAAAAATGAGATCGACAGGAAGTGCAAAATGGCTAAACAGGGATGGCTAGAGGACAAATGTAAGGATGTAGAAGCTTATCTCACTAGGGGTAAGATAGATACTGCCTACAGGAAAATTAAAGAGACCTTTGGAGAAAGGAGAACCACGTGTATGAATATCAAGGGCTCAGATGGCAGCCCAGTTCTAAGCAAAGAAGGGAAGGCAGAAAGGTGGAAGGAGTATATAGAAGGTTTATACAAGGGCGATGTACTTGAGGACAATATTATGGAAATGGAAGAGGATGTAGATGAAGACGAAAGGGGAGATACGATACTGCGTGAAGAGTTTGACAGAGCACTGAAAGACCTGAGTCGAAACAAGGCCCCCGGAGTAGACAACATTCCATTAGAACTACTGACGGCCTTGGGACAACCAGTCCTGACAAAACTCTACCAGCTGGTGAGCAAGATGTATGAGACAGGCGAAATACCCTCAGACTTCAAGAAGAATATAATAATTCCAATCCCAAAGAAAGCAGGTGCTGACAGATGTGCAAATTACTGAACTATCAGTTTAATAAGCCACGGCTGCAAAATACTAACGCGAATTCTTTACAGACGAATGGAAAAACTGGTAGATGCAGACCTCGGGGAGGATCAGTATGGATTCCGTCGAAATGTTGGAACACGTGAGGCAATACTGACGTTACGACTTATCTTAGAAGAAAGATTAAGAAAAGGCAAAGCTACGTTTCTAGCATTTGTAGACTTAGAGAAAGCTTTTGACAATGTTGACTGGAATACTCTTTTTCAAATTCTAAAGGTGGCAGGGGTAAAATACAGGGAGCGAAAGGCTATTTATAATTTGTACAGAAACCAGATGGCAGTCATAAGAGTCGAGGGGCATGAAAGGGAAGCAGTGGTTGGGAAAGGAGTGAGACAGGGTTGTAGCCTCTCCCCGATGTTATTCAATCTGTATATTGAGCAAGCAGTAAAGGAAACAAAAGAAAAATTTGGAGTAGGTATTAAAATTCATGGAGACGAAGTAAAAACTTTGAGGTTCGCCGATGACATTGTAATTCTGTCAGAGACGGCAAAGGACTTGGAAGAGCAGTTGAACGGAATGGACAGTGTCTTGAAAGCATGATATAAGATGAACATTAACAAAAGCAAAACGAGGATAATGGAATGTAGTCAAATTAAATCGGGTGCTGCTGAGGGAATTAGACTAGGAAATGAGACACTTAAAGTAGTAAAGGAGTTTTGCTATTTAGGAAGTAAAATAACTGATGATGGTCGAAGTAGAGAGGATATAAAATGTAGACTGGCAATGGCAAAGAAAGCGTTTCTCAAGAAGCGAAATTTGTTAACATCGAATATAGATTTATGTATCAGGAAGTCGTTTCTGAAAGTATTTGTTTGGAGTGTAGCCATGTATGGAAGAGAAACATGGACGATAACTAGTTTGGACAAGAAGAGAATAGAAGCTTTCGAAATGTGGTGCTACAGAAGAATACTGAAGATAAGGTGGATAGAGCACGTAACTAATGAGGAGGTATTGAATAGGATTGGGGAGAAGAGAAGTTTGTGGCACAACTTGACTAGAAGAAGGGATCGGTTGGTAGGACATGTTTTGAGGCATCAAGGGATCACAAATTTAGCATTGGAGGGCAGCGTGGAGGGTAAAAATCGTAGAGGGAGACCGAGAGATGAGTACACTAAGCAGATTCAGAAGGATGTAGGTTGCAGTAGGTACTGGGAGATGAAGCAGCTTGCACAGGATAGAGTAGCATGGAGAGCTGCATCAAACCAGCCTCAGGACTGAAGACAACAACAACAACAACTGACTTTTTGATCACCCGGTAAATCTAACAAATGCTGAAATACCTGTATGATACTGTCTACTCTTTGATAGATTGGTTGCGACCACATGGCTGTCTAATTGACAATGGGCGAAGCCTATATCACAAAGAAAAAAAACATTAAAGAAGCTGCAAAAAAGTTGACAAAACTGAATAAACTAGAGCTCACTCTGATATTAAGTTGCCAAACATTAAATCTACTGAAGGCAACACTTGATTAACTTCAGTCTGGAGGGTATAATTGTGCAGAATGGCCTCGATAGAAACGTGAGTCGTAACCACTGAATTTACGTGGATAATAATAACACGAGGTACACGTGACACTAGTGTTTGTATTTGTGTAGTACTTGTGCGTTTGTTGTTGTCATTCACTGAACTGATGTCAGATTGAATAGAGGTGCTTAGACGCATCCCCATTTTAAAACGCGACACGCCCACTGGCTGCGGACGTACGCTTGTACTTGAGGCGCGACGCTAGCTTCACCGGAAGTTTCCAGGAACTGTTGGCTATGTTCACCTCCAGATTGATTTAGACTTGGTAACAGACATGTGTGGCCTGTGACACTCTAAACATTCATGGTGGTGTCTGTTTGTTCTATATCGTGTCTCCCAACCACTTTCGCGCAACGACGCTCTGAGCGTGTTTTTTAGGGAATTAATTAGTTTGAACCTGGGACCTGTTGCTGGTAAGGAGACGCCAGACCACACATGACATGTAGAATTCAGAAGAGTTCAGTGAGACTAGCGATAATATAACCAAATACTTAATGATCTCAGCGTCAGCTCCACTGCACTCCCTGTAAAAGAATCTTAATACTAACTAAATTTAGTGGAAAGGGTTCAAGGCTTTCCTATTTTTAGTTAGCTGGTAAAATAACGTCGAAAAAGCAGTTACGTTTACCATTGGCAATTTTATTCTACTCACAAAACATCGTTTATAAATTGCACTATTGATAAAAGGAAATGTTTTAATACAGGATGGTAAAAACCAACTGCGTTCAACAAAAATGTGAACGAATATTCCCTGAATGGGTTTCCAAGTTCTACAATCGATCGAAGGATGACCTATGCCATATCACATCTATAATCTAAGTTTAATTTAAGTTTCACAAAAGATAAAACTATCAAAATGGTCTACAGTGACCCTGAATTATCTTTAATTACTTATCTAACTTGTAGTAAATTACAGTGGCTGATGTGGCTTCTCAATAACTATATAAAAGAAAAATCGCGTTTCAGATCTGTTCTTCAAGTGGCAAATGTGAACACCATGATTTTTAATTAACGATTGACTCTAGTATTACGCAAAAAAGGGGTGTAACAGATGAGTCTTCTGCAGTTCTGAGTGAAGCCTTATGCGCTCAAAAATGCGGCATCGCGTGCGTTCATTACCTTGTCGGTGTTAAGGCAACGTCAGGGCGGCAGCGGCCGGCGCAGCAGCCATCCAGCTCGCCGTCCCGGAACTAACTCTCCTCTAACTTCTCCTTACTACAATTTACCGAAGTTAGTTTAAAAAAAACTATCTGTCTATGTTTTCATCTGACCAATCAGGGTCTCAGTGTTAACCTTAAGCTCCGCCTACAAAAATTCTGTCTATCCAATGAGAAACGTTATACTTTTCGTGGTGGGGCAATGTTTTTAAAGTTTGCAACGTAACAGAGACGCTAAAAAGTCTCACGCTAAAACCTGCAGCTGGTGTGGTCCTTTTAGCGTTATCGTAAGATCTATACTGTTCTTCTGGAGGGCTCTATCTTTTAACATGGGCTGGGGGGTGGTCCTTGACGTACCTGAGACGCTAAAAAGTCTCACGCTAAAACGTGTGGGTGGTGAGCCCTCGTGGTTAGCTGGAGACGTGGGTGTCCGTCCCTTATCGTAGGGCCTTCTAGCTTAACACGGTTCTGCTCTCGGCTTCTGCCCTCGTTTCTCCCCTCGGAACTGCGTCTGCCTCACGGTGGGAAGGTATGACATGAATTTAGGCATTCTTATGTTAGTCTGTGGTATTCCATTTGCTCACTCGTTACTCGTATTACTTTGGTTAATTTAATGTCACGATTTATTCGGACCTATGTGACATACTAGTAGATTTGCTTATTATGTCAGGGTTTTCATGTAAGGTGTTGGATTTGCCTGACACCTTACAACACTCATCCTGCAAACATTTACAGAGCATGTGTTGCCACTCAATGTTTATAATGAAGATTAGGCACTGTCAGTGTAAGTATGTTTGTATCCTAATAATTAATTTCTGCTTCTGTTCACTGACAACTATGTAGTGTTTTTGTAGCCTCAGTTGGCCAGGTTTGAAAATAAACCTGTAAGGTTCGAAAGTAGTCTCCTAATAAACACTGCATCTGGTGATAGAACCATTAATAAACGCTTTAAGGAATTTAAGTAGGGTTGTTGTTCTCTGTCGATGAAATGTTGAAACTGAAGAAATGTAAGTTTAAAATCTGGAGTTTGGCTTTGAGTGAAAATTTACTTGCTACAGAGAGAGACATTGAAGATGGACGTAAACAGTCCCGCGAAAGTCTACTAACAAAATTTTACGATCCGGCTTTAAATGATGGCTCTAGGAATATACTACAGCCCCCCACATATCGCTCACATAGGGATGATGAGGATAAATTAGAACAATTACAGCACGCACAGAGGCTTTCAAAAAATCATTCTTTACGCGCTCAATACGTGAACGAAACGGGAAGAAACACTGGTAACTGGAACATGCACTTCACGGTGGTTTGCAGAGTATAGATGTAGATGTATTTTCTGAAATTTGTGTGAGACTTTCCTTTAAAGTGTAAAAATAAGTGGTGAGTAATAAAATTAAATTTCTTTTGCCAGTCGCTATGGTCGAGCGGTTCTAGGCGCTTCAGTCCGGAACCACGCGGCTGCTGCGGTCGCAGGTTCGAATCCTGCCTCGGGCATGGATGCGTGTGATGTTCTTAGGTTGGTTCCGTTTGAGTATTCCAAAGTCTAGGGGACTGATGTTCTCAGATGTTAAGTCCCATAGTGCTTAGAGCCTTTTTTTTAAATTCCTTTTAATCTAAAATCTAGTTGTTACTTTTTGCTTTCATTTTAAAGAAATACGAATGTTATCCAAACTACAGTACTGTGTTTTAACATTACTTTTGTAGGACATTACCTTGTTTCGACTTTTTCTTGATCCCATCTTCAGCAGTCGATATTTCGTCAAATCTAACTCTCAAGTGTTAGAATTTTTCTGAGGTCTCTTCAACTTCTAATTGCCGAGCACTGACTGTACCTAAATCTAGGTGTCCTTTATAGGATTTGAAATCTGTCTCTGTGCAATGCAAGTCCAACAGTGATATCACGACCCCTGGGGGTGATCCAATGCAATCAGTCTCGCTCTGCATTACTAACGCTTCTGTACTTTCTTGCTCTTTAGGATCGATAAGGTACCTCTTCTCAATGTTAGTTGTGTACTTGACACCTGTCAGAAATCATGAAATACTTTCGACTGGGGAAAGTCCGAGAAGCAAAAATCGAGCCAAAGAATGGATTTCAAATACCTTCAACACTGTTGAAATTGTTGAGGATTTGTGTTCAAAATTCGTCTCTCCGCAAATTTCTACGAGTGCTAGTTCGCCCAAATGTTAAGCGGTCTCTAGACAGTAAATATTGCTGTACAGTACCATTGTGCAAGCAAAAGAAAAAAGAAAGATGGATGATAATTTAGTGTAAAGAATACCACAATGGTGGCACCACTGTTTGGTCAGCGTCTGTGCTACTTTTCTTTGGGTCTCTTGTTCGTTGACCTTCATTTCTGAAATTTTTCTTGAAAATTATTTTTTAAAAACCATCTTCACTCTCAGCTGAAGAGTTCCGCTCTGTATATTACTCTCGGAAGAATCACGATTTTCCAATTGTTATTCTCATTTCCTGTTACCTTCTAGAATGGCAGCAGTGATTTGTATATCTTAATGCATTCTAATGTAAATCACCGGTCCTCTTGCTTTGAACTCATTTTAAGAAGATAAACACGTCAGCGAATACTAATTTGCTCTGAGACCTGTAGTTCAACGAAGCACGTGAGCGACTGGGAAGGATATTGGCAATATTTACCACAGATGCAATGTTTCCTGATTGAGTTTTCGAAATTCCCCTACAGCAAACAAACAAATTTTCAAAATTGATGCCATTTCGCCAACTTTTCCGCAAATATCTTAAACCTAACAATTCCCTTAAATTATTATCAGTATTGACAGCTTGAAGAGGTGGAATTATGTGTCAGCATACAAAACAAAAAATTAATCTGTAAATAAAACGCTACGGTCGCAGGTTCGAATCCTGCCTCGGGCATGGATGTGTGTGATGTCCTTAGGTTAGTTATGTTTAAGTAATTCTACGTTCTAAGGGACTGATGACCTCAGCAGTTGAGCCCCATAGTGCTCAGAGCCATTTGAACCATTGTTTTGTAAATAAAAAACAATAATTTGGCTATAGAAATAAAATCTCTGCTGTTGTGGCGCCATGTTTGCTTTCGTCATGCCTTATTCATTTTCCGTTGATTTACCATTAGTGCACTACCTGCGCCCCACTTAGCAAATCGACACGCCCATCATCATCCACTACATACTTCCATCCGTTACGCTACTGCGCACACATCGTAAGTATTTGAAACAGCATATATTCACAGGACATATGTGATAATATAAAATCCATCAAATGCAAACTTCAACTAAAGCGACGAAATCCAATATGGAGTCTCCTCGGAATTCTATACTACCACGTAACTCAATAGACATCGCAAACGGTCGAAACTGGACATGTACGCTTGATAGTCACGTCAAGAAGAGGTATCACCGCAGTGAGTCGATTGATTTGAAGAGGCAGTGACATCTAGTGAACATCTAGAAAAATTAATATATGTTGTTTGAGCTAAAATATCCGAATCAAAAATGGTTCAAATGGCTCTGAGCACTATGGGACTCAACTGCTGTGGTCATCAGTCACCTAGAACTCAGAACTACTTCAACCTAACTAACCTAAGGACATAACACACATCCATGCCATAGGCAGGATTCGAATCTGCGACCGTAGCAGTCGCACGGTGCCGGACTGCGCGCCTAGAACCGCGAGACCACCGCGGCCGGCTAAAATATCCGAAATGGCATTAGGCATATAAAATACTTCCCCAATTAATTGTTGGTAAGGCGGGTACCAAGTTGAAATTCATTGAGTGAGCCCCTAGAAAATTTAGTCCATCAACAGAGCAGGTGGCTTACAAAACACTCTTTCGACCTATACTTGAGTATTGCTCATCAGTGTGGGATCCGTACCAGGTCGGGTTGATAGAGGAGATAGAGAAGATCGAAAGAAGAGCGGCGCGTTTCGTCACAGGGTTATTTGGTAAGCGTGATAGAGTTATGGAGATGTTTAGCAAACTCAAGTGGCAGGCTCTGTAAGAGAGGCGCTCTACATCGCGGTGTAGCTTGCTCGCCAGGTTTCGAGACGGTGCGTTTCTGGATGAGGTATCGAATATATTGCTTCCGCCTACTTATACCTCCCTAGGAGATCACGCATGTAAAATTAGAGAGATCGAGAGCGCTTTCCAGCAGTCGTTCTTCCCACGAACCATACGCGACTGGAACAGGAAAGGGAAGTAATGACAGTGGCACGTAAAGTGCCCTCCGCCACACACCGTTGGGTGGCTTGCGGAGTATAAATGTAGATATAGATGTAGATGTACCGAAGTTTTATTCCCCAGTAATTTCCCCATGGTTTCGGTTTCCCTTGAAAGTTCCCACAGAAAAATATTTTCCTCAAAATTGCGAATAAAATCGCAATCTGGGTCGCTGCACAAACAACACAACATTTTTCAGACATCGCAATACATTCTGAAGATTTTAATCTGCTGAATGTTACTGCACAACCTATCAGCCAAACCAACACAAGTTCAATATTATTAAACATCTGCAGATATCGTTCAATAATATTGAAAGTGCAAAGGCCGTTTTTTATTTTTTTTAGTTCTAGTCCTGAATTTGCATTTGCCAACATTTATTGTTTAGCAATAATAATAACTTGAGTGAATTTTCAAACACGTCCGTGAATTATACAGACTTGAGAGACGTAACCGCATAAAATGAATAAGACAGCTTTACGCAGGACGAGAATGCACGCTCTAGAGATACACACTGAAAAAGGAGAGCGTGTCTGCGCCGCTGCTTCCCGCTTGCAAGGCACGCGGCATGTTGCCTCCGAGTCAGCTTCCCGTTGCAAGCCGTGCGTGGGCTTGTTCCATTTCAGCTTGGCCGAGATAGCGTCGCGGATGTCTTCTTATCACACGCGCGCAGTCAGAGGAAGCCGGCAGCTGCGTCACTGCAGGCCTCTGCTATTCAGACTGCAGCTGCACAGGCGGCTTCTGTGAGCACTGCGCTGCACGAAACAGAAACCACTTTCAATGTGTACTACCCCACCGCCTATGCCTTTAAGCAATTAACCTGTATCAGTACGTAAATGGAGACTGTAAACTATAATTTTTTGCGCAAGATTTTTTTTTAGTAACGCTAAATTATGGCCCTGCAACTTCAAAAGGGTGGTGGAATAGTGACACTGTAATTTAATTTTGTGACCAGGTCAGATACGTATGTAATGAAAGTCAAAGTGGCCATAAGTTCTATTATTTCCTGTAAATTTTCACACAAAACGAGCGCAGAAGCTGCACTGAAGTATAACACGAACATGTTTAATAACTATTCACTGAGAAATTATCACAAGGACATGAAACAGTTACAAGTAACTAAGGTTGGCTGAGATTCAAGACAAGGAGCCGACAGGTAGCTTACTACGCTATTAGCACACTGATCCGTTTCCGCGATCTGACGATAGTGATTGCCAAAATTTTATATCGTAAAATCCAGCATGCTAGAACGGCGTCTTCCTCCTACTCATCAATAATCTAATGTTTATATATTAAGATGGTAACTGTTCTTTCGGACATGTAATGAAAGTCAAAGTGGCCATAAGTTCTATTATTTCCTGTAAATTTTCACACAAAAAGAGTGCAGAAGCTGCACTGAAGTATAACACGATCATGTTTAGTAACTATTCCCCCCCCCCCCCCCCACCGCCTATGCCTTTAGGCAATTAACCTGTATCGGTACGTAAACGTCCAATGGAGACTGTAAACTATAATTTTTTGCGCAAGATTTTTTTCTTAGTAAGAACAGATACCATCGGTGACCATGCAGCTCGTTAGAATGAAATTACAATGAAATGAACACCCTTAGCTGCTTACAGGCGTTGACATACGTCAACGGGGACAGATGAAAATGTGTGCCCCGACCGGAACTCGAACCAGGGATCTCCTGCTTACATGGCAGTGCCCGAACTCTTACGGAAATCGGCAACGCGCCGCGAGTAATGAGTATAATGGGCGGGGGAACTAGGAATGTAGTGCGGGACAATACGTTGAGATTTTTTTAATGTGGGTTTCGCGGGAGGCGTGCCAGAGATAAATCCCTGCAGTCGCACTATCCTCTGTGTCCTCGGTGACTCATATGGATACAGCGTCTGTCATGTAAGCAGAAGATTCCGGTTTCCAGTCCCGGTCGGAGCACACATTTTCATCTGTTCCCGTTGACGTATGTCAACGCCTGTAAGCAGCTAAGGGTGTTCATTTCATTGTAATCTAATGTTTACTGAGTACATTACGACTTTATACGCCCAAGCCAATTGCAATTCTTTTTAACAGCGTCGTATTGTCCGCCAGTGCTACTGTGTCGGACAACGGCTGTGAATATCGAAAAGCTACCTAAGGCAAACTTTACATCACGCTCTAATTTGAGCTACAAAGTGAAATGACTACTTCTCACACCGAATTCTACGAGCAGAATTCGTAGTGATTCTCCCACTAGCAGCGGAAAAAGTGCCATCTTAGTTTATCCTGTCTTCCCTCGTAACATACGTCCCTTCTTCGAGAGCCAATCATAGTTTCTCACGAGCAGTAATCCAGTGACAAGTCTCCACTTTTGTGGGCTGTGCTCCCGCTTCTCAATAATTTTCCAAAACACTACGTCAGACCAGGCTGACCAACGAAATTCCCACATTTTCGCGCCCAGAGGCTTACAGTTAAAGAAAGGAATGTGTTTTGGCTCTGTCCTGTCGTTGCCTCAAAAGAGCGCGTTAACTAGTTGTTTCCTACAACCATCGAAAGATTCCTATCCGTTTTATATATATGAGGGCACAGCCACAGGTATTTGTGGGACGAGAAAGTTGCACTCTCGTAGAATACTTCCACCTTGCCTGCCGAGACCATAGAGTCACAAATACCTGTTGCACAGTGTCCACCAGTATATTGCTCTCCTGTCGGCAGACTGGCTCCGTCTTCTTTTCCTTCTCCGCCTAAGGCTCATTGTTGCCCACCTTCCCGGACCTTTTACTGTACTTTACAACGCCCTAAGCGCCAGCCCAGGCAAACTTAATTTTGAAGAAATTAAAACGCCCGTAAGTGCTTCATCTATTGTTAATCACTATTGGATAATATTTAACAAAAATAAACGAATAAGCTACTGGGTTTACAACTTTGCTTCCGCCGTTTTTCTCGAAGTTCGGGGCTTTATTGTGAAAAACTTACAAAAAAATTATGATTCATAATTTAGCCCATCGCTGGCCTCTACATTCTCCCATCTTTCGGATACCATTTGAATCCCGTGGCGGAAAAACTTGGCGTCTTTTGTGGGGATCCATGAATCGATTCAATTATGCATTTGTTCATATGATCGGAATTGCCGGTCAGCCAGACTGTATGCCACTGATCGAAAAAGGTGGCAGTCAGAGAGAGCGACGTATGGAGAATACGGCGGGAGGGATAGGACTTCTTATTTCAACATTTCCATGTATATTTTGACGGGTTTTGCTACACGGGGTCGAGCGTTGACCTGCTGCAAAATTACCTTTGCGTGTCTATCGCTGTATCGAGGCCGTTTGTGTTTCAGTGCTGGGCTCAAACGCATCAAATGATTTCGATAATGAGGTCCCGTGACTGTCTTCGTCTGTTTCAGTAGCTACGAAAACGTTCTGTCTTCACCGCCATGCTCGTCTTCGACATCAAAACCACCGTTCTTAAGGCATTGATAACATTTTCTGCACGTTCTTCGACTAATAGTTCCCTCACCATTGGTCTTAACAGCATTTTAAGAACTATAGCAGCAGATTTCTTGATGTTAAAGCAGAAAATTAAAACTTGCCGAAAATGGCGAGAAATGGGTACGTAAGCTGACGTACGTAACCGAGAATAAGCTTGTGATGCAATCACAAATCGACTAATATTTTTATGGTATTATACACTCCTGGAAATGGAAAAAACAACACATTGACACCGGTGTGTCAGACCCACCATACTTGCTCCGGACACTGCGAGAGGGCTGTACAAGCAATTATCACACGCACGGCACAGCGGACCCACCAGGAACCGCGGTGTTGGCCGTCGAATGGCGATACCTGCGGAGCATTTGTGCACCGCCGCCGTCAGTGTCAGCCAGTTTGCCGTGGCATACGGAGCTCCATCGCAGTCTTTAACACTGGTAGCATGCCGCGACAGAGATAGAGAAGATCCAAAGAAGAGCGGCGCGTTTCGTCACAGGGTTATTTGGTAACCGTGATAGCGTTACGGAGATGTTTAGCAAACTCATGTGGCAGACTCTGCAAGAGAGGCGCTCTGCATCGTGGTGTAGCTTGCTCGCCAGGTTTCGAGAGGGTGCGTTTCTGGATGAGGTATCGAATATATTGCTTAACCCTACTTATACCTCCCGAGGAGATCACGAATGTAAAATTAGAGAGATTCGAGCGCGCACAGAGGGTTTCCGTCAGTCGATCTTCCCGCGAACCATACGCGACTGGAACCGGAAAGGAAGGTAATGACAGTGGTACGTCAAGTGCCCTCCGCCACACACCGTTGGGTGGCTTGCGGAGTATGAATGTAAATGTAGATGTAGATGTAGATGTAGAGTCGCTCTGCAGCCAGGCTAACTGGTTGACAATGGTAAAAGTCAAATATCAGTCAAAGAATGACTTTATTGCTAGTCCACGAATGTTTGTTTCACATACAACCTGAAACGCCGTATCTATGTGCAATAATCACTCCTTGATATCTGATGATGGATACAATCCGAAACGAGTCATTCGAGCGATAAAATCATTCCTTGCCTGATGTTTGACTTTTACCATTGCGACTCAGTCAGCCTAGACAGTAGGACTACTGATTATGATAATAATGGTCGCCTGCATCCTGTATGACTTCATATCACATTTAAATAACTTAAATTAAAACTTTCTCGAACCTCTGGGAACCCCTAGGACCGAAATCTTGCCAATATCAATGTCGATAACAGGCCAAAATGGTAGAGATTTTCTATTACCGGAATATAAAGGTCTATATACATAACTAAGTTTTTACGGAATCCTCGGTGCCTGATTCCTAACCGCCCCTGGCCAATTTTTTATGCTCATCGTGTACTGTTGATGTAGGAAACCTGTTTGGACCTACAACTAAGATCCTGCTTCTTCTCACCTGCGTTCATCCCGTCTAACGCAGGCTCCGCTTTTATTTTAGTATTTAACTTTGTGGCGGGGGGGGGGGGGGGGGGGGGAGTAGTAATTGTGCGCCATCTGTCTGTGAATCGTGTAAATTATGGGTTAAGCTTTGTTCCGTATTATGTCACTAATCATCTGAATACTTTAATTCCTATTGCTACAGCATTAATTATTGTTGCTAATGCCAAGTATGCTTGTGGCCATTACCGTATTTTAACTATTCGTGTATCGTACTCTGGGGAAGTACTTCATTAAAAGCCCAGCATTTGCCTAAACAGGCGTGGAAATATTATAGAAATGGAAGAGGATGTAGATGAAGGTGAGATGGGAGATCTGATACCGCGAGAAGAATTTAATAGAGCACTGAAAGACCTGTCTAAATACGGCCCTGGGAGTAGACGATATTCCATCTGAACCGCTGATAGCCTTGGGAGAGCCAGCCATGACAAAATCTTGCTATATGATGTGCAAAAAGTATGAGACATGCGAAAACCTTCAGTCTTCGAAAAGTATGTAATAACTCCTATTCGAAAGAAAGCGGGTGCTGACATGTGTGAATATTATCGAAGTATCAGTTTAATAAATCATCGTTACAAAATAGTAATATGAATTTTTTTCAGAAGAATGGGAAAATTAGTAGAAGTCGACCTCGTGAAATCACTTTGGATTCCGGCGAAATGTAAGAAGACGTGAGACATTACAGCTATAATCGAATGTATTCGAATTAAGTAAGGTGATGCTGAGGGAATTCGATTCGGAAACGAGACACTCAAAGTAGTAGATGAACTTGGTTATTTGCGCATCATAATAACTTATGATGCCGAGGTAAAGACGATATAAAATGTAGACTGGTAATGGCAAGAAAAGTGTTTCTGAAAAAAAAAGAAAATGTTACCATCGAATATAGATTTAAGTGTTAGGAAGTCTTTTCTGAAACTATTTATATGAAATGTTGTCATGTATGAAACTGAAACAAGGCCTATAAATATTATAGACAAAAAGAGAATAGAAGCTTTTCAAATGGGTCGCCACAGTAGAATGCTGAAGACTGGATGGGTAAATCACGCAAGTAGTGAGGAGGTACTGAACCGAAATGGGAAGAAATGAAATTTGTGGTATAACCTGACTAAAAGAAGGGATTGGTTGATGGGACACATTCTGATACATCAAGGAATCACGTATTGTGTGTGAGATGGGCAATAACAACTGTTGAGAGAGACCAAGAGACGAATCCAGCAAGGAGATTGAGAAGGAGGTAAGTAGCAGTAGTTATTCAGAGTTAAAGAGGCTTGCACAAAAGTATCATGGAGAGTTGCATCAAGGCAGTCTTCGGACTGAAGACCACAACAAAAAAGAAGTGTCAAAGATCGCGTGGTGGCGAAGTGTAGTAGTATAATTTTTCATCGATACCGTGAAGCAAAGCAATGTCAGTATCCTAAAACATGATGATACTTTCGTTTTCGCGCACAGAGTGTTTAATTTCAGTCTAAATTTCCGTTTCCCAGTGCACCACGATGCTAACGTCTAGCTGCACATGATCCAGAAAATAATTTTACGGGGTCAGGGATTTTCTCTGCCTCGTGATGACTGGGTGTTGTGTGATGTCCTTAGGTTAGTTAGGTTTAAGTAGTTCTAAGTTCTAGGGGACTGATGACCATAGATGTTAAGTCCCACAGTGCTCAGAGCCATTTGAACCATTTGAAAAAAATGTTACTGTGAATATCTTACAAGAGAACCTCCCCATCGCACCCCACTCAGATTTAGTTACAAGTTGGCACAGTGGATAGGCCTTGAAAAACTGAACACAGACCAATCGAGAAAACAGGAAGAAGATGTGTGGAACTATGAAAAAAATATGCAAAATGTACAAACTAAGTAGTGCATGTGCAAGACAGGCAACATCAAGGAGAACGTGGGCTTAGGAGTGCCGTGGTCCCGTGGTTAGCGTGAGCAGCTGCGGAACGAGAGGTCCTTGGTTCAAGTCTTCCCTCGAGTAAGTTTACTTTCTTTATTTTCGAAAAGTTAATATCTGTCCGTTCGTTCATTGACGTCTCTATTCACTGTAATAAGTTTAGAGTCTGTGTTTTGCGACCGCACCGCAAAGCCGTGCGATTAGTAGATGAAAGGACGTGCCTCTCCAATGGGAACATCTCACGTATTTTATGCACTCCCGTCCAAAGTAGCGGACAGTCAACTGCCAGCCAGGGAGCCTCGTTAGCAGGAATACCCTTTTCCGTGTTTCGATGTTTGTTTAGGTGTAGCGTTCCCATACTACGTCGCAGTTACCTCGCATCGGACAGACAGATAATAATTGTCTGAAAATAAAAAAATAAACTTTTTCACTTGAGGGAAGACTTGAACCAATGACCTCTTGTTCCGCAGCTGCTCACGATAACCACGGCACCAACCTTAATGTTGCATATCTTGCGCATGGACTATTCAGTTTGTATATTTTGCTTATTTTTTTCATAGTTTCACACAACTTCTTCCTGTTTTCTCGATTGATCTGTATTTAGTTTTTTAAGGCCTATCCACTGTGCCAACTTATAACTAAATCTGAGGGGGGTGCGATGGGGAGGTTCCCTTGTCAGATTGCAGTGGCTAGAAAACTAATTAACGGTACAACAAATCGTATCAAATTTAAAAACCGACTGGTTTCATATCACACCTACATAAATCACTCCTTATTTTCTGTGAATCCTAAAGCTGCTTCCAAACCGTTAGCGCTGGGTCGCGCTATACCGTGGAAAGGGGTTTGGCTTAACGTGGCACGTCCGGTGTGGACGTCAAACCGCTCCGGTCTGCAACAACGAACAAATTCCGCCCAGTGTTGGTACCTCAAAGGAAATAGTTCGTGCGTGGCTCTCTTTCGACAGCTCTTCCTGTTTTCCATTGTTATTCAAGCGGGTGCTTGCACAATGGAAATTGCTGCGCATCTACGAACACATTTTTTTTTTTATTGTCTTGATCGGACAGCTTTTTCAATAGAATTACCTGTATCCGATATGCAGTAACCACGATCAGATTCTATAACAGAAGTAAGCGAATATACATTACTAGGTACTACATGACGAGATTGAAAACAAATGACGGAAGTGCTGCTCTGCGCTACGCGCTTGTCCACGTGATACTCGCACCAGATCACTGACAGGAAACTGACAGCGAACATGGAGTGTGTGGGAAGCAGGACGATGCGAATGATCTGACACTCGAGAGAATATAATAGAAGAAGAGCAAAATTTCAGCCGACAGAAACTCTAACAGTGATGCCATTTATCTCTATAGCAAATTTTAGGAGCCAGCTTTCAGGATTAAATCTACGAATAGTAGATACCGAACAATTCTCTGTCATACGCGCTCCACTTCTGTTGTGCAGTCTGTAACTTTTTAGAGAAAAACCGTAGTGGTTGCCGTCGCCCTTCTACACGCTGGTGCAGCGCCGCCCCTATTGCTGACTGGCTTGCGTCTACAACAATAGCTAGCTGTGCGTAGTGAACTGGGTGAGCGAGCAACACTGCTTTGCTGAGGCTTGCTTGAAGATCATTAAATGCTTTGTCCATTTCTTGTGTCCACTTAACTATTCGTCGATCTTTGGCGTCGCGTCCCTTGAGTGCATCAGTGAGTGGTGCTTGCACCGCAGCCGTTGCTGGCAGGTGACGTCTATAAAAATGTATTAATCCCATGTATCGTCGTAGCTCTTGGTAGTTTGTCGTCTTCGGAAGAGCCTGTATCGCAGCGATCTTCTCTGGCAGAGGCAATATACCATCTGATGACACGGTAATGCCGAGGAGAGTGACTTGGTTCTTGTGCATGACTCATTTATTTTCGTTAAAAACGACTCCGTAGTCAGATAGACGCTTGCGAAGTTGACACAGATGCTGTTCATGTGTTGCACTATCCGGAGAGAAAACCAAGATGTCATTAAGATAAGCGAACCAAAATGTCAATCCCTTTATCACTTCGTCGATAAAACGCTGCCATGTCTGTGCTGCGTTCTTAAGTCCAAAAGGCATAACTAAAAACTCGACTAATCCAAATGGTGTAATCACTGCTGTCTTCTGAACATCTCTTGGAGCCAATGGTATCTCGTTGTATGCTTTCTTGCAATCGAGGACGCTAAAAATTTTCGCGCCGGCCAAAGCAAATGTGAAGTCCTGTATATTAGGTACTGGGTATATATCTGGAATGCTTCTTCAGTTTAACGCTCGGTAATCCCCACACGGTCTCCATGATCCATCTTTCTTACGAACTAAGTGTAGGGTTGAAGACCACGGAATGTCTGACCGGCGAATTATTCCCGACTATAACATTTCCTCGAGTATCGCCTTTGTTTCTGTCAATCTCTCTGGTGCGATTCTACGTGCTCGACGTGAAACTGGTTGTCCTGGCGTGGTACGAATATAGTGAACCGTACTATGTTTAACTTCTTTTGTCTGTCTGTCTGAACATCTCCGAATCTTCTCTTTGTCATGTAGCTCTTTGGCTACAGAGTTGCCAATCGCCTGTAGTTTCTCACAAGTTGTATGTCCTTTAGTGCTTGATATTGCACTGTTGTCTGTCAGATTTAACAAAAGTTTTACTTGTAAGTCGACCGCCAACTCGAAATGTGCCAGAAAATCAGCACCCAAAATAGGTTATTATATACCAGCTGTCACAAAAGACCAGGTAAACTGTTTGGAAAAACCCATATCAATCTTGCACACTTTACATCCGTACGTGTTAATCACCGAGTTATTCACTGCCTTCAAACGTGGCTGTATGTCTTTTTCGTTGTGTGGCGCATGGCTGACAGGAAGCGAACTAATGTCTGACCCGGTATCCACCAAAAGCCATGTACCTGTTAGTACGTCTGATACATACAATCTTTTCGAAGCAGGAGGCATATGTATTGACAATTTCTGTCGCTGACATGAAAACACTGCACTGTTTCTGTACATACCTTGGTTGTTTGAGTAGGCGCATGGTGATGTACACCTTGTAGCATCTCTCCCAAAACGTTTATGGTACCAACACACCTTACGCTCGTCCTCTTGTTGACTTCGTGTTTCATGCCCAGCCCAGTCTCTCTTGCGCTTAAAGATAACTTGTGGTCGCTCTAGCGTGCGTAGCTTCGTTCGCAAATCCTTTATTGCAGTTTTTAAATCTCTAATTTCGCTTGAACTTTTTGTTGTTTGTCGCGTTGTGACCGCGGCGCAGTTTACTATTATATCGTCAGTTTGGTCTTGCTGGTAATGGTAGTTACCGTAAGTGGCATCTGTCGACGTCACTGCGACTGTAGCAGTAGGCTCGTGCGTCTCGTAGATTCTGTTTGCAGCGAGCAGCAGTTTGTCAACTGATCTTTCTTCGTATATACCTAAAAAGTCTAAACCACTACTTAACTTAATGGTGTAACATCCACCTCACACCGGCCTATGTTCGATGGGCCATGACCCGCCATTTATGGCCCATCGAACATAGGCTGGTGTGAGGTGGATGTTACACCATTAAGTTATGTAGTGGTTTAGACTATGTATATATGTACTGTTTGTCTTTGCCTTTTTTTCGTTTGTAAATGTATATCTAAGGTGTTCTTTTAATCATTGACAAAGGTCTTCTTAGGCACTTGTGGGTTTTATTGTTCTGAAGAAAGTGTAGTTAACTACACCGAAACCTAGGTTAACACTAGGTGCTTTTTTCGCAATCGAGGCGGGTTTCTAGTTTTTTAATATGCTCTCTCTCTCTTACTCGTCCTGTAGCATGCTACAGCCAGTCCTGCACACGCTGTCAGTCACGGTTGCACCAAACAGCAAACAAAGCAGTCTTTACCTGGTAAACCCCCAAAACTCCCATCTGTGGAATACCAATGCATGCAACATCTTCCAAGGCAAATGCTTCACTGAGAATAGTTCCAGAAATACTGCTGCAGTCAATAAATTGAATGAGTAATTCATTTCTGGTCACGTGATCGTCATGCAGGGGATATAAGGTGGGCACGATATGTCACTGCTCCCACTCGCAGTCAGTCTCTGGAAGAAGAAGAACCGTGAAGCTTGTCCAGCAGTCGAGACCGTTATCTGCCTCTCCATTGCAGAAGAAGCGTAAAAGTAAGTGCTCATTACATGTCATTGCTACTATTATTGCATGTAATGGTTCCTCCTTTGTCTAGTTCTCTTTCTTTGTTCAACGAAATGTCACTGTCTGTGGATTCTTATTGTTTCATCTGCTTTGTTCAGCAGCCTCTGGGGTGTCTGTATCAGCAACAGCCACCATCAGCTCGTCAGGACTTGCAGCAAACTCTGGCCTCTCAGGATCAGCAGCAGTAGCAGCACTGTGGAATCCTATAGTACACCTGACCAGCATGCTTGAGCATGACAACGAGCTGCGATTACCCATCCCGTTCATTGATTTAGACACCCAGCAAGGCCCTTGCTCTCAGAAGAACTGTGATGAGGGCTCTACAGCACATGATGTGGGTCACTACTGGTCTCTGAAGTATCTACACCTACATCTACATTATTGCTCTGCAATTCACATTTAAGTGCTTGGCAGAGGGTTCGTCGAACCACAATCATACTATGTCTCTACCATTCCACTCCCGAACAGCGCACGGGAAAAACCAACACCTAAACCTTTCTGTTCGAGCTCTGATTTCTCTTATTTTATTTTGATGATCATTCCTACCTATGAAGGTTGGGCTCAACAAAATATTTTCGCATTCGGAAGAGAAAGTTGGTGACTGAAATTTCGTAAAAAGATCTCGCCGCGACGAAAAACGTCTATGCTGTAATGACTTCCATCCCAACTCGTGTATCATATCTGCCACACTCTCTCCCCTATAACGTGATAATACAAAACGAGCTGCCCTTTTTTGCACCCTTTCGATGTCCTCCGTCAATCCCACCTGGTAAGGATCCCACACCGCGCAGCAATATTCTAACAGAGGACGAACTAGTGTAGTGTAAGCTGTCTCTTTAGTGGACTTGTTGCATCTTCTAAGTGTCCTGCCAATGAAACGCAACCTTTGGCTCGCCTTCCCGACAATATTATCTATGTGGTCCTTCCAGCTGAAGTTGTTCGTAATTTTAACACCCAGGTACTTAGTTGAATTGACAGCCTTGAGAATTGTACTATTTATCGAGTAATCCAATTCCAACGGATTTCTTTTGGAACTCATGTGGATCATCTCACACTTTTCGTTATTTAGCGTCAACTACCATCTGACACACCATACAGCAATCTTTTCTAAATCGCTTTGCAACTGATACTGGTCTTCGGATGACCTTACTAGACGGTAAATTACAGCATCATCTGCGAACAACCCAAGAGAACTGCTCAGATTATCACCCAGGTTATTTATATAGATCAGGAACAGCAAAGGCCCCGGGATGCTTCCCTGGGGAACACCTGATATCACTTCAGTTTTACTCGATGATTTGCTGTCTATACTACGGACTGCGACCTTCCTGACAGGAAATGACGAATCCAGTCGCACAACAGAGACGATACCCACAGCTTGATCAGAAGTCGCTTGTGAGGAACGGTGTCAAAAGCTTTCCGGAAATCTAGAAATACGGAATCAACTTGAGATCCCTTGTCGATAGCGGCCATTACTTCATGCGAATAAAGAGCTAGCTGCGTTGCACAAGAACGATGTTTTCTGAAACCATGCTGATTACGTATCAATAGGTCGTTCCCTTCGTGGTGATTCATAATGTTTGAATACAGTATATGCTCCAAAACCCTACTGCAAACCGACGTCAATGATATAGGTCTGTAGTTCGATGGATTACTCCTACTACCCTTCTTAAACACTGGTGCGACCTGCGCAATTTTCCAATCTCTAGGTACAGATCTATCGGTGAGCGAGCGGTTGTGTATGATTGCTAAGTAGGGAGCTATTCTATCAGCGTAATCTGAAAGGAACCTGATCGGTATACAATCTGGACCTGAAGACTTGAGTTGCGATTTGAGTTGCTTCGCAACCCCTAAGGTATCCTTCTAAGAAACTCATGCTAGCAGCTGTTCGTGTTTCAAATTCTGGAATATTCCATTCGTCTTCACTGATGAAGGAATTTCGGAAAACTGCGTTCAATAGACCCACATCTCGTGGTCGTGCGGTAGCGTTCTCGCTTCCCACGCCCGGGTTCCCGGGTTCGATTTCCGGCGGGGTCAGGGATTTTCTCTGCCTCGTGATGGCTGGGTGTTGTGTGATGTCCTTAGGTTAGTTAGGTTTAAGTAGTTCTAAGTTCTAGGGGACTGATGACCTAAGATGTTAAGTCCCATAGTGCTCAGAGCCATTTGAACCATTTTTTTGCGTTCAATAACTCCGCTTTAGCGGCACAGTCGTCGATAACAGTACCATCGGCGTGCGCAGCGAAGGTATTGAGTGCGTCTTGCCGCTTGTGTACTTTACATACGACCAGAATTTCTTCGGATTTTCTACCAAATTTCGAGACAATGTTTCGTTGTGGAACCTATTAAAGGCATCTCGCATTGAAGTCCGTGCCAAATTTCGCGCGTCTGTAAATTTTAGCCATCTTCGGGATTTCGCGTTCTTCTGAACTTCGCATGCTTTTTCCATTGCCTCTGCAACAGCGTTCGGACCTGTTTTGTGTACCATGGGGGATCAGTTCCATCTCTTACCAATTTATGAGGTATGAATCTCTCAATCGCTGTTGCTACTATAACTTTGAATTTGAGCCACATCCCGTCTACATTTGCATAGTCAGTTCGGAAGGAATGGAGATTGTCTCTTAGAAAGGCTTCTAGTGACACTTCACCCGCTTTTTTAAATAAAATTATTTTGTGTTTGTTTCTGGTGGATTTGGAAGAAACGGTATTGAGCCTAGATACTACGACCTTGTGATCACTAATTCCTGTATCAGTCATGATGCTCTCTATCAGCTCTGGATTGTTTGTGGCTAAGAGGTCAAGTGTGTTTTCGCAACCATTTACAATTCGCGTGGGTTCGTGGACTACCTGCTCGAAATAATTTTCGAAGAAAGCATTTAGGACAATCTCGGAAGATGTTTTCTGCCTACCACCGGTTTTTAACAGGTATTTTTGCCAACATATCGAGGGAAGGTTGAAGTCCCCACCAACTATAACCGTATGAGTGGGGTATTTATTTGTTACGAGACTCAAATTTTCTCTGAACTGTTCACACTATATCATCGGAGTCTGGGGATCGGTAGAAGGAGCTAATTATTAACTTAGTTCGGCTGTTAAGTATAACCTCCACCCATACCAATTCGCACCGAGTATCTACTTCGACTTCACTACAAGATAAACCACTACTGACAGACACAAACACTCCACCACCAATTCTGCCTAATCTATCTTTCCTGAACACCGTCTGAGACTTCGTAAAAATTTCTGCAGAACTTATTTCAGGCTTTAGCCAGCTTTCTGTACCTATAACGATTTCAGCGACTGTGCTTTCTATTAGCGCTTGAAGCTCAGGGACTTCCCCAGCACAACTACAACAATTTACAACTACAATTCCGACTGTTCCTTGATCCACGCACGTCCTGTATTTGCCATGCACCCTTTGAGATTGCAGCCCATCCCGTACTTTTCCGAGGCCTTCTAACCTAAAAAACCGCCCAGTCCACACTAAACAGCCTCCGCTACCCGTGTAGCCGCCAGCTGAGTTTAGTGAACTCCTGACCTATTCCTCGGAACCCGAAACCCCATCACCCTATGGCGCAAGTCAAGGAATCTGCAGCCAGTGCTCCATCCCAGAACATTTTGGGGCTACTGCAAGGGCAGAATGTTGATGTGGTGGATGAGAAGCTGCTGATTTCTCCCAGTGCTCTACTGCTTTTCACTTCAACTTAAAATTGAACAGCTAGCCATTCAAGACACTTAAATATCGGTATAGAAGCATCAGCGGATAGTGGGTGGCATGTTCTGTTAGAGATTTAAAATGCATTGAGATCTGTTAAAGTGGGGTTTACAGAGATGGATTTGGATGAACTGTGTCATGCAGAACATTACATCAACCAACAGATGACCTCCGAGTATTCTCCATCTCCAGACAGTTACTGAGTGGGTCTGACGCTTTCTATACCATCATTGTATGACGGTGTAAAACTCATGGTGAGATCTGGAGGTCAATCCATTTATCTGCAGTGCTATCCCTTGTGCTGGAAAGACTGAACAGGAGGCTGCTGTGTGTTCAAATTGTGTATAAAGACATCATGAATTATCTCCGTATGTATAGTGTGCATGCAGATGATTTAGAACAGTGCATCAATACGGTGTCAAAAGACGAAGCTAAAGGAACTCCCATCAGTTTGAGAGAAAAACATACTGCATTTACTGCACACAAGAAACAGTTATTTGGAAAGTACTGTAAAAAATGGATCAGTTGTTAATGTTGTTGTTGATGTAATGCAATCTGTGTATCATTGCAGAAATGTAAATAAAATAGATATAATCGCAAATCTTTGTTGGTTTTCTTATTCAACTACACCATCATTATATACTATAAGGTGTACCCTTTGTACCTCACCAAGTAAGAGGACTGCACTGGCTACATATGCTGTTGTTATCATCACTAGTATTATCATTACAAGCGTTCATTTTTTTCTTTACTACAAGCTCTTTGCACGCCAAAATCTGATGGAGTCGGTAACACGGGTAACAAGGTAGGGTGGATGAAGCATCAGAACTTTGTTGTAGCTGACTGTCCTGTGATGCTGCAGAAGAAGACTGGAAGAAGACGAAGAGGAAGAAGATTAGGCTACTCCTCTCTAAAAACATAAGACCGATGATTGTAGGTCCGTCCAAATGCATCAAGATAAAAGTTCTCATGTCACTACTAACACATCCAGATGGAGTCCGCTTTGAGCACGTATGTGTGTTTTCAAAAACGCTGTTTCAACTAAAGTACCAGCTACTGCAAAAGATACTGCAGTGTGGTGACGCTATAACATACACGACATTCAGTCAAAGCATTCAAATTCCCCCACCAGAAAAAGTAAAGCCAAACAAATTCTATGATATTTCTCTTTCGGTCGTCATATGGGTATTGGAAGTATTTTATATGAATCAGACATATTCCAGAATCCCGAAACAGCTGGCGAGGGACAATACAAATCTCATTATGACTTTCAGACAAGACACTTTGAATCTAAAACACATTTACCAGGCGCATGTAGGAACTGATATGTCATTCAATAATGTGGTTAGCACAATGGACTCGCATTCGGGAGGACGACGGTTCATACCCGCGTCTGGCCATCCTGATTTAGATTTTCTGTGATTTCCCTAAATTGCTTCAGCCAAATGCCGGGATGGTTCATTTGAAGGGGCATGGACGACTTCCTTCGCCAACCTTCCCTAATCCCTTCCCCAAATCAACCAACCAACCACTGAGGAAAAGCAAGATCATCAGTAGCTCATATCCTTGATAAAAAGTAAACGTGTTATGTCTTCACGTACGTTGTTCCAAAAACCATAGCATTTCTCATTTCACCAGCTGCCAACGCCCCTTAAAAATTACATTCTTTCATCTAAAATTCTGTAGTTGGTGGAATAACACAGTAAATAATGGAGTTTTGCATAATAATTGTATGGTGAAATACTCCTCTTTGTGCGCTGTCATTGGCCAACATCTAATTTCGATGACTCAAACCGTTTGTGGAATATGAGGAATATTGTGGATATTTCATTCTATATTTATCACTGGCGCGGCGCGATCGCAAATGAGTGTTACATCAAATCAAATTTCTCGAGATTGGCTACGGAGAGAAGCTCCCACCCAAGTCTAAAGAAAAATCAGTGTGTTAGTTAGATTTCATGTGAATGTAAGGTGCAGCAAACGCAATATTATAGCAACCCTTATTTTTCACTGCAGTCTTTTTCCAATTTCGCGCAGAGTCTTACTTCCAGGTAAATATCATAGTAACTACAACCATTAACGAAATGAGAGGCAAATCATTATGAACCTGACTTATAAAGCTCTAAGTAACGCAAAAATGTTTTTTCTATTGAATAGTTTCTGTAAAATCGATTGAGAAAGGTAGCAGGGCGTGCGCCTCGATTCTATCATTGCCGACGGGCCGAAAGGTGGCAACCCCAGTGGGCCTCCCCATCCGAACAAACGAATGAACTCGCCAACGCTTTGGAGTAAAATTGGTCACTGCGAGTCCGCCTGCTTAGCTGGTTGGTAACGTGCTCGCCTTCCACGCAAGCGGGCCCGGGTTGTTCGATTCCCAGCCGGGTTGGAGATTTCTCCGCCCGGGGACTGAATGTTGTGTTGATCTCATCATCATTTCATCCTCATAACCGGCGCGCAAGTCGGCCAGTGTGGCATCAAATGAAATAAGACTTGCGCTTGGTGGCAGAACTTCCCCGAATGGGGGCCTCCCGGCCAACAATGCCATACGCTCATTTCCATTTTTTTGGTCACTGCGCACTCAAACCACATCCACTTCAGATCCGCGGTACGCAAACGTTCATAAAACGTTCCCACAGTTCCACATGTGATTAACTCTAGACGCAGATAGGACGCGCAATTTCCATCTTTGGGTGTTAGTAGGAGGCTGGTGACTTCAAACGCTTAGTCTCTCCAAAACTCTTAATTATAGTCAGAAGCCTCTGCGCAGACCAGTCGCTGCGCAGACACAACAGATTATATGTTCCTAGAGACATGGTTTCCAGATTTCCCGGTTTTCCGGGACAGTCCGGGTTTCAGATTAAAGAAATCGGTGTCCCGAAAAATACGTACTGGACAGCAGTTTGTCTCAGGTTCCAGATTTCAGAGAAATATTCTCGTACTACCTGTTTTTTCTTCAAGTTCTTGCTTGGATCTATATTTCAACTCTCGCTGTTAAGCTAAATACCGGAAGTTTTCATTATTTTAAAGAGCATTTTTGCGTGGTTAGCTGCTGAGTTTCCATTATTTTCCCTTATCTCAGTTCAGTTTAATCTTTGCAGCAATGGGGTTTTCTGTTTCTCCGCCTGAATCGTATCGCGATTAATCTGTTTTTAAAATGTTTCACGTAAACTCTAAATGCCAAAGAGAAACTGTTCAATCACAGAAAAATACTCAGCAGAATGATTCTTCATAAAACGAGGGAGAAATGACTGTGAAATAGAATGTGTAATTTGTCTTCTGTTTCCATTGCACATAGGAGAAGAGCAAATATTAAGGATCATTTAGCTAGCGTAAAGCATAAATCAAATGTGTACTCCGCAAGTACTTAAAAAAATGGACAGTTATTTTGTTTCAAATTCATTTAAACAGAACAAATTAATGACAGTAGCGGAATTAGCAATGTACTGTATCATACCGTTAAATATCAAATGTCTTTGACATCACTGGACTGTACCTCTAGGCTAGGATCCAAACTATTTAATGATTCCGAAGCATCAAAAACAGCTATGTTTGCAGAACAAAATTAAAAGCAGTTGTGAAATCAGTGTTAACGCGCGGAACTGTCAAACAAATATGGAATGACCATTCAAAGATCCCTTATTTTGCTATAGCTCAGACAGTAATAATCACAAAGCCGAGAAAATATTTGCATTAATTAATTCACTGTTTAAGCTTAAGAGAAGTGTCACGATTCGTCCCGGTTTTCGCTTCCCAAATCACTTCCAGTCTTAATCAGTTTAACAGCAATGTCTCGGTTTGTCAGAGAGAAATTATGGCAGCCCCAACAACAGAGCCTCTATCTAGGCTCACTATAAATATCCCATCGTTCGGCTGTCGCAAATGTGAAACAGAAAACTCAAGCTACCCAGTCCTCAGCACATTCATCTGATGGACACATCTAATCCAGTTACGGGCCATCAGATAAAGAAATCACGATGCAGTTTGATGCAGGAAATTTTAATTGCGGTCTGAACTTGTAAACAGTAAGACTGATAACTCAGGTATGCGATTAGATTAGTAGGAGATTGCATTTGTTTTGTTGAGCAAGAAGATGGGAGACGTGGACAATGAGATAACAGATCAAGTAAAGAAAGTAAATTCATTTGAAACTGAGTTACCTCCACTAATCAGTAACATCGACAGCCAACTAGCAGCACAAAAAGTAGAAACTCAAAGTCCAGTCAAATCAGTAGTTAGTAATGTACATGATAAAATTGTTGATTGTCTCTCACGAGGTCGGTAGTTCCCCACTTTCCCCAACTAGCATCACAAAGAGTAGAAAATGAAGGCCTAGGCTTATCAGTTCTTAGCGGTGTACGTGATAAGATTGCTGAATGTCTCTCACGAGGTCGGTAGTTTCCCCACTTCCACGCTGTGACACAGAACGGGCTATATAAGACCAGAGAAAGACGCAAAGGCCCCTTTCCTGCCGAGAATGAAGGCGCTCCCCGCGTAAAGGGCAGGAAGCCGCATCAAAGTAAGTAAAATAGTGTGTGCCTAGTCTGCTATTTGTTTTCTCATTTTAATGTTACAGTATCATTACTATTCTGTCCTGTTACTGTACACTAAGAAATAATCCTCAGATTGAGTAACGGCTTGGTTTGATTTCATTGTTTGTGTGGCTAGACGATGGGAATTTATCATGACTTGCTATGGTAAAACATAATAACAACTTTACAAGGAGCCATAAACCGCAAAGGAATTAAATTTATTTTTATGGCAGTTCTTTGCCCATTAATGTCCTACGAAGGCAGACAAAGATTTTGTGTTGCTGTTTGAAGCTCTTTCATTCTATTAGATTAAATACTATTACTTTTAGTTGGCTATCAATGAGGCAAATTGGCTAGTGTGTCAAAGGGAGCACACCCTTGCCCCCCACAAACACCACCCCACCAAAAAAAGAAAAAAATGAATTGGCTTTGGTGTGATACTGAGTTGCACAGTGGTAGCCTGTGCTCTAGATTAGTCAGGAAGATCATAGTTTAGTTGTGAGTTGGCAGTGCCAACATATTTTTAATTTAGGTGATTCGTATTTAGACTATTTTGATGCAACCCGCCATGAAGTCCTTCCCTCTACCAGCCTCTTCATCTCAGGGTAACATGTACACCGAATGTCCTCATCTGTTGATTGTATTCCAATTTCTGTCTTTCCCGACGGTATTTATCCTCCACAATTCTCTCGGGTATCACTGAATTATTATGTGTTAACACTTATCCTATCATCATTCACCCTTACAGACAATATTTTTCTTCTCCTCACCAAGTCTATGGCAAACCTCCTCATTTCTTATCTTATCAGTCCACCTAATCTTCAATAGTCTTCAACAGCACCACAACTCTTCTTCTCCAGATTTCCCTCATTCCATGATTCCTGTCTATACAATACTGTGCAACAGACGTACATTTTAAGAAGTTTCTTCTTCCATGTGAACTCCATGTTTGATTTTGGTGGACTTGGTTTGCCCAAAAATGCACTCTTTGCCTGCGCTAGTCCGAATTTTATGTCCCCCTTGCTTAGTCCAGTATGTGTTATTTTGTTTCCAATGTAGCAGAATTTCTTTATTTCGTCTGCGCCGTGGTCACCAATGTCCATGTTAGGTTTATCGTGTATTTCATTTCTGAGTTTTCTCAGTGCGTTCGATTTCTTTGGATAACTCTCAATCAGTAATGGGTTCTCATTAGTATGTTCATTCCTTTCCATCGATCTGGCAATTCTTCCTCACTTTCACTGAGGATAGCAATGTCATTAGCGAATGTTTTTATCGATATCCTTTCATCCTGAATTTTAATTGAACTTCTAATACTTTCTGTTATTTCGGTCACTGCTTCTTTGATTTATAGATTGAGCAGTAGACTACATACTTGTCTTAAACTCTTTCAAATCAGTCACAACTTCAGGACTGTCTTTCTGCTGCATTTACTTTTCTTAAAACCGAACTGTTTATTTATTATTTTACAGATCACCAACTTTCTATTCAGTTCTTCTGCATATTATTCTTGTCAATAATTTAACAATAGAATTCTTCTTGCATTCTTAAAGTTGATGCCTTTGCTTTTAACTTCACCGAATATTGTTTGGACTGTTCATTCTGAATCAGTCCTTTAACGAATATATCTCTTTCGATTAGTTTATATTTTTCCTGAAGCCATTTCACCTTGATTTCCCAAAACGTCATGTTTGTTCCATTCCTAAGTGTACAACTTCAGTGATTGCCCTTTTTTGGGATATCCACTCCTCCTCACAGGAACTATCTATTTTGATATTCAAAATCGCAGTACCTACGCCTTAGAGAACTTCAAATACACCTAGTCATTCTTTACTACTTCAGAGTCCCACTTCTTTGCTTACTGATTCTTCCGGATGATTCTCTTAAATTACAGCCTACTCCTCACCATAAGTAAATTGTAAACTGAGTCTATATCATCCTCTGGGTATATCTTACAATTAAATCACTGTGTGACCGCAATGTAATCCAGCTAGTATCTTCCCATGTCTCCAGACTTTTTCCAAGTACATTTCCCCTTCTTTTGAATTCCGAACTGTCTATCCGCTGGCTGAAATTTTTATTGCAAAATGCAATTAGACTTTCTCTTTTCTCATTGCAACTACCAAGCTTATATTCTCACACTACGCTCTCTCCTATTCATATCTCTAGTAGAGCATTTCAGTCACCTGTGATTATTAGATTTTCATCTCTCTTCACATACTGAATTACACATTCAAATTTCTCATAGAGTTTCTCTATCTCTTCATTTTCTATTTGTGATGTCAGCATTTATACCTGAGCTGTTGTTGCTGATGCTGGTTTACAGTCAATTTTTTCCAATAGTTAAAAGTGCAAATTGCACATTCCACTTACTTTATACGAGAAATTTCTTAATTTGTGAATGCATAAATATGCCCTTAATGCAAATACAGTTCACAGTTTGTAGTAATTAAGGAAAGGATTCACAAAAATTATTTTTGCACTGTATTCAGTATTTTTATGTTCAAGCTGTGGTACAAGTAAAGAATTCCTTGTAGTAAGCTGTTCCCTTTCTATTATCGAACCACAAGGTAACTTAATTGCTTGCATACAGATAGCAACAAATGGATCTTATCAATTAGTCTTTTAGAATCTTAAATATTGCTCACATCAATGCACTAATCCACAAAGGGCCAGTTAGTTTTTTAAATCTTGAAAATACTCTTGTTGAAAGTTATTTTAGTCTTGAGTATAATTATAGGATGTTGATGTATGTACCAAACAATAATGTGCTACTGTTAACAAAATAGCCTTCTTCTGCATACCTGTGAAACAGAAATTTTATTTTCTGTCTTCTTGTATTGTTCTGAACATTTTCTGTAGCTAACACAACAGTGCTACGTTAGTATGGCAAGTGTTATCTGTCTTCAGGTAGATGAAAGTAATCTTATGATGATTTAAAATGTCTTCTTATAGAAACTAAAATTGGCTCCTTGCCACATAAATGAAAAAATAAGATTAGATTATATTAGTACTTTTTCCATAGATCATGAATACGACACTTTGTAAGTATGTCGTACATGTCAGGTTAATAAAAGGGGTCTACACAAGATATTACATTACACAAAATATTACATGACACTTAATATTTATAATTTTTGTGGGGGTTGCGGTAATTATCCACTTACTATATCCAAAATTTCATCTAATGAGTAGAAGGAGTTGCCATTAAGAGATTCTCTTAATTTCCTTTTAAATTCTATATGGCTGTTTATCAGAATTTTGATGCTATTAGCTAAGTGACCAGAAACTTTTGTGGCAGCATAATTTACCCCCTTCTGATCCAAAGTTAGATTTAACCTTGAGTAGTGAAGATCAGCCTTTCTCCTAATGTTGTAGCCATGTACACTGCTATTACTTTTGAATTCGTTCAGATTGTTAATAACAAATTTCATAAGTGAATATACATATTGTGAGGCTACAGTGAAGATCTCTAGCTCTTTAAATAAATGTCTGCAGGATGTTCTTAGATGAGCTCCAGCAATTATTCTGATTACACGCTTTTGTGCAATGAACACTCTTTTACTCAATGATGAGTTACCCCAGAATATGATGCCATACAAAAGCAGAGAATGAAAATAGGTGTGGTAAGCTAATTTACTCAGATATATATCGCCAAAATTTGTAGTGACCCTAATATTCTCCCCCTAGCTACAAATTTATGATCAAGGTCTATATTTACTAATGGTGTCATTCCATTTATTGTGTGGAACTGTTTATACTGTGTTTTGTCAAAGATTAATGACAGCCCATTTGCAGAAAACCATTTAATGATTTTCTGAAAAACATCATTCACAATTTCACTAGTTAGTTCTTGTCTGTTGGGTGTGATAGCTATACTTGTATCATCAGCAGAAAGTACCAGCTTTGCATCTTCATGACTATAGAACCGCAAGTCATTAACATATATTAAGAACAGCAGAGGACCCAAGACTGAACCTTGCGGCACCCCATTCTTGATTGTTTCCCAGCAGTTTGAGAAATAACCACTTTTTTGCATATTATGTGAACTGCTTATTTCAACTTTCTGCACTCTTCCAGTTAGGTATGATTTAAACCATTTGAGCACTGTCCCATTCAACCACAGTACTTGAGCTTATCTAGAAGTATTCCATGATTTATACACTCAAAAGCCTTTGATAGATCACAAAAAATCCTAACAGGTGACTTCCGACTACTCAGAGCATTTACTATTTCATTAGTAAAAATATATATGACATCTACATCTACATCTACATCACTACTCCGCAATTCACATTTAAGTGCTTGGCAGAGGGTTCATAGAAACACAATCATACTATCTCTCTACCATTCCACTCCCTAACATCGCGCGGGAAAAACGAACACCTAAACCTTTCTGTTCGAGCTCTGATTTCTCTTATTTTATTTTGATGATCATTCCTACCTATGTAGGTAGAGCTCAACAAAATATTTTCGCATTTGGAAGAGAAAGTTGGTGACTGACATTTCGTAAAAAGATCTCGCCGCGACGAAAAGCGTCTTTGCTCTAATGACTTCTATCCCAATTCTCGTATCATATCTGTCACACTCTCTCCCCTATTAAGTGATAATACAAAACGAGCTGCCCTTTTTTGCACCCTTTTGATGTCCTCCATCAATCCCACCTGGTAAGGACCTCACACTGCGCAGCAATATTCTAACAGGGGCCGAACGAGTGTAGCGTAAGCTGTCTCTTTGGTGGACTTGTTGCATCTTCTAAGTGTCCTGCCAATGAAACGCAACCTTTGGCTCGCCTTCCCCACAATATTATCTAGGTGGTCTTTCCAACTGAAGTTGTTCGTAATTTTAACACCCAGGTACTTAGTTGAATCGACAGCCTTGAGAATTGTACTATTTATCGAGTAATCCAATTCCAACGGATTTCTTTTGGAACTCATGTGGGATCACCTCACACTTAACGTTATTTAGCGTCAACTGCCACCTGCCACACCATACAGCAACCTTTTCTAAATCGCTTTGCAACTGATACTGGTCTTTGGATGGCCTTACTAGACGGTAAATTACAGCATCATCTGCGAACAACCCAAGAGAACTGCTCAGATTATCACCCAGATCATTTATACAGATCAGGAACAGCAAAGGTCCCAAGACGCTTCCCTGGGGAACACCTGATATCACTTCAGTTTTACTCGATAATTTGCCGTCTATTACTACGAACTGCGACCTTTCCGACAGGAAATCACGAATCCAGTCGCACAACTGAGACGATTACCCATAGGCCAGAAGCTTGATTAGAAGTCGCTTGTGAGGAACGGTGTCAAAAGCTTTCCGGAAATCTAGAAATACGGAATCAACTTGAGATCCCTTGTCGATAACGGCCATTACTTCATGCGAAAAAAGAGCTAGCTGCGTTGCACAAGAACGATGTTTTCTGAAACCATGCTGATTACGTATCAATAGATCGTTTCCTTCGAGGTGATTCATAATGTTTGAATACAGTAATGCTCCAAAACCATACTGCAAACCGATGTCAGTGATATAGGTCTGTAGTAAGATGGATTACTCCTACTACACTTCTTAAACACTGGTGCGACCTGCGCAATTTTCCAATCTGTAGGTACAGATCTATCGGTGAGCGAGCGGTTGTATATGAGTGCTAAGTAGGGAGCTATTGTATCAGCGTAATCTGAAAGGAACCTAATCGTTATACAATCTGGACCTGAAGACTTGCCCGTATCAAGCGATTTGAGTTGCTTCGCAACCCTTAAGGTATCTACTTCTAAGAAACTCATGCTAGCAGCTGTTCGTGTTTCAAATTCTGGAATATTCAATTCGTCTTCCTTGGTGAAGGAATTTCGGAAAACTGCATTCAATAACTCCACTTTAGCGGCACAGTCGTCGGTAACAGTACCATCGGCACTGCGCAGCAAAGGTATTGACTGCGTCTTGCCGCTTGTGTACTTTACATACGACCAGAATTTCTTCGGATTTTCTACCAAATTTCGAGACAATGTTTCTTTGTGGAACCTATTAAAGGCATCTCGCATTGAAGTCCGAGCCAAATTTCGCGCGTCTGTAAATTTTAGCCAATCTTCGGGATTTCGCGTTCTTCTGAACTTCGCATGCTTTTTCCGTTGCCTCTGTATTTTGCGTTGAAAACCCCTTCTGGAAACCAAACTGACATTTTGTTAAATCTTTATTTTTACAAAAGTGTGAAGGTGCTCTACAATACATTACTTTTTCAAGGATTTTGGATAACGCAGTCAGAAGAGAGATTGGGTGGTAGTTGATGACATCAGACGTACCCCCTTTCTTATGCAGTGGTTTAACAATGGCATACATCAATCTATCTGAGAAAATACCCTGCTTCAGAGAGCTATTACATATGTGGCTAAGAATCCCACTTTTTCTTGGGAACAAGCTTTTATTATCCTGCTGGAAATGCCATCAATTCCATGTGAGCATTTATTCTTGAGAGAGTTTATTATCTTCCTAATGGATGGAATTTCAATTGTAACAAATGGTGTGGGTAAGGCCTCTTCCTTTAGCTGCCTTGCTTCTTCTAATGAACATTTAGATCTTATTTTCTCTACAACATTTAAAAAAATATTTATTCAAAATGTTTTCGATTCCAGTTTGTTGTTTATCAAGTTTCCATTTGCTTTGATGGTGATGCTGTCAACCTGTACTCCTGGTTGTCCTGTCTCCCTTGTAATAATATTCCAAACTGTTTTGATTTTCCTATCAGAGGTATTAATCTCAGACATGATGCACATGCTTTTGGACTTTTTAATAACCTTCCTTAATGTAGCACAGTAGTTTTTATAATATTTGGCTGATTCTGGGACATTACTCTTTCTCGTTGTTAGATACAGTTGTGGTTACAAGATATTTTTATTCCCTTAGTAAGCCAAGGTTTTCTGTGTGGTTTCTTATAATTAGATTTAACTACTTTCCAGGGGAATCAGTTTTCAAATTCTCTTACAAGTTTATCATGGAATAAGTTATATTTTAAATTAGCATTGGGTTCCTTGTACACCTCATCCCAGTCTAACTGCTGAAGATATTCTCTGAATTTTCTAATTGTTGAGTGATTAATTGAACGCAAAACTTTGGAGGGTAGTTTTGAATTACTGAACGGAGCTATGTCATATATTGTAACTAGCTGAGCATCATGATCAGAAAGACCATTCTCCACAGGACAAGAATTTGTGTTTTTAAACCTATCTTGGTCTATAAAAGTGTTATTTATCGATGTGCTGCTGTCCTTTACTACCCAAGTCTAAAAATTAATGACAGATGTCAATTGAAAGAATCAAGCAAGACTTCAAGGTCATTCTTCCTATTACACTCTTTCAGTGAATCAACATTGAAGTCCCCACAAATATTAATTTGCTTTCTCCTATCTGACAGCACAACAAGGCATCCAAGTTTTCCAGGAATAAATGAAAGTTTCCTAAAGGGGACCTATATACTGTTACAGTCATAAAAGAGCCCTCCTTCAGTTTAAGTTGACAGGCACATGCTTCTATATGTTTCTCTAGACAAAACTTTTTTGTATTTAAGTTTTCTACACAGTGATAACTTTTGACATATATGGCAACTCCTTCTCTCACCTTATTCTCTCTACTCATGTGGGCAGCTAGTTTATAACCACTGATATTTACCTTTTCCATATCAGACACAATGTGATGCTCAGACAGGCATAGTATATCTACTACATTATCAGATTCAATGTCACCTAAACAAACCAGGAACTCATCTACTTTATCCTTCAATCCCGGAATATTTTGGTGAAAAATGGTAACATCATTTTTCACTTTACTTTCGAGAGAATCTACTTTTTTCTTTAATCCACCAATATTCTGATTAAATATGGTAACATTATTATTTATTTTCCTGTTGTGAGAATTTTCTGAGTTTTGGACCTCTTTAGCACCTGCCTGCCTGAGCTTCTCATTGGACACTGATATTAGTCTAAAAAAGAGGTACATCCCTTAGTACTACTGTCCCGCCTTATGCATTTCGCTAACAACCCTGTCAATTTACTCTTCCCTTTCCTACTGAGAAATAATAATGATATTAACATAGGATAGTTCTGTAAGTTTTGCTGGTTTTTTCATGTTTTGTGATACGTAGTTTTGTATTAAGTAGTGACTTAAATAAATTGATTCATATCTGCACCATAATTTTCAACATGTTACGATATATGTCAACGCAGTCTCTTTGTTCTGTTACCTTTGCTTGTTTGTATTCCATATATGCTTAGTATTCTTCAACTGTTGTATGACAATAGTTGATAATGCAAGCAGCGGTGTAAAATAAAATAAAATGGCGGCATTTTGCTGTCTGCGGGGATATCGCGTTTTTTTCTGGTCTGGTTAATACCATGATGCCGATGTTGTGCGGAACCGTGCGGCCAGTTATCGAAAGTCTACTTCACATGTGTACCGTCTTTAGCCGAGCTGTGCCACAGGTGAACCTATGGATTAAGGTGTCCACATGACCGGATATCATACAGGCGGGTGTGGGGCTTCTCACTCGTTGATGATTAGGTACCATGAAGAGTGGATGCGTGATGGCAGTGCAGGGCTATGGATATTTCACGAGATGGTATTCCACTTAGCTTGTGGATATTTTTAAATGACCGTGTTCTCTACCATTTGTTGTGAGAAAACTATAGATTTTCGTGTTGTAATGAAGTGGATGGGTGTTGTCAGCTTGTAGTATGTAACTGAATTCGCAGTAGTAGAGCCTAATATGGCGGAAGGTTACTGGAATATAGCTTCATTAATTGGTAGAATTATACTGCATGGCTTGCAATTTAGCGTTAAGCTCTTAATTCAAATGGTTCAAATGGCTCTGAGCACTATGGGACTTAACGTCTGTGGTCATCAGTCCCCTAGAACTTAGAACTACTTAAACCTAACTAACCGAAGGATATCACACACATGCATGCCCGAGGCAGGATTCGAACCTGCGACCGTAGCAGTCACGCGGTTTCGGACTGCGCGCCTTTACCACGAGACCACCGCGGCCGGCAAGCTCTTAATTAAACTCGGTGTGCCATTAGTGATAGTTCTAGGCATATGGTTGATTGGTAAGGTCCGACACTTATGTTGGCTCTGATGAGACCAATCTCTCCTAATGAGGTTGGTAAGGTTAACGTTTCAAAGCTTACTTTGAAAATGTGGCCTCTGAGGAGATGCCAACTAGCTCTGTAGATGACGAAGAAATTGAAGAAATGTATGATGAAATTTAAAAAATTATTCAGATAGTGAAGGGAGACGAAAATTTAATAGTCATAGGTGACTGGAATTCGGTGGTTGGAAAAGGAAGAGAAGGAAACGTAGTCGGTGAATATGGATTGGGGGTAAGAAATGAAAGAGGAAGCCACCTGGTAGAATTTTGTGCAGAGCATAACTTAATCATAGCTAACACTTGGTTCAAGAATCATGAAAGAAGGTTCTATACATGGAAGAACTCTGGAGATACTAAAAGGTATCGGATACATTATATAATGGTAAGGCAGAGATTTAGGAACCAGATTTTAAATTGTAAGACATTTCCAGGGGCAGATGTGGACTCTGACCACAATCTATTGGTTATGACCTGTAGACTAAAACTGAAGAAACTGCAAAAAGGTGGGAATTTAAGGAGATGGGACCTGGATAAACTGAATAAACCAGAGGTTGTACAGAGTTTCAGGGAGATCGTAAGGGAACAAATGGCAGGAATGGGGGAAAGAAATACAGGAGAAGAAGAATGGGTAGCTTTGAGGGATGAAGTAGTGAAGGCATCAGAGGATCAAGTAGGTAAACAGACGAGGGCTAGTAGAAATCCTTGGGTAACAGAAGAAATATTGAATTTAATTGATGAAAGGAGAATATATAAAAATGCAGTAAATGAAACAGGCAAAAAGAAATATAAAAGTCTCAAAAATGAGATCGACAGGAAGTGCAAAATGGCTAAACAGGGATGGCTAGAGGATAAATGTAAGGATGTAGAGGCTTATCTCAGTAGGGGTAAGATAGGATACTGCCTACAGGAAAATTAAAGATACTTTTGGAGAAAAGAGAGCCACTTGTATGAATATCAAGAGCTCAGATGGAAACCCAGTTCTAAGCAAAGAAGGGAAAGCAGAAAGGTGTAAGGAGTATATAGAGAGTCTATACAAGGGCGATGTACTTGAGGACAATATTATGGAAATGGAAGAGGATGTAGATAAAAATGAAATGGGAGGTATGATACTGCGTGAAGAGTTCAACAGAGCACAGGAAGACCTGTGTCGAAACAAGGCCCCGGGAGTAGACAACATTCCATTAGAACTACTGACGGCCTTGGGAGAGCCAGTCCTGACAAAACTCTACCATCTGGTGAGCAAGATGTATGAGACAGGTGAAGTGCCCTCAGACTTCAAAAAGAATATGATAATCCCAATCCCAAAGAAAGCAGGTGTTGACAGATGTGAAAATTACCGTACTATCAGTTTAATAACTCATGGCTGCAAAATACTTAACGCGAATTCTTTACAGACCAATGGAAAAACTGGTAGAAGCCGACCTCGGGGAAGATCAGTTTGTATTCCGTAGAAATGTTGCAACACGTGCGGAAATACTGACCCTACAACTTATCTTAGAAGCTAGATTGAGGAAAGGCAAATCTACGTTTCTAGCATTTGTAGACTTAGAGAAAGCTTTTGAAAACAGCAACAACGAGGAGATACCAACAGAACGCCTTCTGTATGCTATCTGCTAGGTGATTTGAAACTGGTATGTTATGTCCCAGGTAGTGCATTCTGGTCGCTATAGATATTCCTACTGTGTGCACTCTTTGCTGGAGATCTAATTCCCTGTCACAATAATTGCATGCGGTGGCTCTGATCTCGTGCAGCATGACTGTCCAGTTTTTTTGGTCACCATCACGTCTGGCACTGCACCCCAGTAGACCCAGAGAGCTTTGTGTTTAGCCCTCGTTACGTACCAATGAGATGGGTAGCATTACCAATGCCTCCTCCTACATGGAGCAACGTAGCCTTCTCTTGTTTAGTTTCGCACCTGAGACTGTGTTGAAGTCGTTGACGAGGTTTTTCACCTCCGTCAGATTGGCGGCAACCTTTCCTGATAGATCTCCTAGTTACAGTTTTGTCGGGCTACTAAAGATCTTCGTCAGAACCTTAATCACATATTCATGGTTTATGCTGTCATACGCTTTTTAAAAGTCTAAAAATAGTAGCACGCTGGGGTCTTTATTGTCCGCCAGAGTACAAATGACATCCCATAGATTGCAGGCAGCTAATATTACACTGCATCCTGGTACCGCACCATATTGGTGTTTTCCTAGTATTTTATGTGAGTTATAACAGACAATATCGATTATTCCCTCTGCTTAAAACATTGTTGATAACGTAAAATTGTGAGAAAGTCCGTGTCTTTTGTACAAGTGGCGTTACCCTTTAGTTCAGGCGAGACAATGGCTGCGTAATAACACGGAAAATGCCACAATATATGGGATTTCTCTATATCGAGATCGGCCTATATGTTTAAAATACAAATTCGGGGGTAATTCAACTTTGTCGAAAAATTTGACGTGTGGGGTTTCTCAATATTCCCATTCATTTGTTGTCGAATACACTGCGCTCTCATAAAAAATACACTCCTGGAAATGGAAAAAAGAACACATTGACACCGGTGTGTCAGACGCACCACACTTGCTCCGGACACTGCGAGAGGGCTGTACAAGCAATGATCACACGCACGGCACAGCGGACACACCAGGAACCGCGGTGTTGGCCGTCGAATGGCGCTAGCTGCGCAGCATTTGTGCACCGCCGCCGTCAGTGTCAGCCAGTTTGCCGTGGCATACGGAGCTCCATCGCAGTCTTTAACACTGGTAGCATGCCGCGACAGCGTGGACGTGAACCGTATGTGCAGTTGACGGACTTTGAGCGAGGGCGTATAGTGGGCATGAGGGAGGCCGGGTGGACGTACCGCCGAATTGCTCAACACGTGGGGCGTGAGGTCTCCACAGTACATCGATGTTGTCGCCAGTGGTCGGCGGAAGGTGCACGTGCCCGTCGACCTGGGACCGGACCGCAGCGACGCACGGATGCACGCCAAGACCGTAGGATCCTACGCAGTGCCGTAGGGGACCGCACCGCCACTTCCCAGCAAATTAGGGACACTGTTGCTCCTGGGGTATCGGCGAGGACCATTCGCAACCGTCTCCATGAAGCTGGGCTACGGTCCCGCACACCGTTAGCCCGTCTTCCGCTCACGCCCCAACATCGTGCAGCCCGCCTCCAGTGGTGTCGCGACAGGCGTGAATGGAGGGACGAATGGAGACGTGTCGTCTTCAGCGATGAGAGTCTCTTCTGCCTTGGTGCCAATGATGGTCGTATGCGTGTTTGGCGCCGTGCAGGTGAGCGCCACAATCAGTACTGCATACGACCGAGGCACACAGGGCCAACACCCGGCATCATGGTGTGGGGAGCGATCTCCTACACTGGCCGTACACCTCTGGTGATCGTCGAGGGGACACTGAATAGTGCACGGTACATCCAAACCGTCATCGAACCCATCGTTCTACCATTCCTAGACCGGCAAGGGAACTTGCTGTTCCAACAGGACAATGCACGTCCGCATGTATCCCGTGCCACCCAACGTGCTCTAGAAGGTGTAAGTCAACTACCCTGGCCAGCAAGATCTCCGGATCTGTCCCCCATTGAGCATGTTTGGGACTGGATGAAGGGTCGTCTCACGCGGTCTGCACGTCCAGCACGAACGCTGGTCCAACTGAAGCGCCAGGTGGAAATGGCATGGCAAGCCGTTCCACAGGACTACATCCAGCATCTCTACGATCGTCTCCATGGGAGAATAGCAGCCTGTATTGCTGCGAAAGGTGGATATACACTGTACTAGTGCCGACATTGTGCATGGTCTGTTGCCTGTGTCTATGTGCCTGTGGTTCTGTCAGTGTGATTATGTGGTGTATCTGACCCCAGGAATGTGTCAATAAAGTTTCTCCTTCCTGGGACAATGAATTCACGGTGTTCTTATTTCAATTTCCAGGAGTGTACTTCCGTCTGACTCTTCATAGTATTCAAACCACATTGCAGCAAAGCATTAGTAGAAACATTACCATTTTCCATATAACGCGATGTATATGCCGACACGCCACTGTCCAGCTCACTCATGTCGTGACACAAGCTGACTGCCTCGAGCGCCAACTGGCGCCAGTGATCAGCTGTGGCGACCGTGGTTCGCACCAAATTACAAGCGCTGGCGTGGCTACCTTAATTTTCAGCTATTGCATAAAGTGAAATTACGGTACGCTCACAACGTGTGTGATAAACTGCACTACAGTTGTAATACAAATTTAATATTTAATTCTGTATTACCTGTTCACTTGTTCTAGATCTGTAACATGTCATAATACTGAAATAGATAAATGAAATAGCATGAGTCCTCCGCGTTTCTTTTAGCCAGTTATGTGTGATAATGAAATTTATCTGTCAAGATGAAATGGCACGTACTACAATGCAACTGATAATTTTACTCTGTAAATATCCATTTCGTTTGTTTTTGAAATAATCATACCATGACCACTTCAAGTAATATATAATTATTTCTTATTCCAGCATTACATAAAGTGAGATGACATGACATCATTACATCATCGGCTGCACACCCTTATCAGCCCCAGGGTGTATTACAGTAATATTTATTACCATCATCAGACGTCAGGTGGGTTCATTTAACACACAAAATTCTGTAACTTTTCTTTACTCTAAAGATTTTTCCACTAGTATTGTCAGAGTATTTCATGTGACTTTCTCGTACCCTTCATCTTTATGACAAGATACTTGGGTTTACAGAAAATAAGCCCAACTATCATTTCATCGCAACATAAAATGATGAGTCTTTTATTGAGTCTGCAAGGAAAAAGTAGTCTGAAAATGAAATGTGCCACACTTACTTGTGCTGATGGAAATCTCAGCTCTGCAGATCATCTTCGTGAAATAAAAATGAGTCAACTGTTTTCTCTTGGTAAGTAAAGTAATACTTTACGTCCGACATTAGCCTCAGATTATTAGTTTCCTAATTTTATGGTGTTCTACTCGCTATAAACCCGTGGCACAAATTCTGAAATGTGTTACTTTAAACATGCTTGGCAGACACAGATTGCATGCCATAATTGCAAACTACACAACAAAGAATAAGGTTTGGAGGAAGACAAGAAAGCACTCATAAACTGTTCAAAGAATAAAGACAAAAGTGCGGTAGCTGTATAACTGCCGATATTCATCAGGGGTAACACAGTAATGAAACAACAGGGGAAGAATAGTGGCTAGGTATTCTAGAGATTTGGGTGATGGATTCTTTTTGTAGATTCCAGCATAGTACTCTAATTCATAATAAAACTTCCCAAAATTTTGTCAGTTGGAAGGTATGCAGCTGACATTTGTTACATTTTATTTTGTTTGTGACTACATTTTCTGCGGTTTTGTAAGAAGCTTTCCCTTCACATTTTGATTTAAATCTATGAATTGTTTGCTTTTAACATTGCGCAAGTTGAAATTACTGTTATCTTTATGGACATTGCAGTTCTTTCTTATAAACATTCAGTGCCCAGTGGCGCAACCAAATTTTCATAGCTTCTCATTAAATGTTAATGAAATACACATGTGTCTGCAGTAACTTTACATGGTAAATTGCAGCTGCGCTTTTTCATTTGACAGCGGTTGGTGACACCTGCTGTTAAGAAGCGTTCCGTATTAATTACCTATTTTTCATTTTAAGTGTTTTTAATAGAATATCCCCTCCAGGGGAATAATTGCTTTGTCACACACCCAACCACCCACCGAGCAATTAGTTTATTTGTGTGATCACACAGGTTAAAGGTGTACAAAGATTTACTCTAGTGAGAGTGTGTAGAAGTTAACAAAATACTGTATATCACATTGGTTCGTAGTGCAGTAATAGGCGTATAATGGTTTATAAATACTGAAGTAAAAAGTAAAATAGTTGGACAAAGTAAGAACATTCGTCTAACGTGATTCAGGACCACCTTTGGCCTCCAAATCTTGAGTTGTAGACAACGACATTTTATAACGTCGTCTACAAAGAATTATATTATTTTATTCTCATGAAAAATTCTGTGAAGGAGGAAGTAATAACAGGCCCTGAGCTATTTATTCCATACAACAGCTAGATTCTATTCAATTCTTGCATTTGTAGAGGCTAACGGAGACATGTTGTTTCAGCCTCATTCTCATGAGATTTATCTCGGTATATTTATGGCAGTTTGCGTGGTGGGATTTTATCGAATGAAAGATTCAGTCCTTTGCAGTGCATATTGCGTATGTTGAAGAATTTAATCACAAAAACTTGTTTCATAGACTGCACAGAGGTACCTTTCCTCTGCGTGACCAATAGAACCGTTATACACATAGAAAAATTACAAGATTTCTCACATGCTTCATTCAAAAAAAAGGTGGCCTGGATTGTACTCGTTCTCTAGTATTCAGTGTTTTGGACAGTGCAGAAGTAGAACTGTCAATCTCCTACATGTTTCTGTTGATTTATAGAGCTAACTATTTGCTTATTGCACACAAGATCAGCCAAATAAATTACATGTCTAAGTCGTACTATTATTGGATTGAAATACGCTGGTCAATTACCATAAAATTTCAGACTTTAAACCTGTGAAGTGTCAGCAAATGTTAATTGCAGCTAGATACTAGCAGAACACACTGGAAAGCTGTACTAGAAAAAAGAGCAGTAACCTAAACGACTGTTGCATTTGGCTTCAGAATGACTGCGTACATGTCGCAGTGCGGTCTGTAATCAGTTTAATCTCGCCTATAGGTTCTGCACAGGCGCGAGTTATGGGGGCTTGTATATTTGTAGACTCCTCCCTTACAGTGCTGTCTTTGTAACTTGGTAAGCGGAATTTCGTAGGGTAGTTGGGATCTGTCTTCAAGAACCTGGCACATCGCCACGCGGACAAATTAGTTTAAACTAGATTAAGTAGTGTGTAAGCTTAGGGACTGGTGACCTAAGCATTTTACAATTTTTTTCTGCCAGATAAAGTTTTCAGCGTCTCCATGTTCCCTCCAATGATTCAAGCAAACCTGTGGCCACCTGTACTGCCTTCCTTTGTATGCATTCCACATCACCTCACAGGCTTATTTGGTATTGGTCACACACCTGTTCTCAGTCCTTAACGACCACGTTTCACTGAAAGTCAAATTTAATATACTAATTTTTTATGCTTTCTTTTATCTGCTTTTAACTCCTACCTTACGAGAATCATGTCGCGTCTATTAACTTCTGTGACCTTGCTAGGAACTTCAACTGCTACAGATGCGTTAACTGTGCATACGAACAGTCTAGCAAAGTTATGCTTCCAGATGCTACTGATAAATTAGTTTTAATGAAACGATAACTGAATTAAAAGTTATTTTAAATATAATAATTTAGAAGAAATCTAACCATGTTCAAAACCTGTTCAAACTATTGCAAAGGATATCATGATTTTCCAAAGAGTCTAGAGGATGTTATTGAGATAGTTGTAAAAAACACATTTCACTAACGCTTCACCCTTTACCTGATTTAGCTTTTAGATACATTTGTATTATGCGCTAACCATCAGTGCCAGTATTCACAACTGGGACATGAACCAATACAGTCTTAAGCTGTGCCTTTCAATCTGAAAAAAAAACACGACTGCCTAAAGAAATCCGTCGCCTTTGCTGAAGGGACAAAAACTGAAAACGTTTTTCTATGTGCACTGAAAATTATTAACACAACTTTTGTTGAACTTTTACAATTCAGATGTAGTGAAAAATGAAGCAAGCAAGCATAATTTTGTTTACCCTACTTTCCCACTAACATTGCCGAACTTATTCAAAGAAAAATATAGTGTTTTTTTATAAAATTAGTGAGATATTTACCAGGAATTTTGTCAAAGCGACCATTGCAATAACTGAAGAACATTTTTGTTCAAAAAATTATATATCCGCTTTTCCTTAAACTGCTGGCATCACGTTAGTATAACTACACAAAAACTGCTTGTAGATAGATTTTTCTTAAAAACGTGTCTTTGTAAAATAACGTGGAAGGAAATGAGATGCTTTCATGTGAGATTATCACACGTTATGACAAATAATATCACGCTCCTCAAAAATAAATAACAAAACGTAACAGTCTCTCTTCCTACAATTCTAAAGATAAAAGAAATTTAAAAAGTTCTTTCGTTTCAAGAAAAGTGTAGTGATGTGAACTGTTAGTAGTTAATATTTTATAGTATCTTCGTGTCTCCAATTAAACATGTAGATTCTACTCGCCATATTGCATTTCTTGGCTACATTGCTTGCTGGATTTGTGGTGAGAGCAATTACAACATCGATTTAGCCTCAAAAAACTTATATCGAAGGCAGTTACTCAATAGAAGCAATATGATCCTGTAATTGCACCAAACTGACGCTTCCATTCCACGTTATGCAACATTATGTATAGCAAAATTAATTTCTTATTGTGCCCTTTTGCCGTCGGCTGCCCTGACAAGTAATGCATTCACTGCTAGTCTATGCGCCAAGCAGGAATAAAGCTGTCAAACAAAAAGACGTAGTACATCCCCTACTTTCGTTGTTGAAAACCACACTCAAAAAGTTGTGAGGAAGTCATTCCTCCCAGGAAGAGATCAGTTATTTACAAATATTAATAATGAATAAAAAATAGGAGTGCGGATAACCTACTACGAACAGCATAATGAACACGTTATTACAGCCAAGATTGACACGAAGCCCACACCTACCACAGTAGTACAAGTTTATATGCCACCTAGCTCCGCAGATGATGAAGAGATTGAAGAAATTATTCAGATAGGTAAGGGAGACGAAAATGCGGACTGGAATTCGATAGCGGGGAAGGAAGAGAAGGAAAAGTAGTAGGTGAATATGAACTGAGAACAAGGAATCAAAGCGGAAGCCGCCTGGTAGAATTTTGCTTAGAGCAGGCTTAATCATAGCTAAGGTTTGGTTTAAGAATCATGAAAGAAGGCTGTATTCGTGGAAGAGGCCTGGAGACACTGGAAGATTTCAGATAAACTATATAATGGTAGGACAGAGATTTAGAAACCAAGTTTTAAATTGTAAGATATTTTCAGAGCAGATGAGAACTCTGACCATAATTTATTGGTTATGAACTATAGATTAAAACTGAAGAAACTGCAAAAAGGTGGAAATTTAAGGAAATGGGGCCTGGATAAACCGCGAGAACCAGAGGTTGTATAGAATTTCAGAAAGAGTATTATGGAAAGGTTGACAAACACAAGTGAAAGAAAGACAGTAGAAGAAGAATGGGTAGCTTTGACAGATGAAATAGTGAAGGCAGCAGAGGACCAAGTAGGTAAAACGACGAGAGCTAATAGATAGCATTGGGTAACCGAAGAGATATTGAATTCAACTGATGAAAGGAGAAAATATACAAGTAAACGAAGCAGGCGAAAAGAAATACAAACGTCTCATAAAAGAGATCGACAGGAAGTGAAAAATGGCTAAGCAAGGACGGCTAGAGGACAAATGTGAAGATGTAGAGGCATACATCACTAGGGGTAAGATAGTTCCAGCCTAGAGGAAAATTTAAGAGACCTTTGCAGAAAAGAGAACCACCTGTATGAATATCAAAAGTTCATATGAAAAATCAGTCCTAAGCAGAGAAGAGAAAGCAGAAAGGTGGAAGGAGTATATAGAGGATCTATACAAGGGCAGTGCACATGAGGGCAATATTATGGAGATGGAAGAGGACGTAGATGGAGATGAAGTGGGAGATATGATACTGTTCGAGGAGTTTGACAGGTCACTGAAAGACCTGATTCGAAACAAGGCCCTGGAAGCAGACAACATTTCGTTTGATCTACTGACAGCACTGGGAGAGCTAGCGATGATAAAACTCTACCATCTGGTGAGCAAGATGTATGAGACAGGCGAAATATCACCTGACTTCAAGAAGAATATAATAATTCTAATCCCAAAGAAGGCAGGTGCTAACAGGTGTGAAAATTACCGAAATATCAATTTAATGAGTCACAGCTGAAAAATACTAACAAGAATCCTTTACAGACGAATGGAAAAACTGGTAGAAGCTGATCCTGGGGAAGATCATTTTGAAATCCGCAGAAATGTGGGAACACGAGAGGCAATACTGACCCTACGATTTATCTTAAAAGATAGATTAAAGAAAGGCAAACCTACGTTTCTAGCATTTGTAGACTTAGAGAAATCTTTTGACTATGTTGACTGGAATACTCTCTTTCAAATTCCGAAAATGACAGTGGTCAAATACGGGGAAGGAAAGGCCATTTACAATTTGTACAGAAACTAGATGGCAGTTATAAGAGTCGAGGGGCATGAAAGGGAAGCAGTGGTTGGGAAGGGAGTGAGACAGGGTTGTAGCCTCTCCCCGATGTTATCCAATCCGTATATTGAGCAAGCAGTAAAGGAAACAAAAGAAAAATGTGGAGTAGGTATTAAAATCCATGGAGAAGAAATAAGAAAGTTTGAGGTTCGCCGATGACATTGTAATTCTGTCAGAGACTGCAAAGGACCTGGAAGAGCAGTTGAACGGAACGGACAATATCTTGATTGGAGGTTATAAGATGAACATCAACAAAAGCAAAACGAGAATAACGGAAACTAGTCGAATTAAATCAGGCGATGCTGAGAAAATTAGATTTGGAAACAAGACACTTAAAGCAGTAGATGAGGTTTACTATTAGGAGAGAAAAATAGCTGTAGATGGCCATAGTTGAGAGGACATACAATGTAGGCTTGCAATGGCAAGGAAAGTCTCGTTGTGATGAGCTGAGGTGTTTCCATTTCTATGAACAAAGTGAGTGACTCTTACAAAACACTTCCATGCAAATATCAGTCCAACTTACAAAGTGACATCGCCTCTTACTAGGTTTTCTCTTTTTCCACAGGATAACCACTGCATTTATGAAAAGACTGTTTAACATCTGTATGATCTTATTGTAAAAGTGTTTTTGTAATGCCATATAGCCTGATGATGAGGTATTCCCTCGAAACATATCGCACAATAGATAAATAACACATTAGTTAACAAATTTTGTAACTGGTAGCTGTAATAAAAACCTTTACATATTTCTTAAGACCTGCAGCATTTATTCTCCAATTTACAATCGGTGGTATTAGCAGGAACTGGAACTAGTATTTTTTTCGCCACACTCCACGAGTGCACTGATCAGTGAACCTACGATGTTTCAGCGTTTAATGATTTATACATCCCGCACTGCAGCACTCGGAACACCATCAGTTTAATTATAACAACCCGGCATTACTCAGACAAAAAAATATGGTGTGCGAAATCCAAGGATTTTTTGCTTAACTGGTTCTGTAACGCCTTCTAATTTAATGTGCGAAAGATAAACACTCAAGCACCAGCAATTTTTGGGAACATATCTCTTTGGAGTAAAATGGCTTATTTATTATTTATAACTGCATATAAACAGTCACATCGCAAAAAACTTTTTTTTAATATTTGTATGTAAGGTTACCAGTTTCGGTCTGTTTTAGAGCATCTTCAGACCCACATCATGATGTAGATGGTGGCTATGAATTGAGCATCTACATAGTGATGTGGGTCTGAAGATTGTCCAGATTAGACCAAAACTGGTAACCTTACATATAAAAAGAAAAAAAAGTTTATTGCGGTTGTGATGGCTTATATTTAATTTTACTCAGGCACCAGTTTAACACACTAAAATCGAGTCCTCTCCCGGAGGCAGCTAATGATGCGATGTGACCTGTGCAAGATTGCAAATGTAAAAGATAGTTTACAAATTCTATCGCTTGAAGACCTGTATGGATCAATTGTGCACATAAAAATAAAACAAACTGCATTACAAAAAATGGTTCAAATAGCTCTGAGCACTATGGGACTTAACATATGGGGTCATCATTCACCTAGAACTTAGAACTACTTAAACATAACTAACCTAAGGACAACACACACATCCATGCCCGAGGCAGGATTCGAACCTGCGACTGTAGCGGTGGCGCGGTTCCAGACTGTAGCGCCTAGAACCGCTCGGCCACCGTGGCCAGCAAACTGCTTCACATATTAGCTTTCAAAAAATATAACTTCTCTTGCAGTTCACAGTAGATCGTGGCATGTACAGGCACTAAAATACTAATTTACTACCAAGATCAACTTCAGATGTGCTATTTAGTGAGAGAGCAACTCCAGTAAACGATGTTTGCAGAACAGTTTATATTTAAAAGGGTTGAAGGTTGAACATGTTCAGTAAACTGTAATTTCTTATTTGATATGTTTTTATAATTATTTCAATGTGTACACTACTGCCACATGTAAATTCTGCACAGTTCAATTTTTGTAACAAATCTGCATAGCTTTAACGTATTAAAAGCGCTTTAACATATTACAAGTATTTTCTTGACTGTATATAATAAATCTGCTCTATTTTCTTTTTGCAGGTGCACTGGTTTGAGACCGTGAGCTTCTACAAAAAAATACAAAATTGTCTGATCTTTGTGAGATGAACATGTGTAATCATGTTGTGTGTGTGTGTGTGTGTGTGTGTGTGTGTGTGCTCAGGGAGAGCTCTTGTGCTCTTGGCTCTCTTAGGTAGCACCCCAATCCTATGACAGAAAAATATAAGCCCTATGTATACATATATAACATGAAAACTATGCAATAAAAGAACTGTGCCTCTAAAGAAAACATGAGAACTGTATGCAAAGGAAGAACTGTACCACAAAAGAAAACATGATAACTGTATGTGAAGAAAGAACTGTGACTCAAAAGAAATATGGAAACTGTATGTGAAGAAGAAACTATGCCTCGAAAAGAGGCTCAAAAACTTTATGCAAAGAACGAAATGTGCCTCAAAAGAAAGCATGAAAATTGTAAGCGAAGAAAGAACTGTGCCTCACTGAAAAACTCAACAAATCTACTAAAGCTGAATATGGGAAACTAATGATGCTCGCAAATTACTTATTTATATGCCTTTCTTCTTAGTTGTTAGTGAACATTTTTCACTTTGGATGTGATTGTTGAAGGGGCCAGTCAGATGAGTTCACACACTGGAGATCTTGGTGTGAACCATCTGCACCTGTTTTGAGGCGGGGACAATAGTGTCCCAACTTCCTGCAGTACAGTTCTTCACTGTTACCAACCTAATTACAGTATCACAGGCCATTCACAGTTCTCACCTGGGTGAGGGTTTTTTATGCCCTCCCCTTTCCCCCTCTTCCACAAATTAACTGGGCTGCAGTGGGTGAGGATGCTATCCTAAGTAGACCTTACTCTGCACATGTAGCACTCCTCATGCTGGGGGACAAGTTACTGAAAATAATCCCCCTTATATCTTCATTTCGTCACACATTATAATGATACGGTGTGCCTGGAAAACAACCATGCATATTTCCACGATTCAAAATTGTGTGTATAAATCGAGAACCTTAAAAAAAATTTGTGTGAAAACGTTGGTGATCAAGAATGTAACGTTTAAAGTAGTCATTAACTTGTAACTAAACAGCATCTCCAGCTCTTTTTGTGTAATGTTTGTTAATAATAAAATAAATGGGGCTCAAATAGGATGCTTTTTTATTTAATTATTTAAATGCTTTTTAAATTTCAGAACAAAAATGTGATGAAAAAGTTAATGGACACCTGTTGGTGCTTGATAGAACAGTTTCATATTCATAAATGGAAACAGCATCTTTTTGAACATCATATTTGTTCCTGTTATCCTGCTTCTGGCGTCCTATGGTGTCACAGATATGAAAACAAGAACAGAAAATGAAGGTGTTTATTACATGAGTAGCTACCCCAAGACCTGGAAAGAAACAAACCACACTTAGAGGATGTGGTACTGGCTGGCTGAGCACTTAACAGGCCATGTGAAATTAGAGATTGTTGCTATGGTAACGCCAGCCCAAGACCAACTTTTGAGAATAATTTATCTTTATTTTCTGGCATTTTATCTTTAATTGTAAACTTTGTATTTATGGCATTTATTTCTCTAGACTTGCTCAGAGTTAAATAGGTTAAATTAAAATACAATTTTACCTTTTGAGTGTAGAGTCTTGACTGTAGGAGCAAGGGATAGGATGTTATTTTGGGTGGCCAGTGTCCTCTTCCTGCGACACAAATGCACAGGTTGATTAACATGGTTCTTTATTTACTGTAAGACGTCGTGGTCTCCTGACTTTCATTGCTTACATATTGCGCCCTCACAGTCATATTCCGCACATCAACACGCTTCATTCGAACCCAAACTCGATAAGATAAAGTCAATGTTGTATGAATTCATGTAAACGATATGCTAATACCAAGTAAATCACAAGTGCACACCGAGATTGAAATAGTCGAGGCTGGCGCACACACACACATTCAAGACACGACGGTCACAAAAGCTTTTAGTTCAGAAGAGGTAAACCGCATGCCAGGAGGCTGGTCCCTTCAGAGGATGAGTCAACCTATCTACGTCAGCCGGCGACAGCCTGTAGAGCAGACAGCGTTTGCCTGAGTGAAAGGGAGAACGACCCCATGTTCGGCTTAAAAGCAAATTCCGCTACATTATGTGGGAGCGCACAGCCTACGCATTCTTTACAAACATAGCATGAAGTTTCAGAGGTTTTCACAGGGAGACAGCAAACGCCAAATGCCAATGCTACAGATTTCCGCATTGGTCACCTTAAACGAAACGTCATTCTCCCATTTTAGAGGAGCAATGCTGATTGGCAGACGATATTCCTGACGCCTCGAGCTGGAGGAGAAATGGAAGAGACCGAAAGATATAACCTTCCACGTCTGGTGTGGAGAGGGGCCGTTCCATTGTCGCTCTTGCAGCGAGAACACATAACGAGAGCATGTGCACTCGTACATGTACTCAAAGAGCATGGAACAAGTCCCTCCTCAGTACTTCACTGAGAGAGCACCTCTGTAGAGAGCGAATCGGAGTGCGACTCTATATTGAGTCTTTGCGATTAAGCATTGTTCACAGTGTTGGCCGCCACACTTATTGTGTGGTGTTAACGGACAGAGTTATAGTTAAACGCCTGTGAGCGAATTTTTGAGCGGCATCGCAGTGGACTGGTTATATGACCGATGTACCACGCCAATAGACTAGGAGCGAATAGGAGTCCTTGACTTCATCAAGGAGTAGGGAGAGTTTGATTGGCGAAGGTCAATCCAAGTAGAACGAGAGTTATCTTTTTTGTCAGCAGCGAGCGGCGCAGCAGTGATTGCAGCTTACGGCATTGTGCGCTACAGCTCTTGCGAGCCCCATATTTCCTCCACAACAGTATACTTCGCTGCATTTCACACACGACTGCCTCAACCGTACCTAAGAACATGCTAAAAGTTACTTATTCAAGTTGAGTAGGCGCGGCTCTCAGCCATTCTACCAAGTCAATAACAATCTTAAGCTTTGTATAGAAACTTCATTAGTGAATCATGTCCTTAAGAGGTAACTTCACATTCCGAAAAGAACCCGGAAATGATTTGTTCAGTTCATAACTACAAGTGCCATTGTGATTTCTCAGAAGTTTTGCAAAAAAATTATAATTTTCGTTAGTTTCATGTTTTTCTTACACTAACTAGCACCACTTCAGTACCCAAGTATCCCACTAGTTCCGTAAGAAATTTTGTGAATTTTTGTGTCATTTCCTTACAGTGGACGACTCCAGAAGATATTTATTGCTGAAAGTTTTCCGGGCATTTCTCTTTAGAACGTTAGGAGCGTCTGTCTGACTTCTGTAGTAGTGTGGGGAGGGAAATTGCGTCTTGCAGGTGCCACAGAGTAAAGGGTACATCTCAGATTAATCTGTTGTGCAGAATGACAGAATAGCACCCACACGTTCACCACAGATTACTTGTACGGGATACTTAACAGGAATAAAGTCTGTGTGTTGTGGTACAAGCTCATCAGTAGTAGTCCTCTTGCAGACAATATCAGTAATCTTGCTATCAAAAACTTAAGTCACACTGCCGCTCTGCAATTGAACTGACAGATGCCTAACTGGAGTGTGAGTTAATCAGTCAATGCGGCCCTCCGGTCAGCAACAGCGGCCTAAATACTTGCTGTCGAGAGGGCATTGGTAGCATGTTGCTTGGCTGTGTGTCTCTGGCCCCTCTCATGACAGGCACACTTGATCCAGCGCTCTACTGTCGATCTTTACCGGCCGGTGTGCTGGCAACAGCTTACACCAGAACACTGAGTACGAGGCTAGCAGAGTGTTACCCTACCTACATTGTAAAAACTCGGACTGCTGATTTTTAATCGCATTTGTCTGACACAGGAGAAAATTGCTACAGTTTATCGATACGTGGGCAAATCATAAATTCACAATTTAAGAGCGGTTTTAGATAGGAGAATATCATGAACTAATTGTAATATGGCTCTCACTAATAGATAAACTGTTTCACGGGGAAATTTTGCTTATGTAATTTATGAAATGGGAGACATGATACTGCGTGAAGAGTTTGACAGAACACTGAAAGACCTGAGCCGAAACAAGGCCCCAGGAGTAGACAACATTCGATTAGAACTACTGACAGCCTTGGGACAGCCAGTCCTGACAAAACTCTGGTGATCAAGATGTGTGAGACAGGAGAAATACCCTCAGACTTCAGGAAGAATATAATAATTCCCATCGCAAAGAAACCAAGTGTTGACAGATGTGAAAATTACCGAACTATCAGTTTAATAAGTCACAGCTGCAAAATATTAACACGAATTCTGTACAGACGAATGGAAAAACTGGTAGAAGCCGACCTCGAGGAAGATCAGTTTGGATTCCGTAGAAATATTGGAACATGTGAGGCAATACTGACCTTACGACGTATCTTAGAAGAAAGATTAAGGAAAGGTAAACCTACGTTTCTAGCATTTGTAGACTTAGAGAAAGCTTTTGACAATGTTGACTGGAATGCTCTCTTTCAAATTCTAAAGGTGACAGGGGTGAAATACAGGGAGCGAAACGCTATTTACAATTTGTACAAAAAGCAGATGACAGTTATAAGAGTCAAGGGGCATGAAATGGAAGCAGGGGTTGGGAAGGGAGTGAGACAGGACTGTAGCCTATCCCCGATGTTATTCAATCTGTATATTGAGCAAGCAGTAAAAGAGGCAAAAGAAAAATTCCGAGTAGGTATTAAAATCCATGGAGCAGAAATAAAAACTTTGAGGTTCGCCGGTGACATTGTAATTCTGTCAGAGACAGCAAACGACTTGGAAGAGAAGTTCAACGAAATGGACGGTGCCTTGAAAGGAAGATATAATATGAACACCAACAAAAGCAAAACGAGTATAATGGAATGTAGTCGAATTAAGTCGGGTGATACTGAGGGAATTAGATCAGGAAATGAGACACTTAAAGTAGTAAAGGAGTTTTGCTATTTGGGGAGCAAACTAACTGATGATGGTCGAAGTAGAGAGGATATAAAATGGCAAGGAAAGCATTTCTGAAAAAGAGAAATTTGTTAACATCGAGTATAGATTTAAGTGTCAGGAAGTCGTTTCTGAAAGTATTTGTATGGAGTGTAGCCATGTATGGAAGTGAAACATGGATGATAAATAGTTTGGACAAGAAGAGAATAGAAGCTTTCGAAATGTGGTGTTAGAGAAGAATGCTGAAGATTAGATGGGTAGATCACCTAAGTATTGAGGAAGTATTGAATAGAATTGGTGAGGAGAGGAGTTTGTGACACAACTTGACGAGAAGAAGGGACCAGTTGGTAGGAAATGTTCTGAGGTATCAAGGGATCACAAATTTAGCATTGGAGGGCAGCGTGAAGGGTAAAAATCGTAGGGGGAGACCAAGAGATGAATACAGTAAGCAGATTCAAAAGGATGTAGGTTGCACTAAGCACTGGGAGATGAAGAAACTTGCACACGATAAGTTAGCTTGGAGAGGTGCATCAAACCAGTCTCAGGAATGAAGACCACAACAACAACAACAATTTATTACTACTGCGGCACACTAAGAGTTCCTCGTACTTAGATAGAAGTCGCAGCGACGTGTTAGTTATTTTATAATATTTATAAACTCCCGGAAATGGAAAAAAGAACACATTGACACCGGTGTGTCAGACCCACCACACTTGCTCCGGACACTGCGAGAGGGCTGTACAAGCAATGATCACACGCACGGCACAGCGGACACACCAGGAACCGCGGTGTTGGCCGTCGAATGGCGCTAGCTGCGCAGCATTTGTGCACAGCCGCCGTCAGTATCAGCCAGTTTGCCGTGGCATACGGAGCTCCATCGCAGTCTTTAACACTGGTAGCATGCCGCGACAGCGTGGACGTGAACCGTATGTGCAGTTGACGGACTTTGAGCGAGGGCGTATAGTGGGCATGAGGGAGGCCGGGTGGACGTACCGCCGAATTGCTCAACACGTGGGGCGTGATGTCTCCACAGTACACCGATGTTGTCGCCAGTGGTCGGCGGAAGGTGCACGTACCCGTCGACCTGGGACCGGACCGCAGCGACGCACGGATGCACGCCAAGACCGTAGGATCCTACGCAGTGCCGTAGGGGACCGCACCGCCACTTCCCAGCAAATTAGGGACACTGTTGCTCCTGGGGTATCGGCGACGACCATTCGCAACCGTCTCCATGAAGCTGGGCTACGGTCCCGCACACCGTTAGCCCGTCTTCCGCTCACGCCCCAACATCGTGCAGCCCGCCTCCAGTGGTGTCGCGACAGGCGTGAATGGAGGGACGAATGGAGACGTGTCGTCTTCAGCGATGAGAGTCGCTTCTGCCTTGGTGCCAATGATGGTCGTATGCGTGTTTGGCGCCGTGCAGGTGAGCGCCACAATCAGGACTGCATACGACCGAGGCACACAGGGCCAACACCCGGCATCGTGGTGTGGGGAGCGATCTCCTACACTGGCCGTACACCTCTGGTGATCGGCGAGGAGACACTGAATAGTCCACGGTACATCCAAACCGTCATCGAACCCATCGTTCTACCATTCCTAGACCGGCAAGGGAACTTGCTGTTCCAACAGGACAATGCACGTCCGCATGTATCCCGTGCCACCCAACGTGCTCTAGAAGGTGTAAGTCAACTACCCTGGCCAGCAAGATCTCCGGATCTGTCCCGCATTGAGCATGTTTGGGACTGGATGAAGGGTCGTCTCACGCGGTCTGCACGTCCAGCACAAACGCTGGTCCAACTGAGGCGCCAGGTGGAAATGGCATGGCAAGCCGTTCCACAGGACTACATCCAGCATTTCTACGATCGTCTCCATGGGAGAATAGTAGCCTGTATTGCTGCGAAAGGTGGATATACACTGTACTAGTGCCGACATTGTGCATGCTCTGTTGCCTGTGTCTATGTGCCTGTGGTTCTGTCAGTGTGATCATGTGATGCATCTGACCCCGGGAATGTGTCAATAAAGTTTCCCCTTCCTGGGACATTGAATTCACTGTGTTCTTATTTCAATTTCCCGGAGTGTAAATTGAGCACCAAAATAAATTTTAGCACGCATCTCTTCCTGACTGCTAATTCGGCTTACGAGATGGGAGTGGCTACTTCAAGAGCTTATCTGTGAATGCAGAATCTAAATACAGGCTATTTTTTTTTAAGTACTGATTTTTCGAATTCACTTGCAAACAGTTATAACACTTGCAATGTTGACAGTGTACCTAAAATTAATTGAACATTACATAGGATTGGAATACTGCCTCAGTGAAACACAAGGATGGTCACATAAAATTGTTACTACACAGGGTGAGTCAAGAAGATAAGCAAGTATTTTAATATGTTATTCAACAAGTAAAACTAAAGAAAAAAGTTCATATAAACCTAGGTCCGCAAATGTTTAGCTACAGAGTTATGGCTAGTAAAAGATTTTGCCTGATGGAATTTAGCAACTTCCTCTAACATGAAGTCATCGCAAAACTGTAAGAGGTTAAAGCACGATTTCCATTTATTTCGTTATTATTGGTCTGGTGAATCTAAAAAAAAGAAATTGTCTCAGACTATTTTATGAGGACAAAGTCAATACACGTGAGGTATTACTTGCTCGCATTATGAATGCAGTAGACGAAATTAAGAACACCACTGTGAAACTGAAACGAACAGCAAAATTTGTTCATACACGTACAGATAAATGCATTGAACTTGGTGGAGACATTTTTAAACGTTTATTATTGAATGTATTGTGAAGCTGTATGTACACTGTACAACTTTGTTAACACTGAACCTTGTTTTTTTCCGGTTTAACAGGAATTCACGTGTGGTATGGTATTAATAAAAGCAGATTATCTGACACATTCATGCAGTTTCAGTTAACAGTATTACCATCATTTTTCCAAAATTAAATTCTCTATCACTTCTGTTGAAACCTTTGTGCAACAGTCTAGAATTAAAAAAAAAAAAAAACAAATTGGGCCAAGTAGTTAATAAATTAAAAATTTTACGAAATTATGTCTTTTCTTCTCTGGATGTTCTGGAAAACTACTGCAGATACACTTCTGGGACATTTTTTATTAGATTCGGCAGATCAATAACAACATAATAAATGGAAATTGTACTTTACTTTCGCCTCGTACAGTTCTGTAATGGCTTTATATTGGCAAAGTTGCCAAATTTCATCAGGCAAAATCTTTTATTAGCCACAACTCCGTAACTAAAAATTTGCGGACTTACGTTTGCATCAACATTTTTCTTTAGTTTTACTTGTAGAGTAACATATTAAAATATTTGCATATCTTCGTGAATCAAACTGTATATATGATCCTGAGGTCAATCAGATGGTATCATAACCACTGTCGCCTCATTTGCAATTCATCATCAGATGATCTGTTCGAAAAGAAATAAAAAGAGAGTACTAAAAGGCTAGGAAATTAAACGAATCATCAAACCAACTACTATATACACATACATCTTCATCTACATCGACACACACTCAACGGTCTGTGGCAGGCTTATTGTACACACAATTATTTGTACCCTCTTCCCCCTCTCCCTGTTCCATTCGAGAATAACACATGGAGACAATGATTGTCAGTAGAACTCTGTATGAGTTCTAATTGCTCTGATTCTCTCGTCGTGGTCACTTCGTACGTATGTGGTAGGTAGTAATTCACTGAGGTGAGAAAAGTCATGGGGTAGCAATATACACATATACAGAGGGCGGTAGCAACACGTGCACAAGGTATGAAAGGCGAGCGCATCGGCGGAGCTGTCATTTGTACTCAGGTGATGTGAAAAGATCTCCGACGTGATTATGGTAACACGACCGGAATTAACAGACTTTGAAAGCTGAGTGGCAGTTGGAACTAGCTGCATGTGACATTACATTTCGGAATTCGTTAGGGAATTCAGTATTCCTAGATCCACAGTGCCAAGAATGTGCCGAGAATACCACCTTTCCGGCATTACCTTGAAAGGGTACAGTATCGCCCGACATTGAAAATAGGTACAACATTCTTCGTTATTCTTGTCAGAACAACATATCTTTTGTAATAATAACTCAATTTCACTTAATACACTGAAGCCGGATACCAGTGTAGGAAAGAATGACAATTTATTTATTTAATTGATCACATGTGCACTCCCAGAAAATAAATCCCTACACCCAACTTGGTGAGATCTGTGAAATGAATGAATGTATGGTCGTCTGCTAACCGCAGGTAGTGAATGTGCAGTATATGATCATCTTTGAGACGGTCCTTTGGTGGAACCAAAGAGATGAAATTTACCGGAGCTCTGAGCGCCTGAAATGTGGCTGACCAATGGGTAGCTTGGTCTTCCCCCACGTCGTCAGAGGTGCGAGGTGACCTGAAGAACGGCCATGTTTCAGCACTCTGCCGCTGGATCTAGTGTTGGTAAAGACCTGTTTTAGATGTGCTCCGTAAAGACAAAAAGAGTGGAGACATGGTATGCATGTGAAATACGTAAGAGTATTTTGGAATAATAATTTCTCTATTACAGGAACTTAAAGACCTGTTTTAGGTGTGCTCCGTAAAGACAAAAGAGTGGAGACATGGTATGCATGTGAAATACTTAAGAGTAGTTTGGAATAATAATTTCTCTATTAAAGGAACTTTTGTGGGGAGAATTAAATGTCAGGCTGGTAATATTAAGGGGATCGTAGTAATCTTCGGAAGTGACCAACGGTCACAATGAAACCACGTGCAGCAATAAGCTGAAATACTTCCGAGTGCTTAAATTAAGCTGAATTAATAGCGTGTGTACTATAAGTTGGAAATATTTAAGAAATGGCGTGTCCAGGACTTGAAATTAGAGACGAATACTTCCACGTGGTGAGTACTACGTATCAATCTATGTATGAGACAAAGGATAAGGAGAAGTACTTGTCCATGGTATCAGTTGAGGACTCGCGTGAGTGATGAATATGTTCTTAATATTACTTTACGTGTTATGTTTCCGTGTGATGCTTGATCCAAACTATAATACTCTGAGAGAGAAGCAAGGTGAGTCAGTCATCTACCCAGCAACGTCACTTGGCTTACATTGCACAGGAAGACGTGCATATATCCTCCAGAGTTCACAGTAGGAAAGAAAAGTTGCGAAGTGGGGCAGTGTCGTGTGAAACTGGGATAAATACTAATTGAATTGGGAAAGCTGAAAGTGATGTGATTATAACGTTGTGACTATTCTTTGTATTGTATGTTGACAGTGAGATGTATTTCATGAAATTTAAGTATGTGGTTGTCATGGGAGAGTAACAAGATAGTTTCAGAAGCAGTGCGTTATGCATGTTCCTTTTTGTACCTCTCGGTCTGGAGGAAATTTTCGTGATGATGGGTGTGAGAGTCGAAGTGTGAGATATAGCAAAAGATCCATCACCCTACCCAGAAAGTGCACTGTAGCGTTAAATAATTACGAGACCTTAAGATAGAGGATCACCTATGTAAAGCCATGCCCACTGGGCGGAATGTCTCATGTGTTATTGTTGTAGGTTATATAATTTGTGTGTTTAGGTTATAGAATTTATCAGAATAAATAAGATAGTGTAAAGAAAAAGATTGGTAGCCTTTTCCTTCGAATAGTATGTTGTCATGATACCCAGAATTTATAATGTGTGCGCCATTCATATTCAGTGCGATGGCCACGTGTTGATCAAAGCCATTAAATAAGAAAGAAAATGTGGTATTGCCAATGCGTAGTGAACAGTCAGAGTTGTGTAAATTACTAATAGTCAGATGTGCGTTTCCGTTTCCGTTGCGTAATATTCAAACAGAAGAATAACTTGTAACTTAATTGTGAGTAGTAGAGTTCATGTTCCTCGATAAATAAGAATGAGTCCACTCGCTTGGCAGACCACTTATCTTGCAGGCCTGACTGCTTGATGCCACAGTATGAGCAAGGCATGTGGGTGCCTCTCAACCTCTCACCACGGACAATGGAGCGGCCAACACCCTTCACTGAACGATCGAGAGCAGCGAATCGAGAGCAGCGACGTTTGCGTAGAATTGTCAGTGCTTTCAGACAAGGAACACTGCATGAAACAGCCGCCGAAGCCAATGTGGGACGTACGACGAACAAATCCGCTAGGACAGTGCGGCGAAATCTGGCATTAATGGAGCATGGCAGCAGACGACCGATGCGAGTGCCTTTGTTAACAGCACGACATGGCCTGCAGTTCCTATCCTGGGCTCGTAACTGGAATACTGTGGCCTGATCAGATGAGAGCCGGTTTCAGGAGGTAAGAGTTGATGGCAGGGTTCGAGTGTGGCGCAGTCCCCATGAAGCTATGGATGCAGGTTGTCAACAAGGCACTTTGCAAGCTGGTAAGGCTCCTTAATGGTGTGAACCGTGTTTACATGGGATAGACACGGTCGTCTGGTCCAACTGAACCGATCACTGACTGGAAATAGTTATGTCACTTACTTCGAGACATTTGCAGCCATTCATGGACTTCATATTCCCAAACAACGATGGAATTTTTATGGATGATAATGCGCCATGTCACCAGACAACAATTGTTCGCGATTGGTTTAAAAACCAATCTGGACAGTTCGAACGAGTGATTTGGCCATCGAGATCGCCTGAATGAATCCTACCTAACATTCGTGGGACATAATCGAGAGTTCAGTTCATACACAAAATCTTGCACCTATAACATTTTCGCATTTATAGATAGTTCTGAAGAACAGAAATTTGTTAACATCAAGTATAGATTTAAGTGTCAGGAAGCCGTTTCTGAAACCATTTGTATGGAGTGTGGCCATGTATGAAAGTGAAACATTGACGATAAATAGTTTAGACAAGAAGAGAATAGGAGCTTTCGAAATGTGGTGCTACAGAAGAATGCTGAAGATTAGATGGATAGATCACATGACTTATGAGGGGGTATTGAATAGGATTGGTGAGAAGAGAAGTTTGTGGCACAACTTGACAATCAGAAGGGATCGATTGGTAGGACATGTTCTGAGGCAACAATGGATCCAATTTGATATTGGAGGCCAGTGTGGAGGGTAAAAATCGTAGAGGGAGACCAAGAGATGAATACACCAAGCAGATTCAGAAGGATGTAGGTTGCAGTAGGTACTGGGAGGTGAAGAAGCTTGCACAGGATAGAGTAGCATGGAGAGCTGCATCAAACCAGTCTCAGGACTAAAGACCACCACAACAACAACAACAGATAGTTATAGAAACAGCCTGGCTCAGTACTTCTTCAGGGGGCTTCCAACGCCTTGTAGAGTCTATGCCACATCGACATGCTGAACTACTACTGGCAAAAGGACGTGCGGCACGATATTAGGAGGTACAGAACCCAGTACGATGTCCTCCATGGTGAGTGTTCATCGGAGGCGAGGGTATCATCTGGGTTGCCCCAGGGAAGTGTGGTAGGTCTGCTGTTGTTTTCTGACTACATAAATGATCTTTTGGACAGGGTGGATAACAATGTGCGGCTGTTTGCTGATGATGCTGTGGTGTACAGGAACGTGTCGTCGTTGAGTGACTGTAGGAGGATACAAGATGACTTGGACATGATTTGTGATTGGTGTAAACAATGGCAGCCAACTCTAAATATAGATAAAGGTACATTAATGCAGATGAATAGGAAAAAGAATCCTGTATTGTTTGAATACTCTATTAGTAGCGTAGCGTTTGACACAGTCACGTCGATTAAATATTTGGGCGCAACATTGCAGAGCGATATGAAGTGGGATAAGGATGTAATGGCAGTTGTGGGGCAGGCGGATAGTCGTCTTCGGTTCATTGGTAGAATTTTGGGAAGATGTGATTCATCTATAAAGGAGACCGCTTATAAAACACTAATACGACCTATTCTTCAGTACTGCTCGAGTGTTTGGGATCCCTATCAGGTCGGATTGAGGGAGGACATACACTCCTGGAAATGGAAAAAAGAACACATTGACACCGGTGTGTCAGACCCACCACACTTGCTCCGGACACTGCGAGAGGGCTGTACAAGCAATGATCACACGCACGGCACAGCGGACACACCAGGAACCGCGGTGTTGGCCGTCGAATGGCGCTAGTTGCGCAGCATTTGTGCACAGCCGCCGTCAGTATCAGCCAGTTTGCCGTGGCATACGGAGCTCCATCGCAGTCTTTAACACTGGTAGCATGCCGCGACAGCGTGGACGTGAACCGTATGTGCAGTTGACGGACTTTGAGCGAGGGCGTATAGTGGGCATGAGGGAGGCCGGGTGGACGTACCGCCGAATTGCTCAACACGTGGGGCGTGATGTCTCCACAGTACATCGATGTTGTCGCCAGTGGTCGGCGGAAGGTGCACGTGCCCGTCGACCTGGGACCGGACCGCAGCGACGCACGGATGCACGCCAAGACCGTAGGATCCTACGCAGTGCCGTAGGGGACCGCACCGCCACTTCCCAGCAAATTAGGGACACTGTTGCTCCTGGGGTATCGGCGACGACCATTCGCAACCGTCTCCATGAAGCTGGGCTACGGTCCCGCACACCGTTAGCCCGTCTTCCGCTCACGCCCCAACATCGTGCAGCCCGCCTCCAGTGGTGTCGCGACAGGCGTGAATGGAGGGACGAATGGAGACGTGTCGTCTTCAGCGATGAGAGTCGCTTCTGCCTTGGTGCCAATGATGGTCGTATGCGTGTTTGGCACCGTGCAGGTGAGCGCCACAATCAGGACTGCATACGACCGAGGCACACAGGGCCAACACCCGGCATCATGGTGTGGGGAGCGATCTCCTACACTGGCCGTACACCTCTGGTGATCGTCGAGGGGACACTGAACAGTGCACGGTACATCCAAACCGTCATCGAACCCATCGTTCTACCATTCCTAGACCGGCAAGGGAACTTGCTGTTCCAACAGGACAATGCACGTCCGCATGTATCCCGTGCCACCCAACGTGCTCTAGAAGGTGTAAGTCTACTACCCTGGCCAGCAAGATCTCCGGATCTGTCCCCCATTGAGCATGTTTGGGACTGGATGAAGCGTCGTCTCACGCGGTCTGCACGTCCAGCACGAACGCTGGTCCAACTGAAGCGCCAGGTGGAAATGGCATGGCAAGCCGTTCCACAGGACTACATCCAGCATCTCTACGATCGTCTCCATGGGAGAATAGCAGCCTGTATTGCTGCGAAAGGTGGATATACACTGTACTAGTGCCGACATTGTGCATGCTCTGTTGCCTGTGTCTATGTGCCTGTGGTTCTGTCAGTGTGATCATGTGATGTATCTGACCCCAGGAACTTGTCAATAAAGTTTCCCCTTCCGGGGACAATGAATTCACGGTGTTCTTATTTCAATTTCCAGGAGTGTAGAAGCAATTCAGAGGCGGGCTGCTACATTTGTTACTGGTAGGTTTGATCATCACGCGAGTGTTACGGAAATGCTTCAGGAACTCGGGTGGGAGTCTCTAGAGGAAAGGAGGCGTTCTTTTTGTGAATCGCTACTGAGGAAATTTAGAGAACCAGCATTTGAGGCTGACTGCAGTACAATTTTACTGCAGCCAACTTACATTTCGCGGAAAGACCACAAAGGTAAGATAAGAGAGATTAGGGCTCGTACAGAGGCATATAGGCAGTCATTTTTCCCTCGTTCTTTTTGGGAGTGGAACAGGAAGAGAAGATACTAGTTGTGATACGAGGTACTCTCCACCACGCACCGTATGGTGGATTGCGGAGTACGTATGTAGATGTAGATGTATCCCATGACTTATCGCACCTCAGTGTACATTGTACCATTCTTTCTCGAATGTCTGCTTCCGAAGTTTCAACAGTAAACCTCTACGTGATACAGAATGACCCACTTGCAGAGCCTGTCGCTGGAGTTTATTGACCATTTTTGTAAGGCCAGGCGCGCACAGGCTATTTTCCGCCGCGTGACTACTTTGCCGCTAGAGTGAAACCCGGTGGTTGGAATACGAGCGAGCGCACCTGGAATTTAAAAAGCGCAACCTCCTCTATTTCACGTGCCGTGTGATAGTCGCAGATGTTGACTGGATCACACGCACTGGCATGAGCCCGCGTACACTGGAGGCGCTGTTTCTCAGTCGCTCTCGTGGTGTGTTTGCAGGCAGACACGTTCTGTGCGCCACCAGGTATGATAACGATAATTGCGCAACGGAAGACGTTGTAAATTGTGTTGTCGATTCAGAAAGACGAATTGCAGAAGTAGAAAAGAGGCCAGCTCTCAACGACAGCCAATTAAAAGAATACGGTGATCGCAATTTGAAAACGAAACTGTAGGGTAAACTGTGCTGCAGCATCATTCGGAACTGGACTGAATTTTCTGGACCAGAAAAGAGCAACAAAGGTATTTCGAGGTTCACTAATTTTATTCATTCATGTAGACAACATCATTGCTGCATTTATGTTTTCGGCATTTTGCCAAGATACTGATGGCCGGCCGGTGTGGCCGAGCGGTTCCAGGCGCTACAGTCTGGAACCGCGCGACCGCCATGGTCGCAGGTTCGAATCCTTTCGTAAGAAGAAATTGCAGTGTGCGAATCGAAGACGAGTCATATGAATATCTTCTACAACTCTGTGAGCCTAATTCGTATAGGCTCACGGTGTTGTAGAAGATATTCATATGACTCGTCTTCGATTCGCACACTGCAATTTCTTCTTACGAAATTATGTAGAATCATTTTCATTGGGCCTTTGTCCCACAATAACGAGAGATCGGCGCCAGAGCCCTTCTTGTCGCCAACCCAAACCCTCTGGGATGGGATTAGTGTACCCAGATGTCTGCATTTAGTGTAAACAATGAAACACTGCAAACGTTTTCAAATGTCTGCGAGTCGTGTAGCTGAGGCGGGACGTGGGGGCGAGCCCGGTATTTACCGAGTGGGATGTGGAAAACCGCCTAAAAATCTCATAAAGATTGGCTGCCACACCAGCCAGGCGGATTCGATCCGGGGCCAGCGCACCTACCTGAGACCTGGAAGCAGCACATTAGCGATCTCGGTTAACCTGTCGGGTCGAAATTATGTAGAATACAACATGCTTTTATGATTATGTCTCAAAACCGACACCCACATCGATATGCCGATGAAATATTCTCTATTTGTTAGCAAAAATCGCAGAAGTACATTCCACCATTCCAGAGCACGACGAAGTCTATAGTGGAAAACAGGCTGTTTCGTTGTCACTTTTCTTTTAGAACAATAACAATAATAATAATTGCGTGTGACGGGGGCCTCCCGTCGGGTAGACCGCTCGCCTGATGCAAGTCTTTCGATTTGACGCCACTTCGGCGACTTGCGCGTCGATGGGTATGAAATGATGATGATCAGGACAACACAACACCCAGTCCCTGAGCAGAGAAAATCTCCGACTCAGCCGGGAATCGAACCCGGGCCCTTGGGATTGACAGTCTGTCGCGCTGACCACTCAACTCAGAATAAGGCCGCAGAATAAGCCTGGATAGTGCAAATGCTTCATCTCCTAGAAAATTAATAGACTGAGGTTCTTCTTTCTCGTCGTCAGGTAATTTTTCAGGATTTGGAAAGTTTAACTGATTAGCTTTCAGTATTTAACTGATTAGCTTTCAGTCTTTGATAGAAGATGGATTCTTGAATAAATCAGAATCCCCGCTGGCGCCACATGAGCCCACATCAATCACAGTGAAACAATAGTCAGCGCTAAAACTCTGAGGCCCTGTCAGCAGGTTCCTTCAGTCTTACATACTTTCTGTCCACAGCGCCAATGCACTTGGAAAGTCATTTCTGTCTAAAAACGGTTTGGCAATAATCATCAAGTCATCCTGAGTTTTTTTCTGCCATATGAAAGGGCTGTGAACATTTCCACAACTGTTTGAATGTATCCTTCGCGGTTTTTCTGATAGTAGTGGCTCCTAGCAGATATTCGTAGTACAATGAGCACAAACTATTTCCATTTGCAAGATATCTGTAAGAAATAATATTGAGTTACAGCATTCATATTTAATCATAGGAAAATTAGGCTACATACTTACATTGAAGTGGATGCAGCGTTAATTTCATTCATGACAGGTAAAGAAATTGAAAAAGAAGTGGAAGAATCTGAATGACTGTTTCGTGAGAGAACTGGTATCACTGGAAAGAGCTCCGTCTGGCGAGGCTGCAAGGAAATTGAGAAAGTATCTGTACTTCGATGCGTTGTTATTTCTGCTCCCTAAAATGGAAGACAGACTGATCACCAGCTACATCGAAATTCTGGCAAATAGCAACGGAAACATGGATGGATATCCGCCCCCCCCCCCCCCCCCCAGGTTATCTTCACAAAACAACAATGGTGCAGCACAGAGCACAAAAGTAAGACATCCAACTATGTATATATGTATTAAACTGGGGACCTAGAAACGACGGAGAGGTTTTGTCCCACCGTGGCCCTCAGTGGTTCACAACCCCACAACAGGCCACAGCAATCCACCCACCCCACCGCCGCCCCACACCGAACCCAGGGTTATTGTGCGGTTCGGTCCCCCGCGAGCCCCCCTGGGAACGTCTCACATCATACGAGTGTAACGCCAAGTGTTTGCGTGGTAGAATATTTATGGTATAAGCGTACATGGAAACGGTGTTTGTGCAGCAATTGCCGACACAGTGTAACTTAAGCACAACAAGGGGAATCAGGCCGCATTTGCCGAGGTAGATGGAAAACCGCATTAAAAACCACCTACAGACTGGCCTGCACACCGCACCTTGACACTAATTCCCCGGGCAACTTCGCGCCATGGACTGGAACGCCTTCCTGCTCAGGAAGCAGCGCGTTAGACCATGCAGCTAGCCGGGCGGACAAGACATCCTACTAAAAGGGAAACCAAGCAGGTTACTTCATTCAGGGATCACTCTTAAATATATTAACACAGAAACAAAACGAACAAATTAACCACGACAAAAATTTTGCTTTAATGTTTGTGCCCATGCTGGCAAAGTTAAACAAAGAATAAAAACATGACACGAAAGTGGCAATACAGAACGTGATGAGGAATACCAGATAGTACCAGCAACCAACAATTTTTCTACAGCATCCGAACATGTGGCATACCAACATCACTCAAGCAACTTGTACTCCAGCAACTTCATTCGTTCAACCATACTCGTCAAATGCATTAAATGAAATGTAACCTCCACAAACTATGTCCCTGTGCCCCTCTGCTGACAACCGCAACAACTCAGAAACTTCATCTTTTCAGAGGAAACAAGTTCGCCAATTTCGACTTGCAGTACTTATTTTGAAACTTCCTGGCAGATTAAAACTGTGTGCCCGACCGAGACTCGAACTCGGGACCTTTGCCTTTCGCGGGCAAGTGCACTTGCCCGCGAAAGGCAAAGGTCCCGAGTTCGAGTCTCGGTCGGGCACACAGTTTTAATCTGCCAGGAAGTTTCATATCAGCGCACACTCCGCTGCAGAGTGAAAATCTCATTCTGGAGTACTTATTTTCTTGATATATCTGGTCAGTGATGTATCATTAATGTAAAAGGGCAATGAAAGTTGTTGAATGAAATGATGCGTGCTTACCTCAAGACATCTCAGGTGGTACAGACTTCCTCATGTCGTGTCTTGTTTAGTTATTTCCGGTTGAAGCAGTGCGTCCAAACTATTCTTACTCATTCGATAGTATGGAAAGAATTTATTGGTGTGATTTTGTAACTCTTCGTGTAATTTGTCAAAATGGCCTTTCTCCAGTGTTTGACTTACAGCTGGGTGCACCCAGTAACGATATTTGCGCTGTTTTTTCGCTCGTCTTCACATCAAAAGCGCTACCAAACATTTTGTTTCCATAAAATCCATGGCGATACTGAGAGTACTTGGGATTTTCCTGTCGCTGTGTGCGCATCAGCCGCAAGGGATTAGCCGAGCGGTCTAGGGCGCTGCAGTCATGGACAGTGCGGCTGGTCCAGGCAGAGGTTCGAGTCCTCCCTCGGGCATGGTTCAAATGGTTCAAATGGCTCTGAGCACTATAGGACTTAACATCTGAGGTCATCAGTCCCCTAGAACTTGGAACTACTTAAACCTAACTAACCTAAAGACATGTGACACATCCAAGCCCGAGGCAGGATTCGAACCTGCGACTATAGCAGTCACGTGGTTCCAGACTGAAGCGCCTAGAACCGCACGGCCACACCGCCCGGCCTCGGGCATGGGTGTGTGTGTTTGTCCTTAGGATAATTTAGGCTAAGTATTGTGTAAGCTTAGGGATTGATTACCTTAGCAGTTAAGTCCCATTAGATTTCACACACACCTGAACATTTTTGTGCACATCATGATGTACCGGGTGATCAAAAACTCAGTATAAATTTGAAAACTTAATAAACCACGGAATAATGTAGATAGAGAGGTAAAAATTGACACACATGCTTGGAATGACATGGGGTTTTATTAGAACCAAAAAAAAGAATGCTAGACGGGTGAAAGATCTCTTGCGCGCGCCGTTTGGCGATGATCGTGTGGTCCCGGCGAAGGTTCGAATGCTCCCTCGGGCATGGGTGTGTGTGTTTGTCCTTAGGATAATTTAGGTTAAGTAGTGTGCTTGCCTGAAGTCGCAAGTGTATCGTCACCGACCGACATCTCTAGGGATGCTGAAAGACAACATCCGACGGCAATGCCTCACCATAACTCCTGACATGCTTTATACTGTTGTCCACAACATTATTCCTCGACTACAGCTATTGTTGAGGAATGATGGTGGAAATATTGAGTATTTCCTGTAAAGAACATCATCTTTGCTTTGTCTTACTTTGTTATGCTAATTATTGCTATTCTGATCAGATGAAGCGCCATCTGTCGGACATTTTGTGAACTTTTGTATTTTTTTTCGTTCTAATAAAACCCCATGTCATTCCAAGCATATGTGTCGATTTGTACCTCTCTATCTACATTATTCCGTGATTTATTCAGTTTTCAAATTTATACTGGCAGTCTCTACACAGTGTCGGAGTCTGTGGGAGCTGCTCCCATTGCTGCGAGGTTCGTGGCTCACCGACCAACGACATCAGAGTTGAGTGGTGATTTAATTACTGAAGACAGACTGTTCACAGTGTGCCGTTGCTTTTCATGGTTGGCTGTTGAGGCCATCCCCGTGAGCAACAGCGAGTGTTCGAGTTGGCGAAAGTTTGGCCACCATCTGGTGGAGTTTAACTGTATTTTGGTTATTTGAAGTCCGAGTGCATTAGCGGAATTTTCTGCCTTGTGGCCGTTAGCGTTCCAGTTACCTGCTCTGGCCGCTGACGTAAAATTTAGGCAGTGTCCTTTCCTCACCGTGTTGTCACTGTCCAACACGTGTGTGTAGTTTTGACATCTTATGTATACTTGGTTGTGGGCGGCTACGCCTTTTACGTTTTGGCTTTGGAGTTCCTTGTGCACTGGTCGGGTGGAAAGCAAGTCGTCTAGTCGGTGGATCTGTTGACTGTCTCTCGGTTGGGTTGCTAGCGGATCGGATATAGTTGGGCAAACTACCTGTCTCCCCTAAGCGAACGTTAATATTTCAAGTGCAGACCGACCCCCAGAAACTTCTGAGCGCCGCTGGCTGTACTGCCTTTTTTATTGGGGTTTGATTGTGTATTTTAATGGCTTGTAGCCCATAGTCTGAAATTGTATGTTTTTAGTTGGGTTTTAAATAATGGGCCTTCAGTCGCTTTATAATTGAAAGTTCATTACTTGTCAAGTCTTGCATTGTTTGTGCCTTCAGCCTCATTTAAAATAATTTTTATCAGGCTTTGGGTCTTCTGCCTTTTGAAAATGTATTGTAGTTGTGTTTTTCAATAATGGACCTTCAGCCACTTTAAAATTTAAATGCCTTACTTGTTAAATCTTAGATTGTTTGGGCCTTCAGCCTGTGTAAAATACTGTTTAAAGATAAAGCTTTGCGCCCTCTGCCTACTAAAAATTATTTCAATTGTTTTAAGTTTTTAGCCATCTTTAAATTAAATTTCTTGTCTCTCAAGAACCAGACTATGTGGGGCCTACAGTCTAATTGAAGATAAGGCCTTCTGCATTGTGTTTTTTTTAATTAGTTTTACCTGCAGTCTTAAATCATGGGCCTCCAGCCGTCTTAAAATTAAACTTTTTTGCTTTTCAAGTGTTAGATTTGTTGGGCCTTCAGCCAACTTATAGAACTTACTTATGTGAGGCCTTCTGCCTTCTAAATATTCTGTTTTGAGTCTCAATTTTAAATTAATGGCTTTCAGCTGTTTTTAAAATTTAAGTGGTTGTCCCCTTAGGGCATAAGATAGTGTGGCCTATTCAGCGGATAACTAAGTTCAAAAATTTTTACTATACCATTGAACTCTGTGTATTTCAGAGCCAGAATGTGGTCCCCAAAGTGCTCCTGCAGGACATCAAACCCTCTCCTGCTTCGATAGATATGAGCTCCGTCTTGAATGAACCGCATGTTATCAAAATCAGAGTCACTTTGGATAATGGGGATGAAATAATCTTCCAAAACCTTCACGTACCTTTCGGTAGTCACCGTACCATCGAGGAATATCGCACCGATATTTCCGTGACTGGACATTGCAAACCACAAAGTCACCCATTGAGGGTGAAGAGTGTTCTCGATCGCGAAATGCGGATTCTGAGTACCCCAAAAGGGCCAATTTTACTTATTGATGAATCCATCCAAATGAAATTGGACTTCGTCGCTAAACCAAACCATGCATGCACATACTAATTCCCTTCATGCCACGCAGCCAACCGTGCAGTTTGAACGTCGTAAAGCAAACCGTTCAGAAGTTATGACGATTTTATTTCGTATAGTTCAATAATTGTCACCCTGTACCTCCTTATACACAACCGCATCATCTGTGAATAGCCTCACGAAACTTCTGGCGTTATCCAGGAAAGGTCCTATCACACTTCCTTGCAGTACTCTTGAAATCTGACGATTTTATTCTGTTAAGGGCAATGTGCTACCTTCTAACTGTAAGGAAGTCTTCAATCCAGTCACAAAGCTTGTCCCATTATCGGTAAACTCTTTGTTTTTTTTGTCACAAAACGACAGTGCAATATGATGTTAAATGCTTCGCTAGAATAAATGAACGTGGCTTCAACCTAGGCGCCAATGTGAACGGTGCTCTGGATCTAATGAACGAACACAGCGAGCTGAGTTTAGCAGGATGTCTGCGAGAAACATGTTTATTTTTAAAGCGGAGACGTTCGTTCTCCAGAAACATTATGATACGTCAACATAAAATAGATTCCATAATTCTGCAACAGATTGACTTTAGCGATATAGGTTTACAATTGTGTGCACCTGTCCTACGGCCCCTCTTGAAAAGGAGGACGACCTTTCTTTCCCAGTGATTAGGTATCTTTCGTTGCTTCAGCGACCTACGATGAACTGCTGCTAGAGGGAGAGGAAGTTCTTTCGCGTAACCCTTGTAGAATGTTGCTGGTATCCTATTTGACCCAAATGCCTTTCCTGTATTAAGCAGTTGTAATCGATTTTCTATTTCGCCACCTGCCATTTCGGACTTCATGCTATAATTGAAACCAGGAACCGTATGGATCTTCCATAGTGAAACGGTTTCGGAAAACCGAATTCAGTATTTCGACCTTTAACACTGTCTGCTTCAGTTTAGGTGTCCGTAAGGTTACTGAGCGAACGAATATGTGATATTGCTCCACTTACTGACTTTACATTATTGCCAAAACTTCTTCGTGTTTTCAGTCACATTGTGACATATATCTTACGGAATATTAAAAAATTTGCATTACCTCTGGTTTTGGTTAGAGATTATGTAACGGTGCAGAGGAATGGATGGCGCGGAATATGAAACCTTCCCAACACTGACATGACTCGCTGGTCACTACAGAATAATATAACGGTTAACTGAGTCCGTTTTAAAACCCCTCTCGCTCTTAGTTACTGGTAAAGTACAGTCGTCGTAATAAAAAAAGTATTTGTTTGCTTTGCTGTAATAAAAATAATTACATGTTCTTAATGCATTCCTTCCAGTTCAGAAAACGTGTCAATTTAAAAAAGTGATGTTTTTAATGAGATTTCAGTCTTATTATATAGAGACGTAATATGTGGGGTATCAGACCTTCCTGGAACGGCAATTACACGAGACGACAAGTCAGTAGTCGAACCTGCCGCCTTATCCATTACCAGAGATTATCTTTTATTGCAGTAACATGCAAAAGAATTAATTTAATGATTAGCTGTGTGCCACCAGATAGGGCAGGCGAGGATGATATCATTTCATTCGCATGTATTCCGTATATAGGTTGTCCATAATTAAAGTTACAGATTCAAAACGCTGTAGGCAGAGAACCACTGCTTAGAATAATGTCAGATATCAACAGCATAAACGTCATGGAACAAAAAAATTAACGAAAATTTTACCAATACATGTTGCTGTAAGTGTCTTAACGTAAATGGGTCGGCTACAAATGACAGATAAATCGCAATACGACGGCTGTTGTTTGAGTTGTACATAACGCCATCCATACTGTTCAGTGTGCATGACAGCACAAGTTCATCAGTCTACAATTGTTGTTACGTACGCCCATCCAGCATGGCAAGGTCGAGCGAGATTGGATGTGAAACATCGGTTTTTAATCGTCCTGAAGCCAAAAACCGCATAAAAATGACAATGACATCTGTTTTTAATTGTCTTGGGTTCAAAACCCGCATAAGAAGCAAAATGACATCGGTTTCTAATTGTCATGAGACTGGTGCAAGACATTTTCATATGCTGTCCACCGCTTTCGGCAGCAAGTTGAAATCGAGAAACAGCAATTACCACAACAGATCCAAGTGTCTCGAAGCTCACGTTCAGAATGCTTTGCGCACTGCGTGCCTTCAGTTCAGCTGCGATCGTAACTGGACTACTGAACACGACATCTTTGAGATCACTCCACAGCCAAAAGTCACACGGATTAAAATCAGGTGATCTGGATGGCTAGGCTATAGGGAAATGACGGTTGATAATTCTAGCATTTGCGAAATTACCCTGCAGCAGCCGCTTCACATGGTTGCGCGATGTGCGGAAGGGCATAAAAATGGTCCTACCCACAGGTCCACGCCGTTGAAGGACTGGAACGGCATTGGTGCACAAAAGACTCTCATAGTGTGCACCAGTGACAGTACAAGACTCATCTCCTAGAAAGAAATACGGTCCTAAGATAAACAATGCCGTCAAACTGCAACGAACAGTCACCTTGGCTCAACGAATTAGTACCGGGTGACGTGCGTCCGGATTTTCCGTTTCCCACATTCTGCAATTTTGCGTACTGGGGTGTCCACGGAGAAGGATGTGGGCTTCGTCTCTCCACGGAATGTACCATCGCCATTCATTGTCCACTTCCATGCGAGCAACAAATTGCAGAGTGAACGTCTTGCTGGCAGCTCAGTAGAAAGCAGCTCCTGAAGATGGGCGACTTTGTATGGATAGCAATGCAGTATGTTTCGTTGGATTTTGTCCACAGCGCTCGCAGGCATGTTCAACGTTTGGGCAATGCCCCCTACACTGTGTGTTGCACACCACCGCTCGACCCCTCCTGCAATGCTGTGGCCATATCTTCGACGGACATATCGGATCAACTGCTTTCCTCCCTCTCCAACATTGCACTTCAAAAGAAGCTTTCTTTCCGAATTGTGTGATAATTTTCTCCAGTTCTTTAGCACACATCGGACCAGTGCCTTTTTTCATACCCTTGAGTGTCCGGAACTTCTACATCTACACCTACATCTACATGACTACTCTGCAATTCACATTTAAGTGCTTGGCAGAGGGTTCCTCGAACCACAGTCATACTATCTCGCTACCATTCCACTCCCGAACAGCGCGCACGAAAAACGTACACCTAAACCTATCTGTTCGAGCCCTGATTTCTCGTATTTTATTTTGATGATCATTCCTACCTATGTAGGTTGGCCTCAACAAAATATTTTCGCATTTGGAAGAGAAAGTAGGTGACTGACATTTCGTAAAAAGATCTCGCCGCGACGAAAAGCGTCTTTGCTGTAATAACTTCCATCCCAATTCGCGTATCATATCTGCCACACTCTCTCCCCTATTACGTGATAATACAAAACGAGCTGCCCTTTTTTGCACCCTTTCGATGTCCTCTGTCAATCCCACCGGGTAAGGATCCCACACCGCGCAGCAATATTCTAACCGAGGACGAACGAGTATAGTGTAAGCTGTCTCTTTAGTGGACTTGTTGCACCTTCTAAGTGTCCTGCCAATGAAACGCAACCTTTGGCTCGCCTTCCCCACAATATTATCTAGGTGGTCTTTCCAACTGAAGTTGTTCGTAATTTTAACACCGAGGTACTTAGTTGAATTGACAGCCTTGAGAATTGTACTATTTATCGAGTAATCGAATTCCAACGGATTTCTTTTGGAACTCATGTGGATCACCTCACATTTTTCGTTATTTAGCGTCAACTGCCACCTGCCACACCATACATCAATCTTTTCTAAATCGCTTTGCAACTGATACTGGTCTTCGAATGACCTTACTAGACGGTAAATTACAGCATCATCTGCGAACAACCTAAGAGAACTGCTCAGATTGTCACACAGGTCATTTACATAGATCAGGAACAGCAGAGGTCCCAGGACGCTTCCCTGGGGAACACCTGAGATCACTTCAGTTTTACTCGATAATTTGCCGTCTATTACTACGAACTGAGACCTTCCCGACAGGAAATCACGAATCCAGTCGCACAACTGAGACGATGCCCCATAGGCCCGCAGCTTGATTAGAAGTCGCTTGTGAGGAACGGTGTCAAAAGCTTTCCGGAAATCTAGAAATACGGAATCAACTTGAGATCCCTTGTCGATAGCGGCCATTACTTCATGCGAATAAAGAGCTAGTTGCGTTGCACAAGAGCGATGTTTTCTGAAACCATGCTGATTACGTATCAATAGATCGTTTCCTTCGAGGTGATTCATAAAGTTTGAATACAGTATATGATCCAAAACCCTACTGCAAACCGACGTCAATGATATAGGTCTGTAGTTAGATGAATTACTCCTACTACCCTTCTTAAACACTGGTGTGACCTGCGCAATTTTCCAATCTGTAGGTACAGATCTATCGGTGAGCGAGCGGTTGTATATGACTAAGTAGGGAGCTATTGTATCAGCGTAATATGAAAGGAACCTAATCGGTATACAATCTGGACCTGAAGACTTGCCCGTATCAAGCGATTTGAGTTGCTTCGCAACCCCTAAGATATCTACTTCTAAGAAACTCATGCTAGCAGCTGTTCGTGTTTCAAATTCTGGAATATTCCATTCGCCTTCCTTGGTGAAGGAATTTCGGAAAACTGCGTTCAATAACTCCGCTTTAGCGGCACAGTCGTCGGTAACAGTACCATCGGCACTGCGCAGCGAAGGTATTGACTGCGTCTTGCCGCTTGTGTACTTTACATACGACCAGAATTTCTTCGAATTTCTACTAAATTTCGAGACAATGTTTCGTTGTGGAACCTGTTATAGGCGTCTCGCATTGAAGTCCGTGCCGAATTTCACGCGTGTGTAAATTTTAGCCAATCTTCGGGATTTCGCGTTCTTCTGAACTTCGCATGCTTTTTCCGTTGCCTCTGCAACAGCGTTCGAACCTGTTTTGTGTATCGCGGGGGATCAGTTCCATCTCTTACCAATTTATGAGGTATGAATCTCTCAATTGCTGTTGCTACTATATCTTTGAATTTGAGCCACATCTCGTCTACATTCGCATAGTCAGTTCGGAAGGAATGGAAATTGTCTTTTAGGAAGGCTTCTAGTGACACTTTATCCGCTTTTTTAAATAAAATTATTTTGCGTTTGTTTCTGGTGGATTTGGAAGAAATGGTATTGAGCCTAGCTACAACGACCTTGTGATCACTAATCCCTGTATCAGTCATGTTGCTCTCTATCAGCTCTGGATTGTTTGTGGCTAAGAGGTCAAGTATGTTTTCGCAACCATTTACAATTCTGCTGGTCTATTGGCGCACGTTGCCGTTCTTGTAAAAGAACTTTACCAGAATCGCGCGATGCTTCATGAAGACGGTCGTGTCGGGCATCTCGGACGTAAACTGAGGAACAACTGCGTGTCGCTGCTCTGTTGTTGTGCATATTCTGACGCTTACAGCGCCATCTACCCGTCAAACTCCTGTTAAACTTTTTTGTGTTCTGTGACGTTTCCTTCTGCGTCAATAATGTGATGCACAAAACTGACGTCATTCTGAGCATGGTTCTCTTTCTACAACATTTTGGAACTTGGATTTAATTGTGAATACCCAGTACTGCAAGATCTCTAGGAGAAATGTCCGCGGCTCGTGGTCTTGTGGTAGCGTTCTCGCTTCCCGCGCACGGAGTCCCGGGTTCGAAAAAAAAAAAAAAAATTGAACACAAACTCCCGCGATACAATCGGAAACAAATTGGGGAAACATCTCGGAAAACGTGTTGCCTAAGCATGCGAAGCAGACATGGTACAAAATAGTTTGTGAAGACACCGTTGTTTTGCGATAGATATATATATTTATCTTGTTTTTTTCCAGTCTTTTCATATATCTTTGATGTTGTAGAGCATTTTTTTTCTTTTGTCCTGTAAAATAGAGATAAAAGTTGTTTTCTAGCTGTAATATGTAACTGGAAATTATTTCTTTTTTGTGAGTAGATAAATATGTTTAGAATTTATTGATCGTGGAAAGCTTTAATTTTTTTGTGATTATCGTTTACTGTAATGATTTTGGTAGAAAATAGTTGTAATTTACTATTGAGAAAGAGAGAGAGAGAGAGAGCAATATCGATAGTCGATCTAACAAAGGGAGAGTGTGTTGTTGGGTAGCTAGAGAGGCGGACACATGTTTTACTGTGGGAGTTGTGACTTTTATGAACTAGTGAAGATTGAGTTTAGTGGCAAGCGATGTTCGTTTTCAATGACTGTTTTATACCAGTACGTGATATGATAATAGTGAGTGTAGAAACTGGGCGAAGTAAATACTGAGACTGTGCCGAGAGACGAAGTAACTATGACAATGCATCCGAGAATGGTCGGTATTGTAGCTCTATGTCTGTGTTTCCGTACACTCAAGTACTGTCAACTTACATACTTATTCGCATTTCGATGAACTGTCGGACGCCTATAATAAGTAACAGTCGTTCTGAGCTTATGCGAACTGCCTATTGTGTGTGAGTACATTCCCGCCCAGGACGAGTTTTCGCGATCGCGGCAGTCATAATGCGAATTGACTTTCTATAGAATTCGCCGTCGGCAAGTTTTATAAACTCTGTGTGGCATAAGTAAACTTAAATTGTGTGTACCAGAAACATTAATACTGTGCACATACGGACATCTGTAACAACAATTACATGGACCAACCTGTGGCCTGCAAAACGCCACTGTAATCAGATTTGCAGCTCAATGAACACCACCGCCAGCCCGATTACGAGGAAAAATCATCAGCTGCAGTCACACGACCGTGGGAGCAGGTCTCAGCGTTTCATCAGGACCAGCCAGCTGCCGTCGATATCGCGACCATCGTCACAACAAGATTTAAAAGCAGCGCTCTCCTCTCAAAGACTCAAAATTATTGCAAACAATTTTAATTTCCTTTTGGCTGACATACACGTAACATTTGTCTTCTTTAGAATAAAAGTGTTCCCCAGGAAGTAGTGTGGTCTATGTAGACATTGTTGACTTTCATTAGCAGTAGCCATTTCCCTTTTAATTATTTCCATTTCTTTTTTACATTTTAAATCCGTTGGCGTTGCGTGTGTATTTTTTTTATAACTTTTGGAGGGTATGTGTCTAAATTCGTGTGCCGTAGCATTTACCAGAAGTATTGTAATGCTTTGCTACTTGTACAAGGGCGCCCGCCATTAATTTCTTAAACGTCGACCAATGACAGTGAAGCTCGCTTGTTGTTGGTGCTAACATTCCATAGTGAGTAATTCAAAGGTGGGTAGCTGTCAAACCACACGGGTTGTGATTACTGTGAATGAGAGTCGTGTAAAATTGTGGGTTCACCACCCAAGTTTGGTATTCTTTTGTTTATTGATGTTAGAAACACTTTTTTTTGTCAATGTCCTTAAATCTTATTTAATATGGTTATTATATGCTAAACTGGGATAAATGCACGGTCAGATCTTGTGTTGGGAAGTGAAATTTGGAGAAACGTCTATTTAGATACGACTTGATTTGGACTGCATTAGTTAACACGGTACTTTTCGGGTACTTTGGCGATACTTAGTGACAGGGTAGAATCGCAGTCATCACAAGTTAACAGAACGGTACCAACTAACCAATGACTGGCGGAGATAAAACTCGTCGCAAGTGAGAAGTGCGACGTATGTGCCATGACCGACACCCTCGAGCACCGATTCACCTGCGGGAATGCCATCAACATGTGGGAAGCGTGCCAGCAGATGGTGGCCCACATCAACAGAACGGCGCCGGGAAACATCACAGTGGAAGCAGTCGCCGACCCATTTCCACGACCCAAGCGACTGGATCCTCGCCATGACGGCACACGCCATCGTAGCGCCGAGGCAGACCGACCAGCTGGCATTCCTGACGGACCTCTGGGAGCAGAACAAGACAGCCCATCAGCACAGGCGCTACCGCGAGAACTTCAGAAACTTCCTGCAGATTCCACTGCAGACAGCGATCGCCAGAGTCCTCCCCAGCCTGTGACCCTCACACCGCCACCGGCCACCTCACCACACTCACCATAAGAATAACGTGTGCATTGATAGTGAATAAGTGCAAGAGGAAAGATAAAGTGCTTTCTCCTCTCGCATCAAATAGCGAAGTATAGCAGTACAAAGTGTTTCTTCTTAGTGAAATCAGTGATACAAAGTGCTTCTCGCCATACATCTGTCATGCTCGCAGCCAAAACAGTCGCAAAAGTATGCCCAGTAGTACTACCAGTTTTTTAATTATTCTTTTTTCATTATTTGTACTATATTGTCTAGGAGACAAGCATTACTTAGTGGAAAGCGCTAACTACTCATATTTTTAAAAAAAAAATGATTTACTTTAATATGTGCCTATAAAATTATGTTGTTTACTCACACTCTCCTTTCTGCCTCTCTTATATAATATGACAAAATTTTCTCTCTTCTTCAATTTATGTTCCACTTCTGCTCCATCTATCACGCTCATGTTTCCCTCATACTGTCCCACCTAACAGTGTAAACTAGAGGAAGAGATAAAACCAGAACGCACAATGTGCCTGTGGCATCACAAGTGCATGACATACAGAAACACGAACTCAAAATCAATGTGTCGATGCTACATATAAATTGTTATGCCTGTCCTGCAACGTCTACCCAAAAAAAAGATGACAAATGGTCATGTAAAAGGGTTCAAGGAACAACAATAAGAGAAAAACGAAAAAGGAAAAAATATAAAAAAGAAAACCTATAAAATGACAGTAAAATTAACCAACACTAGGAATATAATAGGTTAATAGAATAAAATGTCTTTTTTTAAATGTATCATTATATATATGGTTACAAAAAAAATTCCCGGCGGGGTCAGGGATTTTATCTGCTTCGAGATGACTAGGTGTTGAGTGTCTTTCATCATTTCATCCTAATTCACTCGCAAGTCGCCGTAGTGGCATTAAAGAACTTGTGGAGCGGCGGCCGAACCGCCCTGCGAGGGGTCTCCTGGCCACCAATGCCATACGCTCATTGTTATTATTACTAGACGAAATTTTATTTTATTTTAAGATTTATTGAGCGCTTCTCTCATTGTCTCCCCTTGTGCTTTTCAGTTTGGAGAAAATGCGAGTATGTTATATTATTAATAGCATATTTGCAACTTCTGTAAATTGCAGAGCACCAAAGGATTAAGATATTTGTGTTCCCCCCAGATAGCATAGAAGGTGCTAGTCTCTCATACCAGAAGACACGATCGAAAATTTAAAAAAGCAGTTTACGCCAAACACATTATTAATATAATATACATGGAGCTTTTCGCATCGCTCTCATTCTCGCATCTTTCAGCTTCTATTGGTCAGCTTTGCTTTGAATTCGCTTACCGAAAGAATAGGCTGATAATAAAGGGAGGTGGTATATTCGTAGCAATAGACTTAAATCCACTAAAATAGAGACAGAAGAAGCATGCGAGATTCTTTGGATAAGACTCACTACTGGGATGGTGATAAAATTTCAATTGGATCCTTCTATCGACCACCAGACTCATCTCATGATGTGACCGAAAACTTTAGAGAAAACCTCAGTTTGCTTGTACACAAGGTCCCTAGTCATAAAGTAATCTTGGGTGGAGACTTTAATCATCCAACAATCAACTTGTATTAACACAGTTTTGATCGTGGTGGGCGTGACAAGACATCCTGTGAAACAGTACTAGAACGTTTTGTCTGAAAACTACTTAGAACAGATAGTTCAGAGCCCCACTCATGATGAAAATCTATTCGATCTAATGACAAGAAAGAGACATGAGTCTTTGAGGATGTCTGCAACGAAACAGGCATCAGTGACCGTGAGGCAGTTGCAGCTATATGATAATTAGCCAAGTACAGATGGCAACTAAAACAAGTAGAAGGATTTATATGTTCAGTAAACTAGACAAAAGAGCAGTAGTGTCATAGCGCAATGAGAGACGTGAAACCTTTAGCACATCACATGAATACGTAGAGGAACTATGGATGAAGTTGGAAAAAAATATAATAGTTGACCACACGCTGGATAACACAGAACGGTTCGTGATGGGTGGGGCTCTCCATGGTATACAGTCACTGTAAGGAAATTTCTGAAGAAACAGAGACTACTGCACAATAGGTGTAAAACAAAGCATAGGACTACAAATAGAGAGATGCTGAAGGAAATGCATTTGATAAGAGCAATGTGTAAAGCCTTCAGTGACTACTGCAGCAGAGTATTGCCAAATGGCGTTTCAAAAATCCCAAAGAAATTCTGGGCATATGTAAAGGCAGTCAGGAGCACAAAAGTTGGCGTCCAGTGACTTTCAGATGAAGCAGGAACTGAAACGAAGGGTACCAAAGCAAAAGCAGCAATGCTGTACTTCATCTCAAATGTTCCTTTACAAAGTAAAAACGAGGAGAATAGCCTCAATATAATTCTCGTAGCATTGAAAAGATGAGAGATATGTGAATAAGTATTGGTGTCAGTGATGTTGAGAAAAAGCTGAAACTGTTAAAACTGCACTAAGTTCCAGGACCTGCTGGAATCGCCATCAGATTCTGCACTGAATCTGAGGTTGATGTAGCCTCTCTTCTAACTTTGATCTATTGCAACACCACGAAAAACTGTGCTCAATATTTGGAAGAAAGCACAGGTCACACCCATCTACATGATGGACAGCAGAAGTGATCCCCAAAACTACTGTCCCAATATCCTTGACATCAACTTGCTGGAGAATCTTAGAACATATTTTGAGCTTAAACATGATGAAGTATCTCCAACGGAATGACCTCTTTCAAACCAACCAGCATGGATTTCGAATGCATCACACATGTGAAATTCAACTCGCACTTTTCACATATGACATACTAAAAGCTTTGGATCAAGCCAGTCAAGTGGATACAATATTTCTAGACGTCCAAAAAGCATTTAAATCAGTACCACATCTACACTTGTTATCAAAAGTACGATTGTATGGTGTATCAAGCGAATTTCGAGAGTGGACTGAGGATTTTTTGGTAGGGAGGACGCGTAAGTTATCTTGGATGGAGAGTCAGAGACAGATGTAGAAGTAACTTCGGGTGTGTTCCAGGGAAGTATGCTGGAACACTTGCTGTTCATGTTATCTATTAATGACATTGAGGACAATATTAATGTTAACCTTAGACTTTTCACAGATGAGACAATGATCTCTAATGTCTGCAACAAGCTGCATAAATACTCAATCAGATCTTATAAGATTTCAAAGTTGAGCAAAGACTGGCAGCTTGCTTTAAGTCTTCAGGGATCTAAAACTGTTCACTTCATAAACAAAAAATGTAGTATCCTATAATATTAGTGAGTCACACTTGGAATAGATCAACACATACAAATACCTGGGTGTAAATCTTTGTAGGTTTATAAGTAGAAAGATGGCATAGGCTCAGTTTTGGGTAAAGCAGGTGGCAAACAGATTTATTGGCAGAATATGGGGAAAAGCAATCACTCTACAAATAAGACTGCTTAAGGAAATACGGAAGGCGCCACACTTACAAATCAAACTCCGCGCCGTCATGACGTCACACACGACAGATTAGATTAGATTAATACCTGTTCCATAGATCATGAATACGACACTTCGTAATGATGTGGAACGTGTCAGGTTAATGAAAGATGTCTGTACAAGATATTACATTACACAAAATATTGCATGACACTAATGCTTAAGTTAGTTTTTTTCCCTCCCTTAATTTATATCTAAAAATTCAGCAAATGAGTAGAAGGAGTTGTCATCTAGAAATTCTTTTAATTTATTTTTAAATGTTGGTTGACTATCTGTCAGGCTTTTGATGCTGTCTGGTAGGTGACCAAAGACTTTTGTGGCAGCATAATTTACCACCTTCTGTGCCAAAGTCAGATTTAACCATGCATAGTGAAGATCATCCTTTCTCCTGATGTTATAGCTATGCACACTGCTATTACTTTTGAACTGGGCTGGATTATTAACAACAAATTTCATAAGTGAATATATATACTGTGAGGTTACTGTGAGGATCCCTAGATCCTTAAATAGATGTCTGCAAGATGACCGTAGGTGGGCTCCAGCAATTATTCTGATTACACCTTTTTGAGCAATGAATACTTTTCTACTCAACGATGAATTACCCCAGAATATAATACCATACGAAAGCAGTGAATGAAAGTAGGCATAGTAAGCTAATTTACTGAGCCGACGCGTGGGATCGGACGCTTCTGTCGACCCAACAGGGGATATCGAACGTATACAGAAAAGGGTAGTACTAATGGTTACAGGTGTGTTTGACCAATGGGAGAGTGTAACGGAGATTCTGAAGAAACCGAACTGGCAGAGTCTTGAAGATAGACGTAAACTATTCCGAAAAAGCCTTCTTACACAGTTTCAAGAATTGACTTTAAATGATGGCTGTAGTAATATACTACAACCCAGCCAACCTGTCACTGCCGTAGAAATCTTAAAGAGAAGATTAGGTTTATTGAAGCATGCACAGAGTCATTTAAACAATCAGTTTTCCCGCGCTCCATACATGAATGGGACGGGAAAAAAACAGTAATAACTGATACAGTGGGACGTAATAAAACATCTTGATAAACGCATGTTGTGTTCACATTATTACTACTTGGGTTCTGCAGTTCGTTAGTAGTGAAATTAAGGTTCGAAAGTACTAGAGATTTTGCGAATTTCCTTAGACTAACGTCAACTAATATTGAGGTGTTGCTTCAGATGATGACAGGACGGCACTATTCAGAGTACTGCTACACACACACACACACACACACACACACACTATGTATTTATCAGCTTCGACAGACCTTTTATTCGTATGCTGATAGGTGGAATATGAATTAATCGTACGTATCCCAGGTGAACTCTTTAGGAGAGCTGCTATTTGCCAGCTTACTGCTTACTTCTATAAATACTGCGATTTGAGTTAAATGAAATTTTCATGTTTTCGACTATTTCTATCACACGTTTGAAGCTAATGATTCGAGCGTGATTTTAGTTTAATGAGGTACTTGTAGTCGGAACTCTTCGCGCTCCACAGATTAACAACTGCTTCATAACATTCAAAACCAGGAAACTGAAACACTTTCGCATTCGATCCCATTTCCAGTCAAAAACAAGGAATTAAAAATAGACAAAGTTGCGAATGAAATGCCGAAGGATATGGAAGCACAAGAGAGACTGGCGTGTCGTCACACAAAACGTCCACACTATTATCTTTTTCGCAATAATTTACAGTTGCTCCTTGTCCGCCATTCCGAACGGATACCGATACCCATTTTTGATTCACCAAATAAATGTGAACTAGTGGTCCGTCTTAAGCTGTAAAATGTATATAAGCAATACACTCTACGTGTCTGTATAACTAAAATCGTGCACACGTCTACGAGTGTGAACTAGGCGTACAGCGTGAGTACTTGCTCGAGGTCGGTAGTTCCCCCACTTCACTGCTGACACGCGCAGCGAGCTATATAAGACCAGGTACCGCAAAAAACGCCGCTTTCCTGTCGAGAATGGTTAAGTAGGAGTGCAATGCATGGAAAGCCGCAGCAAAGTAAGTGATAGATCTAGTATGTTGTCATAGTTTAGTAGGTTAGACGATCCAGGATCATAAGTATTGCATCGCGAGACCGTACACTAATAGGAATTCCTAAGAACTCTTATAATTTTTGTAGGTCCTGTCGATTTTCCATGACTTGCCGGTATATTACAGCATAATCCCTGCTGTAGAGCCGGCCGCGGTGGTCTCGCGGTTCTAGGCGCGCAGTCCGGAACCGTGGGACTGCTACGGTCGCAGGTTCGAATCCTGCCTCGGGCGTGGATGTGTGTGATGTCCTTAGGTTAGTTAGGTTTAAGTAGTTCTAAGTTCTAGGGGACTAATGACCACAGCAGTTGAGTCCCATAGTGCTCACAGCCATTTGAACCTACTGTAGAATGAGTTGCAAATGGCAAAGAATTTAAATTGCTTTCAATGGTCATTTCTTAACCTCTCTTTGCCTGTTTATTTTGAGTTTCGGTATTTGTCAAACTTTGTAGGCCTATTTTCACAACAAAATAAGGGGAAAGTTTTATTCATTCTGCTAGATTGGTGTTAAATTAAACCATTTCACTCCGCGAATCTTGGATATGACAGCGTGATGTGTAGCACAGCTAGACTTCTAGATTAGGTAAGGAGGCGAAGCTACCACATGTGGATGTGAATCGTTTTAACAGATAGTTACGTAGCGCGCGGTAGCCTAGTACAGTCTCTCATAGGCAACACACTTTTCCTTATAAAAGCTAAAGCTTCTGAAAACCTGTGTCTGCGGTACCGAATAGAAAAGTCTCGAACAAATATTTTGAGGAGGAAGAGGAGATTAGTGCCCCCTCGACAACAGGGTCATAGACATAAAGCTTGCCGTAATCAGTTTAGGGAAATCATGGAAAACTAAATCAGAATGGCTAGGCGGATGTTTGAACCATCGTCCACAGATGTTTGTAAGCGTGTATATAAATCACGAAAAATGCAGGAGTATCCACTACCGTTATCACTTACGTCAACTGTTTCTTGTCGAAAGTATTCTGAAATGTTCCACATTCACGAGACTCATATAATTTTTTGGTGTTTGAAACGGAAACTGAAACTAATCTAATGGGAGGCCAAAAAATAACTCGGTGGGTGTTGTTTTCCGTGAAATTTGTTTTATTCAGGGACAGTGTACACAGACATTAAATCCACATAACAATAAAGAACATTCGACACGATTGCTGTTTCGAGCATTTCGTAATCTTTTATTAGATGTGTGCTTACGTTGTCGAATAGCACATACAGGGTATTTTGTAAATGTATTTTTTTGTTAAAAATTCACGGCCAAAGGTATACAACTGGTAATTTTAAATTATAAAATTCCACTTCTTTTGACAGTGAAATTCATTTAGAATAAAATGCTGCAGACCTTGTGAAATAATAAAGAAAACTCTTACTGGTTTAGTCTTTACCTAATCTCTTTAATGATGAATGGAATACCTAATTTTCTCTTGGTAATATGAATTTTGTTTAGTTTGGATTCCACAAACTTTTTCAATTGGCCTAACTTTGTTGTTGTTAATACCGGTACCCATAAAGTTGTTTGTTTTTTAAGTAATAGACCATTTGTGATGATACATGTTGGGTTTTTCTTTTCAGCATTACATGAAGTGAGATGACATGCCATGTTCACATCACCACCTACACATCTCTATCAACCACAGGATGTGTTAATGTTCAATGTGAAATCTTAAAATTTTCAGGTGGGAACATGCAGCATAAAAATGCAGAGTGAGTGAGTGAGTGAGTGAGTGAGTGAGTGTGTGTGTGTGTGTGTGTGTGTGTGTGTGTGTGTGTGTGTGTGTGTGTGTGTGTGTGTTTTCCATTAATATAGCTGGAATATGTCATGTGGCTTCCTCGTAAATTAGATCTTTATGACTGAATGTTTCTGCTTTTCAGTATTAAGGTCATGAATGACATGTGCCAGGCAGTCGCGTGCTATTGCAAATATAATCTTTCCAGTTCATCTTGGTAACAAAGACTGAATCAACTGTTTTCTCCGGGTAAGGAAACATAACTTGTACAGTCTTACAACACTAAACTTAGATTTTATTTTTCTTAATTGTATGTTGTTCCATTTGGTATCCTGAAATTTCACAGAAACATTCTTGGAAGGCATGTGTTGCATGTCATACTCGTGTTAAAAACAGCCCCCGGAAGAAGGCAAAGAAACACTGGTAAGCTGCCCAAAGAATAAGAAAAAAATTATTTTGTGTGTTCCTATCAATATTAGTCAGGGGTGAATGATGTGGAAAATAAGGGCAGCTAGGTGGCCAGAAAATGTGGAGTATTTGAAGCCAGCTGTTCATTATTATGAATAATTAATTAACAATCCTTCCAGTGTTTCATCAGATGGAAGGTGTGTAGCTACTTGTGCAGCAGCTGTTACATCTGCTGCAGCTTTGTAATAAGTCTTCCCTCCACATTTTGAATTGTTTCCTGTGAAGAGTTCAAGCTGACAATATTAGAGAAAGTATAGTTGTTACTCACCATATAGTGGAAACCCTGAGTTGCAGACAAGCACAAAAAACAGACTGGCAGCTAGTAAGCTTTTGTCAAAAAGGCCACATCAGGTTTAAACAACATGCACGCACACACTCACATGTCTCTGGCCACTGAGGGCAGACTACTAAGTAATGTAATCAAATTTTGTTGTTAATGGGTTTTGCAGTAACATTACACAGTGAATTGCAGATGTGGCCCCCCTCGTTCTTCCTTTTGAAGTGCTTTTGGTAAGAACTCTACTGCTAAAGTACTCCCCCCCCCCTCCTAAGTCACACCAGGCCAACTTTATTTTTATTTGTTTATCATTAGTCCTGTAGCTCATGGTACAGGGAACTCACTTAAAAATTATGGTATGATGGTAGTGTTGGTATGTACTTCGCATAGGAGAATACAGGTAAGAGATGTAGCCAGGAAAATAAAGCTCTGTCTATAAGATAGAATAGTTTTATATGATCTTACTAAGCAGACATAGATCAGTGAATAACAAATGAAAATTTACATTACTAAGAAATAATCCGCATGTTGTGCATAGTTATCACTGTCAAGAATATTCCATACAGATGGGTCTCAGATGGAGATTATATTAGTGTTGCCAAATTTTGTTCACATGATGCACACACAGATAAAAATTATGTGCCGTACATTATAGGCAAAACAGAATGCAACTTATTACAAGGAATTAAAATTTAGTTTCAAGAAATTTGCTCACAGAATAGAAATACTGACTTGGTAATAATTCCTTTAACTTAATTCTAGTTATTTTTGGACTTTTGCTTGTTTTGGTGTTTGATGGGAGGGTTTTATGTTTAATGCCCATGCACTAAACCCCATTAGCATATAATTTTGTGTTGTGAGCTATAATTTGTAATTGTTTGTTTCTGGTGTCGTGTTTGGTAACCTACATTGCTCCGTAGGGATTTAAGGTGCTTTACAGTAAAACAAGCAAATTCCATTATATAGAGGCATGGCAGTGACTGGTTTTTAACTTTTTAAACTAAGGCAGACTCACAGGGTATGGTACACCACCTTCCAATAATGTACACCAGCTCTGCCGTTTAGTGATCTTAATAAACAACAGATTTTGTTAAACTTTCGCGACCAATGCCTCAATATGTAGTTTCAAATGTAGTGTTACTGATGGTAAGTCCAAAAAATTTGGTGTCCTGTCTATTTGTAATGTCTTTGCCAATAACTATAATTGCATTGGAGGGGTAAGTTTTTTGTCTTATGTGGAAGTTCATACTTAAAGTTTTCTGTGTATTTATGAGTAGTCTATTTGATTCAAACCAAGGTTGTAATTGTCAGGTAGTTTCATTGATTGTTTCTTGCAGTATATCACTTCTACTGACTATCAAAATTTTGTGTCATTGGTGTACAAAAAGGGGCTCGCATTTGATATGCGTTCCGGGAGGTCATTGATAAAAAATTTAGAAAGAACAGGCCCAAGAAGAGATCTGAGGGACACAATTTTTGTATGTAGTGTATCTGACCTGCAATACCTGGATACTGAGGTAGGTACAGAACCAATTGTGAGCTACACATCAAATTCCGTACTTATGGAGTAGCTTGTGGTTGACCATGTCAAATGCCCTGGACTGATAAAGAAATATAACAGGTTGTTGATGGTCAACAAAGCGCGAGCACTTCTTCAAAAATGCATACAAAGCAAATGTGGTAGACCTATTTTTGTGAAATCCCTATAGGGAAGATGAGAATATGACACGTAGTATTCAAAGATTTTTGAGAAATCTAGTAGTATAGCAATTGGTCTATAGTTTGCTATGTCAGATTTCTCTCCCTTCTTGTAGAGAAGTATAATTTTAGCAAGTTTTTGCTGGTTTGGAAACATTCCTTCTGAAAGTGGGGTATTTCTGATATTTGAAAGGGTCCCACAGATGTAGTTTGAACACTTAAGTAAGAGGTTGTTAGTTTATTGGTGCGAAATTCAGTGAATAGAGGTTAAGAAAAACCTACCGGTTTGGAATCACATTGTAGTTTTTTAAAGCTTAATAAATAAGATACAGTAAAAGAGTGGTAACAAAGGCACAACACCTGACATGGTTCAGGCCGCCATTAGCCTCCAACACAGCCCCAGACTTCCTGGCCAATGCATGTGAATCCTGAGTTACAGTTATTGGTATTTCTTCTGTGAGGGAGAAATTGATAACAGGCTAGCAAATATTTATTCCACTGTAAGCAACAATTAGGTACATTCAAAGTTTGCAGTTTGGGTGGGGGGCTATGGAAAAGCATTGAGTCTCGACAATTTAAGTAGGCACTACGGGAGCCCTGAAGGATGTACACTAAGTTTATAAACAATGTAGGAATTATTTGACTGATGACTTTCTCCAAACTTAGTAAATAAATTCATAAAATATAAGTTGACCAGAAAATGTTTGATTTGTTTAAATAAGTTATGTCTCATATTATTTGTATTGTAATATACTAATATTGTAAATTTGATGCAGTCTGTATGGCCAGAGCTGGTGAATGATCCAAGCCATATATTAAATGATGACCTTCTGAAAGATTCACCCCTTTTCTGTGATTATTGTGTATGCCGCAGAATGAACAGTCACAAAAACTGTTTCATAGACTTAATACAATTACTTGTCCTGTGTGTGACTGGTTAGACTTTCAAACTATTACAAAATATGTACCACTTGTTGATTACATAAATATACTCTTGTCACACAAGATAAGTGAAATAGACTATATGCCCAAGTCGTGCTATGACTAAATAGATATTTGTAATCAAGCATTTAAGTATGGTACAAACAATACACAAATTCCTGGTTTATAGAAAAAAGAACTACACGCATTTATGTAGAAACAAGGTAACAGCAGGCCACAAAGAGGTACCAGAAAACAGGGAATCTTACAAATTAGTAGTCTGATTTTAAAAGGCAACTTTCGTGAATTCTTGTTGAATGAAACAGTCAGCTCTGTTCTTCTATCCCCTTCCTGTTTGGACTCCATGAGACTGTGAGCCAGTTTGTACAGGATACTGTAAACAGAAATGCAACATAGATCGTTTTTTGTGAGGTATCCGTGTTACATTTTCTGTGTGTGTGTTCTATGTCAATAGATCCACTCAGTAAAATTTCTCATGTTTGCCATTGTTGATGTTTCCTGAGTTGGCACTGCTGTGTAGTTCCACCTAACGTTCTTGTAGCAGTCGTCATAGTACTTAGTCTCCTTGTGCTTGGGTGGGTGCTGTAAGAGGGCGTTAATTGTCTTCCAAGTTACTTGACTGACGTAAGCAACTGAACTTTAAATCTTCTGTATTGACACTTTGTCCTATAAAACCATAATGTCTGAATATAGTTTTGCGTAAAATGCAGGTTGACACACATTTTTTCAACTGATCGAGCTTTGCCAAGATAAAGACAAGAAGTTTCCTCTGCTCAGTCCAGTTCACCAAGTCATTCCTGTTTTCAAAGCATTCATTGCAGCCATGGTCTTCTCTTTTTCTCCTTGTCGTCCAAACATTAAAACCATGACATCAAGGCACTCAGCAGGTGGAGGAGCTCGCTTGCTGTACCACCTTGATGTGATAAGTGCAAGATGTTCCCCACCTGCACTCGGTGTATAAAGGAGGCTGTGACATGCTACCATGTAAATGAGAAAAAAAGCTTCATCTACGTCTACAAGGATACTCTGCAAATCACATTGAAGTGCCTGGCAGAGGGTTTATCAAATCTCTTTCACAATTCTCTATTATTCCAATCTCACGTAGCATGCATGGGAAGAATGAACACCTATATCTTTCCGTACGAGCTCTGATTTTCCTTATTTTATCATGGTGATCATTCCTCCCTATGTAGGTCGGTGCCAACAAAATATTTTCGCATTCTGACGAGGAGGTATTGAATAGAATTGGGGAGAAGAGGAGTTTGTGGCACAACTTGACTAGAAGAAGGGATCGGTTGGTAGGGCATATTCTGAGGCATCAAGGAATTACCAATTTAGTATTGGAGGGCAGCGTGGAGGGTAAAAATCGTAGGGGGAGACCAAGAGATGAATACACTAAGCAGATTCAGAAGGATGTAGGGTGCAGATGAAGAAGCTTGCACGGGATAGAGTAGCATGGAGAGCTGCATCAAACCAGTCTCAGGACTGAAGACCACAACAACGAGGAGATAGTTGTTGATTGGAATTTCATGGGAAGATTCCATTGCAACGAAACTTTCTTTTAATGATGTCCAGCCCAAATCCTGTATCATTTCTGTGACTCTCTCCCATATTTTGCAATAATACAGAGTGTGCTGCCTATCTGGTAAGGATCTCGCACCGTGCACCAGTATTGGACAGACAAGCGTAGTGTAGGCAGTCTCCTTAGTAGGCCTGTTACATTTTCTAAGTCTCGTGCCAGAAAACATTGTCTTTGGTTAGCCTTCCCCACAACATTATCTGTGTGTTCCTTCCAATTTAAGTTGTTCGTAATTGTAATACCTAGGTGTTTAGTTGAATTTATGGCTTTTAGATTAGACTGATTTATTTTGTAACCGAAGTTTAAAAAGTTCCTTTTAGCACTTGTGTGGATGACCTCACACTTTTCGTTATTTAGGATTAACTGCCACTTTTCGCACCATTCAGATATCTTTTCAAAAGCATTTTGCAGTTTGTTTTGATCTTCTGATGACTTCAGTAGTCGATAAATGACTGCATCATCTGTAAACAACTGAAGACGGCTGCTCAAATTGTCTCCCAAATCGTTTATACAGATAAGGAACAGCAAAGGGCCTATACCACCACCTTTGGGAACGCCAGAAATCACTTCTGTTTTACTCAATGACTTTCCATCAATTACTACGACCTGTGACCTCTGATAGGAAATCACAAATCCAGTCACATAACTGAGACGATATTCCATAAGCATGCAATTTCACTAAGAGCTGCTTCTGTGGTACAGTGTCAAAAGCCTTCTGGAAAGCCAGAAATTGGGAATCAATCTGAAATCGCTTGTCAACAGCACTCAACAGTTCATGTGAATAAAGAGCTAGTTGTGTTTCACGGGAACAGTGTTTCCTTAACCCATGTTGACTGTGTGTCAATAGACTGCTTTCTTCGAGGTAATTCATTATGCTCGAACACAATATATGTTATAATATCCTGCTGCATATCGACGTTAACAATATGGGCCTGGAATTTAGTGGATTAATCTTACTACCTTTCTTGAATATTGGTGTGACCTGTCCAACTCTGCAGTCTTTGGGTACGGATCTTTTATCGAGCGAACGGTTGTATATGATTGTTAAGTATGAAGCTAATGTATCAGCATACTCCGAAAGGAACCTAATTGGTATACAGTCTTAGCGTGCAAATTTTTTGTTGCTGAAGTTATGAAATTAGGCAAGTCTAGTATTATCACTGAAGAGAGTGCACTTATGAATAAGTGGTGTGTGAAGAGCTGTTCCCAGAGGAATTCCTATTGAGGGTGCTTGTGTAATACAAGCCATGACTGTAAAGGGATGAGAGATTAAGAGAAGCAAAAACTTAAGACTCGTAATACTTCTTAGGGTTTTAAAAAGAGAGTACTTTCGGAGCTAGCACAGTTTAACAAAACTTAAATATGACCAACAATATTTTAAGATAGAAAGTATGGAGGAAGATTTTATAGACGTCACACACTACTGAAATGATCAGTGGTTTGAATTATGGTAATGTAAGTAATAAACTACATGTTATAACAGCACTGGGATACCAAATAAAAATAAGTGTAGATGGAAATGCACATTTGGAAGAGTATGAGAACATAAGTGTTTAGTGACCAGGAAGTCAAAGGTTTATGGAGCAACATATTCATTTAAATGAGTAGGGGGAAAAGGGTAGGATGCTTTGCGTATTGTTGAATATTTGTGATGTGATGTACCCAATATAATGAATATATTGGATAGTAAATGGTAAGCAGACCCATCGAAGGGATGGCCTACACCTACATAAAATGAATTCGTGGGAGGAATGACCTGAACTATATTAAGCAAGTTGGACTTATAAAGGAACACTAGCATAAATTGAAAGGTAATTAAGAATTATCTGCCCATAGAGGAGGGTGTAGAAGCAACTAATTTTTATTCCCAGTCACCAAGGGTTGTCGATACTAGTTCAATGTGGAGAGACTTAGCATGATGGCATCATGTAGAATGTAGATATTATCTAAAGCAGGGCTTCCCAGTGTCTGGTCCGCGGACCCCTTAGAGCTCCGCCGGCTCTTTCTAGGGGATCCGCGGCCACCTTTCAACAAATTGTGTAAAATAATGAGTAAAAATTATTGAATAAAGATGTGAAAATCGAATTCATCACTCTTTTTTCGTGTGAAGGGGTACTTTTATTTCAGGTCGTATTCCCAAGCAGTCTTTGCGGGTCCTAAGTGAGAATGCATACACAGTTTAGTGCCAGAAAATGTGGCTTCTCTGATAGACTGTTTCGCAACAATACGGGGGTCTTTTGTGCCCCAGCTCACGACGCTAGATGCGCTGAAACCTTTTACGCATGCGCGGACAGAGCTTTGTCAACCAATCACAGTGCTCGCTGGCACGTATGCGGCCCCAGGCATCGTTAAATGTTAAACTTGCTTTGTCAGTGCACTACCTATTTCATAAGTCGATTTTTGACCAGTTTATTACTTCTAATTCATGTCTTTCCAAAGTGCTTGTGGTAAGTGCAAATAAGGTGACATTATTACCAGATGCTTCCAAACAGGACCAACATGAAAGTTCCTGGCAGAGACTTGAACATGGGAGGAGGTAGGAAATGAGGTACTGGCAGAAGTAGAGCTGTGAGAATGGGGCGTGAGTCGTGCTTGGGTAGCTGAGTTGGTAGAGCACTTACCCGCGAAAGGCAAAGATCCCGAGATCGAGTCTCTGTTTTGTCTCAAGATAAGCCTGTGATAGAATTTACTGATTCCCTGAAGCTACTAAGGACACCCCCCTCTTCCCCTCTCTCTCATGAGGCTGCAACCCCCCCCCCCCCCCCCCCCCCACAGCACCACCACCACAAAAAAAAAACAACCTGTATGTATTATGTGGACAGTATATCATGGCAGTCTGCCACAACTGTAAACAAGTGAGAACTTCCACTGTCTGAGGGGACAGGAGCGGTGTGGGGGAATAAGCCCACCTCCCTCTCAAGTGGCTGTCATCCTACATATATGTTCCATGATTCTCCGAAAGTAGAACTGGCTTAACAGTTATAGGGGTCGTTGATTTCTATTTTAGTAGTGAGTCGTTTGAATCCCTTTATGCAGCAGGATTAGTCTCTTCACTCATTTCATAATGAGAAAAAAAATTAAGCAATCCACAATGCAAAGCAAATTTGAGTATACAAAGCATTTGGTAGTGGCTACAGTGGAATTGTTTGCACCAGCTGGCAGTGGTAGTTAAAGCTCGACCTCTAGCTGTATCTTAAACAATCATCGTTCAGAACACTCCCCACCTATAACTGCCATGATGTAGTGTCCGTTCAACAAAAACCTCAACTAGCAGAAACTGATAAAAATACATAAAGTATACACTCATTTTTAAAGGGAAAATTAACTATTACTTATGATACTTTCAGTATATGCCACAGCAGCTGTAACTTGAAAATGCTGATATACTTCAAAATGTATTATGCATGACACTTGTAACTTCCAAAAATTGTAATAATCAGACATAACTGAAATACCGGACGTTAACTTACTGCATAATACTTAAATAAGCATGCAAAATTTTTATACTTTCCACTTAGCTGCTGTTTGATAACTTCCGTGCTAGTGTTCCAAAAATGAACATGTCAGATTCAAAGACTGAAATAAAAGAAAATGGGTGCATAAGAAATCAAATGTTCCAGTTGGACATCTAACAGTGCAGCCTGTGAAAGGTTGTGAGTGTAAAAGAGAATTTCCAAATTTTTATGCTTGAAGATGTGCATTGTTTAATCACTATATCTGGATTAAATGTGCATATCAAGGTATTAAAATAAAGTGTGTTGACATAGTCTTCATTAAGTGTAATTTCTCATGCAGTCCACTATGAACAATCATATGCTCAGGCACACTCATACTCAATTGCTACTAGAGGTAACATAATTTTTTATGTTCAATAATAGAAAAAATCTAATCAGTGATGTTCGTGAAACAATTTATATTGTAATAGAGGGAAACATTCCACGTGGGAAAAATATATCTAAAAACAAAGATGATGTGACTTACCAAACAAAAGCGCTGGCAGGTCGATTAAGGGAGAGGGTAAGGAGTCATTCGAATCCCGGGAGCGGAAAGACTTACCTTAGGGGGGAAAAAGGACAGGTACACACACACACACACACACACACACACACACACACACACACACACACACACACACACACACAGACCTTTGTAAAGACCTTTACAAATGTCTGCTTGTGTCTGTGTATGTGCGGATGGATGTGTGTGTGTGTGTGCGTGTGTGTGTGTGTGCGCGCGCGCGAGTGTATACCTGTCCTTTTTTCCCCCCTAAGGTAAATCTTTCTGCTCCCGGCATTGGAATGACTCCTTACCCTCTCCCTTAAAACCCACACCCTTTCGTATTTCCCTCTCCTTCCTTCTTTCCTGATGAAGCAACCGTCGGTTGCGAAAGCTTGAATTGTGTGTGTATGTTTGTGTGTGTGTATCGACCTGCCAGCGCTTTTGTTTGGTAAGTCACATCGTCTTTGTTTTTAGATATAATTTATATTGTAAAATAGATTGAAGGTTGAACATGTTCAAAAAATGTATTTTTATTTTTTTTTTTGTATGCTTTCTTTTATTGTTTAACCTTGCCAAGTACTGCTACAGGCAAATTCTACAAAGTTTTTCTTTGGTAGGAAATTTGCATAATTTGTAAATATTAAGAGTAATTTTTGATATTGTAACTAATAGAGCTGCTTTATTTTTGTATGGCAGAAATACTGGTTTGAGATGGTGGGCTCCAGTAGAAAATAAAAAAAATTGTCAAATCAAAATTATATTTCACCATGTTTGATGTATAAACATGTGAAGCAGTGTTGAGTGTGCACACTGGGGGAGAGCTCTTGTGCTATTGACTCTCTTAGGGTAGCACCCCAACCCATTAAGTGTATTTAAGAAAACTATAAGCTATAAAAATATATGCTATATGTATTTGTAGATATGTGTTGTACATAAATTGTGCTGTGAAAGAACTGTGACTAAGAAGGAAACTGTGTGTGAATAAAAGAACTGAGTAAGAAGACTAATAAGTGAAGAAAGAACTGTGCCTCTCTTAAAGCTGAATGTGAGAAATTTGTTAAATAATGAACTACATGCCCTTCTTGCTTCTTAAGCGGGGGGAGGGGCCAGTCAGATGAGTCACACAGCAGAGATCTTAGTGTGAACCATCTGCACCTGTTATGAGGCGGGGACAAAACTGTCCCAACTTCCTGCAGTACAGTTCTTAATGTAAAAACACAACAAAGGAATTCACAGTTCCCACTTAGGATAATTATTTTATTATTCTCCTACTCCTACTCCCAATCCCACTCCCACTACTTTACCTCCCTTTCTGCCAGTCAACTGGACTGCAGTGGGTGAGGATGCTATCTTAAGTAGACTTTACACAGCACATGTAGCACTCTCCTTGCTTGGGGAAGTTCCTCACAAAAACCCACATTGTATCTTTGTGTCAAATCATGACAACACAGTGTGCCTGGAAAACAGTTGTATATATTTGTGTGTTTCAAATTTTCTGTGTATAAATACAGAAGTTGAAATGTAAAGTGAACATATTGGTAAAAAGAAATTTTAATATTTGAAATAGTCTTAATTTGTAGCTGGACAATATCTTTCACTTCATGTAATGTTTGTTGTAGTAATAAAATAAATGGGGTTTCAAATGGAACATGTGTTTGATTTTATTGATCATAATTTTAAAACAAAATTGTAAGAAAATTAATGGATTTATGGTCAGTGGTACAATGTTTATCCATTAATGAAACCCCCCTGCGGGTTCGGGGGTACGAATAGGCCCGCGCTATTCCTGCCTGTCGTAAGAGGCGACTAAAAGGAGTCTTCAAAGTTTCGGCCTTATGTGATGGTCCCCACTTGGGTTTGACCTGCCATTTTCAAAATTTCCGTTGTTAGTGCGTGCCATTTGGGGAAGGACGCCTTATGTGGTGTTTTTCTATTGGTCCATCGTGCACCTCCATCTTGCATGCTATCTATTGTCGTGTGGAGGGATTTACACCCCATGTCTTCTGGGTTGCCTCCTCGTCTTGTGCTCAATCCCCTTCTTAGCGCCCACGGCAACTGTGGACCCTTTCAACACCTAAAATCCAGCACGGTAGCCAGTCCGTTGTGGTGGGGTCGTCATGTACCCTCTTGGTGGTAGCCCCCTGACCAAGCAGGGATCGCACTACAGATGCCAGAGCTGTTTCCTCCCCATGCATGCCAAGGAGTATGTGCCCATCTTGTCTGGGGCACGGGGACTCCGGGCAATGGGATATCGGCCAGGTACCTGTTGCTTTGGCTGGGTGGCGCCCTTGGGGAGAGCCCTCCTTCGGAGTAGGTGGCATCTGGGCGGATGTGGCGCAATGAAGCGCAATAAATCTCACCAAGCTGGTGGTCGCACTGCCACCAGCGTCTCTAAGCGAGGAAAAATTGAATTCGATGCTGCACAATATGATCCTCAGTCCTTCCCCTCGTTGGCTGCGCCATGGGAGGGACGCAGATCTAGTGCCAAGCAGGAGCCTTATGTACCACAATACCTTGTCTGCAGCAGGACTGATGGTGACTCCTTTCTTTCGACAAAGCCTATGTTTTTTGTGGAACACCTGGAGGATAATTTTGGGGAAGTGGCGGGTTTGTCTAAAATGAGGAATGGGTCCATCCTCCTCAAGACGTCCTCCCCAGCCCAGTCACGGGCGTTGCTCTTGTGTGATAAGCTGGGAGACGTCCCTGTTACCGTCACTCCCCACAGTAGCTTAAATATGTCCAGGGGATTATTTACCATCGCGACCTCTTGTTACAGTCCGATGACGAGCTGAGAGCTGACTTGGAAGGACGTGGTGTGCATTTTGTCCGTCGTGTGCACAGAGGACCCAAGACCAACAGGGTGGCCACCGGTGCCTTTATCTTGGCCTTCGAGGGTGCTGTATTGCCTGAGAAGGTCAAGGTAATGGTTTACCGTTGTGACGTCAAGCCATACGTCCCTCCCCCGATGCGGTGCTTCCAGTGCTGGAAGTTTGGGCATATGTCCTCCCGTTGCCCATCCAGTGCCACATGTCGAGATTGCGGACGCCCCTCTCATCCCGATTCTCCATGTGCGCCTCCACCTGTCTGTGTCAACTGTGGGGAACAACACTCTCCATGCTCGCCGGACTGCCCCGTTCTTCATAAGGAGCGGAAGATTATGGAATTTAAGACCCTGGACCGGCTTACTTATCGCGAGGCAAAACTGAAATTTGAAAGGTTGCATCCTGTCCCTCTTCAAACTTCTTATGCTGCAGCTACGTTATCGTCGCCCTCGCGGGCGGCAGTTGTCGCCTCCTCTGTGCCGCCTTCAGTTGGCCCTCGGGGCCGTCCATCTCTGTCTGCCCCCCTCGTGTCTGGGGGCAAGCCTTCCTCTGTTGCCCCCTTAGCAGTTGGGGGCAAACCCCCTTCTGTCACTCCCCCCGCACATGCTTCAGGAGTGACATCTGCTCCAAAACCAGGGTGCTCGATCCCTCCCCCTTCTCTGCCGGCGTCGTCTCCACCGGCGTCGTATCTGCCGGCTCCTCTCTCGCGGAAGGGGTCCCTCGGGGCCCTCCCTTCTTCCGTTTCTTCTGCTACCCCACCGGATGTCAGCCAGTGGCTGAAGGTTCATCCACCTGCTGGTCGTAGGACTTCTGCGTCGTCGTCAGCCTCCGACACTCCTTCAGAGAAACTCTCCCAGCCCTCTAAGCCAAAGGACAGACGCGAGAAGAAGGACCGGAACGTGTCCAAGAAGAAGGACGCTCCGGCAGTTTCAGTACCGCCTGCTGTCAATAGCTCTGGCTCTGGGGATGCGGTGGAGATCCTCGCCTCTGCCGCGGATCTCGCCCTCATGGAACCCTCGGGGACCTCTCCTATGGACACAGCTGACTCTCGCTTGGTGGCGGCCGTTGACTCTGCGGCTCCGTCTGCCTCTTAGTCGACTTAACGCCCTCCCAGTCCCTTCCTGCTTCCATTCTCCAGTGGAATTGCGGCGGTTATTTCCGCCACCTGCCTGAGCTCCGGATGCTTCTGAGTGTTTCCCCTGTTCTGTGCATTGCTCTTCAGGAAACTTGGTTTCCAGCAATGCAGACCCCTGCCCTTCGCGGTTATCGGGGATACTATAAGAACCGCGCTGACTGTCAACGAGCTTCAGGTGGAGTTTGCCTCTTTGTTCACCACTCTGTCTGTAGCTCACCAGTACCCCTTCTGACGCCTTTAGAGGCAGTCGCTGTCAGGATTGAGCTCTCGCCGGCTATTACTGTTTGCTCTGTTTACGTTCCTCCGTATGGGCAACTCCCCCGACATGTCTTGGCTGCGCTGCTTCTGGGCGATTTCAATGCTCACAACCCTCTATGGGGTGGGACTGTCTCCGATGACCGCTGTGGAGCATGTGTTGGCTCAGCTCGACCTTAGCCTCTTGAACACCGGTGCTCCCACGCATTTCAGTGTGGCCCATGGCTCGTTCTCGGCCATCGATCTCTCTCTTTGCAGCCCCGGACTTGTCCCATCCCTTCACTGGAGAGTGCATCCTGATCTGTGTGGTAGTGACCATTTTCCCATCTATTTGTCACTGCCCCAGTGTCATTCTTCTGGGCGCCTGCCCCGCTGGGCTCTCAACAGGGCTGACTGGCCGGCTTTTACTTCCGCTGCCACCATTGCTTCTCTCCCACAGGGTGACATTGACGAGGTGGTCCGTGTCTTGACCTCGTCAATTATTTCTGCGGCCGAGACTGCCATCCCTCGCTCCTCTGGACTCCCTCGGAGGAAGTCTGTCCCCTGGTGGTCGCCAGAGATTGCTGAGGCTATTCGCGACCGTAGGCGGGCTCTCCAGCGTCATAAGCGGCACCCGTCTCTGGCGACCCTCATGGCCTTTAAGAAGCTCCGTGCCTTGGCCCGTCGTCTTATTGCACGGCGTAAGCAGGAATGCTGGGAGAGGTACATTTCATCCTTGGGCTCCCGTGTCTCCCCGTCGCTCGTGTGGTCCTGCATCCGGCGGGTTTATGGATACCAGACCCCTATGGGTGTCTCTGGAATCTCCCTGGACGGCGCTGTATGCACGGACGTTGCCACCATTGCTGACCACCTTGCCACGCACTTTGCTACGAGCTCTGCGACTGCAACTTATCCTCCTGCCCTTCGCTCTCTAAAGGAGCGCGCCGAGCGGACGCCGTTATCGTTCCACACACGTCGTTCTGAAAAATACAATGCTCCTTTCAGCGAGAGGGAATTCCTCGCTGCCCTCGCCAATTGCCCTGATACAGCGCCAGGACCGGACTGCATCCACGCGCAGATGCTGAAGCATCTCTCCGGGGACTGCCAGAGACACATCCTCACCATCTTTAACCGCATTTGGAGCGAGGGCGTGTTCCCATCGCAATGGCGAGAGGGTGTTATCGTTCCCATCTTGAAGCCCGGTGCGGACCCTCTGGCGGTGGACGGCTATCGTCCCATTACACTAACCAACGTTTTGTGCAAATTGCTCGAACATATGGTGGGGCGGCGTTTGTGTTGGGTCCTTGAGTCGCGCGGTCTCCTCGCTCCCTCCCAGGGTGGCTTCCGTCAGGGCCGGTCTGCTGCGGACAATTTGGTGCGGCTGGAATCTGCTATCCGTACGGCCTTTTCCCGCCGTCAGCATCTCGTTGCTGTATTTTTTGATCTGCGGAAGGCATATGACACAACATGGAGGCATCACATCCTTGCTACGTTGTGCGAGTGGGGTCTTCATGGTCAGCTCCCAGCTTTTCTTCAAAACTTTTTATTGCGCCGCTCTTTCCGGGTGCAAGTCGGTGCCGCCTCAAGTTCATCTTATATACAGGAAAATGGGGTCCCGCAGGGCTCGGTGTTGAGCGTTTCCTTATTTCTAGTGGCCATTAATGGTCTGGCTGCAGCCGTGGGGTCGTCGGTGTCTCCTTCTTTGTATGCCGACGACTTCTGCATCTCATTTAGCTCAACGACTACGGGAGTCGCCGAACGCAGGCTGCAAGCAGCCGTTCACAAGGCGGCATCATGGGCTCTGACTCATGGATTTCAGTTCTCTGCGGCCAAGACTCGAGTTATGCACTTCTGCAGGCGTCGGACGGTCCACCCTCATCCGGAACTTTACCTCGACAGTCACCTACTTGAAGTGGTGGACACTAGCCGCTTCTTAGGACTCGTCTTTGATGCCCGGCTCACATGGGTTCCTCATATTACTCAGCTGAAGCAAAAGTGCTGGCAGCACCTCAACGCCCTCCGCTGCCTGAGCCATGCGTCTTGGGGTGCAGATCGCAGCACGCTGTTGCGATTGTACAGAGCCCTTGTGCAGTCCAGGCTTGATTATGGGAGCCTGGCCTATGGGTCTGCATCGCCCTCAGTGTTGACGTTGTTGGACCCCATACACCACTGTGGGGTTCGGCTTGCAACTGGTGCTTTCCGTACGAGCCCCGTGGATAGTCTGCTGGTGGAGGCCGGGGTTCCCCCGCTGCGGATTCACCGCCACCGACTGCTCGCTGACTATGCTGTCCACGTGCATTGCTCACCGGGCCATCCCAATCATCGCCTGCTTTTCCCTGCCAGGGTCCTCCCTCTGCCCAACCGGCGACCTAGGTCTGGGCTTTCCATTGCTGTCCGTGTCCAGTCCCTGCTGTCGGAACTGGGGTCGTTCCCTCTTCTGCCGCCCTTCCGGGCCTGTGCACCCACGCCTCCCTGGTGTATGACCCATCCGTCCGTCTGCCTGGACTTGGCACGGGAACCCAAGGACTCGGTTCCGCATGTGGCCCTCCGTCACCGTTTTCTTGCGCTCGTCGCCTCATTTTCAGGCTGTGAGCCTGTCTACACTGATGGTTCCCTGGTGGATGGTCGTCCTGCCTACGCTTTTGCTCACGCTGCCCATGTTGAACAGCGCTCCTTGCCGGCTGGCTGCAGTATTTTTACTGCAGAGCTGGTGGCCATATTGCGCGCTCTTGAGCATATGCGTTCCTGCTCAGGTACGTCCATCGTCATCTGCAGTGACTCCCTGAGCAGCCTCCAGGCTATCGACTGCTGCTATACCTCTTCTCCTCTGGTATCCTTTATTCAGGAGTCTGTTTTTGCCATTACCCGCTCTGGTCGTTCGGTGGTCTTTGTTTGGACGCCAGGTCACGTTGGCATCCCGGGGAATGAACGTGTCGACAGGCTGGCCAAAGGGGCGGTCGACGCCCCCACTTTGGCGATCGGCCTCCCGGCTCGTGATTTGCAGCTGGCGTTGCGCCGTAAGGTACTTCAGATGTGGCGTGACGAGTGGTGTAGCCTGACTTCTCCGAATAAACTGCGGGCTGTTAAGGAGACGACCGATGTGTGGCAGTCCTCCCTGCGGGCTTCTCGCAGGGACTCTGTCATCCTGTGTCGGCTCCGCATCGGCCATACCTACCTGACTCACGGACATCTTTTGCGTCAGGAGGATCCCCCCCTGTGTCAGTGTGGGTCCCGGTTGACGGTCGCCCACATTTTGTTGGAGTGTCCCCGCCTGCGCATCCTCCGGCAGACTTTTAATCTCCCGGGCACGTTGCCTTGGGTTTTATGCGACAATGCCTCCATGGCTGACGACATTTTAAATTTTATCCGTGGTAGTCTTTTTTATGGTTCCATTTAGGGGGGACCTGTCCCTTTCCCTTTCTGTGTATCTTGTCCTCGAGTGTCTCATTGGTTGCAGATTTTAATGTGTGTATTCGGATGGTTGACTCTTTCCCAATTTTTGTTCCCATGGTCAGTCAACCAGTCTCCGACCCTCTTATTTTCTTCCGTTTCTTTCTGTCCAGTGTTCGTCTGTACTCTTCTTGTCTCTAGTGTTCGCTGCCACATTGGTGTTCTTTCAGTGACTGGGGGGAGGGGCGTCTCCTCCCCCCTTGGGGTTTTACCTGTTCCGTAAATTTTGTTTCGCCGTTTTTTTGGAATGGGGGACTGATGACCTTAGCTGTTTAGTCCCCCCTTAAACATCCCAACAACGACAACAACATTAATGAAAGGGAAAAGGAAACTGTCTGTCTATACAGTATTTTTTCCCTCATTTCTGTTTTCAGAGATCCCATAAATATGAAATCAAAAACTGAAAGTGTGTTTGATAAGACTAGTTACATGAAAGCCTTTGAAAGACACAAAACACTTTAACACTACAGTTATGTGAGGCTCATTACAACAAGCCTCGTATAGGCAATTTGAGACTAGAGACTGTCCATGTTGCACCAATCCAAGAGTGAATGAATGAAATTCCCCCCACCCCTCTTGCGCCCCCCCCCCCCCTTTCTTCTGACATCGATTCTCTGTGTGAACTTTGTATTTGTGGTATTTAAGATTTTTTTGTGCACCAGTTTGTGTGACACATTTCCACCGTGAATATGAGCCTATCGAGCCTTTACCCAATCTAAATTGTAAAATTGCAAACTGATGAAATTGACTCGTCACTTGCCTCATACAGTAGAAAATTAACCCATAACTGATTTGTCAGCAAAGGATAAATTCACAGTTTAAGTGTGTGTTGAAGTAGATTTTTCAACATACGTGCCCATGTTTTGAGACATTAGAAAACTACTCCGTATATTTCTTGTAAAGCGTTCCCCATAGGTCTCTTGAGAATGCACAGGTTCTTCTGATGTCACTACTCGGTGGCTTTGTGAGAGAGAGGATGACAATAATGACTTGTGCAGAATGGGCCAACAGGCCAAGTCGCAACCTGAGGCATGGCTTCCTACGTGCAAGTGGTATATGCGCAGGCAGCAGGGTAAATTAGATTAGTACTTGTTCCATAGATCATGAATAAGACACTTCGCAATGATGTGGAACGTGTCAGGTTAATCAAAGGTGTCTACACAAGATATTACACAAAATATTACATGACACTTTATTATTATTTTTTTGGGGGGGGGGGGGGGGAATTACCCACTTACTACATCCAAAAATTAATCTAATGAGTAGAAGGAGTTGCCATTAAGAAATTCTTTTAATTTCCTTTTAAATGCTATATGGCTATCTGTCAGACTTTTGATGCTATTAGGTAAGTGACCAAAGACTTTTGTGGCAGCATAATTTAACCCCTTCTGAGCCAAAGTTAGATTTAACCTTGAGTAGTGAAGATCATCCTTTATCTTAGTGTTGTAGCCATGTACACTGCTATTACTTTTGAATTTGTTCTGATTGTTAATAAAATTTCGTAAGTGGATATATATATATTGTGAGGCTACAGTGAAGATCTCTAGCTCTTGAAATAAGTATCTGCAGGATGATCTTGGATGAGCTCCAGCAATTATTCTGATTACACACTTTAGTGCAATGAATACTCTTTTACTCAATGATGAGTTACCCCAGAATATGATGCCACACGAAAGTAGAGAATGAAAATAGGCTTGGTAAGCTAATTTACTCAGATTTATATCTCCAAAATTTGCAGTGACCCTAATAGCATAAGTAGCTGAACTCAAATGTTTCAGCAGATCCTCAGTGTTTTTTTTTTTTTCTATTTCAACCCCTCATCAATGCAAACACTTAGAAATTTTGAATATTCTACCTGAGCTACCAATTTCCTATGGAAGTCTATATTTATTAGTGGTGTCATTCCATTTACTGTGTGGAACTGTATATACTGTGTTTTGTCAAAGTTTAATGAGAGCCCATTTGCAGAGAACCACTTTGCACTACAAAACAGACAAAAATTTGCTCAGTCAATTTCAGCTGATTTGCTTTGCATTAATAAGAAACAGAAGTGCTAAACTCAATATGTGTGATGCATAATGATGGCAATGAAAGGGAAATTGTGGGTTCTCAGAAAATAAAGTTCAACGTTTTCTTTGTTCCCAGTATACTTTAGATAGCAGAAATACAGTAGGCACGATACACTATTTGAAGTGACACGAAACAGCAGTCGGGTATCAACTAGCAGCTATTCTTTGTAAATTACAACAGCATATATGAGTTATAACTCCAGTATATTACTGTTTTTTTTAGTAGGAATTTTTTTTTACGTGTAGAATAACAGAAGCTTTCACTGTCGTCTTTAAGTATGATGTGCATTAAATTGGTTTTTTGTGTCCTTAACTACCTCAACTCTTTCTTCAGCTACAACTATATTCTGCAAACTGCTGTGAGGTGCATGACAGAGGGTATGTCCTACTGTGCCATTTATTAGGATTTCTTCCCATTCCATTCATATATGGAGTGAGGGAGGAACGATTGTTCGAATGCCTCTGTGCATGCTGTAATTATTCTAATCTTAACCCCATGATCCTTATGTAGTGATACGTAAGGGATTGTAGTACAGTCATAGAGTCATCATTTAAAGCCAGTTCTTAAAACTTTGTCGGTAGACCTCCTCAAGACAGTTTGTCTTTCTTCAAGAGTCCTGTTCAGTTCCTTCGGTATGTCTGTGACCCTCTTCCATGGATCAAATAAACCTGTGACCGTTCATGCTGCTCTTATCTGTACATGTTCAATATCCCTTTTTAGTCCTGTTTGGTACAGGTCCCACACTCTTGAGCAATATTCTAGAACCTGTCACATGAGTGATTTGTTAACAGTCCCCTTTGTAGGCTGATTGCATTTCCCCAGTATTCTACCAACCTGCTTTACCCTCAACTGAGCCTGTGTGATAATTCCATTTAATGTCTCTAAAGTGTCTAGTTGGCTGATTCCAACAGTGACACATTGATATTACAGTCATGGGATATGACATTTTTTTCATTTTGTGACAAACACAATTTTACATTCCTGCACATTTAAAGCAGATTGCCTTTTTTGCACCACTTTATTAGATTTCAAAGATCTGATTGAATATTTATGGAGTTTCTTTCAGATGGTACTTCATTATAGATAACTGCAATGTTTGCAAAAAGCCTGATGTTACTATTAATATTTTCTGCAGAGTCATTAAGATACAACATGAACAGCTAGGGTCCCAACACACTTCCCTGGGGTACACCCGAATTTACTTCTGCATCTGATGGTGACTCTCCATCCAAGATAACATGCTTTGTCCTCCCTACCAAAAAGTGCTCAATCTAGTTAGAAATTTCTACCCCCATATGATTATACATCATTAGAGTTGGTATGGTACTGAGTCAAATGCTTCAAGAAATACTGCATCTATCTCATTACCTAGATCCGAAGCTTCCAGTATGTCATGTGAGAAAAATGCAAGTTGGGGTTCACGCGATTGATGTTTGCAGTCCATATATATGTGGCCCAAGTTTAAAAGAATAAGATTACTGCGTAATAGGTGTAAAATGAAGCCCAGGGCTATACATACAGAGATGCTGAATGAAACACATTTAGCTGTCAAGATATGCTTTTACTTGTCCTTTGTGCTTTGGTAATCATTGTTGCCACAACCATGTCATGGTCACTGATACCAGTTTTAATGTGGACATCCTCAAGAAGGCTAGGTCCATTCATTGGCATTAGATCCAATATATTTCTGTAATGAGTGGGATTCCTAACTACCTGTTCTTGGTAGTTTTCAGATAAGGCATTTAGTATTGTTTCACAGGATGTTTTCTTATGCCCACCACCAAACAAAATTGTAATTTTCCCAATTAATTGTCTCCACCAATGATTACAGTGTGATGGGGGACTTACGTACAAATGAATTGAGGTTTTCTCTAAAGTTTTAGGTTACATCAAAAGATGAATCTCATGGGCAATAAAAAAGGATCTAATTATCATTTTATGCACACCCCTGATACTGAGTCTTGGCCAAACAATCTTACAAGTAGCTTCAATTTCTACCTTAGCAGATTTGAGTTTCTTGTCTTCTACAAAAAATACACCACCTGCATTTCCCATTTACCTATTCTTTCGATATACACTTAAACTTCCTCCAAAAATCTCCCTGCTGTCAGTTTCTGGTTACAACTAGCTTTCTGTACCTAGTATTAAGTGAGCTGCACAGCTTTTCATGAGCATTCCAAACTCTGCAATTTGTTGTAAATGCTTCTGCAGTTTACCATTAGGATTTTAATACTCTCACATGTGGGAGGCATTTCTTTTCATCTTACACTGACACTTCTGGGTTTCCTACAGCTATTGTCATATGGACTGGGTGCAGAGTCGCCTGATCTAAAAAGCCCTTGTGTGCACCCCACATATTGTCTGCTACCTGAATAGTAGCTTTTGATGTGTAGTGCAGACCTGACGCATTACAGGGATGCTACAGTTTTCAACCCTATGGTGCAAGTCCAGGAAGTCTCAGCCTAGCGTGTCACAGAACCTTCAAAGCCTCTGGTTCAGTCTTTCCACTTGACTCAGAATCAAATGGCATGATCAGTTCTGGCAACAATGCTGCAAATTGTGAGCTTCATTGAAATTCCATGCACGAGGCTGGTCTTCACATCCTTCTCTGCCAGCTGCTGAAATGACACAAGTATGACCTCACGGTTGCACTCTGTTCCCTCAGTGGCTGCTGGAACAGCCTCTTCAAAAAAAATTAGGGTCCCAGTGCTATACACTGAGCACACTGGTCACTGTGTTTGCCTCCTCTTGACACGGAACAAAATAGGTTTTGCCAAAACAGGTGAAGCGAGTCTCATTGGATAAGTGAGTTTCAGTGACAGGCAGCACCTCAAACCGCACTAAGAGTAAAATGCTTTTATATACCTAGATATTTTGGCTTGGGGGCTTATTTAATAGATGAAACACTGTTGCCACAATGTCGGGTGAAGATACAAGGTACGGTAATATTAATTTTACATATGCAAGATATTAAAAGTAAAGCATTGTAATTTATACAGTACAACTTCAAGAAGTTGTCCATTGTAAACTCTCAAGTATTTGGACAGTTAGTTTATTTTTTGCTCTCAATAATTACTGTAGTCAAATCCTTATGCTAACAAAGATTTAATGTCCCTGGAAACTTGTGTAAAGAATTCCTTGTAGATTTTGTGGAATGAAACAGGAGTGTCTTAGGTCATCTTCAGCATATCAGTAAAAAAAAAGCTGCCTATTACTGCAACAAAATGCAGGTTTCAGATACCAACACTACTAGTTATGTCCGCTGTATCAGTTCATGTTCCTAATGACTGGATTTACTGTACCTCTTGAATAATATAGTCCACTGATTTGGTATCTAAGATATTATTAATGTAAAAGCAGCATATAAATAAATAATAACAAATAAGAACAAATGCTGTTTATCACTGAATTACAGCAGTGAAGATTAAAGAAACAGAAAGAACCCGGTTTCCCCAACAGATCTGCAACACAAGACTTCTCTAGTAGTATACTTTGGGGGTTTAGATTATATCCCACATTTACAAGCGAAACATGTACTGTGTTGCTTAAAAATACACTCTATCCTCTTTGATTAATTGGTTATTAGTCAGCCTTATTATGCACTTGTAATATCAGTTTTTACTCTATAAAAGAATAAACACTATTATTTAACTTAGTAAATATGCTTTATGACATGTTTTAAATTTACACAATTCAAGACACGAATGAATTAAAGATATTAGCTGCCAGTGGGGATATATTTATATCAATGGAGCAAGTTGAAAATTTGTGCCTCCTGCTTATTAGGCATACACACTGACTATTACACTATCCAGACAGAGTGCTCACTGCAACTGCATGAACTACCCTAGCACACATCTCATCAGACTCAAATTCTCAACCTATACGAGCTTGGTGTCCATCTGCACTTAAGGGATCATCATCTTAATTGTATATGTAATGTCTATTCTATTCGACCAAACTGTGCGGGAATCAACAACATTATCTGAGTAATGAGGCTACTGAGCATGGACTCTCCATCAGTAGTGAGTGGTATAAGTTGAAAATTTGGGTCTGACGAGAATTGTGCTAAGTTAGTCCGTGCAGTTGCAGTGACGCCACATATATGTTTACTCAATTCGTTTACATCTTTCATTTATTATGTAGCTTGACTCTTTGCTAAAACATGGTGATTCATTCTTAACTTTATCCTTTCAGTCCCGGTTCAATCAACGATTGTATGTGTATGGGAGCCATTTGCCACATATTGCTTAATGTTTTTTCTGGATAAAATACTGTTGCCTGAAAGATGGAACTGTCAGCACTTTTTAAATAGATTTTGTGAGTTTTGGTCATTATTCTGATCGTCCATTATTGCAGTCTGAACACGTTTTTCATACTATCAGTTTTTGCAGTCCAGAATGTTATGCCATTAACTAATAATAGAATGCATATGTGCAAAGTATGTTTTTTCTTCAGTGTGAGCTATTACACATGGTGGTAAGTATTTGTAGGGCATAGCATGATGTTCTAATTATTTTGCCAGCTACTCTGATATGTTCATCTGATTTTCATTGCTGATCAGTATACATAGGTACCCAAAATTTTTGTGAAAGTTACAAATTCTATAGCGTCATTGTGGACTTCAAGTTATTTTGTATGAGGTCTTTTATACTTATACAGAAATTCATTTTACTATACTTTCTTATGTTAAGAGTTACCTTATTGTTTGTGGATCACCATAAGTACATTGTCAGTTTTTACTCTTAACATTTTTGGTGTCCTGTCTGTAAATATTATGTTGATGTCATCAGTAAATAGCACTATTTCATCATGTGTGACCCATAGTGTGAAGTATCAACAATGTAGGGAAAGACAGATTGCTATTTACCATAAGGGAGACACATTAACTTGCACACAGGCACAATTAAAAGACGCTTACATAAAGCTTTCAGCCCAGCATTCATCAGTAAAAGAGAGAGACACACACACACACCATTGATACACACAAGCAAGCACACCTCGTGCACACATCACCAACTCCAGCATGTTAGGTCCGAATGCATATAAGAAACAATATTAGACCTAGCACAGCACCTTTAGTCACTCTAAGATTCACATATTCTGGATTTGAAAGGTGTTTGACCATATGTTTTGAACCACTTGGATTTTGGGAGATCTCTGCCTTCTGCAACTTTGTTTCATAGGTAAGATATGAACTATTTATTTACAATAGCAAAATCCTTAGTACATGCTCTCCTTCATCCAAGGCTTCTAAAATTACCTTTGTAAATTTTGCTACACAGCCTCTGTTCCCTTTCTAGAACTGAAACCAAACTATTCTTTGCACAGAAGCTGGTATTTGTTTAGATAATCCGTAAGTGTTTTTTTATAACAGTTTCTAATATTTTTGAAAAATAAAGTAGTGGGAATTCAATAATCTATACTACTGAACAAAGTCTAGTCATTGTTTAATGTTGTTACCAAAAATCTTGAAAAGTTTGAGACTGATTCACTTCAAATTTTTACATGATACTCTAATAAAAGTTCTGTCTGAAATAACTATGTACTGTATAACAGTGAAAACTAATTAGCAAAAATCTTGAAGAGTTCTCTACCATTCACTTCAAATTTTTACCAAATACTCTAACAAATATTCAGATGGTCATAGGCAACATTTTTAATACATCTGGCATATACACTGTACAGTCACATTAATGTGACCTGTCAAAATCCTGAACACGGTCCCTGAGAATAGATGTACACTTGTGCTGATCCACTGTGTCTTCCAGAATGATGGAATTACCCATGGAATGCCATGAAAACATTCCTCAGATAATAACATCCCTCCTCCAACCTGGACCATTCTGACAATTGTTACAGGGTGTTTTCTTTCAGACATTTCATGTCTTACACACCAATGGCCATCTGTCCAATGGAGCATAAAACTTGATTCATCTAAAAAGGCTATCTGTTGCTACCCAATAGATGTTCATTTGTTGTATTGGCATGCAAATTCCAGTCTTTGTCGCCGGTGAGCAGCAGTCAGCATGGGTACATCAACTAGGCACCTACTGTCGATGCCCATATGCAGCAACAGTAATTGGGAAGAGGCAGTAGGTGGCCCCTTAGTTCATGTGGATGATCAGTTTCTCAACAATTGCCGTATTGCTAGCTTCTGTGTTAAAATTTTTTTAAATTGTTGTATTGCTATAAATTACTTGATTGCCATTAGCGGCGTGTTTAAAAGGCTGTTTATTGCCGTACTGCTAGTTTCTGTAACATACGAATGAAACATTTGTGAAAAACTCAACTCAACAGGAAACTACTAGAAATTTGGCCCCATTTCCCAACTTGTGGTGTGGCTTGTGGTAACTGTAACCACTATATGTGTCAAAAAGGTCCTATTAACATGTGTCCAGAAATGCATCATTGCCACAGTAGATGGGACCGACGAAAGAAAGTTCCTCTGACCGTGTGCTGTGTGTTCCTTGTGTGTTGCAGGATTTGTTGTTGACACAGCGTACTATAAGCAGCAGAATGGTCCAGTATTCGAGTCAGGAATAAACTAAGATGGTGTTCATGTATGGCCAAGCAGGTGGAAATGGTCGAGGGGCAGCACAGTCCTCCAAATCTAGTGTACACATAGTCCGCTGCCTCCCTGCACATTCATCTGGCCGAAAGGATCCATGATTATACAGACGTCCAAAAAGGGCTTGAAATGTTGTGTGATGTGGTTGGTGTCTGTGAGGGTACTTATTTTGGTATAGCCATGCTGTCTCTCGACCGTTTACATCTGCTTGGCCATACACAAACACCATCTCGGCTTCTTCGTGACATGAATACTGGACTATACTGCAGCTTACAGTGTGCTGCATCACACACACAGCCTGCTACATACATGGAACACACGGCATGAGGTCAGAGGAACTTTCACCCGTCAGCGCCACCTACCAGGGCAACAATGCCATTATGGACACTTGTTCATAGGACCTCTTTCCCCCATTTTCAGTCAGGAATCCGTCCCTGCAGTTTGTCGGTAAACTTTGTTAGATAAAAGCTTAAACAATGCTGTTATTGTGGTCTTCAGTCCTGAGACTGGTTTGATGCAGCTCTCCATGTTACTCTATCCTGTGCAAGCTTCCTCATCTCCCAGTACCTACTACAGCCTACATCCTTCTGAATCTGCTTAGTGTATTTATCTCTTGATCTCCCTCTATGATTTTTACCCTCCACACTGCCCTCCAATACTAAATTGGTGATCCCTCGACGTCTCAGAACATGTCCTACCAACCAATCCCTTCTTCTGGTCAAGTTGGGTCACAAGCACCTCCCAAATTCTATTCAATACCTCCTCATTAGTTATATGATCTACCCATCTAATCTTGAGCATTCTTCTGTAGCATCACATTTCGAAAGCTTCTATTCTCTTCTTGTCTAAGCTATTTATCGTCCACGTATCACTTCCATACATGGCTACACTCCATACAAATACTTTCAGAAACGACTTCCTGACATTTAAATCTATACTCGATGTTAACAAATTTCTCTTCTTCAGAAACGCTTTCCTTGTCATTGCCAGTCTACATTTTATATCCTCTCTACTTCGAACATCATCAGTTATTTTGCTCCCCAAATAGCAGAATTCCTATACTACTTTAAGTGTCTCATTTCCTAATCTAATTCCCTCAGCATCACCCGTCTTAATTAGACTACATTCCATTGACCTCATTTTGCTTTTGTTGATGTTCATCTTATACCCTCCTTTCAAGACACTGTCCATTCCATTCAACGGCTCTTCCAAGTCCTTTGCTGTTTCTGACAGAATTACAATGTCATCGGTGAACCTCAAAGTTTTTATTTCTTCTCCATGGATTTTAATACCTACTCCAAACTTTTCTTTTGTTTCCTTAATTGCTTGCTCAGTATATAGATTGAATAACATCAGGGAGAGGCTACAGCCCTGTCTCACTCCCTTTCAACCACTGCTTCCCTTTCATACCCCTTGACTCTTATAACTGCCATCTGCTTTCTGTACAAATTGTAAATACCCTTTCGCTCCCTGTATCTTTGACCCGCCACCTTCAGAATTTGAAAGAGAGTATTCCAATCAACATTGTCAAAAGCTTTCTCTAAGTCTACAAATGCTAGAAACGTAGGTTTGCCTTTCCTTAATCTTTCTTCTAATATAAGTCGTAGGGTTAATATCTTGACCGATTTACTTCAAATTTTTACATGATACTGTAGTAAACACTAGGCAGACATAGGCAACGTTAGCCATTAGGCTGTTGTGTGTGCAGAGTCAAGCAAGCCACGAGACACGGAGTCGCCACATATTTTCTTCATTTGGTTTCCTAAACCGGCACAAAAGAGCGATACAAAAATTGGACATGGGATGATAGTAAGCATCGGACCTGAGCCAAAGGCTGAGCAGTCTTGCACTATCATCTATGCTATGAGAACAACTGACAATAACTGTATCCGGTGGGCCACTTGAATTTGCGCGCAAAAGGCCTGATAGGTTAACTTCAGTCCTAATTAACCCTGAAACGGCGCAGTGTATCGAATTTTTTAGTAACAATTACTTCTCAGAACAGCCACCCTGCAACACCATTACAAGATTTTCAGACTGTCCTTGACCAACCTGTCTAAACTACATGAAATGGAATGGTAGTTAGTATATATCTAGAAAAGTACTTGACCTATTTACTTCAGATTATTACACGAAATGCTAATAAACGTACGGACACACATAGGCCACATATTTTTACTGTGTATGGTATAGGTATGTATATAATGTATGGAAGGGAGACTTTGTTAGCAAAATTCTTGAAAAGTTCTTGACCAATTTAGTACAATTTTTTACACGATAATCTAATAAACAATCGCATGGGTATAGGCAACATAATTTTTAAATATTTATGGAACATTAATATATACATGTAATATATACAGGGTGCTACAAAAAGGTACGGCCAAACTTTCAGGAAACATTCCTCACACACAAATAAAGAAAAGATGTTATGTGGACATGTGTCCGGAAACGCTTAATTTCCATGTTAGAGCTCATTTTAGTTTCGTCAGTATGTACTGTACTTCCTCGATTCACCTCCAGTTGGCCCAATTGAAGGAGGGTAATGTTGACTTCGGTGCTTGTGTTGACATGCGACTCATTGCTCTACAGTACTAGCATCAAGCACATCAGTGCGTAGCATCAGCAGGTTGGTGTTCATCACTAACGTGGTTTTGCAGTCAGTGCAATGTTTACAAATGCGGAGTTGGCAGATGCCCATTTGATGTATGGATTAGCACGGGACAATAGCCGTGGCGCGGTACGTTTGGATCGAGACAGATTTCCAGAATGAAGGTGTCCCAACAGGAAGACGTTCGAAGCAATTGATCGGCGTCTTAGGGGACACGGAACATTCCAGCCTATGACTCGCGACTGGGAAAGACCTAGAACGAAGAGGACACCTGCAATGGGCGAGGCAATTCTTCGTGCAGTTGACGATAACCCTAATGTCAGCGTCAGAGAAGTTGCTGCTGTACAAGGTAACGTTGACCAAGTCACTGTATGGAGAGTGCTGCGGGAGAACTAGTTGTTTCCATACCACGAACAGCGTGTGCAGGCACTATCAGCAGCTGATTGGCCTCCACGGGTACACTTCTGCGAATGGTTCATCCAACAATGTGTCAATCCTCATTTCAGTGCAAATGTTCTCTTTACGGACTAGGTTTCATTCCAACGTGATCAAATTGTAAATTTTGACAATCAACATGTGTGGGCTGACGAGAATCCGCACGACATTGTGCAATCACGTCATCAACACAGATATTCTGTGAACGTTTGGGCAGGCATTGTTGGTGATGTCTTGATTGGGCCCCATGTTCTTCCACCTACACTCAATGGAGCACCTTATCGTGATTTCATCCGGGATACTCTACTTGTGCTGCTAGAACGTGTGCCTTTACAAGTACGACACAACATGTGGGTCATGCACGATGGAGCTCCTGCACATTTCAGTCGAAGTGTTCGCATGCTTCTCAACAACAGATTCGGTGACTGATGGATTGGTAGAAGCGGACCAATTCCATGGCCTCCACACTTTCCTGACCTCAACCCTCTTGACTTTCATTTATGGGGGCATTTGAAAGCTCTTGTCTACGCAAATGTAGAGACTCTTCGTGCTCGTATTGTGGGCGGCTGTGATACAATACGCCGTTCTCCAGGGCTGCATCAGTGCATCAGGGATTCCATGCGACGGAGGGTGGATGCATGTATCCTCGATAACGGAGGACATTTTGAACATTTCCTGTAACAAAGTGTTTGAAGTCACGCTGGTAAGTTCTGTTGCTGTGTGTTTCCATTCCATGATTAATGTGATTTGAAGAGAAGTAATAAAATAAGCTCTAACATGGAAAGTAAGCGTTTCCGGACACATGTTCACATAACGTATTTTCTTTCTTTGTGTGTGAGGAATGTTTCCTGAAAGTTTGGCCGTACCTTTTTGTAACACCCTGTATATTACTATATAAAGACAAGTCATTTTTTTAGGTTGTTTTCAAAACTCGAAAAAAGCTCTGATTTACCTCAGACATTTACACTATGCTCTAATAAACGCTCAAACGGATATAAGCTATTTTATTATTATTATTATTATTATTATTATTATTATTATATTGTGTTTTCACACATTCTGTAACCCGTGTACAGCGCTGCACTACATTGGTGACCTACGATGACCATGTTGACAATCATTTCGGGACATCTATGATTATTGTGCAGCTACATCGTGTCCTCACTGTGCTGCACATTCCACACATCTGGACGCAATTCCCATGCTGTGATACCTGGGGTTAGGAATAACATCCTCCATACATTCAAGTTATAAAAAGTGATAGTGACATTCTTAATGACAGTTCTCCATCACTGAGCAATGATGCCGAACAACTGTCTTTTCACTTCATTTGCTCCAGGCCTTATGCAGCCAGCTGCATTGTTTCAGACTCACCTCTTATCCATCAAATGGTACCACGTGTAGAGCCTAACTGCTCTTCCTCTATCAGTGACAATACGAAATTCATCACACTACTTAGTCACTTGGGTGGGCAGTAGATACAATCAGTGATATCAGCCTCACCCCACCTACGGACAATAAATACGAGACTGTAAAAACAGCACTCCTTCATAACTTCACCCACTCCCAGGAATAACAGTTACTCCACGTAATCTACATTGAAGATTTAAAGGACAGGACTCCGCCGCGACTGTGGCTTTGGCAATGCACTCGGTCTAATTTGAACCTCATACCTAATCACACACTGTGGACATTATGGGTTGTCAAACTTTCCCCATTATTTCAATTGGCCATGGTAACCACAAGCAAGAGCCACTAGTTGCATACCTCAGACTTGCAGATAGAATAATTTCCATATTCAACATTGATAATGTACTGCCTGCTGCGGTGGCCGTGCGGTTCTAGGCACTTCAGTCCAGAACCGCGTGACTGCTACGGTCGCAGGTTCGAATCCTGCCTCGGGCATGGATATGTGTGATGTCCTTAGGTTAGTTAAGTTTTAAGTAGTTCTAAGTTCGAGGGGACTGACGACCTCAGAAGTTAAGTCCCATAGTGATCAGAGCCATTTGAACCATTTTTGTAAGAGAATATCTTGAAAAATTCTTGCCCTGTTTACATGAAATTTTTACATGATGCTCTAATACACCCACACCTCCGCAGAACCTCTTCTGCTGATACCACACGATTCAGTGACTCTGATCGCAACTGCTGTCCACCATACATGTTCCCAAACTAGATGCACAGTTCACAGGTGGCGCACCAAACCATGCAGGACGCCTAAGCCTCCTAGGTACTCAGAATAATGTCACCAGCTCTTTCTCACCTCGCTTTCATCACGACAATACGCTCTTTATTCTTATTTTGCCACCTGTTTCTCCATCCCTGACGCCCACCGGCTCAGCCATCCAGCCTCATACAGGAAATAACTCAATAATTGGATTCTATAGATCAAAGATCTGCAGCTGGATCTGGGTTTTCAGGACTTTCCGAGTGGACATTCATCGTTGCAGATGTCAGTGAGTCAGTACTCTGCACAGACTTCCTTCGAAACTTTCGTTGGTTCCTGTTCTGTATGGCGGCATTTTGAAATACACTGCTACCATCCGGAGTGGCGTTCGTCAGCCACTTTGGCTCAGCACAACAGAGCTGCCCACTTTAAGCATGAGCTTCCGCCACGCCTATCAACCAGCAGTACTTTCAGCTCTGCCTTCATGCCATCGATCGCATTCAGAAATTACAGCAGCTCTGTTTCGACACATGTGCGATGAACATCCATGTGCAACATGAAAATGATGCCATCCAGCATAGAATAAACGAAGTTGATGAGGAACTCAGTGTGGCATGGCGTCGTCTTGACAAGCTTCGTCGAATGCCTATGCTCGATCCTAGAGTACCCTCTGTCTCATCACACCGACCTGAGTCTGCAACTCTTCCACCATCTGTGGATACACCTGCAGCATGGTCACCATCCGTCAACACGAAGGTCAGTACCATGGTTTTAGATTCTCCTCCTGCTGTCGTGCCTTCAGGCTCTTCCCTGCAGACCTGATCTGTGCAGTGCTGCATTAAAAATGCAATGGGTCTTGGTCATAACATCAACAGCACACCTGCCCCTCTACCTCTGTGCGCCACAGACGTAGAACAAATAGACTACGGCCAGATCCACTCAAAGTCGTTAAGGCAGCAGTAGATGATCTCCTACAGGCTGGCATTTTGTGACCCCCTAGCAGTTCTTCACTTCACCCATCAAACTAGTCCCCAAAAACGATGGGTCTGTAGCACCTGGTGATGACTACAGAGTTCTCAATGCTCGTACAATACTGCACAGCTACCCAGTCCCTAACGTTTAGAACTCCAGTCATTATCTGGTAGACGCCTCTGTGTTTAGTGTAACTGACTGCAAGGAAGCATACCTGCAAATCACTATATGCCTGGACGATATTCTCAAAACATCTATCATCATGCCATTTGACTTGCATGAGCTTATGTTTATGCTGTACAGGCATAAGACAGCCGTTCAAACATGGGAGATCTTTATTAACAGTATACTATTCAAATCCATATCCTGAATGAGATTTTCACTCCGCAGCGGAGTGTGCGCTGATATGAAACTTCCTGGCAGATTGAAACTGTGTGCTGGACCGAGACTCGAACTCGCGATCTATGCCTTTCGCAGGCAAGTGCTCTACCATCTGAGCTACCCAAGCACGACTCACGCCCCGTCCTCGCAGCTTTACTTCTGCCAGTACCTCGTCTCCTACCTTCCAAACTTAACAGAAGCTCTCCTGCGAACCTAGCAGAACTAGCACTCCTGAAAGAAAGGATATTGTAGAGACATGGCTTTGCCACAGCCTGGGGGATGTTTCCAGAATGAGATTTTCACTCTGCATCGGAGCGTGCGCTGATATGAAACTTCCTGGCAGATTAAAACTGTGTGCTGGACCGAGACTCGAACTCGGGACCTTTGCCTTTCGCGGGCAAGTGCTCTACCAACTGCTTTACTCCGCTGCGAAGTGAAAATCTCATTCTGGAAACATCCCCCACGCTGTGGCTAAGCCGGGTCTCCGCAGTATCCTTTCTTTCAGGAGTGCTAGTTCTGCTAGGTTCGCAGGAGAGCTTCTGTTAAGTTTGTAAGACGAAGTTCTGGCAGAAGTAAAGCTGTGAGGACGGGGCGCGAGTGATGCTTGAGTAGCTCAGTCGGTAGAGCACTTGCCCGCGAAAGGCAAAGGTTCCGAGTTCGAGTCTCGGTCCGGCACACAGTTTTAATCTGCCAGGAAGTTTCAAGTCCTATCCTGTTTGCTTACTTTGGCGATATCTTTAGTTTCTCACCGTACGAGGACTCCAATAACCACCACTCCGTCTACAGGCCACAAGTGGCCCATCGGGTCCATCCGACTGCTTTGTCATCCTCAGAGGAGGATGCGGATAGGAAGGGCACGGGTTCAGCACACCGCTCTACTGGTCGTTATGATGGTATTCTTGACCGAAGCCGCTACTACTCGGTCGAGTAGCTCCTCAGTTGGCATCACGAGGCTGAGTGCACCCCGAAAAATGGCAACAGCGCATGGCGGCCTGGATGGTCACCCGTCCAAGTGCCGACCACGCCCGACAGCGCTTAACTTCGGTGATCTCACGGGAACCGGTGAATCCACTGCGGCAAGGCCGTTGCCGAGGACTCCCATAACACGTATCTCAAACAAGATTTCGACACAGTCTCTGGCAGTGGAGTTTTGACCAACAAAGGAAAATGTCAACTACAACAAAAGGATACTGTTTTCCTCAATCACATGGCTAATGCCCACAGAATTTAACCCTACATCACAGAGCATGGAGATATTCGACAACTGTTGCCACCACAGGACTATGAGGAACTACGTTGGTTTCTAGGCATGGTAGATTTTTAACGCAGACATCTTGCACAGTCAGCTCCTCTTCAGGCGCCACTCACCCACCCTCTCATTGGTAAGAACACTACCGGCAAACGTAAACTCACGTGGACTTTAGGGACGCAGTCCACTTTGGAGCTCATTAAAGACTAACTTGTCCAAGCCATTACTTTGGCGCAGCTCCTCCGCGACACTCAGCCAATCATAACAGAGGATGTGAGCAGCTCCGTTATTGGTACTGTCCTGCCACAAGATGTGGGGTGTGTTCAAGAGCCTCTCTGTTTTTTTCTCTCACACAATCTCAAGGACACCTGCCACCGAGTATTATGGCCCTTCGACTACATCGCACTGTTCGCCACTGAGGTCCATCATACGAAAAGCGCGGAAAACGTCGTAGCAGATTACCTGTCGTGCACCAGCGCCATGTCATCCCGTTGACTCTGATCAGAAGTCGATGTAGATGTAGATCAATTTGCAGAAGCGCAAGAGCAAGACCTACTCCAAGTTCGGTCCGTCCGATTCTTTGTGACGTCTCCCAAAACATACACGCTCGCTTGTTCCACAACCATTTTGCTGCTATACTCCGACTATACGCCTGGCGACAGACCGTTTCATATGGCCTAATGTGAAGAATTGTTAAGCTCTGGGCTCGTGCCGGTGTTCTGTGCCAAAGGAGCAATGTATGATGCAACATTCAACCACCCCTGGGTCGCTTTTAATTCCCAAAAGATTGTTTTCAGAATGTACACATTGATCTCGTGGACCCACTCCCGTCTCTGATGACTATCGATACATTCTGTTAGCGATCGACAGCGTCGCTCGGAGGGTAGAATCAGTGGCGGGTCACGAAAATTATACCAAAGTGCTACAACGTGGTGGCCTATAGCATTTTGAGTTACAAAAGTAGGCATCATAACTAATTTTCAATATATTAAATTTCTATATAGAAATTGAAGTGTTTAACTAAATTTAAATTTTATAATTAACCGTTTAATATTCTGAGGAATAAAATAAAACTAAAAAACTATTTTGGTAGCAGTGGGAATCGAACCTGAGCCAACGAATAGCCATTTGGTGCACTTTTTTTTTTTAATCTCATTTTGTTCGTTATAGTTCGTTGCGGACGTATCCTGACGCCCATTGAAGTTCGTTATTGATCCATTCACTCAGTTTTTTCATTACAGAGGGCAGCTAACCCTCTGACCGAACACGCTGAGCTACCGTGCCGGCATTGCACTTGACCACAAGGTTACTGTGCCATTTCACGAACTGCTGCTGAAGTATCTCATACACTACGTGCATAAATCTTTAGAGAGTGTTTTACCTTTTCGTGCGGCACATTCAGGAGGGGTATTCCAGGAACTTAAAAGGTGTGTCTGCCTGCTTCTACACACATACATTGAGCCAAATTCGTGAGCCTCATCCCACATCCTTCTGTTGTCAGATTTATATTTGGTACAGATCTACCTGACTCTTTAAACCTCACTTTGCCCTCCAGAAATGTAGTGGAAAGGGTCTCTTTCGCAGATTATCTACAGAAAAGGCTTTCGTATTAAATTTCCTCGGTTCGTATACTCGTTTTTTTACCACCATCTATTGTGTCTTGTCTTATAAGGGTAGTAATCGTAACTAAATTGAATATATTATTTTATGAATAAAAATTGAACTGTTGAAATATACTGATATTTTGTAATCAATAGTTTACATTGCAAGGAATGAAATAAAACGAAAAAAAATGTTGGTGGTAGCAGGAATCGAACACGAGCCAACAAATTGCTAGTCAGTGTACTTGACCACTTTTTCTTTACTGACTTTTTTTGAATTCCACAAAACCAGTAAGACAAATGACTAGCTTACAATGAAATGACATAAATAAGATGACAGCTAATTATACTCATGAATTACAGCATTCAAAGAATAAAGAATGGTATTCAGTCTTTAAAACAAACATGTGGAAACTAATTTAACCAAGTCCTCCATTCGAGAGGCATCTTTACTGTTACTTTCAACTTGTGGCAGTTCAGCATCCTCAATTTCTTCTTCTGAAGCCTGAGGTTCCTCTTCATCAGTGCCCAGACCCAACTTAATCAGTAGTAAATCCTTGATGTATGCACCTTAGTCTCTCCCACAGTTAATTGCAGGGACAGAAGAGCAGTCTCGAACAGAAAAACGCAAAGTCCCGTACTGGCTTGTAATTCTTGTCGGTTTCAGCCTTCTGAAAGCATCCTTTTGCTTTGCAAACGCACCAGATGTTTTGTCATATTCTTTTATCTGCTGTACTCCTGATTAGGTTTTCATGTGTGACTTGTGGGGGTGGTTAGGGTATGGAGCGTGCAGTGGCGGATTTAAAAATTTTGCGCCCCTAGGCACACCATTTCATATGTGTCCCCCCCCCCATAAAAATATGTTTTAAATAATAACTATTACCCGATCACTTCACAATTGCCGTTTTGGGTGAGAGCGCTGTGAGCTGTTTCCTTAATGAGCTATTCGTTGTTCTGAAGGACGCGTCAGCGGTCTAGTTGCGCTCAATCAAAATTTAATATGGTTCCTGAACTGTTACTTGGCGTACGGCAGTGGATGAAACAAACTTAGAACTGCATTTTGTTAACACATTCTTCTGTCGAAAGACAACAGAAACGAACACAAGGAAAATAACTTTTCTTTTATGGCCTAAAAATTCAGCAGAGCGTGTAAGAGATAACGGATTTTTGTTATACATTCACTTTTAATATGTTCTTTTACACGAAACCGTTCAAAATGAAAATAAAAAAGTTGTATTATGACCTAAAAATTGAAGCGAACGTGCCATACATTAGAAATTAATACGTACTTTTACAGAGATGAGTGCAAAATTAAAATTAAACTGTCGTTTTACGATCTAATAACTTGAATGTGTAGCAGATAAAAAAAACACTCACGTTCGGTATGAATATGTGAATCTATAGGAAACTGTAAGAAATGAAAACGAGATAGAGATTTCGGAGCACGAACTAATAACTAAATATAGACGAGCAAACACAGAATTGGATTTGCTATTACATAATTTTACAGACTAGTGTGGAAAAATCACATTTGTTTTATAATCTAATAGTTAACGTGTAAAGCATTAGGGTCTGTGTAGCTAGATGCTGCATATTGCCCGCTACGCCTCCATATTGGATAATGCTCGTTTCGCATTACTTCTCACACACGTGACGTCATTTGTAACGCGTAACATCGACTTTGTGAGGAGGAAAAATATGATGTCTTTTGTTGTTCAGTTCTTTCTGCTTGATTCCCTAATACGGAAATGCTCTAGCATTTCGGAAAATGTCTCCTCAAGCCATTGTATGTCGAACTGTTGGACGCCACATATTTTCCTTCTTACACAGTTCTGTGCAGCAAACACTTTCTTCTTCAGTAATAAGTTACCCTGGAATATCATGCTATAAGACATTAGCGAATAAACACAGGAAAAGTAAACCAACCATTCAACATTTCCATTTCCAAACCTTATTTTATCTGTAATGTAAAAGATGCAAAGCTTAGATGTTTCAGATGATTTGTAAAATGTGACTCCAAGTCCAGGTTCGTATCAATATAAACACCTAAGAATTTAGAGAATTCTCTTTCGTTTACTGATTTACTCTCGTGGATTATTATCAACATTGTGGCCAAACCCTGTACAGTACAGAGATGAAAACACTGTGTTTTACCTCATTTCAGTGACAGTCCATTTGCAGGAACCAAGAAGTCTGCGAAAAAAAATTATTTACATTTTCAATTGTTGAAATTTCTCATTAAACACAAGAGACTAATTAGATGCTCACATAGACAACAGTACCAACCACATAAAAATACCCAGAAGTTCTCAGCCATTCTCTCATGTAATGTTGATATTTAAGAGATCTGTACAGCGCAATAAAGGCGTCTGTGGAATTTTTGAAAATTTAATTTTAGTAGATGCAAATCACTTGTATGATTTTCCATTAGTAAATTGTTTCAGTGGGTTACATGCATTACGTTAATTATTTTTGTGAGTTTCTACTATGGTGTGCAAAACATTTATACGGCTGGAACTTTATATCTATTGGAAATTTATGTCAAACAACAATGAAAATTCTTGGGGGAAATAATAAAGAAAATAAAGGAAAGGCAGGCACTCAGCTACAGCTGACCAACTCGTGACACATAGAAACCAGCAACACACAACAGAAATGATATTCTCACTAGCTTTGGAGCTCTTGCTCTTTATCTAGAGAAAGTACACACATTCACACGCACAGTCACCCAAAACTACACACGCCATGGCGAGTCTTGTTATACGATATTTTTAAATGTGGAATTTCTATTTTACCAAATAAAGAAGCACTTACTGTTGCCACAGAACTACATCAAATAGACTACTGCTATTCCAGGAAAGTATTTGTTAGTTATGTGATCAAATGAGAGTTAGATCCATGTTTATTTCTAATGACCTCGTCGTCGAGTGGTACTTAAACCAGATCTTCCTTTCTTTTTTTCCACAACATTACAACACTGCTAGAAATACCTTCAGTTAACGTTTAAATAACCAATATTAATCCACAATGTGTTACTATTACTATTTATTACACAGATTAACCAAATATTTCAGCAGATTCCTGTAAAAGTTATCAGTATCTTCTTCAATTACCTGTATTTAATTTACTAATTCTAAAGAAAAACATTTAAATGCAAAATTATAATTTAAGTTTTAATACATCCTTATAATGATATATGTACAGTGATACGAAAATCAACAAAACATATTTACGTTTTGGGAAAATAGAGGCTGTTATTGATGAAAGTGTGTCTTCTCTCAGGTTTTAAAAAAGAAATGCACTAATTCATTTTAATTTTACAACTACCCACATTACAGTTCGTAGTAAATTAACCGTCTCTCTTCCAGCTGCCAATGTCAGCTTATGACACAGGAGTCTCTACTTCATCAGGTACCGAGCGAGGTGGCGCAGTGGTTAGCACACTGGACTCGCATTCGGGAAAAACGACGGTTCAATCCCGTCTCCCACCATCCTGATTTAGGTTTTCCGTGATTTCCCTAAATCGTTTCAGGCAAATGCCGGGATGGTTTTTTGAAAGGGCACGGCCGATTTCCTTCCCAATCCTTCCCTAACCAGAGCTTGCGCTCCGTCTCTAATGACCTCGTTGTCGACGGGACGTTAAACACTAACCACCACCACATCATCAGGTAGCTCCTCAGTCCCTGCCTCGAGCTTGAGTGGAGCTCTCTTGATATGAAAAGAGAAACCTTGACAGTATGTGGGATCAGATACTGCTTCTTTATATCTACAGAACATAACATCAACAGCGGTTACAAGTTATTCAGTGGCACAAAAACTCTAGAAAATTATTAGGACACGATTCGTACATAAATGCTTGGATCTGTAGAGCCTCATGGCTGACGGCGGACGAAGGCTGGCCGGCGCATTATGCAGGTGACACAGTTCTGCAACGAGCGTCAGTAAGTGAGCGTGCGTGGCAGCCATCATCAGTCAGAATGCGGCATTAGCAGAATTATGGAGGCGCGTGCCGCGTGTGGCGTGGTTGCGTTAGCCAACTCGTCGAGAACATTCTAATAAACAGCGCCACGTAACCAGCGGATTCAGCAGCGGTCTGCACTATTTACGGGCATCAGAGGTGGGCGTCGGTATCGGTTCGACCGATTGGGCGTTCGGTCGCTGTTAGGGCGTCGTCATTAGTGACGCTGTCCCTAAGGACCGGCCGGCGGAGGGTGTTGCAAACGGCTGCACCAGCGCCTCCCAGTGTCGTCACGAGCCACAGTGTCTGCAGGAGGTGAGCTAGACTGGGCCTCGTGCAGCCACTGGCCGAGCATGGCGTCGTGTTCCCCGGACTGCGCGCATCAGCACGTCTCCACCACGACACGAGCGGTGGGGCTGAGCTACCGGAAAAGGTATTTGAAGTACCAACAATAAAGAGGAAGACTGCTAAATACAGCCACCTTCTTCTACCCAGCCACGCCCTACAACCCCGACCCCGTCACCCGCCCGGGTCATCCTATTACAGTTCTAAATACACTCCTGGAAATGGAAAAAAGAACACATTGACACCGGTGTGTAAGACCCACCATACTTGCTCCGGACACTGCGAGAGGGCTGTACAAGCAATGATCACACGCACGGCACAGCGGACACACCAGGAACCGCGGTGTTGGCCGTCGAATGGCGCTAGCTGCGCAGCATTTGTGCACCGCCGCCGTCAGTGTCAGCCAGTTTGCCGTGGCATACGGAGCTCCATCGCAGTCTTTAACACTGGTAGCATGCCGCGACAGCGTGGACGTGAACCGTATGTGCAGTTGACGGACTTTGAGCGAGGGCGTATAGTGGGCATGCGGGAGGCCGGGTGGACGTACCGCCGAATTGCTCAACACGTGGGGCGTGAGGTCTCCACAGTACATCGATGTTGTCGCCAGTGGTCGGCGGAAGGTGCACGTGCCCGTCGACCTGGAACCGGACCGCAGCGACGCACGGATGCAGGCCAAGACCGTAGGATCCTACGCAGTGCCGTAGGGGACCGCACCGCCACTTCCCAGCAAATTAGGGACACTGTTGCTCCTGGGGTATCGGCGACGACCATTCGCAACCGTCTCTATGAAGCTGTGCTACGGTCCCGCACACCGTTAGGCCGTCTTCCGCTCACGCCCCAACATCGTGCAGCCCGCCTCCTGTGGTGTCGCGACAGGCGTGAATGAAGGGACGAATGGAGACGTGTCGTCTTCAGCGATGAGAGTCGCTTCTGCCTTGGTGCCAATGATGGTCGTATGCGTGTTTGGCGCCGTGCAGGTGAGCGCCACAATCAGGACTGCATACGACCGAGGCACACAGGGCCAACACCCGGCATCATGGTGTGGGGAGCGATCTCCTACACTGGCCGTACACCTCTGGTGATCGTCGAGGGGACACTGAATAGTGTACGGTACATCCAAACAGTCATCGAACCCATCGTTCTACCATTCCTAGACCGGCAAGGGAACTTGCTGTTCCAACAGGACAATGTACGTCCGCATGTGTCCCGTGCCACCCAACGTGCTCTAGAAGGTGTAAGTCAACTACCCTGGCCAGCAAGATCTCCGGATCTGTCCCCCATTGAGCATGTTTGGGACTGGATGAATCGTCGTCTCACGCGGTCTGCGCGTCCAGCCCGAACGCTGGTCCAACTGAGGCGCCAGATGGAAATGGCATGGCAAGCCGTTCCACAGGACTACATCCAGCATCTCTACGATCGTCTCCATGGGAGAATAGCAGCCTGCATTGCTGCGAAAGGTGGATATACACTGCACTAGTGCCGACATTGTGCATGCTCTGTTGCCTGTGTCTATGTGCCTGTGGTTCTGTCAGTGTGATCATGTGATGTATCTGACCCCAGGAATGTGTCAATAAAATTTCCCCTCCCTGGGACAATGAATTCACGGTGTTCTTATTTCAATTTCCAGGAGTGTATTTAAAGAATCGAATGGACCATTTTAAAACGTTAAAACAAGGAAAAAATTAATACAGCAGGTAAATTTTTCAGTCATTTAAAGAGGTGCTATTGTACTGTTTCCAGAACAGTGTTTACACTGAATGGCATAATAGTAATCTTCCCAAAAAATATATTTTAGAAAGGTGCCAGTTTACAGGACCATTTGAAGTCAAAAAGTAATCCATCATTACGTTCCTGATATTATTTGCTGAAATTCCACCCTGTACCTGTCTAGCTGATTGCATACTTTAATTTCAAGTTATTGATAATGATTCTTCTGTCTCAAAGCTGCCACTGTTATGCACAAAGTTATGCATAATGACACTGGCTTTCACCATGTCTACATAAAAGTTAGGAGGCAGCTTCAACGATGTTGGAAAATTTCTTCATTTATTGCTCAGTTTTAAATATAAATAAATGAATAAATTTCTTTCAAAACTTTTCTGAATAATACATTTCTTTATTCCTCTGTCCCTGCAATAGTTAAGTTACCCTATGATTTACAGTGTGGCGAGTTCAAATTACAAAGACCTTATGACATGCTGAAATAGTATTTTTATTTCGTTTACCAGATGGCGGCAGCCGAAATTTGTATAGACTGGATGGATTTCGTGAATAAAGTGTTCTGGCACTGTAACGAATGCTTCAGTCACCCATGCAGCTCATGAACGTTAATATACTCATTCACTGATGAACCTACAATTTGGACCATAATTTTGTTCACACCATAAAAAAGCACTGCTGTTAACCCCTAAAATTTTCAAAGACAAGACGTAGCCTGACAACACAAGCACGCTTCAAAAACGATTGTGCGTTTACATGAGAGCGAAACTCGATTGTAGAAGTGGAAAACCGGCAGCTAGAGCTGGATTTCCAGAATCGATTTTGGAATGTTTACGCGAGCACCCAGAAGCGTTATTGGGGTAGTTGTTTTATGAAATCCAGTTTTGGGAGCCTCAAGCAAACACAGTGCCTGAGAAAACCAGTAATGACTCTATGGAAAAAGAAAGTCTGAAAAAGACAGAAAAAATATTTTTTAATAAAAATAAAGGCCCAGTATTTCTGAGTGACTATGAGATAGGGGACAAGCACTCGAAATCTTCACAACAGAGACCTGCCACTGCAATAGAAGGTGTCGATCACAGCGATGAACAGTTCTTCCCAAACCTTTTTATCGTTTTAGCCACACCCCCGAACGATGTTTCATAACTCTAACGAGGCTGAAAACCTACATTAGAAATAAAATGCGAGATGAAAGACTGACTGGTCTTGCTCTAAAACGAGGCACCGTGATCTGCCGTTGCAACTAAATTCTGAAGAAATTATAACAACCTCAGCAGATTGAAAAACCTGCGCAGATGAAGAGGTAAATACTGTGTGATCTGGCTTTTCTCTCCTGGTGTCGTGATAATGATATCAAGGCTTGCAGACTTACATAATTATAAATAAGTTAGGAATAAGACGTAAAAGGATAAATATAATACTTTAAATTAAAGTTATTCTTATTTATTAAATTATATTGAGTCATGACCTGAAGTTAGAGCTGGATGCCAAAGTGTAGCAAACTTTAACGTAAACACAAACTTTAACGTAAACACAAAGAAAAGGCTGAATTTTGGTTAAACGAAGGTGTGAGAAAACGCTTAAACTTAAGCGCTGTGCGAAGCCGGTTTCGTTTCGCAAAATCTGAGCATGAATTGTATATAAATGGAAGAAAGATTTACATGAAGTACGAAATAGGCTCCAGGGTAATTTCCAAGAATGATTGCCTATCGAAGGCGAGGGGTCCAAACGATACATATCGAGCGTGCTATCGTAAATCGATCATGTGACTCCGCTGGCGGACATTCTGATAAACTATTTGTGATCGTCATTTTTATCTGTTTTGCATCGTTCCCTTATTTGCTCTAAATTAGATATCTCCGCGTATTATTTGTGAGTTCTAGGGAAACCCAGACCGATTTATGTCGTTAGTGACTTGGATGTCTGGTGTACTTGACATTTCTTCGGCGGATTCTCTCACATGGAAGAATCTAATTCCATATTTATCCAGAATAGAAAATTGTTCGACTTTTTGTCGCAGGTATGGAGTACTACCAAACGAGGAAAGAAGGGACTGTGTAGATTGTGATGGGGCGAAGTGTGTAAAACTTTATAACAACAGTTTCGATGCTGAAATATCATTACACTTTCATTGTAGATAGTGCGGAAAACGTACGAGTTTCAGGAAGAACACATGGTTCGACTCATCTGAATTATACATCCACACCACCGTAATGTACTTTCACATGATGCCAACACCGACGACGAGTAAGGCAAGTCGTCTCCTTTGCAGTGACAATTGTCTTTGAAACGCTTTAGTTTCGTCGTTATAGTAGTGCCCAAAGTAAACATAGTCTTAACGCCCGCCACCAGAGTCGCATGACCGATTTACGATCGCACGCTCAATATGTATCGTTTGGACCCCTCGTCTTCGATAGGCAATCATTCTTGGAAATTACCGGCTCCAGAGTGAAACTGGCAAAAGTGTGCGAGAAAAACTATTTGAAAAATTTAGAACTGCTCTTGAGAGTCAGTGCACTGTTACCGAGGGAGATCTATGAGACTACGAATTACAAGTGAGATGAACGTTATTGATTTCCAGGCTTCTTCAACCTACTTAAACAGATTTAGGAAATTATACGAAATGAAAGTCACAACATTACGAAACTTACCTCAAGTAAACGTGTAGAGGAGATTTTATTAAGCGGTAACAGTGTAGAGCTGAAGTGAAAACGAAGCTTCTTGTGGAATGAAATTTTCACTCTGCAGCGGAGTGGGCGCTGATATGAAACTTCCTGGAAGATTAAAACTGTGTGGCAGACCGAGACTCGAACTCGAGACCTTTGCCTTTTGCGGGCAAGTTCTGTATTTAGAAACACAGATATAAACTAGGACAAAATTTAAGAAAAAAAGATGTTTAATTGCAACAATCCTGTAATCCACGTAGCAAAATCCGGAAAAATAGAAGAGAATAATTTTCAATGTTACAACCGAAACATATTCTTATCATTTGCGGAAAATAGTTCATTGCTTTTGTTGCACTCCTGGCCTAGCCATAAAGACACCTCTGTCTTTAGGACGACGAAAATCCTGTTAACATAATTCGGATTCCATCGAGAACTAATAGCGTAATTCAGCCTCTCGATTAAAAAATTTTCAATCATTTTTAAGAAAATTGTAGGACGATATAATTTCCGATAGCTCTTTGTCATTTCAGGCGTAACAGCGGAACGGTGTTGTTAAAATTCAGTTGTTTCTGCATTGTCAGTTTGCATCTCCACATTTTACAGATTTATCGAGTATGTCTGGTACGCAGCACAACATACAGAACGACAGTTTCTTAATTCATTACAATTCCGTATAAATAAAACTAGCAATTACTGTGAAGCATATGCGTAGCCAGCATTTGCATTTGATATCCGTGGAGAAAGTGGGGGGGGGGGGGGGGGGGGGGAGGGGGGTTCAACAAACAGTCATCATTATAACGTGGACTTGTAACAGAACACAAAACGGCAGTCTATAAAATTTAAGATATTGTGTCATTTAGCAAGTAAATCATAACATTTAACATCAAGCAGAAATCAGTCAATAAAATGCTTTTGTCGAGGGTTTCTCCATGGAGATATGTTCTGTATGGTAGTAAACGTTGTTTAGAGTTGGCAGTGAACATTTGCGCATACATGTTGGCAGTCCACATCTTTCAACGTGTGGCACAGTTTCAAACAATGAGTTACTGGGTGAGGGCAGCAACATACAATGACCGCCACGAAGAGCAGACAAGTACGTGGGGAAGATTTTCCATCTTGCACAATGCTGACAACAGACCCATGGTTTCCACTTCGTAGGCCCATCGATCGTCTGATATGGTTGAAATAAGGAAGTAAGTATAGTGTAGTGTTGGCAGAAGAACCAACACCGTGTTACGCATGGCGGCCGAAATGCACGCGTTTTAGCTCACGTGAGGAGGGAAGAACTATACTGACGTGAGGTCTGGAACATGACAAGGAATTAGAATTCAGAAAGCGGACATAATTAGTTTGATACTTAACTTTAATCCACTGAAATGAAATGTCGTATGGCGAGGGCCTCCCGTCGGGTACACCGTTCGCCTGGTGCAGGTCTTTCGAATTGACGCCACTTCGGTGACTTGCGCGTCGTTGGGGATGAAATGATGATGATTAGGACAACACAACACCCAGTCCCTGAGTGGAGAAAATCTTGGATTGACATCCTGTCGCGCTGACCACTCAGCTACCGGGGACGGACACTTTAATCCATTAATGATGAACGTCGCTCTTGACGGTACATGATTCTCAATATTGTCTGTTCAGAATTCATTCTAATTACTGAATATGGCGCCTTGCTAGGTCGTAGCAAATGACGTAGCTGAAGGTTAGGCTAAACTGTCGTCTCTGCAAATAAGAGCGTATGTAGACAGTAAACCATCACTAGCAAAGTCAGCTGAACAACTGGGACGAGTGCTAGGGAGTCTCTCTAGACTAGACCTGCCGTGTGGCGGCGTTCGGTCTGCAATACCTGATAGTGGTGACACGAGGGTCCGATGTATACTAACGGACCGCGGCCGGTTTAAAGGCTACCACCTAGCAAGTGTGGTGTCTGGCGGTGACACCACATATAGTGTCTTATATCTCCTCGACAGCCAAGCCATAAGAGACTGCGTTGCTCCAGTTTTCAAATACTGGAGTTGAAGGGAGCGGTGTGAAAATTTCAAGGCACCATCCTGGCATTCGCCTCGCGTGGAGCCACAGAAAAGCTAAATCCACAGAAAAGTTAAATCCGGACGGCGACTTTGGGAATGAACTCGGGTCTCACGAATGCGAGTCTAATGGGATAGGCACTACGCCACCCCGCTCAGTGCCATGGTGGAAACTGCAGACCAAAATCATAAAGTCTCGTGATAGTGCAGAATAGAAGCGATTATGTTCAAACGTGGTACTCATTAATAGTAATGAATCTGAAATTAAATAAAACATGTTGTAAAAACGTTTGATCGCAAAAGTTGAAAATGGCCGGCTACTGCGCGAAGTTCACCGACTTTAGCTGACACATACGCCTAGTCATTTCAACTATAGCTTGTAAAAGCTTTCTTGGCAGTTTCACCCCCGTTTTCTGACCGGTACTTGTCGGTAAAGTCGGAAATCGTCGTGTCGTTGTAGTTCTGCTTGCGCTCTCTGTCAACCTTACCAGTCGATGTATAATTACTTCAAACAAGCACCACATTTGTACGTGAACATATCTAAATATTATTATTTCCACGCCTTCCTCATTACACTACATGAGAAAACGCTAGTTCTTCACCGTTCAATAAACGTCTGTTTCATCGCCATAAAATGTGCAACATCTGAGAACTTACATATTTGACGATAACATTGCTCGGAGAAAAGTTGTAGAGCCTTAAAATGTGTTTTCAAAAAGTCAAAAAGAGTTTCAAAAAACCTAGTTGGTTAGTAAATATCGTCGTTTATCAGTTTTATGGAAATCGCGTGGTTAATGGCCGTCAATTTTTTACTTCCTATTCCATTTTTTTCTGTATTCACTCTTGTTGTTTCAGTGAATCGTTCTCTTGTATTTTGTTGCTCCGCTGTCCAGAACGTGTGCTTTCTGCGGCTATTTTATTGACCACTGCTAAACATCGTCCCCTACGCTCCTCGGAGTATGGGACCCCATCATCAAATATGACAATGGAGGAGGCATCAGTGTCAACTGACCATTGTTTAGTTACGTTCGTCTGTGGAAGTCAGCGTGACATTTGGACGGGGTTGATCGGACACAGTTAAGGAAAATGGTATATAAAAGTTTTATTGAGGGTGTGTGTGTGAATTCGTGAGGGACCAAACTGCTGAGGTCATCGGTCTCTTAGACTTACACACTACCTCAGCTTAAACTAACTTATGCTAAGAACAGCACACACACCCACACACACACACACACACACACACACACACACACACACACACACACATGCCCGAGGGAGGACTCGAACCTCCGGCGAGAGGGGCCGCGCAATCCGTGACATGGCGCCCTAAACCGCACGGTCACTCCGCACGGCTTTATTGAGGGATTAAGACGAGAAAAAATGATAAACGTGTTATTTTGGTGAACTGCACAGATGTTGTTCATGAAAAGTGTTGAAAATCTTATAAGAAGGATTATTATGCAAGAACGGGTACGAAGGAGCGGTAAATGATTCCCACATTTATCGATCGTCAAAAATTTTAGCTTAAAAGAAATTGTTTATTTTGTGGGACAGACGCATCACAGGATTACATGTAAAACGAAGTGAAGAAACTGATTTTCTTTTATGTTGATTGTGACATTACAAAGTTATTTTCAAGGTCTGTCATGCAAATTGTGACAAAATGGAATAATGGACGGGGTACCCAAGTAAAACTCTTAGTAAGGCTCATAGAAGATCTTCCTCTAGTTACTGATACCATGGTTACTGAGCGAAAAGGATTTTCAAATCTGATGTTGCGGTTCACAGTAGTGTAGAACGATCAAATGGTGATGAGGTATCTGCCTCAGTGAACTTCGTTAGTGAGCATTTGCAAGCTTATCATTGCAAATGAAGATGAATAACAGTTCGCATTCTAAGACGTTCTGAAGAAATACAGGGTGTCCGAAAAGTCTTTCCCTGATTACATAAATTGATAACTCAGGCTAGAAGTAAGATACAAATATGAAACTGGTGTCTAATTGTTTACAAACTATCAAAGTTTTTTCACACATCAGTAAACTTCCACTTCCATTGTTGCCCGTACACGTCGATATGACTTTTGCGATCGAAATGCTTTCACGCATTGAGGACGATGATTGTTATCTCAGACGAATTGCCTTTTCCGACGAAGCGACCTTTTTGTCAGTGGAGTAGTGAATCGCCATAATGTGCGCATTTGGGGTTCACAACCCCCTGGCGAGGTCATGGAGTGCACCAGAGGCAGTCCAAAGGTGAATGTTTGGTGCGCGCTATTACACGATCGAATTATCGGGGCCATTCTTCTTCACTTGGGCTACCGTCACATCTGCAGTGTATCTGGACATGTTGCAACTGTATGCTGTTCCTCAGCTGCTCCAGTATCACCCCGATGTTTTGTTTCAGCAAGACGGTGCACCGCCTCATTGGGGTTTGGACGTCCGTGCCTATCTCGATATGACCTTTCTTGGGCGATGGATTGGTCGTGATGGGCCAACGGTTTGGCCTCCACGCTCTCCTGACATAACCCCATTAGACTTCTTTTTATGGGGTTATGTCAAGGGCGTGGTCTACAGAACACGTGTACCAGATCTTGAAACCCTGCGGCAACGGATAACCACAGTCGTTGAACTGATCCCTCCAGTGATGTTCCCTAATGTGTGCACGGAATCTGAATATCGCCTAGACGTGCTACGTGTTACCAAGGGTGCTCATGAGGAAGTTTACTGATGTGTGAAAAAAACTTTGATAGTTTGTAAACAATTAGACACCAGTTTCATACTGGTATCTTACTTCTAGCCTGAGTTATCAATTTATATAATCAGGGAAAGACTTTTCGGACACCCTATATAATCAGTACTTCCCGACGACCGACACGAAGCAAAGATGGCGGTTGTAAAGATTATATGAAGATTTGTTATTCGTTCGAAAAATACACCATTACAAGAAAACGATGACAAGCTCTCGAAACACAAGCTATTCCGTCTTACCTGACATGTGTTAAGGCGCCAAAGCAAAGACCAAGAGAAGGAACATTTTTCAATTGGTGAACCTGCTGTTCTAATCCTGAGGATCATTATATCACAAATTCATAAAGTGAAGACATGTCACTTCAGACATGTTCTCGGATAAACTTGCACATGATAGCCAGAGTCAGAGAAATTACTTCTTAGAGAAGTAAAAGAGAAGAAGACAGAAAGAAAGAAGACAGTTCAAATCTAAAGACAACAATCAACTACCTTTCACATCTGTCAATGGGGTTAGAATCGAACTGTGTCATGATAAGATATGCCAGAAATAGTTTATTCATGAGTAAACATGCATATGACGATACAAGTGTGATTCTCGATTCATACGTGTAATGCCTTAATTGGTGAAAGCAGAGATCTGCTACTCCTACTTTCCAGATGGCAGCACCAGTCTCGAAAATTTTGGATTCCACCTCGTATTATCTTGATGCATGCGATTTCTATTAAGTTGATAAATGGTGACATTTACTCACAAACTAGGTTTTCCGTCACTTTCGCAGACGTTTTGAAAGCTCACTTTGATTTTTTAGAACTTTAGTCTTATACAGTTTTGTGTCAAACTGAACAATGCTCAGATACTGCACGTATCACATAAATGTAACAAAAAAAGAGATTATTATATTGTGCATACTAGCCACTTCTCTCTCCTACGTAGCATGGCTTAAAATAAACATCTGAAATGCTAACAACGATAACGACAATAATATCAATGGTTTCCACGAAGTGCGATGACGACGATTGTTCTAAGCTGCTGTTGTGTAATCAGATCTCACTGCATCTGGTCTCAGCAGCCATGACAATTAAGTTAGCTCTCGTGCAGAACAGCAGGAACTCTGAATTCCATGACTATGGACAAACCACATTTCACTGAGGCCCAGTCCACACATTGGTGCCAGTTTTGTCGCCAACTTTGGCTCATCGCTGCCGCATTCCACCCTCGATGTATATCACGCTGGCAACAACCACGGTTTAAAATGCGGTAATTTTGAAATAAATATTACGCTGCAATGGATTTTAAGATTACTTCTCCCATTTTTTAGCTTTATGAAAATTTCCCCTCTGGCTACGGCCACGCTGTGAAGTGTCTCAATACATCGATATTTGATAATTTCTCTAAGTTGATATTTACACTTACAGTACATGTGTGGATAACCGATTTAGGTGTTGTTAACTTAGTATTAATACGTTTCAAGAGTTTTAATCGCCGAGCCCAAACCACTAACGATAGAAACTTGAAATTTGCAGAGGATGTTGATTATATACTGTAGGCGTCGTTTAAGAAGAGATTGAAACAGGGTATAAGAGGTTTTTTCGAAAATATATCGCTTTTTAGGCAGTTTTGAAATTGACACACGATAATCGGTATTTGGTTTCTCAATCAGAAGCAAAGAAATACATATTCAGATATTTTTAATTTAGCCCCTATGGGGGTACAATAATGGATGAACGTTTTTTCAAAATAAATCATCATTAAAGAACTACTAAAGTATTTTTATAGCTAGATATGTGAAAATTAGTATTTGACTTCGGAAATTCAACTCCTAAGAGAGTGTTTTATGAAATATTTCATTATGAAAGGATTTTAAAGTCAAATCTATGAAAATATGAATTTTGATTATTGGTTAGAAATAAAAGACACGTGTTTCACTGTTTTTGGAAACTGTACCCCTATGGGGATGACAGAGGGATGAAGGTTTTTATGGATCTACTTCATTATGCAAGCATTTTTGAAGTTAAACGTTCAGAAATTTGTATTTGGCGTCTCTGTTATAAATTTTAAAAAAAATCGCATATCGCTGTTCCTGAATAGTCAACCTAAGGGAGTGAAATAGAGGGGTTAAAATTATTTGAAAATATTTCATTGTTAAAACATTTTTAAAGCTGTTTCTATGATAACTGGTATTTGGCTTCTCGGCTAGAAATAAAAAAAAACTTGTTTCACTGATTTTGGGAATTGACGCCCTACGGGGGTGGAATAGGGCCATTACTCTGACTCACTATCGCGCTGCCCGAGCTGCTAAGGATAACTAACTCCGTCCGAAGAGACTTGGGAGGCAAAACGGTACCAACCGGCCTCCGAGTCATCTCAGACCACAGGCGTCACTTGATGCGGATATGAAGGGGTATGTGGTCAGCACACCGCTCTCCCGGCCGTAGTGAGTTTGCGAGACCGGAGCCGCTATTTCTCAATCAAGTAGCCTCTCAGTTTGCCTCACAAGGGCTGAGAGCACCCCACCTGACAACAGCTTTTGGCAGACCGGATGGTCACCCCTCCAAGTGCTAGCCCAGCCCGACGGCGCTTAACGTTGGTGATCCGACGCGAACCAGTGTTACCACCAGGATATGAACTTGATATTTGGAGAGGGTATGGATCTTATACCGCAGGCGTCGTTTATGAAGTGTACCCTCCTAAGGGGGTGAAATAGGGGATGAAAGGCTTTTGGAAATAATGTCGCTATTGAGGTAATTTTGAAGCTAGAACTACAAAAAATAATATTTAGTTTCTCAGTCAGAAATAAAAGAAGGTGTTTAAACATTTTTGGAAATTCATTCACTAAGAGGGTAAAAATGGGAATGAAAATTTTTAAAATGACATTACAAAACTTTTTAAAGGCAAATCCATGAAAATCTTTGTCGGTTAGATATAAAGAAATATTTGTTGGGGATGAAGTTTCTACGGAAACACCACCATAGGAACGCAAAAGGCATGATCAACAAAAACCTGGGACTCCAGCTACAAGAACCGCATTTTTTTCAGAAGTTCATTCTGAAAGATCATGCTTCCACGAACGTACCATGCGTGAAAAGTTTAGGTGTCGCTGTTTGTGAACAACATGAAAATTCGATCAAAAAAAACAGTAGAATAACTGTGCAGATCGTACAGTTTACGAGAACGAATCAACGGGTGCTAAGCTAGTCATCAAGAACGGAGAAATAATGTAGCTTCGATTGTCATTTAATTTGTGAACAGAATTAAATAAATGTGACGAAGTTCGCCAGTAAGCTTCTTAGGGGACCAGATGGGAAACATAACACGCTCTCGTTCTCAGTTAAGCCACTGAACGTATCATTTACATTTAGTCATCTGGTAATCTCTCAAATTCTTTCATATCCAAGTCCAAGGAATACATTTCAGTAGTTCAACTGGTAATCTGCTATGTTGATTACGCAGCGACCAACAATAGAACCCACGAAGCCACTCATGGCAACATTTTCCTATCTTCTTTTAATGATGTGCTGTTCTGCATTCCGCCAGCATTCGGCACTGATGTGCGGCAAAGCTTCGTACAATAGCTCCAGCACGTCTCGAAGCTTAAATGTCTTGTTATTTCTCGTGATAAATCGCTTAACTTGGATCCAAATTAGTTATATTGAGTTCACAGTGCAATGGTGCGGTAGAAAGCGTAAAAATGCAGCATTTGCACGGTATACTCGATGTCATCAAAACTATTTTCCTTCTTTCTCTACGCTTGTCACTCTGGCTAGTATGATACCACGCCGGTGGTATAAAACAAATGGACATAGTCCAAGTAAAGAGTATTTGACGTTTCATTTGTGTCCCAATAATTTAATTTGTAATGTTTTCTTAATTCAAATTCTCTTTATCAACAGTCTTTTACGAAAAAAATCGATGACTAAGAATTCGCAATTGCAGCGAAATCTGGAATTTTGCATGTGATATGTAATTAGAAACAAGAAGACGAATTTTCATAAAAGACGATTAGTTAATCAGCATATATTTGATGAATTTTTGTATACAGACGGGGTAAGAATTCGAACTGACTGGAAAATGAATGGCTACACTGATAACCAACGATGCACAGAACACATAGTTACCATACTCCGACACTACCGATTTAACCACGCATCTCGTTAATAATAACGTTTTAACTTTATGTACTAAACATCACCGGAATACTTCAAAAGCGAATTTCTCTGTAAGCTAGTGAAAAACATGAACAACCCGTTTCTCGCCATCTATGGCGGTGTTCCATGTGCGTGTTTCACTGCGGTGCAGGCACCACCGTCAGCCGTTTTCAGACTTGTTGTTGTTGTTGTGGTCTTCAGTCCTGAGACTGGTTTGATGCAGCTCTCCATGCTACTCCATCCTGTGCAAGTTTCTTCATCTCCCAATACGTACTTCAGCCTACATCCTTCTGAATCTGCTTAGTGTATTCATCTCTTTTACCCTCCACGCTGCCCTCCAAAACTAAATTGGTGATCCCTTGATGCCTCAGAACATGTCCTACCAACCGATCCCTTCTTCTTGTCAAGTTGTGCCACAAACTCCTCTTCTCCCCAATTCTATTCAATACTTCCTCATTAGTTACGTGATCTACCCATATGATCTTCAGCATTCTTCTGTAGCACTACATTTCGAAAGATTCAATTCTCTTCTTGTCCAAACTATTTATCGTCCATGTTTCACTTCCATACATGGCTACACTTCATACAAATACTTTCAGAAACGACTTCCTGACACTTGAATCTATACTCGATGTTACCAGACTTCTCGTCTTCAGAAACGCTTTCCTTGCCATTGCCAGTCTACATTTTATATACTCTCTACTTCGACCATCATCAGTTACTTTGCTTCCCAAATAGCAAAACTCCTTTACTACTTTAAGTGTCTCATTTCCTAATCTAATTCCCTCAGCATCACCTGACTTAATTCGACTACATTCCATTATCCTCGTTTTGCTTTTGTTGATGTTCATCTTATATCCTCCTTTCAAGACACTTGTAAGTAGGCTGCTTAGTTTTTTTTTTATTGGTAACGCCGCCGCCACGTAGCGCTCTGTATAAAAATCACTGACTGTGCCGTGTACAGTCTGTGGCTGGTTTGCATTGTTGTCTGCCATTGTAGTGTTGGGCAGCGGCAGCTGGATGCTAACAGCGCGTAGCGTTGCGCAGTTGGAGGTGAGCCGCCAGCAGTGGTGGACGTGGGGAGAGAGATGGCGGAGTTTTGAAATTTGTAAGAATTGGTGTCATGAACTGATATATATATATATATATATATTATGACTACTAAGGTAAATACATTATTTGTTCTCTATTAAAATCTTTCATTTGCTAACTATACCTATCAGTAGTTAGTGCCTTCCGTAGTTTTAATCTTTTATCTAGCTGGCAGTAGTGGCGCTCGCTGTATTGCAGTAGCTTGAGTAACGAAGATTTTTGTGAGGTAAGTGATTTGTGAAACGTATAGGTTAATGCTAGTCAGGGCCATTCTTTCGTAGGGATTTTTGGAAGTCAGATTGCGTTGCGCTAAAAATATTGTGTGTCAGCTTAAGCACAATCATGTATAATTTTTCTAAGGGGACGTTTCACACTGTCCATTCCATTCGATTGCTCTTCCAAGTCCTTTGCTGACTCTGCCAGAATTACAATGTCGTCGGTGAACCTCAAAGTTTTTATTTCTTCTCCATGGATTTTAATACCTACTCCGAATTTTTCTTTTGTTTCCTTTACTGCTTGCTCAATATACAGATTGAATAACATCGGGGAGAGGCTACAGCCCTGTCTCACTCCCTTCCCAACCACTGCTCCCCTTTCATGTCCCTCGACTCTTATAACTGCCTTCTGGTTTCTGTACAAATTGTAAATAGCCTTTCGCTCCCTGTATTTTACCCCTGCCACCTTCAGAATTTGAAAGAGATTATTCCAGTCGAAATTGTCAAAAGCTTCCCCCCAGTCTAGAAACATAGGTTTGCCTTTTCTTAATCTAGCTTCTAAGATAAGTCGTAGGGTCAGTATTGCCTCATGTGTTCCCATATTTCTACGGAATCCAAACTGATCTTCCCCGAGGTCGGCTTCTACCAGTTTTTCCATTCGTCTGTACAGAATTCGCGTTATATTTTGCAGCCGTGACTTAATAAACTGATAGTTCGGTAATTTTCACATCTGTCAATACCTGCTTTCTTAGGGATTGGAATTATTATATTCTTCTTGAAGTGTTAGGGTATTTCGGATGTCTCGTACATGTTGCTCACCAGCTGGTAGACTTTTGTCAGGATTGGCTCTCCCAAGGCTGTCAGTAGTTCTAATGGAATGTTGTCTACTCCCGGGCCCTTGTTCGACGTAGCTCTTTCAGTGCTCTTTAAGCCTAGCTTAAACGACGACACTAGGTTGCAGTAAACTGCGCTACCTGCCACTGCGCATGCGCGCCATGCATTTACGCAACTCGTCGGTGGAGCTGAACACTTTCGGCGTGTTCAAACTTTGGCGACACTAGATGCATGTGTTTGGAGGTTATGTGTGTTTGCAGAGTGCGGATAAACTGAAATATGAAGTGGGGAACGGAGATTTTTTTTCGCTTTTTGGAGGTCTATGCTTTGTATAGGTGTTTGTGGGATTTCAGTGATACTGATTACAAGAATGAGCAACATATTGGTGCTCCTGAGACCATCACGTGCGATCAGAACACAGATAGTTTGCCAATATCTGAGCTGCAGGGCAAAGTTTATTGAATTAGGAGCACATTTACAACTGAAGTAAGAAAAATAGAATTTTTTTTCGCTTTTTGGAGGTCTATGCTTTGTATAGGTGTTTGTGGGATTTCAGTGATACTGATTACAAGAATGAGCAACATATTGGTGCTCCTGAGACCATCACGTGCGATCAGAACACAGATAGTTTGCCAATATCTGAGCTGCAGGGCAAAGTTTATTGAATTAGGAGCACATTTACAACTGAAGTAAGAAAAATAGAAGCAAATGTAATTCTAGCTGCGGAAATGCTCTCGTCCACAAGACTAAAATCCCATCGTTCGAGTGGGCCAACTTTTTTATTTTTTTATTTTAGGGATATTGTTGACAGGAGGGAAGGCTACAAAAATCAAGAAGCTGCATTCTTTATACAATATTTATCTATTTAAAACGTCGCAGCAGTGCTCCTCATTGACATATGTTTGAAATTTGAAATACTGACACTGAACACATCTATCTTCAAGAGAGTAGTTTGCTAACCATTCTCTTCTTAATGCGGCCTGCTTCGAATAATTACTGCTGTCAATGTTAATAATTATTACTGTCAATGTCAATAATTATTGGTCTTAATGAAAAAGCGTCATCAGCATCCGAGTGTTCTCGATTGTAATGCACGCAATGTGATATGTAATTTCAGTTCTGGCGGCAGTGGTTCATGCATTACAGTATCTTTATTCCTTATCGCATAATTAACTCTATTTAGAAGAAACGTGAACAGTTCTGGTGACATTCTAAGATAATTAAAAGAACTTCTTGGGTCTTCCATTATAAATTATTTCAGAAAGGATGCTGAGCAACGGAGCTGACGTCTTTTCTTCATCCAGTCACGAATCGAAACACGTTTCTTATTTTTTTTCTTATGCAGCGATTCAAGCAACAAGCTTTAACTCCATCACAACTCATGCGTCATGCAGCTGCCAAAACTTTCATTTCAGACACGACTCAGGAACCCACAAAACGACGAAACTGAAGTGTATACTGGTTTCGCCGTGTCTACAGTCAAATATGAAACAATTTGTGTGCAACTCATTCCACGCAACGAGTGGCGCAACCCAATGTCGTCGTGTAAACGCGGCTTAAGTATTAACAATCAAAGCATGGACAAGCGTTTACAGAGACTGAGACTAGACGGTATTTTTGAATTAAAAACTACGTATCTTAAGAATGATTAAGAAAAACGATGATGTGTGTTAATACATTAGAATATCTTTAACTTTCTCTTACAGTAACGTAGTAACAAGATGTCTAATACGTAAGTAGGAGCTACTTCCACGAATGTGACAACACTAGTGTACGTGTGCTACTGCTGCTCGCTTTACGCAGAGCGTTATGGGAGCTTGCACTCGGATGCGCAGGGTGAGTCAAGAAGGAAGGACTTAACAACTTTGGCACGACATTGAAATTTATTGAGATAACTTACAGATTTGGTAGATGTGTCATTGTGTAGCAAACAACCTAAAGTTTCACATAAGAGTGTCAAGTGATATTTTGGTTCAATGTGAGTACCATTCTGATGGGGCAAACATCCCACCGGTAACCAATTTCTTTCCACACTGGTTGTAGCAAATGTTGCGGAACTTGTGCGACGGCAGCGTAGATTCGATTTTTCATATCGGCTAAATTGTAGGCCTGCTTGGAGGTTCTTTAGAGTATTCGGTGCGAAATTAACGCCGAACAGTTCTTGCAGAGTTCGATTCATCACACAGAAACCCACTATGAAATTCGCCATTTTAACTGTGCACTATGCTGGCGTTCCTAGTTGCGGAATGGGGTACTGATGCACTGTTGTTGTTGTTGTTGTTGTCTTCAGCCCTGAGACTGGTTTTATGCAGCTCTCCATGCTTCTCTATCCTGTGCAAGCTTCTTCATCTCCCAGTACCTACTGCAACCTACATCCTTCTGAATCTGCTTAGTGTATTCATCTCTTGGTCTCCCTCTACGATTTTTACCCTCCACGCTGCCCTCCAGTGCTAAATTTGTGATCCCTTGATGCCTCAGAACATGTCCTACCAATCGATCCATTCTTCTAGTCAAGTTGTGCCACAAACTTCTCTTCTCCCCAATCCTATTCAATACCTCCTCATTAGTTACGTGATCTACCCATCTAATCTTCAGCATTCTTCTGTAGCACCACATTTCGAAAGCTTCTATTCTCTTCTTGTCCAAACTAGTTATCGTCCACGTTTCACTTCCATACATGGCTACACTCCAAACAAATACTTTCAGAAACGACTTCCTGACACTTAAATCTATACTGGATGTTAACAAATTTCTCTTCTTCAGGAACGCTTTTCTTGCCATTGCCAGTCTACATTTTATATCCTCTCTACTTCGACCATCATCAGTTATTTTACTTCCTAAATAGCAAAACTCGTTTACTACTTTAAGTGTCTGATTTCCTAATCTAATTCCCTCATTATCACCCTATTTAATTTGACTACATTCCATTATCCTCGTTTTGCTTTTGTTGATGTTCATCTTATATCCTCTTTTCAAGACACTTTCCATTCCGTTCAACTGCTCTTCCAAGTCCTTTGCTGTCTCTGACAGAATTACAATGTCATCACCGAACCTCAAAGTTTTTACTTCTTCTCCATGAATTTTAATACCTACTCCAAATTTTTCTTTTGTTACCTTTACTGCTTGCTCAATATACAGATTGAATAACATCGGGGAGAGGCTACAACCCTATCTCACTCCTTTCCCAACCACTGCTTCCCTTTCATGCCCCTCGACTCTAATAACTGCCATCTGGTTTCTGTACAAATTGTAAATAGCCTTTCGCTCCCTGTATTTTACCCCTGCCAACTTTACAATTGGAAAGAGAGTATTCCAGTCAACATTGTCAAAAGCTTTCTCTAAGTCTACAAATGTTAGAAATGTAGGTTTGCCTTTTCTTAATCTTTCTTCTAAGATATGTCGTAAGCTCAGTATTGCCTCACGTGTTCCAACATTTCGACGGAATCCAAACTGCTCCTGCCCGAGGTCCGCATCTACCAGTTTTTCCATTCGTCTGTAAAGAATTCGCGTTAGTATTTTGCATCTGTGACTTATTAAACTGATAGTTCGGTAATTTTCACATCTGTCAGCGCCTGCTTTCTTTGGGATTGGAATTATTATATTCTTCTTGAAGTCTGAGGGTGTTTAACCTGTCTCATACATCTTGCTCAGCAGCTGGTAGAGTTTTGTCATGACTGGCTCTCCCAAGGCCGTCAGTAGTTCTAATGGAATGTTGTCTACTCCGGGGGCCTTGTTTCGACTCAGGTCTTTCAGTGCTCTGTCAAACTCTTCACGCAGTATCTTAACTCCCATTTCGTCTTCATCTACATCCTCTTCCATTTCCATAATATTGTCCTCAAGTACATCGCCCTTGTATAAACCTTCTATATACTCCTTCCACCTTTCTGCCTTCCCTTCTTTGCTTAGAACTGGGTTGCCAGCTGAGCTCTTGATATTCATACACGTGGTTCTCTTCTCTCCAAAGGTCTCTTTAATTTTCCTGTAGGCAGTATCTGTCTTACCCCTAGTGAGATAAGCTTCTACATCCTTACATTTGTCCTCTAGCCATCCCTGCTTAGCCATTTTGCACTTCCTGCCGATCTCATTTTTGAGACGTTTGTATTCCTTTTTGCCTGCTTCATTTACTGCATTTTTATATTTTCTCCTTTCATCAATTAAATTCAATATTTCTTCTGTTACCCAAGGATTTCTAGCAGCCCTCGTCTTTTTATCCTCTGCTGCCTTCACTACTCCATCCCTCAGAGCTACCCATTCTTCTTCTACTGTATTTCTTTCCCCCATTGCTGTCAATTGTTCCCTTATGCTCTCCTTGAAACTCTGTACAACCTCTGGTTCTTTCAGCTTATCCAGATCCCATGTCCTTAAATACCCACCTTTTTGCAGTTTCTTCAGTTTTAACCTACAGGTCATAACCAATAGATTGTGGTCAGAGTCCACATCTGCCCCTGGAAATGTCCTACAATTTAAAACCTGATTCCTAAATCTCTGTCTTACCATTATATAATCTATCTGATACCTTTTAGTATCTCCAGGATTCTTCCATGTATACAACCTTCTTTTATGATTCTTGAACCAAGTGGTAGCTATGATTAAGTTATGCTCTGTGCAAAATTCTACCAGACGGCTTCCTCTTTCATTTCTTAGCCCCAATCCATAATCACCTACTATGTTTCCTTCTCTCCCTTTTCCTACTGACGAAGTCCAGTCACCCATGACTATTAAATTTTCGTCTCCCTTCACTACCTGAATAATTTCTTTTATCTCATCATACATTTCTTCAATTTCTTCATCATCTGCAGAGCTAGTTGGCATATAAACTTGTACTACTGTAGTAGCCATTGGCTTTGTGTCTATCTTGGCCACAATAATGCGTTCACTATGCTGTTTGTAGTAGCTTACACGCACTCCTATTTTTTTATTCATTATTAAACCTATTCCTGCATTACCCCTATTTGATTTTGTATTTAGAACCCTGTAGTCACCTGACCAAAAGTCTTGTTCCTCCTGCCACCGAACTTCACTAATTCCCACTATATCCAACTTTAACCTATCCATTTCCCTTTTTAAATTTTCTAACCTTCCTGCCCGATTAAGGGATCTGACATTCCACGCTCCGATCCGTAGAATGCCAGTTTTCTTTCTCCTGATAACGACGTCCTCCTGAGTAGTCCCCGCCCGGAGATCCGAATGGGGGACTATTTTACCTCCGGAATATTTTACCCAAGAGGACGTCATCATCATTTAATCATACAGTAAAGCTGCATGTCCTCGGGAAAAATTACGGCTGTAGTTTCCCCTTGCTTTCAGCCGTTCGCAGTACCAGCACAGCAAGGCCGTTTTGGTTAATGTTGCAAGGCCAGATCAGTCAATCATCCAGACTGTTGCCCCTGCAACTACTGAAAAGGCTGCTGCCCCTCTTCAGGAACCACACGTTTGTCTGGCCTCTCAACAGATACCCCTCCGTTGTGGTTGCACCTACGGTACGGCCATCTGTATCGCTGAGGCACGCAAGCCTCCCCACCAACGGCAAGGTCCATGGTTCATGGGGGGGAGGGGGGGGGGACTGATGCACTATGTGAATCAAATTTGAAGTTGTTTGCTACAAAATGATACGTCATCTGATTCTATAAGTCTTCTCAATAAGTTTACATATCATTCCAAAGTTGTAACATCCTCTTTGACTCACCCTGTACTTCCCAGGGCTCCGTTCTTGGACGCTTCCTCTTTATTGTCTATGTCAATGACGTCTTAGACTATACAGCCTGCAAAAATGTCTTATATGCTGATGATATGACCATGATCTCCACAGGTGAGAGTATGTAAGAGGTGGTAAACAAAAATAATGAACATTTTCAAAAATGTAGGGTGTGGTGTATTGCCAACACATTATGTGTAAGCAACACAAAAACGGAGGAAATTTATTTTAATCTCAAGGTAGGGAAAGAAGAGAATTACAGTGTCAAACTAAAAATAGATCAAAGGCTGTCATGGGTTGACCATATAAGCTATTTGACAGGCAAACTTGCACATGTGATATTCCTGCTGTATAAACCTAGATATTCTGTCAGTAAAAGTTTATTGCCGCTTTGCTACTATGTATTCTTTCAGTCACAGCTACAATATGGGATTCTGTTATGGGGTAATTCAACAGGCACAAAATGTATATTCAAATAGCAAAAAAGAAGCAATTAGGTGTATACAAGGATTGGGTCCAAGAGAAACCTTTAAGGAGCACTTCAGCCTATTAACCATAATTACCCTCCCAAGTCTCTCTATATGTAACTGCTTAATATACGTAAAAGACAATATACAGCAATTTACACAGAGAATGAATTTACGTTTATACAACACTAGAAACAACTGCGTGCTTGATGTACCGTATTCTCTGCTGTCACTGACAACAACAGTCACAAACACCTAAGTCTAAAGTTACATAATAAACTGCCGCAATCAGTCAAAACCAGCACCCTCTGTAAATTTACGGAGGTATTAAACACATGGTTTAAAAATAAAGCATACTACTCAATTGAAAAATGCCTTGGAAGTAATTTGGAAGGAATGTAACTGAAATAATGTAACTGTCATTAACTAAATGTGTAAAACTGTATAATTGGTTCTTGATTGTAAACTATATAATGATTATTAATGAAATCTTCTGATCAGTGCGAAGATTATGTATTTATGTGCATATGTAAAATGCAGATGTGTAAAATGTAAAAATTACCAACTACTAAACATGCCAGGAGAGACGAAATCTTGCCAGCATCGCAGACTATTACAGCAAATGCATGTGGTGTGTCACTTCGAACTGGACGGAGAATAAATACAGAAGCCCGGGAAATGGAAGTGCTGGCAGCGTTTACATTTGATATATTCTTTACGCTAGCTGAATGGTCCGTAACATGCGCCCTTCCCGCATGTTCAATGGAAACACAACCCTTACAAATTGCATATTCTGCTTCATAGTCACTTCTCCCGCGTTTTATAAAGAGCCATTTTTCTGAATATTTTACTTGGAATGAACACTTCCTTTTTGGAATTTTGAGTTTCTCTTGAAACAATCAAACACTTACGGTAACAAATTAACCGCGATACGACTCTGAAGCGATAGCAAAAACTTTCGTTATTTAGCTGTAGTTGAAATTTAGATCCATGAAAGTATTTGGAGAAGAAATAGATTGAGAAAAATAGTATGAGAATATTTCTCAGATATCAGAAATCCGGCACAAACTGCAGTCCCGAAAGTATTTTTCGGGACACCGATTTCTTTAATCTGAAACCAGGACTGTCCCGAAAAACCGGGGCATCCTTAATATATGGTATGATAAAAAGTAGCCTCTGCCCCGCACAATACATTAATCCGCAGCGTATTAATGCAGCTTCTCTCCGGCTGAGAGGGCCTTTGTACTCAGCAGAGCAGTTCTCTTTCAGCGAGCTGTTCACAGGAAGCGTGCGTCATCCACCTTGTCAGCTTGCAGGCAGCGACGCGCCTGTTGCACAAGATGATATACTAGACGCCCAAGCGAGGCGCGTGTCACAAACGGTCTATGTACAAATGATATTCCACGTCTTGTGCGTCAGGCTTTTAGTATATCACATTAATGAATTTCGCTGTTTTCACATTGTCCACTTGTACTTACCTCTAGTAAACAGTATTACTGATAACCTTTCAGAGACCTGATCGCACTGCATAACGAGTAGCAGGCTTCATTCAAAGCCCGGGGGGTTAGCTAGTTTCAAGTCGGATTCCCGAGTCTAATTAACAGCCCTAATTCCGTTACGCCAGCTGTGTGAGTGTCCTTTTTTTGGCGTATAACATCCCCGACTTTTACACGAAATTTGCCCAATGTAATGTAACTATGCCAGACATCTCTGGATAATATATCGAAGAGGGGCAGCAGCCTTTTCAGTAGTTGCAGGGGCAACAGTCTGGGTGATTGACTGATCTGGCCCTGTAACACTAAAGAAAACGGCCTTGCTGTTGTGGTACTGCGAACGGATGAAAGCAAGGGGCAACTAAAGCCGTAATTTTTCCCGAGGGCGCAGTTTTACTGTATGATTTATTGATGATGGCGTCCTCTTGGGTAGAATATTCCGGAGGTAAAATAGTCCCCCCATTCGGATCTCCGGGCGGGGACTACTCAAGAGGATGTCGTTATCAGAAGAACGAAAACTGGCGTTCTAAGGATCCGAGCGTGGAATGTCAGATCCTTTAATCGGGCAGGTACGTTAGAAAATTTAAAAAGGGAAATGGATAGGTTAAAGTTAGATATAGTGGGAATTAGTGAAGTTCGGTGGCAGGAGGAACAAGACTTTTGGTCAGGTGAATACAGGGTTATAAATACAAAATCAAATAGGGGTAATGCAGGAGTAGGTTTAATAATGAATAAAAAATAGGAGTGCGGGTAAGCTACTACAAACAGCATAGTGAAAGCATTATTGTGGCCAAAATAGATACGAAGCCCACGCCTACTACAGTTGTACAAGTTTATATGCCAACTAGCTCTGCAGATGATGAGGAAGTTGATGAAATGTATGATGAAATAAAAGAAATTAGTCAGGTAGCGAAGGGAGACGAATATTTAACAGTCATGGGTGCCTGGAATTCGACAGTAGGAAAAGGAACAGAAGGAAACGTAGTAGGTGAATATGGATTGGGGCAAAGAAATGAAAGAGGAAGCCACCTGGTAGAATTTTACACAGAGCATAACTTAACCATAGCTAGCACTTGGTTCAAGAATCATGAAAGAAGGCTGTATACATGGAAGAACTCTAGAGATACTAGAAGGTATCAGATACATTATATAATGGTGAGACAGAGATTTAGGAACCAGATTTTAAATTGTAAGACATTTCCAGCAGCAGATGTGTTCTCTGACCACAATCTATTAGTTATGAACTGTAGATTAAAACTGAAGAAACTCCAAAAAGGTGGGAACTCAAGGAGATGGGACCTGGACAAACTGACTAAACCAGAGGTTGTACAGAGGTCCAGGGATAGCATAAGGGAACAATTGACAGGAATGGGGGAAAGAACTACAGTAGAAGAAGAATGGGTAGCTTTGAGGAATGAAATAGTGAAGGCAGCAGAGGATGAAGTAGGTAAAAAGACGAGGGCTAGTAGAAATCCTTGGGTAACAGAAGAAATATTGAATTTAATTGATGAAAGGAGAAAATATAAAAATGCACTAAAAGAACCAGGCAAAAAGGAATACAAACGTCTCTAAAATGAGATAGACAGGAAGGGCAAAAAGGCTAAGCAAGGATGGCTACAGGACAAATTTAAAGACGGAGAGGCTTATCTCACTAGGGGTAAGATAGATACTGCCTACAGGAAAATTAGAGAGACCTTTGGAGAAAAAAGAACCACTTGTATGAATATAAAGAGCTCAGATGGAAACCCAGTTCTAAGCAATGAAGGGAAAGCAGAAATGTGGAAGGAGTATATAGAGGGTCTATACAAGGGCAATGTACTTGACGACAATATTCTGGAAATGGAAGAGAATGTAGATGAAGACAAATGGGGAGATACAATACTGCGTGAACAGTTTGGTAGAGCACTGAAAGACCTAAATCGAAACTAGGCCCCAGGAGTAGACAACATTCCATTAGAACTACTGACAGCCTTGGGAGAGCCAGTCCTGACAAAACTCTACCATCTAGTGAGCAAGATGTATGAGACAGGCGAAATACCCTCACACTTCAAGAAGAATATAATTATTCCGATCCCAAAGAAAGCAGGTGTTGACAGATGTGAAAATTACCGAACTATCAGTTTAATAAGCCACAGCTGCAATATACTAACGAGAATTCTTTACAGATGAAAGGAAAAACTAGTAGAAGCCAACCTTGGGGAAGATCAGTTTGGATTCCGTATAAATATTGGAACACGTGAGGCAATACTGACGTTACGACTTATCTTAGAAGAAAGATTAAGAAAAGCAAACCTACGTTTCTAGCATTTGTAGACTTGGAGAAAACTTTTGACAATGTTGACTGCAGTACTCTCTTTCAAATTCTAAAGGTGGCAGGGGTAAAATACAGGGAGCGAAAGGCTATTTACAATTTGTACAGAAAGCGGATGGCAGTTATAAGAGTCGAGGGGCACGAAAGAGAAGCAATGGTTGGGAAGGGAGTGACACAGGGTTGTAGCTTATCCCCGATGCTATTCAATCTGTATATTGAGCAAACAGTATATGAAACAAAAGAAAAATTCGGAGTAGGTATTAAAATCCATGGAGAAGAAATAAAAATGTTTGGGTTCGCCAATGACATTGTAATTCTGTCAGAGACAGCAAAGGACTTGGAAGAGCAGTTGAACGGAATGGACAGTGTCTTGAAAGGAGGGTATAAGATGAACATCAACAAAAGCAAAATGAGGATAATGAAATGTAGTCGAATTAAGTCGGGTGATAATGAGGGAATTAGATTAGGAAATGAGACACGTAAAGTAGTAAAGGAGTTTTGCTTTTTGGGGAGCAAAATAACTGATGATTGTCGAAGTAGAGAGGATATAAAATGTAGACTGGCAATGATAAGGAAAGCGTTTCTGAAGATGAGAAATTTGTTAACATCGAGTATTGATTTAAGTGTCAGGGAGTCGTTTCTGAAATTATTTGAATGGAGTGTAGCCATGTATGGAAGTGATACGTGGACGATAAATAGCTTAGACAAGAAGAGAATAGAAGCTTTCGAAATGTGGTGCTACAGAAGAATGCTGAAGATTAGATGGGTATATCACATAACTAATGAGGAGGTATTGAATAGAATTGGAGAGGAGCTTGTGGCCCAACTTGACTAGAAGAAGGCATCGGTTGGAAGGACATGTTCTGAGGCATCAAGGGATCACCAATTTAGTACTGGAGGGCAGCGTGAAGGGTAAAAATCGTAGAGGGAGACCAAGAGATGAATACACTAAGCAGATTCAGAAGTATGTAGGCTGCAGTAGGTACTGGGAGATGAAGGAGCTTGCACAGGATAAAGTAGCATGGAGAGCTGCATCAAACCAGTCTCAGGACTCAAGATCACAACAACAACAACAACAGTTATACAAAGATCATAATGTGAAGTTAGTATAAATAGTCGTGAAACAATGGTACCGCTCTCTTTTTCTTTTTGCTCTGGCCTTTTGCTCTTTTATTTTTGCCACTGTCGTTGTCTCTCTCGGTTACCTTGATTCATGTTACGCAATTAATTCCGTGGATCCGATGAAATGATCATAGTAGATCTTTCTTCGACTGTTACTTAAGTATTTGCAGCTAGAACTGTTATTAGAAATCAGAATATGAAGTGCGTGCATTTGAGTATCGCGCGTTTGGTTTAAATATTAGGCTATGGCCACACTTGGCGTTTTTTTGAAACTGGACGCTCAGCGTCTAAAGAAACAGCTTCACAAGTCTCCTGGTGGTGGCCACATTCGACCGTATACATAGCTTCTTTCAACGCAACGCGTCCCAGCGACCAAAGACGTGAATGTGGCCATATATGGTTCAGTAGCGTTTCAGACCTGCCTGGGTGACATCCCAGTATTGAGAAATGAATTTATTAAGTAAACAAACTGCAACAATAATATGTGCTGCATTGTTACTGATTCGAAGGAGACGACGTAGACAAAAAAGACGTTTTTAGACTCATCCAATAATCCTGGACAGATCAGAGAGGGGAACATTCAATCTGTCACACAACAAACTTAAAGACAACCCTGAAAAGTTTTTTGAGTACTGCAGGATGTCTATTAAGTCATACGAAACTCTCTTGTCTAATGTGTCGAATGCTATTACTGGAAGAAACACTCGACTGCGTGATTGTATAAGGGCTGAAGAAAAACTATCAATTACTGTGAGGTAAATGAAGTTTTATTACTTATTGTGTTATTTGTTTACAGTGCATAAAAGGACAGGATTGAATCTTCTGATTCTTCCTGGAAGATCATTGTAGGTGTGTTGCTTGTGGACTGAGATGATTGTTGGTCACTTTCAGATGTAATTCTGGACGGCTGTGCACGTGTGTAGGACTGAACCAATTGTAAATGTTTCAGTTGAAAATCCATCTTGTCAGCTGGGCTAAAGTTCTTAATAGAGGGCATTTGCGAAAGTAAGGGCACTTCATCTGGCTCATTAGTTCTAAGTTCCTTTGTATGTGATGGTTGCAAACTCGTTTCCAAAACGCCGAACAACTTTTTTTTAAAACTTGTCCTGTTCTCGTTTCTTCGAAAATGGACTTCCTTTCTCCCTTGGCGCAGTGCGAGCGGGGGGAGAGGCTTTGGATGTGGTCTACTGTATTTTAGGAGTCGTGTATCCTTCTTGTTGTGCAGTGTTGTTGTTAGCGCCTTGCGCACTTTCTGTTAGATCGACTGGTATATTCCCAGATGTCTGTAATAAAAAGAGAAAACTGCAAAATTTTATAATTTGTGGCCATGCATGGATCAGTGTGGAACTTAAATATGCACGAACATTATAAATATGGAATACTCGCTTTCTTTCTACACATAAAGATTGGAGGAATGATAACTGTTTGTGATAAACGCAATGTTTCCTGGGTTTTGATGAATCTCCGCTTTTGCCATCGTGCATTTTCACATTTTTTTAGTATCAATCCTTAATGCTCTTCCACTTTTTTTGCACATCCTTCCCTAAAAAATGAAACACCTAATATAAATATTGGTTCTATTTTTACCCCTTTATGAGTTTCATTGTAGGTATCTCGCAACTGGCGGTTCCATCAGATCTCTACACTTCAAGTTTCTGCTTGGACGTTCAACAATTTCAAAGATTATTCGAGTGACATGCTCAGCAATCTGGGAAATAATGCAAGGCCAATATATAAAACAATTAACTGCTGAAGACTGGTTGAATATTAGTTTATAGTTTGAAAAAAAGGCCAATTTTCCACACTGCGTGGGATGTATTGATGATAAGCATATTGTAGTGTCCAATCCATGGTGATCAAATAGTGAATACCGTAACTACGAGAAGTATTTTTCAATAGTTTTAATTGCAGTAGCTGACGCAAATTACTGCTTCAGATATATAGATATGTGTGAAATCTTATGGGACTCAACTGCTAAGGTCATCAGTCCCTAAGCTTACACACTACGTAACCAAAATCATCCTAAGGAAAAAAAAAACACACACACACACACCCATGCCTGAGGGAGGACTCGAACCTCCGCCGGGACCAGCCGCACAGTCCATCAGTGCAGCGTCTCAGACCGCTCGGCTAATTTCGTGCGTAAGATATATAGATGTTACGGCCTTTGGACACGAGGGAGTTTCAAACATCCTGAAAAGTACTAATTTTGGCAATAAACTCTATTCCAACTACACTCCTGGAAACTGAAATAAGAACACCGTGAATTCATTGTCCCAGGAAGGGGAAACTTTATTGACACATTCCTGGGGTCAGATACATCACATGATCACACTGACAGAACCACAGGCACATAGACACAGGCAACAGAGCATGCACAATTTCGGCACTAGTACAGTGTATATCCACCTTTCGCAGCAATGCAGGCTGCTATTCTCCCATGGAGACGATCGTAGAGATGCTGGATGTAGTCCTGTGGAACGGCTTGCCATGCCATTTCCACCTGGCGCCTCAGTTGGACCAGCGTTCGGGCTGGACGTGCAGACCGCGTGAGACGACGCTTCATCCAGTCCCAAACATGCTCAATGGGGGACAGATCCGGAGATCTTGCTGGCCAGGGTAGTTGACTTACACCTTCTAGAGCACGTTGGGTGGCACGGGATACATGCGGACGTGCAATGTCCTGTTGGAACAGCAAGTTCCCTTGCCGGTCTAGGAGTGGTAGAACGATGGGTTCGATGACGGTTTGGATGTACCGTGCACTATTCAGTGTCCCCTCGACGATCACCAGAGGTGTACGGCCAGTGTAGGAGATCGCTCCCCACACCATGATGCCGGGTGTTGGCCCTGTGTACCTTGGTCGTATTCAGTCCTGATTGTGGCGCTCACCTGCACGGCGCCAAACACGCATACGACCATCATTGGCACCAAGGCAGAAGCGACTCTCATCGCTGAAGACGACACGTCTCCATTCGTCCCTCCATTCACGCCTAACGCGACACTACTGGAGGCGGGCTGCACGATGTTGGGGCGTGAGCGGAAGACGGCCTAACGGTGTGTGGGACCGTAGCCCAGCTTCATGGAGACGGTTGCGAATGGTCCTCGCCGATACCCCAGGAGCAACAGTGTCCCTAATTTGCTGGGAAGTGGCGGTGCGGTCCCCTACGGCACTGCGTAGGATCCTACGGTCTTGGCGTGCATCCGTGCGTCGCTGCGGTCCGGTCCCAGGTCGACGGGCACGTGCACCTTCCGCCGACCACTGGCGACAGCATCGATGTACTGTGGAGACCTCACGCCCCACGTGTTGAGCAATTCGGCGGTACGTCCACCCGGCCTCCCGCATGCGCACTATACGCCCTCGCTCAAAGTCCGTCAACTGCACATGCGGTTCACGTCCACGCTGTCGCGGCATGCTACCAGTGTTAAAGACTGCGATGGAGCTCCGTATGCCACGGCAAACTGGCTGACACTGACGGCGGCGGTGCACAAATGCTGCGCAGCTAGTGCCATTTGACGGCCAACACCGCGGTTCCTGGTGTGTCCGCTGTGCCGTGCGTGTGATCATTGCTTGTACAGCCCTCTCGCAATGTCCGGAGCAAGAATGGTGGGTCTGACACACCGGTGTCAATGTGTTCTTTTTTCCATTTCCAGGAGTGTATTTCCCATTACCACCACCAGCCCCCTTACCAAACGATACATCTGATCGATTACTGCGATATGTGTTTCTGGCAGATGAAGCCTTTGCCTGTGTGAGAATCTTCTGAGACCATACCCCGATAAGGACATGACTAACATTAAAAGAATTTTTTAACTACCGTTTATCGAGTGCCAGGCGGTACGTGCAATGTGCATTAGGTATTTTAGCCAATAAATGGCGTATATTCCACCGTCCGATTGACGTCAGTATCGATTACGTTGACATCATTATTAAAGCCACTTGTGTACTGCACTACTTTGTGAGGGAAAAAGATGGGGACAACTTTGAAGACACGTTATCGTATCCTTTGGACAGTATTCCGGCGCAGAAGACAAGGGGGACCGTGAAAGGAACACACAAAAGAGATCAGTTTGCTGAATATTTCTGTTCTCCCGCATCTCTAATATTCTCCAATAAAGCGCATATATTGTGACTTGTACTTAAGGCTTCTTTTGTTTCTTTGTCCATGTTGTCCTAATCTTCACCTACAACATTAGATGTCAAAGTTAGCCAACCGTCTCTTCTTTTTTGTGTGTTTTTATAATCCGCATTTTGAATTTCGTATCAAAAAGGTCGAGCTTGAACTTATAAAATAATACATTCCCTGTCAAGTTCAATTTTTTCCATCTCACACATCGAAAAAACTGCAATGAAGCATTTGACTAAACACACTAACTTGTGTTGACACACTGCAAAGTTACTACTTGTTAGTTCACGTGAGAACGCAATGTGAGAAGCGTCTTCTGACGCAGGGAATGGGCCCCGGCCCATCCGACTAGCCTCTGACCTTGAGGATGCGCCTTCCAGTCGGACGTTGGCAGAAAAAGATGCTGTGTGTGGCCAGGCCACTACCGCCATTCTCCAGCCTTCCTATAACTGTGGCGTCTTTTGACGCTGAGCGTCCAGCTTCAAAAAACGCAAGTGTGGCCTTTAGGCTGTGTGGAATCGTGCAAGTTAACTTTTATTTCTATAAAATTTACTGTTAAAGTTTAACCGTATTTCATTTATAAACCTGTCCTTCCTTTACAGATTCATGATATTGTGGTTTTTTTCATAAATAAGGAAGCATTTCTTTTGGTTATTATAGTTTTCGTGCACCATTTGATGCGGCGTAGTCTTTTGTTTGTGAAATACAATAGAACATGCAGTCATTTTAATATTACGAAGTCCGATAATCAGTTTAGTACCAATTTCCGCAGGTAAACATACAATACTGGCCACTAAAATTGCTACACCACGAAGATCACGTGCTACAGACAAGAAATTTAACCAACTGGAAGAAGATCCTGGCGCCGATGGCGACACCTACACCTTGCTGACATGAGGAAAGTTTCCAACCGATTTCTCACACACAAACATCAGTTGACCGGCGTTGCTGGTGAAACGTTGTTGTGATGCCTCGTGTAAGGAGGAGAATCGTACCATCACGTTTCCGACTTTGATAAAGGTCGGATTGTAGCCTATCGTGATTGCGATTTATCGTATCGCGACATTGCTGCTCGCGTTGGTCGAGATCCAATGACTGTTAGCAGAATATGGAATCGGTGGGTTCAGCAGGGTAATATGGAACGCCGTGCTGGATCCCAACGGCCTCGTATCACTACAGTCGAGATGACAGGCATCTTATTGAAACGTCCCCTTAGAACAATTTATACATGACTGTGCTTAAACTGACACACAATATTTTTAGCGCAACGCAATCTGACTTTCAATAATCCCTACGAAAGAATGGCCCTGACTAACATTAACCTATACCTTTCACAAATCACTTACCTCACCAAAAATCTTCGTTACTCGAACTACTGAATTACAGCGAGCGCCAGTACTGCCAGCTAAATAAAAGATTCAAACTACAGAAGTCACTAACTACTGATAGGCACAGTTAGCAAATGAAAGATTTTAATAGAGAACAAACAATGTATTTACCTTAATAGTCATTATATATATATATATATATATATATATATATATATATATATATATATATATATATATAAAAAATCAGTTCATGACATCAATTCTTACAAATTTCAAAACTCCACCATCTCTCTCCCCACGTCCACCACTGCTGGAGGCTCACCTCCAACTGCGCAACCCTATGCGCTGTTAACATCCAGCTGCCCAACACTACAATGGCGAGTATTACAACAATCCCAACCAGCCACTGACTGCACACAGCACAGCCAGTAATTTCCTACAGAGCGCAACGTGGCGTTACCAATATAAAAAACCTAAACAGCCTACTTACATAGCCCCATGCTCCCCACAAAAAAAATTGCAAATTGTTTTGGGCAGTGGCCAATACAGATTTGAAAAAAAATTTCATAATTACAATAACAAAGATATCAAATGCACACACTTATTGATACAATGTTGGTCAAAAGGTAAAACTTTCACACAGTCCCATAAAGACAGTCCTGATCATTCATAACAGTAAAATTACAGTCTTTTTTTCGCAAAGTTTGAGCAGTAAAAGAAAATGCACACAGAAGTAGTGGATTTCCATGCAGTCTTGAAGAAGTAGTGTTGTCCTTCCAACGGAAAGACAGTGCTGACTCTTGACATGCTGACAGGTAATGGGCCACAACAGAGCAAACCCACAGCAGAGTCAGTCGACGTTTTGAAGAATATTGGTCATCACAGACCAGACCCACTGTAGTCCTGGTAGAGATTATGTTATTGGTGGGCCACCAGAGGTGCAGACCCACTGCAGTCCTTGTAGAGATGGCTAGCAGCCAACTGTTCCGACTGTGCAGGTGCACAATCACCATCGAAGAGTCTTGTGGACAATATAGCAAGTCCATAAACCACCACTTGTCCACTCACAAAGAATTTGTTTGAAATGTCCTTAGAACCAGCAATGCTGTTATCCAGTCCCTTGCGGAATTATTAACACACGTGCAAACACTATCAGTCCCTACTTCTCACATATTGTACATATACTATGACCAACAGAAATGTGTGCAGTGAAATGTAATTTACAAGTTACTTAATTTGATGAAGTGGTGTCAATTACAATTTTATAACATGAGAATACAATAACAAAGGTACAAAATATATCATTAAAGAACATAATAGTACAGATACCATTGGCAGTAATACAGGCTTTACAAAAGAATCGAAATAACAAATACATCAGTGTTACAAAAATTATGACATAAGTACATACATAAAAGATCAGAATAACTTTTGAAACATCAGCTTCACACATGAGCATTAGATCAAAACAGAATAAATAATGTGTAAACATCTTTACGAAGTAAAGAACATAGTATTAAAAAAATTCTACAACATAACTCGTATCAGCTAAACACACAAAGACAGGAAAAATACAAATATACATGGGTACACAAACACATAGAGGAATAACACAAAGGGAAAGGACAGGGCTTGTTTTACTGCAGTATTTTGCATAGAGATCTACCTTCGTTCATCATTATTCCCAAAAAGTCCTATCTAAGCGTGGTTTCTGTATTCTGTTCACATCCTCTTTCAAAAATAGTTTTTCTCCACTGTACACTACTTTTTTGGCCAAACCATTTTCTTATAGCTTTTCAATGCATTACTTCCAATTCATCAAACTTGTTCTCTTATATGGCCTACCCCATCTTAAGCTAACTTAAATATACTGAGCTCAGATGCTAAACTAAGGGACGAGGCAATGCAGCAGCACAAAATAATTAACACAAACAGCAATGACAAAAATTCAAATTAGCAAAGCCAGCAGCAATATTACAACTAATATAAGGCAATGAGCAGCAAACAAGAAAAATAAATCAGTAGTAAAACTGGCTTAACAGAGTAATGCAAAGTGAAATTTAGTAGCACTATGCCTGGCAAACAGCAGCAGCAAATGCAATAATTTATATCTAAACATGACGTAGCTCAAGCAGAAAAAATATTACAGTATAAATGGCCATGTTTAATACCGATGTCAAATCTTAACTCTAGGGTGATGCATCACGAGAACTTACGCTAACAGATAAGTTACCAAGTTGTTAAAAAAAATTATTTATACAATTCCTGTGAAGGGAAATGTCTATTTGTGCTCTCTTTTCTAAGAAAACACATCATAAAATTATTCTTTACTGAGTCTGTAAACAGAAAATGTTTCTATTAGTACATCTATTAAATTTTAACTTAAACAATGCTGTGGTGCAACAAGAAACTAGATATTAAACAAAATGAGCAATCTCTCAACTGCAAAGACAATAGATGTAAAATGTTTCTCATCATTTCATTAGGCATTTTAGTAAATATCATAAATTACGAGCTGCACAATGTAATCATATGTTTTTAAGTTTCAGCGTGTCGTATTTGCGATGCTTTCGACAACGAAATGTCAATAGCGAGGATAATGGCCTCTTTTTTTTTCTCCACCTAATGGCTTTCTTTTGTCAGACGACTATCTCTCAGCTGGGCGCCCAAAACGCATTTCTTCAAGGTCACTTACCTTTCTTACTTAAATATTTACGACAGCAGTTTCCGCTACAGTGGCAGTCTCATATAAAAAATTTCACAGGTCAAGAATTTGCGTTACGAAACGAAATCCTATTGATATAAGAATGTCCAAAAAATTTTCGCCAGCATAGTGATACATTCACACATATACACACATTTCATAAAGTACGATTCTCGGTTTCCAACATCCTTTTTTACAAACCAGAGTCCCTAACCACTACTCATTATTCCTTACGTTATTACACATACACATATTCGTCGACACTTCTTCAATATTTCATCATAACAGATACGTAGCATAACCAAATAACTCATATAGCATCAGCTTCAACATATCTCAGCAGCATAACTCACATCGTCGTCGTAATAATAACATCATAACACCTCAGTCAAATCTCAAAAACGTCATAGCTTTCCACAATAATTTCAAAACCTAAAATAAATTCTCTGCTCATGTCAAAAGTGTCATCTACCTCAAACGTAATTAAATAATCATGATCTCATACCAAATATGTATTCAAAGCTCTCATAGTATCACAATGGTTCCAAAAAAATAAGAACAGTTCACAAAGTACAGACAAAATACAATTTCGTAAGTGTGAAGTTATCTAACTGTGTAATTACGTAAACATCTGTCACTGATGTAGTAAAATGAATGTTTGTCTCTCCCAGTTAAATGATCAGATAGCCGTGTAATTTATGTGTTAGAGAAATATGGTGTCGATGTGTAAAGTTGTATAAGCAAATACCATATTAGCTAGGGCTCCTTGTGCTTGCGATACACATGGTAAGTAAGCGTGTACCACCTTGAGGATTATGGGTAATTATATCCTCAGGTGTTACAGATTACAGCAATGGAATGAAATGTATAACAGAAAACCTTTGTATCATTGTAATTCAAATATCTTTAAAAATAAATGTTTTAAGTACAAAATGAATCACTCAAATACGTGTACTGTAGCGCTAAACTGTGCGTCTTGTTGTAAGATAATCTCTGTGGAAGTGTCGTAGTTATTGTCCTCCGAAAGCTAAGTTCTGAAGAAGTCAATGTACTTACCTCATGATAAACAAAAGTGAAATGCTTTGCTTATAGATATCTTACTTATTACGCTTATTGCCGTGATGAAGAAAGTACTGTGCTGTCACGTATTGTTGTGCTACAGAAAAGGCTGTCTCATTGTAGCTATACCACAAAAGTTACTACTAAAACATGTTTTACTTTCCAGAAGAATTCAGAAAAACTGTGCAGATATAAAACAGATAAACCGCAAAAGCAACATTGTAAATTGTCACTTATTAGTAGCGTCGTGAAAAAATCGTGTAGCTGTCACATAAATTAACCACTGTGTCTTCTGGTATCTCACAGAAAGTACTTTAAATCCAGAATGTATTTTCAAGTAAACCAAAATGTTGCATTAAAATCTCATTAGCAGTACTGGTAAATGTTCTAAGTATGTGAGCCTTATAGTCGTTACGTAATCGTGCAGCTAACAATCAAGAATGTACACACGCAATAACACTGTCTCGTCTGTTCACAATAACAATGCATTCGTAATTTCTGTTTAAATAAGCATACTAGCAACGTGAAGTGAAAAATTTTATGGCAAAGACTAAGTTAAAAAACAGATTATCTTTCAATAAACGGTTTTACATGTGAAATGTAGGGTAAACCTTTACTCTTCCTAGTACGCAGAGTTTCAACTTCAACGCAGTTATCATGTGGTATATGTCGGTAAAGAATGCTAAAATTTTTCTCAAGGCTACGTCTTATGTTATTTTTCTCGGAGCCAGCGGGCGCACGTGGCTGCCTGCGGTGCGAGTCATTGTCTGTCTCTTTGTTGGCGTGCGCCGTTATTGGGATTAGGAGACCTAACTTCTACAAATTCACCTTGTCGAGAGTGCCCCGCCCTGTTTGAATCCCGCCAGTTCTGATGCAATTCAGGTCTGTCGTTACGATCATATCGTCTGTCGTCATGTCGGTAGATTCCATAGTTTCTTTCTTGTCGATCTCGTGGTGGAGAATTTCTCCCTGAATCGTAACTGCACGCTGGACCGTTGCGTCTAAAGTTATTCTGTCTCCCTTGATAATAATTGTTTTTGTTCCCATATTGTCTGTTTCTATGGTAATCTCTGTCATACTCATTACTACGGAAATGCTATCTTTCTCTGTAACTATTATTACTCTTCCAGTGGTTGTCATATGGGTGGTGTCTGTTTTGGTCACGATTTGCGTTGTAAGAATAGCCTTGTCGTGTATTATTTCTGTCATCGCGGAATTGTGACAGATGTGGCCTGTAATTGTTGTGCTCCTGTTTTCGCGTTTCGCGACTGTCAGTGTCAATTTCCAGTTCTTGTAACAGTCCCTGAAAAGCTTCAATGTCGTCTTTGCAACGTCCTGCCAAAATAATATTCCTTAAATGTCCAGCCAATTTCATTATGCAAATGCGGATGAGTTCTGAAGGGCTATATGGGTTTGAAAGATATTGGTTCTTATGCAACATGTCTTCAAAATATTTGACAAGACTGGAAAATTCAGATTGTTCAAAGTGTTTCATCATCACGATGCTATGTTTTACTCGGTCTTATGTAGCTTGAGACCAATATGCTGAGAGGAAGGCATGATAAAATTCTCCTTCACTGTGGCCATCGTGAATGACCGATCGCATTCTTACAGCTGGTTCATTCTCTAAATAGCCACACATAAATTCTAATCTGTGCTCTAATGACCAGTTGGGAGGAAAACAATGAGAGAATTGATGGAGCCACGTTTGTGGATGAATATCGTTGCCAGAATTCTTAAATGTTTTGAATTTACTTGTAGTAATGAACAGCTTATAATGAAAATCATCATGTCGGCGAGTCGCATGTAGGTCATTGTTACGTCGTTTCGGTGGTTCCATCTCAAAATTCGGTGTACCTTGCCAATTTCTTCCATGATTTCCGAAGTGTCCTGTGTTATTATTTTGTGGTTGTTCTGTATTTCGCCGGCCGCGGTGGCCGTGCGGTTCTGGCGCTGCAGTCCGGAACCGCGGGGCAGCTACGGCCGCAGGTTCGAATCCTGCCTCGGGCATGGGTGTGTGTGATGTCCTTAGGTTAGTTAGGTTTCAATAGTTCTAAGTTCTAGGGGACTTACGACTTAAGATGTTGAGTCCCATAGTGCTCAGAGCCATTTGAACCATTTTTCTGTATTTCTATGTCCCTCTTCCCGTACTGGACGCGAGTGTCATCTTAAATATGTAATTCTTGTATTACTTGAGCCAACTGATCTTGTACTTCCCACATTTCTCTTTTGTACTGTGCGTTGATTTGATTTTGATTCTGTTTGAATTTTCTAATTTGTTCATTCTCTTCAGTGTCAGTGAAGGCTACAGGTTTTGTGTCATTCAGATCATCATCTACCTTTGTAGATAAGTTAGTGAACTGATCTGAAAGTTCGGCTACTTTATCCGATAGTGAAATTATTTCATCTGTGTGTTTTTCCGAACCAAGTTTCAGAGTGTCCATTTGTGTTGAAATCGTATCTACTGTGTCCTTTAAGTTTTCCTGAGTTTTTGCAAGTTGCGTAACCGAATCGGTAGATGCAACTGAGTCAATTTTAGCTTGCAAGGTCTCATGATTTTCATGAACAATAGTTTGCAGTTCTTTTATGGCTGCTTTGTGATTCTGTAATGCATTTTCATGCCGCGAAAAAACAGGTTGAAAATGCTCACAAATTTTTGTTTTTACGTCATTACAGACGTTTTGACATTTCGATTCAATGTTATGTAACTCATTAGTTAAATCTTCACGTGTTTGTTCAAGCGTAGTGTCTAACTTTTGAAGCTTTGGTTGCATTGTGTCTAACTTTTGAAGATTTTGTTCCATAGTGTCTAACTTTTGAAGCTTTTGCTGTGTTTCCTCTGGTTTTGTTCCATTGTGTCTAACTTTTGAAGATTTTGTTCCATTGTGTCTAACTTTTGAAGCTTTTGTCCCATTTGTTGCATTAATTGTAATAACAATGCACTGGTGTCTGAAACATGTTCCTCAGTGCTATCCGGCAATGCATTTGAACCGGCAATATTCGCAGTTTGAAAAACAGAATATGTGTCTTGACTTATTTGAGAAAACGGTGGGGACGCAAAACCTGAATCTACAGTATTTGCAAGATTGCAAATCCTGAGGCGAGCTGTTGCCGACCGATCGATCGATAATGCTTCCCTGTTCACTAATTGTTTCACTGCCTACACCATTATTTGCAACATGCTCCATTTCCCAATGCACAATTACCAAATTACTACTTTGAAAATTAGTTAATTCATTACATGGTGGCGCTAACACACTACTTTCGTCTTCACTGTCATTTCTCAGTTTACTTTGGAGCCTAGTATTACGTTTTTCACATGTCATTATTGTCACAAAATTTCACACAATAACACAGAAAAGCACAATTTGAAGAGCAAAAATAAGAAAACACATTAACATAGCACTGAAAATAATATCTAGTTAATTGCAAGCGTAGCTGTGAAATACTTCGTGCAAAACTACATGCATACCACAACTGTTTTACTGTACAACAATGAAAGACTGCAACTACAGAGGAAATTCTCTCTACAATTACTCGCTAGCAATAAACAAAGGCTACACTAACTAAAAAACTACAAGAAAAAATCAGAAGATTCCAGTGAGGTATCCTCGGCTAAGGGTCGACATATGAAACGTCCCCTTAGAAAAATTGTACATGATTGTGCTTAAACTGACACACAATATTTTTAGCGCAACGCAATCTGACTTTCAATAATCCCTACAAAAGAATGGCCCTGACTAACATTAACCTATACCTTTCACAAATCACTTACCTCGCCAAAAATCTTCGTTACTCGAACTACTGAATTACAGCGAGTGCCAGTACTGCCAGCTAAATAAAAGATTCAAACTACAGAAGTCACTAACTACTGATAGGCACAGTTAGCAAATGAAAGATTTTAATAGAGAACAAACAATGTATTCACCTTAATAGTCATTATATATATATCAGTTCATGACATCAATTCTTACAAATTTCAAAACTCCACCATCTCTCTCCCCACGTCCACCACTGCTGGCGGCTCACCTCCAACTGCGCAACCCTATGCGCTGTTAACATCCAGCTGCCCAACACTACAATGGCGAGTATTACAACAATGCCAACCAGCCACTGACTGCACACAGCACAGCCAGTGATTTTCATATAGAGCACAACGTGGCGTTACCAATATAAAAAACCTAAACAGCCTACTTACATTATCTCCATGGCTATAAAGAATCGTGCAGCCACGTCACAATCCCTGAGTCAACAGGTGGGGACGTTTGAAAGACAACAAGCATCTGCACGAACAGTCTGACGACATTTGCAGCAGCATGGGCTGTCAACTCGGAGACTATGGCTGCGGTTACCCTTGACGCTGCATCAGAAACAGGAGCTCCTCCGATGGTGTACTCAATGACGAACCTGGGTGCACGAATTGCAAAACGTCATTTTTTCGGAAGAATCCGGGCTCTGGTTACGGCATCATGATGGTCGCATCCGTGTTTGGTGACATCGCGGTGAACGCACATTCGAAGCGTGTATTCATCATCGCCATACTGGCGTATCACCCGGAATGATGGTATGGAGTCTTGCTTACAAGACTCGGTCACCTCTTGTTCGTATTGACGGCACTTTGAGCAGTAGACGTTACATTTCAGATGTGTTACGACCCGTCTCTCTACCCTTCATTCGATCCTTGTGAAACCCTACATTTCAGCAGGATGATGCACGATCGCATGTTGCAGGTCCTGTACGGGCCTTTCTGCATACAGAAAATGTTCGTCTGCTGCCCTGCTGCTGGCCAGCATTTTCTCCTGATCTCTCACCAACTGAATACGTCTGGTCAATGGTGGCCGAGCAACTGGCTCGTCACAATACGCCAATCGTTATTCTTGATGAACTGTGGTACCGAGTTGAAGCTGCATGGGCAGCTGTATCAGTACACGCCATCCAAGCTCTGTTTGACACAATGCCCAGGCGAATCAAGGCCGTTATTACGGCCAGAGATAGTTGTTCTGGGTGCTGATTTCTCAGGATCTATGCACCCAAATTGTGTGAAAATGTAATCATATGTCAGTTCTACTGTAATATATTTGTCCAACGAATACCCGTTTATCATCTGCATTTCTTCTTGGTGTAGCAATTTTAATGGCCAGTAGTGTATTTAAATTCACGATCATTAACAAATTTTGCCAAAAGATTTGGTCTCCAAGACAAAACTGTGGGCTCTTGTTTCCGGAAAAGTTTAGAGTTAAGTCAGTCATTTAATCAAAGATTAATTTAAAGATTGCCGCTATTGCCTTTCATTTTAATATAAAAATAGTTCACAAACCAGATTTTCTTTCCATATTAATTGCAAGTAAAACAATTAAATCGCAATTAACAGGCGCTGACGTTAAAGACGGTTTTCCACGGTTGTTCGTTCAGATGTAGTGCATCCGACTACCTTCCTTAGGTTGACTGATTACAGGAAAGGCTTCCGGTAACAAAATAAAAATTAAAATAAATTTGCCTAACCTTGAAAACGGCATATTTATAGGAAAAAAAGAAGAACGATATTGCTGATCAGCTGATCAATTGCTCAATTGCTGACCTACGATGGGTCAGCTGAGTAGGTCCGACACGCAAAACTCCCGAACGGAATATATTTTCTCCGTGCAGAGGATCATCAACAACGTGTTCTCGATCTCGACGCAGCGCCGCCGTAAATGTGGTCCAAAGTTGAGAAGAAGCATATTCAGGCAGATGCAAGATGTGGTGTGACCCGTTAACATGAAATATTCTCCAGCCCATATAGACAACACCAGACATTGGCAACTACCCACTCTCTTACGCATAGAACCGGGCCATACTTACAAAAAAAATGGTTCAAATGGCTCTGAGCACAATGGGACTTAACATCTGAGGTCATTAGTCCCCTAGACCTTAGAACTACTTAAACCTAAGGACATCACACACTTGCAGGCCCGAGGCAGGATTCGAACCTGCGACTATAGTGGTCGCGCGGTTCCAGACTGTAGCGCCATACTTACACATTTTGCGAATACTGCCATGTCCTGCCGCGATATTGCAGCACTGTTCTAGACAACACTACTGCAGCAACAATTAACTGTAAAATATGCTTCATTTAAACGCCCCTTTAGCATAAAAACAAAACCGAAACTGTTGATATAAGAGCCACTCTTTCAGATGTTCCTTCTGGGTACTGTAAACAGCAACAAGCATTTCCACTACGGTTTGAACAATATGGATGCAGATGTAGATCCTGAAATAGTTTTTAGCGCTACTTCTCCTTTTTAGTGCATGTACTGACTCTCCCAAATGATTTCTATCATGAATCTATTTCTGTATCCCACAACCACAATTACCCTAGTGGGAAACATGGTACTTCATTTTACGCCCTAGTAAACATTCAGTCTCTAGTGCTGAGATGATATGCGAGTTTCCCATGCCTCTGAAACGCAGTTTTGGGCGGTGAGGACAGCAACAAGGCGCTGTGTGGTTAGAGAGAAACAGATAAAACTTGTTGCTTGAATCTGGCCGCGGCATTACGAAACACAAAGAACAGTTTGAAATGCTGACGTTTCCAACTCTTTGCAGCGGTCACTACTGTACTCTCGAGTAGTCGGATTTCGGTTGTTTTTAATGTTTAATAACGGAGCGGTCTATTACGCAAAATGATTTTCTTCAAACTGACACCGTCCGTGGAAGCCTATGAGCTTAGCTATTCTTGTTCTATGGGCTAATGAAAAATAAAATACGAGGTAAAATATTATACATTCCGCGTTAGCCGGCCGCGGCGGTCTTAGCGGTTCTAGGCGCTCAGTCCGGAACCGCGCGACTGCTACGGACGCAGGTTCGAATCCTGCCTCGGGCATGGATGTGTGTGCTGTCCTTAGGTTAGTTAGGTTTAAGTAGTTCTAAGTTCTAGGGGATTGATGACCACAGATGTTAAGTCCCATAGTGCTCAGAGCCATTTGAACCATTCCGCGTTACTGCACGCTTGAAGAGGAAATAAATAATACCACAGACGCTTTGGGCATGTTGCACCTCAAAGTATTGCCAAAATACAGCGTTTCGTTCCAGGTACGGAGTTCATTTGATCGAGCCGTAGACATGCACTGACGAGCAACAGGTATTAAGAGGTTCTCGCCAGTATTTACTCTGAAGACTGATGAACTGTTATGAACACGAAGGTTTGTTGATGGGGAAGGTGGGGAGGGGAGGGGTGTGGGAAGGTAAGGAGGGCACAGCAGCCGTGTGCGAAGAGAGAAGCGATAGACGAGATTTTATTTAGTAACTAGTCCATCACACGGTTCCTGTTATCACTCAATCGTATATATTTGTCATATTTAGCCTTTGGTGTCTATAACATTTCTATTTGATTTTTATGCTTTCGTGCCTGAATTATTTAAAATTTTTTAGACTTACGTTTTTGCGTTTGTGTGTATATCTCTCTCTCTCTGTGCGTGTGTGTGTGTGTGTGTGTGTGTGTGTGTGTGTGAGAGAGAGAGAGAGAGAGAGAGAGAGAGAGAGAGAGAGAGATGTTTCAGAGCAGTTATCTCAGACTGTTTACATTTCTAACTTTAGCAGTTGAGTGGGAAAGTGTAAGACTATAATACTGAGTTCAAGCCGACCCCAAGTTGGCGCTTGGGCTAATTTTCTGTCATTAATAGTTAGTTTTGCCGCTGGTATTGCTTTTTGGATGTGGAAAAACGTTAGCACTATGTTTGGGGCTCTCATTTAGTTGTAGATCTCAATATAAATGACTAGGTAATAGTGTTTACAGGTCGTAGAAAAGCAAAGGGATAGCAACTGCAATAAGTCATGCTCTGTAACGAAATGTGTTAGGGATAGCATCTACAATAAAGTCATGCTCTCTAACGAAATGTGTTGTTCACGCCAGCCTTTGGATTGATACTGTTTTACTTGATGACTGATATCTTTCCCACACTGGTTGTAACCATGTAACCAAGATGGCCATCCAATTTGTGGACACCCACAGTGAAATAAGGCATGAAGTTTTATGTACAACACTTGCCAAAATGGAAGCTGCCGTATTCGATGGTCACATACGAACGACTTAAACCCGGGAAAACCTCACGAGTTTCGCAGTTATTGTGGTTTTTATTTATAGAATTTCTTTTTTCAGAAATGTCTATACGCTAGTGTACGCCAAAGGCTCTCTGCTAAAACAGACGCAGAGGTAGTATTCATTACCTGTGCGAAGATGCATTCGCCCATCCGCCAACCATATCCCTGGAATGTGGAGTACAGACTTTCTTACCATTACAGAATTTTCATGAATTACTATAGATAATGATACGTGATTGTGCTAAACCGCAGGTTTACTCTGTTCAGGCATTACGTGGTCGAGCGAGACGGGACGTGTTGCTCCTGTAAGAAATTGCTGCGGAACCTGGTTTCGTATTTGAATTCAAATACAGTAGTATTGTTGCGCTCACATCCAAGGAAATGAAGTATAGAAATCTACACTCTGGTATTAAAAATTTTTAAAAAATCCAGCTATCTTTATATACCGAGATACTCATAAGCGACGATTTAGTAATAAACACTCGCATTTGCTTCTTAGTTCCTGCAATGTCAGAGCAACATTTGGATTTTCTGGTAGCATATTACACAGTGTAAAGAAATTTTCCACCGCGTTTGCAGGAAAAGGTTTACCGAGAAACGGAAGATTAAGGCTAATCCAGATATCTATGACATAGAACATTGCAGTACCAACGGGCGGTGCTGGATATAAAGTGATAAGAATGTAATCGCATGTGACGTCTGAAGCAAGGTGTTTCTGAAAAGTTCAGTGAATGGTGTCAGAAAATAAAGGACACAAGAGTTACGAACAAAATACCTTAACTGACCTTCGAAGTCATCACCATTAGCTGCAACAAACTTCCGACATTGGTTGTAAGACTGTTGGAAACTCTCAGCAACAACTTCTTGTGGAGTCGCTCGAAGCACCGTAATCATGCGTTGCTGGATGTCCGCATCATTACACGAGATGAGTCTGATACTACCAGTACGATCCAGAGACCAAACAACAGTCAGTGGCACGGTGTTGATCATCTTTCTTACCTTCCTCGGGTAGAATTCACGATGGAAAAAGCCCTTGCTGCCAAAAAAGGCAATCAACATCGTCTTAATCTTGGATATTGTCAGCCTCTTTTTTTAGCAGGCAGGGAAGACGGCCAACACCATGACTCCCGATCGTATTGACATCATCAGGTATCATCTTCTGTGATGATGCGTATATGCAGCAACTGGTGGCCACGCTGCTTCGGACGATTCCACAAGAACCGTTTGCCGACAATTTCCAACAAGTTTACAACCGATGTCAGAAGTTTTTTGTAGCTAATGCTGATTACTTTGAAGGCTAGTGAAGGTATTTTACTTATAATTCATGTCTGATTTATTTTCTGAGATCATTCCCCGAACGTTTAAGGCTTTCCTTGTTCAGTGTGGTTATAATTCAACTTTCGCTACCTGAGACGACCTCTATGAGAAACGAGTGATCACAGCAGAATGAAACTTCGTGCAAACATTTGTATGGACATGCGGAAGAAAAATAACGAATAATCCGTTGAAAGAAGTATATTTTAATATCCACATGAGAGTATAACATCTGTTAATTGCGTACCATGGCTACGTTCCAAGTTACAAACTGCTTAGTGTGACGATCATCTACATCAACGACAGACTGAAACCGCTCTAGAGATTGCCCTATTGCTGCTCGAAACATCTCAGGAGGGATTTTGGCTACCTCCCTCTCTATGTTCACCTTCAACCTCTAAAGAGTGTTAGTGCCCTGTTCATAAACCTTGTCCTTCAGGCTGGAACAGCACTAGAGATTGCTCTACTGCTGTGCTCGAAACATCTCAGGCGTGGTGTTGGCTAACTCCTTCGCTAAGCTCGTCTTCAATCTCCGAAGTGTGTTAGTGTTCTGTTGATAAACCCTTCCTTCAGGTACCCCCAGAGCCATAAATCAGCAATTCGCCGTCGGCCTGGAGTAGTTCCCAAATCACTAGTTAATTCGAACTTCCGAAGCATGTTCTTCATCCCCAGTGCGGAAAGAGGATCTTCCCGTATCCTTTGTTAATTCGAACTTTTCGAAGCACGTTCTTCAACCCCAGTGTGGAAAGAGGACCTTCCCCTATCCTTTTAATGCATCGATGATAGCGTAAAGCAGCACCACTATTGCGGTTTTTTTCATAAGACAGCTTTAAGGGTAGAGCCCTATTCACCTTGTCCACACCCATTTTGACTGTCTGCAGCTGTAATGCACACTAATGCTCGTGACTCGCCCCTACATCGCCTTCCCAGTACTGTCGCCTACCACTAATAACAAATCAAATACTGCAGCGCACAATTTGGACACGATTCCTACAATGTTGGGTACCGTACCCATACGGTAAATACAGTAGTTTTCTGTCTAGACTGACTAAAGTAGTGACAGTTTAGTTATAAGCACCCTTTATATCAGTAGTCTTGACATCAACGTGTGCGTTCACAACGGTGCAGTATCCTTCAAACTGCAAAAAGTTATGTGCTGAGGCACTTAAAATCTCCTTTTGGCCAAAATGCATTGTTCGAAAAGAGAACATGCAAATTTCTGAAAAATGGAAAAGTACTGCATGAAATTTTCTCTCTATCTGGAACTCTGTGGCGCGACTACACTGTAGCTTGTCAAACTCTGGCCGTGGAGAAAGGCATGGCGGACGGGGGGAGGGGGGGGGGGGGATGGGATGGGGAGAAGTGGGGGGGTGGGCTCAGTGTTGGAGGAACAGGAGTTCGTAGCCATTCGACCAAAGGTTGTTGTAGTTAGTTGAACCTACCGTCGGCTAATTTGAGTTTTGTTTTTGCGAGCTTTCCCTCTTGCGTTTTAGGTGCGTATAAATTTGTGAGAAACACGATGGCGAGCGGATCATTAGCCGCTCGGGAAAAGCCTGACGGGGCGACCCTCGTCTGAGCATTTTATGAGCCACCTCGTCCTGGAGCGTTTAGACTTGCGCATACGCAACAGTGTCCACTGGATAAGAGTGGCCCTTTGTGCTCGCCGGAAGAGACCACCTGTAATTGAGGTCGTCAGGGCTCGGTTAAACAGGGCCCTTAATACAGTTAGTCACGTGACGCGCATTCAGCGACAGCTATTCCATCGAGTGATGATGAACTGTGATGCTGTACACTGTGGACTGAATCTCTCTGAGACATCGTCGTGTTAAGTCACCTGCGCCTGTTTAATTTGTAATTATCGAATACATATGCTGGTGACCAATTCTGCAAATCCAAGCCAATGGAATCGAAAAAAATTCAAAAATGCTGCTCAGATGTTTACATCATTTAACAGAGCAGATGGTTATATTTAACTTTGTTGCTAAGGCCCTGTGTATACTTGTACACAATGTCGGGCGATTTTTGTATCTAGACAGGTGCTACAGCCGATCGAGCGATTTTGCATATAAACAAGAGATATTTCTTACCTATAGACATGCTTTCGTAACAAACTCGCAAACTCTTGATTCCTACCTGAAATGGGAGACACGAGACAATTCTAGAGCATCGTTGCGCGACATTTCGTAGTGCGGACGTGTTTGTAGACAATGGCCTGCGGTTCTTCTCTTTGCGCAGTGGAAAAAGCTTCGTCGGCTTTTTTATCATTTTCGTTTTTCTTATTGTTAAACATCAGTTATGGAGACGTGATCAACAATGAAATTGTTGTAGCTGATTGAAGATTTTTCACGAGGCATCATGTTTGTGGGAATTTAATATTTCCGAATACAAAAATCGCAAGAAGACGTTGGTTATCGAAGAGCTGTTCAAAAAATATTAAGCATCACTGGGTGATATTCGAAAAAATCCTGCTTCTTCTACTTTCAAAGTCGAAAGGAAATTACGGCCGAAAGGTGGTCCGTCCACGAACAGTTCACGTTTCTACCAACATCTCTTCTTTCGATTTCTTTCACTATCATTTATTATCATTGCAGAAGCCGCGATCACAACAAGGAAAGTAGTAGTTGTGGACAAATTAATGACGATTTGAAGAAAATAAATGCGTGGTGTAATGACTGGCAGTTGTCTCTCAATATTAGTAAGTGTAACCTACTGCATATAAAAAGGCGAAAATCCCTATTAATGTACGAGTACAAAATAAATGCCCAGTCTTTGGAAGTGGTAACGTCCGTCAAGTATCTGGGTGTGACAATTCGAAATGATCTCAAATGGAATGCTCATATTACACAAGTAACAGGTGAGGTAAACTCTAGATTGCTGTTTATTGGTAGAATCCTAAAGCGATGCAGTCTTTCAACAAAGGAAATAGCTTACAATACGTTAGTTCGCCCAGTCTTGGAGTATTGTTCGTCTGTATGGGAGCACCCTTACCAGTTGGGTCTGATTCAAGAGATTGAGAAGCTCCAAAGAAGAGCGGCAAGATTCGTGACTGGTACATTTAGCCATCGCGAGAGCGTTACAAATCTCATAGAAAATTTGAAGTGGGATACACTTGCAGACAGACGGCGCGCAAAACAGAAGGGGCTGCTCACTAAATTCCGAAATCCGATTTTCACCGAGGATGTAGAGCATATATTATTTCCACCAACTTTCAAATCGCGCAATGATCGCCATTCAAAGATAAGGGAAACAAGAGCTCCTACCGACACGTTCAGACGGTCGTCTTGTTGTAACCGCAGAAAAGCCAAGTCTAAATGCAGTTGTTCTCAGACGATACACCAGAAATCATACGGGGAGATAGAGTTAACAAGGGACGCCAGGCGTGTCAGAGGGTCACAAAAGATAACGACGCAGCCAGATAGCCGAGGCGGCGGTCCAAGCGGCCAGGCAGCTGCGCGTGATAAGCAAGGAAGCAGACTCAGCTATTAAGATAAAAAGGGCGCTCTGGGCAGGTCCCTTAATAAGCAATAACTTACAGTATCAACACTCTTGGCTAGAGGGAGAAGTCTGGGAGCGGAGAGAGAAAGAAAGAGGGCCCTAGGTGGGGACCGCACTACGTCATGAGGAGCCAATGAAGGGCTCAGGACGCAGTGCGTGAACATATAGGGAGAGGCCCCTCTACCCCTCCACCCAGCTTCTGCAGAAAAGTACTGAAGTTAATACTAAAACAATCCCTAATAAGGAAAAGTTGCACTCGACGCTACGTCATGCCAAGCGCTGGCGGGGTCGAAGGGGAAGAGCTAACAAAACTCGGAGGCACGCCGCTCCGGGGATCTCTCTCTCTCGGGTTTAGGCAGCGACGGTAGTCAGCGTGAGTAGCAGCCGACTTGGGCTGAGGGCGGGCTGCAGGCAGACAGTTGGAGATAGTCACCGATGAGCGTTTAGGCAGCGACCGCGGGACTCTGACGTAGGGTGCTAGTGTGGGCAGCAAAGTGCTGGAAAGTTCTATCAGGCAGCCAGAACGGTGGAAGTCAGTCACCGTCTCTGTAATGGGCTTGGCTATTCTGTAGGTACAATCACTACGCAGTTAGGGTGATCTGTATTCTTTATGAATAAATTAGAACTTTTATAACGTCCATACGAGTTTACTTCTACCAACATCCTAGCCTTGTACCTTCACACCAGGGAATTTAACATCTTAGCCAGATCAAAAGTCTCCCTCTCAATTAGGTCAACCGGCTAATTCCCGTTTACGAACCGTGTCGCTCAATCCCTCGCAAAACCCACGCTTGGGACGCGACAGTCTTTCCCTCGCGCGATCCGGTAGTGGAACAGGAACAGGGGGGGGGGGGGGGGGGGGGGGGGAATACGACTTTGGCGCGAATTGTGCCCTCCGCCACACACCGCTTGGTGGCTAACGGAGTATATATGTAGATGTAGATGTATGTAGACGTAGAAGATCACCCATGAACAACGCATTTAAGTGCGCACACGAGACAAAGTATCTGGATCGTCTATTCATACATTGTCTAGCGACATGTCCATAGACAGTCCCTCTACAGTGTCTATGCCCTACAGACAATCGCTCGATTTTGCTTACAAGTTTGTACTTACCTTAATAAATTACGAATTGCCAGTAAAAATGAGACTAAATGAATGTAACTACAGGCTAAATACTTTACATAACCACTGATAATCGTATTTAACACTCAACAGATTGTAATGCAAAAGGGAGGAACCAAAATACAATGAAAATACGCTCGCTTGTTCTCTTCTAGAGTATTGCTGAGCAGTTAGGTTTCCTTATCGGGCAGAAATGACGGAAAATTTTGAAAAATCCAAAGAAGGGCCACTGGCTTTTTATTATCACGAAATAAGGGACATATGATTAGCGGGTGAAGATGGTAATCATTAAAACAAAGGAGTTTTTCGTTGCTGCGAAATCTTTTCACAATTTCAGTCACCAGTTTTCTCGACCGAATTCCATATCATTTTATTAACTACCACCTAAATAGAGAGATGACCACAGTAGTAAATTAGGAGAAAACAGAGCTCACACACAAAGATCAAGTATTCCTTTTGCCCCACATGCCATTCACGTGAAGAAAGGCAGATAAACAGGCCGGTAGTGTTGGCCGAGCGGTTTTAGGCTAGGCGCAAATTGAGACGCGTAAAGCGCGTGCGGCCCGACGCAGCGCGGCGCGCATTTTTGTAGCTTCACAGGTTCAAATGGGACCGCGCAAATTGCGCCGAGACGCGACAGGGACGCGACACGCGCCTGTGCCAGGTCGTGCGGCGTTGTGGTTGTGGCACAGTTTCTCGCGCCGCGCGTGCTTCGCTACAACTGTGGGAAATTTGAGGCGGGGGCGGGGAGGCAGAAAAGTAGCCTGGCCATATGCTCACATCGGCACAGCGCATATGAGCAGCGGTAGCATTGCCCAGGTAGTGTTTCGTTTTTCGTCATTTAAGCGCTCCAGATTTCTTCGTTAGTACTTTATACTTTTCTGTTATTTATATCTGTATACTTTTGTTTTGTTTTACTTCTGTCAAGAAAAATGCATACTTCTGTAACTGCTGAGCCACTGGCCGCTGGAATTGTATCATATGCATCCGCGATGTTTCCAGATCGCACGAAGGGACAGAAGGTAGTGAATAAGGAAGCAAGTACTATTACAAAATCATGTGATTAAGAAGCAAGGCAGGAAAGTAAAACAAGGTTATCTTCTCACTGCCTAGTATGCTGGCGTATATGTACGATATGTTACATAAATTTAGAAAGGGGTGTGATCTCTTTGTGCTCCTGGCAAAAAGCGTCCAAGATCTGAAGTATAGAAGTCTCACTGTGATTACTTGGATATAAGATGTAATAAAGTAATACGGCACACTGTACTACATGTATGTGAACAACACATTTTCACTGCAGGCAAGAAATAGTTGAAAAGCAGTCACAAATACCAATGTTTTAGTTGGTTCGCCGTGATGAGGAAAATCATTTCAATTGTTGGACGCACATTATCAGCATTAATAAACTAATTATACAACAGGCTACACAAATGAAGAAACTGTTCGGTATTATTACGAAAGTAGGAATATCCTAAAAGAGTGTCATGATTAGATATATTTCCGCTCACAAAGCACACATGGCTAGCTAGTGCATTCCTGTCGCGCTCATTATCGTCCGCTGCTGACAATACACTGACCATTGTGCTGTGCGACAGATCAATTGTTTATTTTTATCAATACCAACTATTTTATTCGCGATCACACATTTTCAGTTTGGCAAGCCGTAGATGAGTAACCAGCGTCTGGCATGTGCCTATCATTCTGCCTGCAGGAACGCTCGTCATTATTTTAATAGTGCTCAGATCAAGAGAAGGAATAAAATCCTTTGGTAAGTTTCCATTCCACTCGCTCAGTGTTAATAATACGATGGGTTAGGGGGATTCCACCAACAGAATTGGCAATCTATTTTTGTGTGAGTTGTTAATCTTTTCTCAATCGAGGAAGCGTCACCGTTTGTGAGTAACGGCCACATTCCTCTTAGTGACTGGTTTAATTGTACTTCCTTTGTCACAGTGTAATTTTCCAAACTCATGTCACAGCAGCTATTGCGACAGAAATCCGAAACGGAGTGCCTCATTAAACAAATAATTGTCAATCACAGAGCTCAATAGCTTACGAGAAACCCCATCTTGTCGGTTTGCAGTAACATAAAAGAAGAAATTTCATGTTTATTTTCATACTAGGAAGCTCTTGTTTCGCTAGCTGTCGATAACTTAAAAATTACAGTCACTGTTGTGTAATAAATAAAAAGGGAAGTATAAGTACTGATATATCGTCACAGAAAAGAAAGTTTTGTGTGTTTGAGAATTGGCAAAACACTCTCCTCCTTGTGTGATACCATTCGCCAAGCTTTCGTTTCGACATCTCGAGCGGTTTAGGAGATCTGAGAGATGTTGCGAGTATTTCATTCTCGCGGGCGTGAGATCGGAAGTGAGCGCGCTACATAGGATCCATTTTTTAGAGATCGGAGGCATAGAGACCTCCTCCCAAGTCTAAACAAAAATTCAACATGTTAGCTAAATTTCAAACGCAGCAACATATGGTGTAATACGCATGAAACGCGACCCCTAATTTTCGTTGCAAACTTTTTGTGTTTTGCGTTGTGTCTTGCTAAAATTTGTCATTAGCGAGATGATGGGCACTTCGCCACAAAGCTGACATATAACGCTACAAGTTAGGCAAAAATCAAACATTTTCAGTGAATAGTTCCTGTAAATTCGTTTGAGGAATATGACAGGTGGCGCGCACTTCAGTTCTATCAGCGCGCGCGAAGTATAGTGTACGCGTAGCAATATGCGCTGGACCCGCGCGACTCGGGCGGATATACACTCCTGGAAATGGAAAAAAGAACACATTGACACCGGTGTGTCAGACCCACCATACTTGCTCCGGACACTGCGAGAGGGCTGTACAAGCAATGATCACACGCACGGCACAGCGGACACACCAGGAACCACGGTGTTGGCCGTCGAATGCCGCTAGCTGCGCAGAATTTGTGCACTGCCGCCGTCAGTGTCAGCCAGTTTGCCGTGGCATACGGAGCTCCATCGCAGTCTTTAACACTGGTAGCATGCCGCGACAGCGTGGACGTGAACCGTATGTGCAGTTGACGGACTTTGAGCGAGGGCGTATAGTGGGCATGCGGGAGGCCGGGTGGACGTACCGCCGAATTGCTCAACACGTGGGGCGTGAGGTCTCCACAGTACACCCATGTTGTCGCCAGTGGTCGGCGGAAGGTGCACGTGCCCGTCGACCTGGGACCGGACCGCAGCGACGCACGGATGCACGCCAAGACCGTAGGATACTACGCAGTGCCGTAGGGGACCGCTCCGCCACTTCCCAGCAAATTAGGGACACTGTTGCTCCTGGGGTATCGGCGAGGACCATTCGCAACCGTCTCCATGAAGCTGGGCTACGGTCCCACACACCGTTAGGCCGTCTTCCGCTCACGCCCCAACATCGTGCAGCCCGCCTCCAGTGGTGTCGCGACGGGCGTGAATGGAGGGACGAATGGAGACGTGTCGTCTTCAGCGATGAGAGTCGCTTCTGCCTTGGTGCCAATGATGGTCGTATGCGTGTTTGGCGCCGTGCAGGTGAGCGCCACAATCAGGACTGCATACGACCGAGGCACACAGGGCCAACACCCGGCATCATGGTGTGGGGAGCGATCTCCTACACTGGCCGTACACCTCTGGTGATCGTCGAGGGGACACTGAATAGTGCACGGTACATCCAACCCGTCATCGAACCCATCGTTCTACCATTCCTAGACCGGCAAGGGAACTTGCTGTTCCAACAGGACAATGCACGTCCGCATGTATCCCGTGCCGCCCAACGTGCTCTAGAAGGTGTAAGTCAACTACCCTGGCCAGCAAGATCTCCGGATCTGTCCCCCATTGAGCATGTTTGGGACTGGATGAAGCGTCGTCTCACGCGGTCTGCACGTCCAGCACGAACGCTGGTCCAACTGAGGCGCCAGGTGGAAATGGCATGGCAAGCCGTTCCACAGGACTACATCCAGCATCTCTACGATCGTCTCCATGGGAGAATAGCAGCCTGCATTGCTGCGAAAGGTGGATATACACTGTACTAGTGCCGACATTCTGCATGCTCTGTTGCCTGTGTCTATGTGCCTGTGGTTCTGTCAGTGTGATCATGTGATGTATCTGACCCCAGGAATGTGTCAATAAAGTTTCCCCGTCCTGGGACAATGAATTCACGGTGTTCTTATTTCAATTTCCAGGAGTGTATATAGTGTCGTGCCATGTCACACGTGGTATACGCGTCTCAATTTGCGCCTAGTCTAATAGGCGCTGCAGTCCCGAACCGCGCTACTGCTACGGTCGCAGGTTCGAATCCTGCCTCGGGCATGGATGTGTTTGATGTCCTTAGGTTAGTTAGATTTAAGTGGTTCTAAGTCTAGGGGACTGATGACCTCAGATGTAAAGTCTCATAGTGCTCAGAGCCATTTGAACCATTTGAGCAGATAAACAGGCTGAAAGTGTTTCTGCAAACCCTCTGCCAAACACTAGAGCGTGCAAATGCAGGGTAATCAAATAGATGTGTGTGTAAAACAGAAAGTATTGATAAGAATATCTGAAGTCTGTGCAGTCTGGATAACAAAACAAAGTAGCATATGCCAGGTCAAAGCCAATTCCTGCAATTCAGTACAAACTGCAGACATTCAAAGTAATGTCATTAAACTACCAAGGAAGCATTCACGAGGCTAAAATAGTCATCACCATAGTACACGTTAACACGTGTTATCTTTTAAACGGCCAAACTAACGTTATATTCTTGTTAAGGCTTTCGTGGCCACTTGTTGACAAACTGCCTATTAGCTTCTGTCTCGGGTTCTTCGGCCGACGTTCATCTAATGATTTTTCTGACGTTTCGCAGGCACGAGTGGCTGGCATTGTCAAAGCTTCACCCTCCATTGTCGGTGGTGAACTGGAGCCGAGCTCGCGGCCGCAGACGATATGTACCTGGCGCGCAAACGTCCGAGGGTTTCTCCGCGGTCATTTTCGGTGCGGTTCTCTTCTTGTTACCTGCGACGGTCGTTCGCTGCAGTACGGGATGCCAGGATCCGTTTACCTTAAGGCTTTCCTCTTTCTTGTTCAAACTGTTCGCGTGCTTTTGTATTTCTACAGCTTCTCTGAACAAGCGCGTGTGATAGTGCTTCTCTACATCCAGAACTTCCGTTAAAATTCGCCGACACGGAAGTTCTGGCTGTAGAGAAGCACTGTTGGCGCGCCAGGTGCATATAGTCTGCGGCCGCGAGCTCAGCTCCAGTTCACCACCGGCAATGGAGGGTGAAGCTTTGACAATGCCAGCCACTCGTGCTGCCGAAACGTCAGAAAAATCATTAGATGAACGTCGGCCGAAGAACCCGAGACAGAAGCCAGTAGGCAGTTTGTTTTATTCTTTGTTTATTTCTCATCAAGCACACTAGATCGTGCATGACGGTACTGTGAGTTCCTCATTTTTTAAGGCCTTAAGACGATCTGTTGTACAGATTGAAAGTATTATTCAGTGTTATCAGTTGCCGTAATCTCGACTGAGATAAATTCAAAAGCGAAAGTACACTATACTATAGGAATTCCTTGCGCAAGACCTTTACTGTTGGGAATGACTGATTGATCCACCACAATCTTGAAACACGTTTCGGATAATATTCTGGTGCGGATTATCGTTGTTCACACTTGGCAGGCCGGCCTGAGTGGCCGTGCGGTTCTAGGCGCTACAGTCTGGAGCCGAGCGACCGCTACGGTCGTAGGTTCGAATCCTGCCTCGGGCATGGATGTGTGTGATGTCCTTAGGTTAGTTAGGTTTAATGAGTTCTAAGTTCTAGGTGACTGATGACCTCAGAAGTTAAGTCGCATAGTGCTCAGAGCCATTTTAACCACACTTGACACTTTTTCACGAGGGAAAATAACTACTCATTCTGGAACTATTTAATTGGTAAAATGTTTGCGGAAGTTAGTTAATCTCTTACTGTTCTCGTATCTTTCTTTTAATTTGAAAACGCGCCATAGTTCTATGACTTCAGTTTGTAGTACTTGATTTGCAGGATCTTTTTTTTTCCTTTCGTCGAGAAGTGCGATGTGCAAAAAAGTCCTAGTGGATACCATCATTTTGTGTCGTCAAACAAATGACATGGTATAATGTTATTACGGTGCTACAACTTTTTATTGCTGAAGATGAAAACGTAGAATTATTAGGTGAGTTTATTTTTTAGAAAATTTACGAGATCAACATCGATAGTGTACGGCGGGACAAAATTTTCAGTATCTGCTTCAGACTGGATACTTCTGTTGTTACTGAAAACAAAAAAACGGTGGTACTTGCTTGCAACGTCCGCCATGTGGCAACGCAGCAACAGTTTGCACTCACTGCCCCTCTTCGGCCTCCAGCGGCTCTGAATTGGCTGTCAGCTTCTCTTACCGGCGCTGTTACGAGGGCTGGGCATGGGTTACGGGTTACACACATAACACGGAAGAATGTAGCTTTCAACACTCATTTGACTAGAAATGAATACATTAAAATGGTGTAATACATCCATCAACATGACGAGATGCAAGTAAATCTTTGTAAGCTAACAAAGTGCTGTAAATTGTACCGAAATTGAGTAAATTTTTTTTTACATTAATTTACGTTCCAGATTCTTTGTTTTAACCATGATAATTTTTGTAACGCCCCGCGTTAGTTGAAGTTCATAGTGAACAACTTTGATAGTGGAGCTTCTCTGAGATGCGCTTTTTGTTTCAGCTTGAATGAAACAAGATCGTAAATTAAGGAAGGGGAGAGCGTTGCACCTAGAGGGTAGTGTACCCAAGAACATACGATGTTTTTTGGTCAGTGCATCAGTTTAGTGGCTGATTTTAGAATCACATAAAGGAATGCGCGCAACTAACCGCCGTAATCAGTTCCCACCACTTTCTACCGCTCTTGTTGTTGTTGGACATGTTCAGCAGCATCTGTAATTATTTCACGTTATACACATTTAAATACTGTATAATATACACTGATGGAAAAAAATCGCTACATCAAGAAGGAGTTGTGCAACATAACAAACGATGGTTGGTGTATTTCTCCATCTGAAAGGTGATGTCTTTTCAAATTTCGCGCCAGTCGCAAATGAGTGGCGCCGAGGGTAACTATGCGGATAAAAATCTGATTTGCTTCAAATGTACACTGTAACGGTAGTGAACGTTAGTTACCGTTAAGTTCGACGTGGTAAGTTGATGTTAGTCAAGAATGCCTTTAAGGCAACAAAGACACCGTTAACACCGCACTGAGTTTGAACGACCTCTTGTAATAGGGCTACGAGAACTTTATGTTCCTTCTGCGATATTGCAGAGTGTTGGCAGGCATGCAGCCGCTATGGGTGACTGCTGGCAGCTGTGATCACGAGAATGTAAGGCAACAAGAAGATCTGGCTCCGAACGGCCATATGACCATCGTGTTCGGCTTCTGGCTCTGGCGCATTGTACTGCATCTGCCGCAGCTGTTTGAGCAGCGATTGTAAGACTTTACCGCTAGTTGTTGTTGTTGTTGTGGTCTTCAGTCCTGAGACTGGTTTGATGCAGCTCTCCATGCTACTCTATCCTGTGCAAGCTTCATCTCCCAGTACCTACTGCTGCAGCCTACATCCTTCTGAATCTGCTTAGTGTATTCATCTCTTCGTCTCTCTCTACGATCTTTACCCTCCACGCTGCCCTCCGATGCTAAATTGGTGGTCTCTTGATGCCTCAGAAAATATCCTACCAACCGATCCCTTCTTCTAGTCAAGTTGTGCCACGAACTCCTCTCCAATTCTATTCAATACTTCATCATTAGTTACGTGATCTACCCATCTAATAATCAGCATTCTTCTGTAGCACCACATTTTGAAAGCTTCTATTCTCTTCTTGTCCAAACTATTTATCTTCCATGTTTCACTTCCATACATGGCTACACTCCATACAAATACTTTCACAAACGACTTCATGACATTTAAATCTATATTCGATGTTAACAAACTTCTCTTCTTCAGAAACGCTTTCCTTGCCATTGCCAGTCTACATTTTATACCCTCTCTACTTCGACCATCATCAGTTATTTTGCTCCCGAAATAGCAAAACTCCTTTACTACTTTAACTGTCTATCTTCGTTTTGCTTTTGTTGATGTTCATCTTATATCCTCCTATCAAGACACTATCCATTCCGTTCAATTGCTCTTCCAAGTCCTTTTCTGTCTCTGACAGAATTACCATGTCATCGGCGAACCTCAAAGTTTTTATTTCTTCTCCATGGATTTTAATACCTACTCCGAATTTTTCTTTTGTTTCCTTTACTGCTTGCTCAATATACAGATTGAATAGCATTGGGGTAAGCTACAACCCTATCTCACTCCCTTCCCAACCATTGCTTCTCTTTCGTGCCCCTCGACTCTTATAACTGCCATCCGCTTTCTGTACAAATTGTAAATAGCCTTTCGCTCCCTGTATTTTACCCCTCCCACCTTCAGAATTTGAAAGAGAGTATTCCAGGCAACATTGTCAAAAGCTTTCTCTAAGTCTACATATGCTAGAAACGTAGGTTTGCCCTTCCTTCATCTAGCTTCTAAGATAAGTCGTAGGGTCAATATTCCCTCACGTGTTCCAACATTTCTACGCAATCCAAACTGATCTTCCCCGAGGTCGGCTTCTACTAGTTTTTCCATTAGTCTGTAAAGAATACGCGTTAGTATTTTGCAGCTGTGACTTAATAAACTGATAGTTCTCTAATTTTCACATCTGTCAACACCTGCTTTCTTTTGGATTGGAATTATTATATTCCTCTTGAAGTCTGAGGGTATTTTGCCTGTCTCATACATCTTGCTCACCAGATGGTAGAGTTTTGTCAGGACTGGCTCTCCCAAGGCCATCAGGAGTTCTAATGGAAAGTTATCTACTCCTGGGGCCTTGTTTCAACTGAAGTCATTCAGTGCCCTGTCAAACTCTTCACGCCAAATCGTATCTCCCATTTCATCTTCATCTACATCCTCTTCCATTTCCATAATAATGTCCTCAAGTACATCGCCCTTGTATAGACCCCTACATACTCCTTCCACCTTTCTGCTTTCCCTTCTTTGTTTAGAACTGGGTTTCCATCTGAGCTCTTGATAGTCATACAAGTGGTTCTCTTATTTCCAAAAGTCTCTTTAATTTTCCTGTAGGCAGTATCTATCTTACCACTAGTGAGATAAGCCTCTACATACTTACATTTGTCCTCTACCCATCCCTGCTTAGCCATTTTGCACTTCCTGTCGATCTCATTTTTAAGATGTCTGCATTCCTTTTTGCCTGCTTCATTTACTGCATGTTTGGATTCTCTCCTTTCATCAATGAAGTTCAATATTTCTTCTGTTACCCAAGGATTTCTATTAGCACTCGTCTTTTTACATACTTGATCATCTGGTGCCTTCACTACTTCATTCCTCAGAGCTACCAATTCTTCTTCTACTGTACTTCTTTCCACCATTCCTGTCAATTGTTCCCTTATGCTCTCCCTGAAACTCTGTACAACCTCTGGTTCTTTCAGTTTCTCCAGGTCCCATCTCCTTAAATTGCCACCTTTTTGCAGTTTCTTCAGTTTTAATCTACAGTTCATAACCAATAGATTGTGGTCAGAGACCACATCTGCCCCGTGAAATGTCTTACAATTTAAAACCTGGTTCCTAAATCTCAGTCTTACCATTATATAATGTATCTGATACCTTCTAGTATCTCCAGGATTCTTCCATGCATACAACCTTCTTTCATAATTCTTGAACCAAGTGTTATCTATGATTAAGCTATGCTCAGTGTAAAACTACCATGCGGCTTACTCCTTTATTTCTTAGCCCCAATCCATCTTCACCTACTGTTTCCTTCTCTCCCTTTTACTATTCTCGAATTCCAGTTACCCATGACTATTAAATTTTCGTCTCCCTTCACTACTTGAATAATTTCTTTTATCTCATAATACATTCCTTCAATATCTTCATCATCTGCAGAGCTAGTTGGCATATAAACTTGTACTACTGTAGTAGGCGTGGGCTTCGTGTCTATCTTGGCCACAATAATGCATTCACTATGCTGTTTGTAGTAGCTTACCCACACTCCTGTTTTTTATTCATTATTAAACCTACTCCTGTATTACCCCTATCTGATTGTGTGTTTATAACCCTGTATTAGTAGTATGTGGGTCACTTGGGAACACCTCCCTCTTCTAAGGTTAAATTCAACCATAATTTTAATAATCTTTTAAGGTCCCATTTAGCCTTAAAAAATTATTTTACTTATCTGTTGGATAATCGTGTTTAACCTTAAATCTTACCTTAAACGCATTTTATTTTTAAATCTTATTTAAGATTTTAACCAACCATACCCTGTGCAATGAGGTTTCTAAAAGTAAATCTTCTTTAAGGTGAAAACTAACCATAAAAATTTCTGGAGAATTGTGAAACAATTCATGGTTCAAAGTAACCTTAAAACGTAATCTAAAGTTATCATTAAGATCAACCATAAAAAATTCACAAAGTTTTCTTGAAAAATATGAGTAAAATATGGTTCAAAGTCATCATAAAAACATTCAAAAATGTTGAGAAAGAGTGTGGCTAATCTTAATCTTAAACAAGATTTAAATGTGTGATGAGAACCATCCATTCTATTTAAATAAATAATTTCACAAATGTGAAATAAAATGTGGTACAAATAATGGTTAATCTTAACCTTAAAATGTAATCGAAGATTTTTTCAAGAATTATTCCTATACTTAACCAACACTTTTTTAAGGTCCTATTAACCATAAAAAATTATTTTACTTACCTGTAGGATAGGCTCCAAGTCAACCTTAATACAATTATTTATCTTATGGTATAAGGGTACCATTAACTTAATTATCAGTCTAGATATATTTTATGGTTAACATCAACCATAATATTATTTCAAAATAATTTTTGGCATTATTTCACACATCCTTATTTTATAGTTAAAATCAACCTTAACTTGTATTTACTTTTAAAGTCCTAATTAACCTTAAAAATAATTTCATAGAACACCGGTAGACCAACCTCTTTTACAACTACTACAAACCTCTCATACCCATGTATTGTTCTCTTTGTCTCCATTACAATTCTCGTTCTTTACTTTTCCATTCTTTTTCTCTTTGGGTGTAACCATCAATTGTTCTGTTTAACGCCGCTATACGAACATCTTTCTCTTGTAGTAACATTTTTTGATATCTACTTTTAATCACAAGTTTTTTATTTTTAGTCATAATTTTATCCATCTTTAGTATCAACTTCTCCACTTGACTTTCTAATTCATCAAAGTCTTTTAAACAACATTGTGGTGATAAATCACTACAAACACACTCTAAGATCTTAAATTCTAATTCCTCTAGGGCTACTTGGACACGGCATACTAGATCAATACTACTATTATGAGAGGGCTCCATATTTATTATTTATTTTAATTTATATTAAAAAATCAATTCTAAATTTTTGCAAAACTCCAACTCTGTGGAGAAACACCTAACCGCATTAAGTTTTAATGGTTCAAGAAACAATTAAAATTAAAACATCTCAGTAATTAAGCTATGCTTAATTAAAAGTTCTCAGTAATTATTCCATGCTTAAGATCATAAGTCAAGTTTCTTTTACCATACATAATTATGTATGCTAAAGTGTTGTCAGGAATTGGTGAATTAAAAGTAGCTGACAATTTCATGGCAGTTTTTTGTGCAGTGACAACATTCTTTCTCCTGCTCATATTTATTACATATACAGGGTACGAATTAATGAAATTGTATGCACTAATTTTATGGTCATCTTTCAATTCAGTTATTCTCTTAAAGTCTGCAAATGCATTGTATGCCTTCAAACAAGTGTCTGGAGGATCTATGTTCCACAGTTCTTCAGGAAATATCTCATTTCTGCCATTCTTTAGATAAATGTTTTGGAGATGCACGTGATCATACACTGATGAGTCTGCATCTTGGTTTCCTTTCCTGTTGGTCTGAAACACCACAAATACAAAATAAGGCATGTCAAACTCCATAGAATTGTAGTAATTCGTTATGTCTAGCTCAAAGTTTCTCTTACCACTAATTCCTGCTATTTCCTGCATCTGAAGATCAAAAAATGAAATCGGAATCTTAGGATCCTTTAGCATCTTTTCTCTTAGCTCTAATTCATAGTTAGGCTCATACTTAACAATGGGTACTCTAATCTCCATATTTGTAATGGTTACTTTACCCAACTCAGGTCGAGAGCCTTCAATATCTGCACCACTATTATTTTTTGAAAATCATCTAAACAAGGCATCGCCAGCGTTTGCGCTTCCCACAAAAGTTACTGTTAGGTCTCCTTCCCACATGATTTCTTTGTAATCTTTAAAAAATCCACCCAACATTTTTAACGGATACAGTACCTCATTTTCCTTTTTTCGTAACTTACCATTGTTAATGAAATTACCCTCGAATCTAATGTCATCGTCGAGAGAAGAAGTAAGGTGGTATAAAACCGTCGACGAAATGCTTGGATGCTCTAACCTGTAGATTATGTGACCTCTTTTCTTAACAATTACTGCACTCCATAACTGTGTCGGAAAGTTGTCAACGAGTTTAACATTCGATTTACCTTCGTAAGAAGTGTAATCTGATCCATTTGCGTGAGTAACATTATAGGTCATATGCAAGTAAGAATTGTTGTCAAACCAACCATCACCAACTTTGATGTCTATTTCTACATCTTTGTTCGGTAGGTTTAAATTATTCCTAGTCTTCTCATTTACTGGAAAAGACTGCCACTGATAACTTTCTATTTTATTCATTTTATTTTCTGCAAGATTTTAATTAAAACATTTCTGAAAGAACTGTTACCGACGCTCCTCCAAAATCTATCGGAGCATCATTTTCATCCGTTACACTTACTTCCAGGTTTTGAACTTTATCGTGCACAGGGAAAAATAATGGATAACACGGTTCGTATATAATTGGACTGCCAAACTGTAAGTGACCACACATTTCCAACTTGGGTTTAAAACAAGCAATAATATTTGTCTCTCGATGAAAGTGGTCAGAATCCTTTACAAACATACCATCAGCTAAGTTAAAATGCACTTTAATTTTTTCAAAAGGGATTATTTTCGGTAGCTCATTTGCTACAACTTTTGTTGCAGGTTCCACAATTACGTCTCTAAAACCTAGCATCCTCCCAATACTACATTCCTTATTAAAATACAGCTTAAAGTCTAAGCTTTCTATCTCAACTCTATTTAGGATTTCGTTAGCCTTAATCTTTATGTTACTAGCATTGAAAGGTTCCTGGCTCTGAATACACCTCTCTAAATTGTCTAGACTGTACTGCCCTGATGGAATATTTAAAGTATTAACCACACCATCTTTCTCATAGTGTAATCTGTTATTATCCTTTGTGACATTTGGAGTTAAGAATGTTGAATAAAATCCGACCAAACCAACCTTTGTATACATGTTTCTTATTGGTACATTTAGCCTCTTTTTTAAGTTTGAGGATGTACCACTAATTTCGAAAATTCTATTCATTTATTAATTAAGTAATAAGTAGTAAATAAAAAAGTAAAATGACTGATTGGGATCCAAAGATCAGAATTCGAGAAAAACGAATCAAAAGCAGACATGGGAAGTTATTACCTAGTTCAATTCGTTGCGCCATCGTTGGACCAAGTGGATGTGGTAAAACAACTTTAATGGTTGATAATTACCTTCTGTGCCCTGGATGGCTTAACTGGAACACCATTAAACACTTGTACATCTACTCGAAAAGCTTAGAACAGTTTAAGTACAAACATCTTATGGAAAAATGTGAAAGAATTGAAAATGAACAAAATGAGAAGGTAGCTACATTTGTTAGTAACTGTCATGACATTATACCATTAGACGAATGTGAAGAGTGCTCCGTTGTAGTGTTTGACGACTTTATATCAGAAAACCAAGATATTGTAAGAGAATACTTTACCAGAGGAAGACATAAGAACATTGACTGTTTCTACTTAGCGCAAACGTATTCTAAAATACCCAAGCAGTTGGTGAGAGACAACCTTAACTTTTTGAACATATTTAGACAAGATGACATTAATTTGAAACACATCTACGACGAATTTGTAGGTGGAGACTTTAAATGGAATGACTTTAGAGAGCTTTGCAGTAAGGTGTGGAACGAGGACTTTGGATTCATAACTGTTGACATGACTCGAAAGCTGTATGACGGTAGGTACCGTAATAAAATTAAAACTTTTATCAGATTTTAATGGTTTTTTAACCATTAAAATACCACATTTTTTCTGTTTACCCAACTATTGTATGAGCTATCAAAACCTAGCCATTTAACAAATACTTTGTCACCCTTTTTTCTTAAAACTTTTTCTACAAGATACACATCTGGATACTTTGTCTTTTGTAACTCCTGTTCGTAAAAACTTCCTTTAATTTCTTCTTCACTTGTATCTTTTAACTTGTATGTAGTCGGACTTGTGTTATTAATCTGAGTCACTTCAAATATTTCTGTCGACCAATTAGCAGTATAGCCTTTCTCGAACAAGCCTTTAAGTTTACTTATCCTAACTTTGTCACCTATCTTGAACTTGGGTGCATCTGTTTTGAGTTCCGCTGTAAAAGCGGCCTTCACCACCTTTTATGCATTCTTTTCATCTACCTCTATAGGTTTCATCCCTATTGTCCTATGTTTTCTGTTGTTGTAGTCATATACCAGTTTAGGTAGTAAGTCAACCCACTTTTGATTGCCCTGAAGAGCAAATTGTTTCCACATTCTTTCCTTTAAAGTCCTATTGAACTTTTCAACTACTGAAGCCTTAAGTTCTGTAAACGTAGAGTAATGATTTACACTTTCAATCTTCAAGAGCTCTTTAAAGTGTTTATTGTAGAATTCTTTGCCATTATCTGTTTGTAAGTGTTTTGGCTTCCTTTCTTGTAGTATACCTTTAAAAGCGCTGGTAATACTTTCACCTGATTTATCTTTAACAGGAATAGCCCAAGCATACTTTGAAAATACGGCTATTACAGTCAGTAAATATTTCATACCGTTGTTGAATTTTGATATACCTTTAAGGTGACCAGAATCCATCTCAACCAAGTCAGCTTGCCACAAATCATCTATTCCATAGGATGTAACAGGTTTTCTTGGAAAATTCTTTCTCAGTGGTTTGTGAAGCTCATGTATAATTTCTTCACGAATACTTTTACTTGTCGCAGACATTACTTTATTTTTATAAACTTACTTTTCTTGGTATTACACACCCCACAATAGCCCTCAATCCTATGACGACCGTTTTTCGTGGCAACAGTGTGAGGCTGAAGTGTAGCAGTAAATCTCTTGCACCTTAGGCACCAAATATGTTTCTGTTCTATCATTTATTTAATTGAAAATTAAAGATCAAGATTCTAAGCCCTCGTCAATAGCATCTTTAACTGATGCTAGTTCGCCAAATAGTAAGAGTCTTACGTCAACAGGGACTGTCTTCGCCGACTCTTTTAGTCTTACGGTTAGGAAATTTCCTTTATGAATTAATATTGGGTTATGCTTATTCTCAATTACGTGTACTTTGTCATACATACTTACTGCAACATCAAAATCATTAAATGTTAAATCTTTGTTTATATCTTTTCCAATGACAATAACTTTTTTCAGTACAAAATCATACTCGAAGGTGTACGTTTGTTGTTCTAATCCAGTCATAAAAGTGAATTCAACTGTTTGTTTATCACATATTTTGTTCAGGCCTTGTTCAGTTTTGTTGATGTATTGTGATAAATCACCTTTTGTATAATAATCTGAGAAAACTTTTTCTAGGTCCTTTTTACTGTAATAATGGTCGAGGTTGGTTTTACTTACATAATTATTAAGGGTTGTTAGTATACTTGTGTATTTGGCATTAGCAACATCATTAACAGCATCGAGCTGGCTTTTAGTGACTGCATCATATCCACCTATGGCATCTGCTATGTTTACAATGCGCCTTCCTTTCAATGATACCCAGTTCTTTGAAAATGAGAAATACTTCTTAATATTAAGTTTACTGATACTAGATTCTAGTCCGTTTATAACTTCTCTGACATCGTCTAGTTGTTCAATACCCTTCTTTACCTTATTTCCAAAAATATCCATTTATTGTATCAAGAATTTTAATAAAACTCCATCCATCTATAAATAGCTTCAGTACCATCACACACAAATGACCGCATATAAACTGATCGAAATTCTGAATTCTTTCTGAGTTGTAAAACAGATTGTCAGGACCCAGGTATTTCACTAAAGTTTGTGGTATACTGCCACCGAATGAGTCAAAAACGTATTTTTCATCACCCTTCTTGAAGTAGCATATCCAGTGAGTACCTACGTGATCAGATGTATCCAAGTTAACTATCCCTGATTCTACTTCTTTAGGTTCTAACGGTAACTCGTCGGCCATGAATACACCTCTAAAATTTTTGATTTTTAAAGACTTTGCTAACCTCTCGATATCATAGTTGCTCAACGGGTGATCATATTTTTGCACAATTTTTTCGACTTTTTTCTTTAAAAAAATACCATATCCCGCTTTCTTTTCCATTTCAAGATTATGCCTCTTTTGCTCTGCTAACTCTGCGTCTTCCTTTTGCTTTTTGTGCACAGCACTTGTTATTGCTGCAGCACCACCAGCTAAAGACCCGATTGCTCCCAACGCTGCAAGTATCAGTGGTAGAAATCCACCTTCGTGCTTATTCAATCCAGAACCTGCTTTCAATCTCTTAGAGTTTAGGTACTCAAGTATCTTCTTCACAACAGGTATAGAAAATGTTATCAGTAAGCTACCACCTTTTTTAAGTTTATTAGCTTTCTGTTTCATTTGAGTCTCTGTAAGATAAGCATCTAGAAAGCCATGATTTTTCAGATCGTCATTGGACAGTTTTATTTTAATAGATTTCGCTCTCGGATTCCCACTGGAGGGAATGTTGTAGTCAATACTAAATCCTTTCATTTATTATCTCAAATAAATTAAATATTTTAGTGCTACACTCATATTAAATTTTAATGGGTTGTGACCCATTAAAATTACACCTCTTCATTCACATTCACAATACCCATCCATTATCATCTAAGCCTAGACCTAGCTTCCTTTTCCCAAACATTATTCCAGCTACAGCTGTTGAAGCTAATCTTTCTCCTAGGGAAGCATCTTTACTGAAAATCCTTTCCTTTGCCGCTTTCTGCAGTTCTTTATCAGCTTGATGTCTTTGTTCCAAATCTTTATGATCCCTGTATGCGATATCATGCCTTTTGCAAGCTTCATCTAGAGGATTTATTCCAGCATCTCCTCTTTCTAATCGTTCTTCTAGTTTGGTACCAGGGCCGCAGTAATTGTATCCAGGTAAATGCATTTCAACAGGAAGATTATTAATTAACGTGTTCACTAAGCCCTTTCCATAACTTTCTGCCTTCCAGAATGTATGAGGGAGATTGTTTAGAAATCTAATTAGGTAAGGTATCCCCTTTGGATTATTTACTATGAAGTCATTAAATTTACTCGTAAGCATCTTGGTTATTCCAACCTTCTCATTGTGGAAGTTGTTATTTCCCGCATTCTCTTCACCATGAATAACCATTAACCTATCAATTAAGTCTCTGACGTCATTCATCCACACGTACTCCACCGGTTTGTCTGTATACCTCTTTACAAAACCCATACCACCCTTTGTGTTTGGCGAGTTACCACGTTCTTTCTTGAGTGACTGCCATATTGGTTTAATGATGTTGTTGTATTTTTCGCTACTACTTGACTTGGGTTTATTCCCCTTTGGATCATTGTTCTGATATATCGCATTGGTAACCTTCAGCATAGTTGTATAGGTATCAAGATCGTCAGATGTGTACTCTTCAGGTGATACGGTTTTCTGAGTCAGGAGCTTCATAAACCCATTGGTGGCTTTAAAGGAGTTACCCTTCACCATAATATTATCGTTGTTGAATGTTACTTCGGAGTCACCCATGTAATGCCTTCCATTGTCAAAACGGAGACCAAAAATTGTGTCACCTAGAGCGCCTAAGTATTTTGAAACTTTTGGGCCCAGGTAAGTTGTTGAGTAGTCTGAAACAGCCTTCATCTTCTGCCGTTCCTCGTCTTCAATTTGTTCCAACATAGGCTCCAACCTCTTACGTGTCTTTGGTGTGATGGGGTCATCAACAAATAAGTTTCTCTCAAACGATGTTACCTCAGGAGTAGGTGGTATAGGGAACATATCGTCAAACCCCCCATCGTAAGGTAGTAGCTGCTTTTCAATCTCACGATTTTTTTCTATAGCGTCAATCACTTCTTTCCCTATCGCATCTTATTTGTCAATTACTGGTTGGTCCTCCTTTTTGTATTTTTCGTATTCGGTTATAGGCTTAATTTTCCATTCTTTAAATTGGTGTTTGATTTGTTCAAATTTCTTTCTGTTCTTTTTTGCTTGCTTAACAAGCTTTTCGTCATATTTTGCAAACATTTATTTAAGGAAAAATAATAAAATTATTCGTTTGGACGTTGACGTTGGGACGTTTGGACGTTGACGTTGGGACGTTTGGAGGTTGACGTTGGGACGTTTGGACGTTGACGTTGGGACGTTTGGACGTTGACGTTGGGACGTTTGGACGTTGGGACGTTTGGACGTTTGGACGTTGACGTTGGGACTTTTGGACGTTGACGTTGGGACGTTTGGACGTTGACGTTGGGACGTTTGGACGTTGACGTTGGGACGTTGACGTTGGTACGTTGGAGATTTTAAGGGTAAAAAACCATTAAAATCAATTTAAAAGAACTCAATATCGTGTATCTTGTTGTCTTTGTTTGTTTCTTTGGTACCATTGTATAACATCTTTAATCCAACCAAAGTATTGCAATCATCCCAGCTTAATAATTTGGTGTATCTATCGGGTAATATAATCTTGTATTCACTGTCGAGTTGTAGAAAAATCTTTTGGCCATATTTTGTACTTATATTCTCAGCATTTGTAATGGTATAAGTGTGTCCCTTTTCTAACTCATTCAGCTTTGTAAACGTTTTGTTGGCGCTGTTAAGTTTCAAAAAGCAGTTGATTTCGTTCCATTTATTTACTGCAATATTTAAAAAAAAATTCTCGTTAGGGTTTTAATGTTTCTAGCTGAGTCACAGTATCTTTTAAACTCTTCACTAGTACCGTAAAAGAAGATGACTTCTTGGGACAGTTTATGCCAAATAAAGAAAGATCGAATTTACCTGCTCTTACTAGTACGTTTGAGAATTCATTGTATTCATATAATATACCATCTTTGAAGAAGTACAGCAAACCGTTTATGTATCTAAAAACAGAATCAAATGCTGAAGGTACTCCTGGGAAGCTTTTACTAATCACACCATAAGCTTTTGCTTTCAAGCTACATTCATCGATTTCTGCAAAATATATATGGTCATAAAAAATGAAGGTTCTACCAGAGTAAGTGTTCACAGCTCCATGTACAACAGAATTTTGTCGCAACCCTATATCAGATACTCTTTTTGGGTAACCAGGTTGTAACGTTAAACTCGGTATCTGAACTATGTATATCATGTTATTAATGATAAGGACGACTTCACCTGATGGTCTCTGATAAACAGCAGATACATTTTCGAATTGTTGAGGTAGAAACGTTAACCAGTCTGTGATTAGTTGCGGTTTTGAAAGCTCGTCATTACTATTAAGAGCAGTCATCCAAACCCATGTTCCATAAAAAATGTATAGAAACTCATTCACAATTACGGAACTTCCAAACTGCTTCAGTGTGCACAGTTCAGGCTCTTTTTTGGGTACTGCTTCAGGCGAGGGTGAAGCCGGAGTAGAAGTAGGGCGCTGTTCCGTATCGCTAGAAGCACGTTTCCCATATAAACTTTGGATACCGCGTATATCATCTTCAGATAGGGTGGTGATAGTGCTATTGTAAAAGGCGTACATCACCGATTCAGAGAAATCTGAATGCGCCATACCCAACGTGTGACCAATCTCGTGAACTAGAACAACAAACAGGTTTGTCTGTGAAGAAGGTGTGTTACCGTCCATTTCCATGTACCAATATTCATCCTGATCAACGTGAATTTCAATGGGGTCGTTGTACAAGTTAGGAAAGTCGGCATGAGCTAATACGTTTCCTCTACCATCAAAACTTCGTTGACAGAACTGTAGGGCTGAGTTTTGGCGTCGGTGTGGTCCTCTCTTAGTCGAAATGACAATATCAGGACTTTGGTTGCTGTTCTCAAAAGTAAGATCCGTGTGTTCTTCCCACATTTTAAATGCTGATTGTACCACCTGTAACATTTTTCTAGTTGCGAGATAGTAATGCCATTTTATATTCTTCTTATTCCACTTGTAGATGTGTGTAGTAAAGCTTAAAACGTTATCTTCCACGCCACACCTCGGGTTCTTCATTAATTGTAAAGTTTCATCAGTCAGCTCACCATTAGCCACGAGATGATATTTCTGTTGGAATAACGTAAGTGCATCTTTGTACGCTTCTTCACTCAGTTGAGAAAGTTGATCTTCTTGATAGTCCAAGTACCCAAAGCTGTGCAAATATTTTACTGCTGCTTCATCGTGAGCAGATACAAATGATAATATTGAAAGTAGAATTATTCTGTTCATTTATTTGAATAGAAATAATAAAAATGATTTTAAAAAGAAAATAAATAATTAAATAAATTAAATCAGGGGTAGTATTTAAGTATTTTTGACACTCTGCCTATGTAAAAGAGATCTACCCACAGTACCTGTGTAACACTGGTATCAAAAACTTGTTTTACAAGAGTTGCGTTTACTCCAGCTATATCTAAAGCTTGCTCAAATCTTTGTTCTTCAGTACCAAGATGATCTGTATACACCACTTTAGTAGCCCAATCACGAAATCGATATCCTATACCTGAATTGGATTTAAAAATAACCTTTAAAAGACCATTATAAGTAAAAAATGTTCGTTTGACTCGTTTTTGTTCTTCTGTGCTATACTCCCTTTTTAAGGGAGTAATAGGCAGAAGAAATTTTTCGTAATCTTTTTCCGGCGGTTAATGGTTAGTAAAAATATTTATATATGAAGAATGCTCTTTTCATTTACGCTAGAATGAAGTGACGTGTCTCGCCTCTTGCGACATCTTCACGGCCAAGGCTGCTCCGACTGCGATAGCCAGCTGGGAGGTCAACGGTGAAGGTCGGTCCGCCGATGTCATGAGTGCCTGCATTAGTCACAACAGCGCTGCTCTAGCGTAATATTTTAACTTAAATGTATATTATTCACTTAAACGTAAATTTTCCGCTAATAAATTGTTGTTTTTGGGTGTTGTTGTGTATGTTACACTACGTAATGTAAGTAAAAATATACAGTAAGTCAGATGAAGCGTAATGCTGAGAGAGAGAGTAAGATTAATAGCTTACTCGAATGTATTTGTTTCGCCGGCGCGGTAGCTCAGCGCGTTCGGTCAGGAAGACTGGCCACCTTTATGAAGAAAAAACTGAGTAAAGTTTTCATCGTGGAATTTTGAGTGACGTCATGAGACGTCCGCAATGATCCGCTCTCCCTCATCTGCTAAGAAGTATGGGACGAGACGTGGTAACAAAGAGGAAAAAAACCCTGTGGGGCAGAAGAACAACGACAACGACGAAGAAATGTTACAAACAAAAGACCCCACAGGGTTCCTCGGCGCCGAGGTTTTGCTGTTTTCGACAAGAATTATTTTTTTAATTAGATAATACATATAATAAATGTCTGTGAGCAATAAACTAATACCTCCTTGCAGCATGACGGCTATAATGAAAGGCGATGACAACCCCGCAGCACTTTGTTTTGATATAAATAAGGTGCCAGAAAATCTGTTGTTTCCCGTTTTTAATTATCTGCGCAGCCTTCAGTATTTACAACTGACTATAATGGAATTGGTACAAGACGAGAGAGAACTCGTTAAAATAGGTGAAGGTATGTCACAACTAGAAAAACAATTTGAAAAGTTGATGGTTGAAATAATGCCACATTATAATTAAATTAGATGAAGATATTATGATTGACTTGTATCTAAATATGGTCAAAATCAACCATAAAATATTTGAGTAGTTTATCTAAAATTATGGTTAAATTAAGGTATAAATACCCAAATATTTAGGTATAAAAGAATATGAAAAGTATAATAAATGGATACTCAAACAAAGCGAGAAATTCTCTATGTCGCCTTATCAGAAGAATTGACTAAAGATGGTATAGATTATACCATTAAGGGGTTAAAAGCATTTATAGATCAGTTGTCTGACGAACAGGTTCACAAGCTAATACAAACTAAAACTAAAGAAGAATGGCTTGCTCTCTCCACAGAAGACCGCAACAAATTCGAACTAATACCTCCTTGTAGCATGACGGCTATAATGAAAGGCGGCGACAAGTCAGCAGTACTTCCTTTTGATATAAATAAGGTGCCAGAAAATATGTTGTTTCCCGTTTTTAATTATCTGCGCAGCCTTCAGTATTTACTGCTGATTATTATGGAACATGTAGAAGACGAGAGAGAGCTCAACGCAATAGGTGAAGGTATGTCACAGCTAGAAAAACAATTTGAGAAGTTGATGGTTGAAATAATACCACAATCTGACTCTGAGGCTGAACAATCTGACTCTGAGGCTGAACAATCTGACTCTGAGGCTGAACAATCTGACCTGAGGCTGAACAATCTGACTCTGAGGCTGAACAATCTGACTCTGAGGCTGTACAATCTGACTCTGAGGCTGAACACTCTGACTCAGGCTAAATTCAAATATTATTTTTAAGGTCTACGAAACCTTAAAACTATTGGTAGCAAGTAGTAAGAAGATTTTTTCGAAATTAAAAAAATGAATTTTTATTTAATTTTTTTAATAAAATAAATCGGTAAATAAATGAATATGCCGGAAGGAAATAAATATAACTATGCAGGTAAATACTGCAACAAGTGTGGAGTGGACATCACTTATAAGAATTGGTCCAGGCACTTGAAGTCAAAGATTCATCTTAAGAATGACCCAAACAATGAAGAGAAGGAGGAGAAGAAGAAGAATAAAATATACCACGAAGATCTTAAGATCTTGGCTAAGGATTATAATCTTAGTGGTGTTTCGAAAATGAAGAAATCGCAACTTAAAGAAGCTTTGGAAAAGACTAAGGACATGTTGTACAAGAAGCAGGATTTGGAAAAGCTAAGGGTACCACAGCTGCGAGAGATTGGAAGAAATAATAACATTAAGGCGACTGTTAGGACGAGGAAGTCTGAAATAATTGAATCCATTTTGAAGACGCAAGACATTGTCTTTCGTAATAAGGTAGCTCAAGAGTTAGGCTTTCACGAAGACTTGATAGAACCACCCAAGGAAGAAAGAAAACCACCCTACAAGATCACTGAAACAAACTCACGGTTCATTAAGAACTTTAATGCCACTGAAGTAGACTACACCATTAAAGTTGATAAGTTAATGCAAGTTGAGAACGCCATCAACGCAATGATTAAACTGGCCAAAGAGAAAGGAAACTACAAAAAAGGAGACAAATTAACAGTAGTAGCAAGCAACCCAAATTTCCATCATGATATTTCAACCGTGGTACAATCTAATGTTAACGCCAGATCTTTCATGAGTCATATCGGTAGAATTCTATCTTCTAACGAGAACTTAAATATCACACAGACCAGGTTCAATATTAAGATTCTGAATGTACCTAGAGGTCAAGGCAGGTCGAAAATTATAAATCTGTCTGAAGATGTGAGAACAAAAAGATGCATCACTCAAATAAAGAACAAAGATAACTTGTGCTGCCCACGAGCCATAGTAACAGCCCTGACCTACCACACGAATGAGGTTCTCGGTAGGCAACTGAGTCCCATGGATATTAAACAAGTCAGAATGGGTAGACCTATTCAAACTGAGCTAACCCTAGAGCTGTGCAAGAGACTAGGTAACTACAACGAAGAAGGCTTCACACTAGAGGACATAAAGAACGTAGAAGAATTGTTGGGTATTCAGATAAAGGTTGTGTGTGCCGAAAATTTTAATTCTGTTATATACTCAGGAGAAGAAAGAGAAACCAAAATTTATCTATACAAAAATGGGAACCATTTTGATGTTGTAAACAGTATGAAAGCTTTCTTGGGTAGTGTATATTACTGCGATAGGTGCGATGCACCTTACAACAACAAGGATAAGCACAAGTGTAAGAAGAATGTAAATGTGTGTATTCTGTGCAAGAAACCTGCGCACTCCCCCGAAGAAAAGAATAAGGTTTATTGTAAGGAATGTAACAGGTATTGTTACAACCAGGAATGCTTAGATAACCACTCAGAAGTTTGTAACACAGTTTATAAATGTAGAGGATGTAATTTAATTTTATCGAGATCTAAAGAGCATAAATGCGGATACTCCTTTTGCTACAATTGTATGGAACCTTATAAGACTGGTGAACATCAATGCTACATACAACATAAACATCAGAAAGGCGGAAGGTGTGAAAGTCGGTGTATTTTTAAGGCTACCGATAAGGAGAGTTTTTTGGAACACTTTGTAGCTAAAAACAAGGATAAACTTCTCAAAAATGTTAAGCTCACTACCCTTCAAAGACAATTTGGTAATGGAGATATTTCAGAACAAGAGTATAAAGTACTCTACAATAATACACTAACTGAAATTATAACGTTATTAAATGGTTGCCATTACACAGAAAAGTATATCTGGTTCGACTATGAAGCTGAGCAAGATACTGGAGTGCACATCCCCAACCTCGTAGTAGCCCACTATATTGACGGTACCAAAGTTTCCTTCAAAACAAATGAAGAGTTCTGCAAGTGGTTGATTTCTAAGAACCACCAAGGGTACACGGCTATTGCACACAATGCGAAAGGCTATGACTCACAATTCATTTTAAAATACTGTATAGAGAATACGTTGAAACCATACACTATATACAATGGAACAAAGTTGATGATGCTAGAGGTAAACGGACTAATAAGCATTATTGATAGCCACAATTTCGTAGCTTCTCCTTTGAGTGACTTCCCTAAAACATTCGGGCTAAAAGAACTTAAGAAGGGTTACTTCCCACATTTCTTCAACACAAGAGACAATCAGACTTATGTAGGACCTATTCCTGAGACCAAATACTATGGCGTAGACACGATGAAGACAAAAGCTAGAAAAGAGTTTCTTGAGTGGTACAACAATAAGGTTAAAGAAAATTACGTGTTTGACTTTCAAAAAGAATTTATGGATTATTGTAACTCTGATGTAGATATTCTGCGTAGAGGTTGTTTGGAGTTAAGGAAACAATTTTTAGAGATTGCTAACATAGATCCATTTCAGTACATAACTATTGCAAGTGTTTGTATGGGTATTTATAGGTCCAAGTACCTCCAGGAAAATACTATGGCTGTGATAAAAAGTGACAAGAAAGAAATGTATAGTAAAGAGTCGATAACCTGGCTCAACACCTTCGGGGGTGTACAACACGCTTTGAATGGTGGAGAAGTAACGATTCGTGGGGCAAAAGTAGATGGATTCAATAAGGACACTAATACAGTATACCAGTTCCACGGTTGCTTTTGGCATGGATGTCCTGATTGTTATCAAGAAGAGACTATTAACAATGTTAACCATGAGACTATGGGAGACTTGTACGAGAAAACAAAGTGAAGAAGTTACCAAATTAGGGAAGCAGGATACAACCTTGTCGAAATGTGGGAATGCAAGTGGGCTAAGAGTAAAGGATACAACAATACTACTCCAATCGTTGAACCCTTGAACCCTAGAGATGCTTTCTATGGAGGAAGAACAAATGCAAGCAAGCTCAAAGTGTGTGGTAAAAAGCTGAGATACATAGATGTATGCAGCCTCTACCCTACAGTTCAGTATTTTGATTACTATCCTGTCGGTCACCCTATAAAATTATACAAACCTAAGAGGTACAACAAAAATTGGTACGGTTTGATTAAGTGCAAAGTATTACCACCGCGCAAACTGTATCATCCTGTTTTGCCTATTAAAAAGGATAAGTTGATATTTGGGTTGTGTGGAAAGTGTATTGAGGAAAAATGTGGTGCTTGTCAGCACACAGACGATGAAAGGGTGATAATAGGAACGTGGACTACAGATGAAGTGAAGAAAGCTATAGAGAAGGGGTATAAAGTGGTACAAGTATACGAGGTTTGGCATTTTGAAGAAAGAAGTAATGATCTACTTAAAGGATACGTTAAGGACTTTATGAAAATTAAGCTAGAAACGAGTGGGTGGAAAGAAGACTTTGAAACTATTGAAGAGTACACCACAGCGGTTAAAGAACATCTTGATATCGATCTGAATCCCGAAGAAGTGGTTCCGAATCCTGGTAAGCGTGCTGTTTCAAACATTTGCTTAAACTCATTGTGGGGTAAATTCGGTCAAAGACAGAACTTGACCCAAAGTGAATACGTAGTGGATGTAGAGAGGTGGTACAAAATAATGTTAGATGATAGGGTTGATATAAGCAATATGATTTTTATTAATGATAATATTGTACAAGTCACCTATAAGTACAAAGATAATTTCGTTGAAGACTCCTACTCAACCAATGTGTTTATAGCAGCATTTACAACTTCTAATGCGCGCCTACGGCTTTATGATATGCTAGACAGGCTAGGGTTAAATGTGGTCTACTACGATACTGATAGTATTGTTTATATTGATGATGGTACCAACACTGTTGAAACTGGTTGTATGTTGGGGGAGTGGACTGATGAACTGGGTAAGGATGATCATATCACAGACTGGATTTCTACAGGACCTAAGAGCTACGGGTACGTGACATACAAAGGAAAGGAGACAATGAAGGTAAAAGGTTTCACGTTAAACTATGAAAACTCTAAAGCATTGAACATCAAAACTATGAAAAATATTGTGGATAAGGACATCGATAAGGTTAAATTGAAATATAAAATGATTACAAGAGATACAAAATCTAAGCGCTTGATTAATAAGGATGTTAGTAAAGAATTCAAATTCGATTATGATAAAAGAATGATTGAGTCTGAGGTCAATGGTATTATTGAAACATATCCTTGGGGTTATTGAATAAAAAATAAATAGGAAAATAAGGTAGACACAAACCACAATCTTAAACAAGATTAAGATAAGTATAATAATTTTTAAGGTAGACACAATCTTAATTAAGATTAAGAAAAATGGTAGACTATAAATAATTTTTAAGGTATACTTAGAGCACACTGTAAAGATAAGTAAAATAATTTTTTAAGGTTAATAGGACCATAGAAGGTGGTTTTTTAAGTATAGGAATAATTCTTGAAAAAATCTTCGATTACATTTTAAGGTTAAGATTAACCACATCTTTTAACACTTTTTATTGAGACTTTTTATTTAAATAGAATGGATGGTTCTCACCACACATTTAATACTTTTTTAAGATTAAGTTTAATCATAATCTTTCTCAACACTTTTGATTATGTTTTGTGGTAACTTTGAACCATATTTTACTCATATTTCTCAAGAAAACTTTGTGAATTTTTTATGGTTGATCTTAATGATAACTTTAGATTACTTTTAAGGTTACTTTGAACCATGAATTGTTTCACAATTCTCCAGAAATTTTTATGGTTAGTTTTCACCTTAAAGAAGATTTACTTTTAGAAACCTCATTGCACAGGGTATGGTTGGTTAAAATCTTAAATAAGATTTAAAAATAAAATGCGTTTAAGGTAAGATTTAAGGTTAAACACGATTATCCAACAGATAAGTAAAATAATTTTTTAAGGCTAAATGGGACCTTAAAAGATTATTAAAATTATGGTTGAATTTAACCTTAGAAGAGGGAGGTGTTCCCAAGTGACCCACATACTACTTGTATTCACCTGACCAAAAGTCTTGTTCCTCCTGCCACCGAACTTCACTAATTCCCACTATATCTAACTTTAACCTATCCATTTCCCTTTTTAAATTTTCTAACCTACCTGCCCGATTAAGGGATCTGACATTCCATGCTCCGATCCGTAGAACGCCAGTTTTCTTTGTCCTGATAACGACATCCTCGTGAGTAGTCCTCGACCGGAGATCCGAATGGGGGACTATTTTACCTCCAGAATATTTTACCCAAGAGGACGCCATCATCATTTATCCATACAGTAAAGCTGCATGTCCTCGGGAAAAATTACGGCCGTAGTTTCTCCTTGCTTTCAGCAGTTCGCAGTACCAGCACAGCAAGGCCGTTTTGGTTAATGTTGCAAGTCAATCACCAAGACTGTTGCCACTGCAACTACTGGAAAGGCTGCTGCCCCTTTTCAGGAACCACACGTTTGTCTGGCCTCTCAACAGATACCCCTCCGTTGTGATTGCACCTACGGTACGGCTATCTGTATCGCTGAGGCACGCAAGCCTCCTCTCCAACGGCAAGGTCCATCGTTCATGGGGAAGGCTTTCTGTACAAATTGTAAATAGCCTTTCGCTCCCTGTATTTTACCCCTGCCACCTTCAGAATCTGAAAGAGAGTATTCCAGTCAAAATTGTCAAAAGCATTCTCTAAGTCTACAAATGCTAGAAACGTAGTTTTGCCTTTCCTTAATCTATTTTCTAAGATAAGTCGTAAAGTCAGTATTGCCTCACGGAATCCAAACTGATCTTCCCCGAGGTCGGCTTCTACTAGTTCTTCCATTCGTCTGGAAAGAATTCGCGTTAGTATTTTGCAGCTGTGACTTATTAAACTGATAGTTCGCTAATTTTCACATCTGTCAACTGCTGCTTTCTTTGGGATTGGAAGTATTATATTCTTCTTGAAGTCCGAGGGTATTTCGTCTGTCTCATACATATTGCTCACGAGATGGTAGAGTTTCGTCAGGACTGGCTCTCCCAAGGCTGTCAGTAGTCCTAATTGAATGTTGTCTACTCCCGGGGCCTTGTTGCGACTCAGGCCTTTCAGTGCTCTGTCAAACCCTTCACACAGTATAATTTCTCATATTTCATCTTCATCTACATCCTCTTCCATCTCCATAATATTGTCCACATGTACATCGCCCTTGTATAGACCCTCTATATACTCCTTCCACCTTTCTGCTTTCCCTTCTTTGTTTAGAGCTGGGTTTCCATCTGAGCTCTTGATAGTCATACAAGTGTTTCTCTTATCTGTTAAGGTCTCTTTAATTTTCCTGTAGGCAGTATCTATCTTACCCCAAGCGAGATAAGCCTCTACATCCTTACATTTGTGCTCTAGCCATCCCAGCTCCGCCATTTTGCACTTCCTGTCGATCTCATTTTTGAGACGTTTGTATTCCTTTGGACCATCGTAATTGGCGTATGGCTCTGGCGCATCGTACTGCATCTGCCGCAGCAGTTAGCACCACGGTGACACTACGAAGTGTTGCGAATCGGTTACTTCAAAGACAGCTCCGAGCCAGAGGCGCTGTAGTGCGCATTCCACTGATCCAAAACCACTGTCATTTTCGACTTCTTTGGTATTAAGCGAGAGTTCATTTGAGTGCAGACTGCTGGTCTGTTGTGTTTTCTGATGGGAGGTGGTTTAGCCTCGGTGTCGGTGATGACAATGTGTTGATTAGAAGGAGGGCAGTTGAGAGTGTGCAACCAACCTGTCTATGTGCTAGACTCACTGGACCTACACCAGGAGTTATGGTCTGGGAGGGGGGGGGGGGGCTGATGTCGTATGACAGCAAGAGCAATCTTGTGGTTATCCCACGCACACTGAATGGAAATTGTACGTCAAATCTCGTGATTCGATCTGTTATACTGCCCTTCATGAACAGCATTCCAGGACATGTTTTCCGACAGGATAAAACTCGCGCACATAACGCTGTTGTAACCGAACATGCTCTACAGAGTGTCGACATGTTGCTTTGGCATGCTCCGTCACCACATCTGTCTTCAGTCGAGCATGTATGGGACATCATCGGACGACAACTCCAGTGTCATCTGCACCCAGCATTAACCGCCCTGTATTGACTGATCAAGTGCAAGAGGCATGGAACTACATCCCACAAACTGACATCCAGTACCTTTACACCACAATACATGGATGTCTGCGTGCTTACATTCAACATTCTGGCGGTTACCCAGGTTATTAAAGTATCACCATTTCACATTTGCAACCGCTCACTCGCATTTACATTAATTTGTGATCTTGCAGTGTTAATCACTTGAATATCTTACCTAGACAAGTGTATTGCGTGTCACAGGTGAGTGTTATGGGACCATTGCTTTTCACAATATATATAAATGACCTAGTAGATAGTGTATGAAGTTCCATGCGGCTTTTCGCAGATGATTCTGTAGTATACAGACAAGTTGCAGCATTAGAAAATTGCAACGAAATGCAGGAAGATCTGCAGCGGATAGGCACTTGGTGCAGGGAGTGGCAACTGGCCCTTAACATAGGCAAATGTAGTGTATTGCGAATACAAAGAAAGAAGGATCGTTTATTGTATGATTATATGATAGCAGAACAAACACTGATAGCAGTTACTTCTGTAAAATATCTGGGAGTATGCGTACGGAACGATTTGAAGTGGAATGGTCATATAAAATTAATTGTTGGTAATGCGGGTGCCAGGTTGAGATTCATTGGGAGAGTCCTTAGAAAATGTAGTTCATCAACAAAGGAGGTGGCTTACAAAACAATAGTTCGACCTATACTTGAGTATTGCTCATCAGTGTGGGATCCGTACCAGGTCAGGTTGACAGAGGAGATAGAGAAGATCCAAAGAAGAGTGGCGCGTTTCGTCACAGGGTTATTTGGTAAGCGTGATAGTGTTACGGAGATATTTAGCAAACTCAAATGGCAGACTCTGCAAGAGAGACGCTCTGCATCGCGATGTAGCTTGCTGCCCAGGTTTCGAGAGGGTGCGTTTCTGGATGAGGTGTCAAATATATTGCTTCCCCCTACTTATACCTCCCGAGGAGATCACGAATGTAAAATTAGAGGGAGGTAATGACACTGGCACGTAAAGTGCCCTCCGCCACACACCGTTGAGGCGCTATGGAGTATAAATGTAGATGTACATGTATTCCCTCAATTTCGTGGCTAGATTAATTGTTTTTTGATGTTACGATTTTTTCCGGTAGAGTGTTAATATTACTTGGAATATACTGTTAATTCTTCAGATATATAATTTTATGATGAGTAAATTCCTACATGTTTTAGTACATTTTATAGGCAGTAAGCTGTAGATAATTAAGGCATACTTCATCTTTCATGCATCATCTTGAACTCTGAAACAGAATAAGGTCCTTGCCATGGAACATATGATACTCGCATATGAACTGAGTTTCTTTAGTGTCTTAACAATTTTCCCTGTCTTGAGAATGGAAATTTGTGTTAGTTTCCAGTAGCTACCATTTCAAATTATTTTTAGCTTGAAACTGGGTTTTGATAATACTTCTGCTTAATATGATTTCACCTACTGAACAGAGATCTGTAGTATAGTAATAATGTAACAGATAGGATATTAAGTATTGTATTGACAAGATTTGCTCAATGCAGTGCTTTTAAATTTCAAACAAATATTTGTTCCCAGGTAGATGACCATGTTGTTTAGTGGAACATATTTTCACATTGGGAAAACCCTTATTTTTAAGCAGTAAGTTTTGTTATTTCAGATATTAAAACCTTTATTAGAAAGCTGACTAGAGCCGTAAGTCTCAAAAGTGTACTGATATCCAATCCCCATGCTCTTTGACGGAATAAAATAATACATTCAACTGTATAAAACTTCAGTAATCCTTTCCTCTTTAAAAAGTATCTAGTAAAGCATGCAGCAGTTAGTAGTTGACAACAGCAATAGTTAGTTGACAATGGTGAAAGTTATTATGCGACTTTTGATAAGAAGACTTCACAGTAATGAAAACAAGACTAAAATATGTTGTTAAGAATCATTCATCTTGTATGAACCAGTCTTCTTGTCCTACGAAGTTGAAGTATGGAATGTGGATAGAGATAAACATCACACGAATCACATGTGTACCTTATCATTCGAGATTTCTGTTCCTTCTTACAATATCTATATCTTTTTTGTGTGTTAATTGCACGTCGTTTCATTTCACTTTCCTCGTTAATTACTGGAATTTCATCACTGACAGAGACAAAGGACACCTTAATTTGAAATTCTGTTTCTTTGCAGTTGGTCTTGAACCAGTTCTTTTCCTATAGTTTGTAGAATATCTAGACGTCTCACCACGTCATTTCCATCTGAAAGGCGTCAGGCCGTTTTGGCAGGTCCTTATATGTAGATTCTATTTAACATAATTAAATGTATCAGCTCGTATAAACACATGTTTCATGCTGGATAAAGTGATAACAGTGATTGTTAGGGCCGATCTGATTTCCTTTCTTTGCTGTACTGCAATTAACCTAGTGTATGCAGTCATAATGATTTTCTTTGGAGAACTCTCAAGCTGTGGAGTGCTGTAATTTGAAGGACAGGACACTCAGAGTGAAACACAAGCAAAACGGAGTCCTCTACGTTAACAGGAAAGGTTTCTGAGAATTGGCAAGTGGCCAACACCGGTAATTGCCTATGACCATGCACCCCCCCCCCCCCCATGAACCATGGACCTTCCCGTTGGTGGGGAGGCTTGCGTGCCTCAGCGATACAGATGGCCGTGCCGTAGGTGCAACCACAACAGAGGGGTATCTGTTGAGAGGCCAGACAAACGTGTGGTTCCTGAAGCCTATCGGTAGTTGCAGGGGCAACAGTCTGGATGATTGACTGATCTGGCCTTGCAACATTAACCAAAACGGCCCTGCTTTGCTGGTACTGCAAACGGCTGAAAGCAAGGGGAAACTACAGCCGTAATTTTTCCCGAGGGCATGCAGCTTTACTGTATGATTAAATGATGATGGCGTCCTCTTGGGTAAAATATTCCGGAGGTAAAATAGTCCCCCCTTCGGATCTCCGGGCAGGGACTACTCAAGAGGATATCGTTATCAGGAGAAAGAAAACTGGCATTCTACGGATCGGAGTGTGGAATGTCAGATCCCTTAATCGGGCAGGTAGGTTAGAAAATTTAAAAAGGGAAATGGATAGGTTAAAGTTAGATATAGTGGGAATTAGTGAAGTTCGGTGGCAGGAGGAACAAGACTTTTGGTCAGGTGAATACAGGATTATAAACACAAAATCAAATAGGGGTAATGCAGGAGTAGGTTTAATAATGAATAGGAAAATAGGAATGCGGGTAAGCTACTACAAACAGCGTAGTGAACAGATTATTGTGGCCAAGATAGACACGAAGCCCACACCTACTACAGTAGTACAAGTTTATTTGCCAACTAGCTCTACAGATGACGCAGAAATTGAAGAAATGTATGATCAAATAAAAGAAATTATTCAGATAGTGAAGGGTGACGAAAATTTAATAGTCATGGGGGACTGGAATTCGGTAGTAGGAAAAGGGAGAGAAGGAAACGTAGTAGGTGAATATGGACTGGGGCAAAGAAATGAAACAGGAAGCCGCCTGGTAGAATTTTGCACAGAGCACAACTTAATTATAGCTAACACTTGGTTCAAGAACCATAAAAGAAGGCTGTATACATGGAAGAAGCCTGGAGATACTGACAGGTTTCAGATAGATTATACACTCCTGGAAATGGAAAAAAGAACACATTGACACCGGTGTGTCAGACCCACCATACTTGCTCCGGACATTGCGAGAGGGCTGTACAAGCAATGATCACAAGCATGGCACAGCGGACACACCAGGAACCCCGGTGTTGGCCGTCGAATGGCGCTAGCTGCGCAGCATTTGTGCACCGCCGCCGTCAGTGTCAGCCAGTTTGCCGTGGCATACGGAGCTCCATCGCAGTCTTTAACACTGGTAGCATGCCGCGACAGCATGGACGTGAACCGTATGTGCAGTTGACGGACTTTGAGCGAGGGCGTATAGTGGGCATGCGGGAGGCCGGGTGGACGTACCGCCGAATTGCTCAATACGTGGGGTGTGAGGTCTTCACAGTACATCGATGTTGTCGCCAGTGGTCGGCGGAATGTGCACGTGCCCGTCGACCTGGGACCGGACCACAGCGGCGCACGGATGCTCGCCAAGACCGTAGGATCCTACGCAGTGCCGTAGGGGACCGCACCACCACTTCCCAGCAAATTAGGGACACTGTTGCTCCTGGGATATCGGCGAGGACCATTCGCAACCGTCTCCATGAAGCTGGGCTACGGTCCCACACACCGTTAGGCCGTCTTCCGCTCACGCCCCAACATCGTGCAGCCCGCCTCCAGTGGTGTCGCCACAGGCGTGAATGGAGGGACGAATGGAGGCGTGTCGTCTTCAGCGATGAGAGTCGCTTCTGCCTTGGTGCCAATGAAGATCGTATGCATGTTTGGCGCCGTGCAGGTGAGCGCCACAATCAGGACTGCATACGACCGAGGCACACAGGGCCAACAACCGGCATCATGGTGTGGGGAGCGATCTCCTACACTGGCCGTAAACCTCTGGTGATCGTCGAGTGGACACTGAATAGTGCACGGTACATCCAAACCGTCATCGAACCCATCGTTCTGCCATTCCTAGACCGGCCACCCAACGTGCTCTAGGAGGTGTAAGTCAACTACCCTGGCCAGCAAGATCTCCGGATCTGTCCCCCATTGAGCATGTTTGGGACTGGATGAAGCGTCGTCTCACGCGGTCTGTACGTCCAGCACGAACGCTGGTCCAACTGAGGCGCCAGGTGGAAATGGCATGGCAAGCCGTTCCACATGACTACATCCAGCATCTCTACGATCGTCTCCATGGGAGAATAGCAGCCTGCGTTGCTGCGAAAGGTGGATATGCACTGTACTAGTGCCGACATTGTGCATGCTCTGTTGCCTGTGTCTATGTGCCTGTGGTTCTGTCAGTGTGATCATGTGATGTATCTGACCCCAGGAATGTGTCAATACAGTTTCCCCTTCCTGGGACAATGAATTCACGGTGTTCTTATTTCAATTTCCAGGAGTGTATAATGGTAAGACAGAGATTTAGGAACCAGGTTTTAAATTGTAAGACATTTCCAGGTGCAGATGTGGACTCTGACCACTATGTATTGGTTATGACCTGTAGATTAAAACTAAAGAAACTGCAAAAAGGTGGGAATTTAAGGAGATGGGACCTGGATAAACTAAAAGAACCAGAGGTTGCACAGAGTTTCAGGCAGAGCATAAGGAAGAAATTGACAGGAATGGGGGAAAGAAATACGGTAGAAGAAGAATGGGTAGCTTTGAGGGATGAAGTAGTGAAGGCAGCAGAGGATCAAGTAGGTAAAAAGACGAAGGCCACTAGAAATCCTTGGGTAATAGAAGAAATATTGAATTTAATTGATGAAAGGAGAAAATATAGAAATGCAGTAAATGAAGTAGGCAAAAAGGAATACAGACGTTTCAAAAATGAGATCGACAGGAAGTGCAAAATGGCCAAGCAGGGATGGCTAGGTGACAAATGTAAGGATGTAGAGGCTTATCTCGCTTGGGGTAAGATAGATACTGCCTACAGGAAAATTAAAGAGACCTTAACAGATAAGAGAAACACTTGTATGACTATCAAGAGCTCAGATGGAAACCCAGCTCTAAACAAAGAAGGGAAAGCAGAAAGGTGGAAGGAGTATATAGAGGGTCTATACAAGGGCGATGTACATGTGGACAATATTATGGAGATGGAAGAGGATGTAGATGAAGATGAAATATGAGAAATTATACTGTGTGAAGGGTTTGACAGAGCACTGAAAGGCCTGAGTCGCAACAAGGCCCCGGGAGTAGACCATCTCGTGAGCAATATGTATGAGACAGACGAAATACCCTCGGACTTCAAGAAGAATATAATACTTCCAATCCCAAAGAAAGCAGCAGTTGACAGATGTGAAAATTAGCGAACTATCAGTTTAATAAGTCACAGCTGCAAAATACTAACGCGAATTCTTTCCAGACGAATGGAAGAACTAGTAGAAGCCGACCTCGGCGAAGATCAGTTTGGATTGCGTAGAAATGTTGGAACACGTGAGAGAATACTGTCCCTACGACTTATCTTAGAAGCTAGATTAAGGAAGGGCAAACCTACGTTTCTAGCATTTGTAGACTTAGAGAAAGCTTTTGACAATGTTGGTTGGAATACTTTCTTTCAAATTCTGAAGGTAGCAGGGGTAAAATACAGGGAGCGAAAGGCTATTTACAATTTGTACAGAAACCAGATGGCATTTATAAGAGTCGAGGGACATGAAAGGGAAGCAGTGGTTAGGAAGGGAGTGAGACAGGGTTGTAGTCTCTCCCCAATGTTGTTCAATCTATATATTGAGCAAACAGTAAAGGAAACAAAAGAAAACTTCCGAGTAGGTATTAAAATCCATGGAGAAGAAATAAAAATGTTGAGGTTCGCCGATGACATCGTAATTCTGTCAGAGACAGCAAAGGACTTGGAAGAGCAGTTGAACGGAATGGATAGTGTCTTGAAAGGAGGATATAAGGTGAACATCAACAAAAGCAAAACTAGGGTAATGGAATGTAGTCGAATAAAATCGGGTGGTACTGAGGGAATTAGATTAGGAAATGAGACACTTAAAGTAGTAAAGGAGATCTGCTATTTGGGGAGCAAAATAACTGACGATGGTCGAAGTAGAGAGGATATAAAATGTAGACTGGCAATGGCAAGGAAAGCGTTTCTCAAGAAGAGAAGTTTGTTAACATCGAGTATAGATATAAGTGTCAGGAAGTCGTTCCTGAAAGTATTTGTATGGAGTGTAGCCATGTATAGAAGTGAAACATGGACGATAACTAGTTTGGACAAGAAGAGAATAGAAGCTTTCGAAATGTGGTGCTACAGAAGAATGCTGAAGATTAGATGGATAGATCACATAACTAATGAGGAAGTTTTGAGTAGGATTGGGGAGAAGAGGAGTTTGTGGCACAACTTGACCAGAAGAAGGGATCGGTTGGTAGGACATGTTCTGAGGCATCAAGACATCACCAATTTTGTATTAGAGAGCAGCGTGGAGGGTAAAATCGTAGAGGGAGACCAAGTGATGACTACACTAAGCAGATTCAAAAGGATGTAGGTTGCAGTAGGTACTGGGAGATGAAGAAGCTTGCACAAGATAGAGTAGCATGGAGAGCTGCATCAAACCAGTCTTAGGACTGAAGACCACAACAACAACAATGCCAATGTGGAAAGAATATTTTCTTTCATGAATATCCAGTGGACTGATGAAAGAAACAGAAAGGAGGTGGACTCTCTTGAAGCAATCCTGCAGATCCTGTACAACTACAAAATGGATTGTGCTGAGTTTTATCACTGTGTCTGAAAGAACAAAGACTTGATCAAGAAGTCTGGAGGCAGTGAAAAATACCCTTTTCTCCAAGGACAGTCAATTCCATCTACAAGTGCTCAGTAACATTAAAGCCCATGTTAATCTTAATTGATTAAAAGTTGAATGGCTGGAAAATTTTGTAAAATCGTAATACATTTCTTTATTACTGTATACGTTTATCAAACGTCATTAATTATACAGATATTCTAGATTATATTAATCTTTTGTATCCTCTTATTAGTTATAATAATCAGGTTAACAAAATGTATCAACAAAACATTAATATTTAAAATTAAGAAACCTGGGTACATGCAGAATGGAGGTGTTCATTGGCACCCGGATGAATGTGTCCCGGTTTTCACCGAAAATAATTTGGTCACCCTATTGTAGCACCCTGCCGCAGTGGAATGGAAATATTTATCTGTCAATATTGTTATGATGCAAGGTTATTAATAGCGTACAACAGAGTAAAGCGTGTGAATAAAACTATTGTTGTAGTTATAAAGAACATATATAAACATATAGACACCGACATACCGTCAATGGGAAACGTAATGTATTCTGTAACATAGCATACAGTTTCCAGAACAAGCGTTTTTTTTTTAACTTAAAGTGTAATACGACATGCAGAAAGCAACTGCACTGCTGCTAAACACAGAAGTTCGTTTTCCTTCGTAGAACTTGATGAGTCTATGGCGTTCGAAATACTGGTTGAAATTGCTTGGTAAATCGCTCATGTGTGGCGGGCCCGAAGCGCGCGACCGATTGCACGCGATTGCGTCAGCGATCCGGCGCTCTGTATGTGGGGCCCCACGTAGGCAGTCCTGGCAGTTAACTAGGCACAAGGCGCTGCAGTTGGCGACCCTGCGGCCAGTAGCTTGCACTGCTGGGACGCCCCGGCAATGAAAACAGGGAATGTACCAGCCTTTCTCTCATATTGAGTCACACAAGACGGGAAGTGCGTTCGCTGTAGGCCGGGGGAGCACTTGTACTTCCCCCAAACGAGACACATGAGGTCAATCAGTCATGTTCATTGTTGCTGCGCCTATGACGGCACTGCGTGACTAACGGACAAGTAGACAATCATTTCCGTGGTTAAAGTGACAACTGTAATATCTGTACCTTGCTAATTTTACATGAGAATACCTGTGTATCTATGCAGATGCTCCCATTTGTTGGTGTACGTCTCGTGTACAATTAAAAAAATACGATGTACGTATCTTTAAGGTTTGTGCAATTTTGGTGTGGTGTTCCCCAGGAACTAACGAAAAATATTCTGAATTGTAACGATCCAGGAACACTTGTCTTATTACTGCTCCCCACAACCGGGTCCAAAATCTTAGTAAAAGATACCAGTCACTGACGTGTTTAATGAATAATTTACTTAACTTTCTTAATCCCCGTTTACAATATCTGTATTATTTCCACTTTATTTATCGTGTTGCGATAGTAGAAAAAGCTGGCGACTGTCTCAATACAAAGTTGTCGCTAAATATGAATAAACGTTCAGTATTTTTTAAAAAAAATTGCTGATGGAGTGCTTCGGTAACTGGTTCTCAGTTTCAAGTACACCGAAGTTTTACACTTTGTTCATAGGACGGCAGTGTACACTTTCTCAAGGATCAGAGTCCGTACTAACGCTTCGCTTTGGTAACAGCCTAACGCGAAAAAGAAAATGAAAGGGCATTTGTTAGAGATTTAGCAGGTGTGCAGTTACAAGTGTACTCACAGACCAGAGACGTTACAAGGAAATCGTCTTTTAGCGTAACTGGGTATGGATGACCCACGAAGTAGACGTACAAATTAAGTTGTACCATCAACGCATCAAGTTTTCAGTGATGGCATGTTACAAAACAATTACTTACACTCAACTTCTTTTTCTTTATTCAAAATATTGCTGATATAATTAAAAATTACAGAAGTTACACGTTTTACTCATGCAAGAACGAAACGACAAACAGAATTCGACTTAGGGGAAGATAATTTAGATTTCGGATAAATCAATACGCGGGACAATAATTACGCTACGACCTACATTTTTTGCATTTGTAAATTTAGAAAAAGCTTTTACAGTGTGGACTGGAATAATCTGAAATTCTGACTTTATCAAGGCTAAAATACAGAGAGCGAAACATCATATTACTTTTGCAGAAATCAGTTATTAATCGATGGAAATTAAAGAGAGTAATTGATACGGGAATGACACTGGATTGTAGCTTATCTCCAATATTACTCAATCTGCACATTGAGCAAGCAATAAAAGAAACTTTAGGGAAATGTGGAAACGAAATTAAAGTTCAGGGAGAAGGAATATATCTCTAGCCGATGACACTGCAATTCTGGCGGAGACGACAAAGGGCTTGAAATGTCACCTGAGCGGAATTGATAGTGTCTTGAAAAGGGGTTATACGGCGAACATCAAGAAATGAAAAACGAGGATAATTCACTATATTCGCATTAAATCAGGCTATGATGACAAATTTAGCAGAAGAGGTTTGTTACTTCTGTGGGCAGCAAAATAACTGGCGAGGCAGAAATAAGACAATAATAAAATGAAGACTGATAATAGCAAGAAATGCTCTCCTGAAAAAGAGAAATACGGTGACATCTAGGAAGTATTTTCTGAAATTATTTGTCTGGAGTGTCTTCTACTGAAGTCTAACGTAAAGACTACAAATAGCACAGACTAGAAGAGAACAACTTTGAAATGTGATGTTACAATAGAATGCTGAAGATTAAATGGACAGATAGAGTAAGTGACGAAAAAGTTATGAATCGAATTGGAGAGCAAAACCTTTTATTTTAAGGGACCATCCTTACTGAATTTGATATTTCGGTATTCGAGATAGGATTACGTCACAGAAAAACAACTTCATCTTTGTACCTCATTTGTTTGTGACAGACATTTTCGATATTTTTTTGTCAGTCCAACAGAACTAATATTCCCTCCTTCTTTCTTCTTCGAGCGTCAGGTGTATCATTGTTGTAACCTGCATTTTGTGTTAAACAATAGTTCAAAATTTGTAAGTCGATGCCGCTGGCTTTGTTTTGAACGAAATCTGATTTAGATTGTTATTATCACGCAAAACTAACTTTTGCATTAACGATTAACAACAACACGGCTTCACATCACCAAGCTCGCAGCTTTCCAAATTCCAACGATGATTGTTTGGTTCGAAGCTAGTCATGCATGGTAATGAAAGTAAACTCCTACGAGTATGAATCACCGTAGGAAAGGGAAAACTGTAGAGAGCGACCAGGTATTCATCAGCATTAGCAGGTTCAAGTGAACGTAGATTGCAGTAGTTCCGCCTGACTAACGTGTTTCCCTGCAACGTTTCTGGTGTGAACTTCAATGCTCTTTATTTTGCGCATAACTGATACGCAACATGTCCCAGATCTTCGCAGTCTACGTACTACAAAAGTTGAGGATCCTAAACTAATGGCCAGAAATGAAAATTTACTTCTTTTTACTGTACTAAACAACTTATTATAGCAGCAAGTTAAGTTCACAGCACTTGTTCGAAGGCTGCAATTCAGTGAGCCATTGTCTGTTAAACAGTCAACTAGATTCGTAATAAGCAGTTCCCCTACTTGGGTTTTACAGCAACGAATTTGTGTAACCATACAGAAAAAATGCCGTGGATAAACCACAGATGACTGTGTATTGTCTTCTAAGGCAACGGCAGCTACGTCGATGCAGAAGAATAAGCAATTTGAAAATACGCACAACTGCTCTTTTCAAGACCCCGTATTGCCTGACATATTCATTTACGATGACTGTTTCCCCATCTACAAATCCTCAGATTATGATCTTCTGCAGTCTGTGTAATTTTGGCCCTAATATTTTGGGACCCACCGTATAGACTGGAAGTTTTGTATTTCCAAACTCAAGAAAATGACGTCATTGTATTGAAGGTGCCTCTCCATGAATGGAAGAGCTAAATTTTATGAAAACATCTGAGAGATAAATAAATTTGTGTAGATAAATACAAGATATATTTCCATTACACTCTAATAAATACTAAATTTCCCGTACTGCAGTGTTTATTCCTTTTAACTCTTGAGAAAAGGTGCAGTTGTGATATAATGTGCGAAACATAGATTTCTTATACCATGAAAATACAGTTTAGATGACAGTGGTTCCCAATCTGGGGGCCACCCCTCCCCCTCCCCTCCCCAAGAGGTAAAATGTAGTTTTGCGAGGGGTAAAAACAATTAATGAAAGTAAGTTTTTTTTAAAAGATCATTTCTACCAAACTGTTTCGAAAAGACTGTAATACTGTTTACATAAGCAATCAATAATAACATTTTTCTTTAAATAAAGTAGAGTATCGATATTTCGAGCCTTGTAAAAAAAAAAAAAAAAAAAAAAAAAAAAAAAAAAAAAAAAACCTACAGTACTGCATATTGAACATCGGATCCGTTTCCCCCAGCCGCTGATGGCACTAAACAGCTGTTGAACGGCACAACACATACGCTTCTCCCGGTTTTTGATTGTTTACAGAAGTGTACCTATTGTTGAGAGTGGTGTTTGTCAATGTCGGTAAAGCACAGTGTTGTATTTCCTTTTCTTTGCTTACTGTTTTGCTTGTCCTCCAAAAAATGACTGCTGTCACAAAGAAAACCAAAATTGTGCCTTTGAATGTTAAGGTAGAAGCATTGAAACTACTTGACAAAGAAGGAAATATAAAAAAAAATGCTCTCGAATATGGTGTCGCCGAAGTTACTGTTGGTGACTGGCCAAGGAACCGACTTAAATTGGGACAGTTTTCTTCAAGTAAGTGTTCTGAAGAATCTCTTAACCGAAAAGCTATAAAAAAGTCAGGGTTTAGAGAAAAAGCAAGTCAGGCGTTGTTCATGTGGTTTACATTTATAAACATCGTTTTATTTATTTTCCCTGGTGAATTTCGATTGTCCGATTTTCAATAGTTCGAGGTTGTCCTGGCCCAGGTCGCCTGAATTATCGAGACTATACTGTGCTAGCATTAACTCATGACGGTGTGATGGAGGTTACAGGTTGTGAAACTTACGTATGAACAACATCTTCCATACATAGACCACCCACTACACAAATACTTTGTAGCATACATCTGTGAGACAGGTGCATCATACATGCGTAAATATTTCACGAAAGTGCCTGCTCCGTGCTTTAAGTATAAGAGGCACGCAAGTGAAAACGACACAGATGGTAAAAAAGTAAGTAAACTGTTTATCATTTCAAACATCATCCCTCGGTGAAACAAGGCGGTCAATGCCTTCATGGAGAAACGTTTGTACCCAGACTTGCAACTTTTCGTTTCGAAGCAAATCAACGGCCACGTATGTGTTTTAGTAGGTCTTCAAAAAAATGGAAATCGCATGGAGAGAGATAAGTACAGTATGAAGGACGTGTAAGGGATTCCCAGCGAAGCTTCTGCCGTAACAACCTTGGACATGCGGGCGGACATTATCCCGTAACAGAATTATGCTCTCCGTCGACATTCCTGGTCGTTTGGACTTGACGGGTATCTTGAGTTTTTGCATAATGCCCACGCGCAGCTGTGCGTTAATTATGGTGCCTTGTTCTGGAAAGTCAATGAGCAGCGGGCAGCCCTTGCTGTCGGAGACAATGGCCGCCAGGACTCCCCGGAGCTGTCGTATCTGTTCTTTCGAATACGCTTCTTAAGTTTCACTGGAATGCTCGTGCACATTCTCCCTACAGCCCTGATCTCTCCCCACTCGATTTTGAAATTTTAGGTGCCCTAAGAAAGACATTCGTGGTCGCCAATTTGCTTCGAACGAAGAAGTGCACGCCTGCGTGAAATCATGGTTCCGAAGGAAACAGCAAATATTTTTCCATGAAGTTATTGACCGTCTTGTCTCACAGTAGGATGTATGTCTCATCAGGGGGAAATTTATTGTGGCGGATACATTTGAAATAATTAACAGTTTATTTATGTTTTTCCATTTGTCTCGTTTGCATTTGACTGTCCCTTACAGTTTCCGCAATAGACCATAACTGCTTCATTATTCACTTACCAACAATAAACGAACTAGTTCACAGCACAACACAATAGCAGTAGCTATGTAACGGCTACTACCTTGCTGCAGGGCCTTCACGGCATTATTATTTTATTATTAGTGTTAATGATCAGACACAAGGCACTGGCAGTCTGAAGTTTCCCTATTTCTGCCATTTCAGAAATAAGGAGTCCATCAATCAAGTGACTTTCACGAATTAGGCCTTAGTGTAGCACACATTTTAATTTGGTTGATTTTCAATGGCGGTGTAGGATCAGGGTGAATCATGTATGCTATGGACAGAAGTGGTGCAAATGATTCATGTTTTGTAACAAGTGTCTACTCTAGATAAGGATCGTCAACTTCCTTCTCTGAGATGGCGTTGTAGGTAGCGCTCACGATGTTCTGAGACTCGCTTCATCATTCTACAGGGTGAAAAGTATTTAAAACGACAAGCTCCGGGAGGTTGTAGGGGACATCAAAACAAATATTTTCCCCTAATGTCATTTTTTCCTACGAGGATTATTTAAACCATTGGAGGCCGTATTACGCTCTTCAGTTGTTAGAGGCCGTATTACGATCTTCCGTTGTAGGCAACTGCTGTCCACCAGTGTAGTAGTGCATTGTCTCTGTTTACTAATGGAGCGATACACCTGGAGTGCGTACACTGATATGGTTGGTGAGTGCTACATAGCGCACGACAACGGACGAGCTACATAGCGGGTTTATCAACAACAATATCCTAATCGCCGTATCCCTCATCATACGACATTTGATGCTGTGTACTAACGTCTGCGTGAGACCAGGTCATTTAGCAGATTGCCTAGACAGGGATACCGTCGCACGGTAAGAACGCTGCAATTTGAGGAAGCTGTCTTGCAGCATGATCCTGAAATCAGCACTCGTGCAATTACACGTCACATGGGGACGAATCAGACGACTGTAAGAATAATCCTTCGAGAGCAATTGTTACGTCCATTTCACTTACAGCGTGTCCACAACCTGGAACCAGTTGATTATCCACCCAGAGCACAATTTTCGTAGTGGTACCTGGAACAGTGTGAAATGCTTATTTAAAGAGCCTCACGATATATATATTCTCTTATGAAATTTGTTATTAACAATTCGAACGAATTCAAAAGTAAAGCAGTGTACATGGCTACAACACTTGGAGAAAGGATGATCTTCACTACTCAAAGTTAAATCTAACTTTGGCTCAGAAGGGGGTAAATTATGCTGCCACAAAAGTCTTTGGTCACTTACCTAATAACATCAAAAGTCTGACAGATAGCCATATAGCATTTAAAAGGAAATTAAAAGAATTTCTTAATGGCAACTCCTTCTCCTCATTAGATGAATTTTTGGATGTAGTAAGTGGGTAATTTCCCAACCTCAAAAAAAAAAAAAAAAAAAAATTGTGTCATGTAATATTTTGTCTAATGTAATATCTTGTATAGACACCTTTTATTAACCTGACACGTTCCACATCATTGCGAAGTGTCGTATTCATGATATATGGAACAAGTACTAATCTAATCTAATCTCTAATCTGCATCCTAGATTTCCATCCTCTGTGTTGTTTACCAATGAAGCAACGTTCGAGCGTGATGGGGTCTTCAACATGCACAATTCGCATGTTTGGAGTGAGTATAACCCACATGCCACAGTTACTAGTGCTCGTCAAATGCGGTTCTTCGTTAATGTGTGGGTCAGCGTTGTTGGAGACTGTTTAATTGGGCCGTATCTGCTACCTAGTTGTCTCTTGGTCATAAAAAAATGGAAAAGTGTTTGTTGGTTTAATTAATTTGTCGCCAGAGAAATCTTCTTTTACCGGTTTAAATACTCCTCATAGGAAAAAATGACATTAGGGAAAAATATTTGTTTTGATGCCCCTACAATCTCCCAGAGTTTGTCGGTTTAAATACTTTTCACCCTGTATAAAAGAAGGTTGTTAGAAATACGTTGCATCAGTTATCTCACTGACTCATTAGTTTGTTTGATAAAATCCCTACAAAAACTAAATATCATTCATCCTTCGACCTTTTAAAAACGATTTTATTCCAAGAAAATTCTTTTTCATTCCAGCGTTAGTTAGGTGCTAATGTTGAAAAGGCGGTGCAGAGGGGAAGGAGAAGGGGGTACTTGGTAATGTCTGACTGCACACGGAGGTAATTGCTCCAGAAAGGTTGGAATAAGACATATGACAGTCGTGTTACGCACAGGGACGCTTCGACATTTTCAGCTGGAATGTAATCGTGAGCTTGAGTCTGGTCTGCTATCTGTTTATTTTGAGGAATGCCATGCTTGTTTGAGTAGGCTTTTGAACCGAGGAAATGAAAACTGATAGTGTAGTGATAACAGCGGGGTAAGAAAATTTCGCTCGAAGCTGCAGTAATTGGTCCATTACTGCCTCTTTGTGTTCTGTAGAGTACTGGCGCAAAAAATTCTCCCTGTAACGGGAGAAACACATTTGCCGTGCCAGTATACATTTCTAAACGGATAACCCGGAGCATGGTTCGTTGTCCCAGTTGCACGTTGTTTATCTGACGATTCCAGGGACCCAATGTTTCATATAATTACTGATCGAATTTAAAAAAAATTAATTGCTATAATAATCTATTTATTAAGAGTTGTAATTTCATGTTAAAGTTTTAACACAGTAAGACAAATACTACATTTAGAAGCTGTGTATCCCTTGAGGCAGCGTTAAGACATTGGCACGCAAAATCAACCAGATTCGTCCAGTATTTGAAAATTCTTCACTTAGCAATTTCCAACAAACTTTACACATATCAAACCTTTACGATACTTTTTCGCTCTGAGAACCCCCACAAAACGATGAAACGTTTTCCCTGTTCACACAGTAAGTGCATGAAGTATTAATTTATTACTCAACCTCATTTTGCAGACAGTATCCAAATTTGCCGCTGAATGTACTTGCAGAATTATACCATTGTACGGCACATAGTTCTGGAGATACAGCATCAAAAACATTGAGATGCGTAAAAAATTAGCTTTCGCTTCTTTAAGAAATTGGGCGGAGGAGGTGGAGTAATGGTTGTGATCTAAACCAGGTGTCTCCAAACTACGGCCAGCGGGCCGAAACCGGCCCGCGTTAGCTGGCCAGACATCCCCGGTATCCGGCCCTCCAAATATTTGAGGTGGTACCTATACTGCCAACAACTGAGTTTCGAGGCCTATCGCGACCAATACACCGCGACATTGTCGGAGCTCTATCTTTACAAAGCGGAAGGCCATGGTTAAACTTGGGGCTATCCACAGTAAACAGATAGACCATTCTCCGTGTGCGATAGCGAAAAAAAAGAATGGTTAACGGACTAGTTTAGCGAAAACATTTTAAGTAAAAAAATTCTTTGCATTTTATTCTACTCACTTGTCTTTCAAATGGTCGCCACTTCGGCGACTAGCCTTAGTAATCAATCATTATGGAAGATGCTTCTTAAGCGAGGTTTCACTTTCTTTCGATTACGTTGTAAAATACACATAGCTAGTAAATCGTATAACATATTTTTATTTAAAGGCAATTTAAAGAAAATACAATACCTGGTGTACATAATGACATTGTATATTTTAGTTGTATTTGATGTATAGAAATAACTGTAAAACTCACAGTGTTAGAGTATTCACATAAAGAGATTTAAAATCTTAGTGATAATTAATGACTTTTATGTAGCTGTAATTTTCCTTTCATAATTACTTCCAGTTGTAGATCAAGTTTGCTGGTAGAGATAATCATGAGCAACTTCAAATGCTCATCACTTAATTTTGATCTGTAAATACTTTTTGCATGTTTCATTTTGGAGAAAGCATTTTTCACACAAATAAGTAGTGCCACAAGCGGAAAAAAGCCACGGGCAAATGTAAATTTGGAAACTGAGTGGATGGAAGACACTTATAAAATTCCAGTAATGTTGACTTTGAATATTTTTCTTTAAAACAGTCACTACATTGCAAGTCAATAATTTCAAACTGAAGTTCTGCGGGTAACGCTTTTATATCGACGTCAAAGGGATTTTGAAATATTTTGATATCGTTGGAATTTGCATCGACATCTGAAAAACGTGATTCAAAATTAATTTTTAAACGCCCAAAGCTTCAATTGCGAAAGTTACAGGAAACAGAATCTCAGTTTGCTGAATGAATGTTTGGCATGTATTAAAATGCGTGAAGCATACTTTGTTCAGCTGAAACTGAAACAAAGCAATCTTTTGTCGAAAGGACTTAACATGCGTGTATAAATCAGGCAGAAGCTGGTTTTCACCTTGCAATTTTAAATTACGGTCATTAATATGTTTGGTTAAGTCTGTATAAAATGCTAGCTTCCATAACCACTCACCGTTCCGTAACTCAGTCAGAGGGCGATTCCTTTCGATCAAAAAAATTTCAGTTACTGTTCGGAGTTTAAAAAAACGGGTCAGAACTTTACTGCAGCTAAGCCAGCGCACTGCAGTATAATATGGCAAGTCGCTTTACTCGATATCTTCACGAAACTCGCGGAACTGGCGATGACTGAGTGCGTGGGATCTGATATCATTAACAACTGAAATAACTGGCGTTAAAACTTCTGACATATCTAAACTTTTTCCACGCAAAGACTGTTGGTGAATAATACAATGTGCTACTAATGGTTTTGAGCCACCGTCATTTTCTACGGCCTAGAAAAGAGAGCAACAACACCTTTATTTTTCCCACTGGGTAGATCTTGGCCCTTATGACTTCGTGGAGGAGCCAATGTGGCCCGCGGACTGAAAAGTTTGGAGACCCCTGATCTAAACTGTCTGTTCTTGTTTGTCTGGATATGTTAGAAAAACTTTTGACAGCGATTCAAGATTTTATAAATTGTGATGTGACTGAAAATTTAGAAGAAAAAGCGATGTTTTCCCACGAATCGGAAGAAACATAAAACGTCTCTTTACGATTTTAACAACTTCGATGATCCTGTCACAAGCGTTCGTTTACAAAATATTTACCTATGAAATATATATTTTACAAAACATTTACATATATATGCATTGCAAATTAAAATTATAATTGTTTGCTTTGCAACAAAAACTTCGACCGCTTTAGTTTGAAGCACACCTTTTCCCAATATCATCCTCGACAAAATTCGTCACCTTTCTAGACACAGTTTTCTACTACCAATTTTTTGAAACGAGCATTCCAATACTGAAAACCTCTGCAGTCTTTCGCACCTGCGTCGTTAGCATTATCTAAGGTCCAGTTAAGCAACATAATACTGCCAACACTAAATCATTTTTGCAGAACCATAGGAAATACTATAAAAACTTATCCTTATATCCGCTTAATTGGTAGAGTACTGGCGCTTTTCTCGTCACCCTCGTTCAACAAATATTCAACCAATACAACACTACCTTCTTATATGAATGTTCGTGAAGTACTACCACCGTATGACAAACCACATAGCACCTGTATTCTGTTGTTTGCTTGGTCGCGTCTGTTGACCTCCCCAGAAAGACAATAAACGTTAACATGGTTCCCGATCACCCACTCTGCGAGGTTTAAAAAAAATAGAGTTTTTAAATCTCGAGCTATAGTCAAAGCGACGATTCAGAACAGTTGACAGCCATTAACTTATAGAAATTCGCAAATGAAGTTCCATCACATTTTTAACAGAGCCACAAGGAGGTAATATTTTTTCAAATTTTTCGGTTAGTGGTGCCATCATAAACTGCCGCACTGACTAGGTCACGTGCGATACACCAGCCGAACAGCACACAGCTAGCCACTTTCGGTGGTTCCCCACCTCTTCCTTACATGTCGTACCCTAATAAAATGTGGTTTTCAAGATATTTGGTATTACATGCTGCTGAAATTTGTCTCGTAGATCTCATGTGATATTAGCTCTCCGTCTGAGCAGGCCTCGGATGCTCAAAGGTACCGACAACCGCCGTGTCATCCTCAGCTGACAGGCGTGAGTGGTTGCGGATATGTAGGGGCATGTAATCGGAACGCCGAACTCCCGGCCGTTGTCAATCTTCGTGGCCAGAGCCGCTACTTCTCAATCAATTAGCTACTCAATCGCCCTCGCAAGGGCCGAATCAAAGGGATGAATGCACGCCGCTTGCCAACAGCGCTGGCAGACCCGGACAGCCACCCATCCAAGTCCTAGCTAAGCCCGACACCGCTTGACTTCGTTGATATGACGGGAATCGCTGTTACCACTGCGGCGAATGGCAAAAAATTACAACAGGTTTCGACGTAACACGCCTCACCATTCCCTTATTCTTATTCATAGGCTGTGCGGGGTAGCTGCGCGATCTGAGGCGTCTTGTCACGGCCCTCGCGGCTCCCCCCGTCGGAGGTTCAAGTCCTTCCTCGGGCATGGGTGTGTGTGTTGTCCTTAGCGTAGGTTAGTTTAAGTTAGATTAAGTAGTGTGTAAGCTTAGGGACCGATGACCTTAGCAGTTTGGTCCCATAAGATCTTACCACTAATTTACATTTTGTTTTCTTTTTCTTATGCCTTCGGCTGGGATCGGCGCAGGGTAAGCCCAGTTTTTAACGGATTTGGCGCGGTTAACTCAAGGGGTGGCCGGATGCCATTCCTAGCGCCAAACCCATCATTTGACAACGCCTAAAAAGCCAAATTGCAGTTCCGCAAGGTATCCAGAAGAAAATACTTGTCAAATGACGAAAACATTGTCATTTAGACCAGGGCTTCCCAATCTTTTCAGCTGGCGGACCCCTTCTTCAGTCGAAAATCCATGGCGGACCCCTAGTCAGTCAAGAGCACAATAATTTTAAATTTCAGAGCGAAACCCATGGGAACTGAAAGCTTCTTAATGCAAGGACCATGTTCCCAATGCCCCCACCCCCGAAGTATCAGTAGTCTTTGGTTTAGAGATGAACGAAAACAACTTGAAATTAACGATCCAATTTGAATTCCCACTGTATCCAGACACTTACTAGTGGATTTACTCCCTTTGTTCAACACACTGTAGCCTGATTAAAGTTACTTGGTAATCGAAATTTCACATGATGGAGCTGTCTTCCTCCAAGAGCAATCAACGTCACGTCCACACTGTTCGCTGTTGACAAGCTGCCGCTTACGGTCTGTTCACTTCCACTATTTGGCTACTGTTGTGTAAGGAGCATCCATGTTTCGTAACAGTCTTTTGTGTGTGTATGTGTGATTTTCGTGAAATCCAAAGAAAAATATTCAAATGTGTGTAAAGGCTTCCTTTGGTCGTCCTCCCTCCTCATTCATTTCAAATGGAAACTTCCCTTGTTGTGAAGGTGATGGAGGAACTGCACCCTTCTTCAATGATCCTGACTTCAGCCACCGATCCATGTTAGAAGTAATAAACTAGTCAAAAATCGACTTATGGAATAGGTAGTGCACTCACAAAGCAAGTTTGACATTTAATGATGCCTGGGGCCACAGACGTGCCAGCGAGCGCTGTGATTGGTCGAAGCTCGCTCCGCGCATGCGTAAAAGGTTAGCGCCGTGAGCCGGCTCACAGACACCCGTATTGTTGCTAAACAGTCGATCAGAGAAACCGCATTCTCCGTAACTAAACTGTGTATGCGTTCTCACTTAGGAACCGCAAAAGCTGCTTGGGGATACGACCTGAAGTAAAAGTACACATGTTTTTCACACGACAAGAAATTGTGATGAATTTTGATTTTCAAATTTTTATTCAATAATTTTACTCATTATTTTACACGATTTGGTGAAGGGTGGCTGCGGACCCCCTAGAAAGAGCCGGCGGATCCCTAAGGGGTCCGCGGACCACAGGTTGGGAAGCCCTGATTTAGACAATTCTACCTGATTGTAGACCTATATGAAGTCGATCTGTTGTAGAATTTTAGAATATGTTTTTTGCTTGCATATCATGTCGTTTCTGGAAACCTAGAATCTACTCTGCAGGAATCTACACTCCTGAAAATTGAAATAAGAACACCGTGAATTCATTGTCCCAGGAAGGGGAAACTTTATTGACACATTCCTGGGGTCAGATACATCACATGATCACACTGACAGAACCACAGACACATAGACACAGGCAACAGACCATGCACAATGTCGGCACTAGTACAGTGTATATCCACCTTTCGCAGCAATGCAGGCTGCTATTCTCCCATAGAGGCGATCGTAGAGATGCTGGATGTAGTCCTGTGGAACGGCTTGCCATGCCATTTCCACCTGGCGCCTCAGTTGGACCAGCGTTCGTGCTGGACGTGCAGACCGCGTGAGACGATGCTTCATCCAGTCCCAAACATGCTCAATGGGGGACAGATCCGGAGATCTTGCTGGCCAGCGTAGTTGACTTACACCTTCTAGAGCACGTTCGGTGTCACGGGATACATGCGGACGTGCATTGTCCTGTTGGAACAGAAAGTTACCTTGCCGGTCTAGGAATGGTAGGACGATGGGTTCGATGACGGTTTGGATGTACCGTGCACTACTCAGTGTCCCCTCGACGATCACCAGAGGTGTACGGCCAGTGTAGGAGATCGCTCCCCACACCATGATGCCGGGTGTTGGCCCTGTGTGCCTCGGTCGTATGCAGTCCTGATTGTGGCGCTCAACAGCACGGCGCCAAACACGCATACGACCATCATTGGCACCAAGGCAGAAGCGACTCTTATCGCTGAAGACGACACGCCTCCATTCGTCCCTCCATTCACGCCTGTCGCGACACCACTGGAGGCGGGCTGCACGATGTTGGGGCGTGAGCGGAAGACGGCCTAACGGTGTGCGGGACCGTAGCCCAGCTTCATGGAGACGGTTGCGAATGGTCCTCGCCGATACCCCAGGAGCAACAGTGTCCCTAATTTGCTGGGAAGTGGCGGTGCGGTCCCCTACGGCACTGCGTAGTATCCTACGGTCTTGGCGTGCATCCGTGCGTCGCTGCGGTCCGGTCCCAGGTCGACGGGCACGTGCACCTTCCGCCGACCACTGGCGACAACATCGATGTGCTGTGGAGACCTCAGGCCCCACGTGTTGAGCAATTCGGTGGCACGTCCACCCGGCCTCCCGCATGCCCACTATACGCCCTCGCTCAAAGTCCGTCAACTGCACATACTGTTCACGTCCACGCTGTCGCGGCATGCTACCAGTGTTAAAGACTGCGATGGAGCTCCGTATGCCACGGCAAACTGGCTGACACTGACGGCGGCGGTGCACAAATGCTGCGCAGCTAGCGCCATTTGACGGCCAAGACAGCGGTTCCTGGTGTGTCTGCTGTGCCGTGCGTGTGATCATTGCTTGTACAGCCCTCTCGCAGTGTCCGGAGCAAGTATGGTGGGTCTGACACACCGGTGTCAATATGTTCTTTTTTCCATTTCCAGGAGTGTACATGGATTCCGGAAACAGCGTTCGTGTGAGACCCAACTCGCTTTATTTGTTCACGAGACCCAGAAAATATTGGATACAGGGTCCCAGGTAGATGCTATCTTCCTTGACTTCCGGAAGGCGTTCGATACAGTTCACTGTCGCCTGATAAACAAAGTAAGAGCCTACGGAATATCAGACCAGCTGTTTGGCTGGATTGAAGAGTTTTTAGCAAACAGAACACAGCATGCTATTCTCAATGGAGAGACATCTACAGGCGTTAAAGTAAACTCTGGCATGCCACAGGGGAGTGTTATGGAACCATTGTTTTTCACAATATATATAAATGACCTAGTAGATAGTGTGGGAAGTTCCATGCGGCTTTTCGCGGATGATGCTGTAGTATACAGAGAAGTTGCAGCATTAGAAAACTGCAGCGAAATGCAGGAACACCTGCAGCAGATAGGCACTTTGGTGCAGGGAGTGGCATCTGACCCTTAACATAGACAAATGTAATGTGTTGCGAATAAATAGGAAGAAGGATCCTTTATTGTATGATTATACGATAGCGGAACAAACGATGGCAGCAGTTACTTCTATAAAATATCTGGAAGTATGCGTGCGGAACGATTTGAAGTGGAATGATCATATAAAATTAATTGTTGGTAAGGCGGGTACCAGGTTGAGATTCATTGGCAGAGTCCTTAGAAAATGTAGTCCATCAACAAAGGACGGGCTTACAAAACACTCGTTCGACCTATACTTGAGTATTGCTCAGCAGTGTGGGATCCGTACTAGATCGGGTTGACGGAGCAGATAGAGAAGATGCAAAGAAGAGCGGCGCGTTTCGTCACAGGGTTATTTGGTAAGCGTGATAGCGTTACGGAGATGTTTAGCAAACTCAAGTGGCAGACTCTGCAAGAGAGGCGCTCTGCATCGCGATGTAGCTTGCTGTCCAGGTTTCTAGAGGGTGCGTTTCTGCATGAGGCATCGAATATATTGCTTCCCCCTACTTATACCTCCCGAGGAGATCATGAGTGTAAAATTAGAGAGATTCGAGCGCGTACGGTGGCTTTCCGGCAGTCGTTCTTCCCGCGAACCATACGCGACTGGAACAGGAAAGGGAGGTAATGACAGTGGCACGTAAAGTGCCCTCCGCCACACACTTTTGGGTGGCTTGCGGAGTATAAATGTAGATGTAGATTGTGACTTTATAATGCATAAGAAAAACCATCGATTATTACATGTGTGTGTATGATTCTCTATCGAGGAAGATATGCTACGTTCTCGTTACCAAAATCCTCAGTCCAGTCACAATTTACGTTTGATATTATACAGTGTGTTTCACAATTCATGTTACAAACGTCTAGTGGTTGTAGAGGGAATTTAGCAGATCAAGTTTTACATAATCCCCATGTCCGGAAACGTCATTCTTTGACGCTACAGAGCTCCGAAGTTATAAACGCCGGCGCCTGTAAATGTACAGGGTGTTTCAAAAATGATCGGTATATTTGAAACGGCAATACAAACTAAACGAGCAGCGATAGTAATACACCGTTTGTTGCAATATGCTTGGGACAATAGTACATTTTCAGGCAGACAAACTTTCAAAATTACAGTAGTTACAATTGTCAACAACAGATGGCGCTGCGGTCTGGGAAACTCTATAGTACGATATTTTCCACATATCCACCATGCGTACCAATAATATGGCGTAGTCTCTGAATGAAATTACCCGAAACCTTTGCCAACGAGTCTGGCGGAATGGCTTCACTTGCAGATGAGATGTACTGCTTCAGCTGTTCAATTGTTTCTGGATTCTGGCGGTACACCTGGTCTTTCAAGTGTCCCCACAGAAAGAAGTCACAGGGGTTCATGTCTGGCGAATAGGGAGGCCAATCCACGCCGCCTCCTGTATGTTTCGGATAGCCCAAAGCAATCACACGATCATCGAAATATTCATTCAGGAAATTAAAGACGTCGGCCGTGTGATGTGGCTGGGCACCATCTTGCATAAACCACGAGGTGTTCGCAGTGTCGTCTAAGGCAGTTTGTACCGCCACAAATTCACGAAGAATGTCCAGATAGCGTGATGCAGTAATCGTTTCGGATCTGAAAAATGGGCCAATGATTCCTTTGGAAGAAATGGCGGCCCAGACCAGTACTTTTTGAGGGTGCAGGGACGATGGGACTGCAACATGGGGCTTTTCGGTTCCCCATATGCGCCAGTTCTGTTTATTGACGAAGCCGTCCAGGTAAAAATAAGTTTCGTCAGTAAACCAAATGCTGCCCACATGCATATCACCGTCATCAATCCTGTGCACTATATCTTTAGCGAATGTCTCTCGTACAGCAATGGTATTGGCGCTGAGGGGTTGCCGGGTTTGAATTTTGTATGGATAGTGGTGTAAACTCTGGCGCATGAGACGATACGTGGACGTTGGCGTCATTTGGACCGCAGCTACAACACAGCGAACGGAAACCCGAGGCCGCTGTTGGATCACCTGCTGCACTAGCTGCGCGTTGCCCTCTGTGGTTGCCGTACGCGGTCGCCCTACCATTCCAGCACGTTCATCCGTCACTTTCCCAGTCTGTTGAAATTTTTCAAACAGATCATTTATTGTATCGCTTTTCGGTCCATTGGTTACATTAAACCTCTGTTGAAAACTTCGTCTTGTTGCAACAACACTGTGTTCTAGGCGGTGGAATTCCAACACCAGAAAAATCCTCTGTTCTAAAGAATAAACCATGTTGTCCACAGCACACTTGCACGTTGTGAACAGCACACACTTACAGCAGAAAGACGACGTACAGAATGGCGCACCCACAGACTGCGTTGTCTTCTATATCTTTCACATCACTTGCAGCGCCATCTGTTGTTGAAAATTGTAACTACTGTAATTTCGAAAGTTTGTCCGCCTGAAAATGTACTGTTGTCCCAAGCATATTGCAACAAACGGTGTATTTCTATCGCTGCTCGTTTAGTTTTTATTGCCGTTTCAAATATACCGGTCATTTTTGAAATACCCTGTATGTACACTCCTGGAAATGGAAAAAAGAACACATTGACACCGGTGTGTCAGACCCACCATACTTGCTCCGGCCACTGCGAGAGGGCTGTACAAGCAATGATCACACGCACGGCACAGCGGACACACCAGGAACCGCGGTGTTGGCCGTCGAATGGCGCTAGCTGCGCAGCATTTGTGCACCGCCGCCGTCAGTGTCAGCCAGTTTGCCGTGGCATACGGAGCTCCATCGCAGTCTTTAACACTGGTAGCATGCCGCGACAGCGTGGACGTGAACCGTATGTGCAGTTGACGGACTTTGAGCGAGGGCGTATAGTGGGCATGCGGGAGGCCGGGTGGACATAACGCCGAATTGCTCAACACGTAGGGCGTGAGGTCTCCACAGTACATCGATGTTGTCGCCAGTGGTCGGCGGAAGGTGCACGTGCCCATCGACCTGGGACCGGACCGCAGCGACGCACGGATGCACGCCAAGACCGTAGGATACTACGCAGTGCCGTAGGGGACCACACCGCCACTTCCCAGCAAATTAGGCACACTGTTGCTCCTGGGGTATCGGCGAGGACCATTCGCAACCGTCTCCATGAAGCTGGGCTACGGTCCCGCACAGCGTTAGGCCGTCTTCCGCTCACGCCCCAACATCGTGCAGCCCGCCTCCAGTGGTGTCGCGACAGGCGTGAATGGAGGGACGAATGGAGACGTGTCGTCTTCAGCGATGAGAGTCGCTTCTGCCTTGGTGCCAATGATGGTCGTATGCGTGTTTGGCGCCGTGCTGTTGAGCGCCACAATCAGGACTGCATACGACCGAGGCACACAGGGCCAACACCCGGCATCATGGTGTGGGGAGCGATCTCCTACACTGGCCGTACACCTCTGGTGATCGTCGAGGGGACACTGAGTAGTGCACGGTACATCCAAACCGTCATCGAACCCATCGTCCTACCATTCCTAGACCGGCAAGGTAACTTGCTGTTCCAACAGGACAATGCACGTCCGCATGTATCCCGTGACACCGAACGTGCTCTAGAAGGTGTAAGTCAACTATGCTGGCCAGCAAGATCTCCGGATCTGTCCCCCATTGAGCATGTTTGGGACTGGATGAAGCATCGTCTCACGCGGTCTGCACGTCCAGCACGAACGCTGGTCCAACTGAGGCGCCAGGTGGAAATGGCAAGGCAAGCCGTTCCACAGGACTACATCCAGCATCTCTACGATCGTCTCCATGGGAGAATAGCAGCCTGCATTGCTGCGAAAGGTGGATATACACTGTACTAGTGCCGACATTGTGCATGCTCTGTTGCCTGTGTCTATGTGCCTGTGGTTCTGTCAGTGTGATCATGTGATGTATCTGACCCCAGGAATGTGGACAATGAATTCACGGTGTTCTTATTTCAATTTCCAGGAGTGTATATACACGGTGATTCCGTGATGATACTACATACTATCAATGATGATGGAGAATCATAAATGCATCAACTACGTGTAAGGATCCCTGTGTTGGAAACGAACGAGTTGAATTATCAGCGTAAACCGTTCTGATACCTCTGCCAGTTGTATACATGTACTGGTACTGTTGTTGCCAATATTGTAGGGTAGCCAACTTTTAGAGCCAGTAGTTTCGACCAAAAGAAGAGAAATGTCAAGTAAATATGGGCTCCACAATGCATACCTTAAGAATCATGAGCACTTCATCAATAGAGGAGATGTGCTTCACACTGTCAAAGAAGAATGAGTGCTCTTAGCTCGTCAGGCATGTAATTTAGAGCCCATGTATACTGGACATTTTTTCTTGTCTTGGTCCATAATACTTCTGAAAGTTGCATATTCTACATTCTTATCAACAGTACCAGTGCACGTACTCCACTGTTGGATGTTTCAGAAATATTTTCGCCTGTAACTTTCGACTCGTTCTTTTCAGCTCTAGGTACCCTTACCTCCAACTCATACGTTTATCTGTTTCCACAGCCCTTGAAAGTTAGTAACATTATCACAGGATTACTCTGTGTATACATACATTTGCAGGCGCCGGCGCCTGTAACTTTGATGGTCTGTAGCGTCCTTGAATGACGTAATTGCCCTCTACGACATCTACATCCGTGTAACATCAATTGTGAAACACCCCGTGTATGATCGTGCTTCCGTTAAATAAGCGTTGGTGTGTTATAGAGCCACATGCTTTATCGGAAGGCCTTCTGTTCAATGTACCTCATTACAATTAAGCTCGGAATGTTTTAAGATTTTACTAACGATAGATGCCAGTGATATTTCTGCTACGCGTTTTGTAGCCAGGTGTGACTCTGCTCTTTCTCCCAAACTCTGCCCACTGTTTGCGTAAATTATTTCGGGGGATTTAATGTATTGTTGTGTTTAAGGGCTTAACTCGGCCACAAATAATACGTGGAACATGAAAGGGATAACTTCAGGCCCTGTGGATCTATACATTTGTAGCGATTTTAGTATTTTCTCAACACCTCCGATACCAGTATGTTTGTTGATCATCTTTAAATTGTACGACAAGAACTGGGACAGCAGTCCTGAATTTTGTTTTGTAAAGGAACATTTGAAAATGGAACTGAGCATTTTTACTTTTGCATCATCGCAGTCTGAGTTTCGACTGACTTCCATTCGTATGCCGATGCAGATTTATATACTGCGAATCCAGTGAAATGAAGTTATCAGTCTACCGGAGGCTTTTTGCTTCGAGTGTGACTTGGTTTTTAAATATGAAATTTATTCTCAGACCTTGTCACGTCGCAGGAAACAATAACCGCTTGATAATTTCCAAATAACTGAAACATTTTGACGTTTGATCACATTTTCAGGCAAAAATAACAAATGCAAAATACAAGAAAAACCGAATTCATTGCGAAAGACAATGAAAAATCAAGAGATACTGGCGTGTCGTTTCACAAAATGCCCACATCGTCCAAATGATGCGCAAATGTATATTGTTGCATCGTGTCTTCTGTTCCGCCCGGTACCGTACCTAATTTTTATTTAGCAAAGGAATAGAAGACTGCCACTCGTCTATAAATATGTGTATAAAGGAAATCATTTTGTGTTATTTCAAACACTAGAAATCCCCAACACTTCTACAAGTACGGCGCACTGTCACAAGGTTGGTAGTTCCCCCACTTTCCTACTGTGACGCGCAAAGTGCTATATTAACGCGAGACAAAGACGCATTCGCCGCTTTCCTGCGGAGGATGGACTCGAAGTAGCATGGAGAGCGTAGCATGGAGGGCAGGAAGCCACAGCAAAGTAAGTTGCTAACAAGGTCTTGTGGACGCTGTTTTCACTTGAGCTGTTAAGAGAAACGCAGTTTTGCTTGTTGCACGTTAAGTTTCTTTCTAAGTTTCGCACAGTTTCGTCTCATGTGGCGAACTGGTTGAAAGCTTAGTTTTTCTTATGGTCATTGTGTTTGCGAAATGTAGTACTGTATTTAAGAGTTTCACTGAATTGACACCACTAAAAATGCTTTACAAGGCGATACACGTGCAGGAACAAAAGATAATGTGGTATTTTACCGTGCAGGAAGCAAACCGGTTCTTTTAAACTACACCACTTTGTAAGTGAATAACTTGCCGTGCTCAGTTATTTTGATATGTGCGTAGAACTTTCCAGTATATTGTGTTTGTATGGTGTTACTGTATGGCAAGATACATTCCAAAGCATGAAAAGACAATTCCGTTTGAAGATCATGTATGATTAGATGCTGACATGTTATAAGCATAATTCTAGCTTACGAAGGCGTTAATTGTAGTGTTCGACTTGTATCTGTCTTTGCATGCGGGTAACAGTTGTGTATTCATTGCTCGGGAAGATGGATTCAGTGTTGGTGCTTGGTGGGATAGTTCTTGAGCGAATAAGATTAAATTTGGGCAACAAGACAAATTTTTGTTCTTGTCGATAGAGTATTTAATGCTTAAATATGTATAATATATAAATTCATAATGGAGGAATTCCCCTAGCGAACAAACTTTGGCGGGTTGGCACTGAAGGGTTTCTAAGTGACATCTGGCATCCCTTTACAGTATTATTTCACTATACAGAAAAGGGTATAATCTGTTGCCATTTATAGTTAGAAATCACCTATTGCTTGCTGTGACTGTTAGTGTTTGTATTTTTATTGTGGCTTATTAAGATCAGTTGGAACATTTAATATTGTATTTTATTAATCCATGTAATCATAATATTGTGTAGTTTGGACATGTATTGGACAAGTCAGCATACATTCTTACAAGTAATTTTTACAATCACATTGTAACAATGTTTCATGAAAGTTTGTTCAATATTACAAGAAAGCAGGGGACATTGTACTTTCATTTGTTTATTCTTAGGATATGTGCACCATAATCAGGCCTAATTCTGACATGGAAGACAGTTTTTTGGCAACTTGTTTTTGACTGAATCATATGTAGGGCCCACTGCTGTCTTGTTTGATAGCTATGAATGTGTTCATTGAATATTACCGGTCTGTCTTTCCTTTGGAAGTTTAAACAGATGGTGCCAAGTTTCTGGAAATGTTGTCTGCATGATCCATCATATCTCAGATTGTGTATTATACATATTGCCTTTTAAATTGCGGTTTGAAGATATCTTTGCTGCAGGGTGAGTTCCACCATAATACCTCTACTGTAGTATGGTATGAAGGTAAGAAGAATATACTTGTCTAGGGACTAATTTGGTGGCAGATTTCCTGAATGCCCATAGAATATAAACACACTGTTGAAAACTTGTTTAGATGTAACTGACAGGAGTTTTCCATTTAAGATTTTCTTCAAGCCACATACCAAGAACCCAAGGGAACTTGCACTGGTGAGCTTTTGGTTGTTTACGAGCAAGTTGAAGAGTTCTCGTTCTTGAGATGAGAGGCTGAAACTCGTGTAGGGTTTTTTTTCCCACAGTAGTTATATTTTTCTCACTAACCCATTCACTCAGTGATGACATAAGTGGTTTATTATTTCAATCGTGGTCAGCTTTGTCTTGTCTATTACCTGGATACGTGTCATCTGCAAACAGTGTAGTATACCTTAAAGTAAGCTCCATGTTTGGCATCAGTAGATCGCCGAAACAGTAAGGGTCCGAGGACATATAATAGTTCAATTTATGCCAGCTTGATATCACTGTGTACAATGCAACATCAGAAGTGAGGTATCTTAACAAATTTGATAATTTTAAATTGTTAAATTCTCCTTCACTTGGCAGCTGCTATCTGGAAAGTGAGAGACTGGTGTTCTTTCCTTTACTTGGACACTTTTTTTTTTTTTGAGAGGTAGACATTTGGACTAAGAGATAAGAGTATTAATTTTCAAGTTACGGTTATAAATTTTTGTTTTGTTGCAAATTAACTGTCAATTTTGTGATGACTTGTATGTGGCACACAGTAGTACACTTGTGAAATCTGTGACTTATATACATACTGTGACAGTTTTAGTTGTATATAATTATTTCTTATTCTAGCATTACATGAAGTAAAATGGCGTACTGATAATATCTTCACATCATTGCTTGCACACCCCCTATCAGCCTGTGGATGTGTCACATTTTCAACATGGTCCAATATTTATTATCACCATCATCAGACATCAGGTGAGAATATGCAACACCTCAAATTCTACATACTAGTTTTCTTCTTCACTGAAGTTTTTTCCATTAAAATAGTTTTTTCATACACTGTGACTGAATGTTTGTGTTTTCCAGAAATTAAGCTCATCTATCAGTATGTCATAACACAGAAATGAAGGCTTCTTCCTCGAGTCTTATAGGAAAAGGAATCAGAAAAGGAAGTGTACCACACTTCCTTGGGCTGCTGCAAATTTCACCCTTGTACATTATCTTGGTAACTGAGAACGCACAACTGTTTTCTCCCGGTAAGTATTTATACCGTAACGTATAGTCTTATATCACCAAACTTGGATTTTCTTTCTTAATTTTGTGCTTTTTATTCAGTGGCTCATCAACTCCTGAAATGTTTCTTTTAGCTAGCTTGGTGTGCAGATATGGTGATGGTGTTCTATTGGTATTGGAAGTTAGTGCTTGACTAACTTTTTTCCAGGAACATCATCTCAGTCCTGAGGTTCTGTAATTTTCATGACAATGCTTGTATTATCTCGATACCATAGTGTATAGGTCCTTTTTTGGAAATCTGTAGTCTGTGTTTCTTTTGTAAATGTGGATGAACAGTCTGGTCTCCAGTTCTGCAGATTTTCACATTGGCAGTCACAATTGACTAGCATATATAAAATGGTGGAAATTTCAAAAATTTTAAGATGTTTGAAACAAGTCTTTTTGCTTCTTTCTCAGTATAATTCCGATGAGTTCCTTCTTTATTATTTCATTTTGATCCTGTGACAGTAGAGTCCCTCCATACAGTGATTCCACATAGCATATAAGGTTCAGAAACTCCATTATAAATAGTGTACAATAGATCCTGAAGTGTATACTGAGCCAGTTATGTATCACAAATGTCGCAGAGCTTAGTGTGTTCGAACGATTATTTATCTGCTGTTTCCAAATTAGATCATTGTCTAGTTTTATACATGACCACCTCACTGAAGCTGCTTCACCCAGTCCAGTCCAGTCCAATCAAAAAATTATCTATGTACTAATTGAAGAGGAAAGGTCCCTTTAGAGAAACTTGAGGTGCCCCACATTTCATGTTTGGAACTTATGATCTGTATATTATGCTCACAGTTACATATTGCCTCCTGTCACTGAGGTCTGATGTTATCCAGGTTGCTGCATGTCTGTGAATACCAGTTATATATATAATTTTTTAATGGTAGGACTGATTGGTTGTCAGATGCCTTGGGTAGGGCAAAGAAAACTCCATTCAATTGTCCAAGACCTGTACAATACATTATGTTGATTATGGCGTTGCTATACCTTTTATTCCTCATTCTGGTTTTCGTGTTGAGCTTTCAGTCTTTTGAGTATGAGCATTTCTGACATTTTTGAAAAACCTGATACTACAGATTCTGTTCTGCATTTGTTTGGATCATAATTCTTTCTGTTTTTTGTACTCAGATACTACCTTCAATTAATGAGAAGTTGATAGCTTATTTATAATCTTGGTTATTTTCTGATCAGATACTGGGTTCAAGAACATAAGGTTGGCTTATCTGTCACTGGTCTGGTGACTTCCTTTCTTGTCACATCGATGTTTTAGGTTTTCTGTTGTATTTATTACCAGGCATTTTACAATGTCTTTTGTCAGAGAAATTATACATCATTTTGCTTGCCTTATAACGTAAACTATTGTGTCCTGATGTAATTTTTTTAAGGATATTATCATTAACTAAATATAAAAACTACAGTCTCAGAACATTTTGTTGACCTACTTGATTTACTATAGTCATTTTAAAATATTCTTACTCTATTTCATTTGGGCTGTGTTCACCATCATCATTTCCTGCAGAGGGTAACAGTTTTTCGTAGAAACCCATATCTGCAGTAGGAATATACTTTCTAACCAATTTCATGACATCATATTTGTGCCTTTTAAGAGGTATAGGACCACCCTACAGTGATTCCTCTGGGAAGTGCAAACTCTGACATAACAGTCATGTGTTGATTCTGGCTGGCTTTAAGTATGTATTTGTGAGAATAGCTGTACTGCAGCATTTTATACTGTGAAATTTTGAAAAGCCCATTGTGTTTTGCTTTCATATTTATTTTAAAGAACTGTTTAAAATGGTCTTTGTAACTTTTGAACATGTTTTGTTTCACAGGAACAACAGTTAAGAATTTAGATGTTTTTCTAACGACTGAATGCCACTCTTAGTGAAGGTGTAATCTAGTTACAACCCTTTTCAATGTTCCCAAAGTCCCTATCACGAGGCAAAAATGAGTGTCTCTGCTCTGGAAAGTAATGTGTAATTTTCTGAAATTTGTTAGTATGTGCAAGACTGAAGAGATACTGTAGAGGTGCCTTGTTTTTGTTTTGGGCAGCACAGTTATCTGAAAATAATAAAATTTCAGTTGTATCAGGGGGAATGACATGTTTAAGGTACCAATCTAAACAGGAAATAACTTCCATCAGGATCCCTTTTGCCATCACATTCTGTGCACATGAACATGTGATCATTTCCACTGCTGCAACAGTGTATATTAAAGTTGTACATCCACAGTTGTCTCAGATAAAATACATCTGTTGAAGGAAGTACTGGAAGAGACAAATTTTGCTGGCAATCAAATGCCAAACACGCAACAGCTTTATTTTCCCTGGCCCTTTTAGTTTCTTCCCTAAGTTGTTCATAGAATACTTCACTCATTCGCAAATGTACTTCCAAACATTTTCTTTTGGAGCTGCATGCAGGCCTAGTTTCACGAGCTGGAATAACCTAACCACTGTATGTTACATATGACTCGCCACATAGCCTTTTCAGTTTGTCTCTGTTTCTTTTCCATTTCCTAGAATCGCCTTTTCTTTTCCTCGTTATGTGTTCATATTCACTATCACTGCGTGACTCATCGGGAGACATGGCTTAAACACAATATACAGTACAGATAAATGCACGATCTGAACAACTTCAACTTCACATGCAGCCATGTAAACAACACAACAGCCTGCCACGCTAGTGCTGCCACCTACTGGTGCAAGAACCAGGCAAGTCCAGGACTAATGTGTTTCTTCCACCAAACGTAACGATGCATATCTCATTCAAATCAGTCTGCAAAGGTCTGGCCCTTGCACCAAAAGATGGACGTTCTCATATTATATCTCACGTCGAAATATCTCATTTTTGACCAGAAATGGACTTATCTGGCTTTAGCAGCAAGCCCGTCAATTTATGTCTGTGATTTCTACGAATTTGAGTGAGAAGGGGCACTCACCTGAGAGGTGGTTTTCGTGGTGAATACTGCATACGTTCTACACGGACATCTACATTTATATCCTCAAGCCACCCTCTTCCCTAGTGAGCCCACAGCTCCCTTGTGGGTACAGGGATGGTGCGCATGGTTCCCTGAGCCACTGCAGCCTTCCTTCCTTTTCTGGGCTGGTTTACCTTCCTCTTCCTTCTCCTTCACTGCCCCTACTCCATTCTCTTTGCCCCTTCCTTTCTGTCTCCTGGTGTTATGTTCGTCTGGGTATCCTCTTGACTTTGCTTCATCGTGCGGTTTCTGGTCCCCTTGAGGGGGGGGGGGGGGGGGGTTTGACCTCTATCTCTAAATTTGCAGTCTGTAGTGTGAGCCAGATGCTGTGGCTGCGTGGCACCCACTCGGTGAGCCCCTGTTTGGAGTGGGTGGTACCAGGGCGGATGTTTGGCACATGAAGCATGTTAAACTCTCTGACTGCTCTTCTACAGCCACCTCTCTTCGTACAAATAGTTCAGTTTCAGTTCCTGTTTGTGCCTTTCTGGCCTTGCCCTCCTTGGCTACCCCCTGGGAGCTTGAACGAAACCCTTGCCCCAATAACTTGTCTGTACTAGGACTGGTTGAGAGACTTTTGCCGCCACCAAACCCCTTTCCTTTGTGGGTCACATACATGACAAGTAAGTCATTAAGAAAGATGAGATATGGCTTATATGCTGCTTGAGAAGTTCAGGGTAACGGTACATTGATGTGACATCAATCTTCTACACCGATGGCTCTAAAACGATGGATAATGCAGGATACACTTCTACATGTCGTACTGGTGTGGAACATCATTTACTGCAGGATCATATTGTAGTGTGTTCACAGAGCAGAGCAGCTAGCATAAACAGGGTTGTCAGTTTCTCGGGCCTCAACCCCCTGCGCCGCACAGTGTTTTAATATGTGCCAACTCAATGACTAGCTTACAGGCTGTAGACTGATGCTACTCCCATCATCTTTTGGTCTCTGCTATCCATGAACTCTCTCTACCCGTGGCTGTGCTGTGTGCTCTGTTGCCTTCCTCTGGGTCCCAAGTCATGTGGGCATCCTGGAGAGTGAACTGCTGACCGTTCAGTGTCGTGATACTTACCCCCAATCCCTTTCATGATGCCAGGTGCAGATAAGCAGATTGAAGTAAAATCTCTTTGTCCAACAGTAGAATGAATCTGGTGCACTACTGCTCTTAAAAGGCTCTACATAGTCTGGAAACTACTGCTGTTTGGCATTCTTGTGTGTGTGTGTGTGTGTGTGTGTGTGTGTGTGTGTGTGTGTGTGTGTGTGTGTGTGTGTGTGTGTGTGTGTGTGGTTCTCTTCCTTTTTCCCTTTGTACTAAGTACAGCCCTCCAGATTCCTTGTCTTTCAGCAGACAAGTCATGGATGGTTAAACTAGTCCTCAGTTTTCTATGTGAATGTGGTTTTTATTTTCAGTTATTAAATTTTGCTTTGCTCCTGGAGCAGGGCAGGATGGTTGTGGTTGGGGCCTGTCTTTCCTAGGTCTGGGACCCATGACCACTCCCATGCAAAGAGCACTCTTTCTCCCCCTCAGTTTTTAGAACTGATGTACCCTTTTATGCCGTCTACTGTGTGTTTTAACTTCTTCGCTTTATAGTTCGACCCCACTGACTGGATCCACCCACTTTAGTCTATATAAGTAATGAATCTGGGAAGAAGACGTCGGTCTTCGTGCAGCTGCGCAAACAACAACATTGGACTAATTGCACAGAAGATGCCATGGTATTACAAGAGGACAAGGCATATGTGCGTTGTAGTCTATAAAGCAATAGGCAATAGCTATTAATACCTCTAACTATGTAGGTGCTCAAGTCGTCCTGCATGTTCCAACAGTGTTCTGTGGTGCAAGTAACTTTGAATTGCGGGAGTGATGACCTAACTGTTTTGTCCCATACCCACCTCAATCAATCAGTCAATCCATCTGCGAGCCACCTTGAAACGGTGTGTGCCAGAGGTTACCTTTTGTACCAGTGTCACTCGTCCAGTTGTGTATGTGTTGGTGGGAAGAAGGGTTGTTGGTAAGCATCAGTGTAGGCTTTAATCTACCTAATTTTATATTCGTGGTCTTTTCATGAGATATTCATAGGAGGAAGCAATGTATTGGTTGACTCAGCGAGGAATACAAGGTATTGGAACTTTATTACAGTATGCCAGGAACTATATGACAGTATGCCATAACATGATGCAGAAGTACGTAGCATCTGCCAGTGAAATTGGCTAAGCTTCTGCATGATGATCTTGCTCTTACTGAATGAATCTGTAACAAAATGTGCTGCTCTTCTTTAGATCTTCTCTATTTCCTGTAACTGTCCTGTCTGGTGCGGATTCCACACTGTTAGCAATATTCGAGTATTGGTCAAACGAGTGTTGTGTAAGCTACTTCCTATGTTGATGGACTACATTTCCTGAGGATTCTTCCAGTGAATCTGTCTGGCAGTTACCATACTCACCATTAATGTGGTAATTCCACTTAAGATTATTCCATACGCATGCCAGTGGATACTTTATGATCATAAATGCTTCCAGTGATTGTTCTGCAATAGTGTGATCTTACACTAAAGGGTCTTCTGTCGACGTTATCATAATAAGTTAACATATGTTTGTGTTGGGGGTCACTTGCCACACTCTCCACCAAACAGCGATTCTCTGTTAGTATTCTTGCATTTAGCTTCTGTGTATACAACAGCACCATTTGCAAAACATCTCACGGAACTCCCTATGTTATCTTCTTGTTCTGATCTTCAGTCCTGAAATTGGTTTGATGCAGCTCTCCATGCTACTCTATCCTGTGCAAGCTTCTTCTTCTCCCAGTACTTACTGTGACCTACATCCTTCTGAATCTGCTTAGTTTATTCATCTCTTTGTCTTCCTCTATGATTTTTACCCTCCACGTTGCCCCCCAATACTAAATTTGTGATCCCTTGATGCCTCAGAACGTGTCCTACCAACCGGCACCTCCTCCTTGTCAAGTTGTGCCACAAACTCCTCTTCTCCCCAATTCTATTCAATACCTCCTCATTAGTTAGAAGATGTACCCATCTAATCCTCAACATTTTTCTGTAGTACCACATTTCGATAGCTTCTATTCTCTTCTTGTCCAAACTAGTTATCGTCCATGTTTCACTTCCATACATGGCTACACTCCATACAAATACTTTCAGAAACGACTTCCTGATACATAAATCTATATTCGTTGTTAACAAATTTCTCTTCTTCAGAAACGCTTTCCTTGCCATTGCCAGTCTACATTTTATATCCTCTCTACTTCGACCATCATCACTTATTTTACTTCCTAAATAGCAAAACTCCTTTACTACTTTAAGTGTCTCACTTCCCAATCTAATTCCCTCAGCATCACCCAATTTAATTCGACAACATTCCATTATCCTCTTTTTGCTTTTGTTGATGATCATGTTATACTCTCCTTTCAAGACACTGTCCATTCCATTCAACTGCTCTTCCAAGTCCTTTGCTGTCTCTGACAGAATTACAATGTCACTGGCGAACCACAAAATTTTTATTTCTTCTCCATGGATTTTAATACCTACTCCGAATTTTTGTTTTGTTTCCTTTACTGTTTGCTCAGTATACAGATTGAATAACATCGGGGAGAGGGTACAACCCTGTGTCACTCTGTTCCCAACCACTGCTTCCCCTTCATGCCCCTCGACTCTTACAACTGTCATCTGCTTTCTGTACAAATTATAAATAGCCTTTCGCTCCCTGTATTTTACCCCTGCCACCTTTAGAATTTGAAAGAGAGTATTCCAGTCAACATTGTCAAAAGCTTTCTCTAAGTCTACAAATGCTAGAAACGTAGGTTTGCCTTTCCTTAATCTTTCTTCTAAGATAAGTCGTGAGGTCAGTATTGCCTCACGTGTTCCAGTATTTCTACGGAATCCAAACTGATCTTCCCCAAGGTTGGCTTCTACTAGTTTTTCCATTCATCTGTAAAGAATTCTCGTTAGTATATTGCAGCTGTGGCTTATTAAACTGATAGTTCGGTAATTTTCACATCTGTCAACACCTGCTTTCTTTGGGATCGGAATAATTATATTCTTCTTGAAGTCTGAGGGTATTTCGCCTGTCTCATACGTCTTGCTCACCAGATGGTAGAGTTTTGTCAGGACTGGCTCTCCCAAGGCCGTCAGTAGTTCCAATGGAATGTTGTCTACTCTGGGGGCCTTATTTCGACTCAGATCTTTCAGTGCTCTGTCAAACTCTTCACGCAGTATCGTATCTCCCATTTCATCTTCATCTACATCCTCTTCCATTTCCATAATATTGTCCTCAAGTACATTGCCCTTGTATAGACCCTCTATATACTCCTTCCACCTATCTGCTTTCCTTTCTTTGCTTAGAACTGGGTTTCCATCTGAGCTCTTGATGTTCATACAAGTGGTTCTCTTATCTCCAAAGGTCTCTTTAATTTTCCTGTAGGCAATATCTATCTTACCCCTAGTGAGATAAGCCTCTACATCCTTACGTTTGTCCTCTAGCCATCCTTGCTTAGCCCTGTTGCACTTCCTGCCTATCTCATTTTTGGGACGTTTGTATTCCTTTTTGCCTCCTTCATTTACTGCATTTGTATACTTTCTCCTTTCATCAATTAAATTCAATACTTCTTCTGTTACCCAAGGATTTCTACTAGCCCTCGTCTTTTTACCTACTTGATCCTCTGCTGCCTTCACTACTTCATCCCTCAGAGCTACCCGTTCTTCTTCTACTGTACTTCTTTCCCCCATTCCTGTCAATTGTTCCCTTATGCTCTCCCTGAAACTCTGTACAACCTCTGGTTGAGTAAGTTTTCCAGATCCCATGTCATTAAATTCCCACCTTTTTGCAGTTTCTTCAGTTTTAATCTACAGTTCATAACCAATAGATTGTGGTCAAGAGTCCACATCTGCCCCTGGAAATGTCTTACAATTTAATACCCAAAGTTATCATCCAATCATCCAGTACCATTCTGAAGGGGCATGCCCTAAGTTACTTTTATGTTTGAAGACTTCTCAGTTCATAATGATATGCTGTGTTCTGTTTGCTAGCAAAACTACAATCCAGTCACATATTCAGTCTGGTATTCCATCACCCGTATTTTGTTCATTAGGTGGCAGTGTGAAACTGTGTTGAATACCTTTTTGAAGTCTAGGAACACTGCATCTACCTGGGTGCCTGTGGCTACTGCTTTCTGAGATAGAGCTGGGTTTCACAGGATTTTCGGGACCCATGTTTTCCTACAGAGATTTTCAGTGTAAAACATGTTGCAAAATTCCACAACAGAATGACATCAGAGGTGTAGGGCTATTGGTTTTGTGCATATTCTTGGTGACCCTTCTTGAATATAGGGATGTCCACCCCCCCCCCCCCCCCTTCCCGCTCCCTGTCATTTGATATGCTTTGTTCCTCAAGAGGCCTATGGTACACTGCTGCTGGAAGTGGAGCAAATTCTTTCACAAACTCTGTGTAGAATTGAACTGGGGTTCTATCAGATCCAGTGGTCTTTATTCTGTTGAGCAATTCCAATTGCTTTTCAACACATGGGCACTTACTGTGTGTGTGTGTGTGTGTGTGTGTGTGTGTGTGTGTGTGTGTGTGTGTGTGTGTGTGTGTGTGTGTGTGTGTGAGAGAGAGAGAGAGAGAGAGAGAGAGAGATTATTTAAGGGTGGAACTACAGTGTGATCTGCTGTGAAACAGTTTGGTGAAAAATGTTCGGTTTTGTGTGTCACTCTTTCAGTTCCATTATGGTCACAGTGTGTCTGGATACATGGATTTGATCCATTTACTTTTTTATTTTTTGAAAAAGACCAAACCTTCTTGTGATTTTCTGGCAAGTTAGTGGCTGCAGGTAATGAATGTGATGCCTTTTTGCCATGAATGTTGTGTATGTTGTTTGAGTAACAAAGACATCACAAAGTTACCTTTACACTGTTTACGGAAACCTTCAGAAGCCTGCTTATGTTCCTGAATTGTTCTCTTTTACCCCTAGTGTTATTTATATGATAAATGTTTGTTGGTTCATATAGCTCCTACCATGTTCCTTGTATAGAGGGTGAGTCCAATAGATTGTGTGTCCAAGTTTTGTGCTCAGTATGAGAATTGCTGGCTTTATGTAAAGAATATACATGATTTTGTATAAATGTGCAGTCTTTAACATCTGGAATTTGTAAACAGATAGAAACAAGACAAGCCACAGAAGAATGAAGCACTAGAAAATGGAGAACCTCACAAAGCAAAGCCCAATTTTTAAGACATTGTGTGGGAATATATTCTGAATGGAATGTGTCATTTTTATCTTTTGCACCTACCTATATTACTAAAGTCAGGAGTTCAAAATATGGTTCTTGCATTTTGTGGTTATCGAAGTATCAAATAGAAAATAGTGCTTCACGCATTGTTATTCATCAAGTGGTTCAGAGTAAATGTTGCTTGTACATGCACTATAATACTCATTTGCTGCTAAGGTGAATGTGGAGTGTGAATATATGGCAGTTTTCTTTATGCTGTAAAATGGGCTGATAGCAGACTACACAAAAAAGAGTAATTCTGTGAGCACCTCTGTTGCTGCCAGAGGTAAAGTGTTCAGTTTTATGACAATTTCGTGTAACTTGCAAACATATTAAAAAAGACTTCTTGAATTTGTAAGGAATAAAACTTTTTTTTCCACAGGTGTTCCTGTTTGAGGTGGTGGGCTCCCACAGAAAACAAGAAAATTGTCAAAATCAAAGTTATATTTTAACACGTTTGAGATACAAACCTATGTAACAGTGCTGAGAGTGTGCAGGAGGAGAGCTCTTGTGCTATTGACTCTCTTAGTGTAGCACCCCAGCCCAAGAAAAGTCTCAAATTTAAACTATGCCTCACAAAAAAAAGCCAACTCAACAAACCTCCAAAGTTGAATATGGGAACCTAGCAAAGGAACAAATCATACCCGTTTTCCTAGTGAACCTCTTCGCTTTGGTTGTGGTTGTTGGGGGGTCCATGTCAGATGTGTTCACACACCAGAGAGCTAAGTGTGAACCATCTGCACCTGATGAGGCGGGGACTGTAATGTCCCAACTTCCTGCAGTACAGTTCTTTGTTGCTACTTGATGTGTTGCAGTTCTCACTTTTGCCAGTTTTTTTTTTTTTTTCTAAATTAACTGGACTGCAGTGGGTGAGGATGCTATCCTAAGTAGACTATACTCAGCACATGTAGAACTCTTCTTGCTTTGGGATGAAGTTATCTAAGATATTCTCCCTTGTATTTTTGTTTTTTTCATTTGTCAATGTGATCATGCAAGAGTGTCTGGAGAACAGTTGTGCTTAATTTTATGTATCAAATTTTCTGTGTGTAAATTGAAAATCTTTTTAAGTGAACATACTGGTAATAAGGAATGTTTGTTTTGTCCCAACTTACAACTGGACAGCAGGATTACCTTACTTCATGTAATGTTTGTTGTAATAAACAAGGATCAAATGGAGTGTTTGTTTGATTTAATTATTTAAATTGTTCATAATTTCAGAAAAAAGTCTATAAACTAGGCATTTACCTATGCAGATCTGAGTTGATTTTGAAATTGTCAATGCACATTAGCTTAGTACACACACAAACATCATCTGTAGTAGTCTAATGCAATGTTTACGTTTATTAAGCATCTGGGCCTGTGGATCCCCACGAATACAAAATTTTAAGAATATTAGCTGTTAACCCTAGGATGCCTAAGGGGGGGGGGGGGGGCGGCTGTTCGTTGAACCAACAATTTTTTTATGCCCCCATGCTTTTGCCCAAGTAACTTTCATATTAAACATTTCCTTTGAGTTATTGTTTGTTGGCTATTTTATGAAACATTAGTGTCAATATATTTTATAGAAAATTCCTGCTTTGAAAGAAAAAAATTAATAAACTTATTATGGGTCCAACACCCACCCCCTCTTTTAGGCTTCCATGGTATAGAAAATTTCCCTTAGTATGATTTTGTATTTCTCATCTCTACAACAATGCAAGTTAGTTTCTTGGTTGGTATTCTTGATATTCACAACAATCAGTTTACTTTCAGAGGAAGGGATTGTTGATGTCAGTCAGCTGTTATTTATCTTATAAACTTGCAGCGAGTTAGTGCAGTTCCCTGCTGTTCACACCCAAACTTAGAAATGACTAAAAGAATATGTGACTTGTCTTTAGAAAGAGCTCTGAATGAAATTTTAGATGAAGATTCTGACTCTGGATATGAGGATGGTGTTAAATGAACTATGATTCAGATCGGGAAAGTGATGTGGATGTTAGAGAAGATGAAGATAGCACAGCTTCAGGCAGTGACCATCAGGATGTTATTGTGGCCAAGTCTAGAAGAAGGTACGTGACCACACAGCCTAGAATTCCTCGGAGGTCTGTTGCTAATATAGCAAGAGAGCAGGCAGGGATAACTCCAGCTGGTGTTTGCCAGTCACCTGCAGAACCCTTGAAGTTACTTCTTACACTTGACATCATGGGTGTTATAGGTAAAACATTCAAATGAAGAGGCATTAGGCGAAATGTTACTTAGACTAATGAGAAAGAATTGTATGCCTATATAGGAATTGTGATACTTATGGGGGCAAGTAAGGACAATTGTCAGTGTATACGTTCTTTGGTCAGACCTAGTGGGTCGACCAGTTCACAAGGGTATTATGGCAAGGGAACATTTCAAGGAACTTACTGCAACCATAAAGTTTGATGACGAAAGTACCAGCCAGCTAAGAAGGAAATCGGACAAGTTCACAGAATCAGACAAGTTCACAGCAATCTGTGATCTTTTCAACAAAGTGAATGATAAGTTTCCACCACTGTATAAACCAGGGGTCCACCTCACTGTTGGTGAGATGCTCAGCTTGTTTAGAGGGCGCTGCCCCTTCAAAGTATTTATGAAGGATAAACTGGGCAAGTATGGCATCTTTAATACGCATGACGTCCGATGCAGTTGACAGGGACCCTATGCAGGTAATGTTCAGAATTTGTCGAAAGATGAATGGGGTTCAGCAGCTGTGGTCAATTGTCTGGTGAAAAATACTGGTTGAAATATTACTACAGACCGGTACTACACATCGCTGGGTTTGGCAGAAGAGTTATACCAAGACCATAAAGCTATTACAGTAGGAACTCCCCAGTCAAAACGGGAAGCATATTCCAGACATAATGAAGTACACTTCAAATTGAGAGCTATACTCATCAATGTTCTTGTTCACAGACCCATCAACAGGTAGGCCTCCAGTAACTTTGGTGTCCTACAAAGCAAAAACCAAACCAAGTTAAAACTTACTGATGTCAACAATGCACCAAGTTAAAGGCACTGTCTGAGGAGAGAAGAATAAAAATGAGATAAATGCATATTATAATTTCACTAAAGGTGGAATTTATACCATTGATCAAATAGCACGTATGTACACCTGCAAGAGGGGAACAAAGATGGCCTGTATCTGTATTTTACTCTCTCATCGACATTTGTGCTATCAATGCAACCACCATATTCATCCAGCAACATCCAAGATGGAATGAAAAGAAACACAACAAACGGAGAAGTACCAATGCAAGAGGGTTATCTAACCAAATTGTTCAATCAGTGGAGACTATTCTTCAAAAGAAAAAGAAGTGACAACAGAAGCACGTCAGCCTCCTGCATGGAAAGGTTGATGCCATATTTGTGTAAGAGAAGCAAAAACATAGAGCAGAAGTGCAACAATCTAAGTAAACCAAAACAGTATTGTGGACAGTGTCATAAACGTGTGTAACACACATTCAGAAAAAAATGTGAAGTGTTGTCTTGCCTTGAAGTTGAGGACCAGTCTAATGTATATGAACACATCTGTATTTTGTATTGTAATGTCAATTTTTTATTCACTCAATCCAATATTTATAACAATTAACAACATTTATAAACCGATGCCTTAGTTAAAATACATAAACCATTTTGAAAGTTGTAATTTTTCGTCAGTAAACTTATTTAATTTCAGTTAAGGTGCAGTTTTAGTAGATCCTGTATTTATAAAAGTTCAGTATGTGCTATCTGCAAATACAACATGTCATTCATGTATTTTAGAGAAAGCAGTGCATATAAACCACTTGATACAGTCACTCTCTTAGTATTCCTGATCTGGTGCGAGCTAAGCCTATCCTAAGGTAGCTTAATCAGCTGGTTCACAGTAAACAGCATGCATAATTTCAAACTTGATAATTCCTTGTGGGTAGTGTACCACAAAAATATATGGGGTAACACACTTGATGAAACCAGATTCTTACAAATTTTTGGGTTCCAGTGGGAAGGTGCAATAGCTGGCGGGACATGGCGAGATGGTTAATAACCTGGTATATAATCGTTGCTTGCAGTATCACACGTGGTGTTGATATGTATGGATGTTACCTTATTTTTCATAAATTCCTCCAGTATCATTGTTCTTACTTAGTAGCAAAAGGGTGCTGCTGCTTCTATCCCCAAACCCCAAAGTGAAACTGATTTAAAAGCAATGATTTGTCATTGTGTTTCGAGATATTCTCTTAAGTGATGAAAGAAAGACGAACCAATGATAAATGCTGCAAAGAGTATGAGAAGATGTAATTTTTGTTGTGAACAAGAGATCAGTAGCACAAACAAATGCTAATTAGGCATTTTATCCTTTTGGTGCACTTTGTGTAAAAAATTAAGAGGTAGTGTCTGTGAATAACAGGATTATTCATTTTGATGCAATGCAATCAAGTAACACAAAATATACATGCAAAGAATATATAGGATAGGCCTTGATGAAGGGACAATAACTTCATTTGCGTGAAACAATTAGGAAAAGCACATGAAATTCAAATCGGGTTGGCAAGACGTAGCAAACTCCATCCTCACGAAAGTGAGATCAGTGTCTTTAACAACTGCACTTCGTCATTTGGTTGCTGACTATTAGTCTATTTTCTTAGATTTACACACTGTTTGTTCCAGATGACTTATAGTTTTGCTCTTGATCACTGTGCACGCACATTGACTCCAGGCCTGTAAACGTGCAGCTGTGCACCCATCGTGAATTGATGTCCTCACATCTCTCCCTGAAAAATTGATACAGCATGCTGCACATGACGAGTGAGGTGAGCTCAGGAGAATGACGTCACTCATGCTCTGTGGACCTCGCCACATGATTTGTTGTGATCATGCACTGTAGTGTGGCAGAGTGTTGTAGATCTTCCGTTTCGTTATTCAGTCATCGATTAAGTATTTTTTGTTTAATAAGCATTACTTGTGAATAATGGCTTACCTGCTGTTTTTAAACAGATACATTTTAGTGATTTGTTTTGTCTCTTAGGGCAGTTTGTTATACAATTCTATCCCCCAATAGAAAATGCTGTTTTGAGTTTTTTGTTTGTTTTTCCTTGGCAAATGTAAGTCAAAATTGACTCTTATTCCATAATTGTTTGTAGAGTTAGTAGCGAAAAACTTTTTAATGTTCTTCTGATATGCACAATATGTTGGTAGATGTGCAGTAAGGATAGATCTCTCTCTACGGTGAGCCCAATAACTATTTATTTTTATGGCTCTTTCCTGCAGTTTAAAGATTGTGTCTGTTTTAGGCCTTAGTTTTCCAGTAAAGAATCCTGTAGCTGAGAATGGAGTACATGTAGAAATAGTATGTTCCCACAAACAAACTATGAAAGAACTCAGTAACTGTGCCGTGTGTGTTTTTTATGCAATGTATCATCTGTGCGCAATGTGAAAGACTTCTTTAGACTCTTTTATGCTGTAATGCATAGTGATTTTATTGTCTTTATACTCATTGTTAATTTATAACAATACTTCCCGATTGTAAACATACTTGAGGGTTCCATTTGCTTTCTCTAATAGGAGTTCTGGTGTTTCATATGTGATTATGATGTTGCTGTCATCAGCAAAGAGAACTATCAGCAAAGAGAACTTTTAATCTTGTCAGATACTGTCTACAAAGTGCAAAATGTATGGAGGTGAAATACTATGCATTCCATTCACCTTTCTCTATAACTTCTAGAATGATGCTATTGCAATGGACTTAGAAATAGATTTGCATGAGCATTATGTCATTTGTTGGACTTGGCTACCAGCCAAGCAGTGGCAGGAACACTGTTTTCTGCTCATACAATGAAAACAGTGAACCAGCTGTTATCACGACTGGAGCTATCGTTCTTTTCAGTACTAACATTAAAAATTACAACCTACCATCAAGAGGAGAGTGATTGGTATCACCTTTCAGTTCATTTTTCACAACACTAACTCCATTGCCACTCTTCAAATGTACGTTCGTAACATTCTTGAAAACAGTAACACAATGACTCGCATCTCGACAGTGTCTGTAGTGCAGTATGGCTCAATAACTCTGTTCGATGCAGTTGCCTGTACAGCAGCCCAGTCCAATCCAGGCCGGCAGTGAGACTGGATGTGCCACCAACTATGTAGCATAGCGAGCTTATCAAAACCTCAAATTCCGTCTTCAGCCTCACAGTATTCTCTGCAGCCAGCAGAGCAAGGGTTGCTGATGACAGGATCCTACATAGGCAACATTTAAGGAGCCGTGCTGTATCATTACAGCTCTGTGTTGCGCTATTGTGCAGTCAAGCCATGCAGAGCTATTGAGTTACTCTGGAACACTATAGGACCGTCACAGGGCAGCCTAGTGAGCTACAACACCAAGGCGAATCATTGCTTGGCTTTTGGAAAGATAAATGTTTTTTCCCATGGGATTCAATGTCCCGTTTACTTTATTGATCACAATATACAGTACAACCTCATGTTTTTTTTCCATGGGGTTCAAGGTCCCGTTTACTTTATTGATCACAATATACAGTACAACCTCAAGTTATAGTTAGTTACATTTTTTGCAACATTGGACACCATTGGCCAGTAGTTATGGAAAATTTTCAACACTTTTATTCAAAAAGTCGTACCAAAGATTTTCCACTGCAACACTGAAGAGGCTGTGGCATAATGTGAAACCTTACCCTTCAGTCGTCTTGTGTTATTTATAATTTCAGACATTGAGTTTTGCATATCAAATGGTTCTGTGGGATGGCTGAGAATTCTGGAGAATGAGTTCACAGGAGCAGAAGTTGAAAGTGACTGCTTGAGATGCTGTGGCACCAAATGCCATTGGCTTGCACACCACAATGTAATTGCCGAATTCAGATTTTTATTAATTTGTAACAGACTTTAGACCTCACTAATATATTCTCCTCTACTATGTACAACAGTCTGCCAATGTTGGGGTAACTTTCCGATTCTGCAACTGTGTAAGTCACCTGGTTTTGAAGTGAAGAACTCATTGAGCCAGTTTCAGAGTGCATTTTCATCAAGAAAGGAAGTCCCTTGGAAGTTGTTTGATAGAGATCAGGGAAGGTGAAAATCTGAAGGTGCAAGATCAGGTAAATAAGGTTGGTGCAGAACGACTAAAGCCCTGTATATTCTTTCACAGCTACTATGCACCTTAGCTAGAAATGAAGGGTCCACTGATAATGCTTTGAACAGCACTGGAAAATAAGGTTCAGATGTTACAAAAGCAAGGGATGTTTATTCTGATGGTTACAAAGTGTAATGGCAGTATGGAATAATGAATCAGAATACCCATTTGTGTGTGTACATAACTCTCTTTATGTTCAGTGACAATATTACATAAAGGATAGATTGCTACTTATCTCATAGCGGAGATGTTGAGCCACAGACACACACAATAAAAATACTAAACATGTAAGCTTCTGACCAGGAAGGCCTTCTGGAATGGACATTCTCTCTCTCTTTCTCTCTTTATGTATTATGTATGATACTTCATCGATAGTGATATGTTTAATAAAGTATTTATTAAGCGGAAAGTCCGTGTGTAACCAATGATAGAATTTTTTGCTGATTTAACTATAAAAAGCATATTTCAGCATGTCAGATGCACCAGTATGAGTTACACATAATGTTTAGATGTACAGTTTTGGTAAATATATGTGTATAAATGCATTTTTGTGACTTTTGCAGTGCCAGAGTGAAGGGTGTGTAAGTGTGGTTGCAATGTTAGCCATGGCCAGTTGGTTGTATAAGCATATTAGGCAAGGACTGTGTGGAAGCAGCTAAATGTGTTTGGAATTTTTCGTGTAACAGGTATATGAACCAGAAAAATTTCTGCACGAGTTCATTGACTAACGTAAGTTTTCTACCATCAATTTTGTGAATTTAAACTCTCAACAGCAGTTTGCTATTCAGGGCTTAGTGAATAGTGGATTGGGCTCATTGCTCAATCCATTATTGCAGTCAAATCAGTGAAGCAGTGTGAAATAAACAGTTTATGAAACAGGATCACATTGTGTAAAGTATGTTTTTATTTCTCGAAGAATATCCTGCCTGCATTATAGTTAAATTATCTCGAAGTTAGCAGAGTGTGGTGGATGTGTGACAATCCACAAGACACCAACCTGGCTGTCGAACTTTAAAATCGGACACACACAAATTGTGTATTTGTAGAAAAAGAAATGAGTCATAATGCCTAATATGTTCCTTCCAATTTATTTTTGGAATGCGAAAGCCCAATAATTTTACTGAATTAGCTCCTGTCTTTTATTAGAATTACAGTGGAGTTCATGCAAAGAAACTAATTCATTGCTAGATCTAATTTCTCCTGAGTTGCTCTATAGAATTTTGTGGTGTGTGTGTGTGTGTGTGTGTGTGTGTGTGTGTGTGTGTGTGTGTGTGTGTGTGTAACATACTGCTGAATTAATCCCTGGAGTGGAAGATGCAATGACAAAAAGAAATGACCAAGTCCTGTGGCACACAGTCTGAAATTCCTTTATGAAAGTGCATCTATTTTTAACTGAGTAAGGACTGTCTCCTGTTGTCTAAATATAACTTGATTATAATTGAATATTGGCTGTGTATGCCAGTAAATTCCAGTTTTGCAAGTAGGATACTAAATTGCTGTATAATCAAAGACTACACTGAAAACACAAAGTACAATAGATACAAATTTGTTATTTTCAAATGCAGTTAGCCCTTGGTTAACAACTTATGTGACAGTGTCAGAAGCAGTACTATTTTTACCGTGTTGAGACCAAAACCATATGTTGGAGAAGAGATGGTGATGTTTGAAGTAGATGTTTGGCTGGTTGTATGTAAGATACCAACAGACTCCAGAGGAAACTGAAACTGTAGGAACAGTTCAGTAGTGTTGGAGCAGATGCTTGTTCCTATTTTTGAAGACTGGTATGACTTTAGAAATTCAGAGTGCATGCAGAAAAATTCCAGATTGTAAACATTAATTAAATATGAAAGTAAGGACTCTCAGATAAGGCATATTGCATTAAAAAATACATGGTCTGAGAATTAATAACTGTCTATACTTTTAAGGTTCTATAACTTTGACTCAGCTTTTATAATATCATTGGGAGTAATAACATTCCAGTGGAAAAAATTCCTTCGAATGGCTCGGCACTACGCAGTTGGAATGCAGATGTACCATTTTGTTTGATTTTGTTTTGCATCTCACTTACTGAATATTAGAAATTAATCATTAATTTCTTCTGGGCCCAGAAGTACAAGGTCTGTTCAAAAAACTCTGGAACATATGTTATTACATGCCAATGGTGGGTTGGAGCGAAATGCAGTTGGCATCCCTGCACAAGGCTGTGTTTAATGTATAATTGCCAGAAGTTTCATTGTTGTATGTCTGTTAGTTATTGTTCAGTGTTGTATTGAGTAGAACATTGTGTCGCACAGTTGCAAATTTAGAGATGGAAGAGTTATAGGAGCAATGAGTCTGCATTAAGTTTTGTGTGAAACTTAGGAATACCTTCACAGTGACACATCAAATGATGCAGGAATCCTACGGTGGTGAGTACTTAAGCTATACTTGGTGTTACGAATGGTTCAGAAGGTTTAAGAACGGTCAGGCGGAAGTTAAAGATTGTTCTCATTCAGGACACCCTTCGATGTGTCCTGACAATGCTCATGTCAGGAATGTCAGCGAAATTATGTATGTCAATCGAAACTGTCAGAGAGATTGCAGAAGAAAATATTTCAGTTGGCACATGTCATGAAATCCTTACACAGCATCTTGGAAAGTATTGTGTTGCCGCCAAGTTCGTTCTACAGCTCATGAGTCAAGACCAGGAAGACCTTTGCTTCACAATCTGCTAAGAGCTTTTGGATCATGCAAATGAGAATGAGGTGTTCCTTAAGAGAATCATAACTGGTGATGTGATGTGTGTTTACAGTTATGATGTTGAGCCCAAGGTTCAATCTTCACAAATGGTCGGGAAAGGTTCTCCAAGCCCAAAAGAAGCTCGTCAGGTCAAGTCAAATGTCAAAGCCGTAGCGATAGTCTTCTTTGACTTTGAAGGATTATTTCATGATGATTTCATGCCACAGGGACAAACTATTAGTCGATGGTACTATTGGGATGTGTTGCGATGCCTGCGAGAAAATGTGAGAAGTGAACGAGCTAAAATGTGGTGAGACAATTCATGGCTCTTGCATCAAAATAATACACCCACACATTCATCCATGTTGGTGTGTGGCTATTGCACAAAAAACGAAATCACTGTGCTGCCTCATCCTCTGTATTCTCGAGGCCTGGACTCTGTGGACATTTATTTATTTCCATAGTTGAAAAGCCCGTCGAAAGGACAAAGATTGCAATGATAGCCAAAATAAAAGAAAATTCGCAGACAGTGCTTCTTGCGATCCAGCAAGAGGCATAGCAAGACTGCTTCCGGAAGTGAAAATGACATTGGGAGAAGTGTATCAATTGTGGCGAGAGTATTTCAAAGGGAGCACAGATAATAAGTAAAAGATAAGTGTAGAAAAATGTTGTGGACAAAGTTCTGGAATTTTCTGAGGAGACCTTGTATGTCTTTTGCGTGGCTATGGTAATTTCCTTGTTTCAGAATGTTACGTATTGCTGTGTGTTAGATGGAAGCAGTTTTTGTGTAGGGGATCTGTAGTAGCAGGCAAATTTGTTTGTTCACTATAAAATAGTTGGCACCAGAAAAGGGGGGGGGGGGCAGGGGGAGAGGATATAACATTACACAGGTGAAATCACCTTTCAGAGCTGCAGACTCCAATGTATAAATGTGGACAAGTGTTGGTGCCTCGCCTAGTTGTCCTATTTTCAAACTCCTATTGGTATGATCTCATTGAATTTGTATCTCCGCAGCTGACAAAATGTTAGTGGCATCAGTGCTGAAATCCACAGTAATAATATCAGATGGTTCAAAATATTTGTGTTTAAATAACAAATAGGCTGAGTTGAGCACGAGTTATTTTGTCTCTTCTTGTCCTTACAGCTAGTGAGCCCCTCTCATCCTGGGGTCTTAACCAAAACTAATCTCACTGAGGAAGGGTACAGTCTGATTAAAATTACTTTGTGATGAAGGTTTCAGTGAGTTGAGTGGTAGGGTCATCCATCACATCTGCCAGCAGATTGTAGTTCTTTCTTGTGTGCCATGTGCTCACTGTGTTGACAGGTCTGTAGGCAGATGCAGAGCCTTGCATAACATAGTTAGCTGTAGGTGTGCAACACTCACTGCTCCCCTCCCCCCCCCCCCCCCCCCCCCCCTCTTGGCCCTCCGGCAATGTCAGTCACAAAGTCATTTTAATCAGAGGAGAACGTATATATGTGTTATAGTGTATGTACTTATATATGAGGCTATCAGTGCAATTGTGGTCTATCCAACATTTTTGGAAAAAATTAGATATTCACACAGAACATCACTTTATGCCCTACCATTATGTCCTACAATTGCTGGACATGTATTCGGACACCGTGGACAATGTGGCAGCGTCAGATGTTGTTTGCGCACCATGCAGCGTCACACGAAATGGGACGCTATAGTAGCCTATACCACTGCGGATGAGTTACGTGTCATGTTAGCAGAGCCCAATCAACGTGGTACATCGAAGGATACCACACCCTGTACATCATACATGGACGTATTGAAGGGGGATCGTAGTACTGGTAACGTAATTGCACTGCAACAAGGGAGAGAACAGGTGAGGAAAGCACACACATTCGAAAAGAAAAGCGATCAAAAAGGGAAGAATACATTAACGTGAAGGGCAATGTAGTGCCAAGGAATGTCCCACCCTCAGAGCATGCGTGTTTCAAAAGGAATGTGGTTGACATTTCTCACCTGAACACCAACTACATCTATTTGACTCGTTCTAGGCATTAGGTAGTTTCGACTTGCAGTTGGCATACATTTTTGTTTTGGTGAAGGTAGTCCCTGAGGTACACGGGTATTCCTCTGGTACTAAAGAGTCACAACGAGCAACAACGTGCCTATACCATTTTTAGAATGAAGAGGAAGAGGATGTGAAGGTGTGTGAAATATGATTTAAGAACATCTTGCAGATATCAGACGGTAGGATTACAGGGGTTCTTTTGCACAAAGTGGAGCACCAAAACACCAATAGCAAAGATGGTTGCGGTAGAGAACTTCATAAAACAGTTTCCAGTAAATCAGAGCCATTATGCACTAATGAATGAAACAGTGGATCGGAAGTATTTGTCACCAGACCTGAGCATGGGGAAGTTATACCATTTATATAAAGCTGAGCAGGATGATCTTGTCTCTTACTAGATATTTGGTCAGATATTTGATATAAGATTTACTCTGTCCTTTCATCCCCCTGAAAGTGATTCCTGCCATAAATGTGACCTCTGTAACATCAAACATGCTGCAGCCGACACCGCGGAAGAGAAGGTTAAATGGGGATGTGAAAGAGAGTCACATCAACGAAAGGCTGAGAGTGCGTGGATGGGAATGCATCGCGATGCAGAAGGAAGCATCAGTACAGCGATATGACCATGGTTGCCTTTGATTTGATGAGGACTTTACTGATGCAGGTACATACGACAAGTATATGTTAGTACAAGCGGCAATTGTGGACATGCTGCCTTGTAATACACGACCTATATACCAAGAAAACTGCCATGTATGTATGGTATGAGGGCGAAGCATCCCGAGGACTGCAAGAAATTGAACCATGTCTCATGGACTACATTAAACATAACGTCCAAACAAAGCAACTGATTATATACTTGTATCAATGTGGTGGGCAAAATCGGAATATAAATACTGCGTTACTGAGTCAATTCATGGTTCTGCGTGCAGAGTTCACACTGGAAGTAATCTACCATAAGTTCCTAGTCTGCAGGCATTCATACCTATCATATGACCAGGACTTCGGTGTCATTGCGAAGAACAGAAAATTTCACCCGAACATATACACACCCTCTGACTGGTGATCAGTGTCATTATTACTGCACGAAAACAACAACCCTTCACTGTTATACCGATGACAAGGAATGATTTCATGTCCACAGTATGTGTGGAAAGATACATACATAACCGTAACGTGTCGACACAAAATGCCAGAGTGCAATGGTTCCATTTAAGTGGCTTCTGTACATAGCATCCTCTCCCCATACCATCTTTCACAAGTACTCGAATGAGCCAGATGTCCCGTGTGCCGATGTCAGTTTTGCTAAACGAAGGTCGAAAGTAACTGAGACTATGGATGTACTATATCCCAATGGACACAGTATTTGCACATTGAAAAAGACCAGTTTAATGACCTTGCTGTAATTTGTACCCCTGGTGTACCATGCTTATTACCATAACTTGAAGACATCTGGACAGCTGTGTGGTGACGCCATCTCTCTAAATCATGATACGAACAATGAACATGTTTGACTACAGTGTGTAAAGCAATAACAGCCTATCCCACATGTTTTGTGTGTTATGACCAATTGCGTCGAAACAATAGTGGCCTAACCCACTCAAAAAATGGTCTAAAAACAATATCACGGTTAACTCCATGTATAGCCAATTACCGCACACCATACCACATTTCTATACAGCGCAAGCACTGCCTTACACATCAATTCTACAAACGTCAGTATCTTCCAGTGGACATTCCCACAAACCAGTGGGTTATGCCACTGTAGTGCTGATGGCCTCATGTGTGCCTATTGGATGAATTGACATTCCTCCTTATGGTAAGTAATGACCAATAATTCTGTCTCATAATTTTATAGTTTTCTTGAGCAATTTTCCTTTTGATACAATTATTCTTTTACTTTGTTTTTGAATGTATGGGAACTTTTAGTTTCCTGTCTGATGTCTATCAGCAACCTGTTATAGACTTCATTTCAAACACTACCTAGAGATGTGCAGTCAGTGTGGAAATTAGTTTTATTCCTTGTATTGTAGTTAAGAATTACTGAGTTAATTCCAAATTCAGTTTTGTTATAAAGCACAGAAAACCATTAGGCAGAATAGTATTGGATCACAAGTGTAAGAATCCCTATATCCCTGAAGAGGCTTCTAGAAGATGTTTAGTTCCCAACTTTACATAAATTTTCTTGTTATTGCACACTTCTACAGAGTAAATACTTTTTGACCTGAGCTGTATTGCCCATTGAACAGTGTTGTGTGATAGTACGTTGACAATACTGTCTGTAGTTCAACACAGTGTGAGAGATTTCTGAGTACTTTTTGACCTGAGCTGTATTGCCCATTGAACAGTGTTGTGTGATAGTACGTTGACAATACTGTCTGTAGTTCAACACAGTGTGAGAGATTTCTGAGTGCAAAGCAGGCAGAACAGCACTTCTGTTTAATTTATCCACATGCTGGTTCCAACTTAGTTCTTTATTCATCTGGATGCCTTGGAATATTACACATGGAGCCTCATCCAATGTATTACCATTGGTCGCTACTTCTGATACCTGTAAATCATTTTTGTTTGTTTAGAATTTTAGTTTTTATGAAATTACAAGGTGTACAACTTTGATTCTGATGTTTGCCGATAGGTGGCGACAACAGTAAGTAGCGGTCGAAAGAAACAGATCAAAGACTTCAGGCAGTTAGCTTGGACCTCAGTCAACATAACCTGATTCAAACTTTAGTTGATTTGTGTCTGCATTATAAAGTTGTTCTTGATTGAAAATGTCAGTTTACGAGCCTAATTCTCATCATTTGTGGGAGATGTTACTGTTTTGTTTCAATATGAAGAAAACAACGACTGAGTCTCATTGAATGCTGTCAAGTATGTATGGTAAGGACACTATTAGTGAAAGAACATGTGAGTGGTTTCAATGCTTCAAGAATGGTGATTTTAGTGTTATAGACTGGCATAGTCGTGGAAGAGATAATGTTTTCGAAGATTGAGAATTGGAGACGTTGCTGAGTGAAAACTTGCATCAGACTCAAGAAGAATTGGCACAATTAGTGGGAGTGATACAGCAAGCCATATCAAAATGTCTCAAGGCTATGGGCACAATTCAGAATGAAGGAACTTGGGTCCCGTGTGAGCTGAAACCAAGAGACGTTGAACGGCGTTTGTGTGTTTGTGAACAGTTGTTTCAGAGGCAAAAATGGAAGGAATTTCTTCATTGCATTGTGATTGGGGACTAAAAGTGCGTTCATTACAATAACCCTAAACGCAGAAATCATGGGGATATCCCGGCCATGCTTTCACGTCGACGGTCAAACCAAATATTCACGGCTCCAAGATCATGCTCTGCATTTGGTTGGACCAGCTCGACATCATGTACTATGAGATGTTAAAGTGAAACAATCACAGGTGCTCATTATTGAATGCAATTAATGCATTTGAGTAGAGTATTAAAAGACAAACGTCCGCAATACAGTGAGAGGCATGATAAAGTGATTTTGCAACAAGACAACACTCGACCCTACATTGCAAAAGAAGTCAAAACGTACTTGAAAACATTAAAATGGGAAGCCCTACCCCACCTACAATATTCTCCAGACATTGCTCCCTCTGACTATCACCTGTTTAGATCAATGGCGCATAGGAACATGGTCTGGCTGACCACCACTTCTGATCTCATGAAGACCTCACAAATTGGATCGATTCATGGATTGATTCAAAAGATGAACAATTTTTTTGACGCAGGATTTGTACACTGCCCAAAATGTGGGAGAAAGTAGTGGCTGTTGATGGAAAATACTTCAAATGATACATGTGTAACAAATTTCTTTCATTAAAGCCTCAAATGTTGGGGAAAAAACGGTGGAAGCAAAGTTGTACACCTTGTAAGTTTTTCTAAAATTAACAATTAAGTTGTTAACTGGTAATCAATTGTAAGCCTATTCCATTATCATGGCTGTGTAATTTGTGAGCACTTTATTAGTGTGCTCGTGTCATCAGCAAAAATTACAGTTTTTTGAATCCTATAACTGAGCATTGGAAGATGCATAGAGGGAGAAAGCCATGTAACTCCATGTGTGTGATGGCAGAGGTCAGACTCTGAATGAATACATAATTCCCAAAAAATATACCCAAGTCTCGACACAAAAATTTAATGATGGAACTAATATAAACATAAGGTCAAGAACAGGAGTAGGCTCAGAACCAAATCTTGTGGGACACCATATGTAATGTTTTCCCAGTTTGAATTTGATCTTATTTTTGTTGTATCATCTGATAATGTGACGTCATTTTACAGTAATCTACATTGGCAAAGTTGTTGTCAAGATCACACAACAGAGTAATTTTTCATTTTTAGCTCTTCCAGAACTGAGTGTGTGAGATTATGTATAACTTTCTCCAATAGAAGCCTTTACTGAAACCAAACTTAGATATTGTTAAAAGATTATTCTAAGAAAGATGGTTCAGTATTCTTTTGAGAATGCGAGAAGGAGAGAGACGGGTCTATTGTTGGAGATCAGTTGGTTATCTCCACTTTAATAAATGACTGTTACTTCCGCATATTTTAGGTTTTCAGAAAATACATCTTCACACTGACTGGTTACAAAGGGAACTCAAGGTGGGAACTATCAAATGTGCACAAGATTTTATCACATTTGTCCAAATAACATCATACACCAGAAGAGTTAGTGCTTTTTAATGCTCTGATCTTCTTTTGTGCTCTCTCTAGCAGACAATTTGGCAAAAACTTATGTTTGGTGTCGAGTATGCAAGGTTGCCCTAATGAATCTGTTTTTGATGGACCATTTTTATCCTTCCATTTTCAGTGACTGTTAGGAAGTGTTCATTGAATTTAGAGGCAAATGATTTGAATTTTATAATGATCTATCTTGCTGCTACCATAGTGAGGGTGATGAATATAATTTGCCTAACCAAATTTCATGCCTCAAAATGCTCCAAAATTCATATTTCTTGTTCCTGGAATTTTGAAATTTTTGTGTGTAGTGCATGGTATTTAGCCATTTGATGATATGGTGAAGATTTTTAAGATAATGCTTTAGTGCATTTTAAAGGCTTGGTTAGAGCTAGACCTTTGCATCAAGAAATGCTCTCTTATTCTAGCCCAAGCTCTGAAGTTTGCTGTCCTTTCTCTGTGTCTACATCTACATCTATGCTCCACAAGCCACATTATGGTGTAATGTGTAGGGTACTTTTGTGTACCACTGTCTCTCCCCATCCCCTTTTCTGTTCTCATCACAAAAAAGTATCCTATCTATGTAAGGCATATTGTGCAATATTCTTGAACTTTGTCCATTTATAGTAAACATTTTCGTTGTCAGATTTTTTATGTAGACTGCTTAGGTAATTGAAATGTATTTCTTGTCACACATACTAAGCAGAAATACCATTATACTTTCTTTGCATCCCTTTAAAGGACAAGCAACAACAACCATACATCAACATGGTGAATTATGTCTTCATCACTGGCTGTTAAAATGCTTTAATTAACAAGTTGCTACCAGTTGTCAAAATATAAGTAGATAGCATTCTGAAAGTGTTACAAGGAAATATTGCGGATGCCATCTTGATCACAAGGCTCCTCTTTCCTGTCTTCTTTCCTGGCTCAGTCACAAGTGTATTCTTTCCTGTCTTGCAAACAAGTTTCTCTCCAAGGTGATCTCTCTCTGTTCTACAAAGCTATGTCTGGGCGTGGGCATATGCTCGATTGGCTAAATTATGTTTCCTTCTGGTCAATCAAGTATCGTTAACTATCATTGTTAAACATTTTTGTACTGCCCATGATTCCCAAATTCTCATGGTAATAAAGAAAAACAGCATGTAGACCTTTTTGTGAGTAGAATTTCACTGGGCAAACTCCATGTCACCAGCTAAGAATCGATATCCTGTGTCCCACCCATTTGTCACATCTACCTGATGCTCTGGCAAAATTCTCCTCCCACTTCACTGTGTTTTTCCCCACATTCCTCTCAGCAAGAGAACATGTGCAAATGCTGAAAAGTTTTAACAGCAATCAACAAAATGCATCTCACATTTCACATTGGCATCTCATGTCCTGTGGAAGTAATCAATTGTCACCTCGTCTGGCACACTGAAAATGTCTAATCTTCTGCTTTAAAAGGTGTTTGAATTGGTGCCCTTTCCACTCTTCTCAAGAGCTCAGAAAAACAATCTGGCAGACAATTGGGTGGATGTCGTTGAAAGGAGGATGGAGGTCCCTTTTTTGTCCATTACTTCCTGTCTGCCTCCCACAGATGATCTGGGCCTCCTCTTCACAATATACCCTCATACTATGAAATAATCCCTCATGTTTCTTGCATTGAAGAGATACAAAACTATTAAACAACTACAGTTCACAAGTGGAATCATTTTGAAATTCCTCTATGCATCAGCTAGTTTTTAGCTTTTATGATCATTTCTCTCTTTGAACTTGCACTTCGACTTACCTCCTTGAACATCTTCTGTTACAGCACATGTAATTATGTTTTTTTATATTTGTTCCATCATTAAATTTTTGTCTGTCGAGACTTTGGTATACTTTTGGGGAATGGTGTATTAATTCAGAGTCTGACCTCTGCCATCACACACATGGAGTTACATGGCTTTCTCTTCTCTATTTTTCCCTCTGTGCATCTTCCAATGCTCAGTTATCCCAGTGCATTCTCAGTGCTAATGTCTTATCTGGTGCATAATTCTAATGCCTGCATGTATTTTCCTAACTCTCGTCAACAAATTATAACTTGTTTCTTGTGAAACTTCATTCCACCCAACAACACACTTGAATACATCTTGTACCTTCATTAAATATCACCAATGACACTTCTCTTATGAAGCTGTGTTCCTCTTACATTACTTACTTCATCAGCTCCTACACTCCATCAACAAAATAAATCTGCTCCTGTTGTCCGGATGTGAAGTCTGATAGCATATTCTCATTTCTCATTCCTGAAATTGATCCTGTGTATTTTAATGCCACAATCACAGCTCTATCACATTTTTCACATTTGCAGACAGACTGCAGCTGTCATTGTCTGCTAAACTGTCACAGCCTTTACTTATCAAACAGTGACCCTGCCAGTCATATTAAATAACTCTAAATGATGGCCACAAGCATAGCTCAACTCACATATATCCACTGCTGACTTGTGTGAATAAATATCTGTTCTTCCCATCTTCTTGCTTAAACTGTTCCTCAGTTTACATCAGTTTTACATCTTACCAACATTTTCCTGGCATTTTTCCATACTTCTCAAAACTTTCAGAAAAAAGCTAATACAAATCGCTGACATCACACCTGTATCCCATTCCGTTTTCCATGTCATTGTTAACAAATTTTAGCCATTGGTCAGGCCTGGAGACAGCTCATTGTCTTGTTGCCATTGTCTATGTCTGACTTTATACTTGGTGTCAAATCACTTCTTTTCATATCCGAACATTTCATGTCCTCTATCAAGTCCAGTTGAAATTGACCACTATCTTTTTTCGGAGTGTGTGCATCCCTACCATTTACACCCTTTTCATGACCTTGTTATCTCCTATCCTCTGTGTCAGTTAATGATGTGAAAATTTCGAGGAATGAATCCTCTGACCACATTTTCGCCCAGATCAGGCATCTCACTACTATCAATTGTTTGCAAACCAGGATTGATGTATACTGTAGCTGAGCTGCTGATGCCTCTGTCTAACTTGAGTCATTTGTTTACGTAGAGTTTGCATACAGTAAAGTTACATTCTGTTGTGATTAAAATAATAGATGGGTACTGAAGTTGAGTGAGTTCTTGTAAGTGGAAATAAATTAACTTTTTACATTATATCAAACAGTGGAAAATCCAGAATGGAACAATGACAATACTATGAAAAGGATAGATTGCTACTCACCAAATAGTGGAGATGTTGAGTCACAGGCAGGCACAACAAAAAGACTACTAAACTCATAACCTTTCAGCTAGAAGGCCTTCTTGTGATATAGGCAACACACACACACACACACACACACACACACACACACACACACACACACACACACATGACCACTGTCTGACTGCCGCCGAGGCCGCCTGAAGTATTAACCTGAAGGCCAAATTTTTGCTGCTCATAAATAAAAAGCTTGTGTCATATAAAGTAATTGATTTAATTCTGTTTTTAAGCATGTAATCTGTGTTGCAATGTGTGATAAGCATGTATGTTGCTGTAGAATAGTCAAAGAGGGAGTGATATGTGTAGACTGGATTGGAATTTCACTGGGGTGACCGTAGTGTGGAACTGAACAGGAGACTTAACGAGGCTCTTCCACAGAGTTATAGGCTTTGGAGGGAAAAAAAAAAGGGGGGAGAGAGAGAGAGAGAGAGAGAGAGAGAGAGAGAGAGAGAGAGAATTGCTGAACAGGGGACAAAGATTTATGTCCTTCAGGCTGAATTAAATCATGCGAAATTTGAACTAGATAGGTTGAAGGGAGAGAAAGATCTTGGTAATGGGTAAAGGTAACAAGCAATGGCCGAAAGGGAACAGCTCTTCAACTTCATCTACATTTGAACTAACAGTACCAAATAAATTTGACTTGTTACCTGAAGTAGAAGGGGATGAGCCTCTTCCAGCTATAGGTCACAGTAGTGTCTGGCAGCCTTGTACCAAAGAACCTCAGTGTTGATCGGTACCAAAAGGGATTAGGAAGAAAAGAGTCTTGCTGCTAGATAGTAGCCATGGGAGTGCCGTAGGCCAGATGGTACAGGACAAATCAGGAACACGGTACCAAGTCACAAGTATTGTAAAGCCAAGTGCTAGCCTTAACCAGGCAACAGGGGTCTTAGGGAATTTGTGAAAAGGTTTTGGCAAACAGGATCTGGTTATTATAGTAGGAGGAGCAGGGAGCAGCCTGGCTAAGAACAGTAATTGTAGCATTAAGGGGAGACCTGAATGATATAGGAATAGCAACTACACGTACAAATATGAGTTTTGTGGAGGTCTCGCAGCGTCATAACCAACCCTGGGTTAACACTGTTGTGAGCTGTGTGAACACTGAGTTGAGCAGACTGCTGCTCATATAAGTACAGTGCCTGTTGCTACAATGGGGAGATGGGGATATACTAGACGTGATATACAGTGAGCCACCATCACACATGGCAAGATTCCTGGGGTTACTAGTGTCAGGGAGGCACCTTTTTTGGGTTGGAATCATGATCGAGGCATCATGTTTTGAAAGAAGTGAAAATGACAGAAGGTCCCCACATAATGCCTAGAGAATTGAGCAATAAGATAGAAGAGCTTCTTATATGTTTAGAAAATTTAGAGAGCTCTTAAAAGATACACACTTTGTGCCTACATACATAACAGAGGTGGGAGGGTGGCAGTGAAAAATAGACAAGAAAGACAATGAAAGATATAGAAAACAAAAACGGAGTGAAGCAAAGAGTAGTTACAGTGAAGAAAACCTGAGAGGGAGGAAATTAAATTAAGGCCAGGTGGGTGGCAAGAACTGAGGACATGTTATAGTGCTAGTTCTCACCTGCAGAATTCTGAGAAACTGGTGTCTGGGGGGAGAATTCAGATGGCGCATGTGGTGAAACAGGTGCGGAGGTCATTAATGTCATGTTGTAGAACATGATCTGTAACAGGATATTGTAAGTTGCCAGTATATGCCCTCTGCCAATGCCCATTCATCCTAATTGATAATTTGGTGGTAGTTGTGCCGATGTTGAAGGCTGAACAGTGTTTATATAGTAGTTGGTATATGACGTGTCGTATCGCCGGTGGCTCTCCCTTTGATAGTACAGTAGAGTCACGATTATCCAACCTAAACCAGCCATGGCAAGGTCAGATAACACAGGAGAGGGGGGGGGGGGGGGGGGGAGAACTAAAGTAGGCCAAATGAGTTAAACATTTAATAAAATATAAATCAAATTAAACTGGATAGATATTTACTGTGTGAAGAAGTTAGTAATTGTCTTTTTTTTGCCTGCTTTTTGCCATTTTTTGTCGATAAATCACATAGTCTCTTAAGAAGTAAAACCTTGGTAGACGATGTTTCCTCCAGTTGCTCTACATATTTTAAAACAGTTTCTACGGACTTTTGTCCTTCGTTGTGAGAAATCTTGGGCGCATTTTCTTCCACTACATCTGCTTCTTCGTCTTCTTCTTTTTCATTTACCATGTAGACTACTTCTTCATCTGTCACTTCAAATTCTTCATCTTGGAAAATCCATTCATTTATGTTATCTTTTGTGGCGTCAGCACATCCCAGAACTTTTCGTAACAATGAAAGCAGGGTAGTACTTTGTGGATCAGTCTGCTGCTGTAGATTTTCATCATCTGGAGAATTTTCTTGATTTTCCTGTAGCAAAATTTTCCAGGATTTGCAATTGTATTTGCTCCAACACTCTCCCAAGATTGGGCCACGTCATAAGCTATGTCTTTCAAATTCATACGAAAGCAAGTTTCTGCGGTAGTTCCTCTTCAGTGTCTCTAAGTTCCCTTGGTCTACAGGCTGACGTAAGGATGCGACATTTGGAGGCAAAAACATGGCCTTTGTATCTTGATCTTGAAGTTCATATTCATTGGATGACAAGTGGCATTGTCTAGAAGCAACAGTGCTTTGCGGGGCAAGTTGTTGGCTCGTTAAAAACAATTCTTTAAAAATGTGTGAGCTCATCCAAGCATTTTTGTGGTTGTAATATTTAACCGGTAAAGCATTTTTAGATACATTTTTAAATGTTCTCAGTTTTTTTTTGGGTTACCTATCATAGACAGTTTCATTTTCAAATTTGCTGTCGCGTTACTGCATGCAAGAATTGTCACTCTTTCTTTGCTACATTTGTAGCCTGGCACTGACTTTTCGGCCTTTGACGCTAATGTTTTTGCCAGTAACATTTTGTTATTGAGATCAGCCTCGTCGCAGTTAAAAATTTGATTGTCTGTTAAGTTTTCCTTGTCCAATACCTTGTGAAGTTTATTCCTAAACAGTTGAACAGCTTCAAAATTTGCTGAAAGCTTTTCACCGCAGGCATTAAGTTGCCCAATTCCGTATCTTTTCTTCCATCTATCAAGCCAGCCTACACTAGTTGTGAAATCAGGTTCACCTTCATATAGTTCGTTACGAAATTTTAAGGCCTTTTCCTGCAAAATAGGTCCCAACATGGGTACACCTGTATCTCTATGTTGAGTAAACCATGGGAACAAAGCTTCACTTACTTTTTCATAATCACATTTTTTCATGGCTTTCCGATCTTCCGAAACAGCTGAGGTTGCTTGCTGGGAACACCACTTCTCAATTTCATTGCGGTTGTTTTTTCCAGTCTCCAACTGTTGTTTTCTGAATGTTACAATCTTGCGCCACTTTTAATAAAGTTTCACCATTGCCTATTCTTTTTAAAGCTTTAAGTTTTTCTTCCATTGAAACGACCACTTTTTTCCATTTTGAAGCCATCACCACAAATTTTTACAATAAACAAAGTGCAACATGTTCACTCCACTACAGATCTAAGTTAACACTGAGGAGTGAGGAGTAGCAGACAGCGACAATGAACTGAGTATCAACAAACAACACGTTAGTCACTGACCTGTCGTCGGATGGTGCACGACCAGCGTGGTGGGGTTGGATAACACAGAAGGTCGGATAACCAAAGATAGGATAATCAAGACTCTACCCTATATGCTTTGCCAGTTACAGGGCTGGGATCCATAAGTCTTTAGCCTCAGGTTTGGTTTAGTTACATGACATCTTTACTATATGGACTCATGGTGAGACTGACCTGTTAAAATTCCTGGACTCTCTGAATACCTTGTCCCTGTTAAATTTCACATGATCCTATTCCAAATCCCATGCCACTTTCCTTGATGTTGATCTCTTCCTCACCAAAGGCCAGCTACACACTCCCATCCACATTAAACCTACCAACAAACAACAGTACTTACATTTTGACAGTTGCCGTCCTTTCCATCTCAAATGTTCCCTCCCATACAGCCTTGGCATCCAAGGCAAAAGTATTTGTTCAGATACAGACTCTTTACAGCAAAACACCACCATTCTCACCTCAGCCTTTAAGGCATGTAATTACGCCAACAACCTAGTTAAAAAGCAGATTTCCCAGGCCATCACATCCAAGCCTGGTACAGCTGATCCCTCCACAAAACAGCTTCGGAGCAAACCATTGGAGACTCAGCATTATCCTGGTGTGGAATGTGTTAATCAACTGCTTCGACAGGGCCATGACACCCTAAAATCAGTCCCTGAAATGAGATCCATTCTGTCTGAAATTTTGCCCATCACACCTAGAATAGCTTTCCATCACTCTCCCAGTCTCACCAATATTCTTGTCAGACCCTAAGCTGTTCCTGCATCCATCTCCCCACTGCAAAACTTGCCCTACGCACCATCCTACCACCACCTATAATAGCCCTGCAACTGACAAAACATATACTATCAAAGGGAGAGCCACCTGCGAAGTGGCCCATGTCGTATACCAGCTATTATGTAAACACTGTTCAGCCTTCTACATTGGCATGACTACCCCCAAATTATAAATTAGGATAAATGGACAAAGGCAGAGGGTATATACTGGCAATTTGCAATATCCTGTTGCAGAGCATGCTCTACAACATGAAGTTCATGACCTCGGCACCTTTTTCACCACATGAGTCATCTGAATTTTTTCCCCACATACCAGTTTCTCACAGCTCCGCAGGTGAGAACTAGCACTACAACATGTCCTTGGTTCTTGCCAGCCACCTGGGCTTAATTTACATTAATTTCTTCCATCTCAGCTTTTCTTCACTGTAACTACTCTTTGTTTCACTCTGTTTTAGTTTTCTATGTCTTTCATTGTCTTTCCCTTCTATTTTTTACTGCCACCCTCCCACCTCTGTTACGTACAATGTGCTTAGCTTTTCATTTCTATTAAATCATGCATGATGTTTTAGTAGTAATCTCTGTCTTGCGTATTACCCTGTCTTCCACCTTTAAGCTCTCAGGTTTTCCAATCTCGTCCGATGCAGTCCCCTACAATCAGTTTTTCCTTCTCATCACGTACGGTAAGTCTCCTCTGATCTGTGCTTCTGGCTGAATTTCCCAAATCTACCGCTTTTCCTAGACCTCTCCATTCCTTTTCCTTCACCCTTCTTCCTTCCCCTTCAAACCTTCTGCCTGAAGAAGGAGCCACTGGCTCTGAAAGCTTGCAAATCACAACAGCCTTTTATGTGTGTGTTCTCCCTTTGCTTCGTGCGTAGATTTTTTCTGTATCCACTTAAATAATTTTATCAATAATTGATTGTTTTTGTTGTTATATATAAGATTACACTACAGCAGCTTACTCATGCAAAATATGGGAAAAGGAATTGTTACACACATAAAGACAGAACACAGTTCAAAAACGTTGAGACAAGTAGATTTTGTAGTGAAGTAATAATGAAAAATATTTCCTTTTTAATTGTAACTGTATCTAGATCCCCACTTAGAATTTTGAGCTATAATCTGGACTCCTTACTGTGACATCTATCAGATAGCAGCAAGCAGTTATCTGTCTGTGGTAACTTCAATGTAGATTCTCTAAAGAGTTCTGATAGGAAAAATGATATGAAAACCTTACAGGGATCCTACAGTTTTCTCTCAGTAATTCACTTTGCAACATGGGTGGATAAGGATAGTAGGACCCTGATCATGTTTTCTTTGATAAAGCTCAAAGCAAGAAATCACGGTGCCCAGTTAGTTAGAATAAATAATATAGTGCCTTACAATAAGGATACTTCTAAGTGGAAATCAGTTAGACTAAATTACTCCAGGACAAATATTTTTAAGAATAGTTTGCAGGAGATTACTGGGATGTGATTTATAATAAACCAAATGCTAACATAAAATTTAACCTGTTCCATGATAAATTCATATCATTATTTGAAAATAGCTTTCTGCATAAGCTAATCAGAAAGAACACTAAACAGATATTTAAAAAACCATGGACCACTAAAGGGATTAAAGTATCTTGTAAAAGGAAGAAAGAAATGTATCTTTTGGCAAGAGCAAGTAGGGATCCAGCAGTAGTTGCACACTACAAAAACTGTTCAGATGCACTTGTCAGAAATAAGTACTTCCAACAACCAACAACAGGCTTAAGACTGAATGGAATGTAGTGAAATGAGAGACAGGACAGTCAGCCACAGAACAAGACATCACTACTGAACTGAATGGAAGGACCATAAATGATGAATCATACGTAGCAAATATACTGTATTTAATAACCATTTCTTAAATATAGTAGAGAGTCTAGGAACAAACAGCTGACGAGGAAAATCAGAGCATTGTGTTCAAAAAGTATGTCTTATAAAATTCAGTCTTATCAAACAATGGAAAATCCAGGATGGAATGCAGCAATATTATGAAAAGGAAAGTTGCTGCTCCCCATACAGCAGAGACGCTGAGCCGCAGATAGGCAAAACAAAAAGACTGTCACAAATAAGCTTTCGGCCAACAATGCCTTTTTCATAAATAGATGTCAGACACTCACACTCACGCATAACACAACTCACACACACACACACACACACACACACACACACACGACTGCAGTCTCTGGCAGCTAAAAGCCACACTGCGAACAACAGTGGCAGTGCATTATGGGAGTGGCAACTGGGTTGGGGTAAGGAGGAGGCTGCAGCACGGAAGGGAAGGGATAGTAGAGTGCAGGGAGGGGGGGGGGGGGGGGACAATGAAGTGCTGCTGAGGAGCATGCAGGGACGAGGTGGAGAGAGAGAAGGGCAGCTCGGTGCAGTCGGGAGGTTAGATAGAGGGCAGGAGAAAGATGGCAGGGTGTGGGAGAGGGGGGGGGGGGGGGGGGAAGTGGGGCTTTGCTGCATTCTGTGTGGGCATGACCACCAACAATCTGTCTGTGTGCGTGAATGGCTACTGACAAACAGTGGCCACCCTGTTACTGAGCACGCTGCCCAACATGACATCCTTCATTTCAATGACTGCTTCACAGCCTGTGCCATATGGATATTTCCCACCAGCACCAGATTTCTGAATTGTGCCAGTGGGAACTCTCCCTGTAACATATCATATATTCTCACAACCCTCCAGGCCCCAAACTTCATTAGCCATTGTCCTCACCCATCCAGCTCCTTCCCTGTTCCCGTTCCAGCACTATACAGCCCTCATTCCACCAATGCACCCAGTCTTTTTACTTATCTCCTTTCCTGCACCCTGCCCCCCCCCCCCCCCCCACATTTCCCCTGCCCTCTGTCAAACCTCCTCACTGCACCTACCTGCCCTTTCCTCGCTCCACATCATCTCTGCATGCTCCTCAGCAGCACTTCGTTGTCCCCCACCCCTGTCCTACTATCCCTCCCCCTCACTGCCCCAGCCTCCTCCTTACACCCACTCAGTTGCCATTCTCACCGTGCACTGCTGCTGTTGTTCACAGTGTGGCTTCAGCTGCCAGAGACTGCAGTCATGTTTGTGTGAGTGTGCGTGTATGTGTCATCTGTTTTTGACAAGGCCTTGTTGGCCAAAAGTTTATTTGTGGCAGTCTTTTTGTTGTACCTATCTGTGACTCAGCATCTCTGCTATATGGTGAGTAGTAAGTTTCCTTTTCATACTATTGTAAAATTCAATGTTATCAATGTATCACCAGCTTTTCCTGAAATTATGAAAATCATACATTTGCCCAAAAGTATAAGCTCATCTGGTTTTGATGGGTTTTCCTATAGAGTATTGAAGGTTGTTCCCATATAATAAACCCGGTCTTATATAAAATGTGTATTGCATCAATAACTCAAGGCATTTCTCCAGAGACTGAAATATGCCACTGATAAACACTTCTTTAAGAAAGGTGATAAGAGAGGTATCAATAACTGCTGACATTGTTTTCCAAAATTTCCAGAAGATGATGTGTTCTACCGGGTGATCAAAAAGTCAATATAAATTTGAAAACTGAATAATTAATAGAATAATGTCGATAGAGAGGTACAAATTGACACACATGCTTGGAATGACATGGGGTTTTATTAGAACCAAAAAAATATGAAAGTTCAAAAAATGTCCGACAGATGGCGCTTCATCTGATCAGAATAGCAATAATTAGCATAACAAAGTAAGACAAAGCAAAGATGATCTTCTTGACAGGAAATGCTCAATATGTCCACCATCATTCCTCAAAAACAGCGGTAGTCGAGGAATAATGTTGTGAACAGCACTGTAAAGCATGTCCGGAGTTATGGTGAGGCATTGGCATCGAATGTTGTGTTTCAGCATCCCTAGAGATGTCCGGGGACCTGGGAGGCCAAGCATGACAAAAATGGCGGCTGAACACATGATCATCACCAAACAACGCGCGCAAGAGATCTTTCATGCGTCTAGCAATATGGGGTGGAGCCCCATCCTGCATAAACATTGTATGTCCCAGCAGGTGTTTATCAGCCAAGCTGGGGATGATGTGATTCTGTAACATATTGGTTTACCTCTCACCCATCACGGTAGCCATTACAAAACCAGAATCACGCATTTCCTCAAAGGAAAAGGCCCGATAATGGTAGATGTGGTAAATCCAACCCATACCGTGACTTTCTCATCGTGCAATGGAGTTTCCACGACAGTTCTAGGATTTTTGGTAGTCCAAATTCTGCAGTTGTGGGCGTTGACAGACCCTCGGAGCGTGAAATGAGCTTCATCGGTCCACAACATGTTATTCAACCAATCGTCATCTTCCGCCATCTTTTGAAACACCCACACCGCAAATGCCCTCCGCTTCACTAAACCGCCACGTAACAGTTCATGATGCCGATGGATTTTGTACGGGTACCGTCGGATGGTACGCCTCAGTGCCAACCAAACAGTAGTGTAAGGAATACCTGTGCAACGTGCAACTGCATGAGTGCTGACTTCCCCATGCATAGATGAACCCACTACAGTCTCCATTTCTTCCTGAACTGTCTCAGTAGCATTACGCCTTGTGCTCAGTCGGCCACTACGGGGTCTATAGTCTAAACAACCCGTGGCTTCGAACTTCGAAATCATTCTCGTCACAGCTGCATTTGTCAACGGACCTTTACCCGTTTGAATCCCATTCCTATGGTGATAGAATCGTAATGCTGAAATAGCACATTCCTCATTCTGATAATACAGCTTCACTAAAAGCGCCTTTTTCAGGTAACGTCAACATGCTGCGACTGCTGGCGCATCTGATTCTCTCTTTCATTACAGTTACTTTTATACACGATTGTCATGCACAGTCACTGACATTTATCTGTTGAACATTTTGTGAACTTTTTTTTGTTCTGGTAAAACCCCATGTCATTCCAAGCATTTGTATCAATTTTTAGCTCTCTGTCTACATTATTCCGTGGTTTATTAAGTTTTCAAATTTATACTGACTTTTTGATCAGCCGGTAGAAGAGAGTATGTCATCTTAGCAACAACAGAAGGGTTTCTCTGCTGATAATGCCAATTACACGTTAACTCACAAGATTTTACAACCATTAATAAAATAGCACTAGTTGGTATTTTCTGCAACCTAGCTACAGCATTTGGTTGTGTGAATCACAGTGTTCTGATAAACTGATTTGGAAACAAATTAAAAAACTTTCTCCTTGACAATTACTTCTATTCCACAGAAGAATTACCATTATTGCAATATGTAAAAGGTAGGGGGTTGGAATTACTAACCCACATCCATCTATCTTTTATCCTTTTGTAATTAAAAAAGCAAGCACAAAAAAACTTACATATATTCAGAATGTTTAAATTAATTTCCGATATGAATGTCGAATGACTCATTCTGCATCATTATGATCTAACATGCCATATAATCCATGGAACATGTAACTGACTAACTAACTCACAAACTAACTAACTATCCATATTTTAACCACTGTTTACCTGTTGCATCGGCCAACTGCCAAGGCACTTTTCACTTTACACTCACATGACTGTAAACCTGGGGTTCCTGGAGCCTGGACCACCAGGGGGAGCTGCAGATGAGATAGTTTGCACATCTCACTCTCCAGTCAGCATGGGGTCACACACAGAATGGTCATTATACCTAGTGCCACTCCTCCTGGGAGGGGAGGGATGTGGTAAACTTACAGGTTACCACTAACTTTCTCCATCTGCTGCACTCCAGGTCAGTAGGTTGTCCTGGCCACACTAAAAACTCATCACCCCACCTTGCCATAGAAGTTACTTCATGTGCTGAGCTAAGGCTTGCTAACCACAGATGTGGGGACTGACAACCTAGGCACCACATCCACCGTGTGTCTACAACACCGGCTGTGCGTGCTGACTAGTGCTGCCAATGCTCGTGATGTACATTCCTGTCTATACCTAGACCGGCACAAGCCTCGTGGAACCAGTCAGTGATGTCTTGTTTACTGTTAACTATCAAACAGCCCTCAAGATTTGGACATAATTTTATACTACAGACTTTGGATCACTTCTGGGTGTTGTTCCTTGTTATTGTTGTAAGCCATTGTGTGTTTCAAACAAATTCAAAAGTCAGTGATCATTTGTGTCTTGCACTAAAACACAATTATTTTCTTTTTGAGGTATTTAACTGTACGTTAAGGCTGTTTGAATACCAGGCATCATTGATATACTGGATCTGATTGCATTATTTTATAGGAATTTTGTTATTTTAGGTGGCATATACTTTATCAAGGCACATGTAAAATGTGTAATTTCCTCAACCTAAAATATGTTACAGATATTCAAAATATAATGTTTGTAGAGGGTAATAATGAAGTCATAACAAAGTCTGCATATTGGCAGAGTGTGGCACACTATGGGGGTAAGAGGACATGAACTGGGAGGAAGCATCAGGATAGAGGGGGCAGTTCTCTGTTTCAGATTGTTGACATCCTCAATGACCCGTAAATTGGAACACTGTAATTGCCCGACAAAATGCTGCTGCATTGTCTTTGTGAACAGATGGTTACTAAAGAGCAAATGGTCTTATACTTAAATGTATTATGTAACATGAGACACGATCACAACTGTTTTCTACATGTTTTGAATGTAAGTTTTCTTCAACTCACTTGACTGAATTACGATAGCCTTAATTTTATTTCATACTAGATGAGGTACCTGGAATTGGCTAGATATGTATTTATTCCAATCTTACATTATTCTGTCTCTTCCTTCCCTCACTCTGTGTTATCCATCTCAACTTTCCCCTCACTCACTATCTCTTCACCCTTTTATTTGTCCATTTCGCACTCCCCCTGTATGTGTCCATGTCCTCCTCCCCCTTCTCCCTCCACATTACCATCCGCCGCCCCATTAAGACGTTGCCTTTGCTTACCCCACAATATTTCTTTACAGATTGAAAATAATATGTGTATTGAGTGTGGCTGAAATCGATCTGAGGGTTTAGGAGGAGAAGTGGAGGATAAAACACACACACACACACACACACACACACACACACACACACACACACACACACACACACACGTTGTTAAGAGCTAATGACTAATTATTTCTTTTAACACATATGTACTGCTTATGACTGTCTCTATAATGCGTATTCATGAATCCAGCGCACTTTTATTTAAGATTGATACAATAGCAGATAATTGGTATGAGGCACATGCACCCATTTGTTGTCAGCACTGAGAAACAAACAAGAAAACATCTACATTATTAGGTCCCCTCCCACTGCAATGACAAATCTATCAACCCCTGTACCAAGTGGCACCTGTAAAGGTATAAAACAACTTTATGCGCTCCTACTTACAATTCTTCCAGTATATTTTTTATTTGACAAAGGAGACAGGTACAGCTGACAGCTGCAAACCATTTATTCTTTATTGGATTAGGATATATATCATTTATCATTCTTCAGAAACTGTAAACATTAGCACCTGTTAAAATTAAATAGTACTTTCGGAAGCAAACCACTTGCAACTGTTGGATGTATGTGACTCCTTTGCCAAATAACATTGCTATGCAGTTGCTGACAACAATAATCCATGCTTACAACACTAAAATTCTGCAATACAGGGAAAAGGACTTTTAAATACCCATCCACTGGTTTGACAATTATTAGATTATGAGGGATATATTCATAGGAGATATACGAGTAGTTGTGCCACGTTGTCAAAAATTACATTTTTAGTCAGTCTTCACAGGAGTCGAGTGTTGAGACTGACTGAAATAATCATTCTGGTAGCATGAGTCAATAATGACATGTGCCATTCACAGACTTTCACAGAATGACTGTCACCATGTTTACGAGTGTTGAAAAAAGGATAAAATGCTGCTGATCTAATTTCAATAATCTAGAAAAAAGTATACAGTGCATCTGACTAATTCATTCCAGTTTAATTATCTCTATGAAAATAAAATTCACATTACTTGCATGATCTTACAATATTCATGTAGCTAGGCAGAAGTATATGAAGGGTGAAGAGAAGGAAGGGAATCATTAGTAATTTTGAGCCATTACCGAAAACAAATCTGGGATCAGTGTATCTTGTTCCAGAAATTTATTTTAAAGTACTTTCATGCAATATGAGATAGCTGTATTATTAAAATGTTATATTACATTATTCAAAAGTCCACAAAATTTTTTATTATAACTGCATTAATCTCAAACTTTCAAAAAATGTAGAAAAAATAGGAAATTTAAAAAATAAGAAAAGGACAGATACACTGCACATGGAACAGGCTATATAAGAAAGCTACAGGTCTGTTACTGAATCTGGTTTTTATTCATTATAATTGAAAAATTTTCATTAATGTGACTTGTGATGTTGAGACTGGACAACCAATTATGATGTTTATTTTTCAGGTACTTCACAAAGGTAAGTTGAAGGAAATAGTTTTAAAATCAACTATGCACAGTCTCATAAATTTTTATAATTGTTAGGCACACATTTCCAAAATTCAGTGTACTGTTGTGTTTCACGATGTTCTATAAACAGAGTTTTAAGCTGTGTGTCATGCTGAAGTTTGATTATTTCATTTAGCAAATTAGTTTTAGGAAATCCATATTGGCAAAATTATTTGAGATCATCATGTCCAACATACCAAGGGTTCTCTACGAGAGTGAAATAGGTTTGAATATTTCGAACACCTGCAAATGTGTTTTTTATTTGTTCCAAATAGGCTTCCAAATATTCTTTCATGTTTTGGTAAATAGTTTTTTTAACAGTTAAGCCTGATCGGAGAATAGCAACAGTCAGAAAATTAGACAGATCTTTTACTTTCAGTTCGTTTATATATAATTGGAGTTGGCTTCAAATGCAAATATTTATAGTCATTTGCCCAATAATCTTGTTTGGTCCTTGTAATTCCAGGTTAAGTGTGTTGAATTTTTGTGTAATATTGGTCAAAAAACTGCAAGTATCCACCCTTCATCATCGTGATCATCATCATCATCAAGTTCAGGATAATTTTTGCCACTTTGTTGTAAGAATAAAATAATTTCAGATTTCAAATTGACAAACCATTCCAGCACTTTTCCTTTGCTTAGCCATCTGACAGCAGTATGTAGGGGAACATCACTGTAACAAGCTTGCAATACCTGCAGAAGTTCTTTAAATTTTCGGTGATTAAGTTCACGGGCACGAATGAAATTTATAATGCTTATAACTGTTTGCATAACATTCTTGAATTTGGTATTTGAAATTTGACATGCCTAACTTTCTTGATGCAGTAAACAGTGAATGGAGAGTAAATCTGGCAAATTCTGTTCCTTCTTAATCAGTGCTATCAAACCGTTGTTGACGTCCATCATTGATGGATAACTATCTGTACACACTGATATTAATTTGCTCGTAGATAAGTAATTTTTTTTTTTTACAAATTCTTTAATTGCACCCGCAAAATCACATCCTTTTGTGTGATCTTTCATGGTTATAATTGCTAAAAAAACTTCCTCTATTATCCCATCATTTGTGCAGTAACACACAAATAGTGAAAACTGAGCTATCAAAGCTAAATCTGTACTGTAAACACATGCAAGTATTTGGATAGTTTGACTTTATTAATTACTGCCTCAAACATATATTTTGAAATATCTTCTATACGACGTCAAAAGCTAGATTCTGAAATTGTGAGCTTATTTATTTCAGCTAATATTTGTTTACTGTTGGAGAAATTTTGAAACAAAGTTTCAGAAACAGTCATCATACAGTGCATCACTAATTAAGCATCAGTGAAAGCTTTCATATTTTTTTGCCAGAATAATAATAATAATAGTAATATTTATTCAACATCGAATAATCAAATACAATCCCTAGAAATAATACAGTTTCAGAACATCATACAGATTATTCTTCTGAATACGTCAATTTATAAATTACAAACTGAAGATTTGTTTCTATTAATAAATTTTACATATTTTTACATTTTGATGTATTTTACACTTGGTAGTATATAATCACAATATTATAAATAATGTTGTTGTCAACATTATATTAAAAACATGAGCTTGACATACTTATGAAGCACTTTTTCATACAGACATAATACTCGTCTAGGGAATAGTAAGGGTTTTTAATTAGAATTCTTATTAGCTGATCTTTTAATTTGTTAGTAGGAAAGGTTGTGAGACTTTTTGGTAGGGCATTGGCTAGCTTCAGCCCAGCATGAAGTGCATTTTTTTCATATAAAGCTGTTCTGTGGCTATTTACATGGTATCTGAACTTTTGCCTTGTATCGTACTGGTGCAGGTCACAGTTGAAATTTGGATTTATTGTTTTCACAAGCAATTTAACTTTCAATATGTATTCACCTATAATGGTAAGCACACCTAATTTTGGGAACAGATTCCGACATGATTCTTGAGGTTTGGCACCACAAATGATTCTGATAGTATTAATAATGTGCTTAGGTTGGCTTGAGTTGTTGCACCCCATATTTTTACAGCATAGTTTAAATTTGATGAGAATAGAGCATGATAAGCAATTTTTAGTACACACATGTCCTTATAATATTTGCTAATCATTTTTATATCATAGTGAACGCATTATTGTGCCCAAGATAAACACAAAGCCCATGCCTACTACAGTAGTACAAGTTTATGTGCCAACTAGCTAGATGATGAAGAAACTGATGAAATGTATGATGAGATAAAAGAAATTATTCAGGTAGTGAAGGGAGACGAAAATTTAATAGTCATGGGTGACTGGAATTCGAGAGTAGGAAAGAGGGGCGAAGGAAACATAGTAGGTGAATATGGATTGGGGGTAAGAAATGGAAGAGGAAGCTGTCTGGTAGAATTTTGCACAGAGCATAACTTAATCATAGCTAACACTTGGTTCAAAGAATCATAAAAGAAGGTTGTATACATGGAAGAATCCTGGAGATACTAGAAGGTTTCAGATAGATTATATAATGGTAAGACAGAGATTTAGGAACCAGGTTTTAAATTGTAAGACATTTCCAGGGGCAGATGTGGACTCTGACTACAATCTATTGGTTATGAACTGTAGAGTAAAACTGAAGAAACTGCAAAAAGGTGGGAATTTAAGGAGATGGGACCTGGATAAATTGACTAAACCAGAGGTTGTACAGTGTTTCAGGGAGAGCAAAAGGCAACAATTAACAGGAATGGCGAAAGAAATACAGTAGAAGAAGAATGGGTAGCTTTGAGGAATGAAACAGTGAAGGCAGCAGAGGATCAAGTAGGTAAAAAGACGAGGGCTAGTAGAAATCCTTGGGTAACAGAAGAAATATTGAATTTAATTGATGAAAGGAGAAAATATAAAAATGCAGTAAATGAAATAGGTACAAAGGAAAACAAACGTCTCAAAAACGAGATCGACAGGAAGTGCAAAATGGCTAAGAAGGTATGGCTAGAGGACAAATGTAAGGATGTAGAGGCTTATCTACTAGGGGAAAGATAGATACTGCCTACAGGAAAATTAAGGAGACCTTTGGAGAAAAGAGAAACACTTGTATGAATATCAAGAGCTCAGATGGAAACCCAGTTATAAGCAAAGAAGGGAAAGCAGAAAGGTGGAAGGAGTACGTAGGGATCTATAAAAGGGCAATGTACTTGAGGACAATATTATGGAAATGGAAGAGGATGTAGATGAAGATGAAATGGGAGATATGATATTGCGTGAAGAGTTTGACAGAGCAGTGAAAGACCTGAGTCAAAACAAGGCCCCTGGAGTAGACAACATTCCATTAGAACTACTGACGGCCTTGGGAGAGCCAGTCCTGACAAAACTCTACCATCTGGTGAGCAAGATGTATGAGACAGGCGAAATACCCTCAGACTTCAAGAAGAACATCATAATTCCAATCCCAAAGAAACCAGCTGTTGACAGGTGTGAAAATTACCGAACTATCAGTTTAATAAATCACAGCTGCAAAATACTAACACACATTCTTTACAGACGAATGGACAAAACTGGTAGAAGCCGACCTCGGGGAAGATCAGTTTGGATTCCGTAGAAAAATGGGAACACGTCAGGCAATACTGACCTTACGACTTAGCTTAGAAGAAAAATTAAGGAAAGGCAAACCCACATTTCTAGCATTTGTAGACTTAGAGAAAGCTTTTGACAATGTTGACTGGAATACTCTCTTTCAAATTCTAAAGGTGGCAGGGGTAAAATACAGGGAGCGAAAGGCTATTTCCAATTTGTGCAGAAAGCAGATGGCAGTTATAAGAGTCGAGGGGCATGAAAGGGAAGCAGTGGTTGGGAATGGGATGACACAGGGTTGTAGCCTCTCCCCGATGTTATTCAATCTGTATATTGAGCAAGCAGTAAAGGAAACAAAAGATAAATTTTGGAGTAGATATTAAAATCCATGGAGAAGAAATAAAAACTTTGACGTTTGCCGACGAGATTGTAATTTTGTCAGAGACAGCAAAGGACTTGGAAGAGCAGTAGTTGAAAGGAATGGACAGTGTCTTGAAAGGATGATATAAGAAGAACATCAACAAAAGCAAAACGAGAATAATTGACTGTAGTCGAATTAAGTCAGTTGATGCTGAGGGAATTAGATTAGGAAATTAGACAGTTAAAGTAGTAAAGGAGTTTTGCTATTTGGGGAGCAAAATAACTGATGATGGTCGAAGTAGAGTAGATATAAAATGTAGACTGGCAATGGCAAGGAAAGTGTATCTGGAGAAGAGATATTTGTGAACATCGAGTATAGATATAAGTGTCAGGAAGTCATTTCTGAAAGTATTTGTATGGCGTGTAACCATGTATGGAAGTGAAACATGGACGATAAATAGTTTAGAGAAGAAGAGAATAGAAGCTTTTGAAATGTGGTGCTACAGAAGAATGCTGAAGATTAGATGGGTAGATCACATAACTAATGAGGAGGTATTGAATAGAATTGGGGAGGAGCTTGTGGCACAACTTGACTAGAAGAAGGGATCGGATGGTAGGACATGTTCTGAGGCATCAAGGGATCATCAGAACCTGATAAAAAGGCCTTACCCCAGAGCTCCGGTTCCACCACGGTTATACGGCCTCCCCAAGATACACAAGTGGGAGGTACCATTACTTGTCATCTTCAGGCGAAGTGTCGGGTTCACGTCTCGTCCGGGTCTTTATAGCCGCTGGACCACGGGCATCTCTGCATCCTTGGCGCGGGTCCTATGGTATAGCCAAACACCTTGCGCTACTACTTAAGCCTCTCGTGGGTAAATGTGCCCGCCACATCAAGAATTCTATGGAGTTTGTTAAGACACTCAAGGAGTGGCGTCTTGACAAAAATGATATTATGGTCAGCTTTGACGCTATATCCCTTTTCACAAGGGTACCGTTAGAGGACTCCCTGAAACTACTGGAAAATCATTTCGACGAAGACACAGTGGAATTATTCCGCCATGCACTCATGACCACATATTACCAGTGTGGCGGCAGGTTTTACCAACAGGTGGATGGAGTCGCTATGGGATCCCCACTGGCACCATGTATCGCTAATCTGTACATGGAATACTTCGAGGATATCACCTTGGAAGCAGCACGCCTTAAACCCAAGGTCTTTTATCGGTACGTGGACAATACTTTCGCGGTCTGGCCGCACGGCGAAGACACTCTAACGGAATTTCTGAACCATCTGAACAGCATACACGAGAACATCAGGTTCACAATGGAAATGGAAGAAAATGGATGCCTACCCTTCCTGGATATCCTTATAAAGAAGAAAATGGACGGCACACTGGGACACTCGGTCTACCGAACGAAAACGCACACAGACCTGTACCTCAACGCCAACAGCTGCCATCACCCAGCACAACAGAAATCCGTGCTCACTACCCTGGTCTGCAGGGCTCATGACATATGCGGCAAGGACAGTTTATCTGCTGAGATTCAGCACCTGAAGAAAACCTTCCAGATGAATGGATACTCCGACACGCAGATTAGACGTGCTCTCCATATGAGCAAGAAGAAGGAGAAGAACCTTCAGGAAGATGAGAACAACAAAAGTCTGGCGTTCCTCCCATACACAGGACCACCCACGGCCAAGATTGCCAGGATACTGGAGAAAAACAAGATAAAAACCCTCTTCCATCCTCCAACAAAAATCAGAAATATGCTGGGTGTCTACAGTATTTCCTGTGAATGTGGGAAACAATATATTGGGCAGACGCAGCGTTGCATAACGCAACGCATCTCTGAACATGTGAGAACCGTCCGCCTCGGACAAAAAGAAAAATCCGCAGTAGCGGAGCACAGCCTCAATGAAGAACGCACATTTCAGTTTGAAGAAACCAAGAGACTGTGTAGAGCGAAAGGTTTCTGGGACTCAGTTATTAAAGAGGCAGTGGAGATACGGGTTAGTGACAACCTGGTCAATCGGGACAGTGGCTTCCAACTCAGCAGCGCGTGGAATACAACATTATCAAGAATGAGACGAGAGCGCTCCGATGGAGGTAGGTCGGTGGCGGCGTATGGAATAAACAGGCCGCACCGAGACGAGACGCCAGGACCCGGCGCCCGCGGCTCCCCCCCACCACGCACCGCCGCACCAATGCCGCCCGCGCCTGATTGGCCCGACCCGCGCCAAGGATGCAGAGAGGCCCGTGGTCCAGCGGCTATAAAGATCCGGACGAGATGTGAACTCAACACTTCGCCTGAAGATGGCAAGTAAGAAACTTGCTGAAACGTTGCTGGAGAACAACGCATTGACTCGGCTGTCAACCTGAGAAGAATTTATCGTATTATTATTGTTATTATTTATCATTACATATTGGAACAGTCTAAGTTTCTCTCTTGCTGTTTTTACTTCGCGATTTATCCAGTTATTTTTTTGTATCTTTTTGCAGTCATTTACTGTAAAAGTCATTTCTGGGAATGAGACATTGAAGCAATAATAAAAATCTGATGAAAAATCGCTTAAAGTGTTGCTGTTTTTTTCACCCCATTGTAAGCTTTTCAGCAAACTGTTGAAATCTTTAACACTGTAGTCACTGGTGGTTCTTTTTGTCACATGTTGTTTTTCTTTTCTATTGACATGAAGATTTTTCAGCTTCTGTCAATACCTGTATTGTGTGGTGGTCAGAAAAGGCAAGCTTCAGAACTGATCCACTGCATGTAAAGTGGGACATGTTAGTTATAATGTTGTCAATGCATGATTTTACACTATTGACCTCTCTAATGGGCTCGTTTATCAGAAATGTTAAGATAAATTGAACTAGTATTAGCATTAGTTTTTTAGATACAGAGTCATTGGACAGCACGTCAGTGTTTATATTTCCAGTTAGTATTATGTTAACCCAGCCATTTTTACTGCAGTGTTTAATGTCAATGCCAACAAGCAAGTCATTAAGAACATCAAAGAAACTGTCTAGGCTACCAGATAGTCTGTATAGGCCTATAATAATTAAGTTCTCTTTCCCCCACTTATAATTACCTACTGATAGTTCTAGTACACCCTCAATGCTGAAAGCACTTACATCTATTGCTCTATAATTACTACCACTGGCTGTAAAGATACTACCCCACCACCACGTTTCTCTTTTCTACTGAAGGCAGAGCAAAAGGTCATAGAGAGTGTCTTACATGCACTAATTAGTTCATCTGTGTACCAGTGTTCATTTATAACTAAAACATCAGGTTTATCAATTGCTGCAATGGTATCCAACTTGTTGTGCTTATTGCCGAGACTTTGAAAGTTCTGCTGAATTAATTTGAAAGTGAGTTTGGATTGTTGAACACTTGATGGACATGTCACCCTACCAGACTGGTTGTTTTGAGTACAAGGGCTCTGCTGTATGATATTAGGGCTAAGTTTCTCCTGCTGGACCATACAGGGAGATTTAGAGCTACCAGGCTGTCCAGCAGGGTTTATAAGTTTTCCTGGCTTGTCAGCTGTAGCTCTCTGTGTGGCAAGTCCTGTTTGGGCGGGTTGTGCCATTCCATAGCAATGCACTTATTTACACTGCTTTGTGTGCTGTTTTGTCTGATTTCATCAATAATTAATTTACTCACTATCTTTTTACCTCTCTTGTTCAAGTGCATACATGAGTTGTGTGCAGGTTTCTATCTAGGTTACTGACGTTCACCAAAGACACATTGCGATATTTGTTACATATAGTTTGAAGCCTAACATTTGTTTTATGCACTTCCAAGTTCACAATAGACTGGTCCATTAGATCATGTCTCTGTGGAATATTAACGACAATTACTTTAGTGCCAGTCAACTTTCTAAGTGTTGCTTTCATGTGCCTGATAGTGTCATGTGACAGCCTCACTTTGCCCAACTGCTGCTAACATAACATTTTGTTGACAATCAATGGTAGATTTTAGATGAGCAATTTGTTTCTTTCTTTCATTTGAATTCAAAGGAAAAGCTACTGTAAATGAATTGTGCTTACTTGTATAGTGGCGAAATAAATGGTATCTCTTCAATCCCACAATCGTATCCTGGCATATTAAGTAAGTAGCAGTACCTTTTTTGTGTCCACTTATAAAGCAAAACTCTTTTTCCCATATTTCTTGGAAACTTCTTTTCTCTTCACAGATTTTCCTCTTAGTCACTGTTCTTGAGGGTACATCAGACATTATTTATTCCACTAATAATTATATCACCAAATATGAGCACAAATACACTCAATATGCGACGAACGTTCAGGGGCACTGAAACTTAGTTCACAACTGACTCACTGACACGGCAAAGCTAACAATGAGGCAGCTGCAGGACAAGCCCATTGCTGACAAAAGAGTGGCTGTGGGCACGCAGCATGTTTGATGCATGACTCACATTGTTGGCTAGCAGGCCACTCACGCCTTTAGCACTGCGGAACACTGGCAAGTGGCGTGTTAAATGAAAGTGGTGGATGGTTTTCAGTTACCTAATTACTTCCCTGACTTTAATCACAATTCTATGCAGTTTCCATTAAAAAAAAAACCACCATTACGCCAGACAAGTAGATAACTAATGCTATCTATGTGAAGCCGAGAAGGGTTGCGGGTCGCACAAAAACGTGATCTGGGCTGCATGCGACCTGCGGGCCGCGGTTTGATGATCACTGTTCTAGATGCTCTGTGAATGTGGGTTACTCCAAGAATGTTGAATCAGAGTGTGATTGATACTGAATTGTGAAGAGAAAGAGACTCCAGTTCAATTACATTGTCTGCTCATTTTATCAGTTTTCATAGAACATCACGGTGCAAGGGCTCATCCCAATATAGTGTCTTATTCAAGTATGTCTTGAAATATCCACAAAGACTTCCTTGTCTATTGTTACATGGTCCAGGGTTGAATACCTCCTTGTGCAGTCTTTCTTGCACACAGCTGGACCAATATTGTGATAAGAATGCCTTCTCAAACTGTTTGTAAGTCTGACAATTTTCAGCAGTCTCAGATGCCCAAAGCATGGCTTCTCCCTGAATAAAGCCTGTGGTGAAGTGGATCTCTTGCTGAACTGGCCACAACCTTGTTAACACACCTCTAAATGATTTGATAAGTATGACAGGATGAATACCTTTTTTGTCAGGTGTAAAACCTGAATCTGTCTGTGCTTTAAATTGTCTAATAGAACGGATGACTGTAGCAGTGCTGCACCCATCCAATATGATATATAATTAGGTGACACATCCCTATAATCTATATCATTTTGGTACATTCCCTCATATGACATAGAATTAATTTTTTTTTGCCTTTGATCCTAGCAACAGATGAGGTGTGTCATGTACTATCTGCATGTACTATCTGCTTAACAACAGACAGCTCTTGTTGTATGCTACCAGTTTGTGACATGACACTATCTTTCCATTCTGGTAAATCTTTGCTTAGTGCAGTTTCAGTTTGGTTTAATTCTGTATTAATAACTTCTCCCAAAGTGCCTTCCTCAAATAAAAATTTAGTAAATGTCTGCGTACAGCCTGCAGTAGTTCTGTATTCGATCTTCCATTAATATTTGTTTTCTTACGTAAAATCAACTCAGAAAAATCTTTCGAGAAACTCTCTCTTTGTGCATCAAGTTTTTCTCTAATTTTAACTTCCTACTCTGATGTAAAATCATCTACCTTTTCATTCGGTTTATGAACACATTATTTTAATGGGGATTGTTCATTAGTTAATTGCTTTATCACATCAGGAATGCTGTGGTATGCAATTTTTAGTTCTGTAATCTCAGTCATTAAGACATCCTGCTGGGCTGACAAATTTTGCCTGGTTAACATTTTGTCTTGTTTTAATAATTATTTTGCTTCTGAATTCTCATTCTTTTTTTTTTCTTTGAGACATAGCTTTTCTAAAAACTAAAGACTTTTGTTTAATGTTAATGTAAATTAAAGGAATGGTATGGCTAGTAGGTAGAAGTAGTCTTATAAGCAGAATGCATCTTAATATGGATATCATTTCAAGAACTGTTGCAATTGGGAGTTCCTTTATTTCATATTCTGTGTCATTTGTATTCTATCACAGTTGCATCTCAGTTTTGTGTTCATCTTATTGTTGTGTTATTTTGGAGGAAATTAAGATGAGCGTGTTGTTTAGTTCAATAAGGTAGTGGAATTGAAGAGTGAATTTAGCTGATATTTTCAATTCGGTAGTACCTGAAGAAGAGTTCAGATGAGGCAAGAGTTGAAATTATTTATTTGCAAAGAAATATGACTAAACTGAGTCAGAACATGGGAGAGTAGAGATGTAAATAGTGAGGGACCAAGTCCAACAAAAGATATATTAGGAAATGAAATGGTAATGCAGTTGCATTGAACGTTGAAGGCTGATGTAAATCACAGAGAGACGCGACTCATAGAGTACATGACAACAAAATTTTCAGACACATACAAAGCATTATCTAATGATTTTCAAAGGATATGGGAAGAGTCTAGTTACAAATTTGTGAAAGAAAATACTGTGGTGGAAGATGCAATATTATGTTGTGCACTGCAGTTCTGCACACACAACAAGTGACACAAAGGATGAGCAGCAGTCTGAAAACAAGCAAGTGGTTGTGAAGCCAGACATAAAGAACAAATGATGTGTGACATCTACAAAGTAATCACTAACAGTGCACATAAAACTAATCGAACTACTAATTATGTTAATGTTGCATTACATCAGTAGACTGATTCGTCACCACAAGAAGCACTGGGCCACAATGCGAGTTAGTTAGTTAGTTAGTTAGTTAGTTGACTACACATACCACGGATCATTTTGCATGACATATTGCGATGATATGGAACAAATCATTTTACATTCATATTGAAAATTAATTTGTATGATTACATTCTGACCATTTCAAAAGTTTTTTTTTCAACAAGAAGAGTAAAGAGGTATACAGATGTCAGTTAGCAATTCCTAAGCACCACCTTTTTACACATTGCAGTAATAGAAATTCTTCTACAGATAGATGTAGTCATCAAGGAGAGACTTTCTCTGTCTGTTTTCAAATTTTACTTTGCTGTCTGTCAGACATTTTATAACACTGCATAAGTGATAAAAAAATTTGTTGCAGCATGGTGCACCCCATTTTGGGCTAAGGACAACCTTAATGTGAGATAATAAATGTCATTTTCCCTTCTGGTATTGTAATTATGTACATCATTGTTCCTTTTGAGCTGCAGTGGATTATTTACAACAAACTTTGTATGGGAATAAATATATTGTGAAGCAGTAGTCAGAATACCTAATTCATTAAACAGACGTCTACAGGATGATCATGGATGAGTACCACAAATTATTCTCACAGTACATTTTTGCACAATGATGACTTTCTTTCTTTAAAGAAAAGTTACTGCAGAACATTATTCCATATTGCATTACTGAATGGAAATATGCAAAATATGCCAACTTACTGATTTGTTTTTCCTCAAGATTTGCAATGATTCTAAGTGCAAATGTGGCTGGACTAAGTTTTCTTAGAAGATAGAAAATGTGTTTTTTCCAATATAAATTTGCATCAATATGGACTCCTAAGAAACGTGAAGTTTCCACCCTATTTATTATTTCCTCACCACGTGTCACACTTATCATTGGTTTAGTACTCCTAGATGGGCAGAACTAAATATATTGTGTCTGTTTTAAAATTGAGGGTAAGACCATTTACAGAAAGATAGTCAATGATACTCTTAAGAAATTTGTTTACCATTTCTTCTATTTCTGTATGTATGATTGGATTGATTACAATACTAGTGTCATCTGCGAAAAGAACTAATTCTGCTTTTTGTGTATTGGATAGAAGATTGTTTACATATATGAGGAAGGGTAGAGGACCTGAGACTGAACCTTGGGGAACCCCATAAGTGATTTCTCCCCAGTCAGAATTATGTCACTGGACTATATTGCTTGAATTAATAATTACAACTTTCTTCATTCTTTTGGTTGATATGGCATTATCCTTGGTTGGCTGTACCATCGTACCATCAGTTCCATAAAATGTTAGTTTGTCTAGGAGAAAGCTGTGATTCAAATGCCATAGAGTGGTTGCGGAAAGTACCAAGTAGTGCTATTTTATTATTTAATACTTGTTAAATCTGGTGAGTGAAGATGTAAATGGCATTCTGAGTAGAGTAACTCTTCTGAAACCCAAACTGTGATTTGCTAAGGGTACTATTGTTGCTAAGGTGATTTACTATTCCAGAATACATCAGTTTCTCAAAGATTTTGGAGAATGATGTCAGCAGTGAAACAGGTCAGTAATTATTGACATCTCCCTTATCACCTTTCTTAAAGGTGGGTTTAGCAACAGTATACTTCAGTCTCTTTGGAAAAACACAATGGGTTAGTCATGCTTTACATATTTTGGATAAGACTGGACATATCACATGGTAAAAAATCCTTAGTACTCTATTGGAAACACCATCAAAACAAGATGAGCTCTTATTTTTGGGGGAATGTATAATTTTCTCAATTTTGGAAGGAGAAGCTGGTAATACATTAATATGACTGAATTTTATGAGTGTTACATTTTAAAAATACTGATGTGATTTTGCTCTTGAACTGATTGTTCCTATGGTTCCTAAGGTAGTTAAGAAATAATTATTAAATGTGTTTGCTACCTGTGACTCATCATTTATAATCTTTCAATTCCATTCAATAGTGATGTTGTCTTGTTCTGCGGCTGGTTGTCCTGTCTGTCATTTCAGTACATTCCATATAGCCTTAAGTCTGTTGTTGGAAGTACTTATTTCTGACATGTGCATGTTCCCTGATTTTTAATTACCTTTTGTAGTAATTTTGAGTATCTATAATGACATTTTCACACTGTCAGGAAGTAATTTTGAGTAGTTTTTGTAGTGTGCAGCCACTGCAGGGTCCTGACTTGTTCTTACAAAAGATACATTTCCCTTCTCCTCTCACAAGATACATTAATCCCCATAGTGATCCATGTTTTTTGTGCACCTGTTATGTGGCCATTCTGATTAGCTTATGCAGAAAGCTATTTTCAAATAATGATATGAATTTATCATGGAACAGGTTAAATTTATGTTAGCATTTGGTTCATTATAAATCACATCCCAGTCATCTCCTGTAAACTATTCTTAAAAACATTTGTCCTGGAGTAATTAATTATTCTAACTGATTTACACTGAGAAGTATTCGTACAGTAAGGCACTATATTATTTATCCAAACTAACTGGGCAACATGATCAGAGAGAGCATTTTTTATTGAGTAAACAGTTATTTTCGTGCTTTGAGCTTCATCAAAGAAAATATTATCAATCAAAATCCTACTGTCCTTATCCACTCATGTTGGAAAGTTAATTACTGGGATAAAAGTCTAGGATTCATGTAAGATTTACAGATCATTTATCCTATAATTATTTTAGGAAATCTACATTGAAATTACCACAGCCTGTTATGTTCTTGCTGCTATATGACAGATATCACAGTAAGGAATCCAGATTGCAGTTCAAAATTTCCAAGTGGGGATCTATTTACAATTACAATTAAAAGTGAACTGTTTTTTGGTATTAATTCACAAGAACACACTTCTATGTGCTAATCACTACAAAATCTACTTCAATGTTTTTGAACTTGTGTTCTGTTTTAACATAACTAACAAATCCTACTTTTCCCATGTTAGTTCTGCATGAGTAAGCTGCAATAGTGTAATCTTTTAATGTAACTTATCTTACCCTCTCATTATAGGGTGCCCCGACAGGCATAGGATGTCTGTCTTTTAAGAACTCTCTGAATTTTCCAAACCAACAAGAAACTCTCTACCTTATTGCTAAATCATATAATAATTTGATGAAATAGGCTAATCTTACTTTTTTGTGCATCCTGAAGTTTTTTGTGAGGGTCTTCTGTAATGCGGCAGAGAATGTAGGCAACATCTTGCTGATATCTGGCTTCCATAACAGCAACCGCTCCTCATGTGCACCCTCCAGTGGCATCCGGGGCTGTGGTAATTTGACCCGAAGTGATGATCTCTCCCTTGGTGGGAAAGATGAAAGTGAGGCCAGACTATCCTCCTGTTACTGCAGTGGCCTGGAACAGCTAACAGTGGAATTAGAGTGGGACGGGTGGAGGGGGGTGGGAGGAGTGGACTTGAGAGTGAACTGGGGAGCTGTATTGGTAGACTAGGCTCTCTATTTCCTCATCAATTCCTGGCCAATAAGTGTGGCACCAGCTGAGCTGCCTGGTCCTGGAAGCGCCCCAATGTCCCTGATGCAACAGCTGTAGGGTCTGTTGTCGTGAACCTCTTTGAATCACTACATGTGGTGCAGTGTGGTCTGTGGTTAAGGGGATGGCACCATCAACTAGAATAAAATGCAACCCATAATAATGTCAAAGAGGATTAGAGTGCTGCTTGGTCAATTGATCCAGTCACCTTATCAAGATGAAGGTGAAAAACTTGTTTGAGAATGGTGACTGCCTCCATGGTGGTGGTAATGTGGACTTCCTACTATAAGGAAATTGTCCGTGGCTTGTTGAGCCTCATCATCCATGGCATGTTTACATTTGCATGCTGGGATGTGCTTCTGAAATGGATTTCATAGTTATGTCTTGAGAGAAACAATGCTCAGTGCTGGAGTCAATGAGCAGTACAATCTGGGACATGAGCTGCTCAATTGAGGACAAGATCAACAGCTTGTGGTTTGTTACCAGGTGGAACTTGGTGCCATAGAGGAAGACATGAAATTGTTTCAAAGTGAATATAATTACTGGTGCTTCTTTCTCAAATTGAGAGTATTTCATATGTGGCAAGTAAGGTATTTTGAAGTGTAAGCGATGGGGTACTCTGACCCATCATTATCTCAGTGAGTGAGGACAGCCCCCACACTCCGTCCAGTGCATCTGTCACTAGCACAATCTGCTTCTGCTAAACACCACCAAATAAGATGATGAGAGTAGACACTGTTTGAGCTCTGTGATTGCTGTTTCATATGTGGCAGATCACGCAAAAGCCACTCCTTTCTTACACAATTGGCGTAGCAGGTGAGCTATCTAAGATGCAGCTGGAATGAATTTTCTGTAATATGTAATTTTTTTCCCAGAAAAGCCTGGAGCTGCTTGAGGTTTGCCAGCCAAGGAATGGATGCAACCACTTCGACATGTTTCTGCATTGGTAAAATACCTTTCTGAGAAATGATCATGGCATCTGTAGATATCTGGCATATGTAGAGAAAATAGGATCTAAATGTTCATTAGAAGAAGCAAAGCAGTTAATGTAAGAGGCCTTACCCACACCATTTGATACAATTGAAATTCCACCCACCTGTCCTGCAGAAATTAGGAAGATAATAAACTCTCTCAAGAATAAAAGCTCACATGGAATTGATGGCATTTCCAGCAGGACAATAAAAGCTTGTCCCCAAGAAATAAGTGGAATTTTTAGCCACATATGTACTTGCTCCCTGAAGCAGGGTGTGTTCCTAGAAAGACTGAAGTATGCCATTGTTCAACCACTGCATAAAAAAGGGGATACATCTGTAGATATCTGGCATATGTAGAGAAAATAGGATCTAAATGTTCATTAGAAGAAGCAAAGCAGTTAATGTAAGAGGCCTTACCCACACCATTTGATACAATTGAAATTCCACCCACCTGTCCTGCAGAAATTAGGGAGATAATAAACTCTCTCAAGAATAAAAGCTCACATGGAATTGATGGCATTTCCAGCAGGACAATAAAAGCTTGTCCCCAAGAAATAAGTGGAATTTTTAGCCACATATGTACTTGCTCCCTGAAGCAGGGTGTGTTCCTAGAAAGACTGAAGTATGCCATTGTTCAACCACTGCATAAAAAAGGGGATACATCTGTAGATATCTGGCATATGTAGAGAAAATAGGATCTAAATGTTCATTAGAAGAAGCAAAGCAGTTAATGTAAGAGGCCTTACCCACACCATTTGATACAATTGAAATTCCACCCACCTGTCCTGCAGAAATTAGGAAGATAATAAACTCTCTCAAGAATAAAAGCTCACATGGAAGTGATGGCATTTCCAGCAGGACAATAAAAGCATGTCCCCAAGAAATAAGTGGAATTTTTAGCCACATATGTACTTGCTCCCTGAAGCAGGGTGTGTTCCTAGAAAGACTGAAGTATGCCATTGTTCAACCACTGCATAAAAAAGGGGATACATCTGATGTCAACAACTACTGGCAATCTCTCTTCTGACTGCCTTATCCAAAATTTTTGAAAAAGTAATGTATTGTAGAGTAGCTTCACACCTTTGTAAAAATAAAGTTTTAACAAAATGTCAGTTTGGTTCCCGAAAGTATTTTTCAACAGAAAATGCTATATATACTTTCACTAATGAAATATTAAATGCTCTGAGTAACCGTAAGTGACCCGTTGGGATTTTTTGTGACCTATCAAAGGCTTTTGATTGTGTAAATCATGGAATACTTCTAGATAAGCTCAAGTACTGTGGTATGAATGGGACAGTGCTCCAATGGTTTAAATCACACCTAACTGGAAGAGTGCAGAAAGTTGAAATAAGCAGTTCACATAATATACAAACAACTGGTGATTTCTCAAACTGGGGAACAATCAAGAATGGGGTGCCACAAGATTCGGTCTTGGGTCCTCTGCTGTTCTTAATATATGTTAATGACTTGCCATTCTATATTAACGAAGATGCAAAGGTGATACTTTTTGCCGATGATGCAAGTATAACTATCACACCCCACAGACAAGAATCAACTGGTGAAATTGTAAATGATGTTTTAAAAAAATCATTTAGTGGTCCTCTGCACATGGGCTCTCATTAAACTTTGTCAAAACACAGTATATACAGTTCTACACAGTAAATGGAATGACATCATTGATAAATATAGACTTCGATCAGAAATCGATAGCTAAGGTAGAATATTCAAAATTTCTAGGTATATGCATTGATGAGGGATTGAACTGGAAAAACACACTGAGGATCTGCTGAAACATTTGAGTTCAGCTACTCATGCTATTAGGGTCATTGCAAATTTTGGCGATATACATCTGAGTAAATTAGCTTACCATGCCTATTTTCATTCTCTGCTTCCCTATATCATCATATTCTGGCATAATTCATCATTGAGTAAAAGAGTGTTCATTGCACAAAAGCGTGTAATCAGAATAATTGCTGGAGCTCATCATCCAAGATCATCCTGCAGACACTTATTTAAAGAGTTAGAGATCTTCACTGTGGCCTCACGATATATATATTCACTTATGAAATTTGTTATTAACAATCTGAACGAATTCAAAAGTAATGGCAGTGTACATGACTACAACACTAGGAGAAAGGATGATCTTCATTACTCAAGGTTAAATCTAACTTTGGTTCAGAAGGGGATAAATTATGCTTACATGAATTTTTGGATAAAATAAGTGGGTAATTTCCCCAACACCCACAAAAAAGTGTCATGTAATATTTTGTGCAATGTAATATCTTGTATGGACACCTTTTATTAACCTGATACGTTCCACATCATTACGAAGTGTCGTATTCATGATCTATGGAACAAGTACTAATCTGATCTAATAAATACTTCACTGAAGGCTGAAAAAATTTGCACTTACTGAGATTGCACTTCCACCCTGCCTGCTGCAAAACAAAAAAAAGTTATTTCAGATTTGCTAAATGCTGCTCAATGGAACTTCCCCTGATGATGACATCATCCAAATAGTTCATGCAACTAGGCACATTTTGAAGCAGCGGTTACAGGAGCCTCTGGAGACTTTCAGTGGCACTGGAGACCCCAAAAGCCAACTACTTACGTTTGTGTAAGCTGCGCAGTGTATTAATCACTAAAATCTTCTGTGAACATTCATGTAACTGAAACTCTAAGTATGCCTTGGAAAGGTCACTTTTGGAGAAGAAGTGTCCAGCTGCCAGCTTTGTGTATAGTTCCTCAGCCTTGGAAGGAGGTACATATCCAATCTGGCTTGAGCATTCCCCATGACCTTCAAGCCCACAAAGTCTGAGATTGCTGGATTATTTCCTGATGATAACCAGGAGAGTAGCTCACTGACTCAATTAGATAGGTTGTAACATATCTAATCCCTGCATACAACTATGAAAAGGGTTTGGAGAAAGGAAGCTGCTAGTAAGAAGGCACCATTGCTGTCAATTTTTGACAAATCACTGATAGAAAATCTCAGTGTGTATCAGTTTCATCAGTCGTGCATGATGGGAAGTTAACCAAATATATTTTTGGTGGTATACCACAGTACTGAAGTGCCTGAAGATAAAGGTGTTCTTACTTTGAAATTAATAGCAAATAAATAAAAAACAATAAAAACAGATGATGGGAGATAAATAGTTAAAGAATAACTTTAATTTTCCATGACATTATATTTAGCACCTGAAATCCCATTTCTAGCACTATAGAAGCAACAAGCAACCAAATATAGTTACACTGTCTCTGCCGTCAATGGAGTCCAAGATATCTTGGCCTCACAACCAAACACTGCTCATGCCAGAGAGAAGTCAAACATTTCGAGAAGTTACCTCATATGGAGGAGTTAGGAACTTGCTCCCCTTCACAATTACTGTATCACCTGTGGACTCTGGTGTAAAGTTCTAATAAGAAGACTGTCACTGTATCTGGCTGTCACATTTATCACCTAACACACAGAAACTACTTACCGTGTGACCTTGATGTCTTAGCATAGATAACCAAACATATCACTGATATGTATCCAACCACGTGTATCACATGTCACCTTCCTTCTTTCAGACAGTGCAGCAGATGCATTAAAGGAAGGAATTGTGAAGCTTGCCAACAGGTTGCCACTCTTCAGGCATTAGATTCCAATCAGTGGTTGCAGCACTGACACTCAGCAAGAGGCACCAGATAATGCCTGCTGGTACCATAAATGATTTTGTTCAGAAGCTCGACAATGCTGTTCACCATGTGACATGGAAAAATTGCGAGGACAGGAAGTGGCTTCCCTGACGTCAGCCATCAAATTTTTGTCACCACACTTCATACAAAGTTGCAGTTTATGGTGGATACAGATGTCAACATATCAGCGTACCCATCTTTTCAAGTACTTCATCGCAGCACTGATGACTGGAGCCTTTATGCTAGAAACGATTCCTCACCGAAAACATGAGGCTATGTTACACTCTCACTGAAATTCTATCTTTACTGTGAGTTTGTGTGACAGTTCATAGTGGCAGTTCAGAGGAACTTATCCTGGACCCATGCAGATGTGAATTGTCTCTCCAACACATCCTGCACTCTCATAGTCCTAAATCTCTGCTAACCTGTTCCCAATACGTCACCTTATCTTTTCCCTTCTCTGTTCTGTCCAGACCACTCCTTCTCCATCCATATCTTGCAATGCCTTTCTGGATATTTTCTCTCTCTTTTCAAACCCTCTCCCTTCACTCTCCTCTCCCTTTCTCCTTCTTCATCACCACCTTTCCTTCCTATCCACCCTCTCGTTTTCTTCCTCAGTACCCCCACCCCCTTATCCCTCTTCCTGCATATCTTTTTGCGGTACCCTCTGTATGCTTTTCATATTGTTGTGGGGCCATGGAGTCATCTGTCCAAAGATCTGCCTCCTTCCTGTTGCTCCTCCTTGCATTCTTCCCTACACTCTCCCTGCCTCCATCAGTTCAGGTAACTGCTGTCAATAACTATGTTTCAGTAATCAGTTTTGCAGTGGTTGTGGGAATGCACATTTGGATGTCTGTGTGGTTGTGTGTGTGAATGTGTACCTTTGCTAGAAAAAGAACTAGCATTCAAAAACTATTGTCAGTGCTGTTTTCTGTTATGTGTTTCTGTGCTCTGTGTCCTGAACCACCATAGTTGACGGGCTGTCTTTCCCTTGATAGTCAGTTAATTATTCCAGGTAGAAAATATGACTTTTTTGAGAATTTCTAGTAAATTTTGGGAACCCCCTTTCATAACAAAATGTGCTCCTGTAAAATAATACCAATAGTTTTGTCATTTTCTAATTACACTGCACAGTGCCCATTGTGTCTTTGTTCCTTTTAATTTTCCTGATTTTTGTGTCAATGTCTAAAATATAACAGTTCTGTATTTCAACAAATTGTAATTACAAAACCTATGTCTTATCATGAAATTTTCAGTTTGTCTTCAGTAATCAAAAAGTGACCGTCTATGTTATTGGCTGAAATCAGTCAGTCAGAGGATGGCTTTCACAATGTAAACATGGTGAAGTTGGTATCAAGTTAAGATCAGTACCTGGGAGTGAAACTGTAATCATGTAATTATCGTTAATCTAGTAATCTGCTACCAGTGAACTTTATGAACTTTGGTTACTGTTCCATTAGTAACAGCACTATTAAAAAAGACATACAATAAGACTTTAGAGGAGAAATTTCAGGTCAATAAAGTTACATGGTCATCCTTTAACTATGTCATTGTTGACCACTAGGGACATCAAGTTTGTTCCACTGGTATCTATGTTACTGTATTAGCAGATGGGTATGAACTTCGTTTGTACCTGTGCCTGAGTATGACAGAAAAGGGAGGCTTTAATTACATGCTAGTGCAAGGAACCAGCCGCAGTGGATGCCAGTGTCCACTCCAGATGTTTGTGCCATGCAGCTGTTAGTACACATACGTTAATAATCTTGAAGGATCACTTTGTTGTAGCAGTCCTCATTCTGAAGACTTGTTGAGGAAGCTCTCTGCTGTAGTCTGCCTGTGCAAGACTTTTCATCTCTGCATAGCTACTGCAATCTACATCCATCTGATCCTGCTTACTGTTTTTGAATCTAGTTCTTCCTCTACATTTGTCCCCCTACAATTCCTTCCATTAACAAACTGATGATTCTTTGAGGACTCAGCATATGTCCTGTAAATCAATCCTTTCTTTTAGTCAAGTTGTGTCACAAATTTCTTTTCTCCTCATTTCAGTTCAGTTTCTCTTCTTTAGTTATCTGATCTACCTTTCTAAACTTCAGTATTCTTTTGTAAGACAGAAGCAGGAATGCTTGGTTTTGCCACTTACAAGACAATCGTGCAGTGAACCAGCTTTACTGTCACACTCATAAATTATGCTCAGGGTGTAGGCTATGGAAATTGACAAAGAGCATGTTTGCCATGTAATGCATTTTAGTTGCCACGTGTGAGTAGAACAACTAACAAAAATGAAATCTGATTGCAGTGTGTAATAACTGGTGACTGTGGTAATGGTGTTTGCACAATAGCTGCACCTCAACACTAATACAAGGAGGGTGTACACTCCTCAGTGATATGAACGTGTTGTCTGATGGTGTGACAATGGGAGAACAGTGGACACAAATCTAGAATGAGGTGAGCTTTCTTCACAATCAAGGGGATGCTGTGTATTCTGTGGACACAACAAAATGAAAGTGAAAACAAATGGAGAGCACCAAGCAAACTTCTGCACACTCTGCTGGAGAGCTCACATTGTGTTTGACTCACATCATCTGTGACGTGCAGAATAGACTGGAAAATGTGTCTGCTCTGTACAGTGGTTCAGCTCACACTAGCCATTGCTTTTTGGTGACCCACACCTGTGTGTGCCATACTGTTGCCAGAGTTTTGCCTATCAGTAAGTGTTCACACTGACAGATACCTGCTGCAGCTACTTTGTGCCAGCTGTGAACAGCTCTAGTCCATTCTTGCATTTATGCAGCACAGCTGAAACAACATCACCTCCCTCCCCCCCCCCCCCCCCCCCCCCGCCAAAAAAAAGCTGCTATTCTCTTCTTGTCTGAACTGTTTATCATCCAGATTTCACTTCTGTACAAAGCTACACTGTATACAAAGACCTTCAGAAAAGACTTCCTAACAGCTACATTTATCTTTGTTGTTAACAATTTTTTTATTTTCAGAAGTGGTGTTCCTAGTATTACAAGTCTGCATTTTGTATCCTTTCTACTTCTGCTGCCATTAGCTATCTTTCTGTCCACATAGAAAAATTCATCCATTATTTTTAGTGTCTCATTTCCTAATCTAATTCCCTCAGTATTTTGTGACATACTGCAAATATATTCTGTTACCCTTGTTTTACTTTTGTTGATTTTCATCTCAACAGTGCTTTTCAGGGAGCTATCCCTTCTGTTTAACTATTTTCCAAGTCCATTTCCATCTTTGACAGAATTACAGTGTTGTTAGCAAGTGTCAAAGCTTCTTTTCTTTTCCCTGAATATCAACAGCCTTTCTGAATTTCACCATGGTTTCCTTTACTGCTTGGCAAGGATGCAATTTGAACAACATCAGGGATAAGGTAAAATCCTCTCTCATTTCCTTCTCGAGTACTGTTCCCTCTCATACCCTTTGACTCTTGTAAGTGCAGTCTGGTTCCTCTACTTTTCACTTCCTTTATTTTGCCCCTATTGTATTTCAAAGAGTTAATTCATGTTAACATTGACAAAAGTTATATCTAAATCTGCAAATGCTATAAACTTACATTTGCTTTTCTTTAAACCATTTTCTAAGATAGGTTACCTCACATGTTCCAACATTTTCTCTGGAACACAAAGTGATCTTCACTGAGGTTGATTACTATCAATTTTTCGATTCTTCTGTTAATTTGTGTCAATATTTTGCAACCACTACTTACTAAACTTGGAATTGGAATTATTAAACTGTTCTTGAAGTGTGAAGGTATTTTTCCTGACTCATCCAGGTGGAATAGTTCTGTCATGGCTGGCTTTCTTGAGGCTCTCAATAATTCTAAGGGATTGTCATCTACTCTGGGGACCCATTTCGGCTTGGGTCTGCCGGCAGTCTGTAAAATTCTTCTGGGAATATCCTGTTCCTATCTCATCTTCATCTACTTCCTCTTCTCTTTCTACAACATTATCTTCAAGTTCATTTCCCTTGTATAGTCTGTCAATATATTCCTTTCACCATTCAGCCTTCCCTTCTTTGCTCAGTACTGACTTGCTACTTCAACTCTCGATATTCCTCAAGTTAGTTCTGTTTCCTCCAAAGGTTCCTTTACTGTTTCTATGAGGGGCATATATCTTTTTTCTAGTCATGAATGCTTCTACGACCTTGCAATTATGCTATAACCATTCCTGGTTAGGCATTTTGCACTTTCTGTCAATCTCATTTTTTGGATGTGTGTATCCCTTTTTGCCAGCTTCTTTTGCTGCATTTTTATATTCTCTTCTTTGATCAGTCAAATTCAATATCTCTTGTGTTATGCAAGGAGTTCTACTAGGCCTTGTACTTTTGCCTATTTGATCCTCTGCTGTCTTTGCTATTTCATCTCTAGAAGCTACCCAATCAAATCTCATTGCCTTCCTTTCCCACATTTCATTTAGTTATTGCTTAATGCTCACTTAGAAATTATCAACAGATTCTGGTTCTTTCAATGTATCCAGATCCCATCTCTTTAATTTTCTACCTTTCTGTAATTTCTTCAGATTTAATGTGCACCTCATAGCCAATGAATTAAGGCCAGAGTCCACATCTGGTCCCAGAAATGTTTTGCAGTTTAGAATTTGGTTTCAAACACTTTCTTTAACCATTATATGTCTGACCCCTTCTGATTCCTCCAGGTCTTTTCTGTATGCAGAACATTCTTTCATGGTACTTAAACTTAGTGTTAGCAATTGCATTACTTTATAGCTGGTAAATATTAATGGGCTGATTATTCAGTCACACTGCAAGCGGTGTGATGAGTCAAAGTCTGGTATCCTTTGAATAAAGGTATTACAATTCACCTATATTCCATACACTGAGAGAAGAGCTCTCACAGCTGGCAGTGCAGTTGCCAGTATTCAATATGGACAGGCAGTGAGCCAGTGGCAGGGGGAGCGGGATGACAGACATTCACGTCCCACCCTTCGGACGCAACACTTGGGTCCTTCAGAAACTGAAACTGCCACGTCATTCATTACAGCATTCCTCTAGGGGCAGCATTCTGCTGACGATTGTGTTCCGTGATGGAATATTTTTTAACATGCGTTACCAGTGTTTGTCACCTTACACAAACACACACATAAATATTTTCTTTCATGATGTTGCAGCCATTTAACTTCACCATTTTTTATTTTATTGTGATATGGTTCAGATTTCACTGTATTTCATTCCAGTCTGATATCTTTTGACGTATAAATAAATTACTGTTCTTGAAAATGGCCTAAGGTCGAACTCTGGATCATATAACAATAAAAATTATTACCATCAAACAGCGGTAACATCATTAAAAAAATTATTATGAATATGGTCCCATCCAAAATAAAAATAACACACAATCAGATTTTCAATATTAACAAGGTAAAGCAAACTGCACAAATGTTATATCCAAAATATTGAACCGTCATCTTATTGGTCATCTATTGTCATGACCACATTGTCTTTGGTATCTTCGCTGCTGCTGTCCTCATCGTCTGATAAAGAAATTACAATATTATGAACGAATTCTTCTCTTACACCTTCTTCTATGTTTGACCTTGTAATCTCTGTCCACATGTGGTTCATGACGTTCTTCCAATTTTTTGGCTTTATTCATGTGACAGCCTCATTTACCAACCTCTCTGTGTCTCGCAATGTACAGGTTTTGTTTTGCTCCACATACAACATCTGCTTTTATTTAAGCCCAGATGAATTAAATTGCATTGTAATGGCAGTGATATGGTGAAAGACATATAACTTTGTGGTCGTGGTTCCCTGCTAATGTAGCAATCACATAATGCGTTTTCTGTGGCTTGTATTCCAGAAGTTCCACCTTCCGTGAATTCTGCTCAAAGCCTATTTTATCATCTTTCAACCAGCTGACTATTTCATCTCTCCTTGCAGCAGCTGTTGGTACGTTATTTAATTGTGCAGAATGGTATGGCACATTGTCCAATCCATAAACACTACCACAACTTATGTTTGGTAGTAAATGAGTAACGAAACAGTCTCTGAATGTATCTGCACCATCTCCTCATGGTAGTCAACAGTTTTATTATTTTTTTATTACTGAAACATTATCATAGCACTGGGCACAAAACAATTCATGAATTATAATTAGTCATTCTCTCTTATCAGAGGGCAAACTCATAGCTCTGTGGCGTGTGTCATCTGTCCATGTGATGGAACATGCATGATGCATGTTGACTCATGTTTTGTCAGTCCATATTACATTTCTGGATTCACTGCTAGCAACTAATGCAGGAAACAACACCTCCATGCTACAATGTCTCCGTGTTCATTAATACCTTTCGTGCTCAGAACTTTTTTCAATGGAAGCTATTTTTTACAAAACAATGGAGAGACTTGTCATTCTACCTGTGAACAAACCAGTGTCAGATACTCCTTCCTGCTGTAGTACACATAATGTGCTGCCGGATAGTGCTTTTGTAAAAGATGTCTGCTTCAGTCACACGACACGATCTCTTCCTTGACTTTCCAGGCATCACAATTACAGAGCTCGCAGCTGAATTGGTTGCCTCTTTACTATTTGTGACTCTCATCACTGTCGCTGTAGAGATGTTTAATGCTTCTGCCACTCTGTCAACCACTTTACTCCGATATCAAAGGCCCACCATTGTCCCTTTCCCTTTCAATGTTAACTTGCGATCTGTATATAAATTCTCATTCCTGTCCCAAAAGCCCTCTTCTCTGCACTACAGGCAGCCATTTTCCACTTATACACATTTTTCCACTTACACACATGGTGAGAAACTCACAGAAATAGCAAAATGCACATGTATACACACAAACCTGAACATAGCATGTGGCACAACAGACTGAAAGCAGCAGTCGCCCAGTTCTATGGCAACACTGGGGCTTTGCCAAGGTAACGTAAACAAAAGCTCACAATCGCATTGGCTGTTGTGGATGCATGAAGCGTATGTGCCAAGGCCATGTCAACTGTCAGAGCTCTTCTCTCACCATATGGAGTATAAAGACTGAATGATGGTTAAATGACAGTATTAACATGCAGTGCCTACTGTCTGGTGGTTAGTTCAAGGGCTGGTGTTATTTATACCAGCCACAGACATTTTGAACCATTGAGGCTTGGGATGAGACTGCTTGAACACAGCTCAACTAAGGTTTAGCGCAATTCATGTGTCTTGCCTAACTATTCAGGCCATGACAGGCTAGTGTACTGTGGGTTTGGTTGTTGGACGTTCTACTGCCATGTAAAAATGCTTGGATAATAGCATTCCAGCCTGAATGAAGCAGAATTGGTGGTACTGGATAGAAGGAACCTGGGCAGTGGCTACAGGCCATGAAAGAGATCTAGTTACTCCAGTGCTATATCTTGCTACATAAAGTTGGATAAATGCAAAATAATAAACAACTACTTCTAATATCAAGTGAATTATGTCGATATTGGATGCAGTTGAATTCCGTGACAGTTCCTTTATGGTGGGTAGAATAATAACTGCTACCACTCATGTCTCACGACAGGTAGCAGTTATTATTTTAGACTTCTAATATCTCTACTTATGACCATAAAGTGCAAACTCTTAGTACCCAAATATAGCTTAGTCCAGCGAACAACTGGAGTTAAGATCAGAATGTATGTTTCACTGCAGAGGAAAACAGCAAGAGGGAAACTCATAAGACAGTTAAAACGTTCAGCTGTTTAAAATGAATGTTCATTGATTAGAATACCAGCTTCAAATTCGATGTCCTGCTCCAATACATACAGAAAGTTAAAAAGTTATGTTGACTCTGAGATACTGGATTGGTACTGAATCAATAATCATTTGCAGGGGTTCTTGCAATTTAGCCCTCATTTTATTACAACTCAGACAGACAGGAGCTATATGTTCACACTTATTACAACTGTTGCAAATTGCCTGCCAAAATGAACATGTTGTTCAACCACACAATGAAAAATGCTGAGCATGAGAAGGGTAATTGGAATAATACTGTGGTCTACTTGATTTAGATTGAGGGTAATGTTGGGGAGAGAAAATATGTCTAGAATTTAAGAGCTTTCTCATATAAGTAGTGGAATAAGGCCTCTATATTCCAGCTGAATAGTTTATTTAATATGAGGGTCATTCTGTAACAACTGTGTAAAAAGTTAAGAGTAGCACTGTGTTTCATATTGGCGGGTCTTATGAAGAATTGGGTGTGGTGCTTTGGTGTACAGTGCTCTCTGAAATTTCTGCTTCCACCGCAACTGTCAGCACACAGCCTGTGCCACCTCCACTGCCTGCACAATCTGTAGCTAGTTGTATAATGGTGTATCAAGTAGTTTGACAATTTCTGCTGTTGCCTACTTACCTGTCTGGTGCACACCATAGCATGGTGTTGTAGCTATTGGGATGTGCATTACATTCCAGAAATTTACAACATATAAAATTACACTTGCAGCTTAATCCATAGATGTCCACATCCCATAAATGAATAAATGAGTTATACTGATTCTCGTAAAGCAGAAAATTCAACCAGAAAGCAACAAGTATTTGATTTTGTAAATGTGTATTCTGGAGGTCACTCATTTCAATAAAACCAGGAAACAATAATAGGCATTTGACTGTGAAATTAAGTATCCCATAGGGTCACAAATTTCAGTAAAACACAAGACTATGGGACCTACTATAGAGGCCAGTTTATGTAACAAAAGGCATATATATCTCAATTTGACCAGGTAACAAGAAAGCTGTTTTTTACATTTCACACACATTTTTTGACAAAAAGACATATTGTTGCAGCCAGGTTAGAATTTTTGCAGCAATAAAAGAGCCCAATCAGTCTTATGCAGACTGCCTCACTGGCTTAGATAGTTTAAGTAGGAGTTGCAATTCCAAATGTTGGTACAGGCAAGTACTATGTGGACTCTTTAATCTGGCATATTATAGTGTGGCTTATACCCCACTTGGAAGTGGGAAACCACATACTGAGGACATTGGATCCATGACAGATGTAATGCAAATAGCTCAAGTCCACAAAACTTCCTCCACAGCCCAAATTTTGTTTACAATGAAATAAGACATCACAGCAGTCAGCTCTCCAATACCAATTGTATGGAGTTTTATGCCACCATGTTGGGACCATCAACTGCTCCACAGTCTGAATAACTATGTAAATAATAATTATAGCAGTGGTGACAAGCTGTGTCAGCAGCAGCACTACTGCCTAGCTGTAAATATTGTTTCCTTCATCACGCATGCTACAGCTGCCACCATTAACACTCAAAATGCCTCGGTGTTGCAGGAAGAGACACATGAAAGAGGTGTGTTTTAGCAGTTCAGTTACAAATGTGCCCCAACATATGGAAGTGAATCAAATGAACGATCTTTCTACAGAAGTGCAGACTTCTCAGAACACAGCCCAAAATGTACTTAGATGCATTTGTTGGCATACACTCTATGAGTTTACTGTTGGACACTGTGCATGTATGTCCTTGACAGACCAATCTACTTATGATTGCTGCCTTTACAGGCAAGACACAAATCATTGGGCCTACAGATGTCATCATGTTCCTTTACATGGGAAGTAGCTGACCTGAGATTGGACAATGCATTTGAGATAGACCCTATCCACATTTTTGGAATTACATTTCATAAAATGAAGCACATCATTCAGTCTGAAGGATCTTACATCACTTTACTGACACTCTGTGATAGATGTGCTCAAATCGTCTCACCTTGATTAGGAAAGGCAACTGATTTAGAAGATCATGTCACTCCTAAAGCAACGACTGCCACACGTTTTTTCAAAATTCATCACACGCTGTAGGATCTAAAAGTCGCCTTTAAAGTCGAATTGGACATACTCACTCACAAAGATGTACTAACACCTATTCCCCATTGTCAGTGGGCCACTCCTCTGGTAACAGTACGCAAACCAATGGCAGTTTGAGATTTTGTGCTGATTTTGAAGCAAGCTTAAGTGGAAACTGATCCTATACCAACCCAAGATGAACTTTGTGAAAGATATAACATTTGACTGTACAACAGGTTTTATTCCACAATCTAGATTTTGGCTTTAGGCCATTATCAAGTGTTACAACCGCAACAGATCAAAGCACAATAAAAGTACAAGTTTCAGAGAAAGGATTAGAAAAAAATGCAGGGCAAACAATTAAATCAATGTATGGGCTGCCCGATTTGTTCTCTTCCTGTTCTGAAGGTGGAAGCATATTCACCTAGATTTTACTAGCTCGTTTTTTAGCTCCACGTGGGTGGTTGTGATTGGTCTCTTTTTTTTCACTTTCCTTTCACGTTACACATGTCTCAGGTCACTACTGTCGCAGCACTGGAAAAAAAAATTTGCCCCTTCAAGAAACCCCATGCACCTTGGTTTCTGATAACAAGGTGGGATTATCCTCCTACGACTTCGAACAGTTTTGCACCCATAATAGCATTCAACACCCTAACATCATGCCTTTCACCCAGCCACCAACTTTTGTGCAGAATCATTTATCTACATCTTCAACATCCTGATCCACAAGTCAATCCTGTCTATCATGTACCTAATGCCCCATGTAGTTTTGTAGCAACCTACAGGGCTCCCACCCCCTTTTCCCCTCCCCCTCCCCCAGTCAAGGGCTGCATCTTGGGGGAGTGGCTGCACGGCCTACCTCACTGCAGTGTCTAGGATATGTTGCTTACTCTTTTGGGTAAGCACCCCATTGTGTGCCCATCAGTTCATGCACCACCCAACATAGACCCACGTAGTGATATCCATTCACCATGGCTCTGAGATGTATACCATGGCTTCTGCATACAGATTTCTGCAGCACCATGTAAATCAACTTCACCTTTACCATCTTCATCAGCAGCTTCTCTGCCCCCTGTGGTCACTCTGGTCCTGTTGTGACTCATGCAACTCCCATAAAGCCTCACCCTGCCTCTGGCTTCCGCAGAAAACTTTCCTGGTGGTTGCGCCTCTGAACTATGCACCCACCTGCATTTTCTAATCCAGCAGTTGGTGCATGGGGAGGATTGAATGCAGGGGTGCCACCTGATGACACTATGTAAATCTAGTAACTGGCACAACATTTTTGTCAACTGCTGTGGTGCCAATACCCAGGGGGCACGTGTCATCAGGAGCACACTTTGCTGAGACCACACCAGAATGTGGCATATTTATTTATTTATTTATTTAGCATCCAATAGATCACACATGTGATATAGGATTTGTCATTTGATTACACGTAACACATAAAAACACATACACATAATAAATTGACAAAATATACAAACAGCAAACAAATTACATACACATAGTACATAAGTACTGTACAAAAACTTATTACCCAAAAACAATGTACGTGCTCATGGTAAACAATTATAGATCATTCACTACGTCTCATACTCAAAACGTATTAAAGATATTTAACAGATTTTTCCTAAGTACCATAATTAGGAAATTGAAAACATAATTAAATTAGTTTGAATTTTTTTTAAAAAGTAAGTACAGGTTTCAATCCACACTCTGAGACAGGTATTAATTTACACTGTAGTAGCATTTTTCCATCAAGTAATTTTTTACTTCACACTTGAAATTATTTTTGCCTTTCAATTCTTTAATTTGAAATGGAAGTGCATTTAAAAGCTTTATTCATAAATGGCTAACATGTTTCTGACTTCTAGTTTTTGCTACATAGGGAATGTGGAAGTCTTTACAAAGCCTTGTATTGTGATCATGGTAGCTTGAGTTGGTTTGGAGATCGCAGTTACTTTTACTGATCATTTCCAGGCATTTAAAAATATATATTGATGGTATTGTAAGTATCTTTAGTTGTTTGAATAAGGGTCTACAGTGAGATTGTGGTGGGCTGTGTGTCATGATACGAATAGCTCTTTTTTGCATGATAAAAATGTCATTTAGTCTTGACCTGGTTTTTCCCCAAAAACTTATGCCATAGCTTGCAACTGATTGGAAATAACTAAAGTACACCGCTCTAATACATTCTTTGCTACATACCTTGGATATTATTCTTAAGGCGAAACATGCTGAGCTAAGTATCTGAGTAAGATATACACTGTGTTCATTCAATTTTAAATCTTGGTCAATTCGCATTCCCAGAAACTTTGTGGTGCCCACTTTTCCTATTTGTTTGCTATCCAGCATAAGGCACATATTTTCCCCTTGACACTTGCTTCCATACTGTATATAGTTTGTTTTGTTTGTATTTAATGTCAGCTTATTTGAATAAAACCATGACTGTATGTATGAGAGCATTTTTTCTGCTGTAGTACACAATGATTCTTTTATATCACTAATTATGATACTCGTGTCATCTGCAAATAGTAGAATTTTGGCTAAGCTGTCTGGAGCCTGTATATCATTAATATAAATTAGAAATAACAATGGGCCCAGAATGCTGCCCTGTGGAACACGTATTTCAATTTGTTTCGGTTCAGATATGAGTTTAAAATTGTGAAGATTGTTGGATGACCTCAGCTCAACAACTTGTGACCTGTTTTGCAGATAAGATTCAAACCATTTTTTAACAGTGCCCCTGATGCCTATTGCTTCAAGTTTCTCTAGTAATATTACATGGTTCACAGTATTGAAGGCTTTGGATAAATAAAGATTAATTCCAACAACCTGTTTATTTGACTCCAAATTTCTTACCATTTCTGTTGTGTAGTCCAATATGGCTGTTTCTGTACTGTGCCCTGCTCGAAAGCCATGTTGACTGTTATTTATTAGTTTATGTTTTTCTAGATATTATGTAACCCTGATTTTCATTAATTCCTCCAGTATTTTGGAGAAGGCTGGGAGGAGAGATATAGGTCGGTAATTTTCTATTTTATGTCTGTCACCATTTTTGTATAGAGGTATCACTTTAGAGATTTTAAGTTTATCCTGAAATACCCCTTCACTAAGGGACAAATTTGCTATGTGCACTATAGGTTTGACAACACATGGAGCAATTTTCTTAATTATTGATACAGGTACATCATCCAACCCAGAGGACATTTTGGATTTCAAGCATTTAATGACTTTTAGAACTTCATGCTCATCTGTTGGGATTGCCATCATGCTGGTATTTACCATTGGAGTCGTCACTGTTGGCTGTTGCTTAAATTTACTACTTAAAGTAAGGGGAATATTTACAAAATAATTGTTTACATAGTTTGCCATAGCAGCTTTTTCTATGGGAATATTTTCATTATTTTTAAGATTGATTTCCTGTTCTTTAGTTTGACCTCCAGTTTCTTTTTTTTACCATTTTCCACATCATTCTGGACTTGTTACTAGCCTGCCTTATTAATCTATCATTAGTTAATAATTTTGCTTTTGCTATTACTTTGCGGTAAGTCTTTTTGTATGTCCTCACATGCTCAGCAAACTGCTGATCATGACAATTTTTTAACTTTAAACTTAGTAACTTCATGGTTTCACTTGACTTCATAATCTCAGATGTAATCCAGGTCCATTCGAATCGAGATGAATTATGGTAGAGTTCTCATTTGAGAAAATGTTGAGTATTTCTTCTAAATTCTTAAGAAAGACTTCAGTATCTCCAGATGGTGACCTGTAAATTGCTGCAACAATTATTTTCTTCTTTAAACTATATAACTGAATGGCTACTGCCTCAAAATCCTTTTCTGTGATTAATGGTTTAGCCTCGTATCTTAACTTAAATTTAAGCTTGGGATTTAGATAAATGCATACACCACCACCTATGCCATTTTGCCTACAGTACTGACTGGCAAGTTTATATTGGCTTAAGTTTATGCTGTTTAGTTCACTGTCCCTGCACCAATGTTCCATAACACATAAACAATCAATATGGTCACTATTTGCTGCCACCTCAAGTTCAAGGTACTTGTTTTTAAGACACTGAATGTTTAGACTCATAATTCTTAGTTGATTTGAACAATCTGACTGACCTGTGACTTTACACTCTATTGATGCATTTTCTCTTACACTGTTACAAGATTTCATACCTTGTTGTAGATTCCTCTGCTTGCAAGCATTTATCTCTTTCCCTGTTATGTGCTGTTGTTCACTGTTTTGCCCCAGCAAAAATCCTGGCTTCTCAAGGGTGGCTGCCTTCTTCTGGTGTGATGACTGCTCCTACTACTACTGCTGCTGCTGTGTGCTGTTGCGGTGAATGCCAGTGATTCTGGTTGCTTGGTTATTGATGTTGGAACTACTGCTTCTGATGTTGCTGTGACTGCTAGTGATTCTGGTAAAGTCAGACCAGGACTGAACTGAGTCAGTTATGGTGTGATCTGTGGAGTGCGTGGTTAGTATGGTATTGGTTTGGCTAAGTGTCTACATTGTGGACCCTATTTGTCATGCACAGAACTCTGATATGATGTGGACTGGACTTTGCGTTGGAATACGAATATAGTTTGCACAGTTTCTGAGAAACATATTGTTGTGAATAAATTGGGGTGAGTCATTATTAGTAGTGTTTAGATTTCCTTTTGCAAAAATTATGAATGTAGATATGAGAGCGTCAAATACAAAGTTCCTTGAAGAGGACATGACAATATTACATCTGCTTCCAGTATGTATACAGTTTACACATAGCAAAACTTCTTTGAAATTCAGAGCATTATGATGAGACGTCTATTGAACTGGACATATGTGATATAAACTAAAACTCTCACTCTTTCTTACTGTGTGCATGTGTGTGTGTGTGTGTGTGTGTGTGTGTGTGTGTGTGTGTGTGTGTGAGAGAGAGAGAGAGAGAGAGAGAGAGAGAGAGAGAGAGAGAGAGAGAGAGAGAGAGAGAGATGCAACAGTTCTGGTATATGTGTATTATATTTGATGACAAATTTTTTGATTTTGTATAGATACACTACCAGATATAGACAGACACTTTATTTGGTCAATATTTTACAAATTAACATAATTATTGATTATGTTTAAGCAAAACATTCAGATGCAGATGTCTTGTGGCACAGTGAATCATGTTGCACTAACTGCAGTTACAGAATGCATTAGTCAAGGTTTTATGGTCTTTTACATTTTATTACAGAATGGAATGTCTCTGAAGGTGCACTAGACAAAAACATTCAAAGACTTTGATGTACTTTATTGTGCACATTTTTCAACAATACACAACATTTATTGTGCAAATAATTGAACACTTCATCTAAAATTCAATTTTTTATGTAATACAACACTGACATAAGTAAATAATTGACAAATCAATTTCAGTCTTATATCTGTAAAGCTTTTCTTTATAGAAATGTTGATATTAAAAACTAAGAATACCACCTCATCAAAAAAAGTTGTCAATATAAAAGCAGTAATAACTTGTGATAAATCATAGGTGGTTCAAAAGCAGGTACTTTCACATTAAGTTTCAGTTGGTTGCTCTGTACGATAACTGCACTTGAAGCGTAACATACAATTACACAAAACAACTTGTTTACTAAGTGCAGTAACTGCTCTGTCTCCTAATTCAGAACAGGGCTAAATTTAACAAATAAAAGAAATTGTGACATTCTAGAAATATGTACAAAAAGGCTTCTGGCAATTAATCTTCCAATACAGCAAAGAAGTTAAGTTTTCTTTAATGCTGTAATCATCATGTGCCATAGTCATATATAATGTAAAAAATTAACTAATGCTGAAAGCAGAAGGCATTGTTTTACTTTTAGAAAACTGACTTGATATTAGACGTACTGCACTTTTGAGGGGAACAGGATAGCGGAGAGAAGTGTGACTGACTTCTGCTCAACAGCAGACACTGATTAAACAGCATTTAACTTTACTGAAGAAATTCTCATTGTTACAGACTGGCCTGTTAATGAAAATTATACATTTTGAACATACACATGGAAAGAAAACTATTGTGTTTTCTCAGAAAAATTAAAGTTAAAATGTTCACTTCAGTACACAAGAAAAATATTAGGAAATGACAAATATAATTTGGAAAAGGACAGGTTACACTGTATAGTCTTGCTTATTGTGCTCAAACACAGAAAAACACACATTACACTGTATAGCAGTTTTAGTTATTGTGCTCAAGGACAGTCAGCAATTTAATTTTTTGCAAAATATGGAAGGGCTTCATCCACTGTTGCCATGTAATTTACAAATCATCCTTAACTGACTGCAAGTAGGGAGCTTATAGAATATCAGGATGAACTTCAGGAAAGATTTCCACACTGCTAAATAAATATTAAATTAATTGACTAATACAGGAACTACAAACAAATCAAAAGTACTTCTTTTTTATCATGAGGAAACATTAATTATGGAAAAACATTTACTTCTACAATAACTCTGTTCTTCTCCTCTTTTAGATACATGAAATGATGCTCGTGACAACTCAGAAACAATGGGAACTCTACCAGGTAGCTGTTCCTCGTAGGATGGAATACATAAGTATAATCATATTTTCTTTCACTGATCCTACCTTATTTAAAGTCTACAATAGTAATAATTTGCTAAAGGGAGATTGATTAGAGACACAGAAGAGTACATAATTTTGCTTATCCTTGTTTTGTGTTTGGCTGAGTGTCTGGTGCAAACTTTGCAGGTGGATGTCATTTCAACTTACTGTATGTCCAAACACAGGCATCTGCAAGGTGGAGCAAGAGGGTACACATGGACCACCCCCTCTCCCAGATTTGGAGTGCAGGGCTTTTGTGCAAATATTTAGTGGATAATCATTAATTCTGTGAGGTATGATAAGTTTTTTGTCATATTAGCTCTAATGGCATGACATGTCTGGAGAATGAATAATTCATTTTTTGTATTTACATTCTACTAGAAATTTCCTACAGCATTTGTCCAATGTATCAGATTTGCAGGTATGTAGTGTGTTGACTGTGGTTGGTGTGTTTAGAAGTATCATGGTATTTATGTTAATGTATTTATGTTAATGTGGAAGTAACATAGTGTGAAAGCTAGTGTCATCTCATAGTATACTTCTCCTGAATAAAAATAATGATGCCATTGAGTTTAATGTCATTATCCAGTGGATACATGTCTGTCAACAATAGCACATGCCCACATACAAGAAACTTATTTATAGTACCTTCAAGTAAGACTCTGGCACATATGCTTGTGTTCAGGAATCTTACACCACCAACTCTTTCCCCGTGGCCTATGAATAAATAATGGTGACAAAAATTTCTTTGAACACCAGAATCCAAACCCAAGCACCATTATATGACCATGCTCTAATAACGTCATGTGTTTGATATGTCCTAGTACAGTGTGATGAAGACAGAATGAAAATATCTATCTTGGAGGGCATCTTACGAGTTATAGTATACAGTCCATTCCTTAGGATAAGCATAAAAAGTTTTGCAAAGTGTATTCAGAAACATGTTGTTATTAGCTTAGGCCAATAAAGAGCAAAAAGTAGCCGTATGCAAAATTGGCAGGATGCTTGGAAGAAATTGGGGTGCTGAGGATCCTTTGTAAAATGTATTTAATAAATCAGCAGTGTTTTTCCCTTATACAGCAAATTTGTATAATGAACATTGGGTTTTTACCATCCTCAACAAATTAACTTAATCATTTCTAGCTGGAATATCAGGAAGGGCATAGAAAGAGACTGCTTCATATAATCCATTTATAGTCACACAGACAGTAAAGAAATGTTTAAATAGCTGTTATACAAAACATTTCTCCATACCTCGTGGTTTGTTGATGTACTGTTTCATGTTTGTGTTTTGTTTACCTTAGGTGATGAAAATCGTACCTTAAGATCTCTGAACGTCACTTAACTTTCTCAGGTCTGAATTTCATGACTAATTCGAACTGACATTTCAATGTGTAGTCTTTCACAGCTTGTTCTAGTCCACATATGACTTCCAGTTATGTATGAACTACACTGTATATAGTAAATAGCACAAAGAAATAAGACTGAGCTCTGAGGAATAATAGTTACACATGTGACTGTTTTGTTCAAGTCCTGGTGGTGACAAAAGACTTGCGCTGGATGTGATGGCTGTTGTTGTTGTTGTGGTTGTTGATACTGATGGTTGTGAGGAGTGTGGAATTTGAGGGTGTGCTCTTGAGTGGGATGGGTGTATCAACAGCAGCAGCTGGGGTGAGGCTACGGGCACGCACAGCTCGGGATGTAGCAGAGGCGGAGGGTGGTGTGTTGGCACCCCCTGTGCCCCCATCTGAGCCAGAGCTGCCCCACGGCAGGCCCAGGCGGCGAGCCAATGCACGCAGCACACGCCGTTTCAGCACAAAAATAGCTGAGATGAGCACTCCTTGCAGCACGTTCACAGTATCAGGAATGTACCAGACCCACGCTGGGGAATTCACCCACATACCTGACACCACATCCAATGTGAATGTCAGGCCCATCACAACAAAAAGTTTTGCATTCATCACCACCCTGCAACAGAAAGTAGCCATCTTACACTGAGGTGAAAAAGTAATTCTTAGGCCATTGTAGCTATACATCATCAAATAGAAAGCATTTACAGCACTTACATACAATGATCACATTACTGCACTAAAGATTTATAAAAGTCAAATTTTACTTAACACTTGCATTATTTGATATTATTATTAATATGCACATCAGCTGGCTCTACTAAGAAATTCACAAATGGAGTAGAAATAACTGGCTAATCAGAAATCCTTTAAGTGCCTCTTAAACTCAATCTTATTAGCAGCTAAACCTTTTCATAGCATGTAAGTTATTGAAAATGTATTGTTCTTAATAATGGACACTTTTATTGATAAAAAAAGAGAAATTACATCTTTGTGTAGGATATTTTTATATCTGGTATTGATTTTATGAATTCAGCTGTTCGTTTGGAAAATAGATATACACTATGTGATCAAAAGAATCCAGACAGCCCCAAAAACATATGTTTTTCATATTAGGCACATTGTACTGCCACCTACTGCCAGGTACTCCATATCAGTGACCTCAGTAGTCATTAGACATCATGAGAGAGCAGAATGGTGTGCTCTGCAGAACTGATGGACTTAGAACATGATCAGGTGATTGGGTGTCGCTTGTGTCATATGCTTGTACACGAGATTTTCACACTCTTAAACATCACTAGGTCCACTGTTTCCGATGTGATAGTGAAGTGGAGCACAGAAGCGTACAGGCCAACCTCGTCAGTTGACTGACAGAGACTGCCGACAGTTGAAGAGGGTCGTAATGTGTAATAGGCAAACATCTGTCCAAACCATCACAAAGGAATTCCACACTGCATCAGGATCCACTGCAAGTACTATGACACCTAGGCAGGAGGTGAGAAAACTTGGATTTCATGGTCAAGCAGCTGCTCATAAGACACGCATCACACCAGTAAATGCCAAACAACACCTTGCTTGGTGTAAGGAGCATGACTGAAGAGTGGAAAAACATTGTTTGGAGTGATGAATCATGGTAAACAATGTGGCAATCCCAAGGCAGGGTGTGGGTATGACAAATACCTGGTGAACATCATCTGTCAGCGTCTGTAGTACCAACAGTAAAATTCGGAGGCAGTGGTGTTATGGTGTGGCCATGTTTTTCATGGAGGGGGCTTGCACCCCTTGTTGTTTTGCATGGTACTACCACAGCACAGGCCTACATTGATGTTTGAAGCACCTTCTTGCTTCCCTCTGTTGAAGAGCAACTGGGGGATGGCAATTTCATCTTTCAACATGATCGAGCACCTGTTCATAATGCATAGCCTGTGGCAGAGTGGTTACACAACGATAACAGCTCTGTAATTGGATGGCCTGCACAGAGTCCTGACCTGAATCCTATAGAGCACCTTTGGGATGTTTTGTAACACCAACTTTGTGCCAGCCCTCACTGACCTACTTCGATACCTCTCCTCAGTGCAGCTCTCCATGAAGAATGGACTGCCATTCCTCAAGAAACCTTCCATGACTGAAGATATTCCTGCAAGAGTGGAAGCTGTCATCAAGGCTAAGGGTGGTCCAACACCATATTAAATTACATCATTATCGATGGAGGGTGCTATGAACTTGTAAGTCATTTCAACCAGGTGCCTGGATACTTTTGGTCACGTAGTGTATTACTTATGGCCTTTGCAGGATTTTCTTGAGTTCAAAGAACAAGTAATTGGTATTACATTCTTGTAAATAAAATAGAAAGAAACTTCCACATGGGAAAAATATGTCTGCTTGTGTCTGTGTATGTATGGATGGATATGTGTGTGTGTGTGTGTGTGCGCGCGAGTATATACCTATCCTTTTCCCCCCTAAGGTAAGTCTTTCCACTTCCGGGATTAGGATGACTCCTTACCCTCTCCCTTAAAACCCACATCCTTTCATCTTTCCTTTTCCTTCCCTCTTTCCTGACGAAGCAGCCGCCGGTTGCGAAAGCTCGAAATTTTGTGTGTGTGTGAGTTTGTGTGTTATTTTATTGTGCCTGTCTACCGGCGCTTTCCCGCTTGGTAAGTCTTGGAATCTTTGTATTACATACTTGTGTATTTAAACTGGGGACCAAGAAACGATGGAGAGGGTTTGTCCCGCAGTAGCCCTCAGTGGTTCACAACCCCACAACAGGCCACAGCTGTCCACCCACCCTGCTGCCACCCTGCACCGAACCCAGAATTATTGTGCGGTTCAGCCCCCAGTGCCCACTCTTCCCCCCTCCCGGGATCATCACCAGAGCAGTGTGAACCCAAATGTTTTTTGTGGTAAAGTAATTATGGTGTACGTGTATATGGAGACATTGTTTGCACAGCAGCTGCCAGCATAGTGTAACTGAGCCGGAATAATTACATACTTTCATATCACATACTTTTGTGCTCTGGAAACTTTAGCTTAGTTCGATGAATGAAACTCCGTCACCCCTCTTCCCAGATAAAGATCCCATCTGATATAGTATGAAAGTAACAAAGAATTATTTTTGTATCAATTGTGTCTGATAACATCTGCATTACAAGTTAAGATTTGTTTAAGCACTTTAACATTTCTGTGGTATTCACCTGCCAAATGTATAAATATTGTCAACCTCTTTTATCAGCTTGCTGTCATAATTTGCTGGGAGAAAACCTCTTACAAGTTTTGTGATTTATACAGTCAAATACCATTAACAGATCACAGAATATAGCAGTAGTCTATAATTTATTGTCTAACAGCTTAAGCACATTCTTTCTGTATGTATAAATAGTGTTCTCAGTATTGGAATTCTTTAGAAATCCAAACTGTGACTTTGGCAATACGATATTTGTAGTCAGATGGTTAAGAAGCCACTTGTATTTTACCTTTTCTAAACTTTTTGAGAATGCTGACAAAAGTTAAATTGGGGAGCAATTTGATGGTATCTCTTTATTTTCTGTTTTATGCAGATGTTTAACTTCAGCATGTTTCAGACAACTGGAAAATTTTCTGGCATTAAATGTCCATGATACAAATAATTTAATTTGATAATAAACTCAGAACAACTCTCTTTAATTATCTTCACTAAAGTGTTACAACAACCAATAGAATTTTTTGATTTTAATAACTTTGTGATGGAAATTACTTCCTCTAGTGTGGTGAGGGTCATGTTCATATTACTGAAGTTATTTGTAATGGTTGGACTGAGATTTAACCCAGCAGCACATACTGAACCTGACAGCCTCTTCTTTTCAGTACCTAACAGTTATGAAAAGCTTGTAAAAAGGTGCACACAGTGCCGACGTATCATTTACTCTTAAACCCGTTTGCTGGTTCTCATCCATGGTTCTGCCAGTTTCCTCCTTCCCTACAGCACAGATTGTCTGTATTGAGTTACTTGATGTGATTATCCTTTCTTATAATGCATTTCTTCAAAGTTTGTACTACTGTCTTTAACATTTTGCACTATGTCTTGCAATGAGCTGTAGCTTCTGCTTCAGGGACGCTTCTGACTGACAGACACAGTTTTCTTTTTGTGCTAGGTGATTCATTTATCCATTGAGAAGCTTACTGATTTTTTTGCACACTTTGATCGAATCTGGGCATAAACCACTCCATTTCATGTATTTAAAGAGTTTCCTAACATAATAAAACTTTTGAGTCCAAACATCAGTTTTAATGTAAGGAACACATAAGAAAATTCATTAGAAGGATCTAGTAATAGGTGAAAGAATCAGTAAAATGGAAAGTTCATATGACAAAATGAAGAGTGTCTACAATTTACACAAGGTACCAGTAAATGGCAGTGAACCTGTATTATTGTATCTACAAAGGACAACATGTTATTAACAGGGTTAGATTAAAAACACAAAAAAAGAATAATAATAAAAATTATGTAAGTGCAATACATACTGATGTTTGTAGTAAGATGTACCATTATGATTTTTTAAAATACCAAAGGTCAAGGACATCACTTACAGCAGTCTTTCATGTGTTCAGTCCTGGGTGACTTGTTTAGTTGCCTCAATGATTAAGTGATGAGCATTCATGTCTTAGCTGATTTGTTTAATACAGGATTTCTTTGGTTTATCCTTTCTCCCTCTCTTTACTTAGGCCATTCTTTCCAGGTATCTTACTGAGGTGAGGGTATATTTTATTAGGCCTCTTGTACAAATGTCAAACTATAACAGTCATTTGCATTTCTTCTTGCTTGGCATATTTTACTGTGATTAACTTATTTCCTTGGCATGCTCAAATATTATTTTCAACATTGTCTATAATGGCAGAATTTCAAAGACAGTTTTGTGAAGCAGCGACATCTTACTGAGAAAACTTTCTGTGCAACTTGAAGAGGGCTATCACTGTTGGTTCCTCTTAGAACATTCAGTCTTGACCTTCCTTCATGACATTGAACTAGATGTTTTCCTGCTGTGATTCGATGTTAGCTTTATGGAACACTATGATTGAGCAAGCTTTTATCAATAACGACAGAACTGAGATCTTCAAATGTTGCACTACCAGTTGTTACATCTGCAGACAAATTTCAGTTCATGTTTTCTTTTGTGTAGACATATACAGTCTCAACACACACAACACACAGAAGCATCCCATGTGCAAAGTGGTCAAACAAAATGATGAATATGATAGTGTGCATGTGTTCGGCAGATTTAATATTGTTCTGTCTTATATCCTAGGATTTTAATGTGCTGGTGTGTATTCTAATTCCTTTCAACAATTGCATCAACTCCTAAATGCCAGATAATCAGATAGACTGCAGAACAGAAAATTAACTGACACAGAAAAAATGCCTGGACCTAATCATCTTGTGGTGTTGTATTTTTTCTTCTGTTCGTGCTTGCTACGAAAACAGGATGAAATTCTGCCTTATGCACCTTTTCAAGGTGTTTTGCGTAAGGCAGAATTCCTCATCCTATTGACTGGACCTAGTGGTCTCATCATAATCATCATCATCATCATCAACATCAGCCATCTGAAATTCAATGGTGCATGATGGCTTAGTCAAGACATATCCATAGATTATGGTCTTCAGTGATATGTATCCACACTGCTCCTGCCATTTTCTATTGTCATCTGCCCAACTTTCATTAGGTCATTGTATTGATCTACTGCAATCTTTCGGCATTTGGCAAAAAAACTTCTTTGATCAACTTACCAGCCACTTGACTGGCTACATTTTCCATCCACCTCACTAGTTATATTCTACAATTCAGTGAGCTGTATGGTGGGTGTATTTCCTATTATATCAGTTATAAGGGCTTCTCTCTGTTCCATTCACTTACAGCACTTGTGAAGAATGATTGTTACTCTAATTTTGTTCACATGAGCCTTACATGAGCAACTTGTAAGGGATTGTAGTATATTCCAAGAGTCATCATTGAAGTTGGCTCTTGAAACTTTCATAAGGAGACTTTCTTGAGACAGTTTGTGTCTGTCTTCAAGTGTGTGCCATTCAGTTTCGTCAACATCTCTTTGACACTCTATCATTTGTAAAATGAACCTATGACCATTTATGCTGCCCTTCCCTGTATACATACAATATCCCTTAGTAGAACTATATGGTACAGTTTCCACACACATGAGCAATATTCTAGGAGGAGTCATATGAGTGATTTGTAAGCAATCTCCTTCATAGACTGTTGCATTTTTCTAGTATTATACCAATAAACAGAAGGCTGCCACCTGCTTTACGTAAAAGTGAGCCTATGTGACTGTCCCACTTCATATCCCTACAAAGTGCTACACCTAGGTGTTTGTATGAGTTGACCAATTCCAAGTGTGACTCGTACTGTAGTCATAGGCTCCTATGTTTTATGTTTTCATTTTGAAGTGCACACTTTCACATTTTTGAACATTTAAAGCAAGTTTCCAGTCTTAACACCACTTTGAAATCTTATTCAGATCAGACTTTTTTCAGACACTATTTCATTACAGATACTTGCATTGTCTGTGAAAAGTCTGAGGTTGCTATTAATGTTGTCTCCAAGGTCACTAATGTAGAACATGAACATCAAGGGTCCCAACCTTATTTAGATTATGATAACACTAATGATATTATCATGAGCAAGTCAACATGTGCTACAACCTATGCTGATCGGTTATCTTGCCTTAAGTGCCTGCTCTAGAAATAAATAGCATCGTAGTCTCTGAGTCACACATTTTTTTTCTGTTGGGATTGACCAGATGTTTATTAAAACCAGAAAATTTTAACAAGTCATGGGATGAAGGGAACAAGAATAGTTCTATAAATATCATCGTAGCCCCTGAGTCACATATTTTTTTCTGTTGAGATTGACCAGATGTTTATTAAATTCAGAAAATTTTAACGAGTCATGGGATGAGGGGAACAAGACTCATTCTATGCAATGGATGATCACCATCAGTGAAGGGCAACATCAAATCCTTGAGCTGACTTGAAGTAGGTAAAGAAACAGTGCACCAAAAGTCTTGGCAAATGTCCTCTCAAGGTCCATTGGTGCTGTCAAGTAGTAGATTTATTGAGCTAATGTTTGATGTTCACAGCATGAGCAGATAGAAATCAACCAGCAGTGATTTATTTATCAACATGAAAAGACTTTATAGGGTTTCTTACATGCAGTTTAAGAACTTTTGTGCTCTCCTTGCATTCCTAATTATGTAAGTTTGACTTCTCTCTTTGGTATTGTTGATTTGTTAATTTTTTCATTAGGTTCCATAGTTCCAGTGGTGTGGAACAAGTCAAGGTATGCATTTTAAAAAATCATAAAAATGTTATTTTTATACTGCTTCAACAATAAACTATCACTATACAGCTTAAAACTATTCACACTTTTGTCATCTAAATTTAAGTGAGCAAATTAATACGAAAGCTGCTACTTTGAAAAAGCTACTGCCTTATCAGTTTTACTATGTAGCTACTGTTTGGCAACCTTGTATCCAAGCCTTCTTTCAAGTTTCTTTGTTGCATAGCCTGCTCCACTTGATTTTCCCATTCTGCACAGGGTCTTTTGTTTTTCTCATATATAAAAGGTGCCAACAAAGTACTTTTTCAGCAAATTTCATATCTTAATCTCATCACATGACCACACCATTTTAAATCCCATTTTTCCACCACTTTCATGATGTATGTGAGTTTTCATAAGTTTTCTTAATTTGTTATTTGCAATTTTCTCAGATGATATTTTTCAAAATCTGTAAATACTAAGTCTTATCTGCAGTACATTGCTATCGTGCAGCTTTAAAACAAATACTGCTGCTTGCCACATCGTTAACAGGACTTTTCAATCCCTGAATATAGATATTCAGATAATTTGAAGAAACAGTGGCTAATAATATATGCTTTCAATTTCCTTCTAAATTGGTAAGGTTCTCGATTTCTTGGTTTATGATAGATGGTAGTTTGTTGAACATCATCTCACCAGAGTACATAACTCCATTCGGAATCCTAGATGAGAAGGCAAAGTGTACAAGAAAATTAGTTCTGTGTCTGTCTTTGCCTTGTGAGTGTGTAAATCACAGTTCAACTGAAATTGATTTTGGTCAGCAGCGAAAACCATTAAGGAGTGAATGTATTGGTCAGTGAGTGTAAGGGCTCTAGGAACCTTAAAAGACCCTACAAGATGTACAGTGATCTGCTTTACATAATGTGCTTGCTGCTCACTCCTCAAAAAAAAAAAAAAAAAAAACTTTAAGTGTATTGCCGCAGAAGATAATTCCATAGGAGGACATGGAGTGAAAATATCTCAAATGTGGCAACACTTTCTTTAGGTGAACACAATGGTAGATGCTTCTGAGGAAACAATATGCTGATTAGTTTATCTATGTGTTAACTCTTATTTTAACTTATTATTCAACTAGACAGCAAAGAATTTTATGCATTGTCTTTATGTACATCTATAAATCATATTTATAATTATAAAGCCTATGACATAGATTAAACAGCCTTCAACAGAGGTGTATTAACAGATAAGAGCAGTGTGTTTCCAATAACAGATGCATGAGGTTCTCTATGTTCTCCATTATAATGATGTCCTTTCTGTATGGACTGGCATGTCTAAAGAATCACTGCCCCTCCTCCCTCCCCTAAATCCCTTCAGAGCCACTTTATGGCCCAAATGACACCAACTGCTGCCTGCAACACCAAGCTGAGAAGAAAGCCAGAGATGCCACAGTTGTAAGACTTCTACACAGGACATATCATGATTGGTTGCTGTTGCTTGGGGCACCAAGCTCATATGGTTGCCTAAATCAGGATTTGTGTACATTGGGTATCACTGTTAATTGATTTGTGTACAACGTGTGTCACAATTAGTAGCAAAAACTGTCATGAGTGAATGATTATGAGGGACAAGTAGGTGAGGGCGACACCAAAAGTTGCTTGTGTGGGAAAATGTTCATGAACCAGCCCTGACAACCAGTTACTAGCTTACCTGTCTTAGCCAAAGTGGCCGTAACATCATAAATAGCCATGTATAATCTGTTACTGTACATATGATAACTTCACCATACACAGGTAAGTTATAGCATATGACTAAGGGATTTACCCATATTAGCTGTGATTTACATTTTTGTTTTATAATATCCAGATACAACCCATGTAAGTGCCACATTATGTGCTACGCTCTCTGAACAATTCTATGTCACTGACTCAGGAGGAGTGCAGCTCCCCCACCTCCCTTCCCCTCTTTGACTGATCTAGCTAATATTACTTTACACTTTATTGAATAATCCCATTTACATCTAATCCCTTCCTGCTCTTACCTGTTAATACTCCTTCATAGGCTATCTAATTTTAGTGTAATAATTATAATTTTGATATAGCATAGATGTTATCTATAGCTTTGCCTTTTGTTACAGTTTTAACACTTGGCTAGTCAGATATACATATGAAAATTCAAATTGTGTTAGTTTAATGGAGTTAATCTGTGATCAGTTTTACAAATATCTGTAAACAGTTTCATACTGAATTTTTACAGGTGTAACTAAATTACGGAGCCTGAAGCTGGAATAGTATAACACCAAAATCAATAGCAAGTAAAATAAGATCCATAAATACTGCTCAAGGTGTCATCTGTACTACACAAAGGTATGGTAAAAGCTGTTGTCCCATGATCTATCAGAAGTTGGAACTATGGAGATTTTATATAGTGTGTTTCATTTGGTGTATAACCAGTTTGGTATAATATGAGTCAGGAATTAAACTGTTAGCTGTGAATCACTTGCACGCATCTTTAGCAATCATTTGAGCTGTTTATCTTGTTGTCAGTTTTTCAGCTCTTCATCTACTGTTGCAGGATGTTTCTATAATTGCAGCAGATTCAGCCACCTTGTACAGAATTAAACCTGGTTGCCCATATTGGTGATAACTGACTACCATGTCTTGCAGTAAAACAGAATGCAGCCAGCCTGAAATGGTCCCAAAGTATCATGTTGCTGGAAATTTCATGGTTCTGCTTTGTAGGGTAGTCTCACTGTCAGATATTTGTGATGCACAAACACTTTGCGGCATGAATCTCTATGTCCCATCCCATGTATATGTCTTATTGCTCTTTTCTGTAGCAGTAGTAGTATTATTTTTAAATGTACATCAGCTGCACAGCCCCATAGTTCAATTCTGTAATCGAGGAAAGGGTAAAGTGTTCCATGATATACTAATTTCAGTGCTTGGCTAGGAACTATCTTTGCGAGCTGGCTGAGGAGATATATGGCACTACTGACTTTTACGCATACGAAATTAATGTGGTATGTCCACCGCAAATTTTCATCAACATACACAACCAGGAATTCACAGTTACCATTTTATGTTGCAGAGATATTACACAAACTATTCATATTATTGTGGTGAGAACTGCCCGTTTTAAATGTCAGTTGTTGAGATTTGTTGACATTCACCTTGAGTCCCTGATCACTGAAGTATTTTGTTACTTCTGTTACACCACTAGTAGCAAGAGATTCTAGCTCATTAGATTTACTCCCATAGAATAAGATTGATGTCTCATCTGCATAGCTTACAATATGGCAGTTAATGGGTTGTGCAATGTCGTTAATATATATATAAGGAAGAGAGTGGGATGTATGTGAAAAAGACAACAACAATTAGAGAATGTCTTTACACTGAACATACTCTTAATTTCCAAATAGTGCGCATCAAGCTTACATGGATGACATTAAAGGCTTTGCTTTCTTGTAGACTAGAAGCATTAATAGAATGTAAGAATCCATTCACACATGGTAGGCATCAAACAGTACACAATGTCATACTCAATTTTCTCTCTGTAAGTTTTCAGAGGTTGCAGACAATGGAAGGCTCCGTAGCCTGGCCTGCTAGCCCACAGTCCATGGAGCAGCACACTGAATCGAAGCCTTGTAATCAGGTGGTATGTGAGGTAGCTATGAAGGCTAGCCTGGGTCCGGTACATGCCAGCAGGCAAGAAATGGGCTGGATCGTGGCCTTCATGATCCCACAGGCTATGGCTAGGGGCTATGGGTAGGCAGGCTGAAACCTGCACCGTGCATGATGTCCTGTATGTGGAACAATTCATAATTTTTATGACACAGTCGCCTTACTGCTTTGTGAATGCAATGTCATGCCCACTTTGAGTACACCCAGGAAGAGAAGGGATAAGCTGTGCTTTTTCATGGAGAGTTATTTTTGGTGCCATTTACTTTGCCACAATCCTGTGGCAAATTAAAAGTCCCTGCCAGTATTGGCCAGGGATGCACCTCAGTGTTTTCTACTCTGACAGTGATTGTGTGTGCTAGATGTTGTATAAACAGCGGCAAAAGTTGGCTCTCTGTCTCTATCTAAGAGCTAAGGGCTGCAATCTGATAGTCATGCCATATAAGCTGGGTCTCATAGTGTAAACGGGACAGACATGGATCTAGAGTTTGGTTCTGGGGGAAAGAGGAAGTGGGGACAGGAGGGGCTGGCACAGTTTGTTCTTCTACTCTCTCCCAGTTCCTGGCCCCACAAGACTGCATATTATCATCCACAGTTAATGTGTTACAATAATACTAAGAATTAAATGTCTAAATTTAATCATAACAACTTCCTTACATCAGTGGTTCATACAGCACTTTTTATTTTTAGGTGAGTCATGATCTTGAGCTCTCCACCATTTGGATCCGCACATGAAATGGAAATTTCCCATCCGTGGAAGCACCTCGGCAGTACTCTCAAATAGGGTCATATTTACACACAATAGTATCTGCCACCTCTATCCTGAACTCTTATTTGTTTTCAACTTCAGAAGTTTTTATTTATCATATACTGTATTTTTTGGTGGTCTATCAAATTAAGATTCTATACTACAAAATTTTTTATCAATAATGGCATTACTTAAAGAAACATCTAGGACTCTACACTTAAAAGTTTTCTGCCTAAATGATACATGACATTAAAGATCTCTCCAAAATGAATTGTTTTTTTTTTGATAGTTTATTTTTTAACAATTTACTTTAGTTTTCATGCTACAATAGCAGAAAGTCTGACTTTCATGAGCACATAATGGTTAATTTGTGGGGTGAAAGTTTATTATATGATGCATGAGTAAGCAAGTATTATTTTACTGAGTAATTAACAGTAGATGATTTGCAGTTTCACAGCAGATCACTTAATTAGACAAATGGTGAAAATTAATGCAATATTGCCAACATATTCTGATTCTAGTACTGGAAACTTCAACGCTCTTAAAAACGTGCCCAGTAGATCTGAAAAAGGAACTAACAAGATTTCTTGTGGAAGTACGGGCCTGATTTCAGATTGAGTGCAGCTTTTAATAAAGGAAATAAACTATATAACAGTGTCTTTTAATCATGTGCTGGAAGCATAACTCCAAATTTTGGTATAGAATAACTCTGATATTTCATAGTATTTAACTGATGTGGGGCCCAAGAATGAAAATGTAACCTTTTAAATCACTCTTTACGGTATCATAAATAGAATCCAACACATCACACAAGAACCTTGAAATTGTACTTTTGAGAGCGTGGAAGAAATACTGGAAAAATGATGGGTAATTGCCAGATGCCAAATACTGAAGAGTCACTTCTAGTTTTAGCTAAGACTGCATCTCTAATGTAAGTACTAGATTTTTTAATAGAGCTCAAGTTATACCTCCACAACTACTCAAAATTGACTATTGTTATTCAAAAGTACTTCACGAATGGGTCTTCATTTAAGAGTGCAATGTCCATAACAGGTTTGTCTGATGCCAAATCAATGTTTTATTTCTGCGTAAAATCCACTTCCAAATCCAAAACTTTCACTTTCTCTTCCTCTTATTAAATTTTTGGCTTAGTTCTAATACCATAACCTGAATGACAACACCAGTGCCCATGTGAATAATCCCAACTGACATTGTATTGAAAAACAATGCCACATGTATTTTGAGAGGCGCATTTCAAGACATAATGCCACTGCCAGTGCCGTGTCACCCATCAAGCCACTTGCTGTGGCCTAACTTGTGTTGCATGTGAAACACAGCTTAACATGTAAACATGACACTAAAAATGGTTTCCAAAAGTTGGTTTCCATGTTCTGGAAAATGTACCTCATGTAAATGTAGAAAATGTTAGTACTAGCAATTGAGTGGTTCAAATTTGCATTTTGAAACTTGTAAAAATATGCATCAAACCTTTGAGCTTGAATGGCTTCTTGGTTTATTCGTTCCACATTTTGTTTCCTGTTTCGTGCTCTACTTAGCTTCTACACTTCATCCACCATAACGGATGGGAAAAAAAAGAAGGACTAATAGGGAACACACTGAGTAGTGACAACTGACAACCATAGCAATGTCATCTTGTGCTTGAATCAATGCGAAACACAACCACAGAGTGGCCAATGACACTAAATAATCTCCAAATGAACTTGACAATAAACTAAATCTATGCTGGGGACAGTGCTGTTGGTCTACCTTCTATGTTTTTAAATGACAACACATTTGTTTTTCTTTTTGTGTGAGGATGTGACCAAGACTACAAAAAATGCAAGGTCTCTTGGTATCTCCATTCCTCTCAGCGTTCTAGGTCCACACATAGCCACATAACAGGTCTATGCATTTATCCAACCTTGTTCTGAAAGTGATTATACCAGCAGTGCTGGGCAGTTGCGATTATATTCAGAAGAAAACGGTGCCAAACTCGTATGACACTTTCACATGGGAGGACCTGCAACCAGATACTGTGCGTTTAAAGCGATTTGCTCTACAATGAAGTTTATGTGTCCTTTCACACAATAGGTGCAGAGCTTTGCTTTGACTCATTGTAGCCATTGTGTATATTGTCAACTGAATCACTGCTACATGTTTTACACAGACCCATGTTTGCCTTTTACAATTTTTTGGTACATTTTGCATACATTAACCATAGAGCAAAGCACTCAAAACCAGACTCATGCCCCTCAAGTGGATCCCCCTGTTCTTAGCTCTGCATTCTCCTGAACTCATGTGGAATCAAGTGTAAATAGTAGTTTAGGTTTCTACCACTCTGTAGCAGGGTGCACAGTAGAGATGGGTCGTTCGCGAACTAACGGGTCCAAAGGAATGGTTCACCAAGATGAACGGAATGAGCGAGGAACAAATTTTAGGGAATGGTCTTTCATAGTTCACTTCAGTCGCGGCTTTCTACCAGTAGTTCCCGGGAACGGGAAATGGTCGGTCTCATTCCTGGAACGACATGTCAGCCGGTCTTGTTCCAGCCTCGGTCCCATTCCCGTCTGTCTTGGTCTCAGTCATGGCTTTCTACTTATAGTTCCCGGGAATGGGAAACGGTCCATCCCGTTCGCGAACAGCATGTCGGCTGGTCTCGTTCCAGCCTCGGTCCCATTCCTGTCTGTCTCGGTCTCACTTGGCCGGACTAGTCCTTCTTTGTGTGGCCATTCGTCGCAGTTCCACTCATAGTTAGTTGAGTATCGAGTTGTTGTTGTTCACTTCGTTCTCTTCGCATGCCCATTCTAGATCTGTTTCAAACCTTTTTTGAACTCTGAACTTCTGGTTCTTTTCATATTCTATTCAGCGTCCATGACTGGTAATTAAAATCTGTTTTATAATTATGTAAACTAAATAAAAATTATGTGGTATGTAATACATACATCTTTTCAGGTAACGAAACGGCGTATCAACTTACTTCGCAGCAGAAGAAATACTTGTAAAAAAGGCAAGATTTTTTGTTATTAAATACGCAAAGGACATTGGCACAGCACACACAAGTGGCCATTTTGCGTCTTTTTTTCATCCGAGGTACAAGAGCATGTTCGTTGTTATGGAAGGCAGACCAACTTACAACTGAATGAAGCCCGCCCTTCATAATTGAATGTATGGTGTCACATTTTGTAAAGATAATATGATAACTCCTACAGTATTATTTCAATGGTACAGGATGGTGCACGAAAAATCGGCCCCGAGTACTAGACTGCTCATTGTCGCTTACCAATCATCATCTATTGTTTCAAAGTTGTTTGCATTAGTTTATTTGTTATTTCTTCACTGCCTAATTATTACATGTTAATCTATTCTGCTCTTAGCAGTCAACAAATTGTGTATAACTGGCGAGCAGTCTGTACTCAGGGCCGGTTTTTCTTGTGCCACCTTATATTATTTCACTGTGATCGGGCACATAATGCTACAGTTGTCTAAACAAGATGTTTTGCAGAATCACAAAAATTAGAAGTGTGTGAGAATTCTGTTATGAATATAAACTCTGTACTCCAGGGGGGAGGCAAGTACCCCTCTTGGCGCCTTCCGTATTCAGTCACCTATGCTACTAATTTTCAATTTTTCATAAAAACCATGTACCAACCACAATGAACGGTGAATGAGTAAAAATGAATGGTTCCCAAAAAAGAGCGTATCACCAGTGAACTAGTACCCAAGGATGAACAACTTTGCCATCTCTAGCGCACAAGTCTCCCGCCTCACTTGTTACTTATCAGTTCATCATTACATGTTTTGACAATGGAAAAATAAGTCTTTCAACATGTATGTGTTCTTCAATAGTAAGGTATAACATTAATGCTTATGATGAAACAATTTCATTTAGACGTTTGGTAAAAAAATTATTTGGTAAACAGAATATAGGGTGTAGTTGCATAAATCTTATCCTCTTCAGTTCCTTAAATTGGATCCCTTATTTTTTCATGCTAAGTCTGCATTTATTAGTACACCCTCTTATTCTCTTGGAATTCTATACCAGATTTGAAGAAGACAATGAGGAAGGTTGATCGAAGAAAGTGGAGCCCTTCTAAAATGACTATATCTATTGCTTCAGTTCAGAAAGAAGGGCAGTAAACAGTTTAACATTCCAAAAGCAACACTTATGAGGCTTCTAACATGTACTACGGTATACCAGTTGAAGCAACAAAAACAAAATTGGCAGACCTACAATTGTGGGTAAAGATCTCTAAGAAAAGCTGGCTGGCTAAGTATTGCCTTACCATGGAAGCTTCTTTCATTGGAATTACTCGTGATGACTTATGAAAATGGGCTTAGAATCGGCAGAATAAAATAACATTGAACAAACACTCTTTCAAAGACAGAACTGCAGGTGAAAAGTGGGGTTAGTCTTTCCCTTAAACATCAGAAAAGCAAACTGACAGAAAGAAAGCCTGCAGGAACATTGTAAAGCAGTGTGCTTCAGATCAGCAAAGAAACCAACAAGGAAATATCACAACCTGGAAGATGTTAACTAGTACCCATTTTGAAACTATATTATGTATTCTCTGATTTAATACCTTTTATATTTTGTTCAGTGCTGTTTTGTTTATTTTTTAGAAGGAATCTGATTTGAAAATAATTCTTTTCATTATAAAATTTAATTACATTTTCTAAGATTAAAATGTAAATAAAGCGTAACACTACAAAGCAAATATTACCATACATGCTTTTAAAACACTTTCCCCTACAAATTACATTTTCATAACTACACAAGTCAATAACGACTGCAGTTATACTAAATTATACTTGTACCAGCATATCCTGGGAACTCCAAAAATTCTCAATGGAGGGGGACTGTAAATTGCAATTTTTGATAGAAATGAGTAATCAATTTCGAGACATATGAAGTGACGAGAATTAAATTTTAGTTGACTCAAAAAACTTATTATATGGGGTGAGTTTTGCCACCATGTACAAACTCTACAGACTGATCAATGAGACGATAAAAAAACAAAAAAGGTCTAATGAACGTATGTCTGGAAATGCTTGGTTTCCTTGCTAGAGACCGTTTATTCAATCATACTTTGTTACAGAAACTGTAGTGTAATAAGTGCTGTAGCATGCATGGGTTCTTCTAGAGGGTGGTATTGTTCTTCATATGTGATGCCCTAGTGCCCTCTACTGCCATAGTAATTGGTAATGTTGTGCCTGATTCATTACTCTTCCTGACTCACCTTGTAGTAGATGTGATACAGTGATGTACACAATGGTTCCGTATTCGAATTGAGAGCTGTGCCGCCATGGTGTTTACTTACTGAAAGGAAAATGGCAATGGGTGGTGAACAGCAAGGTTGTATCAGGACACCTATCCCCACTGACAACAGTCATAGCATTCAATGTTTGCAACTGTTTTTCGCCATTTGTCTGACACAGGGTCATTTCAGGAAGCAGGAAATCATGAAGGATATACCAGAAATGTTTGGACACCAGACTTGATGGAAAACACTGTGGAAGGCGACTGTCGTGTGAGTAACAGGCAATTGGTCCACCAGTACAGGGTAAGCCAGATGCGGAACATTCTCCATGACAACTGTTACTACTCTTACCACTTACAGCGAGTGTAGGGCTACTAGCGACAGACTTTCCACATCAGGAGAAGTTTTGTCACTGATTTCTTCAGCAGGCAACCACGATTCTGGGATTTGTGTCATCCGTCTTTTTCTCAGATGAGGCCACTTTTATGTGGAGTGGTATCTTCAACTTTCATAACACTCATCTGCGGGTTTGTGTACAGAACTGAAGTGACAGTGAATCATCGTCATCGGGTGGCCAAAATTTGTGGGCCGGGATAATTGGCGACCGTATATTGGTTCTAGTCTTTCATCTATGTTGCCTAACGGACTGGCTCTATAGGCGTTTCTTGCAGATGACTTTGCCACCTCTGTTGGAAGAAGTGCCATTGATGATTCGAACGGTTATGTGCCTGCTAAGTGATGGTGCTCCAGCCCATTTCACCATTAATGCCTGAATTTATCTCAATCATATCTTTCCTGGTCGATCTATCAGATGAGGGGGTCCGATGTCATGGCCTGCTCATTCATTTGATCTCAACCTGTGCAATTTCTGGTTATGTGGCCATCTCCATATTACTGTGTATGCTGTGCCGATTCAAGATGCGGAGACATTGGAGTAGTGTATTCATGCTACTTTAAACACTGTTCGGTTGCAGCCAGGCCAATGTGAACATGTGTGACAGAACATGCTACCGCACATACATGCATCCATTGAGGCACATGAAAACCATTTTCAACACATGCTGTAACTGCGGCTACATGGTACAGTGTGTATTAGACTGCAGTCTCTGTTACACTGTATGACTGACTAAATTACTTGCAGCGTGGAAACCATGCATTTCTGGATGTTCATTAGACCTTTTTTGTCACATATCCTCTCATCGATCAATCCCTAGAGTTTGTACATGGTGGGAAAAATCACCCTGTATACCAGAAAAGTGAAGTAGAATTCAGTAATGGATGAAAACTCTGTACTCCAGATTCTAGGAGGGGAAGTATTCCCTCTTGTTCCTTGCAGATGTCTGTGCAGATAACTTAATATCAAGATACCATTGAAGAAAGTGGTTAGCAACAATGGTAAATATATGTTTAAAATTTAGATATTAATTATTCTGAGAAAAAAATAAAATCTTTTCAGTCCTCAAATCTGCCAGGTTGACAAAATTATTTTTGGCGAAATGGAGCGCTTCTGGCAAATATCTTGTTAGACACAGAGAGGAAGGAGAACATGTGTTAGATGTGGCTCTCCGCAGGCCCACAGATCAGATCGGCCCCCTAGGAGGTTCGATCTTGCCATGATTTTTGTTCTATTCTCTCTGCTCACTGACCAAATTTTGAAAGCTGGCCACAGCACTATTACCTGTCCTGGATCTTATTTCATTGTATGGTATATGCCTACATGGGTGACCGCAGAAATTTATCCCAAAGAGAGGGGATAGGGGGGGGGGGGGGGAAGGAAGCAAGGCTTTAAAATTGCCATTTTTGATATAGATGAGTATTGCCTCAGTCGATCAGCCATATACTGCTACAACTGGCTACATGTGATGTTAAGCAGGAAATTAAAAAAAAAAAAAAAAAAAGGTTCAAATGGCTCTGAGCACTATGGTACTCAACTGCTGAGGTCATAAGTCCCCTAGAACTTAGAACTACTTTAACCTAACTAACCTAAGGATATCACACACATCCATGCCCGAGGCAGGATTCGAACCTGCGACCGTAGCAGTCGCGCTGCTCCGGACTGAGTGCCTAGAACCACTAGACCACCGCGGCCGACAGCAGGAAATCAATTCTATACTATTGACTCTAGGGGAGAGGAGAGCTAGAGCCCTTCATGTATCTTATTGTGGATGCCTATGATGTTATATAAACGTAGCTGATTTCCAGAGAACACAATTGCAGCAAGGGCAGGAGTTGTCACAATCATGTAGGTCTGCCTTATCCACACTTATGCATCTTGTATTGACATGCAGAAAACAGTGGTAGGAAAGAGTTTATGGAACCATGTTATAAAAAGAAGAGTTCAGAATATTGGTTGGAGAGGCTCTTAAAAACAAGCATTGTTGCGTTTTACCTAGAAACACGCGCTTCTGGTCGTTGTTGTCAACATTAAACGAATGAACCGTATCATAAATTGATGTTAAATACAAACATGTAGAAACTTGGAAATTTTTTTAAAAAATGACGTTGTCCTTGAAAATTTACGGCCTAGTTCATAAGTGTCGAAAAATGCAAAATTGATGTTACGCTTCTATAACCAGAATATTCGGAATCCGTTGACAATACGTCTCACAACGAAAGTTGCAAACTCGGGGATTACTAACAGGCTACAATAAAATGAAAGAAGCAGCCGATCAACTGAGTAACGAGACTGCTAAATGTGTACGTGGTACCATTGAGAAGGATATCCACGGTGTGAGCTCCAGCTCGGAAATATTTCATTCAACAGGGAATGAGAAGTCACCTTCTCAGTTTTCACATCACTATAGGTACATAAGTTTTCATTCGCCTGAGACGGCTGTTGTTGTAACAAAACACACTCGATATGAACTTACTTCCTTCAAAATTCAAATATTGACTAGAAACTGTCAGGCGCTAATTTAAAGCAGCATACTATGTTATATTAATTGCATTTCGTTTGTACCGTGTGGGGCCAGTGATCGGTACTTGTCGGTAAAAGTAAGAAGTCGTCGCATGGGAACAACTGACAACTTACGCGATTCAGCACTGGGTAGCGCTCATTAAGTAATTGCTGTACAAGTTTCATGTAAGTAATTTAATAATCAATAATGTAAATAAGCAGCATTTGTTAACGTGTACGTCTGCATAAACTTGTGGGAACTTTAGCACTGCTGGCCAGAAAAATCAACTGTCAGTCTTATCTCTGGCGGTTGACGGTAGCAGGGCAGTTCGCTCTGTAACTCGAGTGTGTTATGTCGAGTATTCTTGTACGTATCGAGCTTCTATAAAATAAAGTGTATTGTGGGATCTGTACCATTGTGTCGTCTATCATTCGCTACCACTACGTACCGGAGTTCCACATTGTTGACCCCGAACGTCGAATGAATGCAAAAATAAAGCAAATTTTCGTCGCGACAATGTGGCCATCACACCACTTACGTGTTATGCCGACCGCGAATTTCGGCGACCTCTTACGCACCTCGCTGTCGACAGATATGAATAGTGCTCCAAATGTTGCCCAAGTGATTAAAAGTGACAGTGACACTTCGCACACTGCAGCTTCGTCGCAAATCGCAGGGATACAACAGTGCAGTTCAACTGACAGTCGTTATCGTACGTAGCAGACACGTGTCCACCCGATATGCATACCACAGTCCAAGGTTATTTAAAAGGGCAACATAACAGTCACGACACTTCGCCTCGATTTTGTTGCCTACAGCGCCAGCAGCGCCCCAAGCGGCCGGTAGGTTGAACTGTGAGTTCATTGCGATCGTGAAAGCGAATAGTGATTGTTTATTTTGATTTATACAATGGTTTTTACCATCGGGAGCGTTTGTAGCGCAATAAATTGCAGCAGCAACAGGAAGAAGACATCACAGCTGGTTTTCTGAGGATCCTGAGGGGTATATACCATCTTGTTACTAAGGATTCACTTGCAAACTATATGTGTATAAATGATGAATCTTTCGTTTTAGGAGCAGAAAATGGTTTGTTAATAACAGATGAGAAGACCTTACCAAGAAAGACTCAGTTTACCTATATACTAATATTAGGTTTTGTTCGCTACATTTCGAACAAAACCAGTTCATGAACGCAGACAATAACAAACTCGTGTGGAATTTAGTACCCACGCTGTTAGACAATCCCAACAAGCCACCTCAACTGACGATGAAGAGGAAACTGCCACAAAGATTCGACAGTCAATCTAAAGCTGTAAAACAGTCCTATGACACAGAAGCTGCCAGTTCAACTATCCATGTATCAGTGTCAGATTCGTGTGAATCATCAACACAGACCTGCTTTGACGATGAAGTGGTTAGAATAAGTGCAGCTGTTCGTTTCTTACAAAAGCGTGTTAAGTGTCAGAATGTGCAGATCGCTAGATTTCGAGTGAAACTATTACGATACAACGAAAATGCCTACAGACAGATTGTTTGAAAATTATTCAAATATTTGGTTTTTCGTGAAATGTAATGTAATTAGCTCATTATAATATTTTCAGCATATTTCTCCCACTATTTGGCAGTTGCTTGTCCCACTTAGAATAATATAAAGATGAAGGTCGTTATTGTGGCAACAGGCGACAATGACAAACACAGTAGGCCTACAGAGCAATAAAGGAACTGTCGATAGCTTTTGCATGTAGAGGTACATGTCTGTGCTTCTTAATGTGAATCTGTGTGTTCATATTCTTTTGATATCAACGTGGTAAGCTGCAATTCTGTCCAATGTCACAAGGGTTTCTTCACGAATGTGTCGTAGCTTGCCACTCTATTCATGGTTTTTGTCCATACTTGCCCTTATTTTAGAATCATTTTTAGAAACATATATGCCTTCTGATACTACACAAACTCTTGGAGGCAAGAAAATAACTCGAATAATTCGGAAATTACTTAGGAAATGGATGCAAACAAACATTATGCTTACGACGTGTCTGGCGTTTACCTTACCTATCGCTTGGAGCTCTAGTGTCGCTCCATCTGTCAAACCTCAACAACTTTTACAGCAGCGAGTGTCGCGACTGTTATGTCAGACTGTGATGCATACCGTCGCGCTGCGGGCCGTCCGTCCTCCGGTCCGTGCATCCGCTTACATTACCGACTACTGTCCACCTGGAGTTTTCTCCATGCCGTGCGGCCGTGCTCCAGATACATTACCGAACCGAATAGTTGGCTGCTTCATGGCTCACACTATCGCCATTCTGTACGGACAACCTGCACCTGTGGTTCGTGATTGTTGAAGCATGTTTGCCTCTAATGTCATCGTCGCCGATGATACGAAGTACTGCACCCTACTCAGTCACCTTGGCACCCACACTGACATAACCTACGACGTCATCCTGGCACCGCCGTCTATGGGCGACAACAGGACTGCCAAAACAATGCTCTTATGATGTCTCTTCTGGACTCCCGAAGAGAAACTACACCAGGTACTTTACAATGAACATTTCTAGGACGGGACCCCCTCCAAACTGTGGTGGCATCTTTGCAGAAAAATAGACCTGTGCATTATGCCCGATGAGGTGCTTGGACGATCTGGATCGTCAAGCTCCCATCCCAGGTGCAGATGACTTAAATCGCGACCAGTGTCTTGTCACCCGGCTGTCCTTGGCTGACCACATGTTTGCTGTTTCTCGATATGGGCATAGCATCAAAAAAGCTCCCAACAATTGTATGGATACCCACGCTGCACTGCCACGTATGCGAGCTCCTACAGCCACCTATAGTCGCCAAGTGTTCCCGGCCCCACTTGATGCTGACATCACAGTGACACGTCTCTATGTGCTTACAAAACAGACTTGGCTCCAGCTGTCACTCCTGGTACATCAGCATCCATGCACATGCAGTCTCGCATCTGTTGGTACGCCGTCTGCTCTAGTGACACTGTGCACTTCTATCACCAACCTTGTGACTACCAAACTTGCCTCACGGCCTGCCAGAGGTGCCCCAAGCTGTGAATAATGTATAAGCAGCCTCAACAGACACAGAGTCACTGCTTGCCTGCCGGCTTCTGATGTCGCCCCTGTGGTGTCACCGCCAGACACCACACTTGCTAGGTGGTAGCCTTTAAATCGGCCGCGGTCCGTTTGTATACGTCGGACCCGCGTGTCACCACTATTACTGATTGCAGACCGACTTTGCTAGCGATGGTTCACTGTCTACTTACGCTCTCATTTGCAGAGACGATAGTTTAGCATAGCCTTCAGCTACATCATTTGCTACCACCTAGCAAGGAGCCATATTCAGTTACTATGGATGTATTCTGAACAGATAATATTGTGAATCATGTACCGTGAAGAGCGACGTTCATCGTTAATGGATTAAAGTTAAGTATCAAAGTGATTACGTCCGCTTTCTGAATTCTAATTCCTTGTAATGTTCCAGACCTCACGTCAGTATAGTCCTTCCCTCCTCACGTCAGCCTGCGTGAGTTAAAACGCGTGCATTTCGGCCTCCTCTAGTAACACGGTGTTGGCTCTCCTGCAAACACAACAGCTCCAAACAACAATCTGTACATCCTCGGCCACATCAGTGGAGTACATTTCCTGGTCGACACCAGATTGCAGATCAGCATGGCACCTCACGTGCCTGCCTTGCCTATGTCTGAAGAATTGCGTCTTCGCTTGACAGCTACTAACATCTGTTCTATCACTGTTACAGGTATCCAGACATGGACTCTAGACGTCAGCTTCGCTACACCCTTCACGTGGTTGTTCATCGTAGCTGAAGTTATGGAGCTGGTTGTGGGAGCTGATTTCCTAGGGGCCTTTCACCTTGTGCCCTTACTGCATGCAAACAAACTCATCTGATTGACTACACTGCTGACAGTACATGTTCCTCGGCCACCTCACCAACCCAATGCGACGGTGATGCTCCTCTGCCCTCAGGCATGCCCACACAATGGCACATATAACAGTGTGTCGACTGCACTGATCTACAAGTCTGTCAACAGTGTGTGGACACACAAAGACACTAGCCTCCAACAGGACAATGCATCCCTATACAGTCACATCCAAACAGTGCAGGCAGAATTTGCACAGGCTGGCTGCACTCTTGAATGCCTCCATTCTTCACCTATTGCCAAGGCTATGGACCTGCATCTGTCACCTGGCACCACAAGTCACCTGACAACTGCCCCACATCACTCATTACCCAGGTCAGTACATCTACTGCCGATTACTTTGCACCAATTCCTTAGCCAACTGATATCATCTGCACCAGACTCACACTACCACTGCTCACCTCCACCACATACCCCCATGCCAGATGATGCCTCTGCACCACATCTGAGCCTACACAATACGCTGCCTCCTGCTCCAACCCTGCAGAATGGCCTCACTCACGCTGCACCCACACTTGAACAGTATGCCGCTGCCCATGATGAGCCAGTGTATGCACCCAGCACTACCTACCACTCTCCAACCAAACCTCCACAGCTCACCAACCATGCACATGTGCATGCATCAGCCTTGCTTGGGCAGCCCAGCTCCAGTCTGCAACTGCCATCTGACGCCACCACCTCCCCAGTTGAGCCAGTGCCTGCATGCAGTGCTGAATACCATGCCGCATCTGAACTTCCACTGTACATGTGTAGATACTGCCTTGCTTGGGCAACATGGTTCCAACCTACAGCTGACATCAGATGTCATTCCTGCTGCTCCAAACAATGACCTACACATGGCCCATGCTGACAAACTCTCAACCAGTGGCTCCACTCCAAGTGATATTTTTATCTTGTCAGCCATCAACAGCAGGACAGTGTACTGCATTAACACTACACCCTGACCACCAGAAAGTCAGCGCCCCAGACGTCTATCCTCTGACCACCTCCACATGATGAAGGCACAAGTGGACAGGCTGTTACAAGTTGGAGTCCTTTGCCCATCAGACAACAGCTGGGCCTCTCCCATCTGCCTCGTCCGTAAGGAGGACAGTTCTTTCAGACTTTGTGGGGGCTATTGTGCCTCGAACCCTCGTACAATCGTGGAAAACTATCCGGTCCCTAATGTCTTATGGACTAAAAAACGCTTCGAAAATCTGAAAATGCTTTGTAGACAGCCTGCTTTTAAAATTTTCTTTTTGTTACATGTACGTGGACGACATCCTCATTTTCTCACCAGACGTGGATTCATGCTCAAACTACCTCAAACAAGTTCAAATGGTTCTGAGCACTATGGGACTTAACATCTATGGTCATCAGTCCCCTAGAACTTAGAACTACTTAAACCTAACTAACTTAAGGACATCACACAACACCCAGCCATCACAAGGCAGAGAAAATCCCTGACCCCACCGGGAATCGAATCCAGGCGTGGGAAGCGAGAACGCTACTGCACGACCACGAGATGTGGCCTCGAACAAGTTCTTGACACTCTTGAAGCCAATGGTGTAGTGACCAACACTGACAAATGGCAACTCTGTCAGGCACAAGTCACATTGTTGGGCTGTAACGTTAATGCTTCCAGCATCCGCCAAACTCCAGAGCACACTGAGCTGATCTGTAAGCTACCGTCATCATCTGACTACTACGATTTCTACCATTTCCTCAGGAAGGTCAGTTTCTATCGCCATCACTTGCCCCACACTGCTGCCCTGCAGGAACCCTTAACAGAGGCACTTAAAGGCAAAAATACAACTGCTCACAGAAAGCTCACACGGACCACAGACATGCAGTGCATCTTCCAAGTAATCAAGGGTGATCTGGTTCAGGCAGACACATTAGCTCACCCGATTCCAGAACCTCCCTTGTCCATCACCACTGACACTAGCGGTTTAGCCATAGGGGTTGTCCTTCAGCAACAGATTGATAGCTCCAATCAGTTCTTGCACTTCTTGTCCTGTAAGTTGACCAAGGCATAGAACACTTGGTTGGCTTATGACCGCGAGCTACTGGCTGCTTACGAGGCCGTGTGGTATTTCAGAGAAGATATTGATGGATGCCCCCTTGTCATTTACATGGTCCTCTGGCAACTACCTGACGCCATCCGTAGGCCGCCTAAGGACAAGTGCCTCCACTGTTACTGTCACCTCAAATACATTATGCAATTCACTACGGTTGTCCATCATGTGAAACGTGTAGACAATGTAGTCACTGACTGCTTGTCACTCATTGGCGACTTCCTGCAACGATCGACTTTGACAGGCAGCAGGATGACCCTCAACTACAGGGCCTCTTAAACAATGCCTCTTCTACCCTCATCACTGAGACAAACTTTATCCCTGGTTCAGCCAGTCTTGACCTCTGTGAAATGTCCCTGTGATGCACACCCCTGCTCATCCCACAACAGTTCTGCAGAATTATCTTCGACCTGTTTCACAAACTCATCCACCCCTTGTCAAACCTACTACTCGCCTTATAACAGAACGATATGTTTGGCCCCATGTTAAGCAAGACTGCAAGTTATGGATAAGGTCCAGTGAACCGTGTCAGCAATGTAAACCCAGCCGGCACACTCAGCCCCCACTAGGCACCTAAGTGACGCTTCCAACACATTCATGTGGACCTAGTCAGCTCTCTTCCCCCTTCTGACAACTACCGCTACCTCCTGTCCATTGTTGACCAGGTAACACACTGGGTAGAGGTACCTCAATCCAAGACATCACTGCTGAAACAGTTGCCAGAGCTCTCATTTCTACCTGGTTCACGAATTTTGGTTGTCCTGCTTCCATACCCACAGACCAAGGTAGGCAATTCGAGCCCCCACTGTTCGCCAAACTGTGTAAACTGTGTGGCATTCAACCGCTTTTCCTTAGATGACTGATGAGTGTAGAAATCAAGTTGATGCTGTTGAAAAGTGGCGATGGCTTTCCGTTGGTCAGCAAAGGTAGTAAAATGATACTTGACCCGGTTGCCTTGATAGACAGCTTTAAGTGGGCCCTACAACAGTGCTTTCAACGCCGCATTTAATTCGAGGTGTTTTTCAGCAGGATAAACGGTAAGAGGCGGTACTTTCTTCAGGTGCTGCGGAGGAGCAGCCACTGCATGTTCCTGGGATGTCAGCTGGTATCCCGTCTAGGGACCGACGAGTTTTCGACGTGAGTCTGCAATGGAGCAGGGAGTTGGAAACCATTTAACCGTTTGCGAGAGTTGGAGTCACGTGGCAGCGAGCCAGATTGATCTGCACTGTGACAAAAACTTCATCGTCTGAAGAACTGAACGAGTAAACAAGTCCGCTGCTCGGCAGACGTAAGGACGCGATAAGGAAAAATGACTCTTAGCGAGAAGCAAGTAAGCGTAAACACGCGCAACTAGGTCGTTCCTCTCCGGATTCTAAAAGGGAAGTGGTTCCGGCCTCCTGCGGTGCTAGTTTCACAGCGCAGCCGCGATCGGCTGTAAGCTGGTGCTGGGGACGCGGCACGTGCATAGCGCTGATGCGGCCGCAGCTGCGCTCGCAAATTTCAGAGTGTTGCCTAGTGGCTATCGTCTAGGTATTTTTTTTCGCTTTTGTTCGTTGCATTTGCTCGGGGCGGACGTCGTAAGACATCCGTTTAAGTTCGTTGTTGATCGATTAAATCAGCTTTTTTGTTACAGAGGGCAGCTAACCCTCTGACCGAACACGCTTTTTTTATAAAAACATTTATTAAAAAAAAAACAATGTTACACATTCCATATACATACTAAGTTCATGTACTAACCATGGACACTTGTTATGCATGAAGTTATTTAAACAAAAACAGTTTGATCATTTCAGTTATGCCGGCCGCGGTGGTCTAGCGGTTCTAGGCGCGCAGTTCGCAACCTCGCGACTGCTACGGTCGCAGGTTCGAATCCTGCCTCGGGCATGGATGTGTGTGATGTCCTTAGGTTAGTTAGGTTTAAATAGTTCTAAGTTCTAGGGGACTGATGACCACAGATGTTAAGTCCCATAGTGCTCAGAGCCATTTGCCATTTCAGTTATGCTGATGTTAAAGAAAGACAACGGAAGATTGTGTTGCTCCCTGAATTACCAGAAGGAATTAAGTTAAACATCAAGAAAAGTTTTTTTAAAGACTTTCAAACTCGAACATGAAGAAATAACATCTGCACTTTGAATTACATGAGCTCCAATCTTTACAGGTGCATAAATAGTTCTTTATGATGGGTATCAGCAAGTTGGTGGGATAATTTTAAAAATAAAACAATTTAATGATGATATTAGACAATTTCTGAAGTACTTGAGAATGGCGGAAAGGAGATGTATAATAAAGTTGACTAGCCTTCCAACTGCACTTTCTGGACATTAATTGAATGTTAAGTATCTGAAGTGATCAGACCTATATAATAAGTCTTTCACTGCCAACCTGACTTACACATCACAGTGCAAAAATGAACAGGGCCGTGTGCCAGACATTAAAAATTACATTATCAGATAGAATCTTATGGTTTTAACCAATCAATAAGGACCTTTCCATAAAAACTGTCTATTTCCATATTTCTAGTATAAGTCAATAATGCACCTTTAATGTTTTGTGTTTTGACACGATTAGGCACACAATCTCACTGTCACATAAGTTCTGTACATTAGCTTATAAATTTCAAAAACTGCTTTCTGAAGTGGAAAAGGCACACACCAAAAATATACTGTAAAATTTTGAATAATATCCTTAAGGTAACTACAATACATTACTGTCAACACAGTCTTCTTTTTTATATTAACCAGCGCGCATTCTTTCAAATACAATTTTTAACATATTACCCAACTTTTCCTTGTGATTCGAGTACCCTCTAATTTTGTGGAATTCACACAGCATGTGTACCTTGAACTCTATGATGCTATCGGATCCTAATTTGTTAAGGACGTAATTAACAAAATTTCCCAGCAACCAGTACACAGCGTTTGTAGCGGGACTTTGAATTTCGCTGCGCTTCACTCGTTCCCCCCAGACATGAATTGTGCCGTCGCAGCGGTATGAGAAAGTTGATATGAAATTTGGACGAGGGAAGTAACGTAAAATAAATTGCATTTAATATCAAGACGGTTTTGTGTACATTAGAAATTCCAGGACAATGAAACTTATTGCAAGATTTCGGAGCAGACTTTTCACGCAGAAATGAAATAGGGAATTTTTGAAGACCTGGACGCCGCACGAAACAAGACGACATGTTAACATTTCCCCCTGTCAGTTACATTTTGTTATTCTCTGTTCTTCTTCAATAATTTTTGTAGTGGAAATTGGTTTAACTTTTGCTCGAAAACGCCACAAGGACCATCCCAACAGTAGCTTTTCCGAATCACGAAGTCCGATAGCTTTTCTGTAACACGAAGTCGGATTTGCTTTTCATTCTTTCCCTTTTCACGGTCATTTACGATTTTAAAACGCCCTTTTTATTCATCATTTCTTACCACATTTTCAACCTTTTCCTATTCTTTTCTTCTATTTTTTTCCTTTTTTTATTACCACTACACGTTATTTTTTGTTTCTGGGAAATAGCGTGCTGCAGGCCTGTGTATCAATGACAGCGATATATACTCAGGGAACACCTTGAGGTACCATGCTGGCATGGTCCGTGCGTTCCTGCGAGCTTTCAAGCTCTTCGTCCAGGATACCAGACGCTCAGCGCGCAGGCCTGGAGAAACAGCAGAAAAAGGTGGAAAGAGGGTTGCTCAGTGAATTTAGCGAGAGATACCTTTCCAATCAATAGTTACGATTCATGGACGATGGATAGCGTGGGTCGAGGCAGGACCGGGTATTGCACTGTTGGCGGTTCCGAGCAACAGTTGCGATATACGCTTGTTGTTGTTGTGGTCTTCAGTCCTGAGACTGGTTCGATGCAGCTCTCCATGCTACTCTATCCTGTACAAGCTCCTTCATCTCCCAGTACCTACTGTAGCCTACATCCTTCTGAATCTGCTTAGTGTATTCATCTCTTGGCCTCCCTCTACGATTTTTACCCTCCACGCTGCCCTCCAGTACTGAATTGGTGATCCCTTGATGCCTCAGAACATGTCCTACCATCCGATCCCTTCTTCTAGTCAAGTTGTGCCACAATCTCCTCTTCTGCCCAATTCTATTCAATACCTCCTCATTAGTTATATGTTCTACCCATCTAATCTTCAGCATTCTTGTGTAGCACCGCATTTCGAAAGCTTCTATTCTCTTCTTGTCTAAACTATTTATCGTCCATGTTTCACTTCGTTACATGGCTACACTCCATACAAATACTTTCACAAACGACTTCCTGACACTTCACTCTATGCTCGATGTTAACAAATCTCTCTTCTTCAGAGACGCTTTCCTTGCTATTGCCAGTCTACATTTTATATCCTCTCTACTTCGACCATCATCAGTTATTTTGCTCCCCAAATAGCAAATCTCCTTTACTACTTTAAGTGTCTCATTTCCTAATCTAATTCCCTCAGCATCACCCGACTTATTTCGACTACATTCCATTATCTTCATTTTCCTTTTGTTGATGTTCATCTTATATCCTCCTTTCAAGACACTGTCCATTCCGTTCAACTGCTCTTCCAAGTCCTTTGCTGTCTCTGACAGAATTACAATGTCATCGGCGAACCTCAAAGTTTTTATTTCTTCTCCATGGATTTTAATACCTACTCCGAATTTTTCTTTTGTTTCCTTTACTGCTTGCTCAATATACAGATTGAATAGCATCGGGGAGAGGCTACAACCCTGTATCACTCCCTTATGTACAACTGGCAACAAATGGAATAAAAATTCGTCAAATAACTCGCTACGATCGTGTTTAAAGCTCGCAGTGGGTACGTCATTCACAACAGAGCTGTCAGAACAAACAACGGAACGCTCATTGGCTGTCAGAGAACGCGTAATGTAGTGAATGGAACTCGGCCGGCATCATTTATGACTCCATCTGTGTCCGCTGAGCAACAATATTTTGAAGCGCCGTTTCGACTATGTATTTCGCCCCTCAACTTCAGAAGAAATCAAAACACTACTTCCCGACAACGCTGGTACTCAGCTGAGAATACGAGAAGCTTCCATTGCGGCATAAATGACTGCATTAAAATCTCCCTTTGATTTAAATATATTTGGGTTGTTGTCTGGGGTCCGCAGCTCATAGTCGTGCGGTAGCGTTCTCGCTTCCCGTTCCCGGGTTCTATTCCCGGCGGGGTCAGGCTTTTTCTCTGCTTCGTGGTGACTGGGTGTTGTGTGATGTCCTTAGGTTAGTTAGGTTTAAGTAGTTCTAAGTTCTAGGGGACTGATGACCATAGATTTTAAGTCCCATAGCGCTCAGAGCCATTTTTTTTTCTTTGCGTGAGGAACGACGGATGTCTAATGAGTTATTATTATTGACTGATAAAATCAGAAAGAGATTGTTTTAAAGAGGCTACCAGTTTTTTAAAGGCTTATCATTTCAAAATTCAAATTTGTCACGTAGAGTTCCGTTATACACTCCTGGACATGGAAAAAAGAACACATTGACACCGGTGTGTCAGACCCACCATACTTGCTCCGGACACTGCGAGAGGGCTGTACAAGCAATGATCACACCAGGAACCGCGGTGTTGGCCGTCGAATGGCGCTAGCTGCGCAGCATTTGTGCACCGCCGCCGTCAGTGTGAGCCAGTTTGCCGTGGCATACGGAGCTCCATCGCAGTCTTTAACACTGGTAGCATGCCGCGACAGCGTGGACGTGAACCGTATGTGCAGTTGACGGACTTTGAGCGAGGGCGTATAGTGGGCATGCGGGAGGCCGGGTGGACGTACCGCCGAATTGCTCAACACGTGGGGCGTGAGGTCTCCACAGTACATCGATGTTGTCGCCAGTGGTCGGCGGAAGGTGCACGTGCCCGTCGACCTGGGACCGGACCGCAGCGACGCACGGATGCACGCCAAGACCGTAGGATCCTACGCAGTGCCGTAGGGGACCGCACCGCCACTTCCCAGCAAATTAGGGACACTGTTGCTCCTGGGGTATCGGCGAGGACCATTCGCAACCGTCTCCATGAAGCTGCGCTACGGTCCCGCACAGCGTTAGGCCGTCTTCCGCTCACGCCCCAACACCGTGCAGCCCGCCTCCAGTGGTGTCGCGACAGGCATGAATGGATGGACGAATGGAGACGTGTCGTCTTCAGCGATGAGAGTCGCTTCTGCCTTGGTGCCAATGATGGTCGTATGCGTGTTTGGCGCCGTGCAGGTGAGCGCCACAATCAGGACTGCATACGACCGAGGCACACAGGGCCAACACCCGGCATCATGGTGTGGGGAGCGATCTCCTACACTGGCCGTACACCTCTGGTGATCGTCGAGGGGACACTGAATAGTGCACGGTACATCCAAACTGTCATCGAACCCATCGTTCTACCATTCCTAGACCGGCAAGGGAACTTGCTGTTCCAACAGGACAATGCACGTCCGCATGTATCCCGTGCCACCCAACGTGCTCTAGAAGGTGTAAGTCAACTACCCTGGCCAGCAAGATCTCCGGATCTGTCCCCCATTGAGCATGTTTGGGACTGGATGAAGCGTCGTCTCACGCGGTCTGCACGTCCAGCACGAACGCTGGTCCAACTGAGGCGCCAGGTGGAAATGGTTCCACAGGACTTCATCCAGCATCTCTACGATCGTCTCCATGGGAGAATAGCAGCCTGCATTGCTGCGAAAGGTGGATATACACTGTACTAGTGCCGACATTGTGCATGCTCTGTTGCCTGTGTCTATGTGCCTGTGGTTCTGTCAGTGTGATCATGTGATGTATCTGACCCCAGGAATGTGTCAATAAAGTTTCCCCTTCCTTGGACAATGAATTCACGGTGTTCTTATTTCAATTTCCAGGAGTGTATGTGTGTCTGCGTGAGTCGACTTGCACTTACAAAGATAATTTCTTAGTCTAAACAGGGCTGGTTTAACACAAAAGTAACACAAGCGAGCACTTGGGGCATCAAGCTGAGAGGAGCACATTTATAATATAGTCGGCAACAGAAGACACGTGACAACTGGCAGCACTGTTGCCAGCTTTAAAATGCGAAGGGAAAACGGCTCCAGGAGAAAAGAGTCATCTATGGAGCTGCGACAGACTGAGGCATTGTCACAGAGAAGTACAAAAAACCATATTACGTGATTCGCGGAGGCAAATGCGTAAAGCAGCTACGCCAATCCCACTTTAACCGTCAATCTTCTTTCGCTGATTCTATTGTAGTGCAAAATTAGTACCTATAGTGTATCATAAGCAGTCGTGAAAACAAACCATTTCCACACTCTCTAGAATTGTCTTTGAAGATTTTACCAAGAGCACAAGAAACGGTAACTAATGTCAGAGAGGTTGGGAAAGAGGTCAAGTGCCAAATGATACATCGCTTGTATGGAAAAAGCTCCAGATTGCCTCTGTATTGTTCATGTTTAGTGTGTGGCATAATAAGGAGCATGAACTGAGTAGGATATTGAATGAACACTGCAGGACACTGTGAATTAACGAGCATTTCACTTTCATTTACATTACTGGCCATTAAAATTGCTACACCAAGAATAAATGCAGATGATAAACGGGTATTCATTAGACAAATATATTATACTAGAACTGACATGAGATTACATTTTCACGGAATTTGGGTGCATAGATCCTGAGAAATCAGTATGCAGAACAACGAGCTCTGGCCGTAATAGCGGCCTTGATACGCCTGGGCATTGAGTCAAACAGAGCTTGGATGGCGTGTACAGGTACAGATGCCCACGCAGCTTCAACACGATACCATAGGTCATCAAGAGTAGTGACTGCCGTATTGTGACGAACCAGTTGCTCGGCCACCATTGACCAGACGTTTTCAATGGGTGAGAGATCTGGAGAATGTGCTGGCCAGGGCAACAGTCGAACATTTTCTGTATCCAGAAAGGCCCGCGCAGGACCTGCAACATGTGGTCATGCATTATCCTGTTGAAATGTAGGGTTTCGCGGGGATGGAATGAAGGGTAGAGCCACTGGTCGTAACAAATCTGAAATATAACGTCCACTGTTCAAAGTGCCGTCAATGCGAACAAGAGGTGACCGAGACGTGTAACTAATGGCACCCCATACCATCACGCCAGGTGATACGCCAGTATGGCGTTGACGAATACACGCATCCAATCTGCGTCCACCGCGATGTCGCCAAATGGCGTTTTTCCATTCGTGCACCCAGGTCCGTCGCTGAGTACACCATCGCAGGCGCTCCTATCTGTGATGCAGCGTCAAGGGTAACCGCAGCCATAGTCTCCGGACTGATAGTCCATGCTGTTGCAAACGTCGTCGAACTGTTCGTGCAGATGGTTGTTGTCTTGCAAACGTCCCCATCTGTTGACTCAGGGATCGAGACGTGGCTGCACGATCCGTTACAGCCATGCGGGTAAGATGCCTGTCATCTCGACTGCTAGTGATACGAGGCCGTTGGGATCCAGTCCGGCGTTCCATATTACCCTCCTGAAACCACCGATTCCATATTCTGCCGACAGTCATTGGTTCTCTACCAACACGAGCAGCAATATCGCGATACGATAAACCGCATTCGCGATAGGCTACAATCCGACCTTTATCAAAGTCGGAAACGTGATGGTACGCATTTCTTCTCCTTCCACGAGGCATCACAACAACGTTTCACCAGGCAACGCCGGTCAACTGCTGTTTGTGTATGAGAAATCGTTTGGAAACTTTCTTCATGTCAGCACGTTGTAGGTGTCGCCACTGGCGCCAACCTTGTGTGAATGCTCTGAAAAGCTAATCAATTACATATCACAGTATCTTCTTCCTGTCGGTTAAATTTCACGTCTGTAGCACGTCATCTTCGTGTTGTAGCAATATTAATGGCCAGTAGTGTAGATGTATCCCACTGTCAAACGCGGCCGGAGACGGGCAGAGGGACTGTGCTGGAGGAGACGTGAAAGCGGACGGTTCGGCTGGAGACACCGAAGGGTACAGTTCGGATTGAGGCGCGAAAGCGGGCAGTCGGTCTTTAGGCAGCTAGGAAGTGAAGCGACTTAGAACATTCTGCATTGTATGGTGTCACGGGACAGTCTCTGAGCGGTGAGCAGCTGCGCGTCTGGTGTGAACTCTAACTTTTCGCAATGTTAACGAGTTGGAGTAGCGAATTTGGAATTCGCGATGAGATTGTGAATGATCGAACTGCGTAAGTTGGACATGCGCTCGAGTGTAACAGTAACTCTAAATACGACCACTTCCGCTATAGTTTTCTTTCTGAATAAACATTATTCTAACGAAATTGCAACTGTGTGGCCTGCATCATTTATGGGTTGTTAATTTATCTTGAAAGAAGGTTGTACACATGGAAGAACCCTGGAGATTTTAAAAGGTATCAGATAGATTATATGATGGTAAGACAGAGATTTAGGAACCAGGTTTTAAATTGTAAGACATTTCCAGGGGCAGATGTGGACTCTGACCACAATCTATTGGTTATGACCTGTAGATTAAAACTGAAGAAACTGCAAAAATGTGGGAAATTAAGGAGATGGGACCTGGATAAACTGAAAGAACCAGAGGTTGTACAGAGTTTCAGGGAGAGCATAAGGCAACAATTGACAGGAATGCGGGAAAGAAATACAGTAGAAGAAGAATGGGTAGCTTTGAGGGATGAAGTAGTGAAGGCAGCAGAGGATCAAGTAGGTAAAAAGACGAGGGCTAGTAGAAAGCCTTGGGTAACAGAAGAAATATTGAATTTAATTGATGAAAGGAGAAAATATAAAAATGCAGTAAATGAAGCAGGCAAAAAGGAATACAAACGTCTCAAAAATGAGATTGACAGGAAGTGCAAAATGGCTAAGCAGGGATGGCTAGATGACAAATGTAAGGATGTAGAGGCTTATCTCACTAGGGATAAGATAGATACCGCCTACAGGAAAATTAGAGAGACCTTTGATGATAAGAGAACCACTTGTATGAACATCAAGAGCTCAGATGGAAACACAGTTCTAAGCAAAGAAGGGAAAGCAGAAAGGTGGAAGGAGTATATAGAGGGTCTATACAAGGGCGATGCACTTGAGGACAATATTATGGAAATGAAAGAGGATGTAGAAGAAGATGAAATGGGAGATATGATATTGCGTGAAGAGTTTGACAGAGCACTGAAATACCTGAGTCGAAACAAGGCCCCCGGAGTAGACAACATTCCATTGGAACTACTGACGGCCTTGGGAGAGCCAGTCCTGACAAAACTCTACCACCTGCTGAGCAAGATGTTTGAAACATACGAAACACCCTCAGACTTCAAGAAGAATATAATAATTCCAATCCCAAAGAAAGCAGGTTTTGACAGATGTGAAAATTACCGAACAGTCAGTTTAATAAGCCACAGCTGCAAAATACTAACACGAATTCTTTATAGACGAATGGAAAAACTAGTAGAAGTCGACCTCGGGCAAGATCAGTTTGGATTCCGTAGAAACACTGGAACACGTGAGGCAATACTGACCCTTCGACTTATCTTAGAAGAAAGATTAAGGAAAGGCAAACATACGTTTCTAGCATTTGTAGACTTAGAGAAAGCTTTTGACAATGTTGACTGGAATACTCTCTTTCAATTTCTAAAGGTGGCAGGGGTAAAATACAGGGAGCGAAAGGCTATTTACAATTTGTACAGAAATCAGATGACAGTTATAAGAGTCGAGGGACATGAAAGGGAAGCAGTGGTCGCGAAGGGGATGACACAGGGTTGTAGCCTCTCCCCGATGTTATTCAATCTGTATATTGAGCAAGCAGTAAAGGAAACAAAAGAAAAATTCGGAGTAGGTATTAAAATCCATGGAGAAGAAATAAAAACTTTGAGGTTTGTCGATGACATTGTAATTCTGTCAGAGACAGCAAAGGACTTGGAAGAGCAGTTGAACGGAATGGACAGTGTCTTGAAAGGAGGATATAAGATGAACATCAACAAAAGCAAAACGAGGATAATGGAATGTAGTCGAATTAAGTCGGGTGATGCTGAGGGAATTAGATTAGGAAATGAGACACTTAAAGTAGTTAAGGGGTTTGCTATTTGGGGAGCAAAATTACTGATGATGGTCGAAGTAGAGAGGATATAAAATGTAGACTGGCAATGGCAAGGAAAGCGTTTCTGAAGAAGAGAAATTTGTTAACATCGAGTACAGATTTAAGTGTCAGGAAGTCATTTCTGAAAGTATTTGTATGGAGTGTAGCCATGTATGGAAGTGAAACATGGACGATAAATAGTTTGGACAAGAAGAGAATAGAAGCTTTCGAAATGTGGTGCTACAGAAGAATGCTGAAGATTAGATGGGTAGATCACATAATTAATGAGGAAGTATTCAATAGGATTGGGGAGAAGAGATGTTTATGGCACAACTTGACGAGAAGAAGGGATCGGTTGGTAGGACATGTTCTGAAGCATCAAGGGATCACCAATTTAGTACTGGAGGGCAGCGTGGAGCGTAAAAATCGTAGAGGAAGGCCTAGAGATGAATACACTAAGCAGATTCAGAAGAATGTAGGTTGCAGTAGGTACTGGGAGATGAAGAAGCTTGCACAGGATAGAGTAGCATGGAGAGCTGCATCAAACCAGTCTCAGGACTGAAGACCGCAACAACAACAACAATTTAGTTCACGATATTATTATCACTGTTATTATATGTTATGTTAACTTCGTATTTCGCAAACTTGCCATTATCCAGGCAATTTAACCAAAGGGTCACAGGTGTCTAATTTAGGGCGTGTAAGGCGACACGTGCCGTTCAACCCCTAGACGAGTTTGAGCCAAGACATTTAGACTAAGAGGAACCGCATGTGAGTCCGAACATCTTTGGGATGTCAGCTCGCAATACGTAAATGCCATATACCATGTGAGACAGCGTTATCAGCACCTGACAGAGTTCGAAAGAGGTCTCATTTAGGGTCTCCATTTAGTCAGCTGGTGGAATCGTGTAATATCCAGATTTATGGGGCATTTGGATGTAACAGTTGCCCGATGTTTGACTGTAGGGGAATGTGAGTGAAGGCATACTTATTGTCAGGTTTCTTGTCAACCATGTTTGCGGATCGCTATGTTGCGCACCAAGCACACCAAAACTCGTACACATCTGCGCCTGCCGTCCAAGAACAGCTAATGGAGTAACTGCAACATTCTATCGCCCTGCACCATAGATTGGAGACTAGCAGCGGCCGGACAAGGGAATAACCGTTACAGGCGTAGGCCACCGCTGACACAACACAAACAGCTGCATCTGGAGTGGTGAAATGACAGGTAAACATGGAGTGCTTGTGAATAGCGTCGCCTTGTTTTCGGAAATAAGTCGCAGATCTGCACTACTCGGGATTACGATCGTCAGCGAGTATGGCGGTGATCTTGGGAGTGGTCCCATTCCTGCAATGCCTTGGAGAGCCACAGCAGTGTTACTCCTGGCGTCACACTGTGGGGAACCATCAGATGTGACTTCAGGCTGGGCTGTTTCGAGAACGTTTCTGCACACAATCGACTTCTTATTTACACTCCGTCACCCATTTCAGTTTTCCATACTAACTGTGATGTGCACTGTATACAAATTGCGCAGCTGGTCGCCCCTCTCAGCTTGGCAGCCCAAGCGGCCATTACTAATTTTTATGCGTCCTGTGTAGAAATCTCGCAGTTGTGACGCCTCCGGCGGCCCTCTCAGCTCGATGCCCCAAATTATTTCACTTGGACCTTACGCAGTGTCCTACGTGAGCTTTGGTGTAGCGGTAGTATGTGTTGTTGTTCTTGTGGTCTTCAGTCCCTGAGACTAGTTTGATGCAGCTCTCCATGCTACTCTATCCTGTGCAAGCTTCTTCTTCTCCCAGTACCTACTGCAGCCTACATCCTTCTGAATCTGCTTACTGTATTCATCTCTTGGTCTCCCTGTCTGATTTTTACGCTCCACGCTGCCCTCCAGTACTAAATTGGTGATCTCCTGATGCCTCAGAACATGTCCTACCATCCGATCCCTTCTTCTAGTCAAGTTTTGCCACAAAATTCTCGTCTCCCCAATCCTATTCAGTAGTTCCTCATTAGTTATGTGATCTACCCATATAATCCTCAGCATTCTTCTGTAGCACCACATTTCGAAAGCTTCTATTCTCTTCTTGTCCAAACTATTTATCGTCCATGTTCCACTTCCATACATGGCTACACTCCATACAAATTCTTTCAGAAACGACTTCCTGACACTTGAATCAATACTCGATGTTAACAAATCTCTCTTCTTCAGAAATGCTTTCCTTGCCATTGACAGCCTACATTTTATATCCTCTCTACTTCGACCATCGTCAGTTATTTTGCTCCCCAAATAGCAAAACTCCTTTACTACTTTAAGTGTCTCATTTCCTAATCTAATTCCCTCAGCATCACCCGACTTTATTCGACTACATTCCATTATCCTCGTTTTGCTTTTGTTACTGTTCATCTTATACCCTCCTTTCAAGACACTATCCATTCCGTTCAATTGCTCTTCCAAGTCCTTTACTGTCTCTGACAGAATTACACAGTTCGTATTTACGTGTTTGGAAAAGTCGTGGGTTCGATCATTCCGGCACGGTAGCTCAGCGTGTTTGGTCAGAGCGCAGGCTGAGCTCTGTAATAATAATAATAATAATAATAATAATAAAAACTGAGCGAAGGGATCAACAACGTACTTCAACGGATGTCATCTGACGTCCGCTACGACCAAATACAACGAACAATAAGGAACAAACTATAAACAAAAAAATTGTCCTAGGCTGTTCATATATTTTTACTGACTCAGTTACGATTGTGTATACTAAGTTTTATGTATACTGTTTACATTGCATCGCTGAGTATATTTTTAAGGTCTTGCTAAAGAACTTAATCTTCACACCTATCACAGTATATCAATTACAATGAATCATGAAATCTTACAGATACTTGATGTTGCGAACATAATTCATCGGCAGTCAGTGTTAAGGCCAAGCGTTTCAATCACTCTAAATAGTCTGTAAAATTAAAGCTTCCAAATTTTTTTAAAAGAAAGTCAAACGTTTTGTGTAATGATTTATCTAAAAGTATGAAATAAAAAATATTAGGGAAACTTTTGTCGCACCACATTTTCTATTCATGATTTCGAGCATCATGCAAAGGCACATAGATTGTTTCTCTGATCTACTTTTTTTTTTTTTTTTTTGCACAAACCATTTCATAAAATATTTGACTGATTTCTTCCTTTTTTGCATTTCAAGTTTTATTCAGAAAGCATAATATTACTGACTTCTTATTTGCCTTCCTTAAGTACTTGATTCAAAAAAAGCATTTTTGACATTTAAATACCGCACCAATGTATCTTTTTCTGTGCAAAATAGCTAGGTCTTGAACAGATGAAATTTTTTACACTTCATTTACAGCTGCTTTTCGTGAAATATTTCAATTTTATCTCAGCTTATTAATTACGTTTTCGTTCATTACCCTGATTACTTTCAAGCAGTTGAATATTTTCCTGCCAAACTAGACCTCAAGCTGGTCGCTTTGATACCCCTTTTACCTGTTTCTCTTCCTAGGCTTTGCTATGAAAATTTGAACAAAACCTCATGGTGTAAGTTATAGGGAGTCTTGTTTTCTCTCTGCTCACGCGCTTACAAAAACATGTCGGATGTTAATCATATGATAAAATAGTCATTTTGAAAATTCGTCGTTTCGATACCTTGCACCTTTTATGAGATACGACTATTTTTATGACCACTTAATTCCTGAAGCGCAGGAAAGGTTCGGACGTGGCGCGAACGACCCGTCCGCGGATATAACAACCAATGTCTCAAGAATGAAAAGAGATATCATTCCGGTCTCAACTTTAAATACAATGTAGATATATTGGTCACATTTCATACGCAATAATATATGGCCTTAAGTGAACTATACGGAAATTCTACACAATGTGATTTTACCTCTGCAAATTCTTAAAAACTTCGTGCAGCCGTGTACTCAGTTTCGTGCACCACAGTAACTATGACGAATAACGGAAATAACTTTTGTCCTTTATCATTTAAGGATATCAAGCTATAGGTTGCGGAAGAATCAAATTTTTTCACCGAACAGTTTCTCGAATTCTGAAGGTGGCAGGGGTAAAATACAGGGAGCGAAAGGCTATTTACAATTTGTACAGAAACCAGATGGCAGTTATAAGAGTCGAGGGACATGAAAGGGAAGCAGTGGTTGGGAAGGGAGTGATACAGAGTTGTAACCTCTCCCCGATGTTATTCAATCTGTATATTGAGCAAGCAGTAAAGGAAACAAAAGAAAAGTTCGGAGTAGGTATTCAAATCCATGGAGAAGAAATAAAAACTTTGAGGTTCGCCGATGACATTGTGATTCTGTCAGAGACAGCAAAGGACTTGGAAGAGCAGTTGAACGGAATGGACAGTGTCTTGAAAGGAGGGTATAAGATGAACATCAACAAAAGGAAAATGAAGATAATGGAATGTAGTCGAAATAAGTCATGTGATGCTGGGGGAATTAGATTAGGAAATGAGACACTTAAAGTAGTAAAGGAGTTTTGCTATTTGGGGAGCAAAATAACTGATGATGGTCGAAGTAGAGAGGATGTAATATGTAGACTGGCAATAGCAAGGAAAGCGTTTCTGAAGACGAGAGAGTTGTTAACATCGAGTATTGATTCAAGTGTCAGGAAGTCGTTTCTGAAAGTATTTGTATGGAGTGTAGCCATGTATGGAAGTGAAACATGAACGATAAATAGTTTGGACAAGAAGAGAATAGAAGCTTTCGAAATGTGGTGCTACACAAGAATGCTGAAGATTAGATGGGTAGATCACATAACTAATGAGGAGGTATTGAATATGATTGGGGAGAAGAGAAGTTTGTGGCACAACTTGACTAGAAGAAGGGATCGGTTGGTAGGACATGTTCTGAGGCATCAAGGGATCACCAATTTAGTACTGGAGGGCAGCGTGGAGCGTAAAAATCGTAGAGGAAGGCCTAGAGATGAATACACTAAGCAGATTCAGAAGGATGTAGGCTGCAGTAGGTACTGGGAGATGAAGAAGCTTGCACGGGATAGAGTAGCATGTGGAGCTGCATCATACCAGTCTCAGGACTGAAACCACAACAACAACAGTTTTCTTAAAATCGGATGTTAAGTATTTCATAGCTGCCATCGCGTCCGCTCCACTGCTTTGCCGAGGAGACACCTGGCTGTCGCTCTGTGTCGCGCGTGCTGCAGCGACAAGATTCGAACACGTTTGAATTCAAAAGTCACCAGTTGCAGCGGGAGACAGGCAGCTACACAGATGTCGCTCACGTAGGACACTTCCGTAACTACACCTGCGGTTGTGTTTTGTCGCCTGAAGCTGTAGCGCGCTCTCGCTCCCTTCTGTCGCTCTGATTCAGGCCACAATTGGTAGTGATTGAGGGAGGCCTGACTGTTCAACAATGTGTCACAGACATCTTGTGTTGTCATGTGTCACCTCTCACACAACAGTATCGTGATGTCTTTTTAAACAGGACAATGCTTTTCGGCACATGGCACGTGAGGTAGTTCAGCGGCCAGTAAAAACCCCAGATCTACCTCACACTGAACTTATGTTGGACCAGGCACATGTCAACTCGGTCACAGGGCCAGAATCGAGGATATCACGGACCAGTTACAACAGTTGTGGATCACGTTGTCTCAGGAGAGGAAGCAACGGCTTTATGATCATCTCACCAACTGCATTAGTGGGAGGATCCAGGGCAAAGAGAGTGCAACATCACACTGACAAGTGAGCTCATACTGTTAATTTCTTTGTAAATTTGACTCCATTTTGTAATCATTGAAATATCATCACTTTCCCTGTCAACCGTTGAAATTCCATTTTGTTTTCTCCAGCCGTTCTGAATGTCTTCACCTTTTTGATCGGGCAGTGTGTTTCCTTCACTGTGACTACTTTCTACTTCTCTCTTTGCTAAACAACCAAAATTTGTAGACTTGTGCCCGTGTAAAGCCCTTTTTACACGACCGATTTTCTTGCCTCAATCGACTACTCGTAGTCGTTTCCGTTTACACGTCAGCATCAAAATAGCGTGTATTGTCTGTTGTGCGGTTTTGCACATGAACGACGAAAGTGAGTTTACCAAGGGTCATCCAATTTACGGAAAGCTCAAAATGTAGCAACAGACTAGGAACAAGCAATGATAAAAGAGTTTATTAGAGACCAAAGCAAAATTCGTAGTTGATGTTCATGACTAAGGTTGTGCACAGACCTGAGAATTGAAAGAACAGGAAACGAGTCGTTCAAATGCTTCAAAACTTCTAATTTTGTCTGCTCGAGAAAGTGTATATTTGCAGACACGCCAAACAATATTTAGAAGGCAGTAAGCAGCGGCTCTTGACTTTATAGTTTGGCTCTTGTTTTCTATGTGACAAAGAATACCAAAAATTATTTTTTATTAAATAATTCCAACTTTTTCACTGTTGAAACGATTTTTATCTATAATGGTTTGTCTATTTGCGTTCTTATATGTGCGTAATGTAGACTTTTTCTTTGTCCAGGTGTTTTAAAATGTAAATACCTTTTTCCTTTCAGATATTTCTTCTCCCTCTTGTGCGAGAACGCTAGCAGGAAAAATAACGGGGCCCTCATGCAGCCTTTGCAATGATTCGCGAAAACAAAGCAAATAACGAAATAAAGATTAAGAAGGCACAAACACATAAAATCCATTACCATAACAGGAGGGAGATGGGGAAGAATAGTTTGAATTCCGATGTTAGCAGACAACTCTACAGTCCTCTGTTTCTGTGTAGGCATAATCTGCAACGTTCTCAAGATTTCAGAACCTTACTCTCGGCACAGTCGCCGGCCGATGTGGCCAAGCGGTTCTAGGCGCTTCAGTTTGGAACCTCGCGACCGCTACGGTCGCAGGTTCGAATCCTGCCTCGGGCATGGATGTGTGTGATGTCCTTAGGTTAGTTAGATTTAAGTAGTTCTGAGTTCTGTGGAGCTGATGACCTCAGATGTTAAGTCCCACAGTGCTCAGAGCCTTTTCTCGGCACAGTCAATTGATAATCGACGTTACTGCCCCACTGGCGACGTGGCAGATTGGCACATAAGCCCGTCACGCACTTTCACAAGGAATAATCGATTTTGACCAGAAAGTCGGTCGCGGTTTTAACTTAACGGACTTAAAAACCGACGGGTCACCGTTTAAGTCTAAAGCCACGTATTTATGTCTAAAATACTATCTGTGGAACAGTTTGACATGCCAGTTACAACTGCCAAGGCAGCATATTCACGGACACGGGCATGGCGCCCTTCTTTGAGAGAGGGATAACAACTCAGACACCGCCGCAGCTGTTTAGCCGGATCGCAGTGACCCAGGGCGGGCTCCACTATCTTTAGCGCAGCTTGTACACAAGCGCGCAGTCCGACCAACCACGCGGGTTAACTGGAACTCCCTCGAGATAAACTTATCCGCAGTACGCAGAACAGTGTTATAAAACAACTGTACTAACATAAAAACCGGTAGAGATTGCAGTGGACTCGATAAATTAAAAAAAGAAATCACAGAAATGACTTCAACTTAAAAAAAAAAAAACTGTTGACTCATATATGCCGAGTCTTAAGCAATCTGTGGAACACACAACATGGCATGAACACGGCTACAGATAAATGATTCATGGTCTATCACCTTTGGTACAGCACGAGTAATGTCAAAACAAAGTGTAATTGTTCCTACGAGCTATAAAAGACATGTACCGATAACAGAATCCCACAAGACGTGAACACCAGTCTTCTTATCAAACTGCTATTGCGACGTAACAGTGGGATGGTACACTGAGAATGGCAATACAAGGCAAGTTAGAAAAAATAACGAGATTGGCAACACTGTATAGGCACCGCCAACGCTGTTCGTCTACATCTTTATGGCTACTCTGCAGATCACACTTAAGCGCCTGCCAGAGGGTTCATCTTCCACCTTCACGATAATTTTCTGTAATTCCACTTTCGAACAGCGCGCGAAAAAAAAACGAACACCTATATCTTTCAGTGTTTCCTCTCCCTTCGGAGGGCGGTTGGGTTAAGTCATGCCTTAGACTCACAGCGACTTCGAAGTTGCCGCAGTTGGTACACGAGCGTTGCCAGCGTTCAAAATAAAATAGTAGTATGGCAGTGCCAGCCGCCTAATTGGGAAACGATTTTCTACCTGCACTCACAAAAACACCTCTTTCTCGCGGTGTGTGTCGAGTGTAGGTGCGCTCTAGGACATGTCTAATAGTGTGGTGTCATGTTATGTAGAGTTGCATGATGATGCGAGAATGAAGAGGGAGATCCTCGGAGCCGGCACATAGCCTACTGTACATCTACATCTACACGCAGACTCCGCAAGCCACCTATTGGTGTGTAGCGAAGGATACTTTGTGTACCACTGCCACTTCGCCCCTTTACTGTTCAAGTCACGAATGGTGTGCAGGAAGAACAGATGATGCAATACGAAATAATAGAGCCTGTTTTATTATTTGCATGTTCGGAGAACATTGCATCGCTCTTCTTAATAACACAGACACTGTTTTTTCGTATTTATTCGTCAATACTACGCCCTCTACTCTCAATAAATATGTCCTTCCCGGACGAGAATATACGCAACGAACGAGTGCAGGTTGTGATACATGAACGACGACATGTGGAAGTTAGGATGTGGGCGCGACTCGCGCGCGGATAGCCCAAGTGGTCAAGGCAATTGCCCGTGTAAAGAGGGATATCCGAGTTTGAGTCCCGGTTCGGCACAAAATTTCACTGTCGTCATTTCAGTATACAGGCGATAGTGATTCCATTGCCAATGCATTTCCTGTATTGTTGGTAAGCGTTCGTGTGAGCTCGAGCTCTCTAATTTTACTTTTACGATCTTTTCGCGAGTTCGCATCCAGAAGGAAGTAACATATTGATAGTTGGGAAGGAGCGCCTGGTCCCCGGCACGAATCTGGCAGGCAGACTTGTGTCGAGGTCCGGTGAGCCGGCCAGTCTGTGGATGGTTTTTAGGCGTTTTCCATCTGCCTCGGAGAATGCAGGCTGGTTCCCTTTATTCCGCCTCAGCTACTCTATGTCGGCGATTGCTGCGCAGACAAGTTCCTCGCGTACGCGTACACCACCGCTACTCTACCACGCAAACATACGGGTCAAACTTGTCTGGTGTGGGACGTTCCCTGGGGGTCAGAGGGGGGGGGGGGGGGGACACCGGGAGCCGAACCGAGCAATAACCCTGAGAGAGTGGTTCGGTGTGGGGCGGCGGAGGGGTGAAGTGGACTGCGGTAGTCGTCGTGGTGTTGTGGACCACTGCGGCTGCGGCGGGGACGGAGCCTCTCCGTCGTTTCTAGGCCCCCGGTTAACATACAATACAATACAACATATTGATAGACTTTTAGGAATTTTAACAGAAGTTACACTAAGACTTTTAGGAATTTTAACAGAAGTTACACTAAGTTTCACCATGATACACAACGCCTCTCTTGTAGCGTCTGCCACTGAGTTGAATGGGCGCTCTGTGACGCTTTCTTGTTTAATAAAAGAACCTGTGATGAAACGAACGGCGCCAAGGGGACAGCCGACTTTAACGTCTCCATCCGACAGACTCCATGAGACACTACGGAGAGGTTTGGAATTTAATGTAAGACATTTTGTGCTCAGATTATTAGAAATTGTATGCCACACTGCCAGCCAAATACAGGTTTTTTTTTCTTCCAGCGCTATGATTCGAACATGCTTTCCCCACATCAGAGAGACGAGCCCTTTAAGGAACTATAGTTTGTTAACTTATTCTTTATGTATATGATGTTTTATGATTATTGTAATTTGTATGTGTTACCACTCACATCATGAACCGAGCCGACGATGGTCAAGTAAGTCATGGCAAACTCGACATACAAATTTGTATGTAACTTGAAAATGTGACACTGTGGTTGTATGAGTAAACAATAGTATTTGTCATGTGAGGGCGATTTTAAAATTCGAAGACAGTGCAATAATTCACAAAAACGGCTCCTTCCAAATCGAGTGTCACAGCACAGAGTTACGTTAGATACTTGGGCTACGGAGGTGAGTAGGGCCTGAAAGGAAACTGCTTTTTAATTGCGTTACGAACATGGGCCGGGAAAAGTGTGAGCGACGCAGCACCATAATATTTTTTGCGAAGAACTGCGAAACCGCTGGTATGAGACACGAAATGTTAAAGGGGGGTTATAGGGAGCATTCCTGCCACAGGGCACAGGTGTTAATACAGCACAAGTCGTTTCTAGCAGGCTGAGAAATGGGAGAAGAAACTCCTGCGAGAAGATCTTCAACCTAAAAAAAAAAAAAAAAAAAAGTGTGTGAATTCCTAAGGGACCAAACTGCTGAGGTCATCAGTCCCTAGTCTTGCACGCTACTTAAACTAACTTACGTCAAGAACGACACACACGCCCATGGCCGAGGATGGAATCGAACCTTCGGCGGGAGGGGCCGCGCAATCCATGACATAGTGCTTCAAACCGCGCGGCCACTCCGCGCAGCTTAAACCTCAAGAACGGACGATACTGTCGGAAGAGTGAAATGTCTAGTGAGGTCAGATCGTCGACTGATGCGAGTTGATTTTGAATGTCACAAATTTTAACATAGTATTTGTAGATGAGTGAAGTGTGTGCAAAGTAGTTCCAAAGAATCTCACGACTGAGCAGAACAATCAGATGAGGTATTTCTTGATAAGGGAGCCAAAATTCTTCTGTGTCCTTACCGTAGGTGATAAGTCATGGATTTTCGAGTTCAATCCCAAAGCAATATGCCAAAGGTAGAGGAGTCATACTGTAAACTCACCCCATCCCAACGAACGATTCCGAAATCAGATCGACATTCATGTTTTTTATTGTTGGAGGATCATCCACAAGGTATCTGTGCCTCATGAATGAACTGTCACTCAAAGTTGTTATCGGGAAATCCTTGACAGACTCAGGAAAAAGATGACACGTGTGTAACCGCCCGGTGCACCCAGTTGGATGCTGCACCATGAGAATGTGACTTTTCACTGTACAGTCTCCCTCAACGTATTTTTTGGCAAGATATAGCAAACCTGTGATTCTACAGTCCCCATATTCAATGGATCTCAGTCACCAAGAACTCTTTTTATTCCCCAGCTAAAAAATCACTTTGCAGGGTGCCACGTTAGTAATTTGTGTAGTACCCAAATGGGCGCCATCGACGAGCTGAAAAGTATTTAAACAGAAGCTTTCCAGATCTTCCATGAAGAAACAACGCCTCCGGCGCTGTATAACTGCCGAAGGGAACTATTCCGTAAGGAACAACCTTGGTGCGTAAAAAAAAAAAAAAATGAAAATTATGCTTGAAAAATATTAGTCTCAGTACTTTTTAACAGATCTCGTATACCTTACAAAGTATATGTAAATCATCCACTGAGTTGCTGTTGGGAATATGCTTTAATTTTCACTGTCAGTTGCGCACACTGGTCATCATCTAGTGAAAAGTGTCTGGGAACTTGTGGAGTGAATTGGCGCATATCGAAATACTTTCAGAAGCGTATACTGTTTTCATTCGTGCCGAAGTACTGTTCAATGTCCCAGACACTTGTCACCTGACGATATTCGACGAATACAACCAGTAGTTAAAATTATAACATTTTTCAAACAGCAGAGGTGATGATGTTTTACATATACGAGGGTCACTCTGTAAGTCATAGCAGCTATATCTTACGACAATGCGGAAATATGGTAATTTCATGAAGTGCGTTGAACCGGTATGTGTATCTGAAAACCAACATAAAATAGGATTCCAGCACAGGAGGTCGCGACAAAGGGTGAAATGAAACATGCGCATAGAAACTCTGTGTAAATTTGTTGTGCACTAGTACAAATGGAACAAAAATGGATCAAAATCAACCACTGTCCTTCAAAATACTCCCCCAATGAATCCAGACAGTGTTGCCAACGATGGGGAAGGCGATGAATGTCATTGGCGTTTCCATCAATGTGTGTCACCTAACGCCGAAAAGCCATGATGATATCCGTCCTATTTGCATAGCGCCTCCCACACTTTGGTTTCTTCAGTTGTGGAATGGGTTCGAAGTCGCATGGACTGGGTTCTGGTGAGTAGGGTGGGCAGCGGAGGATTTCAGGTCCCAACGCTGAACACAATTATTGATGACGTCTGCTGTGTTGGCTATAGCGTTACCATGCAGTATGACCGCACAACCAGCTTCTCGTAGTTCCGCACGACCCTGAGCAGCATTTCTGCTAAGGTGAACGGCAATTTTCACGTATGCTCGCTGTTCCATTTGAAACATCCCCTTACAAAAATTATGAACGACTGTGCTGGTAAACTACGTTATTTGACTGAACAGCTCAGCAAAACTCAACGTACTCAAACAGTTTTCTCTTTACTTATTCTGATCATCACTAAACTGACACTCAATATTTTTAGCGCAACGCAATCTGACTTTGAATAATCCCTGAAAAAGAATGGCCCTGACTAACAATAAGCTATACCTTTCATGAATCATTTACCTCACAAAAATCTTTACTCGAACTACTGCAAACAGAGAGCGGCAATACTGTCAGCTAAATAAAAGACGCTTAACTACTCAAGGTACTAACTACTGAGAGGCACAGTTAGCAAATGAAAGATTTTGATAGGCAAACAATGTATTTACCTCAATAATATTCAAAAGTCATCATATACAGGGTGGTCCATTAATAGTGACCGGGCCAAATATCTCATGAAATAATCATCAAACGAAAAAACTACAAAGAACGAAACTCGTCTAGCTTGAATGGGGAAACCAGATGGCGCTATGGTTGGCCTGCTAGATGGTGCTGCCATAGGTCAAACGGGTATTTTTAAATAGGAACCCCCATTTTTATTAAATATTCGTGAAGTACGTAAAGAAATATGAATGTTTTACGTGAACCACTTTTTTCGCTTTGTGATAGATGGCACTGTAATAGTCACAAACGTCTAAGTACGTGGTATCACGTAACATTCCGCCAGTGCGGACGATATTTGCTTCGTGACACATTACCCGTGTTAAAATGGACCGTTTACCAATTGCGGGAAAGGTCGATATCGTGTTGATATACGGCTATTGTGATCAAAATGCCCAACGGGCGTGTGCTATGTATGCTGCTCGGTATCCTGGACGACATTATCTAAGTGTCCGGACCTTTCGCCGGATAGTTACGTTATTTAAGGAAACAGGAAGTGTTCAGCCACATGTGACACGTCATCCACAACTAGCAACAAATGATGAAGCCCAAGTAGGTGTTATAGCTGCTGTCGCCGCAGATCCGCACATCAATAGCAGACAAATTGCGCAAGAATCGGGAATCTCAAAAAGTCGGTGTTGAGAATGCTACATCAACATCGATTGCACCCGTACCACATTTCTATGCACCAGGAATTGATGGCTGCCACTGGGCACAAGAGAAAATACGGGACGATGACAGATATTTTGCACGCGTTCTATTTAGCGACGAAGCGTCATTCACCAACAGCGGTAACGTAAACCGGCATAATATGTACTACTGGGCAACGGAAAATCCACGATGGCTGCGACAAGTGGAATATCAGCGACCATGGCGGGTTAATGTGAGGTGCGGCATTATCGGCGGAAGGATAATTGGCCCCCATTTTATCGACGGCAATGTAAATGGTGCAATGTATGCTGATTTCCTACGTAATGTTCTACAGAAGTTACTACAAGATGTTTCACTGCATGCCAGAATGGCGATGTACTTCCAGCATGATGGATGTCCGTCACATAGCTCGCGTGCGGTTGAAGCGGTATTGAATAGCATATTTCATGACAGGTGGATTGGTTGCCGAAACACCATACCATAGCCCGCACGTTCATCTGACGTCCCGGGATTTCTTTCTGTGGGGAAAGTTGAAGGATATTTGCTATCGTGATCCACCGACAACGCCTGACAACATGCGTCAGCGCATTGTCAACGCACGTGCGAACATTACGGAAGGCGAACTACTCACTGCTGAGAGGAATCTCGTTGTAACGACGTATTGCATTGAGGTTGACGGACATCATTTTGAGCATTTATTGCATTAATGTGGTATTTACAGGTAATCACGTTGTAACAGCATGCGGTCTCAGAAATGATAAGTTCACAAAGGTTTATGTATCACATTGGAACAACCGAAATAAAATGTTCAACGTTCTGTATTTTAATTTTAATTTTAATTCTGTATTTTAATTTAAAAAACCTACCTGTTACCAACTGTTCGTCTAAAATTGTGAGCCATATGTTTGTGACTGTTACAGCGCCATCTATCCCAAAGCGAAAAAAGTGGTCCAACTAAAACATTCATATTTCTTTACGTACTACACGAACATGTAACAAAAAATGGGGGTTCCTATTTTTTTTTTAATCGCAGTTGATATCCGTTTGACCTATGGCAGCGCCATCTAGCGGGCCAACCATAGCGCCATCTGGTTTCCCCCTTCAGCCTACTTACACATTCTTCTTACATCCATCTTGCAGCACGGCCAAGCTCACACTGAATGTTAGGCGCTGGTACTGAGCCATCCTGTCATGCAGTAGCAAACTGTCGGTTGAATTCGGTACTGTTTGCCTCAGGATTCAGAATGTATTTACTGGGATTACAGTTATGTGGCATGTTCGTACGATTTTACATAGTCGCCCTGACTTATATATTAAAAAGTATACTTACAAAAGCGTCTGAAACGTGCGCTGTTGGATTTAAGTCGTGAGATGGAGCAAGCCATTCCACACAGTGAATTGGTTCTAATGGCTCTGAGCACTATGAGACTCAACTGCTGTGGTCATCAGTCCCCTAGAACTTAGAACTACTTAAACCTAACTAACCTAAGGACATCACACACATCCATGCCCGAGGCAGGATTCGAACCTGCGACCGTAGCAGTCGCACAGTTCCGGACTGCGCTCCTAGAACCGCGAGACCACAGCGGCCGAACACAGTGAATTGTTCAAGGTGTTCGTCCACTAAGCAGCTCTGGAAGTTCGGCTTTGTCACCATTGGCGCCTGGCTACAGTAGTCGAATCTGACAAAAATGCGTACTGCCTGATAATCACCAGCGCTATCTCCACAGTTCGACACCATTTAACATGACCTAGGCGACAGTAAACCAATGCTGCTCGCGAATTACCATACACTGCTCTATGACATACCCGTTCCTTATATATGTGAATGACGTTTCTCTTAGCATTCAACAAGCGGAACTGGCATTCTTCTGCAGACTATACTAGTTTTGTAATAAATTCCATTGGAGAGAAAGAAACAGAAGAGATTGTTAATGATGCTTTTGAAAGAATTACTGAGTGGTTCTCTGAAAATGGACTCACCCGAAATTTTGAAAAAAAAAACACTATCTTAGTTCTGTACAACAAATAGAGTCAATTGATGTAGCACACGGACAGGCATCAGTAAATGGGGTAGAATGCTCCAAAGGTTTGGGTGTACATACCGCCTGAACTAGAAGAAGCTTATTACTGAGTTTCTCAAACAATTAAGTTCAGTTACTTTTGCTCTTCGTGTAGCTACATACTTCCACTCAATAACGTCTTATGGAATAATTAATTGGGCAAACTTACCACTTAGAAAGTAAGTGGCGAGCAGTAAAAATAATATGTGATGTTCACCTAAGGACGTCATGTACGTATCTCTTCAAGGAGTTAGAAATTTATCTGCGCTTTCACAATAGTTATTTGATTGGTTGCATGTTCCATACATCATTTGAACGATGCTTTTTATTGAGATAATGTGCACGAATCAGTTTGCAGGATGTGTATAAATGTTTAGTGCTTTTTTTTCTACCTACAGGTTTTTAAACAGATAATTCAATAGATGGAATTGTCCAGGAGAAATGATTTTAAGTTAAATTTAAAACTTGCTTTGCTATCTGTCAGGCATTTAATGTTACAGAGCAAATGATCAAAAATTATTGTTGCTGCATATTGAACTCCTGTCCGAGCAACCGACAGCTTTAATAATGGGTAATGAAGGTCATTTTTTCCCTAGTGTTACAGGTAAGGACATCACTATTATTCTCAAATTGTGATGGATTTTTTATGAGAAATTTCACCGGCGAGTTTATGTATTGTGATGATGCTCAACTCCTTGAAGAGGCACCTACATGTCGACTGCGGGTGAACGACGTATATCATGCTTACTACTCATTTTTCTACAATCAGTACTTTCTTTCTGAGTGATGGGTTACCCCAGAAAATTATTCCATAAGACATTGTCGAGTGGAAATGTGCAAAATATGTCAGGAGGTTGATATACATATTTTCGCCAATCAAATTCGCCATAAATAATCTATCACAATTTAAGAAGAACAGTGATGTCCATACCTCTAACACTAGAGGGAAAAATGATCTTTATTAACCAGTATTAAAGCTTTCAGTGGTTCAGAAAGAAGTTAAATATGTAGCAACTATAATTCTTGATCACTTGCCCAATAAGATAAACTGTCTGACAGTTAGCAAAGCAAGTTTTAAATCTAATCTAAAATCATTTCTCCTGGATAATTCCGTCTACTGCATGGACGAATTTCTGTTTAAAAACTGGTAGTCTGTAAGAAAAACAAAAAACAAACAATTGGTTGTTGCATATGTAGGACTAAAAAATAATGTGTTCTTTAATGTTAATGCTAATCATGTATACATATCCGTTAAACTCACTCGTTCCATATCATTTGCATAAATGAATCGTTCAAATTAACTGTGGAACATGTAACTAACTATCTACTGTGTTTATCCAGGGAAATAAAGTTAATGTGCTTGACGATATCCAAAGCTTCGTTTGGAGAGAACTGTAGTGTACATGCAAGTTGTCAGAACTAGATTCCATAGCAACCTTCTACAAAATATCCCGCCACTTTTATGCTACATCTCATGAATCTACTACCTCATTTTAAACTGCAGCTACCAAGTATGCTTGGAATACCCCAAAGTATAAAACTATACTTTCTATGACGACACACTAATGCCCTGCAAAGGATAGGAAATTTCAGCAGGTCTAGATTGAGATGGGTAGACCAGTAACTAATGAGGAGGTACTGATTAGAATTGAGGAGAAGAGGAAATTGTGGCACTACTTGACTAGAAGAAGGGATCAGTTGATGGGACATGTTCTGAGGCATCAAGGGACCACCAATTTAGCATTGGAGGGCAGCGTGGAGGGTAAAAATCGTTGAGGGAGACCAAAAGATGAATTCAGTAAGAAGATTCAGAAGGATGTAGGTTGTGGTAGGTATTGTATTGTATGGAACTGGGGACCTAGAAACAACGGAGAGGCTTCGTCCTCGCCATAGCCCTCAGTGGTTCACAACCCCACAACAGGTTCACCCCACGGCCGCCCCACACTGAACCCAGGGTCATTGTGCGGTTTGACCCCCAATGGAGCCCCCTCCCCCCCTCCCCCCCCCCCTCTCCCCCGGGAACGTCTCACACCAGACGAGTATGACCCCAATGTTTGCATGGTAGAGTAATTATAGTTAGGCGTACGTGGAGAAAGTGTTTGCGCAGCAATCGCCGACATAGTGTAGCTGAGGTGGATTAAGGGGAACCAGCCCGCATTCGCCGAGTCAGATGGAAAACAGCCTTAAAAACATCCACAGGCTGGCCGGCACACCGGACCTCGACACTAAATCTCTGGGCGGATTCGTGCCATGGATCGGCACACCTTCCAGCCCAGAAAGCAGTACGCTAGGCTAATCAGGCTGGCTTGCGGTAGGTACTTGGAGACGAAGAAGCTTGCACAGGATAGAGTAGCATGGGGAGCTGCATCAAACCAGTCTCTGGACTGAGCCCCACAACAACAACAGATCCCTTTTAATTTTTGTGCAGTTTTGTCACATGGTTATTCAACCAAACGACTACCTCGCCAGTTCTGAAGTCTCAATCATTCTGAATTGAAGTTATTTTACTGATTACAGTGAATTTTTTTATACAGGGGCCCAAACCTTAACGATAAAAATTTCACAAATGCTATGCAATCCTAAAGTGAATACTTTAGTGTGAGGAGTTAATGTTGGAAATGGGGATGCCGTTAAAATGTACGGCTGATTTTACATTACAAACAATTAAAACGTGCTTCGCTGCTCATTTGAAGCAGTTTATGGTAACGTTTGCTGGTGTCAGTGCGATATTCATCTCCAGATGTCTGTATGTGAGTAATTTATAACACATCGTTCTCATAAAACAACGCGCTCGTCACCTCCACGGTAATCAGCACTTTGTTTTACGGTCACGGCAAGTCGTAAATTACGCTGACAGGGCGAGACGCATGGGATAGGCGCTTCATATCGCGTTGTATCATCTCCAGCGCGACAAAAGGTAGCTACTCGGTATCTAACCTACATATGGGCAGAAGATAATAACGAGCACTCTCATTTCTGACTGTGTCGGTGGAAATGAGGAGACGTAAACTTTGCCCTTGACAAAATCTCACGAGGAGCAAAAGCAGTTAGAACCCACGCGCCAGGAGCCCAGGTGTAGACGAAGTTTTACTGGGACGATGCTGCACCAATGCATCGGCCTGGATGTATCACCATCTTGTTGGGTATTGAGGGTGTTTGAGATTTCTCTGTTGGGAGTTTTGGCGCTTAGAGCAGTTCAGAAGTGTCAAAATATCATTTTAGTGTAGTATTGGGTAAGAGAGAAATTATCACTATGCAGATACTTAAATTATTTTAATGTCCGGTTTCTGAATGTTAGAAAACATTTTCAAGGAACAATTATTTCATTTATTCAGAGTTGTAACAACACGAATTCTGAACGTGAACAATGAAAAACAGTACTGACGGTCACTATCAACATGGGGATATTTCAGCCCTGAACTAATAAAGCTAATTGTTGCATTGAATGTGGAGGTATAACAATCCAAAACCGGTTTGCAAGTAAATACATTTTAATTGTTGCTTCATGAACAATTTCTCTGTTGTAGAATAAAGAGTGCAGATACAGACTCAGTGCACTCCACCACAACTTAGGAAAGCGTAAGTGTGTACTGTGGTAGTCCTCCTAGTCGAGGAAAATACACCAGACAGACATCTTACATCAGTGGTACAAAACACGTATTCTTTTGGCTTGCACCTTCTATCTCAATAGCACTATGGCCTTTCCCGGATTTCACTTTCCACATATTATGTCTGCTGAGTGTTTCAGATAAATTCCACTTATGAAAATGCCTGTCCTGTTCTGTAATAACTTTTTCCAGAGGAAATTACTGTGGACGATAATATTTAAGGAAGTAACTCTTCCACAACAACACTATATGTCTTTATTTATTCATTCATCAGAAAGTGAAACTAATTGCATCAGAACGTGAAACTAATTGCCACAAAAAAAGAAAGAAAATATAGGGTTAAATTTAAGTACCGGAGGGGTTACAGAAGACGACTGCATGGAAATGCCAGGTGGTTCAAATTAAAGTGCAGATACTTACAGAAGTCCACTGTGGAGTGTAATTACCGTATGGCAGCGTAACCTCGTAGATAGTCTAATATTTCAATGCGGAACCTATTTACACTGAAAAAAAAATTGTTCAAATTTTGGCCACCAGTTGCAAATCTGACCCTGTTGGTTCAAATGGCTCTGAACACTATGGAACTCAACATCTATAGTCATCAGTCCCCTAGAACTTAGAACTACTTAAACCTAACTAACCTAAGGACATCACACACATCCATGCCCGAGGCAGGATTCGAACCTGCGACCATAGTGGTCACGCGGTTCCAGACTGAAGCGCCTAGAACCGTACGGCTCTGGTCCTGTGAATGTCAGAAATATGTATAGAAATGTTTCCACATTTAATGGGCTAGGAATGGGACATGGACAGGAAAGGTCAAACAAATGAGAAAGCCATAATGTTGATTTTATTATTAACTGCCGCTTACACAATTTGTTCAACATGAGCAATGGAGGTGTTGACGAGATGCTGTACAGCGCCAGGTTTGCAACTGGAGGGAAAAATTAGAACTAATTTTTGCAGTGTAAATCGGTTCCGCTTTAACACATTGGCATATCTACCAAGTTTTGCTGCTGTACGATAATTACAGCCCACACGGACCTCTGTGAGTAGCTGCAATTTAATTATCTTCACCCTGTATGTGATGTGGTGTAGTTGCAGAGCACACCACTAAGGGGCAGATGTGCCACAACATACGCAGTGCGGTGGGCCTCAGGTTATGACTAAAATATAATAAACTATGCATGGATTCATATAAGTTCGAACACCAACACTACCCCGATGTACACTATTAGAATATGCAGCATTCGTTGTGAAAGGGCCGATGTATTCTAATAGTGTAAGTTGGGGTAGTGTGTTCGAACTTATATAAATCCATGCATAGTTTGTTACATTTTAGTCATAACCTGGTGCAGAGGCTTTATGTTAAGATTTTCGACCTTTCTATAAGTTATTTGTTTTAAGATATAACTGCGTTGTTTTAGTCTCAGAGAGACATGCACAATGTTTCCCGCCATGTTGATTTGCTGCGCGTTATCTAGTCCTACTTAGTTTAACGTGAGCTCCTGAGGCCCACCGCACGGCGTCCATGGAGACGAGGCGCACGCCAGAGCTTAAGTTAAGTCTTGGTGTTGACTTAGTACTTATGTACCGCATTTTTAAAATGTTTCAGTTTTATTTCTATACCATGCCCTCTTAGACAAATTATAGATTCAGGTATATCTTCTGAAGAAGACTCAATTATTTTAGCTGAAACCTAGGTAAAGGATGGTTTCATTACCACAATCGAGGCTGATAGTTTCTTGTATATTATATTATCACGATTTCTGACTGTGCTGCAATGCTCCAAGTACAAAAACTTGTAAAATGTGTTAAAATTTGGACTGATGTTGTATCCACTGATAAGTGACTATTTTCTGTATGTCTTTTGATCTTCGTGCAGTTGATTTTTGAAACCCTGGAGGTACTTGTGGATAACTCTATATAGGAATGGAACAGTTATTTCTTGAGCTATGAGATCTAAAGAGGATAGTTGCACTTTTTGTTCTATTTGCAGTTTGTATGGAATCGATAAGGAGCAGTCAAATGAAACTGAACACTCACTGCAACGAAACCGTTGAATAGTTCCATTAAAAAACAATCACCACATGCGTTAAGACAGGAATCCCACTAGAAGACGGTCGGTTCCTGTTTCATAGAACGTGGTCGGTCGCTGACGGATCCATAACAGCACCCACTTTTGCACCTCCTCGTCCGACCGAAGTTGAAGTCCTCGCGTGTCTTTCTTCCTGTCGATAAGGACGTAAAAATCACACTTTGGAATAACTGGGTTGTGCAGACGACGTTACAGTTTTTCCCAGCCAAATCCCTGAAGTGTAATATGTGTCCGATTGGCGGTGCTGGTTCGGGCGATATCGTGCAACAGGATGATCCCGTGGGACAGCATTCCTGGGCGTTTTGACTTTACGGTCGTCGCAGTTTCAGCGAAGCGGCTTCATGGCGCTGAGAATTGATTTTAGTTCTACACTCGAGAAACTTGACGAGCAGAGGACCGCCATAGTCGAAGAAGAAGATGACCTTACCGGAACTTGTGAGAACAGCGCTGGATTTCTTTGGTGGGAGAGATGGGTAATATTTACACTGTTCGCCTTATCATTTGCCCTTGGACTGTCGGAATGCTGTTGAACGGAATCATTCTGTTGCACGATAATGCCTGCACCCACGTTGGCAATCAGATGAAAGCTACACTTCAGTGAATTGATTAGGAAACATTGCAACATCCTCCGTACAGCCCCGATGTTTCACTTTGTGATTTTCACATCTTTGGCGACGTGAAGACAGACATGTACGGATGTCGGTTTCAGTCGGACGAGGAAGCACAAGAATGGGTGCGGTTGTGGATCCATTGGTACGTGACCACTTTCTACGAAACAGTAATAGATTGTCTCATGTCACAGCGAGATAAATGTCTTAACGCATGTCGTGAGTACTTTTGAATAGATTCATTCCATGGTCCCGTTGTGGGGAGTGTTGGATCTTCATTTGATTGCCCCTCACACGGTGGTGAGTCAAAACATCATGACCCCCTGCTTAATGGAGTGTTGGTCCACCTTTGAAACGCAATAGAGCTGCGGTTCTGCGTGGCAGGGGCTCCAAGAGTCCTTTGTAGGTTTCAGGAGGTATGTGGCATCAAATGTCTACAAACAGATCATGTAATTACTGTGAACTATGGTACGGTAATTTGTAAGAATGGAACTGGCACCTGGTAATGGCCCAGATGTTTTCTATTGGGTTCAGATCAGGCAAATTTGGTGGCGAAGACGTCTACGTGAGCTCCTCTCATGCACTTCAGACCCCTGAACCGCAATTCTGGCCCTGTGCCAAGGACAGTTATCTTGTTGGAAGATGCCATCATCATTGGCGAAGTCAGCATGAAGCGTAGCTGGTAGTCTGCAATAATGATCACGTAGTCCACAGCATCATAGTGGCTTCGATTACCACCACAGGTCCCATGGAAACACAGATAAATGTCCCTTTTAGCTTAATACTGCCCCACCAGACTCCGGCCGTAACACAGTGCGCTTTCCAAGCAGCTGTTCACCTGGACGGCTTATCCGGACATGCGCTCATGCTCGGTCCATGACCAAGTATCAATGAACCCTGCATCCATAGTGGTAACTGACGATGTAGTTGGGTTAACATCGGAACACGTGGGGGCCATCTTCTGCAGAGCTTCGTGTTGAGCAATGTGCTGTGAACGATGTGCTTTGCAACACTTGTGCTCAGTCTTGTACTCTTCTGCCATACTGAAACCGATCTATCACATGTACCTTGGAGATTCCATGGTGTAACGGCTGCATCCAGAAAGCACGTATTCCTGGTGGTCTGAAGTGCGAGAGACAAAGTAGACGATGAACTGATTCATGGATTTAATTGGAAATATTTTTTGGTGGACCTGTATTAATTCTCTGCTCTGTTATACTATCAATTCAGTCTAAGTAGGGGTTGCAGCCTCACTTCGACTCATAAGGCAGGGCTAAACCTCTCAATACCCCAATGTCAATAATCGAAGGTCTCTGGCACTCCAACAGCCTCCAGAAAGAATTCAAGATATTACTATTGGACTGGAATATATACACCACTTAACAGTTGCTACAATGTCTTCAACTGGCTCATAGCAACTTCGAATGATAACTTTCACATAACAAAACTGTTACGTCACAGAATAGTAAGGAGTAGAAATTAGAAAACATTTATTAAATCCTACTCTCATTGCCACAGGCAAGTCAGGGGTCAGGTCATAGACACATTACAATGCTGTGTGTTGGATGAGGATACATATCCAGCAGTAAAGAGACAGTGACATAAAATCAAAGAAAGTGAGAAAAGCCTATTCGTTAGCTCATAAGACATGTTGCAAAAAAAACTCTATCTCTTCCAAAAATGTTCAAATGTGTGTGAAATCTTATGGGACTTAACTGCTAAGGTCATCAGTCCCTAAGTTTACACACTACCTAAATAATCGTAAGTACAAACACACACACCCATGCCCGAGGGAGGACTCGAACCTCCGCAGGGACCAGCCGCACAGTCCATGACTGCAGCGCCTAGACCGCTCGGTTAATCCCGCGCGGCTTATCTTTTCCACAAGAGCACATAGCAAGGAGCCGAGACAGCAGTTAACAACCTGTTAAGTGATAATAAGGAGGATGCATGCACCTATTACAAACTGAGCCTTGCATCATAGCCTCATGCTAGCTCCCTTTAAATATCCTATCTCTCTAGCTCTCATCATGAGTCGATCATTGGGATTGATAGCATTCACAGTAATAGCTCTCGATTCCATGATTATGATATTGTTGTGAATCTCTGTCCTAGATGGTTCAGCACAGTCTATGAACTAGACAGAGATGTACTCGAGATGATGGCCTTCACCTGATGAACTTTATGCTGCTTGCCATTTACCAACTGCTGATGAAGGAACTGACTGTCCACTAACAAAGCTACATCACAGGGTGCTGCCAGCACTGAACTACAATGTGCAAGTCAGCAACAGGGGCTCACGGGGTCCACATTCCTGTTCAACACTCAGGTGCCTACAGGTGCTGAAACCTACCAGGAATAGGGAAGAGATCAACCGACAACATGAGTACCGTCAGCAGATGTGATGGTGGAATTTGGAGTACGACTGAGGACACTCCAGCAGTCAGTCCAAGACTACTTCGTCCTGGGCAATGGCGGCACCTACTGTAACACTGGAGTAGCTCAATTTCTCCTGGATGTGCAACAATGGAGCTGACTGGACAGACATTGTTAGAACCCAATAGGTAGCTGAATGAGCAACAGCTGAGGCTGGTGCAGAAGAAGGTCAACTTGTAAACAACGAGTATAAATGATTGAACTCTAGTAATGTGTTGTTTACGCTCCACAGGTTCCCAGCAGCTATCATACTTCATGCAAAAGCGTTTCTGGCCAGCCCTCTGTAAAATGGAAGTGTAGTTCATCATCAACAAAGGAAAAAGTTTCTAAAAAACGCAGGACTCACATATCAAAGTAAACCAAAATAATTTATTGGCTTCAATGGAAATCTTGCCGAGTCCATCTCCTTTAATGAACACCACCATCTGGCTTTCCAACCTAATTCGAGGTGACTGCCTGTCGAGTATCTGCACACGCACAAAATGGCAACACACCAAGAAAATAATACTTTTTCAACCTGGAATCCACAACCGCACATGGTAACACACCTCTGGAATTTCTCAATTTGCTGCACTGCAAGAAATAACTCGGTTGATCAAGAATGATCGCCTCCTCCTGACTCCCGAGATACATTACGAAAACCCCAACGCCTCAGTGTCCGAGAACTCCAAACCGCTCCAAGAAATTTTCTCTCATTCAGGTCTTCCAGATAATCTGAATCAGGAGCAGAGAGTAAGCATTTTCATTGCCCATTTGTAGCTCCCGTTTATAAAGCTTCCGCAAGGTGTTGCTTGCTGGCTGAACTTTTAGAACTATTTCTGCAATGGCTGTTGGAAATCACTGACTGCCATGGAGGAATTACTCACTCTCAACATCAGCCTAGTTGGCTCCGACTGCTACCCATTTAGAAGAATTGGAGAAAGACCAGCCCATCATCATTAGCCTGAACCAAAACAACCTGGTGGCTGGCCAAGGCGACTACAATAGCTGACAGTGCTAGCACACATTTCACGAGATCTGCCACATTCTTTCAGGATTTCAAAGACTCTTTAGACTTGAAGAACTAAACTGGCATTCAGAAACAAAATGCATAAAACACACACACACACACACACACACACACACACACACACATATATATATATATATATATATATATATATATATATATATATTCTTAATTTCCCCCCCCCCCCCCAACTCGGCACTTCTGTCACTCTGCCGTCTCTCTCTCTCTCTCTCTCTCTGCCTACCTCCCCTCCCCCCAATAGCCTCTCTCCCTCTTCCTTTCTATTATCCTGCCCCCACCCCTCTTACCACTCTTACCGAGCGATGTGGCGCAGTGGTTAGCACACTGGACGCGCATTCGGGAGGACGACGGTTCAATCACGTCTCCGGCCATCCTGATTTAGGTTTTCCGTGATTTCCCTAAATCGTTTCAGGCAAATGCCGGGATGGTTCTTTTGAAAGGGCACGGCCGATTTCCTTCCCAATCCTTCCCTAACCCGAGCTTGCGCTCCGTCTCTAATGACCTCGTTGTCGCCGGGACGTTAAACACTAACCACCACCACCACCACTTACCACTCCCTACCAAATGCCCACATTACTGACTGATTTTAAATTAACAACTAACCTGCTAATCTCAAATGTCGAATGCCCAGTTCAGCCAATTTATCATGCAAGAAAATAGCCGTTAAAAATGATCCCAGCACTAGTACTCTTAATTGTAATAGGAATATCATATAAAAATTTAGTTTCATACACCTTGTAAATTGCGTATATTGATTTGCAGCTCAAGTTTTACTAATTCAAGTTAATTTGGAATTTATATTTCCTGTAAGAAAGATACAGTCTCTATTAATGTGGGAAAAAAGAAGAAGAATTTTCTGATTTAAGTTACTTTGGCATATGAATTCCCTGTAAGTAAGATATAACATATATCAATGTAAGTACTAACCAACAACGTTTCTGGTTCAAGACGAAATCTTTGAGCCTTCAGTTTAATCATACTCTTTGGTTTGTTTACAATTTATAAAACGTGAAGTTGGAGTCTGTGTCAAAGTTTGTTAACTGTAGAGTGTGAAAGTAATTCGAAAACGTGAATAATGTTTTCCATAGCGCTACGTGTAACAAGTATATATCTGCAAAATCTATTAACTGTAAGTAAAACCTTTAAGTAGAAGTTATATTGTGAATGTTTCTTGAAACTGTACCACATGTAGTGCTTATTTGCTGTCGTTTTCTGTCTTGCCACAGACACACAACATGCCTCACAAAGCTACAGCAAAAAATCACTGAATGTATATATGAACAATCTGATGATGAGCTGCTAGGCAGCTTGGGACCGTTTATGGTTTACCGAAATATATCTATTTAAAAAGGCGACTAGTTGTGATAATTTCTGAAACATTGCAGACTCGAGCCCTCATACCAAAATACGACAAGGTTTTGTTGTCAACGCTGAGCAAACGGGTATTATTCATAAACGTACCTGATTCTTATTACTGTCGCAATGTTCCACGTCCACAGTGGATAAAAGTTTTCAATTCTTGATTTTAATTTTCAAGCTTCTGACTTGAGGGCGGTGCTCCTCAGACGAAAACATCAGATTCGTCAGAGAAAAATAATCATATTTGTATCCGAGAGGGAAAGCGCTTCACTGCAGCAAATCACAGATGCAGCAACAAATTTCCGAATGCAGACTCGAGCCCTCATACCACAATATGACAAGGAGTTTGTTATCAACGCTGAGCAAACAGGTACTATTCATAAAAGTACCTGATCCATTTAAATCAATTGAAATATTATTTTTATAGACCATACGATGTAAACTGTAATGTTTGTTCTAGGGTGCAAATATCTATCAACTTATGACAGAAAGCTCGCCGAACGCGGAGCAGTGGTGCAGTGTAAGGGTATGTACAAAGTGACGCACTCGTACACTGCACAATATGCTGATACCTTCTCTGGAAATATTACTACCAGTTTTGTTTGATCGCAAGAGACCACTGCTCCACTTCGACCAAGGATGCAAAAAGCAGCTGATGAGTACGCACGCAAATACAAAAGCATTATGATAACATCTTCAGAGTCCAGCAAACTCAACAGTACTATATTGGAAATTTCTAATTGATGTCTTGAATCCATACGTGATCCTCCATTCATGGGAAGGAAACAAGATCCCGGTTTCGTACGACGAAATTTTTCAAGACAGAGAGGGTCTGTCAACGTGAAGTATTAATGTAATTCCTCCTAAATGTACTCCGTTGGTGCAGCCCTGCGACGTTTATTTTTACAGGCTAGTGAAAAACATTATAAGGCAAAGTTGCTCGTCTATCACCGAACACAATAGAGAGATAGCTTCAAGAGAAGACTGGATAAAAATTCAATCCATCAATTGTCTGCGCCAATATTCGGCAATATGATCAGATATGCGAGGTACGTCTCGAGACTGTGTGATGACACGAACCATTTGTGGACGTAAAACAACTTTGTTTTTACAGAAGAAACATTGAAAAAACCATGCTCGTGCAAAAACTCGGCGTTCATTGCGCGTGTTGTATGCCATAATAATGATTGTTTAACATATTTCTACGGTCAGTTTCATCCTGATTGTGCAGTGTTCCATACGTGTCAAAATTCAAAATGGTCGTGTATTCTTTTTTATTGCCGATGTCGTTACAAAACTACTCGAATTTTGTTTTGCTGTTTTTCAGGATGAATATTATGAAAATTAACATGAATCATTAAATACTGACAATGTGGACAATCGTAATATTCGTAAATCTGTTGCTAGAGTTTCCCGTGAATAATAATAATAATAATAAAACCACTAGCGGCGAGATTCGGTCCAAAGACCTTGCGTTTATGAAACTAGGCACTAAGTCGCTTGGCCACGGACCCTTGTTAGGGATCTCACGATAATATATATACGTATTTTTAAAACCTCCACACAGGATTTTCTCGAAAACAGTAGAGAGGTGCGCCTTCCTCTTTACGTTAGTTAAAGCTCTAGCCATCCTCTATATACGTTGCCAACATGAATCAAGTTGGTGAGGGCAAGTACATGCGGCCCCATTGTTAGATCGTCTTTCAAATCATCAAAAACCGTCTGCATTTTCATATGTGGATGAAACGTGTTCCTTACTTTCTGCTCATTCTTACAGTTTTCAACAAAATGTTATCCATATACACAGCGTATGCCGTGGCTTTTGTTTTTATCTTCTTCGTTCTGACGATATGGGTGGCGTTGTAATACACAGGATATCTTAAGGAACCACCTGCTTTTCGTTTCAAGGATGGAAGGTGTTTGTCCTCTTCTTCAGTTGTAAAATCGGCGTTAGTATATATAGAGAATTACGGTGCTGCAGGAATTGAGGGGATTCTCGTCTGTACGGTTAAATGAAATGCAATTTGAAGTTAAGTACTATAGATTTTCAGAATAGTTTTCTTAGCATCTGATATAACATGAAAATATGTCTGTTGGAAGGCTTTACATAATTGATGACACAATACAATTGAAGACACGAGAAGTAAAAGTTACGTAAAGATAAGTTTTTAACTCTGCCGGTCCAAATTAACGCTGAGTGTAATGTCTATAATTTCATACTTTAATTTCAAAACTAACTTTAGTACAGCTCTTTCACAAGGCTAAGGTTACATCGGCATGGAAGCATGCTCGTATTCACTGCAACGCGATAGCCGATCGATGAATAGCGAAGTTGATATAGGCGCACCTGATACTCATTTCAAGGGAGAACAAATGTGGAGCACTTAAACACACGGTCTCGAGTAACCATCAGCACAAACTAGCGGTCACGTGGCATATGGTAAAAGTCTAAGAACAAAGACCATAGCGTTTAAAAGGGCTATGAATTCTGTTCCATTTTTGAGTTAATACTTTCACCGGAAACACATAAATGTGCAGTATACTTAATAATAGTTTGCAAGCGCTAAGGACATCATTTCACAGTTACCTCAGTGTTAAAAGATAAAGTCTATGCTGCCACGAGCGCTGATATGATTACAACGCTCCCAAATATTCAAAGTGTATCCGAAAGACTGACAATTATAAAAAGAAAATTTTTAAAGTACTGATCAAGTCTTACCTGATCGTGTAACTTCTGCGCTTTTGTGTGAGCAAAGTAACTGTTTTGATGCAAGGGCAGTTTACATGCAGAAACAAAAAGAATTCATACAATTACTGTTGTTACATTGTATTGAGTAGGACGTTCTCCATCACGATCAAAGGCAAGCATTTATTGTTATTACTGATAAATGCGGAACTTGTTTGTGAATAACAAAAACGTTTTATACAGGGTGAGTCACTAACTATTGCCACCTAGAATAACTCCGAAAGTATGATAGTAGCTTAAAAGTTTGTAGGGCAAATGTTGCATGGGAAAACGGGGGCCATAATACGACGTTGATTTTTGTTGCTAGGTGGTGTCGCGTCAGAGATATGAAGGTCAACTTTGTTTTTTAAATGGGATACTATAGTTAGGTACTTATTTTCTGATAGCAGCTATCGATAAGCATCCAATGATGTTTAACGGTAAGGTCTTTGAAGGTCAACGAAGGTCACGAAGGTGGCATGAACGCCCATTTACAGAAGGTGTTCCAAGTGATGACCATTGGTACCAATGCAGTGCTGCAATCTTCTTATCATGGATTGAGTGGTATTCCTTATGACTTCGATACTTATCGAAGCACATGCTCTAACAATTCTCTCTCCCGTATCTTCAGGTGTAGTTGGAACGTCTTTATAAACAATGTCTTTTACGAATTCCCACAAGAAAAAATCCAGAAGCGTCAAGTCTGGCGAACTAGCTGGCCACGAAACATCTCCTCCGTGTCCAATACAACGATTTGGGAATTGTCTCTGCAACTCATTTCTAGCCATTAGCGGAAAATGTGCCGGACACCCATCGTGTAGATATCACAGTCTCTTCCTTGTTCCTAAAGGTATTTCTTCAAATAACAGACCAGAGCAATTTGGGGATGGCGATTGCATCTTTCAACACGATCGAGAGCCTGTTCATAATGCACGGCCTCTGGCGGAGTGGTTACACAACAATAACATCCCTGTAATGGACTGGCCAGCACAGATTCCTGACCTGACTCCTTTAGAACACATTTGGGATGTTCTGAAACGCCGACATCGTGCTAGGCCTCACCGACCGACATAGATACCTCTCCTCAGTGCAGCACTCCGTGAAGAATGGGCTGCCATCCCCCAAGAAACCTTCCAGCACCTGACTGAACGTATGCTTGCGAGAGTGGAAGCTGTCATCAAGGCTAAGAGCGGGCCAACACCATATTGAATTCCAGCATTACCGATGGAAGGCGTCACGAATTTGTAAGTCATTTTCAGCCAGGTGTCCGGATATTCTTGCTCACATAGTGTATTTATTTCTCAACACACTAACCCTGGCGATGAACACATTTCTCGCAAAGAGAGACCAGTCTATTTACATTGTCACTGTAGAACATTTGACATTGTTGACGGAACTGCAACCTCACCTCTGCTTGCAGCGCTTCATCACTATCAAAGTGAAGTCCTCAAAGGTGCTCTTTAAGTATTGGAAACAGTTGAAAATCGGATGGAGCTAACTCGGCATTGTCCGGAGGATGATCGGCGACAGTGAACCCAAGGCGTCACACTGTTGCAGTTATCCTAGCGCTAGTGTATGGTCTGGCGTTATCTTGTTGAATGAGACGCTGCTCCATGTGTGGATGAAGTTTTCTGCGGTTAGAAACTCGATTACTGCGTGCTACTTCTCACGCACCGACATAGTTACGCTACACGCCGCCACGTCATACGCGGCAGAGGGTTGCAACTTGCGTCAGCGAAGCAGGGAAGTCGACTGAATAACGGGTTGAGGTCAGGAGAGCGTGGAGGCCATGGAATTGGTCCGCCTCTACCAATCCGTCGGTCACGGAATCTGTTGTTGAGAAGCGTACGAACACTTCGACTGAAATGTGCAGGAGCTCTATCGTGCATGAACCACATGTTGTGTCGTACTTGTAAAGGCACATGTTCTAGCAGCACAGGTAGAGTATCCCGTATGAAATCATGATACGTTCTCCATTGAGCGTAGGTGGAAGAACATGGGGCCCAATCAAGACATCACCAAAAATGCCTGCTCGAACGTTCACAGAAAATCTGTGCTGATGACATGATTGCACAATTGCGTGCGGATTCTCGTCAGCCCACACATGTTGATTGTGAAAATTTACATTTTGATCACGTTGGGATGAAGCTTCATCGTAAAGAGAACATTTGCACTGAAATGAGGATTGACACATTGATGGATGAACCATTCGCAGAAGTGTACCCGTGGAGGCCAATCAGCTGCTGATAGTGCCTGCACACGCTGTGCATGGTACGGAAACAACTGGTTCTCCCGTAGCACTCTCCATACAGTGACGTGGTCAACGTTACCTTGTGCAGCAGCAACTTCTCTGACGCTGACATTAGGGTTATCGTCAACTGCACGAAGAACTGCCTCGTCCATTGCAGGTGTCCTCGTCGTTCTAGGTCTTCCCCAGTCGCGAGTCATAGGCTGGAATGTTCCGTTCTCCCTAAGACGCCGATCAATTGCTTCCAACGTCTTCCTGTCGGGACACATTTGTTCTGGAAATCTGTCTCGATACAAACGCACCACGCAACGGCTATTGCCCCGTGCAAATCCATACATCAAATGGGCATATCCCAACTCCGCATTTGTAAACATTGCACTGACTGCAAAACCAGGTAAACCGGTGAAAACAGCTAGGAACGGAAAAGGTGTTGGTGACGGTTAGTTAAGATACTGTTATGTTATGGTTTGTTTAATTGTGTACGTTTCCTCACAGAAAATGTTGAAATAGTCCACCGTCAACTTCAATTCATGTTGACAGTTGTTGTGTCGCCGATCGGAGCTCAGTTTTGCATTCCTTTAGCTGGGCACAAGCATGTAAAATACGAACGAGAAGTTCCTCTCTTGTTTCAACTCTGCGCTTGTAGACGTCGCTCTTCAGCCACTCCCACAAAAAATAATCCAATGGGGTAAGATCAGGCGAGCTCGGTGGCCAAGTAATGACTCCACGGCGACCGATCCAAAGACCAGGATACGTTGTGTTGACATACTGTGTCACTGGCCGTAAGAAATGTGTAGGAGCTCCGTCATGCAGGAAGTACATAAGAACTCGTGTTGCCATAGGGATATCCTCCACGTATTTTGGTAACACATTTTGAAGAAACTCAAGACACCGTGTCTCAGTAAGACGTTTATCTAAAACAACTGGACCGATGAGTTGGTCGTCAATAATACCGCACCACACGTTGACTGAGGAACGTCGTTGAAAATTCGTTTCCACTGTAGCATGCACATTTTGATTTGCCCAGACATGAGAGTTGCGCGTGTTGTTGATTCCGTTGCAGGTAAATGTTGAGTCATGAGTGAACAGAATACGTGCGATTAATCGCTTCTTGGCATTGATCCATTGACAGAATTCTTGCCGGGTGGCAGCATCTCCTTCATGCAGATGTTGCACACTCTGCCAATGAAAGGGGTATGGTTCAAATGGCTCTGAGCACTATGGGACTTAACTTCTAAGGTCATCTGTCCCCTAGAACTTAGAACTACTTAAAACTAACTAACCTAAGGATATCACACACACCATGGCCGAGGCAGGATTCGAACCTGCGACCGTAGCGATCGCGCGATTCCAGGTTGTAGCTCCTAGAACCGCTCGGTCGCTGCGGCCTGCTGAAAGGGATACAGACCGTGTTCGTGAACTGAGCGTGTCACTCGTGTTTGTGGAATTCGAAGTTGGGCGGCAATTCTTCTAGAGCTAGTAGTAGGGTTGCGTTTCACTACTTGAAGAATGTTCTCAACTTCATTAAGAGTTTGTTGTACGGGTCGCTCAAGGACAACATTTATCCTGGGAAGTGTACCACGCTCACGCAATACGTGAAACACCGTGCCAAACACCCCACTATCTGGCGCTCTGCGATTCGGAAATCGTTCTCGCACAGCAGCTCTGGAATTTCCATTGGACAAACCATAGACAAACACCATGTCGGCATACTCTGCATGTGTGAAGATCCGTGGCATTTTCACTACACAAAACTGTATTCGTTGTTCACGTAACAACACCGCAGTACCGTGCACTATGGCAAGCACTGTCGGACTGAGACTTGAGGTAAACAACTGCACCGTGCGCAAGTGAACTGCATAATGTCAAGGCTAGTAAGAACGACGTTACACGTTTCCCGCTCCTAGTTGTTTTCACTGGTTTACCGGAAACGGTTAAGAAAAGGGTAAATGTTTATTAGGAGTTTTTTTTTCAAAATCACCACTAGCATCACCCCTCAAAGCATGTGCCTTTCCTCCTGACTCACCATGTATGTGTAAGAGAGGAATTGTGAACAGACGACTTTGTTTTGTTTGTTTGGTTGCCTGGTTTGCACATAATTAGAACCGGACATCATTCAGTATTAGACCATTGTGTATTTTGTGTCCTTACGTAACATAAATTGCATTTTACAACAAATGAAAATTAGTTGATGGTGTAACTTCTGCGCTTTTATGTAACCAAAGCAATTACTTTTGATACAGGTGTAGTTTATGTGCACAAACATAAAAAGAATTCATACAGTTACTATTGTTACATTCTAATCAGTAGAACGTTCTCCATCATGATCAAAGGCAAGCGTTTACTGTTTTTACTGATAAATGCGGGACATGATTATGAATAACAAAAACGTCTTATATAAGCTCGACGAAGTATATCAGCTATGTTTGATATGTTTTTAATATGCGGCTTTTTGAAATTTTATCTTTGTTTTGAGGAAATTGTGTTTTCTAGCGCTATATGATAAATCGATATTGTTTTCTTATTTTTCTAGAACATCCCTCTGTTTCACTTTACACATCAACGGTTTTAGAATAAAACCTGAAATAAACGTTGCCAATTTCAGTTTTGCTATTAATACTACTTATTTTTAAATCGCAGACAGGAGGACAGGCGGCTGTAGCGGAGCTTCAGTTCGGAATCGCGCCACTGCTACGGTCGCAGGTTCGAATCCTGCCTTGGGCATGGATGTGTGTGATGTCCTTAGGTTGGTTAGATTTAAGTAGTTATAAGTTCTAGAGGACTGATGACCTCCTCAGATGTTAAGTCCTATAGTGCTCAGAGTCATTTGAACCATTTGAACAGACAGGAGGATAACTATGTGGAACAAAAATGTTCTGTAGATTACGTGGCCCATTATACAGTAGATCCTCACTCAGTTTCTAAACTGTTCACCGCTTCCGGGTTCTAGGTGAACCTAGAAAGACAATGATCGCATACTTAAACAAAGCGACCGATATGAGGTGAAGCCCGATTACTTATACAATACACGTAATGTGCAGGTAATGCCGATACGATCTTAACTGACCAAGGCTATCAGCAAAACTACCATTGGCTGCGCTTACTTATGTTAGTCTACGGTAGGCTACGGTAGTTTTACAACTACAGTGATATTGAGAACAGAATAAAAAATTCGGAGGCATAATTTTTCAGCACATCCCACAACAAAGAAGTCAAGTTATGAATAAATGACTGAAATATGACACTACTAGGAAACTATGTATAAAGTAATCGCGTGATAAATTAAAAAAAATAACACAAAACGCAATACAAAATATTGCACAACATGTACACAGTACCTCAAGTTAGCTACCGTACATTTAATACAAGTCCACTGTTGTGGCTTGACAGCTAGATTGTAGTCACGTTGAAATGGGACCTCCCCCTTAAACCATTCTCGGATAAAAGATTTTTGTTGTAGTTTGCATCTAGTGCACGAAAATAGTATAAGGTCCACGTTTCCTTCTTAATTCTATTATTTACTTTAATAGAGATCCTAACATCCAATTCGGAACTGTTGTGCTGGAAATTTGCCATGTTTAGACGAATGCACGTCATCGTTGTTATGGTGTGTCTGCTTCCATTCCAGTCAGTAAAGTGTGAAAATAATGCCATTTTTGGTTACAGATCTACATCTACACACATACTTCGCAAGCCACCGCACGGAGCGTAACCGAGGGTACCCTGCGGTACTTTGTTTCCAATCGTTTCTCGGTTTCCGTCTTCCAGTCGGTTTTCACTTTTTCATTGTTTTTGCTGACACTCAGAATATCTTGGTAAGGTAGTCTATCGCTCATGATTTAGCCTAAGTTCGTTGCTCGTTTCGCTACACTGTCTGCTGTGCTATTATGAAAGGCATGGAATTCGGAAAAAAACTTACTATTCGCGCTTGCTTATTTGTGGCAGCTTCTTCAATAACGTCTACAATTATAGGTGGCACATTCATTTTCTGTTTCACTTTGTTTGTTTTGAGGCTATTCAGTACGCTTAGGGAATCGGTTAGTGTCACCTACTGCTAAGTAGCAAGTGCTGTCACCCTTTACTGCTTCCCTGACTGCAGCGACTTCTACACAGAAGACTGTTCCTTCTTAAATAAAGAGTATACGGCATGATAATTTTCTGCAAGGTCAAATCCTGCTTTGTGTTTGACGGCAGTCTTCGACGTATTCGTAAAAATCTTCGTCGAATCTAGGGAGACGGTTATAAGCAAAACGTTGATTCACATCTACATCTACATCGATACTCTGCAAATCATACATAAGTGGTTGGCAGAACGTTCATCGAAACGCCTTCACAGTAATTCTCCATTATTCCACTCCCGAACAGCGCACCGAAAAAACGATCACCTATATCTTTTCGTGCTAGCTCTGATTTTATTATGATGATCGTTTCTCCTTATGTAGGCTGGTGTCAACAACAGATTTTCGTGTTCGGAGGAGAACGTTTGTCGTTGTTGTGGTCTTCAGTCCTGAGACTGGTTTGATGCAGCTCTCCATGCTACTCTATCCTGTGCAAGCTTCTTCATCTCCCAGTACCTACTGCAACCTACATCCTTCTGAATCTGCTTAGTGCATTCATCTCTTGGTCTCCCTCTACGATTTTTACCCTCCACACTGCCCTCCAATACTAAATTTGTGATCCCTTGATGCCTCAGAACATGTCCTACCAACCGATCCCTTCTTCTGGTCAAGTTGTGCCACAAACTCCACTTCTCCCCAATTCTATTCAATACCTCCTCATTAGTTATGTGATCTACCACATTTCGAAAGATTCTATTCTCTTCTTGTCCAAACTATTTATCATCCATGTTTCACTTTCATACATGGATACACTCCATACAAATACTTTCAGAAACAACTTCCTGACACTTAAATCAATACTCGATGTTAACAAATTTCTCATCTTCAGAAACGCTTTCCTTATCATTGCCAGTCTACATTTTATATCCTCTCTACTTCGACAATCATCAGTTATTTTGCTTCCCAAATAGCAAAACTCCTTTACTACTTTAAGTGTCTCCTTTCCTAATCTAATTCCCTCATTATCACCCGACTTAATTCGACTACATTCCATTATCCTCGTTTTGCTTTTGTTGATGTTCATCTTATACCCTCCTTTCAAGACACTGTCCATTCCGTTCAACTGCTCTTCCAAGTCCTTTGCTGTCTCTGACAGAATTACAATGTCATCGGCGAACCCAAACATTTTTATTTCTTCTCCATGGATTTTAATACCTACTCCGAATTTTTCTTTTGTTTCCTTTACTGCTTGCTCAATATACAGATTGAATAGCATCGGGGAGAAACTACAACCCTGTGTCACTCCCTTCCCAACCATTGCTTCTCTTTCGTGCCCCTCGACTCTTATAACTGCCATCCGCTTTCTGTACAAATTGTAAATAGCCTTTCGCTTCCTGTATTTTACCCCTGCCACCTTCAGAATTTGAAAGAGAGAAGAGGAGAACGTAGGTGATTGAATTTCCTGAGAAGATCCCGCTGCAACGAGAAACGCCTTTCTTTTAATGATGTTCACCCCAAATCTTGTGTAATGTCCGTCACACTCTCTCCCCTGTTTCTCAATACCACAAAACGTGCTGCTCTTCTTTGAATTTTCTCGATGTACTCCGTTACTGCTATCCGGTAAGGATCCCGCACCGCGCAGTAGTAGTCCAAAATAGGACGGACAAACGTAGTGTAGCCAGTCTCTTTAGTAGATCTGCTGGGTCTTCTAACTGTTCTGCCAATATGATGCAGTCTTTGGTTCGGCTTCCTCACAACATTTTCTATGTGTTCTTTCCAATTTAAGTTGTTCGTAATTGTAATTCCTAGCTATTTAGTCGTATTTACAACCGTCATATTTGACTTATTAATCTTTTAAGCGAAGTTTAACGTATTTCTTTTAGCTTTCATGTGGATGACCTCAAATGTTTCTTTATTGAGGACCAACTGCCAATTTTCACATAAGATAGATATAATTTTTAAATCGTTTTGCAATTTGTTTTGACTTTCTGATGACTTTACTAGGCGATAAACGACAGCATCATCTGCAAACAACCTAAGAAGACTGCTCAGATTGTCTCCTAAGTCGTTTATATGGATAAAGAACAGCAGGGAGCCAATAACACTACCCTGGGGAAGGGCAGTGATCATTTCTGTTTTACTCGATGACTTTCCGTCAATTACTACGAGTCCATTCGCATAACTGAGACGATATTCCACAAGTACGCAGTCTGATTACAAGTCGCTTATGAGGTACAGTGCCAAAAGTCTTCTGGAAATCTATAAATACGGAATCAATTTGAAATCCCTTGTACAATAACACTCAGAACTTCGTTTGAGTAAAGAGCTAGTTGCGTTTCACAAGAACGATGTTTCTAAATCAGTGTTGACTGTGCCGCCCGTTGTGGCCGAGCGGTTATAGGCGCTACAATCTGGAACCGCGCGACCGCTACGGTCGCAGGTTCGAATCCTGCCTCGGCACGGTTGTGTGTGTTGTCCTTAGGTTAGTTAGGTTTAAGTAGTTCTAACAAGGGAACCTCCCCATCGCACCCCCCTCTGATTTAGTTATAAGTTGGCACAGTGGATAGGCCTAGAAAAACTGAACACACATCAATCGAGAGAACAGGAAGATGTTGTGTGGAACTATGAAATAATGAACAAAATATATAAACTGAGTAGTCCATGCGGAAGATAGGCAACATCAAGGAAAATTTAAGCACACAAGCGTCGCGGTTCCGCGGTTATTGCCGGCACGGTAGCTCAGCGTGTTCGGTGAGAGGATTAGCTGCCCTCTATAATAAAAACACTGAGTTAATCGATCAACAACGAACTTAAACGGATGTCTTACGACGTCCGCCCCGAGCAGATGCACCGAATAAAAGAGAACAAATTAAGATTTAACAAAAAAAAAAAGCATGTTCGGTGAGAGGGTTAGCTTCCCTCTGTAATAAAAAAACTGAGTTAATCGATCAACAACGAACTTAAAGGGATGTCTTACGACGTCCGCCCCGAGCAGATGCACCGAATAAAAGAGAACAAATTAAGATTTAACAAAAAAAAGCATGTTCGGTGAGAGGGTTAGCTTCCCTCTGTAATAAAAGAACTGAGTTAATCAATCAACAACGAACTAAACAGGATGTCTTACGACGTCCGCCCAGACAGATGAAACGAACACAAGCGGACAAAATGAGATTAAAAAAAAAAAAAAGAAGCGAGAGCAGCTGCGGAACGACAGGTCCTTGGTTCAGGTCTTCCCTCGAGTGAAAAGTTTTAATTTTTCATTTTCAGTTTATGTGACAAACTCTTATACTTTCATGACATTTTTAGGAGTGATTATCACATCCACATGAAAACCTAAATCGGGCAAGGTAGAAGAATCGTTTTACCCATTCACCAAGTGTACAAGTTATGTGGGTCGACAACATATTCCTGTCATGTGACGCACATGCTGTCACCAGTCTCGTATAGAATATATCAGACGTGTTTTCCCGTGGAGGAATCGGTTGACCTATGACCTTGCGATCAAATGTTTTCGGTTCCCATTGGAGAGGCACGTCCTTTCGTCTACTAATCGCACGGTTTTGCGGTGCGGCCGCAAAACACAGACACTAAACTTATTACAGTGAACAGTGACGTCAATGAACGAACGGACAGATCATAACTTTGCGAAAATAAAGAAAGTAAATCTTTCACTCGAGGGAAGACTTGAACCAAGGACCTCTCGGTCCGCATCTGCTCACGCTAAGCACCGGACCACGGCGCTACTTCGCCTAAGATTTCCTTGATGTTGCCTATGTTGCACATGGACTACTCAGTTTGTATATTTTGCTTATTTTTTCATAGTTCCACATAACTTCTTCCTGTTTTCTCGATTGATATTTGTTCAGTTTTCAAGGCCTATCCACTGTGCCAACTTATAACCAAATCTGAGGGGGGTGCGATGGGGAGGTTCCCTTGTAAGCTCTAGGGGACTGATGACCTCAGAAGTTAAGTCCCAAAGTGCTCAGAGCCATTTGAACCATGACTTTTGTTGACTGTGTGTCAATAGACTGTAGTCTTCGTGGTCATTCATAATCGTTGGGCACAATGTATGTTCCAAAATCCTCCTGCATATCGACGTCAATGATATGGGCCTGTAATTCAGTGGATTACTCCCGTTGTCTGTCTTAAATACTGATGTGACCTGAGCAACTTTCCAGTCTTTGGATACGCATCTTTCGTCGAGCGAATGGTTGTATATGATTGTTAAGTAAGGAGCTATTGCATCAGCCTACTCTGAAAGGAACCTAACTGGTATACAGTCCGGACCGGAAGACTTGCTTTTATTAAATTACTTAAGTTGCTTCACTATTCCGTCGATATCTACTTCTAGGTTACTCTTGCTAACAGCTGTTCTTGATTCGAATTCTGGAATATTTAGTTCGTCTTCTTTGGTGAATGAATTTCGGAAGGCTGTGTTTAGTATGCCAGCTTTAGCAACAGTGTCATCGATATTATTTCCGTTGCTATCGCGCGGAGAAGACATTGACAGTGTCTTGCCAGTAGCATGCTTCACAGACGACCAGAATCTCTTTGGATTTTCTGCCTGTTTCGAGGCAAAGTTTTGTTGTGAAAATTTATATGAGCACCTCAAGTTGCAAGTCCGCGCTATATTACAACCTCCCGTAAAAATCACCAATCTTGGGGATTTTGCGTTTGTTTAAATTTGGCATGCTTATTTCGTTGTTTCTGCAACAGTGTTCTGGCGTGTTTTGTGTATTGAGGGGGATTAGCTCCGTCTTTTATTAATTTATTTTGTATAAATCTCTCAACTGCTGTCGATACTATTTCTTTGAATTCAAGCCACATCTGGTTATTGATTTGGAAGAAGTGGAGATTTTGTCTCAGGAAGGCGTCAAGCGAATTTTTTACTGTTTTTTTTTTTTTTTTTGATAGATACATTATTCGCTTACTTTTGGAGGATTTAAGAGTTACGGTATTCAGTCTCGCTGCGACAGCTCTGTGTTCACTAATCCATGTATCCCTGATACTCGTTATTATTGTTATTAGGATTATTTGTTGCTAAGATATCAACAGCACTTTCATAACCGTTTACTATTAGAGTGTGCTCATGAACTAACTGCACGAAATACTTTTCAGAGAATGCGTTCAGCACAAATTCATATGATATTTTATGTGCACCTCCGGATTTAAACATGTATTTTTGCCAACATTACGAGGGTAAATTGATGCCACGACTAAATATAATTGTTTGAATGGGATACGTGTTTAAAATTAGACTCATGTTTTCTTTGAACCGTTCAGCAATTGTACACTCCTGGAAATTGAAATAAGAACACCGTGAATTCATTGTCCCAGGAAGGGGAAACTTTATTGACACATTCCTGGGGTCAGATACATCACATGATCACACTGACAGAACCACAGGCACATAGACACAGGCAACAGAGCATGCACAATGTCGGCACTACTACAGTGTATATCCACCTTTCGCAGCAATGCAGGCTGCTATTCTCCCATGGAGACGATCGTAGAGATGCTGGATGTAGTCCTGTGGAACGGCTTGCCATGCCATTTCCACCTGGCGCCTCAGTTGGACCAGCGTTCGTGCTGGACGTGCAGACCGCGTGAGACGACGCTTCATCCAGTCCCAAACATGCTCAATGGGGGACAGATCCGGAGATCTTGCTGGCCAGAGTAGTTGACTTACACCTTCTAGAGCACGTTGGGTGGCACGGGATACATGCGGACGTGCATTGTCCTGTTGGAACAGCAAGTTCCCTTGCCGGTCTAGGAATGGTAGAACGATGGGTTCGATGACGGTTTGGATGTACCGTGCACTATTCAGTGTCCCCTCGACGATCACCAGAGGTGTACGGCCAGTGTAGGAGATTGCTCCCCACACCATGAAGCCGGGTGTTGGCCCTGTGTGCCTCGGTCGTAAGCAGTCCTGATTGTGGCGCTCACCTGCACGGCGCCAAACACGCATACGACCGTCATTGGCACCAAGGCAGAAGCGACTCTCATCGCTGAAGACGACACGTCTCCATTCGTCCCTCCATTCACGCCTGTCGCGACACCACTGGAGGCGGGCTGCACGATGTTGGGGCGTGAGCGGAAGACGGCCTAACGGTGTGCGGGACCGTAGCCCAGCTTCATGGAGACGGTTGCGAATGGTCCTCGCCGATACCCCAGGAGCAACAGTGTCCCTAATTTGCTGGGAAGTGGCGGTGCGGTCCTCTACGGCACTGCGTAGGATTCTACGGTCTTGGCGTGCATCCGTGCGTCGCTGCGGTCCGGTCCCAGGTCGACGGGCACGTGCACCTTCCGCCGACCACTGGCGACAACATCGATGTACTGTGGAGACCTCACGCCCCACGTGTTGAGCAATTCGGCGGTACGTCCACCCGGCCTCCCGCATGCCCACTATACGCCTCGCTCAAAGTCTGTCAACTGCACATACGGTTCACGTCCACGCTGTCGCGGCATGCTACCAGTGTTAAAGACTGCGATGGAGCTCCGTATGCCACGGCAAACTGGCTGACACTAACGGCGGCGGTGCACAAATGCTGCGCAGCTAGCGCCATTCGACGGCCAACACCGCGGTTCCTGGTGTGTCCGCTGTGCCGTGCGTGTGATCATTGCTTGTACAGCCCTCTCGCAGTGTCCGGAGCAAGTATGGTGGGTCTGACACACCGGTGCCAATGTGTTCTTTTTTCCATTTCCAGGAGTGTATAATCTGAGTTTTGAGGTCAGTAAAAGGATCCAGTTATTATTCTACTCCGATTGCCAAGAATGGCCTCTGGCCATTCTAACTCTCAGGAACTATCTACTTCAATTTCACTACAAGATAAAATACTCCTAACAGCAACAAACACTCCACCACCAACAGTGTCTAGCCTACCCTTTCTGAACATCGTTAGGTCCTTCGCAAAAATTTCGGCTGACTTTATCTCCGGCTTTAGCCAGTTTTCAGTGTCTATAACGATTTGAGCATCAGTGCTTTCTATCAGCGCTTGGAGCTCTGGTAGTCTCCCAACACAGCTACGACAATTTAGGAGTGTTATACTGATGTATACGTTCTTCCTGTGTTCTCTCTGCACGCTTTGAGACTGAAGCCCTCCCAAGACCATCCAACCTAAAAAAACCGCCCAGTCCAATCTACACAATCCCTGCTACCCAGTAGTGTATTGGACTCCTACCTGTTTAGCGGAACCCGATACCCCATGGCACAAGTCGAGGCTACACGGTCGCTAACCGTCTGAGCCTCTGATTCAGACCCTCTACTGAACTCCGAACTAGAGGTCCACAATCGGTCCTGTCGACTTGGTTGCAAATTGTGGGCTCTTATTTCATCTCACAAGCAGTACTGGTAGTCTTTACCACTTCTGATAGCAGCTCGAAATCAAAGAGAATCTCTTCTGATCCCAAGCGACAAACATTGGTACCAACGTGGGCCAGCACCTGCAGCTGGCTACATCTTGTACTCTTCATGGCATACGGAGGAACTGATTCCACATCTGGAATGACTCCACCTGCTGCACACGGAGTGCACATTCCCTTTATTCCCTTCCTTGGCGGCCATGTTGTTGTACACAAAGCAAGCCCTCCCGGCCAGCCGTGCGGTATAACGCGCTGTTTCCCGAGCAGGAAGGCGTGCCGGTCCCCCGCACGAATCCGTCCGGCAGATGTATCGAGTTCCGGTGTGCCGGCCAGCCTGTGGATAGTTTTTAAGGCGGTTTTCCATCTGCCTCAGCCAATCCGGGCTGGTTCCCCTTATTTCGCCTCAGTTACGCGGTTTTCCATTTGCCTCAGCCAATCCGGTCTGGTTCCCCTTATTTCGTCTCAGTTACGCGGTTTTCCATTTGCCTCAGCCAATCCGGGCTGGTTTCCCTTATTTCGCCTCAGTTACACTATGTTGGCGATTGATGCGCAAGCAGTCTCCACGTACGAATACACTAGATTACTCTACCACGCAAACATTGGGGTTACACTCGCCTGGAATGAGACATTCCCGGAGGGGGGGGGGGGGGGGGGGGTCGAGGGGGTCGACTGCGGGCCGAACCGCACAATAACCCTGGGTTCGGTGTGAGGCGGCGGTGGGGTGAGTGGACTGCTGTAGCCTGTTGTGTGGCTGTGTACCACTGAGGGCTCCAGCGAGGATGAAGCCTCTCCCGTCGTTTCTAGGTCCCCAGTTTAATACATACATACATACACACACATACATACACAAAGCAAAGTTCAGGATACGATCTTAAAAGGTGTCAGTGTCACTGTAATGTGGATCCTTTCTTAAGATGACGAAATATGGCTACTGTTTACTCGTAATAAAGAGTGATTAAGAATGAAATGAAATACAGATGTTACAAATGTGCTTGACAATGACGCTTAGTCGAAATTAGCTAATAGCATGATAAATAAACGTTGCATTACATCCCACTAAGGACCATGCTTATGTTTATTAAGCATCTGGAGGCTGTGGATCCCAACAAATAAAAAAAAGTATATTGTTGCCACTCTAGACAATAATATTACTGGGTTGTGTAACACGAGCAAAATTGCAAGTTACATCTACATCGACGAGCAGAGAGAAAACTAGTCAGCAGTCTTTAATACTAACCAGGTTTTATGTCCCATGACTTTAATTTCTGTGGCGTAGAAAGAAATACTTAGAATGGTTGTGATTCGTAGCTTCTGACGGTCATTTACCGAGTAAATCCACAAAGCTTGGCCTCCATGGCGTCTTGAGTCAACCTTACGTACTGAAAAGTAAAATTTGTGAAAAGAGAACACAAAAGTGCCCCGATTCACGTGTTCAAGAGGATAACTACACAAATCCTAATAATTAGGGTCACAATGACGCGCAATCTGTGCGCGCGGGATTAGCCGAGCGGTCTGAGGCGCTGCAGTCAGGGACTGTGTGGCTGGTCCCGGCGGAGGTTTGAGTCCTCCCTCGTGCATGGGTGTGTGTGTGTGTGTTTGTCCTTAGGATAATTTAGGTTAAGTAGTGTGTAAGCTTGGGGACTGATGACGTTAGCAGTTAAGCCCCATAAGATTTCACACACATTTGAATATTTTTTGCAATCTGTGGCTGTAGATTTTTCATGTGGGATCCTTGCAAATGAATGTTTTATACATGGGTAGCGCTTTATCGGTCGTCATCTTTTAAGGTTAAGGTATGTTTTCCAAGACATACTGTAAGTTTCTCATAACTGGCTGACTAAGCTAATTCTTCACTGGGAGGCAAGCAAGAACAAATTTCCTTCCAAAGGACCGCAATTAATACAGCACTGTGAAGATCAAACCAATTTCGGGCTTCTTCACTCAATTGCTTAAGTGATTACGAGGAAGATTCGGACTCCTGGCCAACCGTACGACGACAAGTGTGCAAATGGTGATTTCATGGTACTTGTGTGGTGGTCCCTCTAGCCATATGTCGCGAGGGGTCACTCGATAAAGTCGCGGAGCGATATCACACAGCCATCGTTTGGATAATATTTACCTGTGAGGCTGCGGTAATAACCGTGGTGGCTTAATTAATAGGCGGCGGCCTATCAAAGACAAGATAAGCGAGACAGACCGCTGCGCAGCGCAATTTGAGGTAGAAGGAGTTCAGTGTGTGTGTGTGTGTGTGTGTGTGTGTGTGTGTGTGTGTGTGTTTGTGTGAATTCCTAAGGGACCAAACTACTGAGGTCATCGGTCCCTAGACATACACACTAATTAAATTAACTTGTGCTAAGAACAACACACACCCATGTCCGAGGGAGAACTCGAATCTCCGGTGTGAGGGGCCGCGCAATCCATAGCATGGCGCCTCTAACCTGCGACCGTAGCGGTCACGCGGTTCCAGACTGAAGCGCCTAGAACCGCACGGCCACACCGGCGGTCCGTGAGCATTAAAGATGGTGAGTTAACGGCAGACTGTTTTGTCACCCGGTGGAAAAATGAAATGTGAGCTTAATGATTTTATATCAATCGACTTTTCATGCACTGCGCCATCGGGTAGAACTGTTCGTATACACGATGATATGGCAGAACAGGCCCTTGTCATAATGTGGCTAATTTTGGGGGCAGGCAAAGATGCTTGTTCCACGAGAATAATGTATTGTCGAGTTAACAGCCTGTGTGTAGGTGGATGAATCTTTTATATATTTTTGACGTTGAAACGGGTGAGCGGGTAAGGATGAAATTTTGAAAGAAAATAAGCTTATATCCAAAATTAACAAAAAGGCTACCTTATATATGCCTACCATCAAAGGGGTGGAGGTGGGGAACAAGAAATGTGGCCGACGGCATCCAAATACCCGCACTTTATTCATCTACACTACTGGCCATTAAAATTGCTACACCAAGAAGAAATGCAGATGATAGACGGATATTCATTGGACAAATATATTATACTAGAACTGACATGTGATTACATTTTCACGCATTTTGGGAGCATGCCCACACCTACTACAGTAGTACAAGTTTATATGCCAACTAGCTCTGCAGATGATGAAGAAATTGAAGAAATGTACGATGAAATAAAAGAAATTATTCAGATAGTGAAGGGAGACGAAAATTTAATAGTAATGGGTGACTGGAATTCGAGTGTAGGAAAAGGGAGAGAAGGAAACATAGTAGGTGAATATGGATTGGGGCTATGAAATGAAAGGGGAAGCCGCCTAGTAGAATTTTGCACAGAGCACAACTTAATCATAGCTACCACTTGGTTTAAGAATCATGAAAGAAGGTTGTATACGTGGAAGAACCCTGGAGATACTAAAAGGTATCAGATAGATTATATACTGGTAAGACAGAGATTTAGGAACCAGGTTTTAAGTTGTAAGACATTTCCAGGGGCAGATGTGGACTCTGACCACAATCTATTGGTTATGACCTTAGATTAAAACTGAAGAAACTGCAAAAATGTGGGAAATTAAGGAGATGGGACCTGGATAAACTGAAAGAACCAGAGGTTGTACAGAGTTTCAGGGAGAACATAAGGGAACAATTGACAGGAATAGGGGAAAGAAATACAGTAGAAGAAGAATGGGTAGCCCTGAGGGATGAAGTAGTGAATGCAGCAGAGGATAAAGTAGGTACAAAGACGAGGGCTGCTAGAAATCCTTGGGTAACATAAGAAATATTGAATTTAATTGATGAAAGGAGAAAATATAAAAATGCAGTAAATGAAGCAGGCAAAAAGGAATACAAACGTCTCAAAAATGAGATCGACAGGAACTGCAAAATGGCTAAACAGGGATGGCTAGAGGACAAATGTAAGGATGTAGAAGCTTATCTCACTAGGGGTAAGATAGATACTGCCTACAGGAAAATTAAAGAGACCTTTGGAGAGAAGAGAACCACGTGTATGAATATCAAGAGCTCAGATAGCAACCCAGTTCTAAGCAAAGAAGGGAAGGCAGAAAGGTGGAAGGAGTATATAGAAGGTTTATACAAGGGCGATGTACTTGAGGACAATATTATGGAAATGGAAGAGGATGTAGATGAATACGAAATGGGAGATACGATACTGCGTGAAGAGTTTGACAGAGCACTGGAAGACCTGAGTCGAAACAAGGCCCCCGGAGTAGACAACATTCCATTAGAACTACTGACGGCATTGGGACAACCAGTCCTGACATAACTCTACCAGCTGGTGAGCAAGATGTATGAGACAGGCGAAATACCCTCAGACTTCAAGAAGAATATAATAATTCCAATCCCAAAGAAAGCAGGTGCTGACAGATGTGAAAATTACCGAACTATCAGTTTAATAAGTCACAGCTGCAAAATACTAATGCGAATTCTTTACAGACGAATGGAAAAACTGGTAGATGCGGACCTCGGGGAGGATCAGTTTGGATTCCGTAGAAATGTTGGAACACGTGCGGCAATACTGACCTTACGACTAGCATTTGTAGACTTAGAGAAAGATTTTGACAATGTTGACTGGAATACTCTTTTTCAAATTCTAAAGGTGGCAGGGGTAAAATACAGGGAGCGAAAGGCTATTTATAATTTGTACAGAAACCAGATGGCAGTCATAAGAGTCGAGGGGCATGAAAGGGAAGCAGTGGTTAGGAAAGGAGTGAGACAGGGTTGTAGCCTCTCCCCGATGTTATTCAATCTGTATATTGAGCAAGCAGTAAAGCAATCAAGAGAAAAATTCGGAGTAGGTATTAAAATCCAGGGAGAAGAAATAAAAAATTTGAGGTTCGCTGATGACATTGTAATTCTGTCAGAGATAGCAAAGGACTTGGAAGAGCAGCTGAACGGAATGGACGGTCTCTTGAAAGCAGGGTATAAGATCAACATCAACAAAAGCAAAACGAAGATAATGGAATGTAGTCGGATTAAGTCAGGTGATGCTGAGGGAATTAGATTAGGGAATGAGACACTTAAAGTAGTTAAGGAGTTTTGCTATTTGGGGAGCAAAATAACTGATGATGGTCAAAGTAGAGAGAATATAAAATGTAGACTGGCAATAGCATGGAAAGCGTTTCTGAAGAAGAGAAATTTGTTAACATCGAGCATAGAGTTAAGTGTCAGGAAGTCGTTTCTGAAAGTATTTGTGTGGAGTGTAGCCATGTATGGAAGTGAAACATGGACGATAACTAGTTTGGACAAGAAGGGAATAGAAGCTTTCGAAATGTGGTGCTACAGAAGAATACTGAAGATAAGGTGGATAGATCACGTAACTAATGAGGAGGTATTGAATAGGATTGGGGAGAAGAGAAGTTTGTGGCACAACTTGACTAGAAGAAGGGATCGGTTGGTAGGACATGTTTTGCGGCATCAAGGGATCACAAATTTAGCATTGGAGGGCAGCGTGGAGGGAGACCGAGAGATGAGTACACTAAGCAGATTCAGAAGGATGTAGGTTGCAGTAGGTACTGGGAGATGAAGCAGCTTGCACAGGATAGCTGCATCAAACCAGTCTCAGGACTGAAGACAACAACAACAACAACAGATCCTGAGAAATCAGAACCCAGAACAACCACCTCTGGCCGTAATAACAGCCTTGATACGCCTGGGCATTGAGTCAAACAGAGCTTGGATGACGTGTACAGGTACAGCTGCCCATGCAGCCTTAACACGATACCACGGTTCATCAAGAGTAGTGACTGGCGTATTGTGACGAGCCAGTTGCCCGCCCACCATTGACCAGACGTTTTCGATTGGTGAGAGATGTGGAGAATGTGCTGGCCAGGGCAGCAGTCGAACATTTTCTGTATCCAGAAAGGCCCGTACAGGACCTGCAACATGCCGTCGCGCATTATCCTGCTCAAATGTAAGGTTTCGCAGGGATCGAATGTAGGGTGGACCCACAGGTCGTAACACATCTGAAACGTAACAAAATGGTTCAAATGGCTCTGAGCACTATGGGACTTAACTTCTGAGGTCATCAGTCAACTAGAACTTAGAACTACTTAAACCTGACTAACCTAAGGACATCACACACACCCATACCCGAGGCAGTATTCGATCCTGCGAACGTAGCGGTCGCTCGGTTCCAGACTGCAGCGCCTAGAACCGCTCGACCTCCCCAGCCGGCTGAAATGTAACGTTCACTGTTCAAAATGACGTCAATGAGAACAAGAGGTGACCGAGACGTGTAACCAATGGCACCCCATGCCATCAGGCCGGTTGATACGCCAGTATGGCGATGACGAATACACGCTTCCAATGTGCGTTCACCGCGATGTCGTCAAACACGGATGCGACCATCATGATGATGTAAACAGAACCTGGTTTCATCCGAAAAAATGACGTTTTGCCATTCGTGCATCCAGTTTCGTCGTTGAGTACACCATCGCAGGCGCTCCTGTCTGCGATGCAGCATCAAGGGTAAGCGCAGCCACGGTGTCCGAGCTGATAGTCCATGCTGCTGCAAACGTCATCGAACTGTTCGTGCAGATGGTTGTTGTCTTGCAAACGTCCCCATCTGTTGACCCAGTGATCGAGACATGGCTGCATGATCCGTTACAGCTATGTGGATAAGATTCCTGTCATCTCGACTGCTAGTGATAAGAGGCCGTTGGGATCCAGCACGGCGTTCCGTGTTACCCTCCTGAACCCAACGATTCCATATTCTGCTAAGAGTCATTAGATCTCGACCAACGCGAGCAGCAATGTCGCGATACGATAAACGGCAATCGCGGTAGGCTACAATCCGACCTTCATCAAAGTCGGAAACGTGATGGTACACATTTCTCCTCCTTACACGATTCAACACAACAACGTTTAGCAGGCAGCGCTGGTCAAGTGCTGTTTGTGTATGAGAAATCATTTGGAAACTTTCCTCGTGTCAGCACGTTGTAGGTGTCGCTATCGGCGCCAACCTTTTGTGAATGCTCTGATAAGCTAATCAGTTGCATATCACAGCATCTTCCTCTTGGTTGAATTTCGCGTCCGCAGCACGTCATCTTCGTGGTGTTGCAATTTTAATGACCAGTAGTGTAGATGTATCCCACTGTCAAACAAGGCGACAAGTACATTTGTGGAAAAATGTTTGCTATGGCCTACGAAATTATGACTGTACCCAGATGTGGACCTCTTCGTGCGGCAAATTGACGGCAACGAATGTCTTTCTTCAGGCTCCAAATAGATGTTGATCGCGTAGGGGGAGATCCGGGCTGTATGGAGGATGTGTATGGGTTTCCAAGCGAAACGTCGGCAGCATAGCCGAAATAACAGGTACACCACCTGCTGGGTAGTCTTGAGTAACTTTTTCTTTGATTGCAAGGGCCCGCTGCTCATTGACGTTTTGGAAAACGGCGCCACAATTAACGTACAGCGATACGTGGACATTTTGGAAAAATTCAAGCGTGCCATCAAATCCAAACGCCCATGAATCTTGACGGACGCATCATTTTGTTGCAGGATAACGGCCGCCCACATGTTGCCAATGTTGTTTCGCCTACGCTTCTGAAGTTTTGCCTGGAAGCCTTTACACATGTTCCTTACAGTTCCGATCTCTCCTCAAGCGATTTCCATATTTTTGGAACCCTAAAGAAATGCATTCGTGGGCGTCGATTTGCGTTGGATGAAGAGGTGCCCGCCTGGCTTCAATCATGGTTTCATAGACAACGGCAGATATCTTTTCCATGAACTCACTGTAATGACAGTTATGGCGATTACTTTTGAATAGTAAACAGTTTGCTTACTTATTTTCATTTGTCTCATCTTCATTTGACTGCCCCTCATGCTATTATTTGTCCAGTGAAGAAAAGATTTCACACAAATTAACCGAAGACGACGAAGAAAGAGAGGGTTATTACAACGTCTTCTCGATGTGAATGTTTTTGGATAAACCGAAACTCTGTTAGCGAAGGAATATCCTGCCCGAGTTGAAGGTTTCTCTCTATTACGTCTTCAGTACCTTAGCGGTTTGAACGTCAAGGAAAGTGGAAAAGGGAGGAGTGTCTGCCGTAAGTTTAATAGTACAGCTTTTTTATCGAAAGAAATATACAAGCAGATATGTTTAAACTATATATGGGATATCTTGACTGGCGTTAGAGTGGTCATTAAATGATTAATACTTTGGCTCAGTGTCTGTTCACGTTTGTAATGAAAATTTTGATTGTAATAATCGGGAGGAGTTATAAGTTAATGTAACGTACCTAAATTTCCTTAGTTATACCGAGCGAGGTGGCGCAGTGGTTAGCACACTGGACTCGCATTCGGGAGGACGACGGTTCAATCCCGTCTCCAGCCATCCTGATTTAGGTTTTCCGTGATTTCCCTAAATCGTTTCAGGCAAATGCCGGGATGGTTCCTTTGAAAGGGCACGGCCGATTTACTTCCCAATCCTTCCCTAACCCGAGCTTGCGCTCCGTCTCTAATGACCTCGTTGTCGACGGGACGTTAAACACTAACCACCATCACCACCACCACCTTAGTTATAGGTCTTGCGGTTCTAGGCGCTCAGTCCGGAACCGCGCGACTGCTACGGTCGCAGGTTCGAATCCTGCCTCGGGCATGGATGTGTGTGATGTCCTTAGGTTAGTTAGGTTTAAATAGTTCTAAGTTCTAGGGGACTGATGACCACAGAAGTTAAGTCCCATAGTGCTCAGAGCCATTTGAACCATTTGAACCTTAGTTTTAGCGCTGACATTGTGTACTGTTCGCCTCTAGCGCCAATTAATTTCAACAAGATTGGTAGAACTAAATACAGAAATCTGAAAATAGGCCTGAAAAATCAACTATGATAATACTGAATCGACGTGCAATGAACACATTGAAAAGGAAAAGGACGATATTAGGACTGAAGACAGAACCAATTGGTGAGTTACAGTGTGTGGAACAGCCGAAGACAAAGACAGCAAAATAAATACGACGAAGAGTAAAAAGACCTAAGGTGTTTTTGGAAAATTAAATAGGAATTTCAAAACTGATCTCCCATTGAGTCTACACAGGACAATTTCAGTCAATGTGCATTAAATATGCACTACCAGTTGTGTCTTATCGCTGTGAAACATGGACTTTTAAAGAGAAATCTAAGAAAAAGGTGAGGCTTGCTTTTGAACCATAGGAAGCTGCATATTAAGAAGAGGTAACCTGACATGGCCAGTCCCAAGCCCGGTTGCAAAAGAGGGAGGGGAAGGAGTAAGACCTCTTTAAAAAACCTAGATTCCTCTGGCGCAGATGAGAGGGTCCTCTTGTCAGGGTTACGGGGAAGACTGCAACGGGCATAGAGGCAAGGTGGGACCACGCGCACTCTACGTGGCTTAATGAGTGGTAGTAGCAACCCTCTCTGTCGGGGTCAGTTAACAGAGAAGCTGGAGTGCAAACTTCGAGATGACAGCAGCGTCAGCCCCTACCCTGCTTAGCACCCGCAACACGTCCAGAGGACATTTAAATTACTCAAGACACAAAGGATTTAAAGATTTTAGCTGCCAGTGGGCATTGATTTATATCAGTGGGGCAAGTTGAAAATTTGCACCGGACTGGGATTCGAACCTGGATCTCCTGGTTACTAGTCAGATGTGCTGATTACTACGTCATTTGGACGCAGTGGTCACCACAACCGCACGGACTACCCTAACATGCCTCTTGTCAGACCCATATTCTCGACTGATCCCACACACTACTAATGTAGTGATCTTGATCATACAAAGCACACACACACACACACACACACACACACACACACACACACACACACACACACATATATATATATATATATATATATATATATATACCCAGCGAGGGTTAGCACACTGGACTCGCATTCGGGAGGACGACGGTTCAATCCCGTCTCCGGCCATCCTGATTTAGGTTTTCCGTGATTTCCCTAAATCGTTTCAGGCAAATGCCGGGATGGTTCCTTTGTAAGGGCACGGCCGATTTCCTTCCCAATCCTTCCCTACCTCGAGCTTGCTCTCCGTGTCTAATGACCTCGTTGTCGACGGGACGTTAAACACTAACATATATATTAACTGGCGTATTGTGACGAGCCAGTTGCTCGGCCACCATTGACCAGACGTTTTCAATTGATGTGAGATCTGGAGAAAGTGCTGGCCAGGGCAGCAGTCGAACATTTTCTGTATCCAGAAAAACCCGTACAGGACCTGCAACATACGGTCGTGCATTATCCTGCAGAAATGATTTGCATATCACAGCATCTTCTTCCTGTCGGTTAAATTTCGCGTCTGTAGCACGTCATCTTCGTGGTGTAGCAATTTTAGCGGCCAGTAGCGTATTTTTGTTACTTCGTCACATGCCCTCAACGCCACTAGAGGGCAACCAACGTTGCGGTGGCCAGTGGTCATAATGTTTTGGCTTACCAGTGTGTCTCGTGGAGTAACAAGGGCGGGGAAATTCGAGAAATTAGAGCTAATACAGATGGTTAGCTACTGTCATTCTTGCTACGAGTCTTTCGCGAATGGGACAGGAAAGGGGGAGATCAGATAGAAATATGAGAAATATCCTCCGCCACACACCGTCAACTGGGTTGCGGAGTATTGATGCAGAGAAGAGAGTGAGACTGTTAAGGAGTGTAAATCAACTTACAAATACGCAGAATTCCCATTACAGGCTTCGCACATATAACGAAAAGCGAGCGCCGTCGACAGTCGTGTTGTAATCAGGACATCTCATACCATTATCGTCCGATTGTAACAACGGCTGCGAGAAACTGATCGCTGGCAACTAGGAGTGCTGACTGTGGTGCCCCAGGGACGCGCGGCACTCTCGGCTTTGAAGGGGACATCCTTCGTTATGTAAGAGGGAATCGGGCGGACGTTTGACGCTCCTACACAGAGTCCAGTACGGTGCACACAGTAATAATAATCTCTGTCGTAGAAAAGCAGCTGAAAGAGCTGAAAGCGAGTAAGTCGGCAGATCCGAATGGAACTCCAATTCGATTTTACAAAGAGTACGGCACTGGCCCCTAACTCAACTTGCATGTGTCGCGATCTCTCGCCCAGCGCAAAGTGTCAAGCGACTCGAAATAAGCGCAGATGACTCCTATATGTAAGAAGGGTAAGAAACACAGACCCGCAGACTTACAAGCCAAAATCCTTAACATCGGATTACTGCAGAATTCTTGAACACATTCTGAGCTCGGATACAACACACTACTAGCCATTAAAATTGCTACACCACGAAGATGACGTGCTACAGACGCGAAATTTAACCGAGAGGAAGAAGATGCTGTGATATGCAAATGATGAGCTTTTCAGAGCATTCACAAAAGGTTGGCGCCGGTGGTGACACCTACAACGTGCTGACACGAGGAAAGTTTCCAAATGATTTCTCATACAAAGACAGCAGTTGACCGGCGTTGGCTGGTGAAACGTTGTTGTGATGCCTCGTGTAAGGAGGAGAAATGTGTACCATCACGTTTCCGACTTTCATAAATGTCGGATGGTAGCCTATTGCGATTGCGGTTTATCGTCTCGCGACATTGCTGCTCTCGTTGGTCTAGATGCAATGACTGTTAGCAGAATATGGAATAGGTGGGTTCAGGAGGGTAAAACGGAACGACGTGCTGGATCCCAACGGCCTCGTATCACTAGCAGTCGAGATGACAGGCATATTATCCGCATGGCTGTAACGGATCGTGCAGCCACGTCTCGATCCCTGAGTCGACAGATGGGGACGTTTGCAAGACAACAACCATCATCACGAACAGTTCGATGACGTTTGCAGCAGCATGGACTATCAGCTCGGACACCGTGGCTACGGTTACCCTTGACGCTGCATCACAAATAGGAGCGCCTGCGATGGTGTACTCAACGACGAAGCTGGGGGCACGAATGGCAAAACGTCATTTTTTCGGATGAATCCAGGTTCTGTTTACAGCATAATGATGGTCGCATCCGTGTTTGGCGACATCGCGGTGGACGCAGATTGGAAGCGTGTATTCGTCATCGCCATACTGGCGTATCACCTGGCGTGGTGGTATGGGGTGCCATTAGTTACACGTCTCGGTCACCTCTTGTTCGCATTGACGGCACTTTGAACAGTGGACGTTACATTTAAGATGTGTTACGACCCGTGGCTCTACCCTTCATTCGATCCCTGCGAAACCCTACATTTCAGCAGGATAATGCGCGACCGCATGTTGCAGGTCTTGTACGGGCCTTTCTGGATACAGAAAATGTTCGACTGCTGTCCTGGTCAGCACATTCTCCACATCTTTCACCCACTGAAAACGTCTGGTCAATGGTGGCCGAGCAACTGGCTCGTCACAATACGCCAGTCACTACTGTTGATGAACTGTGGTATCGTGTTGAAGCTGCATGGGCAGCTGTACCTGTACACGTCATCCAAGCTCTGTTTGACTCAATGCCCAGGCGTTCAAGGCCGTTATTACGGCAAGAGGTGGTTGTTCTGGGTACTGATTTCTCAGGATCTATTCACCCAAATTGCGTGAAAAAGTAATCACATGTCAGTTCTAGTGTAATATATTTGTCCAATGAATACCCGTTTATCATCTGCATTTCTTCTTGGTATAGCAATTTTAATGACCAGTAGTGTAGATTTCCTTGAGACGGAAGAAACTTCTGAGCGCCGCTCGACACGGATTTAGAGATCAACGCTCGTGCGAAATTCAGCTTGCCCTTTTCTCATTCACTTCCTGTGAACCATGGATGAAGGGCAACAGGCAGATTGCATATTCGTAGATTTATGGAAAGCGTTTGACATGGTGCCGCGCTGAGTACTGTTAACGAGGGTCCGAGAATCCAGTTTAGGTTCCCAGATACGTGAGTGGTTTGGGGTCTTCTTATGTAACAGGAACCTGTACGTTGTCCTCGATGCCGAGTGTTCATAAGAGATAAGTGTATCAGCAAGAATGCCACAAGGAAGAGTGCCAGGACTGGTCTTATCCTCTATATACGTGAATAGGATGAGCAGGCAGCCTGCTGCTGTTTGCCGATGAAGATGATGATGATGATGCGGTGTACGGAAAGGTGTGGTCTTTGAGTGGTTGCAGTAGTATACAAGATGATTTAGACAAAATATTTACTTGGTGTGATGAATGACGACTTGCTCTAAATGCAGAAAAACGTAAGCTAATGCAGCCGAGTTCAGAAAACAAGCTCGTAATGTTCAAACACAACCTTGGCAATGTTTTGTTTGGCCAGTCACGCCGATTAAACATCTGGGCGTAACACTACAAAGCGATATGAAATGGAATGAGTACGTAAGAGCGATAGTAGCGAAGGCGAACGGTCGATCGGTTTATTGAGAGAATCTTAGGAAAGTGTAGTTCATCATAGAGGAGACCGCGTGTAGAACGCTAATGTGACCCATTTTTGAGTACTTTTCGTTGTTTGAGATTAAAGGAAGACATCGAAGCAATTCAGAGGAGAGCCCCTAGATTTGTTACTGGTAGGTTCGATCAACACGCGAGTGTTACGGAGTGGTTTAGTTAAGTCAAAAGGGACTCTCTGGAGGAAAGACCTCATTATTTTCGAGAACTGCCATTTGAAGCTGACTGTAAAATAATTTTGTGCCAGCATCGAAAATCTTGTATAAGGACCACGAAGATAAGGGATATTAGGACTCGCACTGAGGCATATAGACAGTCGATTTTCCCTCGCTCTGTCTGTGAGTGGAACAGGGAAGGATACGACTCTCAGTGGTGTAAGGTACCCTGTACCATGCACCGTATAGTGACTTACGAGTATGTAGATGTAGTGCAGGTAATCGATGCATAAATCATGGAATTATACAGTTTACAGCTCATTGTGTGGATACCGTGAAACGGCATATTTGAAAGCGATCCAATCTTCAGACTTATTTTACAGCCAAACGGTAGATTTCTAGACCTGGGTTCCTTAACAAGGCTTTATCTACTGAATCACCTTTATAACCCTTAGATACCTTTGTTAGGTATTATGAAACCCCTAGAAGCCTATGACAGGAATTGTGAAACACCCTGTATGAAGAAAACATCTTGTGGCTATATTCTGTAAGAAGGCGAAAGAAAACTAGCGAACGTTAATAGCAGACGATTAGATGAAGATCTCACAGGCACCCGGAAAACTTTCTGTTTTTGGTATGTGCTGGAGAACAGCACATTAGAGGCTCATCCATCTTCGAGAGAACCGCTCCCACGCTCATTATCAGCAGTCTGACGGCGGGAGCATTGGCTCAGGTCAGTCAGTTCGCAAGGGTCACCTACGTGATCCTCCTTGCGATCTGCTCACGTGATCCGTCCTCCAAACAATGTCGCCATCGGTCATGAAAGCAGCAGGAGGAAAATGCACACCTATGCATCGCGAATACATAGAAAGAAGGACCCTTTATTGTATGATTATATGATAGCGGAACAGACACTGGGAGCAGTTACTTCTGTAAAATATCTGGGAGTATGCTTGCGGAACGATTTGAAGTGGAATGATCATATAAAATTAATTGTTGGTAAGGCGAATGCCAGGTTGAGATTCATTGGGAGAGCCCTTAGAAAATGTAGTCCATCAACAAAGGAGGTGGCTTACAAAACACTCATTCGACCTAGAGTATTGCTCATTTGTGTGGGATCCGTACCAGGTCGGGTTGACAGAGGAGATAGAGAAGATGTAATGAAGAGCGGCACGTTTCGTCACAGGGTTATTTGGTAGCCGTGATAGCGTTACGGAGACGTTTAGCAAACTCTTGTAGCAGACTCTGCAAGAGAGGCGCTCTGCATACCGGTGTAGCTTGCTGTACAGGTTTCGAGAGGGTGCGTTTCTGGATGAGGTATCGAATATATTGCTTCCCCCTACTTATACCTCCTGAGGAGATCACGAATGTAAAATCAGAGAGATTCGAGCGCGCACGGAGGCTTTCCGGCAGACGTTCTTCTCGCGAACCATACGCGACTGGAGCAGGAAAGGGAGGTAATGAGAGCGTCACGTAAAGTGCCCACCGCCACACACCTTTGGGTGGCTTGCGGAATATAAATGTAGATGTAGATGAACACCGATTTGTTTTCTTTTGGAAATTAGGAATATGTCGTTTTATAAGATTGTTATTAACTATATAGGATGCCACAGGAGGAGTGGTCAATATTCAGGAATACGACAGGAACGATAATCCGACACAAAATATCTGGTAAACATGGGCTCTAAAATGCAAACCTTAAGAGCTGTAAGCACTTCTTCATCTTAGATACTGTGAAACAAATCTCTCTTCTACAAGCTCTTTGCCTTTCCTTATTTTTTGGAGGGGGGACGGGGACAAGATGTACTAAAATAAGAAAAAAGTCTAGTAAATATAGAATCTAAAATATATGCCTTAAGGCTATGGCCACTAGTTATGTAGAAGGAATGTGTTCCACAGTATCGAAGATGAAAAAGTCTTCATAGCTCTTAAAGTATGCACTTCAGAAGCCGTGTTTGGTCCATACTACCACCTGTCACAATATGAACGCAAAAAGCGTGTTGTATGTAGACGTTTCCAGTTCAGTCGAGAGTTACTGTTGCAACAGTGCATATGGAGGACATGAAATGATTACATTTTCAGATAAATAGCACAACTGCTTCTGAAGCACTCATATTAGAAAGTTGTGTACCTTTCACAGGCGGCATCCAGTAGATCGAAGTGATGGCGAATACTGTTCTGGCTTACGTTATTCCAAATCTACTCGACTTGTTCTCGTCCTCCTGTGAAAGTTGTTGGTTTAAGAGTCGCACGAGGCACTTCTCCTCCCATCATATTCCACACGTGCTTCACTGGGCACAAGTCGTGAGATCGTGCTGGCCAGGGTAGTTGCTGCACGTCTTAAAGAGCTCATTGAGTTTCACGGGCAGTGTGTGGGCGAGCTTTATCCTATTGCAACAATACATCACTTCCTGTTGCAAGAACGGCAAAAGAACAGGTCTAACAAAGTTCCGCACATGCCGAGCGCTGGTTAATGTCCCCTTCAGAAACGCTAAAGATGAATGAGAGTTGTAGCTTGTCACATAAGGCCGGGGGTGAGACCGATGTGTCTTGGACGAATGTACTCTACGTGACAACGCTCACCAGGTCTATGTCGCACGCGCAAACGAACCTCATTTGCTTGCTTGCAGAATCTGCTTTCATTGCTGAAGGTCATGGCGCGCCATTTCATCTTCCAAGTGATCCTCTGACGGCAGCAATACAGTCGTGCACGCCGTGTTGACACGTCTGAACTCACGAGGCTTCTTAACTGTGCTGGGGTAGCTGTACAATCTGCCACTGCTGATCTGACAATACGATGACCTTGGCGGGAGTCTGTGCTGCGTGGACGTCCGGAAACTCGTACACGGTGTGAGAGTATCCACGTGAGCAGTGTTACCAGTATCGTTGCACAACTGACGCAACACGTCCACCTTGTGTGACAGTTTTCCGAAAGGACCATCCCGCCACACTGAAGGCCGCTGTTTGACTCCTTTTGAACTCGCTCAGTTGGCTGTAGGAAGCACGAGTGCATCCCCATGCTATGGTTGCCTGCTTGCTCCACACGTCTGCTCCACATGTAACCTTCTGGGTGTGAGCATTCGCTATTAAAGGGTAGACACAGATGGCGCTCTGGTAACTAAGCCACTACGGCATGTGTTGGCGGATGACGATGAAACCATTGCAAGTACATCTATATTCTCCAGGTGGCATATGCCGCCTTCGGATCAAAATCTATATCGTATTTCCAAGTGTATTATTTTTTTCCGGTGGTGTATTTGTTTCACAGTATCAAAAATGATGAGGTGAACATAGCCATGAAAGTATGCATTTTAGCCTGTCATATCCCTGAATACTGACCATTCCTGCTGGTACATGTTTTATGTTTCTTCTCGTAGAACGACTATCTTTAGTTTCAGTGATTACAACATGACTGGAAACCCACACAACACTTTACCGGACACGGGCGCAGTGATTAGCACAGTGCACCAATTTTTTTTTTTTTTTGCGAGGGGGGGGGGGGGGAGGCCGGAGAGGAGATAACTTACGCAGTACTGTGTCGGTTCCATCATCAAGGAAGCGTATTAATTTTTGCCTTTCATTGGAAGAGCATCGATTATACGGATAGATACCCGGAATATTGACAATCTGGAATTATATCTCCAGGAACGGCGGCAGATGTTACAACATTACGAGTGTTCTTGCTGAGATGTGAATGCATTGATAACGAAGGATAAATTTTTCGTAGGCTCCTAGAGAAGCAATTAGACGCAGCATAGACACATTTAAGGGAGGACGTTCAAAAACCACACTATTTAAAAGGTACACGAAATCCACAATTTTGAAGTTACAGCAATGAAATTTTGTGCCATATTTGACATGAAATTAACACATTTACTGTTAAATTCCTTTGGTTATAAATATTTAATTTTTTATGGAATTTAAAAATTTTATTTTCAAAAAAATAAAATATGTATCTTTGTCTCAGAAATTACTGAAGACATTTCTACAAAAATTTTCTGTGTTTAACTAATCTGTTTGCTCATATTAAGCTCCTCTCGTGATGTATTTTGAATATATCGAATAGGAGAATTTTAATAACTTTTTTAATTATAATTTTGTAAGTATAATATAAAATTCACGCAAAATTCTAAGCAGTTTTCACTATATTTCAGCATACACTCAAAATTTCAAAATTTAGTCCTGAGACTACATTTATTGGGTTTGTAGGAATAAAAGTACAAAATTTCGTAATTAGACTTCATAGATTCTGAGAAAAGAAGTGCATAAAATTTAAAAAACATTATTTTCAAGAAATGCACTTTGAAGTTCAACCTAACATTTATTTCTTATGTCACAGCTTCAGATGGCTCTATATTTGTACTCAGACTTCTCTTACGACCCAGGCTTCTCCTTTCATTTCTTGTTTTGTGCCTTCTTTCTTTTACCAGGTCTTAAACTGACTTTTCAGCTGCGGAGAAGTGCTATAAATCTATTTTTCTCAAGATGTCTTGAGTGACGTTTCCTATCTTGAAACCACTTCTCTCTAATAAGTTTATCCTCTCTACGCTCCCATCACTAAATACAAGAACTGCATCATAAGTTGTAATTCTGGATAAAATGCGTCAGTAACACAAGGCAAATTGTTTCTTCATAAACAAAGCAGTTGGTTTGATATTGTTTCCAAGATACGGAACAGAGTTCCAGATGACCTACGAAACCAAAGAAGGTAGGCTGTACTCCAGTTATTTACAGGCCAAAAGGACCTACAGAAAAAGCAAAGAGGGAAAGCAATGCCAGATTTATTGAAGACGCTCACAATCCTTGTAAAGCGGCATGGTATCTGGTTAAAGAGCACAGGAAAAAGCCCACCTCTTGCTCTAATTCTTACAGTCAAGATGAGTTTAAAGACTATTTTATAAAAATAGTGAAAACACAGTAGATGAAACGCTTGACTTTGGAATAGGTCCTGCAGCTGCTGTAAAATCTGAGAATAAATGCAGCATGGTAACGTAGAAGAGAGTGTATGCAAAAGAAATAATTAAAATTGCAAAATGCTACAAATCTTCAGGGAGCACTGATATTTATGGCATGTCCTGTACTAAGTTAAAACTATAATCAGTGAAACTGCAAAGCCATTAACAGTAGTAATAAATAAAAGCCTCCTTGCATGGGAATTTCCAGACTTCCTGAAAGTGGCAAGCGCAGTGCCTGTTTACAAAAAAGGCAGTCCATATGCAGTGTCAAGCTACAGGTCCATATCTATAATACCAGTACTAGCGAAGGTGAAGGAGTCGGCAATGAAAGAACAACTATTAAGTTACTTCGAATGGTATAGCCTCTTTTATGATGCTTTCGGAAGGGCAGGTCAACAGCATCAGCTGTACTTGACTTAGTTACAAACATAAGTCATGGTTTTGAAGACAAAGAGTTTATAGCACTAGTGCTCGGTGACCTTAGTAGGGCATTTGACTGCATCCCCCATAAGGCCCTGCTCAGAAAGTTAAAAACATATGGTATCTGCCCTGTAAACTTTTGAATCCTACCTGAGAAACAGGCGACACGTTGTCTCCGTGCAAGGAGGTGATTCAGGTGAGAAGAAGCTACAGCATGGTGTGCCACAGGGATCGGTTATAGGGCCCCTGCTGTTCCTTATCTTCGTAAATGACATAGGCTCCAATGGGCACACCTTGCAATTTGCGGATGATACAACCTTGTTCTCAAAGGGAAAGAATGTTGTACATGCAGTCCAACAAACAGAAGTCTTGTTCAATGAAGCTAAGGCCTGGTTTATCATGAACAAAATGAAAATTAATGAAGAAAAAACTCAGAGGATGAGATGCAGCCTCAGCAATACTGGAGCACTGGGTAATGCAGCAGATGTTAAACTTCTGGGCTTTCTCATTGATACCAAATTAACCTGGCAACAGCACACCAAACATGTATGTTCAGAACTTTCACGGGTCCTGTACCTCTTGAGGAAACTGAAAAGTACAGTACCAGAAGAGTACCTGCTAACTTTGTACTATGCAATGTTCCACAGCCACATCAGTTATTGGCTGTTGTTGTGGGGCTATTCTGCAGGCTGCAAGAATGTGCTTTTACTGCAAAAGAAAGCAATGAGGATCATTACTTCAAGCAAAAAAACAGACCACTGTAAACCAATTTTCACCAGGTTAGGGGTTCTGACTGTTTACAGCCAGTATATATTGAACTGCCTCTTCCACATAAAGAGAAACCATGATATTTACAGAAAGAGAAATTAAGTTCACAAATACAGCACTCGCAACGAAGACAATTTCGGCATGCCAAGGTGTCGATTAGCGAAGACACAAAACAGCTTCCCAGTGGTGGCCCTAAAATTGTTTAATTCTCTACCTGATGACATTCAGTCTTTACCATGGGAGCAGTTTAAAACTACTATTTTGTGTAAGGTAAAAGAGCAATCCTTCTACAATATTGAAGAATTCTGCTCTAGTAATAGCGTAGTGTTTACTTGAGCTGCAGCTCAGTTCCATGACTCCAACACCAACGGTTATATTTAATTTCAGTCTTGTATCTATTTTATTGTTGTGATATTATTGTAATCTAATTTATAACTTAAATATGTCTTGCGGTATTAAATTACTATCATAGTAAAGTTGTATTCATGTATTTTGATAAAGTATCTTGACGCTGTCTGTCCATCTGTGGCCGGTGAATGACATAGAATTGGTAATAAAGATAATAACAAAGGAATATATGTCACAGCTTTCTAGACATATCCCACCCAAGTTTGCTTGAAAGTGATCCACGGATTCATTGTTCACCGAGCTGGTATTGAAGTGTCGTTTCAAAAAGCGAGCGTGTCAGGAAGGTTTCGTCACACATTTAATTATTTTTCAGCCACTTTGGATCGATTTCTTCATAGAAACTTTGGAACCTTACTGTCCATGAGTTCTACTAATAAAAAAAAAAAGAAAATTGAAAATTGACATCTTCGGTCAGTTTCACGAGCGTCTGTCCTTGAAAGGTTTTTTGTGACACATACTGTTTCTGCTGAGGATTTTTTTTTTTTGAGAATAACATGGGAGTATTAGATTGAGCGACTGAAAGTCACGGAAAGTTGCTGTGACAAGCGTCTGCCGACGGCTGTTGAAGGCTATGCGGTGCGTTTATGCCCGTACAGTTTCAAAGCACACCACATTGAAATCGCTGGCGATCGAACTCTCGGCAGACAGTCGCTCGCTCCGTATGGCCCTGCACATTGGGTCAGAATCCCTAAGAAGTGACAAAAAAAGTTCAGAGTTAAGAAGTTTCCTTTAATTGTTTGGCTAGCGTAACGCTGGAGCTATTGAATCATATTCTCAGAAGTGGCCAGCTGTTTCTTCCGGAGGCTGAATTTCAGGTCCAACACGGCATTCATAAAGTCAACCGTGCCCTAAGCTGGCCGGGCTGGAAAAATACTGCGTCTTTCAGATTAAATAATTTTGTTTAGCGAAATCATGCCGATGTTTTTTTTAATGGATACTATTTTAGAAGGTATATACGTAATTGCGAACACTTATTTCAGTATTTAATCATTAATTAACAATTAGTTTTTCTTAATTAACTTCTTAGCGGAATGCAAGCAAGAAAATTGTTAAGCGCGAGCGAAAAAAGGATGAGTTTCAGATTACAAGACATTCAGCCTCCTTTTTCATTCCGTCCTGAACTATGTATTAATATCTTTGTGAATGACACTTAAAATTCAGCTGCAAGTCGCAACTCCGGCTTTGAGACATTTTTCAAGCGACAGTTGCAAAATGCCTTGATTTACACTGAGGAAGCAGAAACTGACGTTGAAAAGTTTCGGAGCTACGGCAGTGCAACAGATAGAAATTATGTGAAAGAGATCTCAGGGTACAACATGCCAGCAATAGTTCATAGACTGTTGATCCACGGACCGGACATAATTACTTCTAGGCTTTTACCAATAGTTCAACTGTCGGAAGATGCGCAGGAACCAACAAACCAGTTAATAAGACAAAATCGCGTAAGTTTTGCCCAAAAGTCTTCTCGCGTGAAAAATACGGAGGATGTGTTCCGGAGACTTTTGGCAACAGCCGATCGCTTATTTCTTCTTTGCGGAAACCATCTCCGAGGAAAGTGAAAACTTTGTCGATGGAAGTTGTTGCGGTCTTGGTGCCTGCTACAGAGAATTACAAGGAATCAAATAATGCCGATGATGAAGATGATACAAATGTCGATCAGAAAGAAGCTGAAGTAGGAAGTGAAGAAGAAGAACAAGAAGCACAAGAGGAAAAACATTAGGAAGACTTATGAAACTTCCAGTTTTTGTTACAAAAAGGTACAGCCAAACTTTCAGGAAACATACCTCACACACAAATAAAGAAAAGATGTTATGTGGAAATGTGTCCTGAAACGCTTAATTTCCATGTTAGAGCTCATTTTAGTTTCGTCAGTATGTACTGTACTTCCTCGATTCACCGCCATGATTTCGTACGGGATACTCTACCTGTGCTGCTAGAACACGTGCCTTTACAAGTACGACACAACATGTGGTTCATGCACGATGGAGCTCCTGCACATTTCAGTCGAAGTGTTCGTACGCTTCACAACAACGGATTGGCGACCGATGGATTGGTAGAGGCAGACCAATTCCATGGCCTCCACGCTCTCCTGACCTCAACCCTCTCGACTTTCATTTATGGGGGCATTTGAAAGCTCTTGTCTACGCAACCCCGGTACCAAATGTAAGAGACTCTTAGTGCTCGTATTGTGGACGGCTGTGATACAATACGCCACTCTCCAGGGCTGCATCAGCGCTCCAGGGATTCCATGCGACGGAGGGTGTATGCATGTATCCTCGCTAACGGAGGACATTTTGAACATTTCCTGTAACAAAGTGTACGCTGGTACGTTCTGTTGCTGTGTGTTTCCATTCCATGATTAATGTGATTTGAAGAGAAGTGATAAAATGAGCTCTAACATGGAAAGTAAGCGTTTCCGGACACATGTCCATATAACATATTTTCTTTCTTTGTGTGTGAGGAATGTTTCCGGAAAGTTTGACTGTACCTTTTTGTAACACCCTGTATGTTCTGTAATAAAGTAAATATAGTTTTGTAATAAAATTTACCATGAAAATTATAAATGTTCAACGAAAATATACATTGTACATTTCATTAATTTTCTCCAGATTCTTTTCGTCACATTGGATCCAACATTTTGAATTTTCTAATTTTGATATAAAAATTGTTATCAGAAGAGTCAGAAAGCCATTTATATCCACTTTTGCTCATACTGGGGCAACTTTGAAATTTTGGACAGGTTTTCAGGATTCCAGGCTACTGTGCGGCGTGATGTCCGGTCGTCGAAATCTTGTGGTTGTCTTGCGCGGTGGTTTGCGTGTGTGGAAATATTGTCTAGGGTCGAGCGGCTGTACAGAGCGCACTCTGCATGTTGGAGTGCGCTCCTTACAGAAGGCTGGGGACTGTCTGTGACAGAGAACGGAGATTAGTTAGCTAAATCAAGACTCACTCGGAAAGCCGCGCGAGTTAGCACGTCGCTTCTTGGATTCGGGGAGTCGCACCACCTCCAAATCGAACCGAGCCGGCAGTTTGACGACGAGGAACAGTGTGCCCGCCAGCGTGGATATGGGTTTTAGGCGGTTTCCGACATCTGACCATGTTAATACTGGTCTGGTACCCAAGACCCGCCACAGTTACACGATTCGCAAACACACCAAAAATGTTCTTGCACTTTCAAATGGGATACCACTCGACGCTGCGGATGAGATACACGAATTTAATCCCGGGAGAGAGAGAGAGAGAGAGAGAGGAGAGGGGGGGGGGGGGTGACGAGAGGAAAGGCATTTGGCCTCCCCTCTACCACTGAAGGTGCCAAATCCAGACTAACATGACGACCCCGTGTAGAGATGGGATAAAACGTCAGGAGAAAGAAGAAGGCATGTTGACTATGTAATGCATTTTACTATTGACGGCAATGATGCAGAATGCGTTTTTATTTTCTTTTACATCACAGTAAGAATGTTGCTCCACAGGTTCTTGCAAATAATTTTATAATACTTTAAGCTAATCAGATATTCTGAACGAGGTCCTCGTACAGGCCATGAAAGCCCAAGGGATGTCGACTGGCCGCCGAGTCATCCTTTGCCTTGCGGCGTGACGCGAATGCGGTACGGGTGTGTGTGTGATCAGCACTAGAGTCCTGCATGACCGAGTACGCGAGCACGAAATACGAGATGGGGCGAGCACACCCTAACTGGGTAGGCTTCCCGCACTAGTTCTAGTGACCGAACATAGAGGCCGTGGCCGAATACGTAGCACGTAACTTCAAACACATTACACGTGTCATTATCCGTGTGAGACTGCAGCCAGTATGGGCTCATTTGTGGTGTCTCTCTGTCTGTAATCATGCAGCGCGAGGAAGTCAGTGCAGTAAGACCTAAGACTGAAACCAATGTTAACACATTGAAGGAACGGGAAGGTCTAAAAAGCCAAGTATGGAGTACATTTCTGTTGGTTGTGGACGAAAACAGTGCGTCTGCTGGGTACGTATTGTGCATAAACTGCTCCACATTATTATGTTTCCAGTCAGGAAACCCTTATTTAAAGAAACACAGTTGCAGGAAACCTCACAAAGATACAGCTCCTTCAGGGATACCGGCAGTAATAAGAAATAGTTTTACAGCAAAATGTGTTGGAATGTGTGCTAAAGATATGAGACATTTTAATTCTGTTTCACGTAAAGGTTTCAGAGAACTAGGCCAAGAATTAATTCATGTAGGTGCGCATTATGGAGAAGTTAACGTGGCAGATGTCTGCCACATCCCTCTACTATAAGCAGACATGTCAAAGAACAAGCTGATGCAATTCGAAGCAACATAATGCCTTCTATTATTGTGGAAGTTATTAATAAAACATGTGCTGCGACAGTTGATATGTGGACTGATTCGCATAATCAGGCGCACTGTTTGACACTTAAAACACATTACATTACCACAGATTGGTCTCTGTGAACAATGTTTTATTTACAACAAAATTCCCTGACGTGAAAAAGACGGGAGTAAATATTATGAAAGAAATTGAAGAGAGGATGGCTGATTGGGACATTTCGCCAGACATGTTGCACAGTTTTGTTTTTGTCTCCGACCAGGTTGCTAATGTAACAAAGGCTTTGGAAAATCACGAAAGGATTCCTTGTGCTGCTCATTGTATAAACACAGCACTTAGCCATATTTTCGATGAAGATAACTTCTTGTTAAATCATGCCCCGAATATTGCATCAACAATAAATACTGCAAAATGCATTGCAAAGTACATTAAGAAAAGTGGCCTCTGCTCGTCATTGAAATCATCGTCGGAAGAAGAGGTCTGCACACGCTGGAACACCTAGTACGCAATGCTGGAATCCTTACACACTCAGTATAACGAAGTTGCTGCTTTGCTGGCGGAAAAGGACTCCGCTTACAGATTGCAAGGATATGATAGCTTACAGATTGCAAGGATATGATAATGAGCTTATAAGAGAAATTGCGTATTTTCTAAGACCATTTAAAGAGGCCACAGATGAATTAGAAGGCGAAAAAGAACCGACAATCCAGTTAATTCTTCTTTGGTTTCATAAACTGCAACAAATTTGCAATGACACTGACTGTCATGTGAGTAATTACTGCAGTTAAAAGCACTGTTTCATTATAATACGCGATAGATTTATAATTAACTAGCGTAATCGATGTGTACTAACAGATATGTATTTTTTAAGAGGAGGTACAAAGGATTAAAAATCGAGCCATGACTTTCGTTTGTGAGAAGACTGTGATCACTTCCTGACATAAAATTGCTACGTCTCCTATCCGCGATTGTATTGAAATATCATTTTACTTTCCAAGTGCTTTATGAATTTAGTTGTGTCACGTACTCGTTCTGGGAAACGTTACTTTTGTATTAAAAGAGAGAGAGACAGAGACAAATACATTGTGTGTGTGTGTGTGTGTGTAAGAGAGAGAGAGAGGGGAAGGGGCGGGGGGGGGGGGGGTGGATACGTAGAGTACAGTGCAGAGAGCCGGGGCGAGGCGAGGTGAGACGTCAGCGGTGACCGGTCATGCTCAGTTATCCGCGTGTCCGGGATCCGGACAACGGACATGGGGCGAGTACGTGACCGAGCCGAGTCGTATGGGGCAGGACACGAGCGGCTCTGTCACCCCGTCAACAGACGAGCCGTGACCGGTCAAACACTGAGGTTTGCAGCACTCTAGTCAGCAAAGCGCTCTCCCGGCCGTTCTGCCAACTTCCCAGATCTTGGAGCCGCTACTTCTCATACATGTAGCCCCTCAGTTGGCATCACGAAGCTGAGTGCTCACCGTACCAGACCTCCCATCAAGGAAAAATCCTTGGCAGTACCGGGAATCGAACCCGGGTCTTCCATATGGCAGCCATCTACGCTGTCCACTCAGCTACGTAGGCACACAGATAATCGAAATCGGTAGTTAACAAAGTTCTACTTACAGGCAGTTCTCCGTGGTTCTGAAATACAGCTTTTTTCATATTGAAAAGACGTTAAATTTCGAGCAAATGGCCTCGTTTCTGACCTTATACTATCTACACTTAATTATTTCCAGGGAAACTCGTACATCTAGCCCCTCGATCGATCTTTTTCTGAGAGTGTCCAGTTCTCACTTTCTCAGAGGAAGGCACGAACAACATTTCCATGTAGAATTTAGTTACGCACTCTGTTAACGACCAACACACCCCATTTCCCTTTCACGTGGAGCCTTTAATTGTCAATGAACAACTCAAAAGCTCTCTTATGCTATCCGTGCCGGCCGTGGTGGCCAAGCGATTCTAGGCGCTTCAGTCTGGAACCGCGCGACCGCTACGGTCACAGGTTCGAGTCCTGCCTCGGGCATGGATGTGTGTGAAGTCCTTAGGTTATTTAGGTTTAAGTAGCTCTAAGTTCTAGGGGACCGATGTCCTCAGATGTTGAGTCCCATAGTGCTCAGAGCCATCCGAAAGCTATCCTACATGCTTTCCTTCATACATCATGTGTGAAGACGGGTGGAGAGGTCTCCAAAGACAGAAGTAAAGACAGTCCCCCCACAGAAGGGAAATCTTGAATAAAAGTCTAGCAGATCTGAAGCATACTGTCCGTCAGGCCTTCACAGCGCCTAGTTAGGAACTGTGACCAGGCGAGGAATTACTTTGTACACGCGAATAGCCAGACAAAGATGGTTATATCATCTTAAAAATGTATTTGATATTAGCATTTACCTCGATTTATCTGTTCTACTGCCATCAGCAGTGAAGTTGTTCTTAAACACAGCAATCCATGTCTGTTGAGTTACTTATGAACGACTGAGCCTTATATGATGATGCGTTCCCATTTTCCAAAAAGATTTAGCACATTATACTTAACACCAATGCATTAACGAATGAATGACTGTGTGTAATTCAAATAGGTTTTATCTTCCTAGATTTGTGAAAAGTGTTCGATGCTGCACTGCATCGTTGACTAGTAACCAAGGTCATACTGAATATCTTTGCAGATATGTAATTGTGTAGATGAATGTTTAATAGAATCCTGTAGGTTATACTGGACGGCGAATGTTCCACAGAAACGGCAATAGCTGCGGGTGTGCTACAAGGGAGCGCAACAGGAAATCTGACATTCTCAGTATGCATAGACGGTCTATCAGATAGGATCAGCAGGACTGTAAGATTGTTCGCTGACGATGCACTTGTCTATCGGAAAGTATCAGCTTTAAATGTTCATAAGAAAATGTCGAAAAACTTGGCCAAAATCTCCTCTTGGTGTGATGAATATCAGCTGTCTTTATATGTGTAAGGTAATGCCCATACCATGCAGAATGAATCGTATATTATCTGATTAGAAGCTAAGTGATATACATTTTGAGCACATCATATCTTACACTGTCGTGGTGTCGGAGTATCGTTCTCGCTTCCCGAGTACGGGGCCCGGGTTCGATTCCCCGCGGGGTCAGGGATTTTCATCTGCCTCGAGATGACTGGGTGTTGTTGTGTCGTCTTCTTCATCATCATCATTCATCCCTGTTACGGTCGGAGGGAGGCAATGGCAAACCACTTTCAATAGGATCTATCCTAGTACAGTGGTGCGGTTCTCCCGCATCGTCCTCTACGCTGTGTTACGGAGTATGGGACTTTAACATCATCATATCTTACATTTAAGGTAATACACGGTTCGACGTCAACGTGCAATAACCACTCGCAGTAGTAGTGGAGCGCATACAAAGTGTGTTCTTGGGGAAGGGGTGAGCGGTGGGGTGTGGGGGAGAAACAGTGCAGTCATTGTCATTATGAGGAAACGGAGCGATTTGGCTGACGTCCAAAAGGGCACGAACATTGGCCCCCAGTCTCCCTTAGTGGCCAACCTTTTTATGGAGGATTTTGAAGAGAGAGCACTTGAATAGCAGCACTCAAACCAACTGTTTTTTGGAGGTACGTGGATGACACTTTCGTAGTGTGGCCTCATGGAGAAGATAAACTAATGGAGTTTTTAGATCACCTCAACTCCATTCATGAGAACATTCGGTTTACCATGAAATTAGAGAAAAATGGTTGCCTCACTTTCTCGGGTGTGCTAGTTAGAGTGATGGCTCTCTGGGGCATTCAGTTTATCAAAAGCCCACACATACTGATTTGTATTTAAATTCGTCCAGCTGCCATCACACATCGCAAACAATGAGTGTGCTTAAAACACTTATACACAGAGCTCATGTAGTGTGAGATGCAGATAGTTTGCCTGAAGAGCTTGCCCACCTGAAGAGGGGTTTCAAAGAGAATGGATATTCTACCCGGCAAATTAGCAAGGCACTTGCAATTAAGCCAAAGAAACAGGGAGTGGAGAAAGAAGAGAGCAGGCCTACTAAATCCTTAGCTTTTCTTCGGTTTGTTGGCAACATTTCCTTCAAAACTGCAAGAGTCCTCCACGGTTTCGAAGTGAAAGTAATTTTCCGTCCACCATCGAAGATTTCCGACCTGCTGGGATCAGTGAAAGACGATCTGGTATTGCGGAAGGCGGGAATTTATAAATACCTTGTCAGTGTGGTATGTCGTATATAGGACAAAAATTGCGAACAGTAGAAGAACGTTGCACTGAACATCAACGGTGTACTCGCCTTTTGCAACCTAGCAAGTCTGCAATTGCTGAGCATTGCATTTCCACTGGACTCTCAATGGAGTATGATAAGACAACAATTTTGGCCACAGCAACATCCTTTTGGGACTCCGTCATAAAAGAATCAGTGGAAATTCGCATGACAGACAATCTAAATGAACCGTGAAAGTGGCTACCAGCTAGATAATGCGTGGAACCCCGTCATCTCTAAGATCTGCTCTAGACGAAGGCGTCAGAGTACACCGATGGCCGCGGCAATTGACAACGCCAAAGACAGCCGAGTTCTGCAGTTCCACCAGCGAGGGCGCTGCTGGCGGGCGGTGTGGTTCTTCTGTCAATATGATTTTGAAGCATACGCGGAATACTCGGTGCAGGCTGTATACTGCGGAACGGAGGGCGTCTTCGTCAGTCTTCGATGGCTCACCTGAGGATTGCTGGCAGTTGTCCAGTCGAAATATCGTCGATGGAAGGTAACGACGACCGGCTGCAAGCCCGAAATCTTTTTAAATATTTAATTCGCCGGGAAAATTTGTAATATCACAAAATCGTGTTTACATAAACAGTACACTGTGATACGTACTTGAACAGATCTTAAGAGGTGGAAGTGGATACCTGAAGAAAAAAAAAAGACATACTGATGTCATATCTTTGTAACAAACATAGTTACAAGAAAGGCAATAAGCTGTACAACAGTTGCTTGATATAATTTTTATTTTGCTTGTGGTCAAAAAGTTATTTCAAGATAAATGGATCAACCAGTATATGTAAATGTAGAGGCAGTTGCTTTTACAAATGCTGGAAGACTAAGGGTGTCACTGAAGTACGGTCAGCAGTTCCGAAGTGCACAGTTCCGGTAGCAAAACCGAGTCACGATCAACAGTTGGTCTGACACACTGGTGTTGCCTATTTGTGTCATAATGATGGAGCTGCTACAGACATCATACGAACTGGATGAGTCTGTCTGTGCATTTGCCCCGAAGGTGCCCGTGTGGAATACTTGGCTAAGCAGACGGGGCAGCGAGGCAGCGAGATAACGCTGGTGCAGCGGGGAGCGTGCAGGCTGCACGTGGCGCAGGCACGCGACTTCCCCGAGGCCACGCCCACTTCAGCCGCCACCTGTCTGTTCTCTGCCCGTCGCGGCAGCCTGGCCACGCCCTCGCATCGCATGCGTTCTGCCATTTCCAGACGCGCTCTGGCGCGAGCGCGAGTGCGGCTTCTGTACACTTGCGAACTCGTGACAGTGGGAGTGTTGAGTAAATGCACGCACTAGTTGGGCCATGTTTCTACAGCATTGGCCATTAAAATTGCTACACCACGAGGATGACGTGCTACAGACAGGAAGAAGATGCTGTGATATGCAAATGATTAGCTTTTCAGAGCATTCACACAAGGCTGGCGCCGGTGGCGACACCTACAACGTGCCGACATGAGCAAAGCTTCCAACCGATTACTCATACACAAATAGCAGTTGACCGGCGTTGCCTGGTGAAACGTTGTTGTGATGCCTCGTGTAAGGAGGAGAAATGCTTACCATCACGTTGCCGACTTTGATAAAGGTCGGATTGAAGCCTCTCGCGATTGCGGTTTACCGTATCGCAACATTGCTGCTCGCGTTGCTCGAGATCCAATGACTGTTAGCAGGATATGGAATCGCTGGGTTCAGGAGGTTAATACGGAACGCCGTGCTGGATCCCAACGGCCTCGTATCACTAGCAGTCGACAGGCATCTAATCCGCATGGCTGTAACGGATCGTGCAGCCACCTCTCGATCCGTGAATCAACAGATGGGGACGTTTGCAAGACAACAACCATCTGCACGAACAGTTCGACGACGTTTGCAGCACCATGGACTATCAGCTCGGAGACCGTGACTGCGGTTACCCTTGACGCTGCATCACAGACGGGAGCGCCTGGGATGGTGTACTCAACAACGAACCTGGGTGCACGAATGCAAAACGTCATTTTTTCGGATGAATCATGATGGTCGCATCCGTGTTTGGCGACATCGCGATAAACGTACATTGGAAGTGTGTATACGTCATCGCCATTCTGGCGTATCACCCGGCGTGATGGTATGGGGTGCCGTTGGTTACACGTTCTCGGTCACCTCTTGTTCGCATTGACGGCACGTTGAACAGTGGAAGTTACATTTCAGATGTGTTACGACCCGTGGCTCTACCCTCCATTCGATCCCTGCGAAACCCTACCTTTCAGCTGGATAATGCACGACCGCATGTTTCAGGTTCTGTACTGGCCTTTCTGGATACAGAAAATGTTCGACTGTTGCCCTGGCCAGCACATTCTCCAGATCTCTCACCAATTGACAACGTCTGGTCAGTGCTGGCCGAGCAACTGGCTCGTCACAATACGCCAGTCACTACTGTTGATGAACTGTGGTATCGTGTTGAAGCTGCATGGGCAGCTGTACCTGTGCACGCCATACAAGCTCCGTTCGACGCAATGCCCAGGCGTATCAAGGCCGTTATTACTGCCAGAGGTGGTTATTCTGGGTACTGATTTCTCCGGATCTATGCACCCAAATTGCGTGAAAATGTAATCACATGTCAGTTATAGTATAATATATTTCCGCAATGAGTACCCCTTTATCATCTGCATTTCTTCTTGGTGTAGCAATTTTAATGAACAGTAGTGTTCTAATTACAACAAAGTGGGGTATAATCCCGTATCATATTTTTACTGGGCCTGGATTTATCTTGTGGGTATGGCAGTACTCTTCATCAACAGACTGCCTAACTTGGAGATGAATGATGCAAAGAACTCGCTATCATTTTCTGCAACACTCGTGATGTACGCTATTCAGCTGTCGCGAAAGTGGGTCATTTGAGCCGGCCGGGGTGACCGAGCTGTTCTAGGCGCTACAGTCTGGAACCACGCGACCGCTACGTTCGCAGGTTCGAATCCTGCCTCGGGCATGGATGTATGTGATGTCCTTTGGTTAGTTAGGTTTAAATAGTTGTAAGTTCTAGGGGACTGATGACTTCAGAAGTTAAGTCTTATAGTGCTCAGAGCCATTTGAATCATTTTTTTTGGTGGGTCATTTGCGACACCAGTTAAATGCTTCATCTCTTGCATTACGGACCGAAGTGAAGCAACCGCAACGTCGACGATTCAGATCTGCGTCCAGCCCACAGGTTTATGTTTTCCGTGATATTCCTAAATCGATCCAAATGCCGAGATGGTTCCTTCTAAAGGGCTCGGCGGATTTCCGTCCCCGTCCTTGAAACATTCCTAGCTTGTGCGCCGTCTGTAATGACCTCGATGTTGAGGGGACGTGGAACCGTCATCTTCCCTCCTTCCTACATCTTGTATTTGCCTACAGCTGACCTAGTATCAGACGGATGCCATATTCCTTGACTTTCGAAAAGCGTTTCACTCGGTGCCCCACTGCATACTCCTAAGTAAGGTACTAGCATATGGAATTGGTTCCCAAATATGAGAGTGGCTCGAAGACTTCTTAAGTAATAGAACCCAGTACGTTGTCCTCGATGGTGAGTGTTCATCGGAGGTGAGGGTATCACCTGGAGTGGCCCAGGGAAGTGTGGTAGGTCCGCTGTTGTTTTCTATCTACATAAATGATCTTTTGGATAGGGTGGATAGCAATGTGCGGCTGTTTGTTGATGATGCTGTGGTGTACGGCAAGGTGTCGTCGTTGAGTGACTGTAGGAGGATACAAGATGACTTGCACAGGATTTGTGATTGCTGTAAAGAATGGCAGCAAACTCTAAATATAGATAAATGTAAATTAATGCACATGAATAGGAAAAAGAATCTTGTAATGTCTGAATACTCCATTAGTAGTGTAGCGCTTGACACAGTCACGTCGATTAAATATTTGGGCGTAACATTGCAGAGCGATATGAAGTGGGAAACCATGTAATGGCAGTTGTGGGGAAGGCGGATAGTCGTCTTCGGTTCATTGGTAGAAGTTTGGGAAGATGTGGATGTAAAGGAGACAGCTTATAAAACACTAATACGTCCTATTCTTGAGTACTGCTCGAGCGTTTGGGATCCCTATCAGGTTGGATTGATGGAGGACATGCAAGCAATTCAGAGGCGGGCTGCTAGATTTGTTACTGGTAGGTTTGATCATCACGCGAGTGTTACGGAAATGCTTCAGGAACTCGGGTGGGAGTCTCTAGAGGAAAGGAGGCGTTCTTTTCGTGAATCGCTTCTGAGGAAATTTAGAGAACCAGCATTTGAGGCTGATTGCAGTACAATTTTACTGCTGCCAACTTACATTTCGCGGAAAGACCACAAAGATAAGATAAGAGGCATGTAGGCAGTCATTTTTCCCTCGTTCTGTTTGGGAGTGGAACAGGGAGGGAAGATGCTAGTTGTGGTACGAGGTACCCTCCGCCACGCACCGTATGGTGGATTGCGAAGTATGTATGCAGATGTAGATGTAGATGTAGTTCGCTACGGTTAAATACAAATGATATCGTCGGAGGTTGGAGTCCTCCCTCGGGCATGGGTGCGTATGTTGTCGTTAGCGCAAGTTAGTTTAAGTTAGGTTAAGTAGTGTGTAAGGCTAGAGGAATTCGTGGTGGGCAGCATCAAGCCAATCAGAAGACTGATGACCCCCCTCCCCAAAAAAAGCCTAGGGATCGATGACCTCAGCAGTTTGGTTCCACAGGAACTTACCATCACCACAAATGACATCGAAATTTTGACTTTATATAAGCATACTGGACCAAAAGTTAATCATTATAAGGAGACCGCGTAACATCTTCTTTAGCTACTAATTTAAAGCATTCTGGAAGGCATGACCTCTGCTACTATTCTGGCTAACCAAATTATGAAATAAATTGCAGAAAACCATCAAAGTTTCAATATTAATTCCTTTGTTACTTTATGACTAGTTTTGAGCCTAAGCTCATTATCAAATCGTCCAATAAACTATGCGATAACGTACATTACGACAGCCACATGAATGTAGATTGTAGCTAAATACATCTTTCATGTTGTTGTTGTCGTGGTATTCAGTCCCGAAAATGGTGTGATGCAGCTCTCCATGCTACTCTATCCTGTGCAAGCTTCTTCATCTCCCAATAGCTACTGCAACCTACATCCTTCTGTATCTGTTTGGTGTATTCATCTCTTGATCTGCCTCTACGATTTTTACCCTCCACGCTGCCCTCCAATACCAAATTGGTGATCCCTTGATGCCTCAGAACATGTCCTACCAACCGATCCCTTCTTCTAGTCAAGTTGTGCCACAAAATTCTCGTCTCCCCAATCCTATTCAGTACTTCCTCATTAGTTATGTGATCTACCCATCTAATCTTCAGCATTCTTCTGTAGCACCACATTTCGAAAGCTTCTATTCTCTTCTTGTCCAAACTATTTATCGTCCATGTTTCACTTCCATACATGGCTACACTCCATACAAATACTTTCAGAAACGACTTCCTGACAACTCTATGATCGATGTTAACAAATTTCTCTTCTTCAGAAACGCTTTCCATGCTATTGCCAGTCTACATTTTATATCCTCTCTACTTTGACAATCATCAGTTATTTTGCTCCCCAAATAGCAAAACTCCTTAACTACGTTAAGTGTCTCATTCCCTAATCTAATTCCCTCAGCATCACCTGACTTAATTCGACTACATTCCATTATCCTCGTTTTGCTTTTGTTGATGTTGATCTTATACCCTCCTTTCAAGAGACCGTCCATTCCGTTCAGCTGCTCTTCCAAGTCCTTTGCTGTCTCTGACAGAATTACAATGTCATCGGCGAACCTCAAAGTTTTTATTCCTTCTCCCTGAATTTTAATACCTACTCCGAATTTTTCTCTTGATTGCTTCACTGCTTGCTCAATATAGAGATGGAATAACATCGGGGAGAGGCTACAACCCTGTCTCACTCCCTTCTCAACCACTGCTTTCCTTTTATGTCCCTAGACTCCTATAACTGCCATCTGGTTTCAGTACAAATTGTAAATAGCTTTTCGCTCCCTGTATTTTACCCCTGCCACCTTCAGAATTTGAAAGAGAGTATTCCAGTCAACATTGTCAAAAGCTTTCTCTAAGTCTACAAATGCTAGAAACGTAGGTTTACCTTTCCTTAATCTAGCTTTTAAGATAAGTCTTTCATACAAAGCAGTAAAATACATCTTTAGGATATAGCAGTACACGGCTGAACTTCATTCACCTAATACTGGTTCAAATGGCTCTCAGCACTACAGAACTTAAGTGCCGAGGTCATCAGTCCCCTAGAACTTAGAACTACTTAAATCTAACTAAGCTAAGGACATCACACATATCCATGCCCGAGGCAGGATTGGAGCCTGCGACTGTAGCGGTCGCGCGGTTCCAGACTGTTGCGCCTAGAACCGCTCAGCCACTCCGGCCGGCCCTAATACTGGTTCAGGACGTATGAGGGAAGGACAGCGAGAGGAGGAGAAGTAGATGGACACTGAAAGGGTAGAGGAGGAGATTGACAGAGAGAGGGTGAAGAGAACATAGAAAGGGAAGAGGAAGAAATGGGCAGCGAAGGAGGGGAGTAGCATAGGGGTAGACAGAGGTGCAGGAAGAGGTTGACAGAGCGTAGGAGGTGGAGCAGATCGACAGAGAAGAAGGGAAAAGAAGGAACTGGACAGAGAGGAGGGCAGAGGAGATGAGCAAAGAGAGCGAGAGAGCGGGAGGAGGAAATGGAGTAATAGAACTGGAATAAATACATAGCAGGTGAACGCCGCGTACTCAGTTAGTGTAAGGTAATTTTGTAACTAGTGTACTCGGAACTGAAGTAGTCTCTTCATCACAATAAAATTCGGTATCGTACTTTCTCTTATTACTATACATGAACCAGACCATGTATTTTAGGCAAGTGACACCACTGTCCAGTATCTGGGGCGTCTGAACAGGTTCGTTGTTAGGGATGATCTAGGAAAGCTTAGCTCGAAGTCGTAGTACAGATAGTACAGACAATTTTCACAGTACTTAGACAGTTGAGTAGCTGTCAATCTTACAGTGAAGCATCGTTAGCTAACGAACGACATCTACCCTTTCTACCCAGTATTGAGCACGCTTGTTCTGACACCGTACAGCACTGCAGAGGGACTTCCCCTTCACGGTACGGTACTGTTGCCTGGGGATTTCCCTGGATTCGGCGACGCAGTCGTATTAAGGTTTGACGGGGCTAGCGCTCCCCTGCTAGTTCCACTATTGCTTATCTCCTCTTAGTCCAGCTCTCTCTTAATTAAACGCGAATCCCAAATGGCATCCAAGAGAGAGTCGTGAGTGTCGTCGTAAAATGCACAGTCACGCGAATGTCTAGTGTGCTCTAATTAGAAAAAAAAATTACCAGGAAAGGTTTGAGCCGGAAGTAAACTTGAATTGCGCCCTAAGTCACCGAACGAATCCGTAAAAAGATTTTAAAAATATTTGTGAAAACTTCTGCATTAACTGAAAGAGAGAGCATTAGTTCTGCTTCATCCCGCCCCCCCCCCCCCCCCCCCCCCCCCCGCCACCATCTCCCAGGAAAAGGTCAAGGCGACAGCTTTTGAAGACTGATTTACATTATGCTTGGGGTAAAAAGAGAAAACGCAGCGACTTTAATGCAAGCATGGACGGAGGAAGCAACTCTTGGAGTATTGTAGATACACTTCCGACAGTTTTGTTCGATAAATCAAGCTTACTGGTTAATCATTTGTTAAGACCTGCTTGCTAGGCCGGGACTCAAGCTCGGATGCTTGTATTACGTGGCCAGTACTCTTGAAGCTTGAGCCATCTACACACACACTTGACGAATCGAGTCAAAACTTTAACTTGCTAGTAATTCCTTTGCATGAGTTTCGAATTTCTTTGAGGGACTGCTAGAGTGCAGTTCGAGAATGTATCGCACAGCACGAAGTTAAGACCTAACCACGGCTTCAGGAAGAGGCTATGCAAACGAGCCTCGAATCACAGACGTCTTGAAAGCAAAAGTCAAAGTTCCTACGGCTAAGGACATTGAACTAGATGTAACTACGAAAGGAGAAGTAAGAACATTCGAAACTGCTGAGCGTTATTGGTATTTTTTTGAAACACGAATCACATAGGTCACACATTATTGCACTGTTTATAAGATCATGGGAATAAACCACATATAGCTGCACATTGCATGCTTTTATCCTGAGACTCGATCCGACGATGGTCACTTTGCATCCTGTTGCCTGGACCCAGTGATAGTCACCATCTGGTCTGCGAGGGAAGAAGAGTCGATGACGTAAAGTTTCTCATTCCCAGTGTTATTGCATTAATGGCTTACGTTAAATTTCAAATATTTTGGCAAGGCTGGCTATAGAGGACATGGCGATGTTAAGCATAACGGTGTTCTCGGAATCCTTTGAGAAGAGTTAGTCTTTGTATCGGCAGCAGCTTTCGCCCTCTTCTTGTGTATCTTCGCAATCGGCAACACAAACATGACACTGCACTCTCCATACTCTCATTACAGTCACGGACAATAAACAGGTGCACTTAATGCACATGGCTGAAAGATTAGTGATAAACACGTCTCAATGCAGGAAAAGAAAGAAATGGCGACTGGATATATTGTACCTCTCCGTGTTTCTGAGCTAACAATAACACAGGATCTCATCGCAGTTCTTCTCGATGTATTGCTGTGCCATCTTAAAAAAAACTTAAGATCCTACAATAAACGACGTTTCGGTCGTCTTGCAGTGAACTTCCTCAGGGCATGGTATTTTAGCATTTTAAGTATTTTATAAGATTAAATGGCCGCGTAGCCAGGAAGTTTTTTCTGTGATTGACACTAGATCATGTGTATTTATAACAGCACAGGACTTCACTTTCTTGCCATATCTGTTGGTCTGTCTTGACCCTAATGTTCCAATCGAGATGAAAACAGAATGCCTCTTGCTTATTGAACTCATGATTAGGACGCAAAAATGGTTCAAATGGCTCTGAGCACTATGGGACTTAACATATTAGGTCATCAGTCCCCTAGAACTTAGAACTACTTAAACCTATCTAACCTAAGGACATCACACACATCCATGCCCGAGGCAGGATTCGAACCTGCGACCGTAGCAGTCCCGCGGTTCCGGACTGCAACGCCTAGAACCGTAGGACCACCGCGGTCGGCTATTAGAACGCATTAGTACATGCGTCAGGTCGTGGACATTGACCTATTGAGTGGTGATTGCTCAGAAAGACCACTCACTGCAGAAACTGTTGTGCTGTCTTAATAAATAGGTTCGCTTCAGAGCCAAAAGCGAAATTAACTGCTTGTCAGGTTAGGTTAGGTTGTCACCTGTGGTTTGGTGGGATTTTGTTGTGTGTATGAAAACACAGGATTTATTGATACTGTTACCATAAATAACAGCCTGTGGCTGTAATTCACATGTACCTTTGTTAGACACATATGAAATCAGTTGTTCTGTGCCGTCGGGTGCCTTACGTGACAGCACAACGCCTATACAGAGCAGCGGAACATCTATTGGCGTAAATGTGTCCAGACACGGAGAGGACTTCAGACACTTTTTTTAGCTTCAAGAACTCTCTTCGCAGGGATGTTATCCTTCTATATGAGCTGATGTGAGTTCAGAACATTTCTGGTCAGTATATGGCAGAGGTATTGAAATCTCTTATGAAAAGAATTACGTTTAATTTTACTCACTAAGTTTATTAAATGGCTATCTTAAATTTCGGATGTGTTGCTCCTGGATGGACCCAGTGACTATTATGACGTCATCTAGTAGCTCCCAGCCTGTGGTAGTCCCTGTATAAGAAACTCTAAATATTTTTACAACATTGTGGAAGTACTTACACGTAAAAAGTTTTGATTCAACTTCTAAGGGTAATTACAGATGTCAGCTAAATATAAATCCTAGACAAGAACTACCTCCATGATAATTTTGCCAGCGACATTTCCGGACGTGGAATTCAATAAACACTTCAATTCGATGGAGTGCTGGTGGGTGCTTTACGTACCACTGCAACGGTAGCTGCTAGCGTTACAATTTACTTTCTTTTCTGTTCAGGAAAGTATTGGTGAATACATGCCTCTATAAGAGTCTTAACTATAGTAGAGGAGGCAGTATGTCAGCTTTAGAGTAGAGCACTGGTAACAGCAAATGACCAGCTTACATTAAATGAGAAAATTCTGGAAAAGTGTAGTGCAGATTCAAAGACACAAGAGTCTGCTGAACAGACAATGGAGAAAAGAGGAGCAACCGATCACGAAATCCGTCATTTTATAACACCAGCTCTAGATTTAAAATATTACATAGTCATCTTCAGTGTATATAACAACAACAACTGACGGTAGCCCAAAGCATGCTAGATTTCTGTATGCTCTACATCAACCAATATTGTTAACTACGTGGCGTTTTGGATTAATCTTATCTGTTTATATGCGCTGAAGATGAATATGTGGTAGTCAAAATCTAGAGCTGCTGTAATAAAACGATGGATTTCGCGATCGATTGCTGTTCTTTTCTCCGTTATCTATATTCACTGGTCGATGCACATAGCGGTTTCACAAGGATTCCACTCTGATTGCTCTTGTGAATGTTGCTAACCTGTTTGGGTTTGTCACAAGAACAGATTAAACATAAAGGTCACTCATAATAAAGCAAGAGCGAGTAGAATTCTTACGAAATCGTAAACGTTCTTTTCGAATCCCGTTCGAGAGTGGACAAGAAAAGGAACAGAAAGAGATTGATACCGTTACGAACGTACATTATTTACTAAAACCCTGCTTCGATTAGGCGCTTTATTCTAAGATAAGATAAGAAGAGAAGCTTCTTAAATGTGGGTCTACAAGGCGTGTTCCATAAACAATGCAACACATTTTTTTAGCAGTTTAGTTGTATTCTGGATTCTACATGCATTCCAATAACCATATTATTGCATACTCTTTAGGCTACAAAACCCTATTTTTCAACATAATCTCCTTTCAATACGACGGCCTTGCGCCACATTACATGGTATCACCCTAGTGGTCGACGTAGGAGTGAACGTCTTACTGCACCAATAACCAACCTCCCCATCATCCACGTACAGCTTCCCGCGGGGTGCATCCTTCCTTGGGCCAAACTAATGGAACTCGGAAGGTCCGAGATCCGGGCTGTAGAATGGTGAGGAAGAAAAGTTCAGTGCAGTTTTGTAGGCTTCTCTCGGGTGCACAACCAACATAGACATCCAGGTGTGCAGCGAGGTGTTTGTGATGCGTCGATCACCTCGAATGAGAGGGTTCGCACGTTACAACGTTGGAGGAGTCACAGCTGTGTGCGGCACGCTTACTCGTGGGAGATCGGACAGGTTTGCGTGACTTTGTTGCGATTACGACAGACGCCTCATCCGACGATTCACCGTGCTTTTGTTCGGTGGTTTGGTTTACCGTCAAAAGAAACTCAATGTCAGACATTTTGAAGGCTACGTGTAGCGCTGCCACCTATCAGAACTTCATGAAACTATGGGGGCTGAAGAGGGAATACTCCATGTGTTCCACAATAAATTAATCGTTTCTCAAACTAAACTGGCCGAAAAAAAAATATTTTGCAGATTCCTTACTGAACCCCCCTCGTTCATAAGATTGCTGTATAGAAGATGGGTAGATCAGATAACAAACGACTCAAATTGAGGAGTGTGGTGTGCATACTGTAAGACCTTCAGTACACACACCATCAGATTATTTGACTTGTCGCTGTAACGAAGTAGGCGAGTGTCAGCAATATGTCTCATGGTCTTATCGTGGCGTGTTTATCTTCTGCCATTTGGTCAGACGATAGAAATGCCACTTGCATGCTTAGAGTAGTAGATTGACAGTGACCAACTTTAAACAGAACTTGATTAATTTTCACACACATTTATTAAAATAATAACAAGCATAAAAATAACTTAACTTGGTTCTGGATGCTATTTACAATTGACACTCTGAAGTTCTTTTGGTCTTGGTACGTTAATCTCATTCTCACATATCTCTGATACTTAACAAAGTGTTTATACATATATCGTCATGGGTATGTACAGGAATATGATAATCTTATTAGGTGCAGACTGAAACTTGGCTATAGACTGGTACAGACAAATGCAGACTAAGGCAGACTAACTAATCGGAGGTCTATACACTCGATATAATACCTGGAGCGCTCAGGTATCACTGCGGGACTGTGATCCGTGAGGAGAAAAGGTTCGACGTTAGCAGCGATCTCATTGGCTGCGTTACATATTAATACGCGGATCGGCGGATGCAGAATCTGGTCCGTCTCTAAGACAGCGCCATCTCGTAGTGCGGAGACGGACGAGCGCTGCGCCTGCGCTGTTGTGCTTAGTGGGTCGCGCTCTAGTGGGAAAGTTGTGTACGCGCTGACTACGTGGAACTATGTACACAACAGGGAGAAAGGAGGTTTATGCCACAACGGGAATGTAACAAAAAGTCAGTCGTGGGATCCATCCTGAGGCTTTAAGGAGTAGCTAATTTGGCAAAGGAAGACAGTGTAGGGATTGAAAACTGTGGAAGGAGACGAACACAGAATGCAGGTACAAAAGGATGGGGGATGCAGTGGTTATGCAGAGATGAAGAGGTTTGCACAGGGGAGTTATATGAAACCGGTCCTCAGAGCGATGACTACAGCACCATTTACGTTCTGGGCTCTTAGGGTTTGTGAATGAGTAGGGGCTGCTGGGGCTGCGTACGTACTTGGCGAGGTCCGCGCGGTACTTCCTCTTGGTGGGGGCGGCGGGCGCCATTCGCTCCAGGTCGGCCTTGACGCGCCAGCAGCAGCGCGCCGTCAGCGCGAACAGCACCACGTTTACCAGCAGCTGCGCGCCCACCGGCGCCGAGAACACCTCCAGGTACTCCGTCTTGCCCTCTGCGGACACACACGCCATCCGTCACGTAGGCTCAGACATACGAACACGTGCTTCAGATAGCAAACAGTATGACAATGCACTATTACGTTCCTTAAATTTATCCGTGTTGTATGCGATTGGTTGAGGTCACCTGATGATGGCAGCGTGCTGCCGAAACATGCAGTGCTAATAAATACACTACTGGCCATTAAAATTGCTACACCAAGAAGAAATGCAGAGGATGAACGGGTATTCATTGGAGAAATATATTATACGAGGTGCATTCAAGTTTTAAGGCCTCCGATTTTTTCTCCGGACTGGAAAGAGATAGAAACATGCCCATCGTTTTAAAACGAGGCCGCGTTCACTGTCAATACGTCCCAGAGATGGCAGCACCGTACGGCAGATGGAATTTTACCGCCAGCGGCGAGAATGAGAACTGTTTTAAATACTTAAAATGGCGATGTTTTCCTTACTTTAACAGCGTGCAATCATTCGTTTTCTGAATTTGCGTGGTGTGAAACCAACTGAAATTCATCGACAGTTGAAGGAGACATGTGGTGATGGAGTTACGGATGTGTCGAAAGTGCGTTCGTGGGTGCGACAGTTTAATGAAGCAGAACATCGTGTGACAACAAACCGAAACAACCTCGGGCTCGCACAAGCCGGTCTGACGACATGATCGAGAAAGTGGAGAGAATTGTTTTGGGGGATCGCCGAATGACTGTTGAACAGATCGCCTCCAGAGTTGGCATTTCTGTGGGTTCTGTACACACAATCTTGCATGGCGACCTGAAAATGCGAAAAGTGTCATCCAGGTGGGTGCCACGAATGCTGACAGACGACCACATTGCTGCCAGTGTGGTATGCTGCCAAGCAATGTTGACGCGCAACGACAGCATGAATGGGACTTTCTTTTCGTCGGTTGTGACAATGCATGAGACGTGGATGCCATTTTTCAGTCCAGAAACAAAGCGCCATCGGCTCAATGGAAGCACCAAAAAAATTTCGGGTCACCGCCAGTACTGAAAAACTGATGGTGTCTATGACAGCGAGGGCGTAATCCTTACCCATTGCGATCCGAAGGGCACTACGGTAACAGGTGCATCCTAGGAAATGTTTTGAAGAACAAATTCCTTCCTGCACTGCAACAAAAACGTCCGGGAAGGACTGTGCGTGTGCTGCTTCAGCAAGACAACGCACCCGCACATCGAGCTAACGTTACGCAACAGTTTCTTCGTGATAACAACTTTGAAGTGATTCCTCATGCTCCCTACTCACCTGACCTGGCTCCTAGCGACTTTTGGCTTTTTTCAACAATGAAAGACACTCTCCGTGGCCTCACATTCACCACCCGTGCTGCTATTGCCTCAGCGATTTTCCAGTGGTCAAGACAGACTCCTAAAGAAGCATTCGCCGCTGCCATGGAATCATGGCATCAGCGTTGTGAAAGATGTGTACGTCTGCAGGGGGATTACTTCGAGAAGTAACGCCAGTTTCATCGATTTCGAGTGAGTAGTTAATTAGAAAAAAAAATCGGAGGCCTTAGAACTTGAATGCACCTCGTACTAGAACTGACATGTGATTACATTTTCACGCAATTTGGGTGCATAGATCCTGAGATATCAGTACCCAGAGCAACCACCTCTCGCCGTAATAACGACCTTGATACGCCTGGGCATTGAGTCAAACACAGCTTGGATGGCGTGTACAGGTACAGCTGCCCATGCAGCTTCAACACGATACCACAGTTCACCAAGAGTAGTGACTGGCGTATTGTGACGAGCCAGTTGCTCGGCCATCATTGACCAAACGCTTTCAGTTGGTGAGAGATCTTTAGAATGAGTTGGCCAAGGCAAGAGTCGAACATTTTCTGCATCCACAAAGGCCCGTGCACGACCTGCAACATGCAGTTGTGCACTATCCTGCTGAAATGTAGGGTTTTGCATGGATCAAACGAAGGTTAGAGCCACGGTCGTAACACATCTTAAATGTAACGTCCACTGTTTAAAGTGCCGTCAATTCGATCAAGAGGTGACTGAGACGTGTAACTAATGGGACCCCATATCATCATGCCAGGTGATACGCCAGTATGGCGATGACAAATACACGCTTCGAATGTGCGTCCACCGCGATGTCGCCAAACACGGATGTGGCCATCGTCATGCTGTAAACAGAACCTGGATTCATCCGAAAAAATGACGTTTTGCCATTCGTACACCCAGGTTCGTCGTTGAGTGCACCATCGCAGGCGCTCCTGTCTGTGATGCAGCGTCAAGGGTAAGCTGCAGCCATGATCTCCGAGCTGATAGTCCATGCTGCTGCAAACTACGTCGAACTGTTCGTGCAGATGGTTGTTTTGAAAACGTCCCCATCTGTTGACTCAGGGATCGAGACGTGGCTGCACGATCGGTTACAGCCATGTGGATAAGATGCCTGTCATCTCGACTGCTAGTGATACGAGGCCGTTGGGATCCAGCACGGCGTTCCGTATTACCCTCCTGAACCCAGCGATTCTATATTCTGCTAACAGTCATTGGATCTCGACCAACGCGAGCAGCAATGTCGCGATACGATAAACCGCAATCGCGATATGGTACATTCCGATCTTTGTTATGGTCGGAAGCGTGATGGCACGCATTTCTCCTCCTTACCCGAGGTATCACAACAACGTTTCACCAGGCAACGCCGGTCAACTGCTGTTTTTGTATGAGAAATCGGTTGGAAACTTTCCTCATGTCATCACGTTGTAGGTGTCGCCACCGGTGCGAACCTTGTGTGAATACTCTGAAAAGCTAATCATTTGCATATCACAGCATATTCTACCTGTCGGTTAAATTTCGCGTCTGTAGCACGTCAGCTTCGTGGTGTAGCAATTTCAATGTCCAGTAGTGTTGATCTGGCAAGATGTAATTTATTCAATGAGACAATAAGTGAAATTAATGATCTGACAATAAAACAAAAATGAATTAATGCAGAATAATACAGGCCCATCACTAGCGGAAGTCGCTGGACAATTAATATCCAAATGTCAGTCACTAAACCAGCGGTACTGCATTAAAGTTTATAAATTGTCAACTGAGTACAAGAAAAGAAAGGGGAATGCTGACAATCGGGATGTTATGAAAAAGGAGGACATCGACGTTTATCATCTCCACTATTAATTAATAACATCAGTGATTATTCGACCCGTTATCCTCAGAAGTAAAGAAATACACTCATGCTCATAAATGAAGGATAATGCTGATACATGGTGAAACAACGCTCTGGTGGGCGATTTGCGGGTTTAAATCACCTCGGGTTACGACCATGCGGTGCATTTGACCTGCGGTTGTCGCACGGTGGCGCTGGCAGCAGTCCACATACGCAGAGGTGCGTTGGTGCACGTCAGAGTACGGTGCAGCGAGTAAGTGTGAATACGTTTCCAGACTTACTAATGGTGACTGTGTGTTGAAAATAGCTCAAAGAACATGTATTGATGACGTTATGAGGGTAGAATACTAGGGCGACTGGAGGCTGGTCAAACACAGCAGGTCGTAGCACGGGCCCTCCGTATGCCACAATGTGTAATCTCAAGATTATGGCAACGATTCCAGCAGATAGGAAACTTGCCTAGGAGCTACAGTATGGAACGTCCACAGCGTACAACACCACAAGAAGACCGATATCTCACCATCAGTGCCAGCAGACGGCCACGGATTACGGCAGGTATCCTCGCTCGGGACCTTACCGCAGCCACTGGAACAGTTGTCTCCAGACACACAGTCTACAGACGACTGAACAGACATGATTTATTCGCCCGGAGACCTGCAAGGTGCATTCCACTGACCCCTGGTCACAGGAGAGCCCATAAATCCTGGCGTCGAGAACACAGTACATGGTCATTGGAACAGTGGTCCTAGGTTACGTTCGCGGACGAGTCCAGGTATTGTCTGAACGGTGATTCTCGACGGGTTTGCATCTGGCGTGAACCAGGAACCAGATACTAACCCTTTAATGTCCTTAAAAGGGAGCTGTATTGAGGTCGTGGTTTGATGGTGTGGGGTGGGATTATGATTGGTGCACGTACACCCCTGCATATCTTTGACAAAGGAACTGTAACAGGTCAGATCCATCGGGACGTCATTTTGCACCAGTATGTCCGCCTTTTCGGGGGTGCAGTGGGTCCCAGCGTCCTCCTTTGGATGATAACGCACGGCCCCACCGAGCTGCCATCGTGGAGGAGTACCCTGAAACAGAAGATGTCAGGCGAATGGAGTGGCCTGCCTGTCCTACAGACATAAACCCCATCGATCACGTCTGGGATGCCCTCGGTCGACGTATCGCGTCTTCAAACCCCTACGACACTTCAGAAGCTCCGACAGGCACTGGTGCAAGAATGAGAGGCTATACCCCAGCAGATGCTCGACCACCCGATCCAGAGTACGCCAGCCCGTTGTGCGGCCTGTGTACGTGTGCATGGTGATCATATCCCATACTGATGCCGGGGTACATGCGCAGGGAGCAGTGGCGTTATGTAGCACATATGTTTCGGGACGGTTTTCTCAACTTATCACCGATACCGTGGACTTACAGATCTGTGTAGTGTGTGCTCCCTGTGTGCCTATGCTATTAGCGCCAGTTCTGTGCAGTGCCACCTTGTGTGGCACCACATTCTGCAATTATTCTTAATTTATGAGCGTGAGCGTAGAATAAGAATGCTCGTGCTGCGCCCTTTAATTTGCACACTACTCAGATACCAGGAATCGCCGTGAATTCAACCGTTCTATCAAAAACATCCCCCTCCAAATTATTCTTCGCTCCTGCGCCAGTCTCTCGCATTGTAGTGCCGTCTTATGACCGTTTGACTGCGTGCGTGGCGGCCGACGATGCGCCGCTGAACTCTGCCGGAGTGTCGCATTAGGTGTGGACAGGATTGCCAGCTACAGTGACGATGCTTGCAGACTCCGCGCGCCATCGGGGCGGACGCCCTCCCGAAAGAAAAAAATAAGTTTTAAGACTCAGAACACGAACGGCTAATTCATTTGCCGTCCCCGGAATACTATAGGCCGGTCCTCACCGAGCGAGGTGGCGCAGTGGTTAGCACACTGGACTCGCATTCGGGAGGACGACGGTTCAATCCTGTCTCCGGCCATCCTGATTTAGGTTTTCCGTGATTTCCCTAAATCGTTTCAGGCAAATGCCGTGATGGTTCCTTTAAAAAGGGCACGGCCGATTTCCTTCCCAATCCTTCGCTAACCCGAGCTTGTGCTCCGTCTCTAATGATCTCGTTGTCGACGGGACGTTAAACACTAACCACCACCACCACCACCACCGCCAGTCCTTGTGTCCCTGGCTTCCGATCTAAACTTGGGGCAAAGCTCACGTTTCTCCCTCGCGGCCAATCGTAGGGCAGTCCCGAAACGCCCTTCACTTGGAGCAAATTATCTTGAACCTTTGCCTCCCACTAAGTGTTAACTTTGGACTAACCAATCAGCACCTTCTGCACGAAGCAGCAACCGGCTGGCCCGATTCCCAGAGCGTGGTGGTCGTTCGCCGTGCTCGTAAGATTTCTGGAGACGGGAACGGAAAATTTTAAATGTCTTCATTCTCATGGAACACTCTGAGTACAAACGTCTCAAAAATGAGATCGACAGGAAGTGCAAATTGGCTAAACAGGGATGGCTAGAGGACAAATGTAAGGATGTAGAAGCTTATCTCACTAGGGGTAAGATAGATACTGCCTACAGGAAAATTAAAGAGACCTTTGATGATAAGAGAACCACTTGTATGAACATCAAGAGCTCAGATGGCAGCCCAGTTCTAAGCAAAGAAGGGAAGGCAGAAAGGTGGAAGGAGTATATAGAAGGTTTATACAAGGGCGATGTACTTGAGGACAATATTATGGAAATGGAAGAGGATGTAGATGAAGACGAAATGGGAGATACGATACTGCGTGAAGAGTTTGACAGAGCACTGAAAGACCTGAGTCGAAACAAGACCCCCGGAGTAGACAACATTCCATTAGAACTACTGACGGCCTTGGGACAACCAGTCCTGACAAAACTCTATTAGCTGGTGAGCAAGATGTATGAGACAAGCGAAATACCCTCAGACTTCAAGAAGAATATAATAATTCCAATCCCAAAGAAAGCAGGTGCTGACAGATGTGAAAATTACCGAACTATCAGTTTAATAAGCCACGGCTGCAAAATACTAACGCGAATTCTTTACAGACGAATGGAAAAACTGGTAGATGCAGACCTCGGGGAGGATCAGTTTGGATTCGGTCGAAATGTTGGAACACGTGAGGCAATACTGACCTTACGACTTATCTTAGAAGAAAGATTAAGAAAAGGCAAACCTACGTTTCTAGCATTTGTAGACTTAGAAAAAGCTTTTGACAATGTTGACTGGAATACTCTTTTTCAAATTCTAAAGTTGGCAGGGGTAAAATACAGGGAGCGAAAGGCTATTTATAATTTGTACAGAAACCAGATGGCAGTCATAAGAGTCGAGGGGCATGAAAGGGAAGCAGTGGTTGGGAAAGGAGTGAGACAGGGTTGTAGCCTCTCCCCGATGTTATTCAATCTGTATATTGAGCAAGCAGTAAAGGAAACGAAAGAAAAATTTGGAGTAGGTATTAAAATTCATGGAGACGAAGTAAAAACTTTGAGGTTCGCCGATGACATTGTAATTCTGTCAGAGACGGCAAAGGACTTGGAAGAGCAGTTGAATGGAATGGACAGTGTCTTGAAAGGAGGATATAAGATGAACATTAACAAAAGCAAAACGAGAATAATGGAATGTAGTCAAATTAAATCGGGTGATGCTGAGGGAATTAGATTAGGAAATGAGACACTTAAAGTAGTAAAGGAGTTTTGCTATTTAGGAAGTAAAATAACTGATGATGGTCGAAGTAGAGAGGATATAAAATGTAGACTGGCAATGGCAAGGAAAGCGTTTCTGAAGAAGAGAAATTTGTTAACATCGAATATCGATTTATGTATCAGGAAGTCGTTTCTGAAAGTATTTGTTTGGAGTGTAGCCATGTATGTAAGTGAAACATGGACGATAACTAGTTTGGACAAGAAGAGAATAGAAGCTTTCGAAATGTGGTGCTACAGAAGAATACTGAAGATAAGGTGGATAGAGCACGTAACTAATGAGGAGGTATTGAATAGGATTGGGGAGAAGAGAAGTTTGTGGCACAACTTGACTAGAAGAAGGGATCGGTTGGTAGGACATGTTTTGAGGCATCAAGGGATCACAAATTTAGCATTGGAGGGCAGTGTGGAGGGTAAAAATCGTAGAGGGAGACCGAGAGATGAGTACACTAAGCAGATTCAGAAGGATGTAGGTTGCAGTAGGTACTGGGAGATGAAGCAGCTTGCACAGGATAGAGTAGCATGGAGAGCTGCATCAAACCAGTCTCAGGACTGAAGACAACAACAACAACAACAACGCTAGATACGATATTGTTGTGATTATCGAGTGGTGTCCCGCTGCCTCCCGGTAGAATGTTTGTTTGCACTTGAAGTCAGCTCTCCTCGCCCTGCCCCCGTGCTCAGGTACGCTATTTGTGCGAACTGTGTTTTGCCGGAGCCAGAACAAAACGTCCATTTCTCTTTCAGCTATAACCAACTTAGCCATGATCCGGTGAGCGACAGACTCTTCGTGTCTCGCCCAGAGGTCGCCTGTTGAAGGGATGTAATGAAGTCCCATCTGCGTCAGACCCGTGAGAACCGCGACTTCAGGGGACCCCACAAGTAGCTCCAGGAATTGACCCATATGCAGAAACGTTAGACAGAAAAAAATGTAGTGCTAAAAACAAGCTAAAGAAGGTTATAATCAAGATTATATGAACTAAAGCACCCATCGACATGTTTCATGTCACCATTAAAACTGGAATTGAATTGTTTACACGTAATATAGTTGCACATTGAGTAAAAAATGTGTGGAGAAGGCCAAGACGAGGCCGACGCCTCACAATATTTATCATCACGACGTGTTTCGGAAGCATACTGCCATCGGCAGGTGCATTGACGTAGAGTGTGATGAGATTAATTAGATTAACAAGACTTAGTTAGTTAGTTTCACGTCCGATGAATCATTTGTACAATTAATTGAGGGGCTGAGAGTACAACTTATAAGTGCGCTTTCTGAAGCAAACTGACTAAATGACTGCCAGAGTTAAATGGTTATTTATAAATTATGTGAGTTACTATCGAAACATCAGATTTTTTTCCTAATGTCGTGTTAGTCAGTGCATAGTTGTAAGTGTGGTTAGATATTGTAGTGCCACTGCATTATTCTTTTTTAATAATATATTAAAAATACTTATACTCCTTTTATCTTAAAATTTTTACGAGTAAAACACATACAAGTGCGCAAACATTTTATTTACTGCGCTGCATTTTGAATACTTTTTTAGTACAACTGATGATGTACATAGTGCAATACATGTTATCTATAAGACAACGATACGTGAGTGATTAATCAGAACTAGCACTTCGATAAAAATACGTACATAGTAAATAAAATGAAAAATGAAAACGAAAATATACTGACAGAAAAAAATGGCAACACCAAAAGACAATTAATACAGAGTAATAAAATTTTGGGAATACATTTGTCTAGGTAACATATGTAAGCGATGAACCTTCCAAGATCAGAGGTTAACGTAAGCGCGAGATAAGCCATTACAAATGTGAAATGCTGGTAAGTTAATAACAGGTCTAACCGCCAGGATGTTGCATGCAAGCATCAAGCCGAGCCTGCATTGTGTTCTCAAGGAGCCGTATGTCAGTTGGTGGGATGGAATTCCGTGTCTCTGCTCTTGGTACTGTAGGTCAATACAGGGACGGTTAACGCTGTTTGGGGGTGATTCTGGAGTTGTCGTCCGGTGATGTCACATATGTGCTCTACTGGAGACAGACCTGGTGATCGAGCAAGCCAAGGCAACATGTCGACACTCTCGGGAGCATGTTGGGTTTTAACAGCGGTATGAGGGCGAGCGTTATCCTGTTGGAAAACATCCCCTGGAATGCTGTTCGTGAGTAGCAGCACACCAGATCTAATCACAGACAGATGTATAAATTTGCAGTCAGAGTGAGTGGTAGTGGTCCACTGCATCTAGCATGCAAACAGGTTGGTTGCGGCCCTCAACTGTCTTCCTTATAATCAAAACAGGATGATCACTGGCACCGAGGCAGAACCAGCTTTCATCAGCAAACACAACAGACCTCCACCCTGCCTTCCAATGAGTTCTCGCTTCGCACCGCTGAAATCACACTACAGGCGTCTGTTTCAGGGTTGTCCTTCAAGTAACTGATTTGTAACAGTTCGTTGCGTCACTGTGGTACCAACTGCTGCTCAAATTGCCGCTGCAGTTGCACTACGATGTGCCAGAGCCGTACGTCGAACACGATGGTGTTCCCTCTCGGTAGTGCCAGGTAGCCATCCAGAGTCCGGTCCTCTTGCGACCGTATATTCCATGATCACCGTTGCCAGCAATCTTGTACAGTGGCTACATTTCTGCCAAGTCTTTCTGCAGTATCGGAGAAGGAACGTCCAGCTTCTTGTAGCCCTATTACGCGATCTCATTCAAGCTCAGTGACAAGTTGATAATGGCGTCTTTCTCACCCTAAAGGCATCCTTAGCTAACACCAACTCACTATATCCAATCACAAAGGTAACTAAAGTTCCCGTCCGTTGCAGCGTGAATTTATGGCAAACCTATTTGTGTCCTCATACTGGGGCTACTAGCGACTCTCTTATGCAGTTGGTGCGAAATTTGAACAGACATCACGTTTCACATGTAGAAACTCGCTTACTACCTTTTTTTCTGTCGCACAACTCCTTCTTGCTGTTGTGATTTTTTTATGCACGAGTGTATACTGGTGTGGTTCAAATACTTAGCGAGAGATTATTCGTAGTCACTTTCTACAATCCTCGCACAGGCAGTGTCTATAGAATCATAATCGTTTCTTTCTGTGGTATCTATTGAAGAATGTCTTTCCTGGGCAACACTCGTGATGCTGTACCACTGTGGTGTGCATTTTTCAGTCTTCCTCGTCCCCTTCCTTGATCTTTTCTTTCTCCGCTCCCTCTTCTTACACCGTTGGTAACTAAGGTCTGGGAGTGGGCTATATTGTTACAGAACTCGTGTTAAAGTGGAGTTCATCTCCTGAGGTTCTTTCCATATCTCAGATTTTGCTCCAAACACATGTCGATGCAGAAGCTGCAGAAGAATATTGATGGCGGACCAGTATTGGGCCTCCTACAGTCCGCTTCTATAAACTCAAGATCACGGTTTAGTGGCTACTTGAACTGCACCGTTAAAGGATTTTCTTTGCTGTTTCACATCTACCTGGTAACCCTTCTTTGTGTTTTACTTCTTTCTGTGTCTTTCGCAACTTTATCTTTAGCTATTGCATCTACGGCTTTAATTGAAAGAAAGTTTTCTGTTTTCGTTTCCACTACTAAATACTTTCTGCTGACTTGCTTCACTACTTCTGTCATGTCTTGGGGAACAAGACTCGTCTGAAGAGTTTCTTTGGCTTTTAGTAGACACTAAAATCTTTATCATAATTCATGTAAGTATGACCAGGTTCTAGGACCTTATGATCTATAGTGTCAGTATGCTGATTTTGTCTGAAGGTGTACAACCTTTAGTTCAAAATACGGCCTATTTAGAAATGCATTAAATATTAATATAAGAACTCTTAAAAGCGCATACTTTAGGCTATAATTGCACATTCGGAAGATTACATACCTGAACCTTCATTAAGATAGCAGGAATTCTCCTTTTCCGCTTGCACTAGACGTATTCTAATTGCAGTACAGCCACTGGCTTCGAGCTTAAACCGTATCATTACAGAATGTGTCATTGTGCAGGAAATCGCTTGCAGTTCTTTTACCCAGAAGATATCAACACACACCGAATGTGCATTTAGATTATCTTCTAGTGAAATGCCCCTTGTACCACTTTTACTTGCAGCCCCTCATTTGTAACGGGATCGAACGAACCATAAGAATCTCCCCTGCTTACATTCGTTGCAATATTGTTAAGTACAACTTCCTGCTTTCTTTTGGTTAGATGTGACTTTCATGGGTTGGCTATACCATCATTTTGGTAAAACCTCGGTTTAGCTGGCAGAAAATTGTGAGTCACACATTGAAATGCCTGAGACAGGTCACATAAAATACCAGCTAGTATTATTTGTTATTTAACGATTGTAAAATTTGGGGAATGAATGTGTAAATGGCATTCTCAGTTGAACAACTCTTTTGAAATCCAAACTGCGGTTTATTAATATTATTGTTGCTCACGTGGGATGCTACTTTAGAGGTTATGTACCGAAATTTAACCTAGTGTGGAATCTAAGAGACTGGCGAAGTACTATCAGACTTTGGGAAAAGTATCATACACACACCTCTAAAGTAGCAAGGGGAGGTATATGCGAAAACTGTTTGACAATCGGTTTAACTGCCCATGCACCCAAGTTGTTAACAAGAATAATATACTGAAAAGTGGAAAAGAAAATTGAAGTTGTGCTAGATGACTATCAGTTTGACTTTAGGAAAGGTAAAGACGTCAGATAGGCAGTCGTCACGTTACACCTGATAATGGAAGCAAGGTTGAAGAAAAAGGAAGACACACTCATAGCATCCGTCGACTTAGAAAAAGCATCCGACATTGTAAAATCGTATAAGATGTTCGAAATTCTAAGAAAAATAGGAGTAAGCTAAAGAGAAAGATGAGTGGTACACAAAATGACTGCACAAGAACCAAGAGAGAATAATAGGCCTGAAAGACCAAGAAAGAAGTGTTAGCATTAAAAAGGGAGTAAGACGGGGGTGCAGTCTTTCGCACCTGCTGTTATAAAGAAAATAAAAGAAAGGTTCAAAAGTGAAATTAAAAGTCGGGGTGAAAGGATATCAGCGTTAAGATTCGCTGATGACATTACTATCCTCAGTGAATGGAAAGGAGAATTATAGGATCTGCTGGATGGAATGTACAGTGCACTGAGTAGAGTTTACAGATCGGCAGTAAACCGGAAAAAGACAAAGGTAATCAGAAGTAGCAGAAATAAGAATAGAGAGAAACTTAACATCTCCTCTCCCTTTCCTGCCTCCTTGCAACTGAGCTCAAATTTCTTTAGTTGTAGTACTAGATGGAATCCAGAATGTGCCAAGCCTGACTGTGTTTGGGTGTTACCAACAATTTGTGCATCGGATCTTTTTATTGCAAAAGAGCCTTTCTGGACATGAGCAGTTTCGCAATGAAAGATGATATTGTTTTTATTATTTTACAATCTGGGACTATTCTGATGTTTCTCATTTTGTTAGTACAGAAAATTTGAGTGATGTCTACCACTTATTGTCTTATTCCTTACACATAATCCTAGAAAAAGAAAGCTGTAGGCTTTGTTGTGAACTTTGCCTCTTTTGTACGGGACCACTGGCTTCCCACCCTATGTACTACTGATTTCTGGTATGTAGCTATTGGCACACGTCTCCATAGTAATAGTGGCATAAGAAATAATTAGGAATCCTTTTAAAACAGTCAAAAATTTGGTGGAAGCTTAACTTTTGCATTCGCTTTTGATCAGAGTATAACAAACGCAGCACACAATTTCTACAAAGTTTTCTCATAGTTAATATAAAACACAGTGTAGTCATTCTCCTAAATGATCTTGTAGATATTGTCGAAAGTTCCATGCGGCTTTTCGCGGATGATGCTGTAGTACACTGAGAAGTTGCAGCATTAGAAAATTGCAGCGAAATGCAGGAAGATCTGCAGCGGATAGGCACTTGGTGCAGGAAGTGCCAGCTGACCCTTAACATAGACAAATGTAATGTATTGGGAATACATAGAAAGAAGGATCCTTTATTGTATGATTATATGATAGCAGAACAAACACTGGTAGCAGTTACTTCTGTAAAATATCTGGGAGTATGCGTACGGAACGATTTGAAGTGGAATGATCATATAAAATTAATTGTTGGTAAGGCGGGTGCCAGATTGAGATTCATTGGGAGAGTCCTTACAAAATTTCCATCAACAAAGGAGGTGGCTTACAAAACACTCGTTCGACCTATACTTGACTATTGCTCATCAGTGTGGGATCTGTACAATGTCGGGTTGAAGGAGGAGATAGAGAAGATCCAAAGAAGAGCGGCATGTTTCGTCCAGGGCAATTTGGTAACCGTGATAGCGTTACGGAGATGTTTAGCAAACTCAAATGGCAGACTCTGCAAGAGAGGCGCTCTGCATCGCGGTGTAGCTTGCTGTCCAGGTTTCGAGAGGGTGCGTTTCTGGATGAGGTATCGAATATATTGCTTCCCCGTACTTATACCTCCCGAGGAGATCACGAATGTAAAATTAGAGTGATTCGAGCGCGCACAGAGGGTTTCCGTCAGTCGTTCTTCCCGCGAACCATACGCGACGGGAACAGGAAAGGGAGGTAATGACAGTGGCACGTAAAGTGGCCTCTGACACACACCGTTGGGTGGCTTGCGGAGTATAAATGTAGATGTAGATGGTGCTCACGAAGTAGACATAGTTAAAAAAATTTGATAATTTGATACCTTGTAGCAAAATAACCTCTGACAGACTAAGCAAGGAGGACATAAAAGGCAGGCTAACACATGGCTAAAAGAAGTCTATTCATATCAAACATAGGCCTTAATTCGGGATAGAAATTTCTGAGAATGTAAGTTTGAAACACGGCGTTGTATGGTAGTGAATGATGGACAATGGGAAAACCGGGCAGAAGAGGATCGAAGGGTTTGAACTGTGGTGCTACAGAAGACTGTTGAAGATTAGATGGACTTACGCGGTCAAGAACGAGGAGGTTCTCCGCAAAATCGGTGAAGAGAGGAACATATGGAAAACAATGACAAGAAGAAGGGTCAGGATGATAGGACATCTGATAAGACATCAGAAAATAACTTCAATGGAAGTATAGGAAGCAACAGAGAATAATAACTGTAGAGGGGGACGGAGTTTGGAATACATGTAGCAAATAATTAAGGACATAGGGTGCAAATGCTGCACGTAAAGAGACTAGCGCAGGGGAGAAATTTGTGGCCGAGAGAGAGAAGCTTACACAGTACACCCACTGGCTGCACAACGTCAAAGACGGGGTACCCTCAGTCTGGACAGAACGAGTTCAGCTGATACCGTGTGTCAGGCCCATTCTGCAAGAGGCTGTCAGTGTTAAGAGAATACTTCGTTCCCGTCTCGTGACACGCCAAACTATTCGTTCCGCTTTGGGGCAGTGGGCTCTCTCGAGAAAAACTTCAAAAATCTTATTCAATTGCTCGTAAGCATGGAAACGACAGTGTCTGCCATCCAAGACGACATTTCTACGAGTTGAATGGATTACACGTATAAAAGCTTTTTCAATAGCTGAAATGCCGTTTGATGCACACTTAGAGTCGAAAAGAAGCGTAGTTTTCGATTTGTTGAGAGGAATAGAGTGTTGTTGTTTTCTTCATTCCGAAGATTAGTTTGATGCAGCTCTACATGCTACTCTCTGTTGTGCAATTTCTGTTTCTCCGCCCGGGGACTGGGTGTTTGTGTTACCCTCATCATTTCATCATCATTCTGCAAGTGCCGAGACTGGAAATGGAAAGATTTGGAACTTGCACGGGCGCTGACGACCACGATGTTGAGGGCCCCACAAACCGACATCATCATCATCTCCTGTGCAAGCCTCTTCATCTGCGATAACTACTGCAACCTGCATCCTTTTGAATCGGATTACTGTAGTCATCTCTTGGTCTTCCTTTACGATTTTTACCCCCAACATCTCCCTCTAGTACTATAAATTGATGATCCCTTGATGTCTCAGAATGTGTTCCATCCACTGATCTCTTCTTCTAGTCAGGTTGTGCCACAAATTTCTTTACTGTCCTGTACTGTTCAGTATATCCTCATTAGATACGTAATCTAACCATCCAATCTTCAGCGTTCGCCTGTAGCACTACACTTCAGAAGCTCCTATTGTCTTCTTGTCTAAACCGTTTATCGTCGTTGTTTCAATTCCGTACATGGCTACACTCCATACTAATACTTTCAGAAAAGACTTCCTGACACCTAAAGCTATCTTCGATGTTAACAAATACCTCTTGTTCAGAAACTCTTTTCTTGCCATTACCAATCTACATTTTATGTCCTATCTACTTCGGCCATCATTAGTTATTTTGCTGCCAAAATAGCAAAACTCATCCCTTACTTTATCTCGTTTCCTAATCTAATTCCCCCAGGTTCTTATTAGCCTCCTTTCAAGACACTGTCCATTCCATTCAACTGCACTTCCAAGTCCTATGCTATCTTTGAAAATTACAATGTCATCGGCAAACATGAAAGTTTTTATTTCTACTTTTTGGACTTCAATTCTTACTCCGAATTTTTCTTTGGTTTCCTTTGCTTCTTGCTTGATTTACAGATTGAATAACATCGGGGATAGGTGACGACTTTGTCTCACTCCTTTCTCAACCACTGCTTTCCATTCATGCCCGTCAACTCTTATAATTTCCGTCTGGTTTCTGCACAAGTTGTAAGTATACTTTCGCTCCCTGTATTTTACGCCTGCTACCTTCAGAACTTCAAAGAGAGTATTCAAGTCAACACTGTCAACAGCCTTGTCTAAGTCTGCAAATGCTGTAAACATAGGTTTGCCTTTCCTTAACCTATCGTCTAAGAGAAGTCGTATGGTCAGTGTTGCGTCGCGTGTTCCTACTTTTCTCCGGAATCCAAAAAGATCTTCCCCGAGGTCGGCTTCTACCAGTTTTTCCATTCTTCTGTAAATAGTTGGTGTTAGTATTTTTGAACCATTAGTAGAATGTAGGTGGTGTTAGGACTCACGCTGGATGAAGCAGGAGACGCGGCCGAGGCCGAACATCCTGCCGGTGGCGCTGAGGTAGTAGGCGACGCCGGTGATGGCGGTGGGCACGCCCCACGCGTACAGCGAGTACAGCGTGAAGAGGCGGCGCGTCCGGCTGCGGCGGGAGCTCTCCCGCGAGCTGCGCACCGCCCTGCACAACAAACGCCGCACACTTCAGCCAGCTGTGCTGTGCTCATAGCTGACAAGTGATCGGATAGCGATATGTGAATATACACTACTCGCCATTAAAACTGCTACACCAAGAAGAAATCTAGATCATAAACGGGTATTCATTCGACAAATATATTATACTAGAACTGACATGTGATTACATTTTCACGCAATTTGGGTGCATTTTTTTTTTTTTTTTGATCATCTGTCTACTGACTGGTTTGATGCGGCCCGCCACGAATTCCTTTCCTGTGCTAACCTCTTCATCACAGAGTAGCACTTGCAACCTACGTCCTCAATTATTTGCTTGACGTATTCCAATCTCTGTCTTCCTCTACAGTTTTTGCCCTCTACACCTCCCTCTAGTACCATAGAAGTCATTCCCTCATGTCTTAGCAGATGTCCTATCATCCTGTCCCTTCTCCTTATCAGTGTTTTCCACATATTCCTTTCCTCTCCGATTCTGCGTAGAACCTCCTCATTCCTTACCTTATCAGTCCACCTAATTTTCAACATTCGTCTATAGCACCACATCTCAAATGCTTCGATTCTCTTCTGTTCCGGTTTTCCCACAGTCCATGTTTCACTACCATACAATGCTGTACTACAGACGTACATCCTCAGAAATTTCTTCTTCAAATTAAGGCCGGTATTTGATATTAGTAGACTTCTCTTGGCCAGAAATGCCTTTTTTGCCATAGCGAGTCTGCTTTTGATGTCCTCCTTGCTCCGTCCGTCATTGGTTATTTTACTGCCTAGGTAGCAGAATTCCTTAACTTCATTGACTTCGTGACCATCAATCCTGATGTTAAGTTTCTCGCTGTTCTCATTTCTACTACTTCTCATTACCTTCGTCTTTCTCCGATTTACTCTCAAACCATACTGTGTACTCATTAGACTGTTCACTCCGTTCAGCAGATCATTAAATTCTTTTTCACTTTCGCTCAGGATAGCAATGTCATGAGTGAATTGTATCATTGATACCCTTTCACCTTGTATTTTAATTCCACTCCTGAACCTTTCTTTTATTTCCATCATTGCTTCCTCGATGTACAGATTGAAGAGTAGGGGCGAAAGGCTACAGTCTTGTCTTACTCCCTTCTTAATACGAGCACTTCTTTCTTGATCGTCCACTCTTATTATTCCCTCTTGGTTGTTGTACATATTGTATATGACCCATCTCTCCCTATAGCTTACCCCTACTTTTTTGAGAAGCTCGAACAGCTTGCACCATTTTATATTGTCGAACGCTTTTTCCAGGTCGACAAATCCGATGAACGTATCTTGATTTTTCTTCAGCCGTGCTTCCATTATTACTCGTAACGTCAGAATTGCCTCTCTCGTGCCTTTACTTTTCCTAAAGCCAAACTGATCGTCACCTAGCGCATTCTCAATTTTCTTTTCCATTCTTCTGTATATTATTCTTATAAGCAGCTTCGATGCATGAGCTGTTAAGCTGATTGTGCAATAATTTTCGCACTTGTCAGCTCTTGCCGTCTTCGGAATTGTGTGGATGATGCTTTTCCGAAAGTCAGATGGTATGTCGCCAGACTCATATATTATACACACCAACGTGAATAGTCGTTTTGTTGCCACTTCCCCTGATGATTTTAGAAATTCTGATGGAATGTTATCCATCCCTTCTGCCTTATTTGACCGTAAGTCCTCCAAAGCTCTTTTAAATTCCGATTCTAATACTGGATGCCCAATCTCTTCTAAATCGACTCCTATTTCTTCTTCTATCACATCAGACAAACCTTCACCCTCATACAGGCTTTCAATGTATTCTTTCCACCTATCTGCTGTCTCCTCTGCATTTAACAGTGGAATTCCCGTTGCACTCTTAATGTTACCACCGTTGCCTTTAATGTCACCAAAGGCTGTTTTGACTTTCCTGAATGCTGAGTCTGTCCTTTCGACAATCATATCTTTTTTGATGCCTTCACATTTTTCCTGCAGCCATTTCGTCTTAGCTTCCCTGCACTTCCTATTTATTTCATTCCTCAGCGACTTGTGTTTCTGTATTCCTGATTTTCCCGGAACATGTTTGTACTTCCTCCTTTCATCAATCACTTCACTGACCCCTACTATATCTAGATTGAGCCTTTGCATTTCCCTTTTCAGATTTTCTAGTTTCCCTACCACGTTCAAGCTTCTGACATTCCACGCCCCGACTCGTAGAACATTATCCTTTCGTTGATTATTCAGTCTTTTTCTCATGGTAACCTCCCCCTTGGCAGTCCCCTCCCGGAGTTCCGAATGGGGGACTATTCCGGAATCTTTTGCCAATGGAGAGATCATCATGACACTTCTTCAACTACAGGCCACATGTCCTGTGGATTCACGTTACCTGTCTTTAATGCAGTGGTTCCCATTGCCTTCTGCATCCTCATGTCGTTGATCATTGCCGATTCTTCCGCCTGTAGGGGCAATTTCCCACCCCTAGGACAAGAGAGTGCCCTGAACCTCTATCCGCTCCTCCGCACTCTTTGACAAGGCCGTTGGCTGAATGAGGCTGACTTCTTATGCCGGAAGTCTTCGGCCGTCAATGCTGATTATTTATCAAAATTTAGGCAGTGGCGGTGATCGAACCCGGGACCGTAGACGTTTTGATTTTGAATCAAAGACGCTACACCTAGACCACGGGTCTAGATCCTGACGAATCAGTACCCAGAACAACCACCTATGGCCGTAATAACGGCCTTGACACGCCTGCGCATTGAGTCAAACAGAGCTTGTATGGCGTGTACAGGTACAGCTGCCCATGCAGCTTCAACACGATACCACAGTTCATCAAAAGTAGTGACTGGCGTATTGTGAAGAGCCAGTTGCTCGGCCACCATTGACCAGACGTTTTCAATTGGTGAGAGATCTGGAGAATGTGCTAGCCAGGGCAGCAGTCGAACATTTTCTGTATCCAGAAAGGCCCGCACAGGACCTGTAACATTCGGTCGTCCATTATCCTGCTGAAATATAGGGTTTTGCAGGGATCGAATGGAGGGTAGAGCCACGGGTCGTAACACCTCTTAAATATAACGTCCACTGTTCAAAGTGCCGTCAATGCGAACAACAGGTGACCGAGACGTGTAACCAATGGCACCCAATACCATCACCCTGAGTGATACGCCAGTATGGCGAGGGCGAATACACGCATCCAACGTGCGTTCACCGCAATGTCGCAAAACACGGATGCGACCATCATGATGCTGTAAACAGAACCTGGATTCACCCGAAAAATGACGTTTTGCAATTCGTGCATCCACGTTCGTCGTTGAATACAACATCGCAGGCGCTCCTGTCTGTGAGGCGGCGTCAAGGGTGACCGCAGTCATGGTCTCCGAGCTGATAGTCCATGCTGCTACAAAGGTCGTCGAACTGTTCGTGCAGATGGTTGTTGTCTTGCAAACGTTCCCATCTGGTGACATAGGGATCGAGACGTGGCTGCACGATCCATTACCGCCATGTAGGTAAGATGCCTGTCATCTGGACTGCTAGTGATACGAAGCCGTTGGGATCCAGCACAGCGTTCCATATTACCCGCCTGAACCCACCGATTCCATATTTTGCTAACAGTCATTGAATCTCGACCAACGCGAGCAGGAATGTCGCGATACGATAAATCGCAATCGCGATAGGCTACAATCCGACCTTTATCAAATTCGGAAATGTGATGGCACGCATTTCACCTCCTTACACGAGGCATCACAACAACGTTTCACCAGGCAACGCCGGTTAACTGCTGTTTGTGTGTGAGAAATCGGTTGGAAACTTTCATAATGTAGCACGTTGTAGGTGTCGCCACCGGCGCCAACCTTGTGTGAATGCTCCGTAAAGCTAATCACTTGCATATCACAGCATGTTCTTCCTGTCGGTTAAATTTCGCGTCTGTAGCACGTCATCTTCGTGGTGTAGCAATTTTAATGGCCAGTAGTGTACAAATGACGGTGGATGGCGTACACAGGGTATAAAAGCGCAGAGCTTTATTTGTACTCAGCTAATTCATATGAAGTGTTTCCGACGTCATTATGGCCGCACGGCGGGAATTAAGAGACTTTGAAGACGGAATGGTGCTTGTAGCTAGATGCTCGGGCAATTACATTTCGGAAAACTTTAGGGAATTTAATATTCCTAGATCCAGAGTGTCAGGAGTGTGTCGAGAATACAGGCCAGGCATTATCTCTCAACGTGGACAACGCCAGTGGCCGACGACCTTCACTTAATGGAGAGCAGCGGCGTTTGCGTCGAGATGTCAGTGCTACCAGACAAGTAACACTGCGCGAAACAGCCAAACAAATCAATGTGCGACGTACGATTAGGTCTGTACAGCGAAATTTGGCTTTAACTGACTGTGGCAGCTGAGACCGACACGAGTGCCTTTACTGACAGCAGGACATTCCCTCCTGTGCCTCTATTGGACTCGTAACCTCATCGGTTGGATCCCAGATGACTGGAAAGCCATGGTCTGCTCAGATTGTGTCACAGTATCAGTTGGTAAGAGCTGATGGTAGGGTTTCAACATGGCGCAGACACCCGGAAGCCAAGGACTCATGTTGAGAAAAAGGCACTGCACAAGGTGTTGGTTGTTCCATAATGGTGTGGGCAGTGTTTACGTGGAATGGGCAGGGTCGTCTCGTCCAACTGCACCGCTCATTGACTGAAAGTGGTTATGTTCAGCTATTTGGAGACCATTTGCAGCCATTCATGGGCTTCATATTCCCAAACAACAGTGGAATTTTTATGGAATGCAATGCGCCAGGTCACCAAACCACAATTATTCGCAGTTTGTTTGAAGAAGATTCTGGGCAGTTCCAACGAATGGTTTGGCCACCCAGATCGCCCGACATGAACGCTATCAAACATTTCTGTGACATAATCGAGAGGTCAGTTCGTGCACAAAATCCTGCACCGTCAACATTTCCGCAATTATGGACGATTATGCAAGCAACAAGCAAGGGACTTACAACGACTCCAGCTGCTGCACTACACTCGGAGAAAGCAGGTACCACATCTTTTGTAAGTTATCTATTGAAACACACACACACACTCACACACACACGCACACACATACAGACACACAAACACAAACACACACACTCACGAGTAGAACAGCAAAGTACTCTCTGGGACACTGTAATACCACAATCGATTGTGGGGAATCGGTACAATGCAACTTTATTTAAGAAGTGTTTACTCGCTACTAGTTAACTTCTTTGGATCATTGGAGGGGGTGGTACTTTTGATGTATAAACTGTTTAACGTAATGTTGTTGTTGTGGTCTTCAGTCCTGAGACTGGATTGATGCAGCTGTGCAAGCTGCTTCATCTCCCAGTACGTACTGCAGCCTACATCCTTCTGAATCTGCTTTGTGTATTCATCTCTTGGTCTCCCTCTACGATTTTTATCCTCCACGCTGCCCTCAAATAAAAACTGGTGATCCCTTGATACCTCAGAATATGTCCTACTACGTGATCCCTTCTTGTAGTCAAGTTGTGCCACAAACTCCTCTTCTCACCAATTCTATTCAATACATCCTCATTATTTATATGATCTACCCATTAATCTTTAGCATTCTTCTGTAACATCACATTTCGAAAGCTTCTATCCTCTTCCTGTCCAAACTATTTATCGTCCATGTTTCACTTCCACAGGTGGTTACACTCCATACAAATACTTTCAGAAACGACTTTCTGATACTTAAATGTATGCTCGATGTTAACAAATATCTCTTCTTCAGAAACGCTTTCCTTGCCATTGCCAGTCTACATTTTATATCCTCTCTACTTCGATCGTCACCAGTTATTTTGCTCCCCAAATAGCAATACTCCTTTACTACTTTAAGTGTCTCATTTCCTAATCTAATTCCCTCAGCATCACCCGATTTAATTCGACTACATTCCATTATCCTCGTTTTGCTTGTTCATCTTATACCCTCCTTTCAAGACACTGTCCATTCCGTTCAACTGCTCTTCCAAGTCCTTTGCTGTCTCTGACAGAATTACAATGTCATCGGCGAACCCTCAAAGTTTTTATTTCTTCGTCATGGATTTTAATACCTACTCCGAATTTTTCTTTTGTTCCCTTTACTGCTTGCTCAATATATTGTTTGAATAACATCGGGGAGAGGCTACAACGCTGCCTCACTCTCTTCCCAACCACTGCTTCTCTTTCATGTCCCTAGGCTCTTATAATTGCCATCTGGTTTCTGTACAAATTGTAAACAGCCTTTCGCTCCCTGTATTTTACCCCTGCCACCTTCAGAATTTGAAAGAGAGTATTGCAGTCAACATTGTCAAAAGCTCTCTCTAACTCTACAAATGCTAGAAAAGTAGGTTTGTCTTTCCGTAATCTAGCTTCTAAGATAAGTCGTAGGGTCAGTATTACTTCACGTGCTCCAATATTTCTACGAAATCCAAACTGATCTTCCCAGAGGTCGGCTTCTACCAGTTGTTGTCGAGATCTACGAGCTCCGCGACTGCTCCTCCCCGTTTGATCAGGTGCAGCCAGCCAGGACGCTTCGCTTAGCACCTACGCAAAAAAGTTATGTAATCGTTTATCACCTTGTTTTTGCAGCAGTAAACCACGTTCTTGCAGTACCGACTTTGATTACCTTTTCCCGTTCCTACCCACGCGCCGACTCCCAGGCGGGATTCAAAAATAACCACTCACAGACGGCAGGTGGCAATACTAGCAGAGGAGGATATATAAAGCGTGTCGAGGGGGTGGGGGTGGGGGCGGAAAACAGTACAGACTTTGTTGTAATGCGGAAACGGAGAGATTTATCTGACGTCCAAAAGGACATGATCATTGGCTTTCGGGCCAAGGCTGGAATCATTTTCCAAAGCGACTAAGTTTGCAAATTGTTAGTGTGCCGCCCTGGTTACAGTATACCGTGCATTGGCAAAATGGCGCTATCTAAAACTGGTGCCCAGGCAACTGTGCACCACGGGCCTTAGATGACAGGTGTGAAGGACGGCTGCGGAGATGTGTACGGGCGAACAGACGTGCAGCTGTTGAAGCTACCAACAGTGTCTCCTCAGCGGACGTTGCTACGCTTGGATCAACGCAGCAGATGCCTGGTGATTGGTGACAAAGCCTGGAATTTGCACGCCGATACCGAAACTGGACGTTCACTGAGTGGCGACAGGCGACCTTTTCAGAGGAATCACGTTTTATCTTCATCTCCGTGAAACCGCGCAGGAGGTTCCAGGGCCCGAAAAGAGAGCGTTTTGGTCTTTGGAAAGTTCTCATGACATTCCCTAGGTCATCTCGTCATTCTGGAAGGACACAATGTATCAACACTAACATGGTTCTATCCTTGGGCACCATGTCAACCCCTATATGCAGTCAGAACTGCATGTAGGGGTGTCCTTCCCCAAATGGTTCAAATGGCTCTGACCACTATGGAACTTAACTTCTCAGGTCATCAGTCCCCTTGATCTTAGAACTACATAAACGTAACTAACCCAAGGACATCACACACATCGATGCCCGAGGCAGGATTCGAACCGGCGACCGTAGCGGTCGCGCGGCTCCAGACTGTAGCGCCTAGAACCGCTCGGCCACCCCGGCCGGCTGTCCTTCCTCGGCTGATGGCATCTACCAGCACGACAACGAAACATGTCACACAGCTCACAGCGAGCGTGCGTGGATCGAAGAGCACCAGGATGATTTTACCATACTCCCCCACCCACAAAACTCTCCGGATTTAAATCCACTCGAGAATCTGTGGGAGCACCTCGATCGGGCTGTTCGCGGCACGCATCCTCAACCGAGAAACCTAGCGCATATGACCACGGCGCTGGAGTCGGCATGGCTCCACATCACGGTCAGCGCTTTCCGGAACATTATCGACTATCTTCGTGCACGTCTCGAAGAGGTCAGCGTTTGCACAGTGGATTTTGGCAGGTGATCACGTTAATGTGACTGAACAGTGTATAACAACCAGAATCTATCTTACGAGACGTTTTATTCTACAATGATATGGCAAATATTAAAATAAATCTAACAACAAAATAAAAGAAGACAAGAACTATGGATAATACACTACTGGCCATTAAATTTGCTACACCAAGAAGAAATGCAGATGATAAACGGGTATTCATTGGACAAATATATTATACTAGGACTGACATGGCCGTGGTGGCTGTGCGGTTCTAGGCGCTCCAGTCCGGAGCCGCGCTGCTGCTACGGTCGCAGGTTCGAATCCTGCCTCGGGCATGGGTGTGTGTGATGTCCTTAGGTTAGTTAGGTTTAAGTAGTTCTAAGTTGAAGGGGACTAATGACCACAGCAGTTGAGTCCCATAGTGCTCAGAGCCATTTGAACCATTTTTTTAGGACTAACATGTGAATACATTTTCACGCAATTTGGGTGCATAGTACCCAGAACAACCACCTATGGCCGTAATAACTGCCTTGATACGCCTGGGCATTGAGTCAAACAGAGCTTGGATGGCGTGTACAGGTGCAGCATCAACACGATACCACAATTCATCAAGAGTAGTGACTGGCGTATTGTGACGAGCCAGTTGCTCGGCCACCGTTGACCAGACGTTTTCATTTGGTGAGAGATCTGGAAATGTGCTGGCCAGGGCAGCAGTCGAACATTTTCTGTATCCAGAAAGGCCCGTACAGGACCTGCAACATGCGGTCGTGCCTTTTCTTGCTGAAATGTAGGGTTCCGCACGGTAGAGCCACGGGTCGTAACACATCTGAAATGTAACGTCCACTGTTCAAAGCGCCGTCGTGCGAACAAGAGGTGACCGAGACGTGTAACCAATGGCACCCCATACCATCACGCCGGGTGAAACGCCAGTATGGCGATGACGAATACACGCTTCCAATGTGCGTTCACCGCGATGTGGCCAAACACGGATGCGACCATCATGATGCTGTAAGCAGAACCTGGATTCATCCCAAAAAATGACGTTTTGCCATTTGTGCACCCAGGTTCGTCGTTACAGCCATGCGGATAAGATGGCTGTCATCTCGACTAGTAGTGATACGAGGCCGTTGGGATCCAGCACGGCGTTCCGTATTACCCACCTGAACCCACCGATTCAATATTCTGCTAACAGTCATTGGATCTCGACCAACGCGAGCAGCAATGTCGCGATACGATAAACCGCAATCGTGATAGGCTACAATCCGATCTTTATCAAAGTCGGAAACGTGATGGTACGCATTTCTCCTCCTTACACGAGGCATCACAACGTTTCACCAGGAACGCCGGTCAACTGCTGTTTGTGTATAAGAAATCGGTTGAAAACTTTCCTCACGTCAGCACGTTGTAGGTGTCGCCACCGGCGCCAACCTTGTGTGAATGCTCTGAAAAGCTAATCATTGGCATATCACAGCATCTTCTTCCTGTCGGTTAAATTTCGCTTCTGTAGCACGTCATCTTCGTGGTGTAGCAATTTTAATCGTAGTGTAGAAGTGATACGTACTGAACCAAGCAATCATTTGAAGGCGCAGTTTCATCAGTGTGGATTCCAAACAAAACGGAGCGGTGAAGTTGCGTTCCTCTAACTGCACCATCACGTGACGTGACGTTACGCATTACCTCCAGTGCGAATATACCAGTGTCCACAAGTGGTGAAATTTTTATTTCGATGTAGCTGGGAGTGTATATCGACTTCGCATGAACATTAACTAATTGTAGAGTGACGTGCCCGCGATAGTAATACGAGCTGTGACACGGTGTTTCTCGACTGCAGACGGAGGCTGGCGCCGTGATGTGCGACGGCCGTGACGTGGCCTCTAAAACGGCCAGAACACCGCGGCCGCGAGCCGCCGTCCGAGCCTGAGGCAGCGTGTGAACCCAGTCACGGAGTCAGGTGGCGAATGGCGCTTTGGTTATGTGCTCACTGGGACAGAGCGCTAAGGCCTAGCGAACATCCCAACACAGGGGAGGGCAGGGCAGCGAAGGAGATACCGGGTGGTTATAATTAAACTCTCCCTATTTAACACGTTGAAATGCAAATGCCGTGTGGCTAGGGCCTCCCGTCTTGTAGACTGTTCGCCTGGTGCAAGTCTTTCGAGCTGACGCCACTTCGGAGACTTGCGTGTCGATGGGGATGAAATAATGTTGATACGGACAACACAACACCCAGTCCCTGAGCGGAGAAAACCCCTGACCCATACGGGAATCGAACACGGGCGGTTAGGTATGACATCCGCCGCGCTGACCACTCAGCTACTAGGGGCGGACATTTAACACATGACACGGAAACTAACTGTTGTACAAGGACCAAACTTGGCAGCATTAATGTCAAGGACACGGGAAAGAGAAATAATGCAGAATCAATTCAATTGAAACACTTTTAATCTGCTGCTACGGTACATCATACCTTTACATACCAGTACCGTTACTGCTAAAAAAAAAAGGGGCTCAATATGGCACCCATCAGTCTCCAGAACAGTCTGAAGCGCAGAATTTCATTCTGCACAGCAGAAAAAAGCACTATTAATTTCTAATTTCTGCTACCAGTCACATACATACATACATACATACAGAGAAATGTTACTTCAAGAGAAACAGTCTTACACTATGTATGTATAACAGCCTGAAGATGAGCAGAACATGTTCTAAACGCGTTGTATTATGTTAGATTAGACATAAAATAAAAAAGGATCTGGTAGCAGAAATTAGAAATAAATAATTATCCCACACAGTCACGGTTCACAAACATAACCATAATGGCCAAAAATAATTATGAATCAACCAGCCAAGTTGTAAAAGTATTTCGAACATACAGAAACATTAGAGTAAAGTTACTTAAAACATGACTTGATATAAAATTCAACAAAATATGTCTATATGAAAACATAGTAGTTAAATATGTGAAAATTAAGACTAACTGTAAATCTATCTCAGCACAACTTGCTAAAGCTAGAGGTGAGAAGTTCTGGCTAATATGTGAAGTAAAGCAGTTATATAGAAAGAAAGAAGACCTCAACCTATTAGCTTACAGCTCCTATCTGGAATTAATGTTATTAGCACTACCAGCACTGTTCCCATTACTCCATGAGATCCTTGGAAACATAATAAAAAACACATATAATAAAACAAACAGCACTCATCAAAAAAAAGCTTGACAATCTGAGAAAGAGAAACAAGCTGCCTATCGATAAATACGTAAATAAGAATTGCAGCCCCCACAAATTTTTCCCAAGAGTTGTAAATTGCCGCTACAGTAACAAACAAGGGACAAAGAGTTCTAGAGTAATCTAGTTTAAGACTGTTTCTTTTTAAGTAACATTTCTCTGTATGTATAAATGCCTGAAGATAAGCAGAACATGTTCGAAACGCGTTGTATTACGTTACATTAAACATAAAATAAAAAAGTGATTGGTAGCAGAAATTAGAAATAAATAATTATCCCACACAGTCACAGTTCACAAACGTAGCCATTATGGCAGAAAATAAGAAAGAAGTATGTCTGTAGGTATGCTGGCTAACATCTCTTCACATGCTGCGCTTCAGTTCAGCACATATATCAATATTTCCCTGGTAAACCCTCTCCTTCAGGTAACCCCACAACCAGAAACCAGAGGGAGTGACATCAGGTGATAGTGCCGGCAAGCATTTGGAAGTGATCGGCTGATAATTCGATCGTTTCCAAATGTGTTTCGGAGAATCAGATGAACTTCACGAGCGATGTGCGGTGGAGCACCATCTTGCATGAAAACTTTTGAGTTCAATGCGTCTCTCTCCTGTGAGACGGGAATGATATGCTGGCGAGGCATATTGCAGTAACGGTGACCAGTCACACTGCACCTCTTTGGTCCTTGAGCGCCAACCTGTTCAAAAAAGAATGGGCCAATGATGAACGTAGCCAAGAAGACACACCACACGGTGATACGTTCACCATACATTGGAACTTCATGCACAGTGACTGGAAGTGAAGATGTCCACACTCAGCAGTTCAGTGCGTTCAGCTCACCCGTCAGAGAAATATGAGCCTCGTCTGTCCATAGGATGGTCCAGGGCCAGCCTCTGTCAACTTCAGTCCTTGCGAGAAAGTGGAAAGCGAAGTCAACACGTCGCTGTGTGTCCTATGCTGCAAGCTGCTGTACGATATAGATTATTGTATGGATCGCATTTGAGAATGTTTCGAAGCACCTTCCGTACGTTGGACCCCGGAACGTTCAACTATCGCGACACAGCACGCGCACTGCCTGACGATCGAGAATTGCGCGCAGCGTTGTCTGCCATAGCAACAGCGATTTCATCAAACATGTGTGATGAACCGGTATTTGGCCTCTTCCCGGAGAGACGCCGAACTTTCCAGCTGATTCGAACTTCTTCGTCGCGCTTCGAACAGCAGGTGGAGAAAGAGGACGCTTCCGTAATCCTATCAGCCGGTGATATTCTCGAAGTGCAGCTGCAGCATTACTGTTGTTTTGATAACAGAGCCTCAACAGTAATGCCCTGCTCCTTTTGTCCAAACTCATGTTGACACGTCAATAAGTGCACTGCGACTGGTCACGTGAGTTAGGTTATGAATTACGATGACTGATCACGGCACCTGGTGGCCATAGTTGGAACTAGACGGTGGCGCTGTGAGAAACGCAGATGATAAGCAGGTATTCATTGGACAAATATATTGTACTAGAACTGACATGAGATTACATTTTCTCGCAATTTGGGTGCATAGATCCTGAGAAATCATTACCCACAACAACCACCTCTCGCCGTAGTAACGACCTTGATACGCCTGGGCATTGAGTCAAACACAGCTTGGATGGCGTGTACAGGTAAAGGTGCCCATGCAGCTTCAACACGATACCACAGTTCACCAAGAGTAGTGACTGCCGTATTGTGACGAGCCAGGTGCTCGGCCATCATTGACCAAACGTTTTCAGTTGGTGAGAGATCTTTAGAATGAACTGGCCAAGGCAGCAGTCGAACATTTTCTGTATCCACAAAGGCCCGTACAGGACCTGCAACATGCAGTCGTGCACTATCCTGCTGAAATGTAGAGTTTTGCATGGATCAAACGAAGGGTAGAGCCACGGTCGTAACACATCTGAAATGTAACGTCCACTGTTTAAAGTGCCGTCAATTCGATCAAGAGGTGACCAAGACGTGTAACCAATGGTACCCCCATACCATCACGCCAGGTTATACGCCAGTATGGCGATGACGAATACACGCTTCCAATGTGCGTTCACCGCGATGACGCCAAACACGGATGCGATCATCATGATGCTGTAAACGGAACCTGGATTCATCCAAAAAAAAAAAAAATGACATTTTGCCATCCGTGCACCCAGGTTCGTCGTTGAGTGCAGCATCGCAGGCGCTCCTGTCTGTGATGCAGCGTCAAGGGTAACCGCAGCCATGGTCTCCGAGCTGATAGTTCATGCTGCTTGCAAACGTCACCATCTGTTGACTCAGGGATCGAGACGTGGCTGCACGATCCGTTACAGCCATGCGGATAAGATGCCTGTCATCTCAATGTACTCCCTGCCGCCGTTGGATAAGCAGCTGCAGCAGCAAGTCGTATAATCCCAGCTCACTCATTTATTACATAGTTCAATTCTTAATTTCTTTGCGTGTTTTTGGTAATTGCATTGTTTAATTCATAAATTTCGGGCGTATTATAGTATTTGGGAGTTGTAGCATTGCGTTTTAGTACCTGAATAGTGTAAAATCGCATAGTCTCCTTCCGCCGCAAAGCAGTGTGTCAGCAGTGCGCAAGTAGCAGTATTACTGCATTTACTAGACAATCTTGTATTTTAATCACCGTTTAAATTTTGTGTCGATTTGTTTGTGATCTTTGTAGATTAATTCAGACGTTCTTTGCACAACAGTTTTTAGCATGGAGAGGGACTGGAACTGCTGTGTTCGGATGCAGGCTGAGTTGGAATCCCTTCGCTCCCAGCTTGAGGCAGTGTTGGCTTCGGTCACACAGCTTGAGGCTGTTGCCAGTGGGCATCACTGTGGGGGTCCGGATGGGGGTTTGTCGGGGGCAGCCAGCTCGTCCCACGCATCCCCCGATCGGACTACGACTGTGGCTACCCGGGATACTGCCCACATTGAGGCTGATCCCTCACCTGTGGTAGAGTGGGAGGTCGTCTCTACGTGTGGCAGGGGGCGAAAGACATTCCGGAGGGCTGAACGGAAGGCCTCTCCAGTTTGTGTGACGAACAGGTTTCAGGCTCTGTCTCCGGCTGATACTGATCTTCGGCCGGAGATGGCTGCTTGTCCTGTTCCAGAGGTTGCCCCTCAGTCTCCAAGATCCGGGCAGTCGCAGAGGGTTGGCTTACTGGTAGTTGGGAGCTCCAACGTCAGGCGCGTAATGGGGCCCCTTAGTGATATGGCAGCAAGAGAGGAGAAGAAAACCAATCTGCACTCCATATGCATACCGGGGGGAGTCATTCCAGATGTGGAAAGGGTCCTTCCGGATGCCATGAAGGGTACAGGGTGCACCCATCTGCAAGTGGCCGCTCATGTCGGCACCAATGATGTGCGTCGCTATGGATCTGAGGAAATCCTCTCTGGCTTCCGGTGGCTATCTAATTTGGTGAAGAATGCCAGTCTCGCTAGCGGGATGAAAGCAGAGCTCACCATCTGCAGCATCGTGACTGTGGACCTTTGGTACAGAGCCGAGTGGAGGGTCTGAATCAGAGGCTGAGACAGTTCTGCGACCGTGTGGGCTGCAGATTCCTCGACTTGCGCCATAGGGTGGTGGGGTTTCGGGTTCCGCTGGATTGGACAGGAGACCACTATACGCAGTAAGTGGCTACACGGGTAGCAGGGGTTGTGTGGCGTGGACTGGGCGGTTTTTTAGGTTAAATGGCCTCGGGCAAGTACAGAAAGGGCAACAGCTTCAAAGGGTGCGGGGCAAAGTCAGGACATGCGGGGACCAAGCAGCAATCGGTATTGTAATTGTAAACTGTCGAAGCTGCATTGGTAAAGTACCGGAACTTCAAGCGCTGATAGAAAACACCGAAGCTGAAATCGTTATAGGTACAGAAAGCTGGCTGAAGCCAGAGATAAATTCAGCCGAAATTTTTACGAAGGCACAGACAGTGTTTAGAAAGGATAGACTGCATTCAACCGGTGGTGGCGTGTTTGTCGCTGTTAGTAGTAGTTTATCCTGTAGTGAAGTAGAAGTGGATAGTTCCTGTGAAATATTATGGGTGGAGGCTACACTCAACAACCGAGCTAGGTTGATAACTGGCTCCTTTTACCGACCTCCCGACTCAGCAGCATTAGTGGCAGAACAGCTGCGAGAAAATTTGGAATACATTTCACATAAATTTTCTCAGCATATTGTAGTCTTAGATGGAGATTTCAATTTACCAGATATAGACTGGGACACTCAGATGTTTAGGATGGGTGGTAGGGACAGAGCATCGAGTGGGATTATACTGAGTGCACTATCCGAAAATTACCTCGAGCAATTAAACAGAGAACCGACTCATGGAGATAACGCCTTGGACCTACTGATAACAAACAGACCCGAACTTTCCGACTCTGTAAGTGCAGAACAGGGAATCAGTGATCATAAGGCCGTGGCAGCATCCATGAATATGGAAGTTAATAGAAATATAAAAAAAGGGAAGAAGGTTTATCTGTTTAGCAAGAGTAATAGAAGGCAGATTTCAGACTAACTAACAGATCAAAAGGAAAATTTCTGTTCCGACACTGACAATGTTGAGTGTTTATGGAAAAAGTTTAAGGCAATTGTAAAATGCGTTTTAGACAGGTACGTGCCGAGTAAAATTGTGAGGGACGGGAAAAACCCACCGTGGTTCAACAACAAAGTTAGGAAACTACTACGAAAGCAAAGAGAGCTTCACTCCAAGTTTAAGCGCAGCCAAAACCTCTCAGACAAACAGAACCTAAACGATGTCAAAGTTAGCGTATGGAGGGCTATGCGTGAAGAAGCGTTCAGTGAATTCGAAAGTAAAATTCTATGTACCGACTTGACAGAAAATCCTAGGAAGTTCTGGTCTTACGTTAAATCAGTAAGTGGCTCGAAACAGCATATCCAGACACTCCGGGATGATGACGGCTTTGAAACAGAGGATGACACGCGTAAAGCTGAAATACTAAACACTTTTTTCCAAAGCTGTTTCACAGAGGAAGACCGCAGTGCAGTTCCTTCTCTAAATCCTCGCACAAACGAAAAAATGGCTGACATCGAAATAAGTGTCCAAGGAATAGAAAAGCAACTGGAATCACTCAACAGAAGAAAGTCCACTGGACCTGACGGGATACCAATTCCATTCTACACAGAGTACGCGATAGAACTTGCACCCCTTCTAACACCGAGCGAGGTGGCGCAGTGGTTAGCACACTGGACTCGCATTTGGGAGGACGACGGTTCAATCCCGTCTCCAGCCATCCAGATTTAAGTTTTCCGTGATTTCCCTAAATCGTTTCAGGCAAATGCCGGGATGGTTCCTTTGAAAGGGCACGGCCGATTTCCTTCTCAATCCTTCCCCAACCTGAGCTTTCGCTCCGTCTCTAACGACCTCGTTGTCGACGGGACGTTAAACACTAACCACCACCACCACCCCTTCTAACAGCCGTGTACCGCAAGTCTCTGGAGGAACGGAAGGTTCCAAAAGATTGGAAAAGAGCACAGGTAGTCCCAATCTTGTCATAACGTTGTACCAGTTTTTGAATACCATCCTCATAGAAGTCTGCCGCCTGACTTGTTAACCACTGCATCACCACTGTTTTGACTTCGTCATCGTCTTGAAGACGCTGACCGCCCAGGTGTTTCTTCAAGTGCAGGAACTGGCCGCAAGATCGGGGCTGTACGGAGGATGATCTAGAGTTTCCTATCGAAAAGATGTGATAATACCTTTGGTCTGATTCGCCACATGCAGACGGGCAATGTCTTGCAGCAAAACGATGCCCTTGCTCAACTTCCATAGACTGTTGTGTAGAGTCTCTTTTTATTTGTTTCTTGTTACTCTTATTATTTGTCAGGCATGGAGAGCTGGGCAACATGGGTTCTTCCCTTGACTCAGAGGATGAGGTACAATAAAACATCCCTTACTCCAAGAGTTATTTATTGACAAACATTTCCTTGACAACAGTGCATTCAGCGGATTTCAACGGGTTTACTTTACTCGCTTGGTTCAGTGCTTCCTTAGCAACACGGCGTAGTGGCCTCGGTGCTGGCGGCGGCGAGAGATGCTAACGTAGACTCCAAGGAATGCCCCAGAACCAGCAGCTGACGACGGCCGCACGTGGCGAGCGCTGCTTACGCGGCAAGACTGTGTGCCGGCGAGTGTACTGGCTTGCAATTCCGGGCGGCTGCGATGACGAAAGTTGCCCCGTGCTAGGAGCGAACCCGTGTTCTCAGATTCGGCGGCTCTGGGCGGCGTCCATTGAACTGGAGTTCTTCCCAATTCACGGGTGACTTCACTGGTTCGGCCGCATCCCTTCGTCCGAACCAGTCACCCGGATTGTTCACTATACGTCTTCCTCCGTTGCTATTGGTGAGACTTCGACATTAATGACTTGACTCGGAACGAAGACTCGACTTCTGTAACTTACTGGCGAAGGGACGACATCTTCTTCTTTCTTCGTAAGTCGTGGTAACTAGACGCTGCTATCAGATTCGATGCTGTCCTATGACCTCCATAGCTGCCGCTTCTTCTTCATGCGTACCTTCGGGAGTACATCAGCACGCCCAGCAACCGTCACGAGGCTTCCGGAACATGACAAGCGTACTCCTTAAGTTGACCAGCACTTCCAGCAGACTTCGAGCAGACTCCCAGCAGACTTTAGAAGAAGCTGCAAACTTCGAGAGGGAGCTGCCTCTTTCTGGGGTATTTATTTCGTGTTCCTGCTGACGGCGCGACGTTTGTAGCACAGTGACTGACCTCTGTGGTTCGATGATGGAAGGTTCCCTCGTGTATCGTACACGTGACTTATGCTGGCTCCTGATCCGTCTGCCCTGCTTTCCAATGTCCTCCGGACGACGCTCCCAGTAGACTGCTGACTGCTTGGTTCGCATACTCGATCGGACGATTACCTCTCCGCGGTCCTGCTCCACTTCCGTGTATCTGCTAGCGTGCTTGAGTCCCTGTCACTTCCTTCACCAAGTCTTTACTTAATTTATAACTAATATTTACACATACGGTCACTACACCTATTACAGTTGCTTTGATTCTGGTGTGACGTAGGTCACCCATATTCCATCGCCCATAACAATTTGGCTTAAGAAATCACCACCGTCGTTGTGGTACCGCTCAAGAAAAGTCAATCCTCTGTCTAAACTTTTGGTTTTGTGCACATCCGTCAACATTTTCGGTACCCAACCTGCGCACAATTTTCGGTAGTTCATGTGATCGGTCACAATACCATGCAAAACACTAAGAGAAACATTAGGAAAGGCATCCCGCAAGGTGGAAATCGTAAAGCGTCTGTTTTCTTTCACCTTATCGTCCACTTCCTGTACCAAACTTTCATTAACGACCGAAGGACGCCCACTCCGTTGTTCATCATGCACATTTGTGAGGCCATCTTTAAATGCTCTCACCCACTTTCTTGCCATTCCATCACTCATAATGTTTTCTCCGTAATCTTCATAGATCTCACGATGAATATCGATCGCTTTTAGGCCTTTAGCTCTAAGAAATCTTATAACAGCCCGTACTTCACAGTCGGCGGGACTCACGATTATCGGAGGCATCTTAAACACTCGGTACACAACGTAAACAAGGAAAACTCAGACTACAATGGCGTCAGTGCGTAGATTAAGGTACAGCTTTTCATGTAAAAATAAAATTATTGAGATATCTTTGCACGTCTTTTTTTAATTTCAAAACGGTACTTACTTAAAAAAACACGCCTCGTATGAAGGAAGTGATAGTAATTCGCGAGTTTCGAAATTTATTGGAGTGTTCGTCGTGGTCTATAACTTCGCGATATAGGGGAAAGAGGCCACGTGCAAGTAACTGATTACTGTTTTTTTGTGGAGATTGTAACTTAATTTGCATCGCTTGCATAGCCGGTACCATGTCTTTATTCGTGACGTTGTCGTCGCGGTATTCTAAACACTCAGTAACCAACCAGTTTTTCTTTTTAAATAAATTCTCGTGCGTTATAGTTTGATTTCGTGATCATTCTTTGTCGTGATTTGCATAGTAAACCGATGTTCCTCTTTAGTGAATAACCACGTGGCTAACTAATTTACGGAGGCTCCCACCTTAGAACTGTTCACAGAACGTAGCCTCTGTTCACTGTATCTGCCATTGTAACTCCACGTAGTTTTTAATATGAATTTCGGCACAATTTTGTTTTCGATTACTCCACAATCGAGCCTAGTTTCTCTCTAACCCATTTTAGATTCTGGTTCTTTCTCGAATTTATAAGTAACTTCTTTCTCACTGATGAATGCCTAGTCTGAAAGTGAGCGCCTGTAATCCACGTATCCTACTGTACTTCCAATCTTCAAATAACCGCATCAGTCGTGCATTTATTTCCTACGTTATTCCAGTAGCGTTCAGTACCAACACTCCTTGGTCGGTTATGATTCTTAATAATATGCTTCTTCATGTGTTTTATTAAAATCTTAATACAAGAATAAATGTATCGTAAAGGCTATTCTTAATGTTAATAACTCAACCGCTATTTATCCACTCCCCATCTAGCCTCTTCTAGGCAAACCTAGATCACGTGTGTGACTGTCACCTTATTTTTAACAACATTTCCTGAACTGATTCTTTACCATACTTAATTAGGAAGTTCTCAGTGTCTAGGGCGAATAATTATTTCCTTGCATTGAGTCCTATTTGCTAATCAGCTCTTATCTTACATTGAAGTTAGTGTACAGTATAGTGACAGGGTTCATTCAAGTGACGACCTTGAAAAATCACTGAGAAAACATAACGATTCCGTGCCAGAGTCTCTCTTTCCTATGCAGTTATCAGACAGAAAATTCCACCTTTCTGCACTGGAACAAGTGTATGGGTAAATAACCAACAAATAAATCTCACCTGATGAACGAAGTTTCACAGTTAAGTTTCAGATCGGTCACCAGTCAGTCGCGCTTCATACAAGCAACAGCGATGCTGTTCCAACAGTTTACAAGTCTCCAGTGAGAGTATGTGTTGTACTATTATAATTTTGATGCAATGAATCTTTCGAACATTTTTAAAAATATATCAAGTCTTTTGACGAGTTCGGTCATTTTGCAGGGCGTGCCTTTCATACATCGCTAAATTGCTCCACGGTCGGTGTAAGACACTTATTTGATCATAGACATTTAGTCAAGCGTTGCCTGTTTCTGTTACAACGAGGTGTCTTTGCCAAAACGAGAGAACAGCTTTGAACGGTTTCGGCAAATGGAAACAATAGAACTGGGCTCTGCTCCACCACCCTTTGCCAGACAAAGGCACCATTTTTCTTCCTTGTTCCTTTTTAGGGACAGTACCTTGTATCAAGGAATTTTGCAGATATTTATCTTGTGTGAATATGAACGCATTCGACCAGTAAACATCGATGTTACAGTGATGTTGCGGCCACACGCAACGACTGCGATTTTCTTCACACAGGGTGACAATTACTGAACTACATGAAAACACGTGCACACACTTTATTCAGCATGTAAATGTCACTACAGATATTCGGTTTTAGGATATGACATGTTCGATATGTCTGCCATCATTGACAATGATGTGACGCTGACGAATAGCGAAATTCTGCATGACCCGATGAAGTGTTGGAACATCGAGTCTGTCGATGACCTCCTGAACGCCTGTTTTCAGCTCAGCAATGGTTTTTGGGGTTATTGCTGTACACCTCGTCTTTGATATAGCTCCACAAAAAGGTATCGAATGTGTTCAGATGCGGAGAATATGGTGGCCAATCGATGCCCATACCAGTGGCCTCTGGGTACACCAGAGCGAGATTGCGGTCCCCAAAGTGCTCCTCGAGGACGTTAAACACTCTCCTCCTTTGATGGGCTGGAGCTTCGTCTTGCATCACATATTGTCGAAATCAGGGTCACTTTCGATAATGCCGCTCGGGGATGGCCGAGAGGTTCTAGGCGCTACAGTCTGGAACCGCGCGACCGCTACGATCGCAGGTTCGAATCCTGCCTCGGGCATGGGTGCGTGTGATGTCCTTAGGTTAGTTAGATTTAAGTAGTTCTAAATTCGAGGGGACTGATGACCTCAGAAGTTTAGTCCCATAGTGCTCAGAGCCATTTGAACCATTTTGAACTTTCGATAATGGGAATGAAATCATCTTCCGACACCTTCACATGCCGCTCAGTAGTCACCGTTCCATCAAGAAATACCGCACCGATTATTCCGTGATTGGACATCGCACATCCGCAGCCACCCGTTCAGGCTGACGTGACTTCTCGATCGCGAAATGCTGATTCTCAGTCCCCCAAATGCGCCAATTTTCTTTGTTGCCGAACCCATCCAAATGAAAGTGGACTTCGGCGCTAAACCAAACCACGCATATGCATACTAATTCCCATCATGCCTCGCGGCCAGTCGTGCAGTTTGAACGTCCTAACGCAAAACGTTCAGAAGTTATGACGATTTTATTTCTTATAGTTCAAGAATTGTCACCCTGTATGATTGGGTACTATGACAGAAATCAGCCTGGTAAAGTCACATAGTTTTCCTGTTTTTTGGTGCAGAATTCATATGCAGAATATCAGGTCTTTTTTCAATTTTACTTGATTCAGAACACTTGTTGGTCTGAATCCGTCTCAGTATTAGGCATCTGTAATCTCAAGTACCAAGTAGTTTTTGTCCACTAACGGCAGGATTCGTAATATTATTGCATTAATTCTCACTTCTTCCTAGTATTAAGAACTTTAGCCACGCGTGTTTGCTTCAATGACAGGATCCTCATGCAAGATCAATGGATGGTGTGCTTCTTGCTCTTGTTTGGACTTGAATTCATGGTTACATTGTACATCATGCCTTGTTTTGTAAATGATTTACGGAAAGCGAGGTAAGTTGAAACTTATCCATTTGCTCTGAGAGTTACTGCTACCGAGTCTTTCTGATTACGGTCCATTCAATGAAGTGCACAGACTAAATGTTTGTAGCCTATTCGGCAAAGAACATAACGGGCGTCAAAGACATTTCTCCCTGTGCAAATCGGACCCGTACATCTACATCTACATCTACATCTACATTTATACTCCGCAAGCCACCCAACGGTGTGTGGCCGAGGGCACTTTACGTGCCACTGTCATTACCTCCCTCTTCTGTTCTAGTCGCTTATGGTTCGCGGGAAGAACGACTGTCTGAAAGCCTCCGTGCGCGCTCGAATCTCTCTAATTTTACATTCGTGATCTCCTCGGGAGGTATAAGTAGGGGAAAGCAATATATTCGATACCTCATCCAGAAACGCACCCTCTCGAAACCTGGACAGCAAGCTACACCGCGATGCAGAGCGCCTCTCTTGCAGAGTCTGCCACTTGAGTTAGCTAAACATCGCCGCTCTTCTTTGGATCTTCTCTATCTCCTCCGTCAACCCGATATGGTACGGATCCCACACTGATGAGCGATACTCAAGTATAGGTCGAACTAGGGTTTTGTAAGCCACCTCCTTTGATGATGGACTACATTTTCTATGAATCTCCCAATGAATCTCAACCTCGTACCCCCTTACCAACAATTAATTTTATATGATCATTCCACTTCAAATCGTTCTGCTCGCATACTCCCAGATATTTTACAGAAGTAACTGCTACCAGTGTTTGTTCCGCTATCATATAATCATACAATAAAGGATCCTTCTTTCTATGTATTCGCAATACATTACGTTTGTCTATGTTAAGGGTCAGTTGCCACTCCATGCACCAAGCGCCTATCCGCTGCGGATCTTCCTGCATTTCGCTACAATTTTCTAATGCTGCAACTTGTCTGTATACTACAGCATCATCCGCGAAAAGCCGCATGGAACTTCCGACACTATCTACCAGGTCATTTATATATAATGTGAAAAGGAATGGTCCCATAACACTCCCCTGTGGCACGCCAGAGGTTACTTTAACGTCTGTAGACGTCTCTCCATTGATAACAACATGCTGTGTTCTGTTAGCTAAAAACTCTTCAATCCAGCCACACAGCTGGTCTGATATTCCGTAGGCTCTTACTTTGTTTATCAGGCGACAATGCGGAACTGTATCGAACGCCTTCCGAAAGTCAAGGAAAATAGATCTACCTGGGAGCCTGTATCTAATAATTTCTGGGTCTCATGAACAAATAAAGTGAGTTGGGTCTCACACGATCGCTGTTTCCGGAATCCATGTTGATTCCTACAGAGTAGATTCTGGGTTTCCAAAAACGACATGATATTCGAGCAAAACACATGTTCTAAAATTCTACAACAGATCGACGTCAGAGTAAGAGGTCTATAGTTTTGCGCATCTGCTCCACGACCCTTCTTGAAAACTGGGACTACCTGTGCTCTTTTCAAATCATTTGGAACCTTCCGTTCCTCCAGAGACTTGCGGTACACGGCTGTTAAAGGGGGGCAAGTTCTTTCGCGTACTCTGTATAGAAACGAATTGGTATCCCGTCAGGTCCAGTGGACTTTCCTCTGTTGAATGATTGCAATTGCTTTTCTATTCCTTGGACGCTTATTTCGATGTCAGCCATTTTTCCGTGTGTGCGAGGATTTAGAGAAGGAGCTGCAGTGCGGTCTTCCTCTGTGAAACAGCTTTGGAAATAGGTGTTTAGTATTTCAGCTTTACGCGTGTCATCCTCTGTTTCAAAGCCGTCATCATCCCGGAGTGTCTGGATATGCTGTTTCGAGCCACTTACTGATTTAACGTAAGACCATAATTTCCTAGGATTTTCTGTCAAGTCGGTACATAGAAATTTACTTTCGAATTCACTGAACGCTTCACGCATAGGCCTCCTTATGCTAACTTTGACATCGTTTAGGTTCTGTTTGTCTGAGAGGTTTTGGCTGCGTTTAAACTTGGAGTGAAGCTCTCTTTGCTTTCGCAGTAGTTTTCTAACTTTGTTGTTGAACCACGGTGGGTTTTCCCGTCCCGCACAGTTTTACCCGTAAGATACGATTTATATACCGCTTGCATGTTGTGTTTATGTGATTAACAGGGTCAGCCGTCCCCAAAGCTGGGTGGTCAGCGCGTCTAACTTCCATGCAGCCGCCCCGATTTCGATTCCCAAGTGCGTTGGAAAGTTTCTCCGCTCGGGGACAGGTGTTGTCCTTATCATCGTTTTATCGTCATCGAAACACAAGCTGCCAAATATGGCGTGAACTGAAAAGATGCAGATACCAGACTGAGATTCATTGGAAGAATCCGAAGAAAATGCAATCCGAAAACAAAGGAAGTAGGTTACAGTACACTTGTGCGTCCACTGTTTGAATACTGCTCACCGGGGTGGGATCCGTGACAGATAGGGTTGATAGAAGAGATAGACAAGATCCAACGGAGAGCAGCGCGCCTCGTTTCAGGATTATTTAGTAATCGTGAAACCGTTACGGAGGTGATAGATAAACTCCAGTCGAAAACTCTGCAAGAGAGACGCTCAGTAGCTCGGTACGGGTTTTTGTTGAAGTTTCGAGAACATACCTTCACCGACGAGTCGAGCAGTACATTGTTCCCTCCTACGTATCTCTCGCGAAGAGACCATAAGGATAAAATTAGAGATTAGAGCCTACACAGAGGAATACCGACAATCTTTCTTTTCACGAACAATACGAGACTTGAATAGAAGGGAGAACCGATAGAGGTACTCAAAGTACCCTCCGCCACGCAGCTACAGGTGGCTTGCGGAATATGGATGTAGATGTAGATGTAGACTTGCAACTTAGCGGCCGAACTTCCCCCAGTTGGGGGACTCCCGGCTATCACTGCCATACGATCATTTCATTTCACAGCTTCATGCTCGTGTTCAATACGCAACTCTTACTTGAGAGTAACTGTCTCTCTTTTGTTGCACTCGCCCTCTCGTATCATTAGTAAAATGGTCAGGTGGCGCTATCACTGGGTCACATTCAGTTTCTAGGGGTTAATTTCGGAGTATAAAGTGAGTTCTGTACTTTGCATCAACACTCGTAATTACTCGAGATAGGAGGGCAACTTACAGTGTTTTTTGATGCTATACAGAGCAGGATGGAAATAGCTCTGCTTGTAATATAGTGTGAGCCGCATGTGTACACCACCAATCATAAACTGTCATGCCCGAAAATACTGCCGGCTACAAATGAGCTTAATTTTTCCTTCTGCCGCTGCTGGAGGCACGCGCCAGTAGCATCGCAACTTAAGGCAACGTAGCAGCTTCTGGGTCAAGGCTTCTACGGAGCTGCGAGGCTATCGTGATGCAAAATAAGCGCTGCACCGAGCAAATAAACAGAAGGAACGCGTTTCTTGCTGTCTTGTGTGCTGTGTGGTTGTGGTGGTTCCAGCTCTCCGAGGCTGCAGTGGAAGCGTTCTGTAAAAGATGTCGAGAGAATTCTACTGCTGATTCAGATAGTTTGTTTCACAGTCAGGAAGTCCCTATCGTTTAAGTTTTGTCTTACCAGATCGATATCTCTGGGTTTAGAAATTCACTGATGTTCCCACTAGACAATAAGATCGTGTAGAAGGGAACTCCAAGTTGCTGGGAGAGACAAAGAGAAAAAGAAACTCGTCGGACAAAGATGCAGTGGACGACTCTTCACGAACTGAAAATAACGTAATCTATTTTGGCCTGTGGATCAGTCTAGGCGGAAAGAACCTAATCTATTTTGGCCTGTATGTCAAGATGGTAATGTCCAAGGGATTAACTTAAAATAGAGGTAGCAGATTACAAGAGAGAGGGTAAGGAGATGGCTAGGGAGAGAGAGATTAGGATTAGATGGACAAAGAAATGTAGGAGGTGGAGATGGACAGAGAGAGAGGTCAACGAAGTAGAGGAACAAAGGGAGAGGTTAGAGGAGAAGATGGAGGAGGAGATCGACAGAGAGAGAGGGGGAAAGAGGTGGAAAAAGAGAGCAGAAGAAGGAGATGGACAAAGAGAGAGGGAGGGGAGCAGGAGATTAACTGAAAGAGAGGGAGGAGGAGAGGAAAACAGAGAAAGGAGGAGAGAGAGATACGTACAATATTCATGTTGAATGTGTGCATGGGCAAAGCTCCATCAAAAAGGCTAGTATATACGTGAAGCAGCATTTATGTATGTAAGACTTCTCCTCCCAAATGCCAGGAACCATTTCAACCAAGTTTGGCACACAAGCAAGTTTGGCACATCACTGTGGGGTTTATCTCCAATAGGAGTAGAGGTATGGGCGAAAAGGTATCATACCCTGCTGGAGAGGCTGCCCTGTGCAACAAGTGTGTTGTGTGGGAATAGTACTGGCCTGCCTTATCGGTAGCTTTACTGGGCAACCTTTTTGTCAGGGCCGAGAATTGGTTTTCCAGTTCCCAACATATTGGCTGCCCTTCACATCAGCTGTGTTGCTTTGGAGTGATGCTTTGGAATAGCATTGGCCTGCCTTATCGATCTGCTTCGCAGGGCAGCCTAAAAGTCAGAGACAAAACGTAGTTTACTACCAGCTGATATGTAGTTGGCCCTGTGTAAGCGTATTGTCATATCGCTGGCTTAGTTGTGGTGTATCTTTGCGGGCAGCCGCGTCTAGAGAGTCGAGCACGGGACACGAAACTGTTATGTTGTGTAGTGTGTTGCTCTGCATGTAAGAAGCATTGTTAGTATTCACTTTGAAGTGTTGCTACAAGTGCTATTACAGTAAAGTTATTAAATATGGAAGTAATTCAGAGGAAAGTGCGTAAAGATGTAATTGAAAATGAGCAGTGCAGCCGATAACGTATTTGTGTATCCTCTCGTTGCGTATCGTACCGTACAGTATCAATCATCCGCGCCGTGTTCGGTCTCCCAGAATGAACCGATGTGAATCAGTAGAAATTAGTTACCATAAAAGAGTGTAGTCAAATGCCGGCGTCTTGTAGCGAGCGTGAGGACGTGCGTTCGATCATCGCGTTTCCACATCATCAACAATCAGCCACACCGCGACGGTTACGTGCACGCTCGCACAACTGAGAACTGAGAACTGAAAAATTAGCTTTACGAACAGTGTTATATCATTATCAATGACATGGAGGACTATTACCAGAAATCTGTATGTGTGACGAGCGTAAGAACTTTCGTTCGATCATTCGGCTTCCGCATCATCAACAATCGCCAGCGTCGTGTCGGTTACGCGTACGCTCGTCCGAATCATCTTTTGGACTGTTAACCATCAAGATTGTTAATTGGGATAAACATTTACGATTTAGAGTGTATACAGTGCAACCTGTGGTTTCCATATCGTCTCAGAATATAAATGTTCATCCACAGACATAGGACAGTGTTGTGTTTTAACGCTGAGTGACATATTTCGATAGATAATTTCAGGCAAGCCAACAGCAGTGTGGAGCAGGACAATACGACAGCCGCGGGATTATCAGGCACGTGGTGTGGATAAGGCGCCCGGCCTAGAAAAGCAAAAGTGAAAACAATTTAAGCGTACCCCCACTCATTCGTACGCCCGGGCGTGTTACACCAGCACAACATGTGTGTCATGGTAGTAATAGTGTCCCACTTCATCAATGTGTTTCCAGGGGCTACACATGCAGAGAGATGGGGGAAAGGAGGTGGATAATATGAGTTGGGGAGGATGAAGGGGACAGGCATAGGGGGTGGGAATGGACAGACAGAGGCAGAAGGAGAGGGCCAGGAGGGGATGGACACTGAGAGAGGGGAGGAGGGGATTAACAGAAAGGCGACAAGGAAGATGACACACACACACACACACAGAGCAGGGAGAAGGAGATGGCCAGAGAGATAGAGGATAAGAGGTGTGTTGCACAGGTAGTATAAGCATACCTTGCAAGGGCTACTCCTGCAGATGAACATGGCTGAGCAGAAAGACAATGATCAGGAGAAGCTGGTCAGTGAGAAAGGAGGGAGTAGGGATAGAGGGAGGGGAGGAGGAATTCGACTGAGAGAAAGAATGATGAGGAGATGAACAGGAAGAGAGGGGAAGAAACAGTATACAGAGACAGGGGGAGGCAGAGATGGACAGTAGAGGTAGGAAGATTAGGTGGGCAGAGAAAAAAAGGGGGGGGGGGATGGAAGGAGATTCATGAACTCAAATGGAGGGAAGCTTTGGGGATAAGGCAGCAGACTATATACATGTATGCACACATGTATACATGCATGTATGTTCAGAATCTCCTCCAAAACCACTGGATCTATCTGAACCCAATTGTGTTATGCAAACAGCCAAATTCATGAGTATCAACACTGCAACAAGAGCGGAGATATGGGCAAAAATGGATTTTTTTCAGTCTCTGTCATGTAAGATGCCCCGCATGATAGACTTGTTGTGGTAGTAGTATCAGCTTGCTTTATCGATGTGCTTGTGATGTGTGTGTGTGTGTGTGTGTGTGTGTGTGTGTGTGTGTGTGTGTGTTTGTGTGTGTGTGTGTGTGTGTGTGTGTGTGTGTGTGTGGACCATAATTGGTGTTCAGTTATCGATAGTATCTGCCCTGTGTATGCCCCCATCTTGTTGTTAGGAAACTGGAGGGTGCTGACCCATAAGAGGGTACATGAAGAATGGCAGACAAAAATATAGAGGCCTTGCGTGACAAACAGAAAGGAATGGACTTGCTGGGAGCGATGTAGAGAATTAAAGGTCTGGTTTTGACTAGGATGTGTGGGTGTCTGTTGTGCTGAGAAAAGCTGGGAGGTGCTGGGATAGCCCATGAAATATGACAGAGAGAAAGGGGGAGAGGAGAGGAAGACACAGACAGAAAGAGTGGGAGGGGTAGATGTAGAAAGAAAGAGGGGGAGGAAATATGCAGGGGGACAGAGAGAGGGAGGAGCAAGAGGTGAAAAGTGAGAGTGTTTTGAATGTATATGTGGGTCGAGGGGTAGCGTCTTTCATTAGTAACCAAAACGTCCTCAGTCCCGGGGTAAGAATCCCTCCACTGCTTGAATTTTGATTAATAATCAGCATCGAAGACTTGCGGCATAATAAGTCACTCTCATTCTGCCAACGGCCTTGTCAAAGAGGGCAGAGGAGCGACAGACGTTCAGAGCACTCTATTATCCCGCCCTTAAAGGCGGGAGAATCAGCAATGATCAATGGAATGAGGATGCAGAAGGCAATGGAAAACCACTGCATTAAAGACACGTAACATGTATCCACAGGACGAGTGGCCTGCAATTGAATTAGCGTCATGATGATCTCTCCATTGACAAAATATTCCGGTATAGTCCCCCACTCGGATCTCTGGGAGGGGACTACGAAGGGCGAGGTGACCATGACAAAAAATTGAATAATCAACGAAAAGATAACGTTCTACGAGTCGCGGCGTGGAATTTCAGAAGCTTGAACGTGGTAGGGAAACTAGAAAATCTGAGAAGGGATATGCAAAGTTCAATCTAGATGTAGTAGGGGTCACTGAAGTGAAATGGAAAGAAGACAAGGATTTCTGGTCAGATGAGTATAGGGTAATACCAACAGCAGCAGAGAATGGTGTAACGGAAGTAGGATTGGTTATGAATAGGAAGTTAGGGCAGGGAGGGTATTACTGTGAACAATTCAGTGATAGAGTTGTTCTTATCAGAATCGACAGCAAACCAACTCCAACAACGATAGTTCAGGTATATACGCCGACGTCGAAAGCTGAAGATGAAGGCACAGAGAAAGTATATGAGGATACTGAAAGGGTAATACAGTACGTAAAGGGAGATGGAAATCTAATAGTCATGGGGGACTGGAATTCAGTTGTAGGGGAAGGAGTAGAAGAAAAGGTTACAGAATAATATGGGCCTGGGGAAGGAATGAGAGAGGAGAAAGACTAATTGAGTTCTTTAATAAATTTCAGCTAGTAATAGGGAATACTCTGTTCAATACTTTCAAGAGGAGGGGACATTCTTGGAAAAAGAAGAGGGATACGGGAAGATTTCAGTAATATTACATCATGGTCAGACAGAGATTCCGAAATCAGATACTAGATTGTAAGGTTTACCCAGGGGCAGATGTAGACTCAGATCACAATGAAGCAGTGATGAAGAGTAGCCTGAAGTTTCAGACATTAGTCAGGAAGAATCAATAAGCAAAGAAGTGGGATATGGAAGTGCTAAGGAATGACAAGATACGCTGGAAGTTCTCTAAGGCTATAGATACAGCATTAAGGAATAGATCAGTAGACAGTGCAGTTGAATGGGAATGGACATCTCTAAAAAGGACCCTCACAGAAGTTGGAAGCAGAAGGTAGGTACAAAGAAGGTAGCTGCGAAGAAACCATGGGTAGTACAAGAAATGCTTCATCTGATCGATGAAAGGAGGAAGTGCAAAAATGGTCCGGGAAACACAGGAATACAGAAATATAAGTCGCCGAGGAATGGAATATATAGGAAGTGCAGGAAAACTAAAATAAAACGGATGTATGAAAAACGTGAATTCCGGGTTCGATTCCCGGTGGGGTCAGGGATTTTCTCTGCCTCGTGATGACTGGGTGTTGTGTGCTGTCCTTAGGTTCGTTAGGTTTAAGTAGTTCTAAGTTCTAGGGGACTGATGACCATCGATATTAAGTCCCATAGTGCTCAGAGCCATTTGATCCATTTTGAAAAACGTGAAGAAATCGAAAACGAAATGATTGTCAGAAGGACGTGGATCAGCATACAGGAAAGTCAAAACAACATTCAGTGACATTAAAAGCAAGGGTGGTAACATTACGAGTGCAATGGGAATTCCACTGTTAAATGCAGAGGAGAGAGTGGATAGGTGGAAAGAATACACTGAAAGCGTCTATAAGGGGGAAGATTTGACTGATGCGATAGAATAAGGAACAAGTGTCGATTTAGAAGAGAGGGGTGGGATCCAGTATTAGAGTGAGAATTTAAAAGGACATTGCTATGCTGAATGAAAGTGAAGAAGATTAATGATCCGCTGAATAGAGTGAACACTCTAATGAGCACAGAATACGGTTTGAGAGTAAATCAAAGAAAGATGAAAGTAATGAGAACTTAACATCAGGATTGATGGTCATGAAGTAGATTAAGTTAAAGAATTCTGGTACCTAGGCAGTAAAATAACCAATTATGGACGGAGCAACATCAAAACCAGGCTAGCCTTTCCAAAAAGAACATTCCTAGCCAAGAGAATCGAACATAGGTCTTAGGTCGAGGAAGAAATTTCTTAGAAAGTACGTCTGGAGTACAGCGTTGTATGGGAATGAAACATGGATTGTGGGAAAACTAGAACAGAAGAGAATCTAAGTATTCGGGATGTGGCGCTACAGACTGATGTTGAAACTTAGGTGGACTTATAAGGTAAGGAATGAGGAGGTTCTGTGCAGAACTGGAGAGGGAAGGAGTATGTGGGAAACACTGATAAGGAGAAGAGACAGGATGATAGGACATCTGTTAAGACATGATGGAATGACTTCCATGGTACTAGAGGCAGCTGTAGAGGGCAAAAACTGTAGAGGAAGAGAGAGATTGGAATACATCCAGCAAATAATTGCGGACGTGGGTTGTAAGTGCTACTCTGAGATGAAGAGGTTGGCACAGGAGAGGAATTCAATTTGTAGCGCGTGGCATCGAACCAGTCAGAAGACTGATGACAAAAAAAATTGTGGGGAAAGCTGCAGGGAAAAATAAGTATGTATGTGTTTATGTATTACATACATTATCTTCTGAAAAAAAACCAGGATTGATTTAAACCAAATTTGACACAAATGGCAAACATCACAAGTATCAAAACTCTGAGGCTTATAGCCTCGTAGCTCCAATGGGAGTGGAGATAGGACAGAAAGGTTTTATGTCCGCTCTTGCCACATAGGCTGCCCTGCACCAAAGACATGTTGTGCGGAAATAGTGGTGTCTTGTCTTGTCTTGTCGTCCTGTTTTGTAGAGGCAACACATGAGGATGGGCACGGATGGGGGAAGGTTTAAATGTACAGATGACGAGATGAGCAAAGAGAGGGGGAGGAGGAAGAGGATAAAGAGAGTGGGGCAGGATGAGATGAACAGGGAGAGGAGATGTACAGGGAGAGGTGTGGACGAAAAAGTGAATGGGGACAGGGGGAAAGAAGAGATGGAAGAGGTATGGCGACCGGATGATACAGATACAAGGGATGAGGAGGAGAGCAGAGAGGGTGGAGGAGGAGATTGGCTGACAGAGAGAAGGTGTAATGGGCAGAGAGGGAGAGAGAGGTAAGATGAGATGGACAGAGGAAGTGCGGAGAAGGACATGGACACAAACAAACACACACACACACACACACACACACACACACACACACACACAGAGAGAGAGAGAGAGAGAGAGGGGGGGGGGGGGCACAATAGGCGTGGTGTGCAGACAGTGTTGGTCTTGACTAGCCATGGTTAGACTTGCGTATGTGCGTACAGTTAGGGCTGAGCAGAGAGAGGTGGTGTCGGCCGGAGTGGCCGAGCGGTTCTAGGTGCTACAGTCTGGAACCGCGCTACCGCTACGGTCGCAGGTTCGAATCCTGCCTCGGGCATGGATGTGTGTGATGTCCTTAGGTTATTTAGGTTTAAGTAATTCTAAGTTCTAGGGGACTGATGACCTAAGAAGTTAAGTCCCATAGTGCTCAGAGCCATTTGAACCATTGAGAGGTGGTGGAGGAGAAGGATAGTTGGAGAGGGTGTAATGATCCCGATAAGAGGGAAAATAAGTATGGAAGTATACGATACTGAGGATAAATTACGATTTTTCAGTAAATTAAACTCAAATTTGTTAAATTTCTTATGGGTGCAATTATGATGCAATGTTTTCCAATGTCATTAATATATAATATTTCGATCCAAAAGAGATTGCAAAAGCAAGGTACATTTACTTAAACTGTTTTAACACGAATATTTCATTAGGAACTGTTATGTTTTGCTCACATAGGCTTATTCAGTGTGTCAACACATGTGACTACGAAATTGCTCGTTATAAAATTTGACTAGGAAAACCTGGTTATCCACTACACTTAGTATGAAAAACAAATACGTTTAATAATACTTTTGTACTGTATACTCACGTAATTTACAGATTTGCACTTTTTAACCCCAATACTATGCAAATGAGAAAGGTCATATTCAACACTTTGTAATCCAGCTATTTCACTTGGTTGCCACTTGTAATTATTAGTAAAATGTACCATTTATGGTTTTAATCTAAACACCTGAGCGCCAGAATCATTTGTGACTATTTCATGTAAGTAATTCATTTAATAACAATTTAATTGACTCCAAATAAAAGAGATAAGTTGTTGATCTCTTTGGAAGGTTATAAATAGGAACACTGTCAAAGACCGGCAGGCAGTTGGTTCAGTGTAGTTGTGAAAGTCACGTCGGTCAGTGTTTTTAGTGCGGGCTAATTCCATTGTATGTAAACATGTGTGGTTCGCAGAACCAAAGAGGTTGATGAACAAGATGTAACTGTTTTGTCGGAGACGCCATGTAAACTTTACGTGTGTTTTTTTTAAAAAGGAATAAAAACGTGTGATGACTTTTGTAAAACTACTAGATGTCTCCAGCCTTACCTTTTTAAAAAATCCGGACCTCTTATAAGTATATAATACCCTAGACAACAAAAGTGAAGAGCCATAAACTTTATCTTTGAAACGGTATTATTCAGCGTTGTGACGACCACCCTGCGAACGTCTTTGAAATGTTTTGATGAGAAGTTATATTCTCCTAAAGCAAGTGACATTTTATTTACTAACATAAAACTGAATTTTCATCATATTAAGTCAGGGGGCCGTTACAAGGGGCGGAGAAAGGAGGGAGGAGAAGATGGATATGTAGCGAAGGGGAGGAGGTGATGGACAGACAAAGGTGGGGGAAGAGATGTGCAGCATTTGTGCCTAATGTGTAAGCGATCGAACTCGCGGGCAAAAGGCCAGTATTTATATGCGAGTCTCACAGTGTCAATCCATCAGGCACCACCCGACTGTGGTCCCCTTGCCACTGGTCCGTTTGTCTCCACCGTTAAGAATATCCTTCAGAGCTGGTGTTACAAGGGCTAAAAGCAATCTGATGCTCTGACTTTATGATGAGAGACATTTCAGCCATAATTATCACACCACATGTTTCGTGCGTGTTGTTTCCGAGCTACTTGATCGAGAAGTAGTGGCTCTTCTCGTAAACTGACATATGGCCGGTTCAAATGGCTCTGAGCACTACGCGACTTAACTTCTGAGGTCATCAGTCGCCTAGAACTTAGAACTAATTAAACCTAACTAACCTAAGGACATCACACACATCCATGCCCTAGGCAGGATTCGAACCTGCGACCATAGCGGTCGCTCGGTTCCAGACTGCAGCGCCTCCGGGACATACGGCCGGCAGAGCGGTGTGCTGACCACGTATCGTTGACGTCAGTCCGTTGTAAAATTATGGAACATGTTTTATGCTAAGGAATTATGTAGTTTTTGGAAAATGAACATGTCGTCTATAAAAATCTACATGGATTCCGCAAACAGAGATCCTGCGAAACTCAGCTCGCTCTGTCCCTCGATGAGGTCCACAGCGCAGTGGACAGCGGCGCTAAGTTTGATGCCGTGTTCCTTGATTTCAGTAAGGCATTTAACACCGTCCAGCATTGCTCTTTAATGAAAAAAAAAAAAACGAGCTTACGGAGTATCGGAGCAGACTTGCGATTGAATTCAAGACTTTCTTGCAGATAGGACTCAACACGTTGCTCTTGACGGAACAAAATCGACGATGTAAAGGTAATATTCGGAGTACCAAAGGAGAGTGTGATAGGACTGCTGCTGTGCGTCGGATGCTCTTTAAGTCTATTTGCAGATAATGCAGTTGTCTATACCAAAGTCGCAACGCGTATAGATAGTAAGAATTTGCAGAGCGACCTGCAGGCTCTGGCAGTTGACCCTGAATGTAAATAAATGTAACATATGGCATACACACCAGTACTATTGATGACAAACAGCTGGAGGCAGCGTCTGCCGTAAAATAGATAGGCGTAACTATCCAGAGCGACCTTAAGTGGAGTGACCACATAAGACAGATAGTGGGAAAAGCAGACACGTGACTCAGATTCGTCGGAAGAATCTGAAGGAAGTGTAACTCATCCACGAAAGAAGTGGCTTTCAAGGCGCTTGTTCGCCCGATTCTTTAGTACTGTTCATCTATCCGGGATCCCTATCAGGTAGGACTGATAGAGGAGATAGAGAAGATCCAACGAAGAGCGGCGCCTTTCCTTACGGGATCGTTTAGCTGGCGAGAGAGCGTTACGGAGATGCTAAACAAACTCCACTGGCAGACGTTATAAGAGAGGAATAAGGGAAATCAGAGCTCGAAAGATATAGGTGTTCTTTCTTTGCGTGGGCTATACGAGATTGGAATAATAGAGAATTGTGAAGGTGGTTCAATGAACCCTCTGCAGACACTTAAATGTGATTTGCAGTGTGTAGATGTAGATATAGATGTAAAGGCGTTGTGCATCACAGAGAGATTTACTATTGAAATTTCGGGTCAGCGCTTTTCAGTAGGAGTCGGACAATATATTACTTACCCCCACATACATCTCGCATATTGACCACGAGGAGAAAATTCGAGAAATTAGAGACAATACAGAGGCTTACTGACAATCATTCTTCCCACGCATTATTCGCGAGTGGAACATGGTTGGAGGGATTATATAGTGGTACCGAAAGTACCCTCCGCCTACCATTAGGTGGCTTGCGGAATATAAAGTAGATGTAGATGGCCCTCCAGATCCGCATCCAGTGACGGCCGCGGGCTGAGGATGACACGGCGGCCGGTCGGTGGCGTTGGGCCTTCATGGCCTGTTCGGGCGGAGTTCAGTTTCCTTTATTTCTATATTTGTGTCACATATGAATAAAATTCAGTGGTTTTACGTTAGTGTCAGGCTGTCATCATTGACAGAGAGAGGTGCGTCACACAGTTAAGAAGATCGCTTCGTCATACCACTTGTAAGTGTATACGGCAGTTTACGTTGTAAGCTCTTCTTGGTTCTGCCCTCACTATGTTTCGGTTATTCTTCGTGAGAAACCGTGTTTCACAGTTCGTCCTAATCGTCTCGATTTCAACTTGCTGGATACTGGAAACCTGTCACGGGAAACCTGTTCTCTGAAGTGGAAACAAAACCCGTCGATCTAATTTTACGTTCTTCGCTGAATCACACGGGAGCGAGTGTCATGCGGTAAATACCAGTGACGCGTCCAACCACTGTTTCCCATAACCTTAACCGCATTCAAGAACACCACACTTCAGGCAGAGACATAATTACCATTAAGTTTCTTGGTATTTCCTGCCTCACGCTCCCTGATGCTAATTAGGTTCGAAAGAAATTGCCACATTAAAAAACTGTGTGAGTGAGACGCACGTACCTTTTGTTATGCGACAAACAGAATGTAGTGGCGTGTTGGTTAAATGTCGAACTTGCATTCCAGGGAAACCCGTCCTAAATTCTAGTTTATTCACTTGTCTTCATTTCCTCGCAGGTTTCCTGAAACACATCAGTTGAATTCCTGAACGTTTACGTCAACGCCGGTGGTTGTATTCTTGGCAGCCTCGTCCATGAAAGAAAAATGCCTATATCTAACAGACTCTTCGACAGCGATACGTGAAGTATGGAAAGAAGTAGAAATATAATTCTGGGTCGCATTGTAATACATGAACCACAAAGCTGCTAAAACATGTGTCGTTCTGCGACAATTTTCGACATTACGTCATCATCTAGCAAAAGCAGAACAGTAAAGATTTTAGCAGCTTTGTGTTGGTTATACATTACAGTGGTATTTATAAAAGCTAGGGAGTACTACTTTCCTTGTGTCCTCATTCTTCTGTCTGGTTTGAAGCGGGCCGCACGAATTCTAGCCTGTGTCAGCCTCTTGCTCCCAGAGTAGCGCTTGCAGCCTGAACCCTCAATTATATGTTCGATGTATTCCAAACTCTCCCTTCCTCTGCAGTTTTTACCCTTTACAGCTCCATCTTCTACTATGGAGGTTATTTCCTGTCGTAGAGAAAGTTATTATACTTGTCCTATGATCCTATTCGTTGTCAGTTAGAAAATTGCTGCGGAAGAAAAGGGAACTTCACAGCAAACATAAACATAACCAACGCCTTGCGGACAAACAAAAATGAGGAACGAAATGTAATGTGAGGAGGGCCATGCGAGACGCGTTCAATGAATTTTGCTCTTATGTCAAAGCGGTAGGTGGATCAAAACAAAATATCCAGACACTCTGTGACCAAAATGGTACTGAAACAGAGGATGACAAACTAAAGGCCGAAATACTAAATGTCTTTTTCCAAAGCTGTTTCACAGAGGAATACTGCACTGTAGTTCCTTCTCTAGATTGTCACACAGATGACAAATTGGTAGAAATCGAAATAGACGACAGAGGGATAGAGAAACAATTAAAATCGCTCAAAAGAGGAAAGGCTGCTGGACCTGATGGGATACCAGTTCGATTTTACACAGAGTACGTGAAGGAACTTGCCCCCCTTCTTGCAGCGGTGTACCGTAGGTCTCTAGAAGAGCGATGCGTTCCAAAGGATTGTAAAAGGGCATAGCTCATCCCGGTTTTCAAGAAGGGACGTCGAACAGATGTGCAGAAGTATAGACCTATATCTCTAACGTCGATCAGTTGTAGAATTTTGAAACACGTATTATGTTTGAGTATAATGACTTTTCTGGAGACTAGAAATCTACTCTGTAGGAATCAGCATGGATTTCGAAAAAGACGATCGTGTGAAACCCATTTCGCGCTTTTCGTCCACGAGACTCACAGGGCCATAGACACAGGTTCCCAGGTAGATGCCATGTTTCTTGACTTCCGCAAGGCGTTCGATACAGTTCCCCACAGTCATATAATGAACAAAGTAAGAGCATATTGACTATCAGACCAATTGTGTGATTGGATTAAAGCGTTCCTAGATAACAGAAGGCAGCATATCATTCTCAATGGAGAGAAGTCTTCGGAAGTAAGAGTGATTTCAGGTGCGCCGCAGGAGAGTGTCGTAGGACCGTTGCTATTCACAATATACATAAATGACCTTGTGGATGACACCGGAAGTTCACTGAGGCTTTTTGCGGATGATGCTGTGGTATATCGAGTGGTTGTAACAATGGAAATGCAGGAGGATCTGCAGGGAATTGACGCATGGTGCACGGAATGGCAATTGAATCTCAATGTAGACAAGTGTAATGTTCTGCGAATACATAGAAAGAAAGATCCTTTATCATTTAGCTACCATATAGCAGGTCAGCAACTGGAAGTAGTTAATTCCATAAATTATCTGGGAGTACGCATTAGGAGTGATTTAAAATGGAGTGATCATATGAAGTTGAGCGTCGGTAAAGCAGATGCCAGACTGAGATTCATTGGAAGAATCCGAAGGAAATGCAATCCGAAAACAAAGGAAGTAGGTTACAGTACGCTTGTTCGCCCACTGCTTGAATACTGCTCAGCAGTGTGGGATCCGTAACAGATAGGGTTGATAAATGAGATAGAGAAGATCCAACGGAGAGCAGCGCGCTTCGTTACAGGATCATTTAGTAATCGTGAATGCGGTACGGGGATGATAGATAAACTCCAGTGGAAGACTCTGCAGGAGAGACGCTCAGTAGCTCGGTACGGCCTTTTGTTGAAGTTTCGAGAACATACCTTCCCCGAAGAGTCAAGCAGTATATTCCTCCCTTCTACGTATATCTCGCGAAGAGACCATGAGGATAAAATGAAAGAGATTAGAGCCCAGACAGAGGCATACCGACAATCCTTCTTTCCTCGAACAATACGAGATTGGAACAGAAGGGAGAACCGATAGAGGTACTCAAGGTACCCTCCGCCACACACCGTCAGGTGGCTTGCGGAGTATGGATGTAGATTTTCCATATGTGCCTTTCACCCATTCTGCGGAGAATCTTCTCATCCCTTTCGTTGTCTGTTCACCTCATTTTCAACATTCTTCTGTTGCAACATATCTCGAGTGCTTCGATTCTCTTCTCTTCTGGTTTTGCGCGCATTTCCTGATTCACTGCAATACAATGCTGTGCTCCAAATGTACTTTCTCAGAAATTTCTTCCACTATAAATAAGATGATCTTTGTGTTTTGTACAATCCCAATTGTCCGTAGCAACGCGCAGCCCAACTTCCCTCGTCGTTATAGGCAAGTACACCTGCAGCTACATGAATAATGAATTTATGGACCAATGTCCAAGAGCAGCATAGCCTAGAATTTTTTTAATGACCAGTCAGGAGGAATGCGAGACAGTCCATGTTAATGCCTCCCGAGTCTGCCTTCTTGTGCCTCTGTCTCTCTGTTAATCCACATTTGCGCTGATAATATCACTGTTCCTTAGGAATGTCTTTTAACTTTTGCCACGCAACTCCTGTCGCTCATGCGACTGGACAAGTGGTGTAACTACAGCCTTCTTTCAGGGTTCTATTGGAAACCACAAACTGCAATAAACGCAAACATTTTCTTAGTATTTAACTATTTATGACTGGCAACCACCTAATCCATCCGCCCAAACCCCTCTCACCGTACTGTACAGTTTAACCTGCTTTATGACTTCACTTTCACGAACATTGGCGTCGAATGATATAATTGTGTTCGTCACGTTTTGCCGGTACTCCAACTAGATAATGAGATATTGCTGGCAACGCGAAGCCAGTATGATGCCCGAGTTCGATTCCCAGCGCCATTCCTGATTGTTGTAGCCCTTTATATCTCTGGATTAACAGTGGAACGTGAGCGCACTGAACAGTCGACCTTCCTTCCAGCACAGCTTTTCTAGTTTGAGAAAGGCTGATATGGATCCCATCTACTCGATGCTAAAAAGATACTGTTAAACTACTGTTTTGTCATAATCAGTGTTACGTGAAATCGCGCTCCTAGCAGTACTTCTGGAACGAAAGATTTTCCTTCGCTTCGTTGAGTTTTTCTTCACCAGGCAGTAAACAAGTTCAATTTCCGCACTGAACATTTCCCACAGTGGAAACCAACGTATGCATATTTCAGCATTTATAAACGACTTAGTACCCAAGTAGATTTTTTCTTTCCACGAGAAAGATTTCAAAGTAAATTTTCTGTAGTTAGTGCAAAAAGCCTGATACTCGCATGAGATGGAGCGACTAGCTTCCAGCACATTCACACAAAGCGCCTCTGATCGTTTTGCCATTCCATAACTATACCCAATTTCCTAGAACCACCGTGCCGTCGAATTCCTCTTTCTTCCACAGGACAAAAGTCCTGAGCCACGTTTACGGTTCTCAACCAATCACGGGCGATTAATGGCCGTAGGCTGTGATTGGGACCTCACAAAGTGAAAGACGCACACACCGAGGAATCCATAGAGCAACGTACTAACTCAATTTACTGGTGAAGTTAGAAAATCTAGGTGGCTGTACCATTTATGTTCTGGATATGAGAAGCGCCATCTGGAAGACGAACACGATCACTAAAAGCCTCACTTCAAGTAACTACATTCCTGTGCCCCTCTCGTTTTCTTCGTTATTGTAGTGTATGTGTTGGTGTCTAATTGTTCAAAAAGGGGTATGATCAATAAATTACTTTTAAGTATGGTGTAATCTCGGTTATGTGGACCTCATTAATCCGAATCTTTAGTTCATCCGGACTTTTTTCTTCAAGACAGCAGTTGTACATCGTTTGATATTCCGCAAATAATAATGACAAGAGTAGACGACGGCAACCATAAATTTTTATCCAACCAAGCGGGTCCTGGTTCAGTGTCACTCAACAAGTTAACACTGAGTGGTACAGTAACGTATAGCCTTCCCCTTGTGGGGTGTAAAATAACATCAAACAGACGTTAGATGCACTGCACTTTATGGATGGAGGACAACTGTTGAAAAAGCTGCTGCAGAATTTGATGTCGGAACAACAACGGAATGCTGTTGGCTTTTGTTGCAAAATTATAGCAAAGAACAGTTTAAAGCGTCACAAGTTAACCAAGAAAGGAAAGAATGAGTTTCTACATGGCTCACTTTTCATGTGCCGTAGTGCAAAGAGAGCTAGAGAGGGACGTTCCAATTACATGTCCCAAACTGCGGAACAAATGAATGGTAAGTCTAAGCAGTACCTTTTCTAATCATTACTCTAAGTTGACAGCCAGCTAAGGTTTGTGAGAAATGTGACAAGGTTGACATATAATTGCCAGCTGTCAGCGACTCACGATGTGGCACTCAGTCTAAATAAATTATGACACATACAGATAGAACAATTGAGCTGGACAAAAAAAAATGGTTTATTTGAACATTAGGTGGAAACAACTTCGGTGAAAGTAATGTTGGTGGGACGCCTGCGTGATCGTGATGCATATAAAGGAAATAAAAATGTGGATCAGAATAGACTTACGGATTATTTTAGTCTATAAAAGTAAGTGTTCTTTCAATATCTGGTATAACTTAATGTGAAAACAATGTATAATTTTTGTAGTTACGTGAAAATAAATTATTGTGCGTGTTCATGTCATTTATCCCGTTTTTTCTGACTTTGTAGATTATGCAGATTTTCAATAATCCAGGTCACTTACATCTACATGCACATACATAATTCGCAAGCCGTCGTATGGTGCGTAGTAGAGGGCACATCGTACCACTACTAGCCATTTACTTTCCTGGTCCACTCGCAAGCAGAGCGAGTGAAAAACGAATGCCTATATGCCTCCGTATGATCCATAATTTATATTATTCTCGTTACGCGGGATATATGTTGGCGGCTGTAGAATCGCTTTGCAGTCAACTTCAAATGCTGGTTCTCTAAATTTTCTCAATAGTGTTTCTCGACAAGAACGTCATCTTCCCTCCAGGGTTTCCCAGTTGAGTTCCCGAAACATAACACGTGTTTTCGATCCCACTTTGTATCAGATCTAGGAGCCCGTCTCTGTATTGCTTCGATGTCTTCCTTTAAACACTCGAGCAGTGTTCAAGAATTCGTCACACTACTGATATATATATATATATCAACCACATTGTCGTAAAATTCTCAATAAACCACAATCCATACAAGTTCGTTCCATTTCATATCGCTTTGCAACGTTACGCCTAGGTATTCCGTCGACATGACAGTGTGAAGTAGCGTACTACTAATCCTGTATTCAAATATTTTCGGGATTCTTTTTCCAACTTATCTGTATTAACTTACATATTTCTATATTTAGAGCTAGCTGGCATTCTTCACACCACTAGAAAAGTTTGTTTAAGTCGTCCTGTATGTCCCTACAGTCACTCAACGTCGATGCCTTCCGCATACCTCAGCATCTTCACCGAATAACCGCAGACTGCTGCTCACCCTGTCCATCGGATCATTGATGTGATATCGAAAGCTACGACGCCACGGCTTAAGTGCAAGTTCGCAGGTTGGCACTACGACACAGGCACCGACGACAGCGCCCTCTAGCCGACGCTGTGCAGCTCTACGAGCGCCGCTCCACATTCAGCCCATTTGATTGCGACTAGACGACCAAGCAACATAGTTTCTATTTCATAGTGGGCGAGCCACTACAGATTTTGCCTTTGTAACTTGATGTACAGCTTCGCACCTACGTGCTCATCTCAGCCAAAGTTAAGTAAGTCTAATGTAATCCTAATTCTTCCTATAGTAAAGGTAATTTAAATTGAAACGCAGTACCGAAACATTTCACCTTTTCCTGCTCCTACTCGTTTCCTACATTCGGCCTACCCTTCAGTTTACAGGAGCAGACTGTAAGGGATCCGTGATCCCAGAAGCATGGATGCTAGTATCCGACACCCAGGTCGATAGTAGAGAGGAGTCGATTGTCAGGAGGCAGTGAGACTAGTGTTGAGTGCGGAGTAGTACTGGAGAGTGTCGAGTGAAAAGGAGTGTTGGAGAAACGGGCAAGAATGGTGGTCGAGTAAATTCACCGGAGCATGACGAGTGAGCGCGTCCCCCTGATCGTCGTGGGGTGGACCCTCATTGATACCGATTCGCGAGTGATATGACACCAAAAGTGACAAGTGCCGAATTACGTGTTTCGCGTCAACCGCGTCGGCCAGCAACAACCATATATTGCAGTGAGGATTGTTGTGAATGTTAACCATCATCATTGTGTGTGACGAAATACCGAAAATCAGCAACCAATAAGAGATATAACTGTAATTAGACGTGTAAGGCGAAGGTAGCAACTGCCTCAGAATTTGTGTGTTTGTAGAAAAATACAATACAGTTTGTACATCGCAACCTTCGTGATCCTTAATGATAGACAAACTTCCAATCATTCCACTATTCAGTCTCAGAATAGCCGCACTCGGTTGGAATATCCCCGAAACCACAGCAGGAAAATCGATAGCCTTTCATCCATTAAGCACACGGTCATACACTCCTGGAAATTGAAATAAGAACACCGTGAATTCATTGTCCCAGGAAGGGGAAACTTTATTGACACATTCCTGGGTTCAGATACATCACATGATCACACTGACAGAACCACAGGCACATAGACACAGGCAACAGAGCATGCACAATGTCGGCACTAGTACAGTGTATATCCACCTTTCGCAGCAATGCAGGCTGCTATTCTCCCATGCAGACAATCGTAGAGATGCTGGATGTAGTCCTGTGGAACGGCTTGCCATGCCATTTCCACCTGGCGCCTCAATTGGACCAGCGTTCGTGCTGGACGTGCAGACCGCGTGAGACGACGCTTCATCCAGTCCCAAACATGCTCAATGGGGGACAGATCTGGAGATCTTGCTGGCCAGTGTAGTTGACTTACACCTCCTAGAGCACGTTGGGTGGCACGGGATACATGCGGACGTGCATTGTCCTGTTGGAACAGCAAGTTCCCTTGCCGGTCTAGGAATGGTAGAACAATGGGTTCGATGACGGTTTGGATGTACCGTGCACTATTCAGTGTCCCCCCGACGATCACCAGAGGTGTACGGCCAGTGTAGGAGATCACTCCCCACACCATGATGCCGGGTGTTGGCCCTGTGTGCCTCGGTCGTATGCAGTCCTGATTATGGCGCTCACATGCACGGCGCGAAACACGCATACGACCATCATTGGCACCAAGGCAGAAGCGACTCTCATCGCTGAAGACGACACGTCTCCATTCGTCCCTCCATTCACGCCTGTCGCGACACCACTGGAGGCGGGCTGCACGATGTTGGGGCGTGAGCGGAAGACGGCCTACGGTGTGCGGGACCGTAGTCCACCTTCATGGAGACGGTTGCGAATGGTCCTCGCCGATACCCCAGGAGCAACAGTGTCCCTAATTTGCTGGGAAGTGGCTGTGCGGTCCCCTACTTCACTGCGTAGGATCCTACGGTCTTGGCGTGCATCCGTGCGTCGCTGCAGTCCGGTCCCAGGTCGACGGGCACGTGCACCTTCCGCCGACCACTGGCGACAACATCGATGTACTGTGGAGACCTCACGCCCCACGTGTTGAGCAATTCGGCGGTACGTCCACGCGGCCTCCCGCATGCCCACTATACGCCCTCGCTCAAAGTCCGTCAACTGCACATACGGTTCACGTCCACGCTGTCGCGGCATGCTACCAGTGTTAAAGACTGCGATGGGTCTCCGTATGCCACGGCAAACTGGCTGACACTGACGGCGGCGGTGCACAAATGCTGCGCAGCTAGCGCCATTCGACGGCCAACACCGCGGTTCCTGGTGTGTCCGCTGTGCCGTGGGTGTGATCATTGCTTGTACAGCCCTCTCGCAGTGTCCGGAGCAAGTATGGTGGGTCTGACACACCGGTGTCAATGTGTTCTTTTTTCCATTTCCAGGAGTGTATAATCATAATAATTAACTGTTTGGCGGCTACGATAATTTACACAAAACCCAATAAAGGAACTTAATCGGGGGTGTTTCAAGGCCCACGCGCCGCCTACCATGCGTGATACAAAAATTGACGTACAATTATAGAGAGTAATAGCGGTCCTACCACGCTTCCCTGGTGGATTCCTGACGATAACCTTGTCTCTGATGAACGCTCGCGACGATCGAGGACAATGTACTGTGTTCTATTAGTTATGAGGTCTTAGGGTTACTCTCAAATCTAGGTACCGTCTGCACCTACCTTCGTTAACAGTTTGCAGTGGGACACCGTGCAAATGCTTCTCACAACTCTAGAGATATGGAATCTGCCTGTTGCCCTTCATCCATCGTAAGCAAGATATCATGTGAGGGAACGGCAAGTTGACTTCCGAACGAGCGATGATTTCTAAATCCGTGCTGATTTATGAACAAAAGCTTTCCTTCTCAAGGAAGTTTGTTATGATCGAACCGAGAATGTCTTCAAGGAGTCTGCAGCAAACCAATGTTAAGGATATCGGTCTGTGATTCTGCGGGATCGTTCTTTTGCTCTTCTCATACACTGAGGTGACGAAAGTCGTGGAACACCTCCTACCATCGTGCCGGACCTCGTTTTTCCGGCGTAGTGCAGCAACTGGATGTGTCATGGACTCAAGTAGTTGGAAGTCGCCCAACAGAAATACTGAGCCAAGTTGCCTCTATATCAGTCCATTATAGCAAAGTGTTGCCGGTGCAGGATTCTGTGCACTAACTGATCTCTCGATTAGTCCCATAAATGCTTCATGGAAGTCACATCGGGCGATCCGGGTGGACAAATCATTCACTCGTATCGTTCAGAATGTTGTTCAAACCAATCACGAAGAACTGTGGCCTAGTAACATGGCACATTGTTATCCACAAACATTCCACCGTTATTTGGGTACATGAAGTCAATGAATGGTTGCACATGGTCTCCAAGTCAATGATGGGTTCAGTTGTATCAGAGGACCCCGTTCATTCGATGTAATCACAGGCCAAATCATTATGGCGCCACCGCAGCTTGGTTCAAATGGCTTTGAGCACTATGGGACTTAACATCTGAGGTCATCATTCCCCTAGAACTTAGAACTACTTAAACCTAACTAACCCAAGGACATCACACACATTTATGCCCGAGGCAGGATTCGAACCTGCCGCCGTAGCGGTCATGCGGTTCCAGACTGAAGCGCCTAGAACCGCTCGGCCACAACGGCCGGCACCACAGCATGCACAGTGCCTTTTTGACAGCTTGGGGCCATGATTTTGTGGGGCCTGCGTCACAGTCGAACCCTCTTATCGGCTCATACCAACTGAAATTGGGTCTCATCTGACCAGGCCACGATTTCCTAGTCGCCTAGGGTCCAACCCGTGACGTTAGCAAAGGCTCTCACGTCAGTCGTCTGCTGCCGTAGCCCATTAACGCCAAATTCCGCCGCACTGTCCTAACATCTACAATCGACGTACGTCCCATATTGATTTCTGCGGTTATTTCACGCAGTCTTGCTTGTCTGTTAGCACTGACAACTCTACCCAAATACCGCTGCTCTCGGTCGTTAAGTGAAGACCATCGGCCACTGCGTTTTCTGTGGTGAAGGGTAATGCCTGAAATTTGGTATTCCCAGCACACCCTTGACTCTGTGGATCGTGTAATATTCATTTCACTAACGATTACCGAAAAGGAATGTTCCATTCGTCTGGGTCCAACTACCATCCTGCATTCAAAGTCTGGTAATTGACGTCGTGCCGCCATAATCACTTAGAAAACTTTTTTACATGAATCATTGAGTACAAATGACAGCTCCGCCAATGCACTGCCCTATTTGTGTACGCGATACTACCGCCATCTCTAAATGTGCATATCGCTATACCATGGCTTGTCACTTCGGCGCATACAAGAGTCACTGTCCCATCTAGTCCGGATTATGGAGGTTCAACAGTATTGCAATTTCCTCACCGCAGTGTAATTGGTTTTCGGAAACATGACGAACGGCGGGAGGCTGTCGTCACTGGCATGTCAAGATCTGTCGACAGAGGTACGCGAAAGAGCGCAACTCTTTCGAGGAGACTAGTAACAGAGCACCGCAACGAGTGAGACTATTCTGACGGACGAGCCATTTTGAAAGGGTGCGGGATCGTGACGCTAAGCTGCCGGAGTATTTAAACGACGGCCCCCACCAGCCGCCCAGGTGCCTGTTTGGCGCTGACCGACGAGTTACACGCCACGCCGCTGAGGTGTGAGCGCAGGCGAAGCAGGCACCTCCCGTCTGTGCTACGTGAGTCTCATTCTACACTCAGCTGGAAACAAGATGTAAACAGGCGGAACTGACACGCTGTCTGCAGAAGCCTAGGCCAGTGGTCCTACTCACTGCGCCCTCATATACTGAACACATCTCCTCCTTCGCCTGTCTCTGTTCACCCCCGCCCCTACTGCTGAGCAGTGCCCGTCCACTCGCATGTCACCTGGAATACTATCTGCAAAACACACTTTAGTTCTGTGCTATGCTTAAACTTTCGAGTCTCTAGTTCCTCAGGAAATTTTGTTTAAAATCAAACGCAAAATTTGTACCGAACAGAGAGACAAGACAACGACCCCATAAAAACATATTAAAATGGGCAATTTTCTAAAGTGATCACTTACTTTGTGAATAAAGCCATGCAGATTACTTAATATATTTCTTTGATTTCAATATTGTTTTGACTACGGCCATCACCATATTCATAATCAAGAAAAAAGAAATTTCTGAATGCTACGTGTTTTTACATTATAAGGCTAGAAAAGATGAAAAATTAAAAAGTTAATACGTTTTAAAAGTTAACTCTCCAAAACCTGGAATTCTTAAAACAAAATTCAGTGTCAGTGTTAATAAAACCTATATGTAACATCCAAACCTCCAGATGTCAGAAAGGCAGATCGGTGCTAGTAAACTACTGTAAATCGACGGAGTATCAGCCAAAACTCCGATAAGGTTTACGCTATTTGTTGTGACAGGAGAACGTGCTTAAACGGTAAGTAATAAGTAAGGAAAAACTGGTAGAGGCCGACCTCGGTGAAGATCAGTTTGGATTCCGCAGAAATATTGGAACACATGAGGCAATACTGACCCTACGACTTATCTTAGAAGAAAGATTAAGAAAAGGCAAACCTACGTTTCTAGCATTTGTACACTTAGAGAAAGCTTTTGACAATGCTCACTGGCATATTCTCTTTCAAATTCTGAAGGTGGCAGGAGTAAAATACAGGGAGCGAAAGGCTATTTACAATTTGTACAGGAACCAGTTGGCAGTTATGAGAGTCGAGGGGCATGAAAGGGAAGCAGTGGTTGGGAAAGGAGTAAGACAGGGTTGTAGCCTCTCCCCGATGTTATTCAATCTGTATATTGAGCCAGCAGTAAATGAAACAAAAGAAAAATTCGGAGTAGGTGTTAAAATCCATGGAGAAGAAATAAAAACTTTGAGGTTCGCCGATGACATTGTAATTCTGTCAGAGACAGCAAAGGACTTGGAAGAGCAGTTGAACGGAATGGACAGTGTCTTGAAAGGAGGATATAAGATGAACATCAACAAAAGCAAAACGAGGATAATGGAATGTAGTCGAATTAAGTCGGGTGATGCTGAGGGAATTGGATTAAGAAATGAGACACTTAAAGTAGTAAAGAAGTTTTGCTATTTGGGGAGCAAAATAACTGATGATGGTCGAAGTAGAGAGGATATAAAACGTAGACTGGCAATGGCAAGGAAAGCGTTTCTGAAGAAGAGAAATTTGTTAACATCGAGTATAGATTTAATGGTCAGGAAGTCGTTTCTGAAAGTATTTGTATGGAGTGTAGCCATGTACGGAAGTGAAACATGGACAATAACTAGTTTGGACAAGAAGAGAATAGAAGCTTTCGAAATGTGGTGCTACAGAAGAATTCTGAAGATTAAATGGGTAGATCACATAACTAATGATGAGGTGTTGAATAGAATTGGGGAGAAGAGGAGTTTGTGGCACAACTTGACTAGAAGAAGGGATCGGTTGGTAGGACATGTTCTGAGGCATCAAGGGATCACCAATTTAGTATTGCAGGGCAGCGTGGAGGGTAAAAAACGTAGAGGGAGACCAAGAGATGAATACACTAAGCAGATTCAGAAGGATGTAGGTTGCAGTAGGTACTGGGAGATGAAGAATCTTGCACAGAATAGAGTAACATGTAGAGCTGCATCAAGCCAGTCTCAGGACTGAAGACCACAACAACAACAACAAAGTGTAGCATCCAAACCACCAGATGTCAGACAGACAGATCGGTGCTAGTAAACTATTGTAAATCGACGAAGTATCAACCAAAACTCCTATATAGTTTCTGCTATTTGTTGTGACAGGAGAACGTGTTTAAACGGTGAGTAACAAGTAACACCTGACCTATGGAGCGCAGAGAAAGCAGAACTGTGAGCGTCTCTCGCGAGGAGCTTGTGTGGGGAAGTCGGTAGACCGATAATTTGTCGGACCACTTGTCCTGGGTTCGAACCCTGCACATGCTAGTTTTAGTACTTGCTGTTGTATAGGAGGAAATGTTCGTGGCATGTAAACTGACTTTTCGGATTTTAAATGAATGTATTATTGACAATCTGCTATCGGTTCGTTTATTTGAAAGCAGCAACTATAGAGCGCATTTGTAGTTTCATAGAATGAAAATAAACAATGGGAACATAAGGCTAAAGAAACAACTGCAGCACAGGTGTAGAAGTATTATTAGTAATAATAATAAAAATAATAAGGTAACAAAATATGAATAATTGTTAGTTATTCACATGTAAAACAGTACAAAAACTAACGTGAGCAGGGCTCGAACCCACGGCCCTCGGTATGACAAACTAACGCTCTACTGACGTCTCCGCGGGAGCCCTACACGGCTCACGCTCACAGTTCTGCTTCGATGTGCACCGTATGTCAAGTGTTACTCTCTACTTACCGCTTATAAACGTTGTCCTGGATTACAGCACAAACTACACTCCTGGAAATGGAAAAAAGAACACATTGACACCGGTGTGTCAGACCCACCATACTTGCTCCGGACACTGCGAGAGGGCTGTACAAGCAATGATCACACCCACGGCACAGCGGACACACCAGGAACCGCGGTGTTGGCCGTCGAATGGCGCTAGCTGCGCAGCATTTGTGCACCGCCGCCGTCAGTGTCAGCCAGTTTGCCGTGGCATACGGAGATCCATCGCAGTCTTTAACACTGGTAGCATGCCGCGACAGCGTGGACGTGAACTGTATGTGCAGTTGACGGACTTTGAGCGAGGGCGTATAGTGGGCATGAGGGAGGCCGGGTGGACGTACCGCCGAATTGCTCAACACGTGGGGCGTGAGGTCTCCACAGTACATCGATGTTGTCACCAGTGGTCGGCGGAAGGTTCACGTGCCCGTCGACCTGGGACCGGACCGCAGCGACGCACGGATGCACGCCAAGACCGTAGGATCCTACGCAGTGCCGTAGGGGACCGCTCCGCCACTTCCCAGCAAATTAGGGACACTGTTGCTCCTGGGGTACCGGCGAGGACCATTCGCAACCGTCTCCATGAAGCTGGGCTACGGTCCCGCACACCGTTAGGCCGTCTTCCGCTCACGCCCCAACATCGTGCAGCCCGCCTCCAGTGGTATCGCGACAGGCGTGAATGGAGGGACGAATGGGGACGTGTCGTCTTCGGCGATGAGAGTCGCTTCTGCCTTGGTGCCAATGATGGTCGTATGCGTGTTTGGCGCCGTGCAGGTGAGCGCCACAATCAGGACTGCATACGACCGAGGCACACAGGGCCAACACCCGGCATCATGGTGTGGGGAGCGATCTCCTACACTGGCCGTACACCTCTGGTGATCGTCAAGGGGAAACTGAATAGTGCACGGTACATCCAAAGCGTCATCGAACCCATCGTTCTACCATTCCTAGACCGGCAAGGGAACTTGCTGTTCCAACAGGACAATGCACGTCCGCATGTATCCCGTGCCACCCAACGTGCTCTAGAAGGTATAAGTCATCTACCCTGGCCAGCAAGATCTCCGGACCTGTCCCCCATTGAGCATGTTTGTGACTGGATGAAGTGTCGTCTCACGCGGTCTGCACTTCCAGCACGAACGCTGGTCCAACTGAGGCGCCAGGTGGAAATGGCATGGCAAGCCGTTCCACAGGACTACATCCAGCATCTCTACGATCGTCTCCATGGGAGAATAGCAGCCTGCATTGCTGCGAAAGGTGGATATACACTGTACTAGTGCCGACATTGTGCATGCTCTGTTGCCTGTGTCTATGTGCCTGTGGTTCTGTCAGTGTGATCATGTGATGTATCTGACCCCAGGAATGTGTCAATAAAGTTTCCCCTTCCTGGGACAATGAATTCACGGTGTTCTTATTTCAATTTCCAGGAGTGTATATCGGAGTTTTCGTTGATATTCCGTCTATATACAACTCTTGGTACCGATCTAACTAAGAGGAAGTTTGTGTATAAACGTGGCATCAGCTGTCAACTTGGCTCAAAACACTTTCGAAGATACCCGTGCTATCCGAGATGCGGCACTAGTGCTTCTTTTTCTTCTTTCTTTCAGTATTTCTTAATTTTCTTTTTTTCTCCTTCGAGATCATACTTATAAAATGAGAGTCATTCTCTAAAATTGCAAAAATTCAAAGTTAAATTATAAAAGACGATTTAGATAGGTACAGTTGCACACACATAAAATTAGCTTTTCTGATAGTAGCAACAAGTTCATTTGGAGTTCATCGGAATAGGGCATCAAGTGTTCCCTGGATCTGCCTTACAATCATATGTAAGCAACGTTAAAATCAGAATTAAATACATTTTGATTAAAACTGCTGCAATTGCTACAGAAGTTCCATTTGCACCCACAAGAATGCGTGTCTGTGAAACAACAAAATTGCGTCCCAGAAGCTGAAATTTGATCAAAGAGTACACTAAAATGTTCATACTTCCAAAATAGCTCACAATTAAGACAATTTAGTAAACTAATATCCGCGTGGAAGGCTTTATAAGTGCGTTTTAAAATAAATGAGGCAAATTGGTGCTTGGACATTTATAGACAAGGGGGTCAATCGACATTACAAGTATTCACTCAGATATTGGCTGTATTTAAAAAAGGCAGCGAGCATGTCACTGAGTAGATATCGTAGCTTTTCACCGTTCGTTGGTACTTGGACATTTACAGACAAGGGGGTGAATCCACATTACAAGTGTTCACTCAGATACTGGTTGTATTTAAAAAAAGGCACAGTGTATGTCACTGACTAGATATCATACATTTTCGTCGTTCGATACAGAATGTAAGTGCAACACATCACAAACACCCACGCAGCTTCGGCACTCAGTAGTGGCGTCCCTCTGCTGCTGCCGCTAAACGGCTGGCCGGTGCCGAGTAGGTAAGGGGAATTCTCGTGTCTGAAGCGAGTGAGCAGCTCTTCTACATCGCGGTAGCACACACACCGCGCGTGATAGGGTGGTGCTATCGCTGTCGAAGTGCCGATAATTCTTCGTGCTTGCTGTCTCCATTAATATAGACTGAAGAGCCAAAGAAAGTGGTACACCGGCTTAATATTGTGCAGCGCCACCGCGGTCACGTAAAAGTGCCGCAACACGACGTGGGCATCGACGCGACTGATGTCTGAAGTAGAGCTGCACGGAATTGACACGATAAATACTGCAGGGCTGTCCATATATCCGTAAGAGTACGAGGTGGTGGACATCTCTTCCGAACAGCACGTTGCAAGGCATCCCAGATATGCTCAATAACGTTCACGTCTGGGGAGTCTGGTGGTCAGCGGAAGTGTTTAAACTCAGAAGAGTGTTCCTGGAGTCTCTCTGAAGAAATTCTGGACGTATGGGGTGTCGCATTGTCGTGCTGGAATTGCCCAAGTCCGTGGAATGCACAAGCGACATGAATGGCTGCAGGTGATCATACAGGATGCTTACGTACGTGTCACCTGTGAGAGCTGAATCCAGACGTATCAGGGGTCCCATTCACTCCAGCTGCGCACCCCCACACCGTTACACAGCCTCCACAAGCTTCAACAGTCCGTGCTGACATGCAGCCTCCATTGATTCATGAGACTGTCTCCATTCCCATACACGTCCATCCTCTAGATACAATTTGAAAGGAGGCTCGTCAGACCAGGCAACATGTTTGCAGTCGTCAACAGTCCAGTGTCGTGCAGTCATCAAGTGTACACGAGTGGGCTTTCGGCTCCGAAAGCCCATTTCGATGACGGTTCGTCGAATGGTTCGCACGCTGACGCTTGTTGATGGCCCAGCACGGAAATCTGCAGCAATTTGCGGAGTGGTTGCACTTATGTCACACTGAATGACTCTCTTCTGTCGTCGTTGGTCTCGCTCTTGCAGGATCTTTTTTCGGCCGCGGCGATGTCGGATATTTGATGTTTTACCGGATTCCTGATGTTCACTGTACACACGTGAAATGGTCGAACTGCAAAATCCCCACTTGCTTGCTACCTCGGAGAAGCTGTGTCCCATCGCTCGTGCGCCGACTGTAACACCACGTTCAAACACACCTAAATCTTGGTAACCTGTCATTGTAGCAGCAGTAACCGATTTAGTAACTGCGTCACACACTTGACACTTGTCTTATATAGGCGTTGCCGACCACAGCGCCGTATTCTGCCTCTTTCCATATCTCTGTATTTGAATATTCATGCCTATACCAGTTTCTTTGGCGCCTCAGTGTATATCGACAAATCTAATATCACACTAGAGTAATTTGGGACCGCTCTCGCGAATGGGTATTTTACATTGCGCTTTAAAACTCGTTCTTTTTAATGGGGAAACAAACCGACGCTTTCCGTTGGTACTGGACGTTGCAAGACAGACGTGATGAGCAGAAACTGTTTGGGCTGACTCTAGCTACACATTGCAAAACAAGATTGCACGTATCTGCCAATAATGAGGCTGACGGCTCTGAGAGACACAGTGGGTACAAGATACTAACGAGTATTACATTATTGATCATTTTGCGACCTTTTATTAAAATACTAACGCAGACCGAAGAAATAATGAACAAAGGTCACAGAGCATGCCTACATCCGATGCATATCACGTGTAACTGTGCAAGATTTATAGTACTGGAACGTTTGACTCTCAACTTTTAACAAACTCATTAGTAATCTTTATACACACGTCTGATTTGAAAAGTAGCTTGTTGCGGTGTTCTTTGACATAGTCAGCTTTCATACGATCATATGTCTCCAGTGGTTCAATTATTAATTTCAAAATGAATCATAATTAAAACAATTTCAACTTTCTCATTGTTAATCATGGAAACACGCTTGTTATTGCAATGATTTGACTCGTCACAATAATTTTTCTGGTGCAATTGGTTTCTCTTGTATCATGTTTGTAGGGCCTGTTACATAACTTCCTTGAAAATATAATGTTCAGCTTTCATTTCAACCACAATAACCGCCCAAAAAGTCATCTCCACCCCTTCAGCTATGTGCGCATGCGATGGCCTCGGGTAAAACCCCTACCCGGCTTTCTACCACCTGCTTTACTCGCATTCGTCGCCCGATCGGCAACCCGCTACAAATTGACAAACCACTCACCTCTGCCTCTCGTTCCACGATCTGGCCTCTCGTAACATTACGAGATCTCCAGAACTCATCTAAGCTTTAAGGAGCAGGGTGAGATTGTAGAGATCCCGCACAGGCTTTCTATTTGATGGGAAAGTTTCTAGGTACGGATTTGTTCTCGGTTCGCTGCCTGTTGCCTCAGATCTGGTTGGTATAAATTGCACAAGACAGGAAGCTTGGTTATTGGTGCCAGTTTTAGCGTACCAATGACGATTCTCAATTGTGTCGTCTATCTTGCTGCCATTACCACTTCTAACCTACACAGTCAAAGATGTCTACAACCCGCCTCTGTAGGTAACCCTTGGCCTTCGACGACGCTCCAGTCAGCAAAGTATCGACATACGCGGAAAAAAGAAAAGAAGAAAAAAGGTCACAGCTCAGAAGTTCATGTGAGCTGTAAAGTGGATTACATAATGTCGTGGTGCTCCCTGTCGGAAGATTCAAGTGGCATCCTGGAGACATTTTGGCTGGTGACTCAGAAGTCCGATGCGAGAGCCGATTTGGCGCCCTCAAGCGAGGCAAATTAGAGTTACTCCAGCAGGAAGGTTAGTCATAAGCTCATGTCTACGCGATGGTTTTGCAGCTAAGTTGTTAAGCCATGCTTGGTCGTGCATCTTGCTTCCATCTGCAGTCAGTTTCCTCCATTTGCTACGTTCGCCAGCGAGTTGCTCCCACTCGTCACTGTCAATATTAAATGCGCAAATGTCACGCTTCACGCAATCCCTAAAGCGCAGTGAAGGTCTTCAACGAGGTCTCTTTGCTCCTGCTATTTCACTGAGTAATGTGCGACGGGATAGACGGGAGTGGTCGATACGATGCAGATGTCCGAGCCACCGCAGGCGACGTTGCTTGAGCGTGGCAGTGATACTCTGTTGTTCTCAGAACTATATCATTTGTCACACGATCCTTTCATGATGTTTCCAAGATGCTCCGTAAGCACAGAGGTGAAAGGCGTTGAGATTTCGTTACTGTTTGTCATACGAGATTCAACTCTCAGCTCCATACAGCAGAGTACTCAGCACACATGATTGATACACAAGTACACTCCTGAAAATTGAAATAAGAACACCGTGAATTCATTGTCCCAGGAAGGGGAAACTTTATTGACACATTCCTGGGGTCAGATACATCACATGATCACACTGACAGAACCACAGGCACATAGACACAGGCAACAGAGCATGCACAATGTCGGCACTAGTACAGTGTATATCCACCTTTCGCAGCAAAGCAGGCTGCTATTCTCCCATGGAGACGATCGTAGAGATGCTGAATGTAGTCCTGTGGAACGGCTTGCCATGCCATTTCCACCTCGCACCTCAGTTGGACCAGCGTTCGTGCTGGACGTGCAGACCGCGTGAGACGACGCTTCATCCAGTCCCAAACATGCTCAATGGGGGACAGGTCCGTAGATCTTGCTGGCCAGGGTAGTTGACTTACACCTTCTAGAGCACGTTGGGTGGCACGGGATACATGCGGACGTGCATTGTCCTGTTGGAACAGCAAGTTCCCTTGCCGGTCTAGGAATGGTAGAACGATGGGTTCGATGACGCTTTGGATGTACCGTGCACTATTCAGTTTCCCCTTGACGATCACCAGAGGTGTACGGCCAGTGTAGGAGATCGCTCCCCACACCATGATGCCGGGTGTTGGCCCTGTGTGCCTCGGTCGTATGCAGTCCTGATTGTGGCGCTCACCTGCACGGTGTCAAACACGCATCCGACCATCATTGGCACCAAGGCAGAAGCGACTCTCATCGCTGAAGACGACACGTCTCCATTCGTCCCTCCATTCACGCCTGTCGCGACACCACTTGAGGCGGGCTGCACGATGTTGGGGCGTGAGCAGAAGATGGCCTAACGGTGTGCGGGACCGTAGTCCACCTTCATGGAGACGGTTGCGAATGGTCCTCGCCGATACCCCAGGAGCAACAGTGTCCCTAATTTGCTGGGAAGTGGCGGTGCGATCCCCTACGTCACTGCGTAGGATCCTACGATCTTGGCGTGCATCCGTGCGTCGCTGCGGTCCGGTCCCACGTCGACGGGCACGTGCACCTTCCGCCGACCACTGGCGACAACATCGATGTACTGTGGAGACCTCACGCCCCACGTGTTGAGCAATTCGGCGGTACGTCCACCCGGCCTCCCTCATGCCACTATACGCCCTCGCTCAAAGTCCGTCAACTGCACATACGGTTCACGTCCACGCTGTCGCAGCATGCTACCAGTGTTAAAGACTGCGATGGAGCTCCGTATGCCACGGCAAACTGGCTGACACTGACGGCGGCGGTGCACAAATGCTGCGCAGCTAGCGCCATTCGACGGCCAACACCGCGGTTCCTGGTGTGTCCACTGTGCCGTGCGTGTGATCATTGCTTGTACAGCCCTCTCGCAGTGTCCGGAGCAAGTATGGTGGGTCTGACACACCGGTGTCAATGTGTTCTTTTTTCCATTTCCGGGAGTGTATATTGGTCCACTATGTAAGATGTTTGTTGTCCCATGCTCGTGTGCGGGACTTCCCGAAAGTGATGGCAGCCTTTCCTATTCGTGCATTTATCACGTCATCCAGGGAGTGATCGTCTGACATTACTGAACCAAGATAGCAGAATTTATCGACTACCTTCAACAAGGAGCCGTCCAGTTAGATGACAGAGGGATCTGTGGGTTAATGATGTCACACTGTCAACAAATTTCACCACAGTTCTGCCCAACGCCACCGTGGACTTGACGCATATGGGAAGGTCGTCAAACCCCATTTTAGTTAGATTTCACCCCTTCTTTTGATGCCTCTGCGATGGATGTCAGAGCCGCGACAATGAGTGCTGAAATCGCGCGGTTTTCTTATGGGTCGGCGAGGAAAACATTACAGGCACGTCGCCGCTGAGAAAAGGCCTCAGGGGGTTTCCAGTGGTTTCACCCTGTATACCAGAGCAAAAACTGCGGTCGCACTACAGTACAAACGGATCAGATTAAGTTCAATATGGTTGCAGCCCCATGATGTCATTAGAGTAAGATTGACACGCCCAGGAGGAGAACGGAATGTTGAACTTTGTCAAGAACGTCGCTGTGTTTTTCACGGCACTGCGAACTGTCGTTTTCGATCGCGAAATATGTGGAAATCAACGCCCCAACGGAAGAAGTGGTTTCATTGATGGCTGTGTGTCTGAAATGTTTTCCTCAGACACCCTTAGGAAAACCGCGTGATTTAAACGCTGGGTGTCGCGGTTCTGATCTCCATCGTACACGCGTCAGAAGAAGGTGTGAAAGGTAAGATGGGGTGCGACGACCTCTTCATCGTGTGACACATCCGCGGTAGCGATGGAAAGAATTGCGGGGAACTTTAGTGCCAATCTGAAACCTTAGAGCTCACCTGAATTTCTGAGCTATCTCTTTTTCTTTCGGAGTTTCAGAAAAGTGATCCTTTAATTCTGTTGCGCAATGTCTGGTAGTAATAATAGTAGTAATAGCTTTATTCATCCGTAGATCTCTTTTTACTAGGATATAGGACAAGTCAAAAAATTTACAAGTTTAGACCAATTTAAAATAATCTAATTCGTATACATATAAATTTACAGGCCTCTATTTAGACAATCATTAGATTTACTCCTGGTGTACTTTTTTTTTTACAAATAACTTATTAAATAATGTAATGCCACACTGTTCACTCATATCTCACTATCAGTCACTGCACACGCTATACACACATTGTTTCATAACACTTCAATCACTACACACACACACTGGTGATCTATGGTCCATTTTCTGTACCAAAACTTACCATTTGCTATGCTGGAAAACTGAGTCGGCATCCCTCCATAATGAGTGAGATGTTGAGCTCAGAAAGAGAAAGAGGTCTTAGTATGGTGCAATGCATAGCTTGGGGGTAAGTTTTTCTAGAATAGGAAAAAAGGAGGTGTTATGTGGAATTTTGGATGTTTTATAATCATTATTACTATTTATTTGTATAACACGTTTTTCATCAAACCCCTACTCTGTGTTATCCAAGTAATCCTTCAACGTATAAAATGTATTGCATAACACACACTTTTTAGCTGCCTTTTTAAATAAGTGTATTTCTTCGATTTCTTTAATATCTTTTGGTAATTTATTGTACAGTATTATTCCTTGATAGAAAATGCTGTTTTCAGTTTTATGTTTACTTTTTTCTTGGTAAATGTAAGTTGAGTCTAGCTCTTGTTCCATGGTAATGGACAGTACTGTTTGTGCAGTAATTACCAAAGTTATTTTTGATGTTTACAACTGACTGGTAAATGTATTCACACGGTAGTTAAAATCCTCAGTGTTTTGAACAGATCTTCACAATGAACTCGACTACCATTTTTGGTTATGATTCTACCGGCTCTTTTCTGGAGTTTGAAAATTGTGTTCATATTTTGTACATTCGTTTAAAAAAAAGAATGCCAAAGCTAAGAACTGAATGCACGTATGAATAGTATCTAACTAAAAGACACTGCATGTTACACATTGATGCTTGGATTCTAAGGGCATAACATGCTGTTGACATTCTGTTAGCAAGTACCTTGGTGTGTTCATACCACTTCAGCTGAGAATCAATATTCATTCCTAGAAATTTTGCATTTGTTACACAGTCTATAGAGGTGCCATCTACATTTAATTTAACATTGTCATTTTCCCTCTTCTAACTGAAATTCATGGTATTAGTTTTCTTTATGTTCAGTGTCATTTGCTTTCTCTGCAAGGAGTTCTCTTCTTTTCTCAGCTACTATAATATTAGAAAGATCCAAAAATATGCCTGTGACACACTCAATATCACGTACAACTTTCGTGAATTCTACTATGGCTGACTCCGTATTTTTCCCACTTCGGAAACCAAAATGTGATTCGCTTAAAAGATTGCATTTATTCAGGTAATTCTTAAATCTGTCTTTCGTAATTGCTTCTATTATTTTTGAGAATGGTAATAGCAGCGAAACGGGCCGGTAATTTTCTATGTCTTCCGCATTACCTTTCTTAAGCGAAGGTACAACTGTTGCCTGTTTTATTTGCTGTCGAAATGTCCCTGATGTGTAGGATTCATTTATTATATTAGTTAAGGTGCCTTATGTAATTCCTGTGCATTGTTTCAGTACACATTTTGGTACTTTATACAGGGTGTTTCAAAAATGACCGGTATATTTGAAACGGCAATAAAAACTAAACGAGCAGCGATAGAAATACACCGTTTGTTGCAATATGCTTGGGACAACAGTACATTTTCAGGCGGACAAACTTTCGAAATTACAGCAGTTACAATTTTCAACAACAGATGGCGCTGCAAGTGATGTGAAAGATATAGAAGACAATGCAGTCTGTGGGTGCGCCATTCTGTATGTCGTCTTTCTGCTGTAAGTGTGTGCTGTTCACAACGTGCAAGTGTGCTGTGGACAACATGGTTTATTCCTTAGAACAGAGGATTTTTCTGGTGTTGGAATTCCACCGCCTAAACACAGTGTTGTTGCAACAAGACGAAGTTTTCAACGGAGGTTTAATGTAACCAAAGGACCGAAAAGCGATACAATAAAGGATCTGTTTGGAAAATTTCAACAGACTGGGAACGTGCTGGAAAGGTAGGGCGACCGCGTACGGCAACCACAGAGGGCAACGCACAGCTAGTGCAGCAGGTGATCCAACAGTGGCCTCGGGTTTCCGTTCGCCGTGTTGCAGCTGCGGTCCAAATCACGCCAACGTCCACGTATCGTCTCATGCACCAGAATTTACACCTCTATCCATACAAAATTCAAACGCGGCAACCCTTCAGCGCCACTACCATTGCTGCACGAGAGACATTCACTAACGATATAGTGCACAGGATTGATGACGGCGATATGCATGTGGGCAGCATTTGGTTTACTGACGAAGCTTATTTTTACCTGGACGGCTTCGTCAATAAACAGAACTGGCGCATATGGGGAACCGAAAAGCCCCATGTTGCAGTCCCATTGTCCCTGCATCCTCAAAAAGTACTGGTCTGAGCCGCCATTTCTTCCAAAGGAATCATTGGCCCATTTTTCAGATCGGAAACGATTACTGCATCACGCTATCTGGACATTCTTCGTGAATTTGTGGCTGTACAAACTGCCTTAGACGACACTGCGAACACCTCGTGGTTTATGCAAGATGGTTCCCGGCCACATCGCACGGCCGACGTCTTTAATTTCCTGTATGAATATTTCGATGATCGTGTGATTGCTTTGGGCTATCCGAAACATACAGGAGCCGACGTGGATTGGCCTCCCTATTCGCCAGACATGAACCCCTGTGACTTCTTTCTGTGGGGACACTTGAAAGACCAGGTGTACCGCCAGAATCCAGAAACAATTGAACAGCTGAAGCAGTACATCTCATCTGCACGTGAAGCCATTCCGCCAGACACGTTGTCAAACGTTTCGGGTAATTTCATTCAGAGACTACGCCATATTATTGCTACGCATGGTGGATATGTGGGAAATATCGTACTATAGAGTTTCCCAGACCGCAGCGCCATCTGTTGTTGACAATTGTAACTACTGTAATTTCGAAAGTTTGTCTGCCTGAAAATGTACTGTTGTCCCAAGCATATTGCAACACACGGTGTATTTCTATCGCCGCTCGTTTAGTTTGTATTGCCGTTTCAAATATACCGGTCATTTTTGAAACACCCTGTATAACCCTACTGACCTTTATTTTAAGTTTTTTATCAGTTTTATTGACTTCATACTCTGTGGTTGGAAGTAACATCATTGTTTTTAGTGCAATATTATTTACAGATGTTATATTTGTTTGGGGTTTATATAGTTTGCAAACTGTTATGGATCATTTATTACCTTATTCCCCTCCCTTAGCAGTATGTTATTCTGCGTTTGTTTGCCTCTCCCTGTTTCCTTTTTAGTGACATCCCAGACTGGTTTGCTTTTATTCTCTTAGTCTCTGCGTTATATGTTAATTTGTCTTTAAATTACTTTTTTGCAACAATAAGCACCTTACTATAGATCTTTTTGTATCTATGATACAAATTTAAGAATTCTGGATCATTGCGACGCTTTTTCATGGAACTGAGGTATTTAAGTGTTTGGGAGGAATTCTTAATACCTGCTGTTATCCATCTGTTTTTGTGAGATATTGATGCAGACATGCATACTTTTGAAAATGCCTTTTCAAAGTTCAATTTAAATAATGTGGAGAATTTAGAGAATTCAATATTCGCATTGGTTTCCTTATACACTTCACTCAACTTTATTTTGCTAGTTCTTTGAAAAATCTTTTATTTTGATTTCTTATAGATGTCGTTTGTAGGATTGTAGTTTATGGAATGATTCGATGCCTGATTTTACTGTTGTTATTTGACAGAAATGGTCTGATAGTCCGAGATCTTTTACAGCTACATCAAATTTTTCCCTGTCCACATTTGTGGCCACTTGTGGTCAATTGCTCACGCAGTCATTGTGGTAACCCTTGCTGCACTATTGACCAGTTGAGACATGCCAAAACAAAAAGGATATTTATGAGGGTACTGCTGGATTCATTTATGATATTAGTGTTGATTTTAATGTCCCAACACAGAATTATGTTGAACTATGTTTGTACTTGAGACTTTATCTAGAACTACTGTTAATTTATATGAAGATGGTATCTGTTCATTTGGACATGTCCGACGCCTGTAAGCAGCTAAAGATCTGGATTTCATTGACCTCTACTGGCCATTAAAATTGCTACACCACGAAGAAATGTTGATGATAAATGGGTATTCATTGGACAAATATATTACACTAGAACTGACATTTGATTACATTTTCACGCAATTTGGGTGCATAAATCCTGAGAAATCAGTACCCAGAACAACCACCTCTGGTCGTAATAACGGCCTCTATACGCCTGGGCATTAAGTCAAACAGAGCTTCGATGGCGTGTACAGGTACAGCTGCCCATGCAGCTTCCACATGATACCACAGTTCATCAAGAGTAGTGACTGGCGTATTGTGACAAGCCAATTGTTCAGCCACCGTTGACCAGACGTTTTCAATTGGTGAGAGATCCGGAGAATGTACTGGACAGGGCAGCAGTCGAACATTTTCTGTATCGCCCGTACAGGACCTGCAACATGCGGTCGTGCCTTTTCCTGCTGAAATGTAGGGTTTCGCAGGAATCGAATGAAGGGTAGAGCCACGGGTCGTAACACATCTGAAATGTAACGTCAACTGTTCAAGTGCCGTCGTGCGAACAAGAGGTGACCGAGACGTGTAACCAATGGCACCCCGTACCAGCACGCCGGGTGATACGCCAGTATGGCTATGACGAATACACGCTTCCAATGTGCGTTCACCGCGATGACGCCAAACAAGGATGCGAGCATCATGATGCTCTAAACAGAACCTGGATTCATCCGAAAAAATGACGTTTTGCCATTCGTGCACCCAGGTTCGTCGTTGAATACAACATCGCAGGCGCTACTGTCTGTGACGCAGCGTCAGGGTAACCGTAGCCATAGTCTCCGAGCTGATAGTCCATGCTGCTGCAAACGTCGTCGAACTGTTCGTGCAGATGGTTGTTGTCTTGCAAACTTCCCCATCTGTTGCTCAGGGATCGAGACGTGGCTGCACGATCCACTATTACCATGCGCATAAGATGCCTGTCATCTCGGCTGCTGGTGATTCGAGGCCGTTGGGATCCAGCACGGCGTTCCGTATTACCCTCCTGAACCCACCGATTCCATATCCTGCTAATAGACATTGGATCTCGAATAACGCGAGCAGCAATGTCGCGATACGATAAACCGCAATCCGACCTTTATCAAAGTCGGAAACGTGATGGTACGTATTTCTCCTCCTTACACGAGGCATGACAACAACGTTTCACCAGGAAACGCTGGTCAACTGCTGTTTGTGTATGAGAAATCGGTTGGAAACTTTCCTCATGTCAGCACGTTGTAGGTGTCGCCACCGGCGCCAACCTTGTGTGAATGCTCTGTAAAGCTAATCATTTGCATATCACAGCATCTTCTTCCTGTCGGTTAACTTTCGCATGTGTAGCACGTCATCTTCGTGGTGTAGCAATTTTAATGGCCAGTAGTGTAATTTCAATCTGTTCATTTAATGGATGAAGTGTCCACACTAACACTGGGAGATCTATCCACACATAAAATGATTAATTTCTTGGTGATATCAAGCCCTATTAATTCAATATCTGATATTTCAAAGTGTTTGTTTTCACTTACTGTACTGAGATTATGTCTTGATTTAAACTGTGTTCCTTTTCTGTTTGTGTTACTGAACACTGGTGTAGAGACACAGAAATCCAACATGTAGTACTATCACTGTATGAAAGGGGAAACTCATACCGCAGAACTGTACAGTTCAAAGGTTGGATCTCAGCTTCTAATAGCTGCATTTCATTTTTTATTGATAGTATCGGAAGCCTTTGTCAAGAGCGAATAGGTGGAATAGTGAGGCCAGTAGTTGACTCTGGTTTAAAATGCCGCCCTCCTAACCTGCTCTAGATTCTCCAAAGTGTTCTCAGCAGGCATTAGGCACGGAGTGGGAAATATAGCGCACCCCCGAGTAAACTCGCCGCGTCGAGACGCCTCGCAACTCACCTCCCCCCCAGCCCCCCCACCCCTCCCCAGCGTTGGCCTGGCACCGTTCCAGCTGCCGGTCATCTCCAGCGTTTGTTTTAGCGCGCCCACCTTTCCGCGTGCGTTCTATCCCTGTCCCCGCAGCGCTTACGTGACTGAGCGGCTCAGCTGCACCAGTCTAATCGTGCCGTATGTTTCAGTAACTTCTCAGAGATTTCAGTTCCCACAGGTAAACTAGAGGCCACGTAAACCACGGTATCAGTAAATACACTACGTTAGGAGAAGAAAAACTTCGTAGCCACGATCGCAATAAAACACTGTATTGTGGATGACCCGTTTCGGTAAAACTACGTTACCATCATCAAATCTGTAATAAAATTACAAAACTTGCTACAACCTGTTGCAAAAGTAATACCAATTTAACCCATAGAAGAACATACTTTCCTACATCTACATCTACATGGATACTCTGCAAATCACATTTAAGTGCCTGGCAGAGGGTTTATCGAACCATCTTCACAATTCTCTATTATTCCAATCTCGCAGAGGGCGCGGAAAGAATGAACACCAATATCTTTCCGTACGAGCTCTGATTTCCCTTATTTTATCCTGGTGATCTTTCCTCCCTATGTAGGTCGGTGTCAACAAAATATTTTAGCATTCTGAGGAGAAAGTTGGTGACTGGAATTTCGTGAGAAGATTCCGTCGCAACGCAAAACGCCTTTCTTTTAATGATTTCCAGCCCAAATCCTGTACCATTTCTGTGACACTCTCTCCCATATTTCGCGATAATACAAATCGTGCTGCCTTTATTTGAACTTCTTCGATGTACTCCGTCAGTCCTACCTCGTAAGGATCCCACACCGGGAAGCAGTATTCCAAAAGAGGACGGACAACCGTAGTGTAGGCAGTCTCCTTAGTAGGTCTGTTACATTTTCTAAGTGTCCTGCCAATAAAACGCAGCCTTTGGTTAGCTTTCCCCACAACATTTTATATGTGTTCTTTCCAATTTAAGTTGTTCGTAATTGTAATACCTAGGTATTTAGTTGAATTTACGGCTTTTAGATTAGAACGATTTATCGTGTAACCGAAGTTTAACGAGTTCCTATTAGCACTCATGTGGATGACCTCACACTTTTCGTTATTTAGGGTCAACTGCCACTTTTCGCGCCATTCAGATATTTTTTCTATATCTTTTTGCAGTTTGTTTTGATCTTCTGATGACTTTATTAGTCGATAAATGACAGCGTCATCTGCAAACAACCGAAGAGGGCTGATCAGATTGTCTCCCAAATCGTTTATATAGATAAGGAACAGCAGAGGGACTATCACACTACCTAGGGGAACTCCTGAAATCACTTCTGTTTTACTCGATGACTTTCCATCAGTTACTACGAACTGTGACCTCTCCGACTGGAAATCACAAGTCCAGTCACATAACTGAGACGATATTCCATACGCACGCAATTTCACTAAGAACCGCTTCTGTGGTACAGTGTGAAAAGCCTTCTGGAAATCCAGGAATACGGAATCGATCTGAAATGCCTTGTCAATAGCACGCAGCACTTCATGTGAATAAAGAGCTAGTTTTGTTTCACAGGAACGATGTTTTCTACATCCATGTTGACTGTGTGTCGATAGACCGTTTTCTTCGAAGTAGTTCATAATGTTCGAACACAATACATGTTCTAAATTACTGGTGCATGTCGACGCTAATGTTATGGGCCTGTAATTTAATGGATTACTCGTACTACCTTTCTTGAATATTGGTGTGACCTGTCCAATTTTCCAGTCTTTGGGTACGGATCTTTCGTCGAATGAACGGTTGTACATGATTGTTAGGTATGGAGCTAACGCTTCAGCGTACTCCGAAAGGAACCTAACTGGTATACAGTCTGGATCAGAAAACTTGCTTTTATTAAGTGATTTGAGTTGCTTCACTCCTCCAAGGATATTTACTTCTACGTTACTCATGTTGGCAGCTGTTCTCGATTCGATTTCTGGAATATTTACTTCGTCTTCTTTTGTGAAGGCATTTCGGAAGACTGTGTTTAGTAATTCTGCTTTGGCAGTACTGTCTTCGACAGGTTATTATAAACATCTTGTGCCAGATGCAGACAAAATCTTTCCACCAAATCTCCAGGTGCACAACATATGACATGAATGATGTGTTTGTACGTCAAAAGTAAAAGTTAGAATTACTATACACACAAATGGTCGCAAACATTGCATCCATATGATCACACGTCACCCCTTTTAACGCGCGGAAAGACTGTTTATAGCCAGTGCTTTTTAAATATGATGTATAGGCTGCCTTAACTATGTTTTGCAGGAAGACGTCATCAAGGAGGTTTTTAGCATTGAATATTTGGAATCAAGCTTGGTTTTCAATTACGTATCTGAATTTTAAAGGTAGAAACCTTGCACTACAGCGACACATGTCGTACTTGTTGTCAGTTCGTCTCAGACATTGGCTGTTGACAGTCAGTCTCCTGGCGCCCTAGTAGGCATGACGTGTGATCATATGGATGCAATGTTTGTGGCCATTTGTGTGTATAGTAATTCTAACGTTTACTTTTGGCGTAGCAACACATCATTCATGTCATGTGCTGTGCATCTGCACACCTAATGGAAAGATTTTTTGCGCATCTGGCACAAGATGTTAACAATAACCTGCTGGAAGGTATGTTGCCATTGATTCCTCTAGACCTTAATTTGGCGTTATTTATATAACAGGTTACAGCACCTTTGCAATTTTATTACAGATCTGATGATGGTACCATAGTTTTACCTAAACCGGTCATCCCCAATACAGTGTTTTATTGCGATCTTGGCTAAGAAGTTTTTTTCTCCTGAGAAAGGATGTACGGATCGCCCTTCCACACTCACGATGAGTAAACTAATTGAAAAATTATATGATCCTGTAGCCCAATGGGAAACCTATGCATGGTGAGGCAGTTAAGACATGCTACCCAAAATATACCGAGAAGGCTTAAATATTTGGACGTGCGCACTCCGAGAAGTCACTGCAGACAATATAGTGAATTTTCTGATGTGCTCAAGTAATTTCTGACTTATATAGCTGCCGAATTATGACACGGCCTTTTTTGATGGAACGTTATATGTTTCTACGGTACTGGGAAGATCCCTCGAACAAGACTTCAGCGACATGAAATGAGCGCAATATGCCTAAATACACTGGTGTGCAAAACTTAAGGACGAAAGCACACTACTGGCTATTAAAAGTGCTACACCATGAAGATGACGTGCTACAGACGCGAAATTTAACCGACAGGAAGAAGATGCTCTGATACGCAAATGATTAGCTTTTCAGAACATTCACACAAGGTTGGCGCCGGTGGCTACACCTACAACGTGCTGACATGAGGAAAGTCTCCAACCGATTTCTCATACACAAACAGCAGTTGACCGGCGTTGCCTGGTGAAACGTTGTTGAGATGCCTCGTGTAAGGTGGAGAAATGCGAACCATCACGTTTCCGACTTTGATAAACGTCCGATTGTATCCTATCGCGATTGCGGTTTATCGTATCGCGACATTGCTGCTCGCGTTGGTCGAGATCCAATGACTGTTAGCAGAATGTGGAATCGGTGGGTTCAGGGGGGTAATACAGAAAGCCGTGCTGGATCCCAACGGCCTCGTATCACTAGCAGTCGAGATGACAGGCATCTTATCCGCATGGCTGTAACGGATCGTGCAGCCACGTCTCGATCCCTCAGTCAACAGATGGGTACAAGACAACAACCATCTGCACGAACAGTTCGACGTCGTTTGCAGCAGCACGGACCATCAGCTCGGAGACCATGGCTGCGGTTACCCTTGACGCTGCATCACAGACAGGAGCACCTGCGATGGTGTACTCAACGACGAACCTGGTTGCACGAATGGTAAAACGTAATTTTTTCGGATGAATCCAGGTTCTATTTACAGCATAATGATGGTCGCATCCGTGTTTGGCCACATCGCGGTGAACGCACATTGGAAGCGTGTATTCGTGATGGCCATACTGGCGTATCACCCGGCGTGATGGTATGGGGTGCCATTGGTTACACGTCCCGGTCACCTCTTAGTTCGCATTGACGGCACTTTGAACAGTGGACGTTACATTTCAGATGTTTTACGACCCGTGGCTCTACCCTTCATTCGATCCCTGCGAAAACCTACATTTCAGCAGGATAATGCACGACCGCATGTTGCAGGTCCTGTACGGGCCTTTCTGGATACAGAAAATGTTCGACTGCTGCCCTGGCCACACATTCTCCAGATCTCTCACCAATTGAAAACGTCTGGTCAATGATGGCCGAGCAACTGGCTCGTCACAATAGGCCAGTCACTACTCTTGATGAATTGTGGTATCGTGTTAAAGCTGCATGGGCAAATGTACCTGTACACGCCATCCAAGTTGTGTTTGACTCAATGCCCAGGCGTATCAAGGTCGTTATTACGGCCAGAGGTGGTTGTTCTGGGTACTGATTTCTCAAGATGTATCCACCCAAATTGCGTGAAAATGTAATTACATGTCAGTTCTAGTATAATATATTTGTGTAATGAATACCCGTTTTATCATCTGCATTTCTTCTTGGTGTAGCAATTTTAATGGCCAGTAATGTAATTTTCGCATGATCAGTCACTGCCAAGTAATATAGCTCGGTGTAATTTTGACTAAACATTGAAAGAACTGCTAAAGTATAGTACAGAAAGCAACTGCACTTTTATTCAAAGAAAGTAATTGCACTTAAGTCACCGCGGTTTACTATGGCTCCGTGGACATTGCAAACGGATGGCATTGGATGCTCTGGAAGTGCTCCCACGCTGGACACAAGGTTGGTAAGACGTGCTTGTGTCAGGACGTTCCATGTTTCTACCAGAGCGGTTGGCAACTGCTGGAGGCCACAAAGCATCCCACACGTGCTCGATGGGATTTTAAGCTGGGGAAACTGGCCCACTTATCACGTGTGGGATGCTTTGGGGAGACGCGTTTCAGCAGGTTGGCGTGCATCAATGGCCTCCAGCAGTTGCCAACCGCTCTGGTAGAGAGATGGAACGTCCTGACACAAGAACTCTTTCCCAACCTTGTGGGCAGCAAGGGAACTCTTTCCGGGATATGCAATGCCGTCCTTGGTGATCACATGCGCTATTAAGAACCATGCCCCGCCGTTTTTTGTATCCAGGGGACCGTTATAAATAGCTGCGACCAGTGTAATTATAATGTTTGAATGAAAGTGTTTTAGTGTATTTCTTTCAGTTACCTTCTCTATTAAACTGTACAGTTTTTTTCTATGCGTGGTACAAGTTTTATCGAGCTTTACTACTGGGCTGTGACAAACAATGCGTAAGTTAGTTCCTACCTTAAGTTTTCAACATCAGTGCAGCATCAAGATAACAGAGCCAGGTCACTGTCCTGCTCTCAAGAGGAGAGATCCGAATAACGTCAGCTGTGCTGTACCAAACGTTAGCAAACACGTAACTCAACCACCACGATTCGTTTATATATTATTGTGCCTGTCATCTGGAGTTCTCATACAGTTGATCTTGACCACTGATATGGACGTATCACAGTACTGGGTCGCGTGTTCAGGAGTTGTCGGTGTTCCCTTGTAGGCCTTTTGCTTTTTATTTTCCCCGAAGATAAAAGTTATGTCTGGTGAGCGTGCATTCCATTTTGTTACCTGAACGACCGACCCAACGATCTGTATATTTCCTGATAAGGAGGCCCACAATTATCTCTGCTAAATGATTGGGCACCCGTCATGATGATACTGCATAGGTTATCTTATGTCCAGTTGGATGTCTTCCAATGCACATCTGTAAGGAACAATAGATACTTCTGGATATTTATATAGCCCCACGATAAAACACTGGCCAACGACGCCATTCCTGAAAATACTGTACCACAGCCTGACAGACCAAGGTCGGCGTTTAAGCACTTCTCTCAATCAGTCTCGATTTTCAACTAATCAGTATCGGTACTGCGTATTACGAAGATCTCATGTGCCGATGGTCTGTCGATTATGATTCATCCGTTATCAAAATATTACTTTGTAAACCCCGTATCACTTTATATTTTTCGTAGACGCCATTCGGAGAATTATTATCGTTTTCGAAAGACATTCCCATGAAGCGGATGGAGCAAAATTTGGAAAGTATGAAATATGTTGGAACGCAGTATTTGCAGAACATTCCTTTCGTTGATCCTATTCGCACATTCAAGCTGCCCCGTAGTGGTACGTGTATTGTGTGTTACCACTGTTGAATTATTAGTTGCATTTTTCTCATCAATTGCTGTTCTTTTGCATTTGGCGTATTTTATTCTTCGCACATATATTTTTCTTGAATTTTTTAAATAATGTTTGCAAGCAGTCGCGAATGCTTCGCGCGTTCGTGATGTCTTTTACCACATATGCGTACCGTGTTGCAGTTTTTTGTGGCGACTTTCGCCATAAACGAAAACCATATTTAAATTCTTGACTGTCGCATACATTGTGAAAGTCTATCTTCACGAGCAAGCTGTCTGATCGCTACAACAGAAGAGCGGAGACTGATGGGTTTCAAGCGCACAGGTAGGCACACGAACATTGTCTGAGGTATGTGTTTGCTTACAGACGTTTGTGTCATGTTAGTTTACAGCGTTGTTATTTGATCAAGTTCCACTAATGCTGTGTCACTGAATTCGTCTTTGAAGGATCTTTCCAATGCCACAGAGGAAGAGTAAAGCTCCATTAAAAAAATCGGTGTCATATTTTGGTAGCTATAAATGTTAAAAAATAGTTGAATTTGCTAGAATATTCGCATATATTTTCCGCTATAACTTAGGGAAAACCGCACGTCGACGTAATTACTCATTCCGGATATATTTGGGGTGGCTACCTCAGCTGCCTCGTAGTAAACTCTGTGTGTGTGTGTGTGTGTGTGTGTGTGTGTGTGGGTGGTACGGTGTGGAACGTTATGACGCTGAGAACTGACTGAAGTCGCAGCCATGTATTCAGTTTCAACAGGATTTAAAGTGTGAGAACTTTTTTTTCCGCAGAGGAAGATTTCCAGTTAAGATATCGTCTGCTCTACTGTCTGCCTGCTGTGATATTCCACTGAGAAAGAACGACCTTCTACAGTAGCTCGCCATTCTTTCGAGACTTGGGATTGAAAGATGCGAAAAAAATTAAATTATGATTCCCATCGGAAATGTTCCGCAAAATTCAATAATCCTTTTTAATGTTCTAGAAATTCTAATAATAGTTTACACTTCTCTCAGAGGATCTGGAAATTCCTACGATGCTCTAGAACGTTCTGGAATCGTAAGACATGGTTTAGAATAATTCTGAACGTTTTAAAATTATATCCAATGATCTGGAATTGGAAATACGCTGTGTTCTAGAAGTTTCGGTCTCTGGCAGTATATGTCAGTATATAAAACAACAGCAACATTAAGACCCTGTTGATCTGGTTTTTGTCTGCAAATTAGACGCTAAGCTGCAATAGAGGTTCAAGGTAGACCCTTCAATACGTTGTTGACAGCAACCGCTGCCGTCCTCTTGCACACGACGGCTATTAACACGCTGCCTCTTATTCTGGAGAGAGAGAGAGAGAGAGAGAGAGAGGGAGAGAGAGAGAGAAAGCAACTAAGATTCGTTCTGGGACGCAAATTTGCTGAACGCCGTACACTGACAGCTTCCAAACCTCTGAAGTACGAGGAGTGTAAACAACAGACGCAGCTCAAAGGCGAATTATTAGTGAACGAAACTGACACTACTCGCAAAACCAGGCTGCACATAAAAACAAGAAGTTCTACGAGAAAGATGGATTTCCTGCGTCTCATGGCTGCAAGAACGAGCTCTCAATTTTCTTGGCGTGTTATGGCGCAGCCCTACTTCAGCTACACACACAAACAAATATTGCAGACGCAAACAGACTGCACTGAGAAGAGTCTGTGATCTCTGCTGTGTGCTGCCCTTGGTGTAACGATTCTTGAACACTGTTTATGCTTCAAAACTGAGAATGAAACAATATCTGGAAGTTGCCGTCATTGTGAGGTTATAACAAGTCTTTCAATAACCGAAAGAAGTAATACCAGATAATTGTGGAATCATATTTTCTTCGTGGTCTGCGGCACATTAAACTAATCACTGAAGCTACAAAAAGAAAGCACTGTGTCATAGTGTTTTAACACATTCATCCCTCGCACCTTGTTCAATTGCTGCTGCTGTTGCTGTCTCGAAATGCCGATTCAGCTCTCCACGCTAGACCATCCTGTGCTAAGATGTTCACATCCATTTGTACCTGCTATTCATTTCCCTCTAAAGTGTTTACGTCCACCCCCTTCCATTACCAGCTAACGATTTCTTGACGGTTCATGGGGTGTGGTATGAAGCGACTTGTTGTTTTAGTCAAGTTGTGCCATAAATTTCTTTTCTCCCCCAATAATCATCAAATATTAGAAATACCCATCTAGTTTTTAGCATTCTCATGTAAAGTCACATTTCAAAAGTTTCTATTATCTTCTTTTCTGAACTGTGTGGCGTCCATATTTCACTTCAATGCAACAGTGCAGTCCATACAAATACCTCCAGAAAAGTTTTTTGACACATAGATCTGTGGAATCGTCCATAGATCACGGTGCCACGCCAAAGTCGGCAACGCGAATTGACACCACAGACGAGCAATCAAAGAACCGACAGTTGTGGCGTGACGAAAATATTTTCGCAGGGTCACAACAAGATTCATACGCTGAGGTGACATATACAAAATGCAATAGTATCGCGTACTCAAGGTATGAAAGGGCAATGCATTTCCAGAGCTGTCATTATGACACAGGTGATTCATGTACGAGTGTAAAAGTTTCCGACGTGATTGGACCCTAGACTACTGGAAAAGCGTGGCCTCGGCAGATGAGTCCCGGTTTCTGTTGATAACAGGTGATGGCAGAGTTCGAGTGTGGCGCAGACCACACGAAGATATGGATCCAAGCTGTCAACAAGGCATCTTGAAAGCTGCTCGTTCCTCCATAATGGTGTGAGCTGTATTTACATGGAATGGACTGCTTGATCTGGTGCAACTAAACCGATAATTGACTGAAAATAGTTATGTTCGGCTACTTAGTGCCCATCTGCATGCATTCACGGACTTCATGTTCCCAAACAACGACGGAATTTTTGTGGATGATGATGCCCCATGTCGCTGGATCACAGTTGCTCACAATTGGTTTGAAGAACTTTCTGGACAGTTGGAGCAAATGATCTGACCATCCAGATCCGACATGACTCCCATCGAACATGGATGCTAACGGATTACACCTTATCGGATACTAACAAAAAGGAAGAAAGAAAAGAAAGTTTCTCATCAGGGCTCTTCCTCGCAGAGAGGCTGCTACCATTGATTTGAAGTACAGACTAACTGATATCTCCATTTTAAGGGCTGCCTTTTATGATGTGTACACGTTAAAGGCGATGATGCCGGCTTGGGATGCATGTCAGCTTCATGAAGTCTTCTGCCAGCAGTACTCAGTAGATGACATCTTCCTTTGTGTGCCGTGACTGGCACGGGATGGTGGTCAGATGCTTCCATTTGCATATTAGCAGCCGGCCGGAGTAGCCGAGCGGTTCTAGGCGCTACAGTCTGGAACCGCGCGACCCCTACGGTCGCACGTTCGAATCCTGCCTCGGGCATGGATGTGTTAGGTTTAAGTAGTTGTAAGTCCTAGGGGACTGATGACCTCCGAAGATAAGTGCCATAGTGTTCAGAGCCATTTGAACCATTTTTGCATATTAGCAAATACAGATTATCTTCTAATACTCTCTCAATAGGAGCCGTGGAAGACAGGGAGAGCACACATGTCGACTCTGGCGTGCCTGTGAGTAGCTTTATAATTGTGGGACGTACCTTAAGTATGTTGTAGGACGGTAAGTGGCCGATAGTATACAATGGACGAGTTACAGTTCTGTATACAGGCCACAAAATTTTACGGCCTACATGATACGAAATTTGCAGTTTATGAGAGAGATGTTAGCTATCAGAACAATCCTCTGGGCTGCTTTTAGAGGGAACATGTTTTACAAGGTGTGTGTTTTTAGCAACGGAAAAGAAGTCGTTATTCAAGGGCAACGAAAATTGGTAGCAAATAATGCGATGAGCAAGACTCAAAACTAAGGATACATACAGTGTGAATTCTTGCAGAATGCGAGGGAAGACGAGAGCTTCCGAAATACCTCTACTATGGGACACATCGATACTACAAGTGATGTGAGTCCATTAACATTTGTTGGACGCTCGCACAAGACTTTAGTCGTGAGAATTAGAGATAACTTACAAAAATGGTTCAAATGGCTCTGAGCAATATGGAACTTAACATCTGAGGTCATCAGTCCCCTAGAACTTAGAACTACTTAAACCTAACTAACCTAAGGACATCACACAGATCCATGCCGAGGCAGGATTCGAACCTGCGACCGTAGCGGTCGTGCGGTTTCAGACTGAAGCGCCTAGAACGGCTCGGCCACGCCGGCCGGTTAGACTTACATGTAGGCGATATCCAAAAGTTCTCTAAATACGTCAAGTAAAATTATTACCTCTTAACTAGATTTTGTTTTCCACTGGCACCTTCAAGGTAGTCCCCTTGAGAGATGATTCTCCGATATCAACGTTTTTGCCACATTCAAAAAGCATCCCCAAGTCTTTCTTTGATAGGGCACTTACTACCATCTGTGATTTCCCTGGAATCTCCTCCTCTGTATCAAATCTTCGCATCCATCACAACGATTTCCATCTTGGGGAAAAGAAAGAAGTCACCCGAAGCTAAGTTTGGCGAGTGTGGTGCTTGGGGAACAACCGGCAGCTTGTTTGTAATTGAAAGTTCCTAAATAATGTAGGTCGTCCGCGGGAGTGAATTGTCGTGGTGGGGTAGACAGTCATTAACATCCCATTTCTGTGGACGTTTTATTCTCATGCCCTCACTCGAACGTCTTTCAGCGTCGCGACGAAACTCTTTATTGCCCGTCTGACCAGGATGAAATGGTTCAAATGGGTCTGAGCACTATGGGACTTAACATCTATGGTAAAAAAATTGTCCTGTCGTGTGGCTAGAGCCTCCCGTCGGGTAGACCGTTCGCCTGTTGCAGGTCTTTCGATTTGACGCCACTTCGGCGACCTGCGCGTCGATGGGGATGAAATGATGATGATGACAACACAACACCCAGTCCCTGAGCAGAGAAAATCTCCGACCCAGAAGGGAATCGAACCCGGCCCCTTTGGATTGACAGCCTGTCACGCTGACCACTCAGCTACCGGGGGCGGACAACATCTATGGTCATCAGTCCCCTCGAACTTAGAGCTACTTAAACCTAACTAACCTAAGGGCATCACACAAAACCCAGTCATCACGAGGCAGAGAAATTCCTTGACCCCGTCGGGAATCGAACCCGGGAACCCGGGCGCTGGAAGACCAGGATGAACGAAACTTCTATGAACAATCTCGACACTTAAAAAAATCATTATTGCTTTCTTTCTCAGAATAGGAGCAGCGTATTTACAGCCTTTGTGATCAAGAGAAAGGCCGGCCGGGGTGGCCGAGTGGTTCTAGGCGTTATAGTCTGGAACCGCGCGACCGCTACGGTCGCAGGTTCGAATCCTGCCTCGGGTATGGATGTTTGTGATGTACTTAGGTTAGTTAGGTTTAAGTAGTTCTAAGTTATATGGGACTGATGACCTCAGATGTTAAGTCCCATAGTGCTCAGAGCCATTTGGACCATTTTTTTCAAGAGAAAGGCCGTGCCTGCTCTAAACAACCTGTTGAAGGATCTAAATTGAAACTTTACTCCATCTCAGCGTTTAACTAGCAGAAAAAAATAAACATATCACCGTGGACTCACATCAGTCATTGTAAAACCTCAGACTCACGGAAACACTATGCAAGTGTGCTCACCAACAACCAACCAAACTGCTAAGCTCCTAGCCACTCACACGTTGGTTCATGAAGTATGTACAAGGAGACACGCAGTGGCATTTCACTGTACTCGTAAACATTTGTGCACAAAATTCAAATTTCGGTAACTTTTGGAAAGCGTCTTGTAAGTCGGAGTGATTGCTTGGTCTGCAGTCCCACACAAGCAGTTCCCAGTGCCTTAGATCCTGTCTTTCCCCACGTGCAGCCTGAATGCCACACTTTACTAAATCACGGGACTAGTGCTGTCCCCTTGTAATGATAAGTACTAAGACATCCCAGTAAAAGACCACTTGCTTACGTTTCATTTGCCCCGAAGTTATTAACAATTACAGCGAAGAAAGTGATCCTAAGATAATTATTAATAGAACGACCATATTGATACTAGCGGAAAAAATGCTCCCATCTGAACACAAAAAAGGCGAACATGCCCCTGTTCAAAAGACTTTGGAAAGTGGGGTACCAGCTGCCTCATTCTCTCAGCATCTTCAAAAATTTCCCCAAAAATTTTGGCACGGGGGACATATTCGCGCCCTTTTTAACATGAAACTCACCTCCCATTTCCATAAGCTTCCCTAACTGTAACTCGCTCATACCCACTAATCCATCGCGGTAAGTTGCTCATATCCATACACTCCCACTTGCCTGTTCTCATTCACTCATTCGGCCAAACTCATTGTCATTATCTAACTGTCGCTGTCTCTTTTCTCACAGTCTACTGTCTCCTCTCACTGTCTCCCTCTTTCCCTCACACACTACTACTATCTCACTCATTTCTTCCTACTGCTACTGCCTCTTCTCACTGTCATTGTCACAGATTCTGTCTCTCATTGTCACTGGCTCTCATCCAATTCATTTTTTCTCTTTACGCCTCTTACACTGACACTGTCTCCTTCAATCTTTCCCTAGTACCGTTCTGTCACTGTTAACTGTGTTCCACTGCTACTGTGCCCCTCTCTTTTTCTCACACTGCCATTGTTTCCTCTGACCTTTCTATACCACAACCACTGTCTACTGTTTTCCAGTATCTATTACTTTTCCGTCTCTTTCCCATCACTACTTTCTCCACTCTCTCAGCGTAAAAAGCGCATATGTTCGTATGCTAAAATTTTTAAAGGTGCTGAGGAACGTAGAATGAGGAGCTTGTACCCCACTTTTCAGTCAGTGTCTTTTAAACAGGAGCTTATCACCCCTTTTTGTGCTTTGGTGGGATCATTTTTCCCCGGTTCCCTTCTTTCCCAATGCTACAGCAGGGAATATCACTCATACGAAAATAATTTGATTGGTTAGAACAATTTTGATAGTTTACTTATGTGAAACTGAACTAAAACAAAACTGATTTTTCACCTCTGACCGTGTTTTGCGTGCACAAAAATACTCCATTTGCTTTCAGTTCTACAACACGGCATTTCCAGAAACCTTCTGATGATTACAGAAACGCTTTACAGAATAGTTCTGCGTGCTAAGTCACTTTATAAACTACGTTTCCTCCCCAAATCGGATTGTACGTGCGTGTTATATGTGTACTTCGAATCTCTGTGTCTCGGAAACGGATGAAGATATCAAGAAAACTTCCAAGGCTCTACGAGATCGGGATCTTACGAATATATCGTAAAAACTCTGTGCGTAGCCGTATTACAATCCGCGGCTCGGTTTTGCTATCCAAAAGTCATGGAACTTCCAGGTAAAGGCCTTGCGAATATACCGTTGAAATTTGAGCAATTTGCTGCCGTTAATTATTTAGATACCCTTTCTTGACGGCGAAAATGCTGAAAAACGCTTTTTCCGAGTTTTCTCAGGAACCTCCCATGAAATAAATAGTGCCTCTACAAGCCCATTATGGGTGCACTGTAGACCACATCCGATACAGAAAGAACCATCGGATTTTCTCCATTTGCCTAAGCTGAAGGAACTATGTAATACTCAAACTTTGGCCCTATACTGTTGGAGAGCTCCAGTAAGACAATCCTTCTGTTGGGTATACAAATGCTCCCTAGCCCAAGGGCTGCCTAAAACACTTGACCCCACTTTTCCATCAACAATTTAATTCTGGCTCAAAATAGACAATTTTTGTGGGAATCAAGGCAATTGTAATGTACCCTCATTGCAATACTACGGCTTCCGCACCTAAATCATTGTTTTGTTTTTCACGGTCGCAAATCTTGCTCTCAATTGCATAACTTTATTTAGTTCATCTGATTATTTGTAACACTTATCTACTTTATTTGTTATTATGAAATGTTATTAACTCCTATAGTTCCGCATCCCCTCTAGCACATAAACGCCTATCCATATAAATGTTGAAAAACAAAAGTATACTACAGGTTCTTAGCTGAACATTTTGAGTACTAAAACTGATGTGAGAAATTGTTGCTACACAAGATAAGAAACACAAAATCAACAACTAACCACACAAAACAACTTGCCAGAGTTTGACCTACCTCCAATCTGACTTTGACCCACCATCGCAGTTCTTCTGGTAAATGGCAGCTGAACACCATTGGATAATATTCTCATTCGCAAAGCACCAAATACCGTTCTCCTACTACGGAAAATGAAGTTGTTGACTACGGCACGATGACGCAAGTGGAATGCAAAGCCACTGATTTATGTGAGGTAGTTTTATACGGTACTGCTGTCGTACATCTTCAACTTTCATGCCACTGCCTCAAGTTTACTAGAGTTAATTCTGTTTATGCAGCCTTCCAATTCTTTCGGAAACCAGTGTATTTGTGTAACTTGTTTAAGAGGTATAAAAAGACTTATAGCCAACAATGAGGGAAACCTAAATCGAGCTATATACACACTTAAGCCATGAAAATCGCAAGGAAGTGGCACTTAAATCCGTTAATAGATTTGGATCACCTCTGTTTCCTAGGAGGCAAATATACAATGACTTCACGAGTTGCGAAATAATCGTAGCAAAATTTACCCAGTAATCCAGAGTAGTTCTTATTTCAGTTACGGATCACAAAGAAATTCTACGCCATACTTAATTTCGATCCGGATTGACCATCTTCAGACCTGAGTCAACACACTTTGCTAATCATACGCAGTTGGCGTATGTAAATATGGTAGAGTCGCAATAAAACAAACAAGCCCATCGCATACGTATAAGATTTAAGCACCACATGCTCAGTTTTAAAAGACTAGTTAACTCTATGACGAAACTTATGAGACATACACAAATTTCATATGTATGCGAGGAAACTTGTTTGGTCCATTATTGTGACTGTACCATTTTTATATACGCCAACTCGATCTGATTAGCAACGTTTGTTTGCTCTGGTCTGAAGATGGTCAATACGGACCAAAATTAATAACATGATACGCAAAACTTCTTGAAAGACATAGACTAAGATTTGCCGTTCACACTAGAAATTATTTATTTTAACTATCGCTAATTCGGCCTTGAGGCCATTATCAAGTGGTGTGCTGGAAAATATAGTGCTTCAGTACGTGTCAAAATTTAAAACAACCTTCGACATTGACACATGTCATCGTCGTATCTAAGCCTTTTCATGAAGTTGACAACCTTAATGCATATCCAAATAAACCACTGTTCTTGTATGTATACTGTTTGCATGAGAGCTGAAGATGGTCTCTACGGACCGAAATTAACAATCTGGTATATAAATTTTTTTGCGATCCGTAACTGGAATAAAAAATATATAAATGTACAATCACATTGTCTTTAAAGAGCATAGCAGTTCGCAGGATTGCAGTCATTATAGTCATGTCAGTCACAACAACGAGGCTAGCACGTGAAAGACAGAAACGAAAAGAAACTAAGTGAGAAAGAAACGAAAAATAGCTTGGAAGACTTCACATTTTCACTGCGTGAGTCGCAGGGAACAGAGGAGTCTTAAAATACGAACATGCTGCGTTCCTGCAAATGAGGCGGGGAATACAGGGCGCTGTCGTAACAAAATGAATGACGCCCATTTCCTTAGAGTGCCTCCTGTTTGTGCTTCAGAGCAGTGAACAACGTTTAAAAAAAGAACCATCTCCGTCCATTTTGACGACTTTACAGTGCCACTTTTCAAATGTCCTCAAAACAGACCGAAGAGAGGACTGGCAGACTCCACAACAAGAAAAATGTTTACAGATAGCAAAGACTAATGTCGTTATTTTCCTTAGTTCGCGCCCAACAAAGCAACCGTAAACAAGGTAGATTTACTGGTCATCACTCTTTTCGGACTCCAAGCTTCTCTCCAAGGACTGTGCATTTTTCGTAGGAGTCTGATGCTGGAAGTCGAGACCGATAGTGTTCCTTGTCGATAGTATTCCTGGCTGAAGTGATATGTGTGTGCTTGGGCGTGTGCGTGCTTGCGTGTGTGTGTGTGTGTGTGTGTGTGTGTGTGTGTGTGTGTGTGTGTGTTGGTGTATGATATATACAGGGTGACTATTAATAAAACCGACAAACTGTAGAGACGGATTCCTGACTAGAAATGGGGGAAAAACGTACTGTGAACGTGTGTCCGGAAACGCATCGTTGCCACGGTAGATTGCGCTGGCGAATGACAGCTCCTCTGACCACGTACCGTTTGTTTCTCGTCATTGACGCAGAATGCTGTCAGCAGCAGAATGGTCCAGTATTCGTTTCGGGAACAAGCCGAGATGGAAACGGTCGAGAGGCAACATGACTATGCTGAAACAAACACTCTCATAGACACCAACCACAACATTTCAAGTCATTTTTGGGTGTTTGTGCGATCATGGGTCATTTGAGACTGACGAACGTGCAGAGAGGCAGCGGACTGTACGTACACCAGATTTGGAGAATCAGGTTCTACTGGTTATTGAGACGAGCCCTAGCGCAAGCTCCAGGCAACTGGCCCGCCAACATGGTGTAGGCCAAAGTCCGGTTATGTTTATCCTGCATGACAGCGTGTGCAAGGATTATCAACAGCGGATTTCTCTCTACGGGAAGGATTTTATCGATGATTTTTGGGCCAGACCATCATAATTATGGGATTTCTGTCATCATTCCCCTTTACTGAGGAAGCAGATGTTATCAGAACTGGCATCATCAATGCGCATAATCGTCACCTGCGTGCTACATACAATCCTCGGCGAATGGTTGAGGCGTCTCATCAGCACCGGTTCAGCATTAGTGTGTGGCCAGGGATTCTTGGTGACCACATACTCAGACTGGTCACTAATCCACAGCGCCTCGGCGCAAGAACGTACCTGACTTCACGCGGAAAACTCTACCTAGGCTGCTTGAGAATCTGCTTTTGGCAATACGACAGGTTATGTGATTTCTGCATGACGGAACACCACCCCACGTTCTTCATTACAGTTGGCCGACATCTCAAGACCGTCTCCCCCGTACGTTGGATAGGACGCTGAGGCCTTGTAGCATGGCCTGCTAACTCACCTGGAGTTTTACCTCTGGGGGCGTCTGCAAAGCGACGTGTTTGCTGAACCAGTTCCTGATATACGTACCCTTCAAAAGTGTTCACGACGCCTGTGTAGCAATTTAGAGAGAGGCCAGAGAGTGCGAAATAGTGCCGCAATCCAAGGTGCTACGTGCGAACGAGTTCACTGCATTACATGGAGCCCACTTTGAACATCTGTTGTGGGGTGGATGCGATGCAGCTTTAGCATGTGTTTGTCGTCGTTGTACACATACCGTTCATTTGCGGACACATGTCAATATCACCTTTTTTCTTCCATTTACAATTAGGAATCAGCCCCTGCAGTTTGTCGGTTTTATTAATGTGAACCCGCAGCAACACGATGTGGCACGAACTCAACTAATGTCTGAAGCAGTGCTGGACAGAACTGACACCATGAATCCTGCAGGGCTTTCCGTAAATCCGTAAGAGTACGAGGGAGTGGAGATCTTTTCCCGACAGCACGTTGCAAGGCATCCAAGATATGCTCAATAATGTTCATTTCTGGGGAGTTTGGTGGTTAGCGGAAGTCTTGGAACCCAGAAGAATTCCGGACATGTGGGGTGTCGTATTGTCCTGCTGGAATTGCCCAAGTCCGTCGGAATGCACACTGGACATGAATGGATGCAGGTGATCAGACAGGATGTTTACGTACGTGTCACCTGTTAGAGTCGTATCTAGACGTATCGGGGGTTTCATATCACTCCAACTGAAAACGCCCCACAACATTACAGAGCCTCCACCAGCTTGAACAGTACCCTGATGACATGCAGGGTCCATGGATTCATGAGTCTGTCTCATGTTCATTCGCTCGATACAATTTGAAACGAGATTCGTCCGAGCAGGCAACATGTTTCCAGTCATCAACAGTCCAGTGTCGGTGTTGACGGGCCCAGGAGGGGCGTAAAGCTTCGTGTCGTGCAATCTTCAAGCGTACACGAGTGGACCTACCGCTCCGAAAGTCGGTATCGATGACGTTCCGTTGAATGGTTCGCCCGCTGACACTTGTTTGTGGCACACCATTAAAATCTGCAGCAATTCGCAGAAGGGTTGCACTTCTGTCACGTTGAAGGATTCTCTTCAGTCGTCGTTAGTCCCGTTCTTGTAGGATCTTATTCTGGCCGCAGCGATGTCGGAGATTTGATGTTTTACGAATTCCTGATATTCACAGTACACTGGTCAAATGGTCGTAAGGGAAAATTCCCACTTCATTGCTACCTCGGAGATGCTCTGACCCATCGTTCCTGCGCCGACTATAACACCACGTTCAGACTCACATAAATCTTAATAACCTGTCATTATAGCAGTATTAACCGATCTAACAACTGCGTCACACTTGTCTTATGTACGCATTGCCTACTGCAGCGACGTATTCTGCTTGTTTACATATCTCTGTATTTGAATACGTATGCCTATACCAGTTTCTTTGGCGCTTCAGTGTATAAACAAACTAAGTATTCTTTCGTGTTCACGAGATATAAAATCCTATATCGCTATAAAGCATCTCATAAAATGAGGGCTTGTACGACTGCTGTCGGTTTTCTGGTCGTCGGGTGCATCTTTATGCGTGCACTAATGTTGAGCTTCTTTTTAACTTTTGTCCACACACTTTCATAGGAACGCAAACACACTACAGTGCCGTACAACCGCACATCACAATTACGTGTATGACACAGGTATCGCACACATTTGTAAGTCTCTTCCCCTGGTATTTTGGCTGAAACCCGTCCACCCATCCGAAAAGCTTTCATCGTCATTGTTACGGCTCAGCTGAGGGCTCGGTAGTTCTCAACCGAAATACTAGGGCTAGAGGCTGTATACTCTGACATTTCCGTAATTTTATAGAACAAGCAGTTCGTCGTGAAAACACTGAGAATCACTTGCGAAAACATTTTACTACGTTTCTGCTCAAACTAGTGACTAGACACAATAACTGGACAACATTAACACCTTACATCAAGACCTTACTGTAGGATATCCTCGAATTTTGCATGATATAGCTATCTTTTTTTGATTCAGGAAAGTGTCCTTTCATTAATGTAGCCTCGGTATGTGTGGATACAAATCGTTGCTGTTAAGTACCATTCGTTCGCTTGCCGCTTGATGCTGGGGAAAGCAAGCAATTTATCTGTTGATTAGAAATTTATTCCGTCGCTCTTACGAGGGGTGCATGGTCCGGTGTTTTACTTTATTTATGGTTAGATTCCGCGAATATTCTTCACTTGCTGACGGGCTTTTTATTTTCTCCAGTATATTCTTTTCCTCCAGTTTGTAGCTCAGGAGAACGTGTTTACAGGTTCAGATACAGCATACTCACTACACACTGGAGCTTGACAACATTATCCGTGAGAGCATCGCCGATTTTACCGTGTTTGTCGTCTATATTTGCGCAAGTATGAATCGACCAACGTCTCCGTCAGCATCGTTTATTTAATAGATTATAGCTTCTGGCCTGTTGTGTCTTAACGGCCCACTTCTTTCTAGAACGTTCCGTTGTATGTCATCGTGTGGATGCATATTGCAAAGGTAATCAGCTGCAGAGAGCTGTCAATCCGCATTGAAGCTACAAGGCTGGGGAACGTGGACAGGTCTTGATGAGGGATGGCTGCTCCCAGAACGTCGCTGCGTTCCCTTAGGCCGCGTCCTCCGTATGCATCAGAAGCGACAGACAGCGAGCGACGTCTGGATATGCGACACTCCAGCACCACAAGCGACAGCATTGGGCGATACGATCATGCATCAATGCATGCGAGCGACGATCTGCTGCTACAAGATGGCTACTAGAGTCGGCTAGTTGTTTCTACCAGACGACATCCCTAAATAGTAGGCTATTGTAGCTCGAGAATAAGGCAGAGAAATTAGCTTTACTTCGGAAAATAAGACGACAAAGGAGCGCTGTGCGTGAAATTTACGAAGAGAAGAATCTACATGGAAAATTTCATAATGTATATTATCAACTACGAATATCATCAGACAAATTCTTCGAACATACACGGATGAGCAGAGAGACGTTCGACTATTTCATCAATAAATTAAAGACGAATGTTTCTTACATGATCTTACTCACGGGGTTTCAAAAAGATTGGCTAAAACCGCTGGATATGGGATAGTTAAGACAATGGACTTACGTTATGATCTGTCGTTTGCGGGTCGGCAGAGACTCGAATCAATGAGCTATAGAGGCAAGATAGAGGCCGACTAAAGTGCACATTTAGGCTGAAGGGGTCATCAGTAGATGTTTACTACCAAGGTCTACTGGAGTCTATCTGATGGACAGAAAAAAGAGCTCAGTATAACCATTTCGAGTATACTAACACTGGACAGCATACCCGTAATGGTATTTTTAGCTGGTATTTTTTTTGTACCGAGAAAAGGAACATTAGGCTTGTTATTAGAAACGGAGCAGAAGCTCGGATTGAGGAAGGATATGGAAGGAAACCGGCCTTGCCCTCTTCAAAGGAAAGTTAGAGAAGCCATGGAAAACCAAAATATGGATGGTCGGACGGAGATCTGAACTCCCTTCTCCTCGTTGCAAAATTGCGCCAAGTTACTCGGTTGTACCAAGTGAGTTGTTAATAGCGGTCAAGAGACTGGAATCAGCTAGTGCAGTGTACAGACGCTCGTTATGGGTGTCGAAACTCTCAGAGCTACAGCTTCCCCTGGACAAACTTCAGGAAAACCCTAGGCCTAGCGTACCGCTATCGCCCTTGCCATATGAAAACCGATTTAAGGCAAGCATGTCACACTCAAACACTAACCTGGCAAAATAAAAGATCTGTACGTTCATGGGAGCCATGGACAATTGTATCGTAAACTTTCCGGAAGTAAGAAAATACAGCTTCAACTTAAGTTTCGTTGCCTACAGACTTTTGCACTCTGTGAACATACGGGACAAGCAGAGTTGAACACGATCAGTGTTTGGAAAGAGAAAAATTTATTCATGGCCATCATACTCTAGCACAAATTATGTTATGTAATTCTACTGCAAATTAACGCCAATAAGAGAAGTTTGTAGTCTTGCTCGTGTGTCCTGCTAATAACCATTTTTATTCGTAACATGTCAGGTATCAGCTAAGGTGAGCCGGTTTAATGAAATGTTGTCACATATAAAATGCACTTACTTCGTATACAAACATGAATTTGAGACAGTGTCTTCTGCAAAATTTTAGTTTTAAATCACAGATATTAGGAATGAATTTTTTTAGCACGGCCTTTTGTGGACTCACCGTGAGCTAACCGTAACAGCGTATATATCGTGAATGACTCAACCAGTTAATTGGGTGGAGATGTTCATCCAGTTAGGCCGGGTTTCAAGAGATTTACGACGCTTGATAACAGCGTAACGTTGATAAGATGAGGTTCGCGAGCAGACGGTTCATCACGGCAAATTGACTCACAGAGGGAGGGAAGCCCATGCTGTCAGCTGATGAACAGTGGGAACAGACAGGCCGAGAGGATGATATTAGTACAGTTAACACTGATAGGTGATCCCTTCCATTGATCTCAAAAATCCAGCAGCTCGAAGCGTTTTCTCCAACCGGTTTTCCTGTCTTCTTCCTCGTTGTTATTGTTGCTGTCGTTGTAGCTGCGAATGTTGAAATTAAGTGCACAACGAATCTCTTTCTTTGACGTCAGTCTTTCATCTGGTCTGATGCCGTCTTTTATCTCCTGTAGTAATCTTTCCCTCTCTGCATACCTATCACACTTAACATCCTCTAAAAGCTTCGTAACATATGCCAGTCTCTGTTTGATTCTGTAAGTTTACTCCTTTTGTGCGCCTCCCACGCATCTGTTGCACAGTTTAGCAAGTCTATCACTAACTCACCCCTTACTGAAAGTAAGGATTTCCATTGAATCCTACTTATATATTCCTTCTAGTACCACTTCATTTCATAACTTACCGGCCAACTTAATTTTCAACATTCTTATACTGTCCACATCTCAAACGCTTCCATTTTCTTATTTTGTTATATTCTCATGGCCTATGTTATACTTGATCCAGACGTTCAGCTTGACTATCATTTTCCTCTATGTCCTATAAATATTTGATACCGGAAAAACTCTTGCGTTAAAGAATACCTGGATGTGTGTGTTGTCCTTAGGTTAGTTAGGTTTAAGTAGTTCTAAGTTCTAGGGGACTTATGACCTCAGCAGTTGAGTCCCATAGTGCTCAGAGCCATTTGAAAAGAATACCTTTTCGTATTCGGTGCTCTGCTTCCGATGTATCATTTGATCTTCTGCAAGGATTGTTCTTAGGTGTGATAGTTCCTTCACAATACCTGTTACCTTGCCTTCTCGTTTTCATTGTTAACAAGTAACAGGCTGTTTCTCTTTCTACTACGTTTTATGGTCGTAATCTTAGCTTTGTTTATCCTTAAACCTATCTCCATGCTAAGTAGACTTCCAGCACCTGTGCGCGATAAGAAATGTCGGAAGAGTAAATCTGTGTACCGTTTAATTAGTAACGCAGAAATCTGAAGGAAGTATGGAAAAGAATAAATGTACAGAAAATATTTATGGCTTGCAACGATGCAAGTGTAATACAGAATAAGCACTTGCGCTGTTTTTCTGAGTGAAGGTACCACCGATGTTCAACAACTGTAGGGCTCCATATACCGGGTATCAAAAAGTCAGTATAAATTTGAAAACTGAATAAATCATGGAATAATGTAGATAGGAAGGTAAAAATTGACACACATGCTTGGAATGATATGGGGTTTTATTGGAACCAAAAACAAATACAGAACTTCAAAAAATGTCCGACAGAGGGCGCTTCATCTGATCAGAATAGCAATAATTAGCATAACAAAGTAAGACAAAGCAAAGATGATGTTCTTTACAGTAAAAGCTCAAAATGTCCACCATCATTCCTCAACAATTCCTGTAGTCGAGGAATAATGCTGTGAACAGCACTGCAAAGCATGTCCGGAGTTATGGTGAGGCATTGGCGTCGGATGTTGTCTTTCAGCATCCCTAGAGATGTCTGTCGATCACGATGCACTTGCGACTTGAGGTAAACCCAAAGCCAATAATCGCACGGACTGAGGTCTGGGAACCTGGGAGGCCAAGCATGATCGAAAGTGGCGACTGAGCACACGATCATCACCAAACGACGCGCGCAAGAGATCTTTCACTAGCCATCTGTCGGACATTTTGTGAACTTTTTTTTGTTCTAATAAAACCCCATGTCATTTCTAGCATGTGTGTCAATTTTTTTTACCGCTCTATCTGCATTATTCCGTGGTTTATTAAGTTTTCAAATTTATACTGACTTTTTGATCACCCTGTACGTAAAATCTAAGAGTTGAAGACGCCATATACACAGTTTTTTTAATTTTTTTTATGTGGCCTTTGAATGTGTACTTAATTTAGCTATCGGCAACACATAGTGACAATGTACACATAATTGAATAAACAAATACAGAAACGCATATTTACAAGAATAAAAAGCTTAACTGTTACAGTTTTGTACATAATGTTTTAAAAATTGAATTGAATTGAATTGGGAAATAATTAAAAGTGTCTTGGCTTACAATTCACACCACCTCTGAAATATCTTCATCAGCAAGACAATTTATAATTTATGTACACCATTAAAACCTACAGATTGTAACCAGTACTCTTGATGAAGTTAACTATCACTTTATATGGACGAACGTCTTTAGTACACAAAAGAGAAGAAGCTGATTGAGGAAGATGGTAGCTCATACTCAGCAATGTCTTCAGAAAGACCAACCGTTCACGGTCAAATTTGGGGCAGATAAATAAGATGTGGTTGACATCAGCTTCCGACTCAGGATCACATTCACATGCTGGTGAACTGTAGACGTTGGTCCGATGTAGATGTTGTGGGAAAGAGGCATGATTGAAGCGGAGTCTTATGATGGTAGAAGTCGTGGATCAGTCCACATGTGTCCTCATGAACTACGGGTGTGAAGGAATCCGAGGTTATAGCACTGCTCAATAACCATCTTTTGTCTGTTGAGAAACGTTCCACATTTCCTGCCATTGTTGTCTTGCGTGATCCTTGACCCCACGTAAGTAGTCTGTATAAGGAAGGTGCAGATCATTGTCCATCATACTCCAGCCGAGCTGGGGAACGAAGATCGGGAAAAAGGGCTTCCTTTAAGTCGTGCAGATGAATCTATAAATAGATTTGTGTCGCTGAATTCGTATATCTCTAATTATTTACCTCTTATTAAGTTCCAGACCAATTGTGCAACGAAGCTACATTGTGCAACAGAATTAAAGGACCACTTTCTCGAAACCCCGGAACTGCTTTCCACTGCGACTAATGTGTGAAATTTGATGTACAAGCTTCCTCTGTAGTTGTGTAAAGCGTGGCACCCTGAAATGTCACCCAGGGGCTCGGCGACGCTTAAAACGGCAAGGTGTCGACACAGGTAGTTAATCATGTCGTATTGACACCAAATTTCACAATTGTGCCAACTGCCGTAGGAAAAAATGGCTCTGAGCATTATGGGACATAACATCTGAGGTCATCAGTCCCCTAGAACTTAGAACTAATTAAACGTAACTAATCTCAGGACATCACACACATCCATGCCCGAGGCAGGATTCGAACCTGCGACCTTTGCGGTCGCGCGATTCCAGACTGAAGCGCCTAGAACCGCACGGCCACACCGGCCGGCACTGCCGTAGACGTGTCACGCAATGGAAAATACGTCTTAGCCCCTGTTACCCGACCTTCACCTCTTCTCTTGACGCATCTGCGATGGAGGTCAGAAGCACTATATCCACTGTTGAAATCACGTGATTTTCTTATTAATGGCCGAGGAAAACATTTCAGACACACCATCGATCGGAATATACCCAAAAAAGCGTCTGGAGGCAACATGAAGAGCGTCAATGAAACCATCCCTTCCCTTGGCGTTCATTTACAAACATTTCGCGGTCGAAAACGACAGTTCGCTGCGCAATGTGCAACAGAACAATGTTGAACATTTGACGCTGCTGACATCCCCCGGACAGTTCAAACCTTCTCCAAGTACATCGTGGGACTGTAACTCCACTGAATATCATCTCACCCAAGCCGGCCGCTGTGGACGAGCGGTTCTGGGGGCTTCAGTCAGGAACCGCGCTGCTGCTACGGTCTTGCGTTAAAGAATACCTGGATGTGTGTGTTGTCCTTTGGTTAGTTAGGTTTAAGTAGTTCTAAGTCTAGGGGACTGATGACCTCAGATGTTAAGTCCCTTAGTGCTCAGAGCCATTTGAACCATTCGTCGGACCCCTTTGCAGAGGAGCGCATCCGCAATTTTTGCTCTTGTCTACAGAATGGAATCACTAGGGACAGTTCAGAACTATTCGACGAAATTTGAACGTGATCCAAAGCAGCAAAGTGTACTTCCCTTGTGGGGTGTTCACGGGGAATGCCACCTTGACAAGTGCGTGAATAAAACGGCAAAGGGTAGCTCTAAGATCCGCAAGTTTGGCAACGGTTTCGGTGCCACCCACGCAACTTCGTTGAGCACGTTACAACTGAACCTGTCAGGAATTTCTACACCAGTTAAGCCTCACGGCTGCCTAGCGCCGGAGGGTTGGGAAACCCCCTTCGATACCCCTTACTGCTCATCACGCTGCTAACTGTCGGTTCCAACCGCGATGTTTGTGAGAATCAACGGCCCAGGAAAAGGGCTGATTTCATTTACGCTTTTTATGCCACTGAGGCGTAGCGCCGTATAACGATCCTGCCTTGGAGGCGGTTAAGTGGGAGACGTGTCTCAGAGCTGGATAGTGACAGATGGTGACGCGAGCCTGGACGCGCACGTAGTTTATGTGTCAGCCGATAGAGGACAGTATTGGATAGGCGGACTGTGATTTTAGTTTCGATTGTGCCTACTAGAGTGCACTAAAGTAATTGAATGTTTTTCATAAACTATTCTAGTATTTTCATAAAGTGTTATATGTCTTTTTATGTATGTAAAATGTTATAAATGTGTTTTAGCAGTATGAATGATGCGTGAGTGTGGTTTAAGGTTAATATGAAGATAATTGTTTAACGAGTTATGTAGTAGGATTTAGTGTGGGAACATTTCGAAGAGGTATGGATGTGGACAAAGGGGATTTTTGTAGAATGGATTTGTAAAGCAAGTTTATGGTAAAGGGAAAGTTAATTCAAGTATAAATAACAATGGTAAATAACTTTATGCATAAACAAAACTTCAGCATACTAGATAATTACGTCAGTAAAAGGTGCAGTCGTTAGGTTTAATATTTTGCGATTGGTTACTGATGAAAAGCGCGGATTGACGGGGGAGAATGTTGTTTTGCTGTTGGCTATTGAGTAAACTGACCAATGGTAAAGCAATATTCTTCGCACGCCTTTCTCTGCGGGTACAGAAGACTAAGAGCATTCTAGAGTCGAGTAGAAGCCTAACCATGAAAGAGATCGGACGTGTGTAGAAATAGTTCCGATGGAAATGTGAAATTGCCGGATCTAGCAGTGTTTCATACATCAAAAGTGTTGGAAAGTGACGGCATAATTATTCCGATGTGTGTGTAGAAATATCGGAATTTTTAAGTGAATTTTGTGACGAGATAAGACATATATTCCGCGTGGCGTATTGAGCAGATCAGTGGCTAAAAACTGTGACTGCATTTGGTACCGACAGACGTAATGTTTGGCGAGCATTATCAATCAAAAACAATCAGTATTTTTGTAGCTATTACGTTTTCGGGAAATGCAACACCATAAACTTGCTAACGTGAGTGAAAGGGATTGTGAGTGATTGTGTTAAGACTAGCACGGGCTTGGTAGTGATACTTGTTCACCTAAGTTTCAGAATATATTCATTGAGGACAAAACTTCCAAACTTTCATTTCGTGTTTCTCCCGAAACGTAGATTAGTAGCTTAAATTGCAGCCTGGTTCACGTCGAAGTACAGTAGGTTTCACTCGGCTTTCCTGCTGATGATCTGCTGAGACAATGTTCACAGGTAGGAGCAGGTCTGTCGTAAAGGGACGGAAAGAACCGCACAGCCGCACCACCACCCCGAGGCCCTTCAATGTAGAATTTGAGAGGCGGTGCGTCTGAAATGTTTTCCTCGGCCACTCATAAGAAAACGACTTGATTTCAACACTGGACCTAGCGATTTTGATCTCCATCGCAGACGCTTCAAAACATGGGCTGAAGTGTGGATAAGAAGAGCTATGACGATCTTCCCATCGTGCGATGCGTCCCCGGTGGCGTTCGACAGAATTGGGGTGAAATTTGGGGTCAATTTGACTCTCAACAACCCTACGGCTCACATGAACTTCTGAACTGTGGCTTTTTTTTTTCGCATGCGTCGGTATCTTGCCGTCTGAAGGGTCGCCAAGCCCGAGGGAGACGACGCAGGGTGCCAAGCTTTCGCACCATTACAGAGGGAGTTTGTAGCCACCTTTGAGCCGAATTAAGGGATTTCGAAAAAGTGATCCTTTAATTTTGTTACGCGGTTTCCTGTGAATAGATACCACCGTGAATACTCGGTTACCCACCACACGAAGTATTAGTTTGTAGCATGGCTTCCCATAGCTGCTTATACTGTGCCAAGGAATGCAGCACTTATTAACTCTGTGGTAGCGGCTATTCACCCACGTTGGGCGTCACACTGTTTTGTACCTGTCATAGGTAATGAATTTGTTAAGCGACTGTATGTGTCAGCAGTAAACCAGTGCCCACTGACGAGCAAAACTTTTCGAGACACTGTTTAACAACTACTTAATAAAACTGACATCAACACTTTACGTAGTTCAATTAATAAACCGTAATTAAAGTAAGAAGCGAACGACCTTGCTGCAGTGGTAACACCAGTTTCATTCAGATCACCGAAGTTAAGCGCTGTTGGGCTTAGCGTGCACTTGGATGGGTGAACTCCCGGTCTACCGAGCTCTGTTGGCAAGTGGGGTGTATTAAGCCCTTGCGTGGCCAATTGAGAACCTACGTGATTTAGAAGTATCGGCTCCAGTCACGAAAACTGATAACGACCGGGAGAGCAGTGCGCTGACCGCCTGCCCCTCCATTACGGTGACGCCTGTCGGCTTAGAATGACACGGCAGTCGGTCGGTACCTTTCCGAGACCTGTTCGGACGGAGAGAGAGGAAAGGGGTGAACGTAAGAAACCAGTCATACACTAACAAAGAACTTGAGTGAGCAGACATAAGGCAGTTGATAATTTACCTTACCCTATCACCTGGGCGACCTAATATGTGTCGTCATCCAGTGATATGCATTTAAGCCGTGCATAAATTATAATTGTATCAAATGGTTCAAATGGCTCTGAGCACTATGGGACTTAACTAACATCTTAGGTCATCAGTCCCCTAGAACTTAGAACTACTTAAACCTAACTAACCTAAGGACATCACACACATTCATGCCAGAGGCAGGATTCAAACCTGCGACCGTAAGCAGTAGCGCGATTCCGGGCTGAAGCGCCTAGAACCGCTGGGCCAGAGTGGCCGGTTGTAATTGTATCCTAATACACATTGTAGTTATGGTACATTTGCATTTTTCCAGCAATCCTGCATGACAGTAATTTATTTGAATTAAAATTATATTGGTAATGTAAATACGTGAAGACGAAACATGAATGTAAACAAAGTACATATATATGAACACAATGTTGAGAACTGCTAAGTAAAGAGGTCTAGGAAAACTAGTGGATAAGCATAAACTGAACTACAGACTACAGACTGAACAAGGCCGTAACACAAGCGGCCAATATATAAACTGTAACTGTAAGAAAAAGTGTAGAAAGTAGAAAAGTGTTTGGAGAAATTGGAGGATACTTCAAGCGGATTCTGTGAGACGTCTTCACGATGTGAAGTTATCTATCAGTCCAGAACAATGTTTTTGTTTTATTGATAGGTATATGTCATTTTTGAGAACGTTGCTCTTTAAATTTCTCAGCCCGAGCGAAGTGACTAAGGCAGTGGTGAGACGTGCACAGATTTACATTTCCCGTGAGTTCCTCGAATCATTGAAAGCGAATGCCGGGATGACTCCTTTCGAAAAGGTACTGCCAATTATTTTTTCCCGTCCTTATATTATCCGAGTTTCTGCTTCGTCTCAAGTGATGGGGAGGGACACCCGGTCTCGGAAACTGACATACGGCCAGGAGAGCGGTGTACTGATCATATGCTCCTCCATATCCGCATCCAGAGCGCCGGTGGGCTGAGGATGACGCGACGGCCGGTCGGTACCGTTGAGCCTTCATGGGAGTTTAGTTTAGTTTTAGGCGGTGGATACCTTGAGAAGAATGAATGGTGTAAGGGGAAACATCGAGAAAGAAGTAAAACGCCTTGCAACCACGCCGAAATGCCTGTAGCACAATACTGATGTCAAAGATATAGTGCTCAAGTACTGTGTTACTGTGATAGAGCCAGACAATCTGAATGCAACTGAATATGTTACATTAAACAAAAAGCGTCCATTGGAGAAACTGCAGAAAATCTTAGGAAAATCATGTACACAAAGAACTGACAAAAATCAAATTGGGAACAAACAAGCAAATCAATTAAAGAAACTAGACAACTGCGAGTAGCACTTGCGCTCTGAGAGCTGTGTGTTAACTTTATTATGTATAGAGGTCTTCTTTAGGTTTTGATGGGTGAATTTGCGAATATCGAAATATGTGACATAAATAGCTGTCTCTTGCATTGACTTAGAACCTTAAATATTTTACACCTCCAAGGGATCGCAGGCCTTAGAATGTGAGATAAATTTCAACTTGATACGTACAACCGTTCCTGAGGAAAACGGGTCTTAACAGATGGACAGACAGACAACAAAGCGATGCTGCAAGCGTTCAGTTTTTACTGAATGAGGTATGCAGCCCTAAAAACTGAAAGAACAACACGTCTGAAAAACAAAGACAGAACTTCCGGGACCATATCAAGAGAACGCCACCAAAAAAACACTTAAGAGAGTCTTTGAACGTTTGGAAGTCACGAAGTCACCAATCAACTGTCTGAAGAAAGTAACAGGATACAGTCGTTCGTCCTCTGTTAGAATATTGCTGCGCGGTGTGGGGTCCTTACCAGGTAGGATCGACGGAGGGCGTCGAAAGGGTGCAAAAAAGGGCAGCTCGTTTTGTATTATCACGTAATACAGGAGAGAGTGTGGCAGATATGATACGCGAGTTGGGATGGAAGTCATTAAAGCAAAGACGTTTTTCGTCGCGGCGAGATCTATTTACGAAATTTCTGTCACCAACATTCTCTTCCGAATGCGAAAATATTTTGTTGAGCCCAACCTACATAGGTAGGAATGATCATCAAAATAAAATAAGAAAAATCAGAGCTCGAATAGAAAGGTTTAGGTGTTCGTTTTTCCCGCGCTCTGTTCGGGAGTGGAATGGTAGAGGTAGTATGATTGTGGTTCGATGAACCCTCTGCCAAGCACTTAAATGTGAATTGCAGAGTAGTCATGTAGATGTAGATGTAGGATAAGACAGAAGAAGACACAACAAAATTAACTACAATAAACTCAACTACGCCATGGCCAGAGAACGCGCAGACAGAGAGAATATAGGATCACAATGACTAAAAAAGGCATTTGGAAATAATGAAAAGTTCCTGGACTCAGTGGAAAAAGAAACAATAAACGAATGATGCTTAATGTGCCTATAATTAACCGCCAAAACCAATAGTAAGAGAAAAGTAACAGTTTATAGCAATTGCTGCACAATCTACTGACTTTTTCTTCAAGCTTTCGCAGCAGTTCAGCGTAGTCTGCTTTTCCACGATAAACTTAAAAAATGGGAAAAATTTAATAGTTCACGTTTTCGTTTTATTAATAATCATGTACGTTTGTTGCTTAAGGAGCGGCCGATGAACTTTCACAGAAGCTACGAACTATCCTGGAAGACACTTGCACTATCCTGTCTTCTAATATTCCTCACATGTTCTGGGTTAGCAGTATTGAGGCTGACAATATTTTTCCCAGCTCGGTGCAGCGGAAACAAATTCTCTGTGGCTGTGGAGGATGTCACACCATTTCAGTTCGCTAATTGCTTTGTAATCCATGGTACAATAAAATGTACGTAAAATATTCGATTACTAGAACTGTATTTACTACGGAAGTGTTTATCGCGTGATTCACTGCAGCGATAATCGTCAATTTTCAGTACAGCGAAGACAAAACTGGGGTCGTAACCCCCACTCGAACACCATCAGTAAAAGTGGGAGAGTGGGGTACAACCGGGCTGTGAACATCTTCGGTGTTTCATTTCAGCTGCAGCTTCTTGAATTGTGAATTTCAAGTTAGTATGGTGTCAAGGCAATGTATTTCGATGCGTCTGAAGAGAAACCTGGAAGACTCAGCGCGCTACCAGAGAGGCGCTGTCAATTGGAGAGCCCGTTTTTTGTGATGTTGTCATAAACTAAAACAAGTACCTCGCGTCCATCTGCACACATAAACAGAGCGACGACACTGTGAAATATTATGATCTTACCGTAAACTGTCCGCAGAGCGGGGTATGTTTAGAAGCGGCAGTCTGTCACCAGATGCAGGCTCACGCGGAACGAAGACACTGGGCAAAGAAACAGCGCAGCCGCCCTCACACTGCAGCTGTTTACCATGACGGTACTCTACCGTTCTATCATGTGTTATTAAGTGACACACTAACAATTTATGCTGATGAATGTAATGGAACTGAAATATTTACTGTGTTTATCTATGCCTATTTTTTATTTTATTTATTCATTTATTTTTGCGAATCTGTCGCCATAAAACAGATGAACATATTTAGGATGATATCGTGAACAATATATGTTTCATTAACGTATTACTAAGGAAGTATTGTTACATCATGTACTTTAATACTCGAAAGTTGATTTTCACTTTCTTCTGGATCATCAGTTGTTTTGATGAGGACTGCCATAACTTCGTCTCCTCTGTTAACCTTTTCATCTCAGAGTAGCACTTACTCAACTTCCTTGATGATTTGCTTGATACATTCAAATCTCTGCTTCCCCTACACTTCCCGTCTTCTACTGCTCCCTCTAGAACCGCGGAAGTTTTTTGCTAATGTCCTGTATTCTCCTGCCTCTCACAAATTCCTCTCTGCAGAAAACCTCATTTCTTATCTTACCAGCCCACTTAATTTTCAACATGTTTATGAAACACCACATCTCAAACGCTTTGATTCGTTTCTTTCTTCGTTTTACCCACTGGTTACTTCCATAAAATGCTGTGTCTAGACGAATATTCTCAGAAACAATTCCTCAGATTACGGAATATATTTGATACTACTCTAGTTCATTTCACGAGGAATGATCTCTTTGCCTGTATTAGTCGGATTCTCATAGCTGCATTGTTTCGTCAGTCAAGCATGATTTTGTTTCCAATCTAGCAAAATTCATTCACTTCGTTTCTTTCGTGGTATCTGTAATGATTTTAGGATTATCGCTAATCCAATTTCTGCTACTCATTATTTGTCTTTCTTTTTTTTTTTCTCTGAGTCCATATTCTGTGGCCACAGCACTGTTCATTCAACAGTTCCTGTAATTCATCCTCACATTCACTGAAGACACCAATACCGTCAGCGATCCATACCATTGATATCGTTTCACTCTGAATTTTAATGCCGCTCATGAACTTTTCTTCTATTTCAGTCATTGCTTCTTCGATGACAGGTTGAACAGCAGGGGAAAAAACTGCTCCCTTGCTTTACACTGTTTCCAGTGCGAGCACACGTCTCTTAGTCTCTCATTTTTATTGTTCTCTCTTGGTTTTAGTACATATTGTGCATTATCTGTCTTCCCTATAGCTTGAATATTAGAATTAAGGCCTTCTTTCATTTTTTACTTTGCCGATTGCCTTTTTTATGTCCACAAATCCTCTGAAGGTGTCTTGATTTTTCTTAATGCTTGCTCACATTTTCACTTAAGTTTCATACTTAGTTGCACTGTTAACACTGACTCGCTAACATTATGCAGAATGTCACAATGTATATTATACGGATGTTTATCCATTAAAACATATTCCACTGAGATAAATCGTTTTTCTTCTGGTCTCCAGTTTCTCTAATGTTCCGACAACAGAGCTACGCCGCCCATAACTGACAAGAAACCCCTTCAGTGCGGGACTGCAATTTCACTCTTTAGTAAGGCTCATATGAAAGTGTTGTGTTAACAATTATGACAGGAAAAATACTAGCTGGTAATGACTCACCATGTTCATCAGGAGGGCGGCAGAATGTAAGTGTCCGGAAGGTACAGAGATCAGCCTTCTATGGGATGTATGTATTACACTTCACAAAATGGACATCGTCGACATTCAAGAAATGTTCAAAACAAATTATTAACTTGCACCATGGGAATCGAATAAAAGATGACGCTCCGTAGTGCTTACAAAGGTTCGCACCGTCAAGATCGAAGGCCACCTTCTTGGGAGTTACAAACCGTGCAGCTGTTCAGCTAAGAATCCACTCTTAAAGAATGTATACAGAGTCATATTGTTGTAACGGGGTGAGGACTGATAGAATGTGATGACATGCAACCGAATGCGAAACAGTTTGTCGTGTACCTTGTCGTGAAAAAAAAAAGGCTATCGTTTAAGGTGTGGCTGCAAATAGAGCGATAATATGTTTTATAGGCGCTGAAAAATAAACATCCAGAGGCTGAATTTGACCAGTGGTTCGAAGTAATATGAATTGCAATGTCACACACGTTTCAGGAGGGGTAGTTTTCTTTAAAGGAGTTTCATTTTTCTACACATACCAGGAATCAAGCAACAGCAAGTTAATTTGACCAGATATTGGCCAAAAGCAGTGCTCATGCCATTGTTGTAGCTCTCTTACATCTGTTTTCCCACTCTTGCTTGTTGTGACGTAAATACGAGAGATATTCGGAAAATAAGTTCCCATCGGTCAAGAAATGGAAACCAGTATGAAAATCTAATAAAGATTTGCACATATGTGTTCGACAGTGTCTGTAGTATGCTTGTCGGTTGCATCACTTCGCTCTTTTCAGTTCTAAGCGTATGGTGAGCACATAAAGATGCGCAGAAAATACAGTTTCCCGCCAAGTATGAGGTCCTGATGAGGGATTTCACCTGATGTTATGCAGCCCACATTACAAAACTGTCATACGGTTCCTACTTCGTGACAATTCTCAGTCCCAATCTGCAGGGGCAATGAAAATGCTCCTGCAGCGTTTTCGATGGAAAGTGTTTGATCTCCCTCACTAGAGCCCGTAATTGGGCTCACACTAACTACTGGCTATGAAGACAACATTTTCGCACAGACAACGAGCTATAGATGAGCGCAGAGAATTGGTGGGAAGCACAGGCGGCTGCCTTCTATGACGAGGGAATTGGAAAGTTGGTACAACGCTACGACAAATGTCTAAGTTGGAGTGGTGACTATGTAGAGCAGTGGCTGGAAGCTGTAGCTAACTGTTGCAGATACAATATTTCTGACTATCACAGTGGTTTCCATTTAGCGATCAATCGGAACTTTCCGAATAGCCCTAGTATTCCCTACTGCTCTTGCAAGATTACGCACACGAGAAAGAATTGCAGGGGTAAGAGCACCTCCAACTTCTCGCAGCACAATAAATCACCGCGCCCGGGTTCGATTCCCGGCGAGCTTAGGGATTTTCTCTGCCTCGTGATGACTGGGTGTTGTGTGATGTCCTTTGGTTAGTTAGTTGTGAGTAGTTCTAAGTTCTAGGGGACTGATGCCCATAGATGTTAAGTCCCAGTAGTGCTCAGAGCCATTTGAACCATTTTTGAACCAACCACAATCAATCAATTTCTATCTATCCAGTCTATCATTTAGATTAACAGCCAGCATAATTGTATGGAATGCGTTAAGTCGTTGATGTTAGTTTATCTTGATGCAACCCTTATGTACCTCTAATTTCCAGGATTCCTTTCATACGCATTTCCTCCTCAAATCCCGACTGGTCGGAGTTGAAAACAAATTCCTTACTGAACATTGGGATAAATTTGTTTATCTCATATACAAATTTTCGGGCCGAGTCCGCAGTTCGCTGTGCATCTTAAAGTTGACACTTCGTCTGAAGTTCCGTTTTATTAGGACTTCCAATTCTGTAGCACTGTTTGAAGTTTTGCAACCATCCATTGGTTCCCTTAAAAACACTGTAATCTATATCCCGCGCAATGCGATGTGCATAACGTAATGGGTCGCTATCGAGCACACCCTGTAAGTTAATCGAGCATCCTTGAAACGCGAAAACTCCAGTTTTTGTAACAAGTGCCGCTTGTGCTCCCTTGAATATCCGTATCTTTTCTTACGCACTACACAGTGATATTGCCGCGGACTTATTCGAAATCTGTTCATAACTTTTTTTACTGTGCTGCGGATGATCTTCCATTTACGAAAATTTGTTTAGTATCCGCTCTTGGGCAACGACTGTCATTTACTACCGTTCATTGGTGAAGGGATTTGTGGCTCCGTGTCCGACACTTCTTAAGCACCTGGCGTCATCACTGTACTCCTCACTCATGTTGTCTACACAGTCCAGCGTATACGACACCACACAATTCATCTAGCAGAAACGCTAATATGTCGTCTGCCACATCTTTCGCACTCTGCGACATTCCTTGGGTTTCCTTCCGGCGAAATGTCAACTTCGGCAACTGTCGTTGAAGATATGATGCAATGTTTGCTTTGTTTATCGTTTCCATTGTTCTGATTTGCATCAACACAACTTAGCACTGTTGTGAGTTACTCGTCGACTAAGCAGTTCATCTAGCCTCCTGCTGTGCTCGCTACTGGATACTTCCAGTCCCGCCACCTGTTGCCATTAGCACCCAATATTGTGATTGCATGATATGTGGGACGTCGAATGCCGTACACATAAGTGGCCTTTTGTGACGTCGCACTCGAGGGGTTCCTTGTGAGTTGACATAAATGGGTGTCGAGCGTGAAATGCTCCGTTACTGCTGCACGTGACATATTCCAAGACGCTAATGATCTTTAAAGTGTGTAATTAACAGTAGTTCCCTTCTACCTCATCAGCACGCTCAGGAATTTAGTTACCAGTAATAGTGTAGTTCCTCAGACAATTATTATCAGTAGCATTGCAGCCTTTAGGCAGTTTCACATAGGGACCACAGGCTTATCAGGTATTTCAGAGCGTCGGACTAAGTGCATTAAAGAAGCGTGAGAAGTTGGCCAGCGCGACAGGCAACGAGGAAACGGCAGAGGAGGAATGATCAAGGACGCCCGCCTCCCAACAAATGCTCCTCACGTGCCAACAGTGCGAAAAAAACAAACTGTTCGCATGCCACTCCACTTTGTTACTCATTCAGAGAAGAGAAATGCCGCAAGCGAAGAGCAAGAGGAAGTCTCGCCGACGTGTTACACTCACAACTGAACTAGCAGTAACGGTACGCCGGCCGGTGTGGCCGACCGGTTCTAGGCGCTTCAGTCTGGAACCGCGCGACCACTACTGTCGCAGGTTCGAATCCTGCCTCGAGCATGGATGTGTGTGATGTCCTTAGGTTATTTAGGTTTAAGTAGTTCTAAGTTCTAGGGGACTGATGACATCACCTGTTAAGTCCCATAGTGATCAGAGCCATTTTTATAATAACGGTACACCTTTACTTACATTAACCCTGTTCTCGAGGTTCGAAAATTGTAGGAAATCCGCTCTTCTTAATTTGGTCGTGGACTCATGTCAGACCAGTCACAAGAGTGTCGGTCGCGCCAAGATGGGGTGGAGAGTCTTGTACCTCTAGTAATCACGTGATTTTGTTCTGTGTGTGTTCCTCAGGCACGTGCAAGGGAAGCAACTAAGTATTTGACACGACAGGTGTCGGGAACCATCTAAAACAAAGGCAGTGGCTGGCAGGTGCTGCAGGCCAACTGTCTCTAATCCGGCGTGCGATTTCTATCCTCGTCTGGCTCTCCCTGCTGTTACGCATCCTCGTCGTCAACGATTCACACTGTATTGATAGGAGAATGGAGTCTAATAGCAACAGTCTTTCAGAGAAAACAAGGGTTAGTCAATATGAAATCCGGGCACAGAATTAGTTCAACTGAACGGAAAGGGAGGAATCATACATTGACAAGAAATGCACGATGTTAAAGAAAAAGACATTCCTCCGATTCCACAGGACTATATCGTCTACAAGAAATAAGACAAAAACTTGGTGTAAATTTTAACTTACTCATTGGACTACGAAGTCATTTATTTCAAAAAGAAAGATCCAATTTTACGAGGGCACACAACCCTGGGGTCTTCCATGCCCGAAATAAATTCACAAAACTCTACACGTTCTTGTTTATCTCTTTAATGAACAGCCTGTAGCGAGTAAATCCTATATGGTAATAAACGTGAAAATTGCCGCAAAACGTGTCAGGCAGACGGCTCGGCTGGCATGACGATTATACTTCTGTGGACTTCGTGCAGGAAACTGTTGAAGGCGCTCAATGTCCACAATGAGCACTAGAAGGCAACTTGTAGATTCCTCTTTACTTAAAAATAGGTGTTATGAAACTGATGATTTCATCGTCGAAGAGTCGAAGGCCATCGGCTGTAAGTAACGAAAGAACAAGCTAGCTGCACCAGGGGGGACACCCACCGTTTACCACAATAAACGGCAACTTGGCAACTTATAATTGGCGCCAAGCTAAACTTCCAATTGCCATGCGTAAGTTAAAATTCAGTAAAAGTCTATCTTCATTCATGTCCAACATATAGTCTTGGCAATCGGATAAATATTTTTGAAATATCTTGCATCATCACGACGAATACCAATGATTTTGGGTTGTTGTGTTTTCTGAAGTCTTCAGTTCGAGGACTGGTTTGATGCAGCTATCAATGCCTCTCTATCCTCTACGAGCCTATTCACCTCTTGGTCTTTCTGTACAGTTTCTACTCCTCACGCTTCCTTGCTGCCGCGCTGGATTAGCCCAGCGGCCTAAGGCGCTGCGGTCATGGACTGTGTGGCGGGTCCCGGCGGAGGTTCTAGTCCTCCCTCGGGCATCGGTGTGTGTGTTTGTCCTTAGGATAATTTAGCTTAAGTAGTGGGTAAACTTGGGGACTGATGACCGTAGCAGTTAAGTCCCATACGATTTAACATCCATTTGAACATTTTTGATTCCTTGCTGTTTCAGAATGTGTCCGGTCCCTTTTTTTTAGCCAAGTTGTTCAAACAAGTTTCCTTACTTGCCTAGTTCTATTCCGTATCTTCTCATTAGTTATCCGATCTATCTACCTAATCTTCAGCATTCTTCTGTAGCACCACATTTCAAAATCTTTTACACTCTTCGTTTCTGAAGTGCTCATCGTCCACTTTTCACTTCCATGCAAGGCTGCACTCCTGACAAATGTCTTCAGGGAGACTTTCTAATTATATCTATCTATCGCTTGCGCATTTGTCCCGCACGGTGCGCGTGGTTGGCGTGGTTAAATTGGATTTGGCATGTTAATCTTCCTGCCGCCACCCTGTACCCCCCGGGACGGAATCAGAGTACCCCATCTGTCTGCGTCATGGAAAAGTGCGGATGTGTTTCAAATGTCTGTGAGTCGTGTAAGTGAGGCGGGACGTGGGGCAAGCCAGGTATTCACCTACAGGGATGTGGAAAACCGCCTAAAAACCACATCCAGTCTGGCCAGCACACCGGTCCTCGGCGTTAATCCGGCGGGCGGATTCGATCCCAAGCCGGCGCGCCTACCCGCGTCCAGGAAGCTGCGCATTAGCGCTCTCGGCTAACCTGGCGGGTCTCAAGGAAGACTTTCTAAACGGCAGCTATATATTCATGTTAAAAAATTCTCTTCGTCAGAGACGCTTTTCTTGCTATTGCCGGCCTATATTTTATATCCTCTGTACCTCTACCATTATCAGTTATTTTACTGCCGAAACAGCTAAACACATGTTCTATTTTTAGCGTCTCGTTTTCTAATCTACTTTCCTCGCCATTGCCTGGTTTAATTCGACAACATTCCATTACTTTGTTTAGCTTTCGTTTATGTTCACCCCATGAACCATGGACCTTGCCGTTGGTGGGGAGGCTTGCGTGCCTCAGCGATACAGATGGCCGTACCGTAGGTGCAACCACAACGGAGGGGTATCTGTTGAGAGGCCAGACAAACGTGTGGTTCCTGAAGAGGGGCAGCAGCCTTTTCAGTAGTTGCAGGGGCAACAGTCTGGATGATTGACTGATCTGGCCTTGCAACATTAACCAAAACGGCGTTGCTGTGCTGGTACTGCGAACGGCTGAAAGCAAGGGGAAACTACAGCCGTAATTTTTCCCGAGGACATGCAGCTTTACTGTATGATTAAATGATGATGGCATCCTCTTGGGTAAAATATTCCGGAGGTAAAATAGTCCCCCATTCGGATTTCCGGGCGGGGACTACTCAGGAGGATGTCGTTATCAGGAGAAAGAAAACTGGCGTTCTACGGATCGGAGCGTGGAATGTCAGATCCCTTAATCGGGCAGGTAGGTTAGAAAATTTAAAAAGAGAAATGGATAGGTTAAAGTTAGGTATAGTGGGAATTAGTGAAGTTCGGTGGCAGGAGGAACAAGACTTCTGGTCAGGTGATTACAGGGTTATAAACACAAAATCAATTAGGGGTAATGCAGGAGTAGGTTTAATAATGAATAGGAAAATAGGACTGCGGGTAAGCTACTACAAATAGCATAGTGAACGCATTATTGTGGCCAAGATAGATACGAAGCCCACACCTACTACAGTAGTACAAGTTTACATGCCAACTAGCTCTGCAGATGACGAAGAAATTGAAGAAATGTACGATGAAATAAAAGAAATTATTCAGATAGTGAAGGGAGACGAAAATTTAATAGTAATGGGTGACTGGAATTCGAGTGTAGGAAAAGGGAGAGAAGGAAACATAGTAGGTGAATATGGATTGGGGCTAAGAAATGAAAGAGGAAGCCGCCTAGTAGAATTTTGTACAGAGCACAACTTAGTCATAGGTAACACTTGGTTTAAGAATCATGAAAGAAGGTTGTATACGTGGAAGAACCCTGGAGATACTAAAAGGTATCAGATAGATTATATAATGGTAAGACAGAGATTTAGGAACCAGGTTTTAAGTTGTAAGACATTTCCAGGGGCAGATGTGGACTCTGACCACAATCTATTGGTTATGACCTGTAGATTAAAACTGAAGAAACTGCAAAAATGTGGGAAATTAAGGAGATGGGACCTGGATAAACTGAAAGAACCAGAGGTTGTACAGAGTTTCAGGGAGAGCATAAGGGAACAATTGACAGGAATAGGGGAAAGAAATACAGTAGAAGAAGAATGGGTAGCTCTGAGGGATGAAGTAGTGAAGGCAGCAGAGGATAAAGTAGGTAAAAAGACGAGGGCTGCTAGAAATCCATGGTAACAGAAGAAATATTGAATTTAATTGATGAAAGGAGAAAATATAAAAATGCAGTAAATGAAGCAGGCAAAAAGGAATACAAACGTCTCAAAAATGAGATCGAGAGGAAGTGCAAAATGGCTAAACAGGGATGGCTAGAGGACAAATGTAAGGATGTAGAGGCTTATCTCACTAGGGGTAAGATAGATACTGCCTACAGGAAAATTAAAGAGACCTTTGGAGAGAAGAGAACCACGTGTATGAATATCAAGAGCTCAGATGGCAACCCAGTTCTAAGCAAAGAAGGGAAGGCAGAAAGGTGGAAGGAGTATATAGAAGGTTTATACAAGGGTGATGTACTTGAGGACAATATTATGGAAATGGAAGAGGATGTAGATGAAGACGAAATGGGTGATACGATATTGCGTGAAGAGTTTGACAGAGAACTGAAAGACCTGAGTCGGAACAAGGCCCCCGGAGTAGACAACATTCCATTAGAACTACTGACGGCCTTGGGAGAGCCAGTCATGACAAAACTCTACCAGCTGGTGAGCAAGATGTATGAGACAGGCCAAATACCCTCAGACTTCAAGAAGAATATAATAATTCCAATCCCAAAGAAAACAGGTGCTGACAGATGTGAAAATTACCGAACTATCAGTTTAATAAGTCACAGCTGCAAAATACTAACGCGAATTCTTTACAGACGAATGGAAAAACTGGTAGATGCGGACCTCGGGGAGGATCAGTTTGGATTCCGTCGAAATGTTGGAACACGTGAGGCAATACTGACCTTACGATTTATCTTAGAAGAAAGATTAAGAAAAGGCAAACCTACGTTTCTAGCATTTGTAGACTTAGAGAAAGCTTTTGACAATGTTGACTGGAATACTCTTTTTCAAATTCTAAAGGTGGCAGGGGTAAAATACAGGGAGCGAAAGGCTATTTACAATTTGTACAGAAAGCAGATGGCAGTCATAAGAGTCGAGGGGCATGAAAGGGAAGCAGTGGTTGGGAAAGGAGTGAGACAGGGCTGTAGCCTCTCCCCGATGTTATTCAATCTGTATATTGAGCAAGCAGTAAAGGAAACAAAAGAAAAATTTGGAGTAGGTATTAAAATTCATGGAGACGAAGTAAAAACTTTGAGGTTCGCCGATGACACTGTAATTCTGTCAGAGACGGCAAAGGACTTGGAAGAGCAGTTGAACGGAATGGACAGTGTCTTGAAAGGAGGATATAAGATGAACATCAACAAAAGCAAAACGAGGATAATGGAATGTAGTCCAATTAAATCGGGTGATGCTGAGGGAATTAGATTAGGAAATGAGACACTTAAAGTAGTAAAGGAGTTTTGCTATTTAGGAAGTAAAATAACTGATGATGGTCGAAGCAGAGAGGATATAAAATGTAGACTGGCAATGGCAAGGAAAGCGTTTCTGAAGAAGAGAAATTTGTTAACATCGAATATAGTTTTAAGTGTCAGGAAGTCATTTCTGAAAATATTTGTTTGGAGTGTAGCCATGTATGGAAGTGAAACATGGACGATAACTAGTTTGGACAAGAAGAGAATAGAAGCTTTCGAAATGTGGTGCTACAGAAGAATACTGAAGATAAGGTGGATAGATCACGTAACTAATGAGGAGGTATTGAATAGGATTGGGGAGAAGAGAAGTTTGTGGCACAACTTGACTAGAAGAAGGGATCGGTTGGTAGGACATGTTTTGAGGCATCAAGGGATCACAAATTTAGCATTGGAGGGCAGTGTGGAGGGTAAAAATCGTAGAGGGAGACCGAGAGATGAGTACACTAAGCAGATTCAGAGGGATGTAGGTTGCAGTAGGTACTGGGAGATGAAGAAGCTTGCACAGGATAGAGTAGCATGGAGAGCTGCATCAAACCAGTCTCAGGACTGAAGACCACAACAACAACAACATTATGTTCACCTTATATCCTCGTTTCAAGTGCCCACTCCATTCAGCAGCTCTTCCAGATGCTTTGCTATCTCTGGCAGAATTGTGAGGAGTAGTCAAATGAAAACCGAACACAGACCACAACGTGTCCATAGAATGGTTTCATTATCATACGCGTTAAGACATTTATCCCACTGGGGGACAAGACGATCATTTCCCGTTTCGTAGAACGCGGTTTGTCGCTGACGGATCCTTGAAACTTCCCATTTGAAAATTAACAATGACTGTACTGTTAAACTTCTACGTTATTTGATTTTCAAACAGCTGAGCAAAACTGAACGTACTCAGATGGTTCTCTCTTTACTTATTCTGATCATCACTAAACTGACACACAATATTTTTAGCGCAATGCAATCTGACTTTCAATAATCTCTATAAAAGAATGGCTCTGACTAACAATAACTTATAACTTTCATCTTAATAGTGTGCAAAAGTCGTAATATATATATCAATCTTACAAACTTCCTTTTTCTGACGGACACACGTACAGATCGTCCGCTCTCAAAACACCGCCATCTCTCTCCCCACATCCACCACTGCTGGCGGCTCACCTCCAACTGCCCAACGCTATGCGCTGTTCACATCCAACTACCCAACACTGCAATAGTGAATATTTCAACAATGAGTCCAACCAGCCACAGACTTCACACAGCGCAGTCAGCGATTTTCATACAGAGCGCTACGTGGCGTTACCAACATAAAAATCTAAACAGGCTACTTCCATCCTCAACCACAGCCGCTCTTCCACTTCCTCGTCCGACTGAAACCGACGTCCACGTACGCCTTTCTTCAGGGGTTGCCAAATATGTGAAAATCACACGGTGAAGGATCCGGGCTGTACGGAGTATGTTGCAATGTTTCCGAACCAAATCTCTAAAGCGTTGCAGTATGAGAGCGGGTGTTATATTGCAACAAAATGATTCCGTCCGATAGCGTTCCTGTACGTTTTGACTCTATGACGCGTCGCTCTTTCTGCAGGGTGTCATCTCAACGCTGCGCGTTGATCGTGGTTCCACACTTGAGGAACTCTGCTAACGGAGAGACCCTGCAGTCGAAGAGGGAGATCATCATGACCTTACCGCAACATGTGCGAACAGCTTCGGATTTCTTTGGCGGGGGATATGCGGTATGTTTCTACTATGGCTTTGCCGTCCGGCTGTCGGACGGAATCATCCTGTGGCACAATAATACCCGCCCCCACACAGCCAATTGGGCGAAGACAAGGCTTCAGTGATTTGATTGGAAAACACTGCAACATCCTCCATACAGCCCAGATTTTCAGATGTTTGGCGACCTGAAGAAAACCACGTGTGGACGGCGGTTTCAGTCGGACGAGCAAGTGCAAGAGTGGGTGCGATTGTGGATCTTCAGGGACCGACCGCGTTCTACGAAACAGGAATTGATCGTCTTGTCCCCCAGTGGTAAAACTGTCTTAACGCTTGCGGTGATTACTTTTGAATGGAACCACACCATGGTCCCGTTGTGGTAAGTGTTTGGTTTTCATTTGACCGCCCCCTATACAAAGATATAAACATTTATTTCCTGCCATTGAACTTTAATTCCCTCTTTTTCTTTGGTTACCTTTATGGCTTGTTTAAGGTATAGATTAAATAACGCTGGGGATAGGCTAAAACCCTGTCTCACTTCCTTCTCAACCACTGCTCCCTTTTCAAGCTCGACGACTCTTATGACTGTCGTCTGGTTTCTGTACAAGTTGTAAATAATCTTTTACTCCCTATATTTTACTCTTGCTATCTTCAGAATATCAAATCAAATGGTTCAAATGGCTCTAAGCACTATGGGACTAAACATCTGAGGTCTTCAGTCCCCTAGATTTAGAACTACTTAAACCTAACTAACCCAATGACATCACACACAGCCATGCCCGAGGCAGGATTCGAATCTGCGATAGTAACAGCAGCGTGGTTCTGGACTGCCACAGCGTCCGGCGAATATAAAATCAACAGTTCCCAACCAACACTGTCAAAAACTTTCTCAAAGTCCACAAATGCTCTAAACATAGCTTTACCTTTGCTTTACCTATCTTGTAAGTGATGCCGTATGGTCGAAAATGGTTCAAATGGCTCTGAGCACTACTGGACCTAACATCTGAGGTCTTTAGTCCCCTAGACTTAGAACTACTTAAACCTAACTAACCCAATGACATCACACTCATCCATGCCCGAGGCAGGATTCCAACCTGCGACGGTAGCGGTTACGCGTTTCCAGACTGATGCGCCTAGAACCGCTCGGTCACAGCGGCCGCCTGTCAGATGGTCAATTTTGCCTCTGGTGACCTTACGTTTCTCTGGTACCCAAACTGATCTTCCCTGAGGTCGGCTTCTATCGGTTTTTCCAGTCACTTGCAAATAATTCGTGTCAGTAGTTTGCAACTATGACTTAGTTCTGTAGCACTCACGCCTGTCTACACCATTTTTCTTACGCTCCACATTCGACTGATATCTGCTACTTCGTTCCTGGAGAGCGCTTTGCAGCTCTTGCACAATTTGTTGAAGCCGACAAAAAACAATCACACAGGAACTGAAAGCACACCATACACTATCCAAAGAGTGAGTGGAATCCATACTTTAACTACACTTTTATTAGTCCAGCCATGCAGCCAGTCGTATGTTTGATCGGCACTAGTGGGATGCCATACACGTCGCAAGTGTTGTGTTAAATTCGGTGAGTTGATTACCGACACTACATACCATGTTCGTTTATAAATCCCGTTCGTACCGTTGCACTGGTGAGAGTGCCAGTGTGACAGAAAAGTGGCCAGTCGGAAAAAAGGAAACTGACACATTATTAACAACTCACGGAACAAAAATATTATTCTATTCTGATGAACATTTTAAGTGTAAGTATATTTAACTTTTCGCCGATAACGGTATTATGAGATTGAGACACTTTGAGCATCCATGCGCCATCATCATGTTATTTCTTATTCCATTTCTGTCCATTGTGTGTTTTCCTGATGCTACTTTATGTATTAAAGGCAGGGATGCAGCACTGAGAAATGCTGTAGAGTATTCGTAAATTTTGTTTTTGTCGCACATATTGACATGAGCCGTGGTTAACTTGTCAACCGTCGGTAGCACAGGTTGGGTCTCATATCAGTGTCGACCGGACCAGTGACATCGGATACGTCTCTTAAATGTGAAAACTATCCGAGTGTTTGTGGGCATTTTTGGAGCTTTTCAAAAAATGTTCAAATGTGTGTGAAATCTTATGGGACTCAACTGCTAAGGTCATCAGTCCCTAAGTTTAGGGGGACTGATGACCTTAGCTGTTTAGTCCCCCGTAAACATCCCAACAACCACCACCACCCTAAGCTTACACACTACCTAACCTAAATTATCCTAAGAACAAACACACACACCCATGCCCGAGGGAGGACTCGAACCTCCGCCGGTATCAGCCGCACAGTCCATGACTGCAACGCCTTAGACCACTCGGAGTTGGTTGGAGCTCTTCTCTTCAGTTTTTGAAACATGTAGAATCTACAGGATTATTACAAATGATTGAAGCGATTTCACAGCTCTACAATAACTTTATGATTTTAGATATTTTCACAATGCTTTGCACACGCATACAAAAACTCAACAAGTTTTTTTAGGCATTCACAAATGTTCCATATGTGCCCCTTTAATGATTCAGGAGACATCAAGCCGATAATCAAGTTCCTCCCACACTCGGCGCAGCATGTCCCCATCAATGAGTTCGAAAGCATCGTTGATGCGAGCTCGCAGTTCTGGCACGTTTCTTGGTAGAGGAGGTTTAAACACTGAATCTTTCACATAACCCCACAGAAAGAAATCGCATGGGGTCAAGTCGGGAGATCGTGGAGGCCATGACATGAATTGCTGATCATGATCACCACCACGACCGATCTATCGATTTTCCAATCACCTGTTTAAGAAATGCCGAACATCATGATGGAAGTGCGGTGGAGCACCATCCTCTTGAAAGATGAAGTCGGCGCTGTCGGTCTCCAGTTGTGGCATGAGCCAATTTTCCAGCATGTCCAGATACACGTGACCTGTAATGTTTTTTTCGCAGGAGAAAAAGGGGCCGTAAACTTTAAACCGTGAGATTGCACAAAACATGTTAACTTTTGGTGAATTGCAAATTTGCTGCACGAATGCGTGAGGATTCTCTACCCCTCAGATTCGCACATTGTATCTGTTCACATCACCATTAAGGAAAAATGTTGCTTCATCACTGAAAACAAGTTTCGCACTGAACGCATCCTCTTCCATGAGATGTTGCAACCGCGCCGAAAATTCAAAGCGTTTGACTTTGTCATCGGGTGTCAGGGCTTGTAGCAATTGTAAACGGTAAGGCTTCTGCTTTAGTCTTTTCCGTAAGATTTTCCAAACCGTCGGCTGTGGTACGTTTAGCTCCCTGCTTGCTTTATTCGTCGACTTCCACGGGCTACGCGTGGAACTTGCCCGCACGCGTTCAACCGCTTCTTCGCTCACTGCAGGCCGACCTGTTGATTTCCCCTTAAGGGGCATCCAGAAGCTTTAAACTGCGCATACCATCGCCGAATTGAGTTACCAGTTGGTGGATCTTTGTTGAACTTCGTCCTGAAGTGTCGTTGCTCTGTTATGACTGACTGATGTGAGTGCACTTCAAGCATGACATACGCTTCCTCGGCTCCTGTCGCCATTTTGTCCCACTGCGCTCTCGAGCGCTCTGGCGGCAGGAACCTGAAGTGCGGCTTCAGCTGAACAAAACTTTATGAGTTTTTTTACGTATCTGTAGTGTGTCGTGACCATATGTCAATGAATGGAGCTACAGTGAATTTATGAAATCGCTTCACTCATTTGTAATAGCCCTGTAATTTACGTCCAAATCTATATGGCTGCGGTGAAATTCAGAATTAAGCACCTGGCAGATGGTTCATCGAACCACCTTCAGACTACTACTCTACCGTTCCACACTCTAACAGCGGGTGGGAAAAATGAACACTTATTTCCCTCATTTTATTACGATGATTATTTATCACGAAGTAGCCGGCGACAGTCAAATATTTTCACATTCAGAGAAAAAAATTGGGGAATGAAATTTGTTTCAATGGTGACCACTCCAACCCGCTTACCATATTCGTGACACTCTCCCCCGTGTTTAGCGATTAATCAAAACAAACTGCCCTTCTTTAGACTTTTTAGATGTTCTCCGTCACTCTTGTCAGGTAAGGATTCCATACGCACAACAATACTCTAGCAGAGGACAAACAAACGTAGTGTGGGCAGTCTCTTTAGCAGACTTGTTGCTTCTTCTAAGTATAGTCTTCCCCACAATATTATCTATATGGTCGTTCCAATTTCAGTTGCTCGTAACTTCAGTTTCTACTATTACGTTGAAGTGAGTGCCTTTAGGTTTGTGTGATTTATCGCGTAAACGAAAATTAACGGATTTCTTTTAGCACTCATGTGAATAATCTCAAACTATTCCTTAATCAGAATCAACTGACACTTTTCGCACCATCATGCTTAAGTCATTTTGCAACTGATTTTGATTTCCAGGTGACTTTACTAGACGGTGATGAGAGCATCATCTGCAAACATTCTAAGAGGGTTACTGAGATCGTCTCCTAAATCGTGTATGTGGATTACGAAGAGCAGAGGGTCTGTAATACTTCACTGGGGAACGCCAGGTATCACTTCTGTTTTACGTCAGGATGATTCTTCGTAACTTTCTGTGAGCCTTTCGCTTTCTGTTGTATTTTTTGTAATCGCTATCGTGGATTGATGACGTGAGACGAATGACTGGCATTGAATAAGAAAGGGCCTCACAGAGCTTTCTTTTTCTTATTCTGCTCTTTGGACCTGAGTGAAGTTGCTGCGGAGTAGGTGGAGTCTCTCTCAGAATTAAAAGCGTGACTGAAGAAAAAGTCGTGTTTAATGCGATAACAACTACTATGAAACAACGAAGAAATGAAGCGTTCGTAGCAGACGAGCGAGAAAAAATTTCAGTGAGGAGGTAGGAAACATTTCATGTCCTTTTCAATGCAGCGCGGTTCATAAGTAAACAGACAATACAGCATTACCGCAATGAACAGTATTGTTGTTAATTTGGCGCCAACTGACTCCAGAGTGTGATAATACCAGCTCATTCATTCTCATTTACTGTGAAAAGCGTAAATTTGCTAATGCAAAGAATAAGATGTCAGCACCGATTAGTTTCTAGAGTGTTTGGCTGAATACTGAAAGAATTTCGATTTATTCTTTTAGCATATGTCTTATTATTTCTAACTTGTTAAATCGATGAGAATGCAAAAATGTAGTCTAAATGGGTGATAATTATTTTCATGGCCTCTAAGCTTCTCTTTGAAACATTTGTGAAGTATATCAAGACTACTTTTGAATAACGTGTAGAAGTCGCCTAAAGAAAGCTCAGTAGAAATTAGGCGCACTATATCCAGTAGCCACTACTCCTGAATATTGTAAGTAGAAAATTTACGGGCAGGTTATGATCATCCTCATATACATAGCCATAGTATGAGACACTGTTGGTCAGATAAATCTACAAAATGTTACAACATATTCATGATAAAGCCATATGACGACTATTCCGCATTTACGTATGCTTTCGTCCGCAGCTAGTGGTCAAGTGGCTAGCGTTGCTGCCTCTGGATCATGGGATGCCGGGTTCGATTCCCGGACGGATTGGGTATTTTCTCTGACCAGGCACTGGATGTTTGTGTTGTCCTCATTATTTCATCGTCATCATCATCATAATCCGTGATTGTGGCTAGATTGGTCTAAAAAATAAATTGGACTGTGTAAAAATTGGAACTTTGTACGGGCGCTGATGACCGCTAAGTTGAGCATCCCACAAACGAAACATCAACAAACCAAAGTTATAGTTTCTTGGTACCATTCAGCAGACAACGGAGCTATAGACCTCAGTTCCAAGTCTGATCATGGTGATTTAGAACTTCCGCAATTTCGGTAAATCATTCGTAGAAAATTCTGGAAGTTCCTTACATAGGTCCCGACAGGTTTTTTCCGCTTCCCTTCTCCAAACGAACAGGTAATCTGTTTCTAATAACGTATACGTCGTGCGGTGTCAATACCAGACACCACACTTGCTAGGAGGTAGCCTTTAAATCGGCCGCGGTCCATTAGTATACGTCGGACCCGCGTGTCGCCACTATCAGTGATTGCAGACCGAGCGCCGCCACACGGCAGATCTAGTCTAGAGAGACTCCCTAGCACTAGCCCCAGTTGTACAGCCGAAATTGCTAGCGATGGTTCACTGGCTACATACTCTCTCATTTGCAGAGACGACAGTTTAGCATAGCCTGCAGCTACGTAATTTGCTACGACCTAGCAAGGCGCCATATTGTTACTATGTCTTCTGAACAGATAATTTTGTGACGCATGTACCGTCAAGAGCGACGTTCATCATTAATGGATTAAAGTCAAGTATAAAACTAATTACGTCCGCTTTCTGAATTCTAATTCCTTGTCATGTTCCAGACCTCACGTCAGTATAGTTTTTACCTCCTCACGCCAGCCTGCGTGAGCTAAAACGCGTGCATTTCGGCCTCCACTAGCAACACGGTGTTGGCTCTTCTGCCAACACAACACGTCGACACGCTGATAAAGTGTAACTTTTCCCAATTCCTATAGAACCATCTGTGACCGGAAAATTCAAAACAATGGCGGGAGGATTCGTGGTTAAGAATCTTTCTTTGATCTGCTGTCCTGACAGTCAGCCAAAAGAACCGAGAGTAGAGCACAAATCCCTTGTCTTATAAGTTAAAAACTCCAGGAACAGAGCGTGCGAAAAGTCCCAAAAAACATTGGCTACCATTATGACGAACGGCTGTGGACTACGTAAGCATAAAATTGTTAATAGCATCAAATAGCTGGGTTAACCCATTTGGCGTAATATCTTGACAATCGGTGTTGTAAGCTGGAAGGAAGAAAATGATCTAATGGGTTCTAAGGGTGAATGACAATGTATCACATACTTTCAGCATTTACATCTGTCATCAACGTCTAGAACAGAGAACCGGTTCCCAGCTATGAAAAAGGCGTCTCTCTTATAATGGACGGAAAACAGTCAGTTAAAACTTGACACAGTAAAAGCAGAGCAAACACGTTAGTTTTCTCATTACAAGACGAAGCTTTATAAAGTTCGCCTGGCGGCTTAGATGCCATGATTATTTTGATGGCACTAGGAACAGCAGATTACTTTGGACTCTGACTTAAAAAAGATCGTTTCCTGACACGGCTGCACAGCCCCGCAATGCCAAGTGAACATCAAGAGAAACGGTACACTGAGAAATATCATGTCGGCTTCCCGCATTCTACTGAGCAAGATGGCGCACCAGTTAAGCGTGGGTTCGCGCTTAGAAGAAGCGAGTTTCAAATTTCTGTACCGTTACGCTGTCTTCAGTTTGGTGTAGATTCCCTAAATTACTTGCATGAAATTCAGAATGACTTCCTCAACACAGCCACGGCTGAATTTTCCCGTACGCTTGCCCACTTGAGCTAGTATTGCATCTGTAATTCTTGAATCACGACGGTGCGTTGAAATCTGATCTTCGTCCCTTTGTTCCATAAGTGCCTCTTTAACGTGTGGGACCACTGTAGCGTTCGTTTGGGCTGGTTTAATAAAACGACAGAGCTCAAATCAGGACGATCGAATCAGGAAACAGATCATCTTCCAACTATCTCTCGCTCAGTGGAAAGCACTAAGCCGACATATTACTCGCTGTGCCGTTCCTCTTGTTCGTCTGGCCGTGCAGGGCCGTACAGCCATATCAGGAAATGATCTTGTTTACGTCAGGGCCCATAGTAATTTGCTATTCGAAATGCCATCAAAATAATCATGGCAGCTAAGTTGTCAGACGAACTTTATAAATCAACGATATCCACCCTCAAACAGAGCACAGCAGTTGCATAGTTTCACCTTGTAATCAGAAAACTATCGTGATTGTTCTGCTTTTAGTCTGTCAAGTTTTAACTGACTGCTTTCCATTCCTTATAAGAGAGACGCCACTTTTATAACTAGGGCAGCTTCTTATAACCACCCAATATGAAAAAGAGTCGCGTCCTTTCTGCTACAGTGATTTCTCTCAATCACTCCAGGCAAATGCCGGGATGGTTCCTCTGAAAGGGCACGGCCGACTTCCTTCCCCATCCTTCTCTAATCCGATGAGACCGATGACCACGCTGTCTGGTCTCCTTCCCCAAACCAACCAACCAACCAACCTTTCCGCTACTTCTGGGTATCGCAGGCGATAGAAAGAACTTGTGTCGGCGTGCCGCAATATTTTCCACCTCAAATTCTCTAGAGCTTCCGCCGGTAGAATTGTTCTATGTTATGCTGTATGTTTCTGTAAGTGTATGCGTTGCTTTCTCTGGCGCTAAAAATTGTTTTCGCTCATATAACAAATGCTTCAATCGCTTATGTTTTATTTACTTTTATTTTAAAAAAACTGCATTTTCTTTGGCGGAGCCTTCCTAGCATTCATGCAGGCAGCTACGCAAGCAGTTACGATGTCGTGTAAGTTCCAGATCTTCCTCTTTTCTAGCTCACTGCAACACGCTATAATAAATAAAGAAAAAAAACAGATAATTCATTTTGTGAGACACCAAAAGACCCCTCTGGAATTAGCAGAAAAGAAGTTAAGTGTTTGATAACGAATTAAACAGACTGCTGCGCATTAACACCAGATAAGCATGAACATTGTGTGCCATAAATGTCAAAACTTCTTCTGCATCCTTGGATATGCAAATTATTAACATTTCAGCGCAAGGTAAGTACAAGGGTTGGAACTTTAATAGTGGCAACTATGTATTTACAGCTCGTACAAAATAGATACGTGTTTCAAAGTTTTACTGACGTTCAAAGTAGTCACCAGCATTGCGTATAACCCATTGCCAGCGATGTGGAAGTCGTAGGATACTCTTAGCAGTACCAGTTGTGTTGACAGTTCGAGCGGGGCGGTCTACTGCCCGACGAATTTATAGCAGTTCTGAAGGGAATGCCGTGAAATGTTTCCTTCAGATTAGAAATCGAATTGAACTCACGAGGGCTTAAGTCAGGGGAGTGAAGTAGGTAGTATAGCAGTTAGCAGCCCTATCAGTCAAACAAATCAGTAACAGCTTGCACTGTACGTACTTGAGCACTGTCCTGCAAAATGATGGTCAGGTTCTGTAGAAAGTGTCATCACTTCTGTCTCTACGCTGTTAATTTTTGGAACACAACCTACGATCAGCTTAGAGACAGAAGTGATAGCCGTCCGGTGTGACCAAGCGTTTCTAGGCGCTTCAGTCTGGAACCGCGCGACCGCTATGGTCGCAGGTTCGAATCCTGCCTCGGGCATGGGTGTGTGTGATGTCCATAGGTTAGTTAGGTTTAAGTAGTTCTAAGTTCTAGGGGACTGATGACCTCAGATGTTGAGTCCCATAGTGCTCAGAACCATTTTTTTGAACAGAAGTGATGACACTTTTTACAGGACCTGACCATCATTTTGCAGGACAATGTTCAAGTACGTACAGCGCAAACTGTTACTGATTTGTTTGACTGATGGGGCTGCCAAGTGCTATACCACCTACTGCACTCCCCTGACTTAAGCCCTCGTGAGTTCAACTGGATTTCTAAACTGAAGGAAACACTTCAAGGCATTCCCTTCAGAACTGCTACAAATTCGTCGAGCAATAATAGACAGCGCCGCTCGAACTGTCAACACAACTGGCACTGCTAAGAGTATTCTACGACTTCCACATCGCTGGCAACGGGCTATACACAATGCTGGTGACCACTTTGAAGGTCAGTAAGACTTTGAAACACGTATTTATTTTGTACTAGCTGTAAATAAATAGCTGCCACGATTTAAGTTCCAACCCTCCTACAAAGAGCGCTGTCTACATGCTGTATACGGGATGATTCCGGAGGAAAGGTACATGCTTTGAGGGGTGGTAGTATTGGCGATCCCGAACAAAAATCTTCAAAGGCACATATCCCATTTTCTTAACCGTTTCCGACATACAGCTGTCTGAAAATCACTGGCATGTGCCGCATGTCGCTTTTCACCAACATTCACATTCGAATGTAACCAAAGCGACATTAGGCTACATAGTGTTTTCTGTGAAGTTTCTCACTGAACCTGTGGAGCGGCATTGTTGATGATCATCGGTACTGTTGTTTCAGATGACCGAGTTCCTTCAGGATGTGTTACCAGAACACTTAGAAGATATTCCTTCAACAGCACGACGTCGAATGTCCTTTCATCATGACGGGTCATCTTCAAGTTCTGTACGGCCAGTGACACGGTACCTCATAGAAACGTGCACTGGGCATTGGATCGGCAGCCGTGGAGTCATTTCTCAGCCACCGAGGTCTTCCTATCTTACTTCATTAGATTACTGTTTGTAGAGTTGGCTTAAGACCAAAGTGTGCAAGCGCAGGGTAATGAGAAGGAGGAACTTCTCGCTCGTATTTTACATGCATGTGCTCAAGTAAAGGACTGTACGAATGAACTTACACTATGTGATCAAAAGTATCCGGACACCTAGCTGAAAATGACTTACACGCTCGTGGCGTCCTCCATCGGTAATGCTGGAATTCAATATGGTGTTGGCCCACCCTTAGCCTTGTTGACAGCTTCCACTCTCGCAGGCATACGTTCAATCAGGCGCTGGAAGGTTTCTTTGGGAATTGCAGCCTATTTTTCGCAGAGTGCTGCACTGAGGAGAGGTATCGATGTCTGTAGGTGAGGCCTGGCACAAAGTCGGCGTTCCAAAACATCCCAAAGGTGTACTATAGGATTCAGATCAGGACTCTGTGCAGGCCAGTCCATTACAGGGATGTTATTGTCGTGTAACTATTCCGCCACAGGTCGTGCATTATGAACAGGTGCTCGATCGTGTTGAAAGATACAATCGCCATCCCCGAATTGCTCTTCAACAGTGGGAAGCAAGAAGATGCTTAAAAAATCAATGTAGGGCTGGGCTGTGATAGTGCCACTCAAAACAACAAAGGGTACAAGCCCCCTCCATGAAAACCACGACCACAGCATAACACCTCCGCCTCCGAATTTTACTGTCGGCACTACAGACGCTGGCAGATGACATTCACAGAGAATTCGCCACACCCACACCATGACATCTGATCGCCACATTGTGTACAGTGATTCGTCACTCCACAAAACGTTTTTCCACTGTTCAATCGTCCGGTGTTCACGCTCCTTACACCAAGCGAGGTGTCGTTTTGCATTTACCGGCGTGATGTGAGGCTTATGAGCAGCCACTCGACCATGAAATCCAAGTTTTCTCACCTCCCGCCTAACTGTCATAGTACTTGCAGTGGATCCTGATGCAATTTGGTCTGGACAGATGTCTGCCTATTACACATTACGAGCCTCTTCAACTGTAGGCGGTCTCTGTCAGTCTACAGACGAGGTCGGCCTGTACGCTTATGTGCTGCGTGTGCCCCTTCACGTATCCACTTCAGTATCACATCTGAAAAATTGGACTAGGGATGTTTAGGAGTGTGTAAATCTCGCGTACAGATATATGACACAAGTGACACCCAACCACCTGACCACGTTCGAAGGCCGTGAGCTCCGCGGAGCGCGCCGTTCTGCAGTCTCACGATGTATAATGACTACCGAGGTCGCTGATACGGAGTACCTGGCAGCAGGTGGCAGCACAGGACACCTAACTTGAAAAACACATGTTTTTGGGGGTGTCCGGATACTTTTGAACATATAGTGTAAATCAACACTGTAGCTGTCCACAAGAGCTGCAAAATGCATTGCGGTTCACGGTGGACATTTTGAACATCTTTGTCAGGTTATGTAAGCAATTAAAGACTTTAGACCACAATGTTCCATTTACTAGCACCTGCATTTTTCCTGTTTCGCACTGTTTTCATTAATTTCCTCGGGTACTGTTAAGAACAGGACATAAGTTCACATGAAGTTTCTTGTTGAGAATCACTAATACTATCACCCCCCCCCCCCCCTGAAAACATGTACACTCTCCTGTCTTCAGACACGCCTTTGACGTGCAATCACATTGATTAGAATAGAATGGTCTTCAGTGATGAGTCCCGCTTCGAACTGGGCCCCGATAACCAGCCAAGATTTGACTGGAGACACCCTGGACAGCGATGGTATGCCAACCTGGCCATCGCTCGTCATACGGCCCGACAACCGGGAGTAATGGTTTTGAATGCCATTTATTTTCATAGCAGCACCCCTCTGCTTGTCATCCGCTGCACCTTTACAGCACACTGCTATGTCACCGGTATTCTATGTGGCACTTTATTTCCCCTCATGGCAAGCCGACCTGGCTTCTATTTCAGCAAGATAATACCCTCCTGCACACTGCCAGAGTTTCTGTAGCTTGCCTTCGTGCTCACGAAACCCTACCCTGGCGAACAAGGTCGCCGGAACTTTGCCCAATTGAGAACGTTTGGAGCATTATGGGCAGCCCGCTCCAAACATCTCGGGATTTTGACGATCTAAGGTACCAGTTGGATAATATTTGGCACTATATCCCTTACGAGGACAGCCAACAACTCTATCAACAAATACCAAGCCGAATGACTGCTTGCGTAACGACCAGAGGTGGACCTAACATTATTGACTTGCTTAGTTCGTGAAAGTCTTTCTCTTCAGTAAAGGACTGGTTTACCGTTCTGCGATACTACATCTCGCGTTGGTCAGGACTCACGCCTGTCATGCGAATATGGAATGGAATAGCTTAGGAGGGGCGTACTTAACGCCCTGCACGATCTCAACGGCCCCAAGCGACTAGAATCGGGGTGTCGTACAACAGGATGGTCAAACGCCGCAGTAGGATAGTAATTTGTTTGCAGCAAAAGAAGTATCCACACAGAAAGTGCGACGACAGTCGGGCCACCACGGATGACCGCCATTGTTGCAGCTCCCCTTGACGCAGCAACAGACAGCGTCGAGACTGCGGTACTTCCAACGTGCCACCACGTCGTCTTCCCAGACGAGTCCTGCTTCTGCGCACAGCGCCATAATAGGCATATCCGTGTGTAAAGCCTCCCAGGGGAATGAAGTTGCTGCACTGCTTTCGTTACTGTCATATGAGCCCACCAACTGGCGTGATGGTATGACGTACCACTGAGTACACAACATAACCACTTCTTGTTCGCATAATCAGTAGTTTTTTTTCTTTTCCTTTTTTTTTCGTTGTTGATCGTTAGGTTTGGTCGTTGCGGACGTCACATCATATCCTTTAAAGTTCGTTTGTTGATCTTTCCACTCAGTTTTTTATTACAGAGGTCAACCGGCTCTCTGGCCGAACACGCTGAGCTACCGTGCCGGTAATAGTTTGAACAGCAGACATCACATTTCAAACGTGTTAAGACGGCTAGAGCAGGAAGACGCTCGATTTTGGAACCAATATTCTTGCCTTTTTTAAATAAAATAACAAAGCAATTGCAAAACTGACACTACAACTTCATTACATAAGATTGTATTATGTATTTTTTTAACTAAAATACTTGCAGCCAGAGGACACTACACGGTATTGACGAAGGGCCTTCGCGGAGTGCGAGAGCGTTTGGTCGGAGCTCTGAACGCCACAATTTTCAACCTAGAACACAATTTCAAAAACTGCTTTAAAACTGATGATATTAATTAACGAAGTACGTAGGAATATTTTTAAAAACACAGTTTTTAACGAAATGGCGGCAGTCTGAAATAAAATTCAATTTTTTGACAGGGAAGTCTTTATAACAACGTGAACTATTAACGAAATGAAAATACATCGCAAAAATCCTACGTATTACAGTAGAAGAAACGCCTACTCAATAGTTACAACAAGGTATAATGTAACTGAACGTTTATTTAATGAGTTACAGGTTACAGCTCCCATGAACCTGAAAAATGATGTTTTGATAAAAACTAAATTTTAAAGTTTCTTGTTATTGAAGTTGAACAAACCATTACTCGGCAATTCCAGCACAGTAAATTTGGCCTTCTTCTCGTCGATGTCGAAACTGCCTTTTTCACGGAATAATGCCGTTTAACTGCCTTCCGCTTATCAATCGAAGCGCTTTTTGTACGACTGGGATTACGTTTCCAGTCTTTTCTATTTGTATAAGTAGGTCTGTTTCATATTTTCAAGCACTCATGTTTTACTGCATAAAAAAGCGAAATGACAAATTAAGCAGCCAAGAGACAAGCGCCTGTTTACGATGAACGAATCATGCTACGAAGAGAAATCTTATATTTTAGTTGATACTAACCGAAACTAACAAGACCCGTATTCCATTGGTAAGTCGGTTGCATTCGAGCGCTCGGATGCATCAGACTCCCAGGCAATAAATTGCGGCTTTAACGTATTTTAATATTTATGGCACACTTTATTTGAATGAATCTTTAAAACAGACTCTCAAAGAAACATTTGAACCAATAAAAAATTAGGCACAGAAACAAATTTCTACCACGGTCTACTCCCTTAAGGCGGATGATTGTGCCTTTTCTTTTGGGTCCCTGTGACATTATTACTAGGAATATGTGACGGTAGGAGAGATGGGGGCGTGGAAATTCCTGATCATTAGGTTATGTGCTGATGTTATGAGTTTTTCCACTAAAAAGTTTCTTGGTATTTCCGCTTTTAATAACTGGGAAAAGACGGTAATTGTTAGGCAGAACTTCAGATTTACGGGATCGAGTGCGGGTACTCCCGAATAGGAGCTCAGCGTGTTGGTCACGTATGAACGTATTTAGCTTGAAGGGTAACAATCAAACTCACTCCAGGTTAAGAGCTGTAGCACGAGTAACAGTCCATGCAGAAGTAATAGCGACACTTCACTGAAATAAATTACGACGTAGCGTGCAGTCGTAACTTGCCAGACCTCCACTCCGAGAGCAAGAGTGCGAAGATTGCTATCTAAGTGCCGTGAGTTGGGTCGGGCATGAATCAGACGCTGAACTGCTCCGCGTCAGCCGTACCGCTACAGGGATTTCCAATCATTACACGTGGGTGCGACTACTCTCTAACCTTGAACTTAATCGTCTTTATTTGACAAAAAGCAACACAGCAATTATCTTGCAACTGTAGCGGTCACCTCCAGCTGGTTCACTCCCGCCATTCTTTCAGCTCAGTGTATCATTTCTGTTATCATCATCAATGTCTTTGTCTTTCTGTCTTTTCCACACTTTATGCACTGTTTGGATGGACACAAGGTCGCCAAGTCCTTTAACAGGCGTAATCTTCAACTGATCACCTTCTGTATGCGATGTTAGATGAACTTTGGGTATTATTGAATAGTCGAGCAACATGGCATACAGTGATTTCTCATCCATATAGTGGTGTTCACAAGCGGGAGGTGCATGAACTACTTCAAAATGGCCCCGTGATGCCCTGCAGTGAGTCCAGCTAGTCTCCAGACATCAGTTACGGTATGAAAAACCTGTTTCACTAGTTTGGAAAAATTTTTGTAGGTAATCTTTCAAAAACATGCAATAATTACTGGAAATTTACACTTAGAGTTAAAATTGTTTAATTTATGAAGTAGAATAGTAGTGAGTCGTTTTGTATTGCTCGAATTTTGGTTGTGGATACAGTTGGCTGAATTTTTATGTTGTTAAGTCAAAGATAGCGTATCGGGCAATGTCGAATACTTGGTATCTCTTTTCTTAGCAGGTGTTGAAAAGAAAGGTTACACTGGCGGCTTATGAAAACAGATGAATGTAAAACGAATCACCTCTACTACATAAACAAATAATGTTTCCAAGTTAACAAAATTAACAAATGTGTTATGGAACCAAATTATTTTCCTCTGTTACCGATAAGTACATTAAATATGCCTTTCCTCCAAATTTACATGATTGTCCACAATTCTACCATCCTATTCCATACTTACCGACTATTCCGTATTCTAAGTGCAACGTTTTTGGAAATTTTTTCAGTGGAACCTTTTTTTAAAATTTTATTAAGAAAAATGTAAATATTTGTTGTCAAATAGTTCAAGTTTATAATAAAGTGAGTTTGACATCCAAGAATGAATTAAATTTGTAGATCCAAGACCCGAACTTCATCTATTTAAATTTCTTCTTACGCTTTCGAATGATCTAAGTCGGTTCTCATGCCTTTCTTTTTAGAATGTAACTATTATTTATGGCTCGGCACACACACCCGATTGTTCATTTCATCTCGGCATCCTCATTAAAGTGACATGTAAAGTATTGCTTGTTCAATGACTATGTAGATCAACAACAAGTGAAATATTTGACTTGCAGGACGGTAGGTTTTGCTTCTGAAATATAATATTTTTGAAACTAACATTGCGCAGCAGAACCACAACGCATCCCATTGCGGATGTGGTGTGGCACTCATGAATTTTCTTGAATCGCCGCTTCATTTAGTTTGCATCTCATACACATTGTCATTATTAAAATTCCGTCCATTTTATGAGGAGCAACAAATATTTTCACTTTCTGCTACTCATTTTAACCCTTTTTGTTCTGCCTTATATTCACAAGTGTCTCTATTTCTTTCTCGGTTCAGTATAGAATGGAAACTATTTTCTGACTTCAGTTTTTCAAGATAGATAAACTTCGTGGACCATGTTTTTCTGACGTCAATATCCTATGTTGCACGACTATCGATAGACAGTAGTCATACCTTGTATGTTAGTTGTTTCAGATCTCAAAACTCACTCTCAGGTCAAGTAACAATATTTATATGCTAGCTTGCCGTTAATAGTTGATCAATAGTAATTTGAGACAACGTAGACATTGTTCATCCTGCTAACATTCGTCTCTAGTGTATCATTCGCTATTCACGCGTCGAACTGGCGAATAATTTACGCAAGTCTAACATTTAAAAATGATGTAGATACAATTTTTACACAATGTGAGAGGCACATGGTCGCTGTAGGTCTCTAACAGCATTGTGAGACACCGATTAGAGTTCTCGAGCTTCGAAGTGGATATGCTAACTGTTAACACCTGACATTCACCTAAATAACACTTGCGTCTATCATGAAACGGAAATCGCGCACAGCTTGAAACAATCAGAAATTATTGGATTAATGCTTCACTGAGTTCTTCCCACGTCAGATTTGTGTCCAGTCTGGAGGTTTCAACGAATTCCTCCGTCGTCATCATCAGGAAATTTCAGCAGGGCGTTACTTACTTTATTTATTTGACCGAATTGTCTCGTGGAGATGTCACGAACCCACGGAACTTCCATACGCTACCGGAAATAATGTCTGTGTATGTGACTAAAAGACATTGGCAGCGAAGCTGACTTATGTAGATTCAGCTGATTTCTCTGTGGTGTTCAGCAGGCTCCCGTTCCCGTACACCACTACGAATGTAACAAGCGTCTCGGTTAAAGCTATTGTTATACATTCTGATCTCAGTGCCTTCTCTGATGACAGAGTCCCAGTAGACAGATGCATGGGATATTTACGCTTCATCAAACATAATCGTATGTTTGTTCCTGAAAATCTGTATGGAAATAGCTGATTTGTCATAATAGCGATATTTAATTTGGCATTGGTTCCCTGTGCAGCGTTGTGGAATCGCTAGTGTTGACTTACAAATTATTGCAATCACAATCACAAGGTATTTTATAAATTGCAATAACACTGAGACCAAAGCTGTCTTTTAATTTTGATGAGTGGTTGGAAAATGGAATGAATACTGTGTTTGGCCAAGTCTCTAACTATTTTATTTGTAGTAGCTCTGAAGAAAGGAAGGAATTCACTGTTCCTAATCAAGATAGTTTCAGCTTTAAGCATACTAGGCCGCCAAGACGAAGAGGATGGTGCAAAATCAATAAACAAGGCGTTTCATTGTGACCTATTTTCCATGCTACGTACGCTACAACCCAGTGATTGTCAAAATGTATTCGATTGGCCTACGGTTCCCTGCCGTATTTTATAATAATATGCTTCTAACAACTAAGAGCCGAATCCACAAATGTCAAATAAAGTTAACAAATTCTTAAGAGTACAGTTTTACTGGTCAGAAAGAAACAAAATACAGAGAGAGTAATATATGAAGATGTACTTAATTTAAACTGACGCTTGTGAATGTCACGGGAGCTAAGTAAAGTTAGTTACCTCAGTGGCGCATCGACAAGCAGCGTGGCCTTTGCGGTGTTATGAGAGAGCTGTTGTTTGATTGTTTTCGTTGCAGTATTGACAAGTCACGGGCGTGTTCGACTCATATTGATCAGCTGCTATGGTATAAATTTTGACATGGACGTAACATGGATTCGTGAATGTGCATTACAGAGATGTTGATCTTCAAACGCAGCACTTATTTGTAGCAAGAAATGTGAAATTAAATTAAGGCTGTTGTAATACAACACAATGAATAGGACCAAAATAATATTCAAAACATTTAGTAGACATTTGTGATCGAGTCTCATAACGTATAGTGCATTTAAGTGCAAGTACCATTACTGTTGTTAATCAATTAATCGTCCACCCACTCAGACAACATAAAACTTCGTCAGGCAATGAAAGCGCCATAGCTTTGTGGTCACTGAGAGCGGCAGGAGCCTGAAACGGGGAAACGTCGACACGAAGTGTTGCGATTGGTGCCGAATTTTAACGATCAGCACTTGGGGGCTGGCAGCCCTTTACTTGTGCCCTTACTGTAGCTAGCCTGTTGGGGGCTCATAAAAATCTAATTTATGTAGATTACATATTAATAAAACCCATATGTATGCGTCGTGAGATGCCACCCCACAATGTCAGTACTGGCCCGTGAGAAAAAAGATTGATGACCACTGCTGTAACCTACAGGACAGCGAAATATCTAGCCACGTTATGTATCAATAGTTGATCGCTGTGAACATCACATTAAAATCACTCAAATGTTTGTGGACGTAATCAAACAAATCAGAATCAATCCAGTAATCAGCATTTCATTTTTGTTTAAGGTTACAGGCTGCACAAATACTTTCAGAAAATACCTCCTAAAATTTAAATTGATATTAGATGTTAACAAGTTCCTCTGTTTCAGAAATGCTTTTCTTTTTATGCTAGTTTGCGTTTCATACCTCTGTTCTTCGAACATTATCAGTTATTTTGCTGACGAATTATGTAAGCTTTACTGCTACTTTTAGTAGCTCATTTGCTAATCTAATTTCTACAGCATCGCCTGATTTAATTCTACTTCATTACTTAAACTTTGTTTTACTTTCGTTAATACTGACCTAATAATATCTCTTCCCGACACCATCCACTGTGTTCAACAGATATTCCAAGTCCTTTTCCATCCGAGACAGACATAAATGTTTTTATTTCTCTCTCCCTGAGCTTTAATTCATCATTATCATCATCATCATCATCATCATTTAAGACTGATTATGCCTTTCAGCGCTCAGTCTGGAGCATAGCCCCCTTATACAATTCCTCCATGATCCCCTATTCAGTGCTAAGATTAGTGCCTCTTCTGATGTTAAACCTATTACTTCAAAATCATTCATAACCGAATCCAGGTACCTTCTCCTTGGTCTGCCCCGACTCCTCCTACCCTCTACTGCTGAACCCATGAGTCTCTTGGGTAACCTTGCTTCTCCCATGCGTGTAACATGACCCCACCATCTAAGCCTGTTCATCCTGACTGCTACATCTATAGAGTTCATTCCCAGTTTTTCTTTGATTTCCTCATTGTGGACACTCTCCTGCCATTGTTCCCATCTACTAGTACCTGCAATCATCCTAGCTACTTTCATATCCGTAACCTCAACCTTGTTGATAAGGTAACTTGAATCCACCCAGCTTTCGCTCCCATACAACAAAGTTGGCCGAAAGATTGAACGGTGCACAGATAACTTAGTCTTGGTACTGACTTCCTTCTTGCAGAAGAGAGTAGATCGTAGCTGAGCGCTCACTGCATTAGCTTTGCTGCACCTCGCTTCCAGTTCTTTCACTATGTTGCCATCCTGTGAGAATATGCATCCTAAGTACTTGAAACTGTCCACCTGTTCTAACTTTGTTCCTCCTATTTGGCACTCAATCCGTTTATATTTCTTTCCCACTGACATTACTTTCGTTTTGGAGATGCTAATCTTCATACTATAGTCCTTACATTTCTGATATAGCTCTGAAATATTACTTTGCAAACTTTCAATCGAATCTGCCATCACAACTAAGTCATCCGCATATGCAAGACTGCTTATTTTGTGTTCACATATCTGCTAATTCCATTACAAATATAAAATTCCCGTATGTCTGACGAATTTCCTTTCCAAATTTTTCACTGGTTTCCTTTACTGTTTACTCAGTGTACAGGTTGAATAACATAGGAGGTGCTGATTTTCTTTAAGGACTTCACTGTGTTTACCTGAGTAAATACGTCAGATATACGGGAATTTTATATTTTTAATGGAATTCGCAGATAATAAAATTTGGTATTAATTACTTAGTTACAAATGAAGCAGTATCCATTACTCTTTTAAATCTTAAGGATTTTGTGCGTTACAAGTTTAAATCTGATAACCATTTTATTACCCCCCCCCCCATCCTCCTCGCCACCCAACAATCCAACCCCTCATGAAATAAATCATAATGGCGCTCATGTAGCTGGTCAGTTAAACCTAATTTTGCAAAGATTATCCAGGGGCATAGCACATCGACAAAAGACCACTGACAGTACAGAAATATTCACTGAGTTAAATTAAAGACTATCATATATCGGGAACATCAGCGAGTATAACTATTGCATTCGTCAGTTAATTAGCAATGAATCATTAGAGACAGAGTATTAGTTTGAACTGTACAAGAAATGGGGAGAGAATGAGTGATGATGACAATGAAGCAACCATTTTGGTTTTCGACTAAAGTAGTGTAGAGAAATGACGGGAATCCTGAATCTGAACTGCCTGACAAAGGATTTGTGCGTCACAACTCCTGAATAAGAAACAGCCCAGCGTCACTACAGCAGGCCATGTTACATACTAGCATTAATGGGAAAGTAATTTGAAGTTGATGAAGATGAGGCCTTGAGAGCGGAATTTCAGCTTCGATTTTGTAAACCGCACAATGCACAAAAGTAGGTCTTATGCATTATAATTCGAAATGTTCTTCCATGCAACGGTATCCAAGACTAGAGTGTTAAACCAGTGCAGACGCAAGTTGATGTGTCACTGCTCTGTTCTCCGAAATACATTTTCGGCAATCTATGCCGCTCTCTGCACCGTGACCCTCTTACTGCTTTTCAAAGAAATCCCTTCTCAGCATAGCCGAGGCTTCTCCCCATGAATATACTATGCATGAGCTTCTTATTCAGCGTCTATCTTCAGAATTAGAAGGCTATGCTTACTTCCGAGTAACTATTTTTCTCTCTTTTGTGTAGAAAGTCATCTACGGTCGGAGCTTAGGAGAATGCAAATTTTCCTCTTCTGTCATTTCACAGTGAATAAGTGCTACGGAGATTTGATCGTTAACGTCACTAAAAACTGATGTTATCAACTTCTTTCATACGTTAGAATTATGCTAATTTATGGAATCGACAGAGCGAAATCACAGACCGAGAAATATTTTCATGCTATGTGTATCCACTCTCTCGTACTGACTTCCATGTGTTCCAAATACGCGATACTAAAGAAACGTACGCCTTTTCCCAAAATATGTTAAATGAAAAACAGTGCCTAAGAAGTGTGACATTCTCAAAACACAGTAGCGCTGTGTCTGTATTTTACAGTGTCTGGTTCAATGCAAAGTCCCTTCGGACATGCATGCAAACTGCGAATGCGACTGTACAACAGCTACACGATTTAACAGAAACATATGAAAATATGAACCGGACCAGACTGGAACCCGGATTTCCAGCTTGTCGTGAGCGCTCGACTTAACGTCTACGGTTATCCGAGCATGCCTCCAGGACCGATCCGAACTTCCAAATATCGTAGTTTCAAAGTGCCGTAGTGTTCGCACACAATGCATGTGATTCCCGAGTTGGGAGTGACAATGTTTTTCTCGTCAGGTTGCCTTGCTTCGGCATTAAATACAGAAGCGCAGTGTCTGTATTTTAGTGTCTGCTTAGTTCGAGGAAATATTCTTCGGGCATGCATTGATCAGACAATCTACTCATATGATGAAAACAACTGATAACTGACGATTGCTGTGTTTTCAGCACAGGTGAAAGTATTCTCAATCACTAGAAAGTAACTTAGAAGTAGAAATTGCAGTTGTAGAATTTGTAATAAACAGAGCACCACATGGCGAAATGTCTTTTGTATAAGACAGGTAAGTCAATGCGTCTATTTTTTAATAAATTAAATAATAGACAAACGATGTTGTAAGCGTTATATAGACAGAATCTGACAGTTACATTACAACAACACATATTTTAGGATATCTTAACTTATAGAAGCACTATTAATTACAATTCTGAGTCAGTGTTAGATACAGGGAGCTTCTAAAAAGGAAGAAAGTCAACAAGGAGTTCGACAAATTATTCAATGCAATTTGTTACTTTGGCTGCAGACGAAGCTATAACCGCCAAGACGCCAATTAAGTAGGTGTCCACTATGGCGAATTCAGAATGATATAGAATTTGTTGTTAATGAGAGCAAAATATCTTTACTCGGAGAAAAAAAGTACAACTGCGAAAGAATAAAGAATTCCTGGCTTTGGGACGTAAGAGATGTGCGTAGGATTCAATCAACATGCGTGAAGCCCTATTGTCCTCAAGTAAGCAGTTGTTAACGGAGAAATAATCAAATTAGTGTAGAAATTAAGTGGCAAGACTCAGCGGAGCAGCGCCTCTGAGGAAGTCCAGCGCAGTCCTGGACGAAACGTAAGGAGCAGAAAAGTTCTTGGACCACGACCTCACATCCCGAAAAGTATATCAACAGCCAATGCCAGTGTACTTTGCTTTATAATGGAAACTGCATGTAGTTTGGATATAATTATACACTGAACAGCCGATGTTTCGACATCAGTTACCTTGCATTTCCGGTAATAGTCTATGCTTAATTCCTTAATTGATGAGTGTTTCACAACTTTCGCTCTACGCACAACGCATTGTGTTTAGTATAGAGAACGCACACCTTTGCCCTCGGTCGTGTTAATTCCGTAATAATGTCCCCCTATAATTCATCTGTCACTAAACTCACTTTCTTTTTGTTGATGCATGAGATGTTATAAATATTATAACTAGGATAAACTGAAGTATCAAACCACCAATGCACATCACTTTTAACAACATTACACATTGCACCCGCACACACTTTATATACGAGGGCGAGTCAAATGAAAACCTTAAATATTATTTATTTCGCAGAAGTGGTAGAAGGCTGTATCACTTTTCAACATAATCTCCTCCACGCTCAATTCAAGTCCTCCAGCGGTTACAAACTGCATACATTCCTTTAGAAAAAAATTCTTTTGATAATCCGCGCAACCACTCATGCACCGCGTGGCGTACTCGCTGTGCCTGACCTGGACGAGGAGCGTCTTCCACTGAACTCACACCATTTGCGAACTTCCTACTCCGTTCGTAGACTTGCTGTTATGACAAACATGCATCACCGTACTGAACCTTCATTCGTCGATGAATTTCAATAGTTTTCACACCTTCACTACGCAAAAACTGAATGACAGAAAGCTGTTCTTCCCTGGTGCAAGTCGCAAGTCGCAAGTGGGGCCGCCGTCTTTATACTGATACTGCGACGGTATGCGTGTATATACACTATGCTGCCACCTACAGGCCAATCTGCACATTGTTTGTAGCATGCTTACCAACTTACAGGATAATGGCTCGAAATTTCGATTTGCTATTACAGATTTGAGGTTGTCATTTGACTCACCCTCGTATACACCCGTACATAAAAGCAATTTGTGATATATTAATCTATCCGCGTCAGTGTAACACATTTCAACATTTGTTGCCTCAAATTTCGTCAACATATTCCCATAATGGAAATCTATGAAAAGTGTCTTAGAAATATCTGTAACAGCCATTCCTACTAATATGGTTGGTTAAAAACTCTGTTAAGGCTGTTCAATTCAATACGACACAGCAATCAGAGCAGTAGCTCCATATTCCCCTTGCCAACTTGTTCTAGCTTCACGCACGTATTTTTCGCACATTCTGTATTTCTCAGCGATCACAGGCCCTGTAGACCACGTGCTGCATCAGCGATCTGCTTCCACCGCCTTCTATCTCTTGGAGCCTCTCTCCACCCTGCGGAAAATCCTATTGCTGCTATGTTCTAGAGATGCTGAAAGACAACATCCGACGCCAATGCCTCACCATAACACCGAACATGCTCTACAGTGCTGTTCACAACATTATTCCTCGACTACAGCTATTGTTGAGGAATGATGGTGGACATATTGAGCATTTTCTGCAAACAACATCATCTTTGCTTTGTCTTACTTTGTTATGCTAATTATTGCTATTCTGATCAGACGAAGTGCCACCTGTCGGACATTTTTTTGAAATTTTGTATTTTTTTGGTTCTAATAAAACCCCATGTCATTCCAAGCATGTGTGTCAATTTGTACCTCTCTATCTACATTATTACGCTATTTATTCCGTTTTCAAATTTATACTGATTTTTTGATCACCGGGTATTTCTCAAACGTTAAGTGTTGCCATTTATTTTCTGTAATAAAATTCGTTAATGCGATTTGCTTCAATTGTTGTCTAGCGATCCGAGAAAGCAGATTTTCTAGGCACCCCATATTTGAAGAGTAGGCAGGATGCATCAAATCACATATGTTTTGTATCACATAATGCGGAAATCAGCTTCTTTGGAACTCCTGCCTTGTTGATGCTAGATGGTGCTACTGTTTTTTTTCTGGACTTCGTTGTAGTGTGGTGGGACGTGAAATTGAAGCGTCACCCATCCACCAGTGTCAGCCCAGTTTGCAGGTAAATGTAAGTTTGATTTAGTGTTTTGTTTAGGTATTTTGTAATATTTATAATTGTTGTGAATTATCTAAAGTTTCTGTATTTATTTTTATGTTTCATGTACGGAGAGGGCGGCGCAACGAACGGAGACAGCATCTTCACTGCCGGACCAGAGAGAAAATTGCTGGCCACTAGACGTCGCGGGTCGACAGCCAAACAGCAACAGAAGATCCTGAAACCGAGTTGTTGCGTCGTGCTTCTAAAACCTGAAAAATTATAATTTTGTAATGTTTCTACAACATTGACGTCATAGAAAGTTTAATCATGTTGTAAATGTTCAGTCCTATCTTGTCAAGGCTCAGGTTCAAGTCTATATGTAGTATATAGGAAGGTAATAAACTAGTGTATACTAAAAAAGTTTAAATACGTGTTCAGAGAATTTCTTTGTGAAGAATTATGTTCAGGAAGAGGTATTACTAATTTATTTGACAAGATTATTGATTTTTGACAACGTTCATCGCGAGTTTGAATCTTGAGAGTTTATTCAATGTGGTTCTAATATTTATTAAAGCAGATAACTTGCATTAATATAATTTCTGAGAAGAAACAAACGACATCTAAATTGAAAAAAAGTTTGCGCAAACCAATTGGACTGAGTGACGTAATTCTGCGCATAAGATTCAAATGATGATGTTTTAATTATAGTTTCGTTCAAGAACCATTCAGCGACCTCTTATAAAAAGAGTTTAAATAATTCCGAAGTGTTTTGTTACTGACGTTGGTGACGAAGTCTGCACATGGTCATATGTCAAAGGAAAATCATTTCTACAAAACTTACGTCGTTACACTACAGTAGCTCGCAGTGATGTAGATGGATATATTCAGGGTCTAACTCTACCTCTAAAATTTGACCTATGGCTGAATCATCTGATATAACCAGCGCATCATGAGTGCGTCTTCTTGAGTGCATTACGTTGCTTTCTTTCATTTAGAGCAGTTGTTAATTTTACGACAGAAGTGTCTCAGGAGCTCGCATTCAGCCACAGAGTGTGTACCATATGCATCGATGACAGGAAAAAAAAGAATTCTACACCACATTTACACGCAGCACAAAATTTATTACACATAGCCCACACTGATATTTCTGTGAAGTTATTTAGATATTACTATCAAGCCGCTTGATATCGTTATTAAACTTCTTGGAAATATCGAAAAATGGAAAATATCGGACGTATTAAAATAATATGACAATATTAAACAATAGTAAAAGAATTCAGATATCTCGGAGAATAGATTACTTGGAATGCTGGGGAAAGCAAAGCAATGGAATCCAGAAAAAATAAATTTGAATTGGCCTTCCAACTAACAAAAAACACACACAACAAAAAATCCATTTCATGCGGGTCCAAAATTACACATTACAAGACAGTGATTAAGCCATAAGCACTGTATGCAGCAGAAACACTAAACATGAATTTCAAAGGCCAAATGGAGAAATTTTAGCTAAAGGAAAGAAAATTTTTAAGAAACATCATAGGGCCAAAATTTCAAGACAATAACATTACATACACCAAAAATGAAACTCTCCACAAGAAAACTGAAAAACTTTCAAATACTATGCGAAAAAGGAGAATAAATTTTTGTGATCATCTTCTCAGAATGAATTCCAACAGATTAATTAAACAAATCTTTGCCTTTTTCCGTAGCCGCAAAACGAAACCTAATTGGTTTAAAGAAACTGAGAAAGACCTAGCAGAATTAAAGATTTCAGAAAATTCACTTATTGATCGAACAGCTAAATTAATTACTACAGATGAAAACATACGGTTCCAAGACAAATATACAAAAAAGTCCAAACCCTTCATCTCGGAAGAAGAGAGGAAAAGAAGATCAGAAGGAATGAAGAAATACTGGGCTCTAACAAAACAACAACGTACAAAGAAAATATTGATGCAGCGTACTCCAAAGAGGGTGAAACGAAAGAAGAAGAATATGACAAGCATTGAAAATTATCGGAAATGCTTTAAGTATGAGAAAGGATTACAAGGGGTCAAAGTATAGCGTCAAAAGAATCAGTAGTATCTATAGTGTGGTCAGAAAAAGATTGAAAATCTGGTAAGGGTGTTGGAGGGTAGGTTTGCTGAGACATAACTGTTAAGAAAAAAATTCGATACTTTGCGCCATTTCCGAGTTAATTAGCATTGAAGTCAGCAAACCAGGTCGTTGCATGCGCAAATTCAAGCATCCCGCCAGAGGAGGTGTCGCTAAACGTGCTCTTATTTCGGTTTACTAAAACCGAGCTAGAGAGCAATACAAAAACTGGACATGGGACGATTTTAAGGTTCAAACCCGATCCAAAGGCTGAGCAGTCTCGTGCGCTATCATCTACGCTTTGAGAACAACTGATATTAATTCTATTAGGCTGGCCTGTTGAATTTGCGAGCGCAGTGGCTTGATTGGCTAATTTCAATGCTAATTAACTCGGATAAGGCGCAACGTTTCGAATTTTTTTCTGAACAATTATTTCTCGGCACAATCTACCCTGCAACACCCTTACGAGCTTTTCAGACAGTTTCTGACCACTCTGTGTAAATGAATTTTGCACGTTTCATTTTATTTTAAACGCTATTAAGCACTTATTCCATAAACGTCAGCAACAACTTTCATCCATATGTGTCATGGTTAATTTCGTTACGAATGTCCAAGACAAATCGGTTGCATGAAGTTACACAGCTCACAGGTGACCAAACTGTGCTGACGGCATACGTTTCTCCCACGTGCATTTAAGTCGACTCGAAGAGTTATAAAACGAATGGGCATTGCTCCAACAATGCCCTGAATGCACGTGTGCCGATCTTAGCATGGTTCGCCTTAATGATCATAAAAGGGTATAAGTGTTATAAAAGCGAGGTAAGCACTAGCGGAAATTCTGTGGTGTTGTTACTTGCATGAGTAACAGTACTGTGACATTACTCTCATCGAGTAATTTTGGGTGCACACTCCTGTGCAAAAATGCTGTGTCCTATCGCTAATTTCATCTGATATATATTTTTTTCATCATTCAATTAAGTCATGAGCTGCCGTGTGTCGTTGACAGATCGCGGTCGACGCTATCTAGATACTTCATCAGGTAAGGCTAGATAAACTGGGCTGTAATGAACTCGCTGTCGGCAAGGTGTTAGACATCACCCGAGACGCGCTCCGCAAGCTGATGCTGGCCGCCATTTTCCCACGTGCTGCCTCATTTATTCTTCCGTGACCGTGGGCTCTCCAGCCTGCAACGGAGAGCTAGGACACCTGGGGAAACTGATACAAGAGAGACTCAGCAGAAGCCTACAGTCACAGGAACGAAACTAAGCATGCACTGTCCAGTCACATTAATCGTCCATCTGTCACCTTTGCAGTTTGAACCGCTGTGAGACGTACAGGAAAAGAGTCGATGAGGTTTTGGAAGGCACCGCTAGGAATGTGCAGGCATGCCGACTCCAGCACTTTGAAACACGCGCGTGCACAGAGAGCTGCCCCGCACGTTGCATTGTTCTGCTGGCACATGCCATCGTGAGGAAAACCAAACTCCATGTAGCCGTGGACGTGGTCCCAAAGGATAGATGCATTCTTATGTTGATCCACTGTGTCTTCCAGAATGAAGAGACCACCCACGGAATACCACTAAACATTTCCCAGACGATAATGCTTCTGACCCGTGCGTGTCTCGTGTTCTCGCCATCATGTATTTTACACCCTGTTTTAACGTACTTCCACCTCGCTACGTTAATTTAAATTACTACTGTCACTGAGTTGCTGCTTTCATTGACCGTGACCGGCGCTAGCAGCGCGTATCGATATACCCCCTCTCGTAGTATCTTTGCTGGACTGCTATTATTTCCGGGTCGTTGTCTGTCGTAAGCTAGTTCGGGTCGCGAGTTCGGGCTGCCAGTCAATTGGAACGTGTCTGGAGCGTAGTCCGGACCTGTCAGTCGGGGAGTTCCAATGCGGCACTAGTGCAGTCGGGTTGGAGCAGTGAGGTTTGCGTCGACATGGCTCGCCCGACCATTGCCACCACGCATCACTTGAGCCGGGCCACGGTCTTGGTGGATCGTCGGTCGGTCGTCCTACCGGACGAGGCGTTTTGGCTCGCCGATCGTTCATGAGACGGTTGTGTGTGTGTGTGTGTGTGTGTGTGTGTGTGTGTGTGTGTGTGTGTGCATCGACACTGTATTTGTCTTCGTGCGTGATTAGTTACTGTTGGGTCTCCGTCCAAGTGTTTGTCAGGTTGTGTGTGTAGTTGGCGTTATTTCCACTGACGACTATTTTAGATGTTGTCACCATTCTGAGAGGAGTCGGTGGTTGCTGCGGACCATGGAAGTTATCTCCGCGCGGTGCAGTCGGCTGGGTCCGCTGGTGGTCCCTGCACAGTGTCGCACTGTGTTTGGAGCTGTCCAATCGCTACGAGTTTTGTGGTTCACCGGCCCAGGACGTCAAAGTTGAGTAGTGGTTTCAAGTACCCAAGCCACACCCCATGTTGTGTGGTTCGTTTCTGTGGTTCACTTTTGGGGAGGTTTTCCTGTGAGCAACACCGAGTGTTTGTACTGGTGAAATTTAGCCGCCATGCAGCGGAATTAACTATATTGGTTGACTACAATTGAAGTGCACCAGCGGAATTTTCTGTCTTGTGACCGTTGGTGTTCTGGTTAACTGCCCTGGCCACTAAAGTAATTTCAGGCAGTGTCCTTTCCTCACTGGTTGTCGCTGTCCAAGACGGTGTGTAGTTTTGACAGCTTAATACATATACAAATTTGATCGTGGATAATCACGCCCGTAACATTTTGTGTTTGAATTCTCATGTGCCAACTGATGGCAAGCAAGTCGCTTTGTCCGTCGGTCCGTGGCTGTCCCTTGGTTGGGTTCCGACGGATCAAGTGTAGTTGGGCTCACACCCTGTCTCACCTAAGTGAACGAGGGAGGCTCTTGAGTGCTGTTGTTCAAATGGTTCAAATGGCTCTGAGCACTATGCAACTTAACTTCTGAGGTCATCAGTCGCCTAGAACTTAGAACTAATTAAACCTAACTAACTGAAGGACATCACACACATCCATGCCCGAGGCAGGATTCGGACCTTCGACCGTAGCGGTCGCTCGGTTCCAGACTATAACGCCTAGAACCGCAAGAACACTCCAGTGCTGTTGTCTTTACTGTCTTTCTCACCGGTCATTAATTGTCTGTTTGTAATCTATCATAGCCAATGATAAAAAAATTCTTGGTTTTATTGTGTTTTATGTAAGTAAGTTTGAATTCTGGCAAGAGTATATTTGCTGAAAGGTTATTGCCGTTGTGTTGTCTTTTCTGTTAGTCCGGTTTCAGTTACTTAAAACTTTATGGCTTATGGTTATATTTTTTTAAATATTGGAAAGTTAATTGTGAGCCGTCAGCTCCTTATTCTTAAAATTACCTTTCAAGCTTAAACACTGCGGCCTTCTGACTTTGTAAGGTTATGGTAATCTATTTTAAAATCTTAAAAATTTTGTTGTGGGCCTTCAGCCGTTTGTATTGCACCTTATTTATGGTTGTCTATCCACCCTTACCTTGAGACTTTCATCCTTGTTTATATATGTATATATTTTAATCATTTTATTTGTAATTGTAGCTGCGTGTTTTTAGTCACTTGAAATTACCTTGTTGATTTTTTAAGATTTCTTGTTTGGAGGCCTTCAGCCGTGAAAGATTTGGAATTAGGTGTGTTATTAAATTACAATAAATTACAATTTTAAGGAGGCGCGGGATTAGCTGAGCAGTCTGGGGCGCTGTAGTCATGGACTGTGCGGCTTGTCCCGGCGGAGGTTCGAGTCCTCCCGCGGGCATGGGTGTGTGTGCTTGTCCTTAGTATAATTTAGGTTAAGAAGTGTGTAAGCTTAGGGACTGATGACCTTAGCAGTAAAGTCCCATAAGATTTCACACACATTTGAATTTTTGTACAATTCTAAGGTGAAACAGACCACAACCTTATTTGGCCCTTTCCATAATCCTAATCACCTGTTCTGCCCAGCGGATTTAGTGGACGTTTCACCTTCCTTCTACGTCCTGCCCTATCCCGACGATCCAGCGTCCGTATACCCTGAAGATTTTGCTTCCGTGGTGATCCGCAGCTTCTAAGCGTTTAATAAAAGAATACATTGTCCATTATAGGCTGTATTGAGCTTTAGTAAAATCATACTGTTAGGTTATTTAGGCCGTGAGCCGCTCTCACGCACATTTGCTGCGTCATGTATTACATACCGTACTCATCACATTCTTTTATGTCACGTACATAAAACCAGAAAGTACTCCATCGTAAGATACTCTACGTGCTGCAGCCTGATGATGTGTCAGATGGAGAATAAAACGTGATTCATCTGAAAAGGGCGACTCAGTGGACGTCCAGTTGTGGTATTGGCCTGCAACTTCTAGCCGTCGTCGCCGGTAAACAGCAGTCAGCAGGGGTGCGCGATCCAGGCGCCTGGCAGTTGTGTTTACACGCAGACTGAAACTACTGCGCAAACATCAACACAGTAGACCGATAGCACTACATTCACGCCCAATACGTTTCCGAGAGAAAGTCAGATACCTAGGTATCTGGCTGGACCGGAAACTTACATGTGGGGACCACATCGAGAACGTTGCCAACCGAGCGCACGAGAGGCTCAAACAGCTCTACCCAATGCTCAACAGGGAAATCAGTCTGAGTAGGAGGGTGTCGAGGTCCATATACATGACACTGATTAGACCTCTGATGACGTACGCAGCTCCCGTCTGGGGATATGCAGCTCCTACACGACTGCGCCGCCTGCAGATCATACAGAACAAAGCGCTACGAATCATTAGCAACGCTCCACGCTACACACGCACCGTGGGTCTTCACCAAGAATGCCGCCTTGAAACCCTCAAGGAAGTACTCAAGTCCGCAACTCGTGGTCGTGCTGTAGCGTTCTCGCTTCCCGAGCCCGGGTTCCCGGGTTCGATTCCCGGCGGAGTCAGGGATTTTCTCTGCCTCGTGATGGCTGGGTGTTGTGTGATGTCCTTAGGTTAGTTAGGTATAAGTGGATCTAAGCTCTAGGGGACTGATGACCACAGATGTTCAGTCCCATAGTGCTCAGAGCCATTTTTTGAAGTATTCAAAAAGCACGCAACACGACTATACAGGAACTCGAGACACTCGAACAATCCTTTCATCCTCACTCTGGGAAACTACGACCACAACCATAGGTGGAAGCGCAAGCGGTCAAATACACTGCTAGCTAGGGCATAGCCACCTATGGTAAACTAACTTACACAAAAAGCGACAAACGTCGGTAAGCCCCTGCATATCAGTAACACTGACTGGTAACTACCAGCTGCTACTAGAGCCAATCAACGGGCCACAGCAGGGACACCGACGAGCTCGCCCACTGACGCACAAACAATTCGCCAACACCCTACACTGTGCATCCGGTGTATGACTTATCGGACACAAAAACGATAGTAAACCTAACTGTTGCAGGTTGCTGACGCTGAACGAGAGCTCAACACCGGCACCCAGCGGCAGCCGCCGAGCAACACCACCGCACAGCGTCAAAGGTATCGACATGCATGCTACCCACTACTAACAAGCCTACCCTTGCACGACCTATCGCAGGCAGCCAAGACATCCGCTACTGCTCTTACCACTTGACCTAACTCTCGCAGAGGTTTTTCTCCCTTGGCTCTTGCCTTGGCACTTTTTTTCCGCTGCCCTTCAAACCGCCGGCCGGTGTGGCCGTGCGGTTCTAGGCGCTTCAGTCTGGAACTGCGTGACCGCTACGGTCACAGGTTCGAATCCTGCCTACGGCATGGATGTGTGTGATTTCCTTAGGTTAGTTAGGTTTAATTAGTTCTAAGTTCTAGGCGACTGATGACCTCAGAAGTTAAGTCGTATAGTGCTCAGAGCCATTTGAACCATTTTGAATCTTTCAAACCGCTGCCCTTCGTTTGACTTCGACGCAATCTATCTCCAGATGAGCGCATATTAATGGTTAACCTTAATCAGACGTACGCAAACATCGCAGTACCCACATCCTGCGACACCTCACTTTAGTGAAATCTAACCCTTATGCAGAGATGGCAGTAGACCTTTTGAGTTGGCCATCATGCCGCTGTGGGCGTGGAGGGGTTCCACCTCTATTTTAGGCGCCTGCAGCGGAGGCCCATACGCAGCTACGTTCGCTGAACGATTGTACTAGAGACTCTGTTGGTAGCCTCTTGGTTCATCTGGGAGGTCAGTTGTTGAGCTCATCTCCGCAGTGGAATTTCACCCCTGTCATCTGTGGCCCGTGCTGTGCCACAGTTGCCTCGACGCCGGTTTTGGATGGCACCATTTTGCCATGCACGGACTACTATAATCGCGGCCACACGGTTTACAAACTAAACCGTTTCAGAAACTCTTCGACCCTTCGTTCGACGCCCTCTTGGACGTCAGATAAATCGTTCCGTCTCCGCATCAAGGACTGTACTGCTTTCGGCGACCTCCCATCCCTACTAACACGATTTACGTATCCTCTCCTGTTAGTGATGCCACCTGCCGTCTGTGAGTGATTATTGCACGTTGACGTCGAACGTAGATGGTTGTCAATTTATCGGCCGCACAATAACCTTTGCCAACTGAACCGTCTAGCTTTGAAAGAAAATTTCTCTTTTGATATCTACTCAAGAGATGATCAGATATTTCTCTCGGATAGGAGACCTCTATCAGCACAATACCACACGCCAGTACTTGTTTGGAACATTCTCAATGCAGGAATGCATTACACAATATTCAAGCTTTGTATTTATTATTTAAGAAGGACTTCAAAACAGAATGAGACAGGATGCTAGTTATTTTCTCCGACAAGCAAATTTTCGGTCCAGATTATGCAATCTCAAATGTGCAGCTTTTATTTAACTTAACTATTGATTTTACTCATATTTTTAGCACTTCAGTTATTGTTATTAACAAAATCAAAAAAATGGTTCAAATGGCTCTGAGGACTATGGTCATTAGTCCCCTAGAACTTAGAACTACTTAAACCTAACTAACCTAAGAACATCACACACATCCATGCCCGAGGCAGGATTCGACCCTGCGACCGTAGCAGTCGCACGGTTCCAGACTGCGCGCCTAGAACCTGCGAGACCACTCCGGCCGGCTTAACAAAATCCGAAAGTTATTTTACAGTTACATTCACCAAATAACTTTTGGGATTTACGAGCACAGGTTACATGACTAAGGTCAGTCACTGTCCTAGAACACACGAAAATTGAATTCCACAGATGTTTTAGACCACAGCAAAGGAAATACTGACTCATTCCATTTTCCGACCTAATGGAACAGTGCATTGGCTGGACGCGACGATACTCTGAGGCTCGTTTCACATCTACCCGGCAGCCGGCAGCCGACACCGGCTACCCGGTTGTGGGGGTGAAGAGCTTACGGGACGCTCTACGCCTACCCGACAGACATCGTGGCCGGCTGGACAACAGCCGACAGCCGGGCCGATGCCGTGGGATGCGGGCGGCCCCACTGTGCCCCCCCCCCCCGGTGCCGGTTGTCGTGGGGAACACCCGGGGTGTGAAGTGGGGCAGGCAACAGAGGGCTGCACATCTACTGTCGTCTGCCGACCAGTTGCGTTTTGCTTTGTTCTCGTGGTTCAGCATGTTCTGAAGACTTCTAGTGTGCCATCCTTCAGAATAATAATTTTTTTAAAAATTCAACTATTGTTTATCACACTAACCTGATGTAATTGCCAACATTTGTTTTTTCTCTGCCTCGTGATGGCTGGGTGTTGTGTGTTGTCCTTAGGTTAGTTAGGTTTAAGTAGTTCTAAGTTCTAGGGGACTGATGACCATAGATGTTAAGTCCCATAGTGCTCAGAGCCATTTGGACCAACATCATGTAGATCTCAAAAGTTCGTAAACTCATCCGAAAATAATAATAAACGAAAAGCACCATTTGGCTTTTGTTCTACAATATTACTTTTATTGCTAACCGGTTTTCGGCTTATAAGGCCATCTTCAGACATTTACTGAGTATTATCACCCAAGAAGTTAAATGTTAGCTGACAACACTGGAAGAGAAGTAACACATCTAGATTGAAGTAGAAACATACAGTAAGTAACATCTCTGCAATGAAATAGTAAAAACTGAACAGTACATACACTCCTGGAAATGGAAAAAAGAACACATTGACACTGGTGTGTCAGACCCACCATACTTGCTCCGGACACTGCGAGAGGGCTGTACAAGCAATGATCACACGCACGGCACAGCGGACACACCAGGAACCGCGGTGTTGGCCGTCGAATGGCGCTAGCTGCGCAGCATTTGTGCACCGCCGCCGTCAGTGTCAGGCAGTTTGCTTGGCATACGGAGCTCCATCGCAGTCTTTTAACACTGGTAGCATGCCGCGACAGCGTGGACGTGAACCGTATGACGGACTTTGAGCGAGGGCGTATAGTGGGCATGCGGGCGGCCGGGTGGACGTACCGCCGAATTGCTCAACACGTGGGGCATGAGGTCTCCACAGTACATCGATGTTGTCGCCAGTGGTCGGCGGAAGGTGCACGTGCCCGTCGACCTGGGACCGGACCGCAGCGACGCACGGATGCACGCGAAGACCGTAGCATCCTACGCAGTGCCGTAGGGGACCGCACCGCCACTTCCCAGCAAATTAGGGACACTGTTGCTCCTGGGGTATCGGCGAGGACCATTCGCAACCGTCTCCATAAAGCTGGGCTACGGTCCCGCACACCGTTAGGCCGTCTTCCGCTCACGCCCCAACATCGTGCAGCCCGCCTCCAGTGGTGTCGCGACAGGCGTGAATGGAGGGACGAATGGAGACGTGTCGTCTTCAGCGATGAGAGTCGCTTCTGCCTTGGTGCCAATGATGGTCGTATGCGTGTTTGGCGCCGTGCAGGTGAGCGCCACAATCAGGACTGCATACGACCGAGGCACACAGGGCCAACACCCGGCATCATGGTGTGGGGAGCGATCTCCTACACTGGCCGTACACCTCTGGTGATCGTCGAGGGGACACTGAATAGTGCATGGTACATCCAACCCGTCATCGAACCCATCGTTGTACCATTCCTAGACCGGCAAGGGAACTTGCTGTTCCAACAGGACAATGCACGTCCGCATGTATCCCGTGCCACCCAACGTGCTCTAGAAGGTGTAAGTCAACTACCCTGGCCAGCAAGATCTCCAGATCTGTCCCCCATTGATCATGTTTGGGACTGGATGAAGCGTCGTCTCACGCGGTCTGCACGTCCAGCACGAACGCTGGTCCAACTGAGGCGCCAGGTGGAAATGGCATGGCAAGCCGTTCCACAGGACTACATCCAGCATCTCTACGATCGTCTCCATGGGAGAATAGCAGCCTGCATTGCTGCGAAAGGTGGATATACACTGTACTAGTGCCGAAATTGTGCATGCTCTGTTGCCTGTGTCTATGTGCCTGTGGTTCTGTCAGTGTGATCATGTGATGTATCTGACCCCAGGAATGTGTCAATAAAGTTTCCCCTTCCTGGGACAATGAATTCACGGTGTTCTTATTTCAATTTCCAGGAGTGTAAATATCAATGGCGTTGACAGCCTTGTCTGGTACTAATTTTAACTTATTTTATTAGTTTTGTTTACTAATAGAAACTGTTATCTAGGCGTGCTATTCCTATTTTGTGCTAAAGGTTTTCCTGTCAACTCCATTGATATTTATGTACTGTTCAGTTTTTACTATTTCATTGCAAAGATGTTACTTATTGTATGTTTCTACTTCATTATATATGTGTTACTTCTCTTCCAGTGTTGTCTGCTAACATTTAACTTCTTTGGTGATTTTACTCAGTAAATATCTGAAGATGGCCTTGTAAGGCGAAAACCGGTTAGCAATAAAAGTAATATTGTAGAACAAAAGCAAACTGGTGCTTTTCATTTATTATTATAATGTTGTTCTACCGAGAAACCGACGGAAGATTCTGTTAATATCGTCCGAAAATAATTAAAAAACATATCTTCAGCTCCCTTTAATTGCTCAAACAGAACAAAGAATGCACCCACTTCGTCTCTTCCCACATTGAGTGGATGAACCCAGTGCAACCTCTTCTTCTTCTTCTTCTCCTCTTCAAACATCTGTACAAGACAAGCGACGTTAATAACTGGTTGGGCTCCATTTGTCGTCTGAAAGCAACTGCTGGCGGAAGTACGGCGCGGTACGGTATGCCGTGCTGCTGTCGGGTGAGTGTGAAGAGACGCGGCTCTTGTGTCGGCCCGGCAAGAATGACGGCTTGTCGGCTGCCGGGTAGATGTGAAGTAAGCCTGAGCTGGGATGATGATGACATTGACTAGTGTTACGTAAGCTAGGGCCAGTTAACAGATTTCCTTAAAATAATTTTTCCTTCCATATCCAAACATCGTAGAGCATTTCCATCCGAGGATTATTTCCAGTAAAACTGCAGAGGTGTTGACAGGCACAGACTGCGTCCCGCGAACCGAATGCATCAGGCCACTGATCTTATGCCGTTTGCCTCTCACTATTCGTTCTTGTAATTTTTTTACTTTTTCTTCGTTATGAAGTTAATTTGTTGATTTTCTGTCGTTTTGGCGATGGAAACAGTTATGAGATATTGGTAGATAATGCAATAAAATAAGTTAGCTTTTTTGGCTCGACTTACGAAAGCTTGTTCCGTAATGAACATAACTGACAAACCCAATAATAGGAACCGCTTCACGAATCACAGTTTAGTCAATTTTGCTCTTGTCCACGACAAAAACGAGCAACACATCAAAGCAATTGTGAACGATGGGATGTCATGTTTGACATTAAATTGTGTAAATAATGTAAAATAAATATTTGTGAAACAGATGATATGAACTAATTATGTGAATGTAAGAATGCAGAGTTTCGTGGCTGTAACATTGAATAAAATGTTCAGGGTTTCCAGCTGCGTAAAGTGATTAAAATTAGACGCGCTTTCGACTAAGCAGCCATTGGCCATTGTCAAGTGGTATGATGCCAGTGGGCTGCTTGTACGCCCTTTATACAGGGTGAGTCACTAACTATTGCCACCAAGACTAACTCCGAAAATATGACAGGAGCTGTAAAGTTTGTGAGGACAAAAGTCGCATGGAACAACGGGGGCCAAAATATAACCTTGGTTTTTAGTTGCTAGGTGGTGTCGCGTAAGAGATATTAAGGTCAACTTTGTTTTTTTAAATGGGATGCTATAGTTTGGTACTTATTTTCTGATAGCGGCTATCGATACGAATCCAGTGACGTGTAACATAAAGGTCTTTGAAGGTCAACGATGGTCACAAAGGTGGCATGAACGTCCATTTACAGAAGGTGTTCGAAGTGAAGACCATATGTATCAATGCAGTGCTGCAATCTTCTTATCATGGACAGAGTGGTGTTCCTTATCAATTCGGCACTTATCGAAGCACATGCTCTGACAATTCTCTCTCGCATATCTTCAGGTGTAGTAAGAACGTCTTTATAAACAATGCATTTTACGAATCCCCACAAGAAAAAATCCAGAGGCGTCAAGCCTGGCGAACGAGCTGGCCATGCCACATCTCTTCCGCGTCCAATCCAGCGATTTGGGAATTGTCTCTGAAACTCATTTCTAGCAATCAGCGAAAAATTTGCTGAACACCCATCGTGTTGATACCACATTCTGTGCCTTGTTCCTAAAGGCATTTCTTCCAACAACAGACCTAATGTCTCTTGCAGGAACGTAGTGTACTTTCTACCTTTAAGATTTCCTTCGATGAAGTAGGGGCCTATAATTCTGTCCTCCAAAATACCACACCATAAATTGACTGACCACGGTTTTTGGTTTGCAACTTTCTGCAGCCAACACGGATTTTCAGTTGTCCGATAATGCAGGTTATGCAAATTAACATTTCCATGGGTATTGAATGTAGCCTCGTCAGTAAATAAAATCAAATTAATAAATGTGTCATCCCTCTGAATATGAAGTTGAGCCCATCGGCAGAATTCAGTGCAATGCATACAATCCGTACCAGTTCATTCTTGGTGGAGAATGATATGGTAAGGGTGGTATTTATGGCGATGCAGAACACGAATAACACTACTCTGGCTCATGCCAGATTCCTTTGCGATTTGACGTGAACTAACATAAGGATCTCGAACCACAGTGGCAAGAGTACCAGTTTCCGTTAGTAACTTTACTTTGCCGGATATGTTTCCGACGCATTAAAGATATAGTTGTTCTCAATTTTCATACACATTTTTAAAAGTACGACGTGTAGGGTGAGTACGTTGAGGATATCTTTCAGCATATGTCTCTAGCTCCCACTGAATTTCGTTGGCATTCTCCGTAAATGATAAGCATATCGACTTGTCCTTCGAAGGAATACATCATTCAAATATCGCTTGATTCGACGATACTAGTCTCACCGTTCCTATTAGTGTCGTACTGCGAAACCGTCGAATGGTGTTCACATGTCAATGGCACGTTAGATGGATACGCCGTATTCGGCGAACATTTGTTATTTGCACAATTCACAAGGGATAACTGTCAGAGCATGAACTTCGGTAAGTGCCTATGTGATAAAGAATACCACCCAACCCATAATAAGAAGATTGCAGCACTGCATCGATACCAGTGGTGATCACTTCGAACACCTTCTGTAAATATACGTTCATGCCACCTTTGTAACCATCGTTGACCTTCAAAGACCTTACTGTTACACATCATTGGATTCGTACCGATAGCCGCTATCAGAAAATAAGTACCAAACTATAGCATCCCATTTTAAAAAAAGTTGACCTTCATATCTCTGACGCGACACGACCTAGCAACTAAAAACCAAGGTCTTATTTTGGCCCTCGTTGTTCCATGCGACTTTTGTCCCACAAACTTTACAGCTTCTATCATACTTTCTGAGTTATTCTAGGTGGCATTAGTTAGTGACTCAGTGTATATAAGTCAACACATCATCGACAACAGATGAATCGTTAAGCTCCAATCATGAGAGATGCTGATAGCTCCAGTATTACGACTACGTGAGCAGCCATCTACGTCTTCCTGTTTTAATAGTAAACGGTTGTGACCCCAAACTGTGCAAGGTTTTTATTTCTCCTCAAGACATGTCAGGTTGCTTCGACTGATCTACTAACCGATTTGAACGGTGTATATTTTCGTATGCAAGTAATTAATGGTACACAGCTGTTAATGGACATTAATATTTCTGGACAGCCATTACTTTTCAGTTATCGCCCAAGACCGATAAGCATTTTTATTGCATTTTTTTGAACTTTCTGTGCTTATTTCCTTGATTACGTGCAGGCCTGAAAGCAAGCAGTAACCTCACGGAAGGTTATGTTGCACCTTAGCGTAACTTCATCGAAGATGTAACTTAAGGATTTGAAAATTAGTACCATTCACTTTCCGCTAAAAACTGCTTCAAGAGTTTAGCAGTTTGAGATTTCATGTCTCGTTGACCGTATGAACGTACAGCAAAAGAGTACATTTATATCGACGTACATCTGGCCTAAGAGTGATTCTGCTTCACATAGGCGATAAACAGAAGCTTTAAAATGATTAAGTGCCCCTATTTCGGTTTTATGGGAGCCTGCATAACGCGTTAAGCAGTGTCTGTGCTAGCTTACTCTCCTTAAAAGAGCGGCATGTTAGCAGACGCTTAATAACTATGCGCCGATGAGATTAGTGGGCACGATTTAACTAATGAAATGGCCAGGTTACACGCTCTCACGTTATTAACTGCACACAGTCCTTAATAAGAACAGCAGTACGCCCATTACCAACCTCGCGTCGCTATCTCTGCCTAATTAGGTGAAATGTGCTCGCAACAGGTGTCCTCCCATCGAACAACCGCACATCTCCCGCAATACCCGTCACTTTTCTTATTCACATAGTTAGAACGAATAGCGGGTAGCTTACCATCGTTCCTTTCTTCTAAAACTACGAGCTACACTCTGAAGGAAAATAAAGAAAGAAACAGAACAAATAAAGGCATACCACGACGGAATGATCCGAATGGCTCGGGAATCGACACATGTGATGTACACGAATAAAGAAACAAATCGTTACAAAGAAATTAGATGATTTATTGAAGAGAGAGAGAGAGCTTCAGAAATTGAGCAGGTCAGTAACGTGTTGGTCCACCACCGGCCCTTAGCGTGAGTTTACTCGACTTGACGTTCATTCACAGAGTCGTTGAACGTTTTCCTGGCGGAGACCGTGCCACATTCAGTCCAACTGGCGCGTTAGATCGCCAAACTCCCGAGCTGGTTGGAGAGTGCCGCCCATAATGCTCCAAAAGTTCTGAATTGTGGAGAGATCCGGCGACCTTGTTGCCCATAATAGGGTTTGGCAAATACGAAGACAAGCAATAGAAACTCTCACCCTGCGAGGGCGGGCATTATCTTCCTGGAATATAAGCCCAGGATGGCTTGCCATGAAGGAGAACAGGACGGGGCTAGAATGTCGTCGACATACCGCGGACGAGAACCAAATGGGTCCTGCTGAGATATGAAATAACAGCCAAACTACGGCGCGCGAGCAGCATCAAATCGGCCCTCAGAAACTGTTCAGACATACGTGGTATCCGGCCCGCCGTAATTTTTTCTTTATTACAGTATAACCTTGTTTATCGATCCTTTCGCATAACGAGTGATTCACACAACGAGTAGAAGAAAATGTAAGAAACTAATTCGCTTAACGAACGATGTTTCGCAAAAAGTCTGTTCAGTTGTTTTTCTTCAGTCTTTAATGACCGTTTCAGAAATCACCCTCTGGCCTGGATCGGTCACTTTCTCCACTATAAATGAACACTGATTCACGCGTTCACCTATGAAATACCGCTCTGTAAAGTAGAAGCTACCACACGGTCGTATTCCGTCAATTACGTGTACTGCTCGTAATGAGCCTTGCACCACAACACCTGTCGCCGGTACCACTGCTCGGGTTTCCGTGACGATGTTGCAGTTCTCTGCAGAGATTTGAACATCTTTTCTTCGTTCGTGTGTGGTAACCTTTTCCATTGCAAGATCTACACTACTGGCCATTAAAATTGCTACACCAAGAAGAAATGCAGATGATAAAGGGCTATACATTTTCAAGCAATTTGGGTGCATAGATCCAGAGAAATCAGTACCGAGATCAACCACCTCCGGCGGTAATAACGGCCTGGATACCCCTGGGCATTGAGTCAAACCGAGCTTGGATGGCGTGTACAGGTACAGCTGCCCATGCAGCTTCAACACGATACCACAGTTCATCAAGAGTAGTAACTGGCGTATTGTGAGGAGCCAGTTGCTCGGCCACCATTGACCAGAAGTTTTCAATTGGTGAGAGATCTGGAGAAGAGAGCAGCAGTCGAACATTTTCCGTATCCAGAAAAGACGTACAGGACCTGCAACATGCGGTCGTGCATTATCCTGCTGAAATGTAGGATTTCTCAGGGATCGAATGAAGGGTAGAGCCATGGGTCGTAACACTTCTGAAATTTAACGTCCACTGTTCAAAGTGCCGTCAATGCGAACAAGAGGTGACTAAGGCGTGTAACCAATGGCACCCCATACCATCACGCCAGGTGATACGCCAGTATGGCCATCACGAATACACGCTTCCAATGTGCGTTCACCGCGATGTTGCCAAACACGGATGTGACCATCATGATGCTGTAAACAGAACCTGGATTCATCAGAAAAAATGACGATTTGTCATTCGTGCACGCAGGTTCGTCGTTGAGTCTCCGAGCTGATAGGCCATGCTGCTGCAAACGTCGTCGAACTGTTCATGCAGATGGTTGTTGCCTTGAAACGTCCCCATGTTTTGACTCAGGGATTGAGACATGGCTGCACGATCCGTTACAGCCATGCGGATAAGATGCCTGTCATCTCGACTCTTAGTGATACGAGGCCGTTGGGATTCAGCACGGCGTTCCTATTAGCCTACTGAACCCACCGATTCCATATTCTGCTAACAGTCGTTGGATCTCGTCCAACTCGAGCAGCAATGTCGCGATACGATAAGCCGCAATCGCGATAGGCTACAATCCGACCTTTATCAACGTCGGAAACGTGATGGTACGCTTTTCTCCTCCTAACACGAGGCATCTCAACAACGTTTCACCAGGCAACGCCGGTCAACTGCTGTTTGTGTATGGGTAATCAGTTGGAAACTTCCTTCATGTGAGCACGTTGTAACTGTCGCCACCGACGCCAACCTTGTGTGAATGCTCTGAAAAGCTGATTATTTGCATATGACAGCATCTTCTTCCTGTCGGTTAAATTTCGCGTCTGTAGCACGTCATCTTCGTAGTGTAGCAATTTTAATGGCCAGTAGTGTATTTATGAATTAAAATTCTGATTTGGAATCGTCAACTAACATGAATTCATTAAAGATGCCTATAAGGCAGTAGCTATGCACGCTACGAATATGCGACGTGTCTTTTCGACAAGTTTTAAAGCACAGGCATAAACGAATGTCTTTAGACATATCTCTTCTAAAATAGATTGCATTGTGCTACAAAGAAAAAATTACAATACTGTGCTATAAATCTATTTCACGACCTATTTTTTCGGAATGGAAAGCATTGATCTATTCTCCATGGATTGCTAAGAAAGACGTGTATCACTTAGCGATTGTTGATTAGGACTAAGATGGAGGAACGAATCATGCTCATTACGTGAAGTTACAGTATAAAACTTACAATGCAAAAGAGTCATAGAAAATACGTACAATAATCAGCTCTTTTTATTTTATGACCAGCGAAGACAGACGGCCGTGCGGGACTAGTCGAGCGGTCTTGGGGCGCTGCAGTCATGGACTGTGCGGCTGGTCCCGGCGGAGGTTCGAGTCCTCCCTCGGGCATGGGTGTGTGTGTGTTTGTCCTCAGGATAATTTAGGTTAAGTGGTGTGTAAGCTTAGGGACTGATGACCTTAGCAGTTAAGTCTCATAAGATTTCACACACATTTTTGAACAAAACACACGTTAACTGACATATTTAACGTAATTGACAATTTTAAATGTAATTAACTATGTGAGATTTCCTGAAAATTTACCCTAACTAAGTGACATAATTCACTTCACATATTGAAATTAAGCATTATAATTAACTGTAACTTCCCACTTACAATTGTCTTGATTGTGGATCAAGTTTATTAATAGTAATCATTAGCAGCGACTTCAAATGCTCATCAGTTAGTTTAGATCTGTAAATATTTTTGTATTTTTCTTTTAAGAGAATGTTTTTTCACGGGCAAATAGTGCCGAAAAAAGAAAAAAAGACACGAGAAAACGTATGCAACTGATCAAACTGTATGAAGGGAATTCTTATAAAATGCCAGCAATGATCCCCAGTTACGCACATTGTGAAGTTTCCCCCAACTCCACGCAGGCGAAGCGTCGATTCATCACTGAAGACGACACGAACCAGATCTTCATCGTCACTCAGCAACATTTCGTTTGCAAAGTTGGCACGTAAACTATAGTCTGTACTTTTTAGATCTTGTAAGATCTGAAAACGATAAGGATGTAGTTTAAGCGTGTCGTTAAAACTTTCCACAGAGACTCACTGGAACTACTAATTCACAACTGGCCTTCCGAAGGGGTTTCTTGAGTCTCCGTGGGGAACCTCTCACTCGTTCGACGCGTTCTTCAGTTGCTCTTGGTTATGCCATACTCTTCCCTTTGCGCAAAGATATGCAAACAAAACTGTTTAAGTTGCTCTTTCATTTGATGTACAATTTATAGTTGTACGTTGAGTATAATAAATGCTGCAAAGCGATAAAACCCGTATATTCATTTTGAAACACCCTGTACTTTGAGATGGGAATTAATGATCGTAAATGAATACCTCAGGCGATACGAGGTATTCAATGAGTGATGGGTGTGAGGCACGCATCTCTGAGCAAAAAATACAGGCTGGGTTTTTTCCTAAGGGAGTTCATGGAGTCGTTGCTGAAAAAATCACAGAAGACCCACGCTGGGGCCAAGTAAGTAGGGTTGGGTATCTTAAGGTGCATGAAATATTTTCCGGGCCAGTTTTTTTCCCTCCTTTACAAGCAGGTTTTGAAAGTCTCAGCTGTTGGCTGATCCAACGACAAATAGTTTCGATTATGTTCGTGCTTTTCGCTTAACCAGGCAGTGTGTTGGTGTACCAATTACTTATTGTAATTTTATTATAAGTTTAGTGCCAAACAAAGAAACTAACGGAATCTCACGAAACGAAACAATTCTCGTTCTGATATTCTCGTCACTGGTTTTGTTTACGTTGCTCACAGCAGAGAACCGACGGGGGATTAATCCAAAACTAGGGAATACGTGTACTGAAATGAAACGTAAAAGCTCCACTTAGACCATATCCCATCAACGTACACTGCGAAGTAATTCCATTATGATTCTCATTTAGTTTTCGTGTGATAGTTCTCATTTACACCTGACCGACTGTGAGATAAGAGAACGAATTTGCTAATGGGGATCCGCCCCAGTTTGTGTTTGTGGCGTGCTGATGTACATTCAGTTCTGCAGAGAAAAATTAATTGTTCCTTGCGGAGCGTACTCGTATTAGTGTGATAGTGTGTGACTGTGATAACGTACAAAGCCCGTGAGGCAGTCAGGAGATGAGAAACGGGTTAGCTCTGCAATATCGCTCATGTGGCGTAAATTTACCACAATAAGCAAATGCTTTTTGGTGGTTTTCAGTCCACTTCCCACTATTGTCAACTATCGTCTTTTGGATTCAGATGAGGAATGACAACGACGTTTCACATGATGATACATTTAAGTGTGTTCGTCATTACATTCATACGTAGCGCTCATGCAGTCGTGGTAGTGATGAAGCACCTGTGACGTAGACTAAAGGGCAAGGTCTGCTCGTTTGGAGGGCCGTGGAGTCAGTACTTGGTTCAGGACGTCAGCAGACGGCACGCGGGTGTCCTACAGGTGTTACGTAGTCAGTGCGTCTTCTTGTGTCGAATGCAGTCAGTCAATCTTTACACCGCGGAAGTGCTGTAGCAATACGAGCTGAAAAGGCCGCAGAATTGCGGTTTACGGGGGGGTTTAACGAGGAACCGGAGCTGGCGCTCAGTCAAACTATGCGTATCTATCAATTACTTTTGCAAAATATTTAAACTGGGGTGAAATTAATGCTCCGATAATGTGACATTTGTAAGTGCACCGTTCGGTTTCTTCGTGCAAAAACAGTCGCCATTAAATAACATCGGACTCGACCGAGACTGATTTTTCGGATTTGGTCCACCGATGTATCGGATAAGTTTTAACTATTTGAAAAAACCTTGCTTAGTTTAGATTTTACGCACAAGAAAGACGTTTCTCTGGCAGGTTTTGAAGCGCGCCACGTCTATACTTGTACGAATCGGTCCAAACTTTCGGTGAGGGTAGATAAATGGATAATATTTTTGTCTTGCAATTTTTATCCGTTGTCAAGACACGATGTTTTAAAGTCGACCTAAATGTAGCACGTTAAATTAGTTATTATGTGAATTGAATGAACGGAAACCGTTTTAAGTAAATCCGACAAATAAAAAACGCATTTTTACAATGAATTTAAAAATTCGCTTTCAGAAATGTAGCTTTATTCGCATTTTACGTTTTCTGTGAGTTGTTTTGCGCGCGACGCTTCGGACTTTTGTGAATCGGTTCAGATTTTTTAAGAAGTTAGACAAATAAATGTGATTAATGATCGTCCTATGGTTTTGTGAAAGCTTTATCCGTTGCCACGACACAAGCAACATGGTTAGAAAAACAACAAGAAACCTATATCGGATCAGGCGTAGCCCGAGACAACAAAAATCTACATCGGTTGCCAAACTGTGACTGTCTAATGTCAAATTGATGGTTGAGTAAAAGATGGAAGCAAGAATGAAAAACGCTCCTACCGTAGTACAAAATAAGGCGAATATGTCCTTGGCAGAGTTTCAAAGATGTTTAAATAAAAAAATCTTGTTATATTCGCGCCTTTTTATGAGTTAAACCCTACTTCCCCCTCTCAGTGAGCTGTTTTAGGCCCACTCCCTGATACATGTGGGGTGTAAGAACAAACAGACACAACGCTATGTGCTTCTAGAGCATTGGATGCATCCACAGAAGGAAGTACCCGAGAGTGGGGCGCATGTGTAATGTGAAGTATCCCAGAGTGGGCATGATTGCATCCCCAACTTCAATGACGTTGATGATATTGCACAACATGAGAATTGGGTGACATGATGGCATGTATCATGTTATACGTCATGACATCATGTCTCATGTTACTTTATGCGACACGATGCGTTGTATTAAGTGACATGGTTACTAAGACTAACAAGTAAAAAAGCGCAAATGTGCGAAGATGTTTCGATTTAACTCTCTCTGAAGCTGCGAAGTCGAAAAGCTAGTCTCCTTCTTTTAACATGGTCTGAAATAGAGAAGTTAAATTACGTGGGACTGTAATCAATAAGAAATAAGAGATTAATGCCGACGATGAGTACAGCGGGGGGGAAACGTAGAGAGAAAAAGATTATTATATGAATGACTTATTAAAGAGGTAAAGTTCTGATTGAAAGTTGCTCGAAGGAAGAAAGGAAGATTGAGGTTTAAAATAGAAAAAAAACAGTCTTTTGTATGCAACCACGACTGTTTTTCTGTTCTTAAGTTCTATTACGGCTGTTGTACCAGTGAGACTGCGGTAGTCATGGAGTGGAGTGATTTTAATTGAGGTTTAACGTCCCATCGACAACGCTGTCATTCGAAACAGAGCACAGGCTGGGACTGTTTCGTGGATGGGGAAGGAATTCGGCCGTGCCTATTCAAAGGAACCATCTCAGCACTTGCTTGGAGCGATGTAGGGAAATCACGCAAAACCAAAATCTGGATGGCCGGAAACATATTTGAACTGTCGTTCTCCCAAATGTGAGTCCAGTGATTAATAATAAGTAACCATTGTTACCATATATATAAAGTTTCAACTACATTTTCTTAGTTTAATGGGAAAGAACCTACAATTATGCTAATTGGAATGAGGGAAGTATTGTTAACAATTGCTGCAAGCGCGAACTTAATCTGTTAGGGTTGAAATGCTTGCAGATAAACAGTGAGTCACTTAGCTAATTTACTCATTATGGAATGGCCATTCTCACACTAGTCACTATTTGAAGTAATAATGAATAATCATAAAACTGTACTTACATGGAAATAACGGAACGGGTACTAGGAACACGGCTAAACTGGTATCCATTCTGTATACACATCCAACGGAATATATTCCGATTGCCTGAAATATGAGTAAAATCGTGATCGATAATATCCTTGATATCTGGACGAAAGGGGGGTAAAAACTTACAACCTTAATTAATAAAAAGGACACCCAGAAGTAAAGTTCTGGCGTTAACCAAACTATTTGTAAAACTTTAACGATCCGCTTCACACGTCCTTCGCACGCAGTCTCTTTCTCAACGCGCTTTCTGAAAGTGACTGAGGTACACCATTCGCTGAACAGATAATAAACTGGGTGTTCGATATTGATATACAGCTATACGTGTGCATAAGTAGGGATGGGAAAAACCGACTGGTTAAAACCGATACCGGTATTTTGTTTGCCCTCACTTATATTTTTATTTTTTACTAATAACCGAGTAGAAAAACCGAAATATCAATTACCCGTAGTAGCAGTGCTAAAACTTTTAGTGTTTAAATAAACTTTTTTAACAAGGGAGTATTTTCCATTCGTAAAATCTTCTTGAGATTGAAATATTTAGTTATTACAGGAAATGGGAAAAACGAAAAGTGCTATTTTAATAAATGCCGACAGAATCGAGCAACAACGACATGGCACAAGAATTAGTACAGCATTCTTGGGACAATAACGTGTGTCGTGGCTTGAGGTACGTGTATTCGTCCAGTGTGCAAGGCTTGCCCGGACCTTGTCACACGGTAGTTTCTCGCGGTAGTTGCCGAACATTTGCTGTGTCGTAGAAAGGCTTTAACTCAAATCTGGAAATTTTTTTTACAAAGTGCCATTGCAGTGAAATATGATGCATCATTTGCTTAAAAGATTAAAGATATGTCTGCCATTTCTATTAAATGATGAAAGGGGAAGGAAATAATAGCAACAGTGATAAATTAAAACGGTAACAACAGTTCATTCACAAATTAAAACTGTGTGCCCGACCGAGACTCGAACTCGGGACCTGGGCCTTTCGCGGGCAAGTGCTCTACCAACTGAGCTACCGAAGCACGACTCACGCCCGGTACTCACAGCTTTACTTCTGCCAGTACCTCGTCTCCTACCTTCCAAACTTTACAGAAGCTCTCCTGCGAGACATGCAGAACTAGCACTCCTGAAAGAAAGGATATTGCGGAGACATGGCTTAGCCACAGCCTGTGGGATGTTTTCAGAATGAGATTTTCACTCTGCAGCGGAGTGTGCGCTGATATGAAACTTCCTGGCAGATTAAAACTGTGTGCCCGACCGAGACCCGAACTCGGGACCTTTGCCTTTCGTGGGCAAGTGCTCTACCAACTGAGCTACCGAAGCACGACTCAGGCCCGGTACTCACAGCTTTACTTCTGCCAGTACCTCGTCTCCTACCTTCCAAACTTTACAGAAGCTCTCCTGCCAGACATGCAGAATTAGCACTCCTGAAAGAAAGGATATTGCGGAGACATGGCTTAGGCACAGCCTGGGGGATGTTTCCAGAATGAGATTTTCACTCTGCAGCGGAGTGTGCGCTGATATGAAACTTCCTGGCAGATTAAAACTGTGTGCCCGACCGAGACTCGAACTCGGGACCCGAGTTCCAGTCTCGGTCGGGCACACAATCTGCCAGGAAGTTTCATATCAGCGCACACTCCGCTGCAGAGTGAAAATCTCATTCTAGTTCATTCACAGTTTACAATAAAAATAGAAAGTAGGTGATCTGCTACCTGTGTCTATATACACTCCTGGAAATTGAAATAAGAACACCGTGAATTCATTGTCCCAGGAAGGGGAAACTTTATAGACACATTCCTGGGGTCAGATACATCACATGATCACACTGACAGAACCACAGGCACATAGACACAGGCAACAGAGCATGCACAATGTCGGCACTAGTACAGTGTATATCCACCTTTCGCAGCAATGCAGGCTGCTATTCTCCCATGAAGACGATCGTAGAGATACTGGATGTAGTCCTGTGGAACGGCTTGCCATGCCATTTCCACCTGGCGCCTCAGTTGGACCAGCGTTCGTGCTGGACGTGCAGACCACGTGAGACGACGCTTCATCCAGTCCCAAACATGCTCAATGGGGGACAGATCCGGAGATCTTGCTGGCCAGGGTAGTTGACTTACACCTTCTACAGCACGTTGGGTGGCACGGGATACATGCGGACGTGCACTGTCTTGTTGGAACAGCAAGTTCCCTTGCCGGTCTAGGAATGGTAGAACGATGGGTTCGATGACGGTTTGGATGTACCATGCACTATTCAGTGTCCCCTCGACGATCACCAGAGGTGTACGGCCAGTGTAGGAGATCGCTCCCCACACCATGATGCCGGGTGCTGGCCCTGTGTGCCTCGGTCGTATGCAGTCCTGATTGTGGCGCTCACCTGCACGGCGCCAAACACGCATACGACCATCATTGGCACCAAGGCAGAAGCGACTCTCATCGCTGAAGACGACACGTCTCCATTCGTCCCTCCATTCACGCCTGTCGCGACACCACTGGAGGCGGGCTGCACGATGTTAGGGCGTGAGCGGAAGACGGCCTAACGGTGTGCGGGACCGTAGCCCAGGTTCATGGAGACGGTTGCGAATGGTCCTCGCCGATACCCCAGGAGCAACAGTGTCCCTAATTTGCTGAGAAGTGGCGGTGCGGTCCCCTATGGCACTGCGTAGGATCCTACGGTCTTGGCGTGCATCCGTGCATCACTGCAGTCCGGTCCCAGGTCGACGGGCACGTGCACCTTCCGCCGACCACTGGCGACAACATCGATGTACTGTGGAGACCTCACGCCCCACGTGTTGAGCAATTCGGCGGTACGTCCACCTGGCCTCCCGCATGCCCACTATACGCCCTCGCTCAAAGTCTGTCAACTGCACATACGGTTCACGTCCACGCTGTCGTGGCATGCTACCAGTGTTAAAGACTGCGATGGAGCTCCGTATGCCACGGCAAACTGGCTGACACTGACGGCGGCGGTGCACAAATGTTGCGCAGCTAGCGCCATTTGACGGCCAACACCGCGGTTCCTGGTGTGTCCGCTGTGCCGTGCGTGTGATCATTGCTTATACAGCCCTCTCGCAGTGTCCGGAGCAAGTATGGTGGGTCTGACACACCGGTGTCAATGTGTTCTTTTTTCCATTTCCAGGAGTGTAATATGCCTTTATCTGCTTGCAGCTCTTGAAAATAGAAAAATTAACCCGGAAAACAGAATTCTTCAATCGGAGTTTCGCCCTTTAGTACTAAATATTCTAATGTCCGAATAGTGATATGATCCCCGACGATTACAACATAATTTTTGAGCAGAGTTAAAAAAAAAAATTAGAACCAAAAAGACAGTACGGATGATTTTACGTAGTATTCAACCACTTATTTTTCGAGAAAAGCAGCGAACAGTGGGTGGACTAAGTTTTCTTTTCTTTGTATATTTCATTCAGGAGGACGACGGTTCAATCCCGCGTCCGGCCATACTGATTTAGGTTTACCTTGGTTTCCCTAAATCGCTCCAGGCAAATGCCGGCATGGTTCCTTTGAAAGGGCACAGCCGGCTTCCTTCCCTGTCCTTCCCTAATCCGATGAGACCGATGACCTCGCTGTTTGGTCTTTTCCCCCAAACAACCCCAACCCTCTGTGTCTATTTAATTTAATATTTTGATTCTGTATATCTTGAAACTGCGAGAGTGAAAAAGTTTCAGTAGTTGCACAATTTCTCCGTTTGCTCCAGGAAATAACATGAATGAAACAATGAAAATCGGTTATTTCAGAAACCGGTTATTTTGGACGGTTTTGCCGGCCGAGGTGGTCTCGCGGTTCTAGGCGCGCAGTCCGGAACCGTGCGAAAGCTACGGTCGCAGGTTCGAATCCTGCCTCGGGCATGGATGTGTGTGATGTCCTTAGGTTAGTTAGGTTTAAGTAGTTCTAAGTTCTAGGGGACTGATGACCACAGCAGTTGAGTCCCATAGTGCTCAGAGCCATTTTTTTTTGGACGGTTTTAACACTCAGATTAAAATGACAGTTGCTTGGGGATGAGCGGCTTTCTTGAACCACTGTTTCCGATTGTTGACTGATTAGGCCAATTCTTGACAAGTATATTTATTCAGTAGAGATAATTAGCCACTTTTAAAGGGAAAACATGTAGCCATATAAACATCATTTTTATTCCTTTATTTATGTTAGTTGCATAAGAGAGTTCAATGTTTGTTACGATGACATGTTCCACATCATAACGTTTATCGTGAATTTGATCTATGGAACAAGTAACTAACAAACGCATAAGCTCTGAACACTACGATGTGGAATGGCTAAGTACGGGCTGCGTTTTTAACTTTGCGTAAGAAGAATTCACTCAAAGAAAAAAAATATTTTATGGCTTTTTTATCATTGCACAACCTATAAATATTACGACTTGTTTGTCTGCGGCTTCAAAACATTTAAGGCGTACTTGTTTCCGGATATCTGAACAAGGCTTAGGCAGATGTTACACATGGCTGTTACTATCATGACGACATATGCTGCACCGGGAAACTGACTGTTTGTTGGGCGAGGGGTGCTGGTAATTTATCTGGGGAGCTTATCATGGGAAAAAGGAGGGCCAGTTATCCGTCTGCCAGTGGTAAAACTTATCGTTCAGATAAGGTTTTTGTGTATGCGAGCTGTCACGTGCAAATATTGAAAGTAACATGAACATAAGTTCAAGATCTCCAGAAGTGAGTGACGCAGAATATTTGATGGAACATTATCTATGGCGGACAGACACTCAGGACGAGCGTTGACATTGTTACCCACAACTTATTTGTCAGTCAAACAGATCCTCAGTACTACACCTATGTCTGTTGCTCAAAACTTTGACTGACCTTGAATCCTACTGCGGCAAATGTGGTTATTGGCCTTGAAGTCTGACACCATGTCCACATGATGCCTAGACGCAGGGCAAGACGCTGAGTCAGCTGTAACTTTAAATACAATCATGTTAGCAAAAATAATTTCCTAATCGGCAACACTCCTACCCGCCCCCCCTCTCTTCCCCCCCCCCCCCCACACACACACACAAAACACATTTCTCCCAATCACAGCCCAATGTTTTGCCGACCATTAAACACTGCACCCAATTGCATTACAGCATCCGAACTACCCGAATTTTCAAAAGTACTGGATTGTTTATCCAAATGTTTAAAGAGTGTAACATTCCCATGTTAACAACAACAACGCACACACACACACACACACAGAAAGACATGCGCGCGCGATTTTTATATCATGAACCGAAGTAACACTGTGGACAACCATAGTTCAATTTCTGTACCACACTTGCTGTAAGGCAAAATTAAATATTTACACATTACAGACTACATTTTCATCATAATTCATGCTTAAAACATGACTACAAACTCTACACGATGAAAATATCGTGGAACAACGCCCATCAGATCACTGGACTCAACTGCCCTGAACTTTAACTTGTAGGGATGCCTAAAAATTCTCTTCCCTGCTCAATCAAGGCTCGCAGCAGAGGTAAGCCACGATGGATAAATCTTTGCTCTGGTTCCTCTCAAACTTTTATATCATATTTTTGGATACTAGTATTTTACACCTATGAACACCGTATTGGGATGGGATAACGTAAATTTCCATCAATAAATTGTTCAGACCCTTTGTAAACCATCCTAATAAGTTTTTAAAAAATGGAGAAGGAATGTGAAATGAGTTGAAATGCTAATGTTGCATTTTACCGAAAACTAATTGTTCGCTAGTTGTGAAACATCACAGCGGCCACAGCACGAGCAGAATATGGGTGCAAATAGCGAAACAATTTCATTTCGTTGAAACCTATCCTACTGATAGACGATTGAAACTTATTTGTTATCTGCTTTCGCAATCATCAGGTTCAGAGTCTTTGTTGGAGAGCATATAGGTCTGGTGACGGCGGACTATGGTCCCATGAAATACGATGTGCCAAAATATTGCATTATGCTGTAACTCATTAATCGGACTTCGTGAAAGGTTCGATATTTTAAACTTGCAAAACTGCATAGAACGGCACGTGGATGGCACGCAAATCAACGCGTAATTAAACCAGACGCTTCCCAATGTAATTAAAATCGAAACATAAATAATTTCTGGACAATTCATCAACAACAGGATCTCAAGCGATGACAATAAAATAAAATATGTTTATTATTTGAAGTCCGCCCCGATAGCTGAGTGGTCAGCGCGGCGGTCTGTCACGCCAAGAGGCCCGGTTTCGATTCCCGGCTGGGTCGGAGATTTTCTTCGCTCAGGGACTGGGTGTTATCATTTCATCATCATCAGTGGAAGGCAACGGGAAACCACCACTGGAATCACTTCCCTAGACGCTCTTGCGGTGGACCTCTTTGACGAGACTTCCCCCTTGAAAAGATCTGCCGTACGGCAGAACACAAAGTTATTAGTTGAAATAACATAGGATTGATGGTCACGAAGTCAATGAAGTTAAGGAATTCTGCTACGTAAGCAGTAAAATAATCAATGACGGACGGAGCAAGGAGGACATCAAAAGCAGACTCGCTATGGCAAAAAAGGCATTTCTGGCCAAGAGAAGTCTACTAATATCAAATACCGGCCTTAATTTGAGGAAGAAATTTCTGAGAATGTACGTCTGGAGTACAGCGTTGTATGGTAGTAAAACATGGACTGTGGGAAAACCGGAACAGAAGAGAATCGAAGCATTTGAGATGTGGTGCTATAGACGAATGTTGAAAATTAGGTGGACTGATAAGGTAAGGAATGAGGAGGTTCTAGGCAGAATCGGAGAGGAAAGGAATATGTGGAAAACACTGATAAGGAGAAGGGACAGGATGATAGGACATCTGCTAAGACATGAGGGGATGACTTCCAAGGTACTAGAGGGAGCTGTAGAGGGCAAAAACTGTAGAGGAAGACAGAGATTGGAATACGTCAAGCAAATAATTGAGGACGTAGGTTGCAAGTGCTACTCTGAGATGAAGAGGTTGGCACAGGAAAGGAGTTTGTGGCGGGCCGCATCAAACCAGTCAGTAGACTGATGACAAAAAAAAAAAAAAGTAACACAAGAGGAGTGGCCTGACGTTTTGATGGATAGATGAAGGCAGACAGAAGCTAGAAGGTGATGCGCGCCTCATAAATGAGGGGCAGTCAAATGAAAACCGAACACCTGCCACAATGAGACCGTGGAACTGTTCCATTCAAAAGTAATCACGACACATGTTTAAGACACTTATCCCTCTGGGAGATGAGACTATCACTCCTGTTTCGTAGTATAATTTCGGTCGCCGATGCATCCTCTCTTGCACTTCCTTATGCTACAGAAGCCGACGCTCACGAATGTCTTTCATCAGGTCGCCTAAGATGTGAAAAACATACGGTAAAAGATCCGGGTTGTACGGAGATGTTGCAGTGTTTCCTAACTAAATCGCTAGAGCGTAGCCTTCGTTCGATTGGCTGTGTGGGAACGGCCGTTACCGTGTAACACGGTGGTTTCGTCCGACAGCATTCCTGGGCGTTTTGACTTGATGGTCCCATGCAGTTTCTGTGAAATGTCTTCATACCGCTGCATGTTGATTGTAGCTCCACGATCGAGGAACTTAACGTGCATCTTGTTGCACGAAAACGCCAGTCCCGCACTTCCAATCGGACGGGGCTACGCTTCGGCGATTTTGTAAGGAAACACTACAACATCCTCCGTATAGCCCGGATCGTTCACATCTTTGGCGACCTGAAGAAAGAGATACATGGACTTCGGTTTCAGTCGGCGAGGAAGCGCAAGATTTGGTGCTGCTGTGGATCGGTCAGCGGCCAGCCGCGTTCAACGAAACAGGAATTGATCGTCTCGCTTTCGTCTCTTAGTGGGATAAATGTTGGTGATTACTTTTAAATGGAACCATCCCATGGTCCCGTTGTCGCTTGTGTTCGGTTGTCATTTGACTGGTCCTTATATTTTAAAATTAAAGATCGTAGTTCACCTAAGAGATTTTACATAATGAGAGACATAGGATCTTTGGTTTAAACGTAATAATTTATTTTACTACACCTTGGTTCTTGTAACGGAATTAAAAATTCGGCGAGGAGTTACCACTCCCGTTATACAGGAAAACTTAAAAATCTCACTATTACGAAAAGAGCTGAGGATGGTTTGAGGCCAACAGATCACGAATATCTGTACAAAATATCTCTCTTATTTTGTATGAGGAGAGCATTATTGAGACTGCAAGGCCGAGGAACTACAGAGGAACTACATGTTGGTTGTAACCACAACTGCCGGCCGCGGTGGTCTAGCGGTTCTAGGCGCGCAGTCCCGAACCGCGGTCGCAGGTTCGAATCCTGCCTCGGGCATGGATGTGTGTGATGTCCTTAGGTTAGTTAGGTTTAAGTAGTTCTAAGTTTTAGTAACCAGAGTAGTTAAGTCCCATAGTGCTCAGAGCCATTTGAACCATTTTTTAACCACAACTTGTAGTTATGGGTCAACTCGAATCTTGTAGTGCCGACGGAAGTTAGTAGCTTGTTTAGAACAGCATCTGGTCGCCCCGGAGTCTCGTCAGAGCAACATCGTAAGCGACGTCAATTTGCAAACCCCAGCAGCGTGGCCCATTATTTCATTTCTGCTGGATAAAGCAATTTCCTTCCTGTTTTGACGTATCATGCACAAAAAGTACCGTACAACTTCGCTTCAGGGCGTTGCCTAAAGAAACTAAGTGACGTTCAAGTCTTTTTGCTGTTCATTCTCTTTATTTGTTCTTTGAGTGGACAGGGAATCAGTCCTCCCATTCGTTCTGCAACAAAAAAGCGCTATCTGCAAGTACGAAATAATGTAAGAACCTCCTATCACCAGTTACTGACAGCCTGTAATGTTACGTGTGCCTCACTGCCTTTTTTTAAAACTAATTTGTGCCTTATTTTATTCTGAGAAGCTCAGTAATGTATGTAAATACCGTAAATGTAAATGTGATTCAAAAAGTACTTGAAGTGAAGTGAAGCGCAGCTGGACAGCAAGAAAAACTTTAGCGCGCAATCCCCACAACGATAGTAGTTGTGAATCTTTGAGTATGGACTCTAAAAAAAAGGCAATTGCTTTTTTTTAAAAAAAATAAATGAGGACTGTTGATCTGTATCTTGTGGAAAGAGGACGTATTGTTAGGCCGTCGCTCAGAACGTATTGTTACGTGTAATGAAAATTGCTACTGTATGTATAAGAGTTGCCAAACATTTCTGTGTACAAATTTTCTGGAAGTGAAGAATAGAAGTATCGTGTTTTTGGAAAAGGAAGTGAACTTCATTGTCGTCGCCGGCTATCAATCGACAGAATTGTAAGTGTACAAAGTTCACCAGACTATAGTCACTATAGTTTTCATTCAATACGTAACAACCTCATAATTTCTTAATTGCAGTAATTGGATTATGATCTTGTACAATAGTATGGTGCTAAACTCCACTGACCAATTTTGATGTAGCAGGGCGTGTAGTTTGAAGGACGTTTGTGGGCCAAGCAATCTCCTTTTCTCACGTAAAGCAGATTGCTTTTTGATCTTATTTACTTACAACAGTGGTCCCTTAGATATGAAAAGCTACGAAAACTTGGGCTCAAAGCTATCCGCAATACGGCCAAGTAACTAACAGAGTCGTATTTTAAACCTTAAAGACCAATAACTTCCTCCAAATTATAATACGTCACCAACTGGTGCAGAAGCTGATCATTTAAGGAGGCCGCAACCAAAATTCAGGTACCAGTTACGACTTAAAGTAAAGTCTCAATCTATATCAATCTCTCTCTCTCTCTCTCTCTCTAAACACATATATAAATATTCATATTATTAAGATAAAAGCCATTTTATAAGCTGTGGCAAAACTTTCCTCCTACGTCACATTGTTTGTTTGGAGGCGTTATGCACACCTACTAATTTTACTTCTGTATTCACTCACCAGTGCTGCGCAGGATAAGAAACTTTTGAGCCAGTAACAAATTGGTTCACCATCATCGATTGAATAAAATTACACTGACGTGTCTTTCTACGGTATGTGCGATGTGCCTTGGCAGTATAATTTCTTACGGATATACAAGGACTCTCCGATTAAGGCTACAGTGTGATGAACTGATAGTAGCAATTGTAGCGATGGAACCTTAGTAGATTTCTTCTTTTAGTGTTCAACCCTGAGGTTGGTTTGCAGCAGAGCGCCATTCCTCTCTTCTGTCTGCTTTCCTCTTCATTTCCACATATGTGTTACATCCAACGTCATTCATGATCTGTTGCATGTATGATATCCTTGGTCGCCCCCGCCGATTCCTTCCCTCAATAACTCCTTCTGCTATTGTTCCAATGATATTGTTGTGTCGTAGGATGTGCCCTACAAGTTTGTCTCTTCTTGTTTGGATGTGCCTCCACAGAGATCTGGTTTCCTGTACTCTTCTAAGCACCTCTTCATTTGTTACTTTGTCTGTCCAGCTGATCTTCATCATCCTTCTATAGCACCACATCTCCAGGGCCTCTAGCCGTCTTCTCTCTGCTCTTCCAACTGTCCAAGTTTCACATCCATATAGGGCCACACTCCAAACGAAACCTTTCATGATGCGTTTCCTTATTTTTAGACTGATGTTGTTGCTGGTGAGTAAGTTCCTTCTCCGATTAAATGCAATTTTGGCCTTTTGTATTCTGGTCGCAATTTCTTTCCGGCTTCTACCATCCCTTGTGATTTTGCTTCCCAGGTAAGTAAATTCCTGTATCACTTCCAGCTCCTCTCTTCCAATTCTAATTCTCGGAGGTTCATATTCTGCTCCTGTACTGCATACCATCACTTTAGTCTTTTTCTTGTTTATTCTCATTCCATACTGATTGTATAGAATTTTTTCCGTTGTTCTGAGGACTTCCTCTAGATCTTCTTCTGTCTCCGTGACTATAGCAATATCATCTGCATAACGTACCATGTCTATCTTCTGCCCATTAATTTTGATCCCCACCTCAGTAGTTTCTCGAACTTGGTCTATAGATTCCTGGATGTAAGCATTGAATATAAGAGGAGAGAGAGCACATCCTTGTCTTACCCCTTTTCTAATATTTGCTTGTTGTTCCTGGTGACAGTTCCTAATCACTGCCACCTCATTCTTATAGAAACTGAGTATCACGCGGATGTCTTTGTACTTTATTCCAATTTTCCTCAGCACTCTGAACATCTCTTGCCAGATAACGTTATCAAATGCCTTTTCCATGTCTATAAAGGCAATATAAGTTGGTTTATTTTTCTGTAATTGCTTTTCAATAATGAGTCTTAGTGCCAGAATCGCCTCTCTTGTTCCCAATCCCCTTCTGAAACCAAACTGATCTTCACTCAGCATATCCTCCACCTTCTCTTCAATTCTCTTCAGAACTATTTTTATGAGAATTTTTGATGCATGTGATATTAGGCTAAGAGTTCGGTGCTGTTCACATTTTGTAGCTGCTGCCTTCTTTGGTATAGGAACAATGATACATTTCTGGAAGTCTGTCGGTATCTCTCCTGTGTTATAGATGGACCTAATAAGTTTAAGCAGCATCATTTTCATGCCGTCACCAGTATTCTTTATTAGTTCTGCAGGGATGTCATCAATACCCGTTGCTTTGTTGTCCTGTAGTTCTTTTAGAGCTCTGTCAAATTCTTCTTGCAGAATGTCATCTCCCTTGTCATCTTCGTCTACTTCCTCTTCTCTTCCTATTACTTCCTCCAAAAGAGGTGTTCCAGCATACAACTCCTCTATGTATTCTTTCCATCTCTTCCGCATGTCTTCACCAAACAGCATTTTCCCCTCTTTATTTTCTATTGTGCCTGAGAGTACTGTTTTACGTTTGTTAAAAAAAAATTGATTTGCTGTTCTGTAGGCTAAATCAGTTCTTCCGTTTTGCATATTTTCTTCTACTTTCCTGCACATTTCTCCAAGAAAATTTTCTTTTGCTTTCCTAGCTTCTCTATTAACTAAATTCCTTAGTCTTCTGTATTCAGCTTTTCCTTGTTCCTCAGTTGCATTTTTGTATAATCTTCTGTTTTCTATAAGCTCAATAATATCTGCTGTAATCCATTTCCTCTTGTTTTTGGGTTCAGTTCTTCCAACTATCTTTTCTGCTGCTTTGTATATAACAGATTTAATCTGATTCCAGTCTTCATTTACTCCACCATGTTGAAAATTTTTAATTAGGTTGTCTGTTTCATGAGCATAGTGGTTTGCCAGTCCCTCAGTTTTCAGTTTTTCTAGTTCCCATTTAAGTTTTACTGGCTTCTTCTTCAAACGTTTGAATCTCAGTGAACTTTTCATCATGACCAGGTTATGATCACTGCCTATGTCTGCAGATGGATAGCTCCTGCAATCTTTTATCTGGTTCCTAAAACGTGCTTTCACTAGAATGTAGTCAATCTGTTGTCTCCTCAGGTCTCCATGGGCCTTCCATGTATATCTTCTTCGTTTGTGGTGTTGGAAAAGTGTGTTTGCAACAACTAATTGGTGCTTTGAGCAGAACTCGATCAGTCGATCACCTCTTTCATTTCTTCTTCCAAGTCCATATTTGCCAACAATTCCTTCCTCCGGGTCTTCACCCACAATCGCGTTCCAGTCCCCCATGGCAATCAGGTTTTCATCTCCCTTAACATTTCTCATCGCATCACTTACTTCTTCGTATATTTCGTCAATGACTGCATCTTCTTCTTTGGATGTTGGCATGTATATTTGTATTATCACAGTGTCCTTTGGTTTAGTTTCAAGTTTGGCTAGTATTATTCGAGAGCTATATTGCACATATCCATTGACATGTGAGCCATAGTTTTTCCTCAAAATTATTCCAACTCCTCCCATTCCCGGTCTATCTTGGTCAGTTCCGGTGTGAATGACTCTGTATTCTCCAGACCAGAAATCACCTGGTTGGGGCCATCTCATCTCCGATATGCCCAGGATATCGATTTCCAGTCGCTCCATTTCAAGTTTTACATTTTCTAGCTTGCTACACTGAAGCAGTGTTCTCACATTCCAAGTGGCTATGTTAAAATTGGGATTCATTTCCTTCACGTTGTCTATATCTTTTGCAGTCCCCACCCGGAGATCCGATTGGGGGACTATTTTATCTCCGGAAAATTTTACAGAAGATACTGACATGGTTTACTGCTGATGCTTGGGATAACCGTAGTTCTTTAATGTGGTGGTTTCCCGTTGCCTTCCACATCCTATGCCGTTGACCATCAGCTGGTTCTTCCGCCTTTGGAAATGATTTCTCATTTCCAGGGCAAGAGGGTGCCCTGTCCAGCAGATGCTGGAGTGATGACTTATCCCGGTCATCCTTCGGTCCCTGTCTACGTTAGCCATCATATGAAGTGATGTTGCCCACTCTCTACCGCTTGGAGGTGTAGATCAGGAGTTTCCCTTCATCGGGTCTAGGACCTTAATGGCATTTCCTAGTCCCCTCCAGTACTTTAGTAGATTAGGAACGCGGTTATCGGTCAGGTTTGCGTTCTCTTCTGGCATGAGTTAATTTTTTATGGAACATATATAAAAGCATAGGCAGTGTGGTCGTATAAACGGGTATTCGTTAGGAAACCTTTTACTGTCGTTTTTATATTCCGAAAAATCCTACTTCATCTTATTTTCCTAATCACCGTACCTTTCCTAACCCTTTTCGTAACGCTGCAGCAGCTTCTTCCACCCCTCTGCATAGAAATTCTCCGGGACGGCACTGAACCAATAGACATCGACGATCAAATGCAATAACAGATAATAATTCTGTGTGCGGGATCGGGACTGTCGGGTGGGTTGTCGATACGTTCCCAACGGTAATTCTGAATCGTATTATTTGTATAGCTCGCAGCCTTTAGTCCACTATCGCAGGATTTCATCGATCTTGAGAAAAAGCTCGCCACTGTAGTCTTCATCATGCCCATTTGCATGATCACTTTTAGTCTAGACACCAATGTCTTGTATACTATTTTGCACACATAAACAGAATTACAGCACGCAGTCGCAACTGGCAAACGATTTTCCAAGCCATAGTTCCTCCCATTCGCCGACAATTGAACGACCACTGAATCCAAACAATGAATTTCGTGATTTCGATAACAATCAACTGATGGAGTTTACATTCATGCGAATTTGTTCAGAGCGTCCAACATTTAATTACAATCAAACTATCATTACTAGCCCGCATCTCGTGGTCGTGCGGTAGCGTTCTCGCTTCCCACGCCCGGGTTCCCGGGTTCGATTCCCGGCGGGGTCAGGGATTTTCTCTGCCTCGTGATGGCTGGGTGTTGTGTGGTGTCCTTAGGTTAGTTAGGTTTAAGTAGTTCTAAGTTCTAGGGGACTGATGACCGTAGATATTAAGTCCCATAGTGCTCAGAGCCATCTGAACCATCCATCTTTCAAATGCGCCTCGTAGTGCTTGATTGTAAACCGTTGTCTAAAGACATTGTAGGCAAAGAATAAAGGGGAGGTCGACCGCAGGCAAATGACTGATTGAGGAGTTAATTTTTTTATTTTGCAGTAAATATTTCATATCTGTAATTGTATCCTCCTTTGTATGCACTCGCCTGTGTGGTGGTGCATAGCTCTGAAACAAGTGGTTCGAATTCTGGCAGTGGATTAAATTTTTGTCATCAATGTTTGGCCGCCAAGAGGGCGACGAGCGGTGCGGAAAGTTCTTGATAAGCAGATATTGGACAAACGGCCTGAATTAAAAGCCGGAACGCCCCGCAGAAGATCCATCTTATCGAGTGAAGACATTTGGCATTGTCAGTAATCTGTCCGTAGGATCGCGATATCAAATATGGAACCTCCCTTGGTGCTATTCGGGCAGATAAGGTTTCCCTTGGTGCTATTCGGGCAGATAAGGTTGTGCTGCTATAGATCTGAACACTTCTTTTAATCCATAACAGAATCTATCCAATACTACATAGTACAGGCAGTCATCCACGCATTGCGACTACACGCCAGTCACTTTCTACGATGTGGGATGATGGCAACGGAGAACCACCTCAGCTATAGAATTAACCCAGGTCAGACAGCAGACATGCCTCTTCAAATCAACAAAAGTTTAATTGCTTACTTTGTCTTCTTCAACCCGAATACTGATTCATCCAGGCTGTTGTGAGGGACAAACTGTTTAATGTTTAATCATATAGATGATACCTACACGCAAATATCTAACTCGAAGTGAAACGTGAAATCTGCTTAGGTTACAAAAGGAATCTTGGACCTAAAGCGTATTAACCCGGAAACGCTGTGTAAAATTTAGTCCTGAGTAATCAAGCAGAGTAGTACTCTGTGCTCAATGTTTGTGCAACTATTGGCCAGAGCTTTCGAAATAAAAAATGGTTCAAATGGCTCTGAGCACTATGGGACTTAATTGCAGTTGTCATCATTCCCATAGAACTTAGAACTACTTAAACCTAACTAACCTAAGGACATTACACACATCCATCCCCGAGGCAGGATTCGAACCTGCGACCGTAGCGGTCACGCGCTTCCAGACTGTAGCGCCTAGAACCGCACTGCCACTCCGGCCGGGCTTTCGTAATCATGGACGGTGCCACACTATTAATGCGAACGAACTATCAAAATTACGATCTATAAATTCATTTCCGAGTGAAGTACTTAACTTCCGCCATGACAGTTAATAGTGAAGTGCGACGACTGAGAATTCACAACATACATCTGTGCAGTATGTGGGTACAGCAGCCGTCATAATCGTTGCCAAAATATTATTACAAAGAACTGAACCCTCGTTTAGATTACTTGTGGTATTTCGTTGATTTTCACTGGACTCCTTCACTTACAGGCCGAACAAAAAATGTATACCGGGATCCTTTGGACGAAGGAGAATGTAGTACTATTTTATGAATAAAATTTCTAATTTAAACAACGGAATAATTGAATGGAGCCGCCGGTGTGGCCGAGCGGTTCAAGGCGCTTCAGTCTGGAACCGCGCGACCGCTACGGTCGCAGGTTCGAATCCTGCCTCGGGCATGGATGTGTGTGTCCTTAGGTTAGTTCGGTTTAAGTACTTCTAAGTTCTATGGGACTGATGACCTCATGTTAAGTCCCATCTGAACTGAATGGAAATCAAAATATGGTTAGTTAGATGCGGAGAAGCAAGGTCGAATAGGAATAAGATTGCAATTTATCCATTTAAAAAAAAAAATGCCTGTTTTGAAGGGCGATTACTGAATTTTACTTTTTCGTGAAGAATGTATCGTACTACCTTTCTATAAAAGTTCTATGCTATGAACCGTATATAAAGGTTAAAAAGAACGTAATTTAACTAAAATAAACCTGAATTAAGGAATTATGACTTAATGTAATAATTATTATAGAATTCATAGGCGTTTAGTTAAAATCGTGCGTGACAATAGCAAAAAAATCTTATTTTCTTAGTTTTGTATTTCTCCTTGGAACAAATCTTAATTTTATTCAAGTTCGATGAGCACTCCACAGACTTGTGGAAATAATGATGGGCGACCGTATTAAGTACTAACGTAGCCTGACTCTTCTTATCGAAACTCAGAATTTTGAGATGAAAAAAAATTTGAATATTACCCTTCCTTGAGATACTTCTTACAGCTTATCTATTGCTAATATATGTCACTTATATCTTGACGCTTTGTGCTGTCCACACTCAAAACCCGTATATTTCTGAAGTTGTAATTTATCAAAAAATTTACATTTCCTTTTCACTTGTGCACTATTTTTCGCCGAAATAAATAATATTTATCTGAATGTCACAGATTATCAAACGAACAAGGTATTTTCGATACTGCATACACCATAAGAAGTGCCTCCGTGTTTCATCAAAGTCACTAAATTCCGTTGCGAAATCATGACTTCACTAACAACTATTGATTATTAATACATAACTCCCACCATGGCGAAATTCGTATATATTGATTATTGATACATAACTATTGCTTTGGCACCTAGACCTGAGTTTCGAATTGGATTTCTCTAAGCAGAATTTTTGCAAAAAAATGGGTTAGAAAACGCGAATTATTTCTTTCCTTTAAAACACCCGGCTTATCAGGCAAAATCCTGAGGTATGTTAGTCCTCAACAGGAATTAACTTCAGTTTAAATAAATGTAATACCTAATCTCTTCCAAAACACTAATTTATTTCGGCTAGCAATATCTATGTCATCCGGGTATTCGGCATATCGTTCCCGCAGGCCTCTGTGCTAGTCTTCCTGTAGTTCTTAGGGTGTTACGTTTGTTTTATTATTTAAACATCTACTACAAAAATACTACTATAGTGCTACTCAGAAGCTGATGTATACGAAGTTTAGGAGACTTAACCGATTGCCTGCTCTCGAATTGTATTTCCTCCTAAAGCTGGTTCAGAACGATAATACGAAAAACAAGTTGACTAAAAGTACCGTTTTAACTAATTATTATGAAACTTCTTTCATCATTTTTTTTTTGCTACCTCGCTCCAAGCGTTCCGCAGCATTCCACATTTCAGTCAATGGCCTACGCGAAATAATTATTAATTAGACTAATGAAGGAACTACATACATCTGTTCCGGGTTTCAGTTCAAAGAAGGCTAATAACCTCAATATCCCTTGTCGTTCTACAAAGAACTGGTATTATTCCTTCCACATATCTGTCTGATAAGGATAATGCATGGATTTAGCCGCTATCGAGACATGTGTCAAGATAACAATGTTCATCAAAATGTCACTTCCATCATTCACCAATTAAAAATGCATTTTGTCCTGAGGAACATTGTCTTGGCTGACATGAACAAAATGTATGTGTTCACTCGGTGTGTACTGACGGGACACACATTACAGGATTTAAGTGCAAATGATTCTTAGCTGCTCTGCCCTGTCCCCCGTCGTTTAGTGCCATCACGTAATATTACTCACTTGCTGGAGATATCGAGGGATTTTGACTCTTCCATCTCGGGGCAATGGCAGTTTCCGGTCGCCTTGCCTCTCAGTCTCACATACTTTTGGGAAATATTCTTGCCCCAACATTAATAAGCGTTATATCACTCCATCCGTCTCTTCAAGAGGTTACAAAAGCCGTTAATAAACTCTGTTTCGTTTAAAAACCTTACTTACTGCAATATCTAGATTGATCAAGAGTTGTGATTATTATCCATGAAACAAACTTGTCCCTCTGCATACTATGAAATTTCAAACAGTAACGGTCCTATCACACTTCATTGAGGCACACCGGGTTCTGCTTTCGCAGCTGACAATGTCTTCCCTTTAAAGCTACGTGCTGCGCCACTGGATGCCATTAATTAGGAAGTGTGCACCACGGAGGACATTGCAAAGTGCTTTGAGACTTAATGCAGAACTTTTCACACACGGCCTGGTGACAATTTACTGTATGGCAAAACCTTACCCTCCTAGAATGAATCTTCCACTCTGCAGCGGAATATGTGCTGTTTCTAAGCTTCCTGACAGACGAAAACTGTGTTTCGAATCAGGACTAAAATCCGACTTCTACCTTTCTTTGGAGAATGTCCTTATAAACTGAGCTAATAATTTCTCCATGATAACCTTTCTATCAGGAGTGCTAGTCCAGCACAGTTTTGGATACGAGTTTCTGTAATGGTGGAACTGAAGATGGGAAGACGCTATGTAGGTCGTTCCTGGGTAGATCAGTTGTTAACGGCAATTCCTGTTAAAGGAAGGCGTATGGTTTAGAGTTACAATCCAGCATTTAGTTTATAGTCTGTCAGGAATTTTCATTTCTCCTCGCTTTTCCGGTCTAATACTTCTTCTTCTTAGTGATAATGCCCTCCAGTACCGGATCAGCTCTACTCAAGATTTGACAAATTCATTTTAGCTTAATGACCGGATCTCGTCCATGTTACCGCAGCATTTAATTATTTAAGAGAGAGATGTGGTGTGCGCCACCTGTCACTGAATAATGTAAACTGTGTTCTTTTTAAAATGAAATGTTCACTCTACAGCGGAGTGTGCGCTGATATGAAACTTCCTGGCAGATTAAAACTGTGTGCCGGACCGAGACTGGAACTCGGGACCTTTGCCTTTCGCGGGCAAGTGCTCTACCAACTGGGCTACCCAAGCACGACTCACGCCCCGTCCTCACAGCTTTACTTCTGCCAGTACCTCGTCCCCTACCTTCCAAACTTTACAGAAGCTCTCCTGCGAACCTGCAGAACTAGCACCCCTGAAAGAAAGGATATTAGGTAGGAGACGATGTACTGGCAGAAGTAAAGCTGTGAGGACGGGGCGTGAGTGGTGCTTGAGTAGCTCAGTTGGCCTCCGGTTCCATGGTGTAATGGTTAGCACTCTGGACTTTGAATACAGCGATCCGAGTTCGAGTCTCGGTGGAACCTGACTCTGTGTTTTCCCGCGCGCCAAGACCAATGCTGTTACGTGGACCCGTGCGCATGCGGTACACTACTTATTTGACGATGGACCTAAAGATGTATTCGACTTTTGGAACTACCTACAAGAACGTCATTGCAAGATCGTACGGAACTCAAAATACAGACAGTATTTTTCTAACTACTTAGGGAGTGCCCTTCGCGACCCTCCACGCAGCTGGATCATCAACAGGTAGGAGAAGACACCCATTGAGAGAGCGACTAAGTTCGATTCTCGGTGTAATAACATGATATACGTGAAAACGTACCTGGATGATGAAGCCTAAGGAGAGTAGCGACACACCCTTCTGCATCCTGTATGAAGCACTCTTTTTTTTCCATATACATTACCTCGGTGTAGGAACGAGCCGAGATATTGCTTTTTTTATATATTCAGAGCACGATGCGGTGCTAGATACATTTATTTCTGTCGTGGTATAAAGTAAAACCACTTTTACTTTGTATTAAAAACCGTAAATAAAAATAAATAAATAAATAATGATTCCCACAAAAGATTTCCCCTTCCCATCCTTGATTCCTTGACGGACGGGAGGGACACTGTGACCAGGCCTCGGGTTACGACCCGTGATCACTCTGCCTTCCCCGACCTCCACCACCTCAATAAAAAAAAAGGTGGGGGGTAGAAAAAAAAGAAAAGAAAAAAAAGGTTGGTCGAGCACTTGCCCGCGAAAGGCAAAGGTCCCGAGTTCGAGTCTCGGTCCGGCACACAGTTTTAATTTGTGTTCTTTTTGTGAGTGATCGTATTTTAATGGGTTGTGTATTGCATTTTAAGAGGTGATAATTGAGGACTAGCTCAGCATTTGCCCAAACGAGTATGAGAAACCGTCTCAAAACCATATTCAGTGGCTAGTGCGCTAGCCACGGTCGTTAATACGGCCTGCGGATTTGATCCTGGTCTGGCTCAACCTCCCAGTCTCGTAAGCTACCGAGTTGCCCGTTACTCTATACAAGCAGGCCTTTTCCAGTCAAATACATAAAAATTTGCTCACTTACGCGGATTATAACCAACATGCGTTAACGGTGTCCTCTTTGTTGGCAGGCAACCATACATTGTGAAGCATGCGACTGTAGTTAAAATTCAACGAAATTGGACAAATGACAGTGCAACAGCTAATTTTCTGCCATACGGTACCGAACGAAATGGATACCGAACGTTTATAGGCTCGGAAAACTTGGATGAACAATACTGAAGAGAAGTGTTCAGGAGGGCACATCCAATTCGAACGGAGCACATCTGATTCGAACGATATCATTACATACGGCACTCCACACCTCACGACTTATACATGTGACCATTCTCACCAAATGACATAATTAATAAAAATGGTTCAAATGGCTCTGAGCACTATGGAACTTGACTTCTGAGGTCATCAGTGCCCTAGACTTAGAACTACTTAAACCTGTCTAGCCTAAGGATATCACATACATCCATGCCCGAGGCAGGATTAGAACCTGCGACCGTAGCGGGCGCGCGGTTCCGGACTGAAACGCCTAGAACCGCTCGGCCACAGCGGCCGGCTGACATAATTAGCTGAAGTTGCGGAGATGATGGTGCATGATGGTGAACTGTAGTAGGTGTCATGAGCTTCAATTAGACCGAATATTAATCCCATACAATACATCTACGATGTCATCAACTTATCAGTTCGGCCACGCAGTGTAGCCTCGCGGTTGTACCCCCCCCCCCCCCCCCCATCTGCCCTTGGCTATGGTGTGCCATCTTTGTGCCGACATTTTAGTGCAGTATTTACAGTGAGTGTTCAGTGTTGTGTGTCTTTTCCGAAGTGTTGCGAACGGACATGATACTGTCGCTGGGTGTGATTTTTATATATCTTGCGAACAGAAGCCAGATTGTCGCCATGTTTTTTAATTGTCTGTCTACTATGTTACCTGTCTAATTCCTGTGCATTTTATTAGCGTTGCCAACCCTTTCTTTTATGTTTTAACTTTCGACAATTTTCCGCCGTTTTACAATTTAAGTCACCGTTTTATCGCCTCCTTTTATTGTTTCTTATCTTCTTCTCACGTTTTAAAAAGTCTGTAGGTTGCACAGCAGCGTAATAAGCTGCTGCCAGCCCGTCCTGATGGGGTATTGAAATACAATAAAGGAAAAAAAAATTTGTCTAGCGATCCGAGAAACAGCTTCCTAGGCGCCCCATATTACATGATTGGGCAGGATACTACACTTACCACAAACTTTAAAAAAAAAAAAAACCTACCAGCTCAGATCTCAGCAACCACATGCTCGTAACTTTCAATAATTTCCTGTCCTAGACATGGACATTTGGCGTTGCCTGCTTTTGACCGTATGTCAGAGTTCTCTAGAATGCCTGCCGTGACAAGCTGCAGCGTTTTTGCATACTATTGTGGACCGACGCAGTATTAGACACACAGCCATACTAATTTCGTTTTGTGGATACAGTTCTCCGCTAGATCAGTTTCTCGAGCAGCTGAAATCTTAGAAATACTGAAAAACTCACACGTCAAATACAATGTTTTAAAATTAGCTGCGGCTATTAATATCGATAAGGTGTTATATCTTTCGCCACTCTACACACCCACGAGAAAAACATGTGGTACCGCCTTTCGTTATGTCGATATTTCGTGCTTTCGAACTGTGTTCATTGTTCGAGAATATATTTTCATTTTTTTCACTAAAGTATGATGAAGTGACTGTCAGAATAAAAACTTTTCACCAAACATATATACTGAATTAGAGTTTACACACATATTCAGTAACTCAATGTTGATTAAGTTTGTGTCTTTTTCATTGACCAATAAATCGGATTACTTTCCGGTCTATCATACGCTTCTTCTTAACTCTAAAAAGGCTGCCGCCAGGGATGTCTGAGGTTCTCATGTGAGGTGAACGGGATATTCCGCTAAAATGTCCACCTGTTTGCGTCCAGAGATAGCTGACTTTTGAGCTGTCCAAGCACGACTCACGACCTGTCCTTACAGCTTTACTTCTGCCAGTACGTCTCTCCTACTTTTTCAATCTTTGTAGAAGGTCCACTGCATCCCTTACCGGGCTCTTTCTCCTGGAAGAAAGGATACTGCAGAGAATGCAACGTTTATGATTAACTGGCGTCGTGCAATTCGATATGCTGTGCAACACGACTTAAACTGCGTCGCATACTGCGATATGGTTACAAGCTATTTATGCGGGAACAGTATGGCCATGTTTCATTAGTTGATCGTAGCAAGGCCATGTGTGGCATCGTTACTTTTCTTCGCCACTGACTGGTCAGAAGTAAGGGACAGAGACTCCACGGCAGATTGACAGCGACCTCGGTGGCGTACACCCCGAGAGCGGTCGTCAGTGGGAGGGAAATGGTAGCGGACGTCGTAGTCTGAAGAATAACAAATCCCATCACCAAGAAGGAGTTGTGCGAAGTAAGCGAAAATTGGTAGACATGGTTCTTCATTTGAAAGATGACGACTATTAAAATTTCGCACCAGTCGTGTAACAGGGGCGCTACTGGCGCCACTATGAGAATGCGATAATAGGGCCCCTGCTGTTCCTTATCTTGGTAAATGACATGACCTCCAATGGGCACACCTTGCAGTTTACGGATGATACAACCTTGTTCTCAAAGGGAACGAATGCTGAACAGGCAGTCCAACAAGCAGAAGTCTTGTTCAATGAAGCTAAGGCGTGGTCTATCATCAACAAAATGAAAATTAATGAAGAAAAAACTCAGAGGATTATATGCAGCCTCAGCAATACTGGAGCACTGGGTAACGCAGCACATGTTAAATTTCTGGGCTTTCTCATTGATACCAAATTAAGCTGGCAACAGCACACCAAACATGTATGTTCCAAACTTTCACGGGTCCTGTACCCCTTGAGGAAACTGAAAAGTATAGTACCAGAACAGTATCTTCTAACTGTGTACTATGCAATGTTCCACAGCCACATCAGTTATGGGCTGTTGTTGTGGGGCCATTCTACAGGCTGCAAGAATGTGCTTTTACTGCAAAAGAAAGCAAATGAGAATCATTTGTTGTTATTGTTGTAGTCTTCAGTCCTGAGACTGGTTTGATGCAGCTCTCCATGCTACTTTATCCTGTGCAAGCTTCTTCATCTCCCAGTACCTACTGCAGCCTACATCCTTCTGAATCTGCTCAGTGTAATCATCTCTCGGTCGCCCTCTACAATTTTTACCCTCCACGCTGCCCTCCAATACTAAATTGGTGATCAAGATCACAAGATAAGTCGTACGGTCAGTATTGCCTCACGTGTTCCAACATTTCTACGCAATTCAAATTGATCTTCCCCGAGGTCGGCTTCTATCAGTTTTTCCATTCGCCTGTAAATAATTCGCGTTAGTATTTTGCAGCTGTGTCTTATTAGACTGATAGTTCGGTAATTTTCACATCTGACAACACCTGCTTTCTTTGGGATTGGAATTATTATATTCTTCTTGAAGTCTGAGGGTATTTCGCCTGTCTCATACATCTTGCTCACCAGATGGTAGAGTTTTGTCGGGACTGGCTCTCCCAAGGCTGTCAATAGTGCTAATGTTGTCTACTCCGGGGATCATTACTTCAAGCAAAAACCACTGTAAACCAATTTTCACCACGTTAGGAGTTCTGACTGTTCACAGCCAGTATATACTGAACTGCCTCTTCCACGTAAAGAGAAACCATGATATTTACAGAAAGATAAATGGAGTTCACAAATACAGCACTCGCAACAAAGACAGTATCGACATGCCAAGGTGTCGATTAGCGAAGACACAAAACAGATTCCCAATGGTGGCCCTAAAATTGTTTAATGCTCTACCTGATCACATTCAGTCTTTACCATGGGAGCAGTTTAAAACTATTATTTTGTGTAAGCTAAAAGAGCAACCTTTCCACAACATTGAATAATTCTTCCCAGTAATAACATAGTTTTTACTTGAGCTACAGCTCAGGTCCATGACACCAACAGCAACCGTTATATTTAATTTCATTATATGTGTAGGTTAGAGTCGTAGCTCACATGCTCCAAAATAATGAAAACTGAGATGCCGACATATTCACATATAGCTTTATACATAGAACATAATTCACGAAACAGTTATTCTCATTTGGCACAAGGTCCTTGAGAAAACCGGTGTTAAGCTTTATGGTTAGTTTCAAAAGTCTCATGATTGGCGGGATCTTGTGAGTTTTGTCCGGTACCTCATCTTGACCAATCAGCGATTAGCTCACTCGGCGCCGTTTTCTTGTGTAGTAGTAAATATTGATGCCATTGGAGTGTGTTTTCTGTTCTGTTCAGTGATATAGACACAGAAGAGTAAAATTATTTTCAGTTTTAGGAGTGAATCTCCTTCAAATCTTCAGTTTTATTTTAGTAGCTTATTTTCTTTTGGTATTTGATAGTCGCTTTTGGTATTTGATGCTTAACACGTTTGAATTATTTTCCTGATTATAATATTTTACTTTTCTTTGTGATCAATAATTAGTTCTGATGAATAGAAAATTTGTAAATTTCTTTGATCATTAAACTGAAGAAATGTCACGGTAGACATTTATTTTATGAAATTGCAAACGGTATTCCAAACTAGCGAATATCTTTTGTAAACTAATACAAGCAAAGTCCATAAAAGATGATTAATTGGTATTTATCACGATTAACATCGGAATGTAATATTATATATACGCTGTAGAAGAGAAAGTGGCTTGCAGTCGGAACCGAAAAGTGTTGCATATCGAGTCGCAACACGGTAGTTCCCGCGAAACCAACATCGTCCAAACAGCTCAGTACCAAAACTCACAAGATCCAAAACAGGGATTGTCAAAACTTACATGTTGCATAGCTCATTAACAAAACTCACATGATCCATAATATAACTTTAAATAATTGTAATTTCTCAATAAACAAACGTAATCTGAAATATACATAATGATTTATAGCCATTATTCTTGCACATACTGATGTCAATATATGGGACATGCACACGACGCGTGTAAAACACGTTTTTAGTCATTTGTGAAAATTTATGTTTTTGGAGCATGTGAGTTATGCTTCTAAGCTAGTCATATACCTGTATCTATTTTATAGTTGTGATATTATTGTTATCTAATTTATAACTTAAATTACTATCATAGTAGAGTTGTATTCATGTATTTTGATAATAATGTATCTTGACGCTGTCTGTCCAGCTGTGGCTGGTGAATGAAATAGAATTGGTAATAAAGGTAACAAATCGGGCAACTGTGATGAGCGATAGCTTTGAGATTGGACGTAGTTAGTTGATGTTAGGAGAGAATGCCTTTAAGACGACGAAGATGCGGTTATCAACTGCTCACTGAGTTTGAACGAGGTCATGTAATAGGACTACGAGGGGCTTGATGTTCGCACCGGGGTATTCCAGAAATACACGGTAGGAATGTAGTCACTTTACATGACTGCTGTCAGCTGTGGTCACTGGAAGGTACCGCCGCAAGAAGACCGGGCTGTGGACGGTAGCGTGCAACTACCGAGAGCAAAGGTCGTCGGCTTCGGCGTATGGCTGTGGAGCAACTTAATGCAGCTGAAGCAGCAGTTCGAGTAGCTGTTGGCACCACAGTGACACAACGAACTGTTGCAGATCGGTCTCTTCTTCGAGGACAGCTCCGAGCCAGCGTCCTTTCCATTGATCCCAGACCACCAGCGTCTGCGACTTCAGTGGTGTCAAGCGAGAGCTCATTGGGGGGCGTAGTGGAGATCTGTTGTGTTTTCTGATGAAGGCCAGTTCTGACTTGGTGTCAGTGACGGCCGTGTGTCGATTAGGAGGACAGGTGAGTGCCTGCTATCAACTTGTCTGTGGCCTAGAAACGCTGGACCTACACTTGGAGTTATGGTTTAAGGTGCGGCTTTGTGTGAGAGCACGAGCACTCTCATGTTTATCCCACGCACCCTGAGTGCAAATTTGTACGTCAGTTTGGTGATTCGACCTGTTGTGCTGCCATTTACGAACAGCATTCCAGGGGATGTCTTCCAGCACGAGCTGGCCGCAGTGGCCTAGCGGTTCTAGGTGCTTCAGTCTGGAACCGCGCGACAGCTACGGTCTACAACGGTACTTTGCGAGCACGCGTGTCAATTAGCATCATATTAATTAAAATCGGGGATAAATAGACGTTATTTTGGAAGAATTAAAAAGGGGAAAGTAATACGAAACTTTAATAATTGCACAGTATTGCTAAGAAGCAATATAATGAAAAGTAATAAAAAGCAGAGTAGCAAAGACCAAGCGGGACAGAAAGATATAGGGGCGCGTTTGTCTTTTAATACATATACAAGAATATGTAACACATATACATATACATACGAAAGAGTACATATAAATACATAAATAAATAAATAAAATACATATAAAAGAATATGTAACACATAACCTGCAGTTATCGCGATCGGGCTAGTCGATGAAAAAGCGGTACACGACTACGAAATTCGTTAAGGAGAATATTTTAAGACTCTTCAAGCACGTTTAAAATACATTACGTGTGATGAAGTGATCAGAGACATTTATTGTCGGGTGAAGTGAAAATGATTCCGACAACATTATTTGAACTTTGTGTTAGCTGGGAAAAATACTCTTGGGAAACTATTACGGTTGTGGAACCCACGAAAGTTGTACGCAACGGAAAGCTGCATTTTTTAAAACTGTGAAACGCGTGTGCGCGGAACATTAAGAGAATCTTATCCTTGGACGGTTGCGGGGGTACTCATACAAACAACGCGCCAGCATGAAAATAGTTCGCATATTAACTACCAGATATTAATTAACGGGGACCTAAAATACTAAAAACAGTGCATACTCCGTTAAATTGAACCCTGCGTGTGAAAGACAATCACATTGAACATTTCAAGAGCGAAGAATAGACATTTAAGTGCCGAACTGAGAGCCTGGGTCGTGTCCATATTTGGACATTATATGGCAAGCGTTATTCAGAACACGATGTCGACCATTCTGATACTGAAAAGAAGGATAGGATCATCACCTCCAATCCCGTATCATATTTTCTATTTAGTTAATGAAAAGAAATGTGTTAACAAACAAACTACATTTTCAATTTTATCCACGATTTTGGCTTCATTACGTAGTCTTGACTACATGATAAACTATATCTGTGGAAGTTATATACAAGGTATCGTCATAATATTTAGCCAACCAATATTGTGGGTCACCAGAAATGTAAACGCATGAAATTGTTCTTACAGCGGATGTATAATGTGTGAGTGCGACGAACTATATTGAGAAACTGAACATCCATACGTACTTGCATGTTTATCTGCGAAAATGGTCCTTGTCGTAACATCAGCATAGAGCTCGAATAGAAACGCTGGAACTTTGCAAACCATTCAGATTAATCGAACATCTAAATACGCATAATGCTGGTATCACCAGGATGTGATCTTTCTCCTCACCCCTGTAGCAGTAATTGATTTAAGAGTCAGCCGGGAATAACATTTAAATTGACGACCATTGAGCTAGCGTCACGAATTTTCAAACGTCCACTGCCATGTATGAAGGCGAGTGACACCACGAGTGCCAACGTCGATCGAGGGGTGTCGTCGTGATGGTATTGAATGACATTGAGCGGTCACAGGTCGCAGGTTCGAATACTGCCTCGGGTATGGATGTGTGTGATGCCCTTATGTCAGTTAGGTTTAAGTAGTTATGAGTTCTAGGGGACTGATGACCTGAGATGTTAAGTCCCATAGTGCTCAGAGCCATTTGAACCGTCTTCCAGCACGATGACGCTCGCCCACATACCGCTGTTGTAACCCAACTTGCTGTACAGAGCATCAACATGTTGCCTTGCCTGCTCGGTCGCCAGATCCGCCTTCAATCGAGCACGTAGGGGACGTCATCGGACGACAACTCAAGTCATCCACAACCATTTTTAACCGTCGCTGTCTTGACCGACGAAGTGTAACAGGCTTGTAACTCCATCTTACAAACAGACTTCCGGAATCTTCTGACACAATGCAAGCATGTTTGCACGCTTGCATTCAACAGTGTGGTGGTCATATCGTTTATTAATGTAGCAGCATTTCATAATTGCAACGGCTTTTCTTGCGCTTACATTAACCTATGATCCTGCAACGTTAATTACTTTAAGACATTACCTAGACAAACATATTTCTGAAATTTCATTCTCTAATTATTTATTTCTTGGTGTTGCGATGATGAAATGTTATTAAACATTGCTGTGATTCAACATTAAATTCAGTTTGATACGTTCGTTGCATGCTTTCCGTTTAGAAGGTCAAACGAGATAGTCATTTATGCGAAGATATGATACAGGGTGACAATTTGGTTTTGTGTAGCAGTATGCTAAGGTGATCATACTCTGAAAAGAGTTGCAGTCAGCATTGAAACTGTGGAATAAGTTCATGGCATCCCTTAAAAGATGTTAACATACATTTTACTGCAAAGTAGACGTGCGTGTCCCTGCAACAGTTCCATAGAGCCAAATCATCAATATAACAACGACTGTGTATGATCTTCTGGATGACGGACACAGGGTTAGAAGCCACACGGTGAGCTATCAGAACGTGTGCCTGCCTGCCTGCCGTTCACACTATTTTCATAACACATAACTGATGCAAATCTATCTGCATCCGATACAGGCTGTCATACACATAGTCAACAACATAGAAGAAAGCCAGCAGAAGACATCACTGACTTCGATTTCTAGATATACACTGCCCCCCTCCTTCCCCCCAAATGCCACACCAGCAGCTACAGTAAAAAACAAAGTGTTCTAGATTAATCTAGTTTAATCTAGTTTAAGACTGTTGAAGTAACATTTCTCTATATACGTATAAACGCTTCAAGATGAACAGAAAATGTTCGAAACGTGTTGCATTATGTTAGATTAAGCATAAAATAAATAGTGACTGGTAGCAAAAACTTGAAACAAATAATTATCCCACACAGTCAGGGTTCACAAACATAGCCATTATGGCTATGGCTGAACATAATTATAATTGACAGATCCGCGAATGCACTGCTCTTTTATACCTTGTGTACAAGATGCTGCCGCCATCTTCGTATGTGCATATCGCTACCCCATGACTTCTGTCACCTCAGTGCATACATAACCTATTGACAAAAAAAAAATTCTTCGATTTTCCCTCTCCTGTCACGGATTAATAACACACACAGAACTGTTCTTTTGTGAGATTTGGTATTCTAGAGGGAGTAGGGAATGCTGTTCGTGTCTTAGCAGCTATGTTTCCAGGTTAGATGTGGACAGGTGGAGAGAAACGTAGCTTTAGAGTTTTGGAAGTGTAGGAAACACAAATTCTGCGTGATAAGCTGGTAGAGTAGTGTATAGAAGTTCTACGTCGTCAAAGACATTGTGTTGAAATGGATGTGGTAGGCGGCAGGTTTGTTGGTGCACTGTTCCTGCGCTGCTGTGGCTCTTGCCTGAAGAGCTTCTGGTTCGCTGGCGCTGCTGCATCACTCACCATCGTCGTGACGGCCGTAAACTGTCTGTCATCCTAGGAGAGACTCGCAGCACAGGTGCAAAACCTGTCTGCGGTCAGTTTGTAATTAAACTCCAGTGCTGGAAAATGGTGCTAAGTGCTGAGGAGGGACAAAATAAACCACTTAGAGGCAACACAGCATTTACTGAGTAGGTATAACACTAAATGTGTTGTCGTACACACACATACCATTAAACTAGTATTACAATGTATAGTTATGTACTTTTTAAACTACAGTAACGGCCTTGACAATTCTCCTGGAGGAAAAAAGAAGAAGTGAATGGAGTAACTGAACGAAAGAGAGACCAATAGAAGATGCTGAAAGCAAGAAGAAACGTCGCATAAATACTAAACCAACTCACAATTATTACTTTACTATGGTAAAAGAGACCTTTGGAGAAAAGAGAACCACTTGCATGAATATCAAGAGCTCAGATAGATACCCAGTTCTAAGCAAAGAAGGGAAAGCAGAAAGGTGGAAGGAGTATATAGAGGGTCTATACAAGGGCGAAAATATTATGGAAATGTAAGAGGAGGTAGATGAAGATGAAATGGGAGATGTGATACTGCGTGAAGAGTTTGACAGAGCACTGAAAGACCTAAGTCGAAACAAGGCCCCGTGAGTAGACAACATTCCATTAGAGCTACTGACAGCCTTGGGACAGCCAGTCCTGAAAAACTCTACCATCTGGTGAGCAAGATGTATGAAACAGGCGAAATACCCTCAGACTTCAAGAATAATATAATAATTCCAATCCCAAAGAAAGCAGGTGTTGACAAATGTGAAAATTACGAACAATCAGTTTAATAAGCCACAGCTGCAAAATACTAACACGAATTCTTTACAGACGGATGGAAAAACTAGTAGATGCCGACCTCGGGGAAGATCAGTTCGGATTCCGTAGAAATACTGGAACACGTGACGCAATACTGGCCCTAGGACTTATCTTAGAAGAAAGATTAAGGAAAGGCAAACCTACGTTTCTAGCATTTGTAGACTTAGAGAAAGCTTTTGACAATGTTGACTGCAGTACTCTCTTTCAAATTCTGAATGTGGCAGGGGTAAATTACAGGGAGCGAAAGGCTATTTACAATTTGTACAGAAACCAGATGGCAGTTATAAGAGTCGAGGGACATGAAAGGCAAGCAGTTGTTGGGAAGGGAGTGAGACAGGGCTGTAGCCTCTCCCCTATGCTATTCAATCTGTATATTGAGCAAGCAGTAAAGGAAACGAAAGAAAAGTTCGGAGTAGGTATTAAAATCCATGGAGAAGAAATAAAAACTTTGAGATTCGTCGATGACATGCTAATTCTGTCAGCGACAGCAAAGGACTTGGAAGAGCAGTTGAACGGAATGGACAGTGTCTTGAAAGGAGGGTATAATATGAACATCAACAAAAGCAAAACGAGGATAATGGAATGTAGTCGAATTAAGTCGGGTGATGCTGAGGGAATTAGATTAGAAAATGAGACACTTAAGGTAGTAAAGGAGTTTTGCTATTTGGGGAGCAAATTAACTGATGAATTAGGTTAGAAAATGAGACACTTAAGGTAGTAAAAGAGTTTTGCTATTGGGGAGCAAAATAACTGATGATGGTCGAAGTAGAGAGGATATAAAATGCAGACTGTCAATGGCAAGGAAAGTATTTCTGAAGAAGAGAAATTTGTTAACATCGAGTATAAATTCAAGTGTCAGGAAGTCGTTTCTGAAAGTATTTGTATGGAAGTGAAACATGGACTATAAATAGTTTAGATAAGAAGAGACTAGAAGCTTTCGAAATGTGGTGCTACAGAAGAATGTTGAAGATTAGATGGGTAGATCACATAACTAATGAGGAGGTATTGAATAGAATTGGGGAGAAGAGGAGTTTGTGGCACAACTTGACTAGAAGAAGGGATCGGTTGGTAGGAGATGTTCTGAGGCATCAAGGGATCACCAATTTAGTACTGGAGGGGAGGGTGGAGGGTAAAAATCGTAGAGGGAGACCATGAGATGAATACACTAAGCTGATTCAGAAGGATGTAGGCTGCAGTAGGTTCTGGGAGGTGCAGAGGCTTGCACAAGATAGAATAACATGGAGAGCTGCATCAAACCTGTCTCAGGACTGAAGACCACAACAAGAACAACATGGTAAAATGTCGCTGTTGAAGAATGTGTCGCTAAAGAGAGGAGAATCATAAATAGAAGGACTGACAGATACAAAATACTAACTGCCTTGGCGCAGTGGTAGCACCGGTTCCCGTCAGATCACCGAAGTTGAGCGCTGTCGCACTTCGCTAGCACTTGGATGGGCCACTGTCCGGGTCTGCCGAGTGCTGTTGGCAGTCAGGCTGCACTCAGCCCTTGTGAGGCCAGGCGAGGAGCTGTCTGATAGAGAAATGGCGACACTGTTCACGAAAACTGACAGAGGTCAGGAGAGAGGCGTGTTGACCGCATGCCCCTCCGTATCTGCAACTGGTGAAGGCTAAGGTTTGAGGATGACACGGCGGCCGGTCGGTGCAGTTGGGTCTTCAAGGCTTGTTTGGACGGTGTTTGTTTTTGACAGATACATAACGAAAGCATAAGTTCTGTCAAACGATATAATGATGATCCACATGCGATTATTGCATCACATTACAAGCACAATCAAACGGTTAGTTATCATTACTGACTGAACGAGGTTTGGCCCAAGATCCGGTTTCGTCTTCTGTTCCACGTTCTACTTGGATCCCCGAAACATCTATCCGTTTGTTCGTGTTTCACATTGTTCTTTACAACACATCGCTCATGACGGTACTTTTATTTTTATTTTTTTTTATTTCGCAGGTTGCAACACAACTTGGTGGTTCGTATCATTATTTTGACAGAGTAGGCCCAGAAAGTGTGTCAAAAGAAAGGAGAATTTGAAGAATACTATAGGCTAAATCGAATTCCAAGGACAATCTTACAATCTTAGTCTGCAGACCTCATGGTCTTTATCCATAGCCCTTATAGATTTATTTACAAAATGAACTTGCTGTTTGTCTTTTAATGGTAAAAGATAAAGAGGAGCAACAATAGACTACAGGTCTGCATTTCTCTCTTTAAAGAGCACCATGCATTGTAATAAGCTTACCGGACAAAGCAACTATTAGTGGACGTTAACATGCCCTTATGACGGCTTGAACTCTGCTGGGGCACTTTCAGAGGTGTGTCTGAATACTTGTGGAGGAATGGCAAAACATTCTTGCTCAATAGCCGAAACAAGACAATGTAGTTATGTTGGATACTAGCGTCTGGAGTGAAGACGACGTTTTAACGTATCCCAAAGACGTGTTCCAGTGGATTCAGGTCGGGATTCTGGGCAAGCCAGTCGATTTCAGTAATGTTATTGCCCACAGACCATCTCATTAGAGATGGTACTTTATGGAGCGTCCATTGTTATGCTGGTAACAAACAAAGTCTCCTCTGTAGTACGCAGTACACAATGTTCTAAAATACACTCCTGGAAATGGAAAAAAGAACACATTGACACCGATGTGTCAGACCCACCATACTTGCTCCGGACACTGCGAGAGGGCTGTACAAGCAATGATCACACGCACGGCACAGCGGACACACCAGGAACCGCGGTATTGGCCGTCGAATGGCGCTAGCTGCGCAGCATTTGTGCACCGCCGCCGTCAGTGTCAGCCAGTTTGCCGTGGCATACGGAGCTCCATCGCAGCCTTTAACACTGGTAGCATGCCGCGACAGCGTGGACGTGAACCGTATGTGCAGTTGACGTACTTTGAGCGAGGGCGTATAGTGGGCATGCGGGAGGCCGGGTGGACGTACCGCCGAATTGCTCAACACGTGGGGCGTGAGGTCTCCACAGTACATCGATGTTGTCGCTAGTGGTCGGCGGAAGGTGCACGTGCCCGTCGACCTGGGACCGGACCGCAGCGACGCACGGATGCACGACAAGACCGTAGGATCCTACGCAGTGCCGTAGGGGACCGCACCGCCACTTCCCAGCATATTAGGGACACTGTTGCTCCTGGGGTAACGGCAAGGACCATTCGCAACCGTCTCCATGAAGCTGGGCTACGGTCCCGCACACCGTTAGGCCGTCTTCCGCTCACGCCCCAACATCGTGCAGCCCGCCTCCAGTGGTGTCGCGACAGGCGTGAATGGAGGGACGAATGGAGACGTGTCGTCTTCAGCGATGAGAGTCGCTTCTGCCTTGGTGCCAATGATGGTCGTATGCGTGTTTGGCGCCGTGCAGGTGAGCGCCACAATCAGGACTGCATACGACCGAGGCACACAGGGCCAACACCCGGCATCATGGTGTGGGGAGCGATCTCCTACACTGGCCGTACACCTCTGGTGATCGTCGAGGGGACACTGAATAGTGCACGGTACATCCAAACCGTCATCGAACCCATCGTTCTACCATTCCTAGACCGGCAAGGGAACTTGCTGTTCCAACAGGACAATGCACATCCGCATGTATCCCGTGCCACCCAACGTGCTCTAGAAGGTGTAAGTCAACTACCCTGGCCAGCAAGATCTCCGGATCTGTCCCCCATTGAGCATGTTTGGGACTGGATGAAGCGTCGTCTCACGCGGTCTGCACGTCCAGCACGAACGCTGGTCCAACTGAGGCGCCAGGTGGAAATGGCATGGCAAGCCGTTCCACAGGACTACATCCAGCATCTCTACGATCGTCTCCAAGGGAGAATAGCAGCCTGCATTGCTGCGAAAGGTGGATATACACTGTACTAGTGCCGACATTGTGCATGCTCTGTTGCCTGTGTCTATGTGCCTGTGGTTCTGTCAGTGTGATCATGTGATGTATCTGACCCCAGGAATGTGTCAATAAAGTTTCCCCTTCCTGGGACAATGAATTCACGGTGTTCTTATTTCAATTTCCAGGAGTGTATGTTCATATCCTACTGCATTTAGCGCTTTCTTTAGCGTCGATAAACTTTCTGGATCTCACGAAAACCAACAACAACGACAAACACGCTTTTGAAATGTACAGAAAACCAACCACTGCAGATGGAATAATTAACCATACATCTACACATCCATAATCTCACAAATATGCATTCTTTCATTCCATGATTAACAGAATCCTATTTCTACCACTGCAACACATGGCGATATATAAGGAAATAACTACACTGCGATACATGCAAGAACAACTATAGCCTTAATTTGGTTCTACAGCTATACAACAAAAAATTCATATTAAAAGGCCCTCATAAATCATAAAATAACTCTAACGTAAGAAACTACATTAAAAAAAGAATACCGTCTACGTGGCAACACACTAAATGGGAAGACTCTCCGATAAAATTTGCACCTTACTAAAAATACAAACTGGAATTAGCCTTCATAAAAGCAAATAATATTAGTACAAAACTACGTTGACAAAAAGCCACAGTTAAACCTTGGAAGTTACAAAATTTTACGTATGTCAGACAGGAAGATATTTCATCGTCAGATTCAGAGAACACGCGAGAGAAACAAAGAGCTACCAATACACCTCTGGACCCACACATTCGGGTGGGTGACCCTAAACTATGACGTTTATTTGAACATTTTAGGTGACCAAGTATCACCATTTCTTCTATATTTTCATGACGATTATGCTGTGTACACTCCTATCTTCGAAGATGAGAATAGACGAGTTCAGGGGGCTACATGCACACGTTCCTGGTCTGACAAGGACTCAAATTTATTATCCTGTCTCGACTGTCTCCCCATCGCACCCCCCTAAGATTTAGTTATAAGTTGGCACAGTGGATAGACCTTGAAAAACTGAACACAGATCAATCGAGAAAACAGGAAGAATTTGTGTGTAACTCTGAAAAAATAAGCAAAATATAGAAACTGAGTAGTCCATGCGCAACATAGGCAACAACAAGGAGAGTCTGAGCTAAGGAGCGCCGTGGTCGGCGTGAGCAGCTGCGGAACGAGAGGTCGTGGGTTCAAGTCTTCCCAAGAGTGAAAAGTTTACTTTTTTTATTTTCGCAAAGTTACGATCTGTCCGTTCGTTCATTGACGTCGCTGTTCACTGTAATAAGTTTAGTGTCTGTGTTTTGCGACTGCACCGCAAAACGGTGCGATTAGTAGACGAAAGGACGTGCCTCTAGAATGGGAACCGAAAACATTTGATCGCACGGTCATAGGTCAACCGATTCCTCCACAGGAAACCACGTCTGATGTATTCTATACGACACTGGTGACGGCATGGGGGGTACATGACAGGAATATATTGTCGACCCATCTAACTTGTGCACTTGGCGAATGGGTAAAAAGATTCTTCTACCTTGCCCGGTTTAGGTTTTCTTGTGGATGTGATAATCACTCCCAAAAAAGTGATGAAAACATAAGAGATTGTGACATAAACTGCAACAAATGAATGGAACAGTTTCACTGTCGCACAGTTTTTCCTGTGCTCTGTCAAAACATATGTTTTAAACGTTTTCAAATTTTTCCGTGTGTAGACCGTCAAATCCTGCATATGTCCAAGCAAATCTGAACATGTCCTGGAATTTTGGAGAGCGAAGTTGATTATGTGTGAGTGCCTGAACTTTGATAATTGTCTGAAAATTAAAAAAAATACACTTTTCACTCGAAGGAAGATTTGAACTAAGGACCTCTCGTTCCGCAGCTGCTCACGCAAACCACGAGACCACGGCGTTCTTGAGCTTACATCATCCTTGATGTTGCTTATTTTGCGCATGGACTACTCAGTTTGTATATTTTGCTTATTTTTTTCATAGTTACACACAATTTCTTCCTGTTTTCTCCATTGATTTGTGATCAGTTTTTCAAGGCCTATCCACTGTGCCAACTTACAATTAAGTCTGAGAAGGGTGAGATGGGGAGGTTCCCTTGTTAGAATAGTGGATGAAACGTGACAAGGAACATCCACGCAATTTTGGTAGTTCTACAGATTCTAACCTTCAATAAGAGAAGGTTCAGCTGGAGATAGCATACTTGAATAAATTTCTAAACTGTTTTCTTCGGTGCATTTTAAAGGCTAGGGCTGTTTTACACAGCATTAACGTGGTGTATCCTGGAGGTGATTAATTTTTTGTCCAGTGTGCTAGTTCGCTTCAAGCACCGTTTTATGGAATAGAGAATCGAAGCACTGAACTGACTGATACCTGGGCTACATACCTGAAACTATTTGACATCATACTTAACACTAGAACCGTGGCTGGTTCACTCGTGACCCACTTGAGAATTCAAATAAGGTAATTAGTGATTATACTTCATTTCACATTTTATGGCGAAAATATAAAAGAGAAGGGTGAAGGGTCAGTTCTGACCCTCTCGGCGCAGTCGCTATAACAATCGCATTTTTCAAGTAGCTTCACTCCTATCGTTAGTGTGTGTTTGGTCAACAATCGCAAAACTCCTTTTTACTTCACTTCCGGCTGACGTCCCAGTTTTCAGCAGGGGACGAGAGGGAGAGAGGTTCAAACAAGTCTGACCTTGTACGCAGATATTGCGCACCCAGAGTTTTGTACCACGAAAACGGGTTTAGTAGTGCATTCTGTCTGTGTGGATAGTGCTTGTAATTTACGAATATATTATGGCCAAATTTCTACGCACAGAAGAGGACATTATAAAAGCTCTAAATGAGATTTTAGATAATGAATCTGAGGGCGAACCGCTGGAGTCTTTATCTGAGGAAGAATTTCCATCGCCAAAAGTTCCGGACTCTTCATCAGAAGACGATGTTACTCCTGAGAAGGTTCTTCTGAATGTTGATGAGAAAGGTAGGCTTGTTTATGTGTTTGTTTCATAATATTTTTTGTTTATGTATATGTTACGTAGACACTAATTTCAATTGCAACTCTTATGTTTATACTTTGTTTCGCATTGAATGTTTACAAGTTATACATTTACATTTATCGTTCTAATACGTATAACTACTATTATAGGAACGGCTGCCACAAAGACTAAGTCACCTCGAGGAAGTGGACGTCCTCAAGGTCGGCGTGGACAACAAAATGCCCAAGGGTTCTGGACTACTTCAGTTCCTTTCAGGTAGCAATATTGTAGCACCCGATGGAACAACCTGGAAAGTTAGAGTAATAGGTGGCTGTTCAGCTAGAAGATATGGAAAACAGAATGTTTTCAAAGATAGGACAGAACCATCTCCGCATGCAAAACGAAACGTGAATAAGACCTGTCATTAGTGAAGTTCGGTGGAAGGAGGAACAAGACTTCTGGTCAGGTGACTACAGGGTTATAAACACAAAATCAAACAGGGGTAATGCAGGAGTAGGTTTAATAATGAATAGGAAAATAGGAATGCGGGTAAGCTACTACAAACAGCATAGTGAACGCATTATTGTGGCCAAGATAGATACGAAGCCCACACCTACTACAGTAATACAAGTTTATATGCCAACTAGCTCTGCAGATGACGAAGAAATTGAAGAAATGTATGATGAAATAAAAGAAATTATTCAGATAGTGAAGGGTGACGAAAATTTAATAGTCATGGGTGACTGGAATTCGGTTGTAGGAAAAGGGAGAGAAGGAAACGTAGTAGGTGAATATGGATTGGGGGAGAGAAATATAAGAGAAAGCCGCCTGGTAGAATTTTGCACAGAGCACAACTTAATCATAGCTAACACTTGGTTTAAGAATCATGAAAGAAGGTTGTATACATGGAAAAACCCTGGAGATACTAAAAGGTATCAGATAGATTATATAATGGTAAGACAGAGATTTAGGAACCAGGTTTTAAATTATAAGACATTTCCAGGGGCAGATGTGGACTCTGACCACAATCTATTGGTTATGACCTGTAGATTAAAACAGAAGAAACTGCAAAAAGGTGGGAATTTAAGGAGATGGGAGCTGGATAAACTGAAAGAACCAGAGGTTGTACAGAGTTTCGGGGAGAGCATAAAGGAACAATTGAAATGAATGGGGGAAAGAAATACAGTAGAAGAAGAATGGGTAGCTTTGAGGGATAAAGTAGTGAAGGCAGCGGAGGATCAAGTAGGTAAAAAGACGAGGGCTAGTAGAAATCCTTGGGTAACAGAAGAAATATTGAATTTAATTGATGAAAGGAGAAAATATAAAAATGCAGTAAATGAAGCAGGCAAAAAGGAATACAAAGGTCTCAAAAATGTGATCGACAGGAAATCCAAAATGGCTAAGCAGGGATGGCTAGAGGACAAATGTAAGGATGTAGAGGCTTATCTCACTAGGGGTAAGATAGATACTGCCTACAGGAAAATTAAAGAGACCTTTGGAGATAAGAGAACCACTTGTATGAACATCAAGAGCTCAGATGGAAACCCAGTTCTAAGCAAAGAAGGGAAAGCAGAAAGGTAGAAGGAGTACATAGAGGGTCTATACAAGGGCGATGTACTTGAGGACAATATTATGGAAATGGAAGAGGAGGTAGATGAAGATGAAATGGGAGATACGATACTGCATGAAGAGTTCAAGGCCCCCGGAGTAGACAACATTCCGTTGGAACTACTGACGGCCTTGGGAGAGCCAGTCCTGACAAAACTCTACCGTCTGGTGAGCAAGGTGTATGAAAAAGGCGAAATACCCTCAGACTTCAAAAAGAACACAATAATTCCAATCCCAAAGAAAGCAGGTGTTGACAAATGTGAAAATTACCGAACAATCAGTCTAATAAGCCACAGTTGCAAAATACTAACACGAATTCTTTACAGACGAATGGAAAAACTAGTAGAAGCCGACCTCGGGGAAGATCAGTTTGGATTCCGTAGAAATACTGGAACACGTGAGGTAATACTGACCTTACGACTTATCTTAGAAGAAAGATTAAGGAAAGGCAAACCTACGTTTCAAGCATTTGTAGACTTAGAGAAAGCTTTTGACAATGTTGACTGGAATACTCTCTTTCAAATTCTAAAGGTGGCAGGGATAAAATACAGGGTGCGAAAGGCTATTTACAATCTGTACAGAAACCAGATGGCAGTTATAAGAGTCGAGGCACATGAAAGGGAAGCAGTTGTTGGGAAGGGAGTAAGACAGGGTTGTAGCCTCTCCCCGATGTTATTCAATCTGTATATTGAGCAAGCAGTAAAGGAAACAAAAGAAAAGTTCGGAGTAGGTATTAAAATCCATGGAGAAGAAATAAAAACTTTGAGGTTCGCCGATGACATTGTAATTCTGTCAGAGACAGCTAAGGACCTGGAAGAGCAGTTGATCGGAATGGACAGTGTCTTGAAAAGAGGGTATAAGATGAACATCAACAAAAGCAAAACGAGGATAATGGAATGTAGTCAAATTAAGTCGGGTGATGCTGAGGGAATTAGATGAGGAAATGAGACACTTAAAGTAGTTAAGGAGTTTTCCTATTTGGGGAGCAAAATAACTGATGATGGTCGGAGAGGATATAAAATGTAGACTGGCAACGGCAAGGAAAGCGTTTCTGAAGAAGAAAAATTTGTTAACATCGAGTATAGATTTAAGTGTCAGCAGGTCATTTCTGAAAGTATTTGTTTGGAGTGTAGCCATGTATGGAAGTGAAACATGGACAATAAATAGTTTGGACAAGAAGATAATAGAAGCTTTCGAAATGTGGTGCTACAGAAGAATGCTGAAGATTAGATGGGTAGATCACATAACTAACGAGGAGGTATTGAATAGGATTGGGGAGAAGAGAAGTTTGTGGCACAACTTGACGAAAAGAAGGGATCGGTTGGTAGGACATGTTCTGAGGCATCAAGGGATCACCAATTTAGTACTGGAGGGCAGCGTCGAGGGTAAAAATCGTAGAGGGAGACCAGGCGATGAATACACTAAGCTGATTCAGAAGGATGTAGGCTGCAGTAGGTACTGGGAGATGCAGAGGTTTGCACAAGATAGAATAGCATGGAGAGCTGGATCAAACCAGTCTCAGGACTGAAGACCACAACAACAACAACAGTGCATGGCATCTAAGGATAACGGACAAAATTTTGAAACATTGTGTAAAATGTACGTAAACTGAAGCACGTCGTGTACTGAGCTCAGATGAGTGGACTATAAAAATTGAAGAACTGGAAGCTTTTATAGCTGTATTGTACGTCCGTGGTGCTATTGGAGCTAAGAGCTTAGAACTAGACACATTGTGGTCAGTGAAGTGGGGAAATAATTTTGTGAAATCAACAATGGCTCGTGACAGATTCAGAGAGATAATGCGTTATCTCAGATTTGACATTAGACCCACAAGATCAGAACGACTAAGAGAAGACAAGTTTGCTTTGGTATCAGAAATCTGGAATGAGTTCATTGCGAATGCACAGTCTAGCTACATACCGGGTCCATATGTAACAATCGACGGACAGATTTTTCCTTCAAAGAGCCGTTGCAGATTCACGCAATTTATGGCCCCAAAACCTGACAAATACGGGCAAATGTATTGGATGGCGGTAGATAAAGACTCAAAATAGATTGTAAATGCTATACCTTATCTAGGAAAGGATGACACTAGGCGGAGTGATGAGCGTCTTGGTGACTTTGCTGCAGAAACTTGATGCAAGCTTACCTCAACAATGGAATAAATGTCACATGTGACAATTTTTTCACCTCCTTAGGGCTCTCTGAGACACAGAGAGCTAATTCTAAGAGTCTTGTGGGCGCAATAAATCGATCTCGCAGGGAAATACCAGACTGCATCTAGAAGACAAGAGAACAGTTATTACAGCATACAGCACAGTATTGTTGAACAAAGATGATACCACACTGACTGTTTATCAGGTTAAGAGCAACAAGAATGTCCAGATTCTGAGCACTATGCATCCTTATGTGACGACTGAGGATGGTACAAAAAAGAAGCCAGATACAGCTATGTTTTATAGCTGGTCTAAATATGGAGTGGACGTGGTCGACCACATGGCTCGCAAATACTCTGTCAAAGCACCAGCGAGACGTTGGCCTGTTCACACATTTTACAACTTGCTGGATTTGGCTGGGATAAATGCGTGGGTATTGTTCAATTCTCTAAATGATAAATTGAAACGCAGGGATATCATCCTTCAGCTGGGGGAGGAGCTTGCTGAGAAGTACGCAGCGACTAGAAAGACTAGCGTCCCTGTCAGACCTGAAGATATTCACGACAGACAAAAAAAGCGAACACGTTGCCTTGTAAAGTCTAACTGTGAAGGAAACGAATCATTTGTAAAGTGTTACATCTGCAAGAAAAGTGTGTGCAACAAATGTACACCAAAAGGCTATTATTTGTGTTCAGTATGTAATGGTAGCCAGTAAAAACACTCAGCAAATACATGTAAGTTTTAAAATATAAAATTATAATTTGTGTAAACCTTGATTTTTGTTAATTTCATTCTAAATTTCCTAGTGCTTCTAACAATAAATTCATTGGCAGTAACAATGACCCATTGACATGGGGGAAATAAAGGAAAAGTTCGCGGGTCATTAGTGACCCAGCCGCGGTTCTAGGTATGTCCAAATATCAGCGGTTCTAGTGTTAATCTCTTTTCTTGCATCTGCTGGCCACTGCGGTGTGGAGGTGAAATTCCAGAGCGCTCGGCCCGGAACCGCGCGGCGCGGTGACTCTGCACGTAGTCATTGTCAGAGGGCAGGTGCCAGGCGGCGTCATGTGACGGCCACTTCTTGTCTGCCTCACCTCGCAGGGAAGCGTCTTTCCACGCCACACAAAGAGGAGCCCTGTTTGCTTGTTCAGTCTGCCGCGTCCTACTCGGGAATTCCGCAAGCATGCTGCATTTAGATCGCGGTCCCGCCGCCGCGATTTCTCCGCGGTAGGACGTGACCTGCCGTGCGAAATTGTTAGCAATGTTTTATTCTCTGCATGTCGTCACCAATGGGGATCAAAATTGAAATCTAAATTTAACTGGAATGGAGAGAAACTGACTACTCGCCAGGGTGGACGAGAGCGCTAACGCGCTGCTTCCTGGACTCGAGAAGGCACGCCGCTTTGTTGCAGGCTTCTCGAACATATTCTCAGTTCGAATATAATGAATTTCCTTGGGACAGAGAAGTTGCTGACCATGCATCAGCACGGCTTTAGAAAGCATCGCTCCTGGGAAACGCAACTCGCCCTTTTTTCACATGATATCTTGCGAACCATGGATGAAGGGTATCAGACGGATGCCATATTCCTTGACTTCCGGAAAGCGTTTGACTCGGTGCCCCACTGCAGACTCCTAAGTATGTGAGTGGCTCTAAGACTTCTTAAGTAATAGAACCCAGCACGTTGTCCTTGATGGTGAGTGTTCATCGGAGGTGAGGGTACCATCTGGAGTGCCCCAGGGAAGTGTGGTAGGTCCGCTGTTTTTTTCTATCTGCATAAATTATCTTTTGGGTAGGGTGGATAGCAATGTGCTGCTGTTTGCTGATGATGCTGTGGTGTACGGGAAGGTGTCGTCGTTGAGTGACTATAGGAGGATACAAGATGACTTTGACAGGATTTGTGATTGGTGTAAAGAATGGCAGCTAGCTCCAAATATAGATAAATGTAAATTATTGCAGATGAATAGGAAAAAGAATCCTGTAATGTCTGAATACTCCATTAGTAGTGTAGCGCTTGACACAGTCACGCCGATTAAATATTTGGGCGTAACATTGCAGAGTGATATGAGGTGGGACAAGCATGTAATGGCAGTTGTGGGGAAGGCGGATAGTCGTCTTCGGATCATTGGTAGAATTTTGGGACGATATGGTTCATCTGTAAAGGAGACCGCTTATAAAACACTAATACGACCTATTTTTGAGTTGTGCTCGAGCGTTTGGGATCCCTATCAGGTCGGATTGAGGGAGGACATAGAAGCAATTCAGAGGCGGGCTACTAGATTTGTTACTGGTAGGTTTGATCATCACGCGAGTGTTACGGAAATGCTTCAGGAACTCGGGTGGGAGTCTCTAGAGGAAAGGAGGCGTTCTTTTCGCGAATCGCTACTGAGGAAATTTAGAGAACCAAAATTTGAGGCTGACTGTAGTACAATTTTACTGCCGCCAACTTATATTTCGCGGAAAGGCCACAAAGATAAGATAAGAGAGATTAGGGCTCGTACAGAGGCATATAGGTATTCATTTTTCCCTCGTCCTGTTTGGGAGTGGACCAGGGAGAGAAGATGCTAGTTGTGGTACGAGGTACCCTCCACCACGCACCATATAGTGGATTTCGGAGTATGTGTGTAGATGCAGTTGTAGAATCCGCCCGGCGGATTAACGACGACGGTCGGTGTGCCGGCCAGCCTGGATGTGGATTTTAGGCGGTTTTCCACACCCTACTAGGTGAATACCGGGCTGGTCCCCACGTCCCGCCTCAGTTACAAGACTCACAGACATTTGAAACACATTCAGAATATTTCACGATTTACACTTGACGCAGACAGCTGGGGTACACTAATTCCGTCCTGGGGGTATGGGGTGGCGGCAGGAAGGGCATCCTGCCACCCCTTACAATTAACCGTGCCAAATCCGTACTCAACACTGCCGACCCTGCACACAATGCGGGATAAAGGCGTGTAGCGAAAGAAAGAAATAGTGTGTAAACAACCAGTCTCCACCCACGGATGAGATTCCCGAATAATTCAACCGAGGCTGGCCACCGGTCTCGACGCGAGTGAATACCGATGTTTGCTATCAAGGATTCGAATGAATAACCACGGACCTTGCCGTTGGTGGGGAGGCTTGCGTGCCTCAGCGATACAGATAGCCGTGCCGTAGGTGCAACCACAACGGAGGGGTATCTGTTGAGAGGCCAGACAAACGTGTGGTTCCTGAAGAGGGGCAGCAGCCATTTCAGTAGTTGCAAGGGCAACAGTCTGGATGACTGACTGATCTGGCCTTGTAACACTAACCAAAACGGCCTTGCTGTGCTCGTACTGCGAACGGTTAAAATCAAGGGGAAACTACGGCAGTAATTTTGCCTGAGGGCATGCAGCTTTACTGTATGATTAAATGATGATGGCGTCCTCTTGGGTAAAATATTCCGGAGGTAAAATAGTCCCCCATTCGGATCTCCGGCCGGGGACTACTCAAGAGGATGTCGTTATCAGGAGAAAGAAAATTGGCGTTCTACGGATCGGAGCGTGGAATGTCAGATTCCTTAATCGGGCAGGTAGGTTAGAAAATTTAAAAAGGGAAATGGATAGGTTAAAGTTAGATATAGTTGGAATTAGTGAAGTTCGGTGGCAGGAGGAACAAGACTTCTGGTCAGGTGACTACAGGGTTATAAACACAAAATCAAATAGGGGTAATGCAGGAGTAAGTTTAATAATGAATAGGAAAATAGAAATGCGGGTAAGCTACTTCAAACAGCATAGTGAACGCATTATTGTGGCCAAGATAGATACAAAGCCCACACCTACTACAGTAATACAAGTTTATAGGCCAACTAGCTCTGCAGATGATGAAGAAATTGATGAAATGTATGATCAAATCAAAGAAATTATTCAGATAGTGAAGGGAGACGAAAATTTAATAGTCATGGGTGACTGGAATTCGGTAGTAGGAAAAGGGAGAGAAGGAAACATAGTAGGTGAATATGGACTGCGGCAAAGAAATGAAAGAGGAAGCCGCGTGGTAGAATTTTGCACAGAGCACAACTTAATCATAGCCAACACTTGGTTCAAGAATCATAAAAGAGGGCTGTATACATGGAAGAATCCTGGAGATACTGACAGGTTTCAGATAGATTATATAATGGTAAGACAGAGATTTAGGAACAAGGTTTTAAATTGTAAGACATTTCCAGGGACAGATGTGGAGAGGATATAAAATGTAGACTGGCAACGGCAAGGAAAGCGTTTCTGAAGAAGAAAAATTTGTTAACATCGAGTATAGATTTAAGTGTCAGGAAGACATTTCTGAAAGTATTTGTATGGAGTGTAGCCATGTATGGAAGTGAAACATTGACGATAAATAGTTTGGACAAGAAGAGAATAGAAGCTTTCGAAATGTGGTGCTACAGAAGAATGCTGAAGATTAGATGGGTAGATCACATAACTAATGAGGAAGTGTTGAATAGGATTGGGGAAAAGGGACGTTTGTGGCACAACTTGATCAGAAGAAGGGATCGGTTGGTAGGACATGTTCTGAGGCATCAAGGGATCACCAATTTAGTACTGGAGGGCAGCGTGGAGGGTAAAAATCGTAGAGGGAGACCAAGAGATGACTACACTACGCAGATTCAGAAGGATGTAGGTTGCAGTGGGTACTGGGAGATGTCCACGATCGCGCGACCTACGGGCTACAGTCGTGTTTTTTCACGGCCTCTACGTGGTGGCATGTGTGAGAGTTGGCTACTTGCGCGCTACCTCTCACTGACGTCACACCAGCACAACATTTTCAGGTGACACTACGAGTACACACTGCAGCAGATCAGTGGAGGACTGTTCTCTCTGCAGCCGAGTCTCGGTTTAGCTTGCAAGACGTCAGTAGACGTGTTTTGATACGCCGAGCAACCGGAACCTGTTATCAGCCATCAAACATTCGTGAAAGGAGTCCCTTCGGTCGAAGCAGTGTGCAATCGTGCGTATTGAGGTGGACGCATCTGCCCACCTCCCCGCCCTTTCCCCTCCATATGTTTGCATATCGAACTACGAGTGTACAGATCTATAAACCCTGTTTCAAGGTCCACACATATTTTGATGCAATGTTTGTTAACAAACATATTCTTTTTAAACCGAAGTATGCGAGAAGAAAAGATTGACAGAGCACTGACAGACCTAAGACGAAACAAGGCCCCTGGAGTACAAACCATTCCCCCAGAATTACTGAGATCTTTGGAGAAGTATCCATGGTATCATTATTCCAGCTGATATGCACCGTACATGAGATACCCGAAAAACATTCAGACTTGAGACGGAATGTAATAAGTCCAATTCCAAAGAAGGCAGGTGTTGACAGGAATGAGTAGTACCGTGATATCTGTTTTTTTTTTTTTTTTAAGTCATGGTAGAAAAATACTGATACGACTTATTTACAGAATAATGGAACGACTGGTTGAAGCCAACCTCGGTGACGATCGGTTTAAAAAAAACCTACGGTTACAGCATTTATAGACTCACATAAAAGCTTCTGGAAAAGGTGACGGGACTCGTTAAAATTGTTCAAGGTAACAGGGATAAAATGCAATGAGGGAAAGGTCATTTACAACTCGTACGGAAACCAGACTTTAGTAATACGCGTCGAAGAACGTGAAAGGGAAGCTGTACTTGAGAAGGCAGTGAAATAGGGCTGTAGCCTATACCGGATGATATTCAGTCTGTACTTTGAGAAGTCTGTGTAGGAAACCAAGGAAAGAAAATTATAGTTCAGAGTTTGAGGTTTGTCGATCGCAATGTGATTCTGTCAGAGACGGAAAAGTAATTGGGAGAGCAGTTGAACGGAATGTATAGTATCATGAAAAGTGATTATATAATGGACATCAAGAAAAGTAAAATAGGGGAAATGGAAATCGAGCGATGTCAAGGGGATTATGTTAGGAAGTTAAATACAAAAGTAGTAGATACGTTTTGCTGCTTGAGCAACAAAATAACGATGATGGTCGAAAAACAGAGGACATAAAAAGTAAACTGATAACTGCAAAAAAGCATTTCTGAAAAAGCGCATGTTATCACGTAATATCAGTTTAAGTTTCAGGAACTCTTTTCTGAAGGTACTCTCAAAGATAGAAAATACGACGCTACTGTAAGGAATTATCCGAATGGAACGAAAATCGGTAGATGTGATGCTCACGTTCACAAGGAAACAAATAATTTCAGAAAAATTTGTTGATTTATTCGTTGTTCGGGGCGTCTCCAGGCACGAATTTGGTCTGAAATCTCACTGATTGGAGTAGAATTGTCTTCAGTGAATAAGTCCCGCTTCGAAAGGAGCCCCGATGACGAAGAAATGACTCGAGACGCCCCAGACAGCTGTGGGATGGTAACACGACTGTCGCCTGAAATACGGGCCTACGAGCGGGAGAGATGGTCTGGGATGCCGTTTCTTTTCGTGGTAGGACCCTTTCCGTTGTCATCCGAGGCTTCCGTACAACACAGCGGTCGTCGACGATATTCTGAGCCCCGTTTTGTTGCCCTTAAAGGCAGGCCATCGTGGGCTTACATTTCAGCAAGACGATGCCCGCTGGCACACGGTGAGAGTTTCCGCTGCTTGTCTTCGCGTTTGCCAAACAGTATCTTGGCAGATACTGAGCATTATGGGCAGGACCCTCCAACCAATTCGGGATTTTGACAATCTAACGCACCAATTGCACAGAATTTTACACTATGTCCTCCAAGGGGGCATCCAACAATTCTGCCAATGAAATTGTAACCGAATATTTGCTTGCTTAAGGGCCAGTTGTGGAACTGATTGCTCAGTTAGTGAAGTTCTTTCTGTTAAATAAATAATCCATATTTTCTGAAAGTGTAATGATTTGTTCGTCTGTACACGTACACAGCATCTAGTATTACATGAAACGAAAAGTGGACGCCTAAGCAGTTGATACAATAAGAGAAAAACAGGTTTTGAAATGTGGCGCGGTAGAAGAGTACTGGGTAGATCTAATAGTAAGTGAGGAGGTACTGAACCCAGTCGAGGAAAAAATAAATTTATGGCACAACTTGACTAAAATAAGGACTCGGTTAGCGGGACACATCCTGCGGCATCAATGAATTGTCATTTTGCTAACGAACTGTGGAGGGTAAAAACTGTAGAGGGAAGCAAAGGTTTGAATAGAGTAAGCAGGTTCTAATGGATGTTGGGTGGTAATGATGGAGAGAGGAGGAGGGTTGTACAGGATAGACTAACATGGAGAGCTGCATCAAACCAGTCTTCAGAATGAAGACCACAACAAAGACAACAACAACGCCCGGTATACGTGCATGAGGCATCTGTAAAGGCGGTCATAGAATGGGTTATCAATCAGTTCGTGAAAGCGTGCTAGAAAGTCTGAATGGAAAATTTGCACAAGCATTAGTCCCTGTTCCAGGTATTTGAGGTTTGATCGATTTTCAGTCATGCAGACTCGTGCAAGCATACTAAAGTACATTGCTTGTGTGAGCAAACGCAGCCATGAGGCACTCTTCGTAGCGACACAACGTCGAGTGTTATAGATAAACCAATCCCACATTGTTGGGAAAGTTTATTCGAGTATACGGAAACCAGCATTGTTTGAAGAACATTAAATCGAAAGAGTATCACGTAAGGGAAAGAGGAAGGTTGTTTACGTTATACATTTATGAAAATAGAAAGCAATTTACACTAAATCAGACAAAAAAGACGTTATTAAAAAGATCATTTCTTCCAGACTCAAAAGGAAATAGAATAGGTGCTTATTAATTCGGGGCTGGAAGAGATGAAGTGCGCTAGTCAACACAGATATTCACTATGTGATCAAAAGCATCCCCAAAAAGATACGTTTTTCATATTATGTGCATTGTGCTGCCACCTACTGCCAGGTACTCCATATCAGCGACCTCAGTGGCCATTAGACATCGTGAGAGTGCAGAATGGGGCGCTCCGCGGAACTCACGGACTTCGAACGTGGTCAGGAGATTGGGTGTCACCCTAAACATCCCTAGGTCCACTGTTTCCGATGTGATAGTGAAGTAGAAACGTGAAGGGACACGTACAACACAAAAACGTACAGGTCGAACTCGTCTGTTGACTAAAAGAGACCGCCGACAGTTGAGAGTCGTAATGTGTAATAGGCAGACGTGTATCCAGACCGTCACACAGGAACTCCACCCAACTTCATCAGGATCGACTGAAAGTAAAATGACAGTTAGAGCGGCAGGTGAGAAAACTTGGATTTCATGGTCGAGCGGCTGCCCATAAACCACACATCAAGTCGGTAAATGCCAAACGACGCCTCGCTTGGTGTAAGGAGCGTAAACATTGTACGATTGAACAGTGGGAAGTCGTTGTGTGGCGTGACGAATCACGGTACGCAATGTGACGATCCGATGGCAGGGTGTGAGTATGGCAAATGTCCGGTGCACGTCATCTGCCAGCTTGTGTAGTGCCAACAGTAAAATTCGGAGGCGGTGGTGTTATGGTGTGGTAGTGTTTTCCATGGAAGAGGCTTGCATCCGTTGTTCTTTTGCGTGGCACTATCACAGCACAGGCCCACACTGATGTTTTAAGCACCTTCTTGCTTCCCACTGTTGAAGAGCAATTCGGGGATGGCGATTGCATCTTTCAACACGATAGAGCACGGCCTGTGGCGGAGCGGTTACACGATTAACATCCCTGAAATGGAGTGGCCTGCTCAGAGTCCTCACATGAATCCTATAGAACACGTTTGGGATGTTTTCGAACGCCGACTTCGTGCCAGACCTCATCGACCGACATCGATATCTCTCCTCAGTGCAGCAAACCGTGAAGAATGGGATGTCGTTTCTCAAGAAACCTTCCAGCACCTGATTGAACGTATGCCTGCAAGAGTGGAAGCTGTCATAAAGGGTAAGGGTGGACGAACACCATATTGCATTCCAGCATTACAGATGGAGGGCGCCACGAACTTGTAAGTCATATTCAGCCAGGTGCCTGGATACTTCTGATCACCTAGTGTACATATAGATGCGTATTTGGTATCTTCGTAGCACCTTTAGCACTCGAGATAACTCGATATCACTGTTTTCCGAGTGGTATTAAAATTTCTCTCGTGATTTTAGCCCGTCTTTTAGGAAGGTGATTGCCACAGGCGTAGAGATGGATGTTTTATCGCCAGGCGAGATCACGGTGTCAGGCGTGAGACACTGTTGCGGCCGCCAGCGGGCACATGGCGTTAGGCGACCCTGACTGTGTAACATAACGTGAGAATACGCTTTTCAGTTTTTCTATGAGTTTTTACCACATGTATCACTTTTCCTCTTCCTTTTTTCGCACCACAACGGCAAAGCCGAGCAAATCGTCGTCGTCCAAGCACAGACACGACACTGGGAAGGCAGGCTTGAACAGCCTGGAGGCGAAGAGGATTTGTTTATGCCTGCACAGAATCTTTGACTGTGCGTGCTTATCAAGCTTGCAGTCGCTTGTGTGACCTCTTTAAGACTCTGCTAATGGCTAACAACAATTGCACACTCATACATTTTGTTCAAGCTATCATAGTAGCAATGACTGGCCACTCCTGCATACCTGTCGAGCATATTCTAATACATGTCGTGAAACGCTTCAGTGACCAGCTCTGCTCCGGCGGAAATTTCAGTAATGTGTTTCGAAAAGTCTAGTAGCATGCCTTGCCCGACTAACCGAGTTTCCTGACAGTTGACAAACTGTCTGTTGGCTTCTGTCTCGGATTCTTCGGCCGACGTTCGTCTCATAACAGAAAAATTCATCAGACGAACTTCGGCCGAAGAATCCGAGACAGAAACTAACAGGCAGTATGTCAACAAATGGCCACGAAAGCCTTAACAATTTCTTATAGTTGTCAGTTGTGCCCAGTACTGTGTCGAGAAGTTCCGAATATTTAATACGCAGATGATGGTGCTAATCTGAAATCGTCTGACTTGCTGCGAGACATACATGTCCTAGACGGCGATGACCAATCAGTTAAGCTTAAACTTTCGTTGGTGAGATTCAGCAATTATCATATTTGGGCCCTCGTAATCCCAACTTTGTTTGTTCCGTCTTTCTGCTAGAAAGTTACTTCGGTATCAAGATAAATGAAACACTACGACTGCTAATAGTACAAAACTACATAACACATAACATAAACACAGACATCGTGTAAATCATTGAAATAATGCCTCGCGGAATTTATAAAATTGCACATTTGTGCAACGATATTCCATACGTCTAAGTACTCCTTTTTCCCGATCGTATCACGTATCATTCACAGATTAGAAAATTCAAAGATTGGAAAATTGTACAGGTCACATTAAAACTCAGGAAAGGAAGTAGGAGTAATTCGATGAATTACAGGCCCATATTACCGACGTCGATTTGTAGAAGGATTTAGGAACATGTACTGTGTTCGAATATTAGGAATTACCTCGAATGAAACCATCTATTGACGCATAGAGAGCACGGGTTCAGAAAACATACGCACATCAAAAAAAGTTTTGTATCACCTCGATTCCGAGAGTTACGGAACCTGTACAGAAAATTGGAATAGAGATGAACATAAACACCATTTTTGCCCTTTTTATTGCTCTACATATCCGGGTTACCTCAAAATACGTCCCCTTGCATTGGCTCACTAGGAGTATTCGTTGTGGCATACTATCCTCAAGTTCATCAAGGCATATTGGTCCAGACTGCCCCACTCCTCAACGGCGATTCGGCGTAGAGTGGTTGGTGGGTCACGTTGTCCATGGCCCTTTTCAGTCTATCTCAGGCATGTTCGATACGGTTCATGTCTGGAGAACATGTTGGCCAGTCTAGTCGAGCAATGTCGTTATCCTGACGGAAGTTATTCACAATATGTGCATGATGGGGGCGCGAACTGTCATCCATGAGGACGGAATATTCTGCCGATATGGTTGCACTATCGGTAGGAGGATGGCATCCACGTATCGCAAAGCTGTTACGGCAACTTCCATGGCCACCAGCGGCTTACATCAGCCCCACGTAATGGCACTCCAAAACATCAGGGGACCTCCACCTTGCTGCACTCGCTGGACAGTGTATAAGGCGTTCAGCCTGACCGGGTTGCCTCCAAACATGTCTCCGACGATTGTCTGATTGAAGGTATATGCGACACTGAAGGTATGTGCGACACTCATTGGTGAAGAGTACCTGATGCCAATCCTGAGCGGTCCATTCGGAATGTTGTTGGGCCCATCTATACCGCGCTGCATAGTGTCTTGGTTGCAAAGACAGACCACGCCATGGACGTCGGGAGTGAAGTTGCGCATCATACAACCTATTGCGCACAGTCCTGTGGCTGCACGAAAAGCAGTATTCAAAACTGTTGACCTCAGGTGTTAAGTTCCGTATTGCGCAGAGCCATTTGAACTCAGTTGTGCGGCTTCGTTCGTGGTTTCCTTACAGAGGTCACTGTTCGTAATTACTGACAAAAAGTCATCGAGTGAAGTAGAACTGACGTCTGGCGCTAACGAAGGAAGTATTATGGGCCCTCCGCTGTTCGTAGTATTTACAAACGATTTAGAAGAAATATGAGACTGTCTGCAGTTGTTTACCGTCTAGTAAAGCCATCATAAGATCAAAACCTATTGCAAAATGAGTTAGACAAGATATCTGTATGTCGAGACTCTAAACAATAAAAAGTGCGAGAGCATTCATTCACACAGGTTTCAGGCGTTACCTGTGGCTGACGATGTCTCTGAGACGGATGCAGTCGTCCACCATGTTACAGAGGAAGCCCGCAAGGTCTGGGCATTCACAGAGTGTGGGTTTGCTGGTAATTGGGAGCTCCAACGTTAAGCGCCTAATGGGGCCCCTTAGGAACATGGCTGCCAAGGAGGGGAAGGAAGCCAATGTACACTGCATGTGCAAACCGGGGTGAGTCATTCCGGATGTGTAAAGGGTGCTTCCGGATACCGTGAAGAGTACAGAGTACAGCCATCTGCAGTTGGTGACTCATGTCGGTACCAATAACATGTGTTGCTTTGGATCGGAGGAGATTCTCTCTGGTTTCGGGCGGCTAGCGGGAATGGTAAAGACTGCCAGTATTACTTGCGAGATTAAGGCGGAGTTCACTATCTTCAGCATCGTCGATAGAATCGACTGAGGTCCTTTGGTGCAGAGCCCAGTGGAGGGTCTGAATTAGATGCTCAGGCGGTTCTGTGACCGTGTAGGTTGCAGATTCCTTGACTTGCGCCATCGGGTGGTGGGTTTCCGGGATCCGTTTAATAGGTCAGGAGTCTACTACACACAGAAAGAGGCTACAGGGGTAGCAGGGGCTGCGTGGAAGGGACTGGGCAATTTTTAGGTTAGAGGGTCCCAGGGAACCACAGAAAGGGCGTCCGGTAAAACACAGTAAGTTAGTTGTAGAAACAATCGGTATTGTAGCTGTAAATTGTCTTAGCTGTATTGGGAAAGAACCAGAGCTCCAAGCCCTAATAGAAAGCACTGAAGCTCAAATAGTTATAGGTACAGAAAGCTGACTAAAGCCGGAAATACGTTCAGCCGAAATTTTTTCAAACCATGTAACAGTGTTCAGAGAGGATAGATTAAATATAGTTATTGGTGGAGTATTTATTGCTGTCAGAAGTAGTTTGCCTAGTAACGAAATCGAAGTAGATAGTTACTGCGAAAAAGTATTGGTAGAGGCTTTACTTGACAATCGGACTAAACAATTAAATGGATTGTTTTACCGACCTCAGAACATATAGTTGATGAACAGTTCAAAGAAAACTTGAGTCTCATTTCAAATAGGTACCCCACTCACACAGTTATAGTCGGTGGTGACTTCAATCTACCCTCGATATATGAAAAATTATACGTTTAAAGCCGACGGCAGGCATAAAAACAATGCTTTCTCAGAAAATTATTTTGAACAATTAGTTCATGAGCCCACTCGAAGCGTAAATGGTGGCGAAAGCATACTTGACCTCTTAACAACAAATAATCCTGGACAAATAGTGACTATCGTGGTGAATATAGGGATTAACGACCACAAGGCAGTTGCTGCTAGGCTGAATGCCTCAACACCTCCAGCCATCAAGAAGAAAGCCATCTTATAAAAAAAAAAAAAAAAAAAAAAAAACTGATAAAAATGCTCTTAGGCGACAGTCTTCACTGCTTCCGATCTGATCATGTAAGTGTAGAAAAGTAGTGTAATGATTTCAGAGAGATAGTATCGACAGCAGTTGAGAGATATATACCACATAAATTAATAAGTGCTGGTACTGGTGATTCCCCATGATACTCAAAACGGCAGCGAAGAAAGCACGCCAAGACTCGCAAAGTTTTGCAGAAGTTCGAAATATAGGGAGTACTTCAATGCGAGATGGTTTAATTACTTTAATAACAAATTCTGTCTCGAAATCTGACGGAAAACCCAAAGAGATTCTGGTCATACATAAAGCATACCAGTGCCAAGACGCTATCAATACCTTCACTGCTCAAAAATAACGGTGAAGTCACTGATGATAGTCCCACTAAAGCAGAGTTATGAAACACAGTTTTCCGAAACTCCTCCACCAAAGAAGAACAACTGCCAAGATGAGGAAAATAGAAGTAGATATCTTCGGTGTCGCAAAGCAGCTTAACTCACTTAATAAAGGCAAGGCTTCTGGTCAAGTATGTATACCAGTCAGGTTCCTCTCACAGTATGCAGATGCAATAGCTCTATATTTAGCAATTATATATAACCGCTCGCTCACAGAAAGATCCGTATCTAAAGACTGGAAAATTGGTCAGGTCACACCAACGAAGTGGGAGTAATCCGTTGGATTACAGGCCCATATCACTAACGTCGATTTGCAGTAGCGTTTTGGAACATATACTGTATTCGAAATTTATGAAGTACCTCGAAGAAAACGATTCATTGACACATAGTCGGCACGGATTCAGAAAATATCGTTCTTGTGAAACACAACTAGCTCTTTATACTGATGAAGCAATGAGTGCTATCGACAGGGGATGTCAAATTGATTCCATATTTTTAGATTTCCAGAATCCTTTCCACAACGTTCCTCACAAGCATCTTCTAACCAAACTGCGTGCCTACGGAGTATCGCCTCAGTTGTGACACTGGATTCGTGATTTCCTGTCAGGAAGGTCGCAGTTCGTGGTAATAGACGGAAAGTAATAGAGTAAAACAGAAGTATTATCCGGCGATCCCCAAGGAAGTGTTATAGGCCCTCTGTTGTTCCTGATCTATATTAACGACATAGGAGACAGTCTGAGTAGACGTCTTAGATTGCTTGCAGATGATGTTGTCATTTACCGTCTTTTAAAGTCATCAGATGACCAAAACGAATTTCAAAATGATTTAGATAAGATATCTGTATGGTGCTAAAAGTGGCAATCGACCCTGAATAAAGAAAATTGGAAGTTATTCTCATGAGTACTAAAAGAAATCCACTAAATTTCGATTATGCAGTAAGTCACACAAATCTGTAAATTCAACTACATACTTAGGGATTACAATTACAAATAACCTAAATTGGAATGATCACGTAGATAATATTGTGGGTAGAGCAAATCAAAGACAGCGATTCATTGGCAGAACACTTAGAAGGTGCAACAGATCTACTGAAGAGACTGCTTACACCACGCTTGTCCGCCCTATTTTGCAATATTGCTGTGCAGTGCGGGATCCGCATCAGATGGGACTGACGGATGGCATCCAAAAAGTTCAAAGAAGGGTAGCTCGTTTTGTATTATCGCGAAATAGGGGAGATAGTGCCACAGACATGATACGTGAATTGGAGTGGCTATCATTAAAACAAAGGTGTTTTTCATTGCGACGGGATCTTCTCAAGAAATTTCAATCACTAGTTTTCCCCTCTGATTGAGAAAACATTCTGATGGTTCCCACCTACATAGGGAAATTGATCACCACGATAAAATAAGAGAACTAAGGGCTCGCACAGAAAAATTTAAGTGCTCATTTTTCCCGCGCGCCGTTCAAGAACGGAGCGATAAAGAGACAGCCTGAAGGTGGTTCATTGAGCCCTTTGCCAGGCACTTTATTGTGAATAACAGGCCAACCACATAGATTTAGATGTAGACTAAACGGAATTCGTTAAATTTCGGTTACCCGATAAATTGCACAGATTTAAAGATAGTCACTACTACTAAATATTTAGGGATTACACTTACGAAGAACTTCAGTAGGAGCGATCACATAAGTAATGCAGACCAAAGACTGCGTTTTATTAGTAGAAGACTTACAAGATGAAAGATCCTTCTGTTCCGGAGTGTTGCTGCACGGTACGGCATACTTACCAGACATAATTGACAGAGGACATCGAAAAAGTTCAGAGCAGCGCAGCTCGTTTTGTATTGCGGCGAAATAGTAGAAAAATACGCGAGCTGCGAAAACAATCATTAAAGCAAAGGCGTTTTTCTTGGCCGTGAAATCTTTTCATGTAATTTCAATCACCATCTTTCTCCTCCTCCTCCTCTCGGCATCGAGATCGTTGTATACGGTTTCTCCTCCGAATACGAAAATATGTCGTTGGCATATATATATATACAGGGTGGTCCATTGATAGTGACCGGTCAAATATCTCACGAAATAAGCATCAACCGAAAAAACTACAAAGAACGAAACTCGTCTAGCTTGAAGGGAGAAACCAGATGGCGCTATGGTTGACCCGCTAGATGGCGCTGCCATAGGTCAAACGGGTATCAACTGCGTTTCTTAAAAAAGAAACCCCCATTTTATTACATATTCGTGTAGTACGTAAAGAAATATGAATGTTTTAGTTGGACCACTTTTTTCGATTTCTGATAGATGGCGCTGTAATAGTCACAAACGTATAAGTACGTGGTATCACGTAACATTCCGCCAGTGCGGACGGTACTTGGTTTGTGATGCATTACCCGTGTTAAAATGGACCGTTTACCAATTGCGGAAAAGGTCGATATCGTGTTGATGTATGGCTATTGTGATCAAAATGCCCAACGGTCGTGTGCTATGTATGCTGCTCGGTATCCTGGACGACATCATCCAAGTGTCCGGACCGTTCGCAGCATAGTTACGTTAGTTAAGGAAACAGGAAGTGTTCAGCCACATGTGAAACGTCAACCACAACCTGCATCAAATGATGATACCAAAGCAGGTGTTTTAGCTGCTGTCGCGGCAAATCCGCACATCATAAGCAGACAAACTGCGCAACAATCGGGAATCTCCAAAACATCGGTGTTGAGAATGTTACATCAACATCGACTGCACCCGTACCATATTTCTATGCACCAGGAATTGCATGGCGACAACTTTGAGCGTCGTGTACAGTTCTGCCACTGGGCACAAGAGAAATAACCGGACGATAACAGATTTATTGCACGCATCTATTTAGCGACGAAGCGTCATTCACCAACAGCGGTAACGTAAACCGGCATAATATGCACTGTTGGGCAACGGAAAATCCACGATGGCTGCGACAAGTGGAACATCAGCGACCTTGCCGGGTTAATGTATGGTGGGGCATTATGGGAGGAAGGATAATTGGCCCCCATTTTATCGATAGCAATCTAAATGGTGCAATGTATACTGATTTCTTACGTAATGTTCTACCGATGTTACAAGATGTTTCACTGCATGACAGAATGGCGATGTACTTCCAGCATGATGGATGTCCGGCACATAGCTCGCATGCGGTTGAAGCGGTATTGAACAGCATAATTCATGACAGGTGGATTGGTCGTCGAAGCACCATAGCATGGCCCGCACTTTCGCCGGATCTGACGTCCCCGGATTTCTTTCTGTGGGGAAAGTTGAAGGATATTTGCGATTGTGATCCACCGACAACGCCTGACAAAATGCGTCAGCGCATTGTCAATGCATGTGCGAACATTACGGAAGGCGAACTACTCGCTGTTGAGAGGAATGTCGTTACACGTATTGTCAAATCCATTGAGGTTGACGGACATCATTTTGAGCATTTATTGCATTAATGTGGTATTTGCAGGTAATCACGCTGTAATAGCATCTTCAAAAATGGCTCTGAGCACTATGGGACTTATAACATCTGTGGTCATCAGTCCCCTAGAACTTAGAACTACTTAAACCTAACTAAACTAAGGACATCACACGCATCCATGCCCGAGGCAGGATTCGAACCTGCGCCCGTAACGGTCACGCGGTTCCAGACTGAAGCGCCTAGAACCGCACGGTCACACTGGCCGGCCAATAGCATGTGTTCTCAGAAGTAATACGTTCACACAGGTACATGTATCACATTGGAACAACCGAAATAAAATGTTCAAACGTACCTACGTTCTGTATTTTTATCTAAAAAGCCTGCCTATTACCAACTGTTCGTCTAAAATTGTGTCCCATATGTTTGCGACTATTACAGCGCCATCTATCAGAAAGGGAAAAAAAGTGGTCCAACTAAAACATTCATATTTCTTTAAGTAGTACACGAATATGTAATAAAAATGGATTTCCTATTTAAAACACTCAGTTGATATCCGTTTGACGTATGGCAGCGCCATCTAGCGGGGCAACCATAGCGCCATCTGGTTTCCCCCTTCAAGCTAGACAAGTTTCGTTCTTTGTAGTTTTTTCGTTTGACGCTCATTTCGTGAGATATTTGGTCCGGTCACGACCCACCCTGTATATATGTAGGGAGAAATGACCCTTGCGATAAAATACAGAGCTCACATGGAAATATTTAAGGGATCGTTTTTCCTGCGTGCTTTTCGAAAATGGAACGGTAAGGATGCAGTCTGAAAGTAGTTTGATGGACGCTCTGAACTGTAGGGTAGTAATATTGATGTAGATGCACGTTCCCAGTCTTTATCATTTAAAGCAGATTTTTTACTGTTGGGCACGATGGCACAGATAGACATGCAACAGATGATCAGTAATTAGTCTCGTTAATTGTACCTTAGAATCCTGACAGTGGACGTTTGGTGGGCAACCGGTAATGGCATGGAACAATACATGATTAAAAGATCATAAATTTTGAGATTAATTAGTGTTTCACAACATAACTTATCATATAGCCACTACACTATCGATATCTCTATCGACAAAATAAATTAAGAAATTTCTTTTCTGAGGAAATAGAAAAAACTGGAAAATCGCTGGACCAAATAATAGCTATTACATTGGGACTATACTTTTTATTGTGCAGAAAACAGTTATATACTAATGTTTTTAACGGACTTATATAATTCTGTTACCAACACTGGCTTCTGTGAAATGGCGACTTGGTCCAGATGGTAATATCACAGTGAGGAGGTCACCGCGATTCCGCACTGCTTCGTGAGGCCCGTTGTGTTTGTTTGGTACGGAGAGCGTTCGAGTCATTTGTGTGACACTGTTGCTGACATACAGCTGGACGATAAATGGGCCGCAAACCTGCTCACCTGCCATCACCAGGCACTTGGCCCATTCTAAATATTTGGCGTCGGGAAGATGAAAATCTGCCTCAGGTGGAATTACGAGAAGCCCTACGTCAAAACAAAGATTTAATGTTTCAATAGATAGAAAAGAAAGAAACATAAGACTCAGCTGTTATTGTTTTCAACATCCTAAAACTCTTCTGTGAATAGCATAAGGGACACCACTCTTACCATTCGTTAAAGCTGTAATCTGCATTTTTTTCTGTTCTGTGACAAAATAACTTCCTGTTGTGTGGTGTGTCGCTAGACGAGTTCTGGTTCACTTCTCAAAACAAGTTTTTACAACAGACATTAAAGAAGTAGAAAACATGCATAGTACACTTTTGATCCTGTCGTTGCAGATATCTCATTTGTTGTAAATCACATAGTGTTGGGGACTGGGGAAGCGAATTTGTGCTGTGAGTCGTTTAATTCGATGTAGTTCTCTCATAGCTACACCATGATTATCTGTAGCAGTATCACAATTATTAGACGTCAAGTCTTCTAGAATGGCGTAAAAGTAATGTGCGCCTTAGCGAAGGAAGTTATTAGGCCGCTCATGAGCGAAATTTTGTGTCTACTTCACCAAATCTTTCTACCTCGACTTGACAAATGCATCAGGGCCACTGCGTTTTTCAGATCTCAATGCATCTTATTTCCTTCTTTGTAGATGGCTCAATCATGTGTGCTTAGAAGTGGATGAACAATCGTCGTGGAGCTATAAACGGACACAACAGAACGCATTACAGTTAGAGATTTTAGTTACGTGGAGCTGGTTTCTCAGAGAAGGACATCTACAGGAATGGTTTTTGAAAAGTGAAGTATCTACGATGCACGTCACGGTGGAGTAGCTACAATCTAAGCTCTAGCGTACATTGTAACAAACACAGTCCAGTTACATTAATGTGACCACCACTTAAAACTCATCGAGAACATGCAGTAACCACTCACAGACGGTAGGTGCCACCACTAGCAGTGAGGATATATAAAGTCTCCCGTAGGGACACGGGAAACACTGCAGTCATTGTTGTAATGCGGAAACGGAGCGGTTTATCTGAAGTCGAAAAGGGCATGATCATTGGCTTTCGCGCCACAAGTGGAAGCATTTCCGAAACGATTAAGTCTGTAAACTGTTCACATGCCGCCGTGGTTAAAGTATACCGTGCAAAACCAAATGGCGCTATCCAAAACCGCCTCCGATGTCACTGTAGCCATAGATGGAAGGGGTGAACAACGACTGTGGAGATATGTATGGGCGAACAGACGTGCAACTGTTGAGCAACTGACCGCCCAGATGAACCAAGGGGCTGCCAACAGGGTCTCCTCAACGACCCTTCAGTAAACGTTGCTGTGCGTGGGCCTCCACAGCAGACGACAGATTCAAGCAATCATACTGACTGCAGTTCATCGCCGACGAAGGTTGGACTTCGCACGCCAGTAGCGCAGCTGGACGTCCGCTGAGCGGTGACAGATGGTCTTTTCACATGAATCAAGCTTTAAGTTGCAACGGGCGTCTAGCATGTATGGCGTGAAACATCTGAAAGCAGACAAGGAGGGAGCTTTATGGTCTGGGGAATTTTTTCGTGGCATTCCCTGGGTGATGACAGCAAACTCTCCGGAGAATCTGTGGAACCACCTCGGCTTTTACGTTTCATAAATAAATATGCACCTCTTACAGTACAAAAACATGGTTTTAGAATATCTAAATATACACACAGAGCATTTTAAAATCCCTTGATCAACATAAATTAGCTGCAGGTACTTTTCTATATCTATGAAAAGCCTTTGATGTCCTGTACCATAACATTCTGCTCGAAAAATTTGAAAGACGAGGGGTAAGACGTGTAGCACATAGCTGGTTGTGTTCATACCTAAGAAACCGCGGGCAGAAAAGCATCACTTCAGTATGAATTCAACAAAATGAATAAAACACGAAACAACTCATTTCTTTCTAGCGAATTACCAATAAAATATGGTGTACCGCAGGGCTTGTACCGCAGGGCTCAATCTTAGGCCCATTACTCTTCTTGATTTATATAAACGACTTAGTTGAAAATATGAGTCCCACAAAAACTATCCTGTTTGCCGATAACACCAGCATATTGCTCACTGGAACCAGTCCAGAAACTTCGCAGTCCACAGCAGAATGTTCTATGAAAAGACTTTCTGAGTGGTTCACAAAAAACAAACTCATTATAAATACTGAAAAAAATTGTGTGTGTCGATTTTCATTTAATTCCTCCAGCTAATCAAATGTCTATTCAAGCACAATTAAAAAATGATCCCCTAGAAAATGCGTCACAAAATTTTTGGGTGTATGGGTTTAGCAAGACTTAAAGTGGGACACACATATAAATAACTTGTCTAGAAAACTATCATCTATATGCTATGGCCTAAGAATTTTAAAGGCAACAACAAGCAAAACAACAGTACTGCAGGCATACTATGCGCAGCTCCACTCACTAGTCCGATATGGGATCGTTTTCTCAGGATACTCAACTCACAGTGTAAAGGTTTTTAGAATGCAAAAAAGAGCTCTAAGAATAAATTTGTCGCCTTAAAAAGATGGAGTCCTGTAAAGCCCATTTTACTGTGCTTGATGTTCTAAATGTTCCAAGTTTATTCGTTTATGAAACTATCTTGTTCACTAGGGACTACCTCCTGAAAACAGGCAAACTGCTACAGAACAAAAATGTTCACAACTATAGTACCAGAGGGAAATCAAATATACATGAAACATATCACAGAACAAGCACCTATCAGAGGAGCATAATTAACATTGATGTAATACCACACAATAAGATACCAGAGGAAATAAAAAATGCTACTCATCCCATATTTAAAGTTAAACTACAGGCATTTTTAATAAAGCACTGTTTCTATTCTGTCAGAGAATTTCTGAATACGTAACAAAATTAATTGTTAAAGGTACCTATTTTTAATTTGACTACTATTTTGCTAATACTATATATTATTGTAACTTATCTTTGACCATTCCAATATCAATTGTAAAATTTGTGCTGTACGATAAAATTGGACCAATAAAAAATCAAATCAAATGAAATCAGCTCGCTCCATGGATCCTCAGCCGAAACCGCGCCCGGGTTCCCGGGTTCGATTCTCGGCGGGGACAGGGATTTTCACTGCCTCGTGATGACTGGGTGTTGTGTGATGTCCTTAGGTTTAAGTAGTTCTAAGTTGTAGGGGACTGATGACCATAGATGTTAAATCCCATAGTGCTCATAGCCATTCAGGCGAAACCTAACCAAGCTGGACACGGCACTGGAGTCTGCATGGCTCCAAATCCCTGTCGGTACCTTCCAGAACCACACTGACTGTCTTCCTGCATGTCTGGTACTGGTCCGCATTGAAAAGATGGTCACTCAGGCTTGTAACAGGTGATCACGTTAATGTGACTGCACAGTGTATTTTTCATCATAATATGATCCCTTTTTGGGAGATATACTGTATTCCCAAAGAAATTACAGCTATGAAGGCCAATCCGTGGAAGGCAGAAGATGAAGAAGAAGGAAATTCTTAGGGAGGGTGCTGCCTTGTGAAAACACACAGGCTGCATCCCAATATCCTAATATCGTATTACTGACAAGTTCAGTAACACTTTCCTAAAAGAAATAAGGTAAGTGTTAGTCTTTTGTATATGTTTTTGGATAGAGTCCGTCTTTAGCAAAACACAATTTTGATTTTTAACCCAAACATGTTTCACTGCAGTTGCAGCATCTTCAGTGGTCTTTTATTTTATGGCTATTAAAGATAAAGAATGTTCTTTCCTGCTTGGATACATGGAACTATTAGTTTCTAAATCGTAATTACAGATATTTGAAACAACATATAAAATTATGAATTCATACCTTTTTGCCACATGGTGTGGTTTTTCTGATGTATTGTGTTTCTACAGTGGCTGTTTTGTTCCACAGTTTGTCATCTGCAACCACTTACACCTTAAAGTAGATAAACTGTTTAAGCCAAAATTACGATTCGAAGCCGGCCGGGTTGGCCGAGCGGTTCTAGGCGCTGCAATCTGAAACCGCGGGACTGCTCCGGTCGCAGGTTCGAATTCTGCTTCGGGCATGGATGTGTATGATGTCCTTAGGTTAGTTAGGTTTAAGTAATTCTAAGTTCTAGGGGACTGATAACCTCAGACGTTAAGTCCCATAGTGCTCAGAGCCAATTGAACCATTTTTTACGATTTGAAAATTGTTATTTCTATGCCTGAAATTAATTAATTCTGTGTTAGTGTGTGTGTGTGTGTTTCTATTTACATTATGTTTCACTTACGTTTTCTTTTTCCTCATCTTCATCACTGTCAAACACTATATATTGAGCTGTCACTGTCACTGTTTCACTGTTTACCAGCTGTAAAAACAAACATGGCGGACAGTGAAACAGTTGAAGGTGTAAAAGCAAGATGGCTGACGGTGGAACAGTTAAAGGTGTTCCTGGCGGCTGTTCTGAATCTTTCAGAGGTGTGTGTGCATTTTGTGTGTGTGTGTTTGTGTGTATGTGTGTGTGTGTGTGTGTGTGTGTGTGTGAGAGAGAGAGAGAGAGAGAGAGAGAGAGAGAGACAGAGAGGGTTTGAGGATTTTTTCATTATTATTATTATTTCAAATACTTTTCTGCACAGTGGGCTGGAATTTCTCTAATTCTGTGAGGGCAGAGAACAGAGTTCCACTGCACAGAGCTGTGTATTCATTTATCACTTATTTTCCTTCCAGTATGGCTTTTTGTATCTAATAATTTTCTTCAATTATTAGGTTTTGTGGGGGGCTGTTGCTGCATTTGAGAATTTTCGAATCAGTATTGATGTTTGTTGGGTTATGTTTCTTGTCCATAAGGTGTTCAGCAAATGTGGAATTACAGCTGTTGCTTTTTAATGCTCTTCTGTGTTCTGTGTATCTGGTATTAAAGTTTCTGCTCGTTTCCCCTTTATAAACTGATTTGCAGTCCTGACATATTAGTTGTTAAATACCAGATGTGTTGTGTTTGTCTGTACTTGTGTTGGTTGTCCTTAACTTTCTGTGTTAGTCTTTTAATTGAATGCATTGACAGATGAAAGGCTTTGCTTCTCGTGGATTTTTAGGCCATATTCAGTTTGTTGAAAGTCCTTTCGTCTCTAAGTAGGAAACTACGCTGTTGTCGATTGTAACTGAAACAACATAATGACGTCATGCAACAAACGTAAAATTGTCATGAAGTGTTCTATATGCTTGGCTGTTCTAATGATGGGCACTTCAGCGCAGCCCCACATTTTAGGTACGACAAAGGGCTTCTATATGCTGTATCTACATCTACATCTGTACTCCGCAAGCTGCCTTACGATGCGTTTTTGTTTACCACTTATCACTTCCCCCTTATCGCGTTTGGTTCGCAGTAACGACGACTGCTGGAAAGTCTCCGCGTGGGCTGGTTCAAATGTCTCTGAGCACTATGGGACTTATCATCTGAGGTCATCAGCCCCCTAGAACTTACAACTACTTAAACCTAACTAACCTAAGGACACCACACACATCCATGCCCGAGGCAGGATTCGAACCTGCGACAGTAGCGGTCGCGCGGTTCCGGACTGAAGCGTCTAGAACCGCTCGGCCACAACGGCCGGCGTGGGCTGGAATTTCTCTAATTTTATCTTCACGGTCTTTTCGTGAGACATACCTAGGTGGAAGCAATATATTGGATGACCCTTCTAGAAACGTACACTCTCGTAAATTTAACACACGACCACATAGTGACGCAGAATACCTCTCTTGAAGCATCTGCCGCTTGTCCTGACTGAGCATCTCCGTAACGCTTTTGTATTTATTAAATGAACCTGTAACTAAACGTGCTGCTCTTCTTTGGATCTTCTCTATTTCCTCCGTCAATCCTGTTTAGTGTGGATCCCAGACTGAAGGGCAAAATTCAAGCACTGGTCGAACGAGTGTTTCGTAAGCTACTTCCTTTGTCTGAAAATAGCTTATACAGCGGGTTTTTCATTTAAAAAACGCATTTCAATTATTTTCTTTGTTGAAGAACTTTTTATGGATACTGTAAGAAGAAGAAACGTGTACCGGCATGTGTAGGAAGTCGACAGCGGCAGCATCGTCGCCTATCGGGACTGTGGTTAATTGTTCCGTAATACTGCTGCTCTCGTTGATCGGGGTCGTATGACTGTCACGTAAATTTGTAATGGCGGGGTTCGGGAGGACCATGCTCAACGCCCTTCTGGATCTCGACGGGTCTACGAGACGAGTGGCTGAGAGGACTGACAAATTGTTCGCTCGACCTCACGGGATCGTACAGCAACTCTATTTAGTGCGAAGATGTGTGGAGTGCCGTGGAATACCAGTACGGCGAGCGATATTACGCCTTCCCTTGACATGGTAGAAGAGAATCGCGCCGACAGTGGTGCGTCGATGGACGCCTGCTTGTTTTGTTTTGTTTTAGGGCAAAAAAAAAAAAAAACCTAGGGTCATACGCGCACGTGTCTGAATTGTGAAACACTCAGACAAAGAGAGGAGTTAAAAAAGACTACCCGTTAATCCCAATCGACGGAAGGGAAGACAGATAAAAACAGGGACGTGGAGAAAAACCTGTAAAATACGCCATAGAAAAACGGAGGCCCTGAACTGAAAATGCTTCTGCAGAGGCTCCGAGAAGAACGAACCTTGACAGATGACCTTCGTCATCATTACAGGGGCACAGCACACACACTGCGTCGTGGTGTGTGCTGCCACTAAATATTCAAGCTTTGTCTACCACATTTCTCGCTCTGCATACCTACAAAGTTAAGCATCTGTTTTTCACCATTATACTGTACATTGTGGTGACATACCTCTTGGGATAATGCCTTGTCGTGGCCGAGCGGTTCTAGACCCTTCAGTCCGGAACCGCGCTGCTGCTACGGTCGCAGGTTCGAATCCTGCCTCGGGCATGGATGTGTGTGATGTCCTTAGGTTAGTTAGGTTCAACTAGTTCTACGTTCTAGGGGACTGATGACCTCAGATGTTAAGTCCCATAGTGCTCAGAGCCATTTGAACCATTTTTGAATATCTGGTCGGACCTCCTTGTGCCCCACGTAGTGCAGCAGTTCGATGTGGCGTGGACTCAACAAGTCGTTGGAAGTTGCCTGTAGAAATATTGAGCCATGCCGTCTCTATAGCCATCTATAATTGTGAAAGTGTTTCCGGTGCAAGATTTTGTGCACGAACTGGCCTCTCAATTACGTCCCATAAATGTTCGATGAGATTCATACTGGGTGACGTGAGTAGCCAAATCATTCGCTCGAAATGTGCAGAATGGTCTTCAAACCAAGCGCGAAAAACTGTGGTCCAATGGCACCTTTGTTTGGTAACATGAAGTCCATGAATGGCTGCAAATGGTCTCCAAGTAGCTGAACACAACCATTTCGAGTCAATGATCGGTTCAGTTGGATCAGTCGAGTCAGTCAATTCCATGTAAACACAGCCCACGTGTTTATGGAGCCTCCATCAGCTTGCACAGTGCCTTGTTGATAACTTGGGTCCATGGCTACGTGGGATCTGTGCCACTCTCAACTCCTACCGTCGGCTCTTACAAGCTGAAGTCGGGACTCATATGATCAGGCCACGGTTTTCCAGTGGTGTGGGGTCCAACCGAAATGGTCACGGTCCCAGGATAGGCGCCGCAGATGATGTCAGGCTCTTAGCAAAGGTACTTGGGTTGGCCGTCTGCTACCATAGCCCATTAACACCAAATTTTGCCGCAGCGTACTAACGGATACGTTCGTCGCACATCTCACTTTGATTTCTGCCGTCATTTCACGTAGTGTTACTTGTCTGTTTGCACTGACAATTCTACACAAAAGCCGCTGCGCGTGGTCATTAAACGAAGGCCGGCGCCCACTGCGTTATTCGTGGTGAGAGATAATGCCTGAAATTTGATATTTTCGGCACATCTTTGACACTGTGGATCTAGGAATATTGAATTCGCTAACGATTCCCGAAATGGAATGTCCCAACCCTCTAGCTCCAACTATTATTCCGCGTTCAATGTCTGTTAATTCCCGTCGTGCGACCGTAATCACGTCGTACACCTTTTCACATGAATCACCTAAAAGAAAAGACACCTCGGCCAATGCATTGCTGTTTAATACCTTATGTACGCGATACTACCGCCATCTGTATACGTGTATATCGTTATCTCATAACTTTTGTCACCTCACTGTATACGCACAAGGGGCAAAATTCAGTTAAAAAATGGCTCTGAGCACTATGGGACTCAACTGCTGTGGTCATCAGTCCCCTAGAACTTAGAACTACTTAAACCTAACTAACCTAAGGACATCACACACATCCATGCCCGAGGCAGGATTCGAACCTGCGACCGCAGCAGTCGCACGGTTCCGGACTGCGCGCCTAGAACCGCAAAATTTAGTTATTTGCTAGTCTTCTGGTGGTGTAGTTTAATACATACCTCCTCTTAACTGTCGTTACCTCACTGCAATACTTCGACGCGGATCTGAGTCGAAGCAAAACGCAGCTTTCTAAATATTTCTGTGAATCATAACACGTAAATATTGGCACGGAAAGGGTAACTATTACAACTGGATGGCCCCCATCTGAATGAAGTGGTTCTCCGCCAGGGTACATGGGTATCATGGTGGGGGCTACGCTGCTACAGGATGAGTGAAGCAGTAATTGGCGGCGGTCACGCTTTAAATTGAAAGGTCGAATCATGATTGTAGGAAGCGCTAGCACAGTCAAGGCTGAGATGTCTAGCGTAGGACACTGACAACTGTTGTTTGCTAACAGAAATTAATGTGTCTGTCTCCGCTAGCAATGCTTAACGCACATTTCCCAGCCTTGAAATCTCTCGCGCAGTCAGAATCTGAGCAGTGCCAAGTGACGTTAACGAGGCGTGAAAACTCGGCGCAATCAACGCCCGTATAAAATGTGTCTAAACGGAAGGTCTCGCTGCGGTGGCATCACCTTTACTAGTATTCTGCAACTTTATCCTTTGCCCCTACAGTATATGGCGTCACCAAAGTTTTCAGTGAAACTGCGGTTAGTTCTAAATTTTCCAAGTCATCGTATGCTCTTAGAAGGCAGCAGCAACGACTGTGAGTGTTTGGCGAAGAGAAACGCTGGCTCCTCCGTCCCACTTATTCGAAAGGTTGCATCTACTATTTCTGCACACCATATGTGACTCAAAATCCTGTTCTGTTATTTATTTGTTACTTTCATTGATTTTGGTACTTTCTGCATTTTGATGAGGTGTCACGTTTCTCGTATTGCACTGAACATCTATGGCACGGTGTATTTTCTCTGACTGTTGTCGCAGTTAGAACACGAATGGGGAGAATTTGGGAGTATGATTTCTTTGATGACCTATCATCTATCTTTCAACAACGCTTCAAGATTGGTTTGATGTAAGGAAACAAAGGAAGGAAAGAAGAAAAATTGAGATTTAATGTACCATTGCCGTTGAACAGGGGAAGGAAATCAGCAATAGCCTTTTAAAATGGACAGGAATTCGCCTTAAGCAATTTAGGGAAACTAAATTTAAGGAGATGGGACCTGGATAAACTGACTAAACCAGAGGTTGTACAGAATTTCAGGGAGAGCATAAGGGAACAATTGACAGCGATGGGGGAAAGAAATACAGCAGAAGAAGAATCGGTAGCTCTGAGGGAAGAAGTAGTGAAGACAGCGGAGGATCAAGTAGGTAAAATGACGAGGGCTAGCAGAAGAGATACTGAATTTAATTCATGAGAGGAGAAAATACAAAAATGCAGTAAATAAAGCAGGCAAAAAGGAATACAAACGTCTCAAAAATTAGATCGACAGGAAGTGCAAAATGGCTAACAGGGATGGCTAGAGGACAAATGTAAGGATGTAGAAACTCATCTCACTAGGGGCAAGATAGATACTGCCTACAGGAAAATTAAAGAGACCTTTGGAGAAAAGAGAGCCACTTGTATGAACATCAAGAGCTCAGATGGAAACCCAGTTCTAAGCAAAGAAGGGAAAGCAGAAAGGTGGAAGGAGTATATGGAAGGTCTATACAAGGGCGATGTACTTGAGGACAATATTATGGAAATGGAAGAGGATGTAGATGAAGATGAAATGGGAGATGCGATTTTGCGTGAAGAGTTTGATAGAACACTGAAAGACCTGAGTCGAAACAAGGCCCCGGGAGTAGACAACATTCCATTAGAACTAATGACAGCCTTGGCAGAGCCAGTCCTGACAAAACTCTACCATCTGGTGAGCAAGATGTATGAGACAGGCGCAATACTCTCAGACTTCAAGAAGAATTTAATAATTCCAATCCCAAAGAAAGTAGGTGTTGACAAATGTGAAAATTACCGAACAATCAGTCTAATAAGCCACAGCTGCAAAATACTAACACGAATTCTTTACAGACGAATGGAAAAGCTAGTAGAATCCGACCTCGGGGAAGATCAGTTTGGATTCCGTAGAAATGTTGGAACACGTGAGGCAATACTGACCTTACGACTTATCTTAGAAGAAAGATTAAGAAAAGGCAAACCTACGTTTCTAGCATTTGTACACTTAGAGAAAGCTTTTGACAATGTGGACTGGAATACTCCCTTTCAAATTCTAAAGGTGGCAGGGGTAAAATATAGGGAGCGAAATGCTATTTACAATTTGTACAGAAACCAGATGGTAGTTATAAGAGTCGAGGGGCACAAAAGGGAAGCAGTGGTTGGGAAGGGAGTGAGACAGGGTTGTAGCCTATCCCCGATGTTATTCAATCTGTATATTGAGCAAGCAATTAAGGAAACAAAAGAAAAATTCCAAGTAGGTATTAAAATCCATGGAGAAGAAATAAAAACCTTGAGGTTCGCGGTGACATTGTAATTCAGTCAGAGAAAGCAAAGGACTTGGAAGAGCAGTTGAACGGAATGGACAGTGTCTTGAAGGGAGGATATAAGATGAACATCAACAAAAGCAAAACGAGGATAATGGAATGTAGTCAAATTAAGTCGGGTGATGCTGAGGGCATTAGCTTAGGAAATGAGACACTTAAAGTAGTAAAGGAGTTTTGCTATTTGGGGAGCAAAAGATGGTCGAAGTAGAGAGGATATAAAATGTAGACTGGCAATGGCAAGGAAAGCGTTTCTGAAGAAGAGAAATTTGTTAACATCGAGTATAGATTTAAGTGTCAGGAAGTCGTTTCTGAAAGAAGCTTCTGAAAGAAGCTTTTGAAATGTGGTGCTACAGAAGAATGTTGAAGATTAGATGGGTAGATCACATAACTGATGAGGAGACATTGAACAGAATTGGTGAGAAGAGGAGTTTGTGGCACAACTTGACAAGAAGAGACCGGTTGGTAGGACATGTTCTGAGGCATCAGGGGATCACAAATTTAGCATTGGAGGGCAGCATGGAGGGTAAAACTCGTAGAGGGAGACCAAGAGATGAATACACGAAGCAGATTCAGAAGGATGTAGGTTGCAGTAAGTACTGTGAGATGAAGAAGCTTGCACAGGATAGAGTAGCATGGAGAACTACATCAAACCAGTCTTAGGACTGAAGACCACAACAACAACTACATTTTAGACATGAAATGGTCCTGAGGTCTTCGTAGACGAATTTAGATACGCTGTGCAAGTTAAAGCGCCGCTTCCGAGACGGGAAGATGTGCCATCCCCGGATCGAATCGGGCCGGCGTATTAACGATGAGGGTTGATGTGCCAGCTAGCCTGGATATTGTTTTTAGGCGATTTCCTACATCCCACTAGGTGAACATCGGGTTGATACCCGAGTCTCGCCTCATTTACACGATTCGTAATCATTTAGAAAACTTTCGATTACTGTCACATGAATAACACTACATTTTGGCAATTGGGATACAGATATGCCGTCGCAGGTGAAGAGGAGTGGACGACGGAGGGAGGGGGGGGGGGGGGGGGATGACGTGACGAAAGGAACAGCTCCGACCACCAAATCCGTTGAACAACCATGTCAACCCCGCACAGATGCTGGACAAAGAGACAAGAAAAAGGAACAATTAGGTAGATACGAATATCTCAAATCAACAGAGTTAGAAGTGTAATACCATTACAATTAGGCATAAAACCTACATATTTATAGACTCACGAGCGATATGTTTTGTTACAGTAGACCTACAGAGCTTTTACCTTCTAGGTCATGTAAAGAGTCTAATTCAGGAGACAGATGATACACGTGTGGACACTGTACAGACCACCGTTGTAAATATGGCTGCATTTTAAACATCTGTCTCAAAAAAGTACTACACACTGTTGTGACAAAAATCGTGGGCTACCTGCTAATACCTTGTCGGACTACCTTTTTTCCACATTAGTCCAGCAGCTCGACGTGGCATGGAAGTGTCCTGTAGAAATATTGAAGCATGCTGCCTCTGTACCAGTCCATAATTGCGAAAGTGTTGCCGGTACAGGATTCCGTGCACCAACTGACGTCTCGATTCTCAGATGTTCGATGGGATTCATGTCGGGCGATTTGGTTGCCCAAATCAAATCATTCGTTCGAATTGTCCAGAATGTTCTTCAAACCTATCGCAAACAATTTTGGCCTGGGGACGTAGTTGGGAACATGAAGTCCATGAATGGCTGCTTGTTTCCAAGACGCCGAACATATCCACTTTCAGTCAATGAGCCAGCCCATTCCATGTAAACACAGCCCACACCATTATGGAGCTACCACCAGCTTGTATAGTGCCTTGTGACAACGACAACCGGGGTGCATAGCTTCGTGGTGTCAGCGCACATTCGAACACTACCATCAGCTCTTACCATCTGAAATCGGGACTCATCTGACCAGCCCACGGTTTTCCAGTAGTCTAGGCTCCAATCGATATGATCACGAGCCCAGGAGATGCGTTGCAGGCGATGTCGTGCTGTCAGCAAAGCCACTCGTGTCGTTCGTCTGCTGTCACAGCGCATTGACTCCAAGTATCGCCGCAGCCTACTAACGGATACGTTCGCCGTATGTCCCACATTGATTCTGCGGTTATTTCGCACAGTGTTGCTTGTGTGCTAGCACTGAGAACTACACACAACGCCGCTGCTCTCGGTCGTTAAGTGAAGGCTCTCGGCCTTTGCGCTGTCAGTGTTGAGGGGAAATTCCTGAAATTTGGTGTTCCTCCCTTTACACAGTGGACCTCGGAATACTGAATTCCCTAACGATTTCCGAAATGGAATGCCCCATGCGTCAAGTTCGAACTACTATTCCGCGTTCAAAGTTTGTTAATTCCCGTCGTGGGACCATAATAACTTCAGAAACCTGAGTTAAGTGACAGTTCCGCCAATGCATCTCGTGTACGCTGTATATGTGCGTATCGCTATTCCATGTCTTTTGTCACCTCAGCCTAAGGTACGCATTTTGTCCGAGAAAGTTCACGTTACTCATGGAATGGTTTTGCAAGTCTTGGTTAATTTTTTGATGACAAAAGAAACTGTAGTCGTCATAAATTGAGTGACTGATTTATTTCTGATATAAAAATCAACCTAACCTCATGATCAGAGCGATATGTCTGACACATAAAATTGAGCTACTCGAGAAATGGTTCAAATGTCTCTGAGCACTATGAGACTTAACTTCTGAGGTCATCAGTGCCCTAGAACTTAGAACTACTTAAACCTAACTAATCTAAGGACATCACACACATCCATGCCCGAGGAAGGATTCGAACCTGCGACCGTAACTGTCGCGCGGCTCCAGACTGTAGCGCCTAGAACCTCTCGGCCACCCCGGCCGCCGCTACTAGAGAATTTGCCACTGACAATCACTCAGGGAAAATGGCTACGCAACGGCTCGAGATTGTTGGAAGCTCCCATATTCCGTCTGCATACTTGACGAAGGTAACGAACATTTATGAATAAGAGCATCTATACTTAATCTAGAAGAGGTATAGGTTTTATAACTATTCCACAGCTAAGGAGTGTACACATGTGTATAGGCAGTTGCGTCAATATGTCGCTGAGAATCGGTGTTTCTCTTGTTCATGCGTGAAACAGAAAGTAATTACACAAGTGAAACGAACATGATATTAAGCCAACAAACTATATTGCTGTGATTGACGGATGGGGAGGTCTAAGCCTAACCTGTGACAAACTGAAGACATAGTGATCACTAGTTTTTCATCAAAACCAACGAAGGAATAAAACTCGAAGCATATAAAATATTTTGTGTGGCCACTTCGTGTAAAATTCCGTTTGTTAAATGCTGATATTATACGTAATTCTACTTAGATCAATATTCGTTCACATATCCCATTCTACTTTACACCGTTTTTCTCGGAGTTTTGATAGTTATTTAATAGGCATAAAAATACTGTAAAAACGGGGAGTACTTTTATAAGTACTAAAAGAAGGCATAAAGTAATCGTCAGATGAACACGCTGCAAAATGACTTTTCCCTGCGATTCAGTGTATCATCTGAAACCCGCACAGGTGGTGTGGGATGGAGAACATATGTCCTGATATTTGCAGTTTTCGAGGAAATGTTATTTCTGCTCTGCTGCATCGTGTGTCACTCAGGCGAGACCAGGTCACGACTGCCGTTTGAGCTGCTTTTCCAAGCAGCCAGCGTCGACAGGTTTAGCCTTTGATACTCTCTACAGTCCACATTTTGTTCTAACCTGTCAGCTGGTTTCTACTTCGTAATTTATAATAAGGTTATTGAATAATATAAACTGAAATATTATATGAAGAAATAAAGAATACAAACCATATACATTATATAATATTAATTATTATTGTCACTGTTATTATTTTTGGTTCACCAGTTTCTGTCTTACAAAATCCCACCGTCATCAAGGACATTCCGATACACGTGACTTTTGAAAAGGAAATCACAATACAGAAGTGTAACGTGGAACTCACAGAGCAGGAGTCATGTTTGATACAGCAAACATAACAACTGTGCATTTGATGAAACCAGGACACCGTTTAAAAATTTACACTGGACGGACACAAAACTAGAAAATGGATCGTTGGTGTAGAGTACGAGATGTGGGCAGAAATAGTTTTGAAGATCAGATGAAGCTTAGAAGAGATAAATAGAGAGATGCGTTTGATAATTTGGAAACAAGTGGGATTGCGTTGTAGATGTTGCACAGTTTCACGAGCTCCGTATAGATTCAGATTTAGCTGTAGCTCATTGTTTGACGCGTGGAGGACACGAGACTGTAAATGGTAGCTAAGTCTTTTTTCGTCGGTTGTATTCGACGAAGTTCTTGTCACTAGAAAATCGTGAATAATAAAATAGATAATTCGAATATTCTCAGTATTCGTCGTTCTTAAACATGAAGTTTTGATGAGGTATGGTGGGAGAAGCCTTTTTCCCGTGGCAGGTAAACTTATATGATAGTACTCGTGTTGCGGTTCACCACATGCGCACATCGAAACAATCAGAAATAATTTTGATACTATTTCAGATGATGAACGATTAAGATCTTTGAATGAGGACGCGTCTTGTCATTCGCTCATAGTTACCCAATATCACTCTTTTGTTTTAACCTGTGAGCTACATCACACGGTCATTAAATCTTTATTATTACGATAGCTCGCAATGCGAGATTATCTAGTGGAACAAAGAGTATAATAAATATCCATTACCAGTAATTTCCTTAGATTTGGCACTAGCTTTTACACTTAAGACCAAAAATGGAGTTGTCCAAGTATATGGAAGCGACAATGCTCTTAAGAGACGAGTCGGAAATAAAATTTCCTTTCAGGAATATAAGTTTGTGTTTTGGTTACATTTTAACAGGTGAACACTGTTGTTCCTATCTCGAGCAGTTGAGTTCCAATCGGAGAGCTATTAATAACTTGAAGGTATTGGCGTTCCGTCACTTTTTTCCGTATAATACAGTTACCGCAAGATAATGGAACCGTTGATGAGGAGAACAGATCAAGGAGAGCCACTGTAACTTTAGATCACATTTATATGGTATCTGCACCGTACGCAACCCCGAAAAGCCAATTACACAGCCAGTCACTGATTTACCACCCACCGATACTGTATTTTCTTAAAGCAGAGTAGAATGAGCAGCACACGGGATTCGCGCTCGGGAGGAGCTGGTTTCACATCACTGTCACGCCAGTCTGATGTGAGATTCCCGCTGTTTCCCAAAATAACTTCAGCAGAATACCGGCGCGACTCCTTCGAAAAGACTACATCTATTTACAGCCTAATTCGAGTCGAATCCGTGCTAATGATCCGTCTCTAATGACTTCATTGTCGACAGGATGCTTAATCCTCACTTCCATTTTTACCTAAAGCAGGGTATTGACTTCATTAGCGCACCACGGTAAGTCTTATCTCTCTAAATATTACATGTAAAGAATTACTTCTGTACATTTGAATTTCAGCGGTAACATATATGAAACATGTTTTCATAAAGACGTTTAATAATTTCAGGAATGATGTATAAGAAAGAAATATAGGTGTGATAATAGATATCTGGGAACCCGTCGGCCAAGGTTGTAAAGACAAAAAAGACAATTACATTTAATTTTCTTATATATAAAACTTCCATCCTACGTACTAAGACAGGCTGTGCAACGTGTAATTTATAATTCGAAATAATTAGGCATACCTTAGTTGACACACAATCTCTCTTTGCTAATCGAATTGGTGGACAAAATATTTTGTAAAAGCAATTTCACCCAACACATAACGGTCGTCTTCATGATAAATTTAGTAATCCTCAACTATACTTGCGGTTCAGACTGACATTAGTAACTTCGTGGGATAGTTTTCGTCTCCAAAACAAATACCTGTACGTTTCTCTAAGCTGTTTTTAAGCAATCAATAAAAGAAGGGCTTCTTTTTATGAAAAACCAATTTTTATTAAAAAAAAGAAAACATGTTCATACCAACAACTAAGGCTCTTACATTAAAAATTTTCATCTTGAAAAGAGTTTTTGCAAGTAAACGCCTTTTGAAATCAAATAATGTTCAGTTAAGCAAATATAAAGACAAAATGAACAATGATACCAATAAAAAATGACAGTGGCTGCAAAAACGAATCAATTAAGCACTTATTTTCGTTTATCACAGTCAAGGCACAGATCGTAGTCAATGGAATGCATTTTTACTCGTACTTTTAACATTTATATCAAGTTTTTGTGGTTTTTGTGTCTTTAAACGTGGCCATCTTTCACTTTTCTGGCTGACTCCGTATTACTTTGATTTGCGCTGCAAATTTATCAACCCTGTCATTACTTTCAAAATTTTTGCCAAAAATCTGTCCATTGCAGTCTGCAATTCCCTAGAAAAAATTTTGAAATTCATTTTCCTCTCTTTGATATTTGTTTTGATCAATGCCCTGCCGTCTTGTTTCATAAATTATCGATGACCATCTCGCTACACCTACTTATAACCGCTTTTTACCATAAAAATAGCCAGATTTCATGATTGCTTTCGCGCACATTCCCGTCTTCTGTCTCTTCATGGTTCTCTATTTCACTGTCAGTTTCATGATCAGACATTTCTGTTTCATTGTCACTAAACTGCTGTATCCAATGAGACAGCAGTCTTCACCAGCTGACAATAACTCCAAAATTTGATCATCGTTCACACGTCGCTCCATTCTGTTTAAAAAAATTTTAAAACATTTGTCAAGTCAAACAAAGAAAGTAACGTTAACATCTTCGTGGGGTACATTTCGACCCGAAATGGAACATACCTACGGAAATAATGGTCGCTGGTTAGCACACGCCTACACAACTCTAAAGCACAGTCGGTACTGCGATTACATTGCATCGTTGTGGCAACGTTGCAATAGGAGTGGAATTGTAAACAAAAGAGAGACGCGTGAGTAGTACCCCACAAACGTAGTTAACTGTTGTCTAAAGAACTAAAATATCTTTACCAATTATTTTCTCTTATCGGCAAGTACCTGCCTGTAAGCTCATTTGGTCTTCGAACCACAATGCTAAGTAATCTTGGCGAGCAAACTGAGAGGTAATAGTCTTTTGTCCCAATTCAGTTTATAAATATGTTTGTCTTCGTCTAGGAAGTATGCAAACGAGATGTTCATTCAAGTGCGTTCAAATAACCCATGGCTTAGACCATTTCGAAGTATTAATACTTGGGCCGTAGGAGATACAGTTTTCTTCGGCTTCTGCTGCTTCTAATACTCTAAGCCAAGGGTCATTAAACTACGGCCCGCGGGGCGAAACCGGCCAGCGACGGCCTGCAAACCGGCCCGCGTTAGCTGACCGGACATCCCCGGTACCCGGCCCGCCGAATGTTTGAGGTGGTACCTATACTGCGAGCGGTACCTATACAGGGAGCGAAAGGCTATTTACAATTTGTACAGAAACCAGATGGCAGTCATAAGAGTCGAGGGGCATGAAAGGGAAGCAGTGGTTGGGAAAGGAGTGAGACAGGGTTGTAGCCTCTCCCCGATGTTATTCAATCTGTATATTGAACAAGCAGTAAAGGAAACAAAAGAAAAATTTGGAGTAGGTATTAAAATTCATGGAGAAGAAATAAAAACTTTGAGGTTCGCCGATGACATTGTAATTCTGTCAGAGACGGCAAAGGACTTGGAAGAGCAGTTGAATGGAATGGACAGTGTCTTGAAAAGAGGATATATGAACATCAACAAAAGCAAAACGAGGATAATGGAATGTAGTCAAATTAAATCGGGTGATGCTGAGGGAATTAGATTAGGAAATGAGACACTTAAAGTAGTAAAGGAGTTTTGCTATTTAGGAAGTAAAATAACTGATGATGGTCGAAGTAGAGAGGATATAAAATGTAGACTGGCAATGGCAAGGAAAGCGTTTCTCAAGAAGAGAAATTTGTTAACATCGAATATAGATTTATCTATCAGGAAGTCGTTTATGAAAGTATTTGTTTGGAGTGTAGCCATGTATGGAAGTGAAACATGGACGATAACTAGTTTGGACAAGAAGAGAATAGAAGCTTTCGAAATGTGGTGCTACAGAAGAATGCTGAAGATTAGATGGGTAGATCACGTAACTAATGAGGAGGTATTGAATCGGATTGGGGAGAAGAGAAGTTTGTGGCACAACTTGACTAGAAGAAGGGATCGGTTGGTAGGACATGTTTTGAGGCATCAAGGGATCACAAATTTAGCATTGGAGGGCAGTGTGGAGGGTAAAAATCGTAGAGGGAGACCAAGAGATGAATACACTAAGCAGATTCAGAAGGATGTAGGTTGCAGTAGGTACTGGGAGATGAAGCAGCTTGCACAGGATAGAGTAGCATGGAGAGCTGCATCAAACCAGTCTCAGGACTGAAGACAACAACAACACCTATACTGCCAACAATTGAGTTTCGAGGCCCATGGCGACCAATACACCGCGACATTGGCTCTGCTACTCGCTACAAGACTAGATAACTAAACTTATTGTTGCACCGCTTGAAATAACAATGCGTTGACATACTCTACCTCTGTTACGTCTTGCAGTAATAGTGTTGCTAACAATGATTTTGAGATTTCGTTAACTTTGCAGGAGGCCTTCGTGAAGAATGTGCAGTGACATACATTTTTGTCGGTGAAATTCGCCAGAATAAAATACTCCAGAATTTCGGTGAGGTACGTCCACCAATCAAAATTATGTAATTAAATAAAAATCGTAGTTCGTTTCAGTGCTAGCTAGTCCCACAACCCTTGATTTTTGCGATTTCAACTTTCCTTTAGCCTTACATTAGAGTGACATGGAGTGCTAGGGTGATTTAATCCCACTAGGTAGATCTTGGCCCTTATGACTTCGTGGAGGAGTCAATGTGGCCGGACTAAAAAGTTTGGAGACCCCTGCTCTAAGCACTACTCCTTGACATGAACAATATTTTTATCGACGCAATATTATCTGAACGGCTATTAATCTGTGTGGTAAGAAACTTTAAAGACTTCCTAACGTTTCTGACAGATTAAAACCGTAAACTTAAAAATTACCGTAAGTCAAGAGATCTGCCTTGTGGACTTGGAACCAGATTCAACAGACAGTTATAATCTAACAGTAGGGTTAATACAGGTATACATTTTTTTCCTTCAACCTCAGACATCTGTGGCATAAATGTGTAATTTCCAGTTGTATCTAATTCACAGCCGTTTCTGAAGATCTCTTCCTCAGTTTCGATGTAGACGTGACTCTGAACTGATTTGGTCTGCCGCGTTTGCAGTCATTCTGACGATATCATATCCAGGTGTGATTATGTTGGAGCTTCTGTATATTCTTTACAAGGAACTCATAAGTAAAATACTTTACAGAACCGCTCTAAAACCTTCAAGGAGTTTCGTTTTAGATGAATATAAGAGTAAATGGAGACATGAATCACAGACTGGTTAAATATTTCTCTGCGAACCCTACATGGTGACTCTCCACGATCGTTGGGATTGAGCCATAAGGCATAAATTTCCGAACGGAAATCTGACACACATCGCGTTTCTATATTTTCGTGACGAGTCGCTGCACCGAATATAGTTTGGGAGATAAAGGGTACTGCCCAATCACACTGTTTAAAGTGGATGGCCCTACCCTGCCGAACCTGTGAGTGTATTTGACTCTAGAAATTCTTAGTATTCTGCAGTCGTTTCGACAGGTAAGCCCACTCTGGGATGTCTTTAAACACGTAAACATACTTCTACCAGGAGTCATACTTGTGTAAAGAGACCACGATTTCGATAGCAGTTATGTAGAGGAAGTATAGGAAACCTATTCCTTCTTTCTGAAATACAAATCTAGCAATATACAGCGTATTGACACCAAAGTGTGTTGCACTACGTCTCACGAGTGTTTTCTCGTCATCATAAATATTTGACGAAGATTTCTACAGTAGTGGTGGTAATCATCTCTCGCCTGAGCAGAGGATTTCTGTACTGTCTTTTGCTGCATGTAATACGGAAATCTCCTAAACATGCCAGAAGCCAGGACAGCTGCTTAAGAAGACCCTGTGTTGAGATGAAAAGTGTGCAAATCTGCTTAGCTGCATAGACAGAGCCACAGTGGTTTTTTCGCCGTCTTCTGCCCAGTCATTTAAGTGGATGCTGTTCGACACATGTTCTGTTAATGAAGTGTAATAAATAAATATCACTGATCAGACAGATTTATCTGACACGGAATAATTTAGTATTACTTAAAGAAACTGAGGCACTGAGAACAATAAGGGCTCAAAGCACAGAAACAAAGTGTCGAGAAAAGCAAGTGTTTGAGAAAATCAGATTTATAGACAAACTACCAGTTTCATAGATATGAATTGTTTTCAAACCAAGTTTCAAAATGTAAAAATAATGTACCCACTTCATGTTATAAAATATTTATATTTAATATTATATTTATTATTAATGTTAATTCACAAAATTCCCATGTGTACTGCCTTTTTACATTTGTTAAGTTTATAATTAATGTGAAACTAAAGCACAACATAAAGAACTGCCGATACACCTCCGATTATGAAGTATTACTACTACGTACGGGATGTAGACGCTAAATTATGTTGTGTACCTTAAAAACAATTGAGCAGTGCAGAGCAACAAAATTATGTGTTGGCTTTCGGCCCGTATGGAACTGAATATTCTAGAAATCGGTGAGATACCTTTTCGTGAATGTTCATATATTCTGTGTGAGGGTACATAAATAGATAAAAGCTGGTTCACCATAACATCAACAGATATCAGAGGCATCAACATGCTAAAATTTCAAAATGAATGACAGTGTGCTTTAGGCCCTTGTGGTTTCTCAGCGCCTCAGTTGTTTTGTTCCTTGTTACAGAGAAAATTACGCAACTCGCAATCTGATAACGTTTCAGAATCTTTTAAATCTAATCTCTCGATTAACTAATTATGGTAAAATTAAAAAAAATCGATGTAGTAATAAAGTCACAAGAAACGTAATCTGACACTTTATCCCCTCTAGCGACGTGACAACATCATTAAGACCAGTCCCGTCAGAAGAGCTACTGCGTGACCACACAGTCCTCTAGTTAGCGGGACTGACAAGAGTGTAAATTCATTAGAGGCGTCTCAAGCTGCACGCGGAGTTTGTTAGTCGTTTCGTCTGGCGGAACAGACTAGCCGCATCTCTTTCTGATCCCGAGTTACTAGTAAGTACTCCGGCCTTTGCTAGGCACGTGCAGTTCTAGCGGACCTCATCTGCTTATTTCTCTGCTGTCAACTGTATCCTACGCACAGCGTCATTGTTTATTTCTTTAAGGGATTCTCTTCGGCTCACAGGCTTGCAACACATTGCAGTCCTCCATTTATCCGGAGCTTTGACTCCATTCTTTTTTGAGGGGCAGCAAAAATATTGTGCAGTCACTGACAAAAGAAACTCGTTATTTTGAAAGTAATGACAACACAGAACGGAGAAGAAAAATGACAGCTTTGATATCTCCCGTCGGATAGAGGCGTAAATTCCCGTTTTTAATAAACATTTGGGACGAAAAGAACTACTCTTTCTATTGTTATTAAAAAAATTATACCAGTCTTTGGATGACCCTATGATTAGTGGAAACAGACTAATGATATCAGAATGCAAGAGTTTTATAGTAAGATACGAGAGACAGAACGGGATCAGTAAAATATGGAAGGAGACTTTTACGAGTCATTTACTGTATTTCAAAATAAATTTGCGTCATATTTTTTTAGTAGCGTTGCTAATCTAAACGGAATCACTTGTCTTTGCGATAATTAACACTATTAGATGTTACCTACAGTTTACATGTGCTCATGTAAGAGTTTTTCTCTTCACAAAGGTGTGAACTGGCTATCACAATGTCGTTTTTTTATTTCTTTCATAAACTGTCTGTACTGAAAATGGACCTATAATTTTATGAAACCACTCTGTTTGCTAAACATACTTAATATCTGCATGATGAATTTGTCCTCTCATACAATGAAGGTTGCTATTTCAGACCCAGTGGATTCAACTAAAATGTCGAAAAGCCTGAAGTTACTGAATGTACGTAATGCGTCACTAATACAGAGGTGGCAGGAAAGTTTTAAATAACTGTAGACTACTTTTCTTACTGATATCTTTTTCTAAAATATTCTAAAGCGTTATGTACTCAGAGTAGTGTTACCTTTAAGTAGAAGCAATTTACTTTGCAATTACTCGACTGAGAGTGTGGCTTATACATTTACTTGTCTAATATTAAGATTCTTAAATTCCAAAATATCACCGTTTGTGATCTACGCAAAGCATGTAATTGTGCAACCATGATATTATCTGAAACTTCTCATTCTGGGAATTCTTATGATATTATCATCTGAAATGTCTAGTTTCATAGAACTAATGTCATTGTAAACAACTGGTTTGAATCATCTAACAAAAGGAAAGAAGACTGAGGTTTGCTGTCCCGTTCTCCATGAGTTCATTGGACATAATTTAAGGAATATGAAAAACAAATTTTTACTGAGGAAGAAATCTGGTCGAAATTTCAAAGAGTTGAGTCCCACTCTTTTTAATGTAAATGCTATTCACTTACAACAGTGTCACATAGCGTTAGTGCTTTCTGCTGATAAACAAAATGTCATCGTCATTCCTCTAAGAGCAGCAACTTAAGAATATTAAGCATCATCAGTCCTATAAGAGAGACAGCAACAGGAGAATCTGTTAATAATGTTTTACAATAAATTATTAACTAGTTTTCCGAAAATGGACGGTTCGGGTAATTTATGAATTACGGTAAATTCAAAGCTGAACAATAAGGAGTTTAACGTCAACACTTAAAGTAGAAAATGAAGAGTAGTCAGTGAATAGGGACGAATATCCAAAAAAAATGTTTCGCTGTACAAACTTAAGACAATTTGTGGTGAAAGGGACTTTACAGCTTTTCTAAAATATTATACCAGCAGCTTCTGAATTTGACATAATTTGGTTTCAGAAATAAACATATGAACATCTAACCATGTTTTCTACTCATTGATGACTTATAATTTTCTCGGGCTACAATTTCATAACTAAGAAAGAAAGTATTGATTGCATCAGATTTAGCAGCGGGAATAGTAAGAGCTCACTCACAATGATACTGTAGACGCCCCATCAAGGAATTAGAGGTTCATCACTTTGACCACATACTCAGGGTGTCTCCCCTAAAAGTCGCCAGGTGTATTTTCTTTTGCTTTTCGGTTGTTATTTGCAATTTATTTCCTGCAGTGTGTAACTTGAGCCTGTCTAAACGAATACTGCTCATCATATCTCTCATGCGACGCTCAGCGTTAAAAGAAAGCGTCTGGGTTTCCTGTTACAAACAAAAGGATTTTTGAAATGGAATGTTGATAGTGCGTTTGCATATATGTCTATCGTGATATTTCTTTTGTGGATAAGCATTAACAGAGACGTTAAAACACGAAGAGTAACTAGTACTCCAGCAGCGAAAACACCTTCCTTGTCCGCGATGACTACTACCGCCACACAGAAGCGCTGCTCAGTGCTCGTCATTCCTCGTGTTTCACTGCACCTGTTAATGAATGTCGATAAAACGAAAATCGCACTAAACTAATGTGAGACCTCTAATCGAACGGTCACGTACAGTTCCTTTTTAAAAATCATTTTGTTTGTAACGGGAAACAAACCGACGCTTTCCGTTGAAACTGGGCGTCGCGAAAAAAGCATAATGAGAAGTATTTGTTTATATGACTACAGCTACATATTGCAAAAACGAAATTACGCACCCACTGAAATCTCTGATTATTTATGCAATAACGTAAAATATCCAACAGACTGCAGGGAAATTTTAATTCTATCAAAAATTGTGTCTTCTGAACAGCTTTTTCTATCCCACAGGTGAATGTTTAAATAACATAAACAATACCGTATGTATTATAGGAGTCAATGGTATTTACTTCGTTATTAAACTTGAGAATATTTCACCATTAACACTAATTTGATCAATTTTATTAGTTGTAAACCACTGTCTTATTTCTTAATTTGCAAATGACCAGCATGTAGCCATACATACAAACAAACAACGTATGGACCGGCAGTATATTGCTCCACATAATTTACATGAAAATCTTGCAAATGAACTTTGTAACACGGGATGAACTAACATCAGGATGCGTCCAGAATGTAGTCCTAGACGATCTAAATGGTTCGTTGCTTACTAATGATTAGACGAAGCCCTACGTCGAGCAGATAGGCACATGAAACAAATTTTCATATTCACATAGTTCTCGTATGATATCTGTAATCCATTCGTTCGAGAATTTAAAATGCTCTTTTAGTCCCGTCCAAGCTAGGAATGCAACACAGTGGTGGATCCTGCAGCCATTACTCTAGCAATGTTCAAATGAAATGGCTCTAAGCACTATGGGACTTAACATCTGAAGTCATCAGCCCCCTAAACTTAGCACTACTTAAACCTAACTAACCTAAAGACATCACGCCCGAGGCAGGATTCGAACCTGCGACCGTAGCAGCAGCGCAGTTCCGGACTGAAGCGCCTAGAACCGCTGGTCCACAGCGGCCGGCTAGCAATGTTCGTACGAGGTTTTTTCTACCCTTACATCTTTCTCCGGTCGCTAATGACGGTATCACTTGACATCAATCAGTTAATGTTATATCACGTTGAGGGATTCTACTTACGCTTCTTTGTAGGAATGTTGTTTAAGGATTAAAAATAGACGAAAAGCACAAGAATTGCATTTTATTTCATTATTATTTGTTTATCGTCTGCTTATTAGCAGGGATGGGTAAACGATGATTGTGTTCGAACCGGTCTGAGATTTCCTTAAACGCCACAGAAGCCGACGTTGTATCAAGCGCTGCTCGAACAATCACATGACGTATGATCCAGGCGGCGCGAGTACAAACAATACGTGTGGAACCACAAACAAGCTACAATAAGCTATCGCCGTGCCTAGTATGAAAACACAGGAGGAAATATCTTTAAATTCTAGCACGGACGTACAAACTTCGTATTTGAACAAAGGTCTTGCAATAAGAGTTCGCATATGGTACATGAACATGAGCAAACATTCCTGGTGATTTTTAAGGGGACTACACTCAAAGATGGAACTGTACTCCTTAATAGTGTGTTATTTGACTCTGGTGGCCAGCAGGAAGAAACAATAATGTTTCAAAGGGTTCAAATGGCTCTGAGCACTATGGGACTTAACATCTTAGGTCATCAGTCCCCTAGAACTTAGAACTACTTAAAGCTAACTAACCTAAGGAGATCACACACATGCATGCCCGAGGCAGGATTCGAACCCGCGACCGTAGCAGTCCCGCGGTTCCGGACTGCAGCGCCTAGAACCGCACTGCCACCGCGGCCGGCCAATAATGTTTCATTTGGTTATTGGAGACTAAAGCGATTTACCAAGTGCATTGAAAACAAGTACAGTGTGGTATAGGGAATGAAGTTAAGAGTACATAAATTAAAACTACGGGCTATAACTTATATTTGTCTTGTCTTTGTTCTCATGTATCCCGCTTCCTTGTTATTGATCTGGGTATCACAGTAAGTTAAATTTCTTCGTTGTCTAATTCGTAGCACTGTGATTCTTATTTACTCATTCAAGTCTATATTATTTTGATGGCTTTATATATTGCCCTACGTTAGTATTCTCTTGTCAACTGAAAGTGGTCATGATGAATTCGATTAGCAACTAAATAGAAACATACGAACTTTTTAAAGATCAAATTAAACTTCACTTAATATTTGTTTTGCGAGTAATATTGTCATAAAATACTAACAACTGACACAGACAATGGCAACACTTAAGTACAAAAGCAAAATCGTTAAATTTCTGTGTGAAATGGTTTGCTGAATGCCTGTCACTACTACCGCATTACTTTAATGACAATAGAAGTCTGCTAACACTATAGAGTCTCTTAAGAGATGATTATCTTTGTGGAATTAAGTAACAAAATGTGTCTATGCACTTATACAGTTACGAGTGTGTGAATTTACTTACAGAACGTCGGAAGCAAGCCGGTACTGCCATGTCTACTCTCGTCCACAGAACGTAAATGTTGTGAAAACAAATGAACAGTTCAAAAATTATACCGCTATACTAGGAGTTATTTTTATGCTCTACTTGTACTTCTTTGTTAACGCAGATAATGTGAAACATATCGTATATCGACTTAGTCTACGTGCGTGGGCACCTCTGCCTCGACAAATTTGAAGGAAGACATGGTTCCACCAGGCTGCATTTTATAATTCAACTTTATGAAGCACTGGTGGTTTTGAGCGCTGCGCGTTCTAGAGTCCATGTCGAGTGGTCGCGATTTCTGTTTGACGAGGATGAACTACTACCTGTTATAGATAAATTTACGAATGAGAAACTCCCGGAACTAGTAGTGCTTAAAAAAGTGCGTTTTTAAAGCACAGCCTGGTGGAACGGCGCATTTCTTCATTTCATATGAATTTCAATTTTATCAATTTTTCTTGTTTGACCGCATTCCTTTCGTAAAAAAAAGAACAACTTCAGTGATTTTATTTCACCACACGATGCACTTCGAGCCCTGCGGACTCCATGTTCAGGTGCTTTGACAGACTACATCTATTTTTTTCCCAGTTTTAGGTTAATTCTGGTCCTGATGAGATTACAATGGTGTATTACAAAGTGGGCACATTGTAAATATAGCTTACAAAACGTATACAAATCGAAAAATAACTTCCTGTTTCCAGCGGTGGATACTTTGGTTTTGATGCACATCATGAGTAAACATATACAGGTTTCATCCTAGAACACATTTTGTAAACACAAGTAAAACAATTTAAAGAGTTTCATATTTAAAGATGCTGTACTTCCACAAATACGTCTGTGTATTGTAAGTTATTTTTCGATGTGTATTAGTTTTATGAACTTATATTCACAATGTGCTCGCTTTGTAATATACTATTATAACCTGAGCAGGGCCAGAATTAACGCAAATCTGAAAAAAATCGATGTAGACTGTCTAACTACTTCAAGATCAGCCCCCAGGACTCGAAATGGATCGTGCGTTAAAATAAATCCATATGCATTTTTATTGACTTCTTGTTTGCAAACGCATATAGAATAACACGCAGTTTTAAGTATATAATTACAGTTTCGTGTTTGCTGAGTCTTAGTATAATGTATGTTCGTTAGCTTTTGAAACCGAGTTAGTTATATGATCGCTATTGCAGCTGTGCGTAATACGGGGACTCTCAGTGTAATGTACGTTCATTGGCATTTGTATCTCAGTCAGTTATATGATCGTTACTGGAGCTTTGCGCATTATGACGATTATTTTTTGTCTGAATCTGATGCACGATGTTTACATATCGTGTGCATAAGAAACTTCAATTTATACAAACATTTAATCTGCGTGGAACCGAGTTACGGAGTTGTTGGGAGAATTAATGCTACTTCCCAGCGGTATTGATCTTTTATGTGGCGCTCATATTGGCAGGTTCACACATTTGTTTTCTTTACCTATTAGTGATGGTAATTTGATATGAAATCGAACAGGGAAGGATAACGTACAGATACTCGATTCACATATGAGAGGACGGTAATTCAAACGTACCATTTACTATTCATGTTTAGATTTTCTGTGGTTTTTCTAAACTGAATAAGGCGAATACCAGGTAGGTTTCTTTGACTAGGACACAGCCCATTTGCTTCCCCGTCCTTCTCCTATCCCAGCTTCAGTAGCGTTTCCAAGGACCACATCGCTGACGAGCCGATAATCTTTTTCTCCTTCCTTCATCTTCTTTAACGATGTTTTCGAAGGCTTGATTGTGTGTTTCAGTAATGATTTAAATAATGAAGTACTGTATCTGCTACTTTTTTATATGTAGCACGATGCGTTTTAGTAATGCATTCCCACTGTCAAGCGATACAGGTATTTATACGGGTATCGGATGTGTGTTGTTATGCTTCTCCTTCCCTGTGACGCCATTTCATGTTTTCACTACAGCCGGAAACCTAAAACCATCAATATTTGAATTTTCGATGCTGATATTATATGATTGTGTTTTTGTGTGTTTACATAGAGATACTGAGCAGTCTTCATCTCGCAGCAACACATCATTTATAGTGTTTGTTTAATTTAAATCACGCGTAGGATACACATATTGCGACATAATTACTTTGCAAAGAGTTTGGACATGGTCAAGGCATGCTGCTAAAGTGACTTACATTTATATCGACATTAAACTGCCGCTTGCAGCTACTATCAGTAACTCATTGAGAAATTTAAATAACAGTTACGCTTCAGATTTTAACATTTGTACTATTTTTCACTCTGTTGCTATATTTGTTAAAATTAAGAAAACCTACTTTTTAAGCTTATGACGGTTATTATATACAAAAATTGAATAATTAATCGAAACACAATCTAATCATTAAAGGCTTCTTTCTTCTGACTATTTGTGTTGTAGAAAAATTTGTAATTCCTTAATTAAATCAGTAGCATGTGATTTCTGGAAATGATGGAGTTTCTTAAGATCTACGTTTGTGAACGAGTCACCAGAGTTCTTTTTATGCATGTTGGTATGCCTGATTTTGTCAGCTGGTTGTGTGTGTAACAGTTACTGTCTGTACTGTGTCGTAGTTTTTTAAAAAAACTGACCTGTAACAACAGTATCTGAAATTCCAATATTTATGCATCCTGTTTTCCGATGGCAGTGAAATCATAAATAGACGATTGCATGGAGAGAGACGCAGAAAACCACACATGCAGACCACTCATCCAGTGGTAAGGTACATTTCCATACATCTGGAAAATGGGAATAAATTCCATAAAGCGTCCCGCTATGCATGAAGGAACGTAACTGATGCAATACTTTACTATTTAAATTACCATGTAATTTTGCTGTTACATCCGATGGTCATGGAGGAACTAAGTAGTTCGGTACGATAGTCTGCAGTGTAGTTTTTATCAGTATTCGTCTCCAGATTTGCACAGTATTGGTTAAAGTACGTTCGATTATACATCCCCCTCCGAGTTTAATATTACCAATGCAGTAACGTCTGTAGTTGAAAATGACCATTTCATCTCTTAGTGGCTTGATAATTAAGATACAACTCTTTCGTAGCAGTATCTAGCGACTTACAGTTTTCACTGGAGCATCTATGCAAAATGTGTCATAATCAATAGCGAAAACTGAAATCGCTGTGTGCAAAAATGTTCCAGTAAACATGGGTTCGCGCACGATCCATTCGCGAGATAACTGCACGTATGTGGTTACGAACCACCACTGACTTTGGCACGAAATGTTGTCCTAATTACTGCAAATGCGCGATTTGAAATGTAAACTTATCGATCAAGTTCTCCTTTAATCGGGCACGGTGGTTGCAAGTTTTGTTGCTTACGTAAGACAACACGTAATGGCCCAATACGACCCAAAATGAATTGGGTCGAGCAGGGTCTATACATTAATCTCCAAGGTCACTGAATCCATTCCTCTGGATTTTTATGTCTACAGCCACCTCAGAAGTGAAGCGTACAGCAATCTCGTTGACACAACTGAAAAGCTGGAGCAGCGAGACTGTATACAGTGTTGTCCATTGATAGTGACCGGACCAAATACTCACGACATAAGCGTCAAACGAAAAACTACAAAGAACGAAACTCGTCTAGCTTGAAGGGAAACCAGATGGCGCTGTGGTTGGCCCACTAGATGGCAAAGCCATAACTCAAACGGGTATCAACTGCGTTTTTTTAAAACTAGGAGCCCCCATTTTTTATTACATATTCGTGTAGTACGTAAAGAAATATGAATGTTTTAGTTGGACCACTTTTTTCGCTTTGTGATAGATGGCCGTGTAATACAAACGTATAAGTACGTGGTATCACGTAACATTCCGCCAGTGTGGACGGTATTTGCTTCGTGATACAGTACCCGTGTTAAAATGGACCGCTTACCAATTGCGGAAAAGGTCGATATCGTGTTGTTGCATGACTATTGTGATCAAAATGCTCAACGGGCGTGTGTTATGTATGCTTCTCGGTATCCTGGACGACATCATCCAAGTGTCCGGACCTTTCGGCGGATACTTACGTTGTTTAAGGAAACAGGAAGTGTTCAGCCACATGTGAAACGTCAACCACGACCTGCAACAAATGATGACGCCCAAGTAGGTGTTTTAGGTGCTGTCGCGGCTAATCCGAACATCAATAGCAGACAAATTGCGCGAGAATCGGGAATCTCAAAAACGTCGGTGTTGAGATTGCAACATCAACATCGACTGCACCCGTACCATGTTTCTACGCACCAGGAATTGCATGGCGACGACTCTGAACGTCGTGTACAGTTCTGCCACTGGGAAAAAGAGAAATTAAGGGACGATGATAGATGTTTTGCTCGCGTTCTATTTAGCGACGAAGCGTCATTCACCAACTGCGGTAACGAAAACCAGCGTAATATGCACTATTGGACAACGGAAAATCCAAATTGGCTGTGACAAGTGGAACATCAGCGACCTTGGCGGGTTAATGTATGGTACGGCATTACGGGAGGAAGGATAATTGTGCCCCGTTTTATCGATGGCAATCTAAATGGTGCAATGTATGCTGATTTCCTAGGTAATTTTCTACTGAGGTTACTACAAGATGTTTCACTGCATGACAGAACGGCGATGTACTTCCAACATGATGGATGTCCGGCACATAGCTCGCGTGCCGTTGAAGCGGTATTGAATAGCATATTTCATGACAGGTGGATTGGTCGTCGAAGCACCATACCATGGCCCCCACGTTCACCGGATCTGATGTCCCCGGATTTCTTTCTGTTGGGAAAGTTGAAGGATATTTGCCATCGTGATCCACCGACAACGCCTGACAACATGCGTCAGCGCATTGTCAATGCATGTCGTTACACGTATTGTCAAATGCATTGAGGTTGGCGGACATCATTTTGAGCATTTATTGTATTAATGTGGTATTTACAGCTAATCACGCTGTAACAGCATGCGTTCTCAGAAATGATAGGTTCACAAAGGTGCATGTATCACATTGGAACAACCGAAATAAAATGTTCAAACGCACTACGTTCTGTATTTTATTTTAAGAAACCTACCTGTTACTAACTGTTCGTCTAGAATTGTGAGCCATATGTTTGTGACTATTACAGCGCCATCTATCACAGAGACAAAAAAGTGGTCCAACTAAAACATTCATATTTCTTTACGTACTACACGAATATGTAATAAAAGAATGGGGGTTCCTATTTCAAAAAACGCAGTTGATATCCGTTTGAGCTTTGTCAGCGCCATCTAGCGGGCCAACTATAGCGCCATGTGGTTTCCCCTGCACAAGCTACACAAATTTCGTTGATTGTAGTTTTTTCGTTTGATGCTTATTTCGTGAGATATTTGGCCCGGTCACGATCAATGGACCACCCTGTAGTCTTCATGGTGACAGTGAGTTTGAAAGAATTCATAACTAGCTGCAGAGACCACTTCAGTATTGCATCCAAATGCGTTGACGACACTTTCCTTTAGCAGAAAGGAGTGTGCGGTAAATTGTAACGTGTGTCGTGCTGCACTGGTATTATTTCATATTAAGGTAGGCCATGGACGAAGTTTGAGCCAGTTATATAGGAACGTATTTGAAAAGTTTTCATTTCAAATGCGTCCGTACAAACTAGGACAATACTTCGTACTGAAGTCGGTGGCAGCTCTTAACTACATTTTCGCAGTCGTATTTACTGGAAAGTACTTGCTTCTCTTGCCGTGTACATTTATCCGTGTGACTTTCCGTTATTGCCCGTATATTGTGGTCGTGCGGCAGCGTTCTCGCTTCCCACGCCCGGGTTCCCGGGTTCGATTCCCGGCGGGGTTCTGGGATTTTCTGTGCCTTGTGATGGCTGGGTGTTGTCCCTAGGTTAGTTACGTTTAAGTAGTTCTAAGTTCTAGGGGACTGATGACCATAGATGTTAAGTCCCATAGTGCTCAGCGCCATTTTTTGAACTTACCGTTATTAATTATGACACGAATTGCATAGTGCAATGCGTTCTCTCCAACTTGATGTCAGTTATCCACGACAGTATGTTGCTAACACAGTTTCCTCGGAGTTGTAGAACGGAGGCGAGTCATTTTCAGGATATAATAGGCCACGAAATCGTCGCTGGCTCGATGAGATACAGCAAGTCGCGGATATTTCTTCTGCAGGGTGAAAAGTATTTAAACCGAAAAACTTTGGGAGGTTGAAGGGGCCATCGAAACAAATATTTTTCCCTAATGTCATTTTTTCCTATGAGGATTATTTAAACCGGTGGAGGCCGTATTACTCTCTTCAGTTGTTAGAGGGCGTATTACGCTCTTCAGTTGTAGGAAACTGTTGTTCACCAGTGTAGTGGTGTATTGTCTCTGTTTACTAATGGAGCGATACACTTGGAGTGAGTACACTGATATGGTTTGTGCGTACTACGTAGCGCACCACAACGAACGAGCTGCACAGCGGGTTTATGAGCAACAATATCGTAATCGCCGTATCCCGCATCATCCAACCTTTGCTGCTGTGTACCAATGTCTGCGTGAGGCCAGATCATTTAGCAGATACCTGGACAGGGACGCTGTCGCACGGTAAGAGCGCTGCAATTTGAGGAAGTTGTCTTGCAGCATGTGGAGCGGGATCCTTCAATCAGCAATCGTGCAATTGCACGTAAAATGGGGACGAATCAGACGAGTGTAAGAACAGTTCTTCGAGAGCAATTGTTACGTCCATTTCACTTACAGCGTGTCCACAACCTGGAAGCAGTTGATTATCCACCCAGAGCACAGTTTTCGCAGTGGTACCTGGAACAGTGTGAAATGCATCCTACATTTCCATTCTCTGTGTTGTTTACCGATGAAGCAACGTTCAGGCGTCATGGAACCTTCAACATGCACAATTCGTTTGTTTGGAGTGAGGAAAAGCCGCATGCCACAGTTACTAGCGCTCATCAAGTGCGGTTCTTCGTTAATGTGTGGGTCCGTGTTGTTGGGGACTGTTTAATTAAACCGTATCTGCTACCTAGGCCATTAAATGGCAGGCACTATTACAATTTCTCGCTAGAGAATTGCCAGAATTGCTGGAAGACGTCTCGCTCCCTACAAGACAACACATGTGATTCCAACATGATGGGGCGCTGGCACTTTCCAGTCGTCGTGTGTGTCGATTCCTGGACAGGCGGTCCCAGACACGTGGATTGGCAGAGGTGGTCCTTTAGCATGGCCTGCTCGATCCCCACTTTTTGTGTGAGGAACAACTGAGGACACTCCTGATGTTTTTGCCCGCGTCAGACAAATCATGATCCGACAGTGTAACCTTTGGTTACGTGTCAATGGAGACATTTTTGAAAATCAACTGTAACTGAAATTGGGTTATGTTAATGTGTTGTCTCTTGGTCATAAAAAATGGAAAAGTGTTTGTTCGTTTAATTAATTTGCCACCAGAGAAATCTTCCCCTAACGGTTTAAATACTCCTCATAGGAAAAAATGACATTAGGAAATAATATTTGTTTTGATGTCCCCTACAACCTCCCAGAGTTTGTCGGTTTAAATACTTTTCACTCTGTATATTATCGAACTTGAATAACCGTGTTGGCTGACTCCTCACCTGGGAAGTTTCTCGGAAGAAATCCCCAAGTATTTAGCAGGATGACTCAGACTTGCCGTGTTTGTTGACGTGCCTCGCAGGGAGTGGCGAATGAGGCCGGTGGGGGCCTACTTTCCTCGGAAGCGGCGGGAGCCCTCGCCGGCCACGTGCGAGCCATCGAAGCGGACATTGGCCGCAACACCGACGCTGCTCTGCTGTTCGAAGCTATCGGTGTATCCTGCTCAGTAGGCCGTATCCTTCCTCCGGGTTCAACGGCCTCGCGTTGGACAAGCCTTATCAGAGTACTCCGTACATAAAAAAAGGCGACAAGTGGCCCATCGGGACCATCCGACCGCCGTGTCATCCTCAATGGAGGATGCGGATAGGACGGGCGTGTGGTCAGCACATGAATTCCCGGTCGTTTTGATGGCTTTCTTTGACCGGAGTCGCTACTATTAGGTCGAGTAGCTTCTCAATTGGCATCACGAGGATGAGTGCACCCCGGAAAATGGCAACAGCGCATTGCGGCTGGATGGTCACCCATCCAAGTGCCGCCCACGCCCGATAGCGCTTAACGTAGGTGATCTCACTGGAACTGGTGTATCCACTGCAGCAAAGCCGTTGCCTACTCGGTACATAAAGGGCTACTATAAATGATACATTCGTTTTGAAAAGTCTATATTTTCCAGAGGATTACATGTGAATATATGATTAATGCATGAATTGAACCATAAATTCAGTGAGTTTGCATTGTGCCTACCAGTTGGTTTGGCGATACATGTGCACTGCCTTGACACATTGGATTGGGCGTTGAAGATGATGTGGCTCTGTTGCCTGCCCCCTCTTCCGCCTCAGGTCACCCAACCTGATGCATTGTGACTTTTTTCCTTTGGGAGTACATTAAGGACCGTATTTACGCACAACGACTACCAAGAATGCTGTGTAACATTCCCTAGGTCGATTGCACCTCTTTGTACCATCCCCTCTGCGGAATGACAAACTCTAACTTATAACGAACTGGATCCCTTGGACTGTCTGGTATGGTTAGCGGTAGGTTTACAGGGTTGCGTGGCAGGTCCTTTGTGAGTTACCTGCGTAGTGGCAGCGTAGTCAACCTGTAATCTTACCTTTCCTTACCTGCAGTTCAGCCACTCGTACGTTATTCGGCACGCTGTGGATTCTGGACATAGTACACTACTGGCCATTAAAATTGCTACACCAAGAAGAAATGCAGATTATAAACGGGTATTCATTGGACAAATATATTATACTAAAACTAACATGTGAGTACATTTTCACGCAATTTGGGTCCATACAACCTGAGAAATCAGTACCCCTGGCCGTAAGAACGGCCTTGATACGCCTGGGCATTGAGTCAAACAGAGCTTGAATGGCGTGTACAGGTACAGCTGCCCATGCAACTTCAACACGATACCACAGTTCATCAAGAGTAGTGACTGGCGTATTCTGACGAGACAGTTGCTCGGACATCATTGACCAGACGTTTTCAATTCATGAGAGATCTGGAGAATGTGCTGGCCAGGGCAGCAGTCGAACATTTTCTGTATCCAGAAAGGCGCGTACAGGACCTGCAACATGCGGTCGTGCATTATCCTGCTTAAATGTAGGGTTTCGCAGGGATCGAATGAAGGGTAGAACCACGGGTTGTAACACATCTGAAATGTAACGTCCACTGTTCAAAGTGCCGTCAATGCGAACAACAGGTGACCGAGACGTGTAACCAATGGCACCCAATACCATCACCCCGAGTGATACGCCAGTATGGTAATGACGAATACACGCTTCCAATGTGTGTTCACCGCGATGTCACCAAACACGGATGCGACCATCATGATGCTGTAAACAGAACCTGCATTCATCCGAAAAAATGACGTTTTGCCATTCGTGCACCCAGGTTCGTCATTGAGTACACCATCGCAGGCGCTCCTGTCTGTCATGCAGCGTCAAGGGTAACCGCAGCCATTGTCTCCGAGCTGATAGTCCAGGCTGCTGCATACGCCGTCGACTGCTCGCGAAGATGTATTGCAAACGTCCCCATCTGATGACTCAGGGATCGAGACGTGGCTGCACGCTCCGTTACAGACATTCGGATAAGATGCCTGTCATCGCGACTGCTAGTGATACGAGGCCGTTGGGATCCAGCTCGACGTTCCGTATTACCCTCCTGAACTCACCGATTCGATATTCTGCTAACAGTCATTGGATCTCAACCAACGCGAGCAGCAATGTCGTGATACGATAAACCGCAATCGCGATAGGCTAGAATCCGACCTTTATCAAAGTGGGAAACGTGATGGTACGCATTTCTCCTCCTTACACGAGGCATCACAACATCGTTTCACCAGGCAACGCCGGTCAACTGCTGTTTGTGTATGAGAAATGCCAGCACGTTGTAGGTGTCGCCACCGGCGCCAACCTTGTGCGAATGCTAATCATTTGCATATCACAGCATCTTCTGCCTGTTGGTTAAATTTCGCGTCTGTAGCACGTCATCTTCGTGGAGAAGCCACTTTAATGGCCAGTCGTGTAAATACGCAAAACTAAGGTTTTGGAGACGAATTCCGGTGCTACTAAATAACGCAATGTAGCTCTGATATAAGCAATTATATTCTAGAGAGTCGTTGGCTCACAATCCTTTGATACAATTTATTACAAATAAGTTTCGAAGTCGGAATTTGCACGCCAGAATCGAGCCAAATAGCGTTCAGACGGATATGCCCCTCCAAGTGGGTTTAAGACCACTGTTGGATCCGATTGCCTTTGGTTGTTGTCTTAGTCAGGCTAATCCCAGATGTGATCGTTTTAATATCATTCACTCAGCTGCCACGCGGGTCTTTTAGTGCGCAAGGCCAGGATCTTGTATTACCGGATAACGCGGAACTCAGTCTTTAGTTACACTTGATACCCCAAATAAAAATAAGCATGATCATAACCAATTGGTCATAATGATCACTGGAAGAAAACAAAAACAGAACTGCAACAGCAGGAGCAAGCACAGCAGTTGACTTACCGTGTTCAATGACTGTCGCGTTGTAGCATGCACTAAGCTTTTCTCAATTCACTATTTGCGGCTATACCTCAGTAATTGTCACATATTAAGATAAACATTCATTCACAGTCAAAATAACTTCACCGCCTACGCGAACGTTACATTGTCCCGGTATGATGCAGATTTAGCCACGAAACAAAGCTTAGTGGGTAATCTTGCGGGAGCGCAACCGCCGGTCATCCGTACTGCGGTCTAACCGCTACTCCCCAACAATGGCGAGCTGTGCGCTCCTTCTCCCCCACTAAACCGCTTGTGACGTCAGCCATCATCTCCACCCTTAAAACAGACACATGTTCCCTTATACTTTCCCTGTGGCTTTCTGGGCAAATACGCTTTTGATTTACACTCTTCTGCAAATTTCACTCTATTCCTCTGCTCTAATTTGAAGTTTTATCAAACGCCTTTGGCAACCTCTGCTCGAACCAGTCCATTTTCTCCATCCTCAGGGGATGTCCGCCCGCGGATGCTTCGTCGTATTTCTAAGCTACCCCTGGCCTTTCTGTGTCCTTCCGCCTCCTGTGTGTGTGTTTGAGGTTTACGGGCGCTTAACAGCGTGGTCATCAGCGCCCAAATGCAAAGAAAGAGGAACACATGCGGTGAAGGGATGAAGACGGACACCGAACAAGGAGAACGGCTAAAAGACACAGGCCTGACGCAGTTCCAATTGCTCACATACAGAGGTAAAACAAGAGGAGAAGAAACACACTAAAAAAGGAAAGGAAACACAAGGAAAAGAGAACAGATGCCGAAGGGAAACAAGGAGGTAATCGTGACTGGCGGACCTCTTACCTAAAACCTGGGTGAGCCAGTCACCCAGCAGCACATTAAAACCCTCTCCCTAAAATCCGAGGCAACAGATTGGACAGGACACAAAACCGTAAGACCTTAACCACAGTCGCTGCGTCGTCTTGCAAAATAGAGGGCAAATCCGGTGGCAAAGAAACCACCGCCCTCTGGTCAGAGAATAAAAGACAGTCAAGTAAAATGTGGCGGACAGTAATCTGGACGCCACAAGCACTGCAGATTGGGGGGTCCTCCCACCGGAGTAAAAAACCATGCGTTAAGGGACTGTGCCCAATGCGGAGGCGAGTGAGGAGAACCTCATCCCGCCTGTATGACTGGTAGGACGTACGCCATGGTCGCGTAGTGGCCTTTACCAGACGCAGCTTATTGTCAGAAACTGCCAGCCACTCCTCTTCCCATTGATGCATAACACGAAAACGCAAAAGGTAGGTTACAACATGGAGGGGGACGGCACATTCAACAACGTGAGGGAGGGAACATGCATCTTTGGCAGCCTCATCCGCCAGTTCGTTTCCCCTAATACCCACGTGCCCCGGCACCCAGCAGAAAGAAACCGCCTTCCCCTGCCGTTGCAGGTGGAGTAGGGCATCATGGATGTTCTGGACGACCGTATCCGCTGGGTACAAGTGTTGCATGGTCTGAAGGGCACCCATGGAGTCAGAACAGACGAGGAACTTAAGACTGGGAACACATCTCATTTGCTCCAATGCCCGCAAGATTGCAAACAATTCGTCATCGAGGATGGTAAAAGCCGCAGGAAGCCGTAACCTGACGACTCGATCAGGGAAAACAACAGCACAACCAACAGAGTCCCCCTGTTTAGAGCCATCTGTGAATACAGGTACATGGTCCGGATGCTGGTTTAAAATATCGTAAAATAAGGAGGTAAAAACAAACGCCGGAGTGCAGTTCCTCCGGTTCTCCGACAAGTGTAGAAGGATGCTGGGCCTCTGGAGCAACCAGGGAGGCAGGCGAGTAAAACCTTGTCGTTGGGGGGCCACACGCTCCACACCAAGGGACTCAAGCAAATGCTTGGCACGAATCCCAAATGGTCTCGTTGCCCTGGGACGACTGGAAAAGAGACGTTCCATAGGCGGTCGGGTAACGGTAGGGTACGCAGGGGAGGTAGGACAGGCAAGGAAATGACACACCCGTCGCACCATAAGGAGTTTCCGCCGGATGGCGAGCGGCGGTTCCCCTGCCTCAGCACACAGGCTGGGGATGGGACTGGTACGGAAGGCACCAGTGGCCAGCCTGATACCCTCATGGTGTACTGCGTCAAGGATCTTCAGATACGAAGGCCTTGCTGACCCATACACGGTGCAAGCATAGTCAAGACGCGATCGGACGAAAGCCCTATAAAACTGCAGCAGACGCGCCCGATCTGCTCCCCAGGACCGATGGCTCAGACACTTCAAAATATTCAGTGCCTTCAGTGCCCGCACCTTGAGGTCTTTAAGGTGAGGCAACCACGACAACTTGGAATCAAAAGTTAGGCCCAGGAACCTCACAGTGTCTCTAAAAGGAAGAACGGTGTCCCTCAGACGCAATTCAGGGGAGGTAAAAAGACGCCGAGAACGATTAAAATGAACACACACAGATTTGTCTGCAGAAAAGGTAAAACCCGTCTTTGCAGTCCATGCCTCTAAGCGCTTTATCGTAAGCTGTAACTGCCGACTAGCAGTGACAAGACTGGAGGAAGAACAGAAAACAGCAAAATCGTCCACAAACAAGGAGCATTGGGCAGGACTCCGGATAGTGGACGTGATACTGTTAATAGCGACGGCAAAGAGGGTGACACTTAAGACGCTGCCCTGAGGAACACCATTCTCCTGCACGTACAAATCCGATAGCACATTACCAACCCGATACCGAAAGAGGCGGTGAAAAAGAAAGGACCGAATGAAGATGGGGAGACGGCCACGAAAGCCCCACTGATGGAGTTGATTGAGGATAAGGCGGCGCCAAGTAGTGTCATACGCCTTATTAATGTCAAAGAAGACCCCTAGACAATGCTGGTTACGTAGAAAGGCCTGCTGGATGGCGGCCTCAAGCAGGGTCAAGTTGTCTATAATGGAACGACATCTCCGAAAGCCACACTGAGAGGGGCTAAGGAGCTGCCTGGTCTCGAGCACCCAAACCAGGCGGCGGTTGACCATGCGTTCCAACGTCTTCCCAACACAGCTCGTCAAGGCAATACTCCGATAACTACTGGGATGCGTTCGGTCCTTCCCTGGTTTGAGGAGGGGAATCAAAATCGCCTCCCTCCACGAGTCAGGGTACGTGCCGGATAACAATATCATATTGAAACAGTTCAGGAGAACTTCCTTGGATGGCAGCAACAGGTGCCGCAGCATGCTGTACCGGATTTGATCATGACCAGGCGCAGTATCATGAGCCTCAGACAGCGCTGAATCCAGTTCCCACATTGTGAAGGGTCAGTTATCTTCCGCCTCCTCGTTCTTGCAAGTCACCGTGCTGGCCTACCGCGCCCGACTCAGCTCTAATCGTAACCCTTCGGCACGCCACCTCCGCTCTGGCCGTCCGTCTGCCTGCCATGCTGCTGCAATCTAATTGGCGCTCGCTTAATTAAAAAGGGTAACACTTAATTTTATTGAGCGTACAACAATCGGGTTTCTTTCTTAGGCATCACTTGAAGTTCTTAAAACTATTGCTTATCTGAAGAGTGGTCACTCGTGCACAGCAATTGCCACGTTTCAACTGGAGCAGCTCAGAGAACACATCAGTGCTACTGTGATGACCATTGACCATTGACGGCATGCAGTGTTGCAGAGTCAGGTCAAAAGGTTTAAGAAGTTTTGGAAAGGACAATATATGATATTAGAGGTGTTCTCGCCATTCGCTCTTAAGCTACAAGTGTTTTTTTTTTGTTTGTTTGACTGTCGTTCGTGTCAACTGCGTAAAACTATTTCTGGGAAGACTTCCAGCAGTATCGCAAGACATGAGGAGAAACGATCGAGGAGCAAACCAGCTGTTCTTAAATCCAGGAAACGAGTGGCACGAGATCACAGTCCAAAGTTTGAGGGCGAGGCATTGCTGCGCACCGAGCGATCCAGTCTCAGACACCCCTACAATCTTCGTAGCTATGTGTAGTGTGAGTGAGTGCAAAGCATGTTTCCATTTCTCAGCATTTGCATATGTGATGAGTTGTGCAAATATAGATTGCAGCTATTACTTAGAGTGCACAAGTGTAACTAAAAGTTATTCCATAGGCTGCAAAAAGATATGCATTTTTATTATGTGTTTAGAGCTAGTTAACCATGTTCACTGTAATTCCAGTTTTTGTTATGAAAGTGTGTTCCATTAATGCAATAGTAATTGTACCAGAGGCAACCAGCATGTTATTAGAAGGAAGGTCATAGATGGCCGTAATATTGATGGTTTATTGATAGCAAAAACGATTTTCAATCACACAGTGATCATCTTCAGTGATGTGGTGTACAAATTAAACTCATAGGTACCGGTATAAAGTTATTATCAGTATCAGTATCAAGTTATTAACAGTACCCTGTTAAACCTTACAATTAAATGCTTACTAGTTCTGGTAATTAAACCAAATGCTCTTTAATGATGGAAGATGAGTGTTATTGTTTCTGTATCAGCTGCTACATAATTTTGCAATGTATAAGATTTATATTTACCGTGTAATGTGGCAACAAACTGGCATCTTAAGTATCAACTAAAGGGTTATTTGCTGATCAGCGAGAGTCAAATGTATTTTTTACCTCTGAATGAGTAAGATCTGTGTATATTTAAACGTAGTTAATTTGCCAAGAATCGGCAGTTTTCTTAGATAGTACAGTGTACAGCTGTGAGGAAAAACTGTTTATTTATGATCCTCAGATAGATGATTGCTGTAGGAATTTAATGCATCAGCATCATCCATTTCTTAAACGATGTTCTGAAAGTATAATTTACTTTTTCAATTCGACTATCGATGTTACTTTTACATGTATGTGCAACTTCTGGTATATCTGAGCTATCTTTTATATTCAAATTAAATGGCGGTAGATAAATTTCAAATTCCCTCCACTGTGATTCATCATGTGATTTGATTGATATGCGTTCTGTATTTCCAGCTACTTTTCATACAGCCAGAAAGCTTTTACGAACAATAGTGTTTCTTTACTGTAGCGAATCATACCTACTAACATACGCAAACATTTATGACTACCAATAATGAGTTCAATTTCATCCCATCAGTATACAGGATTAAGTCTTTTGAATCTTCCAGTAATGTTAGTCCTTACTTAATTGTCAGTATTGTGTTTTTATTTCCTTTATTAATTTTTCTTGTGACTATAGCATATGTCATGCACCAAGTTGTGATTTTAAAAGCCACTCGTCAGTACCAATCGTTACTGTGACTGCAAATGAGATAAACGTTGCACTGCAATCTGATACCGCAACTGGCAAAACAGGTTCATGATGTGGTCGTTTTGAGCCATGTTTGGTAACTGTACTTCTTTGGTGGATGTAACTTAAGGGTTACAGGCTTGGGCAGAGTATGCGCACAGGCTGGTACTGTCTTGAAATATGACCACTACGGTGTCAGTATACACCTGCAGCTGTGCACCAGACACGCAGTAGTCGAGTGGCACAGCCAGAACTGTTTCCAGCTCGTGTGGTTTTGGCTCGGAAGATATGAGTTTATCGGCTCACAATAGAGTCCCTATAAGTCATATATTCATGCTAGGACGCCAGACACAGTTATGATGGCTCGTCTCATGAGTGAGTTACTGTAACTGTTCTTACGAAAATAAAGTGGTGAAGGTTAATCGCCCGCATCTCATGGTCGTGCCGTAGCGTTCTCGCTTCCCATGCCCGGGTTCCCGGGTTCGATTCCCGGCGGGGTCAGGGATTTTCTCTACCTCGTGATGGCTGGGTGTTGTGTGATGTCCTTAGGTTAGTTAGGTTTAAGTAGTTCTACGTTCTAGGGGACTGATGACCGTCGATGTTAAGTCCCATAGTGCTCAGAGCCAATTTTTGAAGGTTAATCACATATACAGCGTGTTACAAAAAGGTACGGCCAAACTTTCAGGAAACATTCCTCACACACACATAAAGAAAAGATGTCATGTGGACATGTGTCCGCAAACGTTTAATTTCCATGTTAGAGCTCATTTTAGTTTCGTCAGTATGTACTGTACTTCCTCGATTCACCGCCAGTTGGCCCAATTGAAGGAAGGTAATGTCGACTTCGGTGCTTGTGTTGACAAGCGACTCATCGCTCTACAGTACTAGCATCAAGCACATCAGTACGTAGCATCAACAGGTTAGTGTTCATCACGAACGTGGTTTTGCAGTCAGTGCAATGTTTACAAATGCGGAGTCGGTAGATGCCCATTTGATGTATGGATTAGCACGGTGCAATAGCCGTGGCGCGGTACGTTTGTTTCGAGACAGATTTCCAGAAAGAAGGTGTCTCGACAGGAAGACGTTCGAAGCAATTGATCGGCGTCTTAGGGAGCACGGAACATTCCAGCCTATGACTCGCGACTGGGGAAGACCTAGAACGACGAGGACACCTACAATGGACGAGGCAATTCTTCGTGCAGTTGACGATAACCCTAATGTCAGCGTCAGAGAAGTTTCTGGTGTACAAGGTAACGTTGACCACGTCACTGTATGGAGAGTGCTACGGGAGAACCAGTTGTTTCGGTACCATGTACAGCGTGTGCAGGCAGTATCAGCAGCTGATTGGCCTCCACGGGTACACTTCTGAGAATGTTTCATCCAACCATGTGTCAATCCTCATTTCCGTGCAAATGTTCTCTGTAAGGATGAGGCTTCATTCCAACTTGATCAAATTGCAAATTTTCACAATCAACATGTGTGGGCTGACGAGAATCCGCACGCAATTGTGCAATCACGTCATCAACACAGATTTTCTGTGAACGTTTGGGCAGGCATTGTTGATGATGTCTTGATTGGGCCCCATGTTCTTCCAACTACGCTCAATGGAGCACGTTATCATGATTTCATCCGGGATACTGTACTTGTGCCGCTAGAACATGTACCTTTCCAAGTACGACACAACATGTGGTTCATGCACGATGGAGCTCCTGCACATGTCGGTCGAAGTGTTCGTACGCTTCCCAACAACAGATTCGGTGACCGACGGATTGGTAGAGGCGGACCAATTCCATGGCCTCCACGCTCTCCTGACCTCAACCCTCTTGACTTTCATTTATGAGGGCATTTGAAAGCTCTTGTCTACGCAACCCCGGTACCAAATGTAGAGACTCTTCGTGCTCGTATTGTGGACGGCTGTGATACAATACGCCATTCTCCAGGGCTGTATCAGTGCGTCAGGGACGGAGGGTGGATGCATGTACATTTTGAACATTTCCTGTGACAAAGTGTTTGAAGTCACGCTGGTACGTTCTGTTGCTATGTGTTTCCATTCTATGATTAATTTGATTTGAAGAGAAGTAATAAAATGAGCTCTAACATGGAAAGTAAGCGTTTCCGGACACATGTCCACATAACATATTTTCTTTCTTTGTGTGTGAGGAATGTTTCCTGAAAGTTTGGCCGTACCTTTTTGTAACACCCTGTATAGCAAGGATGGCCTTCTGCTGAGGTCACAAAACCCGTTACCCTTACATATGTCACATAACTTGTTAACTACAGTTAATGAGTCTGCAAACCATCATATTAACAGATTATATCGGCACAACAAATAATTCGAGAATGTAGATGTTCAGAATCAACAGTTTTTCACTGGAATGCCAAAAAAGAAATAGTCAGATAACCAAAAGATCAACAAAGCGAGACTAGCGACCAAACGCTGTTAGAAGGATATCTCTTAAAAAAAATAATGGATAAGAACATAGCTTAGTGAACATCACTTATTTCTCGTACAACTCTGACGATGTAACATCAAGAACATGTGTCATGTGGAAATTACGTGCCAGTCCCCTGATAAGCCGTTTGGCATTATTACCTAATAGCAATATTTTCTTCTCTTTCCTCCTCACGTCCCCACAGTAATGAAGCCTTGGTAAGTACTTGTAGCTATGCCCCCCCCCCCTCCTTCTTCATTGAGAGAGACTGGAACAGCCAACATCTCCTGAAACCCTGCCAATCACAATTTTTCATGCGATTTTTGCTCCCTCATTTGCCGCTTCCGACAAAACTTTTGTGATATTCCATACAGCAACATGTGTCTGATAATGAAGAACTTTGCCTACATATATGGTGGAGGAAGACTGCATTTCCATGCTGTGTAGTAAGGAGATAGCAATGAGAAGGCTAGGGGTGTGCAGGTCACCTGGTAGCGCACAACTGAGGTGGCCACTCCTTCGGAGGGGCGGGGTGAACTCGCCAGCACTGATGGCGAGGAGGCCTTCCTGAGCCGGTGCCTCGTTATTTTGCACCAGCTCTACCTATTATTTTTCTGGAAAAATCACTGCTACCACTCTTGTGGCTGAGAAGCTAAATGAATTTCCTGTCTGATGACTGATAATTCAGAGGATGATCCTGGAGAGTCCAGGAAGAGAAGTGCTACTCACCCAAAGGTCCACCAGATGTCGAAGCACATGATGGTGAGCCACGAGAAGGCCGCCAGGAAGAAGAACAGCGTCAGCACACCTGCAACACACAAGTGTCAGCGGTGGGGCGTCCTATTGTCAGACCCTTCTGAACTGAAAAAGACTCAGAAATTTTTCTTCAAGTTACTCGCAGTTGTTAAGAATCATCATAAGTCAAAAAAGTGGAACAGTCTCCGAAATACTGTAGAAAACACCCGAACACTGTGCAAAAATCTTCTGAGAGTGTTTAGGAATATTATCTGAAGGTTTTGGTATAAGGGGTCCATGGTCTCCGGTTACATGTTACAAGTTAATAACATAATACGGTTTATTGACTTAGTTATCCAATTACCTCTGTTTATGTCAAAATACCTCCACAACTATGAAAAAACTGTTATATGCAACAACCAAAACGTGCAACACAAAACTAAGTGTAGTGGAACAAGCCTCGACTACAAAAGAACTGTGACGTGGTTACTATTGCCGAAGACGCAGCTCAGCATAGCATTATCGTGCATTCTTCAGTTGCATTCAGTGAATCCATACACGAGATGCATATTGGCGAGTTTGAACATACATTGAACACTACTGGGAAAAGGATTTAAACTGAACTGAGCAGTTATAACTGCCAGTTTTCCAGTGCAGTGTAGATTTGGCATTATCGTTGTCAACAGCAAGTACGATGAGTGAATGAAACAAACTTGTTTCGGAACAAGACGTCCAGCGCATGCCATCGACATCTGCACTGTTGCACACATAGTTTAACTGCAGTACATATACAAAGTTAAATGCGGATAAGAAATCAAACGAAACGTAATTACCGTGTAACGAGCTTCAGGAGACTACGGGTGGACCTTATACCGAAATACTCAGAAAATATGTATTTCTGGACATATTTGTATACCGTCTGCAGAATGTATCGTGCTGATAGAGAGCATCATGACTGATACAGGGATTAGTGATCACAAGGTCATTGTAGCTAGGCTCAATACCATTTCTTCCAAATCCATCAGAAACAAACGCAAAATAATTTTATTTAAAAAAGCGGATAAAGTGCCACTAGAAGCCTTCCTAAAAGACAATTTCCATTCCTTCCGAACTGACTATGCGAATGTAGACGAGATGTGGCTCAAATTCAAAGATATAGTAGCAACAGCAATTGAGATATTCATACCTCATAAATTGGTAAGAGATGGAACGGATCCCCCGTGGTACACAAAAAAGGTCCGAACGCTGTTGCAGAGGCAACGGAAAAAGCATGCGAAGTTCAGAAGAACGCGAAATCCTGAAGATGGGCTAAAATTTACAGACGCGCGAAATTTGGCACGTACTTCGATGCGAGATGCCTTTAATAGGTTCCACAACGAAACATTGTCTCGAAATTTGGTAGAAAATCCGAAGAAATTCTGGTCGTATGTAAAGTACACAAGCGGCAAGACGCAGTCAATACCTTCGCTGCGCAGTGCCGATGGTACTGTTATCGACGACTGTGCCGCTAAAGCGGAGTTATTGAACGCAGTTTTCCGAAATTCCTTCACCAGGGAAGACGAATGGAATATTCCAGAATTTGAAACACGAACATCTGCTAGCATGAGTCTCTTAGAAGTAGATACCTTAGGGGTTGCGAAGCAACTCAAATCGCTTGATACGGGCAAGTCTTCAGGTCCAGATAGTATACCGATTAGGTTCCTTTCAGACTACGCTCATACTATAGCTCCCTACTTAGCACTCATATACAACCGCTCGCTCACCGATAGATCTGTACCTACAGATTGGAAAATTGCGCAGGTCGCACCAGTGTTCAAGAAGGGTAGTAGGAGTAATCCATTTAACTACAGACCTATATCATTGACGTCGGTTTGCAGTAGGGTTTTGGAGCATATACTGTATTCAAACATTATGAATCACCTCGAAGGGAACGATCTATTGACACGTAATCAGTATGGCTTCAGAAAACATCGCTCTTGTGCAACGCAGCTAGCTCTTTATTCGCACGAAGTAATGGCCGCTATCGACAGGGGATCTCAAGTTGATTCCGTATTTCTAGATTTCCGGAAAGCTTTTGACACCGTTCCTCACAAGCGACTTCTAATCAAGCTGCGGAGCTATGGGGTATCGTCTCAGTTGTGCGACTGGATTCGTGATTTCCTGTCAGGAAGGTCGCAGTTCGTAGTAATAGGCGGCAAATCAACGAGTAAAACTGAAGTGATATCAGGTGTTCCCCAGGGAAGCGTCCTGGGACCTCTACTGTTCCTGATCTATATAAATGACCTGGGTGACAATCTGAGCAGTTCTCTTAGGTTGTTCGCAGATGATGCTGTAATTTACCGTCTAGTAAGGTCATCCGAAGACCAGTATCAGCTGCAAAGCGATTTAGAAAAGATTGCTGTATGGTGTGTCAGGTGGCAGTTGACGCTAAATAACGAAAAGTGTGAGATGATCCACATGAGTTCCAAAAGAAATCCGTTGGAATTCGATTACTCGATAAATAGTACAATTCTCAAGGCTGACAATTCAACTAAGTATCTGGGTGTAAAAATTACGAACAACTTCAGTTGGAAGGACCACATAGATAATATTGTCGGGAAGGCGAGCCAAAGGTTGCGTTTCATTGGCAGGACACTTAGAAGATGCAACAAGTCCACTAAAGAGACAGCTTACACTACACTCGTTCGTCCTCTGTTAGAATATTGCTGCGCGGTGTGGGATCCTTACCAGGTGGGATTGACGGAGGACATCGAGAGGGTGCAAAGAAGGGCAGCTCATTTTGTATTATCGCGTTATAGGGGAGAGAGTGTGGCAGATATGATACACGAGTTGGGATGGAAGTCATTACAGCATAGACGTTTTTCGTCGCGGCGAGAGCTTTTTCCGAAATTTCAGTCACCAACTTTCTCTTCCGAATGCGAAAATATTTTGTTGAGCCCAACCTACAGAGGTAGGAATGATCATCAAAATAAAATAAGAGAAATCAGAGCTCGAACAGAAAGTTTTAGGTGTTCGTTTTTCCCGCTCGCTGTTCGGGAGTGGAATAGTAGAGAGATAGTATGATTGTGGTTCGATGAACCCTCTGCCAAGCACTTAAATGTGAATTGCAGAGTAGTCATGTAGATGTAGAGTTAGTTATAAACAAGCAGTAAATTAAAATGTCATGCTCGATGCCGAAGTTCTACTGCGTGGGCAGCGAAAATATAGTAAGCGATAAACTTTTCTCCTTTCATCATTTTGTTGAAAATATGTATAAGGTTGGAAATCGGTAAGTGGTGTCAGTCTCAAATATTGGATGAATACAATTTGAGTGATGGGAGCGCCGCGAGTCATGCCGTCTGAAGACATATACACAGTTTCTAACAGTAAAATAACCAACTGTACTTACTGTGTTAAAGCATTAACATAAAATTATACCTCTTAATCAGTAGATTATGACAGCATTTTCAATTTTTAAATTCTGTCAATAATTATATGAAACACTGAATTTCTGTTTTCTTTTAATAAATGCAGCTCCAGGCACTATTTTATATATTTTAATTTATGCCATTACGCGTTTTGAGGTTTCATCAGTCCTCAACTGACCTAATAAACATTTGCATCTTCATCGTTAAAACATTGATAGCCGCTTGGATGTTGCAGCTAGCCTGGTAAGATTAAAAGTTTTGTTTAGCTACAGCACTTGACAAGTTCTATATTTACAATTTATTACTGGTTAGGTGTACTATCTTTCTATTCTGCTTCTTCTTATTCAGATTTTCGCGTTTATAGATGTGGCACAAACACTTGCACAAAAAGAGAGTTTACATTGTCTCCAATGTATCTATGGTCAAAGTAAAATAAAACTTTGACCGTAGATATAATTCTCCGATGTAAACAAAACAAAGATGTCAGACGGAAAAATGCCGGATACTTCTCTGTTTTCGTGCAGAATACACGCGAAAAAGTGTTTCTGTCACCTCTATAAATGCGATAATCTGAATAACAGAACCCATAGAAAGGAAGTACACTTAACCAGTGATTTATGATAAATATACAACTAGCAAAGTGTAGTAGCTAAACAAAATTGTTTATCTTTTAGCTGCAGCATCCAGCTTCTATCGATGTTTTGACGATGCGCTTGCTCTAAATTAAAAACGTAATGCGCCAAATGAAGATGGGTGACAGCTTGAGAGACGTATAATCATAAATAAACATACATAAAAATTTGGCTCTTTGCTGTATTTCTTAAAATAATGTAATCCACAGCCACAGTGCTAAACAACCAGTGAAATGGGTAAATTAATATTGAAATTAAAATTTTTGTTGCCCCTGGAAGCCGTTGGATAGGCAGAACGCGACTGGAAATGTGCGCCCATGAGCGATGACTCGGGTTAGTCATTTAGTATTATAGATGTGGTGAAGGGAATGTGGTATCCGCTCGCAGCTAATATGGTGCCTTTCAATGGCAATAAAACACTATACATCCAACATTTCACACATTAGTCAAGTAAAAGACTCACAATTTTTAGAATTTACAGTATGTGAGAAGTTTTAACCCTAGCAATACCACCGGAATTTCCCAAAACGCGCGGTACCAGGAGGGTGAGGACCTAATACTCATCTTAAAAATTTAAAAAAGAAAAGAAATTCGTTACTTTTTGTTACTTTATATTAACCACTACCATTTTAGGAGGGACTAATGTGTTAGCAGCGTCTAGAACATGGAAATATCTTTTAGCACACACTTAACAATATCGGCACGCTTTCAATAATAGGTACTGCCAAGTGGCGGTACTTTATGTCCACCCTAAAAAAAAAAGCAAACTTCTTTAACTGTTGTTGGTTCTTACTCACAACATACTTTTTGAAGCGGTACTAATGTATAATCTACTAGTAACACTTAAATTTTTGGGTTTAAGTTAAACTGAAATAAAATAACAAAAAAATTTTTCGAAATTGTAAAATATTAACTGACTAGATTAAAATATTTTCAAAAGGTGGGCATAAAGTCCCTCCCCCCTCCTTCTCCCTTGGTATTGGGAGAATTAAATGGGACGCATATATGCATGACATCCTGAAGCTGCACAGGGCGAGGTGGCGCAGTGGTTAGCATAGTGGACGAATCCGCATTTGACCATCCAGATTTAGATTTTAAATGATTTTCCTAAAACCCTCTCAGCAAGTTCAGTGACGGTTCCTTTGAAAGGACACGTCCGATTTCCGTCCCCACGCTCGAAACAGTGCGATTTCGTGCTCAGTCTCTAATGATTTCGACGTAGATAGGGTGTTAAACTCCAATCTTGTTTCCTGCAGTTTAGCATTTTGGCCACAGTCAACAACATTGGTACGATGACGAACTTTTACTTTACTTGATTTCATTCCCTTTTTTGGCATGGCACAATATTATCAAAGAAATTTTCGTGTGAAGAGAATTCGCATTTGCCTGCCAGCCATTCTGAATGGACTTCTACACCACATTCGTTTCCCACAATTAATCGCTGTAAAACGAGGTAATTTTTTTCTCAATATTTATTATTATTTTTATTATTTATTTAGGGATACTATAATTCAACATTTATGTATACTCCCTGAACTTTCGAAAGAGAATTAATTTCCAGAGAGGATAAGTAAAATGATTGAGGTTTGTCTATGACACTGTAATTCTGTCAGAGATGGCAAAGGAATAGCAGTTGAACAGAATGAGTAGTGGCTTGAAAAGAAATTATGAGATGAACAGCAAAAGTAAAACAATGATATTTGAGTGGAGTCCAAGTAAATCAGGTAATGCTGAGGGAATTAGGAGTTTTGCTATTTGGGCAGCTAAATAAATAATGATGGGGGAAGTGGAGAGGATGTAAGTGCAGAATGGCAATGAGAGGAAAAGTAATCATGAAAAAGATAAGTTGGTTAGGATCGAATATAAATTCAAGTGTAAGGAAATCTTTTCGGAAGGTCTGGAGAATAGGCTCGTACGGAAGTGAAACGTGGTCGATAAAAGTTCAGAGAAGAAGGGATTAGAAACTTGTAAAATGTGGTGCTTTATATAAGAATGCTGAATATTAGACGGGTGTATAGAGTAACTAATGCAGAGGAGAACTGAACTGAGGAGTGAAGAAATTTAAGACTCGAGTTCACTAAAAGAAGGGACATGTTGATAGGACACATTCTGAGGTATCAAGGAATTGTCTTTTGAATGAGCGATGTGTGTGGTGAGGGGGGGGGGGGGGTGTGAGGGGTGAAAATTGTAGAGCTCAACCAAGGCTCGAATGCAATAAGCAGATTCAAACGGACGTGTGGTGCAGTAGCTATGTAGAGATGAAGGGCCAGGAACTGTATCAAATCAGTCTTCGGATCCCACAGATATTTACTCGTATGTCATTAGTGTGAACGCTATGATACCCAGTAGCAGCACCTGGATGATGTCCCACTGACGTCATAGCAAAATATATGAATTGTTGTTTCTTCGTACGAATTTGCCACTTCTTACTTATTAGCCGACACAGAACGTTACTCCGTATAAGGTGTAATAAAAAGAAAAAGAAATAATGTCTCTCTCCAAAGTTTAAGGTGTAACTTACAGTTCATCACATGAGACGTGATCGATGGACTTTTCAGTGGTAAGTAGTTCTTAATTCCGTGTCTTGTGCTACGAATTTATTCATAAGTTCGTTATATTTTAGATGTAAGACCACGTTGAAGGTATTTTTGGTACATATAGATATCAACGAAAAGACTGTACAGTTCTTCATCTCCGAAGACGTCTCCCACAGTCGGAGACGAAACATCTGAAATAGTTTTGTGTACCGATCACGGCCTCTCAGCCTGGAAACTTCCACTGAAGTAAATGCTCGCCGGGCATCTATAACGAATGAGTTTTCTATTCTGTTTGTGGGAACACTGCGTCTAAAAACATCAGCTCTAGTTAGAAATTAGAATTATCTATTACTAACTTCAGCTGCTGACGGGAGTTGATATATATCAACGCGGACAGGTGAAAATGTGTGCACCGACAGGGACTAGAACACAGGATTTCCTGATTGCATCGCAGACGCTCTATCCATCTGAGCCACCGAGGGCACAGTGGATTGTGCGACAGCAGGGACTATTTCGCGCATGCCTCCCGCGAGACCCACGTTTTCACCTTATATGTCCACACGCTATATTCGTAGTGTCCCTACCCAACACACTGATTACTCGTGGAAGGCATTCTTACCAAGTCCCTTAAGAATTCGGGTAATATGTGTGCATCTGCACAGAAGAAAAAGGTCATGGCCGGTATTGCCAGAACTATATACTTAAATGGATATGGTGTCTGTTCTTTCTGAGATGTCCGAAAGAACAGACACCATATCCATTTAAGTACACCAGCGATAGTGGTCGACTGGGACTTTACACAAAACTCTGACTTTGCTGAGTTCGGGCGACTCTGACGTGCCGGTTCCTTTCGTTAATAAAAGTGGGCTGTATCGTACCTAAACTGTTCGATTATTCGTCGTTATCACCCCCCATACATCGTAGCACTACTTTGGTGACTTCAGTGACAGTGTTCGTACATAATTTCAACATTCCTACTATGGCGCAATTATAACGCCATCTGCAGTCGTGCCCTCATTGTGCCCACAGTCTGGGGCACTGGACAACGTTCCTCGTGCCAAGATATCAGGTGCTGCTTATAGCACTCTGCGTGCATCTCGTGTGATAAACAGTTACGGTGACACTCTTCTAGATGTGCTGCGACAGTGCGCAACACCGCCAAGCAACCGTCTGTAACAGACAATGTACTATGTGACCTCGGATGGGACCCCGTTTCTCTCGCAAACTGGGCTACTCTCGAGCTACAGCAGTCCACCCGTTTGGATTCGTGCCTGCTTGCTTTCAAAGAGCTATCAACAGCACTGTCTGTGAATCCGAAAGTTCTCTATCTTATTCAGCCAGATGTCTTCGCTCCCGTGTTGTTTACCGCGTGTGGGTTGCCATCCGTCCCGATACATAGGGACCGTCACCGATATGGACTTTCTTGTCCCGACATCACGGTAAGACTAAATTTTGTCCCGACTTTGCAACATACAGTCACGAGCTTGGCTCAAGTACTGAAATAACGCCATCTGTTAGCGTAACATGCAAATGCAGCCTCATTTAGTCTTATTTATATCAACAATTTTATATTAACAAGGTTGTCTCGCAGATGGTGTTTCATGTTGCGTGTCCTGTATCGAGGATGCCAGCACCTTCCAGATCTAGTGTCATCATTCGAGAAACTACCAGACTTCTCTAATAGTACGGGGCTGGAATTATTTAAGCAGTAATATATATATCCGAAGACCTCTTTAGAAACTAACTGTGACACGGAAGAACGGAAGTCTAAACACACCATGGAAAAAGGTGGATTTACTTTCTTAATCATCATCATCATCATCATCATTTAAGACTGATTATGGCTTTCAGCGTTCAGTCTGGAGCATAGCCCCCTTATACAATTCCTCCATGATCCCCTATTCAGTGCTAACATTAGTGCCTCTTCTGATGTTAAACCTATTACTTCAAAATCATTCATAACCGAATCCAGGTACCTTCTCCTTGGTCTTCCCCGACTCCTCCTACCCTCTACTGCTGAACCCATGAGTCTCTTGGGTAACCTTGCTTCTCCCATGCGTGTAACATGACCCCACCATCTAAGCCTGTTCATCCTGACTGCTACATCTATAGAGTTCATTCCCAGTTTTTCTTTGATTTCCTCATTGTGGACACTCTCCTGCCATTGTTCCCATCTACTAGTACCTGCAATCATCCTAGCTACTTTCATATCCGTAACCTCAACCTTGTTGATAAGGTAACCTGAATCCACCCAGCTTTCGCTCCCATACAACAAAGTTGGCCGAAAGATTGAACGGTGCACAGATAACTTAGTCTTGGTACTGACTTCCTTCTTGCAGAAGAGAGTAGATCGTAGCTGAGCGCTCACTGCATTAGCTTTGCTACACCTCGCTTCCAGTTCTTTCACTATGTTGCCATCCTGTGAGAATATGCATCCTAAGTACTTGAAACTGTCCACCTGTTCTAACTTCGTTCCTCCTATTTGGCATTCAATCCGTTTATATTTCCTTCCCACTGACATTACTTTCGTTTTGGAGATGCTAATCTTCATACCATAGTCCTTACATTTCTGATATAGCTCTGAAATATTACTTTGCAAACTTTCAATCGAATCTGCCATCACAACTAAGTCATCCGCATATGCAAGACTGATTATTTTGTGTTCACATATCTTGATCTCACCCAGTCAGTCTATTGTTTTCAACATATGATCCATAAATAATATGAACAACAGTGGAGACAGGTTGCAGCCTTGTCTTACCCCTGAAACTACTCTGAACCATGAACTCAATTTACCGTCAACTCTAACTGCTGCCTGACTATCCATGTAAAGACCTTTAATTGCTTGCAAAAGTTTGCCTCCTATTCCATAATCTCGTAGAACAGACAATAACTTTCTCCTAGGAACCCGGTCATATGCCTTTTCTAGATCTATAAAGCATAGATAAAGTTCCCTGTTCCACTCATAACACTTCTCCATTATTTGCCGTAAGCTAAAAATCTGGACCTGACAACCTCTAAGAGGCCTAAACCCACACTGATTTTCATCCAATTGTTCCTCAACTAATACTCGCACTTTCCTTTCAACAATACCTGAGAAGATTTTACTCAAAACGCTGATTTAAGAGATACCTCTGTGGTTGTTACAATCTTTTCTATGTTTCCATGTTTAAAGATTGGTGTGATTACTGCTTTTGTCCAGTCTGATGGAACCTGTCCCGACTCCCAGGCCATATCAATTATCCTGTGTAGCCTTTTAAGACCCGACGTTCCACTGTATTTGATGAGTTCCGACTTAATTTCATCCACCCCAGCTGCTTTATTGCACTGCAATCTATTGACCATTTTCTCCACTTCCTCAAATGTGATTTTATTTCCATCCTCATTCCTATCCCACTCTACCTCGAAATCTGAAACATTGCTGATCCTATTTTCATCTACATTGAGCAACTCTTCAAAATATTCCCTCCATCTGCCTAAGGCATCCACAGGATTCACCAGCAGTTTTCCTGACCTGTCCAAAATACTTGTCATTTCCTTCTTACCTCCCTTTCGAAGACTGCTAATTACACTCCAGAATGGTTTTCCAGCAGCTTGACCCATAGTCTTCAACCTGTTTCCAAAGTCTTCCCAAGATTTCTTCTTGGATGCTGCAATTATCTGTTTGGATTTCTTTCTTTCTTCAACATAACTTTCTCTGTCTACCTGAGTTCTAGTATGTAGCCATTTTTGAGACGCCTTCTTTTTCCTTTTACAGGCTGCCTCGACTGTGTCATTCCACCAAGCTGTTTGCTTCTTCCTACTTTTACACACTACTGTTCCAAGACATTCTTTAGCCACTTCTAGTACTGTGTCCCTGTACCTTGTCCATTCCTTTTCCAATGACTGTAATTGACTACATTCAACTAACTGGTACCTTTCTGAGATCGCTGTTATGTACTTGAGCCTGATTTCCTTATCCTGAAGTTTCTCCACTCTTATCCTCCTACATATGGACCTGACCACCTGCACTTTCGGCCTCACAATCCCAATTTCACTGCAGATTAAATAATGATCAGTGTCATCAAAGAATCCCCTGAATACACGTGTGTCCCTCACAGCCTTCCTGAATTCCTGATCTGTTATTATATAGTCAATGACAGATCTGGTTCTCCTGCCTTCCCAAGTATACCAGTGAATGTTCTTATGTTTAAAAAAGGAGTTAGTGATTACTAAGCCCATACTGGCACAGAAATCCAAGAGTTGTTTCCCGTTCCTGTTGGCCTCCATATCCTCTCCAAATTTACCCATAACCCTTCCATACCTTTCTGTTCGATTTCCAATCCTGGCGTTAAAATCACCCATGAGCAGAACACTGTCGTTGTCCTTTACTCTAACAACTACATCACTGAGTGCCTCATAAAAACTATCCACCTTATCTTGATCTGTCCCTTCACAATGCGAATATACTGACACAATCCTAATTTTCTTGCTAGACACTGTCAAATCTATCCACATCAGTCGTTCGTTTACATAGCTTACTGCAACTACGCTGGGTTCCATTTCTTTCCTGATGTAAATCCCTACACCCCATTGTGCTATTCCTGCTTTGACTCCTGACAGGTAGACCTTGTATTCTCCCATTTCCTCTTCTTTCTCACCCCTTACCCGAATGTCACTATTTCTTAAGGAAACCGAAAATCCTGAACGCAAATGCCAGCTGCTAAAATTATCTTTAATATTTGTTTTCTATTCGCGCACACAACGCCACTGCGGAAAGAGTATTTTCGCTGATGTCGGCCCAGTGGACTAATGAAAGAAATCGATTGCTGCCAGGGACTGTGGAATCAATCTTACAGTGCCAGTTTAACTACGAGTTGACTTGCATGAAGTTTTATAAATACGCAAAAGGGAAAAAAGACTTGGTGAAATATGTGAAATACTCCGAAAAGTATGGTGGACCAACTACTTCCTTGTAATTGTGTTCTAAGTGAAAAGTAATTATATTAATATTTTACTTCATTTCTGCACCACCATGTCAGAGTGTCCCGACGAGGTCCCAGCTAGATACGGCAACCCTATCCGTGCATCATGTCGTGCCACATACTGACAATACTAGCTCGGCTTGCCTTCCACCACTAACGTCGCCTTAGCAACCTACTGGCCGCATGCTACCTCAATTCCGGTCAGATCAACCAACTTTGTGGTTCGCTATTGTGGACAGCATTTTTGCTTCGAGTGACGGCATCGCTCTGGTTAGCCATCTGTGGAAACATGCAGATACAGTTAGTTATATCATTCTCCCCCCCCCCCCCCCACTCCCAGCACAAAACAATTATTAGACTATGAAAGCTACTCTAATTCGCCACTTCATCCCTCACTCGCTTTACTTGGGCATTTGTCGTCATGAATGTATCCGAATCAGTTACCAGCGCAGACTTTCCCCGTCACTTCCATCTGGTTCCCGACCTGTCCAGCAGTGTGGAAACTCACATGAGTAGCGGCAGCTCCGCCAGAAGTATCGTCCGTCACATTCCCTCTGTGGCGAAACATTACGGCGCAGCCCATTTCACACCACAAACCTCATCTACTGCGAATGTACCCCACAGCCATCGACTCCTTTAGGAGTGCACAACCATCGACCGTATTCAAACGTTCAGCAACTCTACTGCGACAAATAAGAAAGGAACTTTCACTTACAACATGACAACAATGTCAACCAACACAGAATTCAAGATGCCAAGCAGGAACTCCATGCAACATCCATCGACACTACCTTAATGACATCTCTACACCATGCCGGCTCGGCGCTTCTGCCGCCATCCATGGTGATGCTCACAGCACTGCCGCCATCTACCTATACAAGGGTCAGTGCTGAGCCGCTTGCTTGCCCTCTCTGTACTATACCTCTGAATGTTACCCCGTAAGAACGATTCATACAGAGTGCCATTAAGAACGGAACAGTTCATAAGATTGTCACCACACCTGGCACCTGGACCGCCGTCGGATCTACTCTTACATACTAGGAGAGTCATACCTCTGACAGTTCCTGGGATCCAACTATAAAATTGGTCGCCTTCTCTCCAGACCTAGTCAAGCTGGTCTCTCATGTCAAGCGACCCACTGCCCATCTCAAAACATCTCCGTGCCTTCCGCACTCGGTGGCTAAGCTCTTTGTAGACAAATCATTAAAGATTGTGACCTTGTAATGTTATGATGTGAAACAGTACGACCTGCCTTATACCCTAGTACTCAGGCCGCCTCAAGAAGATACTTTGTACGTTAACCAAACTATTAAATGGGAGCGTACAACAGTATTGTGAACAGACTTAAACCTGCATGGCCACTGCAAGACACAGCACCAGATGACAACACTTGCCAAGCCCTCTCTCTGCTACACCTGTCGACTCTCCCATTTGAGGCGCTGTACCGTCAGCCTTCGAATTGTGACTGGACGTCCACGACTTCTTGCCTGAAAACTTTAACACGTTCACAGGCAACGAGCCCTGTTTGTCAAAGGTAAGCATGCAGACCACCAGACTGCAAATGGCTCCAGCGCACAGCACTTCCGCAAGACCGTCAAACTACCAAGCGACATCGATACGCGATTCCTTTCACCTCCCACTTTCCCGCCGACGGTATCCTCACAATCGCGGCGCCACGCTTGCCTCCGACGGCGCCATCTGCCATGGTAACTCACCCAGCACTCCTCCAACCCTGGACGATGCCACACCCTCACGCTACGGGCGGCCACCACTGTACGCTGGCCCGCCTACACGACTACAGTCTTTACGCCGTCCTGCATACATCGCCTCCCGACGACTAATCTACTGCAGACTACAACTCGCTCAGAAGACTTCTCCGTCGCCAGCCCTACACTACATGCCTGCCTCATAGTACACCACATCACAGGGAAGGGCGGGGGGGAGGCTCTCTATGGGAATTCTGCGTCGATAAACATAATCTCTGGCAGTCGACCGGGACCTTGCTCTAAATTATCTGACTGTGAGTCCGTCTTATGACCTGTACGCTCCTTTCGTTAATAAAAGTGTGGCGTATTGTGTCTGTGTTGTGTAACAATTCATCGTTATCAACGTCTGTACACCGCAGCTCTATATGTTCAAATTTCCCTTACTGTTAACGTACAGCGTACGTGATCTCATCCAGTGTGGCTGTAAAGGTCATCAGTTCACACAGTTATTTTTTTATTGGCATTTCAACAACTCAAAACGCCACCCTACCGATGGCTGCTTCACAAATTGGTAGGACTCTGCGTCTCCTCAAAGATCCTACTAGAGGACTGAGTCTTCTACATCTCTCTACATTTACGTGGCTACTCTGCAATTCACACCTAATTTCCTTCATACCACCTCTCCACCATTCCACTCTCGAATGGCGCGTGGGAAAAAGGAACATCTAAATCTTTCCGTTCGAGCTCTTATTCCTCTTATTTTATTGTGACGATCATTTCTCCCTACGTAGGTGGGTGTCAACAAAATATTTTCGCATTCGGAAGAGAAAGTTGGTGATTGAAATTTCGTAAATAGATCTCGCCGCAAAGAAAACCGCCTTTGTTTCAGTGACTGCCACCCCAACTCGCGTATCATATCAGTGACACTCTCACCCCTATCGCGCGATAACACGAAACGTGCTGCCCTTCTTTGCACTTTTTCGATGTCCGCCGTCAGTCCCACCTGGTAAGGAGCCCACACCGCGCAGCAATATTCCAGCAGAGGACGGACAAGTGTAATGTAGGCTGTCTCTTTAGTGGGTTTGTAGCATCTTCTAAGTGTTCTGCCAACAAAGCGCAGTCTTTGTTTCGCCTTCCCCACAATATTATCTATGTGGTCTTTCCAATGTAAGTTGCTCGTAATTGTAATTCCAAGGTATTTGGTCGAACTCAGAGCCCTTAGATTTGTGCGATTTATCGTAGACCCAAAATTTATCGGATTTCTTTTAGTACCCCTGTGGACGACCTCGCACTTTTCTTTGTTTAGTGCCAATTGCCACTTTTGGTACCATACAGAAATTCTCTCTAGATCATTTTGCAATTGGAATTGGTCGTCTGGTGATTTTACTAGATGGTAAATTACAGCATCATCTGACACCTTCTAAGGAATGATGTTGGCAAAGATTTGAAAATGCTTGTATGTCATGAAAATTCTGTTTCCGCCTCAACGGCGGAGTTGGTCATTGTAACGACAATAACATCGACCCAGTAAATTACTGTGCTTGAAATAGTCTGTACATGGAAGTTGTACAACTACGCTCATGATAAAATAATGCCACAGTTCGGGTATAACACATCCAGAGTCCCAAAGTTTGCGGATGAGGCTTACACATAAAAAACATTTTCTAGTGACATGTAAAATAACAGTTGATGAATGTTCAATAACATTAGTTGGTGTGGAACGTGAAGTGCTTCCGTCATTAAATGTTAAAGGTATTTCTGTCGTATTTTATTCGCGTATTTTATATCAGTCGAAAGTTTCCTGTTGTGGTTTACAATGTACGAGCATAGCTGGTTTATTCGAACGCGGTAGCGTTGTTTAATCCTGAATGGTAGGTGGATGTGTCGCGAATGCTCATCATGTCTGACGAAAACGAGTGCAAAAGGTCTGATGTCTTCTTCTTTCTTTAGACAGCTAGTTACTGAGTATCACAACGTTGAACAACACAATCTAAAATAGAACAACACAATGCTAAGTGTAAAAATAAAATAAAAATCTTACGTGACTCTTCCCACCGATCAGATATTTCTCTGATATAGACTGATAATGGCAGGTGGAAGACGAACCTTTGACAATGCCAACCACTCGTGCTGGTGAAATGTCAGGAAAATCGTTTAGGAGATGTCGCCTGAAGATCCCGAAATGGCAATAAGTCAACGCATGACCACAAAAGCCTCGAATTGTACTGTTCGTGACGGTTTGATAGGTATTCGACGCACTCAACGCATAATCTTAGTATATAGAGAGCTTAAATGGGAAAATTTCCTTTCATTGAACGAATTTATGACTGTGGTACACATTATGAAGAAGATGTGGAAAGGGCGATCAAAAAGTTTCCGTCTGAGGGCGTGGCTGCAGCGTGTATACATCGTAACGAGGCTCCGATACAGGAACATAAGCACCGGCAAGTAGGCACGTGATTAGTGTGGTATTCGTGGCTTTCAGACGTACGTGCGGTATACATGGAAACGTGAACTGTGGAGACTTTATTACCAAATGCGTCCAAACGGGAGCAACGTGTTGTTATTCTTTTCTTGGCCACCGAAGGACAAATGCCCACAGACATCCATTGGAGAATGAAGATTGTATGTGGGGCAGGATGTCTGTCGAGAACCACCGTTGTAGAACGGTCCAAAATTTGTCTCAGCCACTGAGTAGGATGACAGCATGCCTTACGAATGTATAAACGCCGGTAGAAACTGTAAACGCTTTTCGCTGCCAGCACTTACTGTCCGATTATTTTGGACTCTGCTTGTAGACACGTGCCAAGCAAATGGACTGCATTAACTTACGAGAAACACCACACGTGCAGCGTGAATGGCCAAAGCGACGTTGATACATAGCGAAGTTGTACGATTGGAGCTTCAAGCAAAGATTCTCTGGGAGTTTAAGAAATATTCGCCGTAACATTTGCAGTGTCTAAATTTCTACCCTTGGCGATTGTCAATGATAAAAAATAAAGGCTGGCTGAGTAACAACTTGGCAGTTTCCTTATAATTTGGCTTACAAGTGCACTACAACTTAAAAATGCAGTGACCCACCTTTATTTCTCTACCTGTTCCGTTGTAACTCATAGTTTCAATTCATTTTCACTTTCCGTTAGGTTCACTGCCACACGTCTGTTGGTTCTTAGCCTTATAACACATTCTGAACAATTTTATAATAAAAAAAGTGGAAAATCAAGGAAGACAAACTCATCTTATGAAAGGCGTTAAAACGATGACGATTTAACCAGGTCAGCGGGCCTCTCTGTTCCTCCCCCCCCCCCCCCCCCCCTCGCTCCTCTACCCCATCCTTACCCCGCAGACCTCGTTAGTTTTTGGCTTTTGACGTTTTAGTTTTCATTGCTTTTTGTTGCCTTACAAAATTGAAATGCCATATTACAAAAATACGATCAGTAATGGAATTCGCTCTTAAAAGTTATCTTTCTGCTTTCTGCTGCCAAAAAGAATAATTACATCGATGTGAAGAAATGAACAAGCTTGTGGTGTTCGGCTCTGGGTTGGATGGGGATACGTACGATGGAAACACAATAACCATTTTCACTTTAGAATAAAAACGAAACAAATCAAACCGATGAGGTTTATTCACGGAAAAAAAGAAATAAATTTAAGGACCTTCAACATCGCACCGCGTCAGCAATCGTTGGTTAATATATTAAAAAACTACAAACCCGCCTCAATTGCGAAAAAAGCACCTAGTGTTAACCTAGGTTTCGGCGTAGATAACTACACCTTCTTCAGAACAATAAAACCCACAAGTGCCTAAGAAGACCTTTGTTAATGATTAAAAGAACACCATAGCTATACAATTATAAACGAAAAAAAGGAAAACTAACGGTGTACGCTCCACCTCACACCGACCTATGTTCGATGGGCCATTATCCGCCATAAACTGCAGTTTATGGTCGTTCGTGGCCCATCGAACATAGGCCGGTGTGAGGTGGAGCGCACACCATTAAATTAAGTAGTGGTTTTGACTTTGTACATACTGTATGTACTATTTGTGTTTTCCTTTTTTTCGTTTATCATTGTATAGCTATGGTGTTCTTTTAATCATTGACAAAGATCTTCTTAGGCACTTGTCGGTTTTATTGTTCTGAAGAAGGTGTAGTTATCTACGCCGAAACCTAGGTTAACACTAGGTGTTTTTTTCGCAATCGAGGCGGGTTTCTATTTTTTAATAGAAATAACTTTATTTTAATGGGAAATCATGAATATAAAAAGTGAGATTTACACCCAGAAATCTTTTCGGGAAAGTCATCAGTTTCCTCATCACAATCAATCCTGTTTACAAGTTGCTTACTTGTCTTCCATGTTTTCAGATTACAAGCAGTTCTTTCCTGTTGTTGTTGTTGTTGTTGTTGTTGTATGTGACTACGTATATCGAAAATGCAATGCTCTTGCAACGCCTCTAGGCGCCGGAGGCCCAGGTCTACCTGGCTTACGCATCAACCCTCCCTTTGGTTTGGACTGGGGAAGAAAGTCGGCCGTCCCCTTCAAAGGAACATTCCATCCTTAGTTTTAAGCGATTTTAGGGAACATGAGGAAGGATTACCGGTACAGCTTATTATTCCAGTTGTTTAATTAGTAAGCCTAAGAAGCAACGAAAAAGCTGATAGGAAATTACAGAACAAGTACAGAAGTTCGAGTAGGTGCACCAGTGACAAGGACGACAGACTACGTGGACCTTGTGACCTAAAGTAAGCAACATGCCTAAAGTCAGCAAGACCTAGGATTGTTGAAAGGAATGGTCAACTACATCTTCCAAAATATTGATTGACAAGGAAAGAAACAAAAACTGGAAGCGCTGAAGAGTAGTAGTAGTAGTAGTGAAAGAACAACGCTCTGCCAAATAAGAAAATTTGTGGAGACAGAAGTAGAACTCTACTGCATACAAAACAAAACTACACAAGAGAGGAGCACCAAGAGAACAAGCCAAATTGCACAACTGAAGCAAGCTTTTTTACATGAAAGAGCTCTACAGGGTGGAAGTATTGTCAAATACTTATGTACCTTTTTTCTGATTCTGTGCTTCGGGGTCTGTGCATTGAAATTTGTGTTGCGAGAAGATTAGAGACTAAGACGCTAGGATAATGAGAATAAGCGTTGTATAGAGACTTAATAACAAATGTGATGGACGAATTGTGAAATGAAGAGCTGCTGGAAAGAACGAGAGGTAAGCAGTCATTAAAAAACTGCCATAAGAAATAAGTGCGACAGACATGAAGCTAGGTATGAAGGAACGTTTGGTTTGCAACTAGAGCCAGCAGGAAGGAAGAAGTGTGTGAAGCAGATCATAGAGAAGGCTGAGTGAAGTACAGTAGAGATGAGTAAATGTATACGTGAAGAGACGGGTGGTTACTTGACACCAACCTAAAAATAATCTAAAAATAATGACTGGGAAGAAATAAGCGGTTGCAGTCAGTAACTTAACATCCTTACGATGTTGTGTCTTCTCTAGTCAGACATTCAAAAACAAAAGAAAATAATTTACAATTGAAAGACAGTTATGGATACACAATGTATTAATGAACAGTAAAGAGAATACTTCGCAACTCATGTAATGTTCATCGAGGTTAGCCACAACCAGATAAGAGGAATTTCCATATTTTCACTATAAACCCGCCCGGGTAATCGGACGTTACAAGCTGTAGGGAAACCCGTGTACAATTTGTAGAAGGAGAAAGAGGAAGCAACAAAAGATATAAGGCTGGCGTGCAGTTTTTCTCCTCTACAGCTGAACCCCCCCCCCTCCCCCATCAACCATGGACCTTGCCGTTGGTGGGGAGGCTCGCGTGCCTCAGCGATACAGACAGCCGTACCGTAGGTGCAACCACAACGGAGGGGTATCTGTTGAGAGGCCAGACAAACGTGTGGTTCCTGAAGAGGGGCAGCAGCCTTTTCAGCAGTTGCAGGGGCAACAGCCTGGATGACTGACTGATCTGGCCTTGTAACAATAACCAAAACGGCCTTGGTGTGCTGGTACTGCGAACGGTTGAAAGCATGGGGAAACTACGGCCGTAATTTTTCCCGAGGGCATGCAGCTTTACTGTATGATTAAATGATGATGGCATCCTCTTGGGTAAAATATTCCGGAAGTAATATAGTCCCCCATTCGGATCTCTGGGCGGGGACTACTCAAGAGGATGTCGTTATCAGGAGAAAGAAAACTGGCGTTCTACGGATCGGAGCGTGGAATGTCAGATCCCTTAATCGGACAGGCAGGTTAGAAAATTAAAAAAAGGGAAATGGATAGATTAAAGTTAGATATAGTGGGAATTAGTGAAGTTGGGTGACAGGAGGAACAAGACTTCTGGTCAGGTGACTACAAGATTATAAACACAAAATCAAATAGGGGTAATGGTTCAAATGATTCAAATGGCTCTGAGCACTATGGGACTCAACTGCTGTGGTCATTAGTCCCCTAGAACTTAGAACTACTTAAACCTAACTAATCTAAGGACATCACACACATCCATGCCCGAGGCAGGATTCGAACCTGCGACCGAAGCAGTCGCACGGTTCCGGACTGCGCGCCTAGAACCGCGAGACCACCGCGGCCGGCAAATAGGGGTAATGCAGGAGTAGGTTTAATAATAAATAGGAAAATAGGAATGCGGGTAAGCTACTACAAACAGCATAGTGAACGCATTATTCTGTCCAAGATAGATACGAAGCCCACACCTACTACAGTAGTACAAGTTTATATGCCAACTGGCTCTGCATATGACGAAGAAATTGAAGAAATGTATGATGAAATAAAAGAAATTATTACGATAATGAAGGGAGATGAAAATTTAATAGTCATGGGTGACTGGAATTCGAGTGTAGGAAAAGGGAGAGAAGGAAACGTAGTAGGTGGATATGGATTGGGGCTAAGAAATGAAAGAGGAAGCCGCTTGGTAGAATTTTGCACAGAGCACAACTTAATCATAGCTAACACTTGGTTTAAGAATCATGAAAGAAGGTTGTATACATATAAGAACCCTGGAGATACTAAAAGGTATCAGATAGATTATATAATGGTAAGACAGAGATTTAGGAACAAGGTTTTAAATTGTAAGACATTTCCAGGGACAGATGTGGACTCTGACCACAATCTATTGGTTATGACCTGTAGATTAAAAGTGAAGAAACTGCAAAAGGGTGGGAATTTAAGGGGATGGGACCTGCATAACCTGAAAGAACCAGAGATTTTACAGAGTTTCAGGGACAGTATAAGGGAACAATTGACAGGAATGGGGGAAAGAAATACAGTAGAAGAAGAATGGGTAGTTTTGAGGGATGAAGTAGTGAAGGCAGCAGAGGATCAAGTAGGTAAAAAGACGAGGGCTAGTAGAAATCCTTGGGTAACAGAAGAAATATTGAATTTAATTGATGAAAGACAAAAATATAAAAATGCAATAAATGAAGCAGGCAAAAAGGAAAACAAATGTCTCAAAAATGAGATCGACAGGAAATGCAAAATGGCTAAGCAGGGATGGCCAGAGGACAAATGTAAGGATGTAGAGGCTTATCTCACTAGGAGTAAGATAGATACTGCCTACAGGAAAATTAAAGAGACCTTTGGAGATAAGAGAACCACTTGTGTGAACATCAAGAGCTCAGATGGGAACCCAGTTCAAACCAAAGAAGGGAAAGCAGAAAGGTGGAAGGAGTATATAGAGGGTCTATACAACGGCGATGTACTTGAGGACAATATTATGGAAATGGAAGAGGATGTAGATGAAGACGAAATGGGAGATATGATACTGCGTGAAGAGTTTGACAGAGCACTGAAAGACCTGAGTCGAAACAAGGCCCTCGGAGTAGACAACATTCCATTGGAACTACTGACGGCATTGGGAGAGCCAGTCCCTACAAAACTCTACCATCTGGTGAGCAAGATGTATGAGACAGGCGAAATACCCGCAGACTTCAAGAAGAATATAATAATTCCAATCCCAAAGAAAGCAGGTGTTGACAGATGTGAAAATTATCGAACAATCAGTTTAATAAGCCACAGCTGCAAAATAGTAACACGAATTCTTTACAGACGAATGGAAAAACTAGTAGAAGCCGCCCTCTGGGAAGATCAGTTTGGATTCCGTAGAAATACTGGAACACATGAGGCAATACTGGCCCTACGACTTATCTTAGAAGAAAGATTAAGGAAAGGCAAACCTACGGTTCTTGAATTTGTAGACTTAGAGCAAGCTTTTGACAATGTTAACTGGAATACTTTATTTCAAATTCTAAAGGTGGCATGGGTAAAATACAGGGAGCGAAAGGCTATTTACAATTTGTACAGAAACCCGATAGCAGTTATAAGAGTCGAGGGACATGAAAGGGAAGCAGTTTTTGGGAAGGGAGTGAGACAGGGTTGTAGCCTCTCCCCGATGTTGTTCAATCTGTATATTGAGCAATTAAATCCATGGAGAAGAAATAAAAACTTTGAGGTTCGCTGATGACATTGTAATTCTGTCAGAGACAGCAAAGGACTTGGAAGAGCAGTTGAATGGAATGGACAATGTCTTGCGAGGAGTATATAAGATGAACATCAACAAAAGCAAACGAGGATAATGGAATGTAGTATAATTAAGTCGGATAAAGCTGAGGGAATTAGATTAGGAAATGAGACACTTAAAGTAGTAAAGGAGTTTTGCTATTTGGGGAGCAAAATAACTGATGGTGGTCGAAGTAGAGAGGACATAAAATGTAGACTGGCAATGGCAAGGAAAGCGTTTCTGAAGAAGAGAAATTAGTTAACAGCAAGTATAGATTTAGCAAGTATAGATTTAAGTGTCAGGAAGTCTTTTCTGAAAGTATTTGTATGGAGTGTAGCCATGTATGGAAGTGAAACATGGACGATAAATAGTTTGGACAAAAGGAGAATAGAAGCTTTCGAAATGTGGTGCTACAGAAGAATGCTGAAGATTAGATGGGTAGATCACATAACTAATGAGGAAGTATTGAATAGGTTTGGGGAAAGAGAAGTTTGTGGCACAACTTGACCAGAAGAAGGGATCGGTTGATAGGATATGTTCTGAGGCATCAAGGGATCACCAATTTAGTATTGGAGGGCAGCGTGGAGGATAAAAATCGTAGAGGAAGACCAAGAGATGAATACACCAAGCAGATTCAGAAGGATGTACGTTGCAGTAGGTACTGGGAGATGAAGAAGCTCGCACAGGATAAGTAGCATGGAGGGCTGCATCAAAGCAGTCTCAGGACTGAAGACCACAACAACAACACATCTGAACCTGTACGTCACGGAAACAATGATGGAAATAAAACAAAGTATCAGGACTTTGACTGAAGTTCAGTCTGAAGGAATAAGATTCGTTGATGCAGTTGCCATCCACAGTACAAGTGAGGGAGAATTAAAAGACTGGGTGAAGGGATCGAAGTGGCTAATGAGCACAAATTGTACAGTGTGGCCAGAAGCAGCATGAAAGACTTTTAAGGTAGTTTCAGGGTAGGTCGTGCTGAGAAAAAAATTGTTAAGAAAATAATTCGATACGATGCGACGTTTCCGAGTTAATTAGAACCGATATTAACCAAGCAGGTCGCTGCACTCGCAATTCAAGCGGCTTCACTCTTCTATGCTCCACCACCTAATTCACTTGTTTCTTCAAATTCCATGATAATATTCTTTGAACCGTTTGCTGACATGGAGCCTCTCTGCAGCTGTTCCTGTCGGGAAATTTCAACCCTATTAACCCTTTACATCAACAGTCACTTCACGAAAGAAATCAACAACCATCGACAAGCGACATACAGTGTAGTGACGTCAAAACAGGAAACATTTCGCAGTCTGAATGCTTATGGCGCCACATTTTCACCTGGTGGCAGAAAGCGGTATTATTATTTCTTTCAGCATTCTCAGCGAGTGCACCAGTTAAAGAACATACCTACGATGTTTCAAGATCCTGCGATGTATACAGCCCCCACCCCAGCACTTTGAACACCTTCAATTTACTTATAACCACCAAGTACATCCATCATGGACATCTCAACCATTCTAAAGCTGGCCAAGTCGACTCTTGGTGGTGTGACTGCGAAGTCGAAACGCGAAAGAACCACAATGGGTAAACCAAGACCAGGGAGACCTCATGTGCAGCAACCATCGAGCAATGCAGAGGGTGATTGTAAAAAAATCTCGTGAAATCGTGAGTTGCGAAGTGCCGCTAGCAGTCCGGATGGAGCAATGATTGTGCGATGACACTTAAAAAGATGGGGGGTACAATACTCAAGCAGCTCTTCAAAACCCACACGTTTCTGTAAACTGTACCACTTGACGCTTGAGGTGCGGTAAAGAGCGACGCTGCTCTACAGAGGATGACTAAACGAGTGGTTTGGAGCGACGAATGAAGGTGTTCCTTGTTGTAATCTGATGGAGGGGTTTGGGTTAGGCGAGTGCCCGAAGAACCTTATCTGCTGTCATTTGTAGTGCCAACACTGAAGTACATAGGACGTGTGGCTATGGATTGGGTGTGTTTTTCGAGGTAAGGGAGTTGAGCCGTGGTAAAATTTGCTGTTTTTGAATAGCGCGCCGTAGCGCATAGTGTGAAGCAGTCGCCCTCCGTTTCTGGCGGTGGCGCCGCTGTGTCTCCCTCTGGTGGGAAAGAGGAAAAGTTGCCTGTTCACGTGCATTTAAGGGGCGCTATGAGCTCGCCAATTGGTCAGTCTGGGTGAGTCTGGAGTCAGTGTCTCGTTCCCAGATTGCTAGTCTGTCTCTCGTCCAAATTTGTGAGGCAGTTAGTGTCTGCCTGTAGTCCGGAGTGATAGTATGTCTTTCGCTCGGATCAATCTTTAAAGCCAGATAAATGAGAGTCTTTCCACTCAGCCAGTAAGAGAACTCAGGGGGTGGTCGCCCGGTCTGGGCTTATTTCCTGCATCTGAGTCTGCGCGTTAAGCCGCCAGTCTTGTTCGACTTGCTCAGGCAATGGTCATTTGCGGTTGGATCGGTCGCGCACTGAGACACAAGATGACTTGTCCGTCTTGAGCGTCGGTGCATGTAAGGTCGCCACGTGAGTCCAGTGGGCCGCGCCGTATAGCGAGGGGTAGTGACTTCGCGGCCGACACGAGACCAACGGGAGTCAACCCACGACATCAGTCTGGCCGGTGCGAGCAGCGGCGCCGTGAGACAGGAGATCGGCGCGCCTTCCTGCGTCCGCTGAAGCGGCTGGCAGCGGACGGTTCGGGAGAGCGATTTGGGTGTGCAGCGCCAGGTCTTCTCCAGAAATTGTAGTTCATTAGAAGTTACGTGATTGGTGATATGTTGTTTCATTTACTTGTTAAATTCTACTAGTTTTCTTGGTGAGGTCACCAGCCGCTTTGTTTTGGGATCGTCCCAGCATTCTTCTCCGTTTTCCCACCCGCGGGAAGGTGGTTATTTATGAATTTGGTGGTCCGTTTTTCCCTTGTGGAGTAGGGGCGGGTTAGAGCAACCTGCGGTTCGGGTTGTTCGGTAATCTCCCCGTCAATCTGCCGTACGTTAGTAGCTGCCTCTATCGTGTTTGTCGGATTCGGTGTGTTAACGAATATATTGCTTGGAGTGTAACGGCCTAATTCCTGAAATATGTTTTGATCTTGCCTGTCATCTTGAGAGGCGGTATATGTGTATTGTAAAGCATGTTAACGCGTTTGGCCAACCTTGTATAATTTTATATAAGATTTCATTTCATGGGCTTTTATTTAAATGGTCATTTTAGTATATAAAGTTGCCACCATTCCACCGTAAGACTTTTCTTAGAAGTTAAAATCAAGTTGCACCTTCGGTGGCAAGATAATATTTTAATTTTAGTGTTTTGTACCATTTCCATCACTCCTATGGGGTTAGTTTAAAGAAATCTGGTGTGTTGCAGATGTAGTCTTTCAGAGGTTGTTGTGAGCGGTCGTGACTACGGCCGTGTCAAAAGGGAGCGGCAAGGTTCTCAGCCCGAAAGCTCATACAGTCAAAAATTTGTTCTTTCTGTCTCTGAATAAATTGTATCTTGATATTTAGAGGGTGCTTTCTGATTATAATTTTAAATCTGTTACTTTTAAAAATGCTTTAGTCACCATTAAAGTGAATAAATTACCATTTGTTTATGATTTCATCAGTTACTCCCTGGAAACTTGTTCCACGCTCACATAGTGTGATTAAATGTGTTAATGTTCTTGATGAATCGCTAGTAAGTAGAATAAACCCTGAAGAAAATGTTTTGAAAATAAAGCACGGTTCAGGAGTGGTACCTTTATTGCGCCTAACAACACGCTAAATGCGGTATGATATGAGCACATTTTATAGCATTGTGTATTGCGTGTAGTAGAAGAACGGTTGGAAGACAATGAAGGTTTATTGTAGCACGATAACGGACTTTGTCATAATGCAGTATCTATGGGGCAATGATTTGTGAACAGCAATATTCTTGAAAAGCACTGGCCGACCAGAGTCCAGACCTGAATGCGAAGGAACACTTTTAGGATAAGTTAGAACGTCGACTTCGCTGCGAAAACCCAGCGTCCAACATCACTACCTCCTGTAGTTTCGACTGCTGTGGAAGAATGGATTGCCATTCCTCCTCAGACATTCAGACGTCTCATCGAAAGTGTCTCCAGCAGAGTTCAAGCCATTGTACAGACGAAGGATAGACACGCCCTATGTTGTCCTCCAATAGATGTCCGAACACTATTGGTCATATGTTGCGGGGAAGAGGAGGAGAGAAGAAATCCATAGTTGATACACGAAGTGCCTCCCATAGCCCCATAGTTACAGCCTGGTGTTTTGTGAGTTGCTGTGGGCTTCTGCTTAAGTAATTTTTATATAATAATGATGGATATATCGTAACTCTGACATTTCCTCGATAGTTTGTAAATCTAATTATGTGTTGGCACATTCTTTATGTCTTCAGTGTGAAAATGTGTATCAAACTCACATTTGTTTACTGAACAGGAAAACATGTTTTTTGCTCGTGTGCAACGTGTATGTTTTTAAATTTCGGAATTCTGGCTGAAAATAACTGCGGTCTACAACAGTCGACACCAGAAATATGGAACAGTTTACGTACGGCTATTTTATAGTGTTGTTATAATAGTCCACATCATAAAAAGGCGAAATTATGGTGACTGTGCGTTGGCCTTACAGTGTATGAATCAGAATTAGTAAGGAGTATATCCGACACGTTTCTGGGAAACTTTGTGTCTAACAAGGATGCTATGACGTGGCCTTCACGTTCTTTACCTAGTCTTATCCGCTAGTGACTTACTTTTACTGAGATTCTACCAGCAGGAGTAGTAAGAGCTGCAATATCACGAAGGAGTATCAATATGTGAAAAGATGTGTTCACTAAATACTGGTAATCCTCTCCAATCATACTGAAAATATAACGCTATCACACATATTTTTATTGTCCGATTACGACTCTGCTTCATTAATGAATATGATGCCTTTACAGATTTTTTTGCCTTAAAGTAGCCTAATAGTCGTGCTCGTAGGTTAATAATGATGACGCGTTTCCAAAAAAATCAATGTTTATGACCTGCCTAGTATCACAAAAATCGTACTTGTACAGTAGCGACGGCAGATGATAGTAAAACGTACTACCAGAGGAAACCAATTCTCCCTACATTTGAGTTCTGATTTTGTTTATGCAGAGATTCCGATGAACATTACTCTGCAGAGGACCAGGGTATGTTACCAGACACCCAGGAGTGAAGAAATCTCTCTTACGGGATACAACGAGTTCTGTGTGCTCCAGTGAGTGATCACAACTGTTTAAAACTGGCCAATGGTTGTTGGTACTAGCTGGAAAGATACAACGACAGGCAATGAAAGATCATTGCACAATTCGAAGAAAGCACAGTGAACGGTTATTTTCCCAACATTTCTCTTTAGTGGTTGTCAGTCTTCTGATTGGTTTGATGCAACCCGCCACGACTTCTTCTTTATCATAGACGACAAACTACAGCCAACGTCATCCATAATTTGTTGGATGTATTCCAGTCTCTCTTCTCCTCCAGTAATATCATGGAAATTGTTTCTACGTGTCATAACACATGTCCTACGATCCTGTCCCTTCTTCTTGTCAGAGTTTCCCATATGTTCCATTTATCCCCGTTTCTGCAGAGAACCTCCTTCATTCTTATCTTGTCAGTCCACTTAATTTTCATCATTCTACTGTAACACAATTTCTCAGACGCTTCGAATCTTTTTTTTTTTGTTATCCCACGGTCCACGATTCACTAGAATATAATGCTGTCCTCCACACGTACATTCACAGAAACTTCATCTTGAAATTAGACCCTAAGTTTGATACAAGGAGACTTTCTTTAGTGAGGAACGCCCTCTTCGCCTGTGCTAGTCTGCTACTTCGTCCGTCAAACATTATTTTTCACATAGGTCCTCAGAATTCTCTCACCTCCTCAACTAAGTGGTTGCCAGTTTTGATAACTTCATCACTAATCTCATCTGTACTATTTCTCTTTGCTTAGGTCTTTTTTTGTTTTTTGTGTACCCTCAGTTACAGGGTGAACAGCAAAAGTCTGAAAAGTTTGTAAGTGTGTTGCAGGGTAGATTGTGCTGAAAAATAATTGTTTTGAAAGAAAAGTTAATTGACATTGAAGTTAGCCATTCAGGCCATTGCGTTCGCAAATTCAAGCGGTGGTTGCAAACTTGTGTGTGAACTCCTAAGGGTCCAAACTGCTGAGATCAACGGTCGCTAGACTTACACACTACTTAAACTAACTTAGTCTAAGAACAACACACACACGCATGCCCGAGGGAGGACTCGAACCTCCGGCGAGAGGAGCCGCGCAATCCGTGACAGAGGGCCTCTAACCGCGCGGCCACTCCGCGCAGCTTGGTTTCCCAAAACCAAAAAAGAGAGCGATATAGAAATTGGACATGGGATGGCAGTAAAGATCGAACCCGAGCTAAAGGCTGAGCAGTCTTGTCTGCTATCATCTACGCTATGAGAATAACACAGTAATTGTTCTCCCATGACGATTGTTGGTGAAGTTAATGTAACTGTAACCGACAGCGTAGCACATGCCTCAAATTCTGGTCGACAGTGTCATGGAAACTCTCTCTCCCGTGGACAACAGTTCCAAAGATTTTGCGGCGCATTTTGTACTGGTATCCCAGCAAGATTCAGAATGTGCTCCAGATGAAGCAACAAGATGGGCTACAACACTGTGACTTTGCCCTTCTTTCTTTGGCCTTCATGGAAATGGATGACATGTAGCCAGGGAATATTCTTTGGACGGGAGAGGCATATTCTACTCTGGATGAGGCCGTGAAACCACAAAATTGTCGCGTATGGGGTTTATTCCGCCACGTGTTGTGCAGGAACATCCACTGCACTCCGCTTGCGTGACTGTGTGGCGTGATTTCACAAGCTCCTTCATTCTCGTTCCGTTTGTCCTCAAGGAGATGACACCTCGCAGGCCTGTTAGGTGTACAGTGACATATGCAGGTTACAAGAGCTTCCCTCTGCGACACATGATTTGCAAGCATACAACTGTGTCCACACCAATATTTTCATGCAAGATGTGGCATCACTGCATGTCACTCTTCAGGGGAAAGATTTACTTCGGTAGCGAATGCATCTCTAGGCAATTATAAGATGTGTGGTCTTCCAGATCCCAGATAGTGTCTTTCAGGGATGTACCCAGATTCTTCCTGATTTGAAGGATAGCGAACGACGACATATCGCTTTCATTACACTGAATACGTTGCGATCAAATGTCGACCATGCCGCGTTACGGAGACAGCATGTTGGTGAGTCGGGAGACCATAGAGAACACGTGTAACTTTTTACCACATCCTAACTAACGTGTTTGATTGTTCCTCTCCTTTTCCTGCACCCTCGCCACCACATTCTGACTGCTTACAGCACTATGTTTTCACTTGGTGGCAGAAAGTGAAACTATTATTTTTTCAGCAAACTCCATGAGTGCACGGATTAATGAACATACCTACGATGTTTCAGCGTCCTGAGAGGTATACAGACCGCACTGCAGCACTCGGAACACTGTCAGTTTAGTTGTAACCGATGACTAGACAACGTTCGAAGTCACTGGCCTCTCCTGAGCGACCCACTGTGCTGTTACCGCTTCTATACTGACAACACGATACTCCCAAACACATTTTATATTGGCGGGTCCGCTTCTAGTGACGTCTAGTGGTCATTTCCACATTTCATAGGGTGCGGTTCACAAAACGCACAAACACAATATTCCATGACTACATTAGCCGTAAGTCGCAACTGAAGTAAGTCAGCTGTTGCAAGATCCTGGGTGTAAAAATTTGAAGGGATATGAAATAGAACGATGAGATAGACTCATTCGTATATAAAGCAGCTGGCGGACTTTGATTAAGCCGCTCGTGGTATACGTGTGGTCTAAGGTGCCTTGCCACGGTTAACCTGGTCTCAGGCGCCTTGCCAGGGTTCGCGCGGCTTCCCCCATCGGAGGTTCGAGTCCTTCCTTGGGCATGGGTGTGTGTGTGTGTACTGTCCTTAGTGTAAGTTAGTTGAAATTAGATTAAGCCTAGGGACCGATGATCTCAGCAGATTGGTCCCACAGTACTTACCACTTTGGTTAACAGGCGCGATACTGGGAATGCAGTTTTCCTGCTTACGAAACGCTCGTGCAGCCTGTCTGGCAAGAGTACATCGGATGCATACCAAATTGCTGTACAGGGAATATTGAACTTATACAAAGAACAGCACGAAACGTGACAGAGTTGTTGATGTGTTTGCCGAGTCTCGCACAAATGCTGTCGCACAAGGCCCGTTGCACACTTTACGCGGTTGGTCCGCGCTCCGCGTTCCGCGCGCAGTTGTGTGCAGTCGAGGGAACACGGTCTTCCCTGCACTGTGCAGGGTCTCATCTGTGGTGTATCACATCGTTCTGTTTAATCGGACGTATAGAGATGAGCTCGCTGCACGTAAAAGTCATTTCAGCCTATATGATATACAAAAAAGAGAAATTCCACACGCGAGAGACGGTTTTGGGTGCATCCTATGGTAGAACAAAGACGTACGAAAGGAGCGTTCGTCACATTGTATTCCGAATTGCGCAAAGACGAAGACAAATTTAACACATATTTTCGTATGTCTATTCGTTGCTTTGACGAGCTTGTCGGCAAAATACAAGACAACCTGACACTTAAAAGTCTCAGAAGGATACCTATTACTCCGACAGAACGAGTAGCAGTAACCTTAAGGTAAGAATATGAATATGTATACGGATGACGATTAATTTTAATAATATATTTAATCATTCAAAGCTTTGCTACAGCTATGTATTACATTCGTTTGGCAATAGACAGTTTTACATTTGTATTGCATTACTACTGAACTCCAATAATTTTTATAATATCTCCCAAGATGATGATGACATTGATTGGGCTGGAGAGGGCTGGGGAGTCGCAACTTGTGTCTGTACGGACGGATCCTCCTGCATTGATTGGTTAGGATGCTGTTGGGATATTGAAGGTGGGGCCTAGGTAAAAGAGGTCGGTGGATAGTGGAAAGAGCTGATGGGAGCTGGGAGGTGTATGTTTAAATTAGCCTGATTTGTTTGCTTAATCGACATAAGCAGTTGAAGTACCTGAGTACGAAATAATAGTTTCTGATCAACATTTAATGTCTTCACAGAGGGCAACAGCGAAACCAAGAATGCTCGGTCGTCGTCTTCCTCCATTTCCTTACCATCTTTTAATAATGTAAGTAAATTATCTTCAAATGTTGTGTTCTTGATAGGCCTCTTCCTCCTGAAGGATTGTTTTTCGGTGTAGACATTCAGTCGGACATCATCGGTTTGTTCTTCAGAGGGTTCGTCTCGACTGTATTCTGCGAGTGCATTGTTGTTATACAGATTATCTTGCACGACCGATACTGAGTCAAAGTTACACTCTGTTGTTGCATCTCGGAGACGGTCAAGAAAGTGTAACTGCTCATGGTAGATGTATTTTGGTCTCTTAGTCGCTGCTGATCCGGACCCCGTTTGATTTATTCTAGTGGGGCTTTTAAAATAGGCATCCCGTGCAGTTTTCCATCTCGTCTGGACCTTGTCAACTGAAATAACAAGGCCGATAAGTCTTTTATTACTGAGGACGCGTACATATATTATTTTAAGAAGGGAACCATCTAAGGGTTTATGTCAGCGTAGCCGACTTAATACCTAGAATTAAGTCTACTTTCCTCTGTGAATGTACATTAGTATCAAATATATGCTTTACACGTTACAGGTATCTTGGACGCGGAAACACATTTACAGATCTGCATTACTCTTATTTAATGGATGCATCAACAATTGGACAGATTACAAGGCAAGTGAGCTCCACTATTTGGACTACGTTAAGAGAAGAATACATGCCTGAGCCCTCAACTGACAAATGGAACGAAATTAGCCATGGTTTCCGAAATGTCGCCAATTTTCCTCATTGCATCGGAGCCGTGGACGGAAAACACATTCGTCTAGTAAAACCTATCAAAAGTAGATCACTTTTCTTCAATTACAAGAATTATTTCTCCATTATTCTTATGGCCATCTGTGACACTAACTATTGTTTCACGTTCATTGATGTCGGACGATACGGAAGGAACCGTGATTCAAATATTTTTAAAAACAGCGTCTTTTGGAGGAAAATGGAAAATTAGCGTTACCCCCACCAAAGCCACTACCAGGTACACATGACTCTCCACTGCCATATGTTCTAGTGGCAGACGAAGGTTTCGCATTAACACAACATGTGTTAAGGCCGTATGAACGAAAAAACATGACTCACAAAAATAAGATTTTTAATTACCGACTTACCCGAGCCCGAAGGTTTATTGAATGTACTTTCGAAATATTCAGTCACAAATGGAGGGCTTTTCACCGGCCCCTGAATGTCAATCTTGATCTAGCAGTATCTATTGTCAAAACGTGCTAAATTTTGCATACTTTTGTTCGGGTAAGAGATGGATACAACTTTGAAGATACCCTGTATGTTACCGGCTTCGAAGATGTGGCAGAATCTACACCTGTCAGTAAATCGGGTAATACTATACGAGATAAATTTGCGGAATATTTTGCCCTGGCAGGAATCAAAAATTCACTGAACACAAGCCACTTATGTCAATGACAGACATTTGCGGTTGTGTACAGTTTTTCTATAGACTCAATGTTTGAACTGTGCATAAACTGAACTTGTAAATGTCTATAATTCTATAATTGTATATGGTGGTGGTGGTGTTTAGTGTTTAACGTCCCGTCGACAACGAGGTCATTAGAGACATAGCAGAAGCTCGGGTTAGGGAAGGATTGGGAAGGAAATCGGCCGTGCCCTTTCAAAGGAACCATCCCGTCATTTGCCTGAAATGATTTAGGGAAATCACTATAATTGTATATCATTGTATTTTGTGTAGAACTGCAATAAAAACACAAGGAAAATATGCATCTACTTACCACACTTTTTCTGATCTGCCTCGTTCAGACCTTCAAGGCCTAGTATTATGTTTGCACAGACGTCTAGCCACGCCTTCAATCGCATTTCACGGTTCTTGTAGTTGCCATGCGATGGATCCCATATGTGAGGCCTTCCTTCAACTTCGGCAATTAACATGTCTGTATCGATTTCACAAGGCGTTCTGGAAACTTGTTAAATCACACCCATATTTACCACGCTAGTCGAATGCTACGGCTGAAATGAGGTACACTGCTTCTACTGCGCGCGCGGTATCCGCAGGGCTGTGCACGCACCTACTTGTTTCTGTGTAGTCCACTGACGCGGACGGCTGCGCCGCTTGCGGACGGTCCCCGCAACTGTGTGGTGCCCCATTCGAATCTGTGACTACCAACCGCGCGCGTAACGCGGAGCTCGGACCATCCGCGTAAGTGTGCAACGGGCCTAAAGATATGCGCTAACTGCCCTACGAAAAATGAGGAGTCCAGCAACATACCTGATGCTCTTGCGTATCGACCCCGTAAGGACCGTTAAGACAAGGTTAGACTAATCGCCATGCACACAGAGACATTCAAGCAGTCAATCTTTCCGTGCTTCACACGCGAATGGATCGGGACAAAACGCTAACGCGTGACACAGTGGGAAGTACCCTCTGCCACGCCTTCACAGTGTTTGCGGGGTATGTATGTGCGTGCAGATTTTCCATAGTATCTGTTATCAGTGAATCATGTCCTCCTGCAATGTGGCACAAAACTCTTCCGCTTTGACGCAGATTTTCAGACTGCTACATCTGAGCAAGCGCACAAGCAGAACCTGGGCTGTGGAGCACATCTTCCCATCACTTTCCAACATTCTTAGATCACACGGATTGCAGGCGGTCGACTTTTCTTGCATGTGGCTGTTGCATCTCAAAAATTTTACACGCAATCAGTACACACATACGGAAAAAAACTGCATCACCAGAAAGTAATTAAAGTAGAGTAGTGAAATTAAGTTTGCCTTATGTAAGTGATTAACACAGCAAGATGGCAGGTTAATGTTAGCGCGAGATAAATCATTGCACATTTGAAATTCTGGTATATTAATAACCCATGTAACCGCCAGAATGTTGAAGGCAAGCATGAAAATGTGCATGCATTGTGTTGTACATGTGCCGGATATCAGTTTGCAGGAGTTCCACGCCTGTTGTACTTGGTCGGTCGATGGAGGGAGGGTTAATGCTGTCTGTGGATGACGCCGAAGCTGTCGTCCGATGATGTCCCATATGTGCTCGATGGGAGACAGATCTGGTGATCGAGCAGACCAAGGCAACATGTCGACACTCTGTAGAGCATATTGAGTTGAAACATCGGTATGTGGGCGAGCGTCATCCTGTTGGAAGACATCCCCTGGAATGCTGTTCATGAATGGCAGCACAACAGGTTGAATTGGCAGTTTTGAGGCGTGGGATAACCACGAAAGTGTTATCATACGAAATCGCTATTGAAACCATAACTCCAGATGTAGATCCAGTGGGTTTACAATGCATTCAGACTGGTTGCAGGTCCTCAACTGGCATCTTTCTGACCAGAACAGAGCCATACTGACACCAAGTCAGAACCAGATTTCATCAGAACACGCAACAGACGTCCACCCTGCCCTTCAAGGACCTCTCGCTTGACACCACTGAAGTTGCAAATGGTGGTGGTTTGGGGTCAGTGCAACGCACGATAAAAGGCTTATGGCTCGGAGCTGTCCATGAAGTAAGAGATCTGTAACAGTTCCTTGTACCACTGTGCTGTCAACAGCTGCTCAGGTTGCTGCTGCAGATACGGTACGATACGCCAAAGCCGTACGCCGAGCACAATGGTCTTCCCTCTCGGTAGTGCCACATGACCGTCCGGAGCCCGGTCTTCTTGCGACCGTACATTCTCGTGAACATCGCTGCCAGCAATCACGTACAGTGGCCACATTCCTGCCAAGACTTCCTGCAATACCGCAGGAGCATCTAGCTTCCCGTGCCCTATTTCACGAACTTGTTCGATATCTGTGAGGTGTTGATAACGGCGTCTTTGTCGCCTTAAAGGCATTCTTGACTAACATCAACTCTACACATCCAACTCAAAGGTAACTAATGCTCACGACCGTTACAGCGTGCGTTTGAAGCGAACCTGACATGCATCCTCATAATGTTGCTACTAGAGTCATTCTTATGCGACTGGTGCGAAATTTGAATGGACATCATCTTTCAGATGTAGAAACACATCGACCAACTTACGTTCATGCCGCACAACTCCTTCTTGTGTTGCAATTTGTTTCTGTCAGTATAGTTAGCCCTGCGGATGCCACCATTTCGTCTCATCTCGGTATAGTTTAAGGGCGAAACTAATAGCGGGAACTTCCTTCTAAAGTTTAGATTTTCCTGAACAAATGGAAGAAAACAGGGGTGTACCGATTGTCCTTGTAGAGTCTGCATTAACAACAGTAGTATTAGAAGTTGCGTGCATAATTAAGAGGTTAATAATAATATGGTATTGGTGTAAAGTACGTTTCCTTTATTCGTTTTCCTGTTTGTAGTATTATGATTTTTTTGTAATGGTTGTAAGTATCAGGTAGAAATAACAAATACACTACTGGCCCCATTGGAAGCGTGTATTCGTCATCGCCATACTGGCGTATCACCCGACATGATGGTATGCGGTACCATTGGTTACACGTCTTGGTCACTTCTTGTTCGCATTGACGGCACTTTGAACAGTGGACGTTACATTTCAGATGTGTTACGACCCGTGGCTCTACCCTTCATTCAATCCCTGCGAAACTCTACATTTCAGCAGGATAATGCACGACCGCATGATGCCGGTCCTGTACGGGCCTTTGTGGATACAGAAAATGTAGCTTCCAATAGCTTCGGAATATATAAATACAGATCCAGTTTGGTTCTCAATGGAGTCTTATACCATTCCTCCCACAAAGTAGTGGTAAGTGCAGGTAGCGATGACAGAGGTGTATTGTGATAACAGATCTGTTTCTCCAAAGTAGACAACAAAGTCTCAATACTATTAAGATCTGGGCGATGCGAGCTTTGTGAGCAGGGGCCCTGTCGCCTTGAAACATAGCATCACCTCTAGTCAACAAACATTATACAGTGGGATGGTCAGGATCAGCCAAAATTCAGACATAATGCGACCCTGCAGAGTAATTATGGGGCCAATGGAATACCACGATATGACTGTCCAAATCATAACCGAACCTCCGCCATGTTTCACATTTGAACGCAAACTCGCCCAGTTTGGAACAAGACTCCTCCTACCAAATGACTTTCTTCCATTGCTCCATTGCGAAGGTTTTATGGCCTCAGCATCACGTATTCCTCTAACAGACAAATGGTTCAAATGGCTCTAAGCAGTATGGGACTTAACATCTGAGGTCATCAGTCCCCTAGACTTAGAAACTAACCTAACTAACCTAAAGACATCACATACATCCATGCCCGAGGCAGGATTCGAACCTGTGACCGTAGCAGCAGCAGCGCGATTACGGACTGAAGCACCTAGAACCGCTCGGCCACGGCGGCCGGCTGTAAAGAACATTTGCATTACTGATGAGGTATTTTGGAATTCCAATTTTCCATGCAATTCTCCAGCAATGGAGCCCCTTCGTGTTATTTTGGTGCTGACAGGGTTCACGAGTGCGACATTCTGCTCTGTAGTGACCTCTGCAGCTGTAGTCCACTTATTTTTCGTCATAATCCTCTTAAATCAAGGGTCTGCCACGATCACTCAGTCCACATACTTCCGCCCACGTTGTGACTTAACGCTTTCCCTGTATGTTGTATAAACCTTCGATACGATGGCCTCTTGAAACTCCGAATACTTCAGCTCTCTTGGTTACCGAAACACCAACCATACGAACATCACAAATTTGTCCACGTTCGAATACATTTAGCCCCGACAATGCACTCATAACTACACATAACAATGTTCTGACTACGACTTGACATTGCACAGGTGCCGCTCATGGCGAAATACAACAACGAAACCTGGAGGTTTTGGTTAGCATCTATATTTATGTAAAAGCAAGCATTTCTCGCACTGTTTCCATAATTTTGTCCAACACTGTATTTCTACAATTGTACGCTGCTCCCCAGTAAAATTGGAACATCGTGAAAGAGGCATGCATGAGACATGCAAGAAACCACAAATTAACATGCAGTTTACTACGCACCATATGCAAATAATTAGCATTTCAGCACCACTGCAGTTAAGTCTGTCATGCAGAAATGGTATCTTAACGTTGGTTATTTACCAGAAGACTATGTTAAGCCTCGTGTATGGAGGAATGGCTACATGTCGGAACAGGATAGTCAGTTGCCTATCGAGACTACGGCTACATTCCCCAGTATTGCAGTTCACTTTGGCTATGGCCCCACGAGTGTCATGCGAATATGAAGTCGATGTGTTCGGAAAGGTCATATTGCACGCCATGCTCAACCTCAGTGTCATCACAGGACTAGGACCTGAGAGGACCGGACCTGAGTCAGGAAATGGGCTTCTTTGCAGCAAGTTAAGTATTCACTCATGCAGTGCGAAGACTTCTGGATGATCGAGGACTACCTGACATGTCAGTAGGGAGCTACCCGTCGGCAGAGGCACGCCCAATGACAGCATTGGACATACGAGTTGCACCATGTCACCTTTTCACACGAGTCCAAGTTTTCTGTACACTATCACAAGGGACTTATCTGTGTGTGATGACTCTGAGGAGAACAAACGTTGCCACAATGGAATCGCCGTCGTCAGTCTGGCACCTAGCATGATGCTGTGGAAGGGTACCCAGCACGATCACCTCAGGTTCGCATAATTTCGACAACAGTAGTTTTTTTCTGACATGTTATGGTTGGTGGTTGGACCCTATCTTCTAGATCTCCGTGGTACTACCTTTCACCAAGATAACGCCAGACCTTCATATGGCAGTGCTGTCTCGACCTACCTCAATTCAAACGGTGTTAGAGTGTTGCCCTCGAGAGCACATTCTACTGATCTCTTACCACTGAAAACAGTTTTCCAAGAAACTGGTATACCACCAACTACTGTTGATGAACTCTGTCTCTAAGAGTTGAAGTAGAATGCAGTGACTTATATGATCTGTCGTTCACTTGATGGCGAGCTGTGTTAATGTTATTGCAAGAGCTTTAGCTCTGTATCCTAAATTTCTGAGCGTATGTACACCCACTTCTCCTATGAATTAAATCATGTATTTGCACAATACGCAAAATTTCGGTATTGACTGTCCTTCCTGGCGTTGCAGATTGCCAGAAGTATAGATTCATAATGGAAATGATAGTGAAACTAGTAGTCATATGACATAGATGAGGCTCCTTGGAAGCTGGAAATGGCGAAGATGTCGAGGTATAAGAGCGCAGTCAAAGGGACATAATTTTTGCCTTAGGTTTACGTTAGGGTAATAGCTACCCAGTCATAAAGGTACAGCAGTATGATTCCACACTATTGAAACATTACAGCTGTGTACTAGATTGCAAGAATGCTAAATGCGAAATGAAAAGGTAAGGAATTGTGGCTCGGAACACGCATTTAATTTGTCAATAAGTGCTTTAGAATGTACGATGGTGGTGTGATAAGTTTGGTAAATTTCCATGAAAGAATGGGAGATTTTTGTTGCACTTTCATGGTTGATGAGCTTGATATTCCAACGACTGTATAAAGAATTTGAACAATGTACAGCATACAATTCATTGTTGAAAGGCGTCTGAATTGACCAGGGTTTAGGCTACGATTGAAAATGGAGAAAACCGCGGCTCGTGCTGTTATCAAACTTTTTCATTTGAAGTGATGGAGCGCCACACCAATCAAAACAGTATTGTATGAAGTTTACGCGAAATCGATTAATGAATTCAAACGTGGCCGGACAAGCACGGGAGACGAAGTGCGCGTTTCCGCATTATCAACAATCAACCGCGCCGCGACGGTTACGCGCACGCTCGTACAAGTGAGAACTGAGAACTGAAAAATTAGCTTTACGAATAGTGTTATACTGTTACTAGTGCAAAGGAGGACTATTACCAGATATCTGTATGTGTGAGGAGCGTAAGAACTTTCGTACGATCATTCGGCTTCCGCATCATCAACAATCACCCGCGTTCTGTCGGTTACGCGTACGCTCGTCTAAATGATATTTTATGGACTGTTACTCATCTATTAATTGGGATAACACTTCTGAATTAGAATGGAAACAGTGCAACCTGCGAATTTCATTTAAGCGGCTAAGAGTATAGTTGTTCATACCAGACGTCGAACAGTGTTGTGTTTTAACGTTGAGTGGCTCCCCTTATTCGGTTGCATATTTCGATAAATAATTTCAGGCAAGCCAACAGCAGTGTGCAGCAGAAACAGTACGACCGCCGCGGGATTGCCAGGTACGTTGTGTGGATAGGGCACACGGTCACGAAACGAGAAGTCAGTTTAAAGGTACCCCCTCCCCCCCCACCCATTCGTACTTCCGGGCGCCTTACATCCTCTTTGCTTCATATCCTGGGTTGTGAGTAACTGAATCCACTTTCCCTTCTTCCCCTTTTTTCCCCTCTCGTCTCCCTGACGAAGGAACAAATTTCCGAAAGCTAGGATACGTAAATTTTCTGTTCTGTTTTGTGTATTTATCGGCTGTACTGAGCTGAGGTAAATACTGGCCAGCCAATGTATCTCTTTGATAGTATTTGTTTCACATCTTTATATTAGATTTTCTATTGATCATTTAGAACTAATTATTTATTCAAACAACGACCGGTTTGAGGATTTTAAAATCCCATCTTCAATTGTATGAAGTTATTGTATTTTGTAAAACATAATGTGCGGTCGGGCCAGTCAGTGAAAGAGCTTCAATCACTGCATGTTGACTGAAACCGGGCAACTGCAAGGTAGGAACGCCAAGTACTGTGGCTGCCAGGAGGCGGAGAGTTTCCACCAACACGCAGTGATTTCAGCCCTTGCGCTGGCTGGCCCGACCGCATGTTATGTGTTGTCAAATACAATAAATAACTTCGTACACCCAAAGATGGGATTTTAAAATCCCGAAACCGGTCGTGATTTGAATAAATAATTAGTACAACTGTAGCAGATCTCTCTAAGTTAATTATAATGCCTCTCAGTTTCTGATATCCTATGTACCAAATCTTGTGCAAGGTTACGTTGTTGCAAAATGGCCTTCGCGGTGTTGCAGTTTAATGGCGAGTGAGCCCGCAGCTCGTGGTCGTGCGGTAGCGTTCTCGCTTCCCGCGCCCAGGTTCTCGGGTTCGATTACGGCGGGGTCAGAGATTTTCTTTGCCTCGTGATGGCTGGGTGTTGTGTGATGTCCTTAGGTTAGTTAGGTTTAAGTAGTTCTAAGTTCTAGGGGACTGATAACCGTAGATGTTAAGTCCCATAGTGCTCGGAGCCATTTGAACCATTTGAATGGCGAGTGATGTATAAAGTTCATCCGCACTTGAGCCGCGCAGTGGGTCAGGCTCAAATGGTTAAAAAAATTAATATATATATATATATATATATATATATATATATATATATATATATATATATATATACTATTTACCTGATATATATATTCACGTGAATTTTTCTTTTGTTAGAGCATGTTCTTTTTGTAAGGGATATTATCTTTTCTTATCACTTTCACTTAGTGGATAAGTAAATACGAAACGGGTTCTTGAAGGGCCGCTGTTATTCATGTGCCAACTTTGGATTTTGAACATGATGACTGAAATATAGTTGCCGTTAACTGAATTGAATGTAATTTTGTTAATTTCTATTTATTGATAGCTAAGCGAGGCTCGAACGAATTTCGATTGTTGCTGTTGAGCGGCCAAGAAAAAAACTTACTGAACTCATGGAATATGTATAATTTAAAAAATGAACTTTAACGTGAGTCAATTATCTGTCGCAATTTAAAAAGGTTCTTACAACGAAATCTCTCGTATTTATAGTTACTGTTAACACTTAAATAAATTAATACTTTTTCGCGTAATGGCCGACCGGAGGCTGCATCGGAAGATGAGCTTCCCGCAACTCATATTACTGAAAAAATGCTTATTAAAAATAATTAGCCCGTGCTACCATTTGAGTGACAACTATTACAAAGAAATTCATTTTGTGGTAACAATAATTAGTTTATTTTTAGCACAATACCAAATAACTTACATAAAATATGTGTAGCCGTTCAATGGCTGCCTTCCGTATCGCGAAAGAAAACAGTGTGTTACCGTAAAGTACGTCCTTCCTCCTCGGCCGTGCAATCGCGTCTCTTTACAATCCTTTTTTATTTTCATAGACATGTTCTAAATAAAGATGCTGTAAGAGGTCCATAATTAGAGAACTTGTTGCTAGCGCACTCGAGCTGATGTAATTTCGATGTATTGCTCACGCGCTGCCTGCGATATGTAAGCTAGAAAAGAATCTGAGACCAAAGAGTAGTATTGACTGCAGTAGGAACTGTGTAGCAGTAGCAGTAAGTTGTTGCTAGCGAGCAGTCTGGTCTGGTGTATCGTGTTGGTTGGGCCGGTCGTGTGCAGCGATGGCGGAGCCTGAGCGTTGTAGGATAAGGTAAAAGCAGCCTCGCGCATATATAGTATTGTTACATCAAGTCCCATGTAAATGTTTTTAAAAAATCTGTTAATAATAATCTTTCTCATAAAAAGTAACTTTTGACATTTATCTGAAGAATTCACTAATATCTTCAATCGTTGGCAATCCCGATTATTGAAAGGAAAAGTCAGTTCCTTCCTTTTTTATAAGAGAAATCTATCGGCCAGCATTGCACTTAGCTGCGCCAGGAAAATTTCTTATAGGAGCAGATATATACGCGTTATCCGGCGATCTAATTAAGGTAAGATTTTTCAGTTTATTCAGAATGATGTATCAGGGCCATGACGCAGCATTGCTGACGTACAAAATTTACCAGGGTAAATTGTCAATTATTGAAAGGTTATAGGTTTGTCACATTGTATTATATTTTCACTGCTGGGTAGTTACGCTAAATGAGAGTATTATTCATATTATTTTATTTTGTGGAGAGGTTACAATGCTACTTTTAAATTATCGCTGCGTATCAGTTGTTTAAAGAACATTAACTGTATATTTTACACTAATTATTTTCATAAAATACAAATAATTTTTGGTTCATCCTTAACAATATTGTTCACTAGAATGAGATTTTCACTCTGCAGCGGAGTGTGCGCTGATATGAAACTTCCTGGCAGATTAAAATTGTGTGCCGGACCGAGATTCGAACTCGGGACCTTCGCCTTTCCCAGGCAAGTGCTCTACCAACTTTCTTTCTTTTTTTTTAATCTAATTTTGTTCGCTCGTGTTCGTTACATCTGCTCGGGGCGAACGTCGTAAGACATCTGTTCAAGTTCGTTGTTGATCGATTAGCTCAGTTTTTTATTTTATTACAGAGGGCTGCTAACCCTCTGACCAAACACGCTGAGCTACCGTGCCGTGCTAAATTATGACTATGGACACACAACACCCAGTCCCCTGCCGGGAATCGAAACCGGGCCCCCTGCGTGGTAGGCGGTAACGTTACCGCTACGCTACGGAGGCGGACACCAGCTGAGCTACCCAAGCACGACTCACGCCCTGTCCTCACAGCTTTACTTCCGCCAGTACCTCGTCTCCTACCTTCCAAACTTTACAGAAGCTCTCCTGCGAACCTTGCAGAACTAGCACCCCTGAGAGAAAGGATTTTGCGGAGACATGGCTTAGCCACAGCCTGGGGGATGTTTCCAGAATGAGATTTTCGCTCTGCAGCGGAGTGTGCGCTGATAAAGTGTGGAAGGTAGGAGACGAGGTACTGGGCAGAACTAAAGCTGTGAGGACGGGGCGTTAGTCGTGCTTGGGTAGCTCAGATGGTAGAGCACTTGCCTGCGAAAAGACAAAGGTCCCGAGTTCGAGTCTTGGTCCGGCACACAGTTTTAATCTGCCAGGAAGTTTCAGTGTAAACTGTGTTCTTTTTGTGTGTGATCGCATCTTAATGGGTTGTGTATTGCATTTTAAGAGGCGGAAATTGGGGACTAGCCCATCATTGGCTCAAACGAGTATGAGAAACCGTCTAAAAACGACGTTCAGTGGCCAGTGCACAAGCCACAGTCGTTAATACCGCCTGTGGATTTGATCCTCGTCTGCCTCAACCACCCAGTCTCGCAAGCTACCGAGTTGTCAATTACGCTATACAAGCAGGCCTTATCCAGTCAAATACATTAAAATTTACTCACATTCGAAGATTATAACCAACATGCGTAAAAGTATCCTCTTTGTTGGCAGGCGACCCTACATTGTGAAGCATGCAACTGTAGTTAGAAGCCGGCCGGAGTAGCCGTGCGGTTCTAGCCGCTGCAGTCTGGAACCGCGAGACCGCTACGGTCGCAGGTTCGAATCCTGCCTCGGGCATGGATGTGTTTGATGTCCTTAGGATGGTTAGGTTTAAGTAGTTCTAAGTTCTAGGGGACTTATGACCTCAGAAGTTGAGTCCCATAGTGCTCAGAGCCATTTGAACCATTTGTTTGTAGTTGAAATTGGACAAACGACAGCGCAACAGCTAATTTTCTGCCATACGGTAACCGAGCGAAATGGATATCGAACGTTTACAACGATAAAAATGTCAATATTTATGTGACGTACCGTCACAGGCTCTGAGCGCTATGGTACTTAACATCTGAGGTCATCAGTCCTGTAGAACTTAGAACTACTTAAGCCTAACTAACGTAAGGACATCACACACACCCATGCCCGAGGCAGGATTGGAACCTGCGACCGTAGAGGGCGCGGGGTTCCGGACTGAAGCGGTGTCGGGACTCACCGGTGACGGTGCAGGGCACGTTGCGCAGGCTGCCGGTGAAGATCTTAAGGACGGCTAGCCCGATGTAGGCGGCGAGCAGCGCGGCAATGTGGCACATGAGCGTGCGGCCGTGCAGGTTCTGCAGCGTGGGCAGGCACGCGTACACGGCCAGCGTGAAGCCCAGGCACGCCACCGACAGCACCAGGCCAGCGGACTCCAGCTGCAACACGACGGTCAGACTGGCCGCTGAGCCGTGTCAAACATACACAGTCCGGAATACATTAAAAATGTCAACTACCGCCTTGAGCTACTGGTAAAATACACTACTGGTCATTAAAATTGCTGCACCAAGAAGAAATGCAGATGATATTCATTGGACCAATATATCATACTAGAAATATCATGTGATTACATTTTCACGCAATTTGGGTGCATAGATCCTGAGAAACAACCACCTCTGGCCGTAATAACAGTCTCGATACGCCTGGACATTGAGTCAAACAGAGCTTGGATGGCGTGAACATGTACAGCTTCCCATGCAACTTCAACGCGATACCACAGTTCGTCAAGAGTAGTGACTGGCGTATTGTGACGAGCCAGTTGCTCGGCCAACATTGACCAGACGTTTTCAATTGGTGAGAGATCTGGAGAATGTGCTGGTCAGGGCAGCAGTCGAACATTTTCTGTATCGAGAAAGGCCCGTACAGGACCTGCAACTTGCGGTCGGGCATTATCCTGCTGAAATGTAGGGTTTCGCAGGCATAGAATGAAGGGTAGAGCCACGGGTCGTAACACATCTGAAATGTAACGTCCACTGTTCAAAGTGCCGTCAGTGCGAACAAGAGGTGACCAAAACGTGTAACCAATGGCACCCCATACCATCACGTCGGGTGATACGCCAGTATGGCGATGCCGAATACACGCTTCCAAAGTGTGTTCACCGCGATGTCGCCAAACATGGATGCGACCATCATGATGCTGTAAACATAACCTGGATTCATCCGAAAAAATGACGTTTTGCCATTCGTGTAACCAGGTTCGTCGTTGAGAACACCATCGCAGGCGCTCCTGTCTGTGATGAAGCGTCAAGGGTAACTGCAGCCGTGGTCTCCGAGCTGATAGTCCATGCTGCTGCAAACGTAGTCGAACTATTCGTGCCGATGATTTTTGTCTTGCATACGTCTCCATCTGTTGACTCAGGAATCGAGACGTGGCTGCACGATCCGTTACAGCCATGTGGATAAGATGCGTGTCATCTTTACTACTAGTGATACGAGGCCGTTAGGATCCAACACGGAGTTCCGTATTACCCTCCTGAACCCACCGTTTCCATATTCCGCTAACAGTCATTGGATCTCCAACGCGAGCAGCAATGTCGCGATACGATAAACCGGAATCGCGATAGGCTACAATCGGACCTTTATCAAAGACGGAAACGTGATAGTACGCATTTCTCCTCCTTACACGAGGCATCACAACAACAATTCACCAGGCAACGCTGGTCAACTGCTGTTTGTGTATGAGAAATCAGTTGGAAACTTTCCTCATGTTAGCACGTTGTAGGTGTCGCCACCGGCGCCAACCTTGTGTGAATGCTCAGGAAAGCTAATCATTTACATATCACAGCATGTTCTTCCTGTCGGTTAAATTTCGCGTCTGTAGCATGTCATCTTCGTGGTGTAGCAATTTTAATGGCCGGTAATGTATTTACTGCACAGTTTTGTCGTCTTCAAAAACGGCATTTTCGACTTTGTTATGATGATTTAAAACGGGTCTGGGCCCGAAACTAGTCATCGAATGAATAAAAAATAATGTTTTCCAACTTGGAGTGGTTTTTCCTTCTACTACCATCATGTTAATCGAAATAAAAAACCCTTATGTCAAGCTATAAATCCGTTAATAATACACTTTTCTCATATCGCAACACAAATTACGTCGTCAGTCTATTAATACTGTGTTCGGAAGTGTACTCATTCACTATAAAGCTATAATCGGCGTTAATGTTGTGAACACCTTCATACCACACTGTTGTGAATACTTTATGAAACTGATGATAGTCAGATGACTAAATGTGGTTCTATAAGTAAATTATTTTAGTGTCAGCTCAAGGCTGTAATATGAACTCTTTTAAATATATATGCGCTGTAGCGCACTCTCCTTGAAAATATTTGATTTCGTAATACATGTTTAATGTCACATTGTCATTTCTGCTGACGGCCTTTTGCTGGAATTTCTTAGTGCTGCGACACGTTTCACTCGCGTATGTCATTTTGCTACTGTCATTTATTGACATACAGGCTATTCACGTAACTCTCAGATTGTTTTAAAATAATAATTAACGTTCAATATTTTAACAATAACTGATATATGAACAGTTTTTTCATATAAGAAACGATCATAATACTTTACACATACTTTTTACAATGGAGATAACATTTTCTGCAATTAATTATTATACCATTTCAACCTGATTGTATCTGTCATTTTCTTCTTGTACACTACCATATGTTTGATATTTTGCATCTGAAGACATGTATTGTTCAAATCTTAGCACTTCATTGTTTATTTAACACAGTTTTCAGAATGCCGTACTTCGAAAATTTGCTATAAAATGAAATTACAACTATTGTTTTTGTACGTTTTGCATGCAGAAGTTTTGGCACCTGGACAACTAAAGTCAAAATTCGAGAGGTTATATATTACCGGTTCGATTGTGCTAGCAATCATCTTCAAATTATAAATATTGTTACGGTGTGTAATAGTGATTTTATGACTCGGCACTTCCATGTACAACATGCCACATGTTACACTCTGTAACAATATTTTATGACCTGAAGATGATTAATAGCGCAATTGAGACCGATAATGTCGTTTTATAAATTCCGTATCTAGACAAATAAGATCGTTGTTCCACATTCTTGACAATGTCAAGCCCTATGAAGTCGAAGTAGTGTATTTTGCTTTTACTTACCTTTATGAATAAGAATCCATATTGATGAAAAGCGCAAGTGTGTTTGCCTGTTACATACGACTAAACTGCTGAACAGATTTTGATGAAATTTGGTACGGAGATAACTTGTATTCTGAGGAAGAACGTAGACTACCTTAGAAACTGTGCGGTATAATAAGCGAATTAGTAGAATGTTTGCTCTTTGTAACTGCTATTTACCCTTTGACTTTTGAACTCGATTATATTTGTGAAAATACTTTCATTGGTTGATAAAGTCTAAGTAACACGATTCAACTTAACGAATCCAAAGCTCCTACTATCAACGTGTTTAATCCATACTTCTATACTTATGACTGTTACGTTTTCATGACTAAACTGGTAAACCGATTTCGATCGAATTTAGTATAGCGTTACCTTGAACCCTGAAGAAGATCATACGATATTTTAGAAAGTAAAAAAATGAAAAATAATAATGAAAAGTCGTTCCCTAAAAGGGTGAAGTAGTGAATGAAATATCTTTCTTTACATGAGTGAACATAAATCACCTTAAAAATCATTAAATTTGTTGCATAATATGCGCACTATATAACGTACAGGCACTCCAATTACACAATGCGTAAATGCACAGTCCTGCCAACGCCTTCCGCACGTGCCAAACGGCAGTGATTCTGCATGTGTCGTTGCACCATGCATTCAGACAGTTAAGTGAAAGACGGCAGGGAGCACACCACGACTTGCGTTTACCTGAACAGGCAGACGCGTGAGGGGAGCTGACATTATTTCACATACAACAGCTTGCTTACTCACCATCACTCATCATAACAAAAATACTGGTATGTGAGCGCAGCAATGGGTAATTACTCGTATATGAATAACTGCTAACTGCTAAAATAGACCATGCTAATAGGATACTAACCACTGTGAAACATTTATATCAAGAAATTGTAGTGCTGTTAGACTTACAAATGTTATGCAGTACCATTTGTGACGTCCCACCTTGAGCTTATGCGATGAGTCAGCTGAATTTTGGAATTAAGACAAGTGCAGTTTCTAGGTGGAGGTTCACTGTAGCCAGTGTAACTCTGTAACTATCTGAGGATGGCAATATTGTGTTGTTCTTACATGATGGACAAAATCAAGAACCTAAAATAAAATGTTTGCAGCGGAAATAGTGATTTATTTATGAATGGGTGGTGAACACTAAAGAACCTTATGAACATTTGCAGGAAAACATCATGTGGTATACAACGACTGAATAAAATAGTAAAACGAAGATGAGTACGTTTTATGAGTATTTCATTGTTTGTAACCAACTGTTAAAATACGCAGGCAACTTGAAATCATTATTGCCGACTGCTTTGTTGGTATTTTTTGTGATTTTATACAGTTTATTTCATACAGTGAGAAATCGATAGGGTCTATGCTTGCTGTGTGCGGACACAAGGAGAATAAGTCACAGTCTGGAAACAGCTGGAAGATTCGTTGGCCACGGTCGACAGGCGTCAGGTTACTGCTCTAAACTGCAACTATGATGGGGCAGCAGTGACGGGAGCTGCCACCGCTTTGGTGCTGTTCAAAGCCCTAGGGCACACCACTGCCAATGAGCCTTCAGATACGCAACATTTGAACGTTCTGATTTCACTAGAGAGTGAGTAGCGGACAGTGGTGGGTTCACATATCTCTGGGTGGAATGCGGAAGTGGGAACTGATCGCACGGCTGCTCCCTTATGCCTTAGCAACAGGTACGAGATGCTACGCATTGTTGATAACTCACCTGAGCCAGAAATGGATGCCTCAACTGCTGGGCCAAGTTAGGACAAGTGCAGAGGGCGTAGACGCTAGTCATTGGGAGCTCCAACGTTAGGAGGGACTCATTTTAGCAGGCAGGTTAGCAAAGAAGGCCAGTCTGCATTCGGTTTATTTTTCAGGAGATCTTACCCGAGATGTGGAGGAACCTCTGAGGCTACCATTGCCCATGGGGTGTGAGCTCAAGTCATCGAACCCACAGTCCTTCGCAGTCTTTTGGTCTGAAACACCGCGGGAGGTCAAAACAAAAGGCTCAGATGATTCTACGACGATACTGAATACGAAATGCTCGACTTGCGCTATAGGGCGGAGAATTGTGAAGACTCCTTCAGTATATCAGACGTGCACCACTCAAAGGAAGCGGAGTACAACTGCTGTACATGTTCGAGTTGTTTTAGGTTAGAGGAGGCACTCCTTTGGATCAGTGATGAATCATCTGCCGAAATCGAAGACCAGCTACGTTGCTCTCAGAGAAGGTCTGTCTCGTATATCGGAAAAAGAAAAGGTTAGCATGATATTAGTAAACTGCAGGAGCATCGATGGGAAGGTCCTAGAATTGGTACCGCTATTACGGTCAATAATCCCTAAGAAGTACTAGGGACGGAGAGTTGGTTGCATCCGGAATGATTAGCAACGAAATTCGAAATACAGATTGGAATATACATCGCAAGGGTAGGATAAACAACAATTTTGGCAACATATTTATTACAGTAAATAATTCGATAATATGAGGGGCTTCAAAAAGTAAGTTACACATCATTATGGCAGGGTTGGGTTGATTTGGTGGAAGAGACCAAACAACGAGGTCTACTGCCTCATCGTATTAGGGAAGGATGGGGAAGGAAGTTGGGCGTGCCCTTCCAATGGAACCATTATGGCAGGCCATGTAACTTTTATTGAATCCTGTACTACACTTCAAAGTGACACTGCTTTTTAGCATAGTCACTAAGTCTTTGTAAACAGTGTTCGGAACGGTCTATCAATCGTTCAGTTAATTGACGTTAGAAATCCGCTCCATGGTCACGGCGTCTTTCGGGAACCGCTGTGTGAACGTCCTCTTCATCGAAAAATCTCAGTTAGCTGCGAATCATTTCCTCGGTTACTTGGACATTGTCGTTTGTGGTCGGTGTCTATGGCTTCCCTTCCCGACCAGCATCGCCCACGTCTGTGCAAAATTTGTCAAAATGTTGCCACCCCGTCACTATGTCTGGACGCGACACTGCATTTGGTCTATATAGCGCAAGAATTTCAAGAGGAATCTGTGTGGAGTTTAGACATGTCGCCCACAAGAACCATAATATTCCACGCACTCTATCTTTGTAAGTTGCCATGCCCTTTCGCTCCCACACTGTGATGCACCTGTCATATGTACCGCAGCAGAAATGTGTCTGCAGGAAACCCAGACAATTGGCGACTGCTGTTAGCGTAGGACAACACGGTCAACTTCCTTCTTTGAAGAACCATCGTATCTAGTGGTGTTATTGCGGATTCCTAATGTGAAATTATATGGGCGAAGTTAAGCATCAAAAGAGGGTCAAAGATAGTAATCGGATGTTTTTCTTGAGCACATGGTTCAGTAGCTGTAGTGGCAGATCGTTTCAGAGAGAACTTGCAATACATAGTGAATATGTTAGCTCATCACTTCATTGTGATAGGAGGAGGTCTCAGTTTGCCAGATACAAAATTGGAGAGTCATGCGAGCAAAACTGATGCCAGAGACGCCGATATTCGTGTGGCATTATTCTCAATGTCTTATCCGAAAATTACTTCTAGCATGTAGCTAGAGATCTCGCGAAGATATAGTCTTAGACCTCATAGCAACAAACTGACCTGAACTAGTTAGCGTAATAGAGGGCATCACTGAACATAAAGCTGTCACAGCGTTAATGCCTACAGGTATTACAAGGGATGTTAAGAAAAACAGAAAAACACACTGGTATTCAAAATTTAACAACAAAAGTAACTTTCGCGTGATGTATCACTGCCAAGTAACATATCTCGATGAAACTTGGACCTTACATAGAAAGATATGGTACAGAAGGTAAGTGAAATAAAGACGCAATGAGACGAATAGAAATGACACTTTCATTCAAAGACAATGTTTACACTAAAGTAACTATGATTCCTGTTGGTACCCTGGACATCACAAACGGTGCAAAATGGTTCTTAATATGCATGCTTAAGTTTTGCTCACTAGTCTATTTTTGTTTAGTAAGAATGTCTGAGTAGTCAACGTCAAATAGTCAGTTCTGAGACTCAAGATCTGGAGCACCAGAGAGTAGGTTCGGAGCAAGCTTTTAAGCTATGGGAATGACCCAAAGTGGTTTAATAGCTGCGTTAGAAAGTTGCTGAATGAGACCTTCATCACTGGTTTAAGCAATGTCAAAACCTAGCCGAGAAACAAAAGCTGAACAAGCGAAACGTGGACAATTAGAGAAGCGTTTTATGAAGCTGAAAGTAAAATTTTGCCAACCGGTCTGATCAAAAATCCTTAGAAGATTCGGTTTTATGCAAAAGTAATACACTGATCGAAACCATGTATTCAGTCACTTAGAGACAATACTGACATCGAAACGGAAGATGACAGAGAGAAGGCCGGAATACTGACTTCGGACTTCCAAAACTGTTTCACCGTGGAACAGCGTACCTTTCATCACCGTACGAACACCGAACTGGCGGATATTGAGATGTCACATGATCGCTGAATAGAAAAGCAACATAGAGAAAAGGCTTCTGGATCAGATGAGATACCAGTAAGATTCTACAGAAATTATGCTGAAGAATTGCTCCCCTCCTAGCAGTAGTTTGTCGTAAATCGCTAGGACGACGAAAGGGTACGTAGGAAGTGGAATAAAGCGTAAGTCATGCCCGTTTTCAAGAAGGGATGTAGGACAGATTCCCAAAATTTCATTACTTTACAGTAATTATTTTTTTGGTGGTGCAATTTTTCCCGTCTGTGTAGTAACTGCTGTAAAATACCTAGCAGTAACAATCCGGAGCGACCTGAATTGTAACAACCACACAAAGTAGATTGTAGGAAAAACAAATGATAGACAGATTCAAGGGAAGGAAATGTAGTTCACCTTGTAAAGAAGTGGCTTATAAAGCACTCGTTCGACCGAATCTTGATTATTGCTCATGAGACCGGGGTCCTTAACAGATTCAGTTACTAGAAGATATAGAGAAGATCCAACGAAGAGGGGCGCGTTTCGTTATGGGACTGTTTAGTCAGAGAGAGATTGTTAGGGAAATGCTCAGCGAAGTCTTGTGTCAGAGGCTACAAGGCAGGTCTTGTGCAGCACGGAGAGATTGACTGTTGATGTTTCCGAGAGCTTACGTTGCGACAAGTGTCGGGCACCAAATTACTTCCTCCCACGTATGTCTCGCGTAATTATCGCAACAAGAAAATCAGAATAACTACAGCTAACACGAAGGCATACCGGCAGTTATTCTTCCCACGCGCCATTCGCGACTGGATCAGAGAAGGGGAGAGCAGACTGTAGCATCAGAGGTAGCTTCCGTCACATACGATAAGGTAACTTGTGGAATACAGATGTAGATGAGCATAAAAAAACGCCTGATTTGTGTTACACAATGTGTGAGTGAATTTGGCGCTGCCTATAATCTGAATCAATTTTCAAATTTATTATTCTTCATATTACATACAAAGCTTATACACCTGTTTATACACTCCGCAATCAACTGTACAGTGACTGGAAGACAATGTACCGTAGTAATACACTGGTGTGCAAAACTTAAGGCGAAAGCAACATTCGCATGATGCGTGATTGCCAAATGACATAGCTCTACGAAACTTGGACCATACATGGGAAGAACGTGTACAGTATAATATGAAGGTAAATGAAGGAAATCCTCAATGAAATGAAGTGATACTTTTGATCAAAGTAAATAATTACATTGAAATCACCTCGATTTATAATGGTCTCCCGGACATTACGAAAGACGAAACATGGTTTTTAATAGGGTGTGTGATCACCACGGACGGCAGTGCACGCTCTGAAACGTGTTGCGATGTTGGCCACAAGATGGGTAAGAAGTTCCTGCAAGCTGACCAGTGCACTTTACAACTACTGGATGGTCTTTGGTGCATGTGGACGTTCTGCAATAAGTCTCCCCCACTTATTCCACACGTGCTACTCAGGATTTAAGTCGGAGGGACTTAAGTCCATTCAGCGAATATCGTCCCAAGAGATCCTCCTTCGTAGTGGTCACGCATTGTCATCCACATAAATAAAGTCAGAGGTGAATGAACACCTGAAAAGACGCACATAGGGAAGGAGTACTGTGTCACAATAACGTACACCCGTGATAGTACCGTTTACAAAGAATCAGAGGTCACTATGCGTATGCATCATTATGCCTTCCCACACCATAACACCTGGACCACCCGATCACGTTAGACAGTGTTCCTGGGTGTATTACGAGTTCTCACCTCCCGCCATACGAGGAATTATATGTTCTCTAATCCGATAAGCGCACGCTACCCACTCCTCCTTGTTCCAGGCCTGGCACTATCGTAAAAAACTGAACTGCCTTTTTCCGAGTGTCAACGGAACGTAACGTACTGGTCGTCGTGTAAAGAGAGCACGCCAGTGCAGTCTCCCAGCTGTTGCCGAGCGTGAAACTGCGCACCTTGCAGTCCAGTTAAATGTGGCTGCAATTGCACCCGCTATTTAACGTGGATCCTTTGTTGCCTTTTGCTCAATGTAGCGGTCATCTGCTGCCGCAGCTGACCGTCACTGGTCACCTCATTCCCTTCGCCCAGCATTGCCTGTGGCTGAGAACTGTCATCGTGCACATGAAACAGTGCTGCGAACAATACCAAACACCTGGTCTACACTCTTCGAGCTTCGTCCTTCCAGTTTGTCCATTATTCTTTGTCGTCTGAAGCCATCCAGTTGCTGTCTCTTTACCATGTTGTAATGAAGAACATTAGCACAGTGCACAGTAACTGCTCGCTGGTTGTCACACACTTTTTCCTGTTCCTTGAACTGCCTCGTCTTGCGGAGCCAGCCGCATTTGGTGCTACAGTCACGCTGGTCTCAGGCCATCTGGCGTCCAGCTTCCTATGCGTGACAGGGAGGCCTCTGGAATCATACTCCCGCACTTTCATTCATTACCACCGAGTTGTTAATACGTTACTATAGGAGGGCTATTCTGAAAGTAGGGAACGATTTGGCATTAAAAAAACTAAGTACGAGAAATACATTTTATTATATACATCTGAAAGAGCGACTGACATACTACACTACTGGCCATTAAAATTGCTACACCACGACGATGACGTGCTACAGACGCGAAATTTAACCGCCACGAAGAAGATGATGTGATATGCACATGATTAGCTTCAGGAGCGCCTGCGATGGTGTACTCAGTAACGAACCTGGGTGCACGAATGGCAAAACGTCATTTTTTCGGATGAATCCAGGTTCTGTTTACAGCATCATGATGCACGCATCCCTGTTTGGCGACATCGCGGTGAACGCACATTGGAAGCGGTTATGCGTCATCGCCATACTGGCGTATCACCCGGCGTAATGGTATGGGGTGCCATTGGCTACAGGTCTCGGTCGCCTCTTGTTCGCATTGACAGCACTTTGGACAGTGGACGTTACATTTCAGATGTGTTACGACCCGTGGCTCTATCCTTCATTCGATCCCTGCGAAACTCTACATTTCAGCTGGATAATGCACGACCGCATGTTGCAGGTCCTGTACTGTGCTTTCTGGATACAGAACATGTTCGACCGCTGCCCTGGCCAGCACATTCTCCAGATCTCTCACCAATTGAAAACGTCTGGTCAATGTTGGCCGAGCACCTGGCTCGTCACAATACACCAGTCACTGTTCTTGATGAACTGTGGTATCGTGTTGAAGCTGCATGGGCAGCTGTACCTGTACACGCCATCCAAGCTCTGTTTGACTCAATGCCCAGGCGTATCAAGGCCGTTATTACGGCCAGAGGAGGTTTTTCTGGGTACTGATTTCTCAGGATCTATGCACCCAAATTGTTTGAAAATGTTATCACATATCAGTTCTAGTATAATATATTTACCCAATGAATACACATTTATCATCTTCATTTCTTCTTGGCGTAGCAATTTTAATTGCCAGAAGTGTACTTTTCCATGTAGTCACCAAACACATCGAGGCACTTTTCATAGCGGTGGACAAGCTTTGAAAGATATTCGTCGTAAAATTCTGCTTCCTGAAACTTCAGCCAGTGAGTCACGCCTGCCTGGAGTTCCGCGTCGTCATCAAAGTGCTGCGTTGCAAGCCAGTTCTTCATCTTGGGAAACAAGTGGAAGTCGTTTGGTGCAAGATCGGGGCTGTAGGGCGGATGAGGGAAAATTTCGCATTTGAATGAATTAACGAGTTCTTTAGTGCGGTTTGCCGTGTGAGATAGGGCATTATCGTGCAGAAACAAAATTTTGGACGTCAGCTTTCCTCGGTGTTTGTTCTGAACTGCTTTTCTAAGGCTGTGCGAAGTTTGACAGTACCGGGCAGAATTTATGGTTGCTCCACGTTCGAGAAAATCAATAAGAAGCACACCTTACCTATTCCGAAACACTGTCGCCTTCAACTCCCTTGCAGACAAGGTTTGCAAACATTTTCTTAGTTTTTCGGGGCCTTGTGTGCCCTCACTCCATGGACTGTAATTTTGTCTCGCAATTGACGTGTTTCACCCAAGTCTTGTCACCGGTTACAATTCGATCATAGTAATGAATCGCCATGTTTGCGGTAGGCCTCCAAAAATGTCAACGTTGCCCCCATTCGCTGTTCTAATGGTGCTCTGTAACCATTTTGAGCACCTGTCGTGCACCAAATTTGTGGTAGCCTAGATTTTGAGTGACAATTTCAAACAACAAAGTACGTGAAACTTGTGGAAAAGAAAGCGAAAGCTCCGTTATTGTGAAGCGACAGTTTTCACGAATCGTTTCATCAACTTCAGCGGCAAGATCGTCAGTCACAATACTCGGGCGTCCACTCTTCCCTTCATCATGAACGTTGGTTCGGCCATTTTTAAACCGAATGCACCATTTCCGGACGGAACATTCACTCATTACTTTGTTTCCGTACACTTCATACAGCTCAAGATACATTTCTATAGGTTTTAGGTTTTTTGCCAACAAAAACCGTATAATAGACCGCACCTCACAACGTGCTTGATTTTCGATTGCAACGCATATTTCAAATTCGAATAGCGGCGTCAGGCGAAAATGTTCCCTACTTCCTGAATAGCCCTCGTACATACCTCATCCTTAAATTTTGCAGAACAGTGTCTTATCGATATCGTTTCCTGTTGCATTCGCATATTGAGCGAGGTAAAAACGACCGTTTATATGGCTCTCTAAGCGCACTAATCCCCTTATCTCATTTTCATGATCCCTATGCGAGATATACGACGGCAGCAGAATTGCCATATAGTCTCCTTCGCGTATGGATGCTCTAAATTTACCGAGCAGGCCACTCGTGTTGAGCACGTGAGAAATTTACCTCCAGAAATATCGACGCCAAATGAGACTGGCGCATGCTCTAGCGCCTGAACGTTAGGCATCCACTTCGGCACCCGTTTGGTGAGGTTTGTCTACCTGCAGGCGCTAGAACAGTCACTACGCTGAATTGGTGTCGAAGTTACCGACACGTACAATTGTATCGTTGTTGCCGAAGAACGAGGACGAGGGAGTCAGGGTTCCTTTCTTTTCTGTTTTATTCACGCACGTGTTAATGTTACACTCCCGCGAGATCATTCCACAGGAGGTCGAAAAACAGAAGGGCTGAAAAAACTCCTTCGGATTACATTCAGGTTTCGCCTACCGGTTTTGAACTTTCCCTAGAGGCTGCAGCGCCTACACGAGAGCAAAAATTGTGGTCGTGCTACACTCCAAGAGGGTGCGATCATGCTCGATTGGGATGCAACACTACAATCACCTTAGAGAAGGCTTGAAACTTCCGAGGGTGCTAGCAGTGTGAAACATTGTCAACATCGTCTTCATCTTCACTGATGTTTCCAGAATGAGATTTTCACTCTGCAGCGGAGTGTGCGCTGATATGAAACTTTCTGGCAGATTAAAGCTGTGTGCCCGACCGAGACTCGAACTCGGGACCTTTGCCTTTCGCGGGCAAGTGCTCTACCATCTGAGCGACCGAAGCACAACTCACGTCCGGTCTCACAGCTTTACTTCTGCCAGTATCTCGTCTCCTACCTTCCAAACTTCGCAGGAGGGCTTCTGTAAGGAAACACGGAAAAGCCACAAAATAGTAACACAGGGCATTTCGGAAATTATGAAAGAAATTGGCAAGGTGCACCGAAATTTGAGATGGAACCGTCGACACGACGTAACAGTGACCGATATGCCACTCGCCGACACGATGATTTTGACTATAAGCTGTTCATTACTACACATAAATTCAAAACATTTAAGAATTCCGGCAACGACATTCATCCACAAGCGTGGCTTCATCAATTCTCTCATTGTTTACCTCCCAACTGGTCATTAGAGCATAGATTAGAATTTATGTATGGCTACTTAGAAAATGAACCAGCTGTGAGAATGCGATCGGTCATTCACGATTACCACAGTGAAGGAGAATTTTATCATGCCTTCCTCTCAGCATATTGGTCTCAAGCTACACAAGACCGAGTAAAACATAGCATCATAACGATGAAACATTTCAAACAATCTGAATTTTCCAGTCTTGAAATTTTGAAGACATGTTGCACAAGAATCAGTACCTGTCAAACCCATACAGTCCCTCAGAACTCATCCGCATTTGCTTAATCAAATTGCCTGAACATTTACGACATATTATTTTGGCAGAACGTTGCAAAGACGACATTGAAACTTTTCAGGGACCCTTACAAGAATTAGAAATTGACACTGACAATCGCGGAACGCGAAAACAGGAACACAACAATTACAGGTCACATCCGTCGCAATTCCGCGATCAAAGAAATAATAACTGGACCCGACAAGGCTATTCTTACAACGCAAATCGTGACCAAAACAGACTCCACCCGTATGACAACCGTTGGCAGAACAATAGTTACAGAGAAAGATCGCACTTCCGTAATAATGACTATCACAGAGACAATCAGAGAAACAGACAATATGGGAACCAAAATAATTATTATCAAGGGAGACAGAACAACATTAGATGCAATGGTCCAGCGCGCACTTACGATTCAGGGAGAAATTCTCCACCACGTGACCGACAAGAAAGATACTATGGAATCTACCGACATGACGACAGACGATATGATCGTAACGACAGACCTGAATTGCAGCAGAACAGGCGGGATTCAAACAGAGCAGGGCCCTCTCGACTAGGTGAATTTGTAGAAGTTAGGTCTCCTAATCCCAATAATGACGCGCGCCAACAAAGAGACAGACAATGACTCGCACCGCAGGCAGCCACGTGCGCCGGCTGGCTCAGCGAAAAATTACATAGACGCTAACCTTGAGAAAAATTTTAGCATTCCATACCGACGTATACAACACGATAATTGCTTTGAAGCTGAAAGTCTGCGCACTATAAAGGGTAAAAGATTTCACCACATTTCACATGTAAAACCGTTTATTGCAAGATAATCTGCTTTTTAACTTTGTCTTTGCCATAAAGCTGTTCACTTCACGTTACTAGCATGCTTTGTCAGACTTAAGAAACTGTTAACATGCAACAATGTTTGAAGTTAAATATCCAGTCAAGAACCAAGAGAACTTATTTAAACAGAAATTACGAATGCATTGTTATAGTGAACAGACGACACAGTGTTATTGTATGTGTACATTCTTGCTTGTTAGTTGCACGATTACGTAATGACTATAAGGCTTACATACTTAGAACATATACAGGTACTGCTAATCAGATTTTAATGCAACATTTTGGTTTACTTGAAAATACATTCTTTATTTGAAGTATATTCGGTGAGATTAAAGATGACTTAGCATTTGGTTTCTTTGATAGCTACACGACTATATCACGATGCTAGTAATATGTTACACGATTTACATTATTGCTTTTGCGGTGTATCTGTTTTATACCTGCACAGTTTTTCTGTATTATTCTGGAAAGTAAAACATGTTTTAGTAGTAACTTTTGTGGTATAGCTACAATGAGACAGCCTTTTTCGTAGCACAACAATACGTTACATTATAGTACTTTCTTGCTCACGGTAAGGTACGTAATAACTACGATATCTATCCACAAAGGATTTCACTTTCGTTTATGATGAGGCAAGTACATTGACTTCAGCAGAACTTTGCTTACAGAGGACGATAACTACTACAGTTCCACAGAATTATCTTACAGCAAGACGCACATTTAGCGCTACAGGACATGCATTTGAGTGATTAATTTTGTACTTAAACCATTTATTTTTCAAGATTTTTGAATTACAAAGAAAGTTTTTCGTGATACATTTCATTCCATTGCTGTAATCTGTAACACCTGAGGGTATAATTACATTAATCCTCAGGGGGGTACACGCTTACTTTGTGTACCATGTGTGTAGCAAGCACAAGGAGCCCTAGCTAATATGGTATTTGCTTATACAACTTTACACATCAGTACCATATTTCTCTAACACAGAATTACACAGCTACCTGATCATTTAACTGAGAGAGACAAATATTTACTTTACTACATCAGTGACAGATGTTTACGCAATTACACAGTTGGACAACTTCACACTTATGAAATTGTATTTTGTCTGTACTTTGTGAAATGTTCATATTTTTCGGAACCATTGTGATACTATGAGAACTTTGAATGATGTATTTGGTATGGGATCATGATTTTTAAAGTACGTTTGAGGTAGATGAAGCTTTTGACATGAGCAGAGAATTTCTTTTAGCTTTTGAAATTATTGGAGGAAGCTATGACGATTTTGAGATTTTGCTGAGGTTTTATGACGTTATGATGACGATGTGTATTACGCTGTTGCGGTATGTTTATGATCAATTATCTGATGCTATATGAGGAATTTGATAATGCTACATATTTATTATGATGAAATATTGAAGAAGTGTCTACGAATAAATATATTTTTAATAAAGAAAGGAATAATGAGTAGTTGCTTAGGGACTCTGGTTTGTGAAAAAGGATGTTGGAAACCGAGAATCGTACTTTAAGAGTTATGAAATGTGTGTATATGCGTGAATGTATCACTATGCTGGCGAAATTTTTTTGGATACTGTTATATTTACAGGATTTTGTTTCTACAGAGTTGTAACGCAAATTCTTGACCAGTGAAATATTTTTATATGAGACTGTCACTGTAGAGGAAATTGCTATCGTAAATATTTCGGTAAGAAAGTTAAGTGACCGCCTTCACGTATTGCGTCGTGGGCACCCAGCTGCGCGACAGACGCCTGGAAAAAAGCCCTTAGTGTGTGCCTTTCAGAGGCACAGGTGGAGAAGAAAGAAAAAAAGAGGCCATTATCCTCGCTATTGACATTCCTTTGTAGAAAGCATCGTAAATACGACACCCTCAAACTTGAAAACAATATACACTGTAGAGTTCTTAATTTATGATATTTACTGAAATGAAATAATGAGAACCATTTCATGTCTATTGTCTTGCTAGTTGGAAGATTGTTTACTGCATTATGAAATGCCTTATGGCTAGCGAATGACGTTACACGCCTTGCTTTGCCTATTTTGTTTAATATCTAGTTTCTAGCTGCACTGCAACATTGGTTAAAATAAAATTTAACAGATGTACTAATGTAAATATTTTCTGTCACAGATCCATTAAACAACAATTTTATGACCTACTTCCAAGAAAACGAGAGAACATAAATAGCCATTTCCCTTTACAGGAATTGCATAAATAATTTTTATTACGATTTGGTAACTTGTCTGCTAGAGTAAGTTATTGTGAAGCATCACCCTAGTGTTAAGATGTGACATAGGTATTAAACATGGCCATTTTTACTGTAATATTTTTTCTGCTTGAGCTTTGTCATAATTAGATGTAAGTTATTGCATTTGCTGCTGCTGCTTGCTTTGCCAATTTCCATTTTTTTGTCATTGCTGTTTGTGTTAATTGTTTTATGATGCTGCATTGCCTCGTCCTTTAGTATATATATCTGAGTCAGTAGATTTAAGTTAGCTTAAAAAGGGGTAGGCTATATAAGAGAACGAGTTGTGATGAATTGGAAGAAATGCATTGAGAAGCTATAAGAATATGGTTTGGCCGAAAAAGTATTTTGAAAGAGGATATGAACAAAAAAAGTAGGGTTTAGAGACAACAAGTTTAGGTAGGATTTTCTTGGAAATAAATGATGTAAGATAATGGAAAATAAATAATGAGGTAAGAAATATGTGAACATATAAATACAGAAAGCATGCTTGGATAGAATGTTTTGGTGAAAACAAATGTCGAAATAAGACGAAAGATCTATTGAATGAAGTTTTGAGTTGAACTGCAGTACCAAACGTTACACTGAAAACGAACCCTGTCCTTTCCATTGTGTTATCCCCCTATGTGTTTGTGTACTGTTGTATATTTGTGTTTTTCCTGTGTTTATGTGTTTACCTAATAAGAGTTATGTTGTAGAAACTTTCTAATAATATGTTATTTACTTTGTAAATATGTTTAGACATTTATTATTCTGTTTTGTTTTAATGCTCATGTGTGAAGTTGATGTTTCAATAGTTATTCTGATATTTTATGTATTTACTTATGTCATAATTCCTGTAACACTGATGTATATGTTTATTTCTATTCTTTTGTAAAGCCCCTATTACTACAAATGTTACCTGCACTGTTATGTTCTTTAATGATGTATTTTGTACCTTTGTTTATGTATTCTTATGTTATACAATTGTAATTAACACTAGTTCATAAAATTAAGTTCAAATGGCTCTGAGCACTATGGGACTCAACTGCTGTGGTCATTAGTCCCCTAGAACTTAGAACTACTTATACCTAACTAACCTAAGGACATCACACACATCCATGCCCGAGGCAGGATTCGAAGCTGTGACCGTAGCAGACGCACGGTTCCGGACTGCGCGCCTAGAACCTCGAGACCACCGCGGCCGGCTCAAATTAAGTAACTTGTAAGTTACATTTCACTGTACACGTTTCTGTTGGTCATAGTATATGGACAATATGTGAGAAGTAGGGACTGTTAGTGTTTGCACGTGTGTTGATAATTCAGCAAGGTACTGGATAACAGCATTGCTGGTTCTAAGGACATACCAAAAAGTTTTGTGAGTACACAAGTGGTGGTTTATGGACTTGCTATATTGTCCGCAAGACTCTTCGATGGTGATTGTGCACCTGCACAGTCGCAACAGATGGCTGCTAGCCGTCTCTACAAGGACTACAGTGGGTCTGCATCTTTGATGGCCCACCAATACCATTATTTCTACAAGGACTGCAGTGGTTCTGCACCTCTGGTGGCCCACCAATACCATACTCTCTACCACGGCTACAGTGGGTCTGCTCTGTGATGACCTACCTACCAATCAATATTCTTCAAAACTTCGAATGACTCTGCTGTGGGTTTGCTCTGTTGTGGTCCATTACCTATCTGCATGTCAAGAGTCAGCACTGTCTTTTTGTTGGAAGGAGAAGACTACTTCAAGATGGCATGGAAATCCACTACTTCTGTGTGGATTCTCTTTTACTACTCAGACTTTGAGGAAAAAACACTGTAATTTTACTGTGATGAGTGATGAGGACTGTCTTTATGGGACTGTGAGAAAATTTTAGCTTTTGACCAACACTGTATCAATAAGTGTGTGCATTTGATATCTTTGTTATTGTAATTATGAAAAATTTTATCAAATCGTTATTGGCCACTGCCCAAAACAATTTGTAAAATTTTTTGTGGGGAGCGTGGGGGCTATTTAAGTAGGCTATTTAGGTTTTCTTATTGGTAACGCCACGTAGCGCTCTGTATGAAAAATCACTGGCTGTCTGTGGGTTGGGTAATTTGCATTGTTGTGCGCTATTGTCGTGTTGGGCAGATGGATGTGAACAGTGAGTAGCGTTGCGCAGTAGGAGGTGAGCCGGCAGCGGTGGTGGATGTCTTCTAAGTGTCCTGCCAATGAAACGCAACCTTTGGCTCGCCTTCCCGACAATATTATCTATGTGGTCCTTCCAACTGAAGTTGTTTGTAATTTTAACACCCAGGTACTTAGTTGAATTGACAGCCTTGAGAATTGTACTATTTATCGAGTAATCGAATTCCAACGGATTTCTTTTGGAACTCATGTGGATCATCTCACACTTTTCGTTATTTAGCGTCAACTGCCACCTGACACACCATACAGCAATCTTTTCTAAATCGCTTTGCAGCTGATACTGGTCTTCGGATGACCTTACTAGACGGTAAATTACAGCATCATCTGCGAACAACCTAAGAGAACTGCTCAGATGTGGGGAGAGAGATGGCGGAGTTTTGAAATTTGTAAGACTGGATGTCATGAACTGCTATATACATTATGACTTTTGAACACTATTGAGGTAAACACATTGTTTGTTCTCTATCAAAATCTTTCATTTGCTAACTATGCCTATCAGTAGTTAGTGCCTTCAGTAGTTTGAATCTTTTATTTAGCTGGCTGTAGTGGCGCTCGCTGTATTGCAGTATTTTGAGTAACGAAGATTTTTGTGAGGTAAGTGATTTGTGAAACGTATAGGTTAATGTTAGTCAGGGCCATTCTTTTGTAGGGATTATTGAAAGTCAGATTGCGTTGCGCTAAAAAAATATTGTGTGTCAGTTTAAGCACAGTCATGTATAATTTTTCTAAGGGGACGTTTCAATATGACATGGTCAAGGAGTTCACCACTAATCTTGTTTTCAGTTGCTTTCGGAGACTTTCTCTTTGTTGTAGGCGTTCCCGTACATTTATACACATTGAAAGATTGATTACAACAAACCTTTCTGCATTCCCTGCAATCGTCCAATGATTACGCTTTATTTTGTACACCAGCAAACATCGTCGGCGCCGAACTATATCACAGCGCTGCTGAACGCGACTGATAAACCACTTAGGTGAACTGAAAATATCAGAGGTCCTATTACGCGTTCTTGAGGCAAACCCGATCTGCTTTCGTTCCTGTGGAACATTTGCCTTCCTGTATAGCGGTCTACGTTTTGCTACAAATAGGCCAGGCCTTATCGACAACGTCAGTACAAAAACGGGGATCAGCGATCACGACGTCATTATAGTAACTGTGGTTACGTAAAGAACGGACATCATTTAGACCCTGTAAGGTGGATGAAGAGGAATAATGGACAAACTTTATCGAGATTGTAAATCGTAGTTTAGAAAATTATGTGCCTAGTAAGTGGATTAAGGACGGAAATACCCACCATGGTTTAATAATGAGATTGGGAAACTGCTGAGGAAACAGAGTATGATGCACTCTCGATTCAAAAGAGAAAGCGCAAATGACGACAAGTAAATGTTAGTAGCGACAAGTGCGTCTGTGAAAAGATCTATGCGCGATGCCTACGAGTATCACCGTCGTACCTCTGGCAGAGAACCCGAGAAAATTCTGGTCCTATCTAAAATCGCAGTTGAAGACAGCAAAACGAAAGTCCACGTTGAAGAAGGAGTTCAAGCAGGAGAATCGTACAAATATATCGTCGTTTGACCCTCGAACAGACTCCCATGCGGACATAGTAATAAGCATGCCTGGAGTAGAAAAACAACTCAAGGATTGGAAAACAAATACGTCACCATATACGGATGGAAATACCAATTTGAGTTTCAAATAGTACTCTACGTCACTGGCTACTTACTTGCATTTATAGAAAACCTCTCGCTCAGCGCAAAGTTACAATCGACTGGAAAAAAGCGCGGGGAACGAAACTAGTGTGATAATTGTAATAGGAAAGGTGAGTGGTCGACTTCGGTCTTTTGGGAGAATTCTAGGAAGGAGTGGTTCACCTGTATAGGAGACTGCATACAGCACACTTGGGCGCGCGGTGTAGACGCGAGGTCTCAGGCGCCTTGTCATGGTCCGTGTGGCACTCCCCGTCGGAGGTTCGAGTCCTTCCTCGGGAATGGGTGTATGTGTTGGCCTTAGCGTAAGTTAGTTTAAGCTGGATTAGGTAGTGCTTAAGCTTAGGGACCGATGACCTTAGCAGTTTGGTCCCATAAGAATTTATTACCACCACCACCACGACACTACTGCGACCTATTCTTGAGTACTGATCAAGAGCAGGGAGGATCGGTACCAGGTCGGTTAAAAAGGAAGACAAATGGTTTACTATGGGGCTTAACATCTGAGGTCATCAGTCCCATAGACTTAGAACTACACTCCTGGAAATGGAAAAAAGAACACATTGACACCGGTGTGTCAGACCCACCATACTTGCTCCGGACACTGCGAGAGGGCTGTACAAGCAATGATCACACGCACGGCACAGCGGACACACCAGGAACCGCGGTGTTGGCCGTCGAATGGCGCTAGCTGCGCAGCATTTGTGCACCGCCGCCGTCAGTGTCAGCCAGTTTGCCGTGGCATACGGAGCTCCATCGCAGTCTTTAACACTGGTAAGCATGCCGCGACAGCGTGGACGTGAACCGTATGTGCAGTTGACGGACTTTGAGCGAGGGCGTATAGTGGGCATGCGGGAGGCCGGGTGGACGTATCGCCGAATTGCTCAACACGTGGAGCGTGAGGTCTCCACAGTACATCGATGTTGTCGCCAGTGGTCGGCGGAAGGTGCACGTGCCCGTCGACCTGGGACCGGACCGCAGCGACGCACAGATGCACGCCTAGACCGTAGGATCCTACGCAGTGCCGTAGGGGACCGCACCGCCACTTCCCAGCAAATTAGGGACACTGTTGCTCCTGGGGTATCGGCGAGGACCATTCGCAACCATCTCCATGAAGCTGGGCTACGGTCCCGCACACCGTTAGGCCGTCTTCCGCTCACGCCCTAACATCGTGCAGCCCGCCTCCAGTGGTGTCGCAACAGGCGTGAATGGAGGGACGAATGGAGACGCGTCGTCTTCAGCGATGAGAGTCGCTTCTGCCTTGGTGCCAATGATGGTCGTATGCGTGTTTGGCGCCGTGCAGGTGAGCGCCACAATCAGGACTGCATACGACTGAGGCACACAGGGCCAACACCCGGTATCATGGTGTGGGGAGCGATCTCCTACACTGGCCGTACACCTCTGGTGATCGTCGAGGGGACACTGAATAGTGCACGATACATCCAAACCGTCATCGAACCCATCGTTCTACCATTCCTAGACCGGTAAGGGAACTTGCTGTTCCAACAGGACAATGCACGTCCGCATGTATCCGGTGCCACCCAACGTGCTCTAGAAGGTGTAAGTCAACTACCCTGGCCAGCAAGATCTCCGGATCTGTCCCCCATTGAGCATGTTTGGGACTGGATGAAGCGTCGTCTCACGCGGTCTGCACGTCCAGCACGAACGCTCTGTTGCCTGTGTCTATGTGCCTGTGGTTGTGTAAGTGTGATCATGTGATGTATCTGACCCCAGGAATGTGTAAATAAAGTTTCCCCTCCCTGGGACAATGAATTCACGGTGTTCTTATTTCAATTTCCAGCAGTGTATTTAAACCTAAGCAACCTCAGGACATCACACACATCCACGCCCGAGACAGGATTCGAACCTGCGACGATAGCAGCAGCGCGACTCCGGACTGAAGCGCTTAGAACCGCTCGGCCGCAATGGCCGGCTTAATGGAAGAAATCGGAGAAATTCAGATGCTGGCTGCTAGTATTGTTACTGGTAGGTTCGGACAACACGGAAGTACACAACTGGCCATTAAAATTGCTACACCACGAAGATGACATGCTACAGACGCGTATTTTAACCGACAGGAAGAAGATGACGTGATATGCAAATGATTAGCATTGTTGGCGCCGGTGGCGACACCTACAACGTGCTGACGTGAGGAAAGTTTCCAACCGATTTCGCATACACAAACAGCAGTTGATCGGAGTTGCCTGGTGAAACGTTGTTGTTATGCCTCGTGTAAGGAGGAGAAATGCGTACCATCACGTTTCCGACTTTGATAAAGGTCGGCTTGAAGCCTACCGCGATTGCGGTTTATCGTATCGCGACATTGCTGCTTGCGTTGTTCGAGATCCAGTGACTGTTAGCACAATATGGAATCGGTGGGTTCAGGAAGGTAACACGGAACGCCGTGCAGGATTACAAGGGCCTCGTATCACTAGCAGTAGAGATGACAGGCATCTTATTCGCATGAGTGTAACGGATCGTGCAGCCACGCCTCGATCCCTGAGTCAACAGATGGGGACGTTCGCAAGACAACAACCATGTACACTAACAGTTCGATGACGTTTGCAGCAGCATGGACTATCAGCTCGGAGACCGTGGTTGCGGTTACCCTCGACGCTGCATCACAGACAGGAGCGCCTGCGATGGTGTACTCAACGACGAACCTAGGTGCACGAATGGCGAAACTTCATTTTTTCGGATGAATCCAGGTTATGTTTACAGCATTATGATAGTCGCATCCGTGTTTGGGGACATCGCGGTGAATGCACATTGGAAGCGTGTAATCATCATCGCCGTACTGGCGTATCATCCAGAAGATGGCCATTGGTTACACATCTCGGTCACCTCTTGTTCGCATTGACGGTACTTTGAACAGTGGACGTTACGTTTCAGAAGTGTTACAACCCTTGGCTCTGCTCTTCATTCGATCCCTGTGAAACCCTACATTTCAGCAGGATAATGCACAACCGCATGTTGCAGGTCCTGCACGGGCCTTTCTGAACAGAAAATGTTCGACTGGTGCCGTGGCCAGCACATTCTCCAGATCTCTCACCAACTGAAAACATCTGATCAATGGTGGCCGAGCAACTGGCTCGTCACAATACGCCAGTCACTATTCCTGATGAACTGTGGTATCGTGTTGAAGCTGCATGGGCAGCTGCACCTGTACACGCCATCCAAGCTCAATGCCCAGGCGTATCAAGGCCGTTGTTACGGCCAGGGGTGGTTGTTCTGGGTACTGATTTCTCAGGATGTATGCACCCAAATTGCGTGAAAATATAATCACATGACAGTCTAATATAATATATTTGCCCAATGAATACCTGTTTATCATTTGCATTTCTTCTTGGTGTAGCAATTTTAATGGCCAGTAATTGATGATGAAGATGCTTCGGGAACTCAAATGGGAATTTTCAAAGAATTCTATTGAAAAAATTCAGAATACCAGAATCTGAAGCTGACTACACAACGATTCTGTTGCCTCCAACATACATCACGTGTAAGGACCACGAATACAAGGTATGGGCTATTAAACAGTCGTTGTTCCCTCGTTCCATTTGTGAGTCGAACCGGAAGGGAAAAGATGGTAGTGCTATGGAGTACCCTCGGCCACGCGTCGGAAGGTGGATTGCTGAGTATCGATGTAGACATAGATGTGCTTGCAGTTTGTTTTTTCTCGGCACAATGGCATCGACCAGCAGGAAAATGCAACACGTCACACAGCTTTTAGAGCACGTCAGTGGTTTGAAGAAAATCAGAATGAGATTACCATACTCTCCTGGCCACCAAACTCCCTGGATGTAAACTCAATGAAGAATATTTGGGTCCACCTCGATGGGGCTGTTCGCCTCCTCAGCCGACCGGCCGCAGTGGCCGAGCGGTTCTAGGCGCTTTAGTCCGTAACCGTGGTACTGCTACGGTCGCAGGTTCGAATCCTGCTTTGGGCATGGATGTGTGTAATGTCCTGAGGTTAGTTAGGTTTAAGTAGTTCTAAGTTCTAGGGGACTGATGACCTCAGATGTTAGGTCCCATAGCGCTTAAGGCCATTTGAAACATTTTTTAATCCTCAGTCAAGAAACCTAGCGCAGCTGGCCATGTTACTGCAGTCGGCATGGCTCCACATCCCTGCAGGTGCCTTCTAGAACCTCAGTGACTCCCTTGCTGGTCATCGAGGCTCCGTTCGATGTTTCACGCATCACTAAAAATTGTTCTCCAGTCAATAAGATTCGAGATAGAAGACGTGCCTGAAGAGATTCTGGGCAGCTGTGGGATACCAATGGGACCATTACCCGCCACACGGCCCAACAACCGGGCGTGATTCTGTATTGCCATTTCTTTTCGTAGCAGATCCCCTCTGGTTGCTGTCCACGGCACTCTCATAGCAAACCGGTATGACGACGATATTACACGCCCTTTCTGTTGCCCTTCATGACAAAGCATCCTGGGCTTACATTTCAGCAAAATAACGCCCACCCGTACACAGCGAGAGTTTCTATTGTTTGTCTTCGAGATTGCTAAACCCTGCCCTTGACAGCTTAGTTACCGGGTCTCTGCGTAAGTGAGAACGTTTGGAGCATTATGGGCTGGACCTCCTAACCAAAAAAATGTTCAAATGTTTGTGAAATCTTATGGGACTTAACTGCTAAGGTCATCAGTCCCTAATCTTACACACAACTTAACCTAAATTATCCTTTGGACAAACACATCCATGTCCGAGGCAAGACTCGAACCTCCGCCGGGACCAGCCGCACAGTCTATGACTGCAGCGCCCAAGACCGCTCAACTAATTCCGCGCGGCTCCTCCTAACCATTCGGCCTATGGTGAAGGAAGATGCTCTCCTAAACAGAAATCCATATGAGCAAACCATTTCCTTCTTTACCTGCCATTACACATACTTTAGGTACTTGGGCTATGGACGGCTCTGTTTAAAAAAGAACAGCCGATGTAGTCATAGGGTTGAACCGCGCCTGTCTGCTTTCATGTGCCGCAGCTAATTCGCTGTAAATACGACGGTTGGAACTTAAAAAGTGGCAACTATTTATTCACATCCGATACAAAAGAGTCACCAGTGTTGTGTAAAACCCGTTGCCAACGATGTGGAAGGTTTTAGCAGAGACTGTTCTGTTGATGGTGCGAATGGAGCGGACTACTACCTGTCGAATCTCTGGAACAGTTGTGAAGCGAATGCCACGAAGTGGTTCCTTCATCTTCGGAATCAAATCAAAAGTCACAAGGACTTCAGTTCGGGGAGTATGTGGATGGTACAGTACTTCGCAGTCCCATCGACCGAACAGAGGACTCACAGATTGTGCTGTATGCGCCAGCGCATTGTCTTGCAAAATGATGGGTGGATTGCACAGAAAGTGTCGCTGCGTCTTTCTCAAAGCTGGTGGCAGGTGATGCTCCAAAAACGAACAGTAATACTGTGCATTGACGGTCTGCCGTGGAGGATCGCAATGCATTAGGATAACGAGTGGTGGCTGCTCTGATCGGTCGATTGGACTGGGAAGTACTGTACCATCCACCATACTCCACTGACGTAAGTCCTTGAGACTTAGATTTGATTCCGAAGATGAAGGAACCACTTCGTGGTATTCGCTTCACAACTGTTCCAGAGATTCGACAGGCAGAAGTCCGCTCCATTCGCACCATCAAGAGAACAGGTTCTGCTAACGGTATACTACGCCTTCCACATCGCTGGCGGCGGGTTCCACACGACACTCGTGACTACTTTGAAGGACAGTAACAGGTGCAAACATGTAACTCTTTTGTATCGTATGTGAATAAATAGTTGCCACTATTTAATGTTCAATCCTCGTAATAACTTCTAGCTGTGGTCCTGCAGTCAAACAGTCTGTGTCTTGGCTGTAACTGCGAATTAATAAAAGACACGAAAATACAAAGTAAGTGTTAATTGAATACTTTAATAACAATGGTTCTACTCTGTAATTGATGGCTAAAGAGAATTATGGTGAATAATGTTTATTCAAAAAAGGACATCACAAACAAACGGGAAATGTTCCTACGATATTCAGTTAAAATACTAACAGAAAATACCTGTAGCAGATGCAGTTAAGTTACCATCAGAGCGTTACGAGAATGGTAGCAAAATCCCCGGAATAAATAGTCATCAAAGATACGTGAAATCTAAGTCCATTTTATGACACAATCAGCTCAAAATAATTCAGAGTACGCATGATGATTCACAAACTAAAACCGTTATAAGAAAAATAGTAACTCATACTCTGTTGTTCTCAGTTCCGTAAATCAAGAGACGAAAGTTATAGCCCTATTCTGGAGCACATTTTAAAACTTCGATATTTAAGTAAGGTGATGCATATCAGCGGCCATTCACCGACCAGAATCAATTACTTATAATATCGCATCACGCACGCTACTGCAGCCAGGTCTGCCTTGGTCAAGAACTAGTGTCCTCAAAAGCTACAGTTGCTACGCCTGAACCTCAGGACGTGCGCTAGCAGCGCATGTCGGGTGTTTCAAGCGTCATCTTCGCGTCTTAATATCTCGGGATGTAATGGGAATATTGCGATGCAATCAACGCCATTATGTATGTGCTTTGTCATGCTATGGATTGCTGAAGAAAAAATATAGGAGGTCCATTTAAAAAAACGTAAGTGTGTGTTAAAAAACACATATGCTTTCGTTTTAGAATGTTTCCAGATATGTACATTCATGGGCCCCAGCCCTACATTGATACCACTGAAAGTCGTTTTCCAATAGCTGTTATTGTTCCAGAGATATTTTGGGTGAACAAGATAGCTGGGACACCCTGTATATTATCACAGTTTTTCAATAGTACTTGCAATTAACATTTAAATAAAGTTGCTAGCAAAATAGTAAACTGTTCATTAAATAACTACACAAGTTTGACAATTTTAGGTGCTTATTCTGTGTTCATTTACTGTTCAATTGCGGCAGATACGCTGTACCAACAAACATTGTGATAGTGAAACAGATATAAATGACATCGTAAATCAATAAAGATAACAGATACACACATGGCTTTCAGGGATGATAACTACAGTGGAATGTTTCCTTAAAAGAATCGATTAAAAGTTGTTATTTCAGAGGTTCACCGTGTAAACGTCTATTCAATGTGAATGATCACCATTCTTGTTTCAAAGATATTGAAATTACTGTTCTGTCGGTGGATGCGCCTAATTTTTCTGCGATCGCTGATGTACTCAGATTCTCATTAATATTTGTCTGTGAGTTGCTGTCAAATCTCAAAGACCTATAACTTAGCCATCTTTAAGATTTTCCGATAATCCACTATTTCGTGGAGCATCTCCTGCACATAGGCGATGCAAGCGACAGCCAACACAATTCCCTTTACTGGGAATTTCCCCATTTTCCAGCAACGCTACTCGACTTTGTACCGGCACTCGCTCATACCGGTCACGTATCCGGAAGCCAGGACTGATGTGGCGCGCTTTGAGAACTGGTCCTGCTACCTTCAGCCGTACAACAGTTTCATCTCTTACCAATACTGGGCGGCCGATTAGTGCGCCTAAATACGCTTAATGATACACCATCTCGAGATTTTGGCGATGTTTTTTATGGGTCATCAGTTTTCAGACTGGTTCGATGAGACCTCCACGAATTGCTCTCCTGTGCCAAACTCTTCATCTCACAGTAGCACTTGCAACCTACGTTCTCTATTACTTCCTGGATGTATTCCAATCTCTGTCTTCCTCTACAGTTTTTGCCCTCTACAGCTCCCTCTAGTACCATGGAAGTCATTCCCTCATGTCTTAACAGATGTCCTACCATCCTGTCCCTTCTCCTTATCAGTTTTTTCCATATATTCCTTTCCTCTCCGATTCTGAGAAGAACCTTCTCATTCCTTGCCTTATCAGTCCACCTGATTTTCAACATTCGTCTGTAGCGCCACATCTCAAATGCTTCGATTCAATTCCGGTTTGGTTGGTTCAAATGGCTCTGAGCACTATGGGACTTAACAGCTGAGGTCATCAGTCCCCTAGAACGTAGAGCTACTTAAACCTAACTAACCTAAGGACATCACACACATCCATGCCCGAGGCAGGATTCGAACCTGCGACCGTAGCAGTCGCGCAGAAGCGCCTAGAACCGTTTGGCCACCGCGGCCTGCCGTTCCGGTTTACCCACAGTCCATGTTTCACTACCATATAATGCTGTACTCCACACGTATTTTCTCAGAAATTTCTTCCTCAAATTAAGGCCTATGTTTGATGCTAGTAGACTTCTCTTGGTCAGGAATGCCCTTTTTGCCTTTGCTAGCCTGCTTTTGATGTCCTCCTTAGTCCGTCCGTCATTGGTTATTTCACTGCCTCGGTAGCAGAATTACTTAATTTCGTCTACCTCGTGACCATCAATCGAGATGTTAAGTTTCTCGCTGTTCTTATTTCTGCTACTTCTCATTATTTTCGTCTTTCTTCGATTTACTCTCAATCCATATTATATACTCCTTAGATTCTTCACTCCACTTAGCAGATTATGAAACCCTTCTTCAATTTCACTAAGGATAGCAAAGTCTTCAGCGAATCAAATCGTTGATATCCTTTCACTTGAATTTTAATTCCACTCCTAAGCCTTACTTTTATTTCCATTATTGCTTCATCGATATACTAGTGTTCAACCTTGAACAGCAGGGGCGAAAGACTACATCCCTGTCTTACACCCATTTTAATCAGAGCATTTCGTTCTTGGTTGTGCACTCTTTTTATTTCCTTTTGGCGCTTGCACATATTGTACATTACCCGTCTCTGCCTATAGCTTACCCCTATTTTTCTCAGAATTTCGGACATATTGCACGATTTTACATTGCCGAACGCTTTTTCCATGTCGACAAATCCTATGAACGTATCTTGATTTTTCTTTAGTCTTGCTTCCATTATCAACCGCAGCGTCAGAATTGCCTCTCTCGTCCCTTTACCTTGTCTAAAGCCAAACTGGTCGTCATCTAGTAGACCCTCAATTTTCTTTTCCATTCTTCTGTATATTATTCTTGTCAGCAATTTGTATGCATGAGCTTCTAAGCTGATTGTGCGATAATTCTTGCACTTGTCAGCTCTCGCAGTCTTCGGAACAGTGAGAATTTTTCCCGAAAGTCAAATGATACGTCGTCAGACTCATACATTCTACACACCAACATGAATACCTGTTGTGTAGCCACTTCCCCCAATGATTTTAGAAATTTTGTTGGAATGTTATTATCCACTCTTCCTTATTTGATCTTACGTCCTCCAACGCTCCTTTAAATTCTGATTCTAATACGGGATCCCTTATCTCCTCTAAATCGACTCCTGTTTCTTCTTCTATGACATCAGACATATCTTCCCCCTCATAGATGCTTTTAATGTATTCTTTCCACCAATCCGCTCTCTCCCTTGCATTTAAGAGCGGAATTTCCGTTGCGCTCTTCGTGCTACCACCCTTGTTTTTAGTGTCACCGAAGGTTCTTTTGAATTTCCCGTACGCTGAGTCTGTCCCTCCGACAATCATTTCTTTTTCGATTTCTTCACCATTTCGTCTTAGCTTCCCTGCACTTTCTATTTATTTCATTCCTCAGCTACTTGTATTTCTGTATTCCTGAGTTTCCCGGAACATTTTTGTACTTCCTTCTTTCATCGATCAAATGAAGTATTTCTTCTGTTACCCTTGGTTTCTTCGCAGCCACTTTCCTTGTACCCACGTTCCTTGTTCTAACTTCTGTGATGGCCCTTTTTAGAGATGTCCATTCCTCTTCAACTATACTGCCTACTGAGCTATTCCTTATTGCTTTATCTATAGCCTTAGAGAACTTTCAGCGTGTCTTGTCATTCCTTAGCACTTCCGTATCTCACTTCTTTGCATATTGAGTCTTCCTGTCTAATGTCTCAAACTTCAGCCTACTCTTCATCATTGCTTCATTGTGATCTGAGTCTACATCTGTACTTGGGTACGGCTTACACTCCGTTATGCGACTTCGGAATCTCTGTCTAGCCATGATGTAATCTAACTGATATCTTCCTATATCACCCGGCTTTTTCCACGTATACTTCCTCCTCTTGAGATTCCTGAACAGAGTGTTCGCTATTACTAGCTGAAATTCATTGAAGAACTCAATTAGTGTTTCTCCTCTCTCACTCCTTGCTCCAAGCCCATATTCTCCTGTAATATTTTTTTCTTTTCCTTCCCCTACAACTGCATTCCAATCCCCCATGACTGGAGCACCCGTTACGTTCTGCGTTACCCTTTCAATATCCTCATACACTTTCTCTATCTCTTCATCTGCAGCTTGCGACGTCATGGGTGTTGGTTTGCTGGCGATTCTGGTAAGAACAATCCTGTCACCGAACAGTTCACAGTAACACACTCTCTGCCCTACTTTCCTTTTCATAACGAATCCTACGCCTGTTATACCATTTTCTGCTGCTGTCGATATTACCCTATACTCATCTGAGCAGAAGTCCTTGCCTTCTTTCCATTTCACTTCACTGACACCTACTATATCTAGTTTGAGCCTTTGCATTCCCCTTTTCAGATTTTCTAGTTTCCCTATCACGTTCAAGCTTCTGACATTCCACGCTCCGACTCGTATAACGTTATCCTTTCGTTGATTGTTGAGTCTTTTTCTCATGGTAACCTCCCCCTTGGTATTCCCCTCCCGGAGATCCGAATGGATATATCATCCACTACTTCTGAATTGTAATCTCTTGTTTGTCTGTACATGTTCATCACATCTACCGATTTCCGTCTCATTCGGGTTATTTCTTAGAGGTGCGTCGCATTTCTTACGTCTCAGAATGTATTTTCATAGAACTGTGCAGTGATGTGGATGGGAGTTAAAAATCTTTATTCACAGTCTGGTCAAAGAGAGTCTGTGAAGGTGGCCCTTTCTGTTCTTTCGGTCACTATAAATGTCGTTGAAACAAATACTCGTCAGTTCTTACATGAAGAATTTTGGTTTATGAAATACTCTTTATCGCTTCCTTGGATCTGTCGAAGAAATGGGACACTGAAGGGTGGATAACATTAATAGTCACATTGCTGACTGCGATATACTGTTGAGAATACTCGGAAATAACAGCTCATATGAACACGGTGGTCACTAGCCATTGCTGAAGGCGACATAGTGATGAGATTGCTCGGAAATAAGAGCTCATATTAAGAAGGTGTGCGCTAGCCAATAGCTTCTAAGAACTGAAAGAGAAGGAGTGTCAAACAAAATCTCTGAATCGGTCCATCAGGTATCGTCGGATAGCGAATTTTCTAGCGCTGCTTGCGAAAGACGGGAACGGTTAGACTTCCGAACAGGTATACAGTTGTAACTTGGCGCGAGTGATCTAATTTCTGTTTAACAGATATTGTATGATATTATTTCACTTCTTGGATCATACGACGATAAGTAGATAATTACCTTTTTTAAATCCACCGACATTCGTTTACCATCGAACAAAGGACGTCACTCATGTCAAACACACCAGCATCACACTACTTTGTAGTAAGATACTGGAGATCTGAGTTCTTGATGTCAGAGTACTCAGATAACCTCTTTGAATAGCCTCTGAAGCCCTGCTTGTGTAGGTCACGTCCACTGTAAACTTGTACGAGAGTAAACTTTATGTACATCCAAACACTGTCTTCTAACGAACGAGCACTGTCATTCTGGTATCTTGTTGCCGCGATGTATTTCAGTCTCTGCACCACGGAAATATCTTATACATACGGTGCACACCCTCACTTATGGGATGAAGTTGTCCCCGCTGAGAATACTTCTAGGTGACGAGAGACGTGAATGAAAACGTCGTGGATTACATAACTGCTTCTTTATGCTATTTCAATACAAGTTCTGCGTACATGACTGTAATCATTGTATGCTTCTCTTCGATCCAGGAATGGAATAATCAGAATGATACACTATCCAAAAATATAATAGAAGTGGCCGTCACTTTTGAATGTTCGTAGACAGACCGAATCTCCGCTGTGATCAAGTCGCTATACTCGCTTTCGGAAGGAGTGAGTTTCGAACCCCGTTCCTTTAGTCTCATTTGGACTCGAGTAGTTTTAAAAAATCATCTCATTATCCTTGAACAGAGCACTGTCATTTCTTCTCTCGTCTATTCCTCAACTGTCCATTGCTTTATCTCCAATTATATGTTGAGCTACATCCTCCTTTCCCTCGCCCTCTGACAAATGTACTGATCTGCCTCAGCAACCTGTTCTTCGGAAGACTGTGGAGGCTACATTCTTATCCTTCGTGCAGGATGCTTCAGATGTGTGCCCAATACACATTTACACTTTGATTGAAGTCTACGCGCGTTCTTCAGTGAACAGCACACCGTATAGTGCTTCCTTGCAATGCCTGTTTTTCAAACCTGTGTGGGACGCATATTTTCAACAAATGGCTCTTTCATTTGGTAACTCACCAATATTGTACATGGTGTTTTGCAATTGACGTTACACACTTCTAGAGGTTGCAGAGAGGACTTAGTAGATCAGATTTTACCTGGGAACCCATGTCTGGAAACGTCATCCAAACGCGCTACAGACCGTCAGAGTTACAGGGCAGTAAATATGGGCTCTAAAATGCATACCTGGGGAGCTATGAGCACTTGTTCAATAAAGGAGACGTGTTTCACAGCAGCGAAGATGAACAAGTTTTCATAGTTCCTCAGGTATGCATTTTAGAGCCCATGTTTATTGGACATGTTTTCCTTCTTTTGGTCCATACTAGCATCACTGAAAGCTGCCTACCCTACAACCTTAGCGACAACAGTACCAGTAGATGTATTACATTGTCAGAGGTATCAGGACGGTTTTCGATTATAGCTTTCGACTCATTCGTTTCCACCACATGGCCACTTACCTCAAATTGATATATTTATCCTTCTCCATCATCCTAGAAAGTTTGAATACCTGACTCAGTTGCAAGCACATTGTCAAGCTAATCGTGTTCAAGGTACTGTAGAGTTACAACACTTCCTTTCGATTGCGGGGTCCCTAGTGTTCAGGTTACTACGAAAACTATTAGCAACCACGTCTCGTGATGAAGTCGTCTGTGACCACCTAATTGCTGCATCAACTAAATAGTATGACCAACAAGTTCAAGTTGCTGCAGTTAGATATCACTTCTTTAGCTTGCAGTAAAAGCCGGAACAGACGTAGCACCTGTGCTGCATAGGATTAACGGGTATGACTAGGGGGTGTAAACTTAAGTGTAGTTGTGGTAACTTTTACAGTGATTTAATGGCACGTGATGCAATAACATTCAATGTTCCAGATCGTAGAATATGGGAACAGATCTTAAAATACTCTGATCCCTCACTTCCCCAAGTAATGCAAATCCTAGAGCAATATGATTCGGGTGCCACAGTGGCCGAGACGTTTGACCAGGCCCCGATTTGTCGGGTCGAGTCGCCCCTTGTTCGCGACCGCCCAAAGCAGTGAAACATCGAGCGCGAACACAGCCGCGCGGACAGCCACGCGACAGGCCTGTGAATTTAGTGAGGTCTTGCCATAGATGTTCTGCTCGCCATAAAAGACAGGATTTCAAATCACGAAACGTGATAACACGTGTGGAAAAAAAGGTCATTTCCAAGCACCTTTTTTTTTTTTTTTGCAATGGAAGGAGAAACCAATTTTGCCTGCTACCACAAAAAAAACAGGCTCTTTCAATGGCAGTGAACGCTGTGTTTTCGAATCCTACAACAGTTTCTGACAAAAGTAAGATTAAGGCTGTGCCTCCTTCTCGCCCCTGTGCATTCTGACAAACTATTTGTCTCATTTCGAACTGCTGGCCTTCGTGTAAACTTTCAGTTAGACACAGATGCCACAGTAACTTTGCTTAATCGTGCCAAATACGAACAGTTAGGCTCACCACACCTTTCTAAACCTAGGAAGCACCTCACTGCTTACAACGGACAGGAAGTCCCACTGCTTGGACTGTGTAGTATGCCTGCCATTTATAAATCTCAACTAGAACAGTGAATTTTACTTTGTTGAAATCAAGAGACAGTGACAACATATTTGGTTTAGATGCCTTTGATTTGTTTGGACAATGTACTTTCAGCGTCTGATTTTGAACCAGACGACAGTGTAGCTAGCTTGCTTAAACAATTGGCTCTGAGCACTATGGGACTTAACATCTATGGTCATCAGTCCCCTAGAACTTAGAACTACTTAAACCTAAATAACCTAAGGACATCACACAACACCCAGCCATCTCGAGGCAGAGAAAATCGGTGACCCCGGCGGGAATCGAACCCGGGAACCCGGGCGTGGGAAGCGAGAACGCTACCGCACGACCACGAGATGCGGGCTGATTAAACAATTGCCAGAACTATTTTCAGAAGGAATGGGAAAAGCTAATAACTCTGTACCGCATGTTACATTGAAAGACAATGCTCAGCCCAAGTTTTTCCGGGCCCTCCACGTTCCAGTTGCTTTAAGGGTAGACCAGGGGCAAAAAATGGAAAAAAATTGATTTTTATTTTTTTGTTCCATTAAAATCTATTAAATCTCCTGAACATTCTGATATATTATTTATTTGGTGGGAATATTATCTTGTTGGTATTATCGTCCTTTACTGTACATCTGCATTGTCAGTTTTCCTCCTCGCAACTTACATTGACTCATTTGAACGGTCATGTTTCCGAAACTATTTACTATAGAAGGCTGTGGTTTTGTTGTTTTGTAGTTGACAGTCTGGTTTACACAGTGTATTGTTTTCGTAGCTCTTTGATAGAATGGCGCGAAGTATTTCGTGAATAACTTTCTGTTTAGTGGGTTTTAGTTCGCGCAGCAAAACGACATTGACAACATTTCGCGGAAGGAAAATGACAAAACCATGCGGAATATTCAAGAAGCGAAGAAACAAAGGTAACAGGTTTTATCGAAAATGTGTAGCTGATGAAGCTTGTCTGAGTATATCACAAGGACCTACAAGTGACAGCAGTGACAAGAAAAGTGCAGTGCCTACACCCCCCCCCCCCCCTCCCCCAGTGCTTCAAAAAGGTTGGTTAACTCATTTACGTATTTCTTGTCAAAACTACGAATTCTCTAAATCGTTTTTTACATCAAGCAAGTGCAAAAACAACTTGTATACTAATAACGTAAGATTAGTATATGGACTGAGGTGCACTGGGAAGGGTCTGGCAGCCGGGAAAATGTTGTGCAAGCATTATGAATTTGCCACGTCCTCCTGCAGAGTATGAACACTACACAAATGTCGTTGGTGATTGTGTAAAGGAAGTAACTACAGATTCCATGATACCTACAACAAAAGAAGCAGTGGAAGCAAATGATGGTTGCACTGATATCAGTATTGCCTTTGATGTTCCTGGCAGAGACGAGTATACAAATCTAAGAATGGAATTGCAACGGCAGCAAGTGTTGACACAAGAAAAGTCCTGGATATTGAGATTTTGACAAAATATTGTCAAGGGTGGCACATGTGCTGGTGTGGATCGAGAGAGAGTAGAAGCCCATAAGCCAAACTGTGCAAAAAATTATGAGGGAACAAGTGGAGGGATGGAAGTGACTGCTGCAGTAAATATTTTTCAGCGATCTGAGGAAGAAAGGGGAATTAGGTACATTCAGTTCTTTGGAGATGGAGACAGCAACTGTTTCAAAGCAGTAGTGGACAGCTAACCTTACAGTGTGCCCATAGCTAAACTAGAGTGTGTAGGCCATGTGAAAAAGAGAATGGGTGCACGTCTCAGACAATTGAAAATAAAACTTGGCAACGCAAAGTCCTGGCAGACTGACTGACAAGGTGCTTGATCAGTTTCAAGATTATTATGGCAAAGCTATCACGGACAACACCAATGAGTTGCACAAGATGGTGAGAGCGGTGTGGGCTATCTACGATTATAAAATTTCAACTGATAACAACCCTGAACATTGCTTGTGTCCTGCTCCTCCTGAGACATGCTGCAAATATAGAAAATTTGAAGGTGAAGGATCTCTGGCAGATTTTAAGCATAAAACAGTGTGCCTCAAGCAGTAATGGACGCTCTGAAGCCTATATTTAGAGATCTGGCCCATCCATATCTGTTGAAAAGTTATTTGCATGGGAAAACACAAAACGGCAACGAATCTTTCAATAATCTTCTCTGGACTCGCATACCAAAAAGTGTAATTTTTGGTATGAAGACCCTACAGTTAGGAATGTATGACACTGTAATCACGTTTAATAATGAATGTAGTGGCAGACTGAAAGTACTGAAAGTGGCAGACTGGGAGTGATTTTGGGGAAGCATGCAGTGGAAGGTCTTCACAAAGTGGACATCGGAAGAGTGAAAATAAGCTGAGGTTTCGGCAAAATATGTGAGCAAAGAGGCAAGGAAAAGAAGAAGGCAGCTGGTACTTGATAGAACTGGTGGTGAAAATGACCTAGAATATGGAGCAGGGTGTTTTTAATAACATCATATAACAACAAAATTAAGAAATTTCATATTAAAACGTTAAGCGTCCTTTTCTCAGCTTATACATTTTTCACTACAAATGCCCCGTTTTCTCAGAAACTATTCATCCTATTGCACTGAAACTTTTACAGGGTCCTGCACAACTATCCAGTACGCCATGGATCTACAAACAAGAATATACGTTCAGCTCAGCTATTTTTATGTTTATTTATGTTAACATATTTTTTGCAAAAATACAGGCATTGAGTAAAAATTTTGTGAAACCTTTTGTTTTGATGCAAAGCCTTCCAACGTAGATCAGCAGAATAAAGAGTCAGTAGTTAATATATGGCAGAAATTTAAAATCCGTATCTACAACAGTCTCTGAGATAATGGATCATTGACGTTGGTGAATTAACATGGGCGAAATAGGGGCCCCGGTTCCTCCTGATGCAGGACGTTACTGTTATAAGATAGATTTGCGTGATGCCTACTTGCAAAAGTCCATTGGATGAAGAATCACAGAAAGTGTTTGTTGTAAATATACACTTATGATTGTTCAAGTATTTGCGTTTGGCCTTCGACAGAGCTTCCGCACTCGCCATTTCTCAATGTTACTTGGTACAGCTGGCGGAGAAAGTGCAGTTCAAACTACCTTGACGGTATTGGCGTCTCAGGTCGTACGCCAAACGAACGCATTGCCAATTTGCGCACTCCTTTTCGAGTCTTGTCAGAAGCAGGACTCAAACGTCGTCTAGGAAAGTGTGACTTTTTAGAAACTAGACTACCGTACTTAGGTCATGTGAAAAAAAGTCACGGTGTGCACGCCTCCAATCTCATTTGCTTGCAACCCGCGCTGTGCCTGTTTCTCACAATGTGTCTGAACTGTAGTCAGTACTAGGCAAGATGACATACTACATTTGATTCATACCGAATGCCACTCAGATCGCCGCTTCATTGCATCGCTTGGGTCGCAAAAATGTACCTTTTCTGTGGACTAAAGACTGTCAAAACGCTTTTCAGGAACTCAAAATGCTTTACTTAGTGACAGATGTTTAGTGCATTTGGACCCTGCCAAGCCAGTAGTTTTGCAAGTCGACGCTTCTACCTACGGAATCGGCACAGTGCTTTCCCAAAGAATTGGTGCACAAAACAGATGCATTGCTTTTTACCTCAAAGTTGCTCACTCAAACTCAGTGCAATTATTCTCTCGCTATTGTGCATGGTGTGACCAAATTCCATAACTATTTGTGTGGTCGCACGTTCTTTTTAGTGACAGATCACAAGCCTCTGCAGACCTTGTCTCATCCATCTAAGCCAGTTCCTACAAGCACTGCTCAAAAATTGCAACGTTGGGTTCAAATGGTTCAAATGGCTCTCAGCACTATGGGACTTAACATCTATGGTCATCAGTCCCCTAGAACTTACAAACTACTTAAACCTAACTAACCTAAGGACATCACACAACACCCAGCCATCACGAGGCAGAGAAAATCCCTGACCCCGCCGGGAATCGAACCCGGGAACCCGGGCGTGGGAAGCGAGAACGCTACCGCACGACCACGAGATGCGGGCGCAACTTTGGGCTTTGTTGCTTTCGCAGTATCAGTATGAAATTGTGTACAGACCTACGACATAGCATGGCAATGCAGACGCCCTATCTCGCCTTCCGATTGTCCCAGACTCTGATTTTGATGCATCTGCCGCACCTTGTTGCCAAATCGATGCGCAGGACTCTGAATTGCTAGAATATTTTCCGTTGCACTACAGAAAAATTGCACGGGCCACGGAAGCAGACTCAGATCTCAAGATTTTGTTGGCCTCACTATTTAACAGTATTCAGAACTCAGTTGCGTGCCGATATTTTGCAAGTCGGCATAGCCTTTCAGTTCATCAGGGCGTGGATCTTAGTGCAAAACGACAGTGGACAACCGCACGTGCTTACTCCCAAACTGTTGCAAGAGATGTGTTGCGATTGGTCCACCAAGGACTTTGGGGAATTGTTCGTACTAAGCAGTTAGCGCGCCGACACTCTACTTGGAGTGCAAGGGCACCCACATTGAAAAATGATGCCACAGTGTCAGGTATGCGAGGAAAACCATTACGCTCCGCGACAGACATTCCCAGCTTGGCCTAAGACTCAGTCGCCATGTTAACGAGTGCACCCTGACTTTGCAAGGCCATTTTGGAACACTCGTTGGCTCATAGCGGTAGACTCTTTCATCAAGTTCCCATTTGCGGTGCGTATGATCACATCACGCAGCACCATTCAAGCGCTGCCCTCCATATTTTACATGGGAGGTTTGCCAGAAGTACAGCGGAGCACAGTTCACGTCATTTTGAACATTTTTGTGAACGAAATGGCATTCGTCACCTAACAAATGCTCCGTTTCACCTGCAGTCCAACGGAGAAGCAGAACGCTCCATAAGCATTTTTAAACAACAGATGGCCAAGCTTCGCACCACCCACACGCACGAACAAGTGCTGTAACTCTTTTTGGTCTCCTCTTGCTCCCACTCACGAGACGGGAATTGCGAAACTTCTGCATGGCCGCCGCCTTCGGACGTTGCTACACTTGCTACATTCACGGCAGCATCCGGCGCGGCCAATAATCCTCAAGTATCGCTTTGCGCCGCGCAGTCTTCTTCTTTCCAGGGTTTATGGTAACCGTGGGCACTGGGAAAGAGGCGTGGTCCAGGAACTCATTAGCTCTTTTATTTACTTGATTGGAGGTCCCGATGGTTTGCAGCGCCGCCATCAGAACCAAATTCGTGCCTGTCATTTGTCCCGTGATTCTGCTGCTTTTCTTCCCCCAGATTCATGGCCTCACGGGACCGCGCGGCCTTCGCAGCCGCCTGCTAGTACCACCAGGGCACCCCACGAGGAGCAGATGGACGATGCGCCCCCACCGTCCACATTCGCCGATGCGATGGACGTGGACTCGCCGTCCCGTGTTGTCATCGCCCCAGGACACGCCCTCAGGCCTGGACGTGTGCCCTGGCAGCAGTTTTCAGGAGGATGTTCCTGTTGCCTCGCAAGCCAGATAGTGGGGTACGGTCGGGAGTACGCCGTCCTCCACAGTCACGGCTTGCGGCTCATCTCTAAGTCCAGCGTCTTCCCTCCCTCCCTATCGTCGTTCAAATCTTCCCTACACGACAACAGTGAGGCATTTCGAGATGTACGAAGGTGCTAGCGTAAGCTGTCGTCAGCACACCGGTCAGCAAAGACGTAGCGCGAAGATCGATACCAGGCGCTTGATCAAGAGCGCCTGTCACGAGAGAGACCAGAGACAGACTCGCAAGTGACACGCCACCAACGCCCTCTCGAAAGCAAGTATTCAGATCGCCCTCGCTAACCGGAGGACCTCAGTCACTACTCGAGTCAGTAGCTCAGACACGAACTCGCACTCCAGTTCATCCAGTAGAGTGGGCTTAGGCTACGACAGTACACAGCGAACTAGGGTAGTGTGTATTGTTGGATTTGTACTCCACCAGCAGTGAGGCTAACGCGGATTATTATTGGAGAACTTGTACCACAACACATGGACCCTGTTAAAGTAGCAGCTACCTGTTCATGTAAATAAAGAACTGTGTTAATCCACGTGAGCATTTGTGTTGTAGAAAGAGACTACTGGCCACCTGTAGCCACCTCCTCTCCCTTGCTTCCGTGGTACAAGACTCTACACTCTGTGTGGAGTCGAATTGGTATCCCCTCTGGTCCAGTGTCCGTTCCTCTGTTGAGCTACTTCAGTTCCTTCAGTTTTTCTTTCCTGTGACAATTTACAGGAGGAAATACAATGCAGTCTTCCTCTGCGCCACAATTTTGGAAAAAGAAGTTAAGTGTTTCGGCTTTTCCTGTGTCATTCTTGTATTCCTTGCCATTATGTCTGGACCGATGGCTTTGATACGTTTATTGATTTAACATCAGGCCGAAACTTTTCAGGATTTTCTATCAAATCGGTAGATAGAATTTTGCTTTCGAACTATATGTAATTGATGATGTACGCTAATTGTAGTACAAAAAGTACAGAATAAAAAAAAGTAGGTACATCGTATTTTAATTAGCCAAAGGCACACGCACTGCATAATTTCCCGACACAAGAATGCGGTAAACTACAACGTCCGTACCCATCGACAACATTCGCCCGCTTCTCCACCTCCCGCCCTTTCCACAAGAAAATATCACACACAGGCTTCTACATGACGTATTTATATTTTTGTTGTGGTATTCAGTCGGAAGACTGGTTTGATGCAGGTATACATTCTGCTCTAGCCTGTGCGAGCCTCTTCATCTCCGAATAACCACTGAAACCCACTTCTTTCTAAATCTGATTATTGTATTTCTCTCTTGCCCTCTCTGTACGATACTTATCCCCTACCAACCCACCCATCCAGCCACCTACTCACCAGTCCACCCACCCATCCACCAGCACACACAAACGCACGCGCGCGCGCGCGCGAGCACACACACACACACACACACACACACACACACACACACACATACACACACACACACACACACACACACACACACAGGCCCATACACAGACATTTCCCTCCAATAGTAACTGGTGGTCCCTTGAGGTAGAATTTGTCCTATAAAGCTGTCTCTTCTTTTAGTGCAGTTGTGCCACAAATTTATTTTCTCCCCATTTTATTCAGTTATTCAGTACATATCTTCAGCATACTTCTCTAGCAACACATTTCAAAAGCCCCTACTCTCTTCTTGTCTAAACTGTTTACCGCACATTCTTCACTTTCATACAAGGATACATTCCAAACAAATACCTTCAGGAAAGACTTCCTTACACTGAAATCTATTTCGATGTTAACAAATCTCTTTTTTTCAAAAACGCTTTTCTTCGCATTGGCAGTCTACATTTTATATCCTCTCTACTTCGACCATCATCAGTTATTTTGCTGTCCGAATTTCAGAACTAATGTAATACTTTAAGTATTTCGTTTGCTAATCTAATTCCCTCTGCATCACCTGATTTAATTCGACAACGTTCCATTGTTTTGCTTTTGCTGATGTTCGTCTTATATCCTCCTTTCAAGACTCTGTCCATTCCGTTCAAGTGTTCTTCCAAATTCTTTGCTGTCTCTGACAGAACTATAGTGTCATCGGCAAACCTCAAAGTCTTTATTTCTTCTCCCTGAACATTAATTCCTAGTCCAAATTTTTCTTTGTTTTCCTTTATTGTTTTCTCAATGTACAGACTGAATAACACCGGTGACATGCTACAATTCGGTCTCACTCCCTTTTCAACCACTGGCCCCTTTTCATTCCCCTCGACTCCTATAACTGCCGTATGGTTTCTCTACAAGTTGTAAATAGCCGTTTGCTCTCTGTATTTCACCAATTGTGCCTTCAGAATTCGAAAGAGAGTATCCCAGTCAACACTGTCAAACATTTTCTCTAAGTCTACAAATTCTATAAACAAAGATTTGCCTTTCTTTAACCTATATTCTAAGAGAAGTCATAGTTTCAGTATTTGCCCCAAGTGTTTCTACATTTCTCTGAAATCCAAACTGATCTTTCCTGAGATTGGCCTCTCCCAGTTTTTACATTCTTCTTTAAATAATCCGTGTTAGAATTTTGCAAGAGTGACTTGAAAGTGATAGTGCGATAATTTTCACACCTATCAGCACCTGCTTTCTTTAGAATTAGAATTATTACATTCGTCTTGAAATCTGACGGTATTTCACCTGTCTCATACATCTTGCACTTCAAATGGAATAGTTTTGTCATGGGTGATAGATAGTTCTGACGGAATGTCATATAGTCCAAGGGTCTCGTTTCGACTTAGGTCTTACAGTGCTCTGTTAGATTCTTCTTTGCAGTATCGTATCTCCCATCTCGTCTTCATCTATGTCCTCCTCTATTTCTATAACATTGTCGTCAAGTTCATCTCCCATCTACAGGGTATCTATATACCCCTTCCAACTTCAGCTTTGCCTTCTTTGCTTAGTCGTGGTTTTCCATCTAAGATGTTGATATTCATACAGCTGCTTTTCTTTTCTGCAAAGGCCTCTTTAATTTTCCTGTCGGGGGTATCTATCTTTCCCATAGTGAAATATACCTCTAAATTCCTACATCTGTCCTGTAGCCACTCCTGCTTATGTATTTTTTTACTTTCTGCCAGTCTCATTTATAAACGTTTGTATTCCGTTTCACCCCACTATGAATCATGGACCTTGCCGTTGGTGGGGAGACTTGCGTGCCTCAACGATACCGATAGCCGTACCGTAGGTGCAACGACAACGGAGGGGTATCTGTTGAGAGGCCAGACAAACGTGTGGTTTCTGAAGAGGGGCAGCAGCCTTTTCAGTAGTTGCAGGGGCAACAGTCTGGATGATTGACTGATCTGGCCTTGTAACACTAACCAAAATGGCCTTGCTGTTCTGGTACTGCGAACGGCTGAAAGCAAGGGGAAAATACAGCCGTAATTTTTCCCGTGCGCATACGGCTTTACTGTATTGTTGAATGGTGATGGCGTCCTCTTGGGTAAAATATTCCGGAGGTAAAATAGTCCCCCATTCGGATCTCCGGGCGGGGACTACTCAAGAGGACGTCGTTATCAGGAGAAAGAAAACTGGCGTTCTACGGATCGGAGCGTGGAAAGTCAGATCCCTTAATCGGGCAGGTAGGTTAGAAGATTTAAAAAGGAAAATGGATAGGTTAAAGTTAGATATAGAGGGAATTAGTGAAGTTCGGTGGCAGGGCGAACAAGACTTTTGGTCAGGTGAATACAGAGTTATAAACACAAAATCAAATAGGGGTAATGCAGGAGTAGGTTTAATAATGAATAAAAAAAACAGGAGTACGGGTAAGCTACTACAAACAGCACAGTGAACGCATTATTGTGGCCAAGATAGACACGAAGCCCATGCCTACTACAGTAGTACAAGTTTATATGCCAAATTGATGAAATGTATGATGAGATAAAACGAAATTATTCAGGTAGTGAAGGGAGACGAAAATTTAATAGTCATGCGTGACTGGAATTAGAGAGTAGGAAAAGGGAGAGAAGGAAACATAGTAGGTGAATATGGATTGAGACTAAGAAATGAAAGAGGAAGCCGCCTGGTAGAATCTTGCGCAGAGCATAAATTAATCATAGCTAACAGTTGGTTCAAGAATCATAAAAGAAGGTTGTATACATGGAAGAACCTTGGAGATTCTAAAAGGTATCAGATAGATTATATACTGGTAAGACAGAGATTTAGGAACCAGGTTTTAAATTTTAAGACATTTCCAGGGGCAGATGTTGACTCTGACTACAATCTATTGGTTATGAACTGTGGATTGAAACTAAAGAAATAGCAAAAAGGTGGGAATTTAAGGAGATGGGACCTGGATAGACTGACTAAACCAGAGGTTGTACAGAGTTTCAAGGAGAGCATAAGGGAATGATTTATAGGAATGGGGGAAAGAAATACAGTAGAAGAAGAATGGTTAGCTTTGAGGGATGAAATAGTGAAGGCAGCAGAGGATCAAATAAGTACAAAGACGAGGGCTAGTAGAAACCCTTCGGTAACAGAAGAAATATAAATTTAATTGATGAAAGGAGAAAATATAAAAATGCAGTAAATGAAGCAGGCAAAAAGAAATACAAACGTCACACAAATGAGATCGACAGGAAGTGCAAAATGGGTAAGCAGTGATGGCTGGAAGACAACTGTAAGAATGTAGAGGCTTATCTCACCAGGGGTAAGATAGATGCTGCCTACAGGAAATTAAAGAGACCTTTGGAGGAAAGAGAACCACTTGCATGAATAACAAGAGCTTTGATGGAAACCCAGTTCTAAGCAAAGAAGGAAAATCAGAAAGGTGGAAGGAGAGAGTCTATACAAGGGCGATGTTCTTGAGGACAATATTATGGAAGTGGAAGAGGATGTAGATGAAGATGAAATGGGAGATATGATACTGCGTGAAGAGTTTGACAGAGCAGTGAAAGACCTGAGTCGAAACAAGGCCCTGGGAGTAGACAACATTCCATTCGAACTACTGACGGCCTTGGGAGAGGCAGTCCTGAAAAAACTCTACCATATGGAGAGCAAGATGTATGAGACAGACGATGTATGCGTTGACTACAAGAAGAATATAATAATTCCAATACCAAAGAAAGCAGGTGTTGACAGATGTGAAAATTACAAAATTATCAGTTTAATAAGTCACAGCTTCAAAATGCTAACGCGAATTCTTTACAGATGAATGGAAAAACTGATAGAAGCCGACCCCGGGGAAGATCAGTTTGGATTCTGTAGAGATGTTGGAACACGTGAGGCAATACTGACCCTACGACTTATCTTAGAAGAAAGATTAAGGAAAGGCAAACCTACGTTTCTAGCATTTGTAGACTTAGAGAAAGCTTTTGACAGTGTTGATTGGATGGTCTCTTTCAAATTCTGAAGGTGGCAGGGGTAAAATACAGGGAGCGGAAGGCTATTTACAATTTGTACAAAAACCAGATGGCAGTTATAAGAGTCGAGGGACATGAAAGGGAAGCAGTGGTTGGGAAGGGAGTGAGACAGTGCTGTAGCCTATCCCCGACGTTATTCAATCTTTATACTGACCAAGCAATAAAGGAAACAAAAGAAAAGTTCGGAGTAGGTATTAAAATCCATGGAGAAGAAATAAAAAGTTTGAGGTTCGCCAATGACATTGTAATTCTGTCAGAGACATCAAAGAACTTGGAAGAGCAGCTGAACGGAATTTACAGTGTCTTGAAAGGAGGGTATAAGATCAACATCAACAAAAGCAAAAAGAGGATAAAGGAATGTATTCGAATCAAGTCGGGTGATGCTGAGGGAATTAGATTAGGAAATGAGACACTTAAAGTAGTAAAGGAGTTTTGCTATTTGGGGAGCAAAATAACTGATGATGGTCGAAGTAGAGAGGATATAAAATGTAGACTGGCAATGGCAAGGAAAGCGTTTCTGAAGAAGAGAAATTTGTTAACAGCAAGTATAGATTTAAATGTCAGGAAGTCGTTTCTGAAAGTATTTGTATGGAGTGTAGCCATGTATGGAAGTGAAAGGTGGACGATAAATAGTTTAGACAAGAAGAGAATAGAAGCTTTCGAAATGTGGTGTTACAGAAGAATGCTGAAGATTAGATGAGTAGATCACATAACTAATGAGGGGGTATTGAATAGAATTGGGGAGAAGAGGAGTTTGTGGCACAACTTGACTAGAAGAAGGTATCGGTTGATAGGACATGTTGTGAGACATCGAGGGATCACCAATTTAGTATAGGAGGGCGACGTGGAGGGTAAAAATCGTAGAGGGAGACCAAGAGATGAATACACTAAGCAGATTCAGAAGGATGTAGGCTGCAGTAGGTACTGGGAGATGAAGAAGCTTGCACAGGATATAGTAGCATGGAGAGCTGCATCAAACCAGTCTCAGGACTGAAGACCACAACAACAACATTCCGTTTCACCTGCTTCATTTGCTGTATTTTTGTATTTTCTCCTCTCAGAATTTAAATTAACGATCTCCTCTGACGTCCAGGGATTTTTATTAGACCTTGCCTTTTTTATTGCTGTCTTCGCTATTCCATCTCTCAAAATTACCCATTCGCTCTTGTACTGTGTTTACTATGTTTTCCCTTCCCCTGTTCTAGTCAGTGATGACTGACTCAAGAACCTCTGGCTCTTTCAACTTATCGAGATCTCATCGTCTCATCAAAACTTTCTGCAATCTCTTCATCACCTACGGAGCTAGTTAACATATAAACTAGTACTACTGTGGTGGATGTGGCCACACCGTCTGTCTTGCTACGATTTTGCACCAATACTATGCTGTTTATAGTAGATCCTATTTTCTCATTCATTTCTTAATCTACTCCTACATTACCCCTATTTCTCTTTGTATTTATAACCCTGTATTCACTCATTAAATGAGAAGTCTTGCTCCTCTTGCCACCGAACCCCACTAATTTCCACAGTATTTAACTCTTGTCCTTCCCCTTTCCAAGTTTTCTAACCTCTGGTTTTCTTTCAGTCATCAGATTCGATGCGGCCCGCCACGATTTGCCATCCTGCGCCAAACTCTTTATTTCAGAGTAGCACTTGTAACCTATGTCCTGGATTATTTCTGGATACATTCTAATCTATGTCTTCCTCTACAGTTTTTACCCTCTACAGCTCCCTCTAGTACCATATAAGTCATTCGCTGGTGTCTTAACAGATGTCCTATCATCCTGTCCCTTGTCATTGTCAGTGTCTTCCACGTATTACCTTCCTCTCCGATTGTGCGCAGAGTCTCTTCATTACTTACCTTGTCTGTTCACCTAATTTTCAACATTCGTTTGTAGCACCACATCTCAAATTCTTCGATTCTCTTCTATTCCGGTTTTCCCACGGTCCATGTTTCAGTATAATACAATGGTGTTGTCTAAAGGTACATTCTCAGAAATTTCTTCCTTAAATTGGATTCTATGTTTGATACTAGTAGACTTCTCTTGGGTAGGAATGCCCTTTTGCCTGTGCAAGTTTGCTTATGATGTTCTCCTTGCTCCGTCCGTCATCGGTTATTTTGCTGCCTATGTAGTAGAATTATTAACTTCACCTACCTCGTAACCATCAATCGTGATGTTAAGTTTCCGCTTTTCTCGTTTCTACTACTTTCGTTTTTCTTCGATTTACTCTGAATTCATATTCTGTACTCATTCAACTATTCATTCCATTCAGCAGACCCTGTAACTCATCTTCACTTTCATTTTGGATAGCAATGTCATCAGCGGATCGTATATTCTTTCACTTTGAAATTTAATTCCACTCCTGAACCGTTCTTTTATTCCCATCATTGCTTCTTCGATGTACAGATTGGACAGTAGGGAGGGAATGAAATGATAATTAAGTCAAAACCCTAAGCTGTCGACAGTTGAAAATGTGCACCCCGACCGGGATTCGAACCCAGGATCTCTTGCTTACATGGCAGACGCTCTATCCATCTGAGCCACCGGGGGCACAGAGAATAGTGCGACTGCAGGCATTAATTCCCTGCGCGTTCCCCGTGAGACCCACGTTCCCCATTTAATGCCCACACGCTTCATTCTTAGTGCCCCTGCCCATTACACTCATAACTCGCGGCAGACAATCTTAGCGAGTCCCGTAAGCGTTCGGGCAATGCGTGTGGTTAAAATGGTTCAAATAGCTCTGAGCATTAAGGGACCAAACTTCTGAGGTCATAAGTCCCGTAGAACGTAGAACTACACTCCTGGAAATGGAAAAAAGAACACATTGAAATCCGGTGTGTCAGACCCACCATACTTGCTCAGGACACTGCGAGAGGGCTGTACAAGCAATGATCACACGCACGGCACAGCGGACACACCAGGAACCACGGTGTTGGCCGTCGAATGGCGCTAGCTGCGCAGCATTTGTGCACCGCCGCCGTCAGTGTCAGCCAGTTTGCCGTGACATACGGAGCTCCATCGCAGTCTTTAACACTGGTAGCATGCCGCGACAGCGTGGACGTGAACTGTATGTGCAGTTGACGGACTTTGAGGAGGGCGTATAGTGGGCATGCGGGAGGCCGGGTGGACGTACCGCCGAATTGCTCAACACGTGGGTCGTGAGGTCTCCACAGTACATCGATTTTGTCGCCAGTGGTCGACGGAAGGTGCACGTGCCCGTCGACCTGGGACCGGACCGCAGCGACGCACGGATGCACGCCAAGACTGTAGGATCCTACGCAGTGCCGTAGGGGACCGCACCGCCACTTCCCAGCAAATTAGGGACACTGTTGCTCCTGGGGTATCGGCGAGGACCATTCGCAACCGTCTCCATGAAGCTGGGCTACGGTCCCGCACACCGTTAGGCCGTCTTCCGCTCACGCCCCAACATCGTGCAGCCCGCCTCCAGTGGTGTCGCGACAGGCGTGAATGGAGAGACGAATGGAGACGTGTCGTCTTCAGCGATGAGAGTCGCCTCTGCCTTGGTGCCAATGATGGTCGTATGCGTGTTTGGCGCCGTGCAGGTGAGCGGCACAATCAGGACTGCATACGACCGAGGCACACAGGGCCAACACCCGGCATCATGGTGTGGGGAGCGATCTCCTACACTGGCCGTACACCTCTGGTGATCGTCGAGGGGACACTGAATAGCGCACGGTACATCCAAACCGTCATCGAACCCATCGTTCTACCATTCCTAGACCGGCAAGGGAACTTGCTGTTCCAACAGGACAATGCACGTCCGCATGTATCCGGTGCCACCAAACTTGCTCTAGAAGGTGTAAGTCAACTACCCTGGCCAGGAAGATCTCCGGATCTGTCCCCCATTGAGCATGTTTGGGACTGGATGAAGCGTCGTCTCACGCGGTCTGCACGTCCAGCACGAACGATGGTCCAACTGAGGCGCCAGGTGGAAATGGCATGGCAAGCCGTTCCACAGGACTACATCCAGCATCTCTACGATCGTCTCCATGGGAGAATAGCAGCCTGCATTGCTGCGAAAGGTGGATATACACTGTACTAGTGCCGACATTGTGCATGCTCTGTTGCCTGTGTCTATGTGCCTGTGGTTCTGTCAGTGTGATCATGTGATGTATCTGACCCCAGGAATGTGTCAATAAAGTTTCCCCTTCCTGGGACAATGAATTCACGGTGTTCTTATTTCAATTTCCAGGAGTGTACTTAAACCTAACTAACTTACGGACATCACACACATCCATGCCCGAGGCAGGATTCGAACCTGCGACTGTAGCCATCGCGGTCGCGCGGTTCGCAATGTGTATGCATCCAGCACAGAAGAAGAACGTCAATGGCTGGTTAGCCTTAACTATATGAAGACGGTATCTGTCCGAAAGAACAGATATCATCTTCATGTAGGGTAGGAAAGACTACATCCCTGTCTTACACCTTTGTTTTCATTCTTTTTTTTTTTATCCGAGCACTTCGTTTTTGGTCGCCCACTCTTGTTTTCCATCTTGTCTTTTGTGCATATTGTATTTTATCCTTCTCTCCGTATGGCTTATACCCCTATTTTTCTGAGCTTTCGAACGTGTTGCACCATTATACACTGTCGAACGCCGGCCGCTGTGGCCGAGCGGTTCTAGGCGGTTCAGTCCGGAACCACGATGCTGCTACGGTCGCAGGTTCGAATCCCGCCTCGGGCATGGATGTTTGTGATGTACTTCGGTTGGTTAGGTTTCAGTAGTTCTAAGTCTAGGGGACTGATGACTTCAGATGTTAAGTCCCATAGTGCTTAGAGCCATTTGAACGATTTGAACACTTTTTCCATAACGTTTCTTGAGTTTTCTTTAGTATGTCTTCCATTATGAACCGCGACGTCAGAATTTACTCTTTCGTGCCTTTACCTTTCCTAAAGACGAACTGATCGTCATCTATCAAGTCCTAAGTTTTCTTTTCCATTCTTCTGTTTATTGTTCTTGTAAGCAATTTGGGTGCATGAGCTGTTAAGACGATTGTGCGTTTGTTGTCGCACTTGTCAGCTATTTTTGGAACAGGGTGGATGACACACTACTCGCCATTAAAATTGCTACACCACGAAGATGACGTGCTACAGACGTGAAATTTAAACGACAGGAAGAAGATGCTGTGATATGCAAATGATTAGCTTTTCATAGCATTCACACAAGGCTGTCGCCGGTGGCGACACCTACAACGTGCTGACATGAGGAAAGTTTCCAACCGATTTCTCATAGACAAACAGCAGTTCACTGGCGTTGCCTGGTGAAACGTTGTTGAGATGCCTCGTGTAAGGAGGAGAAATGCGTATCATCACGTTTGCGACTTTGATAAAGGTCGGATAGTAGCGTATGCGATTGCCGTTTAAGATATCGCGACATTGCTGCTCGCGTTGGTCAAGATCCAATGACTGACAGAATATGGAATCGGTGGGTTCAGGAGGGTAATACGGAACGCAGTGCTGGATCCCAACGGCCTCGTATCACCAGCTGTCGAGCTGACACGCATCTTATCCGCATGGCTGTAACGGATCGTGGAGCCACGTCTCGATCCCTGAGTCATCAGATGGGGACGTTTGCAAGACAACAACCATCTGCACGAACAGTTCGACGACGTTTGCAGCAGCATGGAAAATCATCTCGGAGACCATGGGTGCGGTTACCCTTGACGCTGCATCACAGACAGTAGCGCCTGCGATGGTGTACTCATCGACGAACCTGGGTGCACGAATGGCAAAACGTCATTGTTTCGAATGAACCCAGGTTCTGTTTACAGCATCATGACGGTCGCATCCGTGTTTGGCGACATCGTGGTGAAGGCACATTGTAAGCGTGTATTCGTCAACGCCATACTGGTGTATCACCCAGCGTGATGGTATGGGGTGCCATTGGTTACACGTCTCGGTCACCTCTTGTTCGCATTGACGGCACTTTGAACAGTGGGCGTTACATTTCAGATGTGTTACGACCCGTGACTCTACCCTTCATTCGATCCCTGCGAAATTCTATATTTCAGCAGGATAATGCACGACCGCATGTTGCAGGTCCTGTACGGGCCTTTCTGGATACAGAAAATGTCCGACTGCTGCCCTGGCCAGCACATTTCCAGATCTCTCACCAATTGAAAAGGTCTGGTCAATGGTGGCCGAGCAACTAGCTCTTCACAATACGCCAGTCACTACTCTTGATGAACTGTGGTATCGTGTTGAAGCTGCATGGGAAGCTGTACCTGTACACGCCATCGAAGCTCTGTTTGACTCAATGCCCAGGCGTATCAAGGCCGTTATTACGGCCAGAGTTGGTTGTTCTGGGTACTGATTTGTCAGTACCACCCAAATTGCGTGAAAATGTAATCACATATAAGTTCTAGTATAATATATTTGTCCAATGACTACACGTTTATCATCTGCATTTCTTCTTGGTGTAGCAATTTTAATGGCCAGTAGTGTATTTCTCCGAAAGTCAGATGGTATACCGCCAGACCCATACATTTTACAGTCCAACGGGAATAGTCGTATTGTTGCTACTTCCCCCAATGATTTCAGAAGCTCCGATGGAATGTTATTCATCCCTTCTGCTTCATTTGATCTTCAGTCTTGGTGTAATAGAGAAATACTTTTAGAAGGCGTACCTTGTGCTTGAGGGTGACCTCGTCGACGGTGTCGGGAAAGCAGACGAAGGCGTAGACGCCCTGCATCTTGGGCGGCATGTCGACGAACTCGAGGCAGTAGCGGCCGAGCACGTGCCGCTCTCCGACAGCGGGCACGGCGAGCGCGAGGCGGCCCGGCGCCGAGTCGTCGCGCTCCAGCCGGCGGCCGTCGCTGTGCGGCAGCCGGTCCGGCTGCAGAGGGTACTTGATGCACGTCAGCCCGGCCGCCACCAGCGCCACGCCCCCCGACAGCGCCTCCCGCGGCAGGCTCAGGTTCTCCGCCAGCGGCAGCCCCCGCGTGCTCGGCAGGCACTCCTTGTTGGCCATCTGCAACACGGCCGCCACTCCTCTCACACCTGCGGCCGTCCTCTCAGCTACACTCACCTGTTGCGGCTTACAGGTTTCGCTTTGTAAAAGGATGGGTGGCGAGGAGGGAGAGGGTATACAGGGTGTTACAAAAAGGTACGACCAAACTTTCAGGAAACATTCCTCACACACAAAGAAGGAAAATATGTTATCCGGACATGTGTCCGGAAACGCTTACTTTCCATGTTGGAGCTCATTTTATTACTTCAGTTCACATTAATCATGGAATGGAAACACCCAGCAACAGAACGTACCAGCGTGACTTCACTTTGGTACATGAAACGTTCAAAATGTCCTTCGTTAGCGAGGATACATGCATCCACCCTCTGTCGCATGGAATCCCTGATTCGCTGATGCCGCCCTTGAGAATGGCGTATTGTATCACAGCCGTCCACAATACGAGCACGAAGAGTCTCTACATTTGGTACCGGGGTTGCGTAGACAAGAGCCTTCAAATGCCCCCATAAATGAAAGTCAAGAGGGTTGAGGTGAGGAGAGCGTGGAGGCCATGGAATTGGTCCGCCTCTACCAATCCATCGGTCACCGAATCTGTTGTTGAGAAGCGTACGAACACTTCGACTGAAATGTGCAGGAGCTCCATCGTGCATGAACCACATGTTGTGTCGTACTTTTAAAGGCACATGTTCTAGCAGCGCAGGTAGAGTATCCCGTACGAAATCATGATAACGTGCTCCATTGAGCGTAGGTGGAAGAACATGGGGTCCAATTAATACATCACCAACAATGCCTGCCCAAACTTTCACAGAAAATCTGTGTTGATGACGTGTTTCCACAATTGTGTGCGGATTCTCGTCAGCCCACTCATGTTGATTGTGAAAATTTACAATTTCATCATCAGAATCGAGGAAGTGCAGTACATACTGACGAAACTAAAATGAGCTCTAACATGGAAATTAAGCGTTTACGGACACATGTCCACATAACATCTTTTCTTTATTTGTGTGCGAGGAATGTTTCCTGAAAGTTTGGCTGTACCTTTTTGTAACACCCTGTATACTGGGACGTCTATGGATTCATTTAGGAGAGGAGAGTTTTTTTTACTTTATTGTAATTTTAATACCTGTACATCAGGTAGGCTGGCAGCATCCTACGCTGCTCTTCAGCCTTAGAGTCGACAATGAGAAAACATAAATAAGATACATAATAGACATATTGACCGGCCAAAAACAGTAGACACAGAAATACAAAAACAAGGAGCCGTTCACACTCGGCGAAAAAAACACTGAAACTCGTTGGCGAGTAGCACAAACACTGATGATTTCGACGGCACAGGTGAACGTTGGAGCGTGACGGCGAACACTAAATACAAACACAATGGCACACACACGAGAAAACGGATGGCAATGATCTCCGGCGCGCGAATGTCCATGTAATGTGTGCGAGTCTGGGGACCTGTCAAGAGGGGGAGGGAAGAGGGGAGAGCAAGATGCCAATGGCAGAGGAGATGGGACGAGGAATGGATGTATGGGGGTAGGGGAAGTCCGGGGGAGGAGTGGGGAGAAACGGAGGAGGGACGGAAGGGGGAGAGAAGGGAGAGAGGGTGCCCAAAGGAAAAAACATAGGAAGAGGGAGGGAGGATCAAAGTTATTAGGAGGGGTAGATGGAGGGGAGGAGGGCATCATCAGGGAGGGGGAGCTGGCAGAAGCCACCTTGGGAGAGGGTGTGCAGAGTAGAGAGATGGAGAGCAGGTGAGATGTGGAAGTACAGGTGAGGCAGTGTACGGGGACGGGAGAGGATGGGAGAGACCAGCGGGTGAGGAGGATCGAGTTTGTGGAAGGTGTAGAGGATCCGTATCCGTTCGAGGAAAAGGAGGAGGCTGGGGAAGGGAATTAGGTCGTACAGGATCCGTGTGGGGGAGGGGAGACGGATGCGATATGCGAGGCGAAGAGCATGGCGTGGGGAGGGGATGGGTACAGCCATGCTAAATACCTTTGAAAACGTTTTCTGAAAGCTCACTTGAGCAGGTATCTCGGCACCCCACACGCAATGGAAATATCTTAGACCTTGTAGCTACGAATAGGTCGAACCTTATCTACAGTGTCAGTATACACGGTGGTCCATTGATCATGACTGGGCCAAATACCTCAAGAAATAAGCGTCAAACGAAAAGACTACAGAGAATGAAACTTGTCTAGCTTGAAGGGGAAAACCAGATGGCGCTGCCATAGGTCAAACGGATATCAACTGCGTTTTTAAAAAATATGAACCTCCATTTTTTTATTACATATTCGTGTAGTACATAAAGAAATACGAATGTTTTACTTGGACCATTTTTTTCGCTTTGTGATTGATGGCGCTGTAATAGTCACAAACATATGGCTCACAATTTTATACGAAAAGTTGGTAACAGGTAGGTTTTTAAATGAAAATACAGAATGTAGGTACGTTTGAACATCTTGTTTCAGTTGTTCCAATGTGATACATGTACCTTTGTGAACTTATCATTTCTGAGAACGCATGCAATTACAGCGTGATTACCTGTAAATACCACATTAACGCAATAACGGCTCAAAATCATGTCCGTCAACCTCAAAGCATTTGGCAATACGTGTAACGACATTCCTCTCAACAGCGAGTAGCTCCCCTTCCGTAATGTTCGCACATGCATTGACAATGCGTTGATGCATGTTGTCAGGTGTTGTAGGTGGATCACGATAGCAAATATCCTTCAACTTTCCCCACAGAAAGACATCCGGGGACGTCAGATCCGGTGAATGTGCGGGCCATGGTATGGTGCTTCGACGTGTAAGTACGTGGTATTACCTAACATTCCACCGGCGCGGACGGTATCTGCTTCGTGATACATTACCCGTGTTAAAATGGACCTTTTACCAATTGCGGAAAAGGTCGACATCGTGTTGATGTATGGCTATTGTGATCAAAATGCCCAACGGGCGTGTGCTATGTATGCTGCTCGGTATCCTGGACGACATCATCCAAGTGTCCGGACCGTTCGGCGGATAGTTACGTTATTAAAGGAAACAGGAAGTGTTCAGCCACATGTGAAACGTCAGCCATGACCTGCAACAAATGATGATGCCCAAGTAGGTGTTTTAGCTGCTGTCTCGGCTAATCCGCACATCAGTAGCAGACAAATTGCGCGAGAATCGGGAATATCAAAAACGTCGGTGTTGAGAATGCTACAACATCGATTGCACCCGTACCATATTTCTGTGCACCAGGAATTGCATGGCGATGACTTTGAACGTCGTGTACAGTTCTGCCACTGGGCACAAGAGAAATTACGGGACGATGACAGATTTTTTGCACGCGTTCTATTTAGCGACGAAGCGTCGTTCACCAACAGCGGTAACGTAAACCGGCATAATATGCACTATTGGGCAACGGAAAATCCGCGATGGGTGCGACAAGTGGAACATCAGCGACCTTGCCGGGTTAATGTTGGTGCGGCATTATGAGAGGAAGGATAACTGGCCCCCATTTTATCGATGGCGATCTAAATGGTGCAGTGCTTGCTGATTTCGTACGTAATGTTCTACCGATGTTACTACAAGATGTTTCACTGCATGACAGAATGGCGATGTACTTTCAACATGGTGGATGTCCGGCACATAGCTCGCGTGCGGTTGAAGCAGTATTGAATAGCATATTTCATGACAGGCGGATTGGTCATCAAAGCACCATACCATGGCCCACGCGTTCACCGGATCTGACGTCCCCGGATTTCTTTGTGTGGGGAAAGTTGAAGGATATTTGCTATCGTGATCCACCGACAACGCCTAACAACATGCGTCAGCGCATTGGGGCGTACAGATGGACTTTTGAACACGGTTTTTGAAAGCTCTCTTCAGCACTTAGCTCGACACCCCACACGCAATGGAAATATCTTAGACCTTGAAACTACGAATATGTCGAACTTTACCTACAGTGTCAGTATAGAAACAAGGATTAGCGAGCATGATGTCATTATAGCAACTATGGTTACGAAAGTTAATAAATCAGTCAAGAAGGCTAGAAGAGTGTTTGTGCTACATAGGGCAGATAAGTACTTGTTAGCATCTCACTTACGCAGTGAACTGACATCAAATACTTCCAGGAAGATGGACGTACAGGAATTATGGGCAGAGTTTAACCAGACTGTAAATCGTGGTCTGGAGAGTTATGTGCCTAGTAAGTGGATAAGGGATAGAAATGACCTACCATGGTTTAATAATGAAATTCGTAAGATGCTGAGGAAACAGAGACAGGTGTACTCACGATTCAAAAGATCGCTGTGGTCATGAGGTTAGAGATGTGCAATAGGGGCAATCGACAGAAGTATGTTCGTGTCTTGCTGCACGCTTTTCTTTCACCTTCACGTTTGTAACACACTCTGGGTCTTCTCTATTCATATCAGAATTATATGCTGCAGCGTTCAATGCAAAATTAAAAACCTAAAGATGCTGCTGCTGCGAATGAAACAACCAGAGATGCCATTCATATTCTTTCTTATCAGAAGTATTTGCCCGATTTTATTTATTTATATAGAATATTTCGCCATTTCAAAGGTTGTGGTTAGGCAGGAATCTAATGTAATTGCTGCGAGAGAAATGAGCAGCAATGAAATTTATTTTCTTGCATGTCACAAATACTTCGCTGTTCGTTCCTGAATATGTTGCGAGCCAGCTGCTATGGCTAACCGGTTTTAGTCGCTTCGGTCCAGAACCGCGCTGCTGCTACGGTCGCAGGTTCGAATCCTGCCTCAGACTAATATGTTAGTTAGGTTTAAGTAGTTCTAAGTCTAGGGGACTGATGACCTCAGAAGTTAAGTCCCGTAGGGCTTAAAGCCATTTGAACCATTTTATGTTGCGATTTCCGAGAGTGTGAATAGGAAGGAGCCTAAGAAAAAAAAATGCTTCAAATGGCTCTGAGCAGTATGGGACTTTGAGAGATTGCTGGGTACTCTCACTTCCCATTCAGTGTAGGGAATACCATCTACGGCGATTTGACTTCATACATTGTGATGAAATGGTGGGCAGCAGTTTATGGTCTTTTTTGTGTGCTCTAGGGAAAGAAATATTGTAAGCTTTACTTGTGTTCAAAGGAACAGGGTGCCGACTTAAACGACTGGAGTAAAAGCACAGTGTTGGTGGGGCGCCAAAGCACGTTTTCACTAGGGAACGATGAAGAGACATTTCCAGATGGCCGTGTGCAGTGGTCACTTTGTGCAAAACACATTAGCTTTGGCGCCAGACGTCCAGATATACCGCCTAGCGCCGAAAAGTCGCCGACAGCGCATTGTAGGCCTTGTTAGCGAGCAAGCCGCCAAAAGAAATGTAAACGTTCCTGCAAATTTCCTTGGGACAGGGAGACTGGGGCCCAGACGTACTGACTCTGTTTCAAATCATGTTTTGTCAATGCGAGTTTCTGGCCATTCTTTGCAATCTTTGAAATGGACGCAACAGGGGAGATAACAAGCTGTTTATGGAGGGCTGTGCTTCCACCCTGTATTGTGTTAGCAAAAGTCATGGCAAACGTGTGGGAAAGAGGCCACAAAGCGGAATATTTTTTCCCGTTTTCTGCCGATTAACTTTAAGTCTCTGATTGGTCAAATCGGTCTGCAGTGCAAAGAACATTCTCCAAGCTTAGAATGCCGGGCTCCAGCTCGTGATTGGCTTGTGTGAAAATAAGGGAAGACAAAAAAGAGAAATGTGCTTTTGGAACTGAGCTGATGAGGAAACGGGGAGAAAGGGAGATCGGCACTCTGGTACAAGTCTCTTGCACTGGCGCTTCGCTAGTAAAGAACTGCTCGTCTCTACCTAAACGGTGAGACTTGTGTCCTTTGATAGGGTGCGACTTAGAGCCTGTGCCAGTCACCTTCTGAACCGTCAGAGGTACTGCTTATATCATCACGGTCACAACAAGTGACGTGTGGGGTGTACTTATTTGTCTTGAGTCGGCCGTCTAAACATTTGACGTATTCCGGCACGCACAGTCGTGGCACGGAGTCAAATTGGTTTGGCGGACCAGCAAACGGGTCCTCCTGCACACTGGAATCCACCGGGGTTTCAGAGGCTCTTAGGGAAGTACCTGCATTCTAAATTAACTGAGCGCGAGACCGCGTACTTGCATTTTTCGGGAACGCGCATTTAATAACAGACTGCCGCCGTCCATGACTTCAGTCGCCGAACGCATCGTAGTGTGCCACCTTGACCAGTAGGATGGTAAAGTATTCGCTGCTGTGACGCAGGGCTATAATATCTATTTCTCAGCACCCTGTTCTTTCGAACCATATTTTTCCTTTTTATTGTATGGTAGAATATAGATGCTTGGTGGTGGCGTAGTTTGATGCCATAACCTGGATTCACGTGTATGAACTGAGATAGAGCGAGTAGTGTTCTGGTTAATGTCGTGTGTCGATCCCAAGCAGATCACTTTGTCCACCATAGATCCCATTTTAGAAAGGCTTTTGTTAAATAAATATTTTTTGTATAATATTTCTTTAATAATTTTGTTGTCTTGTCTTGTTTAAGATCAATAAATCGATTGTGAATTAGACTACAGCTTCTCCCTGAATTCTGATTAACAGTTCCTTCGCATTTTTATGGCAGTCTAGATCGGAAACATAAGGAGTAGCTTTTTCATTTGGTGTCCACTGCGTGGATCTTTTACTTCATTAACAGGAATCTTCTTTCAACTTAACATGTGAGGTCATCAGTCCCATAGAACTTAGAACTACTTAAATTATCTAACCTAAGGACATCACACACATCCATGCCCGAGGCAGGATTCGAATCTGAATGAAATGTTTCAAAATGGTAAAAAGCAGCAATTAGTTGTAGTTTACGTTCTCTCTTTATTACAACATATCCAGTTTTCGACTAGTAACTATCCTTATCAATCCAAAGAATACAAGAAATACGTTGACATATCACAGTAAACAAAAATTACAACAGATGACGTAGCCCATACCGCTTGTACATTAAACTACACACCACTTTTTCGGAGTTGATATACATACTCTAGTACGTCTACACCTCTTGTTCAGGTTCTTGTCGCAGTTCATTAAAGACTACTGAGTAAAAGAGGTAGGCTTTGCAGAGAACATATCGGCTGGCTGTGTGGCACCCTCTGTATGAACTACGTAATACATAACCTTCATAATAAAGCAATTGAGGTCTCTAATAAATTTTTTTTTTTAATTTTGAAGGATCTCATTTTACCTATGCTTTTAAACATTAACAAAATAATTAGCTCAAAGGAGTAAATCTGGTATTTTTGTATCTTTCGATGTTAATTCTTAAAATTACTTGTATTTTATTTTATTCCTGTGCAGCTTGTAAATTTCGTTAGATACCATAACTGCTTTGTTATGGAGGTTATGTATTACGGTAGTTCATATAGAGGGCGCCACACAGCCAACCGATGTTTTCTCTGCAAAGCCTACCTCCACACACAATAGTCTTTAATGAACTGTGACAAGAACCTGAACAGCAGGTGTAGACTTACTACGGCATGTTTATCAACTCCGAAATACTGGTGTGTAATTTAATGTACAAGCGGTACAGACTATGTACCCCTTGTATTGTTAGCACTGACAATGACTAGTTACTAGCCGTAATCTGGATCTGCTGTAATCAAGCTAGAACGGAAACGACAACTGATTACTGCTTTTTTACCATTTTGATAATTATATCACAGTCGTGGAGTGCATTCCACTTCCCTAATGTAAGGTAACTTAATGAAGTGTTTGTTCATCAGAACTATTCATTGAAGAAAATGTTTGTCCCTTAGATACTAATAATATTCATGATTAGTGATAATTTACTCTCGTTGTTTTTGTTATGTCATAAATAGTGCAGTTGGTTTAAATATCTGTAATTTTTAAATGACTGAATTTCGTAACTTTGAGTCTTTCTTTTAACAGTAATCAGAGGTTAATCTTTTCAAGAACGCTTTTCTTTAAAGTAAAACCCTGTTCCATATTGCTAGTAGAGTCATAAAGACCTTGTTGTGTGTGCATTGCACCTTACGCCATACGCAACCACAAATTGTTTCTGACAAGCAAAGAAAAATTTAGTAGTGAGTAAATTATCTTTTCTTAGCTACTGCATTTACTGGGGTCATTTTGCTTTCGAGGACGTCATTACTCAAGACACAAAACAGCAGGCTGAGCAAGAGGTAAGTTAGTTTTCTTTCAGGGCTGATCTCAGTTTGCATTCTTGTGAGCAAATAGCGCGTAGTCAGAATTTTCAGATGTTGTGCTAAGTAACGAGATTAATTTGCAACGAACAGTGAATGTTCCTGTGCATTGAGCAGTACTTTATTTTGTGGATATTTGTAGTCAGATATTCCACTTCATATTGCGTAATTTTCATAACGTACTTCAGTAGTGAGTTTCAAATGGTTCAAATGGCTCTGAGCACTATGGGACTAAAAATCTGAGGTCGTCACTCCCCTGGACTTAGAACAACTTAAACCTAACTAACCTAAGGGCATCACACTCATCCATGCTCGAGGCAGCAGTCGAACCTTCGAGCGTAGCAGCAGCGCGGTTCCGGACTGACGCGTCCAGAACCGCTGGCCACAGTGGCCGGCAGTGAGTTTCAGATACATAGTTTTCATTGAGTACGCAATTAGTTTCTTTTGGAATTTAATTCGGTTTATTTTCATTATTTCAAATTCAGCATTTCACTAACGTTAAAGTTTTGTTTGGCGGCACTGTTCATACGCGCAGTAGAGGGCTAACCAACAGTCAGTGTTGCTCAGCAATAGAGTAGGGTTTCTCAAGGACACGTCAGAAGGGGGGAAATATCTTGAAAAACAATATTCAGTAGTCTATACATATATAAATTACATAAAAAGTTTACACAGCATGTCCAATGTAGCTGGCCGAGTCAGAGAGGGCAGACTGCACAACTGAGCCGAATCTCTTGTGCCAGATAGATGAGGACTCGTGCATAAAGCGGTACTCTCTCTGAATATCTTGAATAACGGGCACCTTGTCGTGAGGTCTGGATATAGATGGAGCCGTCATCTGAGGTGTTCGGCCATGCACTCCGTGGACATTGTATCTACAAAGATTGCGCAAAAATATGGTCGTCAAGCCTGCAGGTTGCTTTGTTGTATTTGGGCAGAAATGGTAGCTGTGCCTTGGTCTCAATACGTTGTAAGTGTCAGCAGCTGTCAGGACAGTGCTCTGTGTACTCGTGGGTGCATTATGTGGGACATAAGTGTTCGAACGTGGGCAAATTGTCGGTGTTCGTATGGCTGATGCTTCCGTAACAAAGATATCCGGAGTATTTACTGTATCAAGGCTTACCGTACCGAAGCGTTATACTGCATAAGGGGAAAGCGGAAAGTCATCATTCTCTGAGTCCCAAAGCGGGCGAAAGTGCGTGTTGAGTGATCGTGACAGGCTGGCACTGAAGAGGACTGTGACGGAAAACAAGGGACGACAGCTGCAAAAGTCACTACAGGGCTGAACGTCGCACTCGCAAACCGTGCCAGCTCCAATACCACAAGAAGACAGCTAGATGAGCTGGGAATTGCACGGCGCCTGGAATTCCAAATCCACTCATCAGTGACACAAATGCCCGTTACTGGAAAATGTGGTGCCAAAGGTATAAAACCTGGACTATGGCTCAATGGAAGAAAGTCGGATGAATATTCTTGGGCACTGTTTCTAATATCTGTCCGATTTTACACACCAAGAATGAAACATGGCGGAGCTTCGATGATGATGTGGGCAGCCGTATCGTGGTGTTCCGTGGACCCCATGGTTACTTTACAAGGTCGCAATGTTGCCAATGATTACGGGACAGTTTTGGCTGATCAGCAAGCCAATGGTGATTCTGTTCTCCAAGACGACAGACCACTGCTCACACAACTCGCATCCGGCAGGACTGGTTCTATAAGTAGACCATGAATTATCACATATTCTCCGGCCACCACAAATCACCAGCTCTCAATATTATTGAGCACTTGTTGTCTACTTCGGAGAGAAGGGAGGTGATCGCTACCCACCTTCTTCATCGTTATCTGAAATTAGTACCATCTTGCAGGAAGAATGGTAAAGATTCCCCTGAAAACCATACATGATCTGTAATTATCCATTCCGAGCCGAGGAAAACTGGTTTGAATGCCAACGGTTTTCCTATATCGTAGTAGGCATGGTAGTGTGTTGCGTTTTTGGTGTTACCATACTTTTCTTCCCCCAGCTGACTATTTAGCGGCATTTAGCGCTGAAATCTGTAGATAACCTCCTTGAGCTCTGTGTCAGTATGAAGAAAAGAGGCATTATCAAAAAAGGATGTTCTTAGAACTGGTGGCTTTTACCTCAGTTTAACAGTATTAGCGCACGTCGTGCAGTATTCATGATCAATGTCTAGTTGTCCTTCAGAATCTACATACACTTTGTTGTCAAAAGTATCCGAACACCTGGCTGAAAATGACTCACAAGTTCGTAGTGCTCTCCATCGGTAATGCTGGAATTCTGTATGGTGTTCGCTCACCCTTAGCCTTGATTATAGCTTCCACTGTCGCAGGTGCTGGAAGGTTTCTTGGGGAATGGCAGCGCATTCTTCACGGAGTGCTACAATGAGGACAGGTATCGATGTCGGTTGGTGAGGCCTGGGGGGAAGTAGACGTTCGAAAACATCCCAAAGGTGTTCTATAGGATTCAGGACAGAACTCTGTGCAGGTCAGTCCATTATAGGGATGTTATTGCCGTGTAACCACTGCGCCACACGATATGCATTATGAATAAGTGCTCGATCGTGTTGAAAGATGTAATCTTCAGCCCCGAATTGCTCTTCAGCAGTGGGAAGCAAGAAGGTATTTATAACATCAGTGTAGGCCTGTGCTGTGATAAGCCGGCCGGAGTGGCCGAGCGGTTCTAGGAGCTTCAGTCTGGAACCGCGCGACCACTACGGTCGCAGATTCGAATCCTGCCTCGGGCATGTATGTGTGTGATGTCCTTAGCTCAGTTAGGTTTTTGTTGTGATAGTGTCGCCCAAAACAACAAGAGGTGCAAGCCCCCTCCATGCAAAACACGACCACATAACAACACCATTGCCTCCGAATGTTACTGTTGGCACTACACACGCTGGCAGATGACGTTCACCGAGCATTCGCCATACCCACACCCTGCCACATTGTGTACCGAGATTCGTCACTCCACGCAACGTCTGCTTTACCGACGATCAACTTTATATGATCTTTCCATTTTAAATCACTCCTAATGCGTACTCCCAGATAATTTATGGAATTAACTGCTTCCAGTTGCTGGCCTGCTATTTCGTAGCTAAATGATAAGGGACCTATCTTTCTATGTATTCGCATCACATTACACTTGTCTACATTGAGATTCAATTGCCATTCCGTGCACCATGCGTCAATTCGCTGCAGATCCTCCTGCATTTCAGTACAATTTTCCATTGTTGCAACCTCTCGATACACCCCAGCGTCATCCGCAAAAAAGCCTCAGTGAACTTCCGATGTCCTCCACAAGGTCATTTATGTATAATGTGAATAGCAACGGTCCTACGACACTCCCTTACGGCATACCTGAAATTACACTTACTTCGGAAGACTTCTCTCCATTGAGAATGCGTTCTGTTATCTAGGAACTCTTCAATCCAATCACACAATTGGTCTGATAGTTCATATGCTCTTACTTGGTTCATCAAACGACTGTGGGGAACTGTATCGTACGCCTTGCGGAAGTGTCCGCAGCTCGTGCCCTTCCTCCGCACTGTCCACGCAAGATTAACAGACATAACATTGAGTGGTGAGAAAACTGTCATACGAGCTTATGCTGATGACGTGGACCTGGTAATAAGGAATAAGGAGGAGACAGTTACACTGGAAAGAGAAATCCGAAGGTATTGTTTAGTGTCGGGAGCGACAGCAAATGAAAACAAAAGTCAAATATTGAATCTACGGGGCCTAAATCACCTTCGACTGGCATGGGCAAAACAAGACAACAAACATAAAACTTTGGGAATAACCTTAATGGCATGTCCGATGAGGATGGCTGCTTTTAACTGGACGGAAACTTGGAGGAAAGTTCAGGGTACTGTAATGGAGAACATTCATCGAACTATGAGCCTGGTGCAAAAAGTTAGATTCATCAACTCCTGCGTTTTGTCTAAAGCGTATTTCACTGCGCAGGTATTTCCAATCCCTAAACTAGTAGCGAAAGGGATCATGTCCACTGTTACCAATTATTTATGGCGAGGAGACATATTCAGGGTTGGTGCGACTACCGTTATACTGGATGTCAGAAACGGGGGCCTCGGTTTGGTGGATATTCGCAATAAAGCGTCTGCTCTGTTCCTAAAACGGACTTTCCATATACTCAGAGAACTTCCACAATGTATAACCGCAAAGCTGTTTGAGGCGGTGACACCCCATAGCCTGCAAGCACCGAGTGATGTGCGAAGGATTAATGCCCGTATGCAGTAAGTGAGGAACTTTTTCCTAGAAGCAAGTTATCTCAGTGACGAAATCAGAAGCAACACATGTATCACAGCGCGCGACATCATACTTGAAAGGAAGTTGAATGAGGGTAGAAACAAAATTGAAACGAAATTCCCAAATTGTGACTGGAAAGCTGTATGGCGGAACATAAACTTTGCCGGGCTATCTACAGACGCTATTTCTGCATGGTACAAAACAGTTAATAATGTCATCAGCACCAGCGAGAGACTATATGGGATCGGTTTAAACCAGACACACCTTTGTGGAAAATGCAATCTGGTGGATACACTCCGCCACAGATACACCTGTGGAGCAATGTGCAAAACTGGAATTGGATCAGGCAACAAAACGCCTTTCTCACCAGATCCTCTACGGAATATATAACGCCATCGCTCCTCCTGAGACCAGACATGACATACTTTCCGAAATTAAAATCCTACGCCATTAGCTGGTTACTGGGAAAATATGTCAGTTACGTCATCCACACCCTTGGGTCGGACAACGAGATAGAATTCCGCGTTTACACGAACTGTGAATATGCAAAACTCAGCACGTATCGCAACCACAAGAAGCACTACGGCAACATACTGAAGATCATTTTTGAAAGAATGGGTGTTGGTCAAATATGTGAAACCACTACAACACCTTGAACGAGAACGAACACAAGAAAATTAAAAGTCACTTGGTTTCTTATTATTATTTACTATTACCTTGTTTCCGGAACTTCTTTTTTTAATCAGAGATCAGTTTCTACTCAGAGAAGAGGTTTCTTTGTCTTTCTTGCATCGGAAATGGGAATTTTGAGTTGAGACTTCTGCACACTTAGTGCTATGACCAAACAGGGGACATGAAAAAAGGGGTGGGAGGGGTTTGGGCCTCGACGCACTGGCAGTGCCGTGAACAGACCCCACTGCTACCACGCCCTGACCATTCTAAAAACACAAAAAAAGTGGTCGTGCGGTAGCGTTCTCGCTTCCCGCGCCCGTGTTCCCGGGTTCTATTCCCGGCGGGGTCAGCGATTTTCTCTGCCTCGTGATGACTGGGTGTTGTGTGCTGTCCTTAGATTAGTTAGGTTTAAGTAGTTCTAAGTTCTAGGGGACTGATGACCATAGATGTTAAGTCCCATAGTGCTCAGAGCCATTTGAACCTTGCGGAAGTCAAGAAACACGGCATCTACCTGGGAACCCGTGTCTATGGCCCTCTGAGTCTTGTGGACGAAAAGCGCGAGATGGGTTTCACACGATCGTCTTTTTCGACACCCATGCTGATTCCTACAGAGTAGATTTCTAGTCTCCAGAAAAGTCATTATACTCAAACATAATACGTGTTCCAAAATTCTACAACTGATAGACGTTAGAGATATAGGTCTACAGTTCTGTACATCTGTTCGACGTCCCTTCTTGAAAACGAGGATAACCTGTGCTCTTTTCCAATCCTTTGGAACGCTACGTTTTTCTAGACCCCACAATACACCGATGCAAGAAGGGGGGCAAGTTCCTTCGCGTACTCTGTGTAAAATCGAACTGGTATCCCATCAGGTCCAGCGGCTTTACCTCTCTTGAGCGATTTTTATTGTTTCTCTATCCCTCTGTCGTCTATTTCGATATCTACCATTCTGTCATTTGTGCGACAATCTAGAGAAGGAACTACAATGCAGTCTTCCTCTGTGAAACAGCTTTGTAAAAAGACAATTAGTATTTCGGCCTTTAGTCTGTCATCCTCTGTTTCAGTACCATTTTGGTCACAGAGTGTCTGGACATTTTGTTTTGATCCACCTACCGCTTTGACATAAGACCAAAATTTCTTAGGATTTTCTGCCAAGTCAGTACATAGAACTTTACTTTCGAATTCATTGAACGCCTCTCGCATAGCCCTCCTCACACTACATTTCGCTTCGCGTAATTTTTGTCTGCAAGGCTTTGGCTATGTTTATGTTTGCTGTGAAGTTCCCTTTGCTTCCGGAGCAGTTTTCTAACTCGGTTGTCGTACCACGGTGGCTCTTGTCCATCTCTTACGATCTTGCTTGGCACATACTCATCTAACACATATTGTACGATGGTTTTGAACTTTGTCCACTGATCCTCAACACTATCTGTACTTGAGACAAAACTTTTGTGTTGAGCCATCAGCTACTCTGAAATCTGCTTTTTGTCACTTTTGCTAAACGGAAAAATATTCCTACCTTTTTCAATATTTCTATTTACGGCTGAAATCATCGATGCAGTAACTGCTTTATGAATGCTGATTCCCTGTTCTGCGTTAACTGTTTCAAATAGTTCGGGTCTGTTTGTCACCAGAAGGTCTAACATGTTATCGCCACGAGTTCTCTGTTTAACTGCTCAAGGTAGTTTTCAGATAAAGCACTTTAAAAAATTTCACTGGATTCTTTGTCCCTGCCACCCGTGATGAACGTTTGAGTCTCCCAGTCTATATCCGGCAAATTAAAATCTCCATTCAGAACTATAAGATGGTGGGGAAATCTACTCGAAACATTTTTCAAATTATCCTTCAGGTGCTCAGCCACAACAGCTGCTGAGCCCGGGGGCCTATAGAGACATCCAATTACCATGTCTGAGCCTGCTTTAACCGTGACCTTCACCCAAATTATTTCACATTTCGGATCTCCGTCAATTTCCTTCGATACTATTGCACTTCTTATCACTATAAACATGCCTCCCGCTTCGCTGTCCAGCCTGTCTCTGCGATATACATTCCAATCTGAGTTTAGAATGTCTAATGACTACTGAGGTCACTGATGTGAAGCACCTGGCAGTAGATTGCAGCACAATGCGCCTAGTATGGAAAACTGTTTTTGGGGTGTCCGGATACTTTTGATCACGTAGTGCATCTCCCCACATGCACATGTCTTGCAAAAGTGTAGGAATCCTTGTCAAAGCGTCTTGCTTTCCAACTTTGCATTATTTGCTGAATGTATTTGTGAAATGTTTATGAAGTAACATCTCTGCTCTGCATAGTCTGACAATTTTTGTGTCAAGATACACATTCTCATCTAATTAGCAGTGACAGGCACAAATGCAGTAAGCTGACGCCTGCATCCCCATTTTGTCGTGAACCTCGGAGAACTCCAGATTTAGGCTATGCTGACTGGGTTTCCGAATATATCGAGTATCTCCAAAGTACGTATGAGCGGCGTGCAAAGTAGTATACGGGCGTGCAGCTAGTGGAAGATGAGAGTTAGGATAGCTCTAGTGTATGTACGAGTGATCCGCAGTTTGTGGGGAAAATGAGCAGGTCTGGAGCCAACGTATCTCAGGAAACCTTTTTGGTTAATGAGCTAGCAACGGATAATCGCCCAGGATGCCCCAGTAAGTGGACCTGAGCCACGAGTAGGGACTGGAATAGATTTCGTGAATACGGTATCTGATGGTCCTGCTGCCACAAATCGCTCATAGTGCATCTGACGACGTCCCAACCATCCCATCTGTAAAGAATGAGTCACACGACACAGTTAGCTGTTAGACACCAAGAGACTTTTCAGATGCCTCATTTGAAAGAGTAGCTGCTTTACTCATATCGGGAGCTCCCAATATGAGTAAAGCAGCAAATCTTTCAAATACGGCATTTGAAAAGTCTCCTTATGTCTAGTAGGCAAAAAAAAAAAAAAAGATGCAGCACTTAACTTCACACGTTCAAGTCGTATTCATCAGTACCAAGTAGACACTTCCGTCGCGAACTATTAATTTGTAGTTTAAACTGTGTCTATTTGGTACTGATCAATGCCACTTGAACTTGTGAAGTTTAGTGCTGAATTTGTTTTGCACGAAAGCAGACGGAAAAAAGACGTTTCGGATACCACTAAACAACGCTTTGAGCGTAATATTGCATGATGTCGTCAGTCTATGAAATATTACGGAGAGAACTGGAATATTCCCCATGTAGTGGTGCACAAACTGGTAAACGCGACTTGTGTGACAGGATGTATCGTTCTCGTTGTGGTTAAATTCTATGTGATGATGATTTCTGCCTCTGCTGCGATTCGAACGGGTTACCTCTGGGTCGAATGCCACTGCACTAGTGGCCTAGCACCGAAGCATGTGGGACGTTCTACCCTCTTTCAGTGTGGTGGTTGAAGATAAAGCTTATAAATTGCCTCGCACTTCCGTAGTTTTTCGTTTCTTTTGACAGACACGAAGGGCAGAATGCGGGAGTAGACGATGGAAACAGCAACCCGATAATAGAACTTTTTGGTGAAAATGGTGGAGAACTTTTCTTCTCTAGTTAATTGTCTGTAATTCGTCAAAACCGCGACACTATGCAGCTATGATTTCACAAATAGGGTAATAATTGTAACTGCCGTTGTGACGCCAGCATTGGTTGTAGGAGGAGCACCTCCACGGGCTATCCGTTTGTGGAGCGCAACATTGTGCTGGATTGATGGCCAGCCGCTAAGTTTCTCCCCTGAAGTTGTTGAGCTAGTTTTTATACGTGATTTGTGCTGCTGGGTATTGAAACCTCTTACTATTTAAGACGAACGCAGTACTCAGCCATTTAGCTACGACAACGTAAACATGTCGCCAAATAAGACATAATGTCAAGATTCATCAAGCGTAACATCTGTTCCGGGGTATTTTATACACTATAAATAGCTACCAGTCCTTCCCCATTATTTTACCATAGCTTTTAGATGTTTCTAACTTCCAAGTATCTATTTTAGACCGACGTAATAGACGCAGACCAACGTAAAGTTCACCTCTTATGCCGGAAAACCTGTGGGTAGCCATTGCCATTCGTCTTGTGTCGGGCCTCCCACGCCTTGGGTCGATGTGGCGCCGATTAGCAAACACGTTTCCCCTGGTTGGCCGTTGTCGCTCAGCCTTATTATAGACACCCATCGTAAGGCGGCACTTACCTGGAGAGCACAAAGATTGCAGAACATGAGCTTCGTTATTATAGCGCTCTAATCATAGGGCTGCCTTGTTTACAGGATTATCACATTCTCCCAATAACACCGTTGCTCATCCATTATAATAAGCAAAGTGTGTTCATCTCACCAGGATATGAGACGCAGTTTCGTTAGTAATCAGTGCTGGAAGCTGTTCATAAATTTCTGCTTACACGGGTTGGATTATAATGCTACAAAGTCTTAACGTCATGTTGTCTGGTCTGTATTGCAAGGATAATGTCTGTGGCTTAAACATTTCGTTGCTTCTTTGTATGAATTCTGTACTAAAACATTCGTGGGAAGATTGTCCAGTATAGCTGTCTTATTATATTCTATTACAAAACGACTAGCAATTCGCCCATTGAAATCACTGTCAGTGTTACTCCGACTTTTTATATGCATTGCAATGCTTGTTCTGCAAGCACTAGAAGATGAAAGAAGGTGACAGATGTTCAGTCTCTGTACACTTTATCACACGCTTCTCTGTACTACAGTGAAAGGAAACGAACTTTTTGGTTTAGGAATATCAAATATATCCACTAAGTTAACGCTCGAGTGTAAACCAAAACACATTTTTAATATCAGACCATAATATTTGAACAATTTAATAGTGTGAAAAGAGGATTAATATCCACCATTAAACTGCATGGATCCTAGGATATTCTTAGACACACCAAGAGGACAATTCGCGTCTTAAGAATCTGCAACTGTGCAGAATCGCCGCATGTGACGTAGACTGACTTATGGGGTGCGTCCAAAGAGATCGTGAATGTATTGGTATCTGCATGCTAACGGGTGTCAAAAATACTTACACGTCCTGCACGAGGTATAAATAAGCAACTCGTACAGTTGAACATATTCGCCTAAAGTAGATTTTTCTGCTCCGTACAGTCAAATTTGGTGACAGTCAAGTCAAATAGTAAGATCTGATGATGCTTTTCAAAAAAATGTGTGTGAAATCTTATGGGACTTAACTGCAAAGGTCATCAGTCCCAAAGCTTACACACTACTTAACCTAAATTATGCTAAGGACAAACATACACACCCATGCCCGAGGGAGGACTCGAACTTCCGCCTGGCTGATGCTTTTCTTTTGATTGTCCATTCCCATTCATGTGACAGTTTTCCTGAGCTACTCAACAGCACTAATTCCTCCATCGTGCATTTAATATAACGTTCATGAAGTTGAAATAATACACAAACGGAATAAGAAGAGCTAAAGTAGTGGTTCCCAACATGGGGATAATTTTCTGAGGGGTAAAAGCTAAATGACTCAATTCTATTTCAGTCACGAAACTAAACTATTTTCAAAATCTCATTACTGTTATCACAGTTTTCTAAGACTGTAATATTGATTATATAAGTTATCGATAGCTACTTTTTCTCGATTACTACCATTAATTCAGTGGAGGTTACAGGTTCCTCACATAGTCCATCCACTAAACACCTATGTTGTGCTTTGCCCCGTACATCGCTGATGAAAAAATGAGACACATATTTAACAAACAGTAAATAGCCCAAGAAAATGTCTTCTCCAAGATGTTGATAGTACCTGCAGTAGTTCATAAATTGCTTCATTAGTCGTTTCGAAACAGATAAATGAATTAATTAACAGCACCACACTGCAGTTACTACATAATAGTTACTATAGCGCTGTACACAGTTTTATTATCATTATTATTATCAGAGTGGTTAGACACAAAGTGTTAACAACCTGAAGTCGCCCAATTTCTGCCAGTAAGGAGTGTAACAATGAACTGATTTACGAGCAGTAAGAATAGTGCCCACATCTGAAACTGTTTAATTTTAAATGGTGTTGGTCAGGCAAGTGCCGCAATGGAGAGGAGTAATGTAGGGGAAGCATATTTTGCAACAAGTGTGTACCCCCACTATAGAAAGCTAGCTCTCTTTTCTGAGAAGGAGTTGTGGATAGCACTATCAATGCAGTACGAATTCCTTCGACATTCATTCTAAAACACACACAAACACACACAAACTAAGTACCATTCATCTTTCATCATTTAAAATATAAATGTTTTCCAAGAAAAGCTTTTCATTCTACGGTTTAGTTAGGTGCTAAAGTTGGTGACAACGTCGGGGAAGGGGTAGGGCAAGAGGTGACAAGAGGTGGGGGCCGAGAGTACCAGCTAATGTCTGATTGCGCTCAGAGGTAATAGTCAACGAAGGTTAGGAACTACTGGTCTAAAGTAAAATTGTTACATTATGTGCCCTCCCCCACTCTCAGTATTGTGGCTTGTGCTACGCAACTGTAGACTCAAATATTTGTGATGGTGGAGACGGTATCTTTGATATCAAAACTGTTCACCTATGGAAGTAGGTTAGTCCATCTGTTTCGCATGCACCACATTCATAAGGACGAAGTTGAAATCCGCGTCCTGTCATCCGAATTTAGATATTCCGTGATATCCCTACATCGCTGCAGACAAATGCCGGAATGGTTCCTCTCAAAGGCACGGCCGATTTCCTTCCCCATCCCTAAAACAATTCGAGTTTCTGCTCCGTCTCTAATGACCTTGATGTGGACGGAAAGTGAAACCCTAATCTTTCTTACAAGTAGAGCCCCAGCTATCGCTGCATGGACTCGTAGTGCTTTCTGGTGACACCGTGTGATAACTGATCCCAAATGGCTTTAACAGCCCACGTCTCGCACTTTGTGCTGGGAAGGCGCATCCTGTAAGATAGCTCTACATTCTCCACCGGGGACGAACCAGGTGTTGTTGGTAATGGGCTGTGACTTTTGGACACAGCTCTTTCGAGTTGGGTGCTATCTTGTTGCAACGCTGCCCCAGAAGGGGAATCATAGAATATTTGCAGGACATTATCGGCAGGATCTTTCCTTTATAAACCAGTTTTCGATCCGCGAGACGGTCAACAAAGTCAGGTTGTCTCTCTCATCATCGCAGCCTAGGCAGACGGGATTCACAGTGAACGCCATACCGTAACTCCTTCACATCGCACCTTTCTAATATTTACTCTCTTTGTTGTACGCCTACACCAAGTCACCGTAGAAGAATTGTACACAATTCCTAGTCACGGAAACTTCTGACAGTAGCCAGGTTAGATACAGAATGTTTCACTTACTAGGGTAAGCTGCAGGGCAGAGGATAGGGATCGGACAACGGACTGAATGGCAATGTAGGTCAAGTATCCCATACTAAAGGCGTTCAAGTGATATTGTCCTCGGAAAGCAGACGAGATGCGTTTACCAGATATTAAAATTAAAACGGCTTCGATTTTCACGCTGGTGAGGTAGGCGAGAATGTATGATCTCAGGCTGGTACAATTGGGGTCTTTGGTTCTTGCAAAGTGAATGATAAAGAGATAAAATATCATATTCAGTATACTATAAATGCAATCAAATTTGTTTATTATGATTTGATTTTCAAATTTTAGAGTGATTGTTGTCATGGAAATTTGCATCATGAACATTGTCTGAAGGATATCTTATCACAGTGGTATTTAGTTTTCAAAAAATTTAAGGAAAAACTTTTTCATTAATATTTGGAAACAGAGGTTTTTAATCTGTTAATTTTGATTCATACCATTCATACTTTATCATTCGGAAAAGGCAGGTGGGCTTAAAATCCAATTAACAAGTGATTCCATTTTTAAGTGCAACCTCAGGTTTAGAAATTGCACGCTTGTTCCGTAAAAATTCAGGTGAACTTTCTGAACTATATTTTCAACTTGATAAAACAATTATATATCAGATGATCGACGAAAACCTATACCTTTGGGGGATCTCACGAAAAAGAAAGGAAAAAACAATCTTGATCTTGGGCTGGAATCGAGCCAAAGACTCCAAACGTGGCACTTACACAATCACCTGTATTAAGACTGCGAAAAACAATGTCATTTCGATGTACTGCATGTAAATCACTTTTCAAAGACGTTATCTTCTCAATGAAGCCCCACCAAGGCGAACGGCTTTACATACCAGACACCTTAAACTACATCATCATCTAGCCCGTTTCCGATTCCACATTCTTCCCTTGCTACTCCACAAATGTTAGTCGCAACACTTATACGGAAGGCTGATATAATATTTATTATTGGAATAAATGTTGAAAGCAAGCATATCCATAACTTTCTGAACTTTCTGCTTTTTGTTACAACTCTTTCAGCACGTATAATATCAATTATCGATACACATCTTGGACGGGAGTTACCGTTGTGCAGTGATGCGATGCTGCAACATCTTTGTTGTATTATGCTAATCGGATTCTTTCTGGGCAAGAAAAGGTTCATCGTTATTTAGCTGACATGAGAATGAAAGTTGTAGCGTACAGATCCTCTTAGCATACATTGCGTCAATACCAGTGTCAGGTTTTTGTGTCTATCTCATTGAGTAGTATTGTTTGAAGGTGATCTACTTGTCGGATGAAGTCATTGAGCTCGGCCCTTTTCAGTGTTGTTCTCGGAGAAATAGGCTACACATCAGAAACAGGTTCCACCATCCCATTCCCCTTACTTTTCATAGTGAACCATAATGATTCAAGCTGGCATACACAATTGCCAATTACACAATACGCGCGGGCACTTGGCACACTAAAATGAAAAAAAAGGTCACCGCTTCAGTACATGCCACGAACTGTTACTAAAAATGGACGCAGTACAACACTCTAAACTAACGATTAAACAAAATATCAATAATCTGTACTACAGATAGATTAGTTAAAGAGTTCAGAAATTCTACGATGTAGATAATTTATCGTGTTATTCAGAGCACTAAATCGATTAGATGGTGAAGATCGAAAAACTGTAGGCTAACTACATCAGGTGAACACAAAATATTCTGAAAAATAAGAATATTAGACATAGGAAGAATGAAGATCACACAACGTTAAATAAAAGCAACACTCAAGTTACACAAATACAAGTGACGAACTGACAGAATTCAGCAATACTTCATCCTCTTGTTTCCCACGAAATACTTTGCATCTAGGCAAACGACGAGACAGAGGGCTGTGATTACGTTTTCAGTCTCACTTATTCTCTAATTCTAAAGCACCAGAATATCTCGCTTAAAAAGTCAAAGCATGGATTTCAATCACGAGGGACTCAAAAGCGGCATCCATCGAATTTCGCTTTCCCGGTATACTGCATTCTGCTACACAAGACGATTAAAAAGACATACTTGTTTGCTCTAAAGCGAGTGCTGTAGGAGACGAAAACTGAGTTTCCCGAGGACGAGCAAAACACGAGTGGAAGCCAGCACCATTGTTCTCTTCTACTGGCCTTGCAAGCCGCCTTGCCTATTGTAAGGTTGCCATGACAGCTCAGGGACTCCCCAGTGTAGAGACAGGACTTGTAACTCTACGAAAGAGCATAAACCTGTAATAGATGAAGACGTATCTGAAACTGTATGGCTATGGTAGTGATATGGAGATCGTTTGACTGAAGCAAAATAAGATACGGGATGCATTTGATATTAAAACTATAAGAACAACTGTAACATTATGAACGCTGTCAGCCTGCATCCCCTGCTCTTCATTGTCGCTTCACTGGGTGTTCCGCAGCTACAACTGCACGTTTCTAGAGTTTTAGAGGGGACTTAGTAGACAAATATTTGATAAGGAACCCGCTGTCAGAAATGTACCGCTTGGATGTAAAATAAGTTTGAACATCGTATCACTTTCAAACCTCGCGCTCCACAGTACGTCAACAAAATAGTATACAATTGTCAGTCTCTGTTCGCATTATGACACCATAAACCTTTTTCGTCCTACTTCAACAGCGGCTCGAATTCGGCAGGGCGGCGGTTCAAATCCACGTCCACCCAAGCAAATTTAGGTACTCCCTGACTTTCCTAAATCGCTCCAGGCAAATGCCGGATTGGTTCCTCTGAAATGATACGGCCAATTTCCTTCCCCGTCCTTTCCTAACCCATAACTTGTCCTCTGTCTCTGATGACCGCGCTGTCGACGGAACGTTAAACTCTAATCTTCTTCTTAAAGCAACGCCTCCGACAAGATCGTACTTTAGAAATTAGGAGGGTTGTCTGTGGTGTTCCACGGATATGCAGTTCTTTCGATTTAGAAGAGGGCATCTATCGGTACCGGCGACGTGTACCCGAAACATAGCCAATACCGTGGGTTTCTGTAGAGTACACAGGACAGAGCTGAATACTTTGAAGTAGTGATACGCTCTTCAGACAAATTTTACGTCCAAGCCGTACGGTTATGGACATGGGTTTGTTTTAAAATCTTTATCTACTAAAACCCCTCTGCAATTCCTAGAAGTCTGAAATAGGAATTGTGAAACACCCAGCATATTATTACAGATTAATGAAGTCGTTCGCTTGCCAACTACATGGAAACAGGACTTTCAATGCACACTGTTGTTCACATCCTGATATAAATGATTTTCAGCTAAATACGAGAATTGATAATAAATTATCGCACAGAAATTATTTCAGCGTACTTCTAATTAATGGACAAATCAAAAATACGTACAGATATAAACTTACATTTCCTTATGTATTTTTAAGTGTTGCACCAAGTGTTTCGGCACATTTCTGTTGCACGGACACAAGTTTAAAAATGGCCTGTTCGTAGAACTCAGTCAGCCGCATATACAGGCATCTGTGTATGACCGACGAGGCCTCCGCTAAGACAGAAAACGTCGTCGCCTGAGATTTACGTCAGTGAGCCAAACAGATGGCAATTCAAGCTTGTGGTGCTACGGTTGTGCACTCAAGAGCGAAGTCATCAGCACTAATACCGAAGACGAAAGTGAAAAAAAATTTTATAATTATGCATCAATAGTTCAAAAAGGAAATACAAATAGAATTTTTTTATCAAGCTCCGATCGGTCACGAAATGGAAACCACAGTGAAAATAAAAAATGTTTTATTTGCAACATTTCGCTACACATTTCAGCTACTTCTCCACATAGTCGTTGCTCTGACTTGAAACGTTTTGTCGTATCATTGTACTACATACCTACCTGTAATACCCTCCTCACAGAAGGCAGCCACTACGCTTTCCGCCAAATCCCTGCGCTGTCTTCTATGACAGTTACTGTATGCGGGCTGCATGAAATCAGGTTGCAATCCTCAGCGAATGTCAGCATGCACTTTCCACTTGGCGGAAGACACTATTGTTCTAGGGATCTTTATTTGCTGACTGCCCTCAGAACTGAAAAGTGCAACGTGACGCAACCGACTTGCGTGCTAGAGACACTGTGAAAAATATCTGCGCAAAGCCAATGTGGTCTTAATTTCACTTGAAACTGACTCGCACTCACATTTTCACACAAAGCGAAAAAAATACGTATGACTCAAGTAATTTTGTAAAATCCATCGTTAATGATGCACAGACTATAATGACACATCAGGTACAATAATGTAACAAAGAACTGTCCCTGATTGATCGGTGAGAAGATACTAGGTGGATCACTCACCATTTAGACACATTAAAATCTTCTGAGAGACTATGTGGAAAGTCAGATATTACACAGAATCTTAAAACACAAATCACATTTGATTCATCGTCTCCTAAAATAGGGAGCACATCAGCTGATAAGCCAGTTGCAGCCCTCTCATATTGATATTGAACATGTTTTGTTAAAATGTAGTGCACATATATCTGTGCACCACAAACACTGCACGCTGCACACTGCCGAAGGAGCAATATGTGCAAGAGAGCAGAGACGGAAATTTTATTAATTTGTAATTATCTACTGGGATTTGGCTAAACGCTGTGATTAACTAATTGTCCGTTACGCTCAGTGTAAATTCTATTCACATACATAAATTCTCTTCTATTCCGGAAGGGGAGGAGGAAATGAAGAGAAACTTCACGGCTTGTAAGCCACTTGATGTTATTTCAGTGATTACCAAAAAGAATCAAATCTACGACTAACTTGGCAGTATGAGCCCATTTGTCAGTATAACAATGCACACTCCCTGACAGGGATGAATGTACTGATTCGGATGGTAAGAGTATCATCTCCTGAGCCAGGCCGGTAGACAACTGTTGTAAGTTGTCCGTGATATCTCGGATACTAGCAGTAAGACAGGGTTCACATCCGAGCTGGTCCGAAACAAGTTCTGTCAGAGACTGATCTGGAGATCTTGCTTGCCACGGAAGTACCACAACATCACGTAGACAGTTCATAGAAACACGTGCAATGTGTGGAGGAGTATTGTCCTGTTGAAAAATGACACAACGATACTGTTGGAGAAGACGTAACAAATGAGGACTCAGGATGACCGTGACCTACTGTTGTGCTGCCAGCGTTCTCATAACCACTACCCGTTGAGGTATGAAGTCATACCCTATGGCACCCTCCACCGTGACACTAGGAGTATTACCGTTGTGCTTCTCGAAAACAAGGAAGAACAGACCTCTCCCAGGTCCTCAGTACTGTAAAGGCGTAGCATGAACTTTCAGTGAAGTGAATTTGCAAACAAACATGCACGCCTTCAAAAAAATAATAAATGCAGGTGTGCGTCTACTCTTTGTTATGGCAGTATTGTGTTTTTCGTAGATTAACACCTCAAATCCCATCCAGTGGTGTCCTTTCGATTATTGAAAACTTGTTTTGCATCCGACACCATCCAGGAGATGGATTTCGAAGGTAAAAACTAAACTAAAAAACTCCTTCCGAACAGGCGATGAAGGCTCAATGATACCGACCGGCCGCCGTGTCGTCCTCAGACCAGAGGCGTCACTGGATACGGATATGGAGGGTCATGTGGTCAGCACACTGCTCTCCCGGCCGTGTGTCAGTTTCCGAAACCGGAGCAGCTACTTCTCAATCAAGCAGCTCCTCAGTTTCCCTCACAAGGGCTGATTGCACCCGCTTTCCAACAGCGCTCGGCAGATCGGATGGTCAACCATCCAAGCGCTAGCGCAGCCCGACTTCAACGAAAAAATGGCTGACATAATAAGTGTCCAAGGAATAGGAAAGCAACAGAATTCACTCGACAGAGGAAAGTCCACTGGACCTGACGGGATACCATTTCGATTCTACACAGAGTACGCGAAAGAACTAGCCCGCCCCCCCCCCCCCCCCTTTCTTACAGCCATATACCGCAAGTCTCTAGAGGAACGAAAGGTTCCAAATGATTGGGAAAGAGCACAGGTAGTTCCAGTTGTCAAGAAGGGTAGTCGAGCAGCTGCGCAAAACTATAGGCCTATACCTCTGACATCGATCTGTTGTAGAATTTTAGAATATGTTTTTTGCTCGCGTCTCATGTCATTTCTGGAAACCCAGAATCTACTCTGTAGGAATCAACATGGACACCGGAAACAGCGATCATGTGAGACCCAACTCGCTTTATTTGTTCATGAGACCCAGAAAATATTAGATCAGGCACCCAGGTAGACACGATTTTCCTTGACTTCCGGAAGGCGTTCGATACAGTTCCGCGCTGTCGCCTGATAAACAAAGTAAAAGCCTACGGAATGTCAGTCCAGCTTTGTGGCTGGATTGAAGAGTTTTTAGCAAACAGTACACAGCATGTTGCTCTCAATGGAGAGACGTCTACAGACGTTGAAGTAACCGCTGGCGTGCCACAGGGAAGTGTTATGGGACCATTGCTTCTCACAATATATATAAATGACCTAGCAGATAGTTTCGGAAGTTCCATGCGACATCGCGGTAAACGCACATTGGGAGCGTGTATTCGTCATCGCCATACTGGTGTATCACCTGCGAGTTATGCTGTTATGTGTATTCGCTGTCTAGACTGCAGACAGACTGTATGTCGCGAAAATTGTGCGAAAATGGACATACAAATTCGGTTGAACACACAGAAGTACACTAATATTGAATACACAGAAAAAAATGAGAAATTAGATTTATGAGGTACTTTTTTAATAGAGATGTGGATTAGTAATTCCTACCCACCACCTTGTATACATTTCTCGTATATAAAGTTTTCTACGGGATTGAAGGAGTTGGCAAGAGAAACGACTTCACTTTGTTCTCAATTTAACTTCGCTGCCTGTCAGGCATTTTATATTAGTGATTAAGTAATCAAAAAATTATGGGAGCATTTTGCACCCCTGTGTTAAAGACAGCCATAATGTGGAATAATGAATTTTGTTGTGCCTTTTATAATTATTACATCATTATTCCTACTGAATTGCGGCGGCTTGTTTACAACAAACTTAATGAGGGTGTAAAGCAGTAGTCAAAATGCCTAAATCCTGAAATAGATGTCTACGAAATTATCGCGAGTGAGCACCTCATATAATTCTTACAGTGCATTTTGTGTAATGAAAACTTCATTTCTTAAAGATAAGATACAGCAGGACATAGCTCATGTGACATTATTGAATGAAAATATGCAAGATGTGTGAACTTACTGATTTGTCTGTCCCCAAGATTTGCAATGATTCGAAGTGAAAATGTGGCTCAACTCTTTTAGGACTTCAACAGTATGGATTATTAAACATTTTTACGTTTCCATTCTATCTATTATTTTGTCGCCTTGTGGTACTTTTCTCATTGGTGTAGGACGTCTGGATGTGCAGAGCTGAAAGTGTAATGCGTTTCTTGATTGAAACCGTTCGCAGAAAATCACTCAATAACTCTTTTAAGTACACTATTGTCATTTTTTGTTGCTTTACCTAACTGTGAACTGATTGCAGTACTAGTGGCGTCTGTAAAAAGAAGTAATTCTGCTTGGAAGATGGTTTACATAAATGAGAAACAAAGGTGGACCTGAGATTCAGCCTTGTGATTTAGCCCCCGTTAAAAGGATCTGCCCTGGTTATTCTAACTGATCTATTAAGTACAGCTTTCAGCATTCATTTCGTTTGATATGACCTCCATTGGTTTGTTATACCATGAATAGGATAACCCTCAGTTTATCTAGGAGGATATTGCGATTCGTAAAGTCAAGTGCCTTAGATAGGGCACAGAAAATGTCAATCGATGTGATTTTGTATTTAATACTTGCAATGTTTGGCGAATGAATATGTAAACAGCATTTTCAGATGAGCAACTTTTCTGAAGTGATTTACTACGGATATCAGTGTTGCTCAGACGGGATGGTATTCTGGAATACGTGACCTGCCCAAACATTTTGAAAACTGATATCAGTAGCATATGTTCACGACTATAAATGCTGAACAGGACAAAAAGAGAAGTGGCACTCATGTAAACGTCATATTATTTCTATATCTACATCTACATCTACATTTATTCTCCGCAAGCTACCCAACGGTGTGTGCCTGAGGGCACTTTACGTGCCACTTTCATTACCTCCCTTTCCTGTTCCAGTCGCGTATGGTTCGCGGGAAGAACGACTGCCGGCAAGCCTCCGTGCGCCCTCTAATCTCTCTAATTTTACATTCATGATCTCCTAGGGAGGTATAAGTAGGGGGAAGCAATATATTCGATACCTCATCCAGAAACGCACCATCTCGAAACCTGTACAGCAAGCTACACCGGTATGCAGCGCGCCTCTCTTTGCAGAGTCTGCTACATGAGTTTGCTAAACGTCTCCGTAACGCTATCACGCCTACCAAATAACCCTGTGACGAAACGCGCCGCTCTTCTTTAGATCGTCTCATTCTCCTCTGTCAACCCGATCAGGTACGGATCCCATACTGATGAGCAATACTCATGTATAGGTCGAACGAGTGTTTTGTAAGCCACCTCCTTTGTTGAGGGACTACATTTTCCAAGGACTCTCCCAATGAATCTCAACCTGGCACCCGCGTTACCAACAAGTAATTTTATATGGTAATTCCACTTCAAATCGTTCCGTACGCATACTCCCAGATATTTTACAGAAGTAACTGCTACCAGTGTTTGTTCCGCTATCATATAATCATACAATAAAGGATCCGTCTTTCTATGTATTCGCAATACATTACATTTGTATATGTTAAGGGTCAGTTGCCATTCCCTGCACCAATTGCCTATCCGCTGCAGATCTTCCTGCATTTCACTGCAATTTTCTAATGCTGCAACTTCTCTGTATACTACAGCATCATCCGCGAAAAGCCGCATGGAACTTCCGACACTATCTACTAGGTCATTTACATACATTGTGAAAAGCAATGGTCCCATAACACTCCCCTGTGGCACGCCAGAGGTTATTTCAACGCCTGTAGACGTCTCTCCATTGAGAACAACATGCTGTGTTCTGTTTGCTAAAAACTCTTCAATCCAGCCACACAGCTGGTCTGATATTCCGTAGGCTCTTATCAGGCGACAATGCGGAGCTCTATCGAACGCCTTCTGGAAGTCAAGGAAAATGGCATCTACCTGGGAGCCTGTATCTAATATTTTCTAGGTCTCATGAACAAATAAAGCGAGTTGGATCTCACACGATCGCTGTTTCCGGAATCCATGTTGATTCCTACAGAGTAGATTCTGGGTTTCCAGAAATGACATGATACGCGAGCAAAAAACATGTTCTAAAATTCTACAACAGTTCGATGTCAGGTATATAGACTTACAGTTTTGCGCATCTGCTCGGCGACCCTTCTTGACAAGTGGAACTACCTGTGCTCTTTTCCAATCATTTGGAACCTTCCGTTCCTCTAGAGACTTGCGGCACACGGCTGTAAGAAGGTGGGCAAGTTCTTTCGCGTACTCTGTGTAGAATCGAATTGGTATCCCGTCAGGTCCAGTGGACTTTCCTCTGTTTAGTGATTTCAGTTGCTTTTCTATTCCTTGGACACTTATTTCGATGTCATCCATTTTTTCGTTCGTGCGAGGATTTAGAGAAGGAACTGCAGTGCGGTCATCCTCTGTGAAACAGCTTTGGAAAAAGGTGTTAGTATTTCAGTTTTACGCGTGCCATCCTCTGTTTGAATTCCACTGTCATCCCAGAGTGTCTGGATATGATGTTTCGATCCACTTACGTATTTAACGCAAGACCAGGACTTCCTAGGGTTTTCTGTCAAGTCGGTACTTAGAATTTTACTTTCGAATTCACTGAGCGCTTCACGCATAGCCCTCCATACGCCAACTTTGACATCGTTTAGCTTCTGTTTGTCTGAGAGGTTTTAGCTGCGTTTAGATTCGCAGTGAAGCTCTCTTTGCTTTCGCAGTAGTTTCCTAACTTTGTTGTTGAACCACGGTGGGTTTTTCCCGTCCCTCACAGTTTTACTCGGCGCCCATCTGCCTAAAACGCATTTTACGAATGCCTTGAACTTTTTCAATAAATACTCAACATTGTCAGTGTCGGAACAGAAATTTTCGATTTGATCTGTTAGGTAGTCTGAAATCTGCCTTCTATTACTCTTGCTAAACAGGTAAACCTTCCTCCCTTTTTTTTAAATTTCCATTTACTACCATTTTCAGGGATGCTGCAACGGCCTTATGATCACTGATTCCCTGTTATGCGCTTACAGAGTCGAAAAGTTCGGGTCTGTTTATTATCAGTAGGTCCAAGGTGTAATCTCCATGAGTCAGTTCTCTGTTTAATTGCTTGAGGTAATTTGCGGATAGTGCACTCAGTATAATGTCACTCGATGCTCTCTCCATACCACCCGTCCTAAACATCTGAGTGTCCCAGTCTATATCTGGTAAATTGAAATCTCCACCTAAGACGCTAACATGCCGAGGAAATTTATGTGAAATATATTCCAGATTCTCTCTCAGTTGTTCTGCCACTAATGCTGCTGAGTCGTGAGGTCGGTAAAAGGAGCCAATTATTAACCTAGCTCGGTTGTTGAGTGTAACCTCCACCCATAATAATTCACAGGAACTATCCACTTCTATTTCACTACAGGATAAACCACTACTAACAGCGACAAACACGCCATCGCCAGTTACATTCAATCTATCCTTTCTAAACACTGTCTGCGCCTTTGTAAAAATTTCGGCAGAATTTATCTCTGGCTTCAGCCAGCTTTCCGTACCTATAACGATTTCAGCTTCGGTGCTTTCTATCAGCGTTCGAAGTTCGGGTACTTTTCCTACGCAGCTTCGACAGTTTACAATTACAATACCGATTGCTGCTTAGTCCCCGCATGTCTTGACTTTGCCCCTCACCCTTTGAGGCTGCTGTCCTTTCTGCACTTTCCCGAGGCCATCTAACCTAAAAAAAAAAAACCGCCCAGTCCACGTCACACTACCCCTGCTACTCGTGTATCCACCTGCTGTGTGTAGTGGACTCGTGACCTATCCAGCGGAACCCGTAACCCCATCACCCTATTGCCCAAGTCGAGGAATCTGCAGCCCACACGGTCGCAGAACCGTCTCGGCATCTGATTGAGTTCTTCCATTTGACTCTGTACCAAATGTCTGCAGTCAGTCCTGTCGACGATGCTGCCGATGGTGAGCTCTGCTTTCATCCTGCTAGCGAGACTGGCAGTCTTCACCAAATCAGATAGCCGCCGGAAGCCAGAGAGGATTTACTCCAATCCATAGCGACACACATCACTGGTGCCGACGTGAGTGACCACCTGCAGATGGGTGCACCCTGTACCCTTCATGGCATCTGGAAGGACCCTTTCCACATCTGGAATGATTCCCCCCTGTATGCACACGGAGTGCACATTAGTTTTCTTTCCCTCCTTTGCAGCCATATCCGTAAGAGGCCCCATTATGCGCCTGAAGTTGGAGCTCCCAACTACCAATAAGCCCACCCTCTGCGACTGCCTGGATCTTGGAGATTGAGGGGCAATCTCTGGAACAGGACAAGTAGCCATGACTGGTCTAAGATCAGTATCAGCCGGACACAGAGCCTGAAACCGGTTCGTCAGACAAACTGGAGAGGCCTTCCGTTCAGCCCTCCAGAATGTCTTTCGCCTCCTGCCACACCTCGAGACGATCCCCCAATCTACCACAGGTGAGGGGTCAGCCTCATTGTGGGCAGTATTCCAGGCAGCCACAGCCGTTGTGCGATCGGGAGATGCGTGGGACGAGCTGGCCGTCCCCGACAAACCCCCATCCGGACCCCCACAGTGATGCCCATTGGCAACAGCCTCAAGCTGGTGTGACCGAAGCCAACACTGCCTGAAGCTGGGAGCGAAGGGATGCCAACTCAGCCTGCATCCGAACACAACAGTCGCTAAATACTGTTATGCAAAGAACATCTGAACTAATCTACAGAGAGCACAAGCAACTCGACACAAAATTTAAACGGTTATTAAAATACAAGACTGCCTAGTAAATGCAGTAGAGCTGCTACTTGCGCAGTGCTGACACACTGCTCGGCGGCAGAAGACTAACTGTACTGTCAGTAACGTACAAAGACTATTAGAAAGAAATAAACAAATGACAGACGACTACGCGACTTAACACGTCACAGATATTATAATGCAAATCTGCCCCTGCTAATTACGAAACAACACAATGATTTGACGGATTTAACTAAACAAGTGCGCTCAGAACACTCAAACAAATTTTCAGCTTGACAATTACACTTATATGAACGCTAAATAAGCCACTTGCTGCTACTTGCGCACAGCTGACGGCTAACTTCGTTGGAAAATCGAGAGCTTTATACACTGATGTGTCAAAGAAACTGGTATAATCATGCGTATTCAAATAGAGATATGTAAACAGGCAGATTACGGCGCTGCGGTCGGCAACCCCTATGTAAGACGAGAAGTTTCTGGCGCGGTTGTCAGATCGGTTACTGCTAACTGCTGCTAAAATGGCAAGTTATCAAGATTTGAGTGAGTTTGAACGTGGTGTTGTAGTCGGCGCACGAGATATGGGACACAGCATTTCCGAGGTAGCGATGAAGTCGGGATACTACCGTACGACCATTTCACGATTGTACCGTAAATATCAGGAATCCGGTAAAACATCAAATCTCCGACATCGCTGCGGTGGGAAAAAGGTCCTGCAACAACTGGACCATCGACCAACGAAGAGAATCGTTCAGCGTGATAGAAGTGCAACCATTCCGCAAATTGCTGCAGATTTCAATGTTGGGCCATCAACGCGTGTCAGTGTGCGATTTGGGCTCTCGGAACCGAAGGGTATGGAGACAGCCTCATGAATCCATGGACCCTGGAAGTCAGCAGGGGACTGTTCAAGCTGGTGGAGACTCTGTAATGTTGTGTAGCTTGCATAGTTGGAGTGGTATGGGATCCCTGATAGGTTTACATACGACTCTAACAGGTGAACCGTGCGTAAGCATCCTGTCTGATCACTTGCAACCATTCATGTCCATTGTGCATTCCGACGGACTTGGGAAATTCCAGCTGGACAATGCGACACCCTACACGTCCAGCTGATACTCATGGCCTACTTACCTTGCTGTCAAGAACCATATTTGAAAAATCGATCGTCAGTTCCCAGTGAGATTAGTGTAAACAATATACACTGTAACTAGGGGCTAAATAAATTAATGGTTCAATTGGCTCTGAGCACTATGGGACTTAACATCTGAGGTCATCAGTCCCCTAGAACTTAGAGCTACTTAAACATAACTAACCTAAGGACATCACACACATCCATGCCCAAGGCAGGAGTCGAACCTGCGACCGTAGCGGTCGTGCAGTTCCAGACTGAAGCACCTAAACAAACTAATGAACACTATCAGATATACAGTACGCACGAAGTGCGCAATTAACTCAGCAGGTTCTCACGTAATTATTTTTTTATTGGTTTGTTAACAGTTCCAAGAAAACCAGCCTTGACGTCATTACTTTTTGTGCCTGAGAATATGTTTATGTGTACTTGACTCATTCATCGGACCGTGTTCATAGACGTTAATCTCAACCACGTCACATATGGCAGTAACACACTTGCGGATCTCAGGAGACAAAAACAAACCCGCGAAGGAAACAAATGCCTGTATTACACAGGGACCGCGCGTCAAAACTTTCTTGGAACGAAACCATTACATCATAATGTTATTTCACTTTACAGAGTTATTTCACTTTACGGATGAGGCAAAATTTAGAAACCGTGGACATATCAACCTGCGTAAAATGCAGTGCTGGCCAGCTGAAAATTCACTTTGGCTAAGAGTGGTGGGTAAACAATGACCAAGAGTTGTATATTGGTCCCAACTTTATTAATGGGACTCTATATAACCACAAGTATCTTCAGTCCGTAACCGATGTGCCGTCACACTTGTTAGAAAACTGCACACTATAATTAAGGTAATCATGTGCGATCATACTGTATAAACTCATTAAATTATCGATTTATCTACAGGCAAACGAAATATAGTAATGCTAGAGAGTGCGCTCGTGTATTAAATGACGAATAACTACACCTTCAAACAGAATTATTACTATTATTATTTACAAATTTTCTTGTGATTTTCTTCGGCATCATCAGATCAATAACAAAGATATTTCTAAAAAGTACACATTCAATGTATTTCATAACATTAGTCACAGCCCTTACCGAGCAACACATTATGAATGATAAATTTGACAACGCACCACGTCAGAGCGTAGCATGCAGCAAGCCGATTGAATCTCCTATAAACTGAAAGCTATGTATAGCCTTCTGCAGCTTTTTAGAGTGCTCGTTTACTATCACATGAGCCGAATTGAAGATAAATACATTTGCAAAAATTGCCTGTTCAGGGAGATACACTCTTTTAACTTGTTATATAAAAAAATGGTTCAAATGGCTCTGAGCACTATGGGACTTAACATCTATGGTCATCAGTCCCCTAGAACTTAGAACTACTTAAACCTAACCAAAGGACATCACACAACACCCAGTCATAACGAGGCAGAGAAAATCCCTGACCCCGCCGGAAATCGAACCCGAGAACTCGGGCGCGGGAAGCGAGAACACTACCGCACTGTTATATAAAGAGAGGTTCCTTCATCAACTGAGAGGGTCAGGGCTAATAACATAATATCCATGAAAACTAGGAAAATTTTGCGTATCATCACTTATTTGGTACGCTTAGGTGTTCAACACAATGAACATAACAAGGAAAGCGCATCCGTTTGTACATGTTTCGTGTAAGTTCTGCCAATAAACTTCCTGCATCCTAAGCACTACACATCTATCGTATTCTTCATTTTTAAGTGGAGCGTTGATAATAAAATGACTGTATGGTCAAAACAAAGAGTAACAATTACGGACGGCTAAACAACGTGACGTAACCGCCTATCTCGTCCGAACTACCGGAACTCACTGTCTGACCAACGTAACCTGCAATAATCTGGATCCCATCCATCAGCATCTTAGAACAGATCACGGCTTTTTGAGAGGCGTGTTTGAAGTGTGGACAGGCAGAGAAACCGCAGCGCACTTTCCTAAACAACTGAACTGCTGCCGGTGGGTGAATCTTAAAGTTAGCGTGCGAGGCTACGGGTCACTCCTGCCAGAAACGGACACGAAGACTCATACATCATTTGCCACATTTTCACTATTTCGCAGAGCAAAAGGAAGCTGTTGGTAGAAAAAAGTTTCCGTTTCGTACTTAGTATGAGAGTACTGTTGTATAAGGGAAGCCATAGCGGCTAGTGTAAGAGAATGGAATTTTTTACTTTCTCCTTGCTTTATTTTAGTTTTTGTGATTTTCGTGGCTTCATTAGCCTGTGTTAGGGGAGGGTGGGTTGAAGGGTATTCTTGTACGTTCCGGTCCAGGTACGCAGGTCGCTATTGGAAATGATCAGCCGAGCTTCCAGGCCAGAAGTCTCTGAGCGGGCGATCCGAAAACCATCTTCGTCTGCGAGGCATTATCGCTCTGTCAAATGACGAGGTGAATATGACTAATTACTCACGGTTTACACAGACTGATCATGTAATAGATAGTAATCCCAGCAGAGGATCACAAATCCCATTTCTTTCCCAGAATATAAGTGTATGTGAAAAAAAAAATAATACAAATTTGCACACGAATACACCCATGCGTGCAAAATGTCAGTTAAAGTGTTGTGTGTTGAAAATTGTGACCAAAAGGAAAACTGCAAACTTTCAACCATTTTGCCACCTGAGAGAACGCTGCATGGCCTAAAAATAATGAATTAGACGCAGAACTGTGAGTACTATTCTATTTTATTACAAAAACCTCAACGGACTCTTTTATACCTATGGCCTGTATGTGCAAACGATAACCTGTACGTGCAAACGAAAAAATCGTGTAGTATTTCGGGACACCCACTGGAGATACCGTGTAACTAAGGCGAATGCGGCTGGGTGCACAAAATAAATAAGAAACTTAATGTGCAGCAGGCAAAAGGCAGTTTTTCTTTGGAACTATCGTAATTCAAAACAAGATATTTGTTAAAGTATAGAAGCGCCCCATCCGAAGCACAATTGCCGCTAATGTTAAATTGAAGTAACAAAAGCGTAATGTCGATGATATTCTTATTTGTTCCAGTACTAAAGAATGGACTAAACTTGCTAATTTTTAGATCTGTAATCAATTACTAATGGTTTCATTTCAGGGCTTTCATTTTATTTTTCCCCAGTCTGAACTGGGCGAAGTAGCGCAGTGAGGAAGGCACCGACCTCGTATTAACGAGAATCTAGGTTCATATCTGCATCCTGATTTATACTTTCCACGGTTTTCGTACAGTGCCTCGAAGTGAGTATTGGGGTACCGCGTTAAACAAAGAACCGATTTTCTTCGCAATCATTATCCAATGTAAGACTTTCTTTGTACTTTGCTTTTTCCTTTGTTTTTTCCTTACGTTTCATTTATTTACATCTTGCTTTTTTTCCCCTTTTACTTAATTTTTCTTTCTTTTGTTTTCTGTTTTTTTTCCATTATTTCATTACTTTTCTTTGATTTCGTCTGCTGTTGCTGCTGTTGTTCCTGAATGTGGTGTATCCAATGGTTCCAATGGCTCTGAGTACTATGGGACTTAACATCTGTGATCATGAGTCCCCTAGGACTTAGAACTACTTAAACCTAACCAACCTAAGGACATCACACACATCCATGCCCGAGGCAGGATTCGAACCTGCGACCGTATCGGCCACGCGGTTCCAGACTGAAGCGCCTAGAACCACACGGCCACAACGACCGGCTGTGGTGTATCATGTGGCATGAGTGAATCAGGTAGCTCTTGTGTCTGTTACCACGGACGGAGTACAGTGGACAGAACAGAGCAGACCCGTTGCAGAGACTACGGCATTTGAAAAATTAATGATTAATTTTCTTTTACAGTTGATCTTATTTCCACGACAGGCAATTGAATTTTAAAATTATCTTTTCTTATTTTGCGACATAGTCTGCAGCTGCGATAAATTTTTTGAATGGTTTCGTGATGCCTTCAGCTACCAGTCTCTTTATTTGATGTACGATTATAATATACTCATGCTCAGAATTTAAAAAAAAAAAAAAAAAAACAGAACACTTTGAACTACTAACGATGTTGCTGTTGTGGTCTTCAGTCCTGAGACTGGTTTGATGCAGCTCTCCACGCTGCTCTATCCTGTGCAAGCTTCTTCATCTCCCAGTACCTACTGCAACCTACATCCTTCTGTATCTGCTTACTGTATTCATCTCTTGGTCTCCCTCTACGATTTTTACCCTCCACGCTGCCCTCCAATACTAAATTGGTGATCCCCTGATGCCTCAGAACATGTCCTACCAACCGATCCCTTCTTCTGGTCAAGTTGTGCCACAAACTTCTCTTCTCCCCAATCCTATTCAGTACTTCCTCATTACTTATGTGATCTACCCATCTAATCTTCAGCATTCTTCTGTAGCACCACATTTCGAAAGCTTCTATTCTCTTCTTGTCCAAACTATTTATCGTCCATGTTTCACTTCCATACATAGCTACACTCCATACAAATACTTTCAGAAATGACTTCGTGACATTTAAATCTATACTCGATGTTAACAAATTTCTATTCTTCAGAAACGCTTTCCTTGCCATTGCCAGACTACATTTTATATGCTCTCTACTTCGACCATCATCAGTTATTTTGCTCCCCAAATAGCAAAACTCCTTTACTACTTTAAGTGTCTCATTTCCTAATCTAATTCCCTCAGCATCACCCGACTTAATTTGAGTACATTCCATGATCCTCGTTTTGATTTTGTTGATGTTCATGTTATATCCTCCTTTCAAGACACTGTCCATTCCATTCAACTGCTCTTCCAAGTCCTTTGCTACCTCTGACAGAATTACAATGTGATCGGCGAACCTCAAACTTTTTATTTCTTCTCCATGGATTTTAATACCTCCTCCGAATTTTTCTTTTGTTTCCTTTACTGCTTGCTCAATATACAGATTGAATAACATGGGGGAGAGGCTACAACCTTGTCTCACTCCCTTCCCAAACACTGCTTCCCTTTCATGCCCCTCGACTCTTATAACTGCCATCTGGTTTCTGTACAAATTGTAAATAGCATTTCGCTCCTTGTATCTTACCCCTGCCACCTTTAGAATTTGAAAGAGAGTATTTCAGTCAACATTGTCAAGAGCTTTCTCTAAGTCTACAAATGCTAGAAACGTAGGTTTGCCTTTCCTTAATCTAGCTTCTAAGATAAGTCGTAAGGTCAGTATTGCGTCACGTGTTCCAGTATTTCTACGGAATCCAAACTGATCTACCCAGAGGTCGGCTTCTACTAGTTTTTCCATTCGTCTGTAAAGAATTCTCGTTAGTATTTTGCAGCTGTGGCTGATTAAACTGATTGTTCGGTAATTTTCACATCTGTCAACACCTGCTTTCTTTGGGATTGGAATTATTATATTCTTCTTGAAGTCTGAGGGTATTTCGCCTGTTTCATACATATTGCTCACCGGATGGTAGAGTTTTGTCAGGACTAGCTCTCCCAAGGCCGTCAGTAGTTCCAATGGAATGTTGTCTACTCCGGGGGCCTTGTTTCGACTCAGGTCTTTCAGTGCTCTGTCAAATTCTTCACGCAGTATCGTATCTCCCATTTCATCTTCATCTACATCCTCTTCCATTTACATAATATTGTCCTCAAGTACATCGCCCTTGTGTACTGACGATTGTTGTTGTTGTTGTGGTCTTCAGTCCTGAGACTGGTTTGATGCAGCTCTCCACGCTGCTCTATCCTGTGCAAGCTTCTTCATCTCCCAGGACCTACTGCAACCTACATCCTTCTGAATGTGCTTAGTGTAGTCATCTCTTGGTCTCCCTCCACTATTTGTACCCTCTACGCTGCCCTCCAATATTAAATTGGTGATCCCTTGATGCCTCAGAACATGTCCTACCAACCGATCCCTTCTTCTGGTCAAGTTGTGCCACAAACTTCTCTTCTCCCCAATACTATTCAATACTTCCTCATTAGTTATGTGATCTACCCATCTAATCTTCAGAATTCTTCTGTAGCACCACATTTCGAAAGCCTCTATTCTCTTCTTGTCCAAACTATTTATCGTCCATGTTTCACTTCCATACATAGCTACACTCCATACAAATACTTTCAGAAATGACTTCGTGACACTTAAATCTTTACTCGATGTTAACAAATTTCTCTTCTTCAGAAAGGCTTTCCTTGCCATTGCCAGTCTACATTTTATATCCTCTCTACTTCGACCATCATCGTACTGACGATAGGACGTTCATATTCACAGGATATGTATATCAGTATGTTCTGGAGAAATGATTAGAATTTCAGTAACCTCTGTTCAGCATGTGTTCTGTTGCTAAATAGGCACACGGTCCGCCATGAGCCCTGATAATTTGTTCCATCCATCGACACGTGTAAGACACGAATGGCTTGCTGTGATATAGCCATCCCCGCTGCACTCACCTGGTTCCGAAGTTCATCACGACGGGTGGTGGCGGAGGGGGGGGGGGGGAGGGGAGGGGGCGTGGTCTGGGTGATGCGACCTGACCCATTTCATCGTGTTCTACAGCCTTCCATGAACCATTCAGCAAATACCTGTTGCACTGCAAGCAGCAGTTTCCCAGATGGATGTATCACATTCTGTCATACCAATAGCGCGCCCTCTTTCAAACTCACCAACGTAACAGTGCGGTTCGCGTAAATGTTTGCGAGGCATCCTGCATGTCTGCTTAAGTCGCACTGAACCATTACCTTCGTTTTACAGCGGCAACGAGAGCCGCAGGGAGTTAGATGGTGTTGCGCAGTAATATCGACGTTCAACTCGTGGGCCCACATGGTTCCAATGCTAATCATTTCTGCAGAACATACTAATGTATATGTCCTGTGAATATGAAAGTTCTATCTCTAGTCGTTCAAGGTCATCTGTTTCTGCCCAGACGTTCATCGAACAACACTGCTAATGTCGTGATACGTGTGTTGCATTAGGATTGACATACAGGGTATGTCAGGAGTGTTGGTCAGTAATTCACAGATGGAAGGTACAGGCCAAAAGTAGATAAAAAGCTCCATTAAACATGGGTCCACAAATGAACCGTTGTCGAGATAGAACACATTTTCTGTTGCAGTTCATGAGTGTCATGGAACACATGGTGTCTCTAAACGTTAAAATGGTGTTCGAAATGTTGTCTATGCTCCTGAATGCAACATTGAGCTGGTATCTGAAATGAGTTGCGAATTTTCTCAGGCAGTCTTGGCGAATTTTGTAAATGCTGGAAGACTGCTTCAATCCGAAAGCGTAATTCCTCAACGGAGTTGACCTCGGTAGAGTAGACCAGGCTTTTGACACGACCCCACAGACATAAATCCATGGGATTTAAATCCGGAGGCCTCGGAGGCCATGGTATAGACGTTCCTCTGTCTATCCAATGTTGACCACACGTCCGAGTTAGACGGAGCTCCGTCATGAATGAAGCACACGTTCAGACGTTGGTTCAGTGGGACGTCATCATGTACTGCTTTCCGGTTACCCCCTGTCTCAGGAAGTGTGGTCCAGTTATGCGGTCTCCGAGCAGTCCTGCCCAGACGTTCAACAAATAACAGTGCTGATGCCATAATAAGAGTTGCATTAAGACTGACATCGGCCCAAATGTGAAGTTATGGTAGCTAAAAATACCGTCACTGGTAAATGCAGCGTCATCCGTGAACATAATACTGCTAACAAACAGGGGATTCAGGGTACACTGTTGTTGCACCCATTGGCAGCAATTCTCTCCAGGAGGGAAATCTGCATTTTTGAGGGCTTTCACTCGCTGGAAATGATACGGATAGAGTATCTGCCGATGTTGAATTCGCCACACACTGCTATGACTGTTGCACGCTGTTGCAGGGCAGTCCTCCTTGTCGAAATACTCGTACGAGCGTAACAACCTTTCCTCAACATTGGGTGTTACGGATCTGGGACGACCTTCTCGTACATGGTACGCGAAACGCCCTGTTTGTCTAAGGCACTGATGTAACAGGCTAAATGTACCCCTGTTGGGCTGTTTGCGGAAAGGAAAAGCTTGTTCATACTATCGTGCAGCCACAAGAGCACTGACATTCGCTTTACCATACATGAAGTATATATCAGCGTATTCTTCATTTTTGTAACCTCTGTCCGTGGTGCCATTACGTTCGTAACTGATTGTGAGGCCGGTACAGTACCGTACACGGGGAGGGAAAGGGAAGTAGATGCACCTGCGTAAACAAACGTGTAGTCGATTCCAAACAATCAGATGCAAACGCAAATACCGCGGTATCCAGGGGCGTTTACATTAGGTTTCCAACTCGAATTAATGCGATACCTGCGGAAGCATATTTATTGGAGCTTTATAACTAATTTCGGCCTGTACTTTCTAAGTGTAAATTATTAACCATCACTTCTGAAACCCTCTGTATGTATTACAGATTAGGCTTTCGGTCTGTTCCGACTGGGAGACTGCTGCCTACAGGGCAGTACGAGGAGCGATCTATTATCATGCAACACGTGAAGAACATGTCGCCAATCCCTATAGCCTTTATACAGGGTGCCCCAGCTATCTTGTCCACCCAAAATATCTATGGAACAATAACAGCTATTGGAAAACGACTTTCACCGGTATCAATGTAGGGCTGGGGCCCATGAATGTACATATTTGGAAACATTCTAAAACGAAAGCATATTTGTTTTTTAACACAAACTTATGTATTTTTAAAAGGACCTCCTATTTTTTTCAGCGATCCATAGCATGACAGAGCACATACACAATGTCATTGATTGCATCGCAATATTCCCATTACATCACGAGATGTTAAGACGCGAAGTAGACGCTTGAAACACCCGACATGCGCTGCTAGCGCACGTCCTGAGGCTCAGGCGTGAACCCCATGCTGCCCGTAATCGCGTTGAGATTGACATGCGTAATCACACTTCCATATTTATCAAGAGGTCCGAAACGAATAATACGGTGTGCTTCCATCCTGCATTAACGTCGTACATTCCAGCAGGTATTTATCCCATAGGATAGGGGTGATGCGGTTCTGTAACATATCTGTGTACCGCAACGTTAGTCACAAAGTTAACTTCGCTTATCGATAATCCGTTACTAAAAAGGTAATGCCGTTCAACGTTAAAAGTTTACTTTACTATAGATCTAGCGCAAGTGACAGTTTATCATTCACTCCTAATAGTAAAATTCATATTGATGGTTTTAGTGAAACGAGCTAGTGAACTAAAAGTTTTACCGTTGTTTAGGTAAAAATGTTTTGAGTTGGGAAGTTCAGGTAGGTTCAAAATGGCTCTGAGCACTATGGTACTTAATATCTATGGTCATCAGTCCCCTAGAAATTAGAACTACTTAAACCTAACTAACCTAAGGACAGCACACAACACCCAGTCATCACGAGGCAGAGAAAATCCCTGACCCCGCCCGGAATCGAACCCGGGAACCCAGGCTCGGGAAGCGAGAACGCTACCGCACGACCACGAGCTGCGGACGTTCAGGTAGGACAGAGAAGATGAGTGTAAGCATGTTTAACCAATTAGTTTTATTATCACATAATTATCAATGTTATGTTTATCTAATGCGTTAAATGACAAATTGTTGCAAACAAATGTTTCTTAACATCACTGGGTAAAATGGCCCTTTGTAGAAACTTCCACTGTGATACCAGCACTACATACTAAGCATAGCGTTCACATCTCATGCTTAAAGTGATGGCCATTGGCTTGCATACATAGGGTCACTCTGCGGATGAAGGATGTCCTACTTAGTGCTACTGTTTCCTCTTTGATGGCTGTACAAGCATCAATAATGGGTTGCTTCATGTCCTCTGGTGTTGTTGGTTCATGTTGGTAAACAGCATCCTTCACTGCTCCCCAAAGAAAATAATTCAGCGGTGTAAGGTCCGGAGATCGGGCAGGCCACCTAACTGGGCCACCTCGTCCAATCCACCTAGCAGGGAACTTACGGTTCAGAAGTCGTCGTGCTCGTAAGGCGTTATGTGCAGGGCAGGATAAATAAGACAACCTGAGGGGTGTACACCGATCGGTACTGGTTCATATTGTGTACGTAGATACGTGAAACGTGCAAGAGGGAAACCATTATGTGCTTATGAGAGTTGATGGCAGCAGACCGTATTATTCGTTTCGGACCTGTCGATAAGTATCGAGGTGTGATTACACATTTCAATCACATCGCGATTACGGGCAGCATGGGGTTCACGCCTGAGCCTCAGGACGTGCGCTAGCAGCGCATGTCGGGTGTTTTAAGCGTCAACTTCGCGTCTCAATATCTCGGGATGTAATGGGAATATTGCGATGCAATCAATGCCATTGTGTATGTGCTGTGTCATGCTACGGATTGCTAAAGAAAAAGTATAGGAGGTCCATTTAAAAAAACATAAGTTTGTGTTAAAAAATACATATGCATTCGTTTTAGAATTTTTCCAAATATGTACATTCATGGGCCCCAGCCCTACATTGATACCGGCGAAAGTCGTTTTCCAATAGCTGTTATTGTTCCAGAGATATTTTGGGTGGACAAGATAGCTGGGACACCCTGTATATTGTCAGGAGTAGATGAATCCTATTAATGCCGCTGCTTCTTTATTCAAGCAGCTACTCACATGGCCTCACAAGGGCCAAGCAAATGCCTTGCGATACCCTCCATTCCTCAGAAAAAATCTGAGGAGAAACTGGGAGTCGAACGCGCGTCGTTCCACACCGAAGGCAATGACGCTAGCCATGCTCAGGTGGTCAATATTTATAAAAAAATCAGATTTTAATCTTAGAACTTGGTGATTTTATTATGAACGTGTAATCAGATTCATGTATTTTGTAGACTAATTATCTTGCACAAATGTGTTTTATATTTTGTAATAAAATTGAGACAAATATCATGTTTGTATCATTAAATGACATAACTGTATGTGTTGAAATGGGCTTGGCAGCACAGGGTATGTTGGAAAAATCACAGATAACGTCAAATTCAAATGCAATGAAAGCTACATGCGAATCACGCTAAGTACCTGTGCTAGCTATATGTTAATTATGATAGATGTATCCTTTTTCATGATGTTCGTTTACTTCAAAACAATTTTTATGCGCACGAAGTGCACCCGCATGAAGCCGGCCGGGTGGACGTGCGGTGCTAGGCGCTCCAGTCTGGAACCGGGTGACCGCTCCTTACCATTAGGTACAAAGTAGTACACAACACTTGGGACATATTCAAGGGTAAAACATTACCACATTCCTGAAGGAAAACAAGCTTCTGCCAAAAAATCAGAAAAGGTTCAGAAAAAAGAAACACCTTCGATAAACGCAGCTTGCTTGTACATGATATCCAGCAAATAACAGATCAGGTGAACAGGAAGGTACGTCTTCCTCGACTTCCTTAACGCGTTCATCACTACATCATATCATCGGCTGATGACCAAGATAGATGATACGTAACGTCTTTGTAATTACGTAAGTGATTTGCTCGAAGAATATTTCACTAATATAACCCAGTAAGTTGCACACGATGGTGAATGATACATAAAAACGAAAGCAGTATCACGTGCGTCCAAAGCTTAATACACTCTAAGAATAAAAAAATGAATGAACGATGCATCACGAAGGAATTATCCGAACTGGACACGTCTTCGCTGTTCATCCGGGCTCAGTTCGAAGCGGGACTCATCACTATAGATAATTCTACTTCATTCAAGCAAACTTCGGACTTGCAGCTGGCCATCGTTTAATACATCCTGCAATGTTTCAACTGGGCACCTGCCATTCGACTACAGGTGAGCCATGTAAGTCTTCGAAGGCTGACCTGAAGAAGTCTGGAAGGTGTCCAATTTAAGTATCTCAGAATTTATTAGACGACGACCGAGTGCAAGCCCGAACTTTATTTAAGCTTCCATTATAGTTTAGGAGAAGAATATCCTGTGATATTCGATGTGAATTAAGTGCTCTCTTTCTGAGGAGTGAGTTTGTTCGATTGGCTTTATCTAAATGACAGCATTCACTACTTGCACGAAGATATTTTGCACTTTCTTGTTTAAAGTTTAGTATTTCAGATGTTGTAAAGATTCTGCTACTGAATGGGAACAGCAATCAACTAAGAATAACTTCAGGGTTTATCTAACAAGCGAGAACGATGAAATAATTTTTATCTTACATGAGTAGCTGTTGTAAATTTTTCAAAATTGGGTCAAATGGCACTGGGAACTGTGGGACTTAACATCTGAGGTCATCAGTCCCCTAGAACTTAGAACTACTTAAACCTAACTAACCTAAGGACATCACACACATTCATGCCCGAGGCAGGATTCGAAGCTGCGACCGTAGCGGTCGCGCGCTTGCAGACTGAAGCAAGCTGGGCCACAGCGGGCTGCTGCACTATTTTTAATGGATCTTTTATAAGCCTATCTCTTTATTGACTGAACACCGTATTTTGCTTCTTGTCTTATATCATGTTCATGGATACTGAAATTTTGATTTATGTGTACTACAGACAGAACAACATTATTAACATATGGATAAGGGAGGAATTTGGCGTTTTAACAGAGCTAACGTAAGAATTTTACGCCCGTTCATTTTGTATTCAGTGTGATTTGTGAGCCACTGGAGCGCAATTTGTTCGCTTACACCATGTTGAGGTAGACGCACTTACCGTATGCACTAGTCGCAACGTTTCTGAGCGTTCAGGAGCACTTTGCACTCGGCACGTTCAACTTTGACGTTTGGAACCACGATCCGTCTGACGACGGCTTTACAGAACGACCCGTCATTGTCACAGGTCACTGTTCAGAAACGCTCTTGCATTCAGGTGGCAGTAAGCTGGTGCTCCGCCCCTACTGAAAAATGGAATTTTCGGCAGCTTCTCACAATTGGGGAGAAAGCAGGTCACCATCATATCCAGGTACGTGAATCCGTAAACGTCTTTTCCTCCGTGATAAAGGCACGAAACATATGAAGGTGTGGAAGCCCCTCCCGTGCATTTGTTGTGCTATCGCCATCTCGACGCACGTTTCGTAATGAACGAGCTGGCGAGCTAGTTGTAGCAGGAACGCTCCTGCCAATACGCTATAACCGGACCAAGCTTCAGTCTTCGATCGTGTAGGAGATATTGTTGTCAAATTGTTGTTGTGAAATATCCCAGATATGCATGAGGACGACATGAGCAGTAGTTAAATGTAATGGTGCTTGAGAAAGGACACAAAATTGTAATTCGCCCACCATTTTTAAAATAGTAGGCTCGTAGCAGATACAGATAATTGTGGTACCTAAATGCGCACTGGATGAGTTCTGAGTGGATAGGTGTTCTTCAGTTATGTTGAAGAGCTGTAGTCGGCCGCTGTGGTCGAGCGGTTTTAGGGGCTTCAGTGTGGAACCGTGCGAGCGCTACGGTCACAGGTTCGAATCCTGCCTCGGGCATGGATGTGTGTGATGTACTTAGGTTACTTAGGTTTAAGTTGTTCTAAGTCTAGGGGACTGATGACCCTCACATGTTAAGCCCCATAGTGCTCAGAGCCATTTGAATCATTTGAAAAGTTGTACAAAAGTACAGTAAGAAACCTTAGAGAGTTTAACGTCCAGTCACAGGTGCCTCATTAATAGGACACGAGCACGGATTGGTCAGGGATGAGTAAGAAAACTGGCTGTGTGAGCAACCACCGAGACACTCTCTTTAATCGATTTATAGGAGGAAAGAAAAATCCAAAAATGCCTTCTCGAAAGGGATTTAAATCCCATTCTTCGTGAAGTTAATATGCCAGCTCGGTCGGTGAAAGGCATACAACAGCATAATGCGCGTGATAGTGAAAACTACAAGAATGCTGACAGTTCCTGCAATACTCGAATATCATGAAGAACACTGTTGAACAGCGAACACGAACCGCCTTACCTGACTACGATCAGTACCGAATGTTTGTGTAATTTCGTTACTGTGAGCGGTTGTTCGCAGTAGCTGGCTCTGTGAGTGCCACCGGGTGAAAGGTCTGTATTTGGAAAGGAACAAATCTTAACTGTCATAGAAAATGAAACCAATGGAGCAGAGGTAATAACGAAATAACAGTCAGTAGACAGTCCTCTATGAAAAATGTTATTCAGTGAGAGAGTCAGTTCCGTTCCACTCAATTTGGAATAAAAAAAAAATGCTGCTGCATGTGGTTTTTAGTAAATGATATCATCTTTCAGCCACAAAGTGTGATGGTGTGAGGTGGACTGTAGCATGAAGACAGCTACGATCCGTACTTTTTTTATTGCAGAAGGGGGAGTGCGTGCTCAGGCCGTGGATCCTATTTGTTGCACAGTAACAGTTACTTAGGTAGTTGTTGTCTTAATCAAATGCATGTTGAGAATTTTATGATTCTAACTCGACACAGCCACCTTCCCACAGCGCTACCCTGCAAAATAACTCACCACTCATTAGTGTCAATTCTGGTGACAAAACTGCCCTTTTTGATACTATTGTTCAGAAATCGATTTATTTTCCATTAGAAAACTCAAGTGAATAGTTGATGGCCCCTGTTGGTAAAGCAACTGACCGAACGCATAGGTTGTTGTTCGATGATGATGATGATGATGATGATTGGTTTGTGGGGCGCTCAAGTGCACGGTCATCAGCTCCTCTACACATTCCTACTCTGTACACAGTCCAGCCAGTTTCATGGATGATGAGGGAATGATGAGGACAATACAAACACCCAGGCCCCGGGCAGAGTAAATCCCCAACCCGGCCGGGAATCGAACCCGGGAGAGGATTGGATTGGATTGGATTGGATTGTTTGGGGGAAGAGACCAAACAGCGAGGTCATTGGTCTCATCGGATTAGGGAAGGACGGGGAAGGAAGTCGGCCGTGCCCTTTCAAAGGAACCATCCTGGCATTTGTCTGAAGCGATTTAGGGAAATCACGGAAAACCTAAATCAGGATGGCCGGACGCGGGATTGAACCGTCGTACTCCCGAATGCGAGTCCAGCGTTCTGGGAGAGGTAGTGACGTTGTTGTTCGAATCATGTTTTCGTAGAAGTTCCATACCTTTCGAAACGTTTATTAGTAATTTATTGTGAATATGATGGCTGAAATGAAAACAGATATTCTATACGTTCTAGGACGATGTCTAAATACAAAAGTTACACATCTTCTCAACAGCTGTGTAGAGTGTTAAAATAGAGAAGTTAACCACGTAGCTTTAGTCTGCACTGAAGTAACAAAAGTCATGGGGTACCTCTGACATCGTGTCGGACCTCTTTTGCCCGGCGCAGTTCAGCAACTCGACGTAACAGACTCAATGAGTCGTTGGAATCCTCTGCAGAAATATTGAGCCATGCTGCCTCTACAACCGTCTATAATTACGAAAGTGCTGCCGGTGCAGCATTTTGTGCCCGAGCTGACCTCTCGAATTTGTCTCCATAAACGTACGGTGGGATTCACGTCGGCCGATCTGGGTGCCCAAATTATTTCCTCAGATTGACCAGAATGTTCTGATATGGCGCATTGTCATCGATGACAGTTCCATCGTTGTTTGGAAATATGAAGTCCATGAGTGGTTGAAAGAGGTCTCCAAGTAGCCAAACATAATAACACTACTGGCCACTAAAATTTCTGCACCACGAAGATGGCGTGCTACAGAAATTTAAGCGACAGGAAGAAGAGGCTGTGATATGCAAATGATTAGCTTTTCAGAGCATTCACACAAGGTTGGCGCTGGTGGCAACACCTACAACGTGCTGACATGAGGAAGGTTTCCAACCGATTTCTCATACACAAACAGCAGTTGGCCGGCGTTGCCTGGTGAAACGTTGTTGTGATGCCTTGTCTAAGGCATCACGTTCCCAACTGTGATAAAGGTCGGATTGTAGCCTATCGCGACTGCGGTTTATCGTATCGCGACATTGCTGCTCGCGTTGGTCGAGATCCAATGACTGTTTATCAAAATATGGAATCGGCGGCTTCAGGCGGGTAATACGGAATGCCATGCTGGATCCAAGCAGCCTCGTATCACTAGCAGTCGAGATGACAGGCATCTTATCCGCATGGCTGTAACGGATCGTGCAGCCACGTCTCGATCCCTGAGTCAACAGACGGGGACGTTTGCAAGACAACAACCATCTGCACGAACAGTTCGACGACAATTTCAGCAGCATGGACTATCAGCTCGGAGACCATGGTTGCGGTTACCCTTGACGCTGCTTCACAGACAGGAGCTCCTGCGATGCTGTACTCATCGACGAACCTGGGTGCACGAATGGCAAAACGTCATTTTTTCGGATGAATCCAGGTTCTGTTTACAGCATCATGACGGTCGCATCCGTGTTTGGCGACATCGCGGTGAAGGCACATTGTAACCGTGTATTCGTCATCGCCATACTGGCGTATCAACCGGCGTGATGGTATGGGGTGCCATTTGTTACAGGTCTCGGTCCCCTCTTGTTCACATTAACGGCACTTTGAACAGTGGACGTTACATTTCAGATATGTTACGATCCATGGCTCTGTCCTTCATTCTATCCCTTCGAAACCCTACATTCCAGCAGGATAATGCACGACCGCATGTTGCAGGTCCCGTATGGGCCTTTCTGGATACAGAAAATGTTCGACTGCTGACCTAGCCAGCACATTCTCCAGATGTCTCACTAATGGAAAACGTCTGGTCAATGGTGCCAGAGCAACTGCCTCGTCACAATACGCCAGTCACTACTCTTGATCACCTGTGGTATCGTGTTGAAGCTGCATGGGCAGCTGTACCTGTGCACGCCATCTACGTTCTGTTTTGACTCAATGTCCAGGCGTATTAAGGCCGTTATTACAGCCACAGGTGTTTGTTCTGGGTACTGATTTCTGAGGATCTATGCACCCAAATTGCGTGAAAATGTAATCACATGTCAGTTCTAGTATAATATATTTGTCCAATGAATACCCGTTTATCATCTGCATTTCTTCTTGATTTAGAAATTTTAGTGCCCAGCAGTGTATTTGCAATCCATGATTGGATCAATTGGACCAGAGGATCACCTCCATTCCACGTAAACACAACCCATTGAATTATGGAGGCACCACCAGCTGGATCACTGCCTTGTTGACAGATTTTATTCGTAGCTTCGTGGGGTCTGCACCCTACACGAATCCTGCCATCGGCTCTTAACAATTGACATCTGGACTCATGTGACCCGGCCACAGGCGTTTTCCAGTCGTATAGCGTCCAACCGATATGCTTGGGGACCAGGAGAGGCGCCGCAGGCGATGTCATCCTGTTAGCAAAGGCACTCATGTCGGTCGTCTGCTCCCACAGCCCATTAACGACGAATTTCGCCTCGCTGTCGTAACGGATACGTTCGTCGTACGTTCCACAGTGATTTCTGCTGTTATTTCGCGCAATGTACCTTTTCCGTCAGCACTGACAACCGTACACAAAAGCCACTGCTGTCGATCGTTAAGTGACGGCCATCGACCACTGAGTTGTCCGTGGTGAGATGTAATGCCTGCAATTTGGTATTCTCGGCGCGCTCTGGGCACTATGGATCTCGGAATACAGAATTCGCTAATGGTTTCCGAAAAAGAACGTTCCAAGCATCTAGCTCGATCCACTCTGCGTTCAAAGTCTGTTAATTCCCAACGTACAGCTATAATCACGTCGGAAGCTTTTTCAAATGAATCACACGAGTAAGCTCCGCCAACGTACTGCCCTTTTATGCCTTGAGTGCGTGATAATATCGCTATGTATGTATGTGCATATCCCGTGACTTTTGTCACGTTAGTGTATAATCATAGAGCTGAATAAGTAACTCCATGTTAAGGTCACAGAGCTACTTTGTTACAACCTTCACAGTAACTTTAAAGCACAAGCTAAGGAACCTGAATTGATACTGAGGTCGCCAGGCGGAATCCTGTTTGGTCAGAATCAGGTTGGCACTAAAATGTGGAAGGTTGTAGTGTGATATTTCTTTTCCGACTGCGAATGTAAATTCTGTGGCACGGTTTAGTATACTTGTTAGATAACGTGTCCTCGGATTAAGCAATGTAACTGATCGTCTTGCCTTGCTGGTGGAAAAGCGAGAATGTTCTGTAGTAACGTATCAGAGTGCAGACGCTAGTTAGCCACAACGTCGACATCAAGAAACGAGGTGGTGCAACTGCAATAAATTTTTGGGGCGTCGTACAGAAAGCTTCAAATAGTGACCATATACATGATTACGATATTTTACTTCGGATTAGTAAAGTATGTCAAGGAGAGGAGATACATGCAGTGAGTGCAGGCCACCAGGGACAGATGAAGGCAAAAGCAAGACTGAAGCGCCTTGAGATCGAGGAAAGGTTTGCTTCGAGTGCTAAGTAATTTCTTGAGGAGAGTTCAGTGGTCAACTAAGGTGACGGTAACAAAAAAGCAAGCGGCGTCCCATTTTTAGGAGAAGGGAAGACCGATAAAGATTCTTTGAATATGAGTAGCAATCAACTGCCGCTTGCTGATAAAGCAGTTCCACCTCTAAACACGCGAAATGTGGATCTTTTATCACTTTTCATTTACATCACGACCTTTCGGCTTACCGAGCCAGCCTCATGTTACGATTGTTATAAATAAATAGAAGTTACATGTTTATTCTTTAAGTAGACAATATTTCTTCATGGAAGCGTTTTGCATTTCAGCTCACCAGAAAGCAAGAAAATTGTCTGCCTATTGTTTTCAGTACAGCCACATTAAGGAAATAACTATTCAACAAAACTATAGGTGTCATTATGAGACAAGATAGCAACATTTACTTAATGTATCTTTCAAAGAAACTTCTCGTTGAGAAAAATATCATAATCACCATACAGTAGGACGTTTATTGACGGTCCGTTCGCAGATAACTGTGTAAGCGATAGAAGCTGTCGTTGTCTGTAAACTTGTTGAGAAGAACGAGTTATGGTGAAATCCAATCATAAATTCTCCGGGTGGAATCTTATTTGGTCAGACTAGCATTATTTTACGCATTAATCCTGAATACAGCAGTATAGAGTTTACGATATAAAGTAAAATTAGTGTACGTTCCACATGTTGTTGTTGTTGTGGTCTTCAGTCCAGAGACTGGTTTGATGCAGCTCTCCATGCTACTCTATCCTGTGCAAGCTTCTTCATCTCCCAGTACTTACTGCAACCTACATCCTTCTGAATCTGCTTAGTGTAATCATCTCTTGTTCTCCCTCTACGATTTTTACCCTCCACGCTGCCGCCCAATGCTAAATTTGTGATCCCTTGATGCCTCAGAACATGCCCTACCAACCGGTCCATTCTTCAGGTCAAGTAGTGCCATAAACTCCTCTTCTCCCTAATCCTATTCAATACTTCCTCATTAGTTATGTGATCTACCCATCTAATCTTCAGCATTCTTCTGTAGCACCACGTTTCGAACGTTCCACATAAGGCAGTTGAACAATGATCAAGTAACGACACTTCTGAAACAATAAAAAACACATTTTTCAAAATACCTCTCATACATCTGGAGTATTATAGTCTGTGATTCACTTCCGTTTTTGCTAATGTGCTGAAGTGTTCGTACAAGGTAGCTCCAGGTAGTACGCTAAGTCGAAATGTTGTCTCACGGCCAAGAAAGAGCTGTATTTCTTTTTATCACTGAACGTCAAATGAAAATCTGTAAAAGTACCTTGCCCTGTCTACGCCTACGTGCGATAAACACTTATTTTCTGTAATTACTTCCTCTCTGTGTGTACTTCAGTGTCCTTTGGTGTGATCTTTGGCCCAAAGCACGCTGACGGAATTATTAGCTTGCTGCAGTGCTCGTTCTCGCGGCCTGGCTGACGCACTGAAAAACACGAATAAGTTCCAGATAGGTCGTTTCCGAAATTTTTACCTGTCATCGCTTCTTATATCCACCGCACCCCTCGTGGTGGTAGTGGTATTGATGTATATCTTACTCACACAGTATTTTTATGCAAATAATGAGTCATGTATATCACCAGTTCGTTGGACCAGAGGACCCCAGTCCATTCCATAGAAACACAACCCACACCTAATTATTTTCAGCCATAGTGGCTAGTTTGTGAACCGTGACTCTGTGGGATAATGATTTATTTCAAGTTTCTGCGACCAGTCACTTTTTATTTTATTCTTAATGTAACATAATGCAACGCCTTTCGAACATGTTCTGTTTATCTTCAGGCGTTTATATATACTTACATACTTACATACATGTTACTTACAGTCTTAAACTAGATTAATGTAGAACACTTTGTCCATTGTTTTTTACGGTAGCTGCTGGTGTGGCATTTGGGGGGAAGGTGGAGGGGGGGCTGTGTATGGCTAGAAATCGAAATCAGTGATGTCTTCTGCTGGTTTTCTTCCTTGTGGTTGACTATGTACATCACAGCGTGTATAGGATGCAGATAGATTAGCACCAGTTATGTGTTACGAAAATACTGTGAAAGGCTTTTATATGACAGTTGATCACTTACAATTTCATCATCCTGCTGCTTCACTTCCATCACTGGTGTAATGGCGGAGCTGTTGAACGACACTACACTGCCCCCCCCCCCCCCCCCGTCCTTCCTCCCAAATGCCACACCAGCAGCTACCTTAAAAAACAATGGGCAAAGTGTTCTAGATTAATCTAGTTAAAGACTGTTTATTTTTAAGTAACATTTCTCTATGTATGTATGTACGTATGTATGTATGTATAAACGCCTGAAGATGAACAGAACATGTTCGAAACGCGTTGCATTATGTTAGATTAAGTATAAAATAAAAAGTAACTGGTAGCAGAAACTTGAAATAAATAACAACCCACACCATTATGGAGCGACCACCAGCTTGCACAGGGCCTTGTTGACAACCTGGGTCCATGACCTCGAGGGGTCTGTACCAAACACGAACATTACCAGAGCTCTTACCAATTGAAATCGGGACTCATCCGTCCAGACCACGGTTTTCCATTCGTCTAGTGTCCAGCCGACATGATCAGGACCCAGGAGAGGCGCTGCAGGAGATATCGTAATGTTAGCAAAGGCGCTTGCGTCGGGTGTCTGGTGCGTAGCCTATTAATGCCAAATTGCTCCCACTGTCCTAACGGATAGGTTCGTCGTACCTTCCACATTGATTTCTGCGGTTATTTCACCCAGTGCTGCTTCTCTGGTAGTACTGACGTACACTACGTATACGCCACCGCTCTCTACATCTACATCTACACTTATACTCCTCAAGCCACTCAACGGTGTGTAGCGGAAGGCACTTTACGTGCCACTCTCATTACCTCCCTTTCCTGTTCCAGTCGCGCATGGTTCGCGGGAAGAACGACTGCCGGAAAACCTCGGTGTGCGCTGGAATCTCTCTAATTTCACATTCGTGATCTCCTCGAGAGGTATAAGTAGGGGGAAGCAATATATTCGATACCTCATCCAGAAACGCACCCTCTCGAAACCTGGACAGCAAGCTACACCGCGATGCAGAACGCCTCTCTTGCAGAGTCTGCCACATGAGTTTGCTAAACATCTCCGTAACGCTATCACGCTTACCAAATAACCAAGTGACGAAACGCGCCGCTCTTCTTTGGATCTTCTCTATCTCCTCTCTCAACCCGATCTGGTGCGGATCCCATACTGATGAGCAATACTCAAGTATAGGTCGAACGAGTGTTTTGTAAGCCACCTCCTTTGTTGATGGACTACATTGTCTAAGGATTTTCCCAATGAATCTCAACCTGGTACCCGCGTTACCAACAAGTAATTTTATATGATAATTCCACTTCAAATCGTCCCGTACGCATACTCACAGATATTTTACAGAAGTAACTGCTACCAGTGTGTGTTCCGTTATCATATAGTCATACAATAAAGGATCCTTCTTTCTATGTATTCTCAATACATTACATTTGTCTATGTTAAGGGTCAGTTGCCACACCCTGCACCAAGTGCCTATCCGCTGCAGATCTTCCTGCATTTCGCTGCAATATTCTAATGCTGCAACTTCTCTGTATACTACAGCATCATCCGCGAAAAGCCGCATGGAACTTCCGACTCTATCTACTAGGTCATTTATTTATATTGTGAAAAGCAATGGTCCCATAACACTCCCCTGTGGCACGCCAGAGGTTACTTTAAAGTCTGTAGACGTCTCTCCATTGATAACAACATGCAGTGTTCTGTTTGCTAAAAACTCTTCAATCCAGCCACACAGCTGGTCTGATATTCCGTACGCTCTCACTTTGTTTATCAAGACGGTCGTTAAGTGAATGCCGTCGACCACTACGTAGTCCGTGATGAGCGGTAATGCCTGAAACTTGGTATTCTCGGCACACTCTTGACACTGCGGATTTCGGAATACTGAAGTTCCTAACGATTTTCGAAATGAAGTGTCCAATGCGTCTAGCTCCAACTATCATTCCGTGTTCAAAGTCTGTTAATTCGTGCGGTCATAATCATGTCGGAAACATTTTCATGTGAATCACCTGAGTGCAAATGACAGTTCCGCCAATGTACTGAACTTCTACACCTGGTGTAAGCAATACTACCACTATCTGTATATGAGCACATCGCTGTCCAATGACTTTAGCCATCGCATTGTACATGTCTGATTCTGTACTGTTTTGCGCCATTCGACTCCACAGAAGAAGTTAAATTTATCTGTGGTATGCAGCCGTCCCGAAACACGCTGGCAAAACTATTGACTCGCTGCAGTGCTCATTTCCGCGAAATGATTAATACGCTGAACAGCACAAATAAAAGACAAATTGCACCTCACCCTGTTAAAAGTATTCCATGTCAACTAATTACAGGAAAAAGTACCAGCAGATCTTTTTCGAACATTTTTACGCCAGACGTTTTCATCCCCAACCTAATTCGCAAACTAGCGGAAACACAGTGGCGATCACATCCACAAACTATTCGCTGTTCTCCAATGGCACTGTGCTTTTCTACTGCTGAATGTGCTTCTCCAGTCTGGTACAAGTCATCTCATACGAGAAAAGTAGACACTGCTCTCAACGAAACCTGCAGATTGATCACAGGTTGCTTAAGACCTACCCCAACTGATAAGCCCTACTGCCTGGCTGGAATAGCGCCACCACGGGTGCGCAGAACAGTGGCTGCCAACAAGGAGAGACTGAAAGTGGAACAGGACAGTGCCCATCCACTGCACGGACATAATCCACCACAGCAACGACTGAGATCACGAAAGAGCTTCCTGAGAACATCCTAGAAGCTTACCATTTCACCAGAGAAAGCAAGGCTGGAGTTATGGAAGAAGTCGACGCCTCACCTGGAGACGCCAGAAGCTGAAGAACTACCACCTGGACACAACGAGAGCTCGCTGGTGTGGAGATCTTTAAACAGATTACGATCAGGAATTGGACGATCCAGAGACAACCTGAAGAGATTTGGCTTCATAACAGAAGATACGTCCTGTGATTGCGGGCAAGAACAAACCACAAGCCACATGCTGCAGTGTCTCTTGTGCCCTACATCCTGCACGAAGCCTGCACGGGATCTCCTGCGAGCCACTCCAAGCGCCTTGGAGGTTGCAAAGTACTGGGCACATGTAATATAAATGCAGTTTGTGAATATATATATATATATATATATATATATATATATATATATATATATATATATATATATATATATATTGACGCGTATGGCTACTGTAAATTTGTATGTTTCTGACTCGAGAATAAAATCCCCAACCCACTCCTAGCGCTAGAGGATTATCTTACTTCCACAGTATTTTTACGCAAATAAAAAGTCTTGTAGCTAACAAATTTGGTTAAAATTGCTCCAGGTGTTCCTGAACTATGCCCCAACGCGTCTCGCTATCAGTTCCCACTCCTATAGAATTTAGGTGTTTCTTAACCTCACACTGCCTCTTTCCAGATAATAAGCGAACAGTAAACGCTAATTCCTTTAAATAATCGAACTCTCCTGTATAAAACAACTTTAACTTCTGATGACTCTATAATTGAGTTAATGTGTTAAACATTTTTTAGCATGTAAGCGAGAACATTTTTAGGAAGGGTTTGAAATTGTGTTTAAAGTTTCTTGGAAGTCGCTATGGGCTCTCAGTGTCAGTCATCGTTTGAGAATTGTCTGGATAATTTGTGCTCCCTTTCAGGAAAACCTAGTTTTTCATGCATCTAAGTGTTATGGCGTCTTATTTCCGAAAGTGTGAGTCGTACAGTGATATAACTTTGTAGATACGTTTGTAAACCCTCGTCGCCAGTGCTGTGGAGACCGAGTTGCCACTGTTGTTACGGTAGGCCGAGTTTGTGAGTTCGTGAAACGGCTTCTGATGCAGTACAACGCTAAGACCATTTTTGCCTACCACTATTACACAGTTAAGCCCCAGGGTCAGGTAAGAGGAGAGGAGACCTAAAATTCTACAACACTCTAACAAATTAGTAACAAAGGCAGACAAAATAGAAAGGTTTACTTATCTTTGTGACTTGTTGAAAAATGAAATCTGAAACACTGCGTGTAATATAACACAAAAAAGGCCCTCAGTGGCTGAGTGTAAACAATCGTCGGTAAACTTCACAGCTCATAGCAAATGCAATTTACAACAACTACCTGTTCACTCGTAAGAGTTCAATAAACGACGTTCTCTCTCTTAAGTCAGCCCTGGATGATGATCTATAACCAAGTGGGCGAGAGCTGATCTTCCGAGTAGACTTCTGTCCGTTGTCGTCCGCTCATTGGCGGATTGTACACGGCCGGCAATTGGTCGAGGCGAAGTCGATATCTTCATCCTTAGCGCCTCTCGGGGTGCTGATGGAACTCGTTCAATCTCTATTGCACTGGCAGCGGCTCGCATCTTCGCGCCTTTGCTGCTCTTTCCCCGATTGTGTCTTGTTCGCACGACACAGCAGGTACATTCAGTAGTATATGTGGACACTCTCTGTGAAATGTGTTGCGAATAAGGTTATCAAAGAAGTAATAAATTCAAACGTCTTTTTTGCGGTGTCCATGTTTTTTGACACTCGGAGTGCTGAAGTAAGGAGAACAATGCGAGTGTGAACTCGTGACCTCGTGACCAGTTGCATCATGACAATATTAGTCATAGTCAATGGACAACGTATTTAAGTATTTGTTCCAGGAAAATCGGACTGAATTTTCGCATAGACGTGAAATGAGAACGGAACAGGAGGAGTTATGGCCTTTAGATATAAGTGTTCATCAGCAGGCTGAAGAGCTGTAAAAGTTGAAGAAGGCAGCAGGATTTGGTTCATTACAGCCAGAGTTAGTGAAGTTTAGACAATCGGAATTGTTGGAGATGCTCAGGAAGCTGTTTGAAATAGTATCAAATGGAGTAGATGTTCCATCGGAATAGACGGCATGTTACGTAACACCGGTACATAAGAGAGCGTCACGTAAGGATCGAAATAATTTTAGCGGATGGACAGTGATGCCTTTTGGTGGAAGAAGTGTACTCGAAAGTACTTAAAGAAAAAAAATAATAAGTCACAAACAGCAAGGAGAGCAAGCAGGATTACGAACAGTAAGGTCGGTAATAGACAACATATGTAACAAAGGCACGAAGATTGGATTGGAGACGGATGTCGCACTGATTGACCTAGAAAAAGAATATGATAATGTAACCATCAACAAACTGCGGGAAAACTTCAAAGAGATAGAGTTGGAACATAGATTAGTAAGGCCGTTATGAAATTATACGAAAATACCACAGCTTGAGTAAGGATTGGGAATAGTTGGACATAGGAATAAGGCCTGAGGCATGGATGAGAGCTGTGATCGATCCTCTTAATCTGTATCTATGAGCGAGCCTGCAGACTTGGCATAGAAAATGCCAGGTTACGGGAGTGACGATAGGCGAAAGTAAGACATGTAGCTTCTGTTTTACAGATCACGAGATCTACTAGCAGAAGAAGAATCATGTACAACCGTTCGCTCGACGAAAGATACGTACCCAAAGACTGGAAAGTTGCACAGGTCACACCAATATTCAAGAAAGGTAGTAGGAGTACTCCACTAAATTACAGGCCCATATCGTTAACATCGATATGCAGCAGGATTTTAGAACATATACTGTGTTCGAACATTTTGAATTGCCTCGAAGGAAACGGTCTATTGCCACACAGTCAACATGGGTTTAGAAAACATCGTTCCTGTGAAACACAACTAGCTCTATATTCACATGAAGTGCTGAGTGCTACTGACCAGCGATTTCAGATCGACTCCGTATTCCTGGATTTCCAGAAGACTTTCGACACTGTACCACACAAGCGTCTCGTAGTGAACTTGCGTGCTTATGGAATATCGTCTCAGTTATGTGATTGGATTTGCGATTTCCTGTCGGAGAGGTCACAGTTCGTAGTAATTGACGGAAAGTCATCGAGTAAAACAGAATTGATTTCAGGCGTTCCCCAAGGTAGTGTTATAGGCCCTTTGCTATTCCTTAACTATAAAAACGATTTGGGAGACAATCTGAGCTGCCGTCTTCGGTTGTTTGCAGATGACGCTGTCGTTTATCGACTAATAAAGTCATCGATCAAAACAAATTGCAGAACGATTTAGAAAAAATATCTGAATGGTGCAAAAAGTGGCAGTTGACCCTAAATAATGAAAAGTGTGAGGTCATCCACATGAGTGCTAAAAGGAACTCGTCAAACTTCGGTTACACGATAAATCAGTCAAATCTAACAACCGTAACTTCAACTAAATACCTAGCTATTACAATTACGAACACCTTATATGGGAAAGAACACATAGAAAATGTTGTGGGGAAGGAAAACCAAAGGCTGCGTTTTATTGAGAGGACACTTAGAAAATGTGACAGACCTACTAAGGAGACTGCTTACACGACGTTTGTCCGTCCTCTTTTAGAATGCTGCTGCGCGGTGTGGGATCCTTACCAGATAGGACTGACGGAGTACATCGAAAAAGTTCAAAGAAAGGTAGCACGTTTTGTATTATCGCTAAATATGGGAGAAAGTGTCACATAAATGATACAGGATTCGGGCTGGAAATCACTAAAAGTAAGGTGTTTTTCGTTGCGACGGAATCTTATCACGAAATTCCTATCACCAACTTTCTTCTTCAAATGAGAAAATATTTTGTTGACACCGACCTACATAGGGCGTAACGGTCACCACGATAAAATAAGGGAAATCAGAGCTCGTACGGAAAGATATGGGTGTTCATTCTTTCTGCGCGCTATACAAGATTGGAATAATAGAGAATTGTGAAGGTGGTTCAATGAACCCTCTGCCAGGCAATGTGATATGCAGAGTATTCATGTAGATGTAGATGTAGAAGAAGATGGCCTGTGCTACACGATAAGAAAGCTTAAAGAGGAATACAATAAGGCTGCCCTGAAAGTGAACATGAAGAAGAGTGAGTACTTGGCTGTTGGAACGGGAGAAGTTAATAATTTCGAGATAGGTGGAGAAGTAAATGTAAGTGCGGAAAAGGTAAAATACGTTGAGATATTATTGTATAAACAGGGCACAAGTAGCGATGAAATAGGAAGTAGAATTAATAAATTACAATCTGTAACCAGGGGAATGAGCTCCGTTCAGTAGAATGAAAAGATGAGAACAACGAAGAAGAGAATGGAGTGTAGTTTTCTTCAGAGCAGCAGCCTTGGACTTTTGCAAAAGAAATAAGAATAAACTGCTTGCTACTGAGATGAACTACTTAAGACGACGCTCGATCTGTACTAGGATGGATAGGAGAAAAAATGACGTAGTCCGACAACGGATAAAATGGATAAGGATATTTGTGACGACATCCAACAAAAACAGCTGATGTGGTTTGGCCACGTGAATAGGTTGAATGAAGACAGTATACCGAATAGGATATTACGATGGATGCCACCCCAGCGGAAAAAAAGGAGTCGCCCACGACGCAGCTGAGTAGACGATGTGGAGGAGGCAACGGAAGCAAGGAGTATGAACATTGGAGAGAGTCAAGGCGGAAGGAGATGGTACCGGGAGCGGAGAAGCGGCGGCAGACGTAGATAATCCTCAAGAAGAAGAGGAAGAAGATGACAAACGAGAAACCTGTTGCGGCACTTTTATTGAATGAACAGTAAAGGTACAGTAAACGATATACTTTTTTTATCCTTTCACCGTTATGTGGGGGACGCCAGCGAGAAAGGTTTCTTAAAGGTTTGAAATTACGGATAAAGTCATGGTGGATGAGCAGAGCCTCGGTACTTGCGTCTGGAGCGTTACGCTTCTTTTTCACCCCCCCCCCCCCCCCCCACCGCTTTGAGAGATCGGTAGTTCATACCCCCAAAATGCTTTTTTCCACATCGCAAGTGACTCGTGCAGAAAGTTTAGCTGAAGTCGATCCCACAGATTAGAAGGAGATGTTCATCTTACACAGATAGATACTGTACATTTTAAAAAAAAAAACATAGAGACTTTAGAAACGGATTCTTGATGCTACTATTGCATTACTGTTATTAGCTTTATATTTTGTAGGCGTCAAATTTCGAATGCACTGGAACCCAATTTGCAAGGGAAGATTGGTGAAGAATGATATGGTAGGTGTAAATCAAGACATGAGTGAAACTTCCTGGCAGATTAAAACTGTGTGCCGGACCGAGACTCGAACTCGGGATCTTTGCCTTTCGCGGGCAAGTGCTCTACCAAGTGAGCTACCCAAGCACGACTCACGCCCCGTCCTCACAGCTTTACTTCTGCCAGTACCTCGTCTCCTACCTTCCAAACTTTACAGAAGCTCTCCTGCGTACCTTGCAGAACTAGCACTCCTGAAAGAAAGGATATTGCGGAAGTTTCAAATCAGCGCACACTCCGCTGTAGAGTGAAAATTTCATTCTAGAAAAATCCCCCAGGCTGTGGCTAAGCCATGTCTCCGCAATATCCTTTCTTTCAGGAGTGCTAGTTCTGCAAGGTTCGCAGGAGAGCTTCTGTAAAGTTTGGAAGGTAGGAGACGAGATACTGGCAGAAGTACAGCTGTGAGGACGGGGGGTGAGTCGTGCTTGGGTAGATCAGTTGGTAGAGCACTTGCCCGCGAAACGTAAAGGTCCCGAGTTCGAGTCGCGGTCGGGCACACAGTTTTAATCTGCCAGGAAGGTTCATTTCAGCGCACACTACGCTGTAGAGTGAAAATTTCATTCTAAAGACATGTGTAGTTCACAAGAGCCTGATACTTGACGTATCCAGTCTCTATTAGTTCTTAGATACCTCTCTTGTGTCTGCTGCTGAACTGGGAACAACAGTCCGTTTCAGTGGACTGCTATTCTCGGCTGGAATGTGATACCGTGCCGAGTGCCGGGCCCACACACTTTATATCGCCGTGTATTACTGTCGCAGCCAGCTGGTGCTGCATTAATGAAAGGGGCGCAGCCAGATTAGGAGTGCATTCTGGGCCGACTAAGAAAAGCTCTGGACGGCACGCCCCCCTCCCGGCCACACGTCTGACGTTTTAACGACAGGCCTCCCTTCCTAATGGAGTCCACTGCCGTTAGTTCTGACACGCGCGCCGCCTGCTCCGTACATTATCACCCCACGCCTGCAGCTTACTACACACAAACACACACAGTTATATATATCAGACTCTCAAGTTTTTTTTTTTAATTGCGGTACCGGAAAGTTAGTTTAGAAAGCAGCCGAGAAGGACCCGCCGACAGTAGTAGATAAAAATGGTGGCGAACCAAGGAGAAAATACAATATGTGCCCTCTGCCAGTGGGCAGTGAGAGTTGTAATGAAACTGATCTGACTACACCATGTTCTATGTACTAAGTGTAATTTCCGATGTTTTTTCAGGCATTTTGCGATACCCTTTTTTTAACAGTCATAAATTTTGTAAATAATTCTTATAAAATTGTCTTGATTATTTTGTTGAATGTAAATGTCACCTAGGCATGTAAGCACGGAGAAATTTAACAACCTTTGACCAGTGTGTTGTTATCTTTGTATTTAACATTCTACGGACTATCAGTGGTTCACGTTAGTTGCTCTGGAAAGTTCGTTGAGAGATATTGTGTATACCCGCATGTGGTCAAAGTTGGGCGAGTGTTAACCACTATGTCTAAATAACAATAGTCAAAAGTATCTTTCTATAATTATTTTAAATTCGTTAAATTATTTCAATAGCATATCAACAAAGTGAAACTGAAGCGCGTTCATTGTTTTGATTAGAACTGATGCGGAAGGATCGAACCCGTGGATTCCTGCAGATCCAAACATGTTGTCAATATCCTACACTAATGCAACGAAGAAGACCCCTAGACGTCAACCACGAAAACAACGAAGAAGAATTTTACCATCTAATTACCAATTATTTTCATCAATTAACATTTCTGAACTTTCACCCTGTTTGCTCAGTGTGCTGTTACGATGGACCAAGTAATGTCCTGAAGCCCGCCCGCTTGCCCGAGCGGTCTGACGCACGGCATTCCGCGCGGGAAGGAGCACATGTCCCTGGCACGAATCCGCCCGGTGGATTTGTGTCTAGGTCCGGTGAGCCAGCCAGTCTGTGGATGGTTTTTAGGCTGTTTTCCAACTGCCTCGGCGAATGCGGGCTGGTTCCCCTTATTACGCCTCAGCTACACTATGTCCGCGATTGCTGCGCAAACAAATTCTCCACGTACGCTTACACCACCATTACTTTACCACGCTAACATAGGGGTTACACTCGTCTTGTGTGAGACGTTCCCAGAACCTTTCGAAATGTGGTGCTACAGAGGAACGCTGAAGATTAGATTGATCGATCATGTAACTACAGGGTGTTTCAAAAATGACTGGTATATTTGAAACGGCAATACAAACTAAACGAGCAGCGATAGAAATACACCGTTTGTTGCAATATGCTTGGGACAACAGTACATTTTCAGGCAGACAAACTTTCGAAATTACAGTAGTTACAATTGTCAACAACAGATGGCGCTGCAGTCTGGGAAACACTATAGTACGATATTTTCCACATATCCACCATGCGTAGCAAATAACATGGCGTAGTCTCTGAATGAAATTACCCGAAACGTTTGACAACGTGTCTGGCGGAATGGCTTCACATGCAGATGAGATGTACTGCTTCAGCTGTTCAATTGTTTCTGGATTCTGGCGGTACACCTGGTCCTTCAAGTGTCCCGACAGAAAGAAGTCACAGGGGTTCATGTCTGGCGAATAGGGAGGCCAATCCACGCCACCTCCTGTATGTTTCGGATAGCCCAAAGCAATCACACGATCATCGAAATACTCATTCAGGAAATTAAAGACGTCGGTCGTGCGATGTGGCCGGGCACCATCTTGCATAAACCACGAGGTGTTCGCAGTGTCGTCTAAGGCAGTTTGTACCGCCACAAATTCACGAAGAATGTCCAGATAGCGTGATGCAGTAATCGTTTCGGATCTGAAAAATGGGCCAATGATTCCTTTGGAAGAAATGGCGGCCCAGACCAGTACTTTTTGAGGATGCAGGGACGATGGGGCTGCAACATATGCGCCAGTTCTGTTTATTGACGAAGCCGTCCAGGTAAAAATAAGCTTCGTCAGTAAACCAAATGCTGCCCACATGCATATCGCCGTCATCAATCCTGTGCACTATATCGTTAGCGAATGTCTCTCGTACAGCAATGGTAGCGGCGCTGAGGGGTTGCCGCGTTTGAATTTTGTATGGATAGAGGTGTAAACTCTGGCGCATGAGACGATACGTGGACGTTGGCGTCATTTGGACCGCAGCTGCAACACGGCGAACGGAAACCCGAGGCCGCTGTTGGATCACCTGCTGCACTAGCTGCGCGTTGCCCTCTGTGGTTGTCGTTGTAAGTAGGCTGTTTAGGTTTTTCTATTGGTAACCCCGCCGCCACGTAGCGCTCTGTATAAAAATCACTGGCTGTGCCGTGTGCAGTCTGTGGCTGGTTTGCATTGTTGTCTGCCATTGTAGTGTTGGACAGCGGTAGCTGGATGCTAACAGCGCGTAGCGTTGCGCAGTTGGAGGTGAGCTGCCAGCAGTGGTGGACATGGGGAGAGAGATGGCGGAGTTTTAAAATTTGTAAGAATTGGTGTCATGAACTGATATATATATTATGACTATAAAGTTAGCTGGCAGTAGTGGCGCTCGCTGTATTGCAGTAGTTCGAGTAACGAAGATTTTTGTGAGGTAAGTGATTTGTGAAACATATAGGTTAATGTTAGTCAGGGCCATTCTATTGTAGGGATTATTGAAAGTCAGATTGCGTTGCGCTAAAAACTATTGTGTGTCAGTTTAAGCACAGTCTTGTATAAATTGTTCTAAGGGGACGTTTCATCGTATGCGGTCGCCCTACCTTTCCAGCACGTTCATCCGTCACGTTCCCAGTCCGTTGAAATTTTTCAAACAGATCCTTTATTGTATCGCTTTTCGGTCCTTTGGTTACATTAAACCTCCGTTGAAAACTTCGTCTTGTTGCAACAACACTGTGGTCTAGGCGGTGATATTCCAACACCAGAAAAATCTTCTGTTCTAAGGAATAAACCATGTTGTCCACAGCACACTTGCATGTTGTGAACAGCACACGCTTACAGCAGAAAGACGACGTACAGAATGGCGCACCCACAGACTGCGTTGTCTTCTATATCTTTCACATCACTTGCAGCGCCATCTGTTGTTGAAAATTGTAACTACTGTAATTTCGAAAGTTTGTCCGCCTGAAAATGTACTGTTGTCCCAAGCATATTGCAACAAACGGTGTATTTCTATCGCTGCTCGTTTAGTTTTTATTGCCGTTTCAAATATACCGGTCATTTTTTAAACACCCTGTAAATAGGAAGTGCTAAATAGAATCGGGGAGATAAGAGATTTGTGGCAGAACTTGACCGCTTGATAGGACACATTCTGAGACGTCAAGGGGTCACCAATTTAGTATGTGAGGGAAGTGTGGGGGCTAAAAGTCACATAGGCAGACCAATGGATGACTGCAGTAAGCAGATTCAGAAAGATGTAGCTTGCTGTAGTTATTCGGAGATGAAGACGCTAGTATAGAATAGAGTAACATGGAGGGCTGCAGCATACCAGTCTTGGACTGATGACAACAACAATTCTGAGTTGGAAAACTGCGACCAGTACATCCTGGTTATAGCAGCACTCCGCGGAATCGGTTAGTCGAAACACCACGCCCGCTTGTTTGCTTCGGCTGGCCCCGCTACTTAAAAATTAACTGTGAAATTGTGTCCTCTCCAGGACCACACTACAGCTGATTACGACTTGTTCAGGAAATTTTTTGATCACTTTGCACATTCATCGCATATCAGCGCTGCGCGTTTCAGATTTTTCCGAGCTGTCAAGAACCCTGAGCAAACATTTAAGCAAGGGCTCACGGAACTACAGGGATTGTCACGACAGTGCCAAATCGTCCTGTCAGGCTACGTACGCGGATGAAATGATTCGGGATTTGGTTATAATGCACCTCCTGACCAGGAGCTATGTAAACTGGTGCTGCAGCGCCAGCAACCTGCCGCTGAACGCTGCGCTAAAACTCGTTTATGCTTATGAAGCATCCTGAAGAGCAATTTCGACCAATGGCGGTAGGAGAGATATGCATAGCCGGCGACCACCGTTCTCAGACAGCAGGGCCTCGTCCGTACCCTGCGAACGCGCGCAGATCTGCCCTGTCCCGTCACGGCAAACACTTGCCGGCGGAGCAGGAAGCACACCGTGCGCTCGTGGTGGTCAACAACGACTCAACCACGTAGCGTGCAGAGCCGCGCTTCCGCTTTTCGCGGTAATCAGTCTTGTCCAGGCTGTTTTGCGAAGCAACGTCGCAGTGAATGCAGATTTCAGAATGCTACATGTGTTTACTGCAGCAAGAAAGGACATATTAAGTCTCTTTATTTGATGATGATGATGATGACGATGAAATACACTCCTGGAAATGGAAAAAAGAACACATTGACACCGGTGTGTCAGACCCACCATACTTCCTCCGGACACTGTGAGAGGGCTGTACAAGCAATGATCACACGCACGGCACAGCGGACACACCAGGAACCGCGGTGTTGGCCGTCGAATGGCGCTAGCTGCGCAGCATTTGTGCACCGCTGCCGTCAGTGTCAGCCAGTTTGCCGTGGCATACGGAGCTCCATCGCAGTCTTTAACACTGGTAGCATGCCGCGACAGTGTGGACGTGAACCGTATGTGCAGTTGACGGACTTTGAGCGAGGGCGTATACTGGGCATGCGGGAGGCCGGGTGGACGTACCACCGAATTGCTCAACACGTGGGGCGTGAGGTCTCCACAGTACATCGATGTTGTCGCCAGTGGTCGGCGGAAGGTGCACGTGCCCGTAAACCTGGGACCGGACCGCAGCGACGCACGGATGCACGCCAAGACCGTAGGATCCTACGCAGTGCCGTAGGGGACCGCACCGCCACTTCCCAGCAAATTAGGGACACTGTTGCTCCTGGGGTATCGGCGAGGACCATTCGCAACCGTCTCCATGAAGCTGGGCTACGGTCCCGCACACCGTTAGGCCGTCTTCCGCTCACGCCCCAACATCGTGCAGCCCGCCTCCAGTGGTGTCGCAACAGGCGTGAATGGAGGGACGAATGGAGACGTGTCGTCTTCAGCGATGAGAGTCGCTTCTGCCTTGGTGCTAATGACGGTCGATTGCGTGTTTGGCGCCGTGCAGGTGAGCGCCACAATCAGGACTGCATACGACCGAGGCACACAGAGCCAACACCCGGCATCATGGTGTGGGGAGCGATCTCCTACACTGGCCGTACACCTCTGGTGATCGTCGAGGGGACACTGAATAGTGCACGGTACATCCAAACCGTCATCGAACCCATCGTTCTACCATTCCTAGACGGGCAAGGGAACTTGCTGTTCCAACAGGACAATGCACGTCCGCATGTATCCCGTGCCACCCAACGTGCTCTAGAAGGTGTAAGTCAACTACCCTGGCCAGCAAGATCTCCGGATCTGTCCCCCATTGAGCATGTTTGGGACTGGATGAAGCGTCGTCTCACGCGGTCTGCACGTCCAGCACGAACGCTGGTCCAACTGAGGCGCCAGGTGGAAATGGCATGGCAAGCCGTTCCACAGGACTACATACAGCATCTCTACGATCGTCTCCATGGGAGAATAGCAGCCTGCATTGCTGCGAAAGGTGGATATACACTGTACTAGTGCCGACATTGTGCATGCTCTGTTGCCTGTGTCTATGTGCCTGTGGTTGTGTCAGTGTGATCATGTGATGTATCTGACCCCAGGAATGTGTCAATAAAGTTTCCCCTTCCTGGGACAATGAATTCACGGTGTTCTTATTTCAATTTCCAGGAGTGTATTTGGTTTGTGGGGCGCTTTACTGCGCGGTTATCAGTACCCGTAAAATTCCTAATCCTTACACAGTCCAGTCTTGCCACTTTCACGAATGGCGATGAAATAATAACGACGACACAAACACCCACTCCGTCGGCGGAGAAAATTCCTGCGCTGGCCAGGAATCTAACCCCGGACCTCGTGATACACAGGCTGCAACGCTAGTCACTAGACGACGAGCTGCGGACTCTTTGTTTACGGAAATTATGAATATTATTGTCGTGCAGGAGCAAGGGCCGAGAAATGATGCCAACGAACTCGACTCCTTATTGAACCAGATTCACAATGGCAAGCTTGGCAAGGGCTTTCGCAAAGCTTGAGTTACATCTATGCGACAAACCAAATATGTAGCTTCTTCTCATAGCCATCAAATGGCAACACGTCAAAACGCTGTCACTCATATTCGGTTCGTGAGGCCGCAACCGTCGCTGCAACACAGATCACAGGAAACGATATCGTCGCATCGGAAGAAATTGTTTGTCACGTTGTAAATTTATGGCAAGGACATTGTCTTTCACATAGACACGGGAGCTGCTACAAGCCTGGTCAATCTAGAAATATACCAGCTCATAGGCGCGCCGTATATGCAATATGGGCATGCTGAATTGGTTGGATACAACAATATGGTCATTCCTAGGAAAGGGTACTGCTGCTTATAATCAGTTGCAGCGATTCCTAAAAGTGACAGTGGCCAATCAATTTGTCGTGCAGAATACCTTTGGGATTTATGCCTTCCACACGTTCGGACTTACTGTTATGGACGTAGTGTACCTTATGTCTGTCAGCACGCGGATCTACTTTCGGAGCCTTTAGGCCACATCAAGCATTTTCAGCCCACATCACGATGAAACCAAACGCTCGGCCAAGTTGTGCAAAGAAAGCAATGTGCCCTTCGCTCCGCAAGACGCAGGAAAAACTGAGTTGGATCGATTACACGCTTTAGGAGCCATCACATCAGTGACGTCAAGAGAATGGCCCACCCGACTACCGATTGTACGCTAAAAAAGATGAAATTCGAGCGTGTGGACACTTAAAACTCACAGTCAACATGCAAGCTATTACGAGTATCTACACGACACTGAATCCCGAAGAATTAGCAGCCTGGGTCAGTGGGCGAAAATACTTTTCAACGATCGACGTCAAAGATGCATTTCTTCAAAAGGAAATGGACGAAGCGACGAACAAAAACACACCATATGCGTTATACAGATATGGCAGGTAACCTTTCGGAGTTTCCTCGGTGCCATCAATATTTCAACGATATCTTGAACAGGTAACCAAGAAGGTTCCACGCTGCTGCATCTACTTTGACGACATTATTGTGTCTGGCAAGGATGAGTCAACATGCAAGCTATTATGGATATCTATCCGATACTGAAGCTCAGTGGGAGAAAATATTTTTCAGCGATTGACGTCAAAGATGCGTGTCCTCAAATGGAAATGGGCGACGAGACGGAACAGAAACTGGCGGTTAAAACAGCACAAGGGTTATATGTGTATAACAAGTTGTCTTTAGGAGTTTCTTCGGCCCCAGAAACATTTCAACGATATCTTGAACAGGTGATGCTGCAACGTACTTCGACGACATTATTGTATCTGGAAAGTATGAACAGGGCCACCTCGCGAACCTTAATCAATTAAATGAGTTACTGCAAGACTTTGGCTTTTGCCACAAACACCAAAGTGTCAGTTTTCCAGCCAAGGATCAAACACTTGAGCCATGTCATCTACGGTTATTGCATACGACCTCTCAACAAGCATCTTCAAGCAAATAAAGATTTACCAATCCACGAAAACTTACAATCACGTATTACATACGGTTTATCCCTAACGCAGCACAAGTTGGTCTGGACGCAGCAATGCACCTATGTCTATACAAGCTGAAGCAAGCACCCTTGCAACGACGAAGTCTGATTCACCTTGATGTGGCGAGACAGCTGGTCCTAGCAACCGATGCCTCCCAGTACGGTGTCTGCAGTGTCTTATCCCACAAGGTCGCCCATCATGAATAGGCCGATAGCGTTCGCCTCAAACACACTGAATTCCGTTCAGATCAAATGCAAACAGGTATAAAAAGAGGCCCTAGTCATCGTGTCTGCAGTCTGGTGCTTTCACCATCTGCAGTGTCCTCCCCTACAGCTGAGTGGTTAGCGTGACGAATTGCCGTCGTACAGGCCCGGGTTCCATTCCTGGCTGGGTCGGAGATTTCCACCGCTCAGGGACTGGGTGTTGTCTTCATCATCATTTCATCCCCATCCGGCGCGCAGCTCACCCAAAGTGGCGTCGAATGTAATAAGACCTGCACCAAGGCGGTCGGACATGCCCCGCAAGGGGCCTCCCGGTCAATGACGCCAAACGCTCATATCCATTTACCATCTGCAGTCTGGTGTTTTCACCAATGTACACTCCTGGAAATGGAAAAAAGAACACATTGACACCGGTGTGTCAGACCCACCATACTTGCTCTGGACACTGCGAGAGAGCTGTACAAGCAATGATCACACGCACGGCACAGCGGACACACCAGGAACCGCGGTGTTGGCCGTCGAATGGCGCTAGCTGCGCAGCATTTGTGCACCGCCGCCGTCAGTGTCGGCCAGTTTGCCGTGGCATACGGAGCTCCATCGCAGTCTTTAACACTGGTAGCATGCCGCGACAGTGTGGACGTGAACCGTATGTGCAGTTGACGGACTTTGAGCGAGGGCGTATAGTAGGCATGCGGGAGGCCGGGTGGACGTACCGCCGAATTGCTCAACACGTGGGGCGTGAGGTCTCCACAGTACATCGATGTTGTCGCCAGTGGTCGGCGGAAGGTGCACGTGCCCGTCGACCTGGGACGCACGGATGCACGCCAAGACCGTAGGATCCTACGGAGTGCCGTAGGGGACCGCACCGCCACTTCCCAGCAAATTAGGGACACTGTTGCTCCTGGGGTATCGGCGAGGACCATTCGCAACCGTCTCCATGAAGCTGGGCTACGGTCCCGCACACCGTTAGGCCGTCTTCCGCTCACGCCCCAACATCGTGCAGCCCGCCTCCAGTGGTGTCGCGACAGGCGTGAATGGAGGGACGAATGGAGACGTGTCGTCTTCAGCGATGAGAGTCGCTTCTGCCTCGGTGCCAATGATGGTCGTATGCGTGTTTGGCGCCGTGCAGGTGAGCGCCACAATCAGGACTGCATACGACCGAGGCACACAGGGCCAACACCCGGCATCATGGTGTGGGGAACGATCTCCTACACTGGCCGTACACCTCTGGTGATCGTCGAGGGGACACTGAATAGTGCACGGTACATCCAAACCGTCATCGAACCCATCGTTCTACCATTCCTAGACCGGCAAGGGAACTTGCTGTTCCAACAGGACAATGCACGTCCGCATGTATCCCGTGCCACCCAACGTGCTCTAGAAGGTGTAAGTCAACTACCCTGGCCAGCAAGATCTCCGGATCTGTCCCCCATTGAGCATGTTTGGGACTGGATGAATCGTCGTCTCACCCGGTCTGCACGTCCAGCCCGAACGCTGGTCCAACTGAGGCGCCAGATGGAAATGGCATGGCAAGCCGTTCCACAGGACTACATCCAGCATCTCTACGATCGTCTCCATGGGAGAATAGCAGCATTGCTGCGGAAGGTGGATATACACTGTACTAGTGCCGACATTGTGCATGCTCTGTTGCCTGTGTCTATGTGACATCACGAAAACGTGTAAATTTGGAATAAAGGAAGAGCGATTCGTTAGTTGGAAGAACGTCGAGGCTGACATCACGAAAGCGTTCAAAGCTCTAAAAAGAACGTTATTCGAGATAAACTATACAGCAAGCCTACTCCTCCATTCTGCACAAATCTCGTCTATGATTAGTGAAAACAAGAAAAGAGAGATTAGTTTGCATATAGAGGTGTACATATTGTACTATTATTTGTCCTTCACGTCATAGAATAGAAAACGTAACTCTAATATTGATGCAAACAGTTCTATGCAATGCAGTTTACAATGGCTTTTCAAGTTTATATATTCTGTCCATGTGCTAATGAAACTGAAAATATTCCTAAGACATTTCTGAGCGTGTGGGCTACCACGTAGCTCGTCCAAGCTAGCTGTCAGAGAAGGTGTTTAGCACCATTCCGCTAGAGAGTGTATCTCTCGCAAAACAGTGCAGCGAGTGTTTTCCGTCAGTGTCTCTCCTCAAACAAAGGCTCATGGCCGACCCACGCTTTGCTTGTGTTCGTACAGCGGTGACCCTTTGCTGGCTGAAGTTCTAAGTGGATGCTGTCCCGCACTTTTTGGTTGCAAACAATGGAGCTGTTATACGTAGCTGCGGAACGGACGAGAGAGAGTTGTAATTTACCACCATGCTATTCACCTATGCATAGAGCAAGCAGTAATGGAAACCAAAGAGAAATATAGAAACAGGATTTAAGTTCAGAGAGAAGAAATAGAAACGCTGAGGTTTTCTGATGACATTGCTATTGTGCCAGAGACGGCAAAGGACTTAGAACATCTAATGAAGGGAATGGATAGGGTCTTGAAAATAAGTTACAAGATAATCATCAATAAACATAAAACAATAAATAAGTTTATTCAAATTTAGTCTGGTGATGATAGAGAAATTACGTTAGGAAATTAGATGCTAACAGCGGAAAATATTTATTAATTTTGCACCAAAATGTCTGATGACGTCAGACTAAAGAGTGTGTAAAATGTAGACTTGTAGTAGAAAGAAAAGCTTTTCTGAAGAAGGCAAATATGTTCACATCGAGTATAAATTTATGTTTTACGAAGTCTTTTCTGAAAGTACTTGTCTGGACTGAAACATCGACGATAAACACTATACACAACAGAACAGGAGGTTTTAAAACGTAGTGCGACAGGAAAATGCTGAAGATTAGGTGGGTAGATCAGATAATTAACGACAGTAAATTAAAGCGAACCAGGGAGAAAAGAGCTTGATGACGGGGCTTCACACATAGCACACGTGCTGGAGAGTCAAGGATTAGTCATACATCTAAATTTACACCCACATCTACATGATTACTCTACAATTCACAATGAAATGTCTTGCAGAGGATTCATTGAACTACCTTCAAGCTATTTTTCTATCGTTCCACTCTCGAATACCACGCAGGAGAAACGAACACTTAATTATTTCCGTGCGAGCTCTCATGATAAACCGCAGTCATTGGTTTGGTTTCCCCACAACATTATTTATGTGATCGTTCCAATTTAAGTTATTCGTAATTGTAGTCCGTAAGTATTTAGTTGAACTTACAGCCTTCAGATTTGTGTGATTTATCGTGTAACAGAAATACGGAAGATTTCTTTTAGTACTCACATGAATGATTTCACACTTTTAATTATTTAGAGTCAGTTGCCACTTTTCTCACGATACAGATACAGTGTCTAAATCTGCCATTAGTTTTGATCATCTGATGACTTAACAGGACGGTAAATTGCAGCAGTATCTGTAGACAATCTAAGGTGTCTGCTCAGGTTATCTAATAAATCGTTTACCTATAGAAGGAACAACAGATGGCGTATAACAGTTTCATGAGAAAAATCAGATATTCTGTATTACTCGATGACTTTCTTCCAATTACTACGACTTGTGATCTTTCTGACAGGAAACCACGAATCCAATCGCACAGCTGAGACGGTACTCCACAGGCACGCAATCTGATTAGAATTCGGTTGTGAGGAGCGATGTCAAAAGCCTTCTGGAAATCTAAAAGTATGAAATCAATTTGACATCCCCTGTCGATAGCACTCATTACGTAGTGAGAATTAAAAACTAGTTGCCTTTCACAAGAACGATATTTTTAGAATCCATGTTGGCTATTTGTCAATAAACCGTTTTTTTTTAGGTAATTCATATTATTCAAACATAGTATATGTTCCAAAATCCTACTGCAAATCGACTTTAGTGACATGGCTCTGCACTTCATCGAATTTATTCATGTTTCCCTTATAGGGTATTGGGGTGACTTGTGCAACTTTCCAATCTTTAGGTACCGATCTTTCGACGAGCGAGCGGCTGTATATTATTGCTAAGAATGGAGCTACTGTATCAGTATATTCTGAAAGGAGTCTGAGTGGTATACAACCTGGACCGGAGGCCTCGCCTTTATCAAGTGATTTAAGTTGCTTCGCTACACCGAGGATATCTACTTATCATGTTGGCATTTGTTCTTGGCTCAAATTCTGGAATATTTTATTCGTCTTATTTGATGAATTGGTTTCTGAAGACCGTGTTTAGTAACTTTGCTTTGGTGGTACTGTCATCAGTAACATCACCATTGTTATCACGCAGTGAAGATATTGTTTGCGTCTTGCTGCTGGTGTACTTTCCATACGACCAGAATCTCTTTGGTTTTTCTGCCAGATTTAGAGACAGAGTTTCGTTGTGGAAGCTATTAAAAGCATCTCAATTGAACTTTGTGATAAATTTCAAGCTTCTGTAAAATTTCGCCGCTCTTGGGGTTTTTACTTTCTTTTAAATTTGGCATGCCTCTTTCGTTGATACTACAATAATGTTCTAACCAGTTCTGCGTGCCATGGCTATCAGTACCATCTCTTGTCAATTTTCTTGGTATATATCTTTCCATTTGCTGTCGACACTACTGCTGCAGTGGAAAGAAGTGTGGCGAGTAAAAATTATAGAGGAAGACAAAAAATTCTGGTACAGTGTAGGGGAGAACAAAAGGATGCAGGTTACGGTTGTTATATAGAAATTAAGATTAGCGTAGAGAGCTGCATCAAACCAATCTCTGAATGGAACACAGAAGACAAGCAACAACAACATACGGCTTTTGACTGAGAAACTGAGTGTGTGACCTGATAGACTCGTAGTATTATTTGATTTTAGTGAAGCAACGCAAAGTAAAAGATGCTTAGAACATTATTTTCAATTACGAGTGTAATCTAGACATATTCTATATATACTTAGAATAGAACGAAACTGTTGGAGACCCAACAATCGGTAAGTCATTTACCAGCTAACCAGGGAAGATATCGACGCAATGGCATTCCGAAAGATTTCTGCATACAATTATTAAATCATGGAGCTCCAACATAACATCTGCAGGAACAAATTGTATTTCCTTTGTGAAGGAGTATAGTTAAGACGCAGATTTTTGACACCGTTTAGCCGTGGGCCACGATTTTTGTAATCTAGTGTGGCATCCACTTCCATTATAGTCACGTTTCCAACAGGAATGTTCATTGTTTCAGAAGATTGCCTAAGTTCTATTAAGAAACTTTATCACCGAGCGCTTCACTACTTACATAAATTTCACAAATTTTACAAATATAGCGCACAAGGCGTGACTGAATGTTAACAGAAATTCTAATCTGTTCATTCCATTGACGCAAGTGATAGAATTAACAATGCCTGCCTGCCCCGGTTCTAGGCGCTTCAGTCCGGAACCGCGCGACAGCTACGGTCGCAGGTTCGAATCCTGCCTCGGGCATCGATGTGTGAGTGATGTCCTTGGGTTAGTTAGGTTTAAGTAGTTCTAAGTTCTAGGGGATTGATGACCTCAGAATTTAAGTCCCGTAGTGCTCAGAGCCATTTTTTGAACAATGCCTAAGTACTCTTTCTTTTGTTATTCCAACAATTTTCAGGAAAGGTTTTCCAGTAAGTTCTAGCCATAAACGTGGAACTTACTTCATTCTGTGTGATAGTGGATTCTGGCGGGAATTGATGTAGTACGTAAGTGACGCTATACCTCATCCCGAAAATGTTCGATTTAATATTAGCTTATTACTTTGTGCAGACCACTCCAGCAAACATATTTGATTTTCTTCAATCCACAATACGAGGGACTTTGCTTTATGGATCATCATATTCATACATTGATGATCGGATATCAGAATGTTAACCCAGTGTAAGTCTAAAACGATGTCCTAAGCTCTAGTGATAATTTTACACCAACCAAAACAGTGACCCGAACTCAAATCAGGAAACACTATTTCAGATCAAAAAACGGTCTCCAGCTATTTTTTTTATGACAGATCATTCAACATTGTCGTTCTCGTTTCAACGAATTTCACTGTCTTCACAAATCATTCTTGAAAATACCGGCTAACAGACGTCCACCAAGCCCATACACGATCTTGTTATTTCGACATTATTTACCGTGACTCGTCCCACTGCTTTACAGATCAATAGCCGGCATTTGTGGCCGAGCGGTTCTAGGCGCTTCGGTCTACGCTACGGTCGCAGGTCCGAATCCTCATTTGGTAACATTTCTTCTTGAAAGTGAACCATTTTCTCCGGTTAGAAACATAGTGAGAAACGTCAAAGCCTTCACTTCTATTTACGAGGCTCTGTCGTCGTTAGCAGCTAGTTAGCTCTCGGCGCCACATTACTCACACACTTTCATTCGCACTGCACAGTTATCGTTTGCAAGTTTATCCTTTTTCTTATACAACTGTTCTGGTCATTGTAAGTAATCACTAGTTACTTCAAAAGGTCAAACCATTCGAGATGGCCCAGTGGCAGAAAACAGACGAAGGGCGTGTTTAACGCACTGGACTTGGATTCAGGAAAAGTTGGTTTCAAATCCCCGTGCGGCTGCCAATTTTTAGGTGACTTTCATTCCGAAAGGGACACCAACAGATCTCCTTACTCATCCTTCCCATTGTGCTTCGTCTCCAGAGACCTCATCGTCTACAGGGTGATAAATTCTAATCTTCCTTTCTTCTGCCATAGTATTAGCTAGCTCGCCGCAGTAGAGTATGAGCAGTTGACACTTTTAACACAGTACTTCTACGAAACATACAATACTTATCATATTTTGACAACACTTTTGTTTTTGCGCAACCGATTCGTTGACAAAGGACAGCGCTGAAAAAAGAAATTGTATGTCTAAGAACTTATTTTTCACGTCTTCGAAGTGTGTGTATTCTCTTTGCTACGTAGTACTTACTGGAATTAAGGAAAACGTGGAACGGAGAACTCACCAATATAACTTTCTTTTCACACAACTTATTTATTTAACAATATATAAACTGTGTTTTACAGATAATCGAAGCATTTAACCATAAAATTTTCTTTAGCGAAATGAACTAATTTGCAAAATTCTTTTGACCTTAAACCTCAAGTTGAATAAGCTTTTAATCGCTGCAAAAGAAATCTGAAGTGCTGTATTGCAATGACTGCAAGGCGGCCGGAGCTGCAGCCCGCCCATTATCAGGTGAAACAGCGGGGTTTACTACCGCGCTGGACACAGTCTGTCTTATTAAATGCTCTTCTGCAACACATGAAAACTATATAAGCACCACTGATGACAAGAGTGTTCCAATTACTCAAACAGATGACTTAACTTTTAATGTGAAATCTGTATGTCGAAAGGTTCGGGGTTAAGATGCGCACCTGTGCTTAAAGGTTAAACACATTAGGAAACAATAGACAATGATAAGGCTTACTTCAAAGCAACCAACCTCTACCAAGGTGGTACTGCATCCCAACCGGTCCCTTCTGACAAACATATTTTGATTAAAGCCCTGTTGTCAGCTGTTAATATTTTCAGACTTAAACTGATTGTCAGTTACGAAGACCGCTCTGAAGAAACGTCTTAAGACGTTACTTGAAACACTTATCACAAGAGAACTCACTCGGCGGAACCACAAGCTAAAATACACCAATAATGACCTGGTCTTTCAAACACAGAAACGAACAGCTCAGCACAACAGGTTGTTCAGATTATAACTAATGTTCGAGGAATGCAATTATAATCAAAGAATTGAACCGGTTAACAACTAAATCTAACGACAAGGTCCCTCTTTTGTTTAATGGCAACCTGTGCCTTAGTACAATTTTTCCGATTGTATTTACGACCAAGAGCTGACGAGTTAGAATATTAACGATTGGGTACAAACCAGAAAGGAAAGGCAGTACAATAGCAGGACCGATTTCTTTTTTAAAAAAATGGCTCCGAGCACTATGGGACTTGAACATCTGATGTCATCAGTCCCCTACAACTTAGAACTAATTAAACCTAACTAACCTAAGGACATCACACACATCCATGCCCGAGGCAGGACTCGAACCTGCGACCGTAGCAGCAGCGCGGTTTAAGACTGGAGCGCCTAGAACCGCTCGGCCACTGCAGCCGGCTAATGCGTTATCAGCTGAGCACGTAACATGAGATGATTACGAATAAGTTAAACTGAAAAGATCACATAGATAATGCTGTGGGTAAAGCAAACCAAAGACTACAATCGATTAGCAGAACGCTTAGAAATGTACAATGTGGGATCTGCATCAGACGGGACTGAAGGAAAACATTTAGAAAGTTCAAAGAAGGGCAGCTCGTTTTGTATTATCGCGGAATAGGAGAGAGAGAGTGTGTGTATCATGGACATGATAGGTAAAGTGGGGTAGCAATCATTAAAACAAAGCTGTTTATCGCCGCGGTAGGATGTTCTCGTGAAATTTCAATCACCAACTTCCTCCTTTGATTGCGAAAATATTGTTTTGGCGCCCAACTACGCAGGGAGAAATGATCTTCATAATAAAATAATTTCGTGTAATGTTCTGGTGGTGGAAGGATCTGCCACTGGAATTACTCCGAGCGTTGCCCAGGGTACGCCCGATCGCTGATGATGACATGTCGTGTCGTATTTATCTCTTTGTTGCGATCTTCGAGGAGGCCCCTTCAGGAGTGGAAGGTGGGGCCGTGGATATAACCCAGATAACATCTTTGCAAGTGAAAATGTTGCCCACCAAGTGAAGAAAGAAATGGGAGACCCAATTCCAAGGACACAACACCGAGCAATTATTTGCACTGTAGAAGCAGTCATCAAACCCAGCTATACCCGCTTCAAGAGAAGATTTCACTTTAAACGAGCACAATGGGATAAATTTACCGAAGAACTCGATTCCAAAATCTTTGAACTAGATCCTTCTCCAGAGAAATATGATAGCTTTATAAAGCTGGTGAAAGCTGTCTCTAGTAGGCATATACCCCGCGGATGTAGAACAACTTACATACCAGGACTAGACAAAGATACAAAAACACTAATGAATAAATATGAACAACTTTTTGAAGATGACCCATTTGCTGAAGAAACAATACAGGTTGGTGAAGAACTTATACTAGCCATATCAGCTAGAAGGAAAGAAAAATGGTGCGATCTTATGACGCAGCTCGATATGAAACAAAATAGTAGAAAGACATGGCAATTGCTCAAAAATCTTGGAAACGACCCAACAGCTATTCCCTCGGCCATCTCTGATATAACACCTAACCAGATAGCACATCAGTTACTGCTGAATGGCAAAGTTAATAAAAAATCGGCAACTCCAAAGATCCAGAGAATTACTGAGGAGAATAACTATATTGGCACACCATTCTCACTGGAAAAATTAGAAACCGCAATATGCTCAATGAAGAACAATAAAGCTGCGGGGTTAGATGACTTGAGGACGGAACAGATAAAAATGTTTGGACCAGCAACCAAGAAGTGGATTCTAGATATGATTAACACCTGTGTCTCAATATTGCAAATACCAAAGTTCTGGAGAAAAACCAAAGTTGTGGCCTTACTGAAACCGGGGAAACAGCCCACAGATGTCAAAAATTTCCGACCCATATCACTCCTATGTCATCTATACAAAGTTTTAGAGAGAATGATCCTCAATCGCATCTCAGACCAAGTCGATCAAAGACTGATCAGAGAACAATCTGGCTTCCGCCCCGGGAGGTCGTGTTGTGGACAGATCTTGAACCTGACACAGCACATAGAGGATAGATATGAACTCGGGCAGATCACCGGTGTCACCTTTGTGGATCTTACTGCTGCATATGACACCATTAATCACAGGAAAATGTTAACAAAGATCTATGCCATCACGAAAGACTTCCAACTAACACAGTTTATAAGATGCCTGCTACAAAACAGACGTTTCTTTGTTATCCTACAAAATAAGAGGAGCCGGTGGAAGGCACAGAGAAATGGTATCCCCCAAGGAAGTGTGCTAGCCCCACTGCTGTTTAATATTTACACTAATGACCAGCCTGTTAATTCTGTCACAAGATCTTTCATTTATGCAGATGACACAGCACTTGCTGCGCAAGGAAGGACCTTTGAGGAGGTGGAAGAAAAACTCACAACAAGTCTTCAGGCATTATCTAACTACTACGATAGCAACTACCTGAAGCCAAACCCCTCCAAAACACAAGTGTTTGCATTTCACTTACGGAACAGAGAAGCACGGAGGTAACTGAGAATAACCTGGAGAGGTCAACAGCTGGCCCACTGTGACACCCCAAAGTACCTCGGAGTGAAGTTGGACCGGTCCCTCACCTTCAAGAACCACTGTACAGATACAAAAATGAAAGTCAGTGCTAGGAACAACATTATTAGGAGACTGACCGGCAACAACTGGGGAGCACACCCACAGGTCCTCCGCACATCTGCCCTCGCTTTGTGCTTCTCCACTGCTGAATATGCAGCACCTGTATGGCAGAACTCCAGCCGTGCCAAACAGGTAAATATTGCCCTAAATGAAACAGGACGAATTGTAACCGGCTGCTTGCGGGCAACCCCTGTTGACAAAATCTACCACCTCATGGGCGTAGCACCGCCAGACGTCCGAAGGAGAACAGCGGCTGAAGTGGAAAGAAAGAAGCAGGAGACAGATCAGAGACACCCCCTGTTTGGATGCGAACATCAAACGCCAAAACTCAAGTCGAGAAAAAGTTTTCTCCAGACAACGCGACCAATCCAGACATCACCTGCAGACCATAGGATACAACTCTGGCGTAGCTCATCATCAGAGAAATATTGGGGCAACCCCAAGGAAGAACTTGCTATAGGTCATCATCTCCCATACACAACATGGAAGGTACTCAATAGACTTAGAACTGGCGTATCTCGATGTAAGGAGAACGTGAAGAAATGGGGATACATCTCAGGGGAAGAACTATGTGAATGTGGTGAACCTCAAGACCATCAGCACCTACTCAACTGCAGGAAACTGTCGGAACCTGTGTCCATGGACGATCTGATTATCGCCAATGATAAGGCAGTCTGTGCAGCGGAATACTGTGCAGCACATGGAATATAAAGACGCACATATTCTCTGTAATACTTGTAATATATATGCTATGTATGATATGCTATGTGATATGCTATGTATGATATGCTATGTATGGTATGCTATGTACTATAAGTTATATTTAATATGTTATGTACTGGACACATATAAATAAATAAATAATAAAATGAGAGAAATCCGAGCTCGTTTTTCCCTTGGACCGTTCGGGGGTGGAACGGTAGAGAAATACAGGTAGCTTGTAAGTGGTACGATGAACCCTCTGCCAGGTACTTAGCCGTGAATTGCAGGGTAATCACGTAGATGTAGGTAGCCTTGTATAGGGTGAATAGGATTTTCTTTTAAAGTTGCGTTTTAGTGTTTGCCGCACCGTACCATAAAATTCCTAAACCTTTAAACCTTAATTTCAACATTGTATGGTTTTGTTTGTTTAACATTACACCCTAGATATTTAAATTCATAAATTTGCACGATTATTTGTCCACTTACTATAATTTTTCCTCTTATTGGTCTCGAAATTCCGTCACTTCAATTCTGCTTGTGGAAACGTGTCGTGTATATATACAGGGTGTCCCATTTATCTTGACCACGCTAAATAACTGTTTGTCCAGATGAAAATTACAAAATGTTTCAAGCAAATGGTCTTTAGCCGTCAGGGAGACATCATCAACATGATTGCCTTCGTTGTAGCTTTGTTTTTTTATAAAGTTGTGAACAGCGGTATGACTTTTTTAAATGGCACCCTGTATTTTATATTCGGTAATTCATTTCCTCTCCTAAAGACCTATTCAAAAATGCATCACAATGACCATTCACTGAGACACAACGTTATTAATTACCTAACACAACATTGACTTTGAGCCCGGTATCACAAAATCATCCACTTGCTGGAATTTTCAGAAAACAAATGAAAACCAAGTAAAAACATAACACAAAATTGACTGTCCTGTACCATTGCCCAGGAGCAGAACATTCAAAGGTGCTCAAAGTGGTGAGCCTAAGAGAATTACAAGCAAGCACGATACATTCCTGCAGTGTCCTCTGGAGTTGTTGAAATATCGCTATAGACAACGTCGTTAGTGCATCCCCAAACAAAAAAGTGCAGAGAATTTAAATCAGGAGACCTAGCAGGCCCAGTAACTGTTCCTCCTCGTCCAATCCATCTGGTAGGATACCTTCGATTCAGAACACGACAGGCACGCAAGGTTCAAAAAAGGGTCTGAGCACTATGGGACTTAACATCTATGGTCATCAGTCAACTAGAACTTAGAACTACTTAAACCTAACTAACCTAAGGACATCACACAACACGCAGCCATCACGAGGCAGATAAAATCCCTGACCCCGCCGGGAATCGAACCCGGGAACCCGGGCGTGGGAAGCGAGAACGCTACCGCACGACTACGAGATGCGGACGGCACGCAAGGCCTTATGTACTAGACATCCATCGTGTTGATACAACATAAGCATTCTGGTTCTTAGCTGGACTTCATCCAGAATAGGACGAAGAATTCGTCTAAGGAAGATGGCATACAATGTGCCGTTTAGACTACCATTGATCAAATAAGGGCCAATAATTGTAGTACCAAGCATCCCACACCAGACGTTAACTCTCCATTGACGCTGATGTTCCACCTGTTGAAGCCATCGTGGGTTGTCGCTGGACCAATAATGCATGTTCCTTATACACTCCTGGAAATTGAAATAAGAACACCGTGAATTCATTGTCCCAGGAAGGGGAAACTTTATTGACACATTCCTGGGGTCAGATACATCACATGATCACACTGACAGAACCACAGGCACATAGACACAGGCAACAGAGCATGCACAATGTCGGCACTAGTACAGTGTATATCCACCTTTCGCAGCAATGCAGGCTGCTATTCTCCCATGGAGACGATCGTACAGATGCTGGATGTAGTCCTGTGGAACGGCTTGCCATGCCATTTCCACCTGGCGCCTCAGCTGGAGCAGCGTTCGTGCTGGACGTGCAGACCACGTGAGACGACGCTTCATCCAGTCCCAAACATGCTCAATGGGGGACAGATCCGGAGATCTTGCTGGCCAGGGTAGTTGACTTACACCTTCCAGAGCACGTTGGGTGGCACGGGATACATGCGGACGTGCATTGTCCTGTTGGAACAGCAAGTTCCCTTGCCGGTCTAGGAATGGTAGAACGATGGGTTCGATGACGGTTTGGATGTACCTTGCACTATTCAGTGTCCCCTCGACGATCACCAGAGGTGTACGGCCAGTGTAGGAGATCGCTCCCCACACCATGATGCCGGGTGTTGGCCCTGTGTGCCTCGGTCGTATGCAGTCCTGATTGTGGCGCTCACCTGCACGGCGCCAAACACGCATACGACCATCATTGGCACCAAGGCAGAAGCGACTCTCATCGCTGAAGACGACACGTCTCCATTCGTCCCTCCATTCACGCCTGTCGCGACACCACTGGAGGCGGGCTGCACGATGTTGTGGCGTGAGCGGAAGACGGCCTAACGGTGTGCGGGACCGTAGCCCAGCTTCATGGAGACGGTTGCGAATGGTCCTCGCCGATACCCCAGGAGCAACAGTGTCCCTAATTTGCTGGGAAGTGGCGGTGCGGTCCCCTACGGCACTGCGTAGGATCCTACGGTCTTGGCGTGCATCCGTGCGTCGCTGCGGTCCGGTCCCAGGTCGACGGGCACGTGCACCTTCCGCCGACCACTGGTGACAACATCGATGTACTGTGGAGACCTCACGCCCCACGTGTTGAGCAATTCGGCGGTACGTCCACCCGGCCTCCCGCATGCCCAGTATACGCCCTCGCTCAAAGTCCGTCAACTGCACATACGGTTCACGTCCACGCTGTCGCGGCATGCTACCAGTGTTAAAGACTGCGATGGAGCTCCGTATGCCACGGCAAACTGGCTGACACTGACGGCAGCGGTGCACAAATGCTGCGCAGTTAGCGCCATTCGACGGCCAACACCGCGGTTCCTGGTGTGTTCGCTGTGCCGTGCGTGTGATCATTGCTTGTACAGCCCTCTCGCAGTGTCCGGAGCAAGTATTCTTTTTTCCAGGAGTGTATTTACCTGTCCTTTGCCGGCCGCTGTGGCCGAGCGGTTCTAAGCGCTTCAGTCCGGAACCGCGCTGCTGCTACGGTCGCAGATTCGAATCCTGACTTGGGCATGGATGTGTGTGATGTCCTTAGGTTATTCAGGTTTAAGTAGTTCTAAGTCTAGTGAACTGATGACCTCAGATGTTAAGTCCCGTAGTGCTCAGAGCCATTTGAACTATTTTTACCTGTCCTTTGTTGCAGAAGGAACTTTAATTGGTAAATAGAAGATTGTAGAAGAATGTCGGGTTGCCGAGGATTTGCTGCTGTGCCCACTGACAAAACTGTACACGATTCTGGAAATCATTCCCATGCAGCTCTTGATGTAGGTGTACATGGTAAGGATGGAAACGGTGACGTGTAATAATACCGACGTACACTGGTTTTAGGAATGACAATCTCGTGTTCAAGCTGTCGTGTGCTCATATATGGATTCATAGCAACGGAAGCGGGAACAGTAACTTCGGCAGCTTCGTCTGTGCGAGTGCTACGATGATTGATTTGTCGTGGTTTGAAACTTCTCTTTTACTGAAGTGTCGCAACAGGACGAGAAAACATCCATCGGGAAAGTGGGTTCTTGTCAAGATATCGCTCTCTGTACAGTTCCGCTGGCTGTGTAGCATTTCGCCTACCTTCAACAACAACAACAAAAAAGAAACGTTACGTCGATGCAGTCTGTAGGAAGGACTACCTATACTGTATGCCTACTCTACAAAACAGTATTTCAAAGGACTAAACTACTGTACTAAATTTACTCATACATAAGAAAACAGTACTGCAGTTACTGTTCTGCTAACTTTCATTTCCCATAGATGAGTAGCATTTCTACTTTCTCTTCGTTGTTGTACATTCTACTCACACAACTCTTCAACTGACGATGGTTGACGAAATGACGGGTGTGCATTTTACTTATGTTTACGTTTGTCCTCTGTCAACGTCAGCACGTGGATGTGTTCCATTACCCCAAGTATCTGCACAAAATTGCTGGGAGCATCAACGTTATTGTCGTGTTATGTAATTAATAACGTTGTGTTTCAGTGAATGGAACACTGTGATACATTCTTGAATAAGCCTTTAGGAAAGAAAATGAATTACCGAATAAAAAATACAGGGTGCCATTTGAAAAAGTCATACCAATGTTCATATCTTTGTAAAAACAAAAACAGAGCTACAAGAAGGCAGTCATGCTGATTTATGTCCCCCTGACGGGTAAAGAACATTTGCTTGAAACATTTTGTAATTTGCATCTGGACAAGCAGTTATCTAGGATGGTGAAGATAAATGGGTCACCCTGTATATTCATAAACCCGTCTCGGTAACAGAGGTCGCTGACGCACGCCCTTGCGGTGGCACTCGATTCGGAGGAAAGCCGGTTTGAGTCCTGGCAGTTAATGAAATTCTGACTGCCAAAATTTGGCCGGCGAGGAGAGGAGAGTTGCTGATCACCGGTCTTTGCGCCAGAGCGGTGGATTTAACTCGAAACTTCCCCTTACCGTCTTACGAAGTGAGGGCATGTGACACTGATGAGCTGTCTATCGGATAGGACTTTTTTTTTTTAAGCTCAGCCTCTCACAAGGTGTTCTTCGAGAGGAGTAGGCGTTGCGCGGTACCGTGTTTCACCCTCTCCCATCCCCCATCAACGTCACACAACACAAACTACACTGTACACGCGTCCATTATTGTCTCATACACTTTACAAAAATAGATTTTTTTATTAACTGGCATCGTCAGTGGAAGCAGGAGGCGATCTTCTATATTTGAGAGGCTACTACCTTTTAGAAGACTTTACTGCCCAGATCGCAAGTTTTTTTTCATATATAACCAGTTTCAGCCAGTTAAATGGCCATCTTCAGGTCTATAATCGTAGAACTTCTATCATATTGCTGTACAGTAGAGTCAGCATTCTCACATAGTGCAAAAGAAAAACAAGGAAAAGAAAGAAAAATGAGCGGCGGAGAGTCCGTATGCTTTCTGCTGAAATAATAGCTATTAGCAATACAACACGCCATCCTGCATGAGATGGGAACCAGCTGAAGATGTCTCCTTGACGGAAACGGGCAAACTGTTGAGTCCGACGTATCAGCAAGGAAAAAGGCCCATGAGCTTGGAGGGAAGCAACCTTTCCGATAGGCGGCTGAACCCATCTCTTGGGGTATCCCAGCCAACAATTCCATATGACATTCCCAGTTTACGTGAACGTAATTAACCGTTTTGTAACTCATAAGTAAAATTATTAAGCCTAGTCCCAGCGAATATCACAAATATGAGACTAGAACACGTCTACCTACATCTAAGTCTACATGGATACTCTTAAAATCACATTTAAGTGAACCACCTTCACAATTCTCTATTATTCCAATCCCGTATAGCGCGCGGAAAGAAAGAACACCTATATCTTTCCGTTCGAGCTTTGATTTCCGTTATTTTATCGTGGTGATCGTTTCTCCCTATGTAGATCGGTGTCAACAAAATATTTTTGCATTCGAAGAAGAAAGTTGGTCATTGGAAAACGCATTTCTTTTAATGATGTCCAGCCCAAATCCTGTATCATTTCAGTGAAACTATCTCCCATATTTCGCGATAATACAAAACGTGCTGCCTTCTCTGAACTTTTTCGATGTACTCCGTCAGTCCTATCTGGTAAGGATCCCACCCCGAACAGCAGTATTCTAAAAGAGGACGGACAAGTGTAGTGTAGGCAGTCTCTTTAGTAGGTCTGTTACATTTTCCAAGTGTCCTGCCAATAAAACGCAGTCTTTGACTAGCCTTCCCCACAACATTTTCTATGCGTTCTTTCCAATTTAAGTTGTTCGTAATTGTAATACCTAGGTATTTAGTTGAATTTACTTCTTTTAGATTAGACTGGAATTATCGTGTAACCGAAGTTTAACGAATTCCTTTTGGCACTCATGTGGATGACTTCACCCTTTTCGTTATTTAGGGTCAACTGCCAATTTTCGCACCATTCAGGTATCTTTTCTAAATCGTTTTGCAATTTGTTTTGATCTTCTGATGACATTATTCGATAAACGACAGCGTCACCTGCTAACAACCTAAGAAGGCTGCTCAGATTGTCTCCCAAATCGTTTATATAGACAAGGAACACTGCCTTGGGGAACGCCAGAAATCACTTCTGTTTTACTCAGACTACAAACTGTGACCCCTCTGACAGGAAATCACACATAACTGACAAGGAGACGGTACGACCGTGGGGTCCGGGATTTTTCCGAAATTTTGTGTGGTGAAAGAGGACCCCTAACACCTCACGTGGTTAAAATATTAGGACGCACTACTCGAAAAATCCCGAGAAAAATCGATCCAAAGTTTCTTAGGTGCCTTATGAGTGTAAACTGTTAGTCCATTGCCGAGCCTCCGTCTGGCCTATATGAAGTTTCATATTAAACAAACTTAAAAGGGTGTCTTACGACGTCCGCCCCGAGCAGTTGCGACGAACAAAAGCGAACAAAAATGAGATTAAAAAAAAAAAAAACATCGTTAGAGGTCGGACCCTTACGCCAGAGGTCTCGGGTAAGATTGCTCCTCCGGCACTTTTTTTTCTTCTGTTGCTTGCAAAATTGAAGCGCATTGTTACAGGAGAATCGTGAAATTAATTCCCTTGAAGACTGTATAAAAATTAATTCTATAATTCACCGTCAGTTATCGCCACCAATATTCCGAGACATGATTCAATATGCCTGGTTTGCCTCAAAATTATCAGAAACTGAAAACATTTTCGTAAATGTTAATGGGGCAGATTTTTGTACATATTTATTACAAACGCCCTGTGATTGTAAAACATCCGGGGCAGCTAACTTTTCTACCGAACACGCTGAGCTACCGTGCCGGCTAACATCTAGGCCAGACGCCGGCTCGCCAATGGATTAACATTTAAACTCATAAAGCATCTAAGAAACTTTGAATCGACTTTTCCCGTGATTTTCCGGGTAGTGCGTCCTAATATTTTAACCACGTGAGGTGTTAGGGGTTCTCCTTCACCACACAAAATTTCGGACAAATCCCCGACCCCACGCTCGTGCCGTCTCCTTGTGAGACGATATTCCATAAGCACGCAATTTCACTACAAGCCGCTTGTGTGGTACAGTGTCAAAAGCCTTCCGGAAATCCAGTAATACGGAATCGATCTCAAATACCTTGTCACTTTTGAAATAAAAAAACAGCTCACTCTGCGACGCAATTGGCGACATCACGTAACTAGAGGAGATTCGGCCGGTTGGACACGTCCCAGCGGGCATGAAACTGATTTGTTTTTGTGGTCTGGGGGCGACGACGGAGCACGTAAACGTCGGCCGGCGCCTTGCCAGCCACGCGCGCACCGGCTGCAGCCGTTCCCGTTAGCGCAGGTCCGCTCCTGCCGCAGCAACACGGGGTCATCACTGCCCTGCCCCACCTAACCACAGGTGGACTGAATCTGACTACAGGGGCGTCCGTAGAGTAAATATCTCTGGAGTGCGCATTGCGTTCTGCGCATGTTGTCAACATTAAACCGGGATTGTCCCGTGTTTTCGGGACTTCGCTGTGCGTGTGTGCTATCGGCAGCGTTTGAAGTTTATAATATCAAGATTTTTTTTGCATTTCACCGTTTGTTGATAGTGTAAAAGCGATGGTGAACTACTGTTGTTGCTACGGATGCAAAGAAAAATATGTGAAAGGAGGGATAGTAACTTTTCATGGGTACATACCATGTAGCTCTAATTATGGTTATCATATTAGTAAGAGACACTGTACATGTTTAAAAATTTCGAGACGCTTTATAATTAAGGCTTGATTCTGTAGACCTATTTTTCTACGATTTTATGACTATATTACGGCTCATACAAAAGCTTACAAACAATCGCTTCCTCTCGTAAATTTACTAGTGTAACAGGAAAGGTAATGGTTAATTGTTTCAGCAACTACTATCCTCCATGCATTTATCAGTGACTTGTAGATTATGTATATAGATTACTCAGTCTACTATTTATTTAATAAACTGGGAGCAAGTATGTAAAATCCGTTAAATAAATACTTCAAAGTGTCACCAGTAAGAAAAATTGTGCTTTAGATCGCAAAACCGAGAAAATACATATGCAAAAACAGCAGAAAATAGGACGAATTAGCAGGGATATAATCGCTAATGTGAGGCAAATTCGGTGTTTTTCGGACACTTGCAAAAGTACTAGCTTACTGTCAAGTCGTTTTGCCAGACTATCAGTGCAAAAACGTACGTCTGGCTCTGTAATACTATAAAGTGCCGTATCATACCGAAAACTGCCAAAAATCGAGTGCATCTGAACTGTGGCACCTATCACAAAGAAGCAGAATGTAATATCACTTGCCCTTAAAAGTTACATAGCTGGTTTATTCCCAGTATCAAATGGATACTGTTAAAATGTCTGCGCAACATATATAAATAATCCACGACACGTACGAAAAGAATCCGTCTGTACTAGGGATCTAGTGACATTCTAAGTATACAGGGCGCTGTACGGACAAGCACACGACGTCCCGAGAACACACGACCAGGCTGGCAATGTATGTTGACAACACAGAATCTGTTCTGCGCATGTGAATGCTCACTCCAGAGATATTTACTCTATGGGGGCGTCCAGAGGAAACGTTAGCGACAGCCCCAGACATTTGCACAAGCCCCCCCATTTACCCCCTCCAAACCGACCCCCACCACACCAACCAAGAGCGCATCAATATGATCTTTGGTAGTCCTCGTCAGTGTCGTGTTTTTGTTCGTCGTTTTTTTTTGTTTTACCGTGGTTGTTCATACTAGCAGTGTTGTGCTATTAGTACTTCTTAGCAGTTTGTGTAATACTGTCAAAATGAAACATAGATATGCACTCTCAATAAAGTTATCATACATCGGTCCCTAATCTTGACTGTTGTCGTCAACTGCTGTCAAAACTGATACATAAGAGACATTGAAGTACGATAAGATGTGTTGGAATGACACTGACGAATTTATGTGCATATGTTTAACAATAGGCAGCTCTAAAGCTCTCAAACACTGAAGAAGAACTCAAAGTAATCTCGTGTCTGCTATAAGCAAGCAGTCATAAGAGTTCACAAGTAAAAATTCACCCATTATACAGGCAAATATTAATGAAGAACGTCACTGTATAAATATCTGACTGCTTCCATTACGCATTTCTACATTATCCCACTCTCATATTCTTTAGTCTTAATGAGGTAATCAGAAACAAATCAAGACATCGACTTTACCTTGTTTATGCACAACATTGACTTTAGACAATCAACCGAGCGAGGTGGCGCAGTGGTTAGCACACTGGACTCGCATTCGGGAGGACGACGGTTCAATCCCGTCTCCGGCCATCCTGATTTAGGTTTTCCGTGATTTCCCTAAATCGTTTCAGGCAAATGCCGGGATGGTACCTTTGGAAGGGCACGGCCGATTTCCTTCCCAATCCTTCCCTAACCCGAGCTTACGCTCCGTCTCTAATGACCTCGTTGTCGACGGGACGTTAAACACTAACCACCACTTTAGACAATCGAGATAATGGACAGCATCCTTGGCAATACTACCAATTAATATTTTCCAACAGAATGTCTTACACTACGCGAGGTGATGGAAATTTGCGCTCACTGCAGTTAACAAATATCAGATGTTTTGATATAGTGCAGATGAAAGCTCATGAAATAAAAAAGACAGTGTGGATACCATTTTCATTTTTCATTCTTACTGATGATTTTTCAACTCGCATATTCAATTAATATATTTCTAATTCTTTTCACAATGGTACCAGAAACTCTGTATTTCGTACTAACTACTGATTTTCTCCCTTGTTATGACTGGCATATCTGTGATACGGACAACTTTGATGTTGGAACATGCAGCAGACCATGGGCGGAGCTTAGGATATGGATTGGTGTGGAGGGGTGTGATTGGGCGGGACTTGTGCACCCTCCGGGGCTGTCGCTAACGTTACGCGGCGTCCAGCGACCTGTGTAAACAACACCAACCTGCCTAGGTGCCGCCATGTTTGAATACAATTGAAAACTCATCCGCCATGTTTCGCTCCCTCATATTAAGCGATATTGTCGTCTGCTAGCACGAAATCACGTGCTTTTATTTGTCATACAATAACATTTGGTACTACCACTCGCAAGTTTTCCTGTTTTCATTGGCCGCACGACGTGTTTCGGGAAATAACTCCCAAATACACAGTGCGTAAGCAAAGACAGTAAAGCGTAGTTTACACGACGACACTAGGTTGCAGGCAACTGTGCTATCAGCCACTGCGCATGCGCGCACTTTCGCCTTGTTCCAACTTTGGCGACACTAGTCGCTTGAGTTTTGAGGTTATGTGTCTTCATAGAGTGTAGACAAACAGAAATATGAAGTGGGGAATGGAGAATAACTTTCGCTTTTCGGATATCTATGCTTTGCATAGGTGTTTGTGGGATTTCAGTGATGCTGATTTCGAAAATAAGCAACATATTGCTGCTCCTTGGAACTTCATTTGCCATTAGAACAAGATGGTTTTACAACACCTGAGCTGCAGGGCAAAATTTATTGGGTTAGAAGCACATATACAACTGACTTCAGGAAACTACAAGAGTAATTCTAGATGTGGCAATGTTTTCGTCTACAAGACTAACATCCCGTCATTCGAGTTGGCCAACTCTTTGTTAAGGAATATTGTTGACAGGAGGGAAGGCTACACAAATCAGGAAGCTGCATTCTTTATTCAATATTCATCTAATTTAAACGTCGCAGCAGTGATCTCCATTCACATATGTTAGAGTTTTGAAATATTGTCACTGTACAGATCTGTTTTCAAGAGAGTAGTTTGCAAACCATTCTCTTCTTAATGAGGCCTGCTTCGAATAATTTTTGCTGTTAATAATTATCACTGTTAATGTTAATAATTGTTAGTGTATGTTAAAAGCGTCATCACCAACTAAAACCGCATCTTATAACATGCCCAGTGTTCTCAACTGCAATCCCCGCAATATGATATGTAATTTCAGTTCTGGCAACAGTGTTTCGTGCAATACAGTATCTTTACTCCTTATCGCATAATTAAATCTACTTAGAAGAAACGTGAACAGTTCCGTTACATTATAAATTCCATTATAAATCATTTCCGCAAGGATGCTGAGCAACTCCAGTCACAAATCGAAACACGTTTCTTATTTTTTCTTACGTAGCGCCTCCACGCAACTAGAGTTAACTCCTTCACAACTCGTGCGACATGCAGCTGCCGAAAGTTTCATTTCAGACACGACAGAGACACCTTCAAAAGGACGAAACTGAAGAGTATACTGGTGGCGCCGTGTCTACAGTCAAACATGGAACCACTTGCGTGCAACTCAGAACTCCCGACGAGTGGCGCAACCCACTGTCGTCGTGTAAACTAGGCTAAACATAAACAACGCAGCTCGATGTGCGAGCTCTTGCGTTATTCTGGCGACTTTAATGTAAAAACGCGCATTTCTGTAATTACCGATGTTACTGGCGCATTTCTGCATGACTCTTACTTGCAGTTATTATACCTTTGCAGTTATTATACCTTTGCCTTCGATGGGGTTTAGCCTACTTCACGCTATGAAGTTATCTTATGTATCTATAAAAGAAATATGTTTATACAGATCGTCGGTATTTACAGAGAAATCAGGCGCCAGTACAGGTAAATAACTATTTCAATACTCGATTTGAGATATATACGCTAGATTGGTTCAAATGGCTCTGAGCACTATGGGACTTAACATCTGTGGTCATCAGTCCCCTAGAACTTAGAACTACTTAAACCTAACTAACCTAAGGACATCACACACATCCATGCCCGAGGCAGGATTCGAAACTGCGACCGTTGCAGTCTCGCGGTTCCGGACTGAGCGCCTAGAACCGCTAGACCATGTACGCTAGAGTTTTTTGTTCTAGCGTCATGTATTTTATGTGGCTTTCAGCAGTTCTAATGGAAGATTGGACTGTCTTGTTTGATATCATATTGCGTTAGGATTTTGTTTCTCAGAAAAGAGCATTCACCAGAAGACCTGAGATGAGAAGAGAGTATGTGGCTGTACTGAGTGGGCTGTCACTTGTTCCCACCTTATGTTTGTTACCCACTGATGTGTTGGCTCGTTGGCTTTCGAAGGAATTCTACACAAAAAATGAAGACAAACTAAGAGTTTATATACTTGCGTAGCCCATTTGTAGTTATTGTTTACTGTGGACAAATAGATGTATTGTCGATCACTCAGGCATATTATATGCAGTACAGAGGTGTACTTTAATAAAGTAATCTTCCTGGCATTTCAGTTGACCAAGAACATCCAGAAAATACGACGTTGAAATTTGGGAAAAACGACAGTTACATATACGAAATGTTACATGTGAAAACATGCTTGTAACTATTCCATTTCCATCATTATGATGATTGTTATAACTGCACACTGCACACGTACCGACCATGTTTTATGATCAACAAAATACTTTTACTTTCTGTATCGAAAACAAAAACCCCATAGATAATATTGTGGGGAAGGCGAGCCAAAGATAGCGTGCTACAGACGCGAAATTCAACCGACAGGAAGAAGATGGTGTGATATGCAAATGGGCGCTATCGACAGGGGATCTCAAGTTGATTCCGTATTTCTAGATTTCCGGAAAGATTTTGACACCGTTCCTCACAAGCGACTTCTAATCAAGCTGCGGACCTACGGGGTATCGTCTCAGATGTGCGGCAGGATTCGTGATTTCCTGTCAGGAAGGTCGTAGTTCGTAGTAATAGACGGCAAATCGTCGAGTAAAACTGAAGTGGTATCAGGTGTTCCCCAGGGAAGCGTCCTGGGACCTCTGCTGTTCCTGATCTGTATAAATGACCTGGGTGACAATCTGAGCAGTTCTCTTAGGTTGTTCTCAGATGATGCTGTAATTTACCGTCAAGTAAGGCCATCCGAAGACCAGTATCAGTTGCAAAGCGATTTAGAAAAGATTGCTCTATGGTGTGGCAGGTGGCAGTTGACGCTAAATAACGAAAAGTGTGAGGTGATCCACATGAGTTCCAAAAGAAATCCGTTGGAATTCGATTACTCGATAAATAGTACAATTCTCAAGGCTGTCAATTCAACTAAGTACCTGGGTGTTAAAATTACGAACAACTTCAGTTGGAAAGACCACATAGATAATATTGTGGGGAAGGTGAGCCAAAGGTTGCGTTTCATTGGCAGGACACTTAGAAGATGCAACAAGTCCACTAAAGAGACAGCTTACACTACACTCGTTCGTCCTCTGTTAGAATATTGCTGCGCGGTGTGGGATCCTTACCAGGTGGGATTGACGGAGGACATCGAAAGGGTGCAAAAAAAGGGCAGCTCGTTTTGTATTATCACGTAATAGGGGAGAGGGTGTGGAAGATATGAGGTTCGAATCCTGCCTCGGGCATGGATGTGTGTGATGTCCTTAATTCAGTTAGGTTTAAGTAGTTCTAAGTTCTAGGGGACTGATGACCTCAGAAGTTAAGTCCCATAGTGCTCAGAGCCATTTGAACCATTTTTTGGAATTGTGGATGCTGGCCCCAAGCCTAATTCTCCATAATAGGAACAATGCTGACAACGTTACTGTTCTCGTCTGCCTGATGTACGACGATCCATAATGTCACAAATCTTCACTGATAAGACATTGAGAAAATGTTTAGTATTGAGCACAGAACATTGAAAGACAGTTTAGCGGCCAGGAATTGCACGTCTCCATCTTTCCGTTCTTTGCCACGAAACTGTGAGGATGAAAATTTCATCTATCACCAGGATTAGAATCACCTGCCTCCATATCTACCTCCAGCATGTGTTAGTGACTTCGGCTTTGTGATAATGATGATGTTTGGTTAGTGGGACGCTCAATTGCACGGTCATAAGCGCCCGTACAAAGTCCCAATTTTAGCGTAGTCTAGATTTTACACAGTCCAATCTAGGCACTGTCACGAATGATGATGATGAAATGATGAGGACAACACAAACACCCAGTCTCCGGGCAGAGAAAATCCCCAACCCGGTCGGGAATCGAACCCGGGACCATGTGACCCAGAGGTGGCAACGCTAGCCACTAAACTACGAGCTGCGGACGTTCGGCTATGTGCGACTGTAATTACTAGTGCGGAAGGTTACAATAACTAATACTTTTTGCGTTAGAGCATTGACTAGTTCAGAAGAAGACGTCCACTGCACCTATATGATTCCTCATTACTGCCTCACAGAGCAGTCTGGTTTCTGGCAGAGAATAAACTCAGATCCTCAAGCCCAGAGCCTGCTTGGCATTATTAATTTCAGGTGACACAGTTTTTCAGTTATCACTACAAGTTTGCTAAATAAGCACGACGGAAGGCCTCAACCTCAACGGGAAGCCTGCAGCTAGTACACGAAACTTCTTATTTTTTTCGTTGACTGAAAGATATGTTTTAGAGTCTTGCAGTCTTTTCAGTAATATCAACAGATGTTCCCTTCCAATAATAATCTGAGTGGCTTGCATTTACATTACTGGCCTTTGAAATTGCTACACCACGAAGATGTCGTACTACAGACGCGAAATTTAACCGACAGGAAGAAGATGCTGTGATATGCAAATGATTAGCTTTTCAGAGCATTCACACAAGGTTGGCTCCGGTGGCGACACCTACAACGTGCTGACGCGAGGAAACTTTCAAACCGATTTCTCATACACAAACAATAGATGACCGGCGTTGCCTGGTGAAACGTTGTTGTGATGCCTCGTCTAAGGAGGAGAAATGCGTACCATTACGTTTCCGACTTTGATAGAGGTAGGATTGTAGCCTACCGCGATTGCGGTTTACTGTATCGCGACATTGCTGCTCGCGTTGGACGAGATCCAATGACTGTTAGCAGAATATGGAATCTGAGGGTTCAGGAGGGTAATACGGAACGCCGTGCTGGATCCCAACGGCCTCGTATCACTAGCAGTCGAGATGACAGGCATCTTATCCGCATGGCTGTAACGAATCGTGCAGCCACGTCTCGATCACTGAGTCAACAGATGGGGACGTTCGCAAGACAACAACCGTCTGCACGAACGACGTTTGCAGCAGCGTGGACTATCAGCTCGGAGACCATGGCTGCGGTTGCCCTTGACGGTGCATCACAGACAGGAGCGCCTGCGATTATGCACTCAACGACGTTCCTAGGTGCACGAATGGCAAAACGTCATTTTTATCAGATGAATCCACGTTCTGTTTACAGCTTCATGATGGTCGCATCCTCGTTTGACGACATCGTGGTGAATGCACATTGGAAGCGTGTATCACCCGGCGTGATGGTATGGGGCGCCATTGGTTACACGTCTCGGTCACCTCTTGTTCGCATTGATTGCACTTTGAACAGTGGACGTTACATTTCAGATGTGTTACGACCCGTGGCTCTACCCTTCATTCGATCCCTGCGAAACCCTACATTTCACCAGGATAATGCACGACCGCATGTTGCAGGTCCTGTACGGGCCTTTCTGGATACAGAAAATGTTTGACTGCTACCCTGGCCAGCACATTCTCCAGATCTCTCACCAACTGAAAGCGTCTGGTCAATGGTGGCCGAGCAACTGGCTCGTCACAATACGCCATCACTACTCTTGATGAACTGTGGTATCGTGTTGAAGCTGCATGGGCAGCTGTACCTGTACACGCCAACCAAGCTCTGTTTGACTCAATGCCCAAGCGTATGAAGGCATTTATTACGGCCAGAGGTGGTTGTTCTGGGTACTGATTTCTCAGGATCTATGCACCGAAATTGCGTGAAAATGTAATCATATGTCAGTTATAGTATAATACATTTGTCCAATGAATACCCGATTATCATCTGCATTTCTTCTTGGTGCAGCAGTTTTAATGGCCAGTAGTGTATTAGGTGCCGGCTGGGGTAGCCCAGCGGTTCTAGGCGCTACAGTCTGGAACCACGCGACCGCTACGCTCAGTTTCGAGTCCTGCCTGGGGCATGAATGTGTGTGATGTCCTTAGATTAGTTAGGTTTAAGTAGTTCTAAGTTCTAGGGGATTGATGACCTCAGAAGTTAAGTCCGATAGTGCTCAAAGCCATTTGAAACATTTTATTAGGTGGCTGCAACAACTAGGTTTGTACAGTCGCATATTGTTTACAATAATTTTTTTAGCAAGTACGGAAGTAAGAAGAACTGCAACCTTCACAAAGTGATTGTCAGCAATAAATGATGTGAATGCACAAACACAAATAGCGAATTAATTGCTATTGTCAGTGGCCTACAGAAATTAGGTGGTCATAAGACTTGTGATTTATCAGGCAATGATAAATTAGTTTCGTACTGAAATATATTCTATGTTAGATGTAAGCTGCTGCAATGTATTACGTTTTGTTAAAATCCAGATACCGAAATTGAGTTTAACTCTTAGATGAGCAAACCTTGTGCTACTGGGCTGCACATGATATGCACGGAGATATACTGCAAACCGACTGCTTGTTTTATGAAAGAGCAAGGCAAAAGTTATAAGCTTTCTCACTTATTCCAACACGGCGTGATTAAACGACAGCACTCCATCATATACACAATTACGTTCCTTTGTTATGTCCCAGGAAATACCTAGTGTTCACAGCTCTCTGACGATACATTTTGGTAGCCTTAGCCATAACGGTAAAAAACGTTTTGCTCTAATAATAAACTATTTAGAGAACGATACTCGGATTAGGAGCGAAACTTTCGAATTTTTATAGTTATAAATAATAATGGTATTTGGAATAAGTGTAGTCGTTGGGATAAGGATAGCTGTTGGAATGAAGAAAAAAAACTTAAAAAATGAATTCAGGACGTGAAATAATAATCATGAATTTATGATACATCCTTGTGTATACATTTCCATGCAGCCAAAAATGTGGTTTGCATTCGGAATGTTTGTCCCGGCTTGTACGACGGTCAGAGATAAAGCACTGTTCAAAAAAATGGTTCAAATGGCTCTGAGCACTATGGGACTTAACATCTGAGGTCTTCGGTCCCCTAGAACTACTTAAACCTAACTAACCTAAGGACATCACACACATCCATGCCCGAGGCAGGAATCGAACCTGCGACCGAGCAGTCGCGCGGTTCCGGTTTGAAGCGCCTACAGCTGCCGGCTAAGGCACTGTCAGAAGAGCCACATAACGTATAACTTCAACTCGATAAACATTTTCAGTTACTGTAAACAAGTGAGGCCGCAGTACCAATAGGCATAAATCACAATTCAAGGCAACAAGGACGAATACATGTATGTCTATCTTTATACACATGGTTGCGAGACCTTGTTCAATACAAAATGTCGAATCAAAAAACGTATCAGCCGCCTAAATTTTCAATTGTTATTTTACTGGGCAACCAGTTTCTGCTATATGCTATGCCGTCTTCAGGCCTCCTGAGCGACGTGTAGGAAGATCCCCACCTCTGATCCAGTCAAAATAGGGCCCAGCATTCAATGGCTGGTATGTGTAGATTTTTGAGACAGCAAAGACAGCAAATGATGGTGAATCACTGTCAAAAATTTACTGATACCAGTCATACCTATTTTGCCTGGACCAGAGGTTGGAATCTTCCTAAATGTCGGTGAAGGGGCCTGAAGATAGCACAATATATAGCCGTAACGGTTTGCTCATAAAATAACTGGACATTTAGACAGCTGAAAGATGTTTTAATCCGACATTCTGTAAAGACAAATATGTTTGTCGATTCGGAAAGTGTGTTCGTTTAGAGGAGTCAACTTGTGCTACGGGCAGGGGTAATGGACCACCACAGTCCTCACAGTTATTATCTATGACAACGCTGTTTACAAATTTTCCATTCAACAGGTTCTTTACGACAAATAAAATGCTATTTGTAGGAAGAAAATTGGAAGACGAATTCTCTTATTCGTGGTTAATAAATTAGCTTCGTACAATATAGGCTGAAGCTGGGTATTCATGATGCAATTTGCTATGATAGAAGTATTTCTTATGTTAAAATGTTCCACATGTAGTACGTTTTAGCGCAAAATCTGCATTCAGTATCAGAAGGTGGTTAAAAAACGTTTCTAACGATACTCCTTCGTCCCTGTACGATTAGTATGTGTTGAGAAAAAGGAATGTTGACTTGAGAAATTATACACATGATAATTTTAGAAAGTTATTTTTTTCTGCAATAGAGGAACAAGGTCGCCAAGGATAATTACTTCGTTAGAGGACAAGGTAACTGAAAAGCTACTTGAAGGAGAAGTAACAGCTCCGCAATTGATAGGAGACCAGGCCAGGAGATGATTGCATGTCTCCCCAATAATGCCCTCAGTTCCGAAGATGAAGCAGCGAGGATTAACTAGCCAATATCCCGTAGAACATCATCAGGGAGTTAGGTTTAGTTTCATAGTCTACAGGAGCCACTTATAATGGCGATCTTTCGTTCTTATATCAACAGGAACGTCAAAAGGCTAAATTCAGATGAATCAGACATGCGCCAGTAGCATCATTCGAAACGGTTGCAATGAGATCACTTTATCAAGTACAGCTAACAGCACCGTTGTGGCAATAAAGGATCTGGTATCTTCGAAGAAGATATAAGTCAACAAATAGACAGGTGCGAAAGTGTGTTGTGACAAGAGCCGATCGCCACCGAAGAAACCCAAAAAATTTAGTCTGCTGTTACGTTCATGTATTCTCTCAGGCTAACCGCTGCTCATTGTTCCACAGGAATGGCAACGTAACCCAACGGCATCTGTTCCCATGTGTGGTTATTGATTCAAGATATACACGTGAATAGGCGAAATGGACCATTTTTAAGCATATGTGGATTTACGCGGTACATGCCGAATTTTGCTTCTGTCTTTAAACAGTTCAATATAAAAGTCGTCACATGCAAATTTATTCCATACCACACGTTGCACTTAGTTGTAGGCACCTGACAGAATGTGTAAATGAAACGGGGTTGAATACCTAGCAAGATGGAACAATGGTTAAGATATTGTTCTCGTACTGCGAAGGAGCGTAATAAATTCCCAACTTTCTAGCCTGGCGTGGTTTTCCAGTGATTTCCTTGAATCAGTTCACGAAAATGGCAGGATTTCAACGTCACATTCGAGTCGTTCGCTCATCCTCGTCCATCTAACACGTTTCCTCCAGTATAAATCCACAAGACATAAAATGTTTGTCGGCCGCGGTGGTCTCGCGTTTCTAGGCGCGCAGTCCGAAACCGTGCGACTGCTACGGTCGCAGGTTCGAATCCTGCCTCGGGCATGGATGTGTGTGATGTCCTTAGGTTAGTTAGGTTTAAGTAGTTCTAAGTTCTAGGGGACTGATGACCACAGCAGTTTAGTCCCATAGTGCTCAGAGCCATTTGAACCATAAAATGTTTTCCTCTCTTCCTTTCGTAGCCAGGTGTATGCCAGTACTCATCTGGAGTGGGAAAACTACACTTCCGTTACAAATATGTAAACTAGATATGCTATCTACGAAGTGAATCAAATTAACTTAAAGGGAATGACGGATTAGTGGAGGTGAAAGTAATGAAACTCTAAAGAGATGAAATGATATCGGTGCATGCCAGGTCTCGCAGTAAGCAATAAATTCGAGTCACAGTCTGGCCCAAATTTTAAACAGTCACTACCTATTAATTAGATATAGTGTCGTTAAATATCATGGTGCGCTGTGGTTTAGTTGTCAGCCCAGAAACCACGAAATAATATTCAAACGAATAAAGTACGAAACCATGTCGCGTGGCTTACCGCGCAATTTTCTTTTTACTACAAGCTACGAGAATACGGTACACACGGTCAGCGCGGATATCAAACGGATCAGACTTACTGCTGGTGGCTGAGAACCAGTTTGACAACATTTGCAGAGCCTTGGATAAACGACCGGACTCGCTCCGTGCTGTATCTTTCAGCGTTGCTCTTACGTACTGCGAGTACATCGTAAAAATCCAGGAAAATATTGATCTAACATGAACGTGTTTCACTTGTAAACGACTTATTTCTCTTGCCCTATGAATGTCTCACCTCCTCCACTACTCTACACTTTTTGGAGATCGCAGTAAAACTCCCTGCGTGACACGAAACGTAACTAGGAGGATATAATTAAAAACCATTTACTCTGTTCAACGACACTGACATGTTGATTATTTAGACTTTTGCCTTTCTGCCGGCAATCTAAGGTGTGCAACTTACGGGAAGTAAAGGTGGCTTGTACCTTTTCACATTTTAACGGTACAGTCCTCTGGCTTTAAACGATATAGCATTAAAGGTCTGCCTCTTAACTCTCAACGAATAATTAATAAGAGTTTCAGCACTCGGGTTCTTCAGCAAGCGATACAGAACCAAACGGCCATGCAACATCATCAGTATTATTATGAAACTAATACCCTCCTGTAACCTACTCACTTCGGTTAACAGCGATCGGTAAGTCACTCCAAAAGTCACTCTGCGCAAGAATGAATGTAAACGGTCGTAGTAAATAGCACCTTTCACGAGCGTCTCGTGCTGCCCATACAGGGCATGTCATCTGAGCCAATCGGATTTTAACAGTGATATTTTCAGATTTAGAAACTATAGCCAACTAAACAATAATGAGTATCTTAAAACAACTTACAGACATGTCCTTTACTCATTCAGACTGCCATTTATTTTTAAAACATGTAATTCACAATAAAATTTATCTTGATTGAGTTCTCATTCACCTCTCGTGAAAGAAGAGCAGCTGGAATAACGACGTTCAGCAACACATACAAAGAAACAGACGCTGATCTGTAATTTTCCGACGAAGTGAGGTCACACAGGACGTAACACACTGCCGTATTCCAGACGAGAACGGTTTATCACCCGTCCAGTCATCCTGATTTACTTTTTCTGCTGTTATCTTAAATTACTGTAGTCGAAAACGGTAATTTCAGAGGCATACATACGTATATAAATGACACACACACGATTGTTTTTATTTTTGTGGGAGGCAACTGGAAACATTGTCCCAGAAATAAATTAAAAATCTCCTGCTTCTGACCAAAGTTTTCGGGAGGTTTTCTTCCGTTGTAAGACGAATTCCATATCTGGGTAAATCATAGAATTCGACATTCGTTCTTTTCCGGTTGAACTTCAGCCCGGCTTCCACTGGCCGGCAGTGGTGCGGACATCAAACCCGAAACTTTCTTCCATCCAGATTCTGAAACTCTCAAGAAGTTTTTTCGTCGTAACCTGGAGGGAACAAGGTAAGGGCAAAGTACAGAATGTTCTATTCATATAAAAGTAATTAGAGGTTCTTCCAACAGGTTTAGAGCCTTATGCGTTTTGCTATGGTATCAAAAGGTAACAATATTCGTTTAAGCATACGCGACATGTCATGAATACGGTAACAATACATCTTCCATAACTTCCGGCAAGTGTAGAGAAACACGGTATTCTTAAGGGGGTCGTAAGTGACAACTCTCCTACAATTGTAATATTGTGTTGTAGCACTCTGGACGTCTAAATACATTTCCGACACTGATCTTAGGCAAAAAGCATTCCACTTTGTTTTGTGTTAGATGTGATACTAACCAAGAAAAAGGTCATCACACTGCCTGCAGGAAGACTTAAACCAGAAACTGAACTTATTTATTGCGTCCTTGCAAATAACCCTATATTCCGGTTTCGATTTATTTTTAACTAAATGTATGTAGAGTTATTTGTCGCCGTGAAACCGCTTGGACCCCTCCCTGACCTTGTTTATATTTGGTTCTTGGGAAATTGACAGCAGTTACGCCAAGGTATTATCATGAAATTGCAGAAACCGTCAAACAAGTCGAGGAGCACTATTCAGAACTAGACACAGTGTAGTGACATGTGCATGGTAGAAGACGCCGTGAAAGATAAAAGTGTGAAAGAGTCGCCAGCTTTAAAGCTGCTCATCTCATTTTAATTTACAACCAATAATGTCATTGCCATTTATGACAAATGAGATTTTAGAAACGCGTATCTACCTTGAAGTAAGAGCAACAGAAGTTGCGTCAGAAGCCTGGAAAAGTCTATAATACCGTGCATTCAACTGGTTGAGGCGTATTTGTGGAAATTAAGTTATGATTGTGAATCTTTCAGCAGGAAATTAAGGTAAGTGGGCAACTTCCTACAACATGACCTCAGTTTTTACACAATATATTTCATATTATTTTAAAGTGGTAGTAACATCTCAGGCATTGGATCAATTTCTTCATGATTTCATTGCCTCCATTTACGGGAGTTTCAGGTCACAATTTTGCTTCCATTAATATTCACGATGGATGAGCCAGCTAATTACATTTCGTCCATTCGGTCCGGAATGACGTCACGCCTCTGGTGAGAAATCTGATGCGTCCGACGCGATAGAAGCTCTACAGCGTGACAGCAACCTTGATTGATGTCAGCTAACTTAGACACAACGAGCCATTTTCAATGTTGCGTCACAGTTCTCATGTCGTGATAGAACATAATGATTTTTGTGAAGAACAACATGTTGAATTTAACAGAGATTCGTGTACCGTACCGCTTATGTAGCTTACATAGTGTTAAACGTAAGTAATAACTGATTAAATACAGCGTGTAATTCACAATCTTGGTTACATTTTGATTTATTTAAACAGATTATCGGTTTCAGGTTTTCAGCTATCTCCAGATTTGAAAAAGAACGACGCCGCGAATTTGCACCTAAGTGTCCTTAGCGACGCAACGTTTTTTTCAAATCTGGTGACGGTTTCTGTCGAAATAAATCAAGGCGTAATCAAGATTGTGAATGCTTTAATTGATGGAGATACCAAATCAGTGGTCTCCTGCAAAAGGCCAAATGCCCTCATTTCAAAAGTCCAGTAGACACTGGAATATTTAACCGGGTAGAAAGTCTTCAAGAAATCCGTTCTTGTCATTTCTTGATATAATGTGGCTCAGATGATGGTTTTCAGTTAAACTTAAAAAGAATTAAAAACGGTGTATAATATTAGCCGCCGTTGACCTACTATATTCTCGTTCCGCCGACATTGTTGCAACAGCAATTACACGATCATTATTTGAAAGTAAGTTATATTTTAGAACCTCCAAGAGCGGCTGAAGAAACAAATGGTTACTAATTACGGGTTTCGATCATCTGATCATCATCTTGTATCATAAAATTGTTGCTAGCAGCCTGTATGGCGATGTTCCTACTGCGTTACTGCTGTCAGTAGGACAGTTTTTATTTTATGTGACGCCACAGTGAGACTGGCGCTGTACAGGCCGCCGTATGACATTTTTACGAGCTGTGGGACACTATTCGCACATAATAAATAAACTCCTTCTAGTTTTCAGCAGTGAGCCACAAATGAAAGTGAGCCACAAATGAAAGTGAGCCACAATTGTTTCAATATTAGATTTCTCTCTACAGAAAAGCAAATACTGTAAAAGGTGACTTAAACCTAACATCCTACGATTTACTGAGACATGTAGGCAGGAAGACACTTTTCACATGCGGAATCCAACTAGCTGATTCTTGGTAATCATATCCCCATCTAAATGTATTTAGAGCATTAATAGCGACGCAGAAGGAAAACTGAGCAACCTTTGTAGCATGCCTTTTTTGTAACCGTTAAAAACTTGCACATATAAGGTATTTACACGAATTTCCCCATGTTCTTACAAGAGACAATACTGGTCAAAACGGCCGGCCGCGGTGGTTTCGCGGTTCTCAGTCCGGAGCCGCGGGACTGCTACGGTCGCAGGTTCGAATCCTGCCTCGGGCATGGATGTGTGTGATGTCCTTAGGTTAGTTAGGTTTAAGTAGTTCTAAGTTCTAGGGGACTGATGACCTAAGATGTTAAGTCCCATAGTGCTCAGAGCCATTTCAGCCATTTGAACTGGTCAAAACAAAAAAAAGTTTCTATAAATAAATTTCCGGAAAGAAATACTTGTTGACTGTTTATTCCACTTCTCAGTGCCTGATGGTGTAAGCTATCTTGCTGTTGATGTTATTGCTCATTTCTTATTCATTATGTTTGTCTTCGGACTTGCTCCTGTGTTTGTGGTGCTTTTGTCTTTCTCCTACACCAGCCATGCCATACGCAACGTTTTGAATTTTGAAATTTGGCGGCTGCATTGCAACTTTCAATATTTAACTTGCTATTTTAGAACTCAAACATTTTTGCGTACTACACTATGTGATCAAAAGTACCCGAATACCTGGCGGAAATGACTTACAAGTTGGTGGCGACCTCCACCGGTAATGCTGGAATTCAGTATGGTGGTGGCCCACCGTCAGCCTTGATGACAGCTTCCACTCTAGCAGGCATGCGTTCAGTCAGGTGCCGGAATGTTTCTTGGGGAACAGTAGCCCATTCTTCACGGAGTGCTGTACTGAGGAGAGGTATCGATGTTAGTCGGTGAGGCCTGGCACGCAGTCGGGGTTTCAAAACATCCCAAAGGTGTTCGGCAGAATTCAGGTCAGGACTGTTTACAGGCCAGGCCAGTCCATTACAGGGATGTTACTATCGTGTAACCACTCCGCCACAGGCCCTGCATTATGAACAGGTATTCGATCATGTTCAAAGATGCAATCGTCGTCCCCGAATTGTGCTTCAACAGTGGGCAGCGAGAAGGTTGCAGTGGATCCTGATACAGTTTGGAATTCCTGTGTGATGGCCTGGATAGATGTCTGCATATTACACATTACGACCCTTCTCAACGGTGGGCGGCCTTGTCAGTCAACAGACGAGGTCGGCCTGCACGCTTTTGTGCTGTACTTGTCCCTTCACGTTTCCACTTCGCTGTCGCATCGGAAACAGTGGACCTGGGGATGTTTACGAGTGTGGAAATCTCGCGCACAATCGTATGACAAAAAGTGACGCCTAACCACCTGACCACGTTCGAAGTCCGTGACTTCCGCGGAGCGCCCCATTCTGCTCTTTCACGATGTCTAAAGACTACTGAGGTCGGTGATAAGGGGTACCTGGCAGTCTGTGTCTGCACAATGCACCTAATATGAAAGACGTATATTTTTGGGGGTGGCCGGATACTTTCGATCACGTAATTTGTTTACCCCAGGGTTACTGCAGAGATGCAATTCTATACCTCGTATCGACGACTAAGAACTTAATTATCTTTGAGGATAATCTGTGAGGCATCCAGGAAGTCTTTGCATTGCCGGTGAGCTGTCCAACCAGGTCACGGCCCGCTTGAGCAAAATGCTGCGTCATGGGCTTGAGTGGGCGCTCTCGTGTCCCACGTTCTTGAAGGAACAGGTGTTTGGTGTCGAATGCAGCGACTTGCTACAGTCTGAAATAGTGAGATGTACCTGGGTTTCGTGCAGGAAATTCATATCTGACATAAGATTTCGTTAATCATTCACGATATACGTGTGTTGCACGCTTAACTTATTCTTGATCCGCGTCACGCAATTGCTGTAACTTTGACGTGCTGGATTCTCATCTCACATATGTGTCTTTGTGAGGAGAATGCGTTTCGAGGCTCGGTACGGAATCTGCTTGCTCCTAATTCATCCGAATGACCATACAATCAATTTGGTCACACTCCTTATTAGTGAACCTTTGAAAATGCTTAGCGATTTTTACTGATTCACACTTTGTTTGATTTTCTTACATTTTGGAACTCTGGGTGACAATCGTTCTCTGGGCACAAGTAATACATGTACCATTGAAACTTACTCGTTTTCTCAGATCAGTTATCTGAATTTACGTTTTCCGATTTTCTCACTGGAACTTACATTAACAACGATACCAATCACTATGAATATTACAGCTCACATTTGTGCGCATGTTTCTCAGCAAAAAAGGCATGTTATTTGACAAGTGAAGGTGACAGAGAAACAGTGCCTTATTATACAGAAAGCGTATTTATTCGGTGCCTTATAATGGAGTACTATAATACAAACTGCGCCCACATACAAATTCTCACAGAAACTTGCTATAAACCACATTGCTTAACACTTTTACGATTTCTCATAGTGTTTTATGTTCAATCTTCCTTTTGTATGTCCACTGTTAAAACACTGCACTAATCAAGTGAGTGCTCACTGGCTACGTAATTTTCTACAACCGAAGCAGTCAGATCGTGTTACTAAAACTGATTCATGGGTCAAAATTTTGCATATGACAGGACGTATTTTTCAAATGGGAACATATTCGTATTTACTTTCTCAGGTAATTCATATTCCAATATGTAACAGGACACAGGTTGACCTGTCATCAGAACAAGGTTAGTGATTCTGTCTAGTGTGAACAACGTTAACAGTGAAATAAGTCTTATTATTGCACACGTGAAATAAGTGACATGGTATTTCTCTATGGTTTAGCCAAAGGCATCATTCTATACGCTCATGTCATACATATCGATCACAATATACAAGAAAATAACTAACGAGGTATTCATCACCTGTCTTACGAAGAAACAGACTTCGTTCGAGGCACCCACCCGCCACTACTGTAGCTGAACAGCTAACTACAAGTAACGCCAAAGTAAGATTTCGATTGGACTGGTTGGGGGAGGAGACCAGACAGCGAGGTCATCGGTCTCATCGGATTAGAGAGGGACTGGGAACAAAGTCGGCCGTGCCCTTTCAAAGGAATCATCCCGTCATTTGCCTGGAGCGATTTAGGGAAATCAGGGAAAACCCAAATCAGGATGGCCGGACGCGGGATTGAACCGTCGTCCTCCCGAATGCGAGTCCAGTGTGCTAGCCACTGCGCCACCTCGCTCGGTGCCAAAGTAAGAGATCTCTAGAACAAGAACTGCCAACACATCGGAAATGACCAAGAGTGGGAATGGTTCGAGAAACCTAACTGTGATACTGTGGGTGTCGAGCTTGCCAGGAAACTGTGGGTCACATTAAATAGAATCCGCACTGGATAAGCTCAGTGCTCTGACTCACCGGGTTGCGACTGTAGAACACTGAAACAATCTGTCATATAAAAGAGGAGTGCTTCCTACGTTGCTATAAGAGCCCATGAAATAATTTTGTGAATGTCATTACCAGAGCAGTGGAGCGGATTACAAATCTATATATTTATATTTAGTCGATTTATTTTCGTTTTATTCGATGACAAACATCACATTTTACAAATGTACTGCATGTGTGTGCCATACGAATAATGACCACCCTGAATGCCGCAGTCCATCTGAAAAAAAATTGGACATCATATCATTCCGGCGACTTGCAGACACAGGATCAGTCACACAAGAAGCTACTCCATCGACGTATCACTTCCTGCGTCTGCAAGGTCTAAGGTCACAAGACGATTATACCAGATTGTAGTTCTGCTAGTGGATTATAAGACTGTACACTAAATATCCGCAGTCTAAAGCATGTATTTTGTTTACTGGGAAAGGGGGAAGGAGGATTATAGATGGAAAAGTAAGACCCCACTATAACTACGGACTCCCTAATTTTAAAATTAAATGACATGAAAACAAAGATTGCTTGAAAGATGCAAAGACGGTGTGTTTAATGTCAAAGGTGTAAGCACATTATACAGAAGTTTTGAAATTCATACAAGGTATTAGAGATAAAGTTAATGAACTGCTTTTCTCATATGCTATACTGCGAACTATGGGTGAAGGGAAACAGGCAGATTCAATATTTCCAGATTTCCGGAAAGTATTTGACACAGGCGTATGGAATAAGTTCGCACATATGTGAGTGGCTCAAAGACTTTTTAAGTTTTAGGACACAGTATGTTGTCCTCAAGGACTAGTGTTCATCACAGATAAGGGCATCGTCAAGAGTGCCCCAGGGAAGTTTGATATGATCGCTGTTGTTCTCCGTCGGCCTGGGTGGCCGAGCGGTCATAGGCGCTACAGTCTGGAACCGCGCGATCGCTACGGTCGCAGGTTCGAATCCTGCTTCGGGCATGGATGTATGTGATGTCCTTAGGTTAGTTAGGTTTAAGTAGTTCTAAGTTCTAGGGGACTGATGACCTTAGATGTTAAGTCTCATAGTGCTCAGAGCCACTTGAACTAATTGTGTAAGTGAATGCGCAAGTAAGAGGATGCTGGTAGATCTCCTTAATTCATATCATCTGACGCAAACTGTTTTCTTTCCAACAAGAGTGAAGAGGATTAGTAGTACAACCACAAACAAAATTTTTGTTGATTGTTGATTACTAGAGAAGCATTCTGTAAACAAAAAAGTGTATGGTCTTTCAGACCAGGATGCACAAATTTTGACGCTAAATTATTTTTGTGCTCAATCATATGTTAAATATAATTATAAATTATTTAGAAAAGCTAATCCAGTTGCAATAAGACCTTTTTAAACGTCATCAAGGGAAAAGACTGGCAGGACGATTACAGTGCTGATAACCTAGACGATAAATATAATGCTTTCCTCAACACATCTCTCATGCTCCTTGAAAGTTGCTTTCCATTAGAACGTTGAAAACAGGATATAGCGCTAACAAGCAGCTTGGGTGGCTGTCTAAGATTATAAAATATCATTTAGACCAAAGTGGGAATTACCTCTGAACACATATTTTCTTTAATTTCGTTTGTTGTTAAAATATCAACTTATTCCTAAGAATTAGCAGTTTTCACTCAACTAACAGTAGTCAGAAATCCAGTCCGTATTTGGAAAGCACCTCCTTGACTCTCGGGCAGAAAGGCGTGCATCCATTTTCAATAACCTGCCACAAGAATTCAAAAATCTTAGCAGTGATCCAAGCACGTTCAGGTGTAAACTGAAGAGTTTCCTCATGGCTCACACCTTTCTTTCTGTCGAAGAACTCCAGGAAAGTTACGAAATTAATCTAATTTGTATGTTATATTGTTGACTATGTTTATTTAAACTCACATACATTTCATTTTATCTGTTATTATTCTTCCGTTATAATTTTATGCATTGACTCGTTTCATGACCATAGAGACCTGCTTCTTAATTTAGCCCTACAGCACATGATACATCAAATAAAATAAACAACTAAAAATTAAAAGGTGGTAACAGATGGGGCTGTACGCTGTGCATCAGGATGCATAAATAAACTCGTCCTCTGCAGTCTTTGCAATCACTTCATATAAATTAAAAAGATCTTATGGAACCAAACTGCTTTAGGTCATCGATCCCTATGCTTACACACAACTTAATCTAACTTAAACTAACTTACGCTATGGATAACACACACATCCATGACCGAGGGAGGAGTCGAACCTCCGACGGGGGTAGCCGCGCCGACCGTGACAAGACGCCCAAGGCCGCGTGGCTACCCCGCGCGGCCAATTACATCACAGCCCTTCATAAAAATGTCCAACTTCGGGAGTAGAGAGGTGGGGCAAGCACAGAAAGAAATCTGCCACCACATCTTGTAGTGTCACAGCGGAAATGGGTTTAGTTGGCACACAAACAGAAAGATTAAATCCCGACCAGTGTGGTAGAATAGTAAAAGTAGACAGTACTCTTCAATGTGCCCCACAAAGATAGTCTCAAGAACCATATGGGGTGAGTATGGACTGCCAATCAACGTCTATGTGGGTCATCATAACTCAATAACTCTACAACCGAAGCATTCAGCAAGAAAGTAAGTCAACTATTCAGTGGGATGTGGTTGGGCCACTTCTTGTGGTGCCTGTTCTACCCTCCAACGTTTGTTGTGTGGGACAAACTGTTCCAGAATTGTAACGACTGTTCACTAGTTATCGATTTTCGTATAAAAAGGGTCGATAGGTCATCTTCTGCATACCACAATCCAAATAGTAAGTCTTGGAAATGTACTGGTTTAGCTCCACACAAGTGGGGTTTTCGGAACCCCGAAATAAATTGCTTTACTGGTCCACTACACCACTCAGGTGGAAGTGTACTTCATCTGTGAACCAGAGGCAGCCAACATCATATCTTTCATTATAAATCGCTGTCAGATTCCAATTCGTAGAATCAGCCCTTTGCCGCACAGTGGGTACAGGTATGGCATGGTGACTTTAGAGTTTGGAAAGAAACAAGTATACACTGTGTCTCAGTATTACATTCTTGTTGGAATGCTTCAAAACAGTCACTTCTACAATTCTTCTCGCATATTTCTCCGAATACTGGTGAATAAGCCCACAAAATGTCGCGATATTTTTAGGAATAACGACAGTTAGCCTGGAGCAAACAGTCCCCACTAGATCATCGCCCACACTGCTTATTCGTTCGAATTTGGAGAACAGTTTGAGAATACTTTTCGTGTCGTGTCCCTTTGGCACACTAAATTCTGGCTGTGGCTTGTTACCGTACGACCTGTGATAAAAAAATGGCTCTGAGCACTATGGGACTCAACTGCTGTGGTCATCAGTCCCCTAGAACTTAGAACTACTTAAACCTAACTAACCTAAGGACATCACACACATCCATGCCCGAGGCCGGATTCGAACCTGCGACCGTAGCGGTCGCGCGGTTCCGGGCTGCGCCTAGAACCGCGAGACCACCGCGGCCCGCGACGACCTGTGATAGTCCAGTACCAGAAACAGACGTTGAACAATGGAATACACGATTTTAACCTCTTCCTTCGACACGATAAGCCCTTCACACGTATCAGTGGTGGAACTGATCACTCTGTCGGTCGCGCTGCAAATGACGGGACTTCTTCATATCCCGAACGGTGATGGAGTTTGAAACACCCCCTTTTTGGTCTTTTATTGGGTTTTGGGTGATTTACCGAAGACGCCAAACAGTTAATTATTAAGATTATATGACCGTGTGCGTAATGGATGAAAGGCTATCGGTTTTCCTGCTGTGGTTTCGGGGGTATTTCAACCGAGTGCGGCTATTCTGAGACGGAATATTTAATGATTGAAAGTTTGCTATTATTAAATACCATAAAGGTTGCGATGTACAAATTGATACGTATTTTCTACTAACACACAAATTCTAAGGCAGTTGCTACCTTCGCCTTACACGTCTAATTACAGTTATATCTCTTATTGGTTGCTGATTTTCGGTATTTCGTCACACACAATGATGATGGTTAACATTCACAACAATCCTCACTGCAATCCATGGTTGTTGCTGGCCGACGCGGTTGACGCGAAATACGTAATTCGGCACTTGTCACTTTTGGTTTCATATCACTCGCGAATCGGTATCGATGAGGGTCAACCCCTCGACGATCAGCGGGACGCGCTCATTTGTCATACTCCGGTGAACTTACCTTTTACTACTCACTCGACCGCAATTCTTGCCCGCCTCCCCAGTACTATTGCTCACTCGACACTAGTCTCACTGCCTCCTGCAGCGCTCGACAATCGACTCCTGTCTGCTATCGACCTAGGTGTCGGATACTAATATCTATGTTTGTGGGATCACGGATCCCTTACAAGTTCAACCTCGTTGAAATGTGCTTCCGAACTGTTAATGGGCGAGGTTGATGTCCTAGCTATCTGGTTGTTCTTAACGAGTTCTACAGACTTGTTGTGAGTCCTGTCTTGCTGACAGCGCCTTAGTTGCTTAGTAGGTGCGACCAATGTGTGGAGTCGTCTGTGCACTCGCGTGCCAAGAGCACGCCCGTATGGAGTGGGGGAGTATGGGGTCTTCCGATAGAAGAGTCTGGCGCTACTTTCTGCTCCACATAGGGTCAGCTGTGGGAAAGCGTTGCGGCAAGTGTAGGGCTAGGCGGAGGACAAGGTTCTGACTGCAAATGTTCGTTGTCTGTGTGTCTCAGACAAACGCCGCACATTCGAAGATTGGCCATACGAGTGTCGTGTAGATAGCAACTCCCAGCTGAGGTGGAGGCATGTTCTGCGGATCCAGGAATAGGTAATGGGCTTCGGAGTACTATCGGGAGATTGTAATTAAAGCACAGCTACTCACAGAGATCCAGTGTAAGCTGTAATTACAGTATGGCAGCGAATCTTGGTAGATATGCTAATACATTAAATCGGAACCGATTTAAGGTGGAAAAAATTAGTTCCGGCTGTGGCTACAAGGTCCAGATCTGGCGCTGTACACATATTGTATGACGGTATGACATCCACGCTGTAATATGACAAGCCATAACGTAAGTGAACAGCATGGCTATCGAGAAAAGATACCGTCTGCTGTTAGTGAAACTGTTTTATGTGAATGGTTTGAGGAGAGGTCCCATGTCATTAAATGGTTCAAAGAAAATGATCATGAAATTCTAAAACATCGGTGAGTTTGGAGTGACACCTGGAAGAGGAACGCGTCCTATACCGGTGGAAGTCATTGACGAGGTTGCTGTTGCTGTAAATCACCATGCAGCGACTGCCATGAGTAGTGGTGCTGCTTGTGCAGTGTCACGAGAATTGTTCATCCCACTGTCCACATTATTGAAAGTTTTGGGGTCTGTTTTCACTGGTACCCGTAAAGGCCCCAGAAGGTGGAGCAAGTGAAACTTCTTGATCCCCATCAATTTGCTCTTTGGTTTCTGGTACGGATCGAAGATGACGACACGTGGCTGGGCAATAGTCTATGGTGTGATAAGGCACATTTTACTCTATAGCGTGTAGTGAATATGCAGAACTGTCAAGTTTGGGGTACTGCTAAACCTCTTGTTGGGCACTAAGAGTCATTCCCCTCCCCGTATGTGACTGTGTGGTGTGAATTCACAAGCAGCTTCATTCTCGGTCCGTTCTTCTTTGAACATAATACACCCAAAAAGCCTGTCAGGTGTACCGCGACGTCTGCACTTTATCGAGACCTCCTTGTACAGCTCGTGATTCGTGATTTGGGGGAGCTCAACTGAAACCACTGTTTCCATGCAAAATGGAGCAACACCTCACGTTGCTCGCCAAAGTGAAAGATTAATGCAACCGTCCACGAATGTGTTGTCTCTAGCGGTTTTCCAGATACCTGGCCCTGAAGATCACCTGATCTGAATCCAGGTGACTTGACTCTGGTAATATCTGAAAGAGCACATTCCTATCAGGGACACGTTCGATCTCTACCTGATCTGAAGGCGAGTATACAGGAACACATTGCTCAGATTCTGTAACTGCTACGAGCAACTGTTGATCACGTGCTTTTACGGATGGAGATCTCGTCGACGTCTCCAGTGCGCACATTGTGTAAGCGACGGTTAATAATAAAGTCGACATTATGCTTCTCCTCACTTGTTTGGCCTTTTCCTCCCGTCACGCATTGAAGCATCTTTCTTGCAGTCGCAGCCCCACATTTACACTAGGTGGCCAAAATCGGAACTAACTTTGTTCCAGCCTAAATTGCTTCCACATTAATGCTCTGGAATATTGTAAGTAGGCTGTTTAGGTTTTTATGTTGGTAACACCACGTAGCTCTCTGTATGAACATCACTGACTGTGCTGTGTGCAATCTGTGGCTGGTTTGCATTGTTGGAATATCTGCTATTGTAGGGTTGGGCAGTTGGATGTGAACAGCGCGTAGCGTTGCGCAGTTGGTGAGCCGCCAGCAGTGGTGGATGTGGGGAGAGAGATGCCAGAATTTTGAGAGCGGACGATCTGGACGTGTGTCCGTCAGAAAAAGGAAATTTGTAAGACTGGATGTCATGAAGTGCTATACATATATTATGACTTTTGAACACTATTAAGGTTAACACATTGCTTGTTCTCTATCAAAATCTTTCATTTGCTAAGTATGCCTATCAGTAGTTAGTGCCTTCCGTAGTTTGAATATTTTATTTAGCTGACAGTATTGGCGCTCGCTGTATTGCAGTAGTTCGAGTAACGAAGATTTTTGTGAGGTAAGTCATTGATGAAGGGTATAGGTTATTGTTAGTCAAGGCCATTCTTTTGTAGGGATTACTGAAAGTCAGATTGCGTTGCGCTAAAAATATTGTGTGTCATTTTAGTAATGATCAGAATAAGTAAAGAGAGAAATGTCTGAGTACGTTCAGTTTTGCTCAGCTATTTGATCATCAATGCAAACCAGCCACAGACTGCACGCAGCACAGTCAGTGATTTTCATACAGAGCGCTACGTGGCGTCATCAACATAAAAACCTAAACAACCTATGTACCAATTTTCGCTGCCATACCATAATTATAGCCCATACTGGATCTCTGTGTTAATTATAACCACATGCTATTTATAGCCATTATGTGTTGAGATTACCGCGCCATCTGTTAGTAGCTTCTGTACATAACACATGGAAACTTCTCTCTCACGGGTTTCGCAATAAAATGTATCGTCTGTTGCGTCTTTTTGTCTACCTCTGTTATCATTTTATACAAGAGCAGCAACAAAGAAGTCTTTGGGCTAAAGATCACAACAGCAACCAGTTGCGCTAAAGACCACAACAGCAACCAGTTGCGGAAGGCCACGGTCATATACTTTCTTTTCTCAGCACGAGGTTGTTGTTGTTGTTGAGGTCTTCAGTCCTGAGACTCGTTTGATGCAGCTCTCCATGCTACTCTATCCTGTGCAAGCTTCTTCATCTCCATACTGCAACCTACATCCTTCTGAATCTGCTTAGTGTGGTCATCTCTTGGTCTCCCCCTACGGTTTTTACCCTCCACGCTGCCCTCATATACTAAACTGGTGGTCCCTTGATGCCTCAGAACATGTCCTACCAACCGATCCCTTCTTCTGGTCAAGTTGTGCCACAAACTTCGCTTCTCCCCAATCCTATTCAATACTTCCTCATCAGTTATGCGATCTACCCATCTAATCTTCATCATTCTTCTGTAGCACCACATTTCGAAAGCTTATATTCTCTTCTTGTCCAAACTATTTATCGTCCATGTTTCACTTCCATACATGGCTACACTCCATACAAATACTTTCATAAATGACTTCCTGACACTTAAATCTATACTCGATGTTAACAAATTTCTCTTCTTCAGAAAGGCTTTCCTTGCCATTGCCAGTCTACATTTTATATCCTCTCTACTTCGACCATCATTAGTTATTTTGCTCCTCAAATAGCAAAACTCCTTTACTACTTTAAGTGTCTCATTTCCTAATCTAATTCCCTCAGCATCACGCGACTTGATTCGACTACATTCCTTTATCCTCGTTTTGCTTTTGTTGATGTTCATCTTATACCCTCCTTTCAAGACACTGTAAATTCCGTTCAGCTGCTCTTCCAAGTTCTTTGATGTCTCTGACAGAATTACAATGTCATCGGCGAACCTCAAAGGCCGGCCGTGGTGGTCTCGCGGTTCTAAGCGCACAGTCCGGAAACGTGAGACTGCTACGGTCACAGGTTCGAATCCTGCCTCGGGCATGGCTGTGTGTGATGTCCTTAGGTTAGTTAGGTTTAAGTAGTTCTAAGTTCTAGGGGACTGATGACCACAGCAGTTGAGTCCCATAGTGCCCAGAGCCATTTGAACCATTTTGAACCTCAAAGTTTTTATTTCTTCTCCATGGATTTTTATACCAACTCCGAATTTTTCTTTTGTTTCGTTTAGTGCTTGCTCAATATACAGATTGAATAACATCGAGGAGAGGCTACAACCCTGTCTCACTCCATTCCCAACCACTGCTTCCCTTTCATGCCCCTCGACTCTTCTAACTGCCATCTGGTTTCTGTACAAATTGTTAATAGCCTTTCGCTCCCTGTATTTTACCCCTGCCACCTTTAGAATTTGAAAGAGAGTATTCCAATCAACATTGTCAAAAGCTTTCTCTAAGTCTACAAATGCTAGAAACGTAGGTTTGCCTTTCCTTAATCTTTCTTTTAAGATAAGTCGTAAGGTCAGTATTGCCTCACGTGTACCAGTATTTCTACGGAATCCAAACTGATCTTCCCTGAGGTCGGCTTCTACTAGTTTTTCCATTCGTCTGTAAAGAATTCGTGTTAGTATTTTGCAGCTGTGGCTTATTAAACCGATAGTTCGGTAATTTTCACATCTGTTGACACCTGCTTTCTTTAGGATTGGAATTATTATATTCTTCTTGAAGTCTGAGGGTATTTCGCCTGTTTCATACAATTTGCTCACTAGATGGTAGAGTTTTGTCAGGACTGGCTCTCCCAAGGCCGTCAGTAGTTCCAATGGAATGTTGTCTACTCCCGGGCCTTGTTTCGACTCAGGTCTTTCAGTGCTGTGTCAAACTCTTCACGCAGGATCTTATCTCCCATTTGATCTTCATCTACATCTACATCTACATCTACATGACTACTCTGCAATTCACATTTAAGTGCTTGGCAGAGGGTTTATCGAACCACAATCATACTATCTCTCTACTATTCCACTCCCGAACAGCGAGCGGGAAAAACGAACACCTAAACCTTTCTGTTCGAGCTCTGATTTCTCTTATTTTATTTTGATGATCATTCCTACCTATGTAGGTTGGGCTCAACAAAATATTTTCGCATTCGGAAGAGAAAGTTGGTGACTGAAATTTCGTAAAAAGGTCTCGCCGCGACGAAAAACGTCTATGCTGTAATGACTTCCATCCCAACTCGTGTATCATATCTGCCACACTCTCTCCCCTATAACGCGATAATACAAAACGAGCTGCCCTTCTTTGCACCCTCTCGATGTCCTCCGTCAATCCCACCTGGTAAGGATCCCACACCGCGCAGCAATATTCTAACAGAGGACGAACGAGTGTAGTGTAAGCTGTCTCTTTAGTGGACTTGTTGCATCTTCTAAGTGTCCTGCCAATGAAACGCAACCTTTGGCTCGCCTTCCCGACAATATTATCTATGTGGTCCTTCCAACTGAAGTTGTTCGTAATTTTAACACCCAGGTACTTAGTTGAATTGACAGCCTTGAGAATTGTACTATTTATCGAGTAATCGAATTCCAACGGATTTCTTTTGGAACTCATGTGGATCATCTCACACTTTTCGTTATTTAGCGTCAACTGCCACCTGACACACCATACAGCAATCTTTTCTAAATCGCTTTGCAGCTGATACTGGTCTTTGGATGACCTTACTAGACGGTAAATTACAGCATCATCTGCGAACAACCTAAGAGAACTGCTCAGATTGTCACCCAGGTCATTTATATAGATCAGGAACAGTAGAGGTCCCAGGACGCTTCCCTGGGGAACACCTGATATCACATCAGTTTTACTCGATGATTTGCCGTCTATTACTACGAACTGCAACCTTCCTGACAGGAAATCACGAATCCAGTCGCACAACTGAGACGATACCCCATAGCTCCGCAGCTTGATTAGAAGTCGCTTGTGAGGAACGGTGTCAAAAGCTTTCCGGAAATCTAGAAATACGGAATCAACTTGAGATCCCCTGTCGATAGCGGCCATTACTTCGTGCGAATAAAGAGCTAGCTGCGTTGCACAAGAGCGATGTTTTCTGAAGCCATGCTGATTACGTGTCAATAGATCGTTCCCTTAAAGGTGATTCATAATGTTTGAATACAGTATATGCTCCAAAACCCTACTGCAAACCGACGTCAATGATATAGGTCTGTAGTTAAATGGATTACTCCTACTACCCTTCTTGAACACTGGTGCGACCTGCGCAATTTTCCAATCTGTAGGTACAGATCTATCGGTGAGCGAGCGGTTGTATATGAGTGCTAAGTAGGGAGCTATAGTATCAGCGTAATCTGAAAGGAACCTAATCGGTATACAATCTGGACCTGAAGACTTGCCCGTATCAAGCGATTTGAGTTGCTTCGCAACCCCTAAGGTATCTACTTCTAAGAAACTCATGCTAGCAGATTTTCGTGTTTCAAATTCTGGAATATTCCATTCGTCTTCCCTGGTGAAGGAATTTCGGAAAACTGCGTTCAATAACTCCGCTTTAGCGGCGCAGTCGTCGATAACAGTACCATCGGCACTGCGCAGCGAAGGTATTGACTGCGTCTTGCCGCTTGTGTACTTTACATACGACCAGAATTTCTTCGGATTTTCTACCAAATTTCGAGACAATGTTTCGTTGTGGAACCTATTAAAGGCATCTCGCATCGAAGTACGTGCCAAATTTCGCGCGTCTGTAAATTTTAGCCCATCTTCAGGATTTCGCGTTCTTCTGAACTTCGCATCCTTTATCCGTTGCCTCTGCAACAGCGTTCGGACCTTTTTTGTGTACCACGGGGGATCCGTTCCATCTCTTACCAATTTATGAGGTATGAATATCTCAATTGCTGTTGCTACTATATCTTTGAATTTGAGCCACATCTCGTCTACATTCGCATAGTCAGTTCGGAAGGAATGGAAATTGTCTTTTAGGAAGGCTTCTAGTGACACTTTATCCGCTTTTTTAAATAAAATTATTTTGCGTTTGTTTCTGATGGATTTGGAAGAAATGGTATTGAGCCTAGCTACAATGACCTTGTGATCACTAATCCCTGTATCAGTCATGATGCTCTCTATCAGCTCTGGATTGTTTGTGGCCAAGAGGTCAAGTGTGTTTTCGCAACCATTTACAATTCGCGTGGGTTCGTGGACTAACTGCTCTAAATAATTTTCGGAGAATGCATTTAGGACAATCTCGGAAGACGTTTTGTGCCTACCACCGGTTCTGAACAAGTATTTTTGCCAACATACCGAGGGTAGGTTGATGTCCCCACCAACTATAACCGTATGAGTGGGGTATTTATTTGTTACGAGACTCAAACTTTTTCTGAACTGTTCCGCAACTGTATCATCGGAGTCTGGGGGTCGGTAGAAGGAGCCAATTATTAACTTAATTCGGCTGTTAAGTATAACCTCCACCCACACCAATTCGCACGGAGTATCTACTTCGACTTCACTACAAGATAAACCACTACTGACAGACACCAACACTCCACCACCAATTCTGCCTAATCTATCTTTCCTGAACACCGTCTGAGACTTCGTAAAAATTTCTGCAGAACTTATTTCAGGCTTTAGCCAGCTTTCTGTACCCATAACGATATCAGCTTCTGTGCTTTCTATTAGCGCTTGAAGCTCAGGGACTTTTCCAGCGCAACTACAACAGTTTACAACTATAATTCCGACTGTTCTTTGATCCAAGCACGTCCTGTAATTGCCAAGCACCCTTTGACATTGCAGCCCATCCCGCACTTTCCCGAGGCCTTCTAACCTAAAAAACCGCCCAGTCCACGCCACACAGCCTCCGCTACCCGTGTAGCCGCCAGCTGAGTGTAGTGAACTCCTGACCTATTCAGCGGAACCCGAAACCCCACCACCCTATGGCGCAAGTCAAGGAATCTGCAGCCAATACGGTCGCAAAACCGTCTGAGTCTCTGATTCAGACCCTCCACCCGGCTCTGCACCAAAGGTCCGCAGTCGGTTCTGTCAACGATGCTGCAGATGGTGAGCTCTGCCTTCATCTCGTAAGCAAGACCGGCAGCCTTCACCAAATCAGATAGCCGCTGGAATCCAGAGAGAATTTCCTCAGATCTAAAGCGACACACGTCATTAGTGCCGACATGTGCCACCACCTGCAGCTGGCTGCACCCTGTGCTCTTCATGGCATCCGGAAGGACCCTTTCCACATCAGGAATGACTCCTCCCGGAATGCACACGGAGTGCACACTGGATTTCTTCCCCTCCTTAGCCGCCATATCCCTAAGGGGCCCCATTACGCGCCTAACATTGGAGCTCCCAACTACCAGTAAGCCCAACCTCTGCGATTGCCCGGACCTTGAAGGCTGAGAATGATCCTCTGAAACAGGGCAGGCAGCTGCATGTGGCTCGGCCAGAGACAGTGCCTGAAACCGGTTTGTCAGACGCACCGGGGAGGCTTTCTGATCAGCCTCCGGGGACGCCTTTCGCTGCCTGCCACGCCTTGGAACGACCTACATCCTCTTCCATTTCCATAATATTGTCCTCAAGTACATCGCCCTTGTATAGACGCTCAATATACTCCTTCCACCTTTCTGCTTTCCCTTCTTTGCTTACAACTAGGTTTCCATCTGAGCTCTTGATGTTCATACAAGTGGTTCTCTTATCTCCAAAGATCTCTTAAATTTTCCTGTAGGCTGTATCTATCTTACCTCTAGTGAGATAAGCCTCTATATCCTTACATTTGTCCTCTAGCCACCCTTGCTTAGCCATTTTGCACTTCCTGTCGATCTCATTTTTGAGTCGTTTGTATTCCTTTTCGCCTGCTTCATTTATTGCATTTTGTATTTTCCCCTTTCATCAATTAAATTCAATATCTCGTCTGTTACCCAACGGTTTCTACTAGCCCTCGTCTTTTTACCTACTTGATCCAACACTGCCTTCACTACTTCATCCCTCAAAGCTACCCATTCTTCTTCTACTGTATTTCTTTCCCCCATTGCTGTCAATTGTTCCCTTATGCTCTCCCTGAAACTCTGTACAACCTCTGGTTCTTTCAGTTTATCCAGGTACCATCTCCTTAAATTCCCACCTTTTTGCAGTTTCTTCAGTTTTAATCTACAGGTCATAACCAATACATTGTGGTCAGAGTCCACATCTGCCCCTGGAAATGTCTTACAATTTAAAACCTGGTACCTAAATCTCTGTCTTTCCATTATACACTCCTGGAAATGGAAAAAAGAACACATTGACACCGGTGTGTCAGACCCACCATACTTGCTCCGGACACTGCGAGAGGGCTGTACAAGCAATGATCACACGCACGGCACAGCGGACACACCAGGAACCGCGGTGTTGGCCGTCGAATGGCGCTAGCTGCGCAGCATTTGTGCACCGCCGCCGTCAGTGTCAGCCAGTTTGCCGTGGCATACGGAGCTCCATCGCAGTCTTTAATACTGGTAGCATGCCGCGACAGCGTGGACGTGAACCGTATGTGCAGTTGACGGACTTTGAGCGAGGACGTATAGTGGGCATGCGGGAGGCCGGGGGGACGTACCGCCGAATTGCTCAACACGTGGGGCGTGAGGTCTCCACAGTACATCGATGTTGTCGCCAGTGGTCGGCGGAAGGTGCACGTGCCCGTCGACCTGGGACCGGACCGCAGCGACGCACGGATGCACGCCAAGACCGTAGGATCCTACGCAGTGCCGTAGGGGACCGCACCGCCACTTCCCAGCAAATTAGGGACACTGTTGCTCCTGGGGTATCGGCGAGGACCATTCGCAACAGTCTCCATGAAGCTGGGCTACGGTCCCGCACACCGTTAGGCCGTTTTCCACTCACGCCCCAACATCGTGCAGCCCGCCTCCAGTGGTGTCGCGACAGGCGTGAATGGAGGGACGAATGGAGACGTGTCGTCTTCAGCGATGAGAGTCGCTTCTGCCTTGGTGCCAATGATGGTCGTATGCGTGTTTGGCGCCGTGCAGGTGAGCGCCACAATCAGGACTGCATCCGACCGAGGCACAGAGGGCCAACACCCGGCATCATGGTGTGGGGAGCGATCTCCTACGCTGGCCGTACACCTCTGGTGATCGTCGAGGGGACACTGAATAGTGCACGGTACATCCAAACCGTCATCGAACCCATCGTTCTACCATTCCTAGACCGGCAAGGGAACTTGCTGTTCCAACAGGACAATGCACGTCCGCATGTATCCCGTGCCACCCAACGTGCTCTAGAAGGTGTAAGTCAACTACCCTGGCCAGCAAGATCTCCGGATCTGTCCCCCATTGAGCATGTTTGGGTCTGGATGAAGCGTCGTCTCACGCGGTCTGCACGTCCAGCACGAACGCTGATCCAACTGAGGCGCCAGGTGGAAACGGCATGGCAAGCCGTTCCACAGGACTACATCCAGCATCTCTACGATCGTCTTCATGGGAGAATAGCAGCCTGCATTGCTGCGAAAGGTGGATATACACTGTACTAGTGCCGACATTGTGCATGCTCTGTTGCCTGTGTCTATGTGCCTGTGGTTCTGTCAGTGTGATCATGTGATGTATCTGACCCCAGGAATGTGTCAATAAAGTTTCCCCTTCCTGGGATAATGAATTCACGGTGTTCTTATTTCAATTTCCAGGAGTGTATAATCTATCTGATACCTTTTAGTATCTCCAGGGTTCTTCCATGTATACAACCTTCTTTCATGATTCTGAAACCAAGTGTTAGCTATGATTAAGTTGTGCTCTGTGCAAAATTCTACCAAGCGGCTTCCTCTTTCATTTCTTAGCCCCAATCCATATGCACCTACTACGTTTCCTTCTCTCCCTTTTCCTACACTCGAATTCCAGTCACCGATGACTATTAAATTTTCATCTCCCTTCACTATCTGAATAATTTCTTTTATTTCATCATACATTTCTTCAATTTCTTCGTCATCTGCAGAGCTAGTTGGCATATAAACTTGTAGTAGGTGTGGGCACACGATTCGCCTAATGGAGCGGAGGTGAACAGGAGGAGTTTTCCATCGTGTCCCTGAACGAGTTAAGCGAGTGCCGTGATGAAGAACAAGTCTGCTGCTGTTTCCTTCCACACATCATCCTAGCTTGTAGGATTCACTGTGGGTCACTTAACATGAGATATTTCACAGTTTTGAATTAAAAAAAAAAGAAAGAAAGAAAATCTTACTTCATCAGCGTCTCAGGCTTACAGCTAGTATGATTAATTTATAAGCCTGGTCTCGTCAATCCAGTATATTATTGGGAGCAAAATCGAACAGCCCGTTAAAAGAGTATCTTTTTTGGTGCAGCTCGAGCTAATTTAAAATTAGCCCCCGGTGGCCTCCAGCCGCCAGAGTAAATCAGCGGAGCGAAAGCAAACACGGCGCGATCTGCACGTAACACGCGCCACCTTACCTCGCCGAGCAACGGCCGCACCGCTCCCCGCACGGCTCTGACGCTACACAACCAGCCGTCACTTCTGCGGAAAGTCCGCGCCGGAAGCCGCGTCCACTCACGCCGGCTTCGAGGATTTCTGCCTAACGGCGGGCACTTCGGCGAGTTCTGATCATCTGAGACTGTAATAGCGACTCCGCTCGAGTTAATATCAAGATAGTACCCGACCCGGTCTAAAATACATTCCACGTAGTCCGCACTAAACGGTTTTCCCTTGCCACTTCTGCAGTAAGGCGCTTAACAAAATTAAGACTGACGCTGCTCCAACAGTTAAATAACGTGCAGGGGCGACGTGAACTTCGAATGTACTTGCAGGGTACTTTTGTTACCACGGTAACGCTTCCTCTCTTTCGCCAAGGAGAAGTCAAATGATAGTGTGGAATAAACACAGCATCACAAGTGGGCATAACTAATGAATCTCTCCTCGGTTCCGGAAGCAGACAAGAAAGGTCACATGTAAATCTACATCTACCATGTATCCTATTACTTTTCCTAGACTGAACGATGCGTTTCGGTACCATCTTCCCACTCACCCTCCCTTTTTGTCTTCGGCACAGAAGATGCTCAACATTAACGGCTTTTGCCATGTCGCCACACACTGAGGTGACAAAAGTCATAGGATACCTCCTAATATCGTGTCGGATCTCCTTTTGACCGCTGTAGCGCAACAGCTCGATGGACGTGGACTCAATAAGTCGTTCGAAGTTCCCTGTTGAAATATTGAGCCATGCTACCTTCATAGCTGTTCATAATTGCGAAAGTGTTGACGGCGAAGGATTTTGCGCACAAAGTGATCTCTAGATTAGTTCGATGTGTAGCCAAATACTACACTCTGGAACCGCGTGACAGCTACGGTCGCAGGTTCGAATCCTGCCTCGGGCAGGGATGTGTGTGATGTCCTTAGGTTAGTTAAGTTTAAGTAGTTTAAGTTCTAGGATACTGATGGCCTCAGCGGCTAAGTCTCATAGTGCTCAGAACCATTTTTTGTGGCCAAATTATTCGCTCAAATTGTCCAGAGTGTTTTCCAAACTAATCGCGAACAATTGTGGCCTGATGACATGGCGGATTGTCTTCCATAAAAATTCCATCGTTGTTTGGGAATATGAAGCCCATCAATGGCTGTAAATGATCTCCAAGTAGCCGAACGTAACCATTTCCAGTCAGAGGCGCTGCAGGCGATGTCGTGCTGTTAGCAAAGGCATTCGCATCAGTCGTCTGCTGCCAGAGCCCATTACGTCAGATCTCGTCGCGCTGTCATAACAGTAGTTGTTATAGGACAAGGACAGTGTTCTTGGTCGTGGGTGATTTTAACGCCAGGATTGGAAATCGAACAGAAGGGTATGGAAGGGTTATGGGTAAATTTGGAGAGGATAAGGAGACCAACAGGAACGGGAAACAACTCTTGTATTTCTGTGCCAGTATGGGCTTTGTAATCACAAACTCCTTTTTAAACGTAAGAACATTCACCGGTATACTTGGGAAGGCAGGGGAACCAGATCTGTCATTGACTATATAATAACAGATCAGGAATTCAGGAAGGGTGTGAGGGATACACGTGTATTCAGGTGATTCTTTGATGACACTGATCATTATTTAATCTGCAGTGAAATAGGGATTCTGAGGCCGAAAGTGCAGGAGGTCAGGTTTATATGTAGGAGGATAAGAGTGGAGAAACTTCAGGAAAAGGAAATCAGGCTCAAGTACATAACAGCGACCTCAGAAAGGTACCAATTAGTTGAATGTAGTCAGTTACAGTCATTGGAATAGGAATGGACAAGGTACAGGGACGCAGTACTAGAAGTGGCTAAAGAATGTCTTGGAACAGTAGTGTGTAAAAGTAGGATGAAGCAAACAGCTTGTTGGAATGACACAGTCAAGGCAGCCTGTAAAAGGAAAAAGAAGGCGTATCAAAAATAGCTACATACTAGAACTCAGGTAGACAGAGAAAGTTATGTTGAAGAAAGAAACAAAGCCAAACAGATAATTGCAGCATCCAAGAAGAAATCTTGGGAAGACTTCGGAAACAGGTTAGCGACTATGGGTCAAGCTGCTGGAAAACCATTCTGGAGTGTAATTAGCAATCTTCGAAAGGGAGGTAAGAAGGAAATGACAAGTATTTTGGACAGGTCAGGAAAACTGCTGGTGAATCCTGTGGGTGCCTTGGGCAGATGGAGGGAATATTTTGAAGAGTTGCTCAATGTAGGTGAAACTACGATCTGTAATGTTTCAGATTTCGAGGTAGACTGGGATAGGAATGATGATGTAAACAGGATCACATTTGAGGAAGTGGAGATAATGGGCAATACATTGCAGTGCAATAAAGCAGCTGGGGTGGATGAAATTAAATCGGAACTCATCAAATACAGTGGAATGTCAGGTCTTAAATGGCTACACAGGATAATTGAATTGGCCTGGGAGTTGGGACAGGTTCCGTCAGACTGGACAAAAGCAGTAATCACACCAATCTTTAAACATGGAAACAGAAAAGATTGTAACAACTACAGAGGTGTCTCTATAATCAGCGTTGTGGGTAAAATCTTTTCAGGTATTGTTGAAAGGAAAGTGCGATTATTAGTTGAGGACCAATTGGATGAAAATCAGTGTGGGCTTAGGCCTCTTAAAGGTTGTCAGGATCTTTAGCTTACGGCAAATAGTGGAGAAGTTTTATGAGTGGAACAGGAAATTGTATCTATGCTTTATAGATCTAGAAGAGGCATATGACCGAGTTCCTAGGAGGATGTTATTGTCTGTTCTAAGGGATTATGGAATAGGAGGCAAACTTTTGCAAGCAATTAAAGGTCTTTACATGGATAGTCAGGCAGCAGTTAGAGTTGACGGTAAATTGAGTTCATGGTTCCGAGTAGTTTCAGGGGTAAGACAAGGCTGCAACCTGTCTCCACTGTTGTTCATATTATTTATGGATCATATGTTGAAAACAATAGACGGGCTGGGTGATATTAAGATATGTGAACACAAAATAAGCAGTCTCACATATGCGGATGACTCTTGATGTCAGATTCTATTGAAAGTTTGCAATGTAATATTTCAGAGCTAGATCAAAAATGTAAGGACTATGGTATGAAGATTAGCATCTCCAAAACGAAAGTAATGTCAGTGGGAAAGAAATATAAACGGATTGAGTGCCAAATAGGAGGAACAAAGTTAGAACAGGTGGACGGTTTCGAGTACTTAGGATGCATATTCTCACAGGATGGCAACATAGTGAAAGAACTGGAAGCGAGGTGTAGCAAAGCTAATGCAGTGAGCACTCAGCTACGATCTACTCTCTTCTGCAAGAAGGAAGTCAGTACCAAGACTAAGTTATCTGTGCACCGTTCAATCTTTCGACCAACTTTGTTGTATGGGAGCGAAAGCTGGGTGGATTCAGGTTACCTTATCAACAAGGTTGAGGTTACGGATATGAAAGTAGCTAGGATGATTGCAGGTACTAGTAGATGGGAACAATGGCAGGAGGGTGTCCACAATGAGGAAATCGAAGAAAAACTGGGAATGAACTCTATAGATGTAGCGGTCAGGGCGAACAGGCTTAGATGGTGGGGTCATGTTACACGCATGGGAGAAGCAAGGTTACCCAAGAGACTCATGGGTTCAGCAGTAGAGGGTAGGAGGAGTCGGGGCAGACCAAGGAGAAGGTACCTGGATTCGGTTAAGAATGATTTTGAAGTAATAGGTTTAACATCAGAAGAGGCACCAATGTTAGCACTGAATAGGGAATCATGGTTCAAATGGCTCTGAGCACTATGGGACTTAACATCTATGGTCATCAGTCCCCTAGAACTACTTAAACCTTTCTAACCTAAGGACAATACACAACACCCAGCCATCACGAGGCAGAGAAAATCCCTGACCCCGTCGGGAATCGAACCCGGGAACCCGGGCGCGGGAAGCGAGAACGCTACCGCACGACCACGAGATGTAGGCAGGGGGGGGGGGGGGGGAGGGGATCATGGAGGAATTTTATAAGGAGGCTATGCTCCAGACTGAACGCTGAAAGGCATAATCAGTCTTAAATGATGATGATGATGGTCCTAACACGTTCCTCAAATGTCGCGCATTGATTTCTGTTGTTATTTTTCGCAGTAATGCTCGTCTGTTAGCACTGATAACTCTGCGGAAAGATGGCTGCTCTCGATCGTTAAGTAAAGGCCATCGGCCACTGAGCTGCCCGTGATGAGAGGTAATGCCTTAGATTTGGAAATTTAGTATTCTCGGCACACTCTTGACACTGTGTATCTCTGAATATTGAATTCTCTAACGATTTCCAAAATGGGATGTCCCGTGCATCTCGCTCCAACTACCATTCCCCGTTCAAAGTCTGTTATTTCCCGTCGTGCGGCCATATCACACTGTAAACTGTTTCACATGAATCACCTGAGTACAAATGACAGCTACGCAAATGCACTGTCCTTTTATACGTTGTGTACGCGAAACTACCGACACGTGTATATGTGCATATTGCTGTCCCATGATTTTTGTGACGTTAGGGTATAAGAGAATCACTTTCAGTTCATAACCATCGCCATTATGAGAGATGTTGTTAGGGAATAGCTTGTCGTGGAGCGTATGAAATCACATTGTTCAAGTAAAAGGTAAGACAAGTGATGCATTTAGCGACCTCTACTGGGGGTTGTTCAGCATTTCTATGGCACTCTCGTCTTCATAACATAAATTCGAGACTAGTGTCGTCTAAATATTCTCTACTTCTACCGTTATACAGGTCTCTAAGTGTCCTGTTCTGACGAGTCATGACTTCATCCTCAACGTTTTTTATGGCGTTGGAACCACCAGAGATAGGCAATCACCCATTAACTTTTAACAATTGTTTCATTGTAATCCCGCAACCGAACAGACTTCCTGTCGGCGTAAGAAGAATTTCACGTGCGCCATCTCATGGCAAAACGTGTAAATTCTGTGTATCTCCGCCCGTATTTTAAATTAAGCATCTCAGTTTGTGACTTGACTACGACAATTTTTAATTACGATAAATGTTCGCTCCGCCACAATGCTCTCTATGAATTGTTGTTGGTACCAAAATATAATCTTCCATTTTCATATTGTGTTTAGGCAGAAATTTAGAAGTACAATAATTGGCTACATGGGTGCAGAGAACCGGATGAAATAAGTTTCCGTTGACTGTTGTACCAGACCGACCACTGTTAATTCAGATCGAGCAAGAGAGTTTCTCTTCCGTGCTTTCCCCTACCCGCGTCCCCCCCCCCCCCCCCCACCCCCGCGGGTCTTTCGTCACTCTCTCTCTCTGTCTCTCTCTCTCAAGGTAGAGCGTTGGGCAGAAAGCTCTATGAGCTGATTCTGGGATTTCCTCTTCTTTGCATAAAATGGTTACTTAGAATTCTCCCTTTTAACCCTATTCCTACATTTGATATCCCATTAAATTTATCTTGGCATATATGTACGAGTAGAAATACTTCGGGCGGAAAGTGCAACTATTTAACAATTGGGACTGCATCCGGTGCCTGATCATAAACGTTGTAAGCAACCACAGCACAGTACAGTACATTCCCAGTTGCTATTGCGATCTTCTGACCACAGGCTGGTTTGAGGCAGCTCTCCACGCTGTTCTAACTGTGCAAGGCTCTTCGTCTACGAATAACTGTTGCAACCTACTTGCGCCTGAACCTGCTTAATGTATCCATCCATTGGTCTCCCTCTACCAGACGATTCATTGGTGTCTGAGAATGTGTCCCGACAACCAAGCCTTCTTTTAGTTAAGTTGTCCCATAAATTTCTTTTCTTCTCAGTTCGTTTCAGTACCTCCTCATTAGTTACGCCGTACATCTGATTTTCAGCATTCTTCTCCAACATCAAATTTCAAACGGTTCTATTCTCTTCTTATTGTCCACGTTTCACTTCTGTACAAGACTATACTGCAGGCAAGTACCTTCAGAAGAGGCTTCTTAACACTTAAATTTGCATTCGATGTCAATAAATTTCGGTTTTCCAGAAAAGCTTTCTCTGTGTATTTTTTATCTTCTCTACTTCGACCATCATCAGTTATTTGCCAAAATAGCAAAATTCATCTACTGCTTTTAGTGTCTCATTTCCTAATCTAATTTCTTCAGCATCGCCTCATTTAATTCGACTATATTCCATTACCCTTATTTTACCTTTGTTGATGTTCATCTTACATCCTCATTTCAAGGCAGTATCCATTCCCTTCAACTGGTCTTCCAAGTCCTACTTTGCCTCTGACAGAACTGCAAAGCCATGGGCCAATCTCAATGTTTTTATTTCTTCTCTCCGAACCATAATTCCTTCTCCAAATTTTTCTTTGGTTTCCGTTATTGCTTTCTCAGTATAAAATATGCAACTTAATAGTTGACTATGCCTCACAGATGCTACACATGTACGTCTCTGAACATATAATAGGTACTTTGGGTGTGTTCTTTTGTTCGTTATTTATATTCCTCCAGCTGTGGCTGACTGCTTACGCCCTGTTTCCTTTATTCAATATTCGAATAAAACAAAATACATAAAAATAGATTGGTAATAATCTAATGAAATGGTGAAGTGTATCTTGATTCTGATATGCTCGGTCTTGAATCCTGAGGGGATGATGGTGCTTGAAGCTTCTGTTAACGCTTTGGGATTGATGGATTTGGGTACAAAAGGGATTCCAGAGAGAGTGATAAAAAAGTAATGTGGCCTAAGCAATGAAAAAAGTGAAGAAATAGTGTGTAGATGGTAGGAGGCACTTAGGATTGCAATTGCATAATATTTTACTTCGTTTACTGATTTCGTAATACCATAGTCCCTAATAATGCCTAGACACAACCATGTAAATATTAAGAGATAAATTTATTCCAATTTCAGAATGCAGGTTGCCATTTCTGTATTATTTTTCCAAATTTACCTTTTATGTTATGACAGTCCGCGCAGTTTTACAACTGATGAAATAGTAGTACGTTCCACGAACGGAAGTTGACGATACTATTGTGTCTACTGATCTCTTGTGTAATTACAAGCGCCCACCCTCCGCCAATAAGAAGAATAATTACTCGCGGTTGTCCTATCAATCGAAAACTTCCACAGTCATGTTTAATCACATCAGCAAACAGTTCGAATAATGTATGATTTACTACGTCGTAATACTGTCGATACTGGTAGCCTTTACAGAGTGTACGAAGTTGAGCAATTTGAAGGGACTGACGGAATTGGAGAGGAGATCTACGCAACATTTGCGTAGCCGAGAATAAGGAGGGTGAGGGGTCTCATAGGTGTGTACGATGGACGAGGAACTTAGTCCACGAGTCGGTTAGTAGTTCTAGCAGTAGTGAGCTCATTTTTTAGGTAGCTGTGAGGTAGGGACATACTATGAAGTGAGGTCGTTTGTGTCAGTTCCGCTAATCATTATAGACCAGGAAAACGAACATGCGGTCCTCTTTGTTGAAAGATAGGAAATTACGCAGGTGACAAACCGTACGAGATTACAGAACAGAAACTACTGAAGGTAACCAAATCCGGTTAACACTAAGGAGGTTTAATACTGAGCTTAGCACGTGGAAATGTGCCGAAGCTCCATCCTGCTGTAGAAGCAAGTCCTTATATACTTCATTAATTGATTAAGGCGCACAATTGTCTGATTTCTTTGAGAATCACGCTGCCGATCTCCTTCCACTACACCTGCCTAATGTCGTGTAGAACCTCAGCGACCATGCCGAAGTGGCGCAGCAGGACGTGGCATGGACTCGACTATTGTCTGAAGTAGTGCTGGAGGGGACTGACACCATGAATCTGCAGGGCTGTCCATAAGAGGGGGTGAAGATGTCTTCTGAGTCTTCTGAACAGCACGTTGCAAGGCATCTCAGATACGCTCAATAATGACCATGTCTGGGGAATTTGGTGGCCATCGGAAGTGTTTAAACTCACAAAAGTAATCCTGGAACCACTCTGCAGCAATTCTGGACGTCTGGGGTCTCGTATTGTCCTGTTGGAATTGCCCAAGTCCTTCGGAATGCACAATGGACATGAAAGGATGCCGGTGACCAGATACGATGCTTACGTACGTGTCACCTGTCAGAGTCGTATCTAAACGTATCAGGGGTCCCATATCACTCCAACTGCACACGCCCCACACCATTACAGAGCTTCCACCAGTCTGAACAGTTCCCTGCTGACAAGCAGGGTCCATGGATTCACGAAGTTGTCTCCATACCCACACACGTCCATCCGCTCGTTGATGTTGCACCTGACGAAGCCAATGTGGAATTTCGGCTGCCCAGTAGTGCATGTTATGCAAATTTACGCTAGCGTTGTTAGTAAACGTTGCTTTACCGGTTAAAAACACACGTTGGAAAATCGTAGGGTCGTCCCTCAGTTGCTGAAGGGCAAACTGACAAAATTCTGTACGACGTTCGAAATCACAGTCGACCAGTGCCTGATGTAGTGACAGATGATAGGGACGGAAATTCTGTCGATGCAGTATGCGAATGACACTCGTCTGGCTGATTCCACATTCCTTGGCAATATGTCTCGTACCGCTTTGAGGATTCATTAGCGCCGTAGCGACAACAGCTTCTTCGTGTTCTGTCAGTTGCAGTCTCCTTTCCTGTCGTCCCCTTCTCGACATTCGCTCCTTATGAAAAAATACGTCCTCGGTACTTCACTTATGTTGTTTCAAACCCCATAGCATTTCTCGTTTCAACAACTATCGATGGCCCTTTAAAATTACATTCTTCCATCGAAAAAGTCTGTAGTTAGTGGAATAACACGGTATATAATGAAGTTTTGCATACCAACCATATGACAAAATACTCTCCTCTTTGTGTTTTATCATTTGCCAAAATCTCATTTTGATATCTCAGATCGATTATGAAATATGAGGAATGTTGTGGATATTTCACTCTGGCTTTATCGCTAGCGCGGTGCGATCGCAAATGAGTGCGCTACGTCAGGTCAATTTTCTCGAGATTGGTGATAGATAGACCTTCACCCAAGTCTAGAGAAAAATTCACTATGTTAGCTAAATTTCAAAGGCAGCATCATGCACAAACGCAAAATCATAGTGATCCCTATTTTTCATTGCAGACTTTTTCGTATTTAGCGCAGTGTCTTACCTCCACGTAAATATCAAAATAACTGTGACCAGTAACGAAGTGATAGGCACATCATAATGAACCTGACATATAAAGCTACAAGTAAAGCAAAAAAGAAATTTTTGTACCTAATGTGTCCTGTAAAATCGTTTGAGAAAGATTGCAGGGCGTGCGCGTCGATTTTGTCATCGCCTACAGGCCGAAAGGTGGCAAATGCTTTTTGGCCTCCCCTTCTGAAAAAAACGAATGAACTAGCCCAGCACATCGGACGAAAACTAATCGCTGTTTATCGGTCGCCATATCCTGCAGGACCTTTCTTTTATGACAGCCCGGCATTTACCTTGAGGGATATGGGAAACCGGCTGAAAACAACATCCAGGCTGGCCAGCTTACAGCTTTCCTCGTTAATCCATCGGGCGGATTCGTTTCTCGTCAGGTTCGTCTTCCCATCTCCCAGAAGCGGCGTATTAATGCACTCGGCAATTAGTAGGAGAGTGAAGGTGAAAGGGTGTGGAGTTATGCATAAATGAAAATATTAGCACAGGATACAGTTGTACGGAGAGCTGAATCAAGCCTGCTTTTGCACTGAAGACCACAGCAACGTCGTTTTTTCGATCTTGAACACTCTGAGAGGTTTCATCAAAATCTTTCAGCTCGGTGACAGCGTACAGGTAGTATGCCGCAGACGTGTTCTGATGTCCACAAGGCAGCAGAGCATCTGCGCATCATCAACGAAAACAACGAGCAGAAATGTATGGAGCTGTGGAAGCAACCAGTCAGATGTATTCGGATACAAGTTGGCTATACACTGAAAATTCTTTATTATAGAGATTTAGTAAGTAAACCAACTTCCAGTATCATTCCGCCGCGTATGTAGGTTTTTTTTTTCGTATTCTCTGTGTTCAGAGTTGAATCATGCATTCACAAATCGCAGACTCTGACCCGCGCAATTTTATTTTAGTTCTATCCTACTGAAAAAGTTCTGTGTCCTCTAATTCGACGTTGGTAGCTCATAGCATAATCGTTTTGACGTATTCTTCATTGGCTTCATCTAAATGTTCGCTTTCTTCGCAGTCTTTGGACGCTTAACAACAAACTGTTTATTTGAGATCATGCACACAATGACATTCCACTATCCTCAGTACGACGTTAAAGGAGTTTCAACGTAAATTGTTGCGATAAGATACCAACGATTCACGCCAAGGGATCGAGTGCTATTTCAGTATTGGCACTCACACAATGATTTCACTGTTAACCTGTCAGAACAGGGCTCTCTCTTCACCAGCAAAGAGATACGCTGCAGTGCCTAGGTGCTGCGATTATGCGCGTGACGTTGGACTCCGTTCGTTCAACAGTTTAACGATAGTGAAATATCAACCAACAACGAAGGAGCGTGCAAATATTTCGCTATCGGCGCGTGGGGTAGCCACGCGGTCTGAGGTGACTTGTCACGGTAGGCATGGCTTCACCCGTCGGAGGTTCGAGTCCACCCTCGGGCATGGGTGTATGTGTCGTTCTTAGCATAAGTTTAAGTATTTTCTAAGCTTAGGGACCGATGACCTCAGCAGTTTGGTACCATAAAGTCTCACCACAATTCTCCTAAAATATTTCGCTACCGATAACGTTTAGCGGTGGTCCTTTTTTGGTTGTGTGATGGCGCTCGTTACTTACGGCGACTGTTGTCTTTCTGCATGTACCGTCTTTCGGTTTCCTGGTTGGCCAAGCCAGACATTGAAGGTAAAACTGCCACCCACGGCAATTTTTAGTTTCATTTGTGCGTTGAAAGTGACAGGGTGTTCACCTGTCGAAAAACTGCAGGTTGTCGAGGAAGCTACCCGACTGCATTCCATACACTGATGATGATGTTTGGTTTGTGGGACGTTCAACGGCGCGGTCATCAGCGCCCATACAATGGCCCAGTCTTTACGCAGTCCAATTTTATCTACGTTCACAAATGAGGATGATGATGAAATGATGGGAACAACACAATCTCCCAGTCCTCGGCCAGAGAAAAATCCCCCAACCGGACGGGAATCGAACACGGGACCTCGTGATCCAGAGGCAGCAACGCTAGCTACTAGACCGCGAGCTGCGGACTCGATACGAAGATAGAAACTCGAGGCTCACAATGTTTGTTTTGCTCTGTCTGCTGTCTGTCTGTGTGGATCTGCAAGACAGCTCATCAAAACATGCGGGATGGAACAGTTAGCCTGGACAAGCATATTGGAGAGGTGTTAACCGCGAATTCGCCGTTACTGATTTACCGAAATATTGCGAGAAGTTGAATGAAGGTGGGGGAAGTATTCAAGGCCCAATCCGCTTCTGAATGTGGGTTCCATGCATTGTAGCTACACTATGATGCTTTGTGAATAAAGTCGTCTAGATCGCTTAATATATTTACAATGTCGATCCGGCTGTTCCCATAGAGCGAAACATGGAAATTATAAAGCAATGTTCAGTTTCAGTATCAATAAAAGCTCTTGTCAACACTGAGTTGACGCCACACTTAGGTTTTATTGAAACTGACACTGCACGTTGTTTTATAAGCTCTAAGTTTTAATCTCATTGTGGCAGTAGCCGAAACTACGTTGTAAATCAAGACATATATTAAGCGGACTAGACGTCTTTATTGAAGGATTATGCACGGTAATCACATACTCGTTCGTTAAACTTATTACCCTTATTAGTAACTTGACTAGAAGAAGGGATCCGTTGGTAGGGCATTTTCTGAGGCATCAAGGGATCGCCAATTTGGTACTGGAAGGCAGCGTAGAGTGTAAAAATCATAGAAGAAGACCAAAATATGAATACACTGAACAGATTCAAAAGGATATAGGTTGCAGCAGGTACTGGGAGATGAAGAAGCTTGCACAGGATAGAGTAGCATGGAGAGCTGCGGCAACCAGTCTCTGGACTGAAGACCACAACAACAACAACAACAATTAATAACTTCTCCGTACATCGTCATCTATAAATAGTGATTCAGCTCCCCCTACCGATGTCTTTTTATGCAAACCCACATGACAAAACAATGTGAAACTTCCCCCTTGAATGTAAAGAAAGATTGTGCTGGTAGACTTCCACGTTATTTGATACAGAAACAGCTGAGTAAAACCGAACGTACTCAGACAGTTTTCTCTTTACTTATTCTGATCATTTCTAAACTGACACACAATATTTTAACTCAACACAATCTGACTTTTAATAATCCCTACAAAAGAATGGCACTGACGAACAGTAACGTATACCTTTCATGAATCACTTACCTCACAAAAATCTTCGTTACTCGAACTACTGCAATACAGCGAGCGCCAATACTGCCAGCTAAATAAAAGATTCTATCTACTGAATGCACTAACTATTGATAGGCATGTAGTTAGCAAATGAAAGATTTTGATAGAGTACAAACAATGAATTTACCTTAATAATGTTCAAAAGTCATAATAAATATATGTATATATATTCTTGAGATCTATTTTGACAAATTTCCTTTTGCTGACGGACACACGTCCAGATCGTCCACTCATATTAACATCTCAGAACTCTGGCATCTCTCTCCCCACATCCACCACTGCTGGCGGCTCACCTCCAACTGCCAAACGCTACGGACTGTTAACATCCAACTGCCCAACACTACCCTACGAATATTCGAACAATGAGACCAACCAGCCACAGACTGCACGCAGCGCAGTCAGCGATTTTCATATAGAGCGCTACGTGGCGTCACCAACATAAAAACCTAAACAGCTTACTTACAAATGTTGTTGGCCAGTTCGCTCTGGAGATGTGAAGCACAACGCGGAAAGTGTCGCATAATAACTGGTCAAGTATACGAAGACATCTTACACCTATTTTACAAATTTTGTTTATGAAACTACTTCATCACGTTATTCATGCATTAATCTTTTCATTGGGTTATGTACTGGAAAGTTGTTACTTCCACACTTTTAATTTTGATATCTCCTGTTAATTTAGTTCTCTCTGGTGGTGAAACACATGGTACATCGCAACGTTCCTAACCCGAAAGATTAAATACTATAAACAGAATAAAAATCGAAGACTTATAAGATTACACGGCTAATAATTACACAAAGAAAAATTGGAGACACTTGGATAAGTAGGGAACAAGTAAAGTATGTCTTGGTCCAAAAAATACCGCGTAAGTCATGGTCAACCCTCACATGTGTTTTTCACTGTGTGATTCAATTTGTCAACAATCGCCAAACGCTCTGAGAGGGAACCTGTATCGATTACGTGGCTGTTACTTGTTACCGTTCCTGGTACAGACACACTGAATGCTGCACAAAACGACATCGGTAGGAGTAGCTTGTTCATCCTGTATGTGCACTTCATAAGCCATCGGACTTGACTGAAAGAGGGCACTTTTTTTGCGATATTAGGTACTTTATATCGAGAAAAATGACATTCTGTGCGTTTCAGTACGTGTATTAGCCTCTCTTACTCTCGACGCCCCTACGCACACTACACGATGTAACGATGTATGTAGCATTACCGCTACAGCTCCGTGTTTGGCAACTACGAAGCTTTGCAGCAGCAGTCTTGCTTTCCCGCTAGGTGACTCCCGTACGACGTTTTCTCGGAGGTTCAAAAAATGGTTCAAATGTCTCTGAGCACTATGGGACTTAACATCTATGATCATCAGTCCCCTAGAACTTAGAACTACTTAACCTAACTAACCTAAGGACATCACACAACACCCAGTCATCACGAGGCAGAGAAAAATCCCTGACCGCGCCGGGAATCGAACCCGGGAACCCGGCCGTGGGAAGTTTCTCGGAGGTGGGCAAAGACTCATCTAAAGTAAATTACTTGTCAACTGAGAATATGTTGATGGACTTTGATGAAGTTTGCCAGCTGCGGTGGCCGTGCGGTTCTAGGCACTTCAGTCCGGAACCGCGTGACTGCTACGGTCGCAGGTTCGAATCCTGCCTCGGGCATGGATGTGTGTGATGTCCTTAGGTTAGTTAGGTTTAAGTAGTTCTAAGTTCTAGGGGACTGATGACCTCAGATGTTGAGTCCCATGGTGCTCAGAGCTGTTTGAGACATTTTTTGATGAATTTTGTCACTTAACAACGACACTCGAAGTAGCACAATGAATGATATTAAAACGGAGACAAAGGCCGGTCTCAAAATTTACCTCGCAGTTTTAATATTAGCACAGAAAGACCTCAAAAGCATGGCCAGGTGGCTCGAGCAACTTGCCTCATCTTGAATATATTATGAGAAACACAGCGCAGTTTAAGAGCAAATTAAAGAATTTTCTTTTGCAGTTTTTTGCAATATTTAAAACTGTAATTCGTGTTAGCATTCATACTATAATTCGTGCCAAATGAACGACGGTTGGTCTGGTACACCGGCCAGCTTGATTGTGGTTTTTAGCTGCTTTTATAGTCTCTGCCTCAGAAAATGCGATAAACTGGAGGTAACGACTGTGGCGACAGGAAGGACATCCGGCAACGACTTAAAATGGAATAAATTTGTCAATGGACGAAAGCGTTGGACCTGGTATGACGGATGTTCGCTAGGAAAAAGAAGGCTTTCATATCGTAATATTCCATAGCTTCAAGTCATTGTGGTGCATTTAGGAACCTTAAACCTCAAAATTCCTTTTGGATTAAAGAAGGCCACTCAGCAAAAAGCAGAAGTGTTCAGTTGTCGATAGGCACACACAAAAGAAAGAAAACATTCTAACTTTCAGAGTCATCGTTTGACGAGCTTGAGTATAATTGCATACAGAAAACACACACACAAACACACAAATCACGCGCGCCTATGCCCTACTCCGGAAGCTAGCAAATTTCCTTTCTTTTGTGTGTGCCTATCGATAAATCACCGTTTCAACGTTTCTGCTTTTCGGTGAGTGGTCTCGTTTAATCCAAACATTCTGCCATTCTGCCAGAACTTCGCTACAATATTTAAAACTTAAGTACCTATTTGAACGCCACATCATTCTGCAGGTCTCAAGTAACACGATTTACGTCGATGGATGATACTGTCGCAAATTGACGGTTGCCCGTCGATTTGTTACAGCAGTTGCAGACTCGCTGGAGAGTGTGCTATTGAAGCGGCTACTCCTATCAGAAGGAAGGCACGGATTTAACGTCCCGTTGATAAGACGAAGGGCAAGCTCAGGCTGGATAAAGATGTGAATGGGAAGCGACTGCTTCCTTTCCAAAGGAGTCATCTGTTAGGGCTGCCGTTATCGACAGTGGGCCGGCCGGTGTGGCCGAGCAGTTCCAGGCGCTTCAGTCCGGAACCACGCGGCTGCTACGGTCGCATGTTCGAATCCTACCTCGGGCATGGATGTGTGTGATGTCCTTAGGTTAGTCAGGTGTAAGTAGTTCTAAGTCTAGGGGACTGATGACATCAGACGTTAAGTCCCATAGTTCTTAGTGTCATTTGAACCACTTATCGACAGAGACGTGATGCAGCCAGTTGTGAACGTTAAGCGTCGGTGGTTCTCTGCGACACCCGGAGCTGAGCGAGCCTTTTCCGACAGGTGGTACTGCCCTGCTGTTTCGTTCACGCGGCTTTATGCGAGCAGCGAGTCGTATGCAGTCGAATAGCATCACAAACACACAATCTGGTAAAAAGTATCCAGACGCCACGACGCAACGCAGTTACGTCACTAGAGGCGCGGAGCCCCAGTATAAAAGCAGGAGGGAAGTATCGTGTTGTCATTAAACAAGCAGTAACAGCAGAGTAAGTCTGTCACAACAGCTCAGTGACTGAGTGGACTCGTCATTGGGTGTCATCGCGAGTAACGAATCCATCTGGCAAATTTAAAACCTTCTAAAGCTGAATTATATATTAATACTTTCAGCTGCCGACGGGCGTTGATATATATCAACGAGGACAGGTGAAAATGTATAGCTCGTCCGGGACTCGAACCCGGGATCTCTTGCTTACATGGCAGACGCTGTATCCATCTTTTTTTTCATTATTCGCTTTCTCCCGTTGCATCTGATCGGGGCGGACGTCGTAAGAGACACCCGTTTAGGGTCGTCGTTGATCGATTAACTCAGTATTTTTATTACAGAGGCAAGCTAATCTTCTGACCGAACACGCTGAGCTACCGCGCTGGCATCCATCTGAGCCACCAAGGGCACAGAGGATAGCACGATTGCAGGGAATATCTCGCGCACGCCTCCCGCGAGACCCATATTCTCACCTTGTATGTCCACACACTACATTCTACCCAACACATTCATTACTCGTGGAATACGTTTTTACCAAGTCCCGCAAGAGTTCGGGTAATATGTGTGCATCCTCAGATCCCATTGATATATATCAACGCCCGTCAGCAGATTAATGTATTAATATATAATTCTAATTTCGTTCTAGGCAGCTGCAGGTCATCAATGATGTCTGCTCTTCCGGGCGTGTCCGAAAGAACAGACACCACATCCATATAAGTACAGGGTGATCAAAAAGTCAGTATAAATTTGAAAAGTTAATAAAGTAGAGAGGTAAAAATTGACACAGATGCTTGGAATAAGGTGGGGTTTTATTAGAACAAAAAAAAAAAAACAACAAAGTTCACAAAATGTCCGACAGATGGCGCTGGACAGCAAAACTGCTACCGTGACGGGTGAGAGGTACGCCGATATGTTACAAAATCGCATTATCCCCAACCTGGCTGTTCACAACATTATTCCTCGACTACAGCCACTGTTGAGGAATCTTGGTGGACATATTGAGCTTTTCCTGTAAAGAATATCATCTTTGCTTTGTCTTACTTTGTTATGCTAATTATTGCTATTCTGATCAGATGAAGTGCCATCTGTCGGACATTTTTTGAACTTTTTTATTTTCTTGGTTCTAATAAAACCCCATGTCATCCCAAGCATGTGTGTCAATTTGTACCTCTCTATCTACATTATTCCGTGATTTATTCAGTTTTCAAATTTATACTGACTTTTTAATCACCCGGTATAAGCCAATTGTTGGTGCTGTGACTGTGAAGTGGAAACGCGAAGGAACAACCACAACTGAAGCATGACTAGGCAGACTTTGTGTACTGCCGGACTGAAAGTAATTGTAAAAAATCGCATGAAATCAGAAGAAGGAATCAGTCGTGTGTTCCAAAGACAGTGCTACCAGCAGTTCTGATTGCACTCAGAGTGTGCGTATGGAGTTCAGAACAATGGGATACAATGGTCGGTCGCCTCCTCATAAGAAACACGTTACTGTGGTGAGCACTAAGCAACGTGGAGGTAATGTCTCAAACAACGATAACTGCAAACGAGTTATTTGGAGTGATGAGTCACGCTATACCTTGTAATCTGATGCAAGGGTTCGCATCTGGCGAATGCCAGAGTACGGCGGAGAACGTGGTATTACGGTGGGGGGGGGGGGAGGTTTTTTTTCATGATTGCGGTATGGCTCACTTATTGTGCTTAAGGTAAAGCTAAGTGGGGAAAGATACTAGCACATTTTACAGCACAGTGTACTGCGTAAACCAGAACAGTACTTCGGAGAGGATGGCTATTTGTATCAGCAAAACACGCATCCTGTCATAAATCAGCTGAGCCAGTGGTCTGTTGGTCATAATGTTCGTGAAATGGACTGGTCTGCCTAGGGGACCGTCCTGAACCCAAAGTCCAGATCGCTGCAGACCCCAAGGTCCAACATACGTTCTCAGGTTTCGTCTTTTGAGGAAAAATCAGCTGCTGTTCTTCCACAGACGATCAGACACCTTTCTTAAAGTGTCCCCAGCATAATTCAAGTTTTAATGACGAAGGAAGGACACACCCCATATTAATATCCTCTAATAGATGTCTGGATACAATTGATTTATTTATTAATCGTGTCAAAAGTACAGATTTAAAAAAAAAACTGTTGACTTAATTTTACACAAAATAAGACCAAAAGTTTGGCACTTCAAGTGCATTTGGTGTAGCTCTCATGGTCTGGCATGGTGCAGGTGGTTGGTGATCAGAAAACACTGAAGGAAATGGCTGTTAACGTGCTCAACGCCACATGGCAAAGAACTGAGTCCACAGAGAAACCCCAAGTCCGCAGATTGGTCTTACATCTCGTTGTGTTTGATCGTAATCTATTGAAAGACTTCCATATTGGCCACTTCTCCGAATGTCCAGGGGGAAGTTCTTCCTTTGGAGCCATCCATTCTCCCAAATACCAACATTTCGCCCGCCATCGCCAGATCCTTGCCGCATGAGAGCCTCAGTAGTTGTCAAGAAACTCTTTGTTGATTCCAGCATAATTGTGAGGGCTGACGACCATATGGTGGATGGGCTTCCTTCGTTGTGGCCTTACTTTTCTCATATCTCGCAGCTACCTCAAGTCTGATTTCAGGAGGAGCTATGCCAGCGAGACAGTGGGGTTTGTCCACAGGAGTAGGTCTTAAGCAACCCGTGATAATCCGGCAAGACTCATTTGGAGCCACATCTACGTTCCTGGCATGACTGGACTTGTACCATACCGAACATGCATATTCAGCAATGGAATAACATAGAGCAAGCGCGCTTGATCGCACAGTGAATGGATTAGCCCAGCATGATGTACCTGTCAGCCGACCGGGGTGGCCGGGCGGTTCTAGGCGCTACCGTCTGGAACCCTGCGACCGCTACGGTCGCAGGTTCGAATCCTGCATCGGGCAGGGATGTGTGTGATGTCCTTACGTTAGGTTTAAGTAGTTCTAAGTTCTAGGGAACTGATGACCTCAGAAGTTAAGTCCCATAGTGCTCAGAGCCATTTGAACCATTTTTGTACGTGTCAATTTTCGCACTATGTTATTTATGGCTGCCACTTTCTGTTTGGTGTTTAGGCAATGGTTTTTATATGTTAATGCGCGACCCAGAGTTATTCCAAGATATTAGGGAGTAGGATTATGTTCAAGTATGATGCCTCCCCAGTGATCAGACAGCATATATGAGAAGTTTGCAGATATTGGTAGAATTATGTTTGGAAATTTTACGTCGAATGGCCGGGAAATAGTGCGTGATTAATCAGTTTATTCGTGGGGGAGCACATAATTACTGGCGAAATCAGCAGAAAAATCAGTACCGTCATTCTTAGTCGGCAGCATCCATTGGCGAGCTACATTATTAGTTGATCAGTTATGAAGGCTGCCGTGAACTGTTATAGAACAATTGTTTAATTGGAAAAGGAATACAGCAACGGCGACTTTCAGTGTGAAAGTGGAATTTAACTGCTAATATGTCCGCCCCAGTAGCTGAGTGGTCAGCGCAATAAAATGACAATCGTAAGGGCCCGGGTTCGATTTCCGGCTGGGGCGGAGATTTTCTCCGCTCAGGGGCTGGGAGTTGTGTTGTCCTAATCATCATCATTTCATCTCCATCGACGCGCAAGTAGCCGAAGTTGGGTAAATCGAAAGACTTGCAACCGGCGAACGGTCTACCCAACGAGGAGGTCCTAGTCACACGACATTTACATTTACGAGGGTCACTCCAAAAGAAATGCACACTATTTTTTTTAAATCCATCTTTTATTCTACAAATTTGAAAGTTTTACAGTGTGTAGATACATCCTTTAGGAACAATATTTTCATTTCCCACATAATTTCCATCCCTTTCAACTGCCTTACGCCATCTTGGAACGAGCGCCTGTATACCCGCACGTTAAAATTCTGGACCAACCTGTTGGAGCCACTGTTTGGCAACGTGCACAAGGGAGTCATCATCTTCAAACCTTGTTCCACGAAGAGAGTCTTTCAGTTTTCGAAAGAGATGATAGTGGCATGGAGCCAGGTCAGGACTGTAAGGCGGGTGTTTCAGTGTTGTCCATCCGAGTTTTGTGATCGCTTCCACAGTTTTTTGACTGACATGTGGCCGTGCATTGTCGTGCAACAGCAAAACATCCTGCTTTTGCCGATGTGGTCGAATACGACTCAGTCGAGCTTCAAGTTTCTTCAGTGTCGTCACATATGCATCAGAATTTATGGTGATTCCACTTGGCACGATGTCCACAAGCAAGAGTCCTTCGGAATCGAAAAACACCGTAGCCATAACTTTTCCAGCAGAAGGTGTGGTTTTCAATTTTCTTTCCTTGGGTGAATTTCCATGGTGCCACTCCATTGATTGCCTCTTCACGTCTGATGAAAAATGATGGAACCATGTTTCATCACCTGTCACAATTCTTCCAAGAAATTCATCTCCACCATTCTCGTACTGTTCCAAAAGTTCGCTGCATACCGTTTTTCTTGTTTCTTTGTGAGCCACTGTCAAAATCCTGGAAACCCACCTGGCACAAACCTTTTTAACGCTAACACTTCCAGTATTCTGCAAACATTTCCTTCCCCTATCCCAAGGTAGCGTGACAATTCGTTCACTGTGATGCGTCTGTCAGCAGTCACCAATTCGTTAACTCTCTGCACATTGTCTGGAGTGTGTGCAGTACGTGGCCTGCCGCTGCGAGGACAATCCTCAATATTGCCGTGCCCGCTTTCATCACGTAACCTGCTTGCCCACCGACTAACTGTACTGCGATCGACAGTAGCATCTCCATACACCTTTTTCAACCTCTTGTGGATGTTTCCCACTGCCTCGTTTCCACAGCATAGGAATTCTATGATAGCATGTTGCTTCTGACGAACGTCAAGTGTAGCAGCATTCTTGAAGACATGCTCTGACGGCGCTACTCACGGGAACATGTTGAACTAAGTTTGAAAACAACCGGGAAGGATGTATCTACACATTGTGAAACATTTACACATGCAGAATGAAAACTGTATTTTTACAAAAACAGTGTGCATTTCTTTTGGAGTGACCCTCGTATTTTCTGCTAATATGAGCATGGTTGGGTATTGTCATTCTTAGCAAGTGTATTCCTTACGAGCTCAATAACCTAAGTGCATGATAAGAAATTATTCTGTCAAGGCAACGTTTTTCACTTAAACTTGAGGAACTTTGATATTCGTAAAGAAAAGCGACGCGTTTTCATTTTACTACGAAACTGATTCGCATTTTCCGATTCCAGACTGACGTCAGCAGTTTGTGACAGATGAAAATTTATGCCGGACTGGAACTTCAGCCAGTATTCCCCCATTATGTCGAGCGGTCGGCTTAACCGTTTCAGCTACCCTGGATAAGCGTGTCCGATCACTAATTTTATTTTGTCGCGTACACTTGACGTCACTCTGGCTTCGCATAATGCGTATCAGTTTCGTTGTGTTTACCGCAGCTGTAATCGTCAGAACAGTGTCTGTTCGTTCAGACACGCATGCGTGTCTGGAGGATATTGTAATCTGAAGATTCAGTGTCCGATCGCCACAACAAAAGCCGTTTCAGTTGAGAATTAGCAAAGCATTGTTGGAGGGAGGTTGTACGGTCTGTCATTCTCATTATGTGACTTAGGGAAACGACGGGTTACCCAATACTCGATTTCAACCGAGAAAATCCCGAGACGAATGTCGAGAGTCTTGACCTGTGCAGTGCCTCGGTTAGCAGTAATTCCTGTGGAAGCAGCGCCTTCGCGGCGTGGCGCGGCTGCTGGCAGAGGGCCCAGGCAAGTGTGTAACGCACGGAGGTCGCCTGCACGGCGGAGGACACACCGAGGCTGGCCTCAGGCCTCGCTGCCCGGAACCGAGCGGCCGGTCGTGTCCTTCCCAGCTGCACTGCAGGATGTTCACAGTTCAGCTGCGACTGTCACAGTCACACCGCGCGAAGACTTACAAAGAGCATACGGCAAGTACCATCACCCGACTTCCCAGGAACTTCGTTCAGTGGAAGACGAGTACAAAAAAAAGCGAACACGTGTCTCGGCTTATCCGCAGAACTCAACCGTTCCTGAAAAAACAACGCTCAATGTTTTGAAGGTATTTTCGAGGTACTTAATGTGTCTTTTGCCGCGCGACATCCGCAGAGGGGATTGTGGTTCAGTTGTAAGTGGGCTGTTTAGGTTTTTATGTTGGTAACGCCTCGTAGCGCTCTGTATGAAAATCACTGACTGTGCTGTGTGCAGTCTGTGGATGGTTGGCATTGTTGGAATATTCTCTATTGTAGTGTTGGGCAGTTGGATGTGAACAGTGCGTAGCGTTGTGCAGTTGGAGGTGAGCCGCCAGCAGTGGTGGATGTTGGGAAAGAGAAGCCAGAGTTTAGAGATGTTAATATTTTTCTAATAACATGTTATTTACTTTGTAAAGATATTTATACTTTATTTATTCTGTTTTGTTTTAATGCTTATGTTTGAAGTTAAGGTTTCGAAATCTGTTCTCATTTTTTTATTTCTTTACTTATGTCATAATTCCTGTAACACTGATGTATATTTTTATTTCTATTCTTTTGTAAATCCTGTATTACTGCAAATGATATCTGTACTATTATGTTCTTTAATGATGTATTTTGTACCTTTGTAATTGTACTCTCATGTCGTAAATTTGTAGTTGTATAGACACCAGTTCTTCAAATACGTATTTTCATTTCACTGCACACATTTCTGTTGGTCATAGTATATGCACTATATGTGAGAAAAAGAAGGACTGTTAGTGCTCGCACGAGTGTTGATAATTCAGCAAGGGACTGGTTAACAGCATTGCTGGTTCTAAGGACGTTCCAAAAAGTTTGTGAGTGCACAAGTGGTGGTTTATGGACTTGCTGTATCATCTGCAAGACTCTTCGATGGTGATTGTACACCCGCACAGGCGCAACAGACGGCTGCTGGCTATCTCTAGCAGGAGTAAAGTGGGTCTGCTCTGTGATGACCAACCTACCAATATTCTTCAAAACTTCGACTGACTCTGCTGTGGGTTTGCTCTGTTGTGACCCATTACCTGTCTGCATGTTAAGAGTCAGCATTGTCTTTCCGTTGGAAAGACAACACTACTTCTTCGAGACTGCATGGAATTCCACTACTTTCATGCGCATTTTCTTTTACTGCTCAGACTTTGAGAAAGAACTGCAATTACTACTGTGCTAAATGATCAGAAATATCTTTATGGACCGTGAGAAAATTTTTGCTTTTGACCAACATTGTATCGATAAGTGTGTGCATTTGATATATTTGTTAGTGTAAATATAAAAAAAAAATTTTAACAAATATATATTGGCCAATGCCCAAAACAATTTGTAAAATTTTTTGTGGGGTGCATGGGGGCTATGTAAGTAATCTGTTTAGGTTTTTATGTTAGTAACGCCACGTAGCGCTCTGTATGAAAATTACTGACTGTGCTGTGCGCAGCCTGTGGCTGGTTGGCATTGTTGGAATATTCTCTATTGTAGTGTTGGGCAGTTGGATGTGAACAGTGCGTAGCGTTGTGCAGTTGGAGGTGAGTCGCCAGCAGTGGTGGATGTGGGGAGAGAGATGGCAGAGTTTTGAAGTGTTAATATGAGTGTCCGTGTGTCCGTCAGAAAAAGGAAATTTGTAAGACTGGATGTCATGAACTGCTATATGTATTATGACTTTTGAACACTATTAAGGTTAACACATTGCACAGTGGTTAGCGCCGCGACTTATTAATTTCGCACCCAGCGGTAAAAAGCCGATTATGGTCTTTATTGTTTTCATTTATCTACCCATCTCTGTAGAAGATTACTACATGAATGATTCTTATCAGATTATGGGCTACAAGGGCGTATATTAACTGCAAAATTACAAATGGATTTCACAATAAGTGTTATACATATATTATATAACACACTTATGTATGGTATGTTGGGGAGTTACGATCTTCGTAAACTCTCATATTCTGATAATTCAGTTTCATATCAATTCATATATTAATTCCTATATTTTAGTCATATATTTATTCTTCATTGGTGCATTGCCTTGGATTATACCTACCGTGGAAACATTCGAAACACAGATATTCCGAACACCATGGGCATTGCCTGAAGGCAGGTTCTCCACAGTGACATTTCTTCAGATAAATCTCACTTGGGAAAGAAGCGTCGCTAACACTGGTGAAGACTTCGGCGTGCCGGCCGCGGTGGTCTCGCTGTTCTAGGCGCTCAGTCCGAAGCAGCGCGACTGCTACAGTCGCAGGTTCGAGTCCTGCCTCGGGCATGGATGTGTGTGATGTCCTTAGGTCAGTTAGGTTCAAGTAGCTCTAAGTTCTAGGGGACTGATGACCACAGATGTTAAGTCCCATAGTGCTCAGAGCCATTTGTACCATTTTGATTTCGGCGGTAGGCAATAATTTCGTGGCAAACCATAGCGCATTACTTTTTGGGAAACTGGCGCTTGAAATTGATTATGAAGCAAGATACACTACAAGAATTTCACCGAAAACAATTTCAAATAATTTTCTCATTTTTTAAAAATTCATTCCTCTGACTTGAAATTAGTAGACGAAGAATAACAATGTTATACCAGTATATACGGAAAACATTCGTGTAGTAATGTTTTACACACACGGGTATAAAAATAAAAAACAAAAATAAAATCAATAATGGGGGGGGGGGGTTCCGAACATGGGGCCAAAATTAAGAACTCACAACGCTATTCCCAGAATCACCATTTCAGCTTATTTTGCCTCCTCTTCCACTGCGCAAAGTATCTGGGAAATCAGGTTAGGGCACTTGCTGCGTTCTCCTCGTTAATCACCTCGAAGGACACATACCATGTAACAACGCATGTAGCACAATAATTGTCTCAATTAGCTGAAGAAGAGAGTCCTCAAGAGTCCAACTGAAGCCACTAATTAATGAGTACATCCCGCAGAGCGTGTGGGATGTTGACTGCTACGTTTCACTCGCAGTTCCAAATAGTCTATGTGGTTGAGATTGGGTTTTTGGCGTCCTGTTCAGGGTGCACCTTACAAGAAGGGAATGTCCACAGAACGTCGTGAATACATCGAAGAATGGTCAGCAGTTCGTCACTGGGAATGTGGGAACAAACATCCTGGTTCACGTTCATGTACAAGCTAACTTGAATGTGTGGACCCAAGACGCGGTATAAAAAATAAATTAATTAATAAATAAAACCATCTCAGAATCACCTCCTGGCTCAACTGCAGCCTCTACACACTGCGGTTGAGCGTCGCATTGCGCCATAGGGCACAAGGCGTCTTACATAGTTGGAAAACAGGCACAATAGCAATTCGTTGGACCACAGCTAGCTACTGTCCAGTTCCGGTAGTGTTTGGCCCGCTGAATCCGTGCAGCCTTATGTGTCGCTGTAGTGGCCTTTTGCGAGGTACTCGATTCAAATTGTCGGTTATACGGTGTTTTCTTCGCAATGTTCGGCCAGAAACTGATTGAGATGGTCCTGCTTTCACTGGAAGCACCAGTGGCTGTTACAGACACTGTTCTTACGCCGAGTTACATTCCATGCAGACCCCATTTCTTATAGACACATTCACCATCTTATCGATCAAAACTTCATTCAACTTGTGGGCGAATATCCAAGGACGACAGTTCCATTCTACCATTCTGTCACGTCTCTAGGCCTAGCCATCTCACTGCGCCGTTTTTATAGAACCGATTGGATCGTAAACACTGCTTCACTGTCTCGGAGGAAGGTCAGATAATCGCCTTCCGCCAGGCCTAAACCACCTACAGCACTCCAACGCGACCAGTGCACTCTTGTAAGTGTACTAACTAACTAACTTTGTCCGAATAGGCCTCGAAAGGCCAAACGGTACTGACCGACCGCTGTGTAATCCACAGGCGACAGCCGTCGCTGGAAACGGATGTAGAGCGGCATGTGGTCAGCACACCGCTCTCACAGCCGTTGTCAGTTTTTGTGACCGGAGCCGCTACTTCTCAGTCAAGCAGCTCCTCAGCTTGCCTCACAAGGACTGAGTGCACTCCGCTTGCCAACAGCGCTCGGCAGACCCAGAGGGTGACCCATCCAAGTGATAGTCAAGTCCGATAGTGCTTAACTTCCCCCAACCGGTGGGAATCGCTGTTACCACTGCGGTAAGGCTATTAGTGCTACTTTAAGGGGGTGGCTAATGTTTTGCGTGGAGAGCTTGTGTAAACAAAAATGAACCATGCTTCCTGAAATATTAGAAAACGTCTCCATAGACAAACCACGCTACAAATACAGGACCGAAGTACAACTTTTAACACTCTGCTTAGGTTATCTGCCTTTTCTCAGTGTCAGCAGTAGCTAACGTAACTCAGATCAGAAATACGAAACACAATACTCAAGAAGTGCCGAATCTCATATGAAGATACACTCCTGGAAATTGAAATAAGAACACCGTGAATTCATTGTCCCAGGAAGGGGAAACTTTATTGACACATTCCTGGGGTCAGATACATCACATGATCACACAGACAGAACCACAGGCACATAGACACAGGCAACAGAGCATGCACAATGTCGGCACTAGTACAGTGTATATCCACCTTTCGCAGCAATGCTGGCTGCTATTCTCCCATGGAGACGATCGTAGAGATGCTGGATGTAGTCCTGTGGAACGGCTTGCCATGCCGTTTCCACCTGGCGCCTCAGTTGGAGCAGCGTTCGTGCTGGACGTGCAGACCGCGTGAGACGACGCTTCATCCAGTCCCAAACATTCTCAATGGGGGACAGATCCGGAGATCTTGCTGGCCAGGGTAGTTGACTTATACCTTCTAGAGCACGTTGGGTGGCACGGGATACATGCGGACGTGCATTGTCCTGTTGGAACAGCAAGTTCCCTTGCCGGTCTAGGAATGGTAGAACGATGGGTTCGATGACGGTTTGGATGTACCTTGCACTATTCAGTGTCCCCTCGACGATCACCAGAGGTGTACGGCCAGTGTAGGAGATCGCTCCCCACACCATAACGCCGGGTGTTGGCCCTGTGTGCCTCGGTCGTATGCGGTCCTGATTGTGGCGCTCACCTGCACGGCGCCAAACACGCATACGACCATCATTGGCACCAAGGCAGAAGCGACTCTCATCGCTGAAGACGACACGTCTCCATTCGTCCCTCCATTCACGCCTGTCGCGACACCACTGGAGGCGGGCTGCACGATGTTGGGGCGTGAGCGGAACACGGCCTAACGGTGTGCGGGACCGTAGCCCAGCTTCATGGAGACGGTTGCGAATGGTCCTCGCCGATACCCCAGGAGCAACAGTGTCCCTAATTTGCTGGGAAGTGGCGGTGCGGTCCCCTACGGCACTGCGTAGGATCCTACGGTCTTGGCGTGCATCCGTCCGTCGCTGCGGTCCGGTCCCAGGTCGACGGGCACGTCCACCTTCCGCCGACCACTGGCGACAACATCGATGTACTGTGGAGACCTCACGCCCCACGTGTTGAGCAATTCGGCGGTACGTCCACCCGGCCTCCCGCATTCCCACTATACGCCCTCGCTCAAAGTCCGTCAACAGCACATACGGTTCACGTCCACGCTGTCGCGGCATGCTACCAGTGGTAAAGACTGCGATGGAGCTCCGTATGCCACGGAAAACTGGCTGACACTGACGGCGGCGGTGCATAAATGCTGCGCAGCTAGCGCCATTCGACGGCCTACACCGCTGTTCCTGGTGTGTCCGCTGTGCCGTGCGTGTGATCATTGCTTGTACAGCCCTCTCGCAGTGTCCGGAGCAAGTATGGTGGGTCTGACACACCGGTGTCAATGTGTTCTTTTTTCCATTTCCACGAGTGTATTCACGGGCAATTAATCTATTGCTTCTCCTGGGAAACATGACAACAATCCGTTTCTACTGCCTTTTCAGTAGCGGTTTTATTTCACCAATGAACATTTCTAAGCATAGCTTAGTAATCCTGGCTTCTGCTGTTAAAGGATCATCATTGTAATGTCAGCACACCAGAAACACGTACCTGTGTGAATCGCAGTGGATTATTAACTGCAATTTCCGAAATCGTGGGGGGAAATATTGAGAATTTCAGGCAAAAACGCAGATTTTTGTTACAACTTAAATTATACTTGCGAACTTCGATGATTTTCGTTGTATATCACATACAAATCAAGTAAATTCTACATATTGTTTACAAAATGCCTCAAATGGCTTTGAGCACTATGGGACTTAACATCTGAGGTCATCAGTCGCCTAGAACTTAGAACCAATTAAACCTAACTAACCTGAGGAGATCACACCCATCCATGCCCGAGGCAGGATTCGAACCTGCGACCGTAGCGGTCGCGCGGTTCCAAACTGTAGCGCCAAGAACCTCTCGGCCCGCTATTGTTTACATTGTTATATGAACAACTGAATATACACAATTATTCAAAATGACAGTCACAATTGTGTTATTTACTTTGCCCCCAACCGGTTTCAACCCGCGATGTGGTGATCTTCAGGACAATTACCCTGGAGATGACTCCATGGCAGGCTGAAACCGGTTGGCGGCAAAATAAATAACGCGATTGTGAATGTCATTTTGAATAATTGATTATAAGTTAATTAATCGCGGTCATTTCCACACAACTATGTTGTCTAAAAATTTTGAATATACACAGTTTCTAAAGGCGCTGAACGGTGTCTGTACATTAAATTAGTGGAAGTAGATAATTTACTAACTCAGATGCAATGAATGAACGTTCTTTTAATGTAGAAGAAGAAATTTTTTTTAATCAATACACTGGGATAGAGATATGCGCATGCTGTATACAGACGGCGGAAGTATTCGATACACGAGGTGTAAAATGGCAGTGCGTTGGCGCAGCTGTCATTTGTACTCGGTGAATTCGACTTTCCGAGATCCACAATGTCAAGAATGTGCCGAAAATACCATTCAGGCGTCAGCTCGCACCACGGACAACGCAGTGGCCGACGACCTCCGCTAAACGAGCGAGAGCAGCGGCGTTTGTCCGGAGATGTCTGGCAAGCAACACTGCGTGAAATAACCGCAGAAATCAGTGTGGGATGTACGAAGAACGTATTCGTTAGGACAGTACTGCGGAATTTGGAGTTGATGATCTATTGCAGCAGATGACTGCTGTGTCTGCCTTTGCTAACAACACGACATCGCCTGCGGCGCCTCTCCTGGGACCGTGACATATCGTTTGGACCTTAGACGACTGGAAAACTATGGCCTGGTCAGGTAGGTCTCTATTTCAGTAGGTAAAGAGCTGATAGTAGGCTTCGAGTGTGGCGCAGACACCATGAAGCCTGAGTGCAAGTTGTCAAGAAGGCGCTGTGCAAGATGATGGCGGCTACATAAATGTGTGGGCTGTGTTTACGTGGACTGTACTGGGTCCAACAGAACCGATCTTTGCCAATCATTGATTGGAAATTATTATGTTCGGCTGGTTGGAGACCATTTAAAGCCATTCCCAAACAACGTTGGTTGGTTTGTTGATTTGGGGGAGTGGACCAAACAGCGAGGTCATCAGTCCCATCGGATGAAATAAAAATGGGGAAGGAAATCGCCTGTGTCCTTTCAAAGGAACTGTCCGAGCGTTTGCGTGAAGCGATTTAGGGAATTAACGGTTAACCTAAATGAGGATGGGCACACGAGGGTTTGAACTGTTGTTCTCCCGAATGTGAATCCCAAAAATAGTCGGAAATTTTATGGATGACAATGCGCTGTCACCGGGCTCCAATTGTTCGCGAGAGGTTTGAAGAACATTCTGGACAATTCGAGAGAATGATTTGGCTACCAAGACTGCCCGACACGAATCTCATCGGTAATATTTGGATATAACCAACGTACACAAAATCCTGCACCGGCATCATTTTCGCAATTATGGACGGTTACAGAGGCAGCATGACTCAGTATTTCTGCAGAGGACTTCCAATGACTTGTTGAACCGATGTCACGTCGCCGGCCAGAGTGGCCGAGAGGTTCTAGGCGTTACTGTTTGGAACCGCACGGCCGCTACGGTCGCAGGTTCTAATCCTGCCTCGGGCATGGATGTGTGTGATGTCCTCAGGTTAGTTGTAAGTTCTAGGGGACTGATGACCTCAGAAAATAAGTCCCATAGTGCTCAGAGCCATTTGAACCATTTGATGTCACTTCGAGTCGCTACACTAAGCGGGGCGAAAGGAGGTCAGACACGATATTAAGAGGTATCCCACAACATTTGTCACAATATTTCTGAATTAACTAGTAACACTCGTAAGATGACTTCTCACAGTCGATTTTATTAGCACATAACTAGTAACACCGGTAAGATTACTTCCAAGAGTCGATTTTAATTCGCTAAGTTAGTTGTCTTCAGATCATTCACAGGCCCTCGAAGTAATTGATGAAGATTTTCAAATCTTCTGTCGATATACACTACTGGCCAGTAAAATTACCACACCACGAAGATGACGTGCTACAGACGCGAAATTTAACCGACAGGAAGAAGATGCTGTGATATGCAAATGATTAGCTTTTCAGGGCATTCACACAAGGTTGGCGCCGGTGGCGACACTCACAACGTGCTGACATGAGGAAAGTTTCCAACCGATTTCTCATACACAATCAGCAGTTGACCGGCGTTGCCTGGTGAAACGTTGTTGTGATGCCTCGTGTAACGAAGATAAATGCGTACCATCACGTTTCTGACTTTGATAAAGGTCTGATTGTAGCCTATCGCCATTGCGGTTTATCGTATCGCGACATTTCTGCTTACGTTGGCCGATATCCAATGACTGTTAGCAGAATATGGAATCGGTGGGTTCAGGAGGGTAATACGGAACGCCGTGATGGATCCCAACGGCCTCGTATCACTAGCAGTCGAGATGTCAGGCTTCTTATCTGCATGGCTGTAACGGATCGTGCAACCACGTCGCGATTCCTGAGTCAACAGATGGGGACGTTTGCAAGACAACAACCATCTGCACGAACAGTTCGACGACGTTTGCAGCAGCATGGACTATCAGCTCGGAGACCATGGCTGCGGTTACTGCAGTTACCCTTGACGCTGCATCACAGACAGAAGCGCCTGCGATGGTATACTCAACGACGAACCTGGGTGCACGAATGGCAGAACGTCATTTTTTCGGATGAATCCAGGTTCTGTTTACAGCATCATGATGGTCGCATCCGTGTTTGGCGGCATCGCGGTGAACGCACATTGGAAGCGTGTATTCGTCATCGCCATACTGGCGTATCACCCGGCGTGATGGTATAGGGTGCCATTGGTTACACGTCTCGGTCATCTCTTGTTCGCATTGACGGCAATTTGTAGAGTGGACGTTATATTTCAGATGTGTTGCGACCCGTGGGTGGCTCTACCCTTCATTCGATCCCTGCGAAACCCTACATTTCAGCAGGATAATGCACGACCGCATGTTGCAGGTCCTGTACGGCCCTTTCTGGATACAGAAAATGTTCTACTGCTGCCCTGGCCAGCACATTCTCCATGTCTTTCACCAACTGAAAACGTCTGGTCAATGGTGTCCGAACAACTGGCTGGTCACAATACGTCAGTCACTACTGTTGATGAACTATGGTTTCGTGTTGAAGTTGCATGGGCAGCTGTACCTGTACACGCCATCCAAGCTCTGACTCAATGCCCAGGCGTGTCAAGGCCGTTATTACGGCCAGAGGTGTTTGTTCTGGGTACTGATTTCTCAGGATCTATGCACCCAAATTGCGCGAAAATGTATTCACATGTCAATTCTAGTGTAATATATTTGTCCGATGAATACCTATATATCATCTGAATTTCTTCTTGGTGTAGCAATTGTAATGGCCAGTAGTGTATGTACCCCAGTAAATGCAGTCTCGCTTCGTCAGAAAAAAGAGGTTATCGGGATGAACGTGTCCATCACTGCAACAGCCAGCTGACGTCGAGCAACAGTGTCTGGACAGTCAACCTACTACCGTCGCTTCGTAAGGTTTCAGTATGAGGTTGTGCAAAACTGTGCGGTCAGATACTACTGATCCAACAGCCTGAAATGCTAGTGGCACAGTGAGTTCCTGGGACTGGCTTTCAAGGTCGCATCTGAGTCGCTAGTTCGGCCACCTGCCGGGGTCCGAGCTAAGGGCGAGTGCGTGCAGCCGATCCCTCGGCTTGCCCTGTACTAGTCCCTTGCATCACCGGACACAGTGCTTGCGCCACACGTGATACTGCACGCGAAGCTGTGCTGACAGGGTTCCCTCCTCACAGCGTTTTGGTTTCACAAGTCAATTAATTATGAAATCCTACGCGTTTGCTTTCAAGGAAAGTGTGCAAATTAGCAACTATCTGCCACTGTGGTAGGTATAAGGAAACCTGAAATCGTAGTACTTCCGAGTGTGTGAAATCTTGAGTGACAGGGTCAAGTACCCTACTTAGGATTTCTAAACTCGAAGTTTTTAATGCTTGGCTCCAGTACTCTACGTAAAACTTTCTTTAAAAACAGTCTTTAAATACCAACAAGTTCTGATTCGAAACTTGATTTTCTGTAATGAACCCTTCAGTTGATAAAACAGAACTAAGGTGTGAGAGCAGTCATGGTCAGTGCGGCTGGTCCCGGCGGAGGTTCGAGTCCTCCCTCGGGCATGGGTGTGTGTGTTTGTCCTTAGGATAATTTAGGTCAAGTAGTGTGTAAGCTTGGGGACTGATGACCTTAGCAGTTAAGTCCTATAAGATTTCACACACATTTGAACATTTTGTGTGAGAATCGTGTTGTATTCCGCCGCGGCAGCGCGGCTTTATTAGTGCGGTAGCACGCTAATATTTTAAGTTCTAATCATGTAACTTCTCACCGGGATCGTCATTCTCACTGTGTTTTAAAACATTTTCTGTGTTAAAATGTCACAGCAAATAGAGTCAATTACATCGTAGAACAGCTGTAGCACAACCTGGTTTGCATTATCGTCCCCTCCCCTGCCCCCCCCCCACTTTGTCTCTCTCTCTCTCTCTCTCTCTCTCTCTCTCTCTTTCTCTCTCTCCCTCCCTCCATCTTCCGAAGCACTCCACGAACGACTCTTAATTAGCCAAACGTCTTGTTGTTACACATATACGTGGAACCATCGTAGACGAATCCTGTCATCATATCTTCGGCGACTATAGAAAGTGACTCTGCAAGTACTCTTTGCTTTCAAAAGCATTTGCAGTCGGTAGCCCACTGAAACTTTGTAGACCATGTACAGCCAGAATGATCTGAACCTTTCTCGAAGGCAACTTTTGAAGAACGAAGCGTAATGGAAGAAAATACAGGTGTGCTACAAACTCAACGTGTACTGCTAGTTACAGCTTTAAACCTGTCTCTCGCGATGGTCTTATCTGTGAAAAAAATACACACACAGGCAGTCAAATTTTCACAAGACACCAATGAAGTCCACATATTGGCAACTACATCTAAATGAATGTAAATTTTAAAAGATGATTGTTTCACAGAAGATAAAAATGTCACAGTCAGCCACAGATGGAGAGATACATAAATACAAAGAGCTACAAGACTTCGAAATATGACGTGGAATTAGCTGATTGTTTCACTGAGGGATGGCACGATTCGATTTATTAACGGGATGCGTCGCGAACTTAGACAATGTAAGAAATTTTTTATTAAACGCTAGCACAGCCTCTGGAAAAAAAACTGCTGTGCTGTATAGATTTTTTATCAGACTGGACCAAAAGGGCATCGGCCGGATACAATAGATGACAGCGGCTGTGGTCACACGGTCATTAGAATCCCAAGAAAACGTCATAAAAATGGTGAAGAATGGTACTAGATGAATGTAAATAAAACACACGTATGCCGGCCGGGGTGGCCGAGCGGTTCTAGGCGCTTCAGTCTGGAACCGCGTGACCGCAACGGTCGCAGGTTCGAATCCTGCCTCGGGCATGGATGTGTCTGATGTCCTTAGGTTAGTTAGGTTTAAGTAGTTCTAAGTTCTAGGGGACTGATAACCTCAGAAGTTAAGTCCCATAGTGCTCAGAGCCAAAACACGCGTATTACATTGCGAAAAATGTTAATAGAAAATTGTTGACAAGCGGTTTGTAGCTTCACCTCTGTTATAAACCATCAAGATAAATTTAGTCTAAGGAGGTATTGTACCCCTTATCTCTGAGCGAATGTAACATAAAGAAATATAACAGGGTGCAACAAAAAGTATCCTCTGTGATGCGCTTTACTGCAGTTTACCAAATACAGACGTAAAATTCAATTTAAACGCTATTTCATTAGAGGTATACTTGTACAGAATTTGTACTTTGCGAAAATTTTAGTACAAAAGGAACAGCCAGTATGAACCTGATAGACTTCTCCACCTAGGTGTATAATCCAATTCGCTTGCAGTGATTGCAAGTAATATCACCAATGCCTTTCAACACTTATGCTCAGAAACAAACAGACAAATCAATAGAAAGACGGGGAAGTATAATAGTAGAAACAGAAATTATAAAGTCAGTCGAGCACGCAGGTGATCAAGCAGTGTTCGCTGTTAGTGTAAGCATTACAATTTTTTGTGGTTTAGGTCGTAAACGTGGGGAAAAGGCAAAGGAATGACGATATATGTAGGAAAGACTAAAGAGACGAGAATCGGCAAACATGAACGAGGCCTCAAAATATTACTGGATGCAATCACATTCTTCTTTCTTTTGCTTGTACCTTTTCCCCGCAATAACGCAGCGTCAGCATGGTTAATCGGATGTGGCAAGGTTAAGGTAAGGGGTGGCTGGATGCCCTTCCTGCCGCCACCCCGTACCCCCCAGGACGGAATTAGTGTACCCCAACTGTCTGTGTCTAGTGTAATCCATGGAATGGTGCGAACGTGTTCAGATGTCTGCGAGCCGTGTAACTGAGGCAGGACGTGGGGACCATCCCGGTATTCAACTAGCGGGATGTGGAAAACCGCCTAAAAATCACATCCATTCTTGCCGGCACATCGGCCTCCGTCGTTAAGGCACCGGGCGGATTCGATTAGGAGCCGTCGCGCCTACTCGAGTCCAGGAAGCAGCGCATTAGTGCTCTCGGCTAACCTGGCGTGTCGGATGCACTCACATTGATACAAGTAAAACCTTTCATGTACATTTTATAGCATAAAATGGGAGCCGTGTTGAGGAAATAATGAACAGAACAAATAAAGACAAACAAATAAAGATAAAAGAACTTTTGAAAACTGGAAGGTTTGTTGATAGGAAAAGAATTCCAATAGAATTAAGAAAGAGAATCGACAAGTGTTTTGTCAGCATCGTAGTGTTATATGGCTATAAGGATAGTTATAAAGAAAGATAGTTTTGAAACGCGATTGTGGGGAAATGTTCTTAAAGTGAAATGGATAGACGGAATGATAAATTAAGAAACGTTTCTAAAAACAGGACAAAAAATAATAGTGGCAATGATAACAATGAGGAAAACGTCTTGGCTGGAACGTGTGTTGCGAAGATACTGGGTGCACCGAAGATTCGACAAGGAAGGAAAGGCGCAGAAAGAAGGAGGTATGTTGAATGAAATAAAAAAATAGACAAAGCTGTAAGTGGATTAAGAAAGAGATATAGGAAAGAGAAAGAGGAGATCGTACAGTTGACACCTGTGGTAACACAGATACTCCAGCAAGTCGGCGTTGGCAGCAACATCGGTGTGCTCGAGATGCAGGTATTCCTTGCAACATATAGTACACTCAAAGAACGATAAACACCTTCTCGGAACGATCGCAAGTAGCTGTGGGACACGCCTTCTTCGAAAGACGCCGGTTCTGTGGAACGGGAAGCGGCCGCATGTAGCGCCACGAGAGTCAAGGTCGCGAGTGGCCTTCCAATCTGGCTGCTGCTGTCGCCGCTCCAGACCACGGCAGCTGCCACACCGTCTCTCGCAGCGCGCGATCACAGAATACAGAGAGCGAGACAGTGTGTGGGGGCAGAGGTAGGGGCAGGGAGCGGCGGCATACAAGATCAAGGACAATGCCGCCGGAGCGAGTCGCGGTCGCGCCGGCTGTGACAAGCAGATTCTGAAACAGGCGTGCTGTCGGCAGAGGACGCTGCCGTGTCGGAAGGAACTACGTTGCTGTGGCCGAGGCACTTGCAGGGTGACTGATTCGACTGCACGCACTGCGCACGAGTGACCAACACAGCGATATACATAAATCAGTGTTGTTGGAACATTCGTAAGGATTGGAAGACTCTCTTTCAAATTCTGGAGATGGCAGGAGTAAAGTACAGGGAGCGAAAGGCTATTTACAGTTCGTACAGAAACCAGATGGCAGTTATAAGAGTCGAGGGGTATGAAAGGGAAGCAGTGGTTGGGAAGGGAGTGAGACAGGGTTGTAGCTTATCCCTGATGTTATTCAATCTGTATATTGAGCAAGCAATAAATGAAACAAAAGAAAAGTTCGGAGTAGGTATAAAAATCCATGGAGAAGAAATGAAACTTTGAGGTTCGCCGATGACATTGAAATTCTGTCAGAGACAGCAAAGGACTTGGAAGAGCACCTGAACGGAATGGACAGTGTCTTGAAAGGAGAGTATAAGATGAACATCAACAAAAGCAAAACGAGGATAATGGAATTTAGTCGAATTAAGTCGGGTGATGCTGAGGGAATTAGATTAGGAAATGAGACACTTAAAGTAGTAAAGGAGTTTTGTTATTTGGGGAGCAAAATAACTGATGATGGTCGAAGTAGAGAGGATATAAAATGTAGGCTGGCAATGGCAAAGAAAGCGTTTCTGAAGAAGAGAAATTTGTTAACATCGAGTACAGATTTAAGTGTCAGGAAGTCGTTTCTGAAAGTATTTGTATGGAGTGTAGCCACGTATGGAAGTGAAATGTGGACGATAAATAGTTTAGGCTAGAATAGAAGCTTTCGAAATGTGGTGCTACAGAAGAATGCTGAAGATTAGATGTGTAGATCACATAATTAATCAGGAGGTATTGAATAGAATTGGGGAGAAGAGGAGCTTGTTTGCCTATTTACCTCGCAGGATGTCTCTCGCAGTCAGAGACGAAACGTCAGGGGAGAGTTTTATACGAGGTGCGACAATAAAATAATGAGACTCATTTTCTTTGCAAGATGTGGCAACCCTTGACTAGAAGAAGGGATCGGTCGGTAGGACATGTTCTGAGGCATCAAAGGAACACCAATTTAGTATTGGAGGGCAGCGTGGAGGGTAAATATCGTAGAGGGAGACCAAGAGATGAATACACTAAGCAGATTCAGAAGGATGTAGGCTACAGTAGCTACTGGGAGATGAAGATGCTTGCACAGGATAGAGTAGCGTGGAGAGCTGCATCAAACTAGTCTCAGGACTGAAAACCACAACAACAACAACCTTGATCCGCTCCTAACGGCAATAAAAATAGTGCAACAAAAATGTAGCTCATACAGTGTAGGCTTTCACGACCGGTATTATCTTCACTTCAAACTTCCGGGCTGATAGACCGTGGTCGATGTAAAAAATTCTCCCCTGACTTTTCACCTCCGACTGCGGGAGACATCTTCCTCCAGTTTGCAGCTTTACCTCGCAGGATGTCCCTCGCAGTCAGAGACGAAACGTCAGGGGAGATTTTTATACGAGGTGCGACAATAAAGTAACGAGACTCATTTTCTTTGCAAGATGTGGCAACCCTGCAGGCTTGCGTAGGCACAATATCTTTGACCTTGGTCTATATGCTGCTTCTAGTCCAAGTGGCACATCGATGCAACTGCTCACAAGGGAACCTCCCCATCGTACCTCCCCCCCCCCCCCCTCAGATTTAGTTATAAGTAGGCACAGTGGATAGGCCTTCAAAAACTGAACACAAATCAGAAAACAGGAAGACGTTGAGTGGAACTATGAAAAAAATAAGCGAAATATACAAACTGAGTAGTCCATGCGCAAGACAGGCAACATCAAGGATAGTGTGAGCTCAGATAAGCAACATCAAGGATAGTCTGAGCTGAGGAGCGCCGTGGTCCCGTGGTTACCGTGAGCAGCTGCGAAACGAAAAGTCCTTGGTTCAAGTCTTTCCTTTAGTAAAAAGTTTACTTTCTTTATTTTCGCGAAGTTATGATCTGTCCGTTCGTTCATTGACGTCTCTGTTCACTGTAATAATTTTAGTGTCTGTGTTTTGCGACCGCACCGCAAAACCGTGCGATTAGTAGACGAAAGGACGTGCCTCTCCAATAGGAACTGAAAACATTTGATCGCAAGGTCATAGGTCAACAGATTCCTCCACAGGAAAACACATTTGATATATTTTACACGACACTGGTGACGGCATGTGCGTCACATGACAGGAATATGTTGTCGACCCACCTAACTTACACACTTGGCGAATGGGTAAAAAGATTCTTCTACCTTGCCCGATTTAGGTTTTCTTGTGGATGTGACAATCACTCCCAAAAAAGTGATGAAAACAGAAGAGTTTGTCACATAAACTGCAACAAATGAATGCAACAGTTTTACAGTCGCACAGTTTTCCCTGTGCTCTGTCAAAATATATGTTTTTAACGTTTTCAAATTTTTCCGTGTGTAGACCGTCAAATCCTGCATATGTCCAAGCAAATCTGAACATGTCCTGGAATTTTGGAGAGCGAAGTTGATTATGTGTGACTGCATGAACTTTGATAATTGTTTGAAAATAAAAAATTAAACTTTTCACTCGAGGGAAAGAGTTCATCGTGTCTGTGCTGATAACTGGATTCTGCATCACGATAATGCGCCATCCCATACTGCTCTGTCAGTTCAGCAATTTTTAACCTCAAAACAAATTTCAGTGCTACCACACTCACCTTATTCACCAGATATCGCTCCGTGCGACTTTTTTCTACTTCCAAGAGTCAAAACGGCGGTCAAGGGACACCATTTTCAAACAACATAAGACATCGAAAAAGCTGTGACGAGGGTCTTGGAGGATATTACAGAAGATAAGTTCCAGAAATGTTACCATTAATGGCAGAAGCGCTGGAAAAAGTGTATGCAATCAGAAGGGAACTACTTTGTAGGAGACAACGCTAAACTTGGCTAAAACGGTAAGCAACATTTTTTTTTTTCAGATCAGTCTCATTACTTTATTGTCGCAAGTCGTACATTGACCACTCGGAAGTTTTAGGTGAAGAAAAATGTAGCTCCTAACTGGTAAGGAACTGAAACAAGGAAGCAATGAAGGACATCATCTTTACGCCAGTGGCTGTTATAAGTTTTTATTACACTATTGCAATTTCTGTCTTAGGCCATTATCAAGTGCTGATATTATGGCTTTAAGCCATGTCAACGTAATGTAAGCTGACACATTTGAGTGTCGTTGTCAGTCCTGTTAAATACATTCGTGTCGTTGTGCTCGCACTGTGTAACAACGACACGAATGTATAACAGGACTGACAACGACACAAGAATGTGTCAGATTACGACATGGCTTAAAGCCATAATATCAACACTTGATAATGGCCTAAGACAGAAATTGCAATAGTGTGAGAAAAATGTATAACAGTCACTGGCGCAAAGATGATGTCCTTCAAAAAAAATTTTATGACTGTGAATCCCAGCTACAACAAGTGTATTCAGCGAAGCAATGGCTTCAGAAAAAGTGCAGAATTCGAAAAGGCAATGATCATCGGAAAGACAGTCAGCACACAGGAGGAAAAAACAAATTTCATTCAAATTTATAGTATGGGAGTCAATATTATGAGAGCAAATGGAATTACACAGTTATATACAGAGGAGGGAGCGGGTAGGTGGAAAGAGTGCATTGCGGGCCTCTACGAGAAAGAGAAACTGTCTGCTGGAGCGAAAGAAGATAATCTGGCTGTAGATTTGGAAGACATACGGGATGCAACATTAGAGTGATAATTTGATGGAAGTGTGGAAGACCTGCGAGCAAAAAAGACAGAAGGGGTAGATAACATTTCTTCAGAATTTCTAAAATCATTTGGGTAAGCGGCAACGAAATGATTACTCCGGTTAATGTGTACATACAATTTATGGAGACGTACCAACAGATTTTCGGAAGAATATTGTCCAGTCAGTCCCGAATATCAAAAGTGGACAAATTGCGAGACTACGTGCAATCAGCGTAACAGCTTATGCATCCAAGTTGCCGACACGAAGCGCCAGACGCTGTGCTCGATAATGAGAGCGATCCTTTAGAAACACGAAGACACGCTCATAGGCTTTATAGACCTTGAAAAGGCATTTGACAACGTGAAATGAGGCTAGATGTTTGAAACTTAAATGTAGAAGCTATAGGGAAAGACGAGTAGGATAAGATACGTACAAGATCCACAAGGGCATAATATGACTAAAGGCTAAAGAGAAATGCTTGGAATGAAAAGAGTGTAAGGGAAGTCTTTGTGCCCTACTGTTCTGTCTGTAAATCGACGAAGCAATGGAGACTAAAAAATATAAAGTTTTAGGAACGGAATCAAAATTCTGGGACAAGGATATCAGTGATAAGATTTGCTGACGACAGCGCCATCTTTCGTGAATGTGAAGAAGCATTGCCGGAACTGTTAAGTGAGATAAATAGCCTAAAGGACACAGTACATGGACTGAGAAGAGAAAATATAAGTATTGAGGAGTAACAGAAATGCAGTTAGCGACAAACTTGATTTTAAAATCGGAGGCCATGTAGTAGACGCAGTGTAGGAACTGTTGCTTTGGACACAAAATAGCTCTTGATGGATACAAGAAGCAGACTAGCAATGGCACAGAAGGCATTCCTTGATAAGAGAAGGTTAGTGGTATAAGCATCAATTTGATGAAGAATTTCCGGGTTTGTATACAGCATGGTATAGAAGTGAACTGTGCAGCTGAGAAAACCGGAAAAGACAGACTCAATGCGCTTGAGATGCTGAAAATGAAATGGATGAAGAAAGGAGTACATGGAAAAGATTGGTTAGAGGAAGCAACAAGATAATGTGACACGTATCAAAATATATGGGAAAAACTTCCGTCGTACTAGAAGAAGCGCCGGCCGCGGTGGTCTCGCGGTTCTAGGCGCGCAGTCCGGAACCGTGCGACTGCTACGGTCGCAGGTTCGAATCCTGCCTCGGGCATGGATGTGTGTGATGTCCTTAGATTAGTTAGGTTTAAGTAGTTCTAAGTTCTAGGGGACTAATGACCACAGCAGTTGAGTCCCATAGTGCTCAGAGCCACTAGAAGAAGCCCTAAAGGACAAGGACTGTAGGAAGATAAGACACTGCAGTATATCCAACAAATAATCGGATACGTTATCTGTAAGTGGTACTCAGAGATACCAGCCCGGATAGCACAGCACCTGCTTCCGGGAAAGAGGGAGGCCCTGCCAACTCCGGTTCGAATCCACCAGGCGGAATAACGACGAGGGCTGATGTGCCAGCCAGCCAGCCTGGATGTGAATTTAGGCGACTTCCCACATCCCACTAGGCGGATACCGAGCTGGTATCCACATCTCTGGAACATGCTACGCAAACGTTTAGAAAATTTTCTTACACTTGTACACAAAATTTACTCTACACGCAGACAGATTTGGTACTTCAAAAATGGTTCAAATGGCTCTGAGCACTATGGGACTTAACATCCTTGGTCATCAGTCCCCCAGAACTTAGAACTACTTAAACCTAACTAACCTAAGGACGTCACACACATCCATGCCCGAGGCAGGATTCGAACCTGTGACCGTAGCAGAGATTTGGTACTCTAATCCCTTCCGGAGATGAGGGGAAGGGGATAGGAGAATGATAATGTTAGATAATTATACTCTCACTCGAAAGCGTGTACTCTGAGGTGAATAGATTGGTACAGGAGAGGAAACCGTATAGGGCCACATGCGGAAGACTGACTTCTATCTACATACGTTACTCTTAACACAACTTGTGGCAACACTATCTTCTAATCTGCAAGCTTAGACCAACGCTATTGACAAAAGAATATTTGGGGAATCATATATGAATTAAGTTTACAGTTAAAACGCATAAGTGCTCTGGATTACTGATAGTAGCTAATGCGCAGCCGACGGACTGTCTACATTAGAAAAGAACAGGAATATTGCGGACCCGTGAGTCAATATTCTAAGTTACGAGGACAACGGGGTACCTATTAGGGCTGTCTCAGAGATAGCGTTGACGTCAATGAAACTTTTGTTACGATAATGTCGGTAATCGTTTCAAAATGGTTCAAATGGCTCTGAGCACTATGGGACTTAACATCTTAGGTCATCAGTCCCCTAGAACTTAAACTACTTAAACCTAACTAACCTAAGGACATCACACAACACCCAGCCATCACGAGGCAGAGAAAATCCCTGACCCCGCCAGGAATCGAACTCGAGAACCCGGGCGTGGGAAGCGAGAACGCTACCGCACGACCACGAGATTCGGGCGGTAATTGTTCAATAATAAGTTAGGTGTATTCGCGATGCTTTTCTTTGTATGGCTTTTTTGAAGTAGTCATGTCGTTTATGTTTCGGTAAACTAGCATACTGTTGTGTGCCGGTTTATTTCAAACGCATATCCATCTCAGGTAGGTGAAGATTCATAAAGACATCCTTGTTCTTTTCTTACAATCTGATTTAGATGAAGGACGTCCAAAACTAAAACCGCAAAAGAAAACATCGAAGAAGTGTAAAATGATTTTGAACTATCGACATTTAAGGTGTATGAAATAGCCGACGCGATAGGAACAGCAGAATAAAGAGTACTATACTTTTTTCAAACGGAAAGAGATAGCTTCTTGCGACGAGGATGCTGCATGTTTTAAATGCTGGCGAATTTCTCGCCTCTTCTTTACCTCTTAAAAATCCGGTTCACTTTTTTTGACAACGACTTGTGACAGTGGATGAGATGTAAACCAGCTTCTTCAAGCAATGAAATCAGTGCAAGGAAGCCAGTGGGGCTCGCCAAAACACGTGAAACCGTGTTTCACTCAATCGTAAATATTAAAGCCTTTTATCTGAAACAAAGAATAAGAGATCAAGAAATTTTTATTGATTGTTGAGTGCTTCTAATTGTTTCATTTCTAGTAAAATTTTCTCGAAATTGCAGCCGTGTCAGGTAGTTAAATATCCACAAGCTTTCGAAAGAGTGGGCTTTGGAAATTGTCAAGTGATGACGTCACCACAGTCAGCAAGGAACATTCGTGCGAAAGCTTGTGGCCTGACACGGCTGGAAGCCCGAGAAAATGTTATTAGTTCATGTGTCCGTGAGACCACGCATTTGCACGTTTCATGTCTGTCTTCCCCATTGTCTGTGTGCCATGCTCTTAGGGAACTGCGCCCACATGTAGCTTTTCATGAATCCCATGCTGCTCTTGAAGTTCATATTCTTGGATTTCAACGGCTGCATATTTTTATAGAAAGTTCTTTTGCCTTCTGCAATTTTTGTTACTATGTGCCCACCTTCTTTCTCTATTCTACTTGACCAGGCTTCACATTTACTCATGCAGCATGTCCACCTGTTTACACACATCTGTGCCTTAGTTTTCTTTTCCACACCCCTACGATTAGTTTTTATCTTATGTCGCTGAAATCGTCTGTATCTACCGCAAAGGTTATGGCTAGTAGTTTCTGATATTCTAAAATGTCTCTTTCTACTGATTATCAGTTAAAGAAGAAAGCAGTAATTTGCAGACACACCGAAAGTCATGTTAACTAACCAGATGAAAAAAATTGCATGAGAAGAAGCCACGTAAACAAAAGAAAAAATATCGGTAAAATAAAAAAGGGTGCTTCTTCAATGGCGAAACTAAGGGCTAAGAGCGCATCAAAACTGTTCAGCAGGTTATGTACTGCTAGATTTCGACCTGTTCTCATATCTAGAAAAATTTGCATCTGTAACACTTTTTAGCCCGATGGTGGTTGTAGATGGTTATTTTTCTTACTTCTCAGAATCAGTGATAGAGTCTGCTCATTGGAAAAACGTTGAATAACGTGCATGAAGTTAAGAGAGTACGACTTGGAAAAAAATGCGTAAAAGTACTGTCCTTCAATGCCTAGTCGTGAAGTTTTCTCCTTCTCCGCGCACGTTAGTGACTCAGCACCTCGTTTCTGAAGTAACTTGAAGTAAGAAACGATTTCAGCAACATCGATACAATAGATCCAGCAACTTTTTTTTCCTGCATGTATTGTAGTATAGGCGCGAGCGAGTACGTGCTTTTCATCTATTAGCGTACCACGTGACCTGTAGCAGCGACACGTCTTACAGGAGTGCCGTTAAGTAGCTTTCGGAGAAATGCAGTCACAGGCCACTACTGTGCGCCAGTAGCAGGGCGCGACAGCGGGTTGCGGTCACTGGAGAGGCAGCAACGCGCTTTGACATCGTGCAGAGTCAATTCCGAACAACGACACAAGATTTGACCATGCAACTTCGTGACTCTGCAAGCTTCGGACTTCTTGATACTGACCCTAAACGTCTCTCCAACAGAGGCTACTACGCATCTGCCAATTATATAACTGTTGCACCTGATTTGGTGATCCTCAGCAAAAATTAGCTACTCCATTTTTGCGTTTAAGTAGGAACATCTTGTAGAAATTTCTGGCAGTGACTAAGGATTGGCATGATTTTTATAAAAACATAATTATTTGTCATATCCATACTGAAGCATGTTTTCATACACTACTGCCCATTAAAATTGCTACACCACGAAGATGACGTGTTACAGACGCGAAATTTATCCGACAGGAAGAAGATGCTGTGATATGCAAATGATTAGCTATTTAGAGCATTCACACAAGGTTGGCACCGGTGGCGACACCTACAACGTGCTGACATGAGTAAAGTTTCCAACCGATTTCTCATACACAAACAGCAGTTGACCGGCGTTTCCTTGTGAAATGTTGTTGTGATGCCTCGTGTAAGGAGGAGAAATGCATACCTTCACGTTTCCGACTTTGATAATGGTCGGATGATAGCCTATCGCGATTGCGGTTTATCGTGTCGCGATATTGCTGCTCACGCTGGTCGAGATTCAGGAGGGTAATACGGAACGCCGTGGTTGATCCCAACGGCCTCGTAACACTAGCAGTCGAGATGACAGGCATCTTATCCGCATGGCTGTAACGGATCGTGCAGCCACGTCTCGATCCCTGAGTCAACAGATGGGGACTATTGCAAGACAACAACCATTTTCGACGACGTTTACAGCAGCACGGACTATCAGCTCGGAGACCATGGCTGCGTTTACCCTTGACGCTGCATCACAGACAGGAGCGCCTGCGATGGTGTACTCAACGACGAACCTGGGTGCACGAACGGCAAAATATAATTTTTTCAGATGAATCCAGGTTCTGTTTAGAGCATCATGATGGTCGCATCCGTGTGTGGTGACATCGCGGTGAACGCACATTGGAAGCGTGTATTCGTCATCGCCATACTGGCGTATCACCCGGCGTGATGGTATGTGGTGCCAATGGTTACACGTCTCGCTCACCTCTTGTTCGCATTGACGGCACTTTGAACAGTGGACTTTACATTTCAGATGTGTTACGAGCCGTGGCTCAACCCTTCATTCGATCCCTACGAAACCCTACATTTCAGCAGGATAATGCACGACCGCATGCTACAGGTCCTGTACGGGCCTTTCTGCATACAGAAAATGTTCGACTGCTGCCCTGGCCAGCACATTCTGCAGATGTCTCACAAATACGAAACGTGTCGTCAATGGTGGCCGAGCAGTTGGCTCGTCACAATACACCAGTCGCTACTCTTGATGAATTGCGGTATTCTGTTGAAGCTGCATGGGCAGCTGTACCTGTACACGCCATCCAAGATCTGTTTGACTCAATGCCTAGGCGTATCAAGGCCGTTATTACGGCCAGAGGTGTTGTTCTGGGTACTGATTTCTCAGGATCTATGCACCCAAATTGCGTGAAAATGTAATCACATGTCAGTTCTAGTATAATATATTTGTCCGATAAATACGCGTTTATCACCTGCATTTCTTCTTTATGTAGCAATTTTAATATTCAGTAGTGTATTTCATTTCAACGTTCATTTTTAAGTTTTAATTTATACAATGCCACTTGGGCCAGGTTGGTTCCTTCGGACAAAACGTGGCCTATTTGCTTCTCTGTCACTGCCCACTCACATCTTCTGTTCCGTTTCTAATAACGTAGCTGCAGTCGGAATGTTAAGGCCTGATCTTCTCGTAGTTTGTTTTAGGATATACTTGACGCTCGAGTAAGCTGTCATCTACGTAAGAGACGTGAGGAAAAAAAAACTAAAACTGTGTCATTTGTACACCTACACGCATTATCTGCAGCACCTGTGAATTGGATGACAGAGGATACTCCTCAGTGTTCCATTCGTGTACGGAGCACGGAAATAATGACTGCTTAAGGACTTCTGTGGGTCCTACAGTTAGACTAAACGTATCTTCTCAGTCCGTGCAGGAGCCATACGCAAGAGACTGTAGTATTTTCCTAGATACCTCTCCAAACAGACTTGAAACTTTGTAAGTGGGCTTGCACCGAAACAGACGTCTAGTGTCAAGTTCAGGTTTTTTTACAGCATATCTCTGACGCTCTCATGACTCAAACGAACTTGTGATCATTCATGTCACCCTTCTTTGTACAGGTACAAAATCCAGTGTTAGTCCTATTTGATGCAGGCCCCACGCACTTGAGCAATATTCTGGGATGGATCCCACAAGAGGTTTTAAAGCAATCTCCTTTGTAGATTGACTCCATTTCCTTATTCTACCAATGAATGAAAATGTTAAACATTTATTTCAGGCGACTATCAACAACAGTAACATGTTTTGAACAATGCACTGAGCAACTATGTTGTACTACTTTATTATTAGTCCCCGTTCCGGTGATAAACCATCATTTTGGTATGGAAGAATGAATAGTACTACTTACATGTCACACAAATTGAGGAGTGGAAAGACATTCACTGGTGTACCCATTTCAATTGTGCACATCTAGAAAAGCGAAAATTCATTAGAAAAAAATAAATCTCGTTTTGCTAGGTGTGCACAGTTGTAATGGATAGACCCGTGAATGTGTTTCCATGTCTCAATTTGTGATACGTAAGTAGTATTCTTCGTTCTTTCACACAGACATGAAGGTTTATGACGGAAATCGATACTAATAATAAATTATTACAAAACAACTTTTTGTCATGCATTTCTCTAAAGAATCAAAATGTGCAGTCTTATGAGCCTAAGACTGATCCCACGTGTTCATTGAATCTCATATAGCTGCAAACTATTACACCGAAACATTTGTGTGAATTAACTAGTTCTATCTGTGACTCATTGATAATGTAGTCAAAGGACACAACATTTTGCGTTCTACGATGTTCGCACTCCTACATTTCTGAACATTCAAAGCAGTTGCCAATTTCTGTATCGCTTTGAAATTACATCAAGATCTGGTTGAATTTTATGCATCTTTTTAAGACAGTGCTTCATTCTAAATAACACCATCATGTGCAAAAATTGCAAGGTCATTAATATTGTACTGTATGTGTTACAACTAATAACTAAAATACTCTCTTTGTTCCAGAATTCAGGTTGTAAACGACAGTGAATGTATGGGGTTACATCACTATGCATTTCACAACTGGAGAGCTGTATCTGAACCAGGAAGTCTTGAATGTGAGGCCAGTGTCTCACTGAACGAAATGTCATGTAAATATACACTTTACGCATTTCAACGTTTGCTTTTCTCCTCTAGAACGAAGGAATGAGACTAAAAATGTAGACAATTTCTTAAGTCATTTTCACAGCGACTCTTGAATAAATTTACACTGGTTAAAGGGGTGCAATGGTAAGGGGGTGAACTTCAAATATCCGTCTCCTTATTCAGATTTAGGTCTTTCTCCATTTGTTTAGTCCACTTATAGGGTGAATGTAGTTCCTTGGCCGGCAGTTGTGGCCGAGCGGTTCTAGGCGCTTCAGTCTGGAACCGCACGACCGCTACGGTCGGAGTTTCGAACCCTGCCCCGGGCCATGGCTGTGTGTGATGTCCTTAGGTTAGTTCGGTTTAAGTAGTTTTAAGTTCTAGGGGACTGATGACCTCAGATGTTAAGTCCCGTAGTGCTCAGAGCCATTTTTTTGTAGATCCTTGGGAAAAATGCGGGATATTCTTCCCCATCCTTCTAATTCAGGCTTGTCGCCGACTGGAAATGCTTCCTTCCTTTCCTTCTGAACAAAGATTCCGGATTTTTGGCTTTAAAACAGTTCGCTTGGTGCGTTAATTTGTGTGATAGTTTTCAGTGGTGTCTACAATTCTCGTAACGGCATCTTCTCTTCTGTTACAGAACATGACCAGCGAATTCTCCTGGAGCATAGCAGTAATACACTGGTGGGTGAAGGTTGAGGACAAAAGTAACTTTCACATGAAGTGCGACTGATAACTGCTACAATATGCTGTAGAAGGTAACTCAAAAAAATATGTGGTGAGACGAACAGGAAGTACACATTGTTTAAAGACAATACTTAATGTAGGTTAATTCTTAGAAAAAAGGAGTCAGCAACCAGCCACTATTAATTCTGCTATTTATTTAGGTAAATAGCGGCGTTACCGGTTTCGAACTGCAAGTTCACCATCAGACGGCTGTTCACATGATTTTCAAGATACACTTTGCATTATCGTCCATTTTCGATTTTTATTCTTCCACTGTGGCGAAGTATTTTTTGGTGTGTTGTTGCCGCAGAAAACTCGGCGTAATTTTTTTTTTGCGAAGTTGCAGGATTGTATTTTTCGAATATTCCAAAATATATCCAGCACTTATGTAATTGCCGGCCGGAGTGGCCGTGCGGTTCTAGGCGCTACAGTCTGGAACCGAGCGACCGCTACGGTCGCAGGTTCGAATCCTGCCTCGGGCATGGATGTGTGAGATGTCCTTAGGTTAGTTAGGGTTAATTAGTTGTAAGTTCTAGGCGACTGCTGACCTCAGAAGTTAAGTCACTTAGTGCTCAGAGCCATTTGAACCATTTTTTTTTCGGTTGAGCGTGTTTAAATAGTTTGCTTTGCTTTTGGCAGTGCTTCCGCACCTGCCATTTTCCAAGGATATTTGGAACAGCTCAGAGCCATTTTGAACTTATGTAATTTGTACATCACCATATTGTGCAAAGCACCACACACACACACACACACACACACACACACACACACACACACACACACACACACACACACACACACACACACCAAGAAGAATTTGCCAGAAGTGAAGTTATCACAAAGAATGCAGATTTACAAAATCATGAGAACAGCCGTCTGATGTTGAACTTGCCAGTTCGAAACGGGTAACGGCGCTATTTACCTAAATAAATAGCAGTATTAATAGTGGCTGGGTGCTGTCTTCTTCTTTGTAAGAATTAACCTACATTAATTGTACACAGCCACGGTCTCACCACGTCTGTTATAGACCATAATTAAACTGAAGTTACAGCGCTTCATTATCGTCCCCTGGATGATGACGATGATGATGTGTGGTTTGCGGGGCGCTCAACTGAGCGTTATCAGCGCCCGTACAAATTCCCAACATTTGCTCAGCCCAATCTCGTCACTTTCATGATGATGATGATGATGAAATGATGAGGAGAACACAAACACCCAGTCATCACGGGGCAGGTTAAAAATCCCTGGTCGTGCAGGGAATCGTGCTCGAGAAGCGAGAAAGCGACCGCGAGACCACAAGCTGCTCGGCCTCTGGACATTATAAACAGCGAAACATTGATCTAAGTAAGGTTTATGATCACCACGGACGGCAATGCATGCTCTACAACGTGCTTGCATGTTCGCCACAAGGATGATAACGAGTTCTTGTGATACGACGTTCCATTCCTCCGCCAGCGCCGTTGACGACTGATGGGTGGTCGTCGGTGCTCGTGGACCTGCAGCAATACGCCTCTCCAACGCGTCCCAAACGTTCTCGATGAGATTCCAATCGGAGGAACGGGCAGGTCAGTCCATTCGCCGAATATCACCTCGTTCCAACACCTCTGGTGTTCGATGCGGTCGCACATTGTCTTCAATAGAAATGAAATGAGGACCAAACTTATCCCTGAAAAGACGCACAGGGAGGAGGGGTACAGTGTCACAATAACGGTGTCAAAGTTAGCGTAAGGAGGGCTAAGCGTGAAGCGTTCAGTGAATTCGAAAGTAAAATTCTATGTACCGACTTGACAGAAAATCCTAGCAAGTTCTGCTCTTACGTTAAATCAGTAAGTGACTCGAAACAGCATATCCAGACAATCTGGAATGATGATGGCATTGAAACAGATGATGACACACGTAAAGCTGAAATACTAAACACCTTCTTCCAAAGCTGTTTCACAGAGGAAGACCGCGCTGCAGTTCCTTCTCTAAATCCTCGCACAAACGAAAAAATGGCTGACATCGAAATAAGTGGCTAGGAATAGAAAAGCAACTGAAATCACTCAACAGAGAAAAGTCACTGGACCTGACGGGATATCGATTCCACACAGAGTACGCAAAAGAAATTGCCCCCTTCTAACAGCCGTGAACCGCAAGTCTCTAGAGGAACTGAAGGTTCCAAATGATTGGAAAAAAACACAGGTAGTCCCAGTCTTCAAGATGGGTCGTCGAGCAGATGAGCAAAACTATATACCTATATCTCTGACGTCGATCTGTTGTAGAATTTTAGAAAATGTTTCTCTCTCGCGTATCATGTCATTTCTGGAAACCCAGAATCTACTCTGTAGGAATCAACATGGATTCCGGAAACAGCGATCGTGTGAGATCCAACTCGCTTTATTTGTTCATGAGACCCAGAAATATTAGATACAGGCTCCCAAGTAGAAGCTATTTTCCTTGACTTCCGGAAGGCGTTCGATACAGTTCCGCACTGTCGCCTAAAAAAAGAGAGCCTACAGAATATCAGACCAGCTGTGTGACTAGATTGAAGAGTTTTTAGCAAACAGAACACAGCATGTTGTTGTCAATGGAGAGACGTCTACAGACGTTAAAGTAACCTCTGGCGTGCCACAGAGGAGAGTTATGGGACCATTGCTTTTCACAATATATATAAATGGCCTTGTAGATAGTGTCGGAAGTTCCATGCGGCTTTTCGCGGATGATGTTGTAGTATACAGAACAGTTGCAGCATTAAAAAATTGCACCGAAATGCAGGAAGATCTGCAGCGGATAGGCACTTGGTGCAGGGAGTGGCAACTGACCCTTAAATAGACAAATGTAATGAATTGCGAATACATTGAAGGAAGGATCCTTTATTGTATCCTTCTGTAAAATATCTGGGAGTATGCGTGCGGAGCGATTTTAAGTGGAATGATCATATAAAATTAATTGTTGGTAAGGCTGGTGCCAGGTTGAGATTCATTGGGAGAGTCCTTAGGAAATGTAGTCCACCAACAAAGGAGGTGGCTTACAAAACACTCGTTCGACCTATACTTGAGTATTGCTCATCAGTGTGGGATCCGTTCCAGGTCGGGTTGACAGAGGAGATAGAGAAGATCCAAAGAAGAGCTGCGCGTTACGTCACAGGGTTATTTGGTAAGGGTGATAGCGTTAAGGATATGCTTAGCAACTCAAGTGGCAGACTCTGCAAGAGAGGCGGTCTGCATCGCAGTGTAGCTTGCTGTCCAGGCTTCGAGAGGGTGCGTTTCTGGATGAGGTATCAAATATATTGCTTCCCCCTACTTAAACCTCCCGAGGAAATCACGAATGTAAAATTAGAGAGATTCGAGGGCGCACGGAGGCTTTCCGGCAGGAGTTCTTCCTGTGAACCATACGCCACTGGAACAGGAAAGGGAGGTAATGACAGTGTCACGTAAAGAGCCCTCCGCCACACACCATTGGGTGGCTTGCGGAGTATTAATATAGATGTAGAGCGCTGAACGCTGAGTGTACCGCTTGCAATGACTTGAAGGTCAACACGACCATGCAACATTATGCCTCCTTACACAATGACACGACTATGAGAACCATCGCGTTCTACAATTAGGCACGTTCCCTCATAAGGCGAGAGGTGAGAACATGTAATGCCCCCAGGAACATTGTCGAACGTGATCGCTTTGGTTGTCCAGGTGTTACGGTGTCAGGAGGCATACTGTTAACTGAGCATACTGACATCTAAATCTTTGAACACGGTTCACTCACCGGCCAAAGCTAATGTGTCACTGTACTCCTTCTTGACGTGCGTTTTCGCAGGGGTGCATTCGGACCTCACTTCATTTTTGTGGGTGACAATGTGCGGCCGTATCGAACAGCGCAGGTGAAGGAGAGCTTTGAACGAGAGGATATTCGCTGACTGGCCTAGCCTGAACTGTCTTTCGACTTACATCCCATCGAGCACGTCCACCTCAAACAACGGCCATCGGCAGTTGTCAACCGCACTGATGCAGAAATGGAACGCCCTACTACAACAACTCCTTAGCAAATTCTTGGCCAGCGTGACAGCACTGTGCAGAGCATTCACTGACGTCCATGGTGATCACACACCCTATGAAGAACCATTCCCAGCCTTTTGTAAAGTCCAGGAGCCATTATGAATCGCTGTGACTTCACTGTAATTATTACCTTTGAATAAACGCGTCATTTCTCTGTATCTCACTGCATACTTATTTCAGTCACCTTCTTCAATATACTGTAGCTCTTCTTTCCAGGTACGGTCCAAGCTTCATTGACCTATGTTATTTGGGAGGTCAACGTCCTTGCTGCAGTTGTAACACCGGTTCCCGTCAGATAACGAAGTTAAGCGCTCTCGGGCTGGGCTAGTAATTGCCCGTCTACGGGCCCTGTCTGCAAGCGGTGTGCACTCAGCCCTTGGGAGGCAAACTGAGGAGCCAGTTGACTGAGAAGTATTGGTTAAAAACAGTCTTGCTTGCAATTTTTTTTTTTTTTTTTAATTTTTCAACGACGCGTTTCGCCTTATTTAGTCATCTTCAGGTTATCTTTTCTAGATGGACGCGAGAAGCACCAGTCTGCGTAACGCGTTCCCGTTCACTTACTACCTGAGCGTTTCGCCTTATTCAGTCATCTTCAGGTTATCTTTTCTAGATGGACGCGAGAAGCACCAAAGTCTGCGTAACGCGTTCCCGTTCACTTACTACCTGAGCGTTTCGCCTTATTCAGTCATCTTCAGGTTATCTTTTCTAGATGGACGCGAGAAGCACCAAAGTCTGCGTAACGCGTTCCCGTTCACTTACTACCTGAGCCCCCATCTTACTCTGTTACTCACTCCTGTGAACGGAAACGCGTTATGCAGACTTTGGTGCCTCTCGCGTACATCTTGAAAAGATAACCTGAAGGTGCCTAATTAAGGCGAAACGCGTCGTTGAAAAATAAAAAATAAAACTAAAATTGCAACCAAGACTGTTTTTAACCAATACTGTTAAGCACTGGTTTGCTGTATGCCACGTATGGATTGGAAGAATTTCTGACTGAGAAGTTGCGGCTCCGGTCTCATAAACAGGCACACGGCCGGGAGAGCGGTGTGCTGACCACATGCCCCTCTCTATCCGCATCCAGTGACACCTGTGGGGTGAGGATGGCACGGCGGCCGGTCGGTACCGTTGGGTGGAGTTTTTTATGTAATTTGGGAGTGACACACCACGTGAACGTTACTTTCGCCCTTAAGTTTTGCTCAGCACTGTATACCCATGTTCATGTACAGTTTAGTAATAGAATATAACATATTGCCGAGAATGCATAATTTTTCACCAGCATAGCAAGTGTAGGCTCCATAACGCCAATGACAATTTTTACATGAAATTACGGGCCAGTAGCGCAGTGAGAGATCCGCACGCCTCTGCAGTGATGTACTCTCGATGGGAATCAAGCCACACAGCTTGAACGAGTTACAACTGTAGAAACGGAAAACGCCTATTGTTGCTGTGTTATTAGCATCTCGACGCACTTCATACATTGAAGAAGCGAGGGAATGAACTAGCTATAAAGGCTCTGTCGAACGAGTGACTCAACGCAGACTTCTACTGGCGCTACGTCAACCGGCAACTTACAACCGGCGAATAAGAAAACTCTACTTTCGATATGTAAGTTAAAATCCACCCGATATTCCTATGTTAATTAATATACACTCCTGGAAATGGAAAAAAGAACACATTGACACCGGTGTGTCAGACCCACCATACTTGCTCCGGACACGGTGTGAGGGCTGTAAAAGCAATGATCACACGCACGGCACAGCGGACACACCACGAACCGCGGTGTTGGCAGTCGAATGGCGCTAGCTGCGCAGCATTTGTGCACCGCCGCCGTCAGTGTCAGCCAGTTTGCCGTCGCATACGGAGCTCCATCGCAGTCTTTAACACTGGTAGCATGCCGCGACAGCGTGGACGTGAACCGTATGTGCAGTTGACGAACTTTGAGCGAGGGCGTATAGTGGGCATGCGGGAGGCCGGGTGGACGTACCGCCGAATTGCTCAACACGTGGGGCGTGAGGTCTCCACAGTACATCGATGTTGTCGCCAATGGTCGGTGGAAGGTGCACGTGCCCGTCGACCTGGGACCGGACCGCAGCGACGCACGGCTGCACGCCAAGACCGTAGGATCCTACGCAGTGCCGTAGGGGACCGCACCGCCACTTCCCAGCAAATTAGGGACACTGTTGCTCCTGGGCTATCGGCGAGGACCATTCGCAACCGTCTCCATGAAGCTGGGCTACGGTCCCTCACACCGTTAGGCCGTCTTCCGCTCACGCCCCAACATCGTGCAGCCCGCCTCCAGTGGTGTCGCGACAGGCGTGAATGGAGGGACGAATGGAGACGTGCCGTCTTCAGCGATGAGAGTCGCTTCTGCCTTGGTGCCAATGATGGTCGTATGCGTGTTTGGCGCCGTGCAGGTGAGCGCCACAATCAGGACTGCATACGACCGAGGCACACAGGGCCAACACCCGGCATCATGGTGTGGGGAGCGATCTCCTACACTGGCCGTACACCTCTGGTGATCGTCGAGGGGACACTAAATAGTGCACGGTACATCCAAACCGTCATCGAACCCATCGTTCTACGATTCCTAGACCGGCAAGGGAACTTGCTGTTCCAACAGGACAATGCACGTTCGCATGTATCCCGTGCCACCCAATGTGCTCTAGGAGGTGTAAGTCAACTACCTTGGCCAGCAAGATCTCCGGATCTGTCCCCCATTGAGCATGTTTGGGACTGGATGAAGCGTCGTCTCACGCGGTCTGCACGTCCAGCACGAACGCTGGTCCAACTGAGGCGCCAGGTGGAAATGGCATGGCAAGCCGTTCCACAGGACTACATCCAGCATCTCTACGATCGTCTCCATGGGAGAATAGCAGCTGCATTGCTGCGAAAGGTGTATATACACTGTACTAGTGCCGACATTGTGCATGCTCTGTTGCCTGTGTGTATGTGCCTGTGGTTCTGTCAGTGTGATCATGTGATGTATCTGACCCCAGGAATGTGTCAATAAAGTTTCCCCTTCCTGGGACAATGAATTCACGGTGTTCTTATTTCAATTTCCAGGAGTGTAGTAGATACAGTATTGTGAAATCTGATTATCATTTTGAAACTATGCAGACAGTTCTCAGAAAAACTGTGTGCATGTCTTGCCCTCGCTTTGGGTAGCTTGTGTACACGGCCACAGAAAGGCATCTAGCTGTAGAATTAAGATAAATTAATTTCCCACATCGATGGGCAATTGGGCGTTTTTAATCCACCCTCCTGCTCCGAGACAAACGCAGAATAATTAAATTGCTATGAGTTTTGTTACAGGTTGGGGAGGAAAGTATGAAACCAGCTTGCTTCATTCGTCATGACGTTCGAGGTAAGTGTAGGAGTAGCGAGAACGCAACAAATCCGAAATATTCAGCTGTTGCACCAGGTGCGACAATTGAACCATGAAATATGTTCATCAAACCGATAGGAATTTTGAGATAAGGTTTCGTGAACATTTGAATTTGACGCACTTGAGGTCAGCATTAAGTACAAATGAACACCGGTACAGAATTACCAATTGGTCCAAAGCCTTATAAATTTTGCATCGCCAAAATGAAGGTCATACTTTGAACATACTTGAGGAAATTGAGATTCTGGGGTGTGGTAACCGCCAAATGGAATATACATTAAACATCAAAACGGAAGTACTTGCTAATGTACAGTACTTGCTAATGTCGAGAGTCTTCATATCAATAAATAATTTTTACTTAGCTTGTTTCCTGTACTATCAAATTACTTTCATGTATTTTGGTTACTTTTTTTTAATATACCGCTATGAATGTATGGATGCGTCCCAACACTGTTATTCGGGTTTTATTAAATAGTTTCTTTCTGTCATTTTGTCGCGCCGCCTATTCCCGGGTCTGCTTCGCGTTTCCCTGTCAACTCGTCACTTGTCCGTCTGCTCAGTATTCAGTTGGTATCGCCTCACGCTTATTCTCGCCGTGATACGTTTGTAGCATACGGTAACAGCTAGGGTTTTTATTCTTCGATTTAGTTCGTTTTCCTTGCTACTCGTTATACCTTCTGCCCGTTTTATTTTCGTTATGGTCTTCTGTATCATATGATTCTGCATTCTATGACTTTAGTGTACATTTCGTGGTCGTACACGATAATTTGGTTATTTCGTCAGGCCCAGCGTGATACAACAGACTTTTACGAGTTTTATCCAATCCTTGATCTGACTGATATATTTTTATTATATTACTCTCCGTGTTTCTTCTTAGAACTTGAGTCATTTACTTTGGCTGTCTCCTTCATTCCGCCTCCCTTATTTTGACTCCCGTTCTTTCAAGCACGTTTTAATACAGCATTACTGAGCGTGAGTGGGGGCCTCCAACACTCTCTACATTTTGCTGTAAATGATTTGAATGTGAGTATTCTGCTTGTTGTGTACCGATTCTCTTGAGGTTTGTTGTCTCTTTAGTGTATTTCATATTTAAACAGCATTGAGGTTACATATTGCTTTCACTATACCTAAAGTCAAAATTTTTAAAATTTTTCCTCCATCTGTTTTTTTCTATTCAGCTGTACTTGATGATTCAACTTTAGTGTTGCGAAACCGGTTGCTCTAATAAATGATTATTCAACAGCTGCTGTGGCTTTGTTTAGCAAAAATATATTCTTACAGCTGATTACTGACAATACAGTGCGTTCGGAAATTCGGTTAGGAACTTCAAGGACTTGTAGAAGGGAGTGAGTACACAATAGTTTGAATAGGAACCCATGTCCACAAACCTACCGTTTCCGCGCTATAGCCGTCTGAGAGTATCTTTGTTAGGTAGGTATGCAACAGGGTGGTCATGGTGGGGGCAGAGAGAGGGGTGGCGGCGACGGATCGGTTGATGTCATTTGGTGTCTGCCCTACCCCTCTGACCTGGTTCGAGCCTCATTTTCGCCATAATTCCGCAACGGCTTCGAGAGAGGGTACCTTCGCCGTTAAGAGGCGTGGCGTTTAGAGGGTGGCGCCGCACACCCGAATTGGAAGAGACCTCAAAGCATCACGTTGAAGAGTATCCCTCAACAAGTACACGACCAATTTCTTTGGCTATTAATGAGTGGAATTGTAAAAAAAAAAAAAAAAAAAAAAAAAAAAAAAAAAAAGAAGTTATATACTTCGTCACGCTTAACCAATTACTTGTACATGTGGTCGCGTTACCAACATGTTTTTCAAATCAATTCCAATTCAGAATATGATCTGCTCATTCCACTCTACCAAGTCTAGACCTTTGTAAAGGGAATTTTGGTACGCCATGTATAAAGAGTGTTGTTAATGTAAAGAAACGTAAAACCTTCTATTTATATAAACAAAAAACATCGTTTGGGTCACAGCTTTTCCTTACCAGTTAGCGCTTTAAAACTGCGCTACAGATCATCTTCATGTCAAAGATGGAACAACAACAATAAAAATAACACTTGACACTACAAACTTGACACTCAAAGACTGTACAGGTAACAACAAAATATCATCAAACCACACATAGCTGGTTCCACAAAGTGCAGTTCACCAACACTGGTAAAATAATTTTTGGTGCGAGGTATGTGTCGCTTCATAATATTTTGTTGTTGTTTCTACGAACTTAGAGCGCAGTGTTTGTAATATTACAATTCCGCAATTGTTATTTTTGTTGCCACTGTTCGTTTTCCAGCTTAGACCTGGTATTCTGCAGCACAGATAGAAACGGGTAACCGGTATTAAATAAATTGACGGTGTTTGTTTATCTATTATAACAAAAGAGCCGACGTTCCTAAAACTTGGCGTTTGTTATGAAAGACTACTAAGGTGTCAGATCGCGTCATGTCCCTCTTCAATATCTTTCGCACGATCGACATTTCGACCGCTCTGCTGTGAGTTTCTTCAGGATCTTCTGGTGTTCACTATTGGGCAGTGTTCACGTGCCTGCGAACTTTAGAAGATTTTGAAGACGTTTACAATCGAGGGGTCAAAACGTCGATTGCGTAGACGAAACTGAACAGAGGCTGCCTAAAATCCCAGAGATTTTACCTTCAATGACCGTGACAACGACAGTCTGCAGGCTTGAATAATACACAGACAAACCGCCTGAATAATCCACAGACAAACCGCAACATGACGCGTGTAATTTGATTTACTGATTAGTTTCATTCAGCGGGTATGAGAATCCTCAATTGTTCATTGACCTGGTGGCAAAATGGTAGAGTACGATACATCTACATCTACATCCATACTCCGCAAGCCACCTGACGGTGTGTGGAGGAGAGTACCTTGAGTACCTCTATCGGTTCTCCCTTCTATTGCAGTCTCGTATTGTTCGTAGAAAGAACGATTGTCGGTATGCCACTGTGTGGGCTCTAATCTCTCTGATTTTATCCTCATGGTCTCTTCGCGAGATAGACGTAGGAGGGAGCAATATACTGCTTGACTCCTCGGTGAAGGTATGTTCTCGAAACTTCAACAAAAGCCCGTACCGAGCTACTGAGCGTCTCTCCTGCAGAGTCTTCCACTGGAGTTTATATATCATCTCCGTAATGCTTTCGCGATTACTAAATGATCCTGTAACGAAGCGCGCTGCTCTCCGTTGGATCTTCTCTCTCTCTTCTATCAACCCTATCTGGTACGGATCCCACACTCCTGAGCAGTATTCAAGCAGTGGGCGAACAAGCGTACTGTAACCTACTTCCTTTGTTTTCGGATTGCATTTCCTTAGGATTCTTCCAATGAATCTCAGTCTGGCATCTGCTTTACCGACGATCAACTTAATATGATCATTCCATTTTAAATCGCTCCTAATGCGTACTCGCAGATAATTTATGTAATTAACTGCTTCCAGTTGCTGACCTGCTATTTTATAGCTAAATGATAAGGGAACTATCTTTCTATGTATTCGTATCACATTACACTTGTCTACATTGAGATTCAATTGCCATTCCGTGCACCATGCGTCAATTCGCTGCAGATTCTCCTGCATTTCAGTACAATTTTCCATTGTTGCAACCTCTCGATACACCACAGCATCATCTGCAAAAAGCCTCAGTGAACTTCGGATGTCATCCACCAGGTCATTCATGTATATTGTGAATAGCAACGGTCCTATGACACTCCCCTGCGGCACACCTGAAATCACTCTTACTTCGGAAGACTTTTCTGCATTGAGAATGACATACTGCAGTGCCTGTGTCGTTCTGATGTACGGCGCAATGTTCCCTCTGATGTTCATGCATATCCGAAGGAATATTGCATCGTACGTCTGAACAACATGTACTGCAATATCGTATGTATGCGCCAGAACTGGGCAAGCAACTTTCAACTAAAATGTCTCCGATGTACGGAGTTATACGTAATGAATGTTCGAGTGCAGCTTGTAGACACATTTTGGTATGGCTCTGATAGCCTAATGGTAAGACGACCGTTCGCAATAAGCGGGAATCCAGGTTCGAGTCCCGATCCGGCACAAATGTCTGGATTTTCTTAAAAAATATCAAAATGAACGACGAAGGTGGTTTCTCTGCGTGTATTGTAAGCGAGACGAGGTATGGTCGAGAATATCAGTAGAGTGCGCTATGAAGACGTGATGGAGCAATTGTGGCACTCACCAAGCTGTGACCGTGCGGGCAGCACTTGGGCAGGCAGTAGTGGCTGGAACAGTATTCCTCGGCGTCGACGCAGACCCTGACGAGGCCGTCACCGGCGAGGCAGCGACCCCCGCCCTCCGGCAGCGGCTGGTCCTCCGGCACGTCCACCAGCGCCCCCTTCTTGCAGTTCTCCGGCACCAGCATCGCGCTCGTATCGGGGAGCCGCTCGTCCGTCGAGTTCACCAGCATAACGTCCCAGTCGGTTGTGACGTCCTCGAAGACGCCGGATACCGATCCAGAGTCTTCCGCGTAGCCCCAGGTCACGGTGGCTTCACTAGTGGAGCCGACACTACCGTTGGAAGAGTTCTCCCCAGTTTCCTCCTCTCGCCTGCCAGACGAGGGGTCACTCTGCAGTAGCGTGACGTCGGCTGTGGGAAGCGGCTCCGTGGTATAGTCGCCAGGCGCCGCGGTGAGGTTGAGGAAGTCACCGCCGGCGTCCGTCGTGTGGTTGGCGTCGGGCACGCACGCCCAGACGGTGGCGTCATAGCTGTAGCTGGGCGCGCAGCAGCCGCCCACGGGCTGCAGCGCTGCGGCGCGTGCTGCGAGGGCGAGGGCGAAGGCTAGGGCCACCAACAGCGGCAGCCGCATGCTCCGCTGCCCGCAGACCGCCGTCTGCTGACTGCTGGCCGGCTGCCGCGCGCCGCTCTCCGGGTTCCGGTTGTGCCACGTCGCGCATGCGCACCGCCGCGGGAATCCCTCTCGCCGACCCGCTTCGTTTGCACGCTCGCATGACGCGCTGCCCTCGGGCGCCAGCTTCCAGCAGCCGCGTGGGTTTGTTTCTCGGCCAGGCGCGGCTCTTTCCACGCGGGTCGTTTTCGCTCGGATTTGGCAGCATTCCGAAGGAAATCGAGCTACTCCAAAGACCACTAATCCTTCGGCTGCGTACCTCTCAAGCCGTCGTCAGTCGTGTGATGTTGGGACGAATAAAATATCCGTTGATGGTAGCTATCTACATCTACATTAATCCTTAATTTATTTGCGTGTTTTTGGTATTTGCATTGTTTAATTCATAAATTTCGAGCGTATTATAGTATTTGAGAGCTGTAGTATCGCGTTTTAGTACCTGAATAGAGTAAATTCGCGTAGTCGTCTGTCTTCTGTTTTTGTTTTGAACGGCCAGTGTCGGTTGGTCACAGCCATTGTGCTCCCTGCCGCCGTTGGATAAGCAGCTGCAGCAGCAAGTCGTACACTCTTAGCTCACTTATTTGTTACATAGTTTAATTCTTAATTTCTTTGCGTGTTTTTGGTATTTGCATTGTTTAATTCATAAATTTCGGGCGTATAATAATACTTGAGAGTTGTAGCATCGCGTTTTAGTACCTGAATAGTGTAAAATCACGTAGTCTCCTTCCGCCGCCGAGCAGTGTGTCAACAGTGCGCAAGTAGCAGCACTACTGCATTTAATAGGCAATCTTGTATTTTAATAAACATTTAAATTTTGTGTAGATTTGTTTGCGCTCTCTGTTCACTAGTTCAGACGTTCTTTGCACAACAGTTTTTAGCATGGATAGGGACTGCAACTGCTGTGTTCGGATGCAGGCTGAGTTGGCATCCCCTCGCTCCCAGCTTCAGGCAGTGTTGGCTTCGGTCACACAGCTTGAGGCTGTTGTCAATGGGCTGAACGGAAGGCCTCTTCAGTTTGTCTGACGAACAGGTTTCAGGCTCTGTCTCAGGCTGATACTGATCTTCGGCCGGAGATGTCTGCTTGTCCTGTTCCAGAGGTTGCCCCCCAGTCTGCAAGATCCGGGTGATCGCAGAGGGCGGGCTTACTGGTAGTTGGGAGCTCCAACGTCAGGCGCGTAATGTGGCCCCTTAGGGATATGGCAGCAAGAGAGGGGAAGAAAACCAATGTGCACTCCGTGTGCATACCTGGGGGAGTCATTCCAGATGTGGAAAGGGTCCTTCCAGATGCCATAAAGGGTACAGGGTGCACCCATCTGCAGGTGGTCGCTCATGTCGGCACCAATGATGTGTGTCGCTATGGATCGGAGGAAATCCTCTCTGGCTTCCGGCGGCTATCTGATTTGGTGAAGACAGCCAGTCTCGCTAGCGGGATGAAAGCAGAGCTCACCATCTCCAGCATCGTCGACAGGACTGACTGCGGACCTTTGGTACAGAGCCGAGTGCAGGGTCTGAATCAGAGGCTGAGACGGTTCTTCGACCGTGTGGGCTGCAGATTCCTCGACTTGCGCCATATGGTGGTGGGATATCGGGTTCCGCTTGATAGGTCAGGAGTCCACTACACGCAGCAAGCGGCTACACGGGTAGCCGGGGTTGTGTGTCGCGTTCTGGGCGGTTTTTTAGGTTAGATGGCCTCGGGCAAGTACAGAAAGGGCAACAGCTTCAAAGGGTGCGGGGCAAAGTCAGGACATGCGGGGACCAAGCAGCAATCGGTATTGTAATTGTAAACTGTCGAAGTTGCATTGGTAAACTACCGGAACTTCAAGCGCTGATAGAAAGCACCGAAGCTGAAATCGTTATAGGTACAGAAAACTGGCTGAAGCCAGAGATAAATTCTGCCGAAATTTTTACAACGGCACAGATGGTGTTTAGAAGGATAGATTGCATGCAACCGGTGGTGGCATGTTTGTCGCTGTTAGTAGTAGTTTATCCTGTAGTGAGGTAGAAGTGGATAGTTCCTGTGAATTATTATGGGTGGAGGTTACACTCAACAACCGAGCTAGGTTAATAATTGGCTCCTTTTACCGACCTCACGACTCAGCAGCATTAGTGGCAGAACAACTGAGAGAAAATTTTGAATACATTTCACATAAATTTTCTCAGCATGTTATAGTCTTAGGTGGAGGTTTCAATTTACCAGATGTAGACTGGGACACTCAGATGTTTAGGATGGGTGGCAGGGACAGAGCATCGAGTGACATTATACTGAGTGCACTATCCGAAAATTACCTCGAGCAATTAAACAGAGAACCGACTCGTGAAGATAACATATTGGACCTACTGATAACAAACAGACCCGAACTTTTCGACTCTGTAAGTGCAGAAAAGGGCATCAGTGATCATAAGGCCGTTGCAGAATCCCTGAATATGGAAGTTAATATGAATATAAAAAAAGGGAGGAAGGTTTATCTGTTTAGCAAGAGTAATAGAAGGCAGATTTCAGACTACCAAACAGATCAAAACGAAAATTTCTGTTCCGACACTGACAATGTTGAGTGCTTATGGAAAAAGTTCAAGGCAAACGTAAAATGCGTTATAGACAGGTACGTGCCGACTAAAACTGTGAGGGACGGGAAAAACCCACCATGGTTCAACAACAAAGTTAGGAAACTACTGCGAAAGCAAAGAGAGCTTCACTCCAAGTTTAAACGCAACCGAAACCTCTCAGACAAACAGAAGCTAAACGCTGTCAAAGTTAGCGTAAGGAGGGCTATGCGTGAAGCGTTCAGTGAATTCGAAAGTAAAATTCTATGTGCCGACTAGAGAGAAAATCCTAGGAAGTTCTGGTCTTACGTTAAATCAGTAAGTGGCTCGAAACAGCATATAGAGACACTCCGGGATAATAATGGCATTGAAGCAGAGGATGACTCGCGTAAAGCTGAAATACTAAACCCATTTTTTCCAAAACTATTTCACAGAGGAAGACCGCACTGCAGTTCCTTCTCTAAATCCTCGCCCAAACGAAAAAATGACTGACATCGAAATAAGTGTCCAAGGAATAAAAAAGCAACTTGAATCACTCAACAGAGGAAAGTCCACTGGACCTGACGGGATACCAATTCAATTCTACACAGAGTACGCGAAAGAACTTGCCCCCCTTCTAACAGCCGTATACCGCAAGTATCTAGAGGAACGGAAGGTTCCAAATGATTGGAAAAGAGCACAGGTAGTCCCAGTTTTCAAGAAGGGTCGTCGAGCACATGCGCAAAACTATAGACCTATATCCCTGACGTCGATATGTTGTAGAATTTTAGAACATGTTTTTTGCTCGAGTATCATGTCGTTTTTGGAAACCCAGAATCTACTCTGTAGGAGTCAACATGGATTCCGGAAACAGCGATCGTGTGAGACCCAACTCGTTTAATGTGTTCACGAGACCCAGAAAATATTAGATACAGGCTCCCAGGTAGATGCCATTTTCCTTGACTTCCAGAAGGCGTTCGATACAGTTCCGCACTGTCGCCTGAGAAACAAAGTAAGAGCCTACGGAATATCAGACCAGCTGTGTGGCTGGATTGAAGAGTTTTTAGCAAACAGAACACAGCATGTCGTTATCAATGGAGAGACGTCTACAGACGTTAAAGTAACGACTGGCGTGCCACAGGGGAGTGTTATGGGACTATTGCTTTTCACAATATATATAAATGACCTAGTAGATAGTATCGGAAGTTCCATGCGGCTTTTCGCGGATGATGCTGCACTTGGTGCAGGGAGTGGAAACTGACCCTTAAATAGACAAATGTAATGATTTGCGAATACGTCGAAGGAAGGATCCTTTATTGTATTCTTCTGTAAAATATCTGGGGACGCGTGCGGAACGATTTGAAGTGGAATGATCATATAAAATTAATTGTTGGGAAGGTGGGTGCCAGTTTGAGATTCATTGCGAGAGTCCTTAGAAAATGTAGTCCATCAACAAAAGAGGTGGCTTACAAAACACTCGTTCGACCTATACTTGAGTATTGCTCATCAGTGTGGGATCCGTATCAGATCGGGTTGACGGAGGAGATAGAGAAGATCCTAAGAAGAGCGGCGCGTTTATTCACTGGGTTATTTGGTAACCGTGATAGCGTTACGGAGATGTAAGCAAACTCAAGTGGCAGACTCTGCAAGAGAGGCGCTCTACATCGCGGTGTAGCTTGCTGTCCAGGTTTCGAGAGGGTGCGTTTCTGGATGAGGTTCAAATGGTTCAAATGGCTCTTAGCACTATGGGACTTAACATCCGTGGTCATCAGTCCCCCAGAACTTAGAACTACTTAAACCTAAGGACATCCCACACATCCATGCCCGAGGCAGGATTCGAACCTGCGACCGTAGCAGTCGCGCGGTTCCGGACTGAGCGCCTTAACCGCGAGACCACCGCGGCCGGCTCTGGATGAGGTAACGAATATATTGCTTCCCCCTACTTATACCTCCCGAGGAGTTCACGAATGTAAAATTAGAGAGATTTGAGCGCGCATGGAGGCTTTCAGACAGTCGTTCTTCCCGCGAACCATACGCGACTGGAATAGAAAAGGGAGGTAATGACAGTGGCACGTAAAGTGCCCTCCGCCACACACCGTGGGTGGCTTGCGGAGTATAAATGTAGATGTAGCTGTAGATCTTTCCTGTTCCAGTCGCGTCTGGTCAACACCGTCTCAAAGGATGGCCTCGGTGCTTGTTCGTGCCGTCACGTCAGCTAGGCACGGCGAACGTCAGGTCTGTTACAGGCATACCCATAATGGCGGTGACTCCTCTCTGACACAGGAAAATGTGAAACTATTGGCGGTAGTTGACCAACACATTTTGTTCCGAGAGATTTCTGCAATCAATTAATTGTGTAATTCATTACACCTCTGAACAAATAGTGTGCTCCTGAACTTAAATTTCCACCTGTTTTAAGGATTGACATACAAAAACAACTTCATGTTCCAGCAGCAACAGAATTCGTGCTTCTTTATCTTATTTGTAAATCTGAGGAAGTTACTTTTGTGCTGGGTTGCTTTTACAAGAAACTTGAACATAATGGTGCTCTTCTTTAGGTATCTTGGTTGACTATAGGGTGAGGAGCACTGAATGTTAATGAAATATCTTGTGATTGTACGCGTTGGGAGAGGAGGTTGGGGACAGAAGAAGAGGCAAAAGAGAGATACTTGTTTTATCAAATAAATTTTTTTTTATCTTATAAAGTTTCTCCTTTCAGTTGCAAGAGTGGAATGTTTATCTTTTCGAATGTGTATGCTTAAAAAGTTTAAGCTGAGCAGTATTTTCGCTGTATGAAGCTATTTTGTTTCCTGTTTAGAATTCCTTTCGTTGAAAACGACTGTAATCTAATAACTTGCAAAAGTTGGACATTTACATATGTAAATTAGTTCACATTTCCAGTGACGATGTCAAACGAAAATAAATAAATAAATAAAAGAAACGAGTTAATTCTAAGGGGGTTGGGGTAAGTTTCGATAACAAAATGGGTCAAGGAAATATAGTTACTTGAATATAAAATTTCCGAAGCTTGCAATGGGGCAAAGCATCTTCTCATATTGATCTATGTTTTTTCGACAGGATTTAGTAATACAGACAGAACTATGATCTTCATTTGTAGCTTTATGATAGTAAGAAAATCTTTCATCTAAATAAAACTGCATAATCCAAAAATATACCAAAAATTTTGCACAAAAATAAGAGATTTACAGTGAAAAGCACGCCCAGGCGTTTCTGCCTGCAACAGACCTGCCGTTCGCCGTGCCTAGCTGACGTGACGTCACCAACAAGCGCCGAGGCCTTCCTTTGAGTCGGAAGGACTCCACGTGCTCGAATCTCTCTAATTTTACATTCGTGATCTCCTCGGGAGGTATAAGTAGGGGGAAGCAATATATTCGATACGTCATCCAGAAACGCACCCTCTTGAAACCTGAACAGCAAATTACACCGCGATGCAGAGCGCCTCTCTTGCAGAGTCTGCCACTCGAGTTTGCTTAACATCTCCGTAACGCTATCACTGTTACCCTGTGACGAAACGCGCCGCTCCCTTTGGGTCTTCTCCATCTCCTCTGTCAACCCGACCTGGTACGGATACCATACTGATGAGCAATACTCAAGTATAGGTCGAACGATTGTTTTGTAAGCCACCTCCTTTGTTGATGGATTAATTTTATAAGGACTCTCCCAATGAATCTCAACCTGGCACCCGCCTTACCAACAATTAATTTTATATGATCATTCCACTTCAAATCGTTCCGCACGCATACTCCCAGATATTTTACAGAAGTAACTGCTACCAGTGTTTGTTCCGCTATCATATAATCATACAATAAAGGCTCCTTCTTTCTACGTATTCGCAATTCATTACATTTGTCTCTGTTAAGAGTCAGTTGCCACTCCCTGCACTAAGTGGCTATACGCTGCAGATCTTCCTGCATTTCGCTGTAATTTTATAATGCTGCAACTGCTCTGTATACTACAGTATCATCCGCGAAAAGCCGCATGGAACTTCCGTCACTATCTACTGGGTCATTTATATATATTGTGAAAAGCAATGGTCCCATAACACTCCCCTGTGGCACGCTAGAGGTTACTTTAACGTCTGTAGACATCTCTCCATTGAGATCAACATGCTGTGTTCTGTTTGGTAAAAACTCTTCAATCCAGCCACACAGCTGGTCTGATATTCCGTAGGCTCTTACTTTGTTTATCAGGCGACAGTGCGGAACTGTATCGAACGCCTTCCGGAATTCAAGGAAAATGGCATCTACCTGGTAGCCTGTATCTCATATTTTCTGGGTCTCATGAACAAATAAAGCGAGTTGGGTTACTTTAAAGAATCCATGTTGATTCCTACAGAGTAGATTCTGGGTTTCCAGAAAAGACGTGATATGCAAGCAAGAAACATGTTCTAAAATTTTACAACCGATCTATGTCAGAGATATAGGCCTATAGTTTTTTGCATCTGCTCGACGACCCTTCTTGAAGACTGGGACTACCTGTGCTCTTTTCCAATCATTTGGAACCTTCCGTTCCTCTAGAGACTTGCGGTACACGGCTGTTAGAAGGGGGGCAAGTTTTTTCGCGTACAATGTGTAGAATCGAATTGATATCCCGTCAGGTCCAGTGGACTTTCTTCTGTTGAGTGAGTTCAGTTGCTTTTCTATTCCTGGGACACTTATTTCGATGTCAGCCATTTTTTCGTTCGCGCGGCGATTTAGAGAAGCAACTGCAGTGCGGTCTTCCTCTGTGAAACAGCTTTGGAAAAAAGTGTTTAGTATTTCAGCTAAGTGTTCGCAAAAATTAAAAAGGTCAGAAGAAAACATCTACAGCCATTGTCCGCAGCTGAGAATAACAAGCGCGGCAGGAGTGTGACTGCGTGTGGCGTGACGTGGTGTAGACAGGAAAGCATCCACGATTCAAAACATCTCGATAAATGCCATTATGTGAAAATTGTCACTGTGACTGAGTTGAAGAGCTTTGAGCAGCGTTAATGCATTAAATCGGATACGTCTTCAGTGCACCAAAACTTCCAAAATATTGTCGGTGAAATTCTTCATTGCGTGCGTGATGTCACTAACTATTGTATAAACAGTAGATTGATACACTGGCGTGTGATGAATTAAAAGTCGCAATTGAATTTCACGAGATGTGTCACTACCAAGTAACATAACTCGAAGAAACATGGATCAGTCATAAAAAGAACTGATACAGTGTAGTACAGAAGATAACTGAAGAAATATGCAGTGAGGCGAACAAAAACGATATTTTTATTTTCACAAGTCCGTCTTGATCACATAGTTTTTTTTTTTTTTTTTTTTTTTTTTTTTTTTTTTTTTTACACTTTATGACTGGTTTCGGCTTATCGGTATCTTCAGATCGTTAAAATATTCTGATACAATTTAAAAATTTCCCGGGGAACTAAACTAATTTCACTGATCCCAGCAGGTCGGAAATCTTCGATGGTGGACGGAAAATTACTTTCACTTCGAAACGTGGAGGATTCTTGCAATTTTGAAGGAAGTGTTGCCAACAAAGGGAAGAAAAGCTAAAGATTTAGTAGGCGTGCTCTCTTCTTTCTCCACTCTCTGTTTGTTTGTCTTAATTGCAAGTGCCTTGCTAATTTGCCGGGTAGAATATCCATTCCCTTTAATGGGATCAGTGAAAGACGACCTAGTATTGCGGAAGGCGGGTATTTATAAAATACCTTGTCAGTGTGGCATGTCATATATAGGACAAACATTGCGAAGAGTAGAAGAACATTGGACTGAACATCAACGCTGTACTCGCCTTTGCAACCTAGCAAGTCTGCAATTGCTGAGCATTGCATTTCCACTGGACACTCAATGGAGTATGACAAGACAACAATTTTGGCCACAGCAACACCCTTTTGGGACTCCGTCGTAAAAGAATCACTGGAAATTCGCATGACAGACAATCTTATCTACTGTGACAATGGTTACCAGCAAGATAATGCGTGGAACCCCGTCATCTCTAATATCTGCTCCAGACGAAGACGTCAGAGTACACCGATGGCCGCGGCAACTGACAACGCCGAAGACAGCTGAATTCTGTAGTTCCACCAGCGAGGGCGCTGCTGGCGGGCGGTGTGGTTCGTCTGCCCATATGATTTTGACGCATGTGCGGAATACTCGATGCAAGCTATAAATTAAGGAACGGAGGGCGTCTTCGTCAGTCTTCGAGAGCTCACCTGAGGATGGCTGGCCCAGTCGAAATATCGTGGATGGAAGGTAACGACGACCGGCTGCAAGCCCGAAATCTTTTTGAATATTCTGATACAAACCATCGCCATGTTAACACGACGCACATGTTTAACTTGGCAATGATTTTGTATCAGAATATTTTAACGATCTGAAGATGGCGATAAGCCGAAAGCAGTCATAAAGTGTAAAAAAATCTATGTGAGCAAGACGGACTTGTGAAAATAAAACTTCTCAAAACAAAATGATCGCGGACTCATATACAGACTTTATGTCTTCACTTGATAAAAAACGATACTTTCATTCAAAGACAATAATTTCACTAAAGTCACCGCGATTTATGATGGTTCCTTGAACATTACAAAAGATGGGATATGGTTTTTAATAGGGTATGTGATCCCCCTAGATGATGGTACCCACCTTCCGCCTCAGTGACACGATTCGCAAACATTTAGAAAAAGTTCGCAATGTGCTCTCTTACTGGCCACTAGGCTGATACTGAGTTCTAATGCTAGTGCGTTTCACTCCCACAGCAGATAGTTAAGCAACTCTTGTAATAGCGCATTCCAATCTTTCACCAGCGCGGTTGACAATCCGTAGATAGTCGTTGGTGCACGTGGTCGTACTACAATACGTCTCCCCAACGTGCTCGGTGGAATTTAAGTTGGAGGACGGGCAGACCAGTCCATTCGCCGAATATCCTCTCTTTCCAGGAAGTCCTTCACCTGCGCCGTTCGATGCGATCATGCACTCTCATACAAGAAACTGAAGTCAGTTCCGAATGCACCCCTGAAGCCCGCATCTCGTGGTCGTGCGGTAGCGTTCTCGTTTCCCACGCCCGGGTTCCCGGGCTCCATTCCCGGTGGGGTCACGGATTTTCTCTGCCTCGTGATGGCTGGGTGTTGTGCGATGCCCTTAGGTTAGTTAGGTTTAAGTAGTTCTAGGTTCTAGGGGACTGATGACCTAAGATGTTAAGTCCCATGTTAAGTCCACATCTCGTGGTCGTGCGGTAGCGTTCTCGTTTCCCACGCCCGGGTTCCCGGGCTCCATTCCCGGCGGTGTCACTGATTTTCTCTGCCTCGTGATGGCTGGGTGTTGTGCGATGTCCTTAGGTTAGTTAGGTTTAAGTAGTTCTAAGTTCTAGGGGACTAATGACCTAAGATGTTAAGTACCATGTTAAGCCCGCATCTCGTGGTCGTGCGGTAGCGTTCTCGTTTCCCAAGCCCGGGTTCCCGGGCTCCATTCCCGGCGGGGTCAGGGATTTTCTCTGCCTCGTGATGGCTGGGTGTAGTGTGATGTCCTTAGGTTAGTTGGGTTTAAGTAGTTCCAAGTTCTAGGGGACTAATGACCTAAGATGTTAAGTCCCATGTTAAGCCCGCATCTCGTGGTCGTGCGGTAGCGTTCTCGTTTCCCACGCCCGGGTTCCTGGGCTCCATTCCCGGCGGGGTCAGGGATTTTCTCTGCCTCGTGATGGCTGGGTGTAGTGTGATGTCCTTAGGTTAGTTAGGTTTAAGTAGTTCCAAGTTCTAGGGGACTAATGACCTAAGATGTTAAGTACAATGTTAAGCCCGCATCTCGTGGTCGTGCGGTAGCGTTCTCGTTTCCCACGCCCGGGTTCCTGGGCTCCATTCCCGGCGGGGTCAGGGATTTTCTCTGCCTCGTGATGGCTGGGTGTAGTGTGATGTCCTTAGGTTAGTTAGGTTTAAGTAGTTCCAAGTTCTAGGGGACTAATGACCTAAGATGTTAAGTCCCATGTTAAGCCCGCATCTCGTGGTCGTGCGGTAGCGTTTTCGTTTCCCACGCCCGGGTTCCTGGGCTCCATTCCCGGCAGGGTCAGGGATTTTCTCTGCCTCGTGATGGCTGGGTGTAGTGTGATGTCCTTAGGTTAGTTAGGTTTAAGTAGTTCCAAGTTCTAGGGAACTAATGACCTAAGATGTTAAGTCCCATGTTAAGCCCGCATCTCGTGGTCGTGCGGTAGCGTTCTCGTTTCCCACGCCCGGGTTCCTGGGCTCCATTCCCGGCGGGGTGAGGGATTTTCTCTGCCTCGTGATGGCTGGGTGTAGTGTGATGTCCTTAGGTTAGTTAGGTTTAAGTAGTTCCAAGTTCTAGGGGACTAATGACCTAAGATGTTAAGTCCCATGTTAAGCCCGCATCTCGTGGTCGTGCGGTAGCGTTTTCGTTTCCCACGCCCGGGTTCCTGGGCTCCATTCCCGGCGGGGTCAGGGATTTTCTCTGCCTCGTGATTGCTGGGTGTAGTGTGATGTCCTTAGGTTAGTTAGGTTTAAGTAGTTCCAAGTTCTAGGGGACTAATGACCTAAGATGTTAAGTACCATGTTAAGCCCGCATCTCGTGGTCGTGCGGTAGCGTTCTCGTTTCCCACGCCCGGGTTCCTGGGCTCCATTCCCGGTGGGGTCAGGGATTCTGCCTCGTGATGGCTGGGTGTAGTGTAATGTCCTTAGGTTAGTTAGGTTTAAGTAGTTCCAAGTTCTAGGGGACTAATGACCTAAGATGTTAAGTAGCATGTTAAGCCCGCATCTCGTGATCGTGCGGTAGCGTTCTCGTTTCCCACGCCCGGGTTCCTGGGCTCGATTCCCGGCGGGGTCAGGGATTTTCTCTGCCTCGTGATTGCTGGGTGTAGTGTGATGTCCTTACGTTAGTTAGGTTTAAGTAGTTCCAAGTTCTAGGGGACTAATGACCTAAGATGTTAAGTACCATGTTAAGCCCGCATCTCGTGGTCGTGCGGTAGCGTTCTCGTTTCCCACGCCCGGGTTCCTGGGCTCCATTCCCGGCGGGTTAAGGATTTTCTCTGCCTCGTGATGGCTGGGTTAGTGTGATGTCCTTAGGTTAGTTAGGTTTAAGTAGTTCCAAGTTCTAGGGGACTAATGACCTAAGATTATAAGTACCATGTTAAGCCCGCATCTCGTGGTCGTGCGGTAGCGTTCTCGTTTCCCACGCCCGGGTTCCTGGGCTCCATTCCCGGCGGGGTCAGGGATTTTCTCTGCCTTGTGATGGCTGGGTGTAGTGTGATGTCCTTAGGTTAGTTGGGTTTAAGTAGTTCCAAGTTCTAGGGGAATAATGACCTAACATGTTAAGTCCCATGTTAAGCCCGCATCTCGTGGTCGTGCGGTAGCGTTCTCGTTTCCCACGCCTGGGATCCTGGGCTCCATTCCCGGTGGGGTCAGGCATTTTCTCTGCCTCGTGATGGCTGGGTGTAGTGTGATGTCCTTAGGTTAGTTAGGTTTAAGTAGTTCCAAGTTCTAGGGGACTAATGACCTAAGATGTTAAGTACCATGTTAAGCCCGCACCTCGTGGTCCTGCCGTAGCGTTCTCGTTCCCCACGCCCGGGTTCCTGGGCTCCATTCCCGGTGGGGTCAGGGATTTTCTCTGCCTCGTGATGGCTGGGTGTAGTGTGATATCCTTAGGTTAGTTAGGTTTAAGTAGTTCCAAGTTCTAGGGGACTAATGAGCTAAGATGTTAAGTACCATGTTCAGCCCGCATCTCGTGGTCGTGCGGTAGCGTTCTCGTTTCCCACGCCCGGGTTCCTGGGCTCCATTCCCGGCTGGGTCAGGGATTTTCTCTGCCTCGTGATGGCTGGGTGTAGTGTGATGTCCTTAGGTTAGTTAGGTTTAAGTAGTTCCAAGTTCTAGGGGACTAATGACCTAAGATGTTAAGTACCATGTTAAGCCCGCATCTCGTGGTCGTGCGGTAGCGTTCTCGTTTCCCACGCCCGGGTTCCTGGGCTCCATTCCCGGCGGGGTCAGGGATTTTCTCTGCCTCGTGATGGCTGGGTGTAGTGTGATGTCCTTAGGTTAGTTAGGTTTAAGTAGTTCCAAGTTCTAGGGGACTAATGACCTAAGATGTTAAGTACCATGTTAAGCCCGCATCTCGTGGTCATGCGGTAGCGTTCTCGTTTCCCACGCCTGGGTTCCTGGGCTCCATTCCCGGTGGGGTCAGGGATTTTCTCTGCCTCGTGATGGCTGGGTGTAGTGTGATGTCCTTAGGTAAGTTAGGTTTAAGTAGTTCCAAGTTCTAGGGGACTAATGACCTAAGATGTTAAGTACCATGTTAAGCCCGCATCTCGTGGTCGTGCGGTAGCGTTCTCGTTTCCCACGCCCTGGTTCCTGGGCTCCATTCCTGGTGGGGTCAGGGATTTTCTCTGCCTCGTGATGGCTGGTTGTAGTGTGATGTCCTTAGGTTAGTTAGGTTTAAGTAGTTCCAAGTTCTAGGGGACTAATGACCTAAGATGTTAAGTCCCACGTTAAGCCCGCATCTCGTGGTCGTGCGGTAGCGTTCTCGTTTCCCACGCCCGGGTTCCTGGGCTCCATTCCAGGCGGGGTCAGGGATTTTCTCTGCCTCGTGATGGCTGGGTGTAGTGTGATGTCCTTAGGTTAGTTAAGTTTAAGTAGTTCCAAGTTCTAGGGGACTAATGACCTAAGATGTTAAGTACCATGTTAAGCCCGCATCTCGTGGTCGTGCGGTAGCGTTCTCGTTTCCCACGCCCGGGTTCCTGGGCTCCATTCCCGGCAGGGTCAGGGATTTTCTCTGCCTCGTGATGGCTGGGTGTAGTGTGATGTCCTTAGGTTAGTTAGGTTTAAGTAGTTCCAAGTTCTAGGGGACTAATGACCTAAGATGTTAAGTACCATGTTAAGCCCGCATCTCGTGGTCGTGCGGTAGCGTTCTCGTTTCCCACGCCCTGGTTCCTGGGCTCCATTGCTGGTGGGGTCAGGGATTTTCTCTGCCTCGTGATGGCTGGTTGTAGTGTGATGTCCTTAGGTTAGTTAGGTTTAAGTAGTTCCAAGTTCTAGGGGACTAATGACCTAAGATGTTAAGTACCATGTTAAGCCCGCATCTCGTGGTCGTGCGGTAGCGTTCTCGTTTCCCACGCCCGGGTTCCTGGGCTCCATTCCAGGCGGGGTCAGGGATTTTCTCTGCCTCGTGATGGCTGGGTGTAGTGTGATGTCCTTAGGTTAGTTAAGTTTAAGTAGTTCCAAGTTCTAGGGGACTAATGACCTAAGATGTTAAGTACCATGTTAAGCCCGCATCTTGTGGTCGTGCGGTAGCGTTCTCGTTTCCCACGCCCGGGTTCCCGGGCTCCATTCCCGGCAGGGTCAGGGATTTTCTCTGCCTCGTGATGGCTGGGTGTAGTGTGATGTCCTTAGGTTAGTTAGGTTTAAGTAGTTCCAAGTTCTAGGGGACTAATGACCTAAGATGTTAAGTACCATGTTAAGCCCGCATCTCGTGGTCGTGCGGTAGCGTTCTCGTTTCCCACGCCCGGGTTCCTGGGCTCCATTCCCGGCGGGGTCAGGGATTTTCTCTGCCTCGTGATGGCTGGGTGTAGTGTGATGTCCTTAGGTTAGTCAGGTTTAAGTAGTTCCAAGTTCTAGGGGACTAATGACCTAAGATGTTAAGTAGCATGTTAAGCCCGCATCCCGTGATCGTGCGGTAGCGTTCTCGTTTTCCACGCCCGGGTTCCTGGGCTCCATTCCCGGCGGGGTCAGGGATTTTCTCTGCCTCGTGATTGCTGGGTGTAGTGTGATGTCCTTAGGTTAGTTAGGTTTAAGTAGTTCCAAGTTCTAGGGGACTAATGACCTAAGATGTTAAGTACCATGTTAAGCCCGCATCTCGTGGTCGTGCGGTAGCGTTCTCGTTTCCCAAGCGCGGGTTCCTGGGCTCCATTCCCGGCAGGGTCAGGGATTTTCTCTGCCTCGTGATGGCTGGGTGTAGTGTGATGTCCTTAGGTTAGTTAGGTTTAAGTAGTTCTAAGTTCTAAGGGACTAATGACCTAACATGTTCAGTCCCATGTTAAGCCCGCATCTCGTGGTCGTGCGGTAGCGTTCTCGTTTCCCACGCCCGGGTTCCTGGGCTCCATTCCCGGCGGGGTCAGGGATTTTCTCTGCCTCGTGATGGCTGGGTGTAGTGTGATGTCCTTAGGTTAGTTAGGTTTAAGTAGTTCCAAGTTCTAGGGGACTAATGACCTAAGATGTTAAGTACCATGTTAAGCCCGCATCTCGTGGTCGTGCGGTAGCGTTCTCATTTCCCACGCCCGGGTTCCTGGGCTCCATTCCCGGCGGGGTCAGGGATTTTCTCTGCCTCGTGATGGCTGGGTGTAGTGTGATGTCCTTAGGTTAGTTAGGTTTAAGTAGTTCCAAGTTCTAGGGGACTAATGACCTAAGATGTTAAGTACCATGTTAAGCCCGCATCTCGTGGTCGTGCGGTAGCGTTCTCGTTTCCCACGCCCGGGTTCCTGGGCTCCATTCCCGGCGGGGTCAGGGATTTTCTCTGCCTCGTGATGGCTGGGTGTAGTGTGATGTCCTTAGGTAAGTTAGGTTTGAGTAGTTCCAAGTTCTAGGGGACTAATGACCTAAGATGTTAAGTACAATGTTAAGCCCGCATCTCGTGGTCGTGCGGGAGCGTTCTCGTTTCCCACGCCCGGGTTCCTGGGCTCCATTCCCGGCGGGGTCAGGGATTTTCTCTGCCTCGTGATGGCTGGGTGTAGTGTGATGTCCTTAGGTTAGTTAGGTTTAAGTAGTTCCAAGGTCTAGGGGACTAATGACCTAAGATGTTAAGTACCATGTTAAGCCCGCATCTCGTGGTCGTGCGGTAGCGTTCTCGTTTCCCACGCCCGGGTTCCTGGGCTCCATTCCCGGCGGGGTCAGGGATTTTCTCTGCCTCGTGATTGCTGGGTGTAGTGTGATGTCCTTAGGTTAGTTAGGTTTAAGTACTTCCAAGTTCTAGTGGACTGATGACCTAAGATGTTAAGTACCATGTTAAGCCCGCATCTCGTGGTCGTGCGGTAGCGTTCTCGTTTCCCACGCCCGTGTTCCTGGGCTCCATTCCCGTCGGGGTCAGGGATTTTCTCTGCCTCGTGATGGCTGGGTGTAGTGTGATGTCCTTAGGTTAGTTAGGTTTAAGTAGTTCCAAGTTCTAGGGGACTAATGACCTAAGATGTTAAGTACCATGTTAAGCCCGCATCTCGTGGTCGTGCGGTAGCGTTCTCGTTTCCCACGCCCGGGTTCCTGGGCTCCATTCCCGGCGGGGTCAGGGATTTTCTCTGTTTCGTGAAGGCTGGGTGTAGTGTGATGTCCTTAGGTTTGTTAGGTTTAAGTAGTTCCAAGTTCTAGGGGACTAATGACCTAAGATGTTAAGTACCATGTTAAGCCCGCATCTCGTGGTCGTGCGGTAGCGTTCTCGTTTCCCACGCCCGGGTTCCTGGGCTCCATTCCCGGTGGGGTCAGGGATTCTGCCTCGTGATGGCTGGGTGTAGTGTAATGTCCTTAGGTTAGTTAGGTTTAAGTAGTTCCAAGTTCTAGGGGACTAATGACCTAAGATGTTAAGTAGCATGTTAAGCCCGCATCTCGTGATCGTGCGGTAGCGTTCTCGTTTCCCACGCCTGGGTTCCTGGGCTCCATTCCCGGTGGGGTCAGGGATTTTCTCTGCCTCGTGATGGCTGGGTGTAGTGTGATGTCCTTAGGTAAGTTAGCTTTAAGTAGTTCCAAGTTCTAGGGGACTAATGACCTAAGATGTTAAGTACCATGTTAAGCCCGCATCTCGTGGTCGTGCGGTAGCGTTCTCGTTTCCCACGCCCTGGTTCCTGGGCTCCATTCCTGGTGGGGTCAGGGATTTTCTCTGCCTCGTGATGGCTGGTTGTAGTGTGATGTCCTTAGGTTAGTTAGGTTTAAGTAGTTCCAAGTTCTAGGGGACTAATGACCTAAGATGTTAAGTCCCATGTTAAGCCCGCATCTCGTGGTCGTGCGGTAGCGTTCTCGTTTCCCACGCCCGGGTTCCTGGGCTCCATTCCAGGCGGGGTCAGGGATTTTCTCTGCCTCGTGATGGCTGGGTGTAGTGTGATGTCCTTAGGTTAGTTAAGTTTAAGTAGTTCCAAGTTCTAGGGGACTAATGACCTAAGATGTTAAGTACCATGTTAAGCCCGCATCTCGTGGTCGTGCGGTAGCGTTCTCGTTTCCCACGCCCGGGTTCCTGGGCTCCATTCCCGGCAGGGTCAGGGATTTTCTCTGCCTCGTGATGGCTGGGTGTAGTGTGATGTCCTTAGGTTAGTTAGGTTTAAGTAGTTCCAAGTTCTAGGGGACTAATGACCTAAGATGTTAAGTACCATGTTAAGCCCGCATCTCGTGGTCGTGCGGTAGCGTTCTCGTTTCCCACGCCCTGGTTCCTGGGCTCCATTGCTGGTGGGGTCAGGGATTTTCTCTGCCTCGTGATGGCTGGTTGTAGTGTGATGTCCTTAGGTTAGTTAGGTTTAAGTAGTTCCAAGTTCTAGGGGACTAATGACCTAAGATGTTAAGTACCATGTTAAGCCCGCATCTCGTGGTCGTGCGGTAGCGTTCTCGTTTCCCACGCCCGGGTTCCTGGGCTCCATTCCAGGCGGGGTCAGGGATTTTCTCTGCCTCGTGATGGCTGGGTGTAGTGTGATGTCCTTAGGTTAGTTAAGTTTAAGTAGTTCCAAGTTCTAGGGGACTAATGACCTAACATGTTAAGTACCATGTTAAGCCCGCATCTTGTGGTCGTGCGGTAGCGTTCTCGTTTCCCACGCCCGGGTTCCCGGGCTCCATTCCCGGCAGGGTCAGGGATTTTCTCTGCCTCGTGATGGCTGGGTGTAGTGTGATGTCCTTAGGTTAGTTAGGTTTAAGTAGTTCCAAGTTCTAGGGGACTAATGACCTAAGATGTTAAGTACCATGTTAAGCCCGCATCTCGTGGTCGTGCGGTAGCGTTCTCGTTTCCCACGCCCGGGTTCCTGGGCTCCATTCCCGGCGGGGTCAGGGATTTTCTCTGCCTCGTGATGGCTGGGTGTAGTGTGATGTCCTTAGGTTAGTCAGGTTTAAGTAGTTCCAAGTTCTAGGGGACTAATGACCTAAGATGTTAAGTAGCATGTTAAGCCCGCATCCCGTGATCGTGCTGTAGTGTTCTCGTTTTCCACGCCCGGGTTCCTGGGCTCCATTCCCGGCGGGGTCAGGGATTTTCTCTGCCTCGTGATTGCTGGGTGTAGTGTGATGTCCTTAGGTTAGTTAGGTTTAAGTAGTTCCAAGTTCTAGGGGAGTAATGACCTAAGATGTTAAGTACCATGTTAAGCCCGCATCTCGTGGTCGTGCGGTAGCGTTCTCGTTTCCCAAGCGCGGGTTCCTGGGCTCCATTCCCGGCAGGGTCAGGGATTTTCTCTGCCTCGTGATGGCTGGGTGTAGTGTGATGTCCTTAGGTTAGTTAGGTTTAAGTAGTTCTAAGTTCTAAGGGACTAATGACCTAACATGTTCAGTCCCATGTTAAGCCCGCATCTCGTGGTCGTGCGGTAGCCTTCTCGTTTCCCACGCCCGGGTTCCTGGGCTCCATTCCCGGCGGGGTCAGGGATTTTCTCTGCCTCGTGATGGCTGGGTGTAGTGTGATGTCCTTAGGTTAGTTAGGTTTAAGTAGTTCCAAGTTCTAGGGGACTAATGACCTAAGATGTTAAGTACCATGTTAAGCCCGCATCTCGTGGTCGTGCGGTAGCGTTCTCATTTCCCACGCCCGGGTTCCTGGGCTCCATTCCCGGCGGGGTCAGGGATTTTCTCTGCCTCGTGATGGCTGGGTGTAGTGTGATGTCCTTAGGTTAGTTAGGTTTAAGTAGTTCCAAGTTCTAGGGGACTAATGACCTAAGATGTTAAGTACCATGTTAAGCCCGCATCTCGTGGTCGTGCGGTAGCGTTCTCGTTTCCCACGCCCGGGTTCCTGGGCTCCATTCCCGGCGGGGTCAGGGATTTTCTCTGCCTCGTGATGGCTGGGTGTAGTGTGATGTCCTTAGGTTAGTTAGGTTTGAGTAGTTCCAAGTACTAGGGGACTAATGACCTAAGATGTTAAGTACAATGTTAAGCCCGCATCTCGTGGTCGTGCGGGAGCGTTCTCGTTTCCCACGCCCGGGTTCCTGGGCTCCATTCCCGGCGGGGACAGGAATTTTCTCTGCCTCGTGATGGCTGGGTGTAGTGTGATGTCCTTAGGTTAGTTAGGTTTAAGTAGTTCCAAGGTCTAGGGGACTAATGACCTAAGATGTTAAGTACCATGTTAAGCCCGCATCTCGTGGTCGTGCGGTAGCGTTCTCGTTTCCCACACCCGGGTTCCTGGGCTCCATTCCCGGTGGGGTCAGGGATTTTCTCTGCCTCGTGATGGCTGGGTGTAGTGTGATGTCCTTAGGTTAGTTAGGTTTAAGTAGTTCCAAGTTCTAGGGGACTAATGACCTAAGATGTTAAGTACCATGTTAAGCCCGCATCTCGTGGTCATGTGGTAGCGTTCTCGTTTCCCACGCCCGGGTTCCTGGGCTCCATTCCCGGCAGGGTCAGGGATTTTCTCTGCCTCGTGATGGCTGGGTGTAGTGTGATGTCCTTATGTTAGTTAGGTTTAAGTAGTTCCAAGTTCTAGGGGACTAATGACCTAAGATGTTAAGTACCATGTTAAGCCCGCATCTCGTGGTCATGCGGTAGCGTTCTCGTTTCCCACGCCCGGGTTCCTGGGCTCCATTCCCGCCGGGGTCAGGGATTTTCTCTGCCTCGTGATGGCTGGGTGTAGTGTGATGTCCTTAGGTTAGTTAGGTTTAAGTAGTTCCAAGTTCTAGGGGACTAATGACCTAAGATGTTAAGTACCATGTTAAGCCCGCATCTCGTGGTCGTGCGGTAGCGTTCTCGTTTCCCACGCCCGGGTTCCTGGGCTCCATTCCCGGCGGGGTCAGGGATTTTCTCTGCCTTGTGATGGCTGGGTGTAGTGTGATGTCCTTAGGTTAGTTAGGTTTAAGTAGTTCCAAGTTCTAGGGGACTAATGACCTAAGATGTTAAGTCCCATGTTAAGCCCGCATCTCGTGGTCGTGCGGTAGCGTTCTCGTTTCCCACGCCCGGGTTCCTGGGCTCCATTCCCGGCGGGGTCAGGGATTTTCTCTGCCTTGTGATGGCTGGTTGTAGTGTGATGTCCTTAGGTTAGTTAGGTTTAAGTAGTTCCAAGTTCTAGGGGACTAATGACCTAAGATGTTAAGTACCATGTTAAGCCCGCATCTCGTGGTCGTGCGGTAGCGTTCTCGTTTCCCACGCCCGGGTTCCTGGGCTCCATTCCCGGCGGGGTCAGGGATTTTCTCTGCCTCGTGATTGCTGGGTGTAGTGTGATGTCCTTAGGTTAGTTAGGTTTAAGTACTTCCAAGTTCTAGTGGACTGATGACCTAAGATGTTAAGTACCATGTTAAGCCCGCATCTCGTGGTCGTGCGGTAGCGTTCTCGTTTCCCACGCCCGTGTTCCTGGGCTCCATTCCCGTCGGGGTCAGGGATTTTCTCTGCCTCGTGATGGCTGGGTGTAGTGTGATGTCCTTAGGTTAGTTAGGTTTAAGTAGTTCCAAGTTCTAGGGGACTAATGACCTAAGATGTTAAGTACCATGTTAAGCCCGCATCTCGTGGTCGTGCGGTAGCGTTCTCGTTTCCCACGCCCGGGTTCCTGGGCTCCATTCCCGGCAGGGTCAGGGATTTTCTCTGTTTCGTGAAGGCTGGGTGTAGTGTGATGTCCTTAGGTTTGTTAGGTTTAAGTAGTTCCAAGTTCTAGGGGACTAATGACCTAAGATGTTAAGTACCATGTTAAGCCCACATCTCGTGGTCGTGCGGTAGCGTTCTCGTTTCCCACGCCCGGGTTCCTGGGCTCCATTCCCGGCGGGGTCAGGGATTTTCTCTGCCTCGTGATGGCTGGGTGTAGTGTGATGTCCTTAGGTTAGTTAGGTTTAAGTAGTTCCAAGTTCTAGGGACTAATGACCTAAGATGTTGAGTCCCATGTTAAGCCCGCATCTCGTGGTCGTGCGGTAGCGTTCTCGTTTCCCACGCCCGGGTTCCTGGGCTCCATTCCCGGCGGGGTCAGTGATTTTCTCTGCCTCGTGATGGCTGGGTGTAGTGTGATGTCCTTAGGTTAGTTAGGTTTAAGTAGTTCCAAGTTCTAGGGGACTAATGACCTAAGATGTTAAGTACCATGTTAAGCCCGCATCTCGTGGTCGTGCGGTAGCGTTCTCGTTTCCCACGCCAGGGTTCCCGGGTTCTATTCCCGGCGGGGTCAGGGATTTTCTCTGCCTCGTGATGGCTGGGTGTTGTGTGCTGTCCTTAGGTTAGTTAGGTTTAAGTAGTTCTAAGTTCTAGGAGACTGATGACCTCAGATGTTAAGTCCCATAGTGTTCAGAGCCAATTTTGCACCCCTGAAGAGACGCACGTGGGTAGGAGTCCAGTGTCGTACTAACGTTGACGGTCCGTGTACCTTGTTCAAAGACTTGTATGTCAGCACGCCCATGCAACGTTATGCCTCCCCCCACAATAACACTGTAAGTAGGCTGTTTAGGTTTTCTTATTGGTAACGCCGCCGCCACGTAGCGCTCTATATGAAAATCACTGGCTGTGCCGTGTGCAGTCTGTGGCTGGTTGGCATTGTTGTAATACTCGCCATTGTAGTGTTGGGCAGCGGCAGCTGGATGCTTACAGCACGTAGCGTTGCGCAGTTGGAGGTGAGCCGCCAGCGGTGGTGGACGTGGGGAGAGATGGCCGAGTTTTGAAATTTGTAAGAATTGGTGTCATGAACTGATATATATATTATGACTATTAAGGTAAATACATTGTTTGTTCTCTATTAAAATCTTTCATTTGCTAACTAGGCCTATCAGTAGTTAGTGCCTTCAGTAGTTTGAATCTTTTATTTAGCTGGCAGTAGTGGTGCTCGCTGTATTGCAGTAGCTTGAGTAACGAAGATTTTTGTGAGGTAAGTGATTTGTGAAACGTATAGGTTAATGTTAGTCAGGGCCATTCTTTCGTAGGGATTTTTGGAAGTCAGATTGCGTTGCGCTAAAAACTATTGTGTATCAGTTTAAGCACAGTCGTGTATTATTGTTCAAAGTGGACGTTTCACATAGACCAGTCTTGTATAATTCTTTCAACACCTGCACTACCAAAACGATCATTTAAACTCTATTGGTCACATCCTCGTATAATGAACGATGGGAACACGTAGTGCACCCAGGAAATGCGTCAATCGTGATCGTTTTGGTGGTCTAGCTGTTATGGCCTGGGATGCGTAATGTTGCGTGGGCACACGGCACAGGCACCACACAACGTTATTATGACACTACACTCCTTTCCCCATCTGCGTCTTTCGGGGGTGCATTCAGACCTTATTTCAAAGCACGTCCGAAATGAACAGCGCGGGTAGAGGAGCTCTTGGAAAGAGGATACTGGGCGAATAGTCTGACCTGCCCGTTGCCCAGGTTGAAACACTATCGAGAACGCATGGGATCCATTCGGAAGACGTACTGCGGCAGTCCTCCTGCACCAACAACTATATAGCAGATGTCGACCGCTCTGGTGGAAAAATGGAATTTTCTACCACAAGAACTCCTTATCTTCCTTATGGCCAACAGAAGAGCACTTTAACCTTCAAAGTAGTCATCAGCATTGTGTATAACCCTTTGCCGCCGATGTGGAAGTCGTAGGATACTCTTAGCAATGCCAGAGGTGTTGACAGTTCGAGCGGTGCGGTCTATTGCCCGAGGAATTTGCAGCAGTTCTGAAGCGAATGCAGTGAAGTGTTTCCTTCAGTTTAGAAATCGAGTTGAACTTACGAGGGCTTAAGTCAGGGTAGTGCAGTGGGTGGTATAGCACTTGGCAGCCCCATCAGTCAAACAAATCAGTAACAGTTTGCACTGTACATGCTTGAGCATTGTCCTGCAAAATGATGGTCAGGTCCCGCAGGTCTCTAAGCTGGTCGTAGGTTGTGTTCCAAAAATGAACAGCATAGAGACATAAGTAATGACACTTCCTGCGGGACCTGACCATCATTTTGCAGGACAATGCTCAAACATGTACAGTGCAAGCTGTTACTGATTTGTTTGACTGATGGGGCTGCTAAGTGCTATACAACTTAATCATAGCTAACACTTGGTTTAAGAATCATGAAAGAAGGTTGTATACATCGAAGAACCCTGGAGATACTAAAAGGAATCAGATAGATTATATAATGGTAAGACAGAGGTTTAGGAACCAGGTTTTAAGTTGTAAGACATTTGCAGGGGCAGATGTGGACTCTGACCACAATCTATTGGTTATGGCCTGTAGATTAAAACTGAAGAAACTGCAAAAATGTGGGAAATTAAAGAGATGGGACCTGGATATGAAAGAACCAGAGCTTGTACAGAGTTTCAGGGAGAGCATAAGGGAACAATTGACAGGAATAGGGGAAAGAAATACAGTAGAAGAAGAATGGGTAGCTCTGAGGGATGAAGTAGTGAAGGCAACAGAGGATAAAGTGGGTAAAAAGACAAGGGCTGCTAGAAATCCTTGGGTAACAGAAGAAATATTGAATTTAATTGATGAAAGGAGAAAATATAAAAATGCAGTAAATGAAGCAGGCAAAAAGGAATACAAACGTCTCAAAAATGAGATCGACAGGAAGTGCAAAATGGCTAAGCAGGGATGGCTAGAGGACAAATGTAAGGATGTAGAAGCTTATCTCACTAGGGGTAAGATAGATACTGCCTACAGGAAAATTAAAGAGACCTTTGGAGAGAAGATGGCAACCCAGTTCTAAACAAAGAAGGGAAGGCACAAAGGTGGAAGGAGTATATAGAAGGTTTATACAAGGGCGATGTACTTGAGGACAATATTATGGAAATGGAAGAGGATGTAGATGAAGACGAAATGGGAGATACGATACTGCGTGAAGGGTTTGACAGAGCACTGAAAGACCTGCGTCGAAACAAGGCCCCCGGAGTAGACAACATTCCATTAGAACTACTGACGTGGTGAAAATTGGTTTACAGTGGTTTTTGCTTGAAGTAATGATCCCCAGAGTAGACAACATTAGCACTACTGACAGCCTTGGGAGAGCCAGTCCTGACAAAACTCTACCATCTGGTGAGCAAGATGTATGAGACAGGCGAAATACCTTCAGACTTCAAGAAGAATATAATAATTCCAATCCCAAAGAAAGCAGGTGTTGACAGATGTGAAAATTACCGAACTATCAGTTTAATTAGTCACAGCTGCAAAATACTAACGCGAATTCTTTACAGACGAATGGAAAAACTAGTAGAATCCGACCTCGGGGAAGATCAGTTTGGATTCCGTAGAAATGTTGGAACACGTGAGGCCATACTGACCCTACGACTTATCTTAGAAGCTAGATTAAGGAAGGGCAAACCTACGTTTCTAGCGTTTATAGACTTAGAGAAAGCTTTTGACAATGTTGACTGGAATACTCTCTTTCAAATTCTGAAGGTGGCTGGGGTAAAATACAGGGAGCGAAAGGCTATTTACAATTTGTACAGAAACCAGATGGTAGTTATTAGAGTCGAGGGGCAAGAAAGGGAAGCAGTGGTTGGGAAAGGAGTGAGACAGGGTTGTAGCCTCTCCCCGATGTTATTCAATCTGTATATTGAGCAAGCAGTAAAGGAAACAAAAGAAAAATTTGGAGTAGGTATTAAAATTCATGGAGAAGACGTAAAAACTTTGAGGTTCGCCGATGACATTGTAATTCTGTCAGAGACGGCAAAGGACTTGGAAGAGCAGTTGAACGGAATGGACAGTGTCTTGAAAGGAGGATATAAGATGAACATCAACAAAAGCAAAACGAGGATAATGGAATGTAGTCAAATTAAATCAGGTGATGCTGAGGGAATTAGATTAGGAAGTGAGACAGTTAAAGTAGTAAAGGAGTTTTGCTATTTAGGAAGTAAAATAACTGATGATGGTCGAAGTAGAGAGGATATAAAATGTAGACTGGCAATGGCAAGGAAAGCGTTTCTGAAGAATAGAAATTTGTTAACATCGAATATAGATTTATGTATCAGAAAGTCGTTTCTGAAAGTATTTGTTAGGAGTGTAGCCATGTATGGAAGTGAAACATGGACGATAACTACTTTGGACAAGAAGAGAATAGAAGCTTTCGAATTGTGGTGTTACAGAAGAATACTGAAGATAAGGTGGATAGATCACGTAACTAATGAGGAGGTATTGAATAGGATTGGGGAGAAGAGAAGTTTGTGGCACAACGTGACTAGAAGAAGGGATCGGTTGGTAGGACATGTTTTGAGGCATCAAGGGATCACAAATTTAGCATTGGAGGGCCGTGTGGAGGGTAAAAATCGTAGAGGGAGACCGAGAGATGAGTACACTAAGCAGATTCAGAAGGATGTAGGTTGCAGTAGGTACTGGGAGATGAAGAAGCCTGCACAGGATAGAGTAGCATGGAGAGCTGCATCAAACCAGTCTCAGGACTGAAGACAACAACAACAACAACAACATAGCCTCGCTGGTTGGAAAATTAGGTTTCGGACATTAATAAGTAGCCAGCTGTAGAGCGAAAACTTTCTCTCAAGGTACATGCGCCGATATCTAAAGTTCTGACCGTGAGCCTAAGATGCATGCCCTTCCGCTTCGCCATACTGTTCTATGAATCTGTCCCTTCCAAAGCACTTTGTTAATAATGTATAGGTTGTAATATGTGAACACTTTTGTACGGAAAGGTTAATTTATTCCACTTTACATGCATTCAAAACGTTCCTACTTGTTCTGATTGTGCTCACTCTACAATCGGAGTCACTCATTTATCCCGAACGTGTATGAGCTTTACACTGATAACTCATTAGTGTACGATCGCCTTTCCATTACTTAACAATTCCCCCGACACTAAATTTACATCTGACCTTAAAATTCTCATTTGCTCACATACAAACGCGTCCAGCTAGTGTTATAAGTTTGGACCGACTGTTAATATTGTTTCCACAAAATATTTTAGTTTTATGCACTCGGGATCTGCTCTGCAAGAATGTTCCGGCTCTACGAACAATATTCCGCAATATCAACAAAACTAATCCACATTTTTAAGAGCGAGGCGCGGAGCACGACCTCTGGGGACCTGCCCTGCAGACTTGCCCAGGCTCGGCTGAGTCACTCCTTCACGCCGAAAGATCTCCAGGCGCCAGTCTCTCCCTTCTACAACGATGCGGCATCCCGGCAGCGATGCTGCTGCGTTGCAGCAAAGAACGTAAGGGTAGATTCGATCCTTCAAGTATAGGATCGATGACTGTACCCTTATAACCTTAACCGCATCTATGCTACCATACATATCTGACCTCATCAACCCGTTGACTGCGACATCCTCACCGCCATAGAGCAGACCTTTTGCTTCTATATCATTGCAGCTAACCACAACAACCGCAGTAGATCCCCAGCTGGACTCCAGCTGCAGCCCGTCCTGATAGTAATACAACCAGACGTCACCCTAGCACGTCCTCATCGTCTTGAACGTCTCGCCACAGAAGTCTTGTATCCCGCTGGAAGTGGCCACCTGCCCATCCTACTGACCATCCCCAACTCATCACTTCACATCACATCGCCTCAGTGTACCGACCAAAATTTGTCCAAGATGACTCTCTCACTAACTGGAATGCCTGCTGGGAATCAATAGACTTCCCTACTGGAAACCAGCCACAAAAAAGTCATACTCCTGATGATATACCCCTTTCCGCTTCTTTCCTGCAAATCCATATGTACAGTACCCCACACTCTCTCCATAACTTCCACTCCTCCTAATTGAGTGCTGGCGCTTATACCACTCATTCCTGCAGGCTCGCGACTGTGATACACTCTCACGCCACAGGCAATTACAGAGACATATCAGAAACTTACTCAACCCCAAAAAACGCCGGGGTTGGCAGTCAATATGCGCTAGACTCAACGCAATACTCCCCACTAACTCCTCCAAGTAATGGAAAGCTTTCCATCGACTCACAGGCAGCAGTTTTATTCCTTCTCAATAGCATTCTCAATAGTCAAACCCAGCTTCAAGTTCTGAGCAAAGCCAGTCACCTTCCATCTTATGTCTCCGACAGATCCACAGTTCCTGTGACCCTCACGTAGGCTATTCCCCACAGCCGATACTGGAGAACTCAGGTAACGACGATGAAGGTGGATAGCGATCATGCAGCCTTCTCTCCAAAGTAGGCCACAAATGCCCAATAATACTGAAATCTGGTGACCGTGTGGTCATGGGAAATGTGACATTTCATTGTCGTGCTCACAAAATTAGGCCGGGACGATGCGAGTTGTGTGAGTAGGGACCCTGTTGTCTTGGAATACATCGTTGCCATTGGGGAATAAATGTCATACAACGAGAAGGACGTGATCAGCCAGAATGGTCACGTAATCCTTGGCAGTAATGCGCGCTTGCAGAGTAACCCTGAGACCCATCGAATACCACGATATGACTGTCCAATTCATCGCCGTACTCCCACCCTCTTTCACTCTTGGGACGTAAACTTGGTCAAAATGTGGAAACAGTGTGCAGCAAGAGTCATTCAGTTCGGCCGAACGACTTTCTTCCACAGCGCCACACACTAGGTTTCGTGGCTTCGTCACCACGTTTTCCAGTTGTGGGCGTTTGCATCACTGTTTAGTGATTCTGGAATTTCAGATCGCCTTCATGTCCTTGCTCACGGACCGTGTCATCCTCTGTGGCGGATGCGGATAGGAGGGGTGTGGGGTCAGCACACCGCTCTCCCGGTCGCTACTATTCGGTCAAATAGCTCCTCAATTGGCTCACGAGGCTGAGTGCACCTCGAAAAATAGCAACAGCGCATGGCGGCCTGCATGGTCACCCATCCACGTGCAGACTACGCCCGACAGAGCTTAACTTCGGTGATCTCACGGGAACCGGTATATCCACTGCAGCAAGGCCGTTGCCCATATATTTTTGTCTAACCGCTGCATTTTCTCTTTGAAAACGTGCTACAAGCTAGTCGTTAATATATATATATATATATATATATATATATATATATATATATATATATATATATATATATATATATATATATATTAATCTTAATACCTTTGTGCTCATACGGCAAAGACTACCAAATCCACCGGTTAGTCCCTCAACCGTTAGGGGTAAAACCCAATGGGACTTGGGGCAAGTAAGGCTAGCAACCTGCTTCCCTGGTACTTTAAATCTGATGCTGGCAACAGTCAGAGCCAAATGCCTCGGACCTTTGGAGGTGACAGAGTCCCACCTCTAACTGACAAACCAGGGACTCCTAAGATACTACTTGGCAAACAAATGGTAATGAGATGGGGAGCTATTAATATCAATGGGGGTACTCTGGGAAGAAGGTAGAGCTGGCAGAGGCTCCAAGTAAGATGGGGCTGGACGTTTTAGCTGTTAGTGACATTCGGGTAAGGGGTGAGAAAGAAGAGGAAGTGGGAGAATACAAGGTCTACCTGTCAGGAGTGAAAGCAGGAATAGCACAATGGGGTGTAGGGCTCTACATCAGGAAAGAAATGGAACCCAACGTAGTTGCAATAAGGTATGTAAACGAACTACTGATGTGGATAGATTTGACAGTGTCTAGCAAGAAAATTAGGATTGTGTCAGTATATTCGCATTGTGAAGGGACAGATCAAGATAAGATAGGTAGTTTTTATGAGGCACTCAGTAATGTAGTTGTTAGAGTAAAGGACAAGGACAGTGTTCTGCTCATGGGTGATTGTAACGCCAGGATTGGAAATCGAACAGAAGGGTATGAAAAGGTTATGGGTAAATTTGGAGAGAATATGGAGGCCAACAGGAACGGGAAACAACTCTTGGATTTCTGTGCCAGTATGGGCTTAATGATCACAAACTCCTTTTTTTAAACATAAGAACATTCACCGGTATACTTGGGAAGTCATGGGAACCAGATCTGTCATTGACTATATAATAACAGATCAGGAATTCAGGAAGGCTGTGAGGGACACACGTGTATTCAGGGGATTCTTTGATGACACTGATCATTACTTAATCTGCAGTGAAATTGGGACTGTGAGGCCGAAAGTGCAGGAGGTCAGGTCCATATGTAGGAGGATAAGAGTGGAGAAACTTTAGGATAAGGGAATCAGGCACAAGTACATAACAACGATCTCAGAAAGGTACCAGTTAATTGAATGTAGTCAATTACAGTCATTGGCAAAGGAATGGACAAGGTACAGGGACACAGTACTAGAAGTGGCTAAAGAATGTCTTGGAACAGTAGTGTGTAAAAGTAGGATGAAGCAAACATCTTGGTGGAATGACACAGTCAAGGCAGCCTGTAAAAGGAAAAAGAAGGCGTATCAAAAATGGCTACATACTAGAACTCAGGTGGACAGAGAAAGTTATGTTGAAGAAAGAAACAAAGCCAAACAGATAATTGCAGCATCCAAGAAGAAATCTTGGGAAGACTTTGGAAACAGGTTGGAGACTATGGGTCAAGCTGCTGGAAAACCATTCTGGAGTGTAATTAGCAATCTTCGAAAGGGAGGTAAGAAGGAAATGACAAATATTTTGGACAGGTCAGGAAAACTGCTGGTGAATCCTGTGGATGCCTTGGGCAGATGGAGGGAATATTTTGAAGAGTTGCTCAATGTAGGTGAAACTACGATCTGTAATGTTTCCGATTTCGAGGTAGAATGGGATAGGAATGATGATGGGAATAGGATCACATTTGAGGAAGTGGAAAAAATGGTCAATAGATTGCAGTGCAATAAAGCAGCTGGGGTTGATGAAATTAAGTAGGAACTCATCAAATACAGTGGAATGTCAGGTCTTAAATGGCTACACAGGGTAATTGAAATGGCCTGGGAGTCCGGACAGGTTCCATCAGACTGGAAAAAAGCAGTAATCACACCAATCTTTAAACATGGAAACAGAAAAGAGTGTAACAACCACAGAGGTATCTCGTTGATCAGCGTTGCGGGTAAAATTTTCTCAGGTATTGTTGAAAGGAAAGTGGGAGTATTAGTTGAGGACAAACTGGATGAAAATCAGTGTGGGTTTAGGCCTCTTAGAGGTTGTCCGGACCAGATCTTTAGCTTACGGCAAATAATGGATAAGTGTTATGAGTGGAACAGGGAACTGTATCTATGCTTTATAAATTTAGAAAAGGCATATGACCGGGTTCCAAGGAGGAAGTTATTGTCTGTTCTACGGGATTATGGACTAGGAGGCAAACGTTTGCAAGCAATTAAAGGTCTTCACATGGATAGTCAGGCAACAGTTAGAGTTGACGGTAAATTGAGTTCATGGTTCAGAGTAGTTTCAGGGGTAAGACAAGGTTGCAACCTGTCTCCGCTGTTGTTCATGTTATTTATGGATCATGTGTTGAAAACATTAGACTGGCTGGGTGAGATTAAGATATGTGAACACAAAATAATCAGTCTTGCATATACGGATGACTTAGTTGTGATGGCAGATTCTATTGAAAGTTTGCAAAGTAATATTTCACAGCTAAATCAGAAATGTAAGGACTATGGTATGAAGATTAGCATCTCCAAGACGAAAGTACAGTGGGAAAGAAATATAAACGGATTGAGTGCCAAATAGGAGGAACAAAGTTAGAACAGGTGGACGGTTTCAAGTACTTAGGATGCATATTCTCACAGGATGGCAACATAGTGAAAGAACTGGAAGCGAGTTGTAGCAAAGCTGATGCAGTGAGCGCTCAGATACGATGTACTCTCTTCTGCAAGAAGGAAGTCAGTACCAAGACTATCTGTGCACCGTTCAATCTTTCGATCAACTTTGTTTTATGGGAGCGAAAGCTGGGTGGATTCAGGTTACCTTATCAACAAGGTTGAGGTTACGGATATGAAAGTAGCTAGGATGATTGCAGGTACTAGTAGATGGGAACAATGGCAGGATGGTGTCCACAATGAGGAAATCAAAGATGTGGCAGTCAGGGCGAACAGGCTTAGATGGTGGGGTCATGTTACACGCATGGGTGAAGCAAGGTTAACCAAGAGTCTCATAGGATCAGCAGTAGAGGGTAGGAGGAGTCGGGGCAGACCAAGGAGAAGGTACCTGGATTCGGATAAGAATGATTTTGAAGCAATAGGTTTAACACCAGAAGAGGCACCAATGTTAGCACTGAATAGGGGATCGTGGAGGAATTTTATAAAGAGGCTATGCTCCAGACTGAACGCTGAAAGGCATAATCAGTCTTAAATGATGATGATGATGATTATTATGAAAAAGTCTTAATCTACAACTGAAGTAGATAAGTGTAGCCCAGCCACGTAAAGGTTCAATCCATTCAGAAATCCATCTGTGGAGTGGGAGGAGTTGTAAATCAGTAATGATTTCAGTTTATTTTAGAGCTTTATTTCCCAGAATCTTTTAATTTACAGAGGAAGTGGTCAAATATATTTTGTTCATCTCTGTGCAAGAGGGAACTTAATTTGTGGATAGTGGATGCTATTTTTTTACCTGGTGCAACATTTGTGAATAACATTGTTATTATTTCGAAATTGCGCCTGATGCTAACACTTGTCTCCTTGAACTGTATCACGTCCTCCAGTAATCCTGTCCGAAGCTCCCTGTACATCTACATCTGCTCCTCCACGTGTACCTGATACAGGCGGCCAAATAACTTGTTGATCCACGTATGGGGTGTCGCAAGAGGAATGGTCAGTTTTCAGGGATGTGACAGGAATGGTGATTCGAAGCAGATATGTCTGCTAAACACGGGCTGTAAAGCGCATACCTTAAGAGCTATGAAACCTGGTGGTCAAGGAAGGCAGGATTCGGCTACAATTGGGGACGGGGCCGTAATCAGTTACTACCGGTTGGCTTTTCTTTTAATCACACAGAGTTCATTTAAAATCAACAACAAATTAAAATAACGGCAATAATTTAAGAATTGTTTCGCAGCTGAAGGCCTTAATGGCAATAAATTAAGAATTGTTTAACTTGTTGCAACCTACAAACTACAGTTATTAAAATATTGAGAACAAATCACCAAGGTCTTAAAGGTTAACTACTAAAATACAATTGCCACACCAGAATTTTAAGACAAGTAGCGACAGTCACGGCTGAAGGCCTTTAACGCCAAGATGGGCAATTATTAAAAAAATTTAACAAACATACTGTCTAACACCAAGCCAATAGTAAAAGTTAATTTAAAAGACAGGCAACTGATCACCAAACAGGTGAGACGAAATATGGTAACTTGGTAATACAATAATAAAATAATAACACAATAATAAAACACTAGGGCTAGTCACAGACGGTGCTCCAGGAATCGACCTCTGAGTAGGTCAGGCCAAAAACACTATCACGAGCGATGAGAAAGGCAGCCAAGAGTTGCAGTCACTTCACAAGATGGTAACTCAGCCTAGTGGCAGTCTAACGTCTGATAACCAATGCAACGATGGAACACCGCGCTAAAGCCGGAACAGGCGATCATCACTACGTCCTCAGAATGCTGTGTTTAGAGGGTCAGATAGGAGAAAGGAACCACTACTACCAGAGTAAAAAAATGGTTCAAATGGCTCTGAGCACTATGTGACTTAACATCTGTGGTCATCAGTCCCCTAGAACTTAGAACTACTTAAACCTAACTAACCTAAGGACATCACACACATCCATGCCCGAGGCAGGATTCGAACCTGCGACCGTAGCAGTCGCGCGGTTCCGGACTGACCGCCTAGAACCGCTAGACCACCGCGGCTGGCTACTACCAGAGTAGAAGAAACACCAACCGACCTACAAATCAAGGAAACTGTCAAAACTACACTCCTTACTGAACAGCAGCGGCAAGGTGAGGAAACTTACACTTCCGTTACATACACTAACCTTCAGGGCAGGTCACTGGGGCGTTAGCGGCCATCAGGCAAGAAAAATACCGCTGGTTGAACTTACCAAACAGTAACACATAGAATGCAGCAATTAGTTACAGGGTGTCGAGGAAAGCTAATTAGATCCGCCTTCCCTAAACACTCCACTCGCTGCTCTTCGTCTCAGTGACAATGCGAGCAGCAACATGAACCCAAGTCACTGGAGAATCGCGAGATCTCACAACGGTGGAGGTTTCACTGCTAGAATTAAAATCCACTCATCTTAAAGCTTGTTGGGTCCGGTTGACGACTAGGCCGTGTACCTTCGCGACCACAGCCCTTCCATCCGGCAGTGCATGCGTGCTGCCAGCGGCACCGGCGTGTTCTCACACTGCCCTCTTGGCTCCTCCAGAGTCCCCAACTGAACTGTTCACTCACACGACCCGAAAGTACAACGACTTCACCCCAAAAATAGGTCTACAGTTGCTATATACCGATAACGCCTCTGCTGCCTCTAGCGGACAGGCAACGCTTGCGAAACCAAGTGGCGCCAATCAACACAATTTTTGACTGACTTAGACAACGATTCAATCATTGCCCAAATTCAGTGCAAAAATTAAGTTCGAAGGGTGGTGATATGTAAGGTGTCAGGCAAATCCAACACCTTCCATGAAAACCCTGACATGATAAGCAAATCCAGTAGTATGTCACAAAGCTCCAAATGAATCGTGACATTAAATTAACCAAAGTAATACCAGTAACGAGTGAGCAAATGGAATACCACAAACTAACACAAGAATGCCTAAATGCATGTCGTACCTTCCCACCGTGAGACCGACGCAGTTCCAAGGGGATAAACGAGAACAGAAGCCGAGAGCAGAACCGTGTTAAGCTAGAAGGCCCTACGATAAGGGACGGACTGGACACCCACGTCGCCAGCCTACCTCTAACACTACTACCCGCAAGTTTTAGCGTGAGACTTTTTCGCGTCTCTGTTACATTAGGACCACCCCCCAGCCCATGTTAAAAGATAGAGCCCTCCAGAAGAACAGTATAGATCTTACGATAACGCTAAAAGGACCACACCAGTTGCAGGTTTTAGCGTGAGACTTTTTCGCGTCTCTGTTACGTTGCAAACTTTAAAAACATTGCCCCACCACGAAAAGTATAACGTTTCTCATTGGATAGACAGAATTTTTGTAGGCGGAGCTTAAGGTTAACATTGAGACCCTGATTGGTCAGATGAAAACACAGCCACATAGTTTTTTTAAACCAACTTCGGTAAATTGTAGTAAGGAGAAGTTAGGAGAGTTGCATCCGAGATCGCGAGGTGAGCGGAGCTGTACTGCCCGCCGCTGCCCTGACGCTGCTTAAACACCGACAAGGTAATGAACGCACGCAATGCAGCATTTTTGAGCGCATAAGGCTTCACTCAGAACTGCAGAAGTCTCATCTGTTACACCCCCTTTTGCGTAATACTAGTGTCGATCGTAAATTAAAGCTCATGGTGTTCACATTTGCCACTTGAAGTAAAAATCTGAAACGCGATGATTTCTCTGTTATATAGTTATTCAGAAGCCAAATCAGCCGCTGTAATTTACGACAAGTTAGATAAGTTATTAAAGATAATTGAGGGTCACTGTAGACCATTTTGATAGTTTTTTCTCTTTCGTGAAACTTAATTTAAAGCTAGATTATAGATGTGATATGGCATAGGTCATCCTTCGATCCATTGTAGAACTTGGAAACCCTTTCAGGGAATATTCGTTCACATTTTTTGTTGAACACAGTTGGTTTTTACCATCCTGTATTAAAACACTTCCTTTTATCAATAGTGCAATTTATAAACAATGTTTTGCGAGTAGAATAAAATTTTCAATGGTAAATTTAACTGCTTTTTCGACGTTACCAGCTACCTAAAAATAGGAAAGCCTTGAACTCCTTCCATTAAATTAAGTTAGTATTAAGATTCTTTTACAGGGAGTGCAGTGGAGCTGACGCTGAGATTATTTAGTATTTGGTTATATCATCGCTAGTCTCACTGAACTCTTCTGAATTCTACATGTCATGTGTGGTCTGGCGTCTCCTTACCAGCAACAGGTCCCAGGTTGAAACTAGTCAATTCCCTAAGAAACACGCTCAGAGCGTCGTTGCGCGAAAGTGGTTGGGAGACACGATATAGAACAAACAGACACCACCATGAATGTTTAGAAAACAGAGGACGAAAACCTACAACCGGACCAACGCGAGCCTTACCACGACACAGCTATGGGACTACTTAATCCTGATACTGTGAAACACATCTCCTCTGCTACAAGCTCTTTGCTTTACGTATTTTGGGAGGAGGTAGTAGGCATCAAAACAAGAAAACGTTGTCTAGCAAACACGGGCTCAAAAGTGCGCATCTTAAAACCTAAGAACACTTGTACACTAGAAGAGATGTGATTCAGAATAGCGAAGACGAACAAGTGCTCAGAGCACTTAAGGTATGCATTTTGGAGCCCATGTTCACTAGCTTGTTTTGCTTCGGATGAACGTTCCTGTCATATCCTTAAACGTTGACCATTCCTCCTGGGACTCCCCATATAGAAACTGTCGCAGCTGTGGAATGATTATTCAGTTTTAAGGTGACGTTTAGATATCTACGTCATACTGAAACCTTAAAACACTGTGCGAAGCGAGGCAGGATGGCTCACTCGGAAGATTGTTCTTGATCAAGTTACGGTACTGCACAATTTTAAGGCTCAGAACCTCAAGAATTTTGTCAGAAACGAAGAACATTCATCTGTCAGACCAAACATGGTGGCATGGCTGTTCAATTCGGGTCAACGGTGCTTCAATTTCCCGTTTAACCCCAAATCGCTTACAGCAAGTTTAGGGGTGATTCCATTAAGCACACGGCCCATTGCCTCCCCCATTCTTCCTCAGTACGAGCTTTTGCGCTGTCTTTGATGACTTCGTTGTCGACAGGATTTTACGAACTTATGGTGACACCTCTTGTTTACCTTTCTTATCCTTCCCTGGGAGCAAACGAATGGAAAAGTGGAATGTTATGAAAAATTAGCAGCTCCATCATTTTCTAGGGACAATAGCCACCTAGTGGTATAGAGTATTTACAGTGTATCACGATTACAGTGATGTCGATTTTTGTTCCCTGTCTTATTTGGTCTGAGGAGTCTCAGGTATTATAAAACACGGCGAAAATATAGCAAAAGCGACACGGCGTAAATAAACAATAATCGTAAAACAAATAATTTATGTTAAAAGTGTGAACATTTTTGAAACATACGAAACGGAATGAGTATGTTTAGCGCAAGTAATGTTAGAACGGAATGTAACTAATAATTTTTTCGTAATGCTGGGCCACACTCATAATATATGTCTTTAAAGTCAGTAACGCCATTAGACTGTTGTTTATTTATTTTAGAGTCAAGATGGTGTACTCAGTAACGAAGCAAAGCAATAGGCTCTGCCAGAAATATCAACTCTTAGACAATGTGTCTAATAGTGTATTTTAATACGACAGTATGCCATCTTAGGCAATTTATAACACTTAAAACACTTGATAACGACACTTTGAAGCCGAAATCATGATTGTGTAAGTATATTTATTTATTTATTTATTTATGCATTTATTTTACCTGGCAAGATTAGGGCCTTCAGGCCCTCTCTTACACCTAACCAGGAAGACTCAGATTGAACGAGTAACGGTTTCTACAGAACATTAAGGACATATAACGTATTATACAGTATTGATGTTAAAGAAAAAAATAGAGATTATAACAGTAGTACAAAGATAATTATAACAATAAAAAATTATAACAATCAAAAATAATAATGATAATAATAATAATAATGATAACATAATGACTATGTATATGAAAGTAAACATACTTTTCATTTGTGAATGTCAGTCCTATTGTTAGTTGGGAATTTTCTCGTTATGTTCTTGCAGCTTGTGAGTTATTCTCATCGAGCAGAGACATAAGACGATAGAATGGGGTGAAAGAGATATATAAGAGGTAGATAGGTTAGAGGAAGAGAAATAGAGTGGTAAAATTCGAAGCTGTGGTGGAGAGGAGAAAGAAAAAGACGAGAGGGGCACAACAATGGTGGCTATACCGTCCCTAATATGTAAGTTTTGAGTTCCCTCTTGAATGTTGAGTGGTTCTGGATAAGACGCAGATCACAGGGGAATGACACGGAGAAAGATTTTGTGTTATGTAAAGGTACAGCCAAGATGCTAGACGTATCCGATCTGGTATTGCGATTGTGGAATGATGATAGGTGTTTAATGTGAGAAGATAAGTATTGGGGGCACCAAATGTAACAGTGTAAATAAATAGCAGTCTAATGGCGATACTGACTTTAAAGTGAGTGTAACTACATCGAACAGTGGGACGGCATAGCGACACGTAATGCTATGATTTTATGGTGTCAGTGAGCTCTAAAATGTACTGGTAAAAAGAATGAGGGGACCATAAGTCTGACCAATAATTGAGCACTTGGTATGTTACCAGATTATTCCTTTATATTTCGGAAATTAAGTACTCAACGAAACTAATTACATCCACAGTTGTTTATATAAAAAGAACAGAAATGTCCTACAGGTGCTGAAAGCAAGGTGCAAACAACCGTTCATCCCATCACCCTGGGTGTTTTTCATTAAACTCTGAGAGCTTCAGTAACGTGAATGTCATCCGTTAGCGTTTGCATGACACCTACGTGGCGTGCTCTGTATACGCCTACAGAGGTCAACCTGTGGTATCTGTTCCCATTCTCTATTAAGAGCCTTTTCCATTCTTCAATAAGAGCCCGTGCGATATCTTGGAGAGTCTGTGGTGGGACGGGACGACCACCAACACAACCTGCACAAATGACAACTGCCATCTGTGTACCTCATTAGAAAACACTGGGACAACTCTGCTCACTTCGTTCTGAGGACTCGCCTGGCACGCAATGCATAACACCCTCAACAGATCGCGAACGATTTTAATTGATGACTACATTGAAAGCGAAGATCACAAGCTATGGAATAAGAACACATGTAGCACCTGTATTAAAAAATATTTAACCCATCTGACGTTGATCCACACGTTTCCCTTATTCTTTCGAACACAAGGATGGGGCCCCTCCATGCCCACACCAACGTGGAGACCAAAAGTTCTACGGTCACCTCTGTATAACTTGTTAGTTTTTGAATCAGGAGTCACAGGATGCGGGCTGTGATGTTATCCATGAGTCTGGGTAAGATTACTCATTAACATGGTCCATCAGGAGATAGAAAGTGGACGAAAGCGATCGAAGGGTAGCGGTTGTAAGGGCAGAGGACAAAGAGTGCCAAGGCAAGAGCCAAGGGAAAAAAGCCTCTGCTACAGTAGGACGGGTAGTAAGGGCAGTAGCGCCTTGCTATCTGCGACAGTGCATGCAAGGTGTGGTTGTGTTAGTGCGAGGTATCGTGCATCATTACCTTTGTCGTTGTTGGAGCTCGTTGCGGGGCTTGTTGCAGTTGCTGCGTCCCTGCAACAGTTCAAGGTCGTTGTAGATTAGTGGGCGATCGGTCAAAGATCGGCTCCCAGACGGTGTCGGTGTGTGTGTGTGTGTGGCTGGTTTGCGTGCTGTGTACAGTACGGTTTCCCTGCGGTTGCCTGTTTTTCGGCGGGTCGTGCATCTGGGGTTACCAGTAGTAGCTGTGTTGCAGGGGCTCGCCAGTACTGTTGTGTTAGCGTGCTATGGACCATACATGTTTAGTTCCTAGCCAATAGTGTCTTTGGTCTGTTATGCTTCGACCTGTGGTTGTGGTCGTAGTTACCCAGAGAAAGGATAAACGGGTTACGCGAGTGTCTCGTCTTATTGTACAGTCGTGTGGAGAGTTTTTGGAATACCTGCAAGATGGTATCCAGCCGATATTCCCGGTGAAGGCCCGCGATGCGTGTGTAGCGCGGAGCGTTGCTTATGATTTTGAGTACTTTGTTCTGTAGGAGCTGCAGACGGCGCAGGTGAGTGGGCGCAGCGTATCCCCAGACAGGGGCTGCGTACGTCATCAGGGGTCGAATAAGCGTCATGTACATGGATCTAGACACCCTCCTATTCAGTGTGCTACGCCTGTTAAGCATAGGGTAGAGTTGTGAAATTGCCTTGGGGGGATAATGTGAGCAGCATCACACGACCCGTTAGTATTCCAGACAAGTGTGCGAGATTCTGATCGGAACAGAACGCCGGCCACCGCATGCAGGAAATTATTTGCTGTTGAAATTTATACACGAGACGACCCTTGTGTGGCCAAAAGGGACATAATAAAAGCGCACAAAAAATTATTAATCCTGAGCTGATACCGCGTCTCAGCTAGATAATGCCTTCAGCTTGGCTAGGAAGAAAGTGCCTAAGTTTCTTCGTCTATGATGCCATATCCATTTGAAGCAAGTCATAGTGATTTCATCTTGTAGAGTTACCCAATAAGGGCAATGATGACTGCTGTGTTTCACCCTCTATTCCAAATAGTCCAAAACATTTTTCGTGGGATTAAGATCAAGAGTTCTAGCGGGCCCTTTGAGGTGCAATATGATGCCCTAGTGTTAGTCAAACCAGGAACGTATGTGTGCAGCCCTGTGGACACAGGTGTTGTCATCTTGGAATATGTGTGTCAATAAGTACACATCATGAAGGTGTAGAAGAAACGGCAGCACTTGGTCTCCGAGCGAGCTGAAGTAAACATCCTAGTTCAGGTTCACAATAAGCTGAATGAGTCGCCCAAGTCGTGGTGTGAAAAACACATCCAAGACACCACATCATCACCTCCGGTTTGAAATATACCCTCCACTTACTACGTGTTAAACATCTCATTGGGCTGTGTGTACATTCGACGCCTTGCATCGTTTGAACAGATGCAAAATCGCGACTCGATAGGAGACACTACACGCCGCCAAGCAGCGGCTGTGTTGTTCCTTTGTCGCCATCTAAGGCAGGGGTTTTCTCGAGGACCCCCTCATCCAACATGATTGGTACCTTGTCATATCACAGTATCAAGTACCTAAAAAGCCAAATCAAGAGCCTTTTTATACGTTTTCTACTTTTGGTACTTAGAAAAAACATTTACATATTCATTATTGGTCCGCAGCTCGTGGTCGTGCGGTGGCGTTCTCGCTTCCCGCGCCCGGGTTCCCGGGTTCGATTCCCGGCGGGGTCGGGGATTTTCTCTGCCTCTTGATGACTGGGTGTTGTGTGATGTCCTTAGGTTAGTTAGGTTTAACTAGTTTTAAGTTCTAGGGGACTGATGACCATAGATGTTAAGTCTCATAGTGCTCAGAGCCATTTGAGCCATATTCATTTATTGAAAAAATATTGAACTTAAAACTTTTCCAATTTAGCCATCATTGTTGGTGTTAAATTTTTTATTATTGCTCAAAATCTTTGTCTTCAAATCTGGGTGTTTAGTATAACAAACTCCTTAAAAAATAAAAATTGATTATGAAATGAAAATGACAGGAAAAAATTAAAACTGAGTGTATTGGTCTTTCAATTGTACTACACTTGAGATAGCATTGAGTAGACATGTGTAAAAAATAAGAAAACACTAATTTCAAACAAGGCATTATTTATTTGAAGAAATACATTTATAACAGAGTACTCCATCAGTATACAGTTAGTTTTAATTTTCAGTTCTTAATGAGATGAGTTCAATCTGACTTTAGAGTCCATTATTTCTGAAATATTAGGTTATAAACTTGTAACTTTTACTCTAATATCCGACCGCATGTCGAGCCGATTCCTACATTTGTTTTTCATGACACACATGGAAGAAAATGCTTGCTCACGCCGATATGTCGTTTCAAATGGAAGGATCTTTTTTCATTGCCTTATCTCCACGTTTCTTGTAGCCCTTACGTGTTGATGCCCAAACGTCTGTAATTTTATCACCGATGAAAATGTTTAGCATCGTACCACAGCTGGACAGAACCACAAGTTGATCTCGCTCTTCTTCAGTGAGGCCTTGGATTTTGTCTATTTCCTCACAGCGAAGGGATTTCTAATCCATCTATCGTCAGGGTCAGGTTCATGGAAATACTCTCTAAAAGTGGTGGCTAGGCTGCGTAGATGCTCGGCTACATTGATCTTGATCTGGTCAGGCAAACGCTCCTCTGATGACTCCAAGAATTGTTTTAAAGTAGAAAAGTTAGTTGTTTTCTATCCTTGACTCCCAGAATGAAATGTTCAAATGTGTGTGAAATCTTATGGGACTTAACTGCTACGGTCATCAGTCCCCAAGTTTACACACTACTTAACCTAAATTATCCTAAGGACAAACACACACACCCATGCCCGAGGGAGGACTCCAACCTCCGCCGGGACCAGCCGCACAGTCCATGACTGCAGTGCCTTAGACCGTTCGGCCTTGGCGCCCAGATCTGACACTTTTTGACCATAGCACCTATCTTATCCTCAACTTTGAACATGTCTACATTTTTTCCTCGTAAACTCAAGTTTAACACATCCAAGTGTTCAAACACATCAATTAAGTTCGCAACTCAGCAAAGCCAAGAGAAGTTAGTAAGAAAATCCGCGTACTTTGTGTCAAGAAGGAAGACACGAACCTCGTCTCTAACTTCAAAAAATCTTGACAAGATCTTACCTCGAGAAAGTCATCTTGCGTCCGTATGAATAAGAAATTGCTCATGCTCACTGCCTATCTCTTTATACTCTAGGAAGACCCTAGACGCAGAAGTTAGCGTTCGATAAAGCTCTGCTCACGCAGGAAGCGGCCAAAACAAAAAAATCTGTTATCATACGAAATATATTTAATATATCTGTTATTGTAATAGCATCTTGCGGACCCCTCTGGCATAGCTCGCGAACCCCTGGGGGTCCTCGGACCACCTGTTGGGAACCACTGCTCTAAGGTACGCAGCTTCATGTGCCGATGTGAGCAATGACTTTTGCGAGGTATCCTACTCCAGATGTCCATTGCATGCATTTCCCTACAGAGTGTATGCTCAGCATATGGTTGAAATGGACTTCAATGATAGTAGCAGTTTCTGTCTTGTTTGAAACCGATACTCATTGATACGGCGTTCACTCGTCTTCGCTCCATGTCGGTAAGGGTTTAACCGTTGCTCTTACGTCGTGTTACATGGCTGCGGATGGTACATTCTGTGTAGACACGCTGAGCACGCCCCATCGTTACACCAACAAATCCGACAGCTTCTTTCACGCTGTACTCATGGACATATCCAAACACGACAGCTCGTTTCTTTCGCTCTGTCACTTTTCTATGACGATCCATCTTACTGCGTTGATTCCATATCATCGACTGATGCAAACATACCATATCACTGCCAAGACTTATCGCAGTGGTGGATGGTTGTTAGTTGGACACCACCAACAACGCTCCAAAGCGACAAGCGCGTTCTTTTCAAGCGGTGACTAATACTTTTTCCGGTAGTTTTACATGTCTGCCAACACACTGAACTGATTCTTCTCAAGGCAACTATTTGTTAGATGTCTGACGGAAGAAAACGGTCTTTGGTTTCTCACACAGTCGGAACACTTCTGATGTCACTTAACAAGCTAAGCCAGTACCTCCATTGATCAGTTGAATGAGTGTATTAGTGCATCCGCTGCAAACTATTCCCCTGTGATACATTGTGAGTGGGTGGCATACACAAGGCTCATCGCCGCGCATACACATCACCTTTAATTACGGCTCCTGCACACAGCAATGGATGGCATCACCTCGCCGGAGCCTACAGCAAAAGGATATCATAGTTGGGGTAGAATAGAATACGTAACAGGAAATATCTATCATCAGAGCAGGTTACGACCTTCCTTGGCTACTCCTCCTGAATGCAGAATCTGTTGCTCTACCAAATCTGGTTCTGGATAACTGTATGCTACTCGCACTGCGACAGTAATGAAGGGATGCCTCATTTGGTTTTCAGCTTGGTAGCGCCACTCGAGTGAGCTACGGGTCCGTCTCTGATTAGCCTTCGACCTCGAGGAACTCTAAATTTATAAGCTTCTTAGTCGCCCTGAAGAGGCCTGTTGCAAAGTCAGTCGAAACGTCGGTATTTTAGTCGTTTTTGTCATTCGCAATGATAACAGTCTAATAAGCAAAATGATTTATTCACGTTGACACTGGCCTTGCAAGACTGCAAACTTCTATACTTCTTTATTTTTAAATAATGTCACAAATATTCGGACTTACGCAGTATGCAGGGAGTCGCTTGAATGCTGAAGAGAGTCCATAGAAGAATTTACAGACCGCTTGAGGCACTAGAAGGGCCGCTACGCATCCTCAGGATGGATGTAATGTTTTTTTTAGCTGTTTCAGTCATCGCTGGGAATTTCTACCATGTAAATGTTTTACTAAAAACTTAATTCGCTTCACAAAATGGATTCACATGTAAAATCGTAAGTGTTCCTCGGAGACGAAACGTGACAAACTTTTTATATATATACAGAATCCCGAAAAAAGGTCTACATTCCAGGACGTGAAAAAATTGCTAATTTGAAACCACAGAATTTCATACAGTTGTTGGAGTGGTTTCCAGTGCAAAATACGAGTGGCGTTCATCCGTAATGCACCCTTTTTTTGGGCAATTTCTGTTCAAAAAATACGTGAAATATTGCCGCTTCAGCTATTATAATTTTATGAAGTTGGCAGCGCTACACGTTGCCTTCAAAATGGCGTCTGTAACGGTGGTGTGTGCCAAGCAGAGAGCTCTGATTGAGACTCTTTTGGCGCAAAACCAAAGCATCGCAGATATTCATGGACGCTTGTTGTCTACGGTCATATGTCAGTGAGAAAAAGGACGTTCAGTCGGTGGGCGATGCCTCCGTCATCATAGTAACAAAATCGCGCGAACGTGTCCGATTTCCTGCATCCCAGGCGGCCGCACACTGCTGTGATTCCTGCAATGTTGGAACGTGTGGACATTCTCATTCGAGCTGATAGACGGATTACAATCTAACGACTGAACGTCTCTGTTGGTAGTGCTGACACATTTGTCCACCAGCTAGGGTACTCAGAGACGTGTGCCCGCTGGGTTCCTCAACGCCTAGCAGAAGACCATGAAGAGCGACGAAGGACAATCTGTGCGGAATTGCTTACGCGATGCGAGGCTTATCGTGACAATTTTTTGCCGAACATCGTCACAGGCGATGAAAAATGGGTTCTTACTTAGAAACGGAAACAAAGCAGCCATCATTGCAGTGGCGCCACACCACTTCTCCACTGAAAAAATGGCTTCGGTGTGTTCGTCGCCACAAAAATGCAAACGAACTTCTCCTTCTACATGACAATGCAATACCTCATACTAGTCTGCGCATCCGAGAGGAGCTCACAAAACTTCATTGGACTGTTCTTCTTCATCCACCTTCCGCCTTTCTCCTGTTTGGCCCAATGAAGGATGCACTCCGCGGGAAGCAGTTCGCAGATGATGGGAAGGCTATTGATACAGCAGGTCACTCGCTCCGACGTCGATCAGCAGAGTGTATTATGTCTCTTTAAAAAATAATGTAACTATTTATTTAGAGGAAACACTCTCCTAGGAAATTTGTTTGTCCTTTGATTTATCGTGATGTCTTACTGCTTTTTAGTGAAGTTACTTTTTACGTTCAGCTTTCAAAAAAATACAAAAGAGATATAATAAGCAAAATAATGAATTTCGTAGGTTGCCAGTTATGTATTATATCTGGTTTTATCGAGCGACAGGCTTCCTACAAACTACTGTAAATGCAATATCGTAGTATTACTCAGCTCCAGTTCACTGATCTGAAATTATTACTATCACAGAAAACAGAAAAGTCTTAATAAAATTATTTCACTGGATTCCTTCAATTAATCTCACTCAATATTTTTACATAATTTCTTCCGCTCCGCCTATCAAACATTGTGCTGTGAAAAAATATTTTTAAATGTACCGCGTAATGGCGGATAATTGTTAACAGTCAGAAATCATGCTAAATAATTTTCATTAAATATTCTTTTCATAAGATAAATGTGGCGTAGGTTCTTGAAATAACACACGGAGATCACTTTATACTAATATATTCTTACTAGGACATAGTTTACACGCCGGCCGCGGTGGTCTCGCGGCTCTAGGCGCGCAGTCCGGAACCGCGCGACTGCTACGGTCGCAGGTTGGAATCCTGCCTCGGGCATGGATGTGTGTGATGTCCTTAGGTTAGTTAGGTTTAAGTAGTTCTAAGTTCTAGGGGACTGATGACCACAGCAGTTGAGTCCCATAGTGCTCAGAGCCATTTGAACCATTTTTGAACCATAGTTTACACCATTAAATATTTGCAATTACGTTAGGACAGAAACAAATTCTAGCGCAGCACAATAGCTTGCGTATCTTATTCCAGCTATCACCAGAACGAACAGAATGAAACAGACTAGACAGAAGAATGAGCATTGCATTCTGTTTTATACTCTTACAAAGAGTTTTCATTACTTACACATTATAAGCTCATACAATAAAAATAATGTCTTTTTTGCATCTATCGATCTATATTGTATATTTTTACAGTTAGTGTTATTACCTTTCGCAGATAAATCGATGTTTGCAGTTCATTTTGAGCCACATACAGTCATTTTCATTTATGATTCACCTCGATAATGGTGAATATTGCAAAAGGGACACTACAAGTGGTACCATGAGAACATACAGGCGCTCCTCGTAAGGTGCCGTAAGGTCGTCGCTTTGAACGGGGAATACGTTGAAAAATAAGGTCTATAGGCAAAAGAGTGGGTAATAATGTTGTGTATTGGAATGCTGAATAAAACCAAGCTACTTTCAGAAAAGAAGTGTGGTGCATTACTTATTGAACCCCACTCGCACATTTGATGTATACTGAATGATTCTTAAAATGTCTTCTGAGATGCGTTGGTTTATCTTGCTCACCTTTCTTCCTGGCTTCTTTGCTTCATCGTACTCTTCTCGAGTTTGCAGCAGGACCTTCAAGACAAGTTGACACAATATTTCCACAGCCCACCTGGCCGTCATCTTCAGGTGAGACGCTGCCGTTGCTGAGTCTGGTGGAACTAATGTCCTTTATAGCCCAGCAGAGAGTACTCGATGCTTTCGCAAGTTCCCGGCGGCGAAGGCAAGCAAAAGTGAGGTATCACTGCCGTAACTAATCTACAATACCTTCTGCCGTCTGAGAACGTCGTGTTTTAATGCAGGTCAGCGCAGGGTTACACGACTTGCTCAGAAAATAGCTCTTGTCATAAGTAGTAAGATTATCAGCCAGCATATTTTCAATGGAGTCCTTCAACACACAATTCCGATAATGAGAAGCGCATTTCATTGCGTGTCGCTCGGCTAAGTAATGCTTCGTCACCGCGTATTTTTCGGGCTGCTGTACTCTCGTGTAGCGACGATGTTCCGCACACCTGTTCTTACTCCTACGAATAGTCTGACCAGTTTATCCTCTATCATATTGGGATGGAATCTTACAAACATCAGGCATTCTAGCCCTCGATCATCTTTAACAGAACCCAAAAGGGCACTAATCTTCATTGGCGGACGAAACATATTTTTGGTGTTAAAATGTCTTAAAATTCTCCTTGTCTTAAATGCTACACTCCCAGGATATGGAAGGAAAGCAGCCTGGTGTAGATTCATCGTGTTGTACTTCCTGTCGCTCCGATAACAGGTTCGAATCCTGCCTCGGGTATGGATGTGTGTGAGGTCCTGAGGTTAGTTGGGTTTGAGTAGTTCTAAGTTCTAGGGGACAGATGACCTCAGATGTTAAGTCCCATAGCGCTCAGAGTCATTATTTGTACTTCCTGTAATGGTCCGAACCCCGAAGCACAACGGATCTGCTTCTTACAAGGAGAGGTCGCCAATCGGGACACGCCGATTTCATCCAAATTGCGTGTGTAGAAGGAGGTGGGTCTCCAACATCACGTGCCTTAAATATTTCGGCTGAGTGGGCCTTAGGAAAGGAGCAAATGCTCTCGAAAGTTTTTTCGATAGCACTATGTACCTTATTCAGCACTCTGTCGTTAACGGCGTGATGTAATGGTGAGGCGCATTGCTTACGAAATTGGCGAACTGGGATAAAACCCAGGTGATCCCTGTTTTTTTTCTGTAGTGTGCGTACTGTAAGTCCTTCGGTACTCACACCATCAGATTATTTGCCTTGTCGCTCTAACGAAGTAGGCGAGTGTCAGCAATATGTCTCGTGGTTTTATCGTGGCGTGTTCATCTTCTGCCGTTAGGTCAGACAATAGAAATGCCACTTGCACGCTTAGAGTAGCAAATTGACAGTGACCAACTTTAAACAGAACTTGATTAATTTTCACATACATTTATTAAAACAATAAAAATCATAGAAATTACTTAACTTGATTCTGGATGCTGTTTACAATTGACAATCTGAAGTTCCTTTGGTCTTGGTACGTTAATCTTATTCTCACATATCTCTGATACTTGACAAAATGTCTATTCATTTATCTTCAAGGCTATGTACAGGGGATGCGCAGACTGAAACTTGACTACAGACAAATGCAGACTAATGCAGACTGACTAATCGGAGGTCTGTACAGTCGTAATAATACCTCGAGCGTTCATGTATGACTGCGCGAGTGTGATCTGCGAGGAGAAAGTGTTCTACGTTAGCAGCAATCTCATTGGCTGCGTACATATTAATACGCGGATCGGAGGAAGCAGAATTTGGTCCATCTCTAAGACAGCACCATCTCGTAGTGTGGAGACAGACGAGCGCTGTGCCTGCGCTGTTGTGCTTAGCGGGGCGCGCTCTATTGGGAAAGTTGTGTACGCGCTGACTACGTGGAACTATGTACACAACTTTTCCCATGTTTTTCTTCGTTTCTTCCGATTGTTCAACTATTTACAGTAGATATTAAACACATTCAAGCAGTATATTTATATAATTAGGCGAAAGTGTTAAAGAAAATAAAGGGTGCTAGACGTCATCTGTTCATGGCAGTGTCGCGCATCTTGATATTTTTCCCACGTTTCCGAGGCAAGTAAGGACAACTTTTCAAGTCTGGTGCCACCTTGGTGTACTTCTTTTCTCCAAAATTTAAGATAATCTCTTTTCTTCAGGATTGGGAATCTAGACTGCAATGTTGAAAATTTCCATTTCGGACGAGCCTCAGCAAATTCCAGGACCTTCTTCTTGTCAGCCGATGTACGTGAGGAACTCGTGGAGAAATCTTCAGGTGTATAATCCTCATCTGTTCAAAAATGGCTCTGAGCACTATGGGACTTGACATCTATGGTCATCAGTCCCCTAGAACTTAGAACTGCTTAAACCTAACTAACCTAAGGACATCACACAGCACCCAGTCACCACAAAGCAGAGAAAATCCCTGACCCCGCCAGGAATCGAACCCGGGAACCCGGGCGTGGGAAGCGAGAACGCTACCGCACGACCACGAGCTGCGGACTATCCACATCTGTACTTGAAGTCAACTGTGACGGATAAAAAGAGGCTACGTATGATAAATATGTGTGTGTGTGTGTGTGTGTGTGTGTGTGTGTGTGTGTGTGTGTGTGTTTGTGTGTGTGTGTGTGTGTGAGAGAGAGAGAGAGAGAGAGAGAGAGAGAGAGAGATATTCCATTTACCTCTTCATAAATATTTTCTTCATCAGGCTCTGTGCATAGTATCAGATCTTCGTCGTGTTTTATGAAATGCGTATTCATAACGTTGATAACTGCCTCTGCAATTGCTTCACATATGGATATTACTGTAGGACTCAAGGACATAGGATTGTCAGTGATCATCCCTTTTTCTTTATAAATTGAAAAAGCCTGGGAAAGACCACTGGTGAAGTTTGCTTTGAAATCTTCATCAAACGTTTCGAGATTATCAGTCACTTTTTGTTGGGTTGCCATGTTTGATTTTAGCGCGACGGTGCTCACAGCTCCACGACTCGTTGCGAACTGACAATAGAAGCACAGTCTAATACAGGAGTCTGCGGCACACCGGCCCGCGTTAGGTGGCCGGACATCCCCGGTATCCGGCACGCCAAATATTTGAGGTGGTACCTATGCTGCCAACAATTGAGTTTCGAGGCCTATCGCGACCAATACACCGCGACATTGGCTCTACTACTCGCCACAAGACTACATAACTGAACTTATTGTTGCACTGATTGAAATAACAATGCGTTGACATGCTCTACCTCTGTTACTTCTTGCAGTAATAGTGTTGCTGACAATGATTTTGAGATTTCGTTAACTTTGCAGGACGCTTTCGTGAAGAATGTGCACTGACATACTTTTTTGTCGGTGAAATTTGCCAGAATAAAATACGCCAGAACTTCGGTCAGGTACGTCCACCAATCAAAATTATGTAATTAAATAAAAATCGTAGTTCGTTTCAGTGCTAGCTATTACCACAACCTTAGATTTTTGCGATTTCATCTTTCATTTAGACTTACATTACGGTGATCATGGAGTGCTAGGGTGCTTTAATCCCTCTAGGTAGATCTTGGCCCTTATGACTTCTTGGAGGAGTCAATGTGGCCCGTGGACTAAAAAGTTTGGAGACCCCTGGTCTAACACATACAGTAGCGACACTCACTGGTGAGAAATCCATTACCGTCTGATGGCTGACGCGATGCTTGCGATTCCAGCGCTCAGCTACGGTAACGTCTGTCAGCGTCATATCCATAATGAGAATAATATTTTGTTTTCTAAACTTTTTGTACGTCATTTACCATATGATTGTTTTATATTTCATTCGAAAGCTTGAATGTATTTAAATTCTGCGGTAAATACACTCCTGGAAACTGAAATAAGAACACCGTGAATTCATTGTCCCAGGAAGGGGAAACTTTATTGACACATTCCTGGGGTCAGATACATCAGATGACCACACTGACAGAACCACAGGCACATAGACACAGGCAACAGAGCATGCAAATGTCGGCACTAGTACAGTGTATATCCACTTTTCGCAGCAATGCAGGCTGCTATTCTCCCATGGAGACGATCGTAGATATGCTGGATGTAGTCCTGTGGAACGGCTTGCCATGCCATTTCCACCTGGCGCCTCAGTTGGACCAGCGTTCGTGCTGCACGTGCAGACCGCGTGAGACGACGCTTCATCCATTCACAAACATGCTCAATGGGGGACAGATCCGGAGATCTTGCTGGCCAGGGTAGTTGACTTACACCTTCTAGAGCACGTTGGGTGGCACGGGATACATGCGAACGTGCATTGTCCTGTTGGAACAGCAAGTTCCCTTGCCGGTCTAGGAATGGTAGAACGATGGGTTCGATGACGGTTTGGATGTACCGTGCACTATTCAGTGTCCCCTCGACGATCACCAGAGGTGTACGGCCAGCGTAGGAAATCGCTCCCCACACCATGATGCCGGGTGTTGGCCCTGTGTGCCTCGGTCGTATGCAGTCCTGATTGTGGCGCTCACCTGCACGGCGCCAAACACGCATACTACCATCATTGGCACCAAGGCAGAAGCGACTCTCATCGCTGAAGACGACACGTCTCCATTCGTCACTCCATTCACGCCAGTCGCGACACCACTGGAGGCGGGCTGCACGATGATGGGGCGTGAGCGGAAGACGGCCTAACGGTGTGCGGGACCGTAGCCCAGCTTCATGGAGACGGTTGCGAATGGTCCTCGCCGATACCCCAGGAGCAACAGTGTCCCTAATTTGCATGGAAGTGGCGGTGCGGTCCCCTACGGTACTGCGTAGGATCCTACGGTCTTGGCGTGCATCTGTGCATCGCTGTGGTCCGGTCCCAGGTCGACGGGCACGTGCACCTTCCTTCCGCCGACCACTGGCGACAACATCGATGTACTGTGGAGACCTCACGCCCCACGTGTTGAGCAATTCGGCGGTACGTCCACCTGGCCTCCCGCATGCCCACTATACGCCCTCGCTCAAAGTCCGTCAACTGCACATACGGTTCACGTCCACGCTGTCGCGGCATGCTACCAGTGTTAAAGACTGCGATGGAGCTCCGTATGCCACGGCAAACTGGCTGACACTGACGGCGGCGGTGCACAAATGCTGCGCAGCTAGCGCCATTCGACAGCCAACACCGCGGTTCCTGGTGTGTCCGCTGTGCCGTGCGTGTGATCATTGCTTGTACAGCCCTCTCGAAGTGTCTGGAGCAAGTATGGTGAGTCTGACACACCGGTGTCAATGTGTTCTTTTTTTCATTTCCAGGAGTGGAGTTGAATAATCTGAAGAAACGAACTAAAATAACAATGACAAAAAATTAGGAAGTACCTGGGATTGATCTCAGGTCGCCTGTTTCGTAAGCAATGCGCTTTACCATTGGGCTTGTTTTCTTTTCTCTCTTTTTTTTCTCACTCTCTCTCTCTCTTTTTTTTTGCCGTTGTGGACGTCAAATGACATCTGTCGAAGTCCATTGTTGATCCTTTCACTCAGGTTTTTTTTTTTTTTTTTTTTTTTTTTTTTTTTTTTTTTTTTTTTTTGCAGAGGCCAACCAGCTCTGACCGAACACGCTGAGCTGCCGTGCCGGCTTAAGGCACGTGATGTAGAGACCCACCTCCTTCTACACACGCAATTTGAGCAAAATCGGCGTGTCCCGATTGACGACCTCCCCTTGTTAAAGGATTTACTCCGTTTGAACAGAGAATTTAGGTAACTTTGCGGCGGCACGGTTCTTTCCGTCCCTATACGACGGACCTGCACCTACCTGTGAACATTTGACTCAGCAGATCATCAGTAGGAAAGCCGAGTGAAACCTACTGCACTTCGACGTGAACCAGGCTGCAATTTAAGCCACTAATCTACGTTTCGGGAGAAACACGAAATGAAAGTTTAGACATTTTGTCCTCAATGAATATGTTCTGAAACTTAGGTGAACAAGTATCACTGCCAAGCCCGTGCTAGTCTTAACACAGTCACTCATAATCCCTTTCACTAACGTTAGCAAATTTATGGTGTTGCATTTCCCGAAAACGTAATAGTTACAAAAATACTGATTGTTTTTGATTGAGAATGCTTGCCAAATATTAAGTCTGTCGGTACCTAACGCAGCCACAGTTTTTAGCCACCGACCTGCTCAATACGCCATGCGGAATATATGTCTTATCTCGTCACAAAATTCACTTAAAAATTCCGAAATTCTACACACACATCGGAATAATTATGCCGTCACTTTCCAACAATTTTGATGTATGAAACACTGCTAGATCCGGCAATTTCACATTTCCATCGGAACTATTACTACACACGTCCGATCTGTTTCATGGCTAGGCTTCGACTCCTCGCTAAATAAGTCTTCTCTATCAGCAGAGAAAGGCGTGCGAAGAATATTGCTTTACCATTGGTCAGTTTACTCGACAGCCAATAGCAAAACAACAGTCTCCTGCGTCAGTCCGCGCATTTCATCCATAACCAATCGCAAAATAGTAAACCTCACTCCTGCACTTTTTACCGATGTAATTATCTAATATGCTGAATTATCTAATATGCTTATGCATTTACTGTTGTTATTTATATCTGAACTAACTTTCTCTTTACCATAAACTTACTTTACAAATCTATTCTACAAAAATCCCCTTTGTCCGTATCCATACTTCTTCGAAATGTTCCCACACTATATCCTACTACATAATTCGTTTAACAATTATCTTCATATTAATCTTAAACCGCACTCACTCATCATTCATACTGATAAAACTTATTTATAACATTTTACATACACAAAAAGAAATAATAACATTTTACGAAACTACTAGAACTGTTTATGAAAAACATTCTATTACTTTATTGCACTCTAGTGGGCACAATCGAAACTAAAATCACAGTCCCCCTATCCAATACTGTCCTCTAACGGCTGATACATAAACTACGCGTGCGTCCAGTCTCGCGTACATCTGTCCCTATCCAGCTCAGACACATCTCCCACTTAACCGCTTCCAAGGCAGGATCGTTATACGGCGCTACGCTTCAACTTATTCACTTCCAACACACCAACGTCCTAAGGACCCCCGTGCGTCTGTATTGCGGGTGACTCTTAGTCATGCGTAAGTTTGTTTTAAGTGACGTGCCCCAGAGTCCCACCATTCAGTTTGTACACGCGAACTTCCAAAACTGGTAGCTTTCTATCAATCTCCACTTCTAATCTTATTACTGAGGTGAAGGTAATTAAAAAGTTCCAAGAAACGGTTAATGGTGTCAGGACCATGTGTCCAACCTAAAAGGATGTCATCAAAATTCCTCCAAAAGCATGATGACTTTAAGGCTATTGTCTTCAGATCTCTATCTTCAAAATCTTTCATAAACAAGTTAAGAACTGTGGGTGATAAGGGGCTACACATAGCCACACCACCAGATCATATAGCTTTTCCTTAAATAAAAATAAGTCGGTGTAAGCACATGACGACAAATTTCCAATATTTTCACTTCCAGCATCTCGCTGATTAAACTCATCGATTCTGCAAGTTGAAAACATATACAGGGTGTTACAAAAAGGTACGGCCAAACTTTCAGGAAACATTCCTCACCCACAAATAAAGAAAATATGTTATGTGGACACGTGTCCGGAAACGCTTAATTTCCATGTTAGAGCTCATTTTACTTTCGTCAGTATGTACTGTACTTCCTCGATTCACCGCCAGTTGGCCCAATTGAAGGAAGGTAATGTTGACTTCGGTGCTTGTGTTGACATGCGACTCATTGCTCCACAGTACTAGCATCAAGCTCATCAGTACGTAGCATCAACAGGTTAGTGTTCATCACGAACGTGGTTTTGCAGTCAGTGCAATGTTTACAAATGCGGAGTTGGGATATGCCCATTTGATATATGGATTAGCATGGGGCAATAGCCGTGGCGCGGTACGTTTGTATCGAGACAGATTTCCAGAACGATTGTGTCCCGACAGGAAGACGTTCGAAGCAATTGATGGGCGTCTTAGGGAGCGCGGAACATTCCAGCCTATGACTCGCGACTGGGGAAGACCTAGAACGACGAGGACATCTGCAATGGATGAGGCAATTCTTCGTGCAGTAGATGATAACCCTAATGCCAGCGTCAGAGAAGTTGCTCCTGTACAAGGTAACGTCGACCACGTCAGTGTATGGAGAGTGCTACGGGAGAACAAGTTGTTTCCGTACCATGTACAGCGTGTGCAGGCACTATCAGCAGCTGATTGGCCTCCACGGGTACACTTCCGCGAATGGTTCATCCAACAATGTGTCAATCCTTATTTCAGTGCAAATGTTCTCTTTACGGATGAGACTTCATTCCAACGTGATCAAATTGTAAATTTTCACAATCGACATGTGTGGGCTGAGAGAATCCGCACGCAATTGTGCAATGACGTCATCAACACAGATTTTCTGTGAACGTTTGGGCAGGCATTGTTAGTGATGTCTTGATTGGGCCCAATGTTCTTCCACCTACGCTCAATGGAGCACGTTATCATGATTTCATACGGGATACTCTACCTGTGCTGCTAGAACATGTGCCTTTACAAGTACGACACAACATGTGGTTCATGCACGATGGAGCTCCTGCACATTTCAGTCGAAGTGTTCGCACGCTTCTCAACAACAGATTCGGTGACCGATGGATTGGTAGAGGCGGACCAATTCCATGGCCTCCGCGCTTTCCTGACCTCAACCCTCTTCACTTTCATTTATAAGGGGCATTTGAAAGCTCTTGTCTAAGCAACCCCGGTACCAAATGTAGAGACTCTTCGTGCTCGTATTGTGGACGGCTGTGATACAATACGCCATTCTCCAGGACTGCATCAGCGCATCAGGGATTTTATGCGACGGAGGGTGGATGCATGTATCTTCGCTAACGGAGGACATTTTGAACATTTCCTGTAACAACGTGTTTGAAGTCACGATGGTACGTTCTGTTGCTATGTGTTTCCATTCCATGATTAATGTGATTTGAAGAGAAGTAATGAAATGAGCTCTAACATGGTAAGTAAACGTTTCCGGACACATGTCTACATAACATATTTTCTTTCTTTGTGTGTGAGGAATGTTTCGTGAAAGTTTGGCCGTACCTTTTTGTAACACCCTGTAGATAGAAAGAGAATATCAAGTAGACAAGCAGGATCCAGGTAATGTACTCAAACGTCGAATAAATTCCACTGAACTGGAGATCTGGTCTTCACATTTGCCGACAAAAGGATGAAGAACACATCCTAGATACTTCTCTAAGTTGTACGTTGGCGCCCTCTACTATAGTGGGCTGTGGTGGCAACCCTTCCTTGTGGATTTTGGGTAAGCCTTATAATCTCGGCGGAACGGATTTACCAGGCCACAGTTGCTTACTATCGTCTTTAGATAATGTACTCTTTTTCGACAGTGAAAGAGTCTTCCATTTAGTTAGCTGGTTAGTTACGTGTTCCACTGATCAATCTCACGGTAACCGTTATGATGTGGAACGAGTCAAGTGCATAAGAAATGCACACATGAATCAAGAGTTTTTTTTATGTTAAGCTTAAAATGTGGAATTAAGTCGGGTGATGCTGAGGGAATTAGATTAGGAAATGAGACACTCAAAGTAGTAAAGGAGTTTTGCAATTTGGGGAGCAAAATACCTGATGATGGTGGAAGTAGAGAGGATATAAAATGTAGATTGGCAATGGCAAGGAAAGCGTTTCTGAAGAAGAGAAATTTGTTAACATCGAGCATAGAGTTAAGTGTCAGGAAGTCGTTTCTGAACGTATTTGTATGCAGTGTAGCCATTATGGAAGTGAAACATGGACTATAAATAGTTTGGACAAGAAGAGAATAGAAGCTTTCGAAATGTGGTGCTACAGAAGAATGCTGAAGATTAGATGGGTAGATCACATAACTAATGAGGAAGTATTGTATAGGATTGGGGAGAAGAGACGTTTGTGGCACAACTTGACCAGAAAAAGGGATCGGTTGGTAGGACATGTTCTGAGGCATCAAGGGATCCCCAATTTAGTATTGGAGGGCAGCGTGGAGGGTAAAAATCGTAGAGGGAGATCAAGAGATGAGTACACTAAGCAGATTCAGAAGGATGTAGGCTGCAGTAGGTACTGGGAGATGAAGAAGCTTGCACAGGATAGAGTAGCATCGAGAGCTGCATCAAACCAGTCTCACTGAAGACCACAACAACAACAAGCTATAAATTTTTATTTTACGAGGTGCATTCAAGTTCTAAGGCCTCCGATTTATTTTCTAATTAACTACTCACCCGAAATCGATGAAACTGGCGTTACTTCTCGACGTAATCGCCCTGCAGATGTACACATTTTCACAACGCTGACGCCATGATTCAATGGCAGCGGCGAAGGCTTCTTTAGGGAGTCCGTTTTGACCACCGGAAAATCGCTGAGGCAATAGCAGCACGGCTGGTGAAAGTGCGGCCACGGAGAGTGTCTTCCATTGTTGGAAAAAGCCAAAAGTCACTAGGAGCCAGGTCATGTGAGTAGCGAGCATGAGGAACCACTTCACAGTTGTTATCACGAAGAAACTGTTGTGTAACGTTAGCTCGATGTGCGGGTGCGTTGTCTTGGTGAAACAGCACACACGCAGCCCTTCCTGGACGTTTTTGTTGCAGTACAGGAAGGAATTCGTTCTTCAAAACATTTTAGTAGGATGCACCTGTTACCGTAGTGCCCTTTGGAACGCAATGGGTAAGGATTACGCCCTCGCTGTCCCAGAACATGGACACCATCATTTTTTCAGCACTAGCGGTTACCCGAAATTTTTTTGGTGGCGGTGAATCTGTGTGCTTCGATTGAGGTGACTGGCGCTTTGATTCTGGATCGAAAAATGCCATCCACGTCTCATCCATTGTCACAACCGACGAAAAGAAAGTCCCATTCATGCTGTCGTTGCGCGTCAACATTGCTTGGCAACATGCCACACGGGCAGCCATGTGGTCGTCTGTCAGCATTTGTGGCACCCACCTGGATGACACATTTCGCATTTTCAGGTCGTCATGCTGGACTGTGTGCACAGAACCCACAGAAATGCCAACTCTGGAGGCTATCTGTTCAACAGTCATTCGGCGATCCCCCAAAACAATTCTCTCCACTTTCTCGATCATGACGTCAGACCGGCTTGTGCGAGCCCGAGGTTGTTTCGGTTTGTTGTCACACGATGTTCTGCCTTCATTAAACTGTCGCACCCACGAACGCACTTTCGACATATCCATAACTCCATCACCACATGTCTCCTTCAACTGTCGATGAATTTCAGTTGGTGTCACACCAGGCAAATTCAGAAAACGAATGATTGAACGCTGTTCAAGTAAGGAAAACGTCGCCATTTTAAGTATTTAAAACAGTTCTCATTCTCGCACCTGGTGGTAAAATTCCATCTGCCATACGGTGCTGCCATCTCTGGGACGTATTGTCAATGAACAGGGCCTCATTTTAAAACAATGCGCATCTTTCTATCTCTTCCAGTCCAGAGAAAAAAAAATCGGAGGCCTTAGAACTCGAATGCACCTCGTACTGTAGCCAGAACAATGCAACAGTTGTCACAATGCGGAAAGCGAGCGAGTTATCTAACGTTCAAAGGGGGAGTGATTACTGGCCATTTGCTAAATGGCTAAGTTTGTAACTTGCTCACGTGCAGCCATGGTTATAGTATACCGTGCATGGCAAAATGGCGCTTTCCAGAACCGGCGAAGGGGCTGCTCTGATGCACCACTGACCACTGGGTTCCACAGGGGACCACAAGGGTCAACGACAGCTGCGGAGATGTGTACGAGCGACTACATCTACATCTACATCCATACTCCGCAAGCCACCCGACGGTGTGTGACGAAGGGTACTTTCAGTACCTCTATCGGTTCTCACTTCTATTCCAGTCTCTTATGGTTCGCAAAAAGAAAGATTGTCGGTATGCCTCTCTGTGATCCTGTAACGAAGCGCGCTGCTCTCCATTGGATCTTCTCTATCTCTTCTATCAACCCTATCTGGTACGGATCCCACACTCCTGAGCAGTATTCAAGCAGTGGGCGAACAAGCGAACTGTAACCTACTTCCTTTGTTTTCGGATTGCATTTCCTTAGGATTCTTCCATTGAATCTCAGTCTGGCATCCGCTTTACCGATGATCAGCTTTATATGATCATTCCATTTTAAATCACTCCTAATGTCTATTCCCAGATAATTCATGGGATTAACTGTTTCCAGTTGCTGACCTGCTATATTGTAGCTAAATGATAAGGGATCTTTCTTTCTATGTATTCGCAGCACGTTACACATGTCTACATTGAGATTCAATTGCCATTCCCTGCACCATGCGTCAATTCGTTGCAGATCCTCCTGCATTTCATTACAATTTTCCATTGTTACGACCTCTCGATATACCACAGCAGCATCCGCAAAAAGCCTCAGTGAACTTCCGATGTTATCAACAAGGTCATTTATGTAAATTGTGAATAGCAATGGTCCTACGACACTCCTCTGCAGCACACGCAAGTGACCGCAGCTGTCGGGCAACTACATCAAATGCGTGAAACATATTCACAGTTGCGAATACGAGTTGCATTCAAGTTCTAAGGCCTCCGATTGTTTTTCTCCGGGCTGGAAGAGATACAAACATGCGCATTGTTTTAAAATGAGGCCGTGTTCATTGACAATACGTCCCAGAGATGACAGCACCGTATGGCAGATGGAATTTTACCACCAGCGGCGAGAATGAGAACTGTTTTGAATACTTAAAATGGCGACGTTTTCCTTACTTGAACAGCGTGCAATCATTCGTTTTCTGAATTTGCATGGTGTGAAACCAATTTAAATTCATCGACAGTTGAAGGAGACATGTGGTGATGGAGTTATGGATATGTCGAAAGTGCGTTCGTGGGTGCGACAGTTTAATGAAGGCAGAACATCGTGTGACAACAAACTGAAACAACCTCGGGCTCACACAAGCCAGTCTGACGACATGATCGAGAAAGTGGAGAGAATTGTTTTGGGGGATCGCCGAATGACTGTTGAACAGATAGCCTCCAGAGTTGGCATTTCTGTTGGTTCTGTGCACACAGTCCAGCATGACGACCTGAAAATGTGAAATGTGTCATCCAGGTGGGTGCCACAAATGCTGACAGACGACCACATGGCTGCCATGTGGCATGTTACCAAGCAATGTTGACGGTCAACGACAGCATGAATGGGACTTTCTTTTCGTCAGTTGTGACAATGGATGAGACATGGATGACATTTTTCAATCCAGAAACAAAGCGCCTGTCAGCTCAATGGAAGCACACAGATTCACCGCCACCAAAAAAATTTCGGGTAACCGCTAGTGCTGAAAAAATGATGGTGTCCATGTTCTGGGACAGCGAGGGCGTAATCCTTACCCATTGCGTTCCAAAGGGCACTACGGTAACAGGTGCATCCTACTAAAATGTTTTGAAGAACAAATTCCTTCCTGTACTGCAACAAAAACGTCCGGGAAGGGCTGCGTGTATGCTGTTTCACCAAGACAACGCACCCGCACATCGAGCTAACATTACGCAACAGTTTCTTCGTGGTAACAACTTTGAAGTGATTCCTCATGCTCGCTACTCACATGACCTGGCTCCTAGTGACTTTTGGCTTTTTCCAACAATGAAAGACACTCTCCGTGGCCGCACATTCGCCAGCCGTGCTGCTATTGCCTCAGTATTTTCCAGTGGTCAAAGCAGACTCCTAAAGAAGCCTTCGCCGCTGCCATGGAATTATGGCGTCAACGTTGTGAAAAATGTATACGTCTGCAGGGCGATTACGTCGAGAAGTAACGCCAGTTTCATCGATTTCGGGTGAGTAGTTAATTAGAAAAAAAATCGGAGGCCTTAGAACTTGAATGCACATCTTACGAAGAACCATCAGCTGTTTAAGGGAATGACGACGAAGACAATTTGCGTCGGATCGGGACTCGAACCCGGATATCCAGCTTTACGCGAGCTGTCGCTTCGACCGCTTTGGCTATTCGTGGACGGCTCACGATCAGACTCAATCTTCCTCGTGTTCGTTCCCTCATCGCAACCTGTACTCGTACACACATGTGATTCCCGTGCAGGTGAGGAGTTTTTAGATGAAAAATCGCTGCCTGGTGTCGGCGATAGCGCAGTGCCAGTGTCGTTAAGAAGAACAATGCAACATTTTTTCGGACATGTATGTAAATGGATAACAGGCCAAATTCATAGTGACCACTGCCTTTGTGCAGGACCCTGTCATACGCCTCTGTAGAACAGGGTAATGATACATAGGCACACTCTAGTGTGCAGATAGTGGTACCTCCAAGAATATTTGCTTGAAAATACGAGTGAGTGGTTCAGTATACGGTTCAGTATACTGGGATCAATTACGCAGCATATTTGTTCGGATGTCAGTCGTGACATGTACGAGGGGCGTTTGAAAAGTCCGTGCAGAAATAAAAACTACTTACGTGTTTGGGATAAACCTTTTTTATTTTTCGACACAGTCTCATGTTAGGCTTTTACACTTCGTCCAACTCTGTTCTAATTTGTTGATCCCTTCTGAATAATAGGAATTGTCCAAGTCTGTAAAATAACTATTAGTTGCTGCAATCACCTCCTCGTTTGAATAAAATCTTTGTCCCGCCAGCCATGTCTTCAAACTGGGGAATAAATAGGAGTCTGAGGGATCCAGGTCTGGAGAATAAGGGGGATGTGAAACAAGTTGGAATCATGTTTCCATTAATTTTGCGGCCACAGCTGCTGAGGTGTGTGCTGGTGCATTGTCGTGATTGGAAAGGAGTTTTTTACGGTCCAATCGATGGCGTTTTTCTTGCAGCTCGGTCTTCAAACGGTCCGATAACGATGAATAGTATGCACCTGTAATAGTTTTACCCTTTTCCAGATAGTCGATGAGGATTATCCCTTGCGAATCCCAAAAGACAGACGCCACAACCTTTCGGCAAAAGGAATGGTCTTCGCCTTTTTTGGTGCAGATTCTCCCTTGGTAACCGATTGTTTAGATTGTTCTTTGGTCTCATGGGTATAGTAATGTGTCCATGTTTCATCCACAGTCACGAAACGGCGCTTAACGTCCTGCGGATTCTTCCTGAACAGCTGCAAACCATCCTTGCAACATTTCACACGATTCCGCTTTTGGTCAAGCGTGAGCAATCGCGGAACCAATCTTGCGGATAGCTTCTTCGTGTCCAAATGTACCCGTTCATTCGAGATGCCTACAACACTAACAACCTCACACACCTTAACTCTTCTGTCATCGATCACCATATCGTGGATTTTATCAATGATTTATGGAGTCGTCACGTCCACAGGGCGTCCAGAACGTTCAGCTTCACTTGTGCCCATATGGCCACTCCGAAAATTTTGAAACCACTTATAAACTATTTTATTCGAAGGTCCAGATTCACTGTAGGGTTTATGAAGCTTCTCTTTAGTCTCCTGAAGCGTTTTACCTTTCATAAAGTAATGTTTAATCACCACATGGAGTTCTTTTTCGTACATTTTTTGACAATCACTCGACTTCCTTGATTCACGCAAATGCCAAACACAAAGAAATAGACCAATATGGCTGAAACTTGTTGTGTGTTCTTTCCAAAGATGCTGCTAACTGAACATGACCTCGATACGTACCGGTTGTGCCATCTCTCGGACTTTGCACGGGCTTTTCAAACGCCCCTCGTACTTTGCAACGGAACATGATAAATCCTACTACACTGCTGCTGTAGGAAACATCGACATGATAATTATCAAACTGAAAGTTTAACGTTGTGTCGAAATTCTTTACACCATTACTTGGGAGGAACTACAGAACCTGAGCACTCCTAAGTATTGTGGTGGGGGTCAGGGAAGGAATGGAGTGGTATATAGGCGTAACTTAAGAATGTCTTTAGAAATTACAGTTTAACTTAATACATATATGGCTTCTTGCTTAGGGAAAAATACTGGGGAAGAGCGTCTGTAGAAATAGCAGTTTAACTTAATACACATACGGCTTCTTGCTTAGGGAAAAATACTGCGGAAGTGAGACTAGTATATATGGGACTGGGATTTCGTGTTGGAACGAGGTAATGGGTAGAAATAGTCAAAACTGCCGATCTTGGCACAGCATCCACAGTTTCCCGTGTTACTAGACTGCTTGCCGACAGTTCCGATGACATTTCACATCTGGGAGTACGAGCAGAGATGTGAAATGAAAAGAAGAGACTTGAGGTAACCAAGCCTCCACTTGGACATCTATGGACGAAATCTGTTCAGTTCGAAAAATTTACTTCGGCGGTTCATTCAACATAGCACCCCCCCCCCCCCCCCCCCCACACACACACACACTCACAAGAAAACTTCCGCAAACAACTTGTGTGTTAGTATGTCCGACGCAACGAAGCATCACGGCGGGAACTACATTTGTTTTCAGTGTAACAGTTTGTAAGAGGGGAAACACTGATTCGTGACACTGCCAATGACATTTCCCTCTGAGGTTGAGATAGGGTTGGGGGGTGGTAAGGGGGTGGTGTAAAAATAAACGAAAACGAAGAATATTAATGTCGAATTACAGTAGTTGGCTGTTGACACTCCTCTCTACAGCTGATAATTGTCGAATGCGTTGATCAGTTTTGACTAAATCTGATACCAAGTCCATTTCTATCTGGGAGTAAACTGGGGGTAAGATATTCTTCACGCCCTTATGAGCAGTTGTGAAGTTGGGAGGTGTGTCATGTAAAAAGTAATCGAAAATGATCGATATTAATGCCATGACCATGGCCTTGGCTGATGGGAGACTGTCTCGATGACATTCGGCTCTTACTGGTGGAGTAGAAACAGAGGAGGTGACATGTAAAAGTAATGACATTGATACAGCTAAAGATTAAAACATCCACAATATAAATAGTCACATACATCTATGTTACCTGATGGAGTCGAATGTAAGAGCATAGATGCACTAGTCGATCTCAATAAGGACCAAGGATTTCCCAACAGAGTTCCTAAACTCCCCCAATCCAACTCAACTGCCAATAAATGGTCTTTTACTTAACGTGATATCTCCAGTTGTTTAACTACACAACTTCGATCCACTGAAGCACGAGTACACTGTAGAAGGAATACATAAACGAAGAGGATCAGAATACCAGGTCACCAATTTTTTTAAACCTAGTGCTGGTCTGGAGCAGGTGACAGAGGATTTAGGATCACTTTGCAAAAATGTCACTAAGGAAGACACGAGGGTTATAGTGGGTGCGGCAGGTAATAGTATTTACAGAGATCCTGGGTACAGTATAGAGTGTGATCTGGGAAAGATTGCATCGGCATCGAAGCATACTAGTGTTGAGTTTGTATCTGTTCTTGGGCGCCATGACCGACCTCATTTGAACTCTTCAGTTAAGAGAGTTAATTTGGAGTTGGAACGGTTGCTTATGTCTGGTGCAGGGTCACACATTGGTGGAATTATACTAGGCATGGCCTTCACCTCAACAGGAAGGAGAAGGATAAACTGGGTTGGAAAATAGCAGGAAAGTTAAAGGGGGGAGGCACTGTCAAGAGTGATAAAGTACCAGTGGTTATGGAGTTCAGAAAAGACCCATTTTTAGGGTAGTGAGGACAGAAAGAAACCAAATTTTAAGCGAGGTTAGGACTGAGACAAACCTTCAGTTTGTGAAAGAAACCAAAAAACATAATTCTAGCTTATTACATCAGCATAAACTGCCATTGGTTAAGAATTTTCAGCAGTCATAAGATATTTTTACTCTACCCAATTTTAACTCAGTCAATATGAAATGTCAGCTATCTTTATTGCATCAAAATATTCGAGGACTGAGAAATAAAATTACTGAATTAATTATCTGCATTGTAGAATTAGTCTTCAAACCCAGCTGACATAATCTGTCTCTCTGAACATCATGTGACCACTGGTATAAACTTTTAAATGTTACAGGGTTTTGTAGATCAGAAATGGAGAAAGAGGGAACTGTCATAAATTTAAGAACATAGACATTCATAAATTTTGCCTAGAACAGCATATGGAAGCATGTGCAACAAAAGTAGAATTTTTAAAAAATCCTTCATAATATTAAGTGTATATTGAGCACCTGCACATAACTTTAACCTGTTCATAAACCACCTTGAAGCTGTACTGGCCCATTTAACAACCAAAATCAAAGAAATAGTGGTTTCTGGTGATTTCAATGTAGATTTCCTTAAAGACTCTCCCAATAATCTTATTTGAGTTAGTAACACTATCATTCAAGTTAATTCCCACTTTAAAGTTCCCCACTAGGGTAGCCAATTGCTCACAAACAGCCATTGATTATATCTTTATAGAAAAGTCCAATGAACAAAATTACATTACAAAACCAATAGTCAATGGCCTCTCAGATCATGGCATGCAGTTCCTTCTGTTAAATGTTAACACTGAACAGGATATAAATTCTGTTAAATCTGAGTTCAAGAGGGTAGTCAATAAGCCAAAAATTGATTATTTTAGGACACTCCTCAGAGACATTCACTGGACTGATGTTTACAGTGCTCATGGCATGAATGAAAAATATAACATTTTTGCTAATAAAGTGCCCCAAAAACTTATCAAGGTTAGAGCAAAGTCTACAAAGAAGCCATGGATTACTCAAGGAATAGAGATATCTTGTAAAACAAAAAGAAAACTGTATCTGTCAATTCGAAACAGTTCCGATGTTGATGCTATAGCACATTACAAGAAATACGGCAGAATTTTAAAGACTGTAATACGGACATCAAAGCAAATATATTACAAGGAAAAGATAGTCATATCAGATAATAAAACAATATGGGATATAGTCAAGGGGGAGACCAGTAGAACCAGACATGAAGAGGGATAAATAACATCAAGAGTAAATGATACATTGGTGACAGATGTGTAAAGTGTTGCAGAACTTTTTAACAAACATTTCATAACTGTTACTGAAAAGATGGAATTGTCAGGTTCTGTAGATGCTGCTATGGAATACCTCAGACCAGACATCTCAAGTAACTTCCATAATATGAATTTGACCCTCACTACCCCAGCAGATATAATGTCCATCATAAAATCTTTAAAATCAAAAACATCTAGTGGGTATGATGCAACATCAACAAAGCTAATTAAAGAATGTGATTCTGAGTTAAGTAACATATTAAGCTAACTGAGTAACCAGTCGTTTATCAGTGGAATATTTCCTGAATGGTTAAAATATGCTGAAGTTAAGCCACTGTTTAAGAAGGGAGATAAAGAAGTAGCATCAAATTACCATCCAGTTTCACTTTTGCCAGCATTCTCAAAAATTTTAGAAAAAGCAATGTACAATCGGTTTTATAACCATCTTATCTCAAATAACGTACTGTCAAAGTCACAGTTCGGATTTCTAAAGAGTTCTGATATTGAGAAGGCTGTCTACACTTACTGTGAAAATATGCTTAATTCATTAGATAAAAAATTGCAGGTAACTGGTATATTTTGTGATCTGTCAAAGGCTTTTGACTATGTAAATCATAATATCCTTTTAAGTAATAAGAATATTATAGTGTAACAGGAAATGCTGTAAAATGGTTCAAATCTTATATTTCTGGCAGGAAACAAAGGGTGTTATTAGGAAAGATATATGTATCAAGCTTCTCTGCCTCGTGATGACTGGGTGTTGTGTGCTGTCCTTAGGTTAGTTAGGTTGAAATAGTTCTAAGTTCTAGGGGACTGATGACCATAGACGTTAAGTCGCATAGTGCTTAGAGCCATTTGAACCATTTGTATCAAGCGATCAGGCATCATCCAACTGGGAACTAATTACATGTGGTGTCCCACAAGGTTCCATTTTAGGCCTCTTGCTTTTTCTTGTGTATATAAATGACCTTTCATCAGTAACATTACCAGATGACAAGTTCGTTTTGTTTGTCGATGATACAAACATTGCAACAAATAGCAAATCAAGTGTAGTCTTAGAAAGGTCAGCTAATAAAATATTTGTGGGCATTAATCACTGGCTCATAGTGAATTCCTTGTCACTAAACTTTGAAAAAACACACTACATGCAGTACAGAACTCGTAAGAGGTGTCCCACGAGTGTATGCTTAATATATGATGACAAGCAGATAGAAGAAGTGGACAGTGTTAAATTCTTGGGATTACAGCTTGATAATAAATTCAACTAGGAAAAGCACACCACATAACTGCTGAAGCGACTTAACAAATCTCTATTTGCAATGCGAATTGTGTCAGATGTAGGAGATATAAAAATGAAAAAGCTGGCATACTATGCTTACTTTCATTCCATAATGTCATATGGGATTATATTTTGGGGTAATTCATCAAGCCAAACTAAAGTTTTCTGGGCACTAAAACGTGCACTAAGAGTTATATATGGTGTGAACTCAAGAACATCCTGCAGAAGACTGTTTAGGAAACTAGGGATACTAACTACTGCTTCCCAATATATTTATTCTTTAATGAAATTTGTCATTAAAAATATACCACTTTTTCAAACCAACAGCTCAATTCATGGAATCAATACTAGAAATAAGAATAATCTTCACAAGGATTTAGTCTTGTACAAAAAGGTGTGCATTGTTCAGGAACACACATATTCAATAACTTGCCAGCAGCCATAAAAAGCTTATCAACCAATGAAATTCAGTTTAAGAGAATAAGAGAAGCCTAAAGGATTTATTGTTGACCAACTCCTTCTACTCCATTGATGAATTTCTCAGTAGAACCAACTGCAGTAATATGTTCATTGTAAATAAGTGTGTGTGTGTGTATGTGTGTGTGTGTGTGTGTGTGTGTGTGTGTGTGTGTGTAAGTACAATCTAACTTCTGCACTATTTCAATGCAGTAATGTGTTCATTGTAAATAAGTACTATAGTAGTTGTATTAGACGTTTATTACCGGAAAAATAAATTTAAGAAACCCTTTTTTATTTTAAATTCAGTGCATTAGTATTTGAAAAATGATTCGTTCATATAGTGTTCATTAAAAATGACGATCATTCCACTTGGGGACCTGTGGAATGGTACATTAGCTTATTTGCTTGAGTTGTAAACATTTGTCAGGTATTGTTTTTCTGAGATGTTCTATATCCTGGAGGACTTCCTCACTGCGGATCAATTGGAATGAAAATAAATCTAATCTAATCTAAGATTCAGAATTACATCAACATTTATTCGGATATAAGCAAATGTAGGCTAAAATTCCACAAGCGTTAAAAGAATGGATTGAATCCGATAAATTAGACAAATTGCAGAGTTGTCTGAAACTTAACAGTAAACTTTTGAAGCTGAGACAATGATATGGGTCGCAGCAGTAAAAGATAATCCCAAAGAAACAGGGGTAACACTATCGGAAATACACGACCAAAAAGAATCTAGCCAGAAAATTGACATTTTTACATTTGGCCAGGCACAAAAAATGCAAAACTAGTGGAACCACTTGGTCTGTTGAGAGGAAAAAAGCCCTGTTCTGAGAGAACGAAGGTAATATAGCCACAAACATAGAAGAAAAGAAAATGCAATTTGTCGTACCTCTTGTGCACCCAACAAGTCTCAAAAGTAAGTAATATTTGTGGGAGAGTGCGTACGAGCTCACTTGTATGCAAACGGTGTAACTAGGGTACAGGAATGATACCACATTACCATTTGCAAACGAATAAACATTCCTCACAATTTGTTTGTTGATGCCGTGATTTCGACATCAGCATCACAAATATTATTTACTTTCGCCGTAAATTTTATTCCCTACGAACAATGAACTGCATTCTTTTCAACATATTCTGGTGTTTCACCAACAAGTTGCTTTTCCTCCTTGATGCTGACAGTTAGGGAAGAAATGTGGCCGTTTTACCAATTACATGTCTATTATGAATTCCAGACGTAAATTAACGCCAACTCCGGGTTTCTGCTGAAATGTCCATAAATTAGCGCTGCTCTTCACCTACGCATGACGTGCCCTCACTCCTCCATCGTTATCTTCTTAATGAGGTCGGATATCCGTATGAGCTCACGTCTAAAAGTTCAAGTCCATTTCATCTGCATCTATGTTTGTAGAGCCAACTCACTTTCGTTGTACTATCGATGACGCCAGGTGCCAGTTAATTTATCACTCTTTTTATACAACGAGGTTATGTTTCACACTGTAAACAATTACCTTGTGCTCCTATATCTGCCCTGCTATTCTACCTCTGTGCATAGTAAAGAGTATGGGTGTTGAGATCATATGATTTTAGTATCCAATGTCAAGATACGTTTTCGGGAAAAAAACTGACATGAGATTCTCTGTCTTTCATGATGTATCTCCCACTACAGTTTTCAGTGCAGTCAGGTAACAAATGTCTATAATCTCAGAGGTGTTGTTTATGTTTCTTAGCTTAGAGCCATTACGAACTGATCCCAGACAAAAGGATATCGCTCAAAGATGGGTGCTGGACTATTTGTGTATCGATGGGGTGCCATCTATGTTCAACTTCACCAAGCTGCTGATATAGCAATATTGCACCATGTATCCATTTCATATACTGTTATTATACTGTTATTATTATTATTATTATTATTCTCGATTATTTTCTTTTAGGAGAGCGTATGAACTTGAGCCAATCATAGCGTCACTTCCTTTTCATTTCTTCCCAAATCCCTATACCTTAAGAGCGTCTGTTTACAGCCTACGTTTGGTACTGTTTGTAGGAATGCCCCTCTCCACCATCCAGCAACAATCAACTATCAAGGCAGCGCTCCATTTTCTTTCGCAACTTCACTCTATCGGTGAAGCAAACTGGTGAAAGCACTCTCCATGTTCATCCCTCACATCACCAAAATCTGGCGGAAAGAAAACTGTGTATAACGGCAAAAGATGCTTTTCTGGGGCTATTTTTCGGTGTGTGTAATCTGTTCACTCAAGTTTGTGACAATCGGAGAGTAAAAGAGATCCACATGTTGATTATGAATTCGACAGTGTACATGAACTATCCGTGCACTACGTACTAATAGGGAACTGAATTTAACGGCTTTGCTATAATGATAGCAAGACGACAGTCCGCACTCTAGCGGAAAATACTGATGAAGCACCTGCCAGCAGTTTTTTTCTGGTGTCATATTCATCTGAAACAATTGTTCACGTCATATTTTGCTGACATCATCATGTTCCCCTCCCTGTACGTCTGTACCAGAATCCTCGTGGCTTCATACTCCATACACCGGGTCGGAACTGTCTTTTGCCCTCCGAGTAAAACTCGTGCACTTATGGAGAGCGCCAAAGATGACCTCGGTTTGAGGAAGGCCGGCGTGTACCAGATTCCGTGTCAATGTGGCAAGTCGTATATTGGTCAGACGATGCGTACCGCCGAGGATCGATGCCGTGAACACCAGAGGCACATTCGACTGATGTATCCGAGCAAGTCAGCGGTCGCTGAACATTGTTTGTCGGAAAATCACGCTATTGAGTATGAACGCACGGGGATTCTGATACAGACGTCGAGATAGTGGGACAGCGTTGTTAGAGAGGCCATCGAAATTCGAACCAATGACGACCTCATAAACAGTGACTGTGGCTATAATCTTAGCAAGGAACCAGCGATTGGGTTAATCAAGAGTAAATCGAGCAAACGTGTAGTTGTGACGACCACGGCGGACAGAGCCATCACTCCGACGTCATCTCAGACGCCGTCGCAATCTGTTCCACCGTGTAACCGTGGCGCGGGTCGCGGACAGCGGAGGGAGTGTGCCGCGGGCGGAGGGTATTTTATCGGCCGCCGCCGCGACCGACCCCAGTTCCCTCTGAGCAGCCATAGCGTGCGGATCTCCGTGCCGGCACGTTCACGGGAGCTCAGTCCGTCAGTTCACCTGATGATGGCGACATATATGATCGCCGAAATATTGTGCACGGTGGACACTGTAGACCGGCAGTACACCCGTGGATATTTTGATTATGACCACTGCCCACTGCGATGTTGGATGCAGCCTGGTGGCGCTGCGGGCACGTGACTTGGTAACAAAAGTAGGTAAGCGGAGCAGACACTGACGGGGGGAACACCCTAGCGAAGATATGGGCTGAAAATGGGGAAATCCATTTAGGTAAGTGACTTTGACAAAAAGCAGGTTATTACTACTCAGAGTCTGCAGACGAGTACCTCGAAAACGGCGAAGCTGTTCGTATGTTCACGTGCTACTGTCATGAGATCTACGGAAAGAGGTAGGACAGTGAAACTACCACTAGGCACTAAATGATTGGACATCCACAACTATTCACAAAGCGCGGAGTTCGGTGGGTTGTCGGCTCTGTAAAGTAAAACTGGTAGTGGTCTGTGGCATCTCTGGCGAGAGAGCTCAATGCGTTTTGGAGCACACCGTTCATCATACATTGTCGAACATTAGGATTATATATGTGAATTAAGATTGCAATGGGCACACGACCATCAGGATTCGACCATTGAGCAATGGAAAAGTGTCGGCTCTTCGGGTGAATCGCAGTTTTGCTACTCCAGTTCGGTGGTCGTCTCCACAAACGCCGACATCGAAGTGAAGAGCGGCGTACCAGGGACACAGGCTGGTGGAAGTATTATTATACTATGAGAGACATTCTCCTGCACTTGCATGGAACCTGTGATAGTAGTCGAAGACACACTGACAGCTGTGAAACACCTGCATCCGTTCATGCTTGATGTCGTCCTCGACGGCAATGTCATCTTTCAGCGGTATAATTGTCCGTGCCTGGGAGCAAGAACTGTGCTACAGTGGTTTGAGGAGTATTGTAGTGAACTCACGTTGATGTCTCGGCGACCAAATTCGCCTGACGTAAATCCTATGGTACCCATCTCAGTTGCTATTGGGCGACATCACCGCATACGCAAATCAGTAGCTCATTCAGAATGAGATTTTCACTCTGCACCGGAGTGTGCGCTGATATGAAACTTTCTGGTAGATTAAAACCGTTTGCCCGACCGAGACTCGAACTCGGCACCTTTGCCTTTCGCGGGCAAGTGCTCTACCATTTGAGCTACCGCAGCACGGCTCACGCCCGGTACTCACAGCTTTACTTCTGCCAGTATCTCGTCTCCTACCTTCCAAACTTAACAGAAGCTCTCCTGCAAACCTAGCAGAACTAGCACTCCTGAAAGAAAGGATATTGCGGAGACATGGCTTAGCCACAGCCACAGCCTGTGGGACGTTTCCAGAATGAGATTTTCACTCTTCGGCGGAGTGTGGCTAGGCCATGTCTCCGCAGTGTCCTTTCTTTCAGGAGTGATAGTTCTGCAAGGTTCGCAGATGAGCTTCTGTAAAGCTTGGAAGGTAGGAGACGAGATACTGGCAGAAGTAAAGCTGTGAGTACCGGGCGTGAGTCGTGCTTCGGTAGCTCAAATGGTAGAGCACTTGCCCGAGAAAGGCAAAGGTCCCGAGTTCGAGTCTCGGTCGGGCACACGCTTCTAATCTGCCAGGAAGTGTCAGTAGCTTATTATTTACGCGAATTACGTGACCCGTACGTAGACGCCTAGTACCTAGTGCCACATATCTCCACAAATCTACCACAAACTGCCGGATCCGTCGTACACAGAATCGGTGCTGTATTTCGTTCCAAAGGCGGACAAGCAGGCTATTAAGCAGGTGGTCATAATGTTTCAGCTCATCAGTGTATATCATTCGCCATGGGATATTGGACTGTGCAGACAGCATATTTCTCGATATATAATTTAAAGCCAACATTTGCTTGAAAAATATAAATAAAAAAATACGAATTTATATTTGTTGAAAATGAGTTTTATCTTAAACACCATCCCATAGACCCTAAAAACGCGAAATAAAATCAAGTCCTGTTTCAAATCCCAGTTCCTCCCATCACCAGATGATAAACGCCTATTCATTGGACACATATATTATACTAGAACTGACATGTGATTACATTTTCACGCAATTTGGGTGCATACATCTTGAGAAATCAGTACCCAGAACAACCACCCCTGGCCGTAATAACGGCCTTGATACTCCTGGACATTCAGCAAACAGAGCTAGGATGGCATGTACAGGTACAGCTGCCCATGCACCTTCAACACGATACCACAGTTCATCAAGAGTAGTGACTGGCGTATTGTGACGAGCCAGTGGCTCGGCCACCATTGACCAGACGTTCTCAGTTGGTGAGAAATCTGGAGAATGTGCTGGCCAGGGCAGCAGTCAAACATTTTCTGTATGCAGAAAGGCCCGTACAGGACCTGCAACATGCGGTTGTGCATTATCCTGCTGAAATGTAGGGTTTCGCAGGGATCAAATGAAGGCTAGAGCCACGGGTCTTAACACATCTGAAATGTAACGTCCACTCTACAAAGTGCCGTCAATGCGAACAAGAGATGACCGAGACGTGTAATCTATGGCACCCTATACCATCACGCCGGGTGATACGCCAGTATGGCGATGACGAATACACGCTTCCAATGTGCGTTCACCGCGATGCCGCCAAACACGGATGCGACCATCATGATGCTGTAAACAGAACCTGGATTCATCCGAAAAAATGACGTTTTGCCATTCGTGCACCCAGGTTCGTCGATGAGTACACCATCGCAGGCACTCCTGTCTGTGGTCCAGCATCAAGGGTAACCGCAGCCACGGTCTCCGAGCTGATAGTCCATGCTGCTGCAAACGTCGTCGAACTGTTCGTTCACATGGTTGTTGTCTTACAAACGTCCCCATCTGTTGACTCAGGGATCGAGACGTGGCTGCACTATCCGTTACAGCCATGCGGATAAGATGCTTGTCATCTCGCTTGCTAGTGATACGAGGCCGTTGGGATCCAGCATGGCGTTCCGTGTTACCATCCTGAACCCACCCGTCATTAAAAAGGTTTTTACGTAAAAGGTGACGATTTTTGTTCTCTTGCGTTATGTCAGGATGTCAATAACCATTCACGTCGGGATGACTACGGGAAGATAACGTGGACTGAATTAAGTCTAATTACAAGTTCCAAGTGAAATAAATGTGTATGGCTGTAATCTCTAAATATCACGAGCATACGTATTTCCTCGTTTGGATACAGCACACGACCTTTTGAAACATCCAGTTTGTGATTTGGCCATGGGCATGCTCGTGTGATGAACGAAGAAACCGTTTCACCCTGGCTGGAAGGACTGTAATTTTCATCGACATATAAAGAACCTTTAAAACACCGAAATTCATATGTGTCCTTTGTTGCACGTACTTCAGTTGAATAATATTGCTACAACAATAGGTTTGGTATGCCACAACGGATTACGAGGTTGGAATGCAGATACAGACTAGCCGATTGCGTATAATGATAACTGTGAATAGTGCAGCCCAACCCTGTGTGTGGATTAGACATAACCTACTGAATTCTACCAGATTAAGTTTGCATTGTTTGTGTGAGTGGCTCTGCACCCGGTTACATAATAATTATTACAGGGCACATCGAAGCAGGCAGCTTAAGGAGAGAAGAGCAGCTGCAGCAGGAAAACCAGGTCTGTGGGGTTTAGACGTGTGGTCGCTAAATCTCTATCTCCCATTCCTGTGTTTAGCGAGTAACTGTGCAGAACATATGTACCCACATTTCCCCTTGGCAGGTTACAGGGTACAGACCTTATTTGTAAATTCGCATTAGCAAACAGTATACATTACCACCAGTGTATGCTACTGTCATGAGAGCCATCTGCGCCAACTTCATGATGTATCGTACATAAAATGACATTGTTTTAGAGCAATATGTCAGCAGTATTGGCTTGTTGTCGATCACTAACACAGCCACAGCTCCACCTGCCTGTTACAGTCAAATCAGTTACATCACATGAGAACTGGCTGACAGATTACAATTTACTAACACTCAGTTATAGTAGGTCCTGCTCACTGCATTCGAGCGCCCACTCTAGCAAAGTGTCCCCTACGCTTATATGCTGTGATTCCATCAGCTCTGCTGGCTTTGGACCGTAAGCCCCTTGAGCTGGGAACTGATAGGGGCTAATGCTGAGCAGGAGAACCACTAGTGTGGGCCAGTTGCTTCCATGTGCTGTCACTAACGAATCACTTACAGACCAGTCACTGTATGGTGTTTAACAACATTTCTGTTGTTTGCCTACTGGCGTGCAGGTAGGTAGACCATTAACTGTATTCTATCTGCTTGTGGCTGTAATAAGCTAGTATGACTCTCTCAGAAGAGCTGTATTAAAACAGGGAAAGCGTTATTCTCCACGTTACCATCAGTGGTAAAGTCTGCTCGTCGCGATCTGGTACCCCGTCACACACAACTCGCGGGACTTACCATTAAATTATCACGTTACTTTATTATTCGCCGCTTTCTTTCTGCGAAATGTGCTACGATGCCGTTAATTCGTACCCCGGGCACTTGGGATTCACCTGCTGTTCTAACTCACCATAATACACTACAAATGTACATAAATCTATATTAAAGGAACAAGCCTGCTTGGCTACTTCTATAAACTTTTTCCTAGATGGAGCATAATGTTCGCTTGGAGGCTACACCTATGGTTATATTACACGATAAGAGAATTAGGGTTGACTGTTTAATGTGACTGACCTCCAAACGTGCAGTAAAATTTATATAATGTATTATATATGTCAGATCGCAAACCCAGGAGTGGGAAAAGATAGTGGTAACCACCTTATAGATTTTACAAATCGACCAGAGCTGTAACTACACGAAACGTTTTATGTCTTTCTTGACTAAAGAACATGGTGTTACCTGGCTGGGGATCACTACAGAGAAGGTCGTGTGTTTTTCCCTGTCCAAGACTGTTCTGTACGTACATGATGACTTCTATCTTTGTTTTCAACTACTCTGTTAAGCAACATAATTACTTTGGCAATTATTAGTAATGCCTCACAGCTATTGTTAATGCTATGTTATTCTGCATTTTATTCGCTGAAAAGTCAAACTGTCGAAAATAATTGAAAGCATCAAATACAAAAAATATAATTTTCGATATGTCATTCCCACGTATACCTCGATAAAAGTGACAGCAAGACCAGATTTTGTACCTCAAATCAAGAGCTATGCAGCAAGGTCGTGGATAAGATAAGAAATACAGGACAAATTACATCGTAGAAAACGGTGAAACGAGAACTTTATATAGGACACCTAAACTTAAAAAACATCGCAATACCTTTACCTTTGGATTATATTGCACACTTTGCACATAGATAAAGGGTGGCGCACGAAATGTGCTACCATTTTGTTTTTGAATATAAACTTTATTGTCAATACAATCTGAAAGGAACATATACTACAATGAAGAGCAGTCCATGGAGATTTGTTCTAACTCAGCACATGCTCAATATGTCCACCATTTCGTTTCCAAACTTCCTTCAAACGAACACTGAAGTTAATGATTACCCTACGGCACATGTGTTGCGTAATTTCACCGCAAGCTTGAAGAATAAGTCTTCTGAGCTCCATTAAATCACGTGAACGTTTCGGGAACATTTTTTCCTTTAGGTACCCCCCAAAGAAAAAAGCCACATGGGTTAAGGTCTGGACTATTGGGGGGCCAATTTTGTCCGTTATTAAAGCGACCTGAAAACTTAAGTGAAATGATCCGCATGTCGAAATGCTCGTGTAAACACTCCAACACAGTGTCTGCAGTATGTGGCCTTGCTCCATGTTGCATGAACCACTGCGTGTTGAAGGGCAAGGCAGTAGCAAGAAGCTGTGGAATTTAATGGAGCTCAGAAGACTCTGTATATATGGCACACAAACACATCCGATATATCGACAACAAGAAAGTCACAAAACTTTTAGACACTCAGCATCACATACGACATCCTACACATGAACATGAGTCTCATGTACAATTTGATTCATGTTTACATAATTTCTCAAATATCGAATTTATAGATGATAAAACAAAACTCCTCAAAAAACGCTTGATAGATACTACTAAAGTTGCAATAGATATAGCGAATCTCTCATAAAGAAAACAGAATGAAATTACAGTTAACGTAACAAACATTGCAGACAAGGAAGTATGCAAACAGAATGCATACAAATACCAGCTCGTAAAAGAACATAAAAAACTGAGTAATATAAACCATAAATTGCTATTACTTGATACTATACCATTAAAAGCTGGTAAAAGGAATAGCATGATCAGTCTAAGCAAAAAGCGCGAATATAGATAAGGTCATATCCTCCTTTGAATCTAATAATATCACAGAACTGCCTCACAACCCTACCAATATCTCTACTTTATACCCAGTATATTACGACGATGGCATCTTCGTCTCTGCAAACCGCCCATGTCATCTCGCGTACAGATGTATGACACAAGTGACACTCAATCACGTGGCCACGTTCGAAGTCCGTGAGTGCCCCGGAGCGCCCCTTTCTGATCTCTCACGATGTCTGATGACTACTGTGGTTGCTGATATGGAGTACTTGGTAGTACGTGTCAGTAAATTCATTATGTTGCTAATGAATAAGATTACGAGAGTGTGGGAGAGAATGAAGTACCAAAAGATTCCTTGCCAATCCAGAAAGTGCACAGTAGCAATAGACAGAAACATTACGAGACCATAGAATAGTAAAATGCTTGTGTGATATCATGCCCATTGGTTGGAGAATTACTTGTTTTACTATAGTGTTTAAGTGTAATGCAAGAAATTTTGCAACATTAGCATGAAATAATATATTGTAATAAAAGAGGAGATATATAAGACAAATAGTGGTCTTGATTATTGAGTTGTGGGTAGCCATTTTGTTGAGGTATTTTACCATAACCTCCATTTTCTTGCTGGGATGTCCAAGCTTTGGATAAAATATTCACCACAGGAAGGAAATGAGGTCTTGCCAGGGTGGAGTGAGTCCATCAGAAATGTGCACTAACTACTAGTCAAATGCGTTATCCATTCCGTTCCATTAACAAGTAAGGACGAGAATAAATTGTAGCTTAACTGATAGGCACTAGGGCTCACGTTTCAAGCATAGTTGCAGTGGGTATGATAATCATGAAAATATTTCTGATGTACGAGTAATAAAAGTACTCGTTTGGCAAGCCACGCATCTAGTAGGCCTGACTATTAAATGCCACAGAATGAGGTAGGAACCTCCCAACGAAAGATAGATTTAATGAGTTACATAAATAACTACAATTATTTAATGAACCACAACTTGTTTTCCCAAGTGGGAGAACAGAAATATCAGCCTTTAAAAAACTTACAAAAGTGAGAGATGAAACTCTTCACAAGGATAACTGTGTTACAGGCATATTTTTAAACTTATCAAAGGCTTTTCACACTGTGAACCACAACTTGTTTTCCCAAGTGGGAGAACAGCATTATCAGCCTTTAAAAAACTTACAAAAGTGAGAAATTAAACTCTTCACAAGGATAATTGTGTTACAGGCATAGTTTTAAACTTGTCTAAGGCTCTTCACACTGTGTCCCTCAACATAACTACTAAATAAGCTGGAAGCACTTGTTGTAAGAGAAATAGCAAATGAGTGCTTCCAGCCTTATCCGATAAACAGAGTGTAAAAGGTAGAGATAGTCCGGTACTGAAAAATTTTGGTAAAAAAAAATTGTCAAACAACAAGAATATGTAAACAATAGTGTTCCTCAGAGTAGTGTATGTCCAAAGTAACACACACTAGAACATGGAAATTAGTGTCTCTCGTTGGCACGTGCTCGGATAGCTGAAGTGGTCGACGCAACCGCTCGTGTGAAGTGGGAAGTCCGCGTTCGTGTACCAGTCAAGCACAAATATTCACATGTTACTAGGAAGTCTTATACTAGTTGCACATTCGCAATCGCAAATTGCTAATGCATTTCATAATACATATCCAGACTGTAAGACATGATGATGACAGCAACATTATAGTCACTGATAAAATACCAGAACTCCTATTAGAGAAAGCAAATGAATTCCTCAAGGATGTTTACGAGGGGGCATTACGTAATAAATCAACACCGAATATAAAGAAAGCAGATAGTACTCACTTAAGCACAAAGAGGCAAAACAACTCTGTTGCATTAAACATAGATGAGAAATTTATAGGTTGTGTAACAAAGAGAAAGTTTTTAAGGCCGAATATGACTATAAATTAATGTGGAACGATCAGACAAAGATACTGGGAAAAAGAATATTAACAGTATGCTATGTTATTAGGGTTCTATCATCAGTCTGCAGCATCCAATGTCTTGTGGTGGCATATTGTTCCGATGCACAGTCAGTTCATAACTAAGTGATTCTTTTCTAGGGCCGATGGCAGATAGTTCTACACATAATCATGAAATAAGAACGAGTTTGAAATTATATTTACGAAGGAAAAACAAACAAAAAAACTGAAAACATTATTTTGCACCAAGGAATAAATATGTGTAATAAATTTCCCATGGAAATTAAAAAGATTACTAAAATACGTTTGTTTGAAAAGGAAACTAATGCATACTGCACAATTACAGATTGCGTAGAGGACTCAGAGTAATGGTTAATAATGAAACGGGATAACTATAATACCCTTTCACATTACAGTACGTGATGAAAATGTGATGGTTTTACAAGAAAACATGTGCCAAGATCTATAGTACTGTATATTCTTGCTATTCTTCTCCGCTCATCATCTCACTCATCATGGGGGGATGGTAAGACATTTTTTTCCAGAGGACTGGAGAGAGGACATGAAGACGTGCATGGGACATAGTTGCATGTTACGACTCTGGAGTCAGTTTTCCGAACAGACTGGAGTTAGCGCAAAGGGCCTAGCCGCAAGTTCATGGTCCAGCTATCATAAGCGGATGTCCTGTGTGTGCGGCAATAAAATGTAAAACTATGTTGTATGTTATAAGTTATCTGGAGCAAATTGTGTGTAAATCAAAGAACACTGTACAAGAGGGACGAACCGATTGAGGCATTTCACTTGTTAAGGCGATTAAAATGCATTATTTTTGGGAGAATGGAGAATGCCAGTCATCTTGATTTAGGTTTTCTGTGGTTTTCCTGTATTATTTCAGGCAAATGTAAGGACAGTTTCTCTGTCAAGGCCATGACAGTCCACCTACCATAGTTTCGTAACAGCTTACTTACATTTTTGTGTGTATGTATATTTTAAGTTATTCATTTTCATTATATTACGATGACAAACCCTGTATTATTAAGAGATGATCCACAATAAATAAATTTGTCATTTCGCATAGAATTCATTGATTTACAGTTACAGAGACCGCGGGAACATTGCCTCGAAATGTAAAATTCAGCTTAATCTGATACTGAAGTTAAGTGTTTCAGACTTTTTGTAAAAAGCAAATAAATAAGCATGAAATCCCTATTCTCACTCAACAATAATTTCTCAGACTCATTTTTAAAGAAAGGTTGCAACGTTTCAGCCATAAACAATCGGCTTTTCGTTATTTTTTCCGTCGTTCCTTAGTTGCTCCAAAAATTGGTGGAAGTATGTTCCGTCTTTGCAACTGCGGATATTGGTATTGAATTAACACATCTCCAAGTCCACCCACATGGACTGCCGACACTGGAAATCGTAAGCAACAACAAACAACAATTTAACCTCAGGAAATTTTTGCTACAAAAATGTTTCTTATCGGAAACAGAATAGGACGTGAGGAAACGTAACATTGTAACATATTTGTAACTACTACATAATGCATTTATTACACAAATACATATAAAAAGAGGCAAGTATAACAGACCACTGAAGATGCTTCAGAAATAAAAGAAGCGAAACGCGTATGGCAAGAAACAAAATGCCTTTCATTTAGTTGCAAAGACATAATATACCTCCTCTGAATCGGCTTTCTCTTTTGTTAACGTGTATGTGTGTGTGTGTGTGAGTGTGTGTGTGTGTGTGTGTGTGTGTTCTCTCCTTCCCTAACCCGAGCTTGCGCTCCGTCTCTAATGACTTCGTTGTCGAAGGGACGTTAAACAACACTAACCTAACACTCCTTCCTACGACGAGTACCCCAGTGTGAAAGAAAAAGTAATAAATCATTGCCGCTTCCACGTGGAATTCCTGGTTGGCATTGAGTCTGTTATATGGAAGAGTTAACATGTAGGCAAACATGCCTTATTATCGACTTAACAGACAACTATAGCGATCAACAGGCGGATAAAAGTATAACTTGTAACCGTAACTTTTCCAAATTTACGAATCCAAGTAGTTTAAAGTTTGATAGAGATTTTCGAGTAATGATCCTTTTTTCTTAGTTGTATAATGAATCTTAATATACGCCTTAGTTATTATCATAGTATTATGCAAAGATAGAGGAGGCAAAGTGATTAAGACACAGGACTCGTACTTTAGAGAACCTGGATTCAAAACTCCGTCCAGTCTTCCAAATTTCTTTCCATAGTTCCTGTTCATCATTTAAGGCAAATTCTGGCATAATTCATTCGGAAAGCATACTACCGTTTTCCTTGCCAATCTTTGTCCTCTCGGAATTTGTGCTTCGTTCTGCTAATATCGTTGTCAGTCGGAGATTACACCCTTATCTTTCATTCAGTGAAGTATGCTTGTTCGCCGGTCATTATCACTTTCTACAAAATGATGTTAGACTTTGGACGCAATATGTGTCAATAATAGTTTTATCACTGAGCGTTTCGTTCCGCTGGTCAAAAATGATTGGACCATAATTGATCGAGTGAGCACTTTCTTGCTTGATGTAACGGAATACAGCTTTTTAACAATGTATCGACCGATTCATTAACGATAGTGACCTAATGCATTAATTACGTATCGCGATAAGACTCCTGGCGCAAGAGTGACTTCAGAGCCCTCCTCCTAGTTAAATAATCATCCTGCGCTCAAGAAAGTGTGACGAGGAAGAGCGCGGAACGAGCTTTAGTGAGCGCATTCCTGATTCCATTGACCCCATCCGTCTTCATGCTTGGTATAGCGCTCATCTCCCTGTCACGTGACTCAAGTATTTTCATTTGTTCTTCTGATAGTCTGCATCGTCGGTTCTAAGCCATTATTTATATTGTGATGACTGTAACTGTTTGCTGTCTGTACACGACGTATAATGTTGTCGTGAGATAGACAAAATAATTGTAACAATAAATTACGTATGTGAGTGAAAGTGATGAAACGAAATGAAAGTAGAGACTTTTGTGCTGTACTGGGAAAAATCATGCTTGACCCAGTAAATTCGCTACTGTCTCATGCAAATCACACAGATTAAATACACATAATGAATCACACTGACAGTATAAAGCACATCTCTAAAAACAAAATGTTTGGTTTTCTACTCGTTCTGCTTTCCCACATCAAACAATAGTCATCCCAGATTCGCACGTCACTGACCCACGTAATAATTTTCCTACCACAAACTCTGGAGTATTTATGCACATCTCCCTGCGCAATGCAACCCTCATGGAGTTGCCGGGTAGATGGCTGACTCACCTTAATTCACTCTCAGAGTATCAGAATATCAAGCTGGCGTCACACCAATGTATCTCATAATGGAAGTTTTGGTATCTTATTTATTTCACACACGGATCCTCAACTGAATGTTAGGACAAGCACTTCTAATTCTTTATACTGTCTCATAGTCAGGTTGAGACTCACTCTGTACTCACCTCATGGAAGTGCTAGTCTGTAATTAATCTTAATTATTTTCAACTTAGATTTACACACGCAAGTATTTTATCTTAATACTACCACACGCTAGTATTTCGTCTTATGATTACAACACGTGGTTTCTTTGTCACTTCCAAAGAATCCTATGTTCCCCATGAATTTTTACCTGCCTATCTTTTTCAAAACAATTTACAACAGCTTCCCACCAAAAGTTTCTGAAAAGAAAAATTATTAGTTCATCTACCACTAAACATTTTACATGCACACCATTTTCATTTAACTTTGTTTTTCTGGAGCACACGTAGAGCACGTCTTCACACCTCAGGAACCAGCGACAGAGTGCTGAAGCTTGGCCGTTCATCCGGTCCTTCCGCACTTCCGCAGAAGTGGGGGAGGACCTTGGCACCGTATTGGTCAGCCACATTCCAGGCCCTCTGGTGCTCTGGTATACTCCCTCTCCTTGGCTCGGCCAAAGGTGGCCAGAGAACCGTCTCAAAGATTATTATAGAATCTACCTTCACTATCTGTGGTCAGCAGACGACCAGCCATTCATTCAATTCACAAACATTACCAAACTGGATTCAGGGATCTGTTTTAAGGAAGTGCACATGTGAATAATTAAACATACAAATTCCCCCTCTTTCCTACATTGGTATCCATGTTCAGTGTATTAAATGAAATGGCGTTATTCTGCAAAAAAACGCTGTTCTGACAAGAACAACAAAGTATGTTGTTGTACATCTTTTCTGTATCGGGCAGTACTGTACCCTTTCATCGTGTTTGATTCAATTCTTTTAGAGAATGCAGACAGTAGTAAAACTGATGTTTGCTTTTCAGTACCCTCCTCATTATCTTTCTTCAATAAGGGCACAGCTTGTGCGTGCTTTACGTAATCAGGAAAAAGATCTAAACTAAAGGACACACTAATTACGTTTGTTAATGGTTCTTGTATGTTGTCTATGCACATCTTAAGAACAGAGACTGGAAACACATTTGTCCCTGATGGCTACTTATTTTTTAATTCCTCTCTTGTCTTGCCGACTACAAGCTATGTTGTGGGAGACAACACCAGTGTGATCGCTGTGTAAACCATTGTGGGTGTTACATGTGTTATAGAGAGATTTTGTTGCAGTTTCTTTGCATTACCATAGAAATAGACAGTTCAAAAATGGCTATGAGCACTGTGGGACTTAACTTCTGAGGTCATCAGTCCCCTAGAACTTAGAACTACTTAATCCTAACTAACATAAGGACATCATACACATCCATGCCCGAGGCAGGATTCGAACCTGCGACCGTAGCAGTCGCATGGTTCCGGACTGCGCGCCTAGAACCGCGAGACTACCGCGGCCGGAAATCGACAGTTAAAGAATTGGTCAGTTCCTGAGTATTTTCACTTATACTATCCCAACATTGATTTGTATGTTATACTTGTGTCTGCCTTTTCCAGGCTTATGTTCAGTGACTGCAAATACTACTTTTATTTTATTTCCTGCATTATATATTGTTTTGTCATTGAACGGTTCTTTACAGCAAGCACTATCTTCCCATACATGTTTGTGCCTGTGATAGCAACCTAGGAGTTGCAGGTCTACATAGTGCTTTTATAAGGAACTGAGAAATTTAAATGTCTGGGGTCTTTTCAATACCTGCAGTTATTCATCTATTTTCGATACCTGCAGCTGTTGACGTGGTTACACTTGGAAATGTCTCCGCAAGGAAAACACTGATTAGAAGAAGGGTTGGGACAATAAGATGTGTTAAAGCATCAGTCGTAGGGGTCACAGACTACAAAGAAAGATAGAGAATCCACACAACAAATAACCGGTTTGATGTAAGCGTTACTCTGAGATGAAGAGGTCGGCTCAGTGGGGGAAGTCGTGGCGGCGCAGATCAAACTAGTCAGAAGAATGACGGGGGAAAAATCTGATTTAGGTTCTGCAAACTGAGACCGAGCAGGAGATTCCCCTCTCTATCTATCGCACTACGTCACAACAAGCGCGTCTTATGAATTGCTGCTACGTAGTGCGCAGTCATGCCCGCCAGAGGGGGGCATTGTACACTCCTGGAAATGGAAAAAAGAATACATTGATACCGGTGTGTCAGACCCACCATACTTGCTCCGGACACTGCGAGAGGGCTGTACAAGCAATGATCACACGCACAGCACAGCGTACACACCAGGAACCGCGGTGTTGGCCGTCGAATGGCGCTACCTGCGCAGCATTTGTGCACCGCCGCCGTCAGTGTCAGCCAGTTTGCCGTGGCATACGGAGCTCCATCGCAGTCTTTAACACTGGTAGCATGCCGCGACAGCGTGGGCGTGAACCGTATGTGCAGTTGAGGGACTTTGAGCGAGGGCGTATAGTGGGCATGCGGGAGGCCGGGTGGACGTACCGCCGAATTGCTCAACACGTGGGGCGTGAGGTCTACACAGTACATCGATGTTGTCGCCAGTGGTCGGCGGAAGGTGCACGTGCCCGTCGACCTGGGACCGAACCGCAGCGACGCACGGATGCACGCCAAGACCGTAGGATCCTACGCAGTGCCGTAGGGGACCGCACCGCCACTTCCCAGAAAATTAGGGACACTGTTGCTCCTGGGGTATCGCCGAGGACCATTCGCAACCGTCTCCATGAAGCTGGGCTACGGTCCCGCACACCGTTAGGCCGTCTTCCGCTCACGCCCCAACATCGTGCAGCCCGCCTCCAGTGGTGTCGCAACAGGCGTGAATGGAGGGACGAATGGAGACGTGTTGTCTTCAGCGATGAGAGTCGCTTCTGCCTTGGTGCCAATGATGGTCGTATGCGTGTTTGGCGCCGTGCAGGTGACCGCCACAATCAGGACTGCATACGACCGAGGCACACAGGGCCAACACCCGGCATCATGGTGTGGGGAGCGATCTCCTACACTGGTCGTACACCTCTGGTGATCGTCGAGGGGACACTGAATAGTGCACGGTACATCCAAACCGTCATCGAACCCATCGTTCTACCATTCCTAGACCGGCAAACGAACTTGCTGTTCCAACAGGACAATGCACGCCCGCATGTATCCCGTGCCACCCAACGTGCTCTAGAAGGTGTAAGTCAACTACCCTGGCCAGCAAGATCTCCGGATCTGTCCCCCATTGAGCATGTTTAGGACTGGATGAAGCGTCGTCTCATGCGGTCTGCACGTCCAGCACGAACGCTGGTCCAACTGAGGCGCCAGGTGGAAATGGCATGGCAAGCTGTTCCACAGGACTACATCCAGCATCTGTACGATCGTCTCCATGGGAGAATAGCAGCCTGCATTGCTGCGAAAGGTGTGATATACACTGTACTAGTGCCGACATTGTGCATGCTCTGTTGCCTGTGTCTATGTGCCTGTGGTTCTGTCAGTGTGATCATGTGATGTATCTGACCCCAGGAATGTGTCAATAAAGTTTCCCTTTCCTGGGACAATGAATTCACGGTGTTCTTATTTCAATTTCCAGGAGTGTATTTATTTGCTCCTAATAATATTAACACAAGCACGTTCGTGAGAAGAATCTACGTAAATCGCTGCGTATGGTTCTATACTGCCAGAGGGAAATTGATTCTTTGTCATCTTGTACGGCACCTGCGGATCGTCACAAATATAAAATAACAAATAATAGTAGAAAAGACCCGTGCGGCGCGGGATTAGCTGAGCGGTCTCAGGCGCTGCAGTCATGGTCTGTTCGGCTGGTCCCGGCGGAGGATCGAGTCCTCCCTCGGGCATGGGTCTGTGTGTTTGTCCTTAGGTTACTTTAGTTTAAGTAGTGTGTAAGATTTCACACACATCGGAACATTTTTTTGAGAAAAGACCCGTCTCTTCACGGGGAGGGATCGCAACGAAACAATTCTACAATATCAAGAGGTTTGTCGAATATACCAACTCCATCCGCAAGAGATCGGCCAGCTAGAAGAGGCGTCTGGTCGTGGCTGTCGGGGCGGTACATCTGTAGACTTCTAAGCGGTGCGTCGAACTGCCGTTTGCCGGCAGTGCGCCACCCTATAAAGCCCGTTTGGCGGATATATCCGCCGCATCTATTAGGGAACACGTGCCTGCCGTATCAAAGTAGTTCCCACGCTAGCTGCGACCTTTGGTGAAGCTGTTCTGCAGGCTCCGCGAACGGGTAGCGGTCCTTGGCGGCCGTTGGTTAAGACGGTGTTGTGTTGTGGCCGCCGGTAAATATTTGTGTGACAACGCAGACGACGCAGGTTTCCCTGGTGAATATAAAGGCTGTGGTGCAGGCATCCCGTGTTGGTTTGACGTGAAATGGGATGCCGATGCAGTAGGCGCTACGGTGTATGAAATGGGCAGTCACAGCATTACCGGTGCAGGATTTCCTATACGAACTCACCTCTCTTATGTCCCATAAATATTCGATGGGATTCATTATGGGTAATCTGGGTGGCAAAATCATTCGCACGAACTCTCCAGAATCTTCTTCAAACTAATCTCGAACAACTGTGGCTCGGTGACGGAACGAGTTGTAACCCACAAAAATTCCACCATTGTTTGGGAACATAAAGTCCATGAATGACTGAAAATGGTCTCCAAGTAGCCGAAAATAGCCATTTCCAGTCCATAACGAGAAATAACGCCTCAAATTTTGTATTCTCATCACAGTCTTGACACCATGGATCTGGGAACATTGAATGCCCTAACGAATTTCGAAATGCAATGTTCCATGTGTCTTGCTCCAACTAACATTCCGCGCTCAGAATCTGTTAATTCTCGTCATGCGGTCGTAATCACACCGACCTTTTCACATGAATCGCCTAAGTACACACGATAGCTCCGCCCTTTTATACCTTGTGTACGTATTACTATTGCCATATATGTAGCATATCGCTATCCCATGACCTTTCTCACCTCAATGTACAGCCTACTATGATAACGATCTTGATTGTTTAGCGGTGTCGTTGACTATGACTTCAGTGCATTATGGGCAGCATTTTTCTCATTACATTTAGCACAATGGTAGCTTTAGATAGAATTCTCCCAACTAGTGGCGTTCGAGTTATCTACTCAGCGTGTTCTAATATTGTCTTCTTAGTTTGTTTTACTTGACATGTCATGTTTGACGAAGAATCTCTTAACAGAGTTCAAATACAATTGTGGTGGCAAAAGTTTGTCAATAGCTTCAGTTTTGTACTTTTTTAGGTGGATTCTTGAGGTGACTAGTTTGAAGGAGGGCTAATGGAAGATATTTTAATGTGTCAGTACGAGATATGGGATTTGTATCATGAGTGTTGTGTGCAATTATTGGTGTTTAGTTTTGGCAGGACAGTGTTATCCACCAGTATGTGTGAAGCTATTGAAATGTATATGGTAGAATCATTTGGAAGTTATTATAGTTTCAAGGATCGATGCATAGACTATAAGCCAACGATGAGCAACTTACAGATATTCAATGTCAGTAGTGAGTGACGAACACAGATATAAATATTATCCAACCTCACTCACTACAGGTAATGCTCTCATCTCATCTGTAACGCGATGGTGGTGCAGTGATTAGCACACTGGACTCGCATTCAGGAGGATGTTGGTTCAAACCCGCATCCAGCCATCCTGATTTAGGTTTTCTGTGTTTTCCCTAAATTGCTTACAGCAAATGCCGAAATGGTTCCTTTCAATAGGCACAGCTGATTTTGTTCGCCATCCTTCCCTAATCCGAGCTTGTGCTCAATCTCTAATAACCTCACTGTTGACGAAACGTTAAACACTAATCTCCTTCCATTTTCCTCGTCTGTGATTTTCAAACCAGTACCCAGATCCTGCAGCGTTTGCGTCACGTCACTCACAAAAGTCGTTGCTTCCTGTCTTGTATCCTGGCCGCTCCGCGTCACTTTCAGTTGCTAGGGCTTACACAAAGAAAAAGGACTGAAACTTTGTGATGACTTTAATACAGTTTCATTTTCAGTATATTTGAAAAATACATATAAAATGAAACTAAATTTATTTATTGTCACAAACATCCACGTGCACGTTCACTCCTGCTCCATATCCCACATACACTGCTTTCCCCTCCACAATCTTATCCCCAAAGATTTTGTTCTTGTGAGCTCTCAGCTTGTCAGAGGTGGAAAGTCTCGATGAAGGATGCCTACAAACTATAGTAGCAACAGCCCACCTCAAAACGCAGATTCAGCTGAACGTGATGAGTATGACACTGAACGTGGTGAGGTTGGAGACGAGAGGCGCTACGAGAGCCATGTCGAGCACGACGCAGTCCACAAAGCGGAAGCGCAGACGGTCGTGCATCAGCTGGGAAGCGAAGCGAGACAGGTGGCGGCGCGTAGCGGCGGACGCGTGCACCTGCTGGAGCGCACAGACCAGTCGCCGCGTGCGGCGCGCCTCGCACTTCACCGTGTGTGGTGGTAGCAACACAACCAGCCAGAGGACGCAGCTCAGCACCAGGAACTCCTTGTCACCCATCGAGTAGTGAGCCGCCACAGTGGACAGGCTGCCGGTGGCGCTCCACGTCACAGAGAACACGCTGTACGTGCACCTCCCCAACAGCATAGCGAGCATCGGCACCATAAACACCTGATGGACGGACACAACCAACTCACACTGTTCACAGAGTCCTTCAAACACTCTCTTGAGACAGACGATCTCTCGAATAGCATCTCTGTTTCGAATTCGCTTCTGTGAAACCTGTAGGCGACAGGGAGAGAGGAAACCACCACATTTCACTGTCATGCTACGAAGGCGCTCATTCAGCGCTACTGTCCTACATCTGATATAAAGAACCATGTAAACGAATCTGAAAGTGATAGCTATGGTTATTACAGCGGAAAACTGGAATGCAATTCCTTGCACGAAAGTGGAAATACTGCTCGCTGTACCACAAACATGCGTTACATTTCCTAGCACTGATACGAGGATGGTAGTTGCCTGCACTAATAGCACTAAACTCCACCGACACTTTTCAGGCTCTGTGACGAGCAAGGCATCACAGACTGAAGCCAGATGTACCAGTTTCCGGTATTTGTTGACGTTCACTGTCAGGTCGGCCAGAAGCGAAAGGACAGACAGCAGCGGTGGCGCAGTGTGGCATATGGCATTGACGGTATCGGCGAAGGACTCTCCAGCAGCCGGCGAGGCTGTGAAGAGCACTGCAGTCGCGAGCACGGTCACTTGTACGACCAGCATGGCGACGGCATACGTCGTGTTCACCGCTCCTCTTGTCACTAGGCCTGATTCTGGGTTCACTTCAAAAGGCATCAGCCCAAAAACCCTGCATGCCTTGTGGAGCTTGTCTATTGGAGTGTAGGGCTGCCCGCTGCTGACGACCATCACTCTGAGTCAGACGGACCTCCGAATCTGAGACACACAAATTCAAAGTTAAGATTTGAAAGTAAACTTTGTAATTAATACTTAATCACACCACCGAGCGAGGTGGCGCAGTCGTTAGCACACTGGACTCGCATTCGGGAGGACGACGGTTCAATCCCGTCTCCAGCCATCCTGATTTAGGTTTTCCGTGATTTCCCTAAATCGTTTCAGGCAAATGCCGGGATGGTTACTTTGAAAGGGCACGGCCGATTTCCTTCCCAATCCTTCCCTAACCCGAGCTTGCGCTCCGTCGCTAATGACCTCGTTGTCGACGGGACGTTAAACACTAACCACCACCACCACTTAATCATACCAAAGCCTTAGCAGCCAAACTGCGCTGGAAATTATTCTAGCAAAGGAGTCGAACTGACTACCACTGGATTTATTGCCGCCGTATGAGAGGTTCAGGCAGACCCGGCCAAACGCCGAGACTTGATCACGGACGTGGGGCGCGCGTTCACATGCGAGGTAACCGTGGCTGAGAGGCGCATAGTTCACCGAATACTTTGTAACTGGCAAATGAATGCCACTCATTACTGTAATATGATGACTTATGCATAAATGCTATGCCATTAATTAAGTCTTGCTTTGAATGATGAATTCTGAAAAATGGCAAGTCCCATTGACTCACCATCGCTGCCAAATTTTTGCCCCCCGGTGGAGGGTTATGTAAGAGGTCCATGATTAAAGAATTTGTTGCTAGATCAGTCGAGCAGATGTAATTTCGATGGATTGCTCACGCGCTGCCTGCGATATGTTAGCTAGAAGAGAATCTGAGCCCAAAGAGCAGTATCGACTGCAGTAGGAACTTGTATAGCAGTAGCAGTAAGTTGTTACTAGCGAGCAGTCGTGTCTGGTGTATCGTGTTGGCTGGGCCGGTCGTGTACAGCGATGGCGGAGCAGCCTCGCGCATATGTAGTATTGTTACATCAAGTCCGATGTAAATGTTTTTGAAAAAATCTGTTAATAATAATCTTTCTCATGAAAAGTAACTTTTGACATTCATCTCAATTTAAAGAATTCACTAATTTCTCCAATCCTTGGCCATCCCGATTATTGAAAAGAAAAATCACTTCTTTCCTTTTATATAAGACAAATCTATCGGCCAGCATTGCACTTTGCTGCGACAGGAAAATTTCTTATAGGAGCAGATATATACGCGTTATCCGGCGATCTAATTAAGGTAAGATTTTTCAGTTTATTCAGAATGATGTTTCAGGGCCATGACGCAGCATTGCTGACGTCCAAAATTTACCAGGTTATATTGACTGTCAATTATTGAAAGGTTATAAGTGACCCACATTTTTTTATTGAGAGATTAGTCACAGTTTATTATTGACACGTTACGCAATTTTCCTGTTGGTAGGTTATACTTAATGTGAACGACATAATTATATTTTTTTACTGTTGAGAGGTTTAGGAATTTTTCTGTTTTGAGTTTACACTAAATGAGAATATTATTCATATTATTTTATTTTGTGGGGAGGTTACAAAAGTAGCTGTCTGAGGACAGCGCCTGGACACACTGTACAGAATGTTATAGTCGTGCAATGTGTCTGGCATCAAACTGCCTAACAAGGCATGTGAAGCACTCATACAGCCATATACAGGGTTTAAAGTATTTAAACCGACAAACTCTGGGTGGTTGTAGGGGACATCAAAACAAATATTTTTCCCTAATGTCATTTTTTTTCCTTTGAGGAGTATTTAAACTGGTAGAGGAAGATTTCTCTGGAGCAAATTAATTAAACCTCCAACATATGTTCATTTTTTATGACCAAGAGACAACAAATTAACACAACCCAATTTCAATTACAACAGATTTTCGAAAATGCCTCCATTGACACGTAAACAAAGGTTACACCGTAGGATCATGTTCTGTCTGACACGGGCAAAAACCCCAGGAGTATCCTGAATTGCTCCTGCTGGTGCTACAATCCAGGCAACCAGATCCTCTTCTGATGCAACAGGAGTTGCGTAAACAAGGTTGCGCATCTCTTCCCACACAAAAAAGACCAGAGTGGACATATCTTGGGATCGAGCAGGCCATGGTACAGGACCACCTCTGCCAATCCACCATTCTGGGAACCGATGGTCCAGGAATCGACGCACAGGACGGCTGAAATGTGCCGGCGCCCCGTCGTGTTGGAACAATATGCGTCGTCTTGTAGGAAGCAATTCTGGCAATGCTCTGGTGAGAAAATTGTAATAGTGCCTGCCATTTAATGGCCTAGGTAGCAGATACGGCCCAATTAAACAGTCCCCAACAACACCGACCCTCACATTAACGAAGAACCGCACTTGATGAGCGCTAGTAACTGTGGCATGTGGGTATACTCACTCCAAACATGCGAATTATGCATATTGAAGACTCCATCACGCCCAAACGTTGCTTCACCGGTAAACAACACAGAGGATGGAAATGTAGGATGCATTTCATGCTGTTCCAGGTACCACTGCGAAAACTGTGCTCTGGGTGGATAATCAGCTGGTTCCAGGTTGTGGACACGCTGTAAGTGAAATGGACGTAACAATTGCTCTCGAAGGACTGTTGTTACACTCGTCTGATTCGTCCCCATGCTACGTGCAATTGCACGAGTGCTGATTGAAGGATCCCGCTCCACATGCTGCAAGACGGCTTCTTCAAATTGCAGCGTTCTTGCCGTGCGACGGCGTCCCTGTCCAGGTAATGTGCTAAATGACCCGATCTCACGCAGACGTTGGTAGCCAGCAGCGAAGGTCATATGATACGGGATACGGCGATTAGGATATTGTTGTTGATAAACCCGTTTGCAACTCGTACATTGTGGTGCGCTACGTAGTACGCACCTACCATATCAGTGTACTCACTCCAGGTGTATCGCTCCATTAGTAAACAGAGACAATGAACTACTACACTGGTGGACAGCAGTTGCCTACAACTGAAAGTCGTAATACGGCCTCTAACAACTGATGAGCGTAATACGGCCTCCACCGGTTTAAATAATCCTAACAGAAAAAAATGACATTAGGGAAAAATATTTGTTTTGATATCCCCTACAACCTCCCAGAGTTTGTCGCTTTAAATACTTTTCACGCTGTAAACGGATGTAATAGATGTAATACACACAAACATTCATGGTTAGTTCTAATCGTCTACTGTCTTCACTGCTCCTCCCACATTCGATTACACCGCCACAGTGGAGGTTCGGTAGAGCGGGCGATTGCACAAGTTTACGTTTCACGTCCTGTGGAGATATATTCCGAAGTGTTTTGAAGGAAAAGTGGCAAATGGATGTCTTCTTGCATGACGTAGCGACAGTATTTTCTTCCCAGTTGAGACGCTCGTCCGAAGTTACACTCAAGTTCTTCATTATATTCTGTTATAGTATTGGAACAGCGTCAAGAAAAAATAGGAGCCAATTGATAGAAGATTTCAATATTCATAAAGTTCTGGTAGGATAATAAAATAGTTTGCGACTTTTTCGCACTTTGTTCAAGCTATAGCTTTTGCACCCATCTTGCCACTGAAGATTGATCACCATTCATGGGTACGATCGCTGTATTTATGTCGTCAGATCTGTCATTCAAACTCCATTTGGAAACAACATTTCAAGAGCTGTGGACGATGCAAAAATGAGAGGTGTAGTAAATTTAAAGTGAATCAACTCCATGTGTTAAGCTGATGATACGGTCCAAATCGGTGGTAACATGGTTTCACTACAACAACTAGTCAATATAACCTTGGTATCAAAAAGACAAGACTCGTGATCATCTCAAGGAAAATGAATTTATCTACAAACTTGAGGGCAACATATATTGTAAAGCTCAAAGGAAGAGTAGAAAATTTAAACACTGGGGCAAATGGCTTTGTCAATCGGAGAAGCAAGAAAATGCTGTATCGAAAAACGTCGGCTGGCCTTCTGAAAAGTCTAAAAGCTGCTTAGATGTCTGAAGTTTGACCTCGACTTAAAATTAGGATTTTTAAAGTGTTCCATTTGGTTGCTACTTCTGTACGGTGCACAAGGTTGGACATTAAAGTAAATATACACATCAAAAAAAGTCTTGCATCATCTCAGTTCCGAGAGTTTCGGTACATGTACAGAAAATTGGAATACAAGTCAACATAAACATCATTCCCGCCCTTTTTATTGCTTATGAAAACCACACATTGCATGATGTACCACCTTACAGCGAGACCTTCTGAGGTGGTGGTCCAGATTGCTGTACACACCGGTATCTCTAATACCCAATAGCATGTCTTCTTGCATTGATGCACGCCTGTATTCGTCATGGCATAGTATCCACAAGTTCATCAAGGAAATGTTGGTCCAGATTGTCCCACTCCTCAACGGCGATTCGGCGTAGATCCTTTAGAGTGCATGGTGGGTCACGTCGTCCATAAACAGCCCTTTTCAATCCATTACAGGCATGTTCGCTAGGTTTCATGTCTGGAGATTATGCTAGCCACTCTAGTCGAGCGATGTCGTTATCCTGTAGAAATTCATTCACAAGATGGGCGCGATGAGGGTGACAATTGTCGTCCATGAAGAAGGACGCCTCGCAGTACGCTGCCGATATAGTCGCGCTGTCGATCATAGGATGGCATTCACGTATCGTATAGCCGTTAAGCGCCTTCCATGACCACCAGCGGCGTACACGTTCGCCCCATATAATGCCACCTCAAAACAGCAGGGCACCTCCACCTTGCTACACTCCCAGTAAGGCCTGACCCGGCTGCCTCCTAACACGTCTCCGACCATTGTCCGGTTGAAGGCATGTGCGACACTCATCGGTGAAGAGAACGTGATGCCAATCCTGAGCGGTCCATTCTGTATGTTGTTGGGCCCATCTGTACCGAGCTGCATTGTGTCGTGGTTGCAAAGATGGACCTAGCCGTGGACGTCGGGAGTGAAGTTGCGCATCCTGCCGCTTATTGCGCACAGTTTGAGTCGTAACACGACGTCCAGTGGCTGCACGGAAAGCGTTATTCAAAATGGTGGCGTTGCTGTCAGGGTTCCTCCGAGCCATAATCCGTAGGTAGCGGTCATCCACTGCAGTAGTAGCCCTTGGGCGGCCTGAGTGAGGCATATCATCGACATTTCCTGTCTCCCTGTATCTCCTCCATGTCCGAACAACATCGCTTTGGTTCACTCGGGGACGCCTGGACACTTCCCTCGTTGAGTGCCTGCCCTTCTTGGCACAAAGTAACAATGCAGGCGCTATCGAACCGCGATATTGACCGTCTCGGCATGGTTGAACTACAGACAACTCGAGCCGTGTACCTCCTTCCTGGTGAAATGACTGGAACTGATCGGCTGTCGGACCCCCTCCTTCTAATAGGCCCGGCTCATGCAAGGCTGTTTACATATTTGGGCGGGTTTAGTGACAGATATGAACAGTCAAAGGGACTGTGTCTTTGATACAATATCCACAGCCACCATCAATCTTCAGGAGTTCTGGGAACCGGGGACATTCAAAACTTTTTTTGATGTGTGTATTTGCAAAGAGAATGTCATCAGCATGTTATGCCCTCAGAATCCTATCATCTGTGTGTATCAGGCAGTGTCTTTTAGTTACAGGCTATTCATATGTACACTGAATTCTTAGCTATGGCATTCTTTTTTAGGGTACAAATGCACAAAATATGAACACAATTTTGAAATTGCAAAAGAGCCATAAGAATAATAACTAAAAATAGAAGTCGAGCTCTTTGTGAAGATCAGTTGAAAACTATGGGGACTTTAACTGCTCTGTGTGAATACATTTACCAGTCAGTTGTACAGATCAAAAATAACATTCGTTATTACTACACAAACAGCTCTGCCCATGACCATAGAACAAGAGCAAGGCTCAACTTAAATTTACCAAGAAAAAAATAAACATAAAATTCAAAACAGCATTTTCTACCAAGGAATAAAACTGTACAATAAATTACCAAAAGAGATTAAAGTAATTGCAAAAATACACTTATTTAAAAAGGCGGCTAAAAAGTACCCGTTATGCAATACTTTTTATACCCTGAAGGATTACTTAGATAAAACAGAGTAGGGATTTGGTAAACAAATGTTATACAAGTAAACAATTAGAATGATTATAAAACATCCAACATTCCACCTACCACCTTCACACTATTTTTTTCCTTCTCCTGCTCCTTTTCTAGAAAAACCTACCCCCCAAGCTATGCATAGTACAATACTAACACCTCTTCCTCTTTCTGAGCTTAATATCCACACTCATTATATAGGGATGCTGACTCAGTTTTTCAGGATAGCAAATGGGAAGTTGCGGTACAGAAGATGGCCCAGAGATCACCAGTGTGTGTGTGTTTGTTTGCGTAGTGTTTGAAGCGATACGAAACAATGTGTGTATAGTGTGTGCAGTGACTGATAGTAAGATATGAGTGAACAGTGTGGTATTACATTATTTAATAAGTTATTTGTAAAAAAAGGATTGTATACCAGGAGTAAATCTAATGACTGTCTCTAACTAGAAGTCTGTAAATGTGTGTGTGTGTATGTATATACGAATTATCTTATTTTAAATTGGTCTAAACTTGTAAATACTTTGACATGTCCTATGTCCTTGTAAAAGGAAATGTACAGATGAATAAAGCTACTACTACTAGTAACAGTGTGCTACCAACACTGGGAACAGCCTTGACGGCGAAAACGTGACGAAGATGCCAATTCTGGAATCACACACTAACCCACACAAGTCAGAGAAGTTCCACACTGCATTGGAAGGCGTTGTCATGAAATGGCGAGCAGTCACTGGGCGGCATTGGAAATGTAGTCCGCCAATGACAAGGCCGAGAAGGAGTCGGTGAGCTCAGCAGAGTCAGGAGAAGTGAAGAGACAGTCAGTGAGACAGCACGGAAGCAAGAGACACAGAGGCTCTTCCAGCCATCGCCCACGTCGTCTGCTGACTTTGAATCTGATTGTTATTCCCATACCAACGTTCATCGTCGCTTTCTGACTTATTATTTCGTGTTCCGTGTTAGATGAACGGTTCTTTGTGTAACACCATAGCTTAGACACTACATACCTTTAGTTGATTTATTTTGCCTTCTGTTTTATTTAATGTTACATCGTTGAGCTTATGTAAATGTGTTTGATTGAATCGTTAACATAAAATTGTATACGCCTTTCTTTGTAAAAACTTCGATGCCTTTTAGAGTGTAGGAAGTGTAATCTATGAGCAAATTATATGTTTTGTCTTTGTCATATAATCTTTTTGGTTATCTTTAAAATCAAACAATTTTGTGTAGAACTACCTATACATGCAAATGTTCATTTTTATTTAAAAATGTTTGTTTGCTATTGTGTAAACTGCTGACCTTCACTTAGGGTTCTTAGTTATTTTGTATGTAAAAGGTGTTCTGGTTCCCCTCGGGAACGGAACTGTGTAGCGCGCGCAAATTGTAGTTGGCCTAGGAACGAAATGTGGAACCAAGAGTCAGTCGGGGACGAGCTACCAAACTGTGAACTGCCCATGTAAAAGTTGTATGTTGTGCTGGTTCAGAGAGAGGCTTTTCCTGACGCTTTCCGATGCCTCGGATGGATGGACAAAGAGCTGGAACTATTCTGAAATTGGTATCTATCATCTCCACCGAGAAATGACAGAGTCCAACAATTCTACCTGGAAATCCACCTACCAACATGCAATCGCCACCACATTGTGCGGTCACTGTAATGGAACACTGTAATAATTAATGTACAGTGAAGGATCAGCTTATTGAATGTGTTAGTGTGCTCAAATATAAGGTAATTTATAACTGAATTTATGTAGTTACCTTAATTTTTTTCCTAATCATAACACCTCTCAGGTTCCTCTCCGTTTCAACTAAAGTGATTACCTAGTGTCCTTAGTGAAAGAACATTAAAGCCCAGTGTTTTGCTAATTAATGACTCTTGAACATAATAAAAAGAAAGTTAAAGTTAATGTGGCAAGAGTGGGAGTTAAAGTAAATGGTGCTTGCTGAAAATAATTTTCCTATTAAAACTGCTTATTAAAATGTTGTTTCCAACTTCAAAATTAAAAGTTCTTAAGACTGAGGCTTATAAAGTTTTGTTTAGTAAATGATCACATTGTTGCCTGTTGCAAATCGCAATGTGAGTCAGTATCTCACAAATACGTTAATTTTATGTCTCACTGTAGTAAAAGTGGAAAACTGCAGTTGTGGAAAGTTATATACTCATGCTTGCTAAGCACTTGTTTCTTTTGGGCATTGAAAGTGTATTGATAGTGTAATAGGATCCACAGGTTATCCTTTATGCTCATGATAAATAACAATTAATAGAAAGACCACTAGTTATGAAAACAATAATTTGTTTATTAAAAAATAATAGTGAGAAGTAATCTGTTAGTGAATTCCATTTAACTTTCATTCTAAATAGAAAAGTATTTAGCTGAGAGAGGCTTAACCTGTGGCCAGTTCGTAATTTTGCAACGAACTACATTTACAATTTTATGTCAGCTACGAAAATGTTTGAAAAGTAATGCTGAACCTATGTCCAATTTATGATTTTACAGTGAATATTAATAGTAATGTTATAAAGACCATTTAGTTTGAATAATCCATGAAAGTAATGGTGTGTATTGTTTTCTGTTATATTTATGCCAGTAGTTTGTTCTGATCTGTTAACTCCAACCTTAAGCTGAGCACACTGTATTCAGGTGCCAGAGTTCATTGCACTCGCGTGTGGCAAAGTATAGGTTGTGTTTGTCCGTTAAAGTTACTCATACCTATTTTCTTAAACAAGAATGTTAATCATTCTCTTGCCTAATTAGACTGGCGACCGTTTTCTTTATTCTTTAAACAGTGTAGCTAGGTAAAATATTATTTGTTACTGTTTGAATATTTACTTAATTCTGACTTTCACTTCCGATAAGCCACCTCCGTTGGGTTAAACACTATCAATATAACAAAATTCCTCTCAGAGGGTAACTCTGCTCTCCTTATCATACTATAATTACTTGAATAAGAATAATTTCATTATACGAACTGCCTTCAGCTTTGAGGTTATGGAATAGTAGTAGCAGACGGTAGTGTTGCAGTTTCCTCGCCTAAAATGCACCCCTCGACAATATGAGAACGCTGCTTCGGCTATGAATATTTATTGTAATCGCCACGGACAGCGTTGCGGGGTCTCGCTGCACAGCCGCGGCCCACCGACAAGGGCAGCTGACTCGCCACCGTACAGCTCCGAGGCGACGTGCCGTACCGACCCAGCGTCTCCGACCGACATCACTACACGAGGAATGACGCCGAAGAATGGTGAGAAGACTCGTTTCACCCTCCTTAATCTTAATAAACGACGAAGAGAACACGGCAAGTGCCATCACCTGAATTCCCAGAAACTTCGTTCTGTGGAAGAGCAGCCAAAATAAGCGAAGACGTGTCTCGGTTTGTCTGTAGAGACTCGACCATTTCTCAGAAAACGATCTTCGAAGTTTTCCAGCCAGTTTATGTGCCTCTTTTGTTGAGTTCACTACAATTTGTACAGAGTGAACTACCTAAATCTTGCACCCCTTTTAATTCGCGAACGGTTGAAGATATCAAACGAGAATTTCGGTAGATGATACCACGCAGGGGGATACGTGATTTTGTTGTATGAGTAATACTCTTAGCTCCTGTATCAACCGAGATACTGAAACAAATATTTTTATAATGAAACGATACACGTTTATTAACGACGTCCGAAGGCTTTTGAAGAGACGAGTACAGTGGCGCTAGGCTCTTTAATGTTAATGTTTAAACTTTTCGCAAGAGTGTCCAAGAAATATACCGAAATTGAAAGGCAAGGCTATTGCGTTGTAAACGCAACCTAGTGAGGCTCTAACGCAAGGCCCTATCATTTCTTTAATTACTAGTTTCCAAAGACCCGCATAGCTAGGACCTTATTTTCATTTGCTCTCTGAGAAGATTCCAGATCATTCAACCAACAAGCACATCACTACTGACCTTGTAATACGTGCCAATTCTCAACATCCAGTAACCCATCCACTTGAGTGACGAGAACTTCTAACTGCTTTTGCTTAACTGTCTGACAAAGCCAAAATGAGCCATATACGTTAATTTTTGGGAAAGCCAGACAGAACTGTTCAGCTTCTTTTTAAAAGCAACAGGGCATTTACGTAGACAACGGAGCAGCTTGTTTCAGGAGAAGGAGTAAGCGAATGAATTGTTTTATGGATGGGTACAGTAACGAATCAACGACAATATTACCTTGGATGGAGAACCCCTCAAAGTGGTAGAAAGTTTCACGTATTTAGGGAGTGAAATATCTAGAGGTGGAAGAATAACTAACAAAATTAATAGGAGGTTACAGAAGGGAGGCAATTTCTACCAAACAATAAAACACCTGATTTGGAATAAAGAAGTTTCAGAAAGAGCAAAACTCCTTATGTATAAGAATTGTCACCTATGGTGGAGAAACATGGACAATGACAGAAAGGGACTGGAGCAGACTGCAAGCAGGGGAAATGAAATTTCTCAGGGCAGTTAAGGGAAAAACAAGAATGGATAGAGTAAGGAATGTAGAGATTAGAAAGGACCTCAAACAAGAAAGTATGAGAGAAACTGAAGGAAAGAGATTAAGATGGCATGGGCATGTTAAGAGGATGCATGGTCAGAGACTCCCCAAAATTATGGAAGAACTAAAGATGGATGGGAAAAGACCTAGAGTACGCCCAAGGACACGGTGGAAAATGGGAGTGAGAATATCTGTAGAAAGGAGAGGTGTGTCCTGGCAGCAAGTGGAGGAAAAAAGTGGTGGGAGGACCGAGCCAAATGGAGAGCACTCATCAGCACCCAGAGCCGGCAGTAACTGGAGCGGGATTCGGATATAGATAGATAGATACTAAGTTCATTAGATAAGTTAGATCTCGTGTTGCGATTATGATGGGATGACAGGTATTCGATCTCTCATGTAAGGCACTTAGGTGCTTGTGCGCTGGGAGCCGATTAAATACATACAGGGGGACCCAGGAGGAATAGTCAATAGTAAGGGAGGTGACGGGAACGCTCATGTGAAGCATAAAAACGTGTTATGGACATATGCCCTACTCTGAATTGTTTCCGAGAAAGGACATATTTGATAGGCGCTACAGTCTGGAACCGGGCGATCGCTACGGTCGCAGGTTCGAATCCTGCCTCGGGCATGTATGTGTGTGATGTCCTTAGGTTAGTTAAGTTTAAGTAGTTCTAAGTTCTAGGGGACTGATGACCTCAGAAGTTAAGTCCCATAGTGCTCAGAGCCATTTGAACCATTTTTGAAAGAACATATTTAAAGTACATTTCCTTCTGGGCTAGCGGCGCGCACGTATGTGTCTTATACACCCAAGGTTTCTGACGTCCGCCTCGATAGCCGCTGTGGAGTACTAAGCGAAGGGCCACGGTTTCCGTTCCCGGACAGGTAGGAGACTTTCCTCCGATCTGGAACTGTGTTGTCCTCACGTTGGTGTCGCCATAATTGGCATTCCACTGTTGTGTTGGCTGGAAGTTCTCCTCCAGAAAGCCAATAAACTGAAAAAGTAAAACCTCTTTGACATTTTAACCTAGTCCAATCCACCTCGTTGCCTTCAACCTCTTTGTTCGGCATGTCTTTCTGCCACTAAATTAGCCCGCTGAACGCATAGTTGTTCGTGATGTGTTGTGAGTGAAGTAGTGCAAGCGACTGAGGGTGTATCGGAGAGAAGCGTCAGTTAACTATGTTTGTGCACAAGCTTATTAAAATGTCACACAATCTCACTACTGAAGAATATTGGATATGGTGTATGTTTACAGCTTCTGCTATTGCAGTGCTCCTGTAGCTGTCGAAGAATACCGTCGACGCTTTCTGACACGCCGACCGTAGAGCGCTTACCAAAGTTATCACCATATATTTCGTGAAATAGATATTCTTCCAAGTTCCCATTTTTCTTTTGGACATGTAGCCCAACAACATGTGCAGGAATACCAACAAATTCTTGAAATGGTGGAGCATAATCCTAGTACCACCAGACGGCGATTTTCTGCACGTATCAATGTCCTACGGGCACGTGTATGGCTTTACATATAGGTTGTCCACAATCTCTACATTTGCCTTAATGCCACACGACTTGAAGTTTGTTGCTGATTGAATTACAATCGTCATTTGCTTCCATTAATACCAGTCAGTCGTAAAGCCACGTTTACACGGGATGGACTCAACAACATACATAATAATCATCGATGGCCGCAGGAAAATCCACACGCCACAGTGGAAACCAATATCCAAGGTCATTTTTTTAATCAATGTTTGGTGCGGAATGATCGGAACATGTTGATAGGTTCAGTCATTTTAGATGAGTGAATGACGGTTCACAATTACTTGCATTTTTTTTTAAAAATTCATTTGCTGAGATCCTTGAGGACGTTCCTTTGGCCACGGGGACTGTAATGTACTTCCAGCATGACAATGACGGAGCCTTTCCACATTTTGCTAGACGTCTGAAAGAACATCACAAACGTACTTACCTAACCGCTGGATTGGTCGTGGTAACGCAATTAACTGGGCTCTAAGATTGCCAGCTCTTTACACCATTTGATTTTTCTTTATGGGGTTGGATGAAGAATGAGGTGTGCGAATGAAAGGTCAATATAAGAGATTAAGTGCTTGGTGGCATCATGGTCGCTGCTGCCTTCATTGTGGAATGTGCAGAAACACTCAGACAACCAACACAATGTGTTCCCCCAAGAGCCCACCAATTCATTGAAGTTGGCAGTGGGATAATCGAATATAATTGTAAACAATATAATAGCTGTAATGTGACGCACGTGATAATGTCTAGAGGTGAATGGGTTAAAAATATATATTCTTCAGTTGAGACTTTGTAAAACGCGTGTTGTAATCTTTACTAACTTTTGCATACGTGTAAATGTGTACACCTGACAATGTATTGGATAATACATAAAATAAATAGTAATGTACATTACACGTGTTCCATATCGGAAACCATTCTGAGTAGGGCATAAGTCCACACGAAGTTTTATGCTTCAAATGAACTTTCCTATAATATCCCTGAATATTCACCGTTCCTCCTGTGACACCCTGTACAGCATGATACAGTCATCTAATGTGTCTGGGCGCAACCAACCTAAGTGAGCATATGAAGCACTCATACAGTCATATAAACGGATGTTACAGATGTAATACACACAAACATTTGTGGTTTGTTCTAATCGTCTAGTGTCTTCTCTACTCCTGCTACGTTCGATTACATCGCCACAGTGGAGGTTCGGTAGAACAGGTGAGTGCACAAGTTAACATTTCACGTCCCGTGAAATATATTTCGAAGTTTTTTGAAGGAAAAGAAGCAAGTGGATATCTTCTTGCATGATATAGCGGCAGTATTTTCTTCCTAGTTGAGACGCTCGTCCAAATCTACACTCAAGTTCTTCATTATGTTCTGTTATGGTATTGGAACAGTGTCGAGAAAAAATAGGAGGCAGTTGATCGCAGATTTCAACATGAAGTGATGGTGGGACACTAAACTTATTACGACTTTTTCGCGCTTATTTTAAGTGCTACCTTTTGCACACATCTTGCCACTGAAGACTGATCGTCATTCATGGGTACGATCGCTGTATTTCTGTTGTCAGGTCTGTTATCCAACCTTTATATGGGAACAACATTTCAAGAGCTGTGGACGATGCAAAAATGAGAGTTGCAGTAAATTAGAAGTACATCAACTCCATGCGTTATACTGATGACACGGTCCTAATCGGTGGTAACATAGATACACTATAAAAACTGATCAATATAACCTCGGTATCAAAACGACAAGACTCACGATCAACTCATGGAAAACTGAATGTATTTACGAACTCTAGCGTAACATTTATTGTACAGCTCAAAGGAAGAGTGGAAATTTTAAATATTGGGACAAACAGCTTTGTAAATCGGAGAAGCAAGAAAATACTGTATCGAATAAGTTCTACTGGGCTTCTGAAAAGTTTAAAAGCTGCTTAGATGTCTGGATCTTGACTACGGTGTACCGTAGGTCTCTAGAAGAGCGTAGCGTTCCAAAGGATTGGAAAAGGGCACAGGTCATCCCCGTTTTCAAGAAGGGACGTCGAACAGATGTGCAGACCTATAGACCTATATCTCTAACGTCGATCAGTTGTAGAATTTTGGAACACTTATTATGTTCGAGTATAATGACTTTCCTGGAGACTAGAAATCTGCTCTGTAGGAATCAGCATGGGTTTCGAAAAAGACGGTCGTGTGCAACCCACCTCGCGCTATTTGTCCACGAGACTCAGAGGGCCATAGACACGGGTTCACAGGTAGATGCCGTGTTTCTTGACTTCCGCAAGGCGTTCGATACAGTTCCCCACAGTCGTTTAATGAACAAGAGTATGTGGATTATCAGACCAATTGTGTGATTGGATTGAGGAGTTCGTAGATAACAGAACGCAGCATGTCATTCTCAATGGAGAGAAGACTTCCGAAGTAAGAGTGATTTCAGGTGTGCCGCAGGGGAGTGTCATAGGACCGTTGCTATTCACAATATACATAAATGACCTGGTGGATGACATCGGAAGTTCACTGAGGCTTTTTGCAGATGATGCTGTGGTGTATCGAGAGGTTGCAACAATGGAAAATTGTACTGAAATGCAGGAGGATCTGCAGCGAATTGACGCATGGTGCACGGAATTTCAATTGAATCTCAATGTAGACAAGTGTATTGTGCTGCGAATACATAGAAAGATAGGTCCCTTATCATTTAGCTATAAAATAGCAGGTCACCAACTAGAAGCAGTTAATTCCATAAATAATCTGGGAGTACGCATTAGGAGTGATTTAAAATGGAATGCCCATATAAAGTTGATCGTCGGTAAAGCAGATTCATTGGAAGAATCCTAAGGAAATGCAATCCGAAAACAAAGGAAGTAGGTCACAGTACGCTTGTTCGCCCACTGCTTGAATACTGCTCAGAGGTGTCGGATCCGTACCAGATAGGGTTGATAGAAGAGATAGAGAAGATCCAACGGAGAGCAGCGCGCTTCGTTACAGGATCATTTAGTTATCGCGAAAGCGTTACGGAGATGATAGATAAACTGCAGTGGAAGACTCTGCAGGAGAGACTCTCAGTAGCTCGGTACGGGCTTTTGTTAAAGTTTCGAGAACATACCTTCACCGAAGAGTCAAGCAGTATATTGCTCCCTCCTACGTATTTCTCGCGAAGAGACCATGAGGATAAAATCAGAGAAATTAGAGCCCACACAGAAGCACACAGACAATGCTTCTTTCCACGAACAATACGAGACTGGAATAAAAGGGAGAACCGATAGAGGTACTCAGGGTACCCTCCGCCACACACCGTCAGGTGGCTTGCGGAGTATGGATGTAGATGTAGTAGATGTAGATTTTTAAGGTGTTCCATTTGGTTGCCATTTCCGTAGGGCGTAGAAGGTTGGACATTAAAATAAACACTATCAACATATAAAAGCTTTTGAGGCTTCTTATATCGTTCCACATTCCTAATATTTTCTTTTTCTTTCTTCTGTCTCGATTATTTTTTCGTTCAGTATCTCTTTTACTAACTTTGCGCTTTTATTTCATGCTTTTCGCCAGCCCGTCTATGCTCCAGATTTGATCCTTTCCTACCGTTCCCATGACTTTCTGTTAACCATGCCTCAGTTTGAAAATTACATTACGAGAAATGACACCACAATGTTAGTAACATTGACATTACGTGGGGCGTTCAATAAGTAATGAAACACATTTTTTTCTGGAAGCTGGTTGAGTTTTGGCTACAAAACCCTATTTTTCAATATAATCTCCGTTCAATGAGACGGCGTTATGCACCTCTCTGGAAGGGCCTTTATGCTTGCATGGTACCACTCCACTGGTCGACGTTGGAGTCAACGTCTTTCTGCATCAATAACCTCCCCATCATCGACATACTGCTTCTCACTGAGCGTATCTTTCATTGGACCAAACAGATGGAAGTCGGAAGGTGCGAGACCTGGGAGATAGAATGGATGAGGAAGGACAGTCCTTGAAATTTTGTGGACTTCTCTTGGCCTTGTGTGAGGCCTTGAGTTGTCATGACATGCTGAAGTCATTTCATCAGTTTCCTGAAGGAAGAGCAATACACTTGTGAGGAAGGTTCAAAAAATGGCTCTGAGCACTATGGGACTTAACATCTGTGGTCATCAGTCCCCTAGAACTTAGAATTACTTAAACCTAACTAACCTAAGGACATCACACACATCCATGCCCGAGGAAGGATTCGAACCTGCGACTGTAACGGTCACGCGGTTCCAGACTGAAGCACCTGGAAGCGCACGACCACACCGGTAGGCTGTGAGGAAGGTTTATCAAACAGAACAACCCCTTCAGAGTCGCAAAAGACAGGCTTGGGATGCGGCTTTGAATTTTTACTTTGGAGGAGAAATGGTGTGGCACCACTCCATGAATGGTCGCTTTGTTTCCGTTTCTATATCTACATCTACATCCGTACTCCGCAAGCCACCTGACGGTGTGTGGCGGAGGGTACCCTGAGTACCTCTATCGGTTCTCCCTTCTATTCCAGTCTCGTATTGTACGTGGAAAGAAGGATTGTCGGTATGCTTCTGTGTGGGCTCTAATCTCTCTGATTTTATCCTCATGGTCTCTTCGCGAGATATACGTAGGAGGGAGCAATATACTGCTTGACTCTTCGGTGAAGGTATGTTCTCGAAACTTCAACAAAAGCCCGTACCGAGCTACTGAGCGTCTCTCCTGCAGAGTCTTCCACTGGAGTTTATCTATCATCTCCGTAACTCTTTCGCAATTACTAAATGATCCTGTAACGAAGCGCGCTGCTCTCCGTTGGATCTTCTCTATCTCTTCTATCAACCCTACCTGGTGCGGATCCCACACTGCTGAGCAGTATTCAAGCATTGGGCGAACAAGCGTACTGTAACCTACTTCCTTTGTTGTCGGATTGCATTTCCTTAGGATTCTTCCAATGAATCTCAGTCTGGCATCTGCTTTACCGACGATCAACTTTATATGATCATTCCATTTTAAATCACTCCTAATGCGTACTCCCAGATAATTTATGGAATTAACTGCTTCCAGTTGCTGACCTGCTATTTTGTAGCTAAATGATAAGGGACCTATCTTTCTATGTATTCGCATCACATTACACTTCGCTACATTGAGATTCAATTGCCATTCCGTGCACCATGCGTCAATTCGCTGTAGATCCTCCTGCATTTCAGTACAATTTTCCATTGTTGCAACCTCTCGATACACCACAGCATCATCTGCAAAAAGCCTCAGTGAACTTCCGATGTCATCCACCAGGTCATTTATGTATATTGTGAATAGCAACGGTCCTATGACACTCCCCTGCGGCACACCTGAAATCACTCTTACTTCGGAAGACTTCTCTCCATTGAGAATGACGTGCTGCCTTCTGTTATCTAGGAACTCCTCAATCCAATCACACAATTGATCTGATAGTCCGTATGCTCTTACTTTGTTCATTAAACGACTATGGGGAACTGTGTCAAACGCCTTACGGAAGTCAAGAAACACGGCATCTACCTGTGAACCCGTGTCTAAGGCCCTCTGAGTCTCGTGGACGAATAGCGCGAGCTGGGTTTCACACGATCGTCTTTTTCGAAACCCATGCTGATTCCTACAGAGTAGATTTCTAGTCTCCAGAAAAGACATTATACTCGAACATAATACGTGTTCCAAAATTCTACAACTGATCGACGTTAGAGATATAGGTCTATAGTTCTGCACATCTGTTCGACGTCCCTTCTTGAGAACGGGGATGACCTGTGCCCTTTTCCAATCCTTTGGAACGCTTCGCTCTTCTAGAGACCTACGGTACACCGCTGCAAGAAGGGGGGCAAGTTCCTTCGCGTACTCTGTGTACAATCGAACTGGTATCCCATCAGGACCAGCGGCCTTTCCTCTTTTGAGCGATTTTAATTGTTTCTCTATCCCTCTGTCGTCTACTTCGATATCTACCATTTTGTCAACTGTGCGACAATCTAGAGAAGGAAGCACAGTGCAGTCTTCCTCTGTGAAACAGCTTTGGAAGAAGACATTTAGTAATTCGGCCTTTAGTCTGTCATCCTCTGTTTCAGTACCATTTTGGTCACAGAGTGTCTGGACATTTTGTTTTGATCCACCTACCGCTTTGACATAGGACCAAAATTTCTTAGGATTTTCTGCCAAGTCAGTACATAGAACGTTACTTTCGAATTCATTGAAAGCCTCTCGCATAGCCCTCCTCACACTACATTTCGCTTCGCGTAATTTTTGTTTGTCTGCAAGGCTTTGGCTATGTTTATGTTTGCTGTGAAGTTCCCTTTGCTTCCGCAGCAGTTTTCTAACTCGGTTGTTGTACCACGGTGGCTCTTTTCCATCTCTTACGATCTTGCTTGGCACATACTCATCTAACGCATATTGTACCATGGTTTTGAACTTTGTCCACTGATCCTCAACACTATCTGCACTTGAGACAAAACTTTTGTGTTGAGCCGTCAGGTACTCTGTAATCTGCTTTTTGTCACTTTTGCTAAACAGAAAAATCTTCCTACCTTTTTTAATATTTCTATTTACGGCTGAAATCATCGACGCAGTAACCGCTTTATGATCGCTGATTCCCTGTTCTGCATTAACTGATTCAAATAGTTCGGGTCTGTTTGTCACCAGAAGGTCTAATATATTATCGACACGAGTCGGTTTTCTGTTTAACTGCTCAAGGTAGTTTTCAGATAAAGCACTTAAAAATATTTCACTGGATTCTTTGTCCCTGCCACCCGTTATGAACGTTTGAGTCTCCCAGTCTATATCCGGCAAATTAAAATCTCCACCCAGAACAGAAGTGATGAACCCATGTTTCATCGCCAGTGACGATCACCGAGCTTTGTTCACTGTCAGGTGTCCGTAGACATTCTGCAGGCGCCTAGGAATATATCCGATGCTCTGGTTTTTCGCCAAAACAAATTCAATGACAGCTCTCTGCTCGGAATGCTCGTTCGTCCTCTGTTAGAATATTGCTGCGCGGTGTGGGATCCTTACCAGGTGAGATTGACGGAGGACATCGAAAGGGTGCAAAAACTGGCAGCTCGTTTTGTATTATTACGTTATAGGGGAGAGAGTGTGGCAGATATGATACACGAGTTGGGATGGAAGTCATTACAGCATAGACCGTTTTCGTCGCGGCGAGACCTTTTTTACGAAATTTCAGTCACCAACTTTCTCTTCCGAATGCGAAAATATTTTGTTGAGCCCAACCTACATAGGTAGGAATGATCATCAAAACAAAATAAGAGAAATCAGAGCTCGAACAGAAAGGTTTAGGTGTTCGTTTTTCCCGCTCGCTGTTCGGGAGTTGGAATAGTAGAGAGATAGTATGATTGTGGTTCGATGAACCCTCTGCCAAGCACTTAAATGTGAATTGCAGAGTAGTCATGTAGATGTAGATGAATGCACCTCAGTTATAGACGCCATGTTGAAGGCAATGTATAGCGCAGCCACCTGTCGGAAATTCATGAAACTACAGGGGCTGAAGCGGGAATATTCCACGAAGTCGCACAACAAATTCCGCATTTTTTTCGACCAGATCTGGTCGAGAAACAATGTGCTGCATTACTTATTGAACGCCCTTACTATTTTAAAAAGCGTTTTCATTTGTGTAAGTATCTTCATTACCTGTACTATTGTTATGTGTAACTCATTTTTTGCCACAATGTTTTCTCTGAAGATAGTATCTGAGACTGCTGGTTATATGCGAGAAGACTCAAAGATTCCAATCTTTGCAGGGAGATTTAACTCAGAAATAAATTGCAAAACATATACTAATAATTTTAAGTTGAACTTACTACTTTTGTTTGACTGTAAAATGATAGTCAGCAACAAGAACGCAGTTTCAGAGGTAAATAGCAGGAAATTAACTGACTTACTTTCTCTGCTGCCTTACTAGAATGAAACTAACGATCCGTTGTTGCAAAACGGGAGAGCGAGCAAGTAATTCCATCCTGAGACTAATTAAGCAGTTACGCCATTAAGTTAATTACTACTTTCAGCGCAGCTGGAGTCAAGCTGAATAGAAAAGCGAAGACCATAGTGAAATTATCTTATTGTCGGGTACGCCATCGACGAAACAGCAAGTCATTTGTTATGTAGATCGCATTCATAAGAGTATCAAACGCTGTTGTACGTTATTTAATTTACTGGAAACGCTGTCGCCCTAGTTTTAAAGTTTTTTTCGTTGGTTGAACCTGTAATAAGAAAAGAACTAATAACTGTTGGCGAGTAATACCGATCAGAATCAGAGACACTGCCTGACGAGAAATGTAAAACATCTGGAAGGGGTGGAGGAAATGAAATGCAATTTCGCGGGCTGAGAGGATATGTGATGTCATTTTAGTGATTACAATAGCGAGCAAAATTTACAAAGAACCTCGCAGTATGAGTCCATCTATCAGTATGACGTTCCACACGTTCCGGCCATGATACATGCGTTGATTCGATTGGGAAGCAGTTTTATAAGGCCATTGTATCCTCTCATGAGACAAACTGGGCCACAACTGTAGTTATTGGTCTTTGATATCCTGGATCTGGCACCGGGACTAAGTTGTCGTCCAACAAGTTATATCGAGGACAGATCTTGAGTCTTGCTACTCACTAGAGTAGCTAAATATCATGTAAACAGTTCATAGAGACTACTGCTGTGTGTGGACGAATATTGTCCCGTTTAGAAATGACTCCACGATACTGTTATATGAGAAGTAACACGTGAGGATGCAGGATGTCCAATGCGTATCGCTGTGCCGTCAGATTTCTCACAATCACAACCAGCTGTTTCTGAAATCGTACCCCCCACACCATTTTGCCTGGAGTAATACAGGTACGCCTCTACAGAACATTGGATGATCGGGACCCCTCCCCAGGACATGGCCATAATTGCTGACGATAGTTAGCCAGGAAGTGCAGAATCATGATTCATCGCTGAACACAATGCGATGCCATTCACCAGCAGCCCATGATTCCCAGTCAGGGCATTATTCCAAGTGAAACAAAATTGTTCAAATGGCTCTGAGCACTATGCGACTTAACATCTGAGGTCATCAGTCCCCTAGACTTAGAACTACTTAAACCTAACTAACCTAAGGACATTACACACATCCATGCCCGAGGCAGGATTCGAACATGCGACCGTAGCAGCAGCGCGGTTCCGGACTGAAGCGCCTAGAACAGCTCGGTAACAGAGGCCAGCTCCAAGTGAAGCCATATGCCTAGCGCTGGTAGCAGCACCCTACACATAGGACAGTAATTCTCTAATCCAGCTGCTTCTAGTTTAAGACTACTGGCGCAAAATCAGCCAGACTGTTGCAGGGAGTCTATTACATATTCCTGAATGGTAGGCACAGAAGTGACGGCAAACTACATTTTCAACGCAAGGTGACTATGCACAATAATTTGCTACGTTACAATGTGGATGACAAATATGTTTTAAATTTATATGGTTACATTTGAAAGTGATGATGAGGTTAGCATTATCACGAATCCCTGAATGAAATGGAAAAGGGCGTTTGGGGTCTTTGGCCGGGAGGCCTCTTGCGTGGCAGGTCCAGCCGCCTTGGTGCAATGGGCGACCTGCGCGCCGGATGGGGATAAAATGAAGAAGACAGCACAACACCTAGTCCTTGAGCGGAGAAAGTCGCCGGGCCCGTAAGACGGCAATCCGGCACGCTGACCACTTATCTATCGAGGCGGACAATCCGTGAATACATTTGATTCAAATAAAAAACATCCACTTTTCCTCTTTTACATGTCGGCGGCGCAGAAATGTTTGCGTACCTGATCCTGGTTCCCCACAGTGATGTCATCGAATACAAATATGTTGTTGGGTTTTACCTTTTCTGATGGTGGTGTATCACTGCTTTTGCTGAACGTCAGATAAGTAACTTCATCGATAATGTGTAAACACTCCTGTAATAACTGGCATTTCTGTTCATACGTATATTTGAAAATGTATATACATGCTCGAATCGAATCCTTTCTGGGTGTGTTAACCGTGACAGAAAAAGATTAGTCTTCCCACAATTGGAGACTCCCACAATTAAAGCATGGATTTCATCGAGAAGAAACAAACCATTCATCTTGTTATTCCCCCTCAGGTTTCCAGCACCACTGCAGTACCAGTCTGTTACCACAAGCTCCTTATGATGGTGGTGCTTCGTCCACTCAGCCGTGGCGACGACTATATATTTATATCAGTTTCCTGGGAATTTTATAAATGCATAATAACTCACAGGTGACTTACTTGCTGATTTTTTTTTTATTTTTATAAATTCTTACATACTGCTGGAGATATAAATGTACTTCAGTATGAAAGAAGCTCCATGCCAATATGTTTCACAGTTGCATCATATACAGTTGCATCCATTGATAAGCAGCAGGTGTCGTATAGTTGAACAACCATTCCCTCTGATGTGGGGGTAGGCACCAGTAATTTAATCCCAAATTTCTCGTTGAATCTGTTCACAGGCGGTTGCCAACTCAGTCTACGCTCTGGTGTCTGCTGAATCACTAGCACATGTTAAGTTTCTATATGTAGGTTCCCGCAAGTATGTAGGCCCTACTCTTCCTCCCATTATAGATTTTTATTGTTCGTAAGTATCCTGCTGCAATTGCATCGTTGCCCAACTATGTGCTCATCATGCAAATCGGCGGAATAGTCCAGCTCTATCTCCAGGATATATCCCTCACCAGCATCTCACTTGAATGCTTCAGTATATGGCTCCAGTGTCGGTTCTGACCTCGAGCATTGTCTTCCCATAAATATTCACTCTTGCTGCTACACCTTTCAGTCCTGTGGCACATAGCATCCACTACAGTGTGCAGCTACTAAGTGTCACTTCTTTGGTGGTTTCAGTCAGTCTTGAGGGTGAAAACGCAGAAGATCATTGCAGTGTGCACTCCCTGCTGGCGTTGTGCCGTGCATGCCTTTGAAGCCTTATGACTGACTGAATACTCCAGACAAACGACCATTACAAGCTGTCGTCTGCAGTAAAATTATTGCACCACAGCGTTAACATGCCAACATTAACTGGTGTAAAATCGACTTTACTCGTCATTTTTCTTTCTATGTTTTTTGTTGTGTCTGGGGAATATGCGTACTCGGTTCGCTAGACAAACAATCAAACAACTCGTATTAATGAGTTTTATTACAACATCTACTTCTACATCTACGTGGATACTCTGCAAATCACATTTAACCTTCATGAGCTCGCGCTAGACCCTAGAAATAGTCACGCGAGCGACCGCCCGAGAGTTTTCATCAATCTCTTGAGGTTTTCCGTTTTTGAAGGTCATATTTCCATAAAATATCGACATAGGATATCTCACACAATATTGTAAACAGATTTGTAAACAAAATTATTTATTTAACAATAAAACATACAATGGAATACAAAAAGGAAGCCAAATACCCAAATGAAATGTAAGAACATTTTTTTAATTGTAATGATTTGGGACTATATAATGTAATACTTAAGACTAGAATTATTCATTGTCTTAACTCATCATAAGAAAAGCTAATTTTGCTTTGAAAAAAGAATTTTTTATTGAAAACGTCACAAACATTTCTGTCAGGTGAAAAATGCTGATCAGTCTGTATCCATTTCATTTTCGTTTTGAGGCTGACAACAATTATTGCACGTAACTGTCGTGGTTGAATGTCGTAGACAGACGTTTCTTCCACATTCACCGCATTTTCGCTTTGTTTTTATATTCTTTTTTGAGCCACGCAAATAACATATTCCTCTCCTTGTAGGGGCTGATACAGCTGGATAAACTACGTCACGTTCTCTGTAATTTTCCAAAAATACTAACAAATCTTTTGGTCAATTTAGCTCTTTCTTTCAGGTTTTCGCTCATCAGTTCCGAAGATAACGCATGTAAGAATTGTCTTCTCGATTTTTCTTTCATATTACCTGTGTTGAATTGAAAAATGCGTAACGAATTTATTCCTGACAAGTCAAGTAAGCGGAAAAATATAGATTCAGACCACCTTTGTGTTCTTGATGTTGAAATTTTGGAGCACATTAGATCTGCAGTATCAACTCCACCTTTGGTTGATTTGTACAGGTTTTTTGGTGTCTTCATCAATTATATCGGTATCATGCATTGTGCAGAGCACTACTGCAGCTTTCCCTTTTTTTTTTTGTAGTTACAGATATCAAAGTTTTGTCATCTTGACAACCGAACATGTAGTCTGCTGCCACTGTATTTACATTTATTTACTGTCACAAATTCTGGGGAAATTTCTTTTTTATTTCTTCTCATTGTACCTAAAAAGTGAGGCCTTTGCTAAGGAGGTATTCAGCCAACGGATAACTTGAAAAATAATTATGAGTTGTTACATTTCTATTTGTGACCAAGTCGTACGCTTTGTTGGAGAGTACGTTAGGGCCTGGAACTTGTTTTCCGCAGTACACTTCTAAATAGTGCGTGCATCACACAATGAGTACACTTTTAACCTGTATTTGGCTGGTTTTTGAGACATGTACTGGATGAATGAACATCGTCCTCTAAACGCAACCAACGTCTCATCAACAGTGACAAATTCTCCTAATCTGAAAGATTTTTGGCTGTTAGCAATGAAAGAAGACAAAATTTCTCGTATAGGAGCAAGTTTGTCCGTTACTTGACGTTCCAATCTCGTGTTTAGGTCATCGAATCTTATAGCTCGTAGCAAAAATCTAAATCTGTTTAGGCTGAAATTGGCTCGCAAAATTGTCAGACCTGTTCCATTGCTATTGAAGTATTCAGAGAAATTTGCACGGTTTCCTCATTTGACCGCAATCAAAAACAGAGCACCAAACATTGCTAGCATTTCAGCCGTTGTTGTCGGCTTATAATCCCTTTCACGTACTTCATAGTCACTGCTTCCTTCTGCCAGTGCTCGACGTGCCAATTTTTTCCTTTCAATACAAATATTCGTGTATCTTGCGATCCCTTCTACCATTTCGGGAGTTATTGTACACTGAAAACTTTCCAGTCGAGTTTCACATTATCTGGCTTGTCCTTAGGACCTGATAGGGTTTTCATTATATTTTTTGACTTTGATTTTGTGCTGGTAATATTGGCACTACTAGCCCAAATAGTTTCCATGTCCTTACCTATATAAAATCTGATGTCATTTGTTGGTAGCTCCTGTTGATCTATGTCATTTTCTCCCCCGTTTTCGAAATCAATTTCCGACTCACTTTGATGTATATCATCTTCAGTCCCTTCTTGTTCATAATCTGGGTTACCGGAAACGTCATCTTCTAGGGATTCCTCATGGCCCTTTCCCTCTGCTTCCTCTCTCCAATTCAGCCAAGATTCTATGTATGTCATCAGACATAAGGTTTAGTCGTTCCCTTTAAAAATAAAAATAATTGTTACTTTTGCCAACAGACATTTCTTAGAATGACGAAGTGCTTAAGTAGAAAGAAAAACAGAATTTGTCAATGGCAAAATGTATAGATTGTAATGCACATTCACTAGAGAATCAGAAGAGTCTTTTATAAATTGAGGAATTATAGGGGAATTACAAAAAGAGATACTTACTTTCCGAAGTAGACGAGTAGAACAAAGTCTCGTTTTTGTAAGTGCCGTAAGCGCTCGCAAGGCGGTAAACTGACCGCCGAACGTGTTCGGACCTATTTGAACTTGTCCTGAGAGGCAGAGAGGTGCGACTTGGACGAACTTTGAGCAGCATCTGTCGGAAAAAGGTGCAACTAGAGAATACATGTCCGTCCCGCCGCCTCGTTACCTTTGTGAAGTAAGTATGGCGCGAAATTGCAAAAAGGCGGTCACTTCACCGCCGCGCGAGCGCTTGAAGGTTAAGTGCCTGGCAGAGTGTTCATCGAAACACTTTCACAATTCTCTGTTATTACAATATCGTATAGCGCGCGGAAAGAACGAACACTTATACCTTTCCGTAAGAGCTCTGATTTCTCTTATTTTATCGTGGTTATCGTTTCGCGCTATGTAGGTCGGTGTCGACAACGTATTTTCGAATTCGGAGGAGAAAGTTGGTAATTGGAATTTCGTGAGAAGATTCCGTCGCAACAAAAAACGGCTTTCTTTTAATGATGTCCAGCCAAAATCCTGTATAATTTCAGTGATACTCTCTCATTTCGCGATAATACAAGACGTGCTGCCCTCCTTTGAACTTTTTCTATGTACTCCGTCACTCCTACCTGGTAAGGATCCCACATGGCGCAGCAGTATTCTAAAATAGGACAGACAAGTGTAATGTAGTCTGTCTCCTTAGTAGATCTGTCACATTTTTTTAAGTATCCTACCAACAAAACGCAGTCTTTGGTTAGCCTTCCTCACAACATTTTCTATGCGTCCCTTCCAATTTAAGTTGTTCGTAACTGTATTTCCTAAGTATTTAGCTGAATTTACGGCCTTTAGATTTGACTGATTTATGGTGAAATCGAAGTTTAACGAATTCCTTTTAGCACTCATATGGATGACCTCACAATTTTCGTTATTTAGGGTCAACTACCAATTTTCTAAATCGTTTTGCAATTTGTTATGATCTTCTGATGAGTTTATTAGTCGATAAACGACAGCGTCATCTCCAAACAACCTAAGACAGCTGCTCAGATTGTCTACCAAATCGTTTATATAGATTAGGAACAGCAAAGGGCCTTCTTAAGAACAGACAGACACATGGAGTTTACTAACGACGTGGCTAACACTGAAGCTGCTAACAAAATGGGCTGTCATCAGTCGGACGCGGAGTTTATGTCCTCTTCATGTAGGGGCCGCTGCCGTCGCGATGTCGCCATGTGGTGGGAGGTCGGTCAGCATGTGATTGGCTGACCTACTCTCACAGCCATCTCTTCTTTGGCGTTCCCGACTGGCGTGCCGGAGCTGACTTAATGCCGTAACAGTCACAGTTTTTACATAACAGTCGCGACACTTCGATTTTGTTGCCTACCGCGCCAGCAGCGTCCCAAGCGGTAGTAACTTAAACTGAGAGTTCGGTGCGATCGTGAAAGCGAATAATGGTTGTTTATTTTGATTTCTACAATGGTTTTTACATGCGGGAGCGTTTGTAGCGCAATAAATCGCAGCAACAACAGGTAGAAGACACCACAGCTGTCTTTTTTTAGGTTTCCTAAGGACTCTGAGAGATATATACTATCATGTTACTAAATCGTATCGTCAGGATTCACTTGCAAACTACATGTGTGTAATGATTAATGTTTCATTTTAGGAGCAGAAAATGGCTAGTTAATAGCAGACGAGAAGACCTTTTGAAAAAAGACCCAGTTTACCTGAATAATAATATTAGGTTTTGTTCGCTACATTTCGAACAAAACCAGTTCATGAATGCAGACAATAATGAACTCCTGTGGGATGCAGTACCCGCACTGTTTGACATCACAAATAAGCCACCTCAACTGACAATGAAGAGGAAACTACCACAAAGATTCGACAATCCATCTAAAGCTGTAAAACAGTCCTATGACACAGAAGCAGCCAGTTCGACTCTCCATGTATCAGTGCCAGATTCGTATGAATTGTCAACACATACCTGCTTTGGAGGTAAAGTGCTTAGATTAAGTGCAGTTATTCATGTCTTACAAAAGGGTAATATTTAGTATTATTTCATTCACTTCCGTTGTTAGTCACTTAATTTTTCTATCTTCCTTTGTGTGATGACATTATTTTGTTAACACCTTGTTCACTGACAGATTGTTTGAAAGTTATTCAAATATTTGGTTTTTGCATGAAATGTAATGTAAACAGCTGATTATAATGTTTTCAACATATTTCTCCCACTATTTGGCAGTTGCTTGTCCCACTTATAATAACATAAAGATGAAGGTCGTACTTGTGGCAACAGGCGACAATGACAAACATAGTAGGCCTACAGAACGATAAATGAGCTGTCGATCGCTTTTGCATGTGGAGGAACATGTCTGTGCTTCTTCCGTGTGAATCTGTGTGTTTGTCAGAGCGGCCTGAGCTAGCGAGGCGAGCGCATCGCTGCCGTTGCGCGCTACGCTAACTCGGCCGTTGAGAGCTCGTTTGAAGAGGTTTCTGTGCTGTGGGAGCCGCGCAGAGCAAAATTGTCGTGCGTTGTTTTGACAACGCGTGCAGATTGTCGTGTTCCGCGCCTCACAGCATGGGAAAGAAGGGTGCGCAGAGGAAACCAGCCGTTACGAAGGGTCATTCGGTTGCGCAACTCACTGAGTCTGCCGACCATGCAAGGAACTCCCGAGAAGACGAGTCGCGGCCTGTCCCCCCTTTATACATCAAGTGTAAAAGTGGGTGGACAGCGCTGTTCGACACCATGACGAACTGCGCTCGGAACGAAGTGGTTTACGAGTCTGTCGATACAGACTCGCTGATCTGCGTTCGAGCTGCAAACGTGGCCGACCACAGGGCGATCAAGGTCGCAGTGGCCGACCACATCGTCGACGCGCCGCCGGCGCGTGAGAAGGCACCTTCCGAAGGAAGGGTGAAGACGACCGAGGCACTCCTCAGGGGGCTACCTTGGTGCTGTGACGAGGCAGCGGTCCGGGAAGGGCTGCTGCGAGCCGGGTTTGGTGGTGTAACCGCAAGGCTGCACAACCGGACCAACAAGAAGAGGGCGCCGCTCTATGCCGTGACCGTGCATACGGTCGACGGCGGGAGCGACATCTTCCACTTGCGGAAGCTGCTGGGCTTCCCGGTGACCACAGAGGCTCTCCCGACCGCCATGGACCCCCAGCCCCAGTGCTTCAGGTGCCAGGGCGAGGGCCATGTTGCTAAGTATTGCCGCAACGCGGTGCGGTGCGTCAAGTGCTCAGGGGAGCACGACAGCCGCGCCTGCGACCGCGGCAGCAACGTTCTGCCGACCTGTGTCCGGTGTGGCGGCCCGCACGTCGCCAGTTGGCGCGGTTGTGCTGCTTTCGCAAGCCGCAGCCGTGTCGGGGGCGGCGAGGCGGCCGCGGCCGCACCGACGCAGCGGAAGAAGCGAAGACGACGTCGGAAACGGCGTAGGGCGCAGAACAGCCCGGCGCAGCAGAGGGACGGCGCAGCAGCAGCCCCACCTGCCAGGAGCAGGGAAGACCGCTTGGTGACGAGCGGCCAGGACGCAGCCCGCGCTCCCGCGTGACCTTGAACTCGGCACCGCCGTGAAGGAGGCCACTGCAGCCCTCAGAGCCGTCTTCGCGGCAGAGAGGGCTGCCTTCGCAGCCGCCGTGGCTGCAGAGAAAGAAGAGGCCTTAAGGCAGCTGCGAGCAGACTTCGCCCGAGGCCCCGGCGCAGTAGTACCTGTGAACACTCCTGCGACCCCGCAGAAGGACGTCCGCGCGCCTGAGCCAGCGGTTGCCCCAGCACCACCGCAGGTGAAAGGTGCTAAGAAGAAAACCGCCGCCCCAGCTGAACCGGTGGCAACGCCGACCGCTCTGGGAGCGGGTCCCGCAAGGGATCGAGAAGCCGAAAGGGCAGCCTTTATCGCCAAGTTGCGAGCGACCGGCAACACTTTCTCGGACGCTGAACAGACGCAGCTCTTCGAACAAACGGAGCTCCTTGGAGCTGCATTGGAAAAGGGCTGCGGCGTGCAGTAGAGGAGGACGCTGAATGGTAGCCACGCTGCCGTTCTGCACCAGCCCCGACGACAAGGCGCAGCAGAGAGCATAACAGCAACGCATGCGCTGCCGCGCCGAACTCTTATGTTACAGGGAGGAAGCCACTGCGGCCGGCCCAGGAGACTATAAGCGAGCCCAGCCGCAGCACCCGGCCTGACCCAGCTAACGGACACGCAACACATAGGTAACGATGCATGATACCTCACGCTAACCGACCTCACCTTGCATGCTCTATCGCAGCTAGCAAGCCGCTACTGCCCTTACTACCCGTCCTACTGTCGCAGAGGTTTTTTTCCCTTGGCGCTGGCCTTGGCACTTTTTTCCCTCTGCCCTTACAACCGCTACCCTTCGATCGCTTTCGACCACTTCTATCTCCTGATGGACCATGTAAATGAGTAATCTTACCCAGACGCATGGACAACATCACAGCCTGCATCCTGTGACGCCTGATTCAAAACTAACATGCTTACGGAGGTGACAGTAGAACTTTTGGTTTGGTCACCACGTTGGTGCGGGCGTGGAGGGGCCCCATCCTCTGTGTGTTTGTATTCTTTTGATATCAACGTGGCAAGCTGCAATTCTATCCAACGTTACAAATATTTCTTCACTATTTGTTGTAGCTTGCCACTCGATTCATGGTTTTTGTCCATACTTGGGCTTATTTTAGAATCATTTTTAGAAACATATATGCCTTCTGATACTACACAAACCCTTGGAGGCAAGAAAATAACTCAGATATTTTGTAAATTACGTAGCAAATGTATGCAGAACAAAGATTATGCTTACGACGCGTCTGACGTTCACCTTACTCGCCACTTGGGGCGCTAGTGTCGCTCCATTGTACGGTAACAACTTTTACAGCAGTAAGTGTCGCAACTGTTATGTTAGACTGTGGTAACACTTTTGATCATAGCAGACAAGTAGTCTAATTCTAACCATGTACTTTAGTACCACTTCTCATTCTCTAAATCGATAACAGCTTCAAAATTCCTGTCTGGCACTAGTCCCACATTCAAACACTTTGAACCACTTGCTGTTAAATTGTTCGTATTAGTGAACAGCAGTGGCGGCATTCTGCTAGTGGTGGTGGTAGCTGTAGTAGTAGTAGCGAGCTCAAGTGCTGTTTTGATGCTGCTCCTGCCGATGCTGGCTGTGGTCGATTGAACGCCATCAGGTCTGAGAGCTCAAATGCAGACTGCTGTTGCTGTGGCTGCTAGTGGTCGAAAGCTAACAGGTCTGGGAACTTAGCTGCTATTGCTGCTGCTTCTCCTGGTCGCTGTGTGGAGTCATGCAGGTCTGAAACAATAATAATATAATAATGTAAGTATATGCAGATACATGCACATACATAATAACAGCAACAATGACAATGAACAAATACTTACTTTCAGATGCAGTCTTCTTATTCTTCCTGACTGCTCGCTGTTGCTGGAGACACTTCATCATTATGGTCTTTACTGTTTGAAGTACTGTAAACGAGTACTACTGGAGCTGCTCGCAAAACTGATAGTATGAAATGGCACTCCTCATTGTTGAGGCATAGGAGCTCTATGCTCGAGTGCTCATTGGCTGAAAAGCACAATCGCCGCCAAGCACTTGGCAGGGAGGGGGTGGAGGGGGTGGGGGGGGGAGAGAAGGGTAGAGCCAGATAGGGCGATGAGAGGGAGGTCAGTTACTTTAGAGTCCAATTACTAGTTGGTGTACTTATTATCACAATCAAGGGACAAGATCGTAAACTTGATGATAAGCAGTCAAACTCGATTTCAAGGTTGACTGGACAGGCACTGATATCCTACTACCGTCCACATGTTATATAAATAGTTTTAAAAATACGAAGGTCGTTCCGAAAGCAATACCTCGTATTTTTTGTGGTGATTTTGGATGTCTGGTTTAGTGCTAATGCTTGAACCTTCCTCTTTCATTTGCAGGTGGTTCCGTTATTCTGTGGTAGTTGGCGCCAGCAGAGGAGAGTTCCAACGTGGAGTCTGATATAGACGCGCGTATAAAACAGCGATGTGTGATTGAAATCCTCACTACTGAAGGAATTGCGCCGATTGAAATCCACAGACGCTTGCTAACGATGTATGCAGACGATACAATAGACGTGAGCAATATGAGGGGATGGGTACGGCATTTTCAAGGTGGTGAAAAGGGTGTGCAACAGCCTGGGCGACCCTGTGCACCTGTCATCCCTCGCAATGGTGAGTGTCTTGATCAACTCACCCGTGCTGATCGGCGGATAACGACCATAGAACTGAGTGTAGAGCTGAATGTCGGCTGTAATGCCTTCGAAACAATGTTGAAACATCTTGGTTATCACAAAGTCAGTGCAAGATGCGTCACCGAATGCTTACGGAAAACTAAAAACTCATCGAATGGAAATTTATCGGGACCTGCTGGACCAATATGATGCTGAACGTGACAATTTTCTGAACAGCATCATCACCGGAAATGAGATGTGTTGTCCCCACTATGAGCCGGAATCCAAAAGAGTTGATGCAATACCGAAATGCGAATTCTCGAGACTCAGACGTCTGCAGGCAAAGTGATGCACACAGTTTTCTGGGATAGCCAGGGTGTGGTTCTTTTGGATGTTCTGGAACCTGGAGAAACTGTCACATCAGCTTGGTTCAAGACGGCACTGACTAAGCTGAAAACCGAATTTCCGGGATAAGGCCAGAAAAGAAGACCGATTGTCACCTGCAACATGATAACGCCAGGCCCCACACCAGTTTTGCGACCACGTAACTCAATGCAAAATTCGGCTGGACTGTCTTACTACATCCACCGTACAGTCCCACTTCAACATCTCCAGATTTTCATCTCTTTGGCGCTCTGAAAAATGGACTACATGGAGGACATTTTAACACTGTGATGCTGTCCTCGCGACATGCAGGCTCTGGTTCCTCTCTGGCAAAAGTGCGTAACGAATGTTGGTGACTATGTGGAAAAATGACAGTATGTAGCTGAAATACTGCTCTATTTATGTGTGCTGTTGTGATTTATGTATCTCCTATAGTTTCCATGAATAAAAATAGGCGACATTACTTTCGGAACGACCCTCGTATATTGCCTTTCTCACCATAAAATCCGGTACCTGAAGAATTAACAATATATTCTAAATACCCATAGTAAGATATAGCACTTAAATTTGTAGAACGCGAAGTATTTATAAGTGTTATACAAAATAATCTCACGCCTAACAACAACAAAACTATAGAAAATGGCGAAAACTGTTTATGGTGGTCTGTAATGCATTTTCCTTCATGTGATTCTAAATCAGACACTAGATTTAAATGCCGACGAAAGAAACTCATACGTCCCCAGGCAGACTATCCTTTAGTTATAACAGTGTCCCATACTTGTAAAATACAATTCCATAAGCCATACGCTGTATAAAGAAATAAACAAATAAAATAGCAGGTCCACTTGATACATGGGAATTATTCAGTCAACTGAGTATAAAAAGAATAGATAAAGCTGTTTACTTAAAATACTTAGTCAAACAGCAGTATGTGCTGGAATGGTGACAGGGTATAAGTATCACAGAAACACCTCAGTCGTTGGAACGGAACATCGACGCCTTGTATATGGATGACAGTGCACAGTTAGTCTGTAAAACGGTACCTGACACAAACAGTTTTATGCATAGCACAAGTGGTTTAGTGTACTGTTAAACTCGTAATTTCAAATTAAATTGCGTAGAACATGACTAGTATGTGTGCATTGTTGACCAGACAATAGGCCATTATGTAACAGAGAATGAATTGCCTCACCAAGTAACTCACACACACTGTTATTCCACACAGGAACATCAGCACCCAGCTGTTGGTGGTAAACAGCATCCCACAAAACAGGTACCTATTCAGAATCACAAGATTTTAGCAGTTCCAGTGAATACATGCAATCTGCAGTAATGCTACCTATTATAATGATCGTAACTCATGTGCTGTACTAGACTTATTATTATTCCCTGCTGTATAAACCGCTTGATTCAGCATATCAGAGGTCTAAAGTGTTCATGGACTCCTTAAACATGATTATAAATAAGCCGTATCTATCCTTCACTGTTGAGCGAGAGTCTCATTTTCGCCATTCCCACTGTGTGTAATAAAGTTGCAAATGAAGTTTAGGCCATACTTTGCCAGAATTGTTTCTCCTGGCGGATCTGGAAGATAAAAGAAAAACATCAGTTTCAACCAGTCTATAGCAAAATACTGCAAAGCTTCTCAACAAGTAAAACTATGAGTATGAGGCCGACAGCTTCGCAGTTGTACTGTGACTTTCATTTGTGTGTCCTGGACTAGGTTACAAATTACTTACCATGGTGATTAATTTGCTACTCATCAGCCAGGTAAGACTAAGCCAAAAATGTCCCATACAAACATAAGCTTTAGTAAAAGAGAAACTAAGTACTTCAGACTGCCGATAAATTATACGAGTACATCTCGTAGCTTCACAAGTTCTGTCCCCAATCGACCCTAAGGGCCCATCTACAAAAAATAATTTGTCCGTGTATGCAATAAATCGCTGCAAATGTATTGTGTTCGCAAGACACAGGTTCCAATCTCCTGCTCACCTGCCATTTGTCGGTCTAGAAATGAAGTATCAGCAGCAAGCGACTACTCCCTCACAACCTCATTGGTTTTATCCGTTATTCAGAAATTCGTACAGGAAGAACTTCTATTATGGTCTACGTTGGCAACATGTATTGTAAAAAAATATGAAAACAATGCAAGAAACAGAAAGCGAGATCAAAATGGTGTAGCCCAGTGGTTGGCAAACACATGCCACATACGGCGCTTTGTCCCCGTGAATGTGGCCGTTTTACAAAACACTCGTAGTACCTGCGGGTGCGGGCGTGCAATGCGCATGTACACAAGTCGGTTTTCGGCCTGGGCGAGTATATTTGGAAGTAGTGGCATTATACGGGGTTATGGGTGACCCAGACCACCCGCACCATTTTTGCTGCTTGGGACAATGTCTTCAAGAGCGGGGGTGGGCCATGCAGACACATAAAATTTAACGTACTGAAGTTCGTACAAAATGAAGCAGTGTAAGGAATATCTTTCCGTTGATGAGTGCGGAATTGTTACTCTTTAAATGTAGAAAAAAGCGTGCGGTTGGGTGAAAAGGGAAGACAATAAGGATCATTTGGAAAGCGATTTAATAATAGCTCTGAGTTCCGAGTTAGAAATAAGTGAAACAGATGATAACAGTGACAAAAAATTTAAGTTTGTGTAATAATAAATACCTGTAGATATGACTGTTTGACTTGTTTCTACTTTTACATATTTTGTAGATGTTTACGTTTCCTTTATCTTCAGCCAAAGGCTATGAAACAAAGGTAAGTTGATTTTTATCACCTGGAATAGTATTTCTGAGTCAAATAATCAGCTGAAAAAATACTATGTCTTGTTCTTTACTCATTCGGATCTACATTCCAGCGAACAGTTTATTTCAAGCATGAAATCAAGATTATCTGAGAAGTCGACTTATTGATGAGAACCCATTACTCGCCTAATATTAATAATAACAACGTACAAACCTGACATATCAAAACTTTCCAAGGAGATGCAAGGCTATTGTTCAATTTGCTTCTTATCAGTCTTTGTCATGATTCAATTTCATGAAGATCTTACAGTTTAATTTTACCAAAAACTAATATCTTTATTTGGTATGATAACAAGTTTTATTCAGTGGCGCTATAATTTATTATGACTTAAAACTTTAAGTGCAGTTTATTTACTTTTCGGGAGCGTTGTGGAGCGAAAGAAGATGGTGTGTCGAGTACTAAGGGAGGAATGTTGAGATGATTTGGAAGTAAAGGGAGGCTGAACGAAGGGAGATTGACGATACAAGTATACGAGAGTGGATGGGAGAATTGGAATGCCGCCCGTATCAAGTAATCGTGTGCCTGCGGTTCTCAGCCGTATTTTACAATAATGTGCACCTAGAGACCAACAGCCGAATTCAAACACGACAAGTAACATTAGGAGCTTCTTAATACTACAATTTTCCTGCTTACACCAAAAATACTTATAGAATAGTAATACTTTAAAACGCCCTTGATTTTAAGTGATGATGAATTCGGCTGACACTGGCGGGGCCTGAGTTCAAATCCCCGCTACAAAGCTCGTTAACATTGCAGGCATACCCAAGGAGAAGTTCACAAGGAAAAAGCCAAGAATTGCGACTGTTAGTCCGTAGGCCCACCCTGCCATCCCCTCAGCTTTGTGATGTCTGTCAGTGTCGGTCGCACACAAAATTTCGGTTCTATTGAAGATTCTTCGTGTTCAAGTGTTTTTTTAATCTTCATGTTGTGTTTATCTTTATTAGAATAAATAATGTCTGGTGTACAGTACCGTCAAAAATAATTAATAAGAGGAACGTTAGCAGAGATAATAGAAGTTTCCAAGAAAAATGGAAAGAAAAGTTTTATTTTATATGTGAAGACAAGAAAGGTTCTGCTGTTTGCTTAATATACTGGGAAACGGTTGTGAATGAAGAGATACCATTTATTTCACCATTACAAAAATAAGAGTAGCTCATTTACAGTTGCTTTTCCTTTAGATTCAGGTGAGAGAAAGGAAAAAATTGGTCTTCTAAAACAACAACTTGCTGCCAGAGAAACGTAATGTCAATAGCAGCTCGACAGAATGAGGCTCTCACGAAAACATCATATTATGGTGTATTCTTGCAAAGAATTTGAAACTTTCCATTGATGCTAAATAACTGATGCAACGTATGATAACTGTTTCTTAAACTTTCTTTCAGCGTTCCTCAAACAGTGAACAAATATTGGTTCAAATTAATCGAATTAAAATTACGCTAATTCTCTTCGAATGCTTTCCAGTATGCAAATACTATGTTGGTGCATAAGAACGTAGCGTTTTTGTTTTGCGTGTTGGTATTCCGCTTTATTTATTGATTGTCGTTTTTTGTCTGTAGTTATTATTGCATTTGGCGTATACATATTGTCATTTTGTTATTTGGAGATAGTGAGTGGAACTGTCGAGTGGAGAAATCGGAACAGTTCCGACATATACTTTTGTCTGAGTTCAATAGAGAGGTGACAGGAGCCGAGGCAGCCAGAAACATTTGGGCCGTGTTTGGGGACAATGCCACTGGTCAGAGCACAGCAAGAAAATGGTTTTCAGGGGGTTTGATGAAGATCGCTTAAACGCATTCCGCAACAGCGTTAATGGTCTTTAGCTGCGCAGCTCACAAGGAATGCTGCACTATCAGCTCGGCTGAAAGTACTTAGACAGCCAGTACGTTATGGACAATTGCAATAGCGGAAGTTTAACCTACGTCACTATGATCTTGTTCATTGTGCGTTTTAAACTGTTTCGTGATAGATTATTTCGTGTACCTAAGAAGTACGAGATACACATTACAGAATCGTATGTGTATTCAATCTTTTCTATGACATAAAGAAAAATTGGTGAAAAGGATTCTCGCACTGCAGAATGATTCCATATTAAACCTTCTGTTGCCTCTTAGTTTAATAACAAAACGACAAAAGAATCAATTCTAAAATATCCGTAGGAGAATGAACTGCATTTTGAACTACACTCCTGGAAATTGAAATAAGAACACCGTGAATTCATTGTCCCAGGAAGGGGAAACTTTATTGACACATTCCTGGGGTCAGATACATCACATGATCACACTGACAGAACCACAGGCACATAGACACAGGCAACAGAGCATGCACAATGTCGGCACTAGTACAGTGTATATCCACCTTTCGCAGCAATGCAGGCTGCTATTCTCCCATGGAGACGATCGTACAGATGCTGGATGTAGTCCTGTGGAATGGTTTGCCATGCCATTTCCACCTGGCGCCTCAGTTGGACCAGCGTTCGTGCTGGACGTGCAGACCGCGTGAGACGACGCTTCATCCAGTCCCAAACATGCTCAATGGGGGACAGATCCGGAGATCTTGCTGGCCACGGTAGTTGACTTACACCTTCTAGAGCACGTTGGGTGACACGGGATACATGCGGACGTGCATTGTCCTGTTGGAACAGCAAGTTCCCTTGCCAGTCTAGGAATGGTAGAACGATGGGTTCGATGACGGTTTGGATGTACCGTGCACTATTCAGTGTCCCCTCGACGATCACCAGAGGTGTACGGCCAGTGTAGGAGATCGCTCCCCACACCATGATGCCGGGTGTTGGCCCTGTGTGCCTCGGTCGGATGCAGTCCTGATTGTGGCGCTCACCTGCACAGCGCCAAACACGCATACGACCATCATTGGCACCAAGGCAGAAGCGACTCTCATCGCTGAAGACGACACGTCTCCATTCGTCCCTCCATTCACGCCTGTCGCGACACCACTGGAGGCGGGCTGCACGATGTTGGGGCGTGAGCGGAAGACGGCCTAACGGTGTGCGGGACCGTAGCCCAGCTTCATGGAGACGGTTGCGAATGGTCCTCGCAGATACCCCAGGAGCAACAGTGTCCCTAATTTGCTGGGAAGTGGCGGTGCGGTCCCCTACGGCACTGCGTAGGATCCTACAGTCTTGGCGTGCATCCGTGCGTTGCTGCGGTCTGGTCCCAGGTTGACGGGCACGTGCACCTTCCGCCGACCACTGGCGACAACATCGATGTACTGTGTAGACCTCACGCCCCACGTGTTGAGCAATTCGGCGGTACGTCCACCCGGCCTCCCGCATGCCCACTATACGCCCTCGCTCAAAGTCCGTCAACTGCACATACGGTTCACGTCCACGCTGTCGCGGCATGCTACCAGTGTTAAAGACTGCGATGGAGCTCCGTATGCCACGGCAAACTGGCTGACACTGACGGCGGCGGTGCACAAATGCTGTGCAGCTAGCGCCATTCGACGGCCACCACCGCGGTTCCTGGTGTGTCCGCTGTGCCGTGCGTGTGATCATTGCTTGTACAGCCCTCTCGCAGTGTCCGGAGCAAGTATGGTGGGTCTGACACACCGGTGTCAATGTGTTCTTTTTTCCATTTCCAGGAGTGTACATTCTACTGTTGCCAGAACAGCGAGATAAGTAAAATAAAATTTCTGTTACAGAACAGATTGTGCTATGAACTACTTTCTACTGCTCGGACAGGTTGACAATAAGGTAAACATTTCATGAAAATTATAAAAAAAATTTACATTCCATTGACATACCTGTTTACTCAGATGTTTCACTGAAGATGCCTTCAGAACTAGAGTCGCTGGATGTTGATGCTAGATTGACAACTAAGGTACCTCTAATTACGTGTGTAACAATTTGTTCTTGTTTGTGTTTCAATATGTCATGTATTATTACTTCTCAGGCATGAAACAATACCACTTTCTAGTGCTTGTAGCGGTAGGCCTGTCGAGAATAACAGAGTGATAGCTTGCATTGTCCATAACAATGAAAGAGCCTGAATGCAAGTAAGGCAAGAGCTGATTCTGAAACCATTCTCGAAATGTTTCTGCATTCATTTCGGAATGGTTGTCAGAGTTTCGACCTGAATACAAGTTTACTTCAAGGCACAAACCCAATATCAAAGGAAACTGCGTGGCATGTTATAAGACACCCTTCTTTTCCCACTGCCATTTTCAAGCCACCTTGTACTCCGTTGTTTACAAAATACAAATTCTAGTGTGGTTTTAATTTACCCAAGTGTCGTGTAAGTAATACGCAGTTGACGTTGCTTTTCATCTGATTTCACGCATTGTTCTTAGGAACGTCATCCTAGCAGTATCAATATCACAAAGCTCCAGTAAAATTTCTGTCTGTCATGAGATTTTACATATTTAAATCCGATGTTCTTCAACATTCTTCGCACTGACACTGCACTTCCTGCAAACTTAGCAGCTTCACACATTACAGTGAACAATTTCCCTGCCGTGGGGAAATCGCCTCTTTCCTAAAATTTCAAAACTTTCGACGTAAAACATCTTGATTGAAGTCGTCAGTCCTGTTACCCGCTTTGGAATGCTATGTTTCTTGCCTGGAGACGGATATTCCACATTTTTAAATGTCTGCTGAGAGTGTGTGCCCTGCTGCACAATTCGGCTGACAGTTGGAACGAAAGGCCGCTGCAGAGCTTTCCTCCACTTCGGAACGAGTACACCTTAAAAATAAGGTCCCTTGCCTGTTTGTGAAACACTTGGCGCCTTCTAAGTGTTTCAATCATTATGAGAAAACTGACAAACCGCACAGAATACGACAGAAATCAATCAATCGTAGTTTCGCGCACGTAAAACATGTTAGAACGCTCAGATATGACTAAAGTTCACACAGTGTGGAATGCGCAAATCGATTGAGAGTTGATGGGTTAGCTGCGTATACCCAGCCACCGGCCATCAATGTTGTCGCAGACTGTAGTCCACTATGATCCACGACAGTGTACTCAATAACTGGCGAATGTAATGAACTCTGATCAGTCCACAGTTGTGCGACATTTGCATGTAATGTGGAAGGTTCGAAAATCGGGTGTATACCACACGCTCTAAGCCAGAAACACAAAAACTAACTGGTGCATCTCTGCTTGCTCGTCATCAATGGGCTCATGAACAACACCTACCATTCCTGCCCTACAGAACAGGCAGACGCTGTTTCTTAGCGATATCACAGCAACAGCCAGCAGTAGTCCAGAATGCTTTCTACGCAAGCTCATTTTCCGATGGACCTTGCTTAACCCTTTCATGATCGAATTATTTCTTGCTCAGTTTTTTAAATTTTTGTTTTATATTTTGCACAAGGAATAGCTTCTAAAGTGAAATGTATAAAAAAACAGTATTTTTTAATATTTTAAGTGGGACTTATATGTCCCATTGGTCATTAGGTGGGAGTATTGCATAGGTTTGAATAAAAACAGAGTATAAGAGAGAACATTTAATTTCAGCTGCAACTTTTACAAAAAATAATTAATTTTTGTGTCCAGTTTATACAAATACAAGGGTTATATTGCAAATGATGTTTGATGTTGATTTTACCAATGCCGATATCAGGAACATTTATTTTCTATGAAGTAGGGATGTGCACATAGAGAAACTTTGCAGCGTATGCACATCATGTTGGTTCGTACTTCGTTCTGCTTTGTGCTGAAGAAAGTGCAGTGTTTCCTTGTGCCTTTTACTGGGAAATATTTTCCAGCTTGAATGCGAACTTCATCTGCTACACTCTCGACACCCGGCTCGTTTCATCTTAGAAAATTTGGTCTTCCTCTTCTTTTGAATTCATAACCTGCTGCTAGTTGTCTGGTAAGTGAATGGTGAAAGGATAACTGATTATGTCCTCCTCCATGCTTACAGTTCCACGTTATGAAACTGTTAGCAATTACCAGGTCAGTTACGAAAAAGAAAAACCGATGCCACCACTTTAGAGATCGCCTTCCAATTGCATATCTCTCACGCATCTGATCAAAGCGATCCACACCTCCCGTAAATGTATTATACTCGCAACTGCTTTAGGACAGAAGACCTCTGATGGAGTACCATCTCTGTTTTTCCTTTTGACAAAGGTTTCATCTTTTGGGCTATGATAAGTACTTAGTACTGTCACAGTCTTGCCATTTTATTGCTGAGGTTTATTGCTTTTGAACATAAACTGCCCCCATTGTAATTTATCTTGTTTCTTCATCATACCTGGAAGTACCTTCCTGTTTGTCCTCACTGTTCTAACTTCAAAAAGTCCTCTTTCATTAGTGACTTCTTCAGATTGTACGACGTGAAGAAGTTATCGAACACAATTAGTCGGCGAGACTACATGTTGGAGCACAGTATTTTCTCCCAAACTGAATAATGAGTCTTGGGTGTCCTTCTTTCCAGTATACACCTCAAACTGGATTATGAAACCTGTTTTTGAATCGGCAAGACACCTAATTTTGTAACCTCGTTTTACAGGCTTCATTGGAAGGTACTGCTTTATAGATGAATGCCCTTTGAATGGGGCCATACTTTCATCAACAGCCATGATACTTGATGGAGTGTTTACTTCTTTTAAATTGTTACTGATAGCGTCAATTATTGGGCGTAATTTTTGTAGTCGATCATAGCCAGTTTCACCTCTTGCTACTGTTGTGGCATTGTCATTTTAGTGAATGTTTTCAGTCAGTTTTTTGAACTTAGTTTTACTCATTAGTTGCGAAATTGCACTTACACCTGAAAGTGGGTCGTTGGACCAATAGTGACTCACCTGAGGCAGCCTATGTATTCCCATTATAATGTGAATGGCAATAAAATATTTTATTTTTTCAACGTCAGTGTCTTTCCAATTGCAGCTGGCCTGTCTTACCCTTTCACCTCTAGTGATGTTGTTACATATTGGAGTTGCATAGAGGTTAGTCTCATCTTTGATCTTCCTCAAACAATCATCAGTAAAAATTGTAAAAAAAAGTCTATTTCTTTATCATTTTGTCCAAAATCGAACTTTATATCTGCACTTCCATCAAGAGATGCTGATAAGTTTTCAAAATAAGTTACGTCGTCAGTCCACTCTGTTTCAGCTTTATTGGCATTTTTGGCCCCACTCTCTTGTCCTGCACACACAATAACTTCATTTGCTGTGTCACTGCTAATTTTGGCGACATTTTCTTTTACTGGACACGCAATACAATCATTTTCTATCACCTCCGTTCTAGCACTGTCACCATTGTTGTGACGACAATAGCTAGGTGGCTAAGCCAATGTCCTACGCGGTGTAGTATCAACAGATTTACTATTGGATACATCAAGACGGGTGAGTTAATCTGCAGCTTCACCACCACCTTCTTCCTCCGAAAATTCTTCATTATCAGGAAGTGAAAAGTAATACTCGAGTATTTCTTCATCTTTCAGACGTGACTTTTCTGAAAATAAAACTGAAATAATGTCTGCAATAGGGCTAGCACACTGTATTGTGCAACAAATTATTATTATTATTATTGTTATTTTTATTATTGTATGAATACTTCACCGAGCCAAGTGATGTAGCATCGCACAGAGAAAGAAATTCTAAATAATATATGGGGCAAATATGTCCCACTGGTCATGTGATTGATATTTCATGCAATCTAAAACTAAAAACTGTTTACCAAGTCATTAACATACATTTCACACTGAAATTCCACGTAATATTTACAAATAAATGATAAGAAACATAATAAATACGGTTATTGTGCTTACCTTGCTTATTTACAAAAGAAAAGTTGAAAAATATACAAAACTTTCACATAAGCTATTAAACAAGTGCACTGCATCAAAAAACTTCCAGCAGAATGCAGCTGTTTGGCGGGAAGAAGTCTGTAATGAGTGTAATGGTTTCAAGTACTAGCGAAGGCTTCAGTAGATGGCAGCACATTACAGATGTAGGTTTTTATTGTCCACTTGGTCGTGAAGCACGAAAAAGTGAAGTGGGACATGTATATCACGCGGGTCATGAAAGGGTTAAACAAGGCCTTCTTATCATTTACAAGTGTTGGTTGTACCCGACTCCCTCGTTGAATTAAAAATACCCAATTATAGCAGGTGCACTAAAAGTTGGCCGGTCACTTCAGGGACGAAGCTGGGTGCAGGGGCAGATACATTTCTACATCTACATCTATCCTCAGAAAACACCCTGGAGGTGCATGGCACAGAGTATGTCTCATTGTGCCAGTTACTTGGGTTTCTTCCTGTTCCAATCACATAATGATTGTTTGAATGCCTCAGAGCCGTGCAGCAAATTATTTTAATCTTATCCCTCACGAACTTATGTGAGTCCTACATAGGGAGCTCTAGTATATTCTGACAGTCTTCATTTAAAGCCAGTTCTCGAAACTGTTGTTGATTTTCTCGGTATAGTTTATGTCCATTTTCAAGAGTCTTCCTTTTCAGTTCCTTTGGTGTCTTTGTGACACTCTCCCATGGATCAAACGAACCTGTGACCTTTTGTGCTGCCCTTTTCTGTATATGTTCAATATCCAGTTAGTCCTATTTGGAATGAGTCCAACACACTTGAGCAATATTCTAGAACCGCTCGCGTGAGTGATTATTAAGCAATCTCCTTTGTAGACTGATGGTACTTCTCCAGTATTCTACCAATAAAGTAAAGCATACCATCTGCTTTACCCACAACTGAGCCTGTGTGATCATTCCATTTCATACCCCAACGTAGTATTACACTCAAGGTATTTGTGTGATATGGCAGACTCCAACAGTAACTCACTGATATTACAGTCAAACGACACTATGTTGTTTTGTTTGGTGAAGTGCACAATTTTACATTTCTGTACATTTAAAGGAAGTTGCCAATCTTTGCACCACTTATAACTTCAAGATCTGACAGAATATTTGTGCAGATTCTTTCATCACAGATAACTGCATCATCTGCAAAATGTCTGATTACTATTAATATTGTCTGCAATGTCACTGACATACAACATGAACAGCAATGGTCCCAACACATTTCCCTGGAGCACACCTGAATTAACTTCCACATCTGACGACGATTCTCCATCCACGATAACGGGCTTAGGTGTGGTATTGAGTCCAGTGCTTTTTGGAATTCAGTAAATACTGCATCTGACTGCTTTGGTCCAAAGCTTTCAGACATCATGTAAGAGAACTGCATGGTGGGACACACATAATCGATGTTTTCGGAATGCATGTTGGTTGGCATTAAGGAGGTATTTCTGTTCATGATACCTCATTATGTTTAAGCTCAGGATATGTTCTAAGATTCTGCAACAAATCGATGTCACGGATACAGGACAATAGTTTTGTGGATCACTTCTACTACCCTCCTTGTAGATGGGTGTGACCTGTGCTTTTATCCAAGACCCTGGCACAGTTTCCTGTTCGAGCGATGTACAATAGATTTAGGTTAGAAGAAAGGCTAATTCTGCTGCAAATTCGGTAGAGAATATAACAGTAGTTCCATCGGGCCCTGCAGCTTTGTTCAGTTTTGACAATTTGAGCTGTTTCTTTACACCACTGATATTAATACTTATATCATTCATCTTTTCAGCCGCACGTGAATTGAATTGGGGTTTTCCTTCGTAAAGGAACATTAGAAAACCTTTCAGCTTTTTGCTTTGCTACCCTTAGTTTCAGTTCCTGTCTCATTCGCTGGAGACTGCACACTATCTTTGGTGCCGCTAGCAGCCTTTACATGACCAGATCTTCTTTGAATTTTGTGAAATGTCATTTGACAATATTTTGATACATAGTCATCTCTCTAGTTACAGCCCTACACCTTGTTTTACACCTATTATGCAGTAATCTCTGTTTCTTTGAAGGGTTCCTTTACATTGACTGTATACCACGGAGAGCTCCTTCAATTATAATTTGTTCTACTGGGTACATATCTATCCAGTGTATGGTCAAGTACTCCTTAAACTTGAGCCACAGATCTTCCGCTTGCTCCTGCCCTGTGCTGAAAGTTTCAAGTTCCTCATTGAGATATGACTCTATTTATTTTTTATCTAGTTTGCTCAAGATTTAAATCTTTCTACTTGTTTTAGTTGTCCTCTGTAATTCAGTATTTACAGTGGCCACAAACGTGTAATGGTCACTGATGCTGGTATCAATGTCGATATCCTCAAAGAGGTCAGGTCTATTTGTTGCCATTAGATCCAATACATTTTCATCATGAGTGACACTAATCTGTTCTGAGTAATCTTCAGGGAACGCATTTAGTAATATTCCACAGGATGTCTTATCACGACCACCACTAACAAAACTGTAATCTTCCCAAGTAATTAAAGTCTCCACTGATGAATACAGTATGACTGGGGAACTTCAGTACAAGGGAACTGAGGTTTGTCTTAAGTTTTCAGTTATATCATGAGATGAGTCTGGTGGGCAATAGAAGAGTCCAATTATCATTTTATGTCTACTCCTGATACTGAGTCTTGCCCAGACAATCTCGCATGCAACTTCATTATCTGTCTCGATGGATTTGGATCCTGAAATCGCAGGAGTCAATGGGGAGCCCAAGGAGGTGGCCCTTCAAACTGCCAGACAAAAACCAAAGCACTTCTTCCGCTATGTCGACGACACTTTGGTCGTGTGGGGACATGGCAAACAGGCACTAGATGAGTTTCTTGAACACCTCAACAGCATCCATCCGAACATCAAATTTATAATGGAAATGGAGGAAAATGTATGCCTCCCCTTCCTTGATATTTTAATTAAGAGGAAGGCAGATGGTTCACTAGGCCATGCAGTACATAGGAAGAAGACACACACAGACCTATACCTTCATGCAACAAGCTGCCACCATCCAGCACAAAGACAAACAGTACTGACCACCCTGGTACACAGCGCACGCACCGTCTGTGACAAAGACAGCCTACCATCCGAGCTGCAACACCTGAGGGAAGTCTTTCACCAAAATGAATACAGTGAAACGCAGATCAACAAGCCCCAGAAGAAGATGAAGAAAAGAAGAAGAAGAAGAAGACAAACGACTCGCGTTCCTTCCGTACCTGGGTCAGCTATCGGCCAAAATTGCACGACTTCTGGGCAAATACAATATCAAAACCATTCTCCAACCACCACTGAAGTCGAGGGAGCTCCTAGATTCTGCCAAAAATGCGCTGAACCCTAACACACCAGGAGTATACAGCACACCATGCGAATGTGGAAAACAATACATTGGGCAAACACAGCGCTGCATATCTAAACGCTACGAAGAGCATATCAGATGTGTGCGACAGAGTCACATAGAAAAATCAGCCGTAGCAGAACACAGTATTAATGAAGAACACACCTTCAACTTCGAAAACACGAAGGTACTGTGCCGAGCGTCTGGCTTCTGGGAAAGCGTTATCAAAGAGTCCATAGAAATAAGGATTCACGACAATCTGGTCAACAGAGATGACAAATACCAACTCAGTGCAGCATGGAACCCTGTGATAGCGGCAATCCGTCGGGAGCGCTCCCGTCAACGTACTCCGCCGCGGACGCAGACAAAAGTATTACACCGAGAACCGAACGCGGCCGCTGGGGACGACCGCCATCCCCACCACTGCGTGCATGCCGCTGGTCCACGGCAGCCACCCGAGGTCTAGTGGAGGGGGTGGCCGCGCATATAAATAACCCGCTCTCCGGGAAGACGCGCTCCTTCCGTCGCAGCGGAAGGAGCTCTCTGCCGGTGATGGCCGGTATAACGGTAGCTATTGGGGTTTAAGCCTCGCTGACTCTGCTCTACAGTCTCCTTTCGAAGCGTCAGTAGCGCTCGGTGGGTCAGTGGAAGGTTGAGCTTTGCTCCCTTTCGTCGAAAAGCCGCGTAGCTCGCGGAGAAGCTTAACTGTCGCAAGAGTCACTGACTCGCACCAGCCCGTAACTTCAGTTACAAACTCCCTTAGCGAGACTATCTCGTTCTGTGTTAAGGTTGACCAGTGCCAGGGACCCGTTCACGTCGGACCACCCCGCGTACTGTAGGCACTTTTCTTCCTCCGCACCTCCTTTAGGTGCCGCGCCACTGCACCAACAGCGCACGCTAGGCCACAACAACAAATATGACCCGACCTGCAGTAAACAACACCACAGAAACACCAACCGCAGCTACGCCCGCACAACAGAAGACTGGCTTTCCCCAGTCGTAATAAAAAACTACAGGGACCTTAGTGTCCTAAGCACAACATTCGCGGAAAGGCACACACCTTGCTCCACACGAAGTACTCTGGGGATAGGGCCTCACTGTACGTGTCAACTAAGAACGAATTCAAAGCTCTCCTTATCCTCCTCAAAGAAAAGGGGATCAAACATTATATGTACAGAACTGCTGAAGAACGAACACAGCAATACGTGGTAAAGGGAGTGGACCTCAATACCCCAAACACTACAGTACAAGCGGTGCTCAACGTACTGGGATTGGACTGTAAAAGTGCTTCCAGGATGACGGGCTTCCTCTCTCACAGTCTTCTGCCACACTACCTGGTCGAGATGGCCGACACGGCTGCCTCCCACGGCCTTCTGCAGATAAAGAGCCTTCGGCGGATGGACCTAAGGGTCGAGATATACGAACTACCACAAGTCCCTCAACAATATAACAACTGCCAGTGATTCGGTCATTCGGCCCTTCGCTGCGGCCTGGCACTCCGTTGCAGTGGATGCGCTGGCAAACATGCATCCAATGCCTGCACACTAATCCACCAAAACATCCACCATACAACTGTGGTCAACCCCATGCGGCCAACTACAGGGCCTGCGACGTGTACAAAGAGGCGCAAAAATCAAAAATCAAAGCCACCCAACATCACAACTTATCCAAGGCCCACACCAAACCCTGTTAGGAATGGAGTATCGTTCGCCATGGCTACACGCCCTGGAGGAGTGGAGTAGGCTGCAGAACCTCTGCAACCATCATACACACCTAACACAACCGCTTCGACAACAACACATCCGTCACAGCCAATATGCAACACCTAAAACCACACTGGTACCAACACCAGTCCCCAAAAACAACACGACCCCACCCCCTGAAGCCACAGCCTGCGAATCCACACATGACACACAGGAAGAGACATCTACACAAGGACCCCCAGAACCAAGAACCCAGAGAAGGCATAGGCAACCAAGAGGTAACAGGAGTGGGAACACACATACACCACAACAAAGTACCCCAACAATAGAAGACTGAAACGCAGGCACACAGTCAGCAAGCCAGTGATACCAGCACACACACTACTCCACCCCTCACCACAACTGAAACACAGGCACTTCAAAATGTACCACACAACAACAACACAAGCGCCAGCCCACACATGACGCCAACACCCGCACCAGTGGCAGGTAACACTACAACAAAACATTTGAGGGTTTATTGGCAACAATATTCCCCCATCACACGACCGCTCAGATCTTTCGTGGTGGCCGTCACCACACTCATCACACGGCTCATGACTGCTCAACCTGGGCAGTACTGGGCCGCCATACAAACAGCACCCACCACACTGTTCACACCCATACAAGGATAACACGCCACACCTGACCCCCATCGCAAACAACCAGACACAGATCCTGTTCTGGAATGCAGACGGGATCAACAACAATAGGGCGGAATTTGCCGCGCTCATGGAGCGTAAGGGTATCCTTATCGCACTACTGAGCGAAACTAAGCTCAAACCATGCAACCAACTAAACTTCACCGCTACTGTGTCTATCGTACCGACCAACCGGACGGCTCTGGTCATGGCGGAACAGCCATCATCATACACAAAGACATGGAACACACAAACATAGTGCTCCCTGAACTTGAAAAACTAGAGGCAACCGCCGTCATGGTCATGTTCAACGGAGCCTACCCTACACTGGTGTCAGTATACAACAGCCCTAAAAACATAAAAACACGCGACATCAGCACAATACTCAACATGTCACCGTGCGTAATCGCCGCTGGAGATCTTAATGCAACACACCCGTACTGGAACTCACGAATACGAAACTCCAACGGCAAGAAACTACACGAACACGCACTAGGACGAAACTATATCACACTAGCGACGACCGAACCAAAGCACATTCCCCACCGGAGGGGACACAGGCCAGACGTGTTAAACATGGCCCTCATCAAGGGCATAACAACGACACTCAACATTGCTGTTAAAAACGATCTGCCCTCAAATCACCAACCCGTTATACTGTACATTGAAGTAACAATTCAGCACATGGGAAAACGCAGGATGTTAGGCTACAGGCGCGCGAATTGGACGCAGTTCAAGGAAACGCTTGACAGTCGCATCCCACCCACCCACGCGATTGACGAGACAGCTCAAATTGATGAGGCAGTTGAAACCCTTACCAGGAACACAGTGCTGCCCTGCCCCAGGAGATCCTGGGCCTTATCTCAATAAGGAACCGCCTCAGGAGACATTGGCAGCGTACCAAGCGCCAGCACTTCAAACAGCACATGAACAGGCTCCAGGGTATAATCCGGGAAAAAATACAAACATTTAAGACACAACAGTGGGACCAGAAACTCGAAGGGCTGGACACCTCGCGACCTGGCGTGTGGCAGCTGGCCTGACACTTCACCAAGGAGAAACTGTACACCCCCACACAACAAGGGCCTGACGGACCAGCATATTCTGCAGAAGAAAAAGTGGAACTGATGGCCCTCACACTCGCAGCATAATTCACACCGAACCTGGATTCCTCAGACCCAGCGTTCACACTTGCTACGGACCAGGAGGTCACACGCATCCTGGCCCAACCAGTGCGCAACATCATCCGACAAGCTAGTACAGCTGAAGTCAAATGGGCCATCATGCTTACCACCACTAGGAAGACCCCTGGTCATGATGGCATTCAAAATCGTGTCCTCCACGAGTTCACAGACAAAGCTGTAGACTACCTAACACACATCACAAATACCATGCTCAAGCACCAACACTTCCCCGCATTTTGGAAGACGGCCAAGGTCCTGATGTTCAGGAAGCCGGGGAAAAACCACTCCCTCCCACAAAATTACCGACCCATCAGTCTGCTGAGCACGTTCAGCAAGATCGTTGAGAAGGTAATACTAAAACGACTCACCAGCCACTGTATCACAAACGACACCCTGAGACCGGAGCAATTCGGTTTCATGAATCACCACTCAACAACACAACAACCCCTCCGTGTCATTGAATACATAACACACAGATACAACACAAACAAAGCGACTGGGACGGTGTTTCTGGACATCGAAAAGGCTTTCGATCGTCTATGGCACAACGGCCTAATACACAAACTCAGCGACGCAGGGTTCCCCAATGGGCTCGTACGTCTCATACACTCATATCTCACGGACAGGAGTTTCAACATCGACGTGGAGGGCAAACAATCGACACGACATGGTATCCAGGCAGGAGTACCCCAAGGAAGCATCCTAGGGCCCTTACTGATTAACCTCTACATTAACGACCTCCCAGCTACACACAACACAACGGTGGCAATCCATGCGGATGACACCGCCATCATTGTGCAAGATTGGAAGCCGTCTAACATTGACTCACGACTACAGACAGCACTCAGAATGGCGTAGCCTTGACTGGTGAAATGGCGTGTTAGAGTAAACGTCGACAAGTGCGAGGCCGTTCTGTTCACTAGAAGACCGAAGCAACTGTGCAAACATCAGCACTGCAACCCAATAACACTACACACACGCCCAATATGTTTCCGTGAGAAGGTCAAATACCTCGGTGTCTGGCTGGACAGGAAACTACTCTGGGGGGACCACATTTACCACGTGACCAACAAAGAAAACGCGAGGCTCAAACAGCCCTATGCTTAACAGGCGTAGCACACTGAATAGGAGGGTGTCTAGGTCCATGTACATGACATTTTTCGACCCCTGATGACGTATGCAGCCCCTGTCTGGGATACGCTGCGCCCACTCGCCTGCGCCATCTGCAGCTTATACAGAACAAAATACTCAAAATCATAAGCAACGCTCCGCGCTACACACGCAGCGGGGGCCTTCACCGGGAATATCGGCTAGATACCATCTTGCAGGTATTCCAAAAACTCTCCACACGACTGTACAATAACATGAGACACTCGCGCAACCTGTTTATCCTTTCTCTTGGTTACTACGGCCACAACCATACATGGAAGCATAACAGACCAAAGACACTATTGGCTAGGAACTAAACACCTATGGTCCATAGCACGCTAACATGACAGTACTGGTGAGCCCCTGCAACACAGCTACTACTGGTAACCCCAGATGTTCGCCCAGCCGAAAAACAGGCAACTGCAGGGAAACCATACTGTACATAGCATGCAAACCAATCACACACACCTCCTACACTGTCTGTGAGCTGATCTATGACCAATCGCCCAGTAATGTACAACGACCTTGAACCGTTGCAGGGACGCAACGACAAAGGTAACGATGCACGATACCTCGCACTAACATAACCACACCTTGCATGCACTGTCGTAGATAGCAAGCAGCTACTTCCCTTACTACCCGTCCTACTGTCACAGAGGTTTTTTCCCCTTGGCGCTTGCCTTGGCACTTTTTTTCCTCTGCCCTTACAACCGCTACCCTTCGATCGCTTTCGTCCACTTTCTATCTCCTAAGGGACCATGTTAATGAGTAATCTTACCCAGACACAGGGATAACATCACAGCCCGCATTCTGTGACTCCTGATTCAAACACTAATATGTTATACGGAAGTGACAGTAGAACTTTGGGTTTGGTCACCACGTTGGTGTGGGCGTGGAGGGGCCCCATCCTTTGCGAATCTCGACACTTTGCCAGAAGATGGATAGTATGACACTTCCCGAAACGTTGCGAGATAACGCTATCACCCGGCTGGAGACCCGAGAAACCTTCATCGGTGGAGTTGTTGTCCCACAATGTCTCATATGTGCTGGATTGGAGCCAGATCTGGTGATAGATCAGGCCAAGGCAACATGTCGCCATTCTGAAGAGCATGTTGGGTTACAACTACAGATGGGCCCAAAATATTAACATACACTGTCTGTATTATGGTTTATTGAATTATTGATTTATCAATATTTCATATAGAATATTTAAAGTGTTATTTTTATTATCTGTCTTTTCTTGATTATAGGCACTATAGTTCTTGTCAGCAGATTTTTTGCCTATTCCAACTACCACCAGTCTTTGCAGTTTGACAGTAAATGTCTTACAATGAGCTTAATTTAATTTCATATTCAGTACTACAAATGAGCACCAGATTTCAACATGAATGAAACTGGCTGTGGACAAATCTGTCGGATATGTTGGGTGATCCAGGACTGTGATCTATTTGCGGGCCAAAAACTCGTGCACAATGTTCGTTTTGTGGGCTGGGATGTCATTATGGAGTAGCAACCAGGACTCTCAGAATTTGGGTCGAATTCAACGAATTCTCACGCACAAATGCTGAGGGACTCAAAGTGTTGCCTCACTGCATGACTGCCATTTTCCGCTGCAATGCTAGCGACTTGACTTTCTACCAATTTCATACAAAAAGTCCTGACTTAACTGGGATGCACTGTATAATATTCCGCCAACCACAAAATGATTACTACCTCTGAGAATTGATCAACTTCTTGTGAAAACCTTGTATCAGATCAGTGATACGTGAAGGAAAATAGTGAGCAGCACCGCATGTTTTCTAGGGCATGATGCTGAGAATGAAGGCGTATTGGAAGAACTGATTGTGTGTCTTTAAGGGGGCAGCGAATTAGAGATGTGCAGAAGAAAGCGAAGCAATTCATAATGAGGAGCAGACAGTGATTGAAATAGTTTTGTAACTACCATAACTGAAAAAAAAATCATTATTTTAACACTTTTGAGTCCCAAGCCCGAGCACAGCTCATATCACAGGCTTGCAGCACGTGTCCCACACCCAAGCTCTGTTCGTCTTCCAATGTTTGTACTACAGTCATTGTTCTTGCAGCTTCTTTTCAGGTTTGGCATACTGTGAACTTGTCTCTGCGTGCTGCCATTGTGTAGATGTTTCTGAAACTATTTCGGCATTCTTAAGGACAGTCCTCACTTAATCAAAACCAGTGCACTGGCATGTGGTACCATACTTGAGTTTCTCGTTGTCCTAGACACGTTTTCTGATTACTATGTTGGAATTATTGACCAGTACTGAAACTGACAAGCTATTGCATTAATCATTTGAAGACCCTGTTTCTGAAGGGAACATTTTTGACAGCAAATACAGTGACTCTGCTTCTGAATCAGGCTCAGACATGAAAACAACATTATTACAATATTACCATTCTGCTGTTCTACATTATTTTGCTTGCTAAATCTACTATGTGATTTATATTTCCATTCTGTTTTCAGACAAAATGCCACCTCCAACAATGCGTAATATGCTTCCAAATAATCAAGGAAGTACTTCCAATGTAGTTCCGTCTTTAGACCCACCATGCAAAAGTTTTTCTACTGCTGCAAATCTTTCAGATGTAAAATTAGGAGAATACACAAGCAACCATCACTCCCTGAATTCAAAGAAGAAATTGGACGTGTGGCAGGGCAAAGGGTTGCTATTTGGCAAATTTTCTTTAAGTAGCTGATGAGTTTGCAAAGAAGGAAAGTAGGCCTATACATCAACATACTGCTACACCCCAAAATGTGTATAGCAACAGTCTTCTATTGCAGCATTAAAATCTACACATAATTTTTTTTCTGCTAAATTTTTGTTAAAAGTTAAAGAAAATTTATATGCTAAATTTTTAGTCAATGTGTTTCATTTTGTAGCTGCATTAAATAAGAAATTTTCTACCTTCATCCATATTTGTAAATAAGGTTGTAAGAATGAAATGATAGGCACATAAAACAAATGCCAAAAATACCTGACATTCTGTGACAAGCCTGCTGCAAAGGGCCTGGAACTCAAAAGTTTTAGAGGAGATACTGTCACTGGTAGACAGTTGCAAATATTTTTTGGCAGATTATACAACAATCTGATTAATTCTTTCACCCTTTGCTAAATGATTTCATATTTAACAATTGAACCACAAGCAGCAAATGTTACAAAAACAATTTGCATCTTCACTGCTAATAAACAACAAATATCTTTCAGATATTTCAGTATTTTAGATTGTGAATAGTTTCCTTTCATTTTTCATGTTTAAATGTTAGAATTGGTAAATATAATTTAAACAATGCATCCAGATATGGACTGATAATTATTCTCCCACCCTTTTTTGCCACTTGATATTGTGGTAAGAATGCCTTTGGTGTAATATGCCACATTCAGCAACACTGTCCTGTAGCTATGTGAAATATCAACACAGGTAATTTGTCCTGCATACTACTATTACCCCAGGAAATTCATCTGGTTCTTTGGCCATCAGCTACTCGTTCAAATTTGCCAGTTATCCATGTTTCATCTAGCATGTCAGTCACATCCATAACACTTTTTTTTAAAGTGATATGTTTAAAACATTTTGTCTGTACAATAGTACACATAATACCAGGATGATGAAAGAGGGCAGGGGAGGGATAAATGTTTATCAAAGAAAGTGAATGTACATGTGATAAAAATATGGAGATTATATAATAACAATCAGGAAATTCTGCTGGGAGAATTTTGGATGATTGTCATCTGTCATGAGTGTAACACTTGACAAGAGGATCATAACTGTTGAGCAGAGTTAATTCCAATTGAGACTAGCAGTGCAAAGAAATCATCCCCACCCCCTCCCCAACCAAGTCAGTTATATTTCCTTCTCTTTCATAAAAACTACAAACAGATTCAAATGGGGAAAAATCTTCGTCTCCAATCCCTCCATCCAGACTACACAAAAAAACGTGCATGAGTATTTCATATTCAGTAACTCTTGAATTTTTCCCCAGCCAATATAATGTGAACCATGGCTCAATATGGTATCAGTGATACATTACTATTTCTGTGATGCTGATTACACACTTCAAAACCAACAGGATATCGAAAGTAATTTGTAAAAAAATGATAAAATCTTTCAGTGCCATATGGAAGATTATGGAAAATTTTTCAAGAGATTATACATAGTACCACCACACTGGCACAGTACCATTTTTATATATCCTCTTTATTTGATGAGATCTGCTTTTATAAGAAGATTGCATAAACAAAATTAATTTACGAAAGATATTTTGTTATTTATGATATTGGAAAGGCATAAATTAATTTAAATGATATTGAAGGGAACAACTTAATTCTTGATAACCATCAAGTAATTTTTATGATTATGTTGTTGTTGTGGTCTTCAGTCCTGAGACTGGTTTGATGCAGCTCTCCATGCTACTCTATCCTGTGCAAGCTTCATCATCTCCCAGTACCTACTGCAACCTGCATCCTTCTGAATCTGTTTAGTGTATTCATCTCTTGGTCTCCCTCTACGATTTTTACCCTCCACGCTGCCCTCCAATACTAAATTGGATCCCCTTGATGTCTCAGAACATGTCCTACCAACCGATCCCTTCATCTAGTCAAGTTGTGCCACAAGCTCCTCTTCTCCCCAATTCCATTCAGTACCTCCTCATTAGCTATGTGATCTACCCATCTAATCTTCAGCATTCTTCTGTAGCACCACATTTCGAAAGCTTCTATTCTCTTCTTGTCTAAACTATTTATCATCCACGTTTCACTTCCATACATGGGCTACACTCTATACAAATACTTTCAGAAACGACTTCCGGACATATAAATCTATACTCGATGTTAATAAATTTTTCTTCTTCAGAAACACTTTCCTTCCCATTGCCAGTCTCTACATTTTTATATCCTCTCTATTTTGACCATCATCAGTTATTTTGCTCCCCAAATAGCAAAACTCCTTTACTACTTTAAGTGCCTCATTTCCTAATCTAATTTCCTCAGCATCACCCGACTTAATTCGACTACATTCCATTATCCTCGTTTTGCTTTTGTTGATGTTCATCTTATACCCTCTCTTCAAGATACTGTCCATTCCGTTCAACTGCTCTTCCAAGTCCTTTGCTGTCTCTGACATAATTACAATGTCATTGGCGAACCTCAAAGTTTTTATTTCTTCTCCATGGATTTTAATACCTACTCCGAATTTTTCTTTTGTTACCTTTATTGCTTGCTCAATATACAGATTGAATAACATTGGGGATATGCTACAATCCTGTCTCACTCCCTTCCCAATGACTGCTTCCCTTTCATACACCTCAACTCTTATTACTGCCATCTGGTTTCTGTACAAATCGTAAATAGCCTTTCGCTCCCTGTATTTTACCCCTGCCAACTTCAGAATTTGAAAGAGAGTATTCCAGTCAACATTGTCACAAGCTTTCTCTAAGTCTACAAATGCTAGAAACGTAGGTTTGCCTTTCCTTGATCTTTCTTCTAAGATAAGTTTTAGGGTCACTATTGCCTCACGTGTTCCAACATTTCTACGGAATCCAAATTGATCTTCCCCGAGGTTGGCTTCTATCAGTTTGTCCATTCGTCTGTAAAGAATTCACATTGGTATTTTGCAACAGTGACTTATTAAACAGATAGTTCGATAATTTTCACATCTGTAAACACCTGCTTTCTTTGGGATTGGAATTATTATACCGTATTTACTCGAATCTAAGCCGCACTTGAAAAATGAGATTCGAAATTGAGGAAAAAAAATTTTCCCTGATCTAAGCCGCACCTCAAATTTGAGACTCAAAATTCAAGGGGAGAGAAAAGTTTTAGACCGCACCTCCAAATCAAAACAAAGTTGGTCCATTGTAATATGAGACACAATTTAGGTCGAATGAATGACGATACAGCTACAGTAGTTTGGTTTGAGTCGTAAGCTTAGCAGTTCAGCTTTACCAGGTAGCCATTGCTATATGTCAGGCGCTCCATCCGGATTTACACGGGTACCCTCCCTTTTTCACGTGCTTCATCTGGTTTAAATTGATTGCTTTTTTTTCTTTGATCTGATAAGTGCCGTTCTCTATGTTATAGGTGTTTTCGTCACTCTAATCTGAAAATTCATTATTGTACTGTGTCATGCATTGTTTGTCGCATTCAGATAATGAGCATTTACGGCTTGTAGCCGCTCATGGCATGGCTTGCTTTTGTGCACCGGGGGGGGGGGGGGGGGGGGGGGGGGGGGGGGGGAGAGAGAGAGAGGAATCGTCTCATTAGCGAAACAATGGCAAGAGACTGCTATTTGTTGTTACTTACACTGCTGATTTCTTTGATAATGATCAACAAGAACCACATAATAGACTGAGTATGATAGAAGATGTTCTGAACGAGAGTTTGGCGAAAACTTTTCTCCATTTGAAAATCTTTGCAGACACCTCTTTAGTACATTACATTCTGCACAGAAATTAGTCATCTTAGATTTAAAAATCTAGTCAGTTGCCCTGCTTCATTTCTGACTGTATCACTTTTAGGCATAAGGATAATACAAATATAAACATGACATGATATGCATATTGTTTCGCATTTGCTGTTGTCTCACTGTAGCTTCGTAGTTTATTAGGTAGACTGGATTTAAATGAGATAGCAGCAAACACGAAAGAATACATGGCAAAATGTTTATATTCGTATTATTCTTATGGTGAAGAGAATATTGCATGTGATTAACAATTCATGAAAGTTCCTATTAACAACCACATCTTCTCACAGGAAGGAAAAAATTCAGAACATAGTGTTGGCCATATTGACAAACATCCCAAACAGTCTTGCCAGTCGGGATTTTCGTAGTACATCAAAATGCCGCTACATTCGAAGATGAACAATATGGAATTTGTATTTACTTCGTTGGATAATGTATGAAAATGCAGTGGTCAAAACTCGGGGTGGAGAAAAAAAGCTCACCTTCCACCTTTTTTCTTTTCTTTTTTTTTTAAATTTATTTACTGATGCAGAGGTTTTGGCGCCACTATTTATCTTTGTGCCTGCAAAGCATTCCTGTGTAGCACTACATATATTCAACGGCAGAGGTTAGTTGAGGTGGCACCTACCAACATTTTTCAGAACTTCCACTTACTTTGCACTCGATTCTAAGCTTCAGTCAGTTTTTTGGATTACAAAAACCGGAAAAAGGTGTGGCTTAGATTTGAGTAAATACGGTATTCTTCTTGAAGTCTGAGGGTATTTCACCTGTCTCATACATTTTGCTCACCAGATGGTAGAGTTTTGTCAGGACTGGGTCTCCCAAGGCTGTCAGTAGTTCTAATGGAATGCTGTCTACTCCGGGGGCCTTGTTTCGACTCAGGTCTTTCAGTGCTCTGTCAAACTCTTCATGCAGTATCGTATCTCCCATTTTATCTTCATCTACATCCTCTTCCATTTCCATAATATTGTCCTCAAGTATATCGCCCTTGTATAGACCCTCTATATACTCCTTCCACTTTTCTGCTTTCTCTTCTTTGCTTAGAACTGGGTTTCCATGTGAGCTTTTGATATTCATACAAGTGGTTCTCTTTTCTCCAAAGGTCTCTTTAATTTTCCTGCAGGCAGTATCTATCTTACTCCTAGTGAGATAAGCCTCTACCTCCTTACATTTGTCCTCTAGCCATCCCTGCTTAGCCATTTTGCACTTCCTGTCGATATCATTTTTGAGACGTTTGTATTCCTTTTTGCGTGCTTCATTTACTGCATTTTTATATTTTCTCCTTTCATCAACTAAATTCAATATTTCTTCTGTTACCCAAGGGTTTCTACCAGCCCTCTTCTTTTTACATACTTGATCCTCCGCTTCCTTCACTATTTCATCCCTCAAAGCTACCCATTCCTCTTCTACTGTATTTCTTTCCCCCATTCCTGTCAATTGTTCCCTTATGCTTTCCCTGAAACTCTGTACAACCTCTGGTTCTTTCAGTTTATCCAGGTCCCATCTCCTTAAATTCCCACCTTTTTGTAGTTTCTTCAGTTTTAATCTACAGTTCATAACCAATAGATTGAGGTCAGAGTCCACATCTCCCCCTGGAAATGTCTTACAATTTGAAACCTGGTTCCTAAATCTCTGTCTTACCATTATATAATCTATCTGATACCTTTTAGTATCTCCAGGGTTCTTCCATGTATACAGCCTTCTTTCATGATTCTTGAACCAAGTTATGCTCTGCACAAAATTCTACCAGGCGGCTCCCTCTTTCATTTCTCTCCCCCAATCCATATGCACCTACTATGTTTCCTTCTCTCCCTTTTCCTACTCTCAAATTCCAGTCACCCGTGGCTATTAAATTTTCGTCTCCCCTTCCTACCTGAATAATTTCTTTTATCTCATCATACATTTCATCAATTTCTTCATCATCTGCAGAGCTAGTTGGCATATAAACTTGTACTACTGCAGTAGGCGTGGGCTTCGTGTCTATCTTGGCCACAATAATGCGTTCACTACTCTGTTTGTAGTAGCTTACTCGTACTCCTATTTTTTTTAAATTCATTATTAAACCTACTCCTGCATTACCCCTAATTGATTTCGTATTTATAACCCTGTATTCACCTGACCAAAAATCTTGTTCCTCCTGCCACCGAACTTCACTAATTCCCACTATATCTAACTTCAACCTATCCATTTCCCCTTTTTAAGTTTTCTAACCTGCCCGATTAAGGGATCTGACATTCCACGCTCTGATCCGTAGAACACCAGTTTTCTTTCTCCCGATAATGACATCCTCTTGAGTAGTCCCCGCCCGGAGATCTGAACCTCCGGAATATTTTAGCCAAGAGGACGCCATCATCATTTAATCATACAGTAAAGCTGCATGCCCTCGGGAAAAATTACGGCTGTAGTTTCCCCTTGCTTTCAGCCGTTCGCAGTACCAGAACAGCAAGGCCATTTTGGTTAGTGTTACAAGGCCAGATCAGTCAATCATCCGACTGTTGCCCCTGCAACTACTAAAAAGGCTGCTGGCCCTCTTCAGGAATGATTATAGGAACCTTTATTTTTATCTTGTGGCTTTCTCTGATTTTATCAGACACTGTGCTTAATAAAACTTTTCCTCATAAGACTTGACTTTTAGCTGCATAGCTGAGTGGTCATTTTCTTTGAGATACAGCTAGCGGAAACTACCACAGGTTACAACTTAAAAAGCCATTCACTGACACCACCAAGCAGGGTCCAATAAAAACAACCCAGCATCATCATCACCAAGAAACAGCACAATTTCCTGTTAATGAAATAAGCAAACATAATTGAATATTATGTTAGTAAAAGTGATTTTTTTTATGCAAGTCAGGTGAGAATGTAATTCTGTATCTCTGGCATGTGATCTGCTTTTTAATTATCGTAGCGCATCCTTCCCTACTCATTCACTGTACTGACTTTATCGCATGTTTTTCCTTAAAATTATAATAATTTAAAAAAGGAAAACAATACGACAACAAAATTTCTTGTTAAATCCATGAAGAAAAACAAAACTTACAAAATGCAACATCAAATCATTTTGCATTAATTTTTTCTGTGATGTTAGCATAGGCAGGCATCATAAATCTGCAGCTAGAGGGGAATTGAAGATAAGGTTATATGTGGAAAATCGTTGTAAAAGAGATGTTTGTCATAGGAAAAAAAAATTTAAAATTTGATGTAAACAGAGTTTAAGTAAACCTATTCTTGCAGACAGTGCTTGATCCACAAGATTTAATCACAAGTGACAATATGAAACATTTTGGGTTGAAAACAAGACAATGTGAATTCTACTATTTGTTAACAGTATACCTTTTGTAGTATGAGACATACTAATATGAACTTAAAATATAGCATCAAAATATTTCATATGGTGTACCTGGAAAGGAAATAGGAATTTACAATATCCTTTATCCAAGACGACAGTCTCTTGTACTTTTTGTCAAAATAAAATCAAGGGCTATTGTGTCATCACAAAAAGAATCTATTATTTTAATACATACTACTTTTTTTAAAAAATAATAATAAATATTCCAGTGACTAATTTAATGTTGTTATGTACATATCTATATATATTTCACGAACACTTTGAACTGTACAATTACAAGTTGTACATCACATCAATGTACAATTTTACAGTTTCTCTAATTTCTACACTGGTGTCAATAGTCTTCACTGCTGCCCTTTTCTATTAGCAAGCCTGTGCCAAATTCACATAATAAATATTTACATCATTTAGTTACTGTTCAAATTGTTGCTCAACAGAGACAATAACAAATTGTATTTTTCACCACAGTCACGCATAAAACTCATTGCCCATAGAATTTTATTGCAAATCATTCTTGGTTGCTGAAGAATTGTTACCTGATGCAGTAACAGCACATACAATAAATGTAACTACATGAATTGTCCAATTAAACACTCATAAAAAAACAGCTTAGCTTCAAAGACAAATCCTGTCATTTATAATGATGAAATGTACCACAAGAGTTTTCTAATAGCTCTAAAGTGAATAATGAAACATGTACTGTAATTATGACAACATTAAAATTGTGGCATTTTTTGATTCCTTAATTTTGATAAGAATTTTATAAATAAAAAAATAGTTTTTTCTTTACATAACAATTAAAATTAACATAATATTGAGCATGAAACAGGAATGGTAGGTACCACCTGAGAAGGGAACAGTAGTAGGTGGAGGGGGCTGGCTAAGGCATCAATCTGCCTGTTATTCTGTTTCCAGATAACCCAATGGTTCACAAAATTCAAAACAATTTCATATGTAAAATTATTTACAAACATCAAAATCAACAAAACACCCACTCACATATCACAACATGGATAAATTAACTAATCTTCTACTGGTCCTCCTCTTTTGGTCTTTGATACACAGCACCAAATTTAGCCATGTATTTCTTTATAAAGTCTCGTGCTTTATGTTTCACATTATCATTGCATTCAAGGTCCTCAACACTTCGGCAGTGTTTCAACTCCTTCAGCATTACAAAATGTGTCAGCTGAAATAAAGCATAAAATAGATAATTTATGTCGTGATACAAGACAAAAACAGAAAATCAATGTTGAACTAATCAGCTTACCTTTCTAGCAAGATGCTTGAAGTCATCTGTGTTTGTTATACGTGCTTTCTGACATTCTGGTTTTCTATACGGATTTAGATATTGCACAATTACACCAGCCATCTGCAGTCGGAACTGATCCTTAATTTTCCTAGCTGTATCACTTGAAGTATCAGCAGCAACAGTCACGGGTTTTTCTGATGACTTTGTGTTAGAATGAAATTTACTTTCACGGTGGTATCTTTTTGATTTTTCTGCATGCTGACGTGCCAGCTCTTTCCTTTTCCTCAGTTTTTCCTTTATTTCTCTATACCTCTTATTATCAGACTTATCTTCTTCTCGGCGAGGCTAAAAAGTAACAGCAGAGAGTTATATTTTGCAATAAGTACTTCTTTTAAGAAAATAAAAGAAGTGTGCTTATTTATGGAGACTCAGATACACACTGGGAGACAGTTTGTATCAGTGATATGACAGCAGCTATACCAGTGACATTTCTGCAGGTGTATAGAACATTTGTAATCTATAACAATCAAAAACCATTTACCAACACGGTCTCCCCCCCCCCCCCCCCCCCTTAACAGACACAACTAAATGTACCCATACTGAAAGGGTATAAGGTAATTCCTAGGCATCTGCAGCTACATTTTAACAAAATGGTTCAAATGGCTCTGAGCACTATGGGACTTAACATCTATAGTCATCAGTCCCCTAGAACTGAGAACTACATAAACCTAACTAACCTAAGGACATCACACAACACCCAGCCATCCCGAGGCAGAGAAAATCCCTGACCCCGCCGGGAATCAAACCCGGGATACATTTTAAAAGAACAAACATATTTTATAAGGAACATGTAACCATGTGGCGAAGCCAATGTGAAATAGCTAATAATACATACACCAACTGATTTTGCTATGTAATTTGCCAATAGAGTAGGAGAATTATGTCACCAATAAACCTTGGGTCAATAACTGTTTGAGGAAAATAATATCCCTTTAAAAAGCCAGTTCATTGAAATCATGTCATCTTCACCGAACAGTGGCGCATCTGCAAAAGACATCATTCTATGTTTAGAGCTTGCCAAGTCACATGAAGTTGTTACTTATATAGCATGTGTCTCAATTTCAGAAACAAAATACTGAAAGAATTTCACAGACAATACATTACAGCTGTTTAGATTTAAATATGATACTTAAATATATTGTTGTGAGTTGTCATGCATGCAGTGTAGTGTTGCAAATAGCATTTCTGGCTAGTGTGCTCCAGGTCACCAGTTCAGACCTGATCACTAGCAATGATTTGTTATTCAGTATTTCTAGAAGATTCCTTTGTTTGTAATGTTTGTATATTCTGCAACATTCAATGTTTATCTAAACAGCAACACTCTTCATAAAGGAGTTCGATTACAGTTTGTAAGCTGATGCTAGATAAACACGATTTCAGTGCTAAGTGCTGTACTTCGCTGATGACCCTGCTTTTGGATTTGGACTTGAATGTGGTTCTGACAAGACGTTGTTTAGTGGAGACACTGGGTACTTCAAAACCACAGTTTTGATTAGGCAATGTAAAAGCCATCATTTACATGGACAAGAACCAAATACAAGCAGTACACCATTCCCACAGTATATATACTAAGAAAACCATTGGATTCAAAAAATAAACAAGTCATATGCACACCAGGCATGCATTGGTATTTTCTGAAGATGCTAGCTGAGATCAAACAAAATAGCTGAAAAGGTTCTACAAACTCTCCAAATACAATAGGTGGAATGTACAGCTTAGTAGTGGTGCAAGGACAATGAAAAGAAGCTCATAATTAGGACAAATTCCTGGCCAAACTAAAGAAAATATACGGTGACAATCAGTGGTGAGTCCACTTAATGGAAGAACACAGCCCAACATTATGGGGCATGGGGAAACATAACAGTCCAACACACAGAATGTTTTGATCCTATACCACATTGTAAATCTGAATATGACAGAATCTGACAATACCTCAGACTTAAAGAAAGAGGCCACAGAATGGATGTACCAATCCCTTCTGGTAATGGATGTTACAACAAGAAAAATATGGCGCCAGTTCACTATGGAAATACAACAAAGAGTCAGACAAAAGAAGTATGACTGACTCTCTAACATGGTACCTATGACAGTTTCGGAAGATCATCATGATCTCACTAGGCAGTGAGAGAAGAAGAGATACAGAATTTTCTGGCAACTAACACAGTTGGACTCCACCTCTTGTCGAACATGCTAACTTGGATTTGTGCTACAGCCATCAAATGACAACCCTGCACCTGACCAATAGAGGTACAACTAACTCCTCTGCCAAATATACCATTCTGCAGAAGAACAGACTTCTGTAGCATAGAGGACAAAATGCCAATGTGTTTCCACTGTGGACAGCCTGGGTACATTGTATGCTACTTCAGAGAAAGAAGGCTATGTCACCAGATGTCAAGCATTACAATAGTTCTGTTTATACCAGCCAACACAGACTATTATACCTGAACTGTGTTACAATGTCCATCTCCATGCCCTAGACGACATCACTCCCCCCACACCTTAGCTGTTCATTGTCACCATACAGAGATAACAGCCAGTCACCTAGCAAATAAATTCAGAAAAACTGAGCAAGGCAAACACCGACTGAGCTGTTGCTACCACAGATGAAAATTCTCCATGGATAACTATTACCAAGATGGTAAGGAATCTTGCTGAATCAATGGCCAACCTGTCCGAGTGCTAGTCGACTCAAGGGTTTCCTTTTCTGAAACGTGAAATGCTTATCATTGACAGCTAAAGAACACTTATGTTTGGTGATACAGAAGTAATTATACTGTATGTCATAAATCAGAAATACATGTAGCCAATAGGAACTGTACTGCATGATTATCTACCAATGATAGAGCATGCCGCAGACGCAGTCAATACCTTCGCTGCGCAGTGCCGATGGTACTGTTATCGACGACTGTGCCGCTAAAGCGGAGTTATTGAACGCAGTTTTCCGAAAGTCCTTCACCAGGGAAGACGAATGGAATATTCCAGAATTTGAAACATGAACATCTGCTAGCATGAGTTTCTGAGAAGTAGACACCTTAGGGGTTGCGAAGCAACTCAAATCGCTTGATACGGGCAAGTCTTCAGGTCCAGATTGTATACCGATTAGGTTCCTTTCAGATTACGCTGATACTATAGCTCCCTACTTAGCACTCATATACAACCGCTCGCTCACCAATAGATCTGTACCTACAGATTGGAAAATTGCGCAGGTCGCACCAGTGTTCAAGAAGGGTAGTAGGAGTAATCCATTTAACTACAGACCTATATCATTGACGTCGGTTTGCAGTAGGGTTTTGGAGCATCGTTTTTCCCGCTCGCTGTTCGGGAGTGGAATAGTAGAGAGATAGTATGATTGTGGTTCGATGAACCCTCTGCCAAGCACTTAAATGTGAATTTCGGAGTGGTCATGTAGATGTAGATGCCCTTCAAATTTGTCATTTTAACAGAACACAGTCATAATGTTATTCTCAGATGAGACATCTTGCAGGCATCACAAGCAGTCAAAGACGGTGGAAGATCAGAGCTCTACACTGATGAAGCTACTCCAACAAGCACACATAACAAAGATTGGTCTGCACGGCTCATTGCCACTATAGATGCTATTATCCTGCCATCATCAATGAGATGCATTCCAGTCATTAATTGAGATGTTCATTTAAAACTGTGGAGCTTTTGTTGACTGCAGAAAGCTACTGAGGCTCACAAAAGAAATCTGGATGCAAATGCCTATCATAAGCATTGTAGTTGGTCAAGATCAGAATTTTGAATCACTAAAGTCACAAGCAGCCACAACTCATCCTTTAAAGGTACACGCCTAAGGGCAGTCAAATCACTCCAGAAAGGCCACCTTGGTGCCAATGCTGAAGAATCATGCTCTGTTGCCACTAAAGACAACATAAGGGAGGTACGTACTATCAAACTGCCAAAGGGAGGAACAATTTCGGAAATGTTGGGCATTCTGCATCTATTTTCAAATGCTTTAAAATCTGGAGTGGAGAAAAGACAAGACCAAGCAGCCCATGGTAACACACCGTATCAACACTGTAGATCATCCATGCCAGTGTTCACACAGGGTGTTATCAGTTGAATGACAGATAATCCATTAGGAAGTGGGAAAGATGCCACAAGATGATATCACTGAACTTCCAGTCCTTGATCCTCTGAGGCTTAAGGAGTATCTTTCAAGAAATCCTTTGGTAGAACAAAGGAGCATGGATGAAACCTAAATCATCACAGCATTAAATGACACTGCTGCTGAACAAAGAGATAATCTAGCACTGCTGAAAACCATAGAACCTTGAAGGAGGAGGAACTGACAAAAGGAGCATTCCAATTAATATACGGAATATCATACAAGACAAACTATAATCCAAGGGGACAGAAATGGTTGCTTACTATCCCAGCTCACCTATGGCCAGCTATCCTGCTGTTTTTCCATAAAACAAAAGCATCTCATCACCTGGAATTTGTGAAGAGCCTAGACAGGATCAGACACATGTATCACTTGCCAGGTCTCTACCAAGTAATTACAGTATGTGAGCCACTGCAAAGAATGAAAGCAAATGGAAGCATGTGCCACAATTACCTACTGCAAGGAATGAAAGCATATGAAAGAATGTGCCACAATTACTTACTGCAAGGAATGAAAGCAAATGGAAGCATGTGCCACAATTACCTATGGAGTAGCTGGTGCCAAAACAGCCTGCGGCAGTATCATTCCATAGAACTGGAATCAGCCTTGGGAAGTTTCCAAAGTCAACAAACAGAAATCAGTGGATAATAGCCTGCATTGACTATCTCACTGATTATGCTGTCACCAAAGTTGAGCTGACTGCTAAAGCTCCCAAAATTGCACTGTCTTTGTAGATGATGACATTTTGTTTGATGATCTCTGGAAAAGTTTTGCAGTCCAGACTATTATAAAAGGCAATTTCCCATAGCAACAGCACTAACAGGATGATAACTGCCTACCACCTGCAGACGAATGGTCTCACATAAGGCAGATATGCTCTCAATATACACTGACGTTGAACAGAGATTAGGATACACTGCTGACCATTGTGAATTTGTATACAACACAGTAAAGCAAGGTACTGGCTTTGCACCACATTTCTGCTCCATGTTTGGGAGACTGAAACACAAAGAATACACTGTTCTCTTTTCAACTGGATGATACTCAAGACGACTACTTTAAACACCTCATTATCAGTTTCAAAGAAGCAAGGCAGTTGGTTTGCTTATGGACACTGCACATCCAGAAGAAGGACTAAGGTCAGAAATGACATCTGTTATCTGGGTTCCTACAGGCAGCTGGATCTACTGGTGAAGACAGGTAGCCTCACGTGTGGGATGGTAGATGAACTAATGTTTTGCTGCATCATTCCCAAAACAAATTGTGATCTTCTGGTTTGGAGCTGAAGGGTAGACTCGGACACATTTGTGATGGTATTTGATGAGGATTTCTCCTCATAGGTCATATTTGCATTACACACAAGAGATGGCTACCAGTATAACAAAGTGACAGGCACTTGCAGAATTTTATTATTATTATTATTATTATTATTATTATTTTGATAGAAAAACCCCTCAGGTCTACTACACATTATGATTTCAAAACGGGAGATTATCAGCCCCATTAACTACAGAAACTAGCATTCATCATGACGGATCGAAGAAGCCAGAAGTGAATTTTAAATTCCAATTAGATTGTATATTGCAAAGATAGTCTGGCCCCCAGTGGTAGAGGGGTATGTACAGCCATAAACAGCATAATAATAAATTGGGAGTATTTATTGAATGAATCTGGCACTTTCCCCCCATTCTGGCAATTATTTATTTCAGATTTTTATTTCACAACCATTTTCAAATTTTTAGCCCTTAAACAATGATTACCTGTGTAGAACAGACACTATATTATCGCTATGAAAAGGGTGACCAGTAGTGTGAAAGTAAATTACTAAAGGGATAACAACCTAGAAAAGTTACCATATGTATAAAAATGGCTGTGAATTCACATATTGTTTTTCAATTTGTTTTGGTTTATGAAAATTTAATTGTTCTCGATGTTTTGAGAGTTAGCTTTTGCATGTCACACACACTCTGCTACCCTAGTAGCTGCTTCTCGCCTGTAGTGCATGCAAGCATGCACCTATTAACTGGGGTCATACCGCTGTGTGTGTGTGTGTGTGTGTGTGTGTGTGTGTGTGTGTGTACATCTATTGTTTAAGGAGACCTATTTGGCCAAAAGCTTTATTTGTGACAATCTTTTTGTTGTGCCTATCTGCGCTTCAGCATCTCTGCTATATGGTGAGTAGCAACTTTCCTCATACTATTGTTAAATTGCATCCTAGATTTTCCACTATTTGATATTATGTTACGTCTAGTTCTTCCTTTCAAGCAGAATGTATAACATCTACATTCACTGTAAATTAAAGTTATTTTCAAATTTTTTAGCAACTATACTCTCTGAAAGTTTTAGGAAACTTAGAATGTTTACCACAGGTTTTCCTGTTTAAGCGATTGCTTCAGTTCTTAAAGGTAACTAATAGCATTTTTTGCTCAACAGATTGTATAAAGCATTCTCGGGCGTCTTGCCACTTCAGTTTGGGGTAAAATCTTAAGCTATCGACGATTACCTCCATTGTCTTCATTAGGAGTAACTGTCAAAATTGCTACTGCTGCAGCCTTATATAGCCCCTAATATGCTTCTAATTGGTCGGTAATTACATAGGGCAGTCACACATGCTGTAAACATCTGCACAGGTGGCACCACCACTTCTTTCATATCATAAACTTTGCAACAAATATCTCTGGCTCTTCTCTGCATCGAGAGTTCAGTTCCATTCACCGCTGAGATTAGATTCACAGTCACAGCTGAAGTTGTTCTCTCACATTCTTACTTCTACAGCCTCTTTCATTGCAAAATCTCAGTATGTAGGAGCCTGGGAAAAGCAATTTTTTTAACAGTATTTTGTGTTTGTTTGTGAGGCTATGCTCAGAAACAGTACATTTCTTCAGTTCTCGTTCTTAAATATGGCTTTAATATAATGCACACCAGTCAGAAACAGTATGTACATACTGATGTAACTGCCTCTGCACACACAAGGGCTGTTATAAATCAGAAGGTTACTGAGGCCGATGCTGTCCTTAACAGGGCATAGCATCTCATTTATTTTCTTCAGAGGTTGGAAAATAGGCAGAGTCATGGGAAGGCAGTGTACAGGCTATTTTGCTGGATGTAGCACTGCAGGAAGGAAGGAAAGCAATGGATAACTCATCATGTAAATGTTCAATATTTTCACATTTCTTTTTGTTATAGAATGCTTCATATCAGGTGACCCACGGTCATTCTTTCTGAACGCATACTTCCAACGATTAATTACAGAATCTACATGGTCTTTGGCAGAAACAATTTTTGCTCTGTGTATCAGAACATTTAAAACTGCACTCTTCTGAACTGGATGGTGAAAACACTCGATGCTACGATATAAATCAGTATGAGTCAGCCTGCGGCACACTGAATGGGCAAAATATCAATCCAATTTTCATTGTATCAAAAGTATCTAAGAATGGCAGCCTTCCATCTTTCTCCATCTTGATAGTGAACTGGATGTTTGGATCTATACTGTTCACATGTATGTGGAAGTGCTCAAGAACTACTATGCCATGTGATCAGACCAAAATATGTCATCGACATAACGATAAAATGAAGATGGACGATGGGAAGAAAAACTCAATATTTGATGAAACAAAAGTTCTGTCCCAGGCTTCTCCATACTGGGATTCTGTAATTAAATAGACTGTAGAAATAAGAATGTGTGAGATTAACTTCAACTGTGGCAGTGGATATTACCTTAACGTGTACAGAAGTGAGCTCTGGTTGCAGAGAAGAGCCAGACATTTTGTTGCAATGTTTACGCTACGATGGGAGTGGTGGTGCCACCAAAACAGACGTTGACACCAACTGCGACAGAATTACATAATTACCACCAATCACAAGACATCTACGGCTATAGAATTCTATCACAGCAGCAGTTTGATAGTCAGTTGCTACTGACGACGAAGATGGAGGTGATCATCAAAAACTTGAAATTTTGCCCTAAACTGACATAGTAAGAAGTCCGAAAATATATTATACCACAGTGCCATCATGAAAGACTTTCTTCTCATATTAAAATATTTCCTGCAGGCTTTGTTTAAAGTTATTTGTTCTATGTCCTGTAAACCACTGCACCAGCCACAATGCAACCTCAATGTGAATACTGTCCTCAAAAAGGGGATGAATTAGTTGACATTTGTAAGCAGCTGAAAATTGTCCTGACTATTGTCAAACAATAAGTACTATCTTCTCCTATGGATACTGTCTATTCTGCAGGATATAGACAAGAAGGAACACTGTATCTACTCAGTGTGTATGCCTGGAGGCCTCACTTAACAGGTTGAAGAGGTTGTTCTAGCAATCACTGAGGGAACAATGTACAACCAACTCCAGATTGTGGCGCACGTTGGAATAAAGTATGCCTTTCGTCTGGGCTCCGAGGTTATACTTGTATCATTCCAATGACTGCACAAAAAGCTGAGAGGACCAGCGTTGTGCATGGAGCTTCAACAAAGTTCACAATTTGTCCCACTGTTGCCAGAACTGATCGTATACCATTAGTTCCGATTCGAGTGGAAGTACTGAACCAAAGACTTCAGATGGTTCTGTGACAAGCTGAGTTGCAACTTCATGGATTTACACAGTGATAAAGAGAACTGGTAGTCTCCCCCTAAATGGGTCAGGCATGTGCTACACATCAGAGGCTGGGCATCAGAGGCTGCTGCCCAGGTAGCTGTCAGTGGGTGGGATGCATCCAACAATCAAGGAGGAGGAGGAGGAGGAGGAGGAGGAGAAAGAAGAAGAAATTAAGAGAGAAAGGAAAAGAAGAAGAAGAAGAAGAAGAAAGAGAGGGGGGAAGAGGAGGAGGAGGAGGAGGAGGAGGAGGAGGAGGAAAAAAAGGGGGGGAGGGGAAAGAAATATTAGGCAACACACACTATCCAGTCCAGATAATAACAACAGTAGGAGACCCAGACTATTAGTGTAAGACCCAAATAAATTTCCCCACACACACAGGATGGAGTATTAAAAACCTAGTAGTTAACTGATGAATGATTCACAATAAAGTGCCACTGCTTGAAGCGCTCCTGAAAACAATGAAGCTCACATTATACTAGGTACATAAAGCTGGTTAAAACATGAAGCTGACAGCAGCATTGAGATTTTTGTGGAAAATTTAAATGTACATCGAAAGGATAGGGAAATGGGAAATGGAGGTGCTGTATTTGATGCATAGACAAGACACTCAAACCCAATGAGATAGAAATTGAAGGTGCATGCGAGCCTGTTTGAGAAAGACTCAGTATCAGGGGTGGGATAAAACTGTAATTCGAGCCTTATATCAATCACTCAACTCACGCCATTAACGAAAAGTAAAACTGTAGAGAAAACCTTCACTTGCACATAAGTTTCCCAATCATATCGTATTGCAAGTGCAGACTATAATCATCCAACAATCAAATGGGAAAATTGCAGTTTTGTTAGTGGTTGGTAATGTAATTAATGACGAGGTACTGAATAGAATTGGGACGGAGTTTGTGGCACAACTTGACTAGAAGGAGGGATCGGTTGGTAGGACATGTACTGAGGCATCACGGAATCACCAATTTATTACTGGTGGGCAGCGTGGAGGGTAAAAATCATGGAGGGAGACCAAGATATGAATAAACTAAGCAGATTCAGAAGGATGTGGGTTGCAGTACATACTTCAAGTTGAAGAAGCTTGCACAGGATAGGGTAGCACGGGGAGCTGCATCAAACCAGTTTCTGGACGAAGACCACAACAAAAACATACTTGTTGGTGCGACAAGACATCCTGTGAAATATTACTAAATGCCTTCTGTAAAAGTACTGAGAACACGTAGTTTGGAATCCCACTCATGACAGAAATATATTCTACATAATGGCAACAAAAAGACCTAACTTCTTTAAGGATGTCCACATCAAAACTGGTATCAGAGCCCCTGAGGCAGTTGTGGCAACAATGATTACCAAAGTACAAGGGCTACTAAAACAAGTAGATACACCACCAAGGTCAGCAAACTAGATAAAAAAAATTAGTAATGCCATATTTCGATGAGGAACTTGTAACTTTCAGCACTGGGCAGGAGCATGTAGAGGAACTGTGTCTTAAGTTTAGAAGAATAGTTGTCCATGCACTGGATGGATATGTACCCAATAGAAAAGTTCATAAATGGAGGGACCCACCATGGTATACAGTCACTGTAAACAAATTCGTAAAAAAAACAGAGATTACTACATAATAGATGTAAAACGAAGCATAGGGCTACAGACAGAGAGATGATCTTTTACAATATTCAAAAAAATTATGGTTGCATGAAAAAGTTAGCGTCAAGTCACTCATAGATGAGACAGAAACTAAATTGAGAATGGCAAAGCAGAAGCTGAAATGCTTAGCTCTATTTTCACATGTTCCTTTACAAAACAAAACTCTGGAAAATTCGCAATTTAATCCTCGTACAACTGAAAAGTGTTGCCAGTGGTGTTGAGAAACAGCTGAAATCAATAACACTGAACAAAGCTCCAGGGTCTGATTGAAACCCTATCAGATTCTGTAATGAATATGTGACTGGGTTAGCCCCTCTTTTAATTATGCTCTATTGTAGATACCTCGAACAAAAAACAGTTCCCAGTAATTGGAAGAAGGCATAAGTGACACAGGTTTACAAGAAGGGTAGTAAAAGTTATCCACAAAACTACCACACTGTTTTGTTGTAAAATCTTAGAATATATTCTATAGTAAAACATAATGAGATATTTCAAACAGAATTACCTCTTCCATGCGAACTAGCATGGATTCTAAAAACATCAATCACGTGATTCAACCCAACTTGCACTTTTCTCACATAACGTACTGAAAGCCTTGGATCGAGGCAGTCAGGTAGATACATAATTTCTTGACTTCCAAAAAGCATTTGACTCAGTACCACATCTACACTTATTATCAGAAGTATGATAGTATGGGATATCAAGCAAAAATTTTGACTGGATTGAGGATTCTTTGGTTGAGAGGATCAGCAAATTATCTTGGATGACAAGTCATTGACAGACACAGAAGTAATTCAAGTGTGCTTGAGGAAATGAGTTGGGACCCTCATGTTGTATACTAATGACCTATTATACTAATGGTAACCTCAACCTTTTTGCAAATGATGCATGATTTATCATGAAGTACTGTCTGAAAGAAGCTGTGTAAGATTTCAAAATGGCAGAGGTTGGCAACTTGCTTTAAATGTTCAGTAATGTACAACTGTGCACTTCACAAAAAAAAGGCAGTATCCTATGACTTTAATATCAGTGAGTCACAGCTGAAACACGTCAACTAATACAAATATCTGGGTGTGTGAAATGATGATATAGACTCAGACCTGGGTAATGCGGTAGGCAAACTTCAGTTTCTTGGTAGAAAATGGGAAATTCAGTCACTCTACAAAGGAGACTGTTTGCAAATCACTTATGTGAACCACTCTAGAATACAGTTCAAGTATGTGGGACCTGCACCAAATAGGACTAACAGGGGATATTGAATGTATACAGCTAATGGTCATGGGCTTGTGAGAGTGTCAGAGAGGCGCTGAAGAAACTGAACTGGTAAGACTCTCAAAAACAGACGTGAACTGTTTTAAATTATGACTATAAAGAATAAACTGCAACACTATAAAACACCACTCCTGTAGGGATCAGGAAGATAACATAACATTAATTATAACATGCAAGGAGGGACTTAAACTATCATTCATTCTGAACTCCACATGTTAATGGAATAGGGGAAAAAAACCTTAATAACTAGTACAATGGGGTGTCCCATCTATCATGCACTTTACAGTGGTTTGTGGAGTAAAGATGAAGATGTGTGGACTGTTAGTTGATCTCAATGTAATCTAGCACACTGCACATATAAGCAAAAAGACCCTTTATTGCTTGTTACATAATTACTGAACAAGCACTGGAAGCGATCACATCTATTATACATCTAGGGGTATGTACACGAGTGATTTAAAGTGAAATGACTATTTAAAAGGTATCATAGAAAAGGCAGATGCCAGACTGAGATTCATTGGAAGAATTCCAGAGAAGCATCCACAAAGGAAGTAGCAAAAAAAACCATCGCCTGACCAATTCTTTAGTACTGTTTATCATTCGAGGACCCTTACTAGTTAGGATTGACAGACAGAATAGAGAAGATCCAAAGGACAGCAGCTCTTTTTGTCATGGGTTCTTTTAGTATGCATGAAGGATTCTTTCAGTAAGCACGAAAGCATCATAGAGATGCTCATCCCACTACAGAGGCAGACACTGCAAGTGGAGCTTTGTAGGCAGTGTACCCACTGGAGTGACATGGTAAGTGGCATGAGGCATGCATCTAGCTTTTAACTTCAGACAGAGCACACACAGTCTAATGGAGCAGCACCTACCAGACTGACACAACATAAACTGAGTTGTATGGCTTGCCACATCACTGCCAAATGAATGCGGCATGCTCGAGTCCACTCACCCCCCCCCCCCCCCCCCCCGCCCCATGCATCCAACTGTGCAACTTATAGTTCAAGAATGTTTCTGCTATGGTTGTACGATTGTCTCTGTGCCCAGAAAATTAGAAACAATCCTGGGTTCAATAGTAATTTTTGTTGGTCTAGACATAGTTCAAGCGCCTTCTTGAGTGCTATAATTATTCTAATGTTGTCCTCCTGATCCCTATGATCCCTACATGAATAGTATGTAGGACGTTGCAATACATTCCTCATAGTCTTCATTTAAAGCTGGTTCTTGAAATTCTGTTTGTAGGCTTTCTTTCAATCACAGCAGTGCTGAATACCACACAGGAAAGCTCAAAATAAAGCATGTGAAAGGATTGCAAGTGAACCATCATCACAGACAGACATATAAACTGGAATTAATTTAATTTGTTTGTGGAGGACAATGAAGAAATAGAATTATATAATGTGATTTTCTATGAAATGTGTTCACAAATCTCTTTACTGATTTACTGGAGCTAATGTGACATACGTAGTTACATTACATGTTTCTTAGAAGATTACACTCCACTTGGGTTGTGAAAGAAACTACAGAGTGGATTACTCAGTTCCACAGCATTGTTTGGATGTCACTGTTGGTTTTATGGTTTTTAATGGGAGTTTTCAATAGGTTGTCCACTTTGTACTGCGCAGATTACTTAGAATATACACCATCATGAGTCTGTATAAAGTTATGGAATAAATAAATAGCTTGAAATATCACGCTGATTCTATTCATATCAAACTTTATTGAAGTATCCAACACCCAGACCTTCAACACAAACATACCAACAGAACATTCTACATATGGCAAGCCAGCCCAAGCGGGTTGCATCATGCAGCCTCGCAGGCGCTCAGTGCCAACGCGGCACTATGTTTTAGATTTTTTTTCAAAGTGTTGCATCCTTGAGTCCCCATTCACCACATGTACGTCTAGTGATTGGTGGCTGACGCTACAGATCACACTTTATTAATAATTATAGTACAAGGTTACATCACCAGTTAAAGTTACATTCTCAGAAAGTACACCAAGTCCTTTCATCCATACATGTATTTTTTCATCATTACTAACTTTACTAAAGGAGCGGGTATACAATGTAAATGGTATATTACTATATACATAACTAGGTCTAGATTGGGACTTCACATCTATTCCACAATGCCAGGTCTTATAAGCGATGACATCTCTGTCGGCAAATGATTCCAATCCAGGTAGAGAGGCATTCTCACATTGGACAATAGCGAGGATAAACCTTCCACTTCCAGCACTCTTATCTAATGAAGCTCACGCGCTCGGTATATAAGCGGCCAATGCAGACCAGCGGAATCATTCTGCTGTCAGCTATATCTGCAACAGCATTGAATCACTATGACTCGTCGACGTGTGCATCATCAACGCCGCCATCACATGCCCGTCTACAAACACATAATAAGCCTGGAGAATAAACTTGGCACAAATGGAACTATGATGGCGGTGTTGATGATACACACATCGACGAGGCATAGTGCTTCAATACTGTTGCAGATATAGCTCACAGCAGAATGATTCCGCTGGTCTGCGCTGGCCGCTCATATACCTTTATTAGATAAGAGCGCTGATAATGGAATTAGAATTTTCAGCGTCGGCAGTGGGAGCGATAAAGCGTACGCGTGCTGTAGTCGTTCTATCAGCACACGTACCCACTGGCGAGTCGGCCCAAGCGGGTTGCATCATGCAATTGCTAGACGTACATCTGGTGAACAGGGGCTCAAGGATGCAACAGTTTGAAAAAAATCTAAATCATAGTGCCGCGTTGGCCGCTGAGCGCCTGCGAGGCTGCATGATGCGACCCGCTTGGGCCGGCTCGCCAGCGGGTACGCGCGTTGATAGAACGACTACAGCACGCGTACGCTTTATCGCTCCCACTGCCGATGCTGAAAATTCTAAGTCTGTTATCAGCGTTCTTATCTAATGAAGGTCACCCGCTCAGTATATATGCGGCCAATGCAGACCAGTGGAATCAATCCGCTGTGAGCTATATCTGCACCAGCATTGAAGCACTATGCCTCGTCGACGTGTGTATCGTCAACACCGCCATCGCATGCCAGTCTACAAACACATATTAAGCCTGGAGAATAAACTTGGCACAAATGGACCGATTTTTTTCTGTGGATGTCGAGTTAATTTTAGTCTTGACGTTGCCACAGGCAGTACTGGAAGAGGATGGTTTACCCTGCCTATGAGTATAAAGTCTCATTAGGCATTTTGTGAGAGGAAAAGCAGTCTTCTTTCAGAAAAGATTTAGGTTTCGGAAATTGGAGCATGTCTCCTAACAATGCTTTACTGAAACAACTTTCTTTTAATACTCTCCTATCACTTTTGCTGTCATACTCCCCTACAACAAATGATTAAAAGAATTAATCTGAATCTTAAAAAAAGCTAACAAGGCTATAGACTGAAATTAGAAAATGTTGATCCAAATTTCAGGAGATTAAGCCTGATGTGCTTTCTGTCGAAGCTACCAATACAGTTTGGTAGATTCCATACTTCCTAGTAACGGCAACTTATTTTCTTCCGGAATTACTGAGTTGCTGCTCGTCAATACAATGTACCCCGATTATTTTTACACAGATTATCAGTTTTGCAGACTCCATGTAAACCGGAAATAAACTCAAGTTCTCCAATGTCAACCAAAGTATAAGCATCAACGAAGCAAGTTAAAGAAATTTGTAGAAAGAGATGATGGAGAAACAAAAGAAACATGTGTTGACATTAAAACAAAATACAGAATTAATTGAAAGATATAAGAAGGGGGAAGCTGCTGCAAAATTAAGTGTTAATTATGGTATTGGAATGCAGACTGCTCAGGCCATTAAAAACAATAAGCAGAAAATACAGGATTTTGTTAAGAAATGTGATTCTAATTCGGGACCACCTGCTCAAAAAATCACGAAGAGATCTACATTTGATGGATTAGATGCTGTTCTTTTGCAATGATTTAGCCAAAAATGTGCAGAAGGTGTTATTGGTTCAGGCACAATGTGAGCTGAAAAAGCTAATTCTTTTCATGAAGCTCTAGGACTAGTGGGGAATTTTAATATTACATCTAGATGTCTGTCTATTTAATGCCTCATCTAATGGCTAAGCAGAGTCAAAGAACATCATTGGATTCATGAATTTACTGTGCAAGGAGAACAGTTTTGTTCAAATGTTACAGCAACTGAGTCTTTTTGGGAATAATCCCAGAAATTTATGGCAGAAGAGAATTTCATACCAGACCAAACTCATAATGAGACAAATGTGGTCTGTATTAGAAACATCTACTAACCAGAAACCTAGCTTTTAAGAGTGAACTTTGTGCCCCTGGATATAGGTCATCTGAGGAACATATTATAATTTTGAGCACCACTAATGGTTCTGGAAACCACAAAGTGAAACTACTAGTGATTGGAAAATAAAGGAACTCCAAGCTCTCAAGCATATACAGCTAACCATCTCCCTGTGCATTATTAAAACCAAAAAGGAGCACACAGATAGTAAAATTTTCAAAAAATGGTTCCACAAACATTTTGTACAAGTTCAGCGATTCCTAGAAGAGAAAGGATTACCACAAAGGCTGTTCTATCGCCTAGAAACATCCCTTCACATTCCGTAGAGAGGATTATCGTATCTGATGATGGTCTCAATGTAGATACGTTTTTACGTCCTAGCGTGACTGCCTTTTATACAGCCAATGGACCAAGGTGTAATTGCACCATTAAGACGGCAATACCGGGCTGGTCTATTCTGATACCTGGCAGAAAGTCATGCCACATCTACTACTTCAATCATGGAGGAAAATTCTTCCAGGCATGGAAAAAAGTACTTCTCAAAGTTTTGATGATGAAGAAATAGCAACTGCACAAATAATGAATCTGTCAATGGGTTACAGTGGTTTTCAATGTCGAAGAAGAAAATTTGAATGAGTGGCTGAAGATTGATGCATGTGAATCCAGCTTCCAGCACATCAGTAGCACCAACATTGTGACTGCTGCTCCACAACAAAACAAAGAAAACAACACTGAATGTGAAAGTGGGGATGAAGATAGTGACCTTGTCAGTCATTGTACCATACTGCACTGTGTTGATGTTCTTCTACATCAGATGGGCCAGAGAGGATTTCAGAACAATGATATTATTGCTGCAAGAAAAATTCGAAATGCCGTGCGAAAAAAATGTCGATTCCTCTCAAAAACAGACCGACATCACACACTATTTTAAGAAATAAACAGGCCGACAGTACCTACGCACAGAACTTGGATAAAGTTTCGAACAAAGACTACATGTTTGTAAATGTGTAGATTATTCATGTTGTATTCATTATTCGTGCATCTTCTCCCCCACATTAACCTGAATAATCATGAGAATACTGTATTCAGGCTACCAATGTTTTCATTTTTCATTTGATATGCCACCCATAATTCTTCAAATGGTATTGCGTTCTCAGAAAAAATAAAAGGGAAGGATGTAGCTTCAACTTTTTATACACCTGAACCCACCATACATTGCTCTCTGACTCAGTTGAGACTTTGCAGGGTGGAAAAAGGGTAAAAATAAAGAGACCCAAATAGTTTCCGAGAAAATGATGATCAAAGTTTCGACACCATTTCATCAAGCCCCCTGTACATTGTAAAATATAGTGAGTCGGTTAACATAGAGGGTAAAAACATCATTTTGAATTTCTGCTTCCTGTTTCTTATGTTTCTTTTCCATTAATTTTTTGTTGGCAGAGATTTTCTTTCTTTCTTTGACATTGTGAAATACAGTAAAATTATTGACTAAAGAAATAAGCATTCAAATACTATTACACACAAATTTTATCATCACAAATCTTATTCCATCAACAAACAATCCATCACGTAAGGAAACCAAAATATTAGAATTATATGTTACATGTTTTCCATTTTCAATTATTGTTAATAAGGCTATCTAAGATCTGTGATGATATAATTTATTTTTTATAACATCTGAAAGTACTTTTGTTAATAACTGCATCATATTTCATGGCGCCACCAAAATTACTGACGTTACAAAAAATATTGATGTCACATATTTCTGGTATTTCCACGCACAAAAAGAGAGAGAGAGAGAGAGAGAGAGAGAGAGAGAGAGCGCAATTCAATTTGGACACAGGCTGCAAAAATACGAATCTGTGGCATTAGCCACTACCCTACCGCCAACATGTGGGGGAACATTTCACGAGCAGACTGGTAAAGTAGGTTGAAACTTTGTCACTTTTTCGAAACCACTGAGTGTCAGCACATAAGCCAAACCAGATGTCCCTTTATTTCAACCCTTTGTTCAACCTGCAAAGTTTTGTCTGTGCCTGAGAGCAAATTATTCGGGAGGAAGACGGTTCAATCCCGTCTCCGGCCATCCTGATTTAGGTTTTCCATGATTTCCCTAAACCGTTTCAGGCAAATGCCAGGATGGTTCCTTTGAAAGGGCACGGCCGATTTCCTTCCCAATCCTTCCCTATCCCGAGCTTGCGCTCCGTCTCTAATGACCTCGTTGTCGACGGGACGTTAAACACTAACCACCACACTAACCACCACCACCATCACTGAGAGCAAATTATGGTGGATTCCACTTGTGAGTTCACATGAGCAGAATGTTTGCGGAACGACAGCTGTGCAATAAAGTTTTGAGAAACTCCTATATTTTAAGTTTTGAGAAATTCCTTCATTTGTCTTTCCATTGACAAGGCACTTTAGCAGTTTCCCTTACAAAACAATTAGACACTGCATCTTTCTTTCTTATTGCTGACATTTCTTTTTCTTCCATCCAACTTTGTGGCAGATTCAAATCCTGTCGCAGTAAATGGGTCTTCAAGTTGGTGACATTAAGAGCCCAGTATACTTTAGTTATATCAATAGCAAAATCCCATTTGACATTAATGGCTTGCTGGAACACAAGCCCAATCATTTGACAATATGTCAACAAAACAGTTATTGAATGTTTCGTGAATGGAATTGTTATTGCAGACAAGAAAAATTGATGAATATGTAGCTACCTTTCAAACAAAAATAACTTTTAATGTAATGTTGAGACAAATATTTGACTTTAGAATCTAGATGCAAACGAGAAACATAGTGGGCGTGGCTATAGCGCCAAGTGTGTATTCCACGTGAAAATATCATACACATAAAATTAGTCACATCTGAGCTCACATAGAGGCTAACCAACAGTCGTTCTTTCTATGCACCTTTTGCGACTGGGTCAGTAAAAGGTGGAAGTGACACAGGTAAATGATTTGCCCTCAGGCATCCACCTAAGGTGGTAGCATGTAGATGCTGATGTAGAAAAATCCATAACAAGGGTCACGATTTACTTAATTTATTAGGATCTCAACATTCAACCATTTGCGATAAAAAGACCAATTTCACACACACTGTGCATACTGGAATATAGTGCAATGCAGACAAAAATCATATGCCCAGTCCTATCACCCATATCATTTAAGAGCAGTTTTCTGACAATACTATGAAAAGAATAGATTGCTACTCTTCATGTAGCAGAGATATTGAGTTGCATGTAAGCACACAAAAATACTTTCAAACCAGTAAGCTCTCGGCCAAAACGTCTTCTTCTGAATTAGACAAAACATACACACACACAAGTGTGCGGGTGCGGCCGGCCTCCCCTCTCTGGCTGCTGAGGCAAGAGCATGGAGATCAGGGAAATATTTCACATCATTTTTAAACTTTTCCAAAAGGCTTGCTACTGTTCAAAACTGCTTTTTCTCAGAGAAGCTTGGATTCTCCTTATTACCCCAGTGAAAATCTTGCACAAAATAAATGTCTATAAACGACCGGCACACCTTTCATTCCATTTTATGAAACAAAAAAGTTGCTACATATTCTCTTGAAAATCAATCATCATAATAATACTGTCACTAATACTGTGACGTTAGCAGTTTTCTCTATTGGCCGGAACTGCTTGTGCCCTGTTACTTTTCAGCCTCATAATAAGCACACACCGTGGTAAGTGTGAACTTCTCTCAACTCTGTAAGTTACGCATGTTCTTTCACACATACTAGGCAATGAATTGTATTACAAGACTATCTCACCCAAGTACAAACTGCATGTTTGTCACTTATATGACAAGAAGTTCTATCATAAGCTACAGACAATTATGGGCAAAATACAGCACGTGTCCGGCAACGTAGCATCCCCAAAGACATTGTGTGTGAGGACACAAAAACAAAATCAATTAACCAAATGATATTAGAGCTTTATGTAATGTTAACTGTGAAAGGCACTGGAAGAGACTGTATTTCCACTTTTCCTAGCATACATTTGTTTGACCATGAAGCAAATTGCAACAATCTATAGTATTATTATTACGACAAACTACTAAGTGGTAGACAATGAAAATCCACCAGTGAATAGATAACTGTTACACATTTAACAAGGGAAAATCCAGGATGGAATGTAACAATATTATGAAAAGGACAGTTGCTACTCGCCATGCAGCGTAGATGCTGAGTCGTACATAGGCACAACAAAAAGACTGTCAGAAAATGAGCTTTCAATGCCTTTGTCGGAGATAGAACACACACACACACACACACACACACACACAC